>NC_090445.1:958049697-960669697 GCF_031143425.1 Pleurodeles waltl
CTCAGGGTATTTATGCAGCCCCCCATATATTTATTTATTATTGATCTGTGGAGGTGGTGGTCCCTGTGGCTTAAGGGGGGTCTGTGTAGTCCCCCAGCAATTTATATTAGGCAGCCCCGGGGAGGTGGTGATCCTCGGGGCCTAGGGGTGCCCGTGCGCCCCCCTAAATATATATATATTTATTTATTGTTGACCCCTTTAAGCTCCAAACCCCTTTGGCTGTGCATGCTGTGGGATTTGGAGCTTAAAGGGGGTTTACTGCAGGCCCTGTGGCTAACCCCCGCCGTGCCATGCATGGTGCCATGCATGGCATGGCGTTAAGTAGTTACAGGTGGTTCGGTGGAGGGCCTGGCTGCAGACCAGGCCCTGTGGTTACCCCGCACACATCCAAAGGCTGTGTGTGGCCCCGGGTGGGGTGGTCATAAGGAGGTTGGCTGCAGGCCCAGCCCTGTGGCCAAGTTCCACCACGCACCATAAATGCAGGTGATCCCCTAGACTATAACACAATGACCTGTTTTTGCAAGGAGTACCTAAGTTTTTTGTTCGAAGCTCAGCGGCCATCTAGGGAAACATACCAAACCCTGACAATTCTGAAAACTAGACACCTGGGGGAGTCCAGGGATCTGTGGCTTGCATGGATCCCCCAACATTTTCCTATCCAGAATTCCCTGCAAACCTCAAATTTAGTTTTAAAAAAATCAAATTTTCCTCAAATTTATGAGTGGGATCACTGGAACAGCACGAATTTCCTGCCAAAAATGATACCTCACTTGTGCGGGCGTCCTAAGCAGAGACAGCTGAAAAACATATTAAAAATCAACTGCGCTTATCAACACGTTTAGGTGCCCCCCTCAATCTCTAACCGTTTTTTGCCCTTGCCTGTCATACGCACTTGGCCCACCCACACAAGTGAGGCATCCTTTTTATCGGGAGATGAGAAAAATGCAGGTTAGTAGGAAATTTTTGCCAACACAGTGATCCCACACAGAAATGTGAAGAAAATATGATTTTTTTTAGCTAAATTTGATGTTTGAGAAGATTCCAGGGAAGAAATCAGTGGAGGATCCCTGCAAGTCACACCTCCCTGGACTCCCCTGGGTGTCTAGTTTTCAGAAATGTCTGGGTTTGGTAGGTTTGCTTAGATAGCGGCCGGGTCCGGTACCAAAAATGCAGGTTACACCCTTGCAAACCCAGGTTTTTTTGTGATAGATAATTTTAATGTCTCCACAATATGTTTTGGACCGTTTCCTGTCACAGGCACCAGGCCTACCCACACAAGTGAGGTATCATTGTTATTGCGAGGCTTGAAAAATACTGGGTGCAAGGAAGTTTGTGATCCCCTCAGATTTCAGAACTTTTTATCATAAATATGAGGAAAATGTTTTTTAGACAAATTTTGAGGTTTGCAAGGGATTCTTGATAACAAATCATGGTGAGAGCCACACGTCACCCCATTCTGAATTCCCCTAGGTGTCTTGTTTGAAAAAATGTACAGGTTTGGTAGGTTTCCCTAGGTGCCGGCTGAGCTAGGGGCCAAAATCTACAGGTAGGCACTTTGCAAAAAACACCAGGGGGGGCAGAAACCTCTAGGAGCCAGGGCATTTTTTTTTTTTGTTTGTTTTATTAGAGATGGGGAGCGACCCCTTAGGCAAGGGTCACTCCCCTGGAGGGGCAAATTGTATTTAGGCCATTTGTGCCCGCTTTGGGGGCAGATCGGCCGATGTTAGGTCAATCTGCCCCCAAGGGGGGTAGAAATGACTAGGCACCAGGAATCTTTTTTTTTTGCGCCGTCACGCAAGGGGAGCGACCTTGTAGGCAAGGGTCGCTCCCTGAAGGGGGTGGGGGGGCACATTTATTTTAGGCCATTTCTGCCCCCCATGGCCGGCTGAGCTAGAAGCCAAAATCCAGAGGTAGGCACTTTGCAAAAAACACCTCTGTTTTCTGAGAAAAAATGTGATGTGTCCACGTTGTGCTTTGGGCCATTTCCTTTCGGGGGCGCTAGGCCCACCCACACAAGGGAGGTACCATTTTTATCGGGAGACTTGGGGGAATGCTGGGTGGAAGGACATTTGTGGCTCCTCTCAGATTCCAGAACTTTCTGTCACCGAAATGGGAGGAAAAAAGTGTTTTTTTGGCCAAATTTTGAGGTTTGCAAAGGATTCTGGGTAACAGAACCTGGTCAGAGCCCCACAAGTCACCCCATCTTAGATTCCCCTAGGTGTCTAGTTTTCATAATAGTGCTGGTTTGCTAGGTTTCCCTAGGTGCCGGCTGAGCTAGAGGCCAAAATCCACTGGTAGGCACTGTTTTCTGTGAATAAATGTGATGTGTCCATGTTGTGTTTTGGGCCATTTCCTTTCATGGGCGCTAGGCCTACCCACACAAGTGAGGTACCATTTTTATCGGGAGACTTGGGGGAACGCTGGGTGGAAGGAAATTTGTGGCTCCTCTCATATTCCAGAACTTTCGGCACCAAAATGTGAGCAAAATGTGTTTTTTTTAGCCAAATTCTGAGGTTTGCAAAGGATTCTGGGTAACAGAACCTGGTCAGAGCCCCACAAGTCACCCCATCTTGGATTCCCCTAGGTCTCTAGCTTTAAAAAATGCACAGGTTTGGTAGGTTTCCCTAGGTGCCGGCTGAGCTAGGGGCCAAAATCTACAGGTAGGCACTTTGCAAAAAACACCTCTGCTTTCTGTCAAAAAATGGGATGTGTCCATGTTGTGTTTTGGGGCATTTCCTGTGACGGGCGCTAGGCCTACCCACACAAGTGAGGTATCATTTTTATCGGGGACTTGGGGGAACGCTGGGTGGAAGGAAATTTGTGGCTCCTCTCAGATTCCAGAACTTTCTGTCACCGAAATGTGAGGAAAATGTGCTTTTTTAGCCATATTTTGAGGTTTGCAAAGGATTCTGGGTAACAGAACCTGGTCAGAGCCCCACAAGTCACCCCATCTTGGATTCCCCTAGGCCTCTAGTTTTCAGAAATGCACAGGTTTGGTAGGTTTCCCTAGGTGCCGGCTGAGCTAGGGGCCAAAATCTACAGGTAGGCACTTTGCAAAAAACACCTCTGTTATCTGTAAAAAAAATGGGATGTGTCCACGTTGTGTTTTGGGCCATTTCCTTTCGCGGGCGCTAGGCCTACCCACACAAGTGAGGTACCATTCTTATCGGGAGACTTGGGGGAACGCTGGATGGAAGGAAATTTGTGGCTCCTTTCAGATTCCAGAGCTTTCTGTCACCGAAATGTGAGGAAAATGTGTTTTTTTGTGCCAAATTTTGAGGTTTGCAAAGGATTCTGGGTAACAGAACCTGGTCAGAGCCCCACAAGTCACCCCATCTTGCATTCCCCTAGGTCTCTAGTTTTAAAAATGCACAGGTTTGGTAGGTTTCCCTAGGTGCCGGCTGAGCTAGGGGCCAAAATCTACAGGTAGGCACTTTGCAAAAAACACCTCTGTTTTCTGTCAAAAAATGGGATGTGTCCACGTTGTGTTTTGGTGCATTTCCTGTCGCGGGCGCTAGGCCTACCCACACAAGTGAGGTATCATTTTTATCGGGAGACTTGGGGGAACAAAGAATAGCAAAACAAGTGTTATTGCCCCTTGTCTTTCTCTACATTTTTTCCTTCCAAATATAAGAGAGTGTGTAAAAAAGACGTCTATTTGAGAAATGCCCTGTAATTCACATACTAGTGTGGGCACCCCGGAATTCAGAGATGTGCAAATAACCACTGCTCCTCAACACCTTATCTTGTGCCCATTTTGGAAATACAAAGTTTTTTTTGATAGCTATTTTTTACTCTTCATATTTCAGCAAATGAATTGCTGTATACCCGGTGTAGAATGAAAACCCACTGCAGGGTGCAGGTCATTTATTGGCTCTGGGTACCTAAAGTTCCTGATGAACCTACAAGCCCTATATATCCCCGCAACCAGAAGAGTCCTGCAGACATAACGGTATATTGCTTTAAAAAATCTGACATTGCAGGAAAAAGTTACAGAGTAAAACGTCGAGAAAAATTGCAGATTTTTTCACCTCAATTTCAATTTTTTATTTTTTTCAGTTGTCATTTTCTGTAGGAAACCCTTGTAGGATCTACACAAATTACCCCTTGCTGAATTCAGAATCTTGTCTACTTTTCAGGAATGTTTCGGTTTCTGGGATCCAGCATTTGTTTCACACCCATTCCTGTCACTGACTGGAAGGAGGCTGAAAGCACAAAAAATCGTAAAAATGGGGTATGTCCCAGTAAAATGTCAAAATTGTGCTGAAAAATTGGGTTTTCTGATTCAAGTCTGCCTGTTCCTGAAAGCTGGGAAGCTGTTGATTTTAGCATTGCAAACCCTTTGCTGATGCCATTTTCAGGGGAAAAACCACAAGCCTCCTTCTTCAGCCCCTTTTTCCAATTTTTTGGAAAAAAACAAAATTTTCACTGTATTTTGGCTAATTTCTTGGCCTCCTTCTGGGGAACCCACAAAGTCTGGGTACCTCTATAATCCCTAGGATGTTGGAAAAAAGGAAGCAAATTTGGCGTGGGTAGCTTATGTGGACAAAAAGTTATGAGGGCCTAAGCGCAAACTGCCCCAAATAGCCAAAAAAGGCTTGAGGGGGAAAAGGCCTGGCAGCGAAGGGGTTAATAAAACCTGGTAAGAGCCACACAAGTCACTGCCTCCTGGATTCCACTAGGTGTCTAGCTTTCAAAAAGTTACAGGTTTGCTAGGTTTCCCCAGGTGCTGGCTGAGCTAAAGCACAAAATCCATAGCTACGCACATTGCAAAAAATGGGTCAGTTTTCAGTGGAAAAATGTGATGTGTCGATGCTGCGCTTTGGGCCATTGCCTGTCGCTGGCACTATGCCTGCCCACACAAGTGAGGTACATTTTTATCAGGAGACTTGGGGGAATGCTGGGTGGAAGGAAGTTTGTGGCTCCCCTCAGTTACCAGAACTTTCCATCATAGAAATGTGAGGAAAATATGTTTTTTAGACACATTTTGAGGTTTGCAAGGGATTCAAGGCAACAGAACCTGAGGAGAGCCACACAAGTCACCTCATCCAGAATCTCCAGAGGTTTCTGGTTTTAAAAACTGTACAGGTTTGCTAGGTTTCCTTAGGTGCTGGCTGAGCTAGAGCTCGAAATCCACAGCTAGGCACATTGCAAAAAAAGGTCCAGTTTTCATTGGAAAAATGTGATGTGTCCATGCTGCACTTTGGGCTGTTTCCTGTCGCAGGCACTAGGCCTGCCCGCAAAAGTGAGGTACAGTTTTTATCAGGAGACTTGGGGGAATGCTGGGTGAAAGGAAGTTTGTGGCTTCCCTCAGGTACCTCAAATTTCCATCACAGAACTGTGAGGGAAAATTAGATTTTTAGACACATGTTGAGGTTTGCAAGGGATTCTGGGCAACAGAACCTGGGGAGAGCCACACAAGTCACCCCATACTGAGGCCTGATTACGACCTTGGCAGAGGCTATTACTCTGCCCCAAATGTGATGGATATTCCATCCGCTGTATTGCAAGATCTATTATACCCTACAGAAGATGGGAGCCAGTGGGACTGCATGGGGCCTTGAGACTTTCGCCACTGTGCCCATAAGCGTTTACTGGGTGCCTCAATGGGGCCAGGGCACCCAAGAATACAAGGCCAGTCCTCGGGGGATAAATATATATTTAAAAATAGCCTTGAGGGAGTGGTGGTCCTTGGGTCTGGAGGGGTCCCTGCTGACCCCCTAAAAATAAGTAAAAAATAGCCTCAGTGCGGTGATGGTCCTAGGGGGTCCTTGGTGCCCTTCTATAAATACTTCTGAAATGGTCCCTCGGAGGTGGTGGTTCCTTGGACTCAGGGTATTTATGCAGCCCCCCATATATTTATTTATTATTGATCTGTGGAGGTGGTGGTCCCTGTGGCTTAAGGGGGGTCTGTGTAGTCCCCCAGCAATTTATATTAGGCAGCCCCGGGGAGGTGGTGATCCTCGGGGCCTAGGGGTGCCCGTGCGCCCCCCTAAATATATATATATTTATTTATTGTTGACCCCTTTAAGCTCCAAACCCCTTTGGCTGTGCATGCTGTGGGATTTGGAGCTTAAAGGGGGTTTACTGCAGGCCCTGTGGCTAACCCCCGCCGTGCCATGCATGGTGCCATGCATGGCATGGCGTTAAGTAGTTACAGGTGGTTCGGTGGAGGGCCTGGCTGCAGACCAGGCCCTGTGGTTACCCCGCACACATCCAAAGGCTGTGTGTGGCCCCGGGTGGGGTGGTCATAAGGAGGTTGGCTGCAGGCCCAGCCCTGTGGCCAAGTTCCACCACGCACCATAAATGCAGGTGATCCCCTAGACTATAACACAATGACCTGTTTTTGCAAGGAGTACCTAAGTTTTTTGTTCGAAGCTCAGCGGCCATCTAGGGAAACATACCAAACCCTGACAATTCTGAAAACTAGACACCTGGGGGAGTCCAGGGATCTGTGGCTTGCATGGATCCCCCAACATTTTCCTATCCAGAATTCCCTGCAAACCTCAAATTTAGTTTTAAAAAAATCAAATTTTCCTCAAATTTATGAGTGGGATCACTGGAACAGCACGAATTTCCTGCCAAAAATGATACCTCACTTGTGCGGGCGTCCTAAGCAGAGACAGCTGAAAAACATATTAAAAATCAACTGCGCTTATCAACACGTTTAGGTGCCCCCCTCAATCTCTAACCGTTTTTTGCCCTTGCCTGTCATACGCACTTGGCCCACCCACACAAGTGAGGCATCCTTTTTATCGGGAGATGAGAAAAATGCAGGTTAGTAGGAAATTTTTGCCAACACAGTGATCCCACACAGAAATGTGAAGAAAATATGATTTTTTTTAGCTAAATTTGATGTTTGAGAAGATTCCAGGGAAGAAATCAGTGGAGGATCCCTGCAAGTCACACCTCCCTGGACTCCCCTGGGTGTCTAGTTTTCAGAAATGTCTGGGTTTGGTAGGTTTGCTTAGATAGCGGCCGGGTCCGGTACCAAAAATGCAGGTTACACCCTTGCAAACCCAGGTTTTTTTGTGATAGATAATTTTAATGTCTCCACAATATGTTTTGGACCGTTTCCTGTCACAGGCACCAGGCCTACCCACACAAGTGAGGTATCATTGTTATTGCGAGGCTTGAAAAATACTGGGTGCAAGGAAGTTTGTGATCCCCTCAGATTTCAGAACTTTTTATCATAAATATGAGGAAAATGTTTTTTAGACAAATTTTGAGGTTTGCAAGGGATTCTTGATAACAAATCATGGTGAGAGCCACACGTCACCCCATTCTGAATTCCCCTAGGTGTCTTGTTTGAAAAAATGTACAGGTTTGGTAGGTTTCCCTAGGTGCCGGCTGAGCTAGGGGCCAAAATCTACAGGTAGGCACTTTGCAAAAAACACCAGGGGGGGCAGAAACCTCTAGGAGCCAGGGCATTTTTTTTTTTTGTTTGTTTTATTAGAGATGGGGAGCGACCCCTTAGGCAAGGGTCACTCCCCTGGAGGGGCAAATTGTATTTAGGCCATTTGTGCCCGCTTTGGGGGCAGATCGGCCGATGTTAGGTCAATCTGCCCCCAAGGGGGGTAGAAATGACTAGGCACCAGGAATCTTTTTTTTTTGCGCCGTCACGCAAGGGGAGCGACCTTGTAGGCAAGGGTCGCTCCCTGAAGGGGGTGGGGGGGCACATTTATTTTAGGCCATTTCTGCCCCCCATGGCCGGCTGAGCTAGAAGCCAAAATCCAGAGGTAGGCACTTTGCAAAAAACACCTCTGTTTTCTGAGAAAAAATGTGATGTGTCCACGTTGTGCTTTGGGCCATTTCCTTTCGGGGGCGCTAGGCCCACCCACACAAGGGAGGTACCATTTTTATCGGGAGACTTGGGGGAATGCTGGGTGGAAGGACATTTGTGGCTCCTCTCAGATTCCAGAACTTTCTGTCACCGAAATGGGAGGAAAAAAGTGTTTTTTTGGCCAAATTTTGAGGTTTGCAAAGGATTCTGGGTAACAGAACCTGGTCAGAGCCCCACAAGTCACCCCATCTTAGATTCCCCTAGGTGTCTAGTTTTCATAATAGTGCTGGTTTGCTAGGTTTCCCTAGGTGCCGGCTGAGCTAGAGGCCAAAATCCACTGGTAGGCACTGTTTTCTGTGAATAAATGTGATGTGTCCATGTTGTGTTTTGGGCCATTTCCTTTCATGGGCGCTAGGCCTACCCACACAAGTGAGGTACCATTTTTATCGGGAGACTTGGGGGAACGCTGGGTGGAAGGAAATTTGTGGCTCCTCTCATATTCCAGAACTTTCGGCACCAAAATGTGAGCAAAATGTGTTTTTTTTAGCCAAATTCTGAGGTTTGCAAAGGATTCTGGGTAACAGAACCTGGTCAGAGCCCCACAAGTCACCCCATCTTGGATTCCCCTAGGTCTCTAGCTTTAAAAAATGCACAGGTTTGGTAGGTTTCCCTAGGTGCCGGCTGAGCTAGGGGCCAAAATCTACAGGTAGGCACTTTGCAAAAAACACCTCTGCTTTCTGTCAAAAAATGGGATGTGTCCATGTTGTGTTTTGGGGCATTTCCTGTGACGGGCGCTAGGCCTACCCACACAAGTGAGGTATCATTTTTATCGGGGACTTGGGGGAACGCTGGGTGGAAGGAAATTTGTGGCTCCTCTCAGATTCCAGAACTTTCTGTCACCGAAATGTGAGGAAAATGTGCTTTTTTAGCCATATTTTGAGGTTTGCAAAGGATTCTGGGTAACAGAACCTGGTCAGAGCCCCACAAGTCACCCCATCTTGGATTCCCCTAGGCCTCTAGTTTTCAGAAATGCACAGGTTTGGTAGGTTTCCCTAGGTGCCGGCTGAGCTAGGGGCCAAAATCTACAGGTAGGCACTTTGCAAAAAACACCTCTGTTATCTGTAAAAAAAATGGGATGTGTCCACGTTGTGTTTTGGGCCATTTCCTTTCGCGGGCGCTAGGCCTACCCACACAAGTGAGGTACCATTCTTATCGGGAGACTTGGGGGAACGCTGGATGGAAGGAAATTTGTGGCTCCTTTCAGATTCCAGAGCTTTCTGTCACCGAAATGTGAGGAAAATGTGTTTTTTTGTGCCAAATTTTGAGGTTTGCAAAGGATTCTGGGTAACAGAACCTGGTCAGAGCCCCACAAGTCACCCCATCTTGCATTCCCCTAGGTCTCTAGTTTTAAAAATGCACAGGTTTGGTAGGTTTCCCTAGGTGCCGGCTGAGCTAGGGGCCAAAATCTACAGGTAGGCACTTTGCAAAAAACACCTCTGTTTTCTGTCAAAAAATGGGATGTGTCCACGTTGTGTTTTGGTGCATTTCCTGTCGCGGGCGCTAGGCCTACCCACACAAGTGAGGTATCATTTTTATCGGGAGACTTGGGGGAACAAAGAATAGCAAAACAAGTGTTATTGCCCCTTGTCTTTCTCTACATTTTTTCCTTCCAAATATAAGAGAGTGTGTAAAAAAGACGTCTATTTGAGAAATGCCCTGTAATTCACATACTAGTGTGGGCACCCCGGAATTCAGAGATGTGCAAATAACCACTGCTCCTCAACACCTTATCTTGTGCCCATTTTGGAAATACAAAGTTTTTTTTGATAGCTATTTTTTACTCTTCATATTTCAGCAAATGAATTGCTGTATACCCGGTGTAGAATGAAAACCCACTGCAGGGTGCAGGTCATTTATTGGCTCTGGGTACCTAAAGTTCCTGATGAACCTACAAGCCCTATATATCCCCGCAACCAGAAGAGTCCTGCAGACATAACGGTATATTGCTTTAAAAAATCTGACATTGCAGGAAAAAGTTACAGAGTAAAACGTCGAGAAAAATTGCAGATTTTTTCACCTCAATTTCAATTTTTTATTTTTTTCAGTTGTCATTTTCTGTAGGAAACCCTTGTAGGATCTACACAAATTACCCCTTGCTGAATTCAGAATCTTGTCTACTTTTCAGGAATGTTTCGGTTTCTGGGATCCAGCATTTGTTTCACACCCATTCCTGTCACTGACTGGAAGGAGGCTGAAAGCACAAAAAATCGTAAAAATGGGGTATGTCCCAGTAAAATGTCAAAATTGTGCTGAAAAATTGGGTTTTCTGATTCAAGTCTGCCTGTTCCTGAAAGCTGGGAAGCTGTTGATTTTAGCATTGCAAACCCTTTGCTGATGCCATTTTCAGGGGAAAAACCACAAGCCTCCTTCTTCAGCCCCTTTTTCCAATTTTTTGGAAAAAAACAAAATTTTCACTGTATTTTGGCTAATTTCTTGGCCTCCTTCTGGGGAACCCACAAAGTCTGGGTACCTCTATAATCCCTAGGATGTTGGAAAAAAGGAAGCAAATTTGGCGTGGGTAGCTTATGTGGACAAAAAGTTATGAGGGCCTAAGCGCAAACTGCCCCAAATAGCCAAAAAAGGCTTGAGGGGGAAAAGGCCTGGCAGCGAAGGGGTTAATAAAACCTGGTAAGAGCCACACAAGTCACTGCCTCCTGGATTCCACTAGGTGTCTAGCTTTCAAAAAGTTACAGGTTTGCTAGGTTTCCCCAGGTGCTGGCTGAGCTAAAGCACAAAATCCATAGCTACGCACATTGCAAAAAATGGGTCAGTTTTCAGTGGAAAAATGTGATGTGTCGATGCTGCGCTTTGGGCCATTGCCTGTCGCTGGCACTATGCCTGCCCACACAAGTGAGGTACATTTTTATCAGGAGACTTGGGGGAATGCTGGGTGGAAGGAAGTTTGTGGCTCCCCTCAGTTACCAGAACTTTCCATCATAGAAATGTGAGGAAAATATGTTTTTTAGACACATTTTGAGGTTTGCAAGGGATTCAAGGCAACAGAACCTGAGGAGAGCCACACAAGTCACCTCATCCAGAATCTCCAGAGGTTTCTGGTTTTAAAAACTGTACAGGTTTGCTAGGTTTCCTTAGGTGCTGGCTGAGCTAGAGCTCGAAATCCACAGCTAGGCACATTGCAAAAAAAGGTCCAGTTTTCATTGGAAAAATGTGATGTGTCCATGCTGCACTTTGGGCTGTTTCCTGTCGCAGGCACTAGGCCTGCCCGCAAAAGTGAGGTACAGTTTTTATCAGGAGACTTGGGGGAATGCTGGGTGAAAGGAAGTTTGTGGCTTCCCTCAGGTACCTCAAATTTCCATCACAGAACTGTGAGGGAAAATTAGATTTTTAGACACATGTTGAGGTTTGCAAGGGATTCTGGGCAACAGAACCTGGGGAGAGCCACACAAGTCACCCCATACTGAGGCCTGATTACGACCTTGGCAGAGGCTATTACTCTGCCCCAAATGTGATGGATATTCCATCCGCTGTATTGCAAGATCTATTATACCCTACAGAAGATGGGAGCCAGTGGGACTGCATGGGGCCTTGAGACTTTCGCCACTGTGCCCATAAGCGTTTACTGGGTGCCTCAATGGGGCCAGGGCACCCAAGAATACAAGGCCAGTCCTCGGGGGATAAATATATATTTAAAAATAGCCTTGAGGGAGTGGTGGTCCTTGGGTCTGGAGGGGTCCCTGCTGACCCCCTAAAAATAAGTAAAAAATAGCCTCAGTGCGGTGATGGTCCTAGGGGGTCCTTGGTGCCCTTCTATAAATACTTCTGAAATGGTCCCTCGGAGGTGGTGGTTCCTTGGACTCAGGGTATTTATGCAGCCCCCCATATATTTATTTATTATTGATCTGTGGAGGTGGTGGTCCCTGTGGCTTAAGGGGGGTCTGTGTAGTCCCCCAGCAATTTATATTAGGCAGCCCCGGGGAGGTGGTGATCCTCGGGGCCTAGGGGTGCCCGTGCGCCCCCCTAAATATATATATATTTATTTATTGTTGACCCCTTTAAGCTCCAAACCCCTTTGGCTGTGCATGCTGTGGGATTTGGAGCTTAAAGGGGGTTTACTGCAGGCCCTGTGGCTAACCCCCGCCGTGCCATGCATGGTGCCATGCATGGCATGGCGTTAAGTAGTTACAGGTGGTTCGGTGGAGGGCCTGGCTGCAGACCAGGCCCTGTGGTTACCCCGCACACATCCAAAGGCTGTGTGTGGCCCCGGGTGGGGTGGTCATAAGGAGGTTGGCTGCAGGCCCAGCCCTGTGGCCAAGTTCCACCACGCACCATAAATGCAGGTGATCCCCTAGACTATAACACAATGACCTGTTTTTGCAAGGAGTACCTAAGTTTTTTGTTCGAAGCTCAGCGGCCATCTAGGGAAACATACCAAACCCTGACAATTCTGAAAACTAGACACCTGGGGGAGTCCAGGGATCTGTGGCTTGCATGGATCCCCCAACATTTTCCTATCCAGAATTCCCTGCAAACCTCAAATTTAGTTTTAAAAAAATCAAATTTTCCTCAAATTTATGAGTGGGATCACTGGAACAGCACGAATTTCCTGCCAAAAATGATACCTCACTTGTGCGGGCGTCCTAAGCAGAGACAGCTGAAAAACATATTAAAAATCAACTGCGCTTATCAACACGTTTAGGTGCCCCCCTCAATCTCTAACCGTTTTTTGCCCTTGCCTGTCATACGCACTTGGCCCACCCACACAAGTGAGGCATCCTTTTTATCGGGAGATGAGAAAAATGCAGGTTAGTAGGAAATTTTTGCCAACACAGTGATCCCACACAGAAATGTGATGAAAATATGATTTTTTTTAGCTAAATTTGATGTTTGAGAAGATTCCAGGGAAGAAATCAGTGGAGGATCCCTGCAAGTCACACCTCCCTGGACTCCCCTGGGTGTCTAGTTTTCAGAAATGTCTGGGTTTGGTAGGTTTGCTTAGATAGCGGCCGGGTCCGGTACCAAAAATGCAGGTTACACCCTTGCAAACCCAGGTTTTTTTGTGATAGATAATTTTAATGTCTCCACAATATGTTTTGGACCGTTTCCTGTCACAGGCACCAGGCCTACCCACACAAGTGAGGTATCATTGTTATTGCGAGGCTTGAAAAATACTGGGTGCAAGGAAGTTTGTGATCCCCTCAGATTTCAGAACTTTTTATCATAAATATGAGGAAAATGTTTTTTAGACAAATTTTGAGGTTTGCAAGGGATTCTTGATAACAAATCATGGTGAGAGCCACACGTCACCCCATTCTGAATTCCCCTAGGTGTCTTGTTTGAAAAAATGTACAGGTTTGGTAGGTTTCCCTAGGTGCCGGCTGAGCTAGGGGCCAAAATCTACAGGTAGGCACTTTGCAAAAAACACCAGGGGGGGCAGAAACCTCTAGGAGCCAGGGCATTTTTTTTTTTTGTTTGTTTTATTAGAGATGGGGAGCGACCCCTTAGGCAAGGGTCACTCCCCTGGAGGGGCAAATTGTATTTAGGCCATTTGTGCCCGCTTTGGGGGCAGATCGGCCGATGTTAGGTCAATCTGCCCCCAAGGGGGGTAGAAATGACTAGGCACCAGGAATCTTTTTTTTTTGCGCCGTCACGCAAGGGGAGCGACCTTGTAGGCAAGGGTCGCTCCCTGAAGGGGGTGGGGGGGCACATTTATTTTAGGCCATTTCTGCCCCCCATGGCCGGCTGAGCTAGAAGCCAAAATCCAGAGGTAGGCACTTTGCAAAAAACACCTCTGTTTTCTGAGAAAAAATGTGATGTGTCCACGTTGTGCTTTGGGCCATTTCCTTTCGGGGGCGCTAGGCCCACCCACACAAGGGAGGTACCATTTTTATCGGGAGACTTGGGGGAATGCTGGGTGGAAGGACATTTGTGGCTCCTCTCAGATTCCAGAACTTTCTGTCACCGAAATGGGAGGAAAAAAGTGTTTTTTTGGCCAAATTTTGAGGTTTGCAAAGGATTCTGGGTAACAGAACCTGGTCAGAGCCCCACAAGTCACCCCATCTTAGATTCCCCTAGGTGTCTAGTTTTCATAATAGTGCTGGTTTGCTAGGTTTCCCTAGGTGCCGGCTGAGCTAGAGGCCAAAATCCACTGGTAGGCACTGTTTTCTGTGAATAAATGTGATGTGTCCATGTTGTGTTTTGGGCCATTTCCTTTCATGGGCGCTAGGCCTACCCACACAAGTGAGGTACCATTTTTATCGGGAGACTTGGGGGAACGCTGGGTGGAAGGAAATTTGTGGCTCCTCTCATATTCCAGAACTTTCGGCACCAAAATGTGAGCAAAATGTGTTTTTTTTAGCCAAATTCTGAGGTTTGCAAAGGATTCTGGGTAACAGAACCTGGTCAGAGCCCCACAAGTCACCCCATCTTGGATTCCCCTAGGTCTCTAGCTTTAAAAAATGCACAGGTTTGGTAGGTTTCCCTAGGTGCCGGCTGAGCTAGGGGCCAAAATCTACAGGTAGGCACTTTGCAAAAAACACCTCTGCTTTCTGTCAAAAAATGGGATGTGTCCATGTTGTGTTTTGGGGCATTTCCTGTGACGGGCGCTAGGCCTACCCACACAAGTGAGGTATCATTTTTATCGGGGACTTGGGGGAACGCTGGGTGGAAGGAAATTTGTGGCTCCTCTCAGATTCCAGAACTTTCTGTCACCGAAATGTGAGGAAAATGTGCTTTTTTAGCCATATTTTGAGGTTTGCAAAGGATTCTGGGTAACAGAACCTGGTCAGAGCCCCACAAGTCACCCCATCTTGGATTCCCCTAGGCCTCTAGTTTTCAGAAATGCACAGGTTTGGTAGGTTTCCCTAGGTGCCGGCTGAGCTAGGGGCCAAAATCTACAGGTAGGCACTTTGCAAAAAACACCTCTGTTATCTGTAAAAAAAATGGGATGTGTCCACGTTGTGTTTTGGGCCATTTCCTTTCGCGGGCGCTAGGCCTACCCACACAAGTGAGGTACCATTCTTATCGGGAGACTTGGGGGAACGCTGGATGGAAGGAAATTTGTGGCTCCTTTCAGATTCCAGAGCTTTCTGTCACCGAAATGTGAGGAAAATGTGTTTTTTTGTGCCAAATTTTGAGGTTTGCAAAGGATTCTGGGTAACAGAACCTGGTCAGAGCCCCACAAGTCACCCCATCTTGCATTCCCCTAGGTCTCTAGTTTTAAAAATGCACAGGTTTGGTAGGTTTCCCTAGGTGCCGGCTGAGCTAGGGGCCAAAATCTACAGGTAGGCACTTTGCAAAAAACACCTCTGTTTTCTGTCAAAAAATGGGATGTGTCCACGTTGTGTTTTGGTGCATTTCCTGTCGCGGGCGCTAGGCCTACCCACACAAGTGAGGTATCATTTTTATCGGGAGACTTGGGGGAACAAAGAATAGCAAAACAAGTGTTATTGCCCCTTGTCTTTCTCTACATTTTTTCCTTCCAAATATAAGAGAGTGTGTAAAAAAGACGTCTATTTGAGAAATGCCCTGTAATTCACATACTAGTGTGGGCACCCCGGAATTCAGAGATGTGCAAATAACCACTGCTCCTCAACACCTTATCTTGTGCCCATTTTGGAAATACAAAGTTTTTTTTGATAGCTATTTTTTACTCTTCATATTTCAGCAAATGAATTGCTGTATACCCGGTGTAGAATGAAAACCCACTGCAGGGTGCAGGTCATTTATTGGCTCTGGGTACCTAAAGTTCCTGATGAACCTACAAGCCCTATATATCCCCGCAACCAGAAGAGTCCTGCAGACATAACGGTATATTGCTTTAAAAAATCTGACATTGCAGGAAAAAGTTACAGAGTAAAACGTCGAGAAAAATTGCAGATTTTTTCACCTCAATTTCAATTTTTTATTTTTTTCAGTTGTCATTTTCTGTAGGAAACCCTTGTAGGATCTACACAAATTACCCCTTGCTGAATTCAGAATCTTGTCTACTTTTCAGGAATGTTTCGGTTTCTGGGATCCAGCATTTGTTTCACACCCATTCCTGTCACTGACTGGAAGGAGGCTGAAAGCACAAAAAATCGTAAAAATGGGGTATGTCCCAGTAAAATGTCAAAATTGTGCTGAAAAATTGGGTTTTCTGATTCAAGTCTGCCTGTTCCTGAAAGCTGGGAAGCTGTTGATTTTAGCATTGCAAACCCTTTGCTGATGCCATTTTCAGGGGAAAAACCACAAGCCTCCTTCTTCAGCCCCTTTTTCCAATTTTTTTGAAAAAAACAAAATTTTCACTGTATTTTGGCTAATTTCTTGGCCTCCTTCTGGGGAACCCACAAAGTCTGGGTACCTCTATAATCCCTAGGATGTTGGAAAAAAGGAAGCAAATTTGGCGTGGGTAGCTTATGTGGACAAAAAGTTATGAGGGCCTAAGCGCAAACTGCCCCAAATAGCCAAAAAAGGCTTGAGGGGGAAAAGGCCTGGCAGCGAAGGGGTTAATAAAACCTGGTAAGAGCCACACAAGTCACTGCCTCCTGGATTCCACTAGGTGTCTAGCTTTCAAAAAGTTACAGGTTTGCTAGGTTTCCCCAGGTGCTGGCTGAGCTAAAGCACAAAATCCATAGCTACGCACATTGCAAAAAATGGGTCAGTTTTCAGTGGAAAAATGTGATGTGTCGATGCTGCGCTTTGGGCCATTGCCTGTCGCTGGCACTATGCCTGCCCACACAAGTGAGGTACATTTTTATCAGGAGACTTGGGGGAATGCTGGGTGGAAGGAAGTTTGTGGCTCCCCTCAGTTACCAGAACTTTCCATCATAGAAATGTGAGGAAAATATGTTTTTTAGACACATTTTGAGGTTTGCAAGGGATTCAAGGCAACAGAACCTGAGGAGAGCCACACAAGTCACCTCATCCAGAATCTCCAGAGGTTTCTGGTTTTAAAAACTGTACAGGTTTGCTAGGTTTCCTTAGGTGCTGGCTGAGCTAGAGCTCGAAATCCACAGCTAGGCACATTGCAAAAAAAGGTCCAGTTTTCATTGGAAAAATGTGATGTGTCCATGCTGCACTTTGGGCTGTTTCCTGTCGCAGGCACTAGGCCTGCCCGCAAAAGTGAGGTACAGTTTTTATCAGGAGACTTGGGGGAATGCTGGGTGAAAGGAAGTTTGTGGCTTCCCTCAGGTACCTCAAATTTCCATCACAGAACTGTGAGGGAAAATTAGATTTTTAGACACATGTTGAGGTTTGCAAGGGATTCTGGGCAACAGAACCTGGGGAGAGCCACACAAGTCACCCCATACTGAGGCCTGATTACGACCTTGGCAGAGGCTATTACTCTGCCCCAAATGTGATGGATATTCCATCCGCTGTATTGCAAGATCTATTATACCCTACGGAACTTGAAACACGGAAGACAGGATATCCGTCACATTTGGGATGGAGTAATCCCCTCTGCCAAACTCATAATGAGGCCTTGAATCTCCCTAGGTTTCTGTTTTTCAAAAATGTACAGGTTTGCTAAGTTTCCCTAGGTGCAGGCTGAGCTAAAGCCCAAAATCCACAGCTAGGCACATTGGAAAAAAAGGATCAGTTTTCAGTGGAAAAATGTGATGTGCCCATGCTGCTCTTTGGCCTATTTGCTGTTGCAGGCACTAGGCCTACCCACACAAGTGAGGTACTATTTTTATCTGGAGACTCGTTGGAATACAGACTAGCAGAAGAAGTGTTATTACCAATTGTCTTTCTCTGCATTTGCACTTTCAAAATGTAAGACAGTGTGTAAGAAAGAAGTCATTTTGAGAAATGTCCTATAATTCACATGCTAGTATGAGTACCCCTAAATTCAGAGATATGCAAATAATCACTGCTTCTAAAATCCATATCTTGTGCCCATTTTGTAAATACAAAGGTTTCCTTGATACCTATTTTTCACTCTTTATATTTTACCAAATAAATAGCTTGGTACACAATATAAACCCATTGCAAGGTGCAGCTCATTTATCGGCTCTGGGTACGTTGGGTTCTAGATTAACTTCCAAGCCCTGTATACCCCTGCAACCAGAAGGGTTCAGCAGAAGTAAAGGTATATTGATTTGGAAAATTTGTCATAGTTAGAAACAGTTACAGATGACAGCACAGACAGAAATAACTGTTTTTTTTCAACTCAGTTTCAATATAGTTCGATATGTTGTTATTTCACTTGTAACTTTCTATAGGAAATCCCTAAAGGATCTACACAAATGACCCCTTGCTGAGTTCAAAATGTCTACTTTTCAGAAATGTATAGCTTTCTGGGATCCACCATTGGTTTCATACCTATTTCTGTCACTAATTGGAAGGAGTTTGAAAGCACATAAAGTAGGACAAATCGGGTATGTCCTAGTAAAATGCCTAAACTGTGTTGAAAATTGTAGTTTTCTGATTCTTGTCTGCCTGTTTCTAAAAGCTGGGAAGATGGTGATTTTAGCACCATAATCCTTTGTTGATAACATTTTCAGGGAAAAAAAACAGATGCCTTCTTCTACAGCACTTTTTTTACAATTTTTCCCACAAAACCCAAATTTTGGCTATATTTTGGCTAATTTTTCAGTCCCCAGCAGGGGCATTCACAACCCCTGGGTGCCTTTAGAATTTCCAGGATATTGGAAAAAAAGGATGCAACTTTGGCGTGGATAACATATGTGGACAAAACGTGATGGGGGCCTAAGTGCGAACTATCCCAACTAGCCAATAAAAGGCTTAGCATGAGGGGGGCTTAGCAGTGAATTTATGTTATTTGTGAATTTATGTCATTGAAGGTGCAAAAATCATTTACCCATATGGGCTTGAATTATACTCTGCTGTGGGTATTACCAGTGCAGACCATCTATGCTATATTATGGACCACAAATATTTATTCTCTTGTTATATGACACCTCTTGTTCTTGTGTGCACTTTTTTTAAAGATGGCTCGCTGCCACATAGGCCAGAATCACACATTGCTGTGGGCATTCCCTATGTATACTGCAATTATTATGTCACAGAGGATATATGTCTATGTCCTCTTTTTACTTGTGATATTTCTCGATATTGAAAACACTGATTTCCCAATGGCTGTTTTAAGCGTATTATTATTTAATTTGAATATGTTTTTCACAACTTCAATATGTCTTCATTGAATTTACTGAGTGTTCTTTTTTCAGAATAATGCTGTTGGACCTGGCCCTTTTTGCAGGGTCATCCCCAAACTTTTTGGCTCCTTCCTCCTATTTTTCCTGACCTGTTTTTGTTGGCTTTTGAACTCTGAGCACTTTACCACTGCTAACCAGTGCTGAAGTGCATATGCTCTCTGTGTAAAATTGTATGTGATTGGTTTATCCATGATTGGCATATTTGATTTACTAGTAAGTCCCTAGTAAAATGCACTAGAGGTGCCAGGGCCTGTAAATCAAATGCTACTAGTGGGCCTGCAGCACTGGTTGTGCCACCCACATAAGTAGCTCTGTAATCATGTCTCAGACCTGCCTCTGCAGTGTCTGTGTGTGCAGTTTTAACTGTAAATTTGACTTGGCAAGTGTACCCACTTGCCAGGCCTAAACCTTCCCTTTTCTTACATGTAAGACACCCCTAAGGTAGGCCCTAGGCAGTCCCAAGGGCAGGGTGCAGTGCATGGTTAAGGTAGGACATATAGTAATGTGGTTTATATGTCCTGACAGTGAAATATTGCTAAATTCGTTTTTCACTGTTGCAAGGCCTGTCCCTCTCATTGGTTAACATGGGGGCTACCTTTCAATTTGATTAAAGTGTAGATTCCCTTTGGGACAGATGCACATATGGAGTTTGGGGTCTCTGAGCTCCCAATTTAAAAATACATCTTTTAGTAAAGTTGATTTTGAGATTATGGGGGTTATTCTAACTTTGGAGGAGTGTTAATCCGTCCCAAAAGTGACGGTAAAGTGACGGATATACCACCAGCCGTATTACGAGTTCCATAGGATATAATGGACTCGTAATACGGCTGGTGGTAAATCCGTCACTTTTCCGTCACTTTTGGGACGGATTAACACCTCCTCCAAAGTTAGAATAACCCCCTATGTGTTTGAAAATGCCACTTTTAGAAAGTGAGCATTTTCTTGCTCATACCATTTCTGTGACTCTGCCTGTTTGTGGATTCCCTGTCTGGGTCAGTTTGACAGTTGGTCTTTAAGAGGAGGCAGGAGGCAAAAGGACTGGGGATGACCCTGCAAAAAGGGCCATTTCCAACATTTGCTATGATGTTGTGTGATCAATCAGCCTATGTTTTACTTGGAATAGTTAGGATAGCAACGTTAAAACGTTAAAATTGCTATAAAAGTTGTTTCCTTGCCATCATGTGCTGTTACTTTATTGGGTAAACCTGCTTGACATTTCCAAAGCTATCAGAACTGACAATGGTGGGTACCGTGGGTGGGGCAGATCCTGTGGATAACATACAGTCCTGCGTTTTTCCTTCTCAGATCAGCCATGTAAACTAAGGTGGCCTGATACTGAAAAAGTACACCTATTTCCCTCAAACATTTAAAGAAAACATGGGTGAATTTGGGGACAATAGTTCAATTTTTCCAGGGAAGGTTCCCGCTTTGGTGGAGTGTCCCTAAAGTGAAAAACAGTTTCAACAGACCTAGTATGCTTGCCTGGCATCGACATGTTTCTACTATATATTTTTTCCCTTACACTGACCTGGCTCCTGTTGTGGAATATAGAGCAATAATTTAAGAGAAAAACATGCAGCTAAAACTGTCAAAGCCTGTAACTGCCAAGGGAAAAAGATGCTCTGAATTTCAAGGCCCTTTGTATGGAAAATAATGCCGTTCACACTGGATGTCTATTTTTTCTGCAGCACAAGCTTATGACATAACAAAGTGATCTCAAAGATTCACAAAATACATTTTACTGATTGTCCCATACATCAATTAATAAGCGCATTGGTTATAGATTATTTTCTGTGGTAGCTACCAGACTTTGGAAATCCTTTTCACGCTCACGTGTCAATTCTGAAAGCACTCCATCCAACGATGGTCGATTTCTGTGTGCATAAAACATGATTTGTGGATGGAAATCCTCATTTGGGATTCTCCAATTATAGATTTACACTGGTTAAAAGATTTATTCACACACACACGCGCGCGCGCACACACACACGCGCGCACACACACACTCTCTTTATCCTTATTCAAAATGTTTTTTTATAGCCCATTGTCCCAGTGGACGTTCTCGTATATTTACTGCCGGAAAAGGTGGAAGAACATCTATGTAAGAGGCTCCATGGGGAGAGACCACTGCCGAAGTTTCTGAGGTTTTTCCACAGTGAAATATCTTCTCCTCAGATACGATAAAAAAATGTTTTGAAGTGCACTAAAAGCAACGGCATTACTGCATTTAAAGTATACATATATTATTGTATACTCTAAACAATTATAGGCTGAAAAATGTTTTTCCCATGGTGGCAGTTACAAAATCGCAAAAGAACTCAAAGAACACTGCATCTTTCACCCCTTCTGAAGCGCACTCTAGAACTTCTTCATGAAAACCAAAATAGTCCGAAATTGAATCCAAACGTAGTACGAAATACCAAAGAAGTACATTTCTGACTTTTTCTGTGAATCAGACTATCTGGGGTACATTAACTAAGATTGAGTGCCACGTTTTCATCACAAAAGTGATGCAAATTGGCTCAAAATCTTTTTATTCCAATTAACTTACCAGCACATAACTTGTTTTGTACTGATAATTCACCTGAAAGTAGCAGAAAGCAGCAATAAGTGTTGCTTTGGATTCCTTAGTGCCAAAGGTGAATTCCATGAGTGCTGTGTGTGCTTCCAATGCAACCTCCCATGGTTTTTGATGCAAAATCCTATTTACTATAAAAGGTACACAGATCAAATACCACTTTTTTGAAGCAGGGGCTATAAAGGAGAAATGCTTTCATTTCTCCCTTCTTTTCCAACTTTGTATATGTGCTGCACTATACGCCACACACAAAAAAAGGTGAAAGAGTTTTAAAGTTAGTATAAGCATAGTATTTTGTATTTGAAGGGTACCTTTCCAGCATAAACCTATTCTAGACTCACACAGACATCTCTGCACTATGGTGCAACGGTGTTTGAATGGTGCTCAGCAGCCTGACTGTGCACCAGCACTAGGGATGGAGGAAGATAGTGCCTTACCTCAGTAGATATGGTACTGGCCTAATCTCTCCTTCTCATGCAACACCTCACAGTGTTTTTGACTGCTGTACTGTATTGCACAAGAATATAGTAAATTGACCCCTTTGTGTCACTAGGTAGTTTGTAATTATATTAAAATTAGCTCTACATGTTCTGGTTACATCAAACCATAATAAGGTCTTAGATACAGTCATGCAAGAATGGAAGAGACCAATAATTGCCCTTTGTAAATTACCATGTACTATCTAGTCTTGCTAATCGACACATCCTGAGGTGTTTTATATTATATTCATTGATTGTTTTGTTTACAGATGTATACCCATAGAAAGGATCTGTATGTTGTGTCATCATACTAAATGTTTTGTTGAACATTAATGTAATTGTCAATTGAAAGCTAAACATATGAAGCTGATTATAAGAAACCAAGAGTGAATGTTCGGAAGTAATTCCCTCTACAGCTTTTCTTTTTGCTGAGAAACTGGTATGCAAAATTTCTTGTCGAATATCTCATTTGCCCACATTTGTTATTGTGTCTAGATTAACTTTAAAATAAAAAAATCTAATACTTTGGACTACATTCACACTACTCAAAGAAGGAAACTGGGATGATAATTACTGGATGATTAGACCAGGACCATAAGCAGATTAAAGTTTGAATTGTAAAAAAAATTGCACAGTTTCTGACTGATTACTGAGAACTAGCCAGTTTTGTCGCATATTTAACACAAGACACTTAAAACTGTGACTAATAGGCACAGACTCTTGAAGTCATTTCCAGAAATGGCGTTGGTAGTTGAACACATGCAGTGAAAAGAAGAATGAGAATCTGATTGAAACTCACTTGCCATCGAAAAATTACAATGTACCTTAACAGTTACAGGCTGGAAAGGTAGAGCCAGCCAAGCTAAATTAAAGCCATTATAAATGGGTCTTGAACAAAAAATAACATATTAAATCCCCCCCTCATGTTAAATAAAACATCAGCTACAGGTGCAGAGCGTTATATAATGCAGAGGTGCAAGTGTTATGGTCCAAACAAGGCCATTTTAGACATGAATGTAATGAATATTATACTCTTAACAAATACACAGGTTAGTAACAGTCTGCCTTCATTATATTAGCAAATCCACACATATAAAACTAACAGACACAGCTAACAAATTGATCATAACTAAAGACTGCCCCAAAAATAGTCAAACTGCTAAAAAAGAAAATGAATAGCCAAATAGACTAGCCTGTGTCCCTTTAATGTAATATGTACTGAGAAGCAGAAGGAACATTTTACTGAGTTTGTCTAGGTCAAGAAATAATTTGCTTACATGTCTGCACATCCTGGGCTACAGTGTCCCTCACCCAATCACAAGTCTTGAGAGGATCATCAGGTGTTCTCTGTTGTCTATGTCATTTGTTTTAATTCATTCATTAACTAGTCCAATCTACGCTGAGCTGAAAAATGGCAAAAGCCTTTTACCACTCCAGGAACATTATTACAGCTTTGGATTGGTAAACTGCCAACCAAGCCAACCTGGAATGAATAAAAGCAGTCACTGACAGATGTGTTTCACTTTCATTACAGCTCTTCAGAGGAAAATAGCTTTGTCCAGACACAAGTGAGCACCCAGTATAAGACAAAGCAATAGCCTTTCATGCTTAGTGTATTGCAAAAATTATGCAAACATAGAAGTATGAAACACTGGGTAGCTCTCAAGTTCTAGATGGAGATCATTTCTACAACACCAAATGGCACTCTAAACCTGCTCATCTAAAAAAAGTCTGTTTTTCTAGCAGAGTTTGCAAGCATAGGATTAGCTTAAAACCCTCAATGCTGAGCTGCAAAAAGTGACAAGGGGTTTGATTAAGATCTTGAGGGAATCAGTTCACCATTGGTATTCTGTTGAATAATCCATCCACTGACTAGGCAGTTCCCCTGCTCTGTTTAGATACTGGTGAGCCCATAGATAAAAGTTCATCTGTGAACCACCGTCACCGCCTAAATTTACACGTGTCGACTGTGTCATAGGAAAATGTTTCTACCACTGGTCCAATTACGATGTGCCCTCCCTCCAACGTAACTGGAGCAGCTAAACCTCCACACCTTAGTAGGCAGATTGGAAGGGATATAAGCTCCAAACTTACCTTTTTCTCTTCTTTTCACATCCCTTACAGTCCTGCCGTCTCTGCTGATACTGGACCATGATCATCGCTGGAACCGAAGGTGAGGGACTGTTCTACCAGTTACCATTGGAATTGCCTTGGAACATTAGCTCTGGACTTGTGCATGTTTAAAAAAATACTTGCAATCAATAGTATAATGATGTGTACTGCATATGTGTGTAATGTGGTAGTTTAAGAAAATTAAAGAAACACACCTCTATAAATTATTGGCATGTACTAATTTGGTACTAACTGCCTTCATGCTAATGGACACTTACACATAAAGTCACGTTAATCGCTAATTTGAAATGCGTTCGTACAAGAGTGTTTAATCATTTTCTCCAAACTATTATATCAGATGCATAAACAGGACACATTATTGTAATTACATAAATCCATAATAATGTAGTAATTGCACTACACAGTGCAAAAAGTTGGTTTGAACGAAATGTACATCCAATGTCATCTCTAATCTTTAAACATGCCATAGATGTATTAATGCCACATTTCCCCTTTTCTAGTGCATTTTTTGTATATAGTTAGGTAGCGTTCAACTCAAAAGTTGTTTTCATGTGTAATGCATATATTTATCATTACCACTTATCAATTTTAGATAAACACATCTGCATTCACAAATTACAAAACTATGAACATGGTTAATTTTGGTGCAAGTGTCTATCATCATGATGAATGCTTTCACCAAAATGAAAATGTCTATTACACATTTTCATCACTAATGTATGCACTATACAAATCTGTCAAAAATAAAACCTGTTTTCCTCACTTTCATAAATTGAATTAAGTTCATGTTACTCACATTTTCATCAGTAACAATGACATCCATCAAACACTTTTATTCAAGAAATATTAACAGGACAAACTTTGTGAAAATAAAAAAAATATTCTCAAATGAGATATGTCTGTCAAGATAAATGTCCAATTTTGCATGATGCAGTGCATCAATAGTTGTTTTTTTTGCACAATGCTGATTTCACTGCCATGGGACAACCTCTTCAGTAAGTGGCATCTAGTGGGCAGAGTAGGCACCTCCATGATCTTTCTGGGGACAGGTGGGTTTGGACTACTTTGGGGTCAGGGCCAGGTAATCAGTAAAGGCGAGTGGAGGAGAAGGGGCACAAGAGGTTGTAAAGAGTGGTGTTGGGGAGGTAGAGGGAGCTGGAGTGGGTATTTTGCATGTGGATCTGATTTATATGGTGCATGTTTGGTGTCTGTGTCTTGGAAGGTGAGTGGTGTTTGGGTGAGTGTGTTTGCGTTTGATGGGTGCTTGTGTGTGTGTGCTTTTCTATGAGGGTGTATGTTTAGATGGGTGTGCTGTTGAGGTGGTTGGTGTAATTGTGGTGTGTGTGTCAAAATGTGTTGTAGATGCATTTGTGTCTGTTGAATGTTTGGATGTGTGTGCTTTTGAAGGTGTACTGTATTCAGGTGATTGTGAGTGTGTGCATCTGTGTGAGACTGTGTTTGCATGAGTGTGATGTAGAGGTGGATGTGATTGTGATGCTTGTAGGTTTGCTGGTGGTTGTAGGTATGGTGGTGGTGCATGTGTCTGTGGCGGTGGGTGACGTGGTTGAGGGTGTGGTGGTTGTGTCTATGGTGCTGGGTGTTGTGGTTGTGGGTGTGGTAGTTGTGGGTGTGGTAGTTGTAGGTGTGGTGGTTGTGGGTGTGGTGCCTGTGGGTCTAGTGTCAGTAATGTGCATCTGTTGCATGGGTGTATGCTTGTGTTTCTTGGTATGTTTGTATTTATGTGTGGGTGTGTTGCTTTTGTTTGTTGAAGTGGGTGCATGCAAGGAAGTGAATGTGCTTTGGATTGGAGTGGGGTTGGAATTTTGGATGAGGAAGGGACAGGAGTGGGGCACACATTTGGGCTGGTTGGGGAGCTGGAGTCATTACAGAGTCTATCTTCACAAGTGATCTCTGCATGCCAGACATTGAACTATGAATCACATTCACAAATGCAATCATCTGTTGAATGTGGGAATCACTGTCTGGCTTAAAGAGATGCTGCATAAGAGGGCAATAGCCTCTTTACTGAGCGCAGCCAGGTGGACAGGGGCAGGGTGGTGGTGGCTGCTGCAAAAGAGAACCAAGTCCTACTCACCTTCTCTGCCACTGTGTCGGTGTCTGATGCTTTTCCACCCGACACACTGTGGACAGCTGTCTTTATGGCCAATGTCTCCTTTGCTTGCTACTGCTACTGAAGATGTTGAAAAAACACATATAACATTTTTATCATGTCTGTGCATATCAAAATGGTCACAAGGTTAGCTAACAAAATATTTCATAATTGTATTTTTTTCACCTGCTTAATGATTAGAAAACCTAGGTATACTTTAACACTACCCCATGCACGTAGAGAACATAGTATGTACCCATTTGCTCACAGTTTAGGAAATTACCATAATTGGCCTCATTCAAATTTAGATAATTTCAGTTAAACACTGCACATTCCTCAGGGAATTGTTTAACACTTCTCAATGCTACAGATCGGTTGTCTTGAATAGTGAACTTGTGTAACAGAAATACATTTCTAGTGAAAAAACAATGTAACATACATTGTCCATCTTCAAAAGTCTCTTTTAATAACTCTTGTGCTCCAACATTGGTTCATCATCTGAAAATAACAAAGGACACAGAAATGTTGTTTGGGGTATTTGTAACTCTGTCATCAATGTGTAAACATACCTGTCTGTTTCAACTGATAAGGTTTGTCTACTAAATTCATGTTTGTTTAAACAGACTGGCTTATATGCCCATTTGTGAAGGAGTAAGGCTTCATGTCAATTTGCTACTGTCAACATGAACTGACTTGAATCTTGCATTGAAAACATATTTAGCAAATGTTGCTGTGGATATGTTTGGAGAAGGAAGCTACAATAAACACACAATAATTTGTCATCTATGGATCTGTGGACTGCTGTCATTTAACACATATGTGTGCCTTGGACATTTTTCTGTTTTGTTTTCCCTGGGGAAAGTTTGGGGAGTGGAGCATTTCTTCCCCTCCATGAGCACCGTAGTTTACAATTGGTGATTGTAATTTGGGTGGGATATTCGTGAGCGCTGTTCCTTATTTGTTTAACACCCGTCTTGTTTGTTTAGATGCTCAATATTGTTTGATCATTATACCAACTCACCAATGTGAAGTCAGAAACATCCACTGTAGGAAGTTGGCTCTGTATATACTATTTCAAAGTAAGAAATAGTGTGCACAGAGTCCAAGGGTTTCCCTTAGAGGTAAGATAGTGGCAAAAGTAGATAATTCTAATGCTCTATTTTTTGGTAGTGTGGTCGAGCAGTAGGCTTATCCTTATCAGAGGGTAGTGTTAAGCATTTGTTGTACACACACAGGCAATACATGAGGAACACACACTCAAAGACTTACTCCAGGCCAATAGGTTTTTATATTGAAAAATATATTTTCTTAGTTTATTTTAAGAACCACAGGTTTAAGATTTACAGTTAATACTTTAAATGTAAGGTACTACACTTAGATACTTTACTAACTTTGAATGAAAACAATATCATGAACAGTCTTTGCAAAAATGGCAATAAGCTATTTTTAAAGTGGATACAGTGCAAAAATCAACAGTTCCTGGGGGAGGTAAGTAAAGGTTAGATCAGGAGGTAAGTAAAACACTTACAAGTCTCAGTCCTGGGGCATAGGCAGCCCACCGTTGGGGGTTCAAGGAAACCCCAAAGTTACCACACCAGCAGCTCAGGGCCGGTCAGGTGCAGAGGTCAAAGAGGTGCCCAAAACACATAGGCACCTAAGGAGAACAGGGGTGCTCCGGTTCCAGTCTGCCAGCAGGTAAGTACCTGCGTCCTCGGGGGGCAGACCAGGGAGGTTTTGTAGAGCACTGGGGGGGACACAAGTAGGCACACAAAACACACCCTCAGCAGCACAGGGGCGGCCAGGTACAGTGTGCAAAGCAGGAGTTGGGTTTTGTTTAGGTTTCAATGGAGGGTCACTCTAGCGGTGGAGGCAGGCACAGGGGTGCTTCCTGGGACCGTTACCACCTGGCAAGGCAGAGGGTCACCTGGGGGTCACTCTTGCATTGAAGTCGGTTCCTTCAGGTCCTGGGGGCTGCGGGTGCAGTGTTGGTTCCAGGCGTCGGGTCCCTTGTTACAGGCAGTCGCAGTGAGGGGGAGCCTCTGGATTCTCTCTGCAGGCGTCGCTGTGGGGGTTCAGGGGGGTCATCTCTGGTTACTCACGAGCTCGCAGTCACCGGGGAGTCCTCCCTGAGGTGTTGGTTTTCTGCAGGTCGAGCCGGGGGCGTTGGGTGCAGAGTGTAGAGTCTCACGCTTCCGGCGGGAAACGTGAAGTCTTTGGAAGTTGCTTCTTTGTTGCAAAGAAGTAGCTGGTTTTGAACTGGGCTGCTGTTCACTGGAGTTTCTTGGTCCTGTAGTCCAGGGCAGTCCCCTGAGGCTTCAGAGGTCGCTGGTCCCTGTCGGATGCATCACTGGAGCAGGTTTTCGAAGTTGGAGACGGGCCGGTAGGGCTGGGGCCAAATCAGTTGTCGTCTTCCTCCTTCTCTGCAGGCTTGTAGGTCAGCAGTCCTTCTTCTTTCTTCAGGTTGCAGGAATCTGTTATTCAGTTTAGGGGTGTGTTTAGGTCTGGGGGCAGTAGCCAATGGCTACTGTCCTTGAGGGTGGCTACGCCCTCCTTGTACCTCCTCCCTGAGGCTAGTGGGCACATCCCTATCCCTGTTGGGGGAATCCTACAAAATCAAGATGGCCCTGTGATGCCCTAAGATGTCCTGAGCTGAGGCAATCCCTGCCTTTAGAAATCCTCCAAAATCAAGATGGAGGATTTCTAAAGGCAGGTGTCACCTCAGTTCAGGACATCTTAGGGGCTGTCCTGACTGGTGGATGACTCCTCCTTGTTTTTCTCATTATCTCCCCTGGACTTGCCACCAAAAGTGGGGGCTGTGTCCAGGGGGTGGGCATCTCCACTAGCTGGAGTGCCCTGGGGCATTGTAACACGAAGCCTGAGCCTTTGAGGCTCGCTGCTAGGTGTTACAGTTCCTGCATGGGGGAGGTGTGAAGCACCTCCACCCAGAGCAGGCTTTGTTTCTGGCCTCAGCACAAAGGCTCTCACCCCAGGGGGTCAGAAACTCGTCTCTCAGCAGCAGGCTGGCACAGACCAGTCAGTCCTTCACTGAAGGATTGGGTAAAATACAGGGGGCATCTCTAAGATGCCGTCTGTGTGCATTTTTTTTCATAAATACAACACTGGCATCAGTGTGGGTTTATTATTCTGAGAAGTTTGATACCAAACTTCCTAGTATTCGGTGTAGCCATTATGGAGCTGTGGAGTTCATTTTTGACAATTTCCCAGACCATATACTTAATATGGCCACACTGTACTTACAATGTCTAAGAATGGACTTAGACACTGTAGGGGCATATTGCTCATGCAGCTATGCCCTCACCTGTGGCATAGTGCACTCTGCCTTAGGTCTGTAAGGCCTGCTAGAGGAGTGACTTACCTATGCCACAGGCAGTATTTTGTGTGAATGGCACCCTGAGAGGGATGCCATATTGACTTTGCCTTTTTCTCCCCACCAACACACATAATCTGCAATGGCAGTGTGCATGTGTTAGGTGAGGGGTCCTTAAGGGTGGCACAACACATGCTGCAGCCCTTAGAGACCTTCCCTGGTCACAGGGCCCTTGGTACCACTGTTACCTTTTACAAGGGACATAGCTGTGTGCCTGGGGTGAAAGAACACTGGTGCTGGGGCCTGTTTCGCAGGGTCCCAGAACACTTCTGGTAACTGCAACAGGGAGCCATTTTCCTACATCCACTGTACGTGCATTGTATGCCATGTCACCTGTAACAGGGCTGATATTACCTCCTCACATTTGTGATGGAGCATCATACCTTACAGAATCTTCAACTGGGGCCTGTTTGAAACAACTGTCCCTCGTAACATAGACGAATCCAGGTAACTCTTTTTTCTTATGCAGGCATGTGTTTGCTCAGCACAGTCCTTGGGTTGTCATAAGGAATCTAGTGGCAATCTTTAACACAAATTAATACACAAAACACATCATCATACACCTTGTGCAAAAGCAACACCTTCCAGAAATCCTCTTGTGCATTGGATGTGTGTCAACCATTAGGTTAATGCCATAAATCTTTGCTGTAACAAAAATAGTTAAATAATAATAAGAACTCAAAAAACTGACTTACTCCCTTGATTCTGCTGTTTGGCTCTGAACTGCCCATCAAAGTCCAGATTGCCCAATGCAAGTATGTGGGCCAGTGGGGGGGTCAGTGTGCGGCGCATGACTTTCCCACATTAGGAGGACTGGCCGAGCTGGACTTCAGATGACTTATGGCTCCAGAGTCCTAGGTCCTTCTACCTTTTTCGACAATGTATGCTGCAAAGCTTGTAGACCCTCAGGGTTAGTGCCTTCTTGACGATGGCCTTTCATATTGCCTTCTTCTGATGGGTGTTGACATTTATGGATAAGAAAAAAGAAAGAACAATATGTTTTGTGAGGTTTTGTTTGCCTATACACAATTTTGTAAAATCTCTCACAGGCATTTCTAAAAAGTTAGCGCACATTATTCACTATCATTTTATTTTTTCTACTAAATACTAATTTGTAGTGACCTGATAAGTACTCTCATCACTTTTAATGTCATCATCTTAAAAATGCAGCCCACAAACATAATCTAGGCCAGGAGTCTGAAACATTTACTGTAGTGAGAGGTACTTGTGATCAATGCAAATCATTGTGACCTACTGAAGGCTAAACAACTTGGACATTGTTGGCACACACCCTCACACACAGCTTAATTGGCTTAATGTCTAATATTTTTAGAGCCAGATATTATGGTTTGAACCATATACAATAACTAAGGGCAGTTTGGAAGGGCTACCATGTGTGTCAGTGAGAGCATACTTTTTGGTGGTGTATGAACAAGAGTATGTAGGAATGAGACATATTTGTAAGGGCGATTGAGAATCGGTGCCATATATACTTGCAGCACACGATATACCTTTCCCCATATGTGGCACATTTACATGGATCTTATATACAGATACTCATTTATCACAAATGAGATAAAATTCAAGTCATAAAAAATAACAAGTCCATACCTTGAAAGTTTTTTCATGCACTTTACATTTCTCTCATTTCAACATATGGTTGTATTTTTCACTTATTCTTATGGTACAGTGTCTACTGGCCAGTGGAAGTAAGGGGCATGCAGTTTGTAACTTGACATTTTGATTTATGAGTAAATGGAAATGAAAAGTCACCTTATTCATTCAGATGAGTTTTCATTTCAATTTAAAGACATTTAAAAACATTATAAAACATCATTATGTTCCCAGCCACATTATTGAGTCGACTACAAACCAATCACAACACTTCACTCAGGAACTAAAAGAGACAAGTTAGCCTGTGTTTAAAAAGAAACAAGTTATTCTGAAATACATTTTTCATTCAAACTGGTACCTGTTCCTCTGGGTTCCCATGCAGCTGGCTCTACTATGACTGGACCTCTTTGGTGAGCAGTTCCAACTCCTCAGTGGAGACGCTATTGGCCCTGTCACCTACTTTGTCTGGCATTGTGGCTCCCAGAAGTCGATAACAACAGAAAAAGTGGAGGAGGTGGTGTTTGTTGCAGTGTTTGGAGGCAAGTGAGCTTTTAGCATAATGCTGCATACATGTACAGGGCGTACGTGATCATCGACAGAGACGGACACAGCTATTGGCTTTCAGACGTTACCTTCACACACGTAAACCTTTCTGTTGTGGAGTGTTAAACCTACTATGTGGTCCACTTCTGCCAATGCCGGTTGGAATGCCAATGTCCTGACGGCAAGGTCAGGCAGCCACCATTTTAGGATGTGAACCAGTGTATTTTGAAATGTTAAGTGAGTCACCACCACTCAAAGTGATGGCTAGTTTGTTTACCAATGCAAAATACATATATTAATGTTTTTTGATAAATATGACACATTATATTATACTGCATTACTGTGTTTAAATACAATAGTGATACAGTGTATTTTATACTTCTGTTGATGGCATTTTAGGAAAAAAGAAAACAAATAATGTGTAAATGATACATTTAAAATGTATTAATGACAAATTATTTAAAAAAAATATCAGATGTAAAAAAAATGTATTCTAAGTTTCAACAACACTAAAAATGATGTGCATCTATATGTCACAAACATTTATGGAATTTTACATGAGATGTGTGTTGATTATCAATGTATTGTTTGCCAATTTAAGTGGATATTTTCTTTTCTTAAATGCAGACATATGAACCCAGGGAGCGGTAGAAGACAACAACCACAAGTGTTCAGACCGTTTCCAGAACTTAACACCATGGAAGAAAGGGATATTATCAAACAAATCAGATTGAATAGGTAAACTATTCTGGATTTATGTAATCAGCTGGAGCCAGGTCTTTTGCCTCATAATAGGAATCTCACAACAATAACTCCAATAGTGAACATCACGGCAGTACTCAATTTTTTGGGCACAGGATCCTTACAACTTTCAGTGGTGTGCTACAATAAGTCCTTTCTTCAATGATGAGACACATCAACAGCTTCATCCAGTTTCCATGACATGAGCATTTTGCAAATGTGAAGGAAGATTGTTATGCTTTGCCTGACATACCACATGTGGTTGAAGCAATTGATTATACACATATTACCTTAGTGCCATCACATGCCACGGAACAGGTCTATCACAATTGGAAGAACTTCCATTCAAACACTGTGCAAGTTGTCTGCTTACCTGATTTGTACATATCAAGTATGTGTGACCATTTCCCAGTTCACACGATTCCTTTGAACTACGGAACAGCAGCATACTCCTGCAAATTTCACAACATGGGCCTGGGAGGGTCTGGCTTGTTGTTAAGTACAATATGACTATAGGATCATTTGCTATATTTATAATTTAGGAGTGTACAATGGGATGAGATACGTTTGCTTAATATATTCTTTAATTTCATGGAGGAGACTCAGGTTATCCTAACCAATCATGGTTATTAGCACCACTGAGGATTCCAATAACACCAGGGGAAGTCTGCTTCAATGAGGCCCATGCAAGAACATGGAGGCCAGAGACAGGGATCTTGGGCTTCTGAAAGCCACATTTTTCTGTCTGGATAAAACAGATGTAGTCCTCCTCTACTCATCCAATAAGGTGTGCCAAATCACCATGGCCTGCTGCATGCTGCACAACATAGCCCTGCAATGGAACATTCAATACATTGCAGAGGATGGAGACCATGAAGAGCCAAGGGGTGAGGATGTTGAAATGCCAAATGAAGATGTTAGTGGTGAAGAGGAAGGAATTGACGTGCATCAAGATTTATTGACAACTTTTTCATGAGTGTAAATTTACCTTTACATATTGTTAAATTAACTCTCAAGACAACTTTCGACATCATGATCATAACAGTCTGTGCTAGAGATATTTTTGGAATGGTTAGATTGGGAAATTCCAGGGCAAAGATGTTTGTTGCTAACAGTTTTTACACATTGACTATTGTGTTCAATGATATTGATTATCTCTGACTGTTCAAAGTGAATGTGTCTGAATAACATCATTGGAGTCTGATTTATCATGTAAAATAAATATATTCATCTTCTTATTCTTTTTCTGGATCTTTCTCCATGTCATCTTCATTTGGACATTTCAAAGTTGTGACATTTGCAGTTATATGCTGCTGTTGCAAAGTACAAAAGAAACATGGGTTTATCCCAAGGAAGGCAGACACTTTAGACGTACATATCTTGTACAAAGACAACTTGCACAGTGATTAAATAGATGTTCTTGAGATTGCATAAGACCTGTTTTCTATTGAATATTGCCCCCAACTAAAATAGGCAGCTTAGCTTGCTCTAACAACAAGTATAAGTTGAGTCTCTTTTCAGATTGGCTAAATCCTCATTTTGTGTTAAGTGTTTGATGATGTCCATGTATTTCATCATAGAGGGAATCTTTTGTAGCCTACCACATACATTTGGTTGTGACATTTCACCAGATACTGCCACAGTGTATTGGGATGATCCTGTGGCCACAAAATGTAGCAGTGTAGCAGTGTAATGATTTTCACTATTGGTATTATTGATGTGGCTTTCCTACTGTGAGGCAGGATGTCTGGGTTAATAATAGTTTGTCTCTTGAATCTATTTATTAGGGCTATAGCTCTTTCTTCCATGGTGTCAGGGTTTTGAAAAGTAAAAATACAAATGATGGAGACTATTTGGGTTATGCATTGCTTGTGAATTTTTTCAGAATTTTTTAAAGAACAAATATTTCTTACAGATGTTTATAATCAAGACATCAAGGTTTGTGTTTGGTATTTTTTTATTTTTTGGGGGAATGAGATGTACATTATATAATTGTAGCGTTTTTAGCTGAACTGTATTTATTGTGGTTTTGTTCAAAATAATGGTGGAAGTAAGAAATAAAGAAAGGAAATACTTCAGGAAATACACCACCAGTATTTGAACGTTGTGTCTTTTGCATGTATTAATTAAACCAAAATAAACTTAAACATGTTGAAAACCAAAAGAAAAATAAAAAGCCTAAACAAAACAGCCAATCATGGTGGATGAGACTATTGTTGTAGAGGCTAAATTGTTGGAAGTTCAATGTATAAAGTCCAACTGTCCTCAAAACAGGAAGATGTGCCCACAAAATAGCCCACAATGTAAATACTAGTCACACTGTGGAGGAAATAAGGTTCTTCATCTCTTGCTGGTGGAGGTCTTGCCATCCTCTCCTTGTGGTCTGAAAGAACGTCCCCTTGGGAGAGGGAGGCGTCACAGTTGCAGGTACTGGGGTGGGTGGAGCTCTTTCCTATTGTGGCAGGACCTCTCTGTCTGTGACTGAGACTGATGCATTTTGTCCAGAGGGTGAAGGATCACAGACAAGGGAAGATGGTTCAGGAAAGGCCCTGCACATATGGTATTAAATGTCAAACATCACCATAGTTAGGAAGCATAAATGCTACTTCAGATTCTCATCTCTTCATTGTTCTCCCTCTGCACCAGAGCTCTGTTAGGACCTGGCCCATCATGTCTTGGGACTCATGTAGGGCTCCCAAGACTTAGTTGAAGGAGGTCCGGGTGACAGTGTACCCAGTGGCTTCACTTTGCTGTCCCACAGATTCCCTCCCACAACCCCTACCTCACTACCATGTGCCCTTGAGGCAGTGTGCCCCATCTCACTAGTCCAGACTGAACTGGAGGTGGTGTTGGCTCAACAGCAGTCAGGACTGGGGTGCACTAGATGGGTATTATAGTCCTTATGACAGAGGAAGTGGAGGTATGCTAAGGTGTTATTGCAGGGGGGTAGGAGGTGTAGATGTGGGTCGAGTATGACTCCCTGGAGATTTCTGCCCAGACAGAGCAGATGGACCACCTAGCTCATCATCATCTGGACTTTTGGGAGTGGTGTCCTCACTGAAGGCTTGATCCTGGTCTGGAGTGGAGTTGTCCTTAGTGGTAGACGGTGGTCCACAGGCCCTGAGTATGGGACCTCTTACATGGTGGACTTCACTCTGTCGACACATATGGAGGTTCAGGAGCAATACATCTAAATACTGTGGTTGAACTCCGTCAGCTTGATGAAGTACTTGGAACCGCCATCACGGCGGGATGACAGAACTCCCATCAAGATCTAAATAGGGCCCAAAGTCTTTTGCCATTTGCCATTTCCATTATTTGCTAACACAATAGTTGGATGACAAATGAAAAACTGATGACATAATTTAGACAAACACATAATCTGCAAAGTATAGGTTTTAAGAAGAGTGTGTAGATGTATATGCTACTTGTAACCTCTCAATGTTTTTCAGGACCATAGATTAATTTACCTTGAGAAAAAGCAGGCATTATAGGACTGATGCACAAAGCCATTCACATGCATAAACCTTGGTTAGAGCTCAAAATGGCCGGATTTGCTCATGAAGCTCTACATAAAAGAATACCTATCAAGAGTAAATGCTTGTATTACTGTGCAATTTTGTGCCATGAGTGACTGGAATAATGCAGGATTAAAATACATGCAAAGGACGTGGCGTGCCATGCTTTGCCTTGTCAGTTTGTGAATGCCCACAGGCTTTACAATCCTTTCCCATCCTAAAACTTTTGCAAAGTGTATGATTAGAGTAAGGAATCTATCCCTTATTTTATATTTGCATCTATTATAACAAAGAAGAGAAAATAGGCTTATAGATAGGGGTACTAAAAATTACAAAAGCCCTAAAACATGAATGACAATTATTAGGACATTTAGAGGAAAGTAAACATTTTAATGATGGCTTGGAGCTAGTATAGTTTTTGGTCATACATCTGTATTTCAGGGACCTATATGCCATAAATGATGTGCCTTGGACCTTTATGTTGTGTTCAGAGCATGAGGCAAGCAGTGGCTTACATCTGCCATTAATTGGCTACTCTGACCATTGTTCTATTTGGCCTTCACTGGTTGGTTGAACTCCACATAGTTTAAACGTTTTCTAAAGATGAGGTGATTAGAACAATTTGTTGAAGGTTAATTACCTTCTAACTATTCTAAAAGAAATTATTATTGGTTCATCAAAAATCAAAGTAACATATCAAATGATGTTTTATCCGAAACAAAACAAAAGAGGCAGAAAGTCAGCGGAATGTTAGATGAAATAAAGGTTGTCCTTGGTTACAAACCGCTAGCTCTTGCATACAAAGAGACATTAAATAATGCTACCCACTGACATAAAGAAACCATTCAATCATGTACAAACAGTCAACAACAACATTACTGACAGACTTATTTTTTTGAACTCCAAATATTGGAGCACAAGGAGGGTAAAAGCTGCTAGTTAGTGTGGTTGACTGGGTACAGTGGAGATTTTAGTTCACGCTATAGATTAGAATTTACATTCATTTACTTAAAATGCTATATTACATAAATATATCCCGTCTTTAATCTTTATATATGCTAGACATCCTCAAAGCAAGGATGTTTGACATCACAATATTATCTTCAGCTTCTCTTTCCCACACTGCATATGCTGTAACATCCAAACTAATCCAGATATTTTAGGGTTGGCAGATGGAGGGCCTTCCTACCATCTTTTCATACAATGAATCTAACATCAGTGCCATTTTGGTATTTGACACCAATGCCAATACTCCAAAAACAATATTCGCTCTTATGGCACATTTTGGGCCACATGTAGGTAGGTTCCAAATAGCGACTTGCAAATTGTGAGTCAGAGCGACTCGCAATTTGCGAGTCGCAAATTGGAATGTAGGATGGTGTCCCTGACACCATCTGCGACTCGCAAGGGGGTCGCAAAGGCCCACCTCATTAATATTCATGAGGTGGGTCGCAATTTGTGACCCCCTTGCGAGTGGGGGCATTCACAGGGATGGTGGCCTGCTGCGGACAGCAAACCACCATGTCTGTGACTGCTTTTAAATAAAGCATATATATTTTTTTTTGTAATGCAGCCCGTTTTCCTTAAAGGAAAACGAGATGCATTACAAAAATGAAAAATGAAACGTTTTTGTTTAATTTTTTCCACTGCCTGCTCTGAAAACATGTTTGCAGTTCCATTCACAACAGGTAAGGGGTCTCCTGGGGATCCCTTCCCTTTTGCAAATGGGTTACCACCCATTTCAAATGGGTGCAAACTGTGATTGCTTTGCGACCGCGCTCGCGGTCACAAATCAATCCTGCATTGCACTGCGACTCGCAATTAAGAAGGGGACATCCCTTCCTAATTGTGACTTGCAAACCCGTTTTGCGATTCGGTAACCAGGTTACCGAATGTCAAAATTGGTTTTGTGCATTGCAAAGTGCATTTTGCACGTCACAAACAGCAAAAATCGTTGTTTGCGACGTGTAAAATGCTTCCTATATCTGGCCCTTGGTTCTTTTCTATAAGTCCACACAATTGAGCAAACAGTATGTTTGACTGCTCAAAGGAGTCTCATATGCAGTGTGTTTCGTATCACACAAATAATGGGTACTCGACATTGCACAACACTGATAACATGTTCCCAGTTGCATAGCCATGGAAACACACTGAATGTATGAATTGAGCGTGGCTAGATAATTGCGCTGGTGCAAATGCAATTTTCAGATAACATTTTTACCACTTAGAAACTGCAAAAACAATGCTTTTAAGGGATTGATCAGTGGAATGATAACATAGTGAACCAACCCGCTAGTCCAAAACTCTGCAAATCTGTTAACAAATTGAAGCGGTGCTATTTAATGTGATCCTGAAGAGTAATTTAGGTATTGTGCCTGGACTAGAGCTATCTATAAACCTTGACCAGTAATTAGAACATGATTTATTAAAAACAAACTGTATTCGAAAATCGGAATTCGCGTCCATGTTTGAAAGCACAGTAATGCTCTCCTTGACAGTGGGTATTTATTACGTTTAAAGTTTATTTATTGTTATAACCAGAAACAAAATATCTTTCTTTTGTCGCTTTAAGGAAAAATATTTCGGCGTGTTAAAACACCTCTGAATTATTTGTCTATTTCTTTTATACTCACAACCTCATTCTTGCACAGGTACTCGTATTCATCCGCCATCGGTGACTGTTGGTTATACTTTTCATAAAAAATTTAATAGCTGTAACTTTACTGATGAGACTGATATATAAAGAGAGGAAAATATGGAAAAAAGCTCAAAACTGCACACAAAGGTAAATGATGGGCTGTATCAATCAGCAAAATAAAACAAAGGTTAAGTGATAAATTATTAGAATTTCTGTAAAATAATTGGATGCCCTACCTGCAGCTTATCTGCTCATTTATTCACATCCCCTTATTTCCATCTATTTATCTCTGACTATGTGTAAAATTCCATTTAAGTGCATTTCATTTTTCCCTTTGTCTGCTTGGTTCAGCTAGCATGGCTGTAATTACATTTTAAAATATTGGTTATGAGACAGACATTTTAAAGTTCTGTTTTCCTATTTAACTGTTTATCAAATGAACTGATTGGAAAATCAGTGACACAATGTAATCAGAACATAATATATGTACATATATATATCTATCTATAGATAGATAGATATATATACATATATATATTCACTACAAAACCAAAGGTTACAGGGACATAGTTGGGTTCAGATTTCCCACACACAAAATCTGGGAAATTCAGCTTTTACAATTAAAGTTATTTCAAGTAACTATACCTTGTGCCCTAAGGTAACTATAACTCACACTCTTGCCAGCCACAGTTTTCGCATCAATAATTTTACTGCAAATGTTACAGTGATATTAATGATGTGTTAGAAAATGTAATGAGTGATGTTATATCTGGGGTAAATAGCAGTACATTGTGAGGGCGCAAATTATAATTCCCTTAGGGCACGAGTTCCAGTGACTCGGAGTGGCAGAGTGCTGTGGCCTAGGAGAAAGTGTTGGGGGCGCCTACATCGGAAAGATTTAAAGTCATAACCTTGAAAATTCAGGAATGATAAAACAACCAGTTTTCTAACAAGTAATTTTCGGAGCATTATCATCAGAAAAGTGAGGATGATTGATCACATCCCACAAGCCTTGAAGTCCCTAAATTTAGCGGCAGAGAGTAGGTCCTTCGAAGCCTCTCTGATTTCCCTTTTTGTTGCATCAAGTGTCGCCTTATAGGCTCTCCTGGCATGTCTAATTTCCTCTACATTTCTAGGTGAAGACTTAATTGTTGTTTCCAGGTTAAAGGCAATGAAGCAGACGTGGTTAAACCAGCGGTGGAGAGAAGATGCAGTATTTTATTGTTAGCTGGTCAACATGCTGGACAAAAAACTACCCAGAATTATATGTGGCTCAGCTGAATCAGGGGGATAGCTCAGCTCGTCCTCACTCTTTTCATTTATTAGTTCAACAAAGAACTTTTAGGGATTGATATTTTTCCACTTCAGAAGTATCTCATTATTATTACTGTATTGTAGATCAGCAGAACTGTCAGGAGCAGGTGAAACAAAATCAGTACCAGGAAAAGAAACAGAAATAGCTACTGGGTTGTGGTGGCTAAGATTAGAAAACAGGGTTAATGAATCCGGCACTAAAGAAGCTACGTTACAATAAAACAGAATACAATTGATAGTTGACCCACTGCCTCTACCAGTAAGGGTGGGATGAGACACAGACCTGTCCATATTGAAGCCTAGGTTAAAAAGTAAATTATACTTCATAATAATCTGGTTCAGAGCTTCCCCATAAGGGTTATGCAGGAAGTGGTATAAATTATCTCCCTGCCAATCCATGAGGCCAAACACTCTAGCCCCTGGTAAGAAACATTTTGAGATATTAAAATTACCTAACCAAATAATGGAGACCCTTTCTGCGCGACTATTGAGAAAATCCAAAATGTGGCTATCCAGAGCCAGTGGTATATCAACAGGACAATTTACAAAAAATTGAAAATAGAAATTTATCAAGAGAAAATTAAAAATGCCAGAAAAGCTCAAAGTCAAGAAGTGATACAAAGGACTGGACTGAACTGTAACAATTTTTGTGGACCCCAACTTTATGGAGATAATCATCCCTATTCCACCCTTGGAGCGATCTGACATTTAAGTAGAAATTGCTTAAAGTCTAAGTTTCGTGCCAACACACCACATCATAATGTTTTTTTAATTTCCAGCCAGTCCGCATTATCCAGTTTCTTGCTGATGCCAGCAACATTCGAAGAAAGGAAGCATATCCCATTTGGTCTAGAAACTTTGCTCACAGAACATTTCACAAACGGTTAAAATGCAAAACATATTTTAAGATTGTGACTATCACAATAACCAAACAGACAACCTGGAGGTGTACTCATATTTGCAGCCTTAACATTGCATTGCTGTACCTCACAATGGTTAAATGCTTTTTAGACTTTTAAACATTGAAAACCTATTGGTGCAAATTACTTGTTTGTAAAAGGGGGGTATTGATGTTTTGAATTATTTATTCATTTATGTATGTTTATTTCTAAGCAAAGTGCACAGTTTTGTCTGGATGCAGCCTACAGAAGTCAACATAGTATCTAAAATCTGTTTATACCCTGTTTTTTTTTTAGACTGTCAGTTCAGAAAAAGGTTATGGGTATTAACAATGGACATATTTGTTACTTGACCTTTTAAACTTCATTGTTTTTAGGTCCTTTGTAATATATTTTGGATAACAGAAATAAGCCTTAAATGTATCTTGAGTGTAGATGAGGAATTACATACACAGACTGGATTCCGAAAGGATATACTTCATTACGTTATAACCAAAAATATTCAGCCCTGTTTCCAACATCAGAAATATTGAATGAATGGCAAGGCAGACCTGTAGATCTGTTAGAGAGCCAATTTATTCCTTCATGAAATTTTCTATTTAGTAATATAGCAAAAAGCAGTAACAATGGAGAGAATCAATAAATACACCCATTGTTTGTGTTTGCAATATGTTTGTGAATCACGTCATTTAGGTATCATTGGTGAAGTTTCAACTGCCTTGTCACAATTGCAAAGAGGTAATTGTAGAAAATCCACCTTTTCTGTGTGGTCTCCCAATAAATTTTGCCTTTTGCTTGATTAAACTTGCTTATTCTTGGATGATACATTTAACTTGCCTCTAAGTCCCTTATATATGGTGTAGAAAGTGCACCCAGGGCCTGGAAGTTAAATGCTACTTGTTGACTGATGCACATATTGTGCCATCTACTGCAGTGGCAGTCCAAACATGGCTACAAACTTCAGTTGTGTAGCCACGTGTAAAACCTGCAGTGCATTCTGTCATAATAACCCTTTTTGGCACTAGGACCTCCCTTTTAACCCTACTAGTGTGGGTGTCGGCCACTGGCCAAAGCCCACACTACCTCCCTGGTGTGTGTCACTACCAGTGGCCGACACCAGGGAGGGGGTTAAAAAATCCATTGCACCCGAGGATTATTGTTAATATTTATTACCCCAGGAGACACGGAAGAACATCTATGTCTTCCCCGTCCCTTTGCGATGTCAGCGTGCCGCAAGGCGTGCTGGTGTCATATTTTTCCCCACTGGAGCAGCGGAGGAGCAGGTGAACATCCTCTCCCCACTTCAGTGGGGACAAAAAAGGCAAAAACGGCCTCCCCAGATGCCAGGGATGCATCGATGGAAAGGGGAGAGTCTCCCCTTTCCATTGATGCCTTCCTGGCACCGTTTCCTGGCCATGGATCGCAGCACGGCTGTGATCCATGGCCAGGAAACGCCCCTAGACACCAGGGGTCTTGTTTGGGGGCGGTTGCCTCCGTGTAAGTCGCCGGCCCTTGTGGGGGCAGTAATATTTTATAAAAGTATGTTGGGGTTCTTCTGGAGGGCGATTTTTAAAATGGCAGGGTCGATTCTTTGTACCCGGCCGACCCCTGGGGGGGGGGGGGGGTAATATGTTAAATAGTTTTCCCTGGGGGCGATAGTGCCCCCCCAGGAAATGTTTTAAAAAAAAAGAAAATGTAAAACGAGAGACAACTCTCTCTTCAGATATGTATGTATATATATGTCTATATCTTTTCAACAGATGAGGTAACACTCATCGGATGGCTGCACTATCGAAAGATAACGCTGCTGCCACCACAAACAGGGGAGATGATGCTCAATCCATAATCATTATTCGATTTATTCCAAATAAAGTGCAACAGCAGTACAGCTTCCAAAGTTGGAATGTCTACATGTTTTGGCTGACACCTTCAACTGGACACTCCCCCCACATCTCGAAACCAATTCAAATAGTCAAGTAGTCCCTTGTCTATTTTTACCATAACAAAGTGTAGATCACTGGGGCGGCCATCTTATAACATGCAAGGGTTCTTCTTAACATTAATCCTAATTGCATAACAATTCAAAATATATATATATATAATTAATTTCCGGGAGCCACAATAGGCCCCCAGGGACACCACACATATAAAAAAGTGACTATTATATATATATATTGTTGGAAAATGGGTTATTGGTAGGGCAGGTAGGTACCTACACCTAGCAACAAGCCACAAACCTCCACAAAAGTACAGTTAGGTCTCAGTAAATTAATCCCAGCTCTACCCTTGGTAGCTTGGCATCGAGCGTCAAGGCTTAACTTAGGAGACAAAGTGTAAAGCATTCAAATATCACACAACAGTAATTAAATAAAACACAGGAAACAGTTTAAAAATCCAAAACCAATTTATAAAAATAGCTTATATTTTTATCTTTAAAATGACACAAAAACGATTAAAATCGGTTCAGGGGAACCGGAGATATGAATTTTTAAAGTATTATTATTTTCTAGCGCATAGAAACAAAAAGCGCCATTCGGGTCATCTGGTTGCACCAGGACCGGGACGAAGTCAAACTTTCAGGCCGACCGCGATGGAGCCCTGCTCGGCTACAAGTCGCGGGAGGCCTCGGTCAAAAAGTTACCTTCTGACTTAGTCTCTTTTTCGATGTTTTTCTTCCCCGGGACGAACCTGCCAGTTGGATCCGACCTCCTGGAGCCCTTGTCCGGATACGCGAAGTCGGTTTCCTCGGTGGTGATTTTTACCTTCGGACTTAGTCGTTTTTTCGAGATGAAAATCCTTCGACCGGGGTAAACCTGGATCTTGATCCGACGTCCGTGGAGCCCTTCTCGGATACGATGGCTGGAAGGTCCCGGTCAACTTTTTACGTTCGGACTTAGTCTTTTTTTCGGATGTTTTTCTTGACCGGGACGAACCACGAAGTCAGGCCGGGTCGCGGTTGAGGCAAGCCGGCTAGAATTTCCGCGTCGAGTCGGTCACTTTATGGAGCTTTTTTCTAAAATTTCTCCAATCTTTTCCAAACTTCTGGGGCTTCACCCAGATGTTCTTTTAAGGTTCTTTTGGGGTCCACAGCTCACCCCAAGGGTCCAGAAGTTCTGTGATGGTCCTTGGGAAGTGCGGACTTCAACTCCCAGAGTGCACCTGGCGCAAACTCCTTTTTAGCCACTGGGCAGTGGTCAGCTGGTCACTTTTTCAGGAGTTGGTGCAGGGGACTCTGGTTAGCAATTTTTCACCTGTAGCAAACAGGGAGTCCCTCCTTGAACCAGTGGAAGCCAGGCAAAGTCCTTCTTGTGGTGAAGCCCAAGTGTGCAGCTGGTGCAGTCTTTCTGAGTGCAGGGTCCAGGTGCAGGCCAGGGGTCCAGCAGGGCAGTCCTTCTTCTCCTTAAGTTCTTTCTTCTTGAAATTTGGTGGGGATCTGAGGCGTGGGTGCAGGTCTGCCAGTTTTATCCTTGCTCCTGGGTGAAAAGCAGGGGGGCCCTGGTCCTCCAATCAGGGACAGGGTCGTCCCCCTGTGATGACCACTTCCTGGGAAGTGTGGCAAAAATCCATCCCAGAAGGCAATAGTCTCTAAAAATCCAAAATGGATGAATCTGATTTTTGGAGGAGAGATCTGGCTGAACCCACCTACTGGTGTGGCTAAAAATCATAAACACACCCCTCTCCTGCCCTCTCCTAATCTAATCAAGGGGGCACCTAGCTGTCTGGGGTTGCAGGATGTGGGGGTGTTGCTGGGTGCTCCAGATGTCCTTCTCTGCCTTTGAAGACCAGTTTGGAAGCCCTCCCCCTTCCTGCTTCCCCATCTGCTGAGGGGAGATTCTCTCCCCCAAGCACATTCCTTTGTGTGAAGTCAGGCCACTTCACACCTCATTAAAGTAGCCTGGCAGAAGCTGCTGCAGGCTGGCCAATCAGAGCACAGCAGCAAAAACAATGCAGAGCTGAAATTGGCAACTTTTTAGGTAAAGTCTAAACTTTTTACCTGCACTAGTTATATTAAATCCTACAACTGGAAGTTGTGGGATTTATTATAACAATCAATTTGATACCAAATTCTTGGTATGTAACATTTAAGGAGACTTTAAAATTTAAAATAAAGTCTGCCCATTCTAGCCTATGAAGGCCATTTACTTCAATGAGGGAAAAACGAATTTGGCTGTTTTTACCTCACCAGGGCTTATAAATCTATTTTTATAAAATCCCTGCTTATAGTTACATGGCACCCTGCCCTAGGGGCACATAGGGCACACCTTAGGGGTGACTTATATGTAAAAATAAGGTAGTTTAAGACTTTGGAAGTACCTTTAATTCCAAAGTCGAATTTGCATATAACTTTAATTTAAAAGCAGCCAGCAAGGCAGGCTTGCTTTTAAAATGACACTGGGCACCTCAGCAATGCACCTAGGTGTGCACCACCTATGCTGTGGTCCCTAAACCTACATGCCCTACCATATACTAGGGACTTATAGGTAGGTTAACTTAGCCAATTATAATTAGCCTAATTTGCATATCCATTTTACACAGAGCACAGGCCCTGGGACTGGTTAGCAGTACCCAGGGCACCATCAGAGTCAGGAAAACACCAGCATAAAGTGGAAAATGGGGGCAAAAAGTTATGGGGCCCTTGCAATCAGCCCCAGTTTCTCACACAACCCCCCCCCCAGCCCACACGCCCAGGAGACTCAGCCCAACCCTGGGAGAGTCTTCCTGGCTTGTTAGGCGAGGAAGACAGTGAAGAAAACTGGCTGTCCCTTTGCAGGGCCTACTCTGCCTTATATCCTCCTGTCAGGGTCACTCCCTCTGGGTAGTGAAGCCATCCCAACAGTAAAAGGACCCAAGTCAAACTGAAACTTCCCTCTAGGGGGGTCTTCATCCTCTCTCTCTGCCAACTTGGGTAGTGAGGTGCCCACCTCCCCTACTCCAAACTTTGCTAGGGCAACACCTAGCTTACCCAAAGAGGTCACCCAACACTTGAGCAACCCCACCATGACCAACAGGGTCAGGGGGCCTACTTTGCTATTGGCCCTGGGGTCTGCCTCCCAGGCCAAGTATAGTGCTGCCAGGAAGGCTAGCACCCAGCAGAGGCTACTGACAGCTGTCAGTACCCAGAACCACACCCTAAGCTCTCCACTGACAGGTGGCTGAGCTGCTTTAGGGGCATCTTTGGGGTCCTGGCACCCCTCTTGCTGTCTTGAGTGGGGGGCTACCACCTCCTGTGGCAGACACCCTCCTTCCACTCTCCCTTCTGTCAGTGCAGGGGCAACACCCTGCATCTGGACAGCTGCCTGACTACTCAGGACTTCCTTGGGGTCAGGTGAGGCCTCACCAGTGCCAACTCTGGGCTCCCCCCCTACTGGGGCAGAAGGCCTTTGGCTCCCTGGAACTCTCTTTAAGAGTGGCCTACCCTTCCTTTTCTTCTTTCCTTTTCTTGGGGACCCCTGTCTCCTAACTGTAGGGACTGACTCCCCAGGACTTTGGGTTGGGGGGGCGCCCTGGGCGACCACCCCATCTGTGACCAGACTCACCTCTGGGAGGTCATTGCCCAGGATACAATCTAGGGGAAGGTCAGCACTGACTACCACCCTAATCCAGTCAAGGATACCCTCCCTCTCTAGGGGCACTATGGCTACAGGTTTGGAGGTGACCTCCCCTGTGGCTATCCTGACTTTCTTTGTCTTTCCTGGGACATACATGTCTGGGGTCACTAACCGGTCACTCACTACAGTGTGACTGGCACAGGTGTCTCTCAGGCCAGTGGTAGGGATCCCATTCACTTGAATGTGGTGGAAGTGCCTACTCCCACCCTCAGGGATCACCAGCTTACCATCTGGTCCTGTCTCCCAGCACAATGCTAGGAGGACTTCATCATCTGAGGAATCCTCCTCTATGGCTACACTGGACAGCCCAGTGCTAACCACCTTCTTTGGACAGGCTGCATCTCCTCTGAAGTGACCTGTCTGCTGACAGTCAAAGCAAGCCCTACTGTCCAAGAGCTTTTTTAACCCTGGGTCTCCCTGTCTCTGCATGTCAGAGTGGGAGTGGGATTTACTCTCCTCCTTCTTAGGGTTCTGGGGTACAGAGGGAGTCTCTGTGGTGGGCTTACCACCTCCCTCCTTAGGTTTTTGGGGACCTGTCCCCCCCTTCTTGGAGTCTCCCCCCTGGGACTTGACAACCACCCTGGTTCTCAACCACTCATCAGCTGCCTCCCCTAGCTCTCTAGGGTTGGTCAGCTTAGAGTCCACTAGATGCTGGCGTAACCTTTCTTGGATACAATTGGTCAAGATGTGCTCTCTCATGATCAGATTGTATAACCCCTCATAAGTATTTACTTTGTTGCCAATAATCCAGCCCTCTAGTGCCTTTAGTGAGGTGTCCACAAAGTCAACCCAAGACTGGGTACTGACCTTCTGGGTGTCCCTGAACTTCATTCTATATTGCTCTGGGGTCAGACCAAACTTCTTGACTAAGCACCTCTTCATACTAGGGTATGAATCTGCCTCCTCCCCCCTTAAGGTCAGAAGCCTATCCCTCCCTGAGTTGGGGACCAACTCCCACAAAAGGGAACCCCAGTATTGAGGCTTAACCCTTCTCATTTGGAGTGCCCTCTCAAAGGCCCCTAGCCACTTATCTATGTCATCCCCCTCTATATAAGCAGGGACCACCCCCTTGGGTAATCTGGGGCAAACTCCCCCACCCATGGACACCTCAGCTTCTTTATCGCTGCTTCCATCTCTTTTTTCTTTGTATGCCCACTTTTTCTTTTCTAGGGCCAGCTTCTCTGCTTCCAAAGCTATGTAGGCTAGCTGGGCTTCCAGCTCTCTTTCCCTGATGGATGGGTTCTCTCCTCCTGAAAGGACCCTCTTCCTACCACTAGCTTTGGGTCTGCCCCTAGTGACTGTATCCATTGAGGACCGTTCCTCCTCTTCCTCACTTGGGGTCTGATGCCTTCCCTCCCCTGAGTGGTTAGAGTTAGCATCTTCCTCTTTTTCTTCCTCCTCTGGAGCTTCCTCTGTCTCTACCTCTTGGGCCTCAGCCCATGCTGTCAGGGATTTAATTAGGATTTCCTTCCTGAGATTAGTGGTTGCAGGCAACCCTCTCTCAACACACAACCCCCTAAGCTGGACTACTGTCAGTGTAGGTAGGCTAGCCAGATCAAGCTCCATGGTTCCCTAGTTTTGTGTCAACAAAAACTTTTTGCAAAAATTGGTAACAGGAATTTAGAAAAATTACAAAAATTCAATAATTGAAATTAATCCAAATTAATTTAAAAAAAAAATTAAAATTAAAAATTAAAAACAATTTTTGCACTAGGACAATTTAAAGGATTTTTAATTTGTTTTATCTAAAACTGTAACGTGATATTGAACACAAGTACAGGATCCCGTCGCTGCTTCCAATTATGTTGGAAAATGGGTTATTGGTAGGGCAGGTAGGTACCTACACCTAGCAACAAGCCACAAACCTCCACAAAAGTACAGTTAGGTCTCAGTAAATTAATCCCAGCTCTACCCTTGGTAGCTTGGCATCGAGCGTCAAGGCTTAACTTAGGAGACAAAGTGTAAAGCATTCAAATATCACACAACAGTAATTAAATAAAACACAGGAAACAGTTTAAAAATCCAAAACCAATTTATAAAAATAGCTTATATTTTTATCTTTAAAATGACACAAAAACGATTAAAATCGGTTCAGGGGAACCGGAGATATGAATTTTTAAAGTATTATTATTTTCTAGCGCATAGAAACAAAAAGCGCCATTCGGGTCATCTGGTTGCACCAGGACCGGGACAAAGTCAAACTTTCAGGCCGACCGCGATGGAGCCCTGCTCGGCTACAAGTCGCGGGAGGCCTCGGTCAAAAAGTTACCTTCTGACTTAGTCTCTTTTTCGATGTTTTTCTTCCCCGGGACGAACCTGCCAGTTGGATCCGACCTCCTGGAGCCCTTGTCCGGATACGCGAAGTCGGTTTCCTCGGTGGTGATTTTTACCTTCGGACTTAGTCGTTTTTTCGAGATGAAAATCCTTCGACCGGGGTAAACCTGGATCTTGATCCGACGTCCGTGGAGCCCTTCTCGGATACGATGGCTGGAAGGTCCCGGTCAACTTTTTACGTTCGGACTTAGTCTTTTTTTCGGATGTTTTTCTTGACCGGGACGAACCACGAAGTCAGGCCGGGTCGCGGTTGAGGCAAGCCGGCTAGAATTTCCGCGTCGAGTCGGTCACTTTATGGAGCTTTTTTCTAAAATTTCTCCAATCTTTTCCAAACTTCTGGGGCTTCACCCAGATGTTCTTTTAAGGTTCTTTTGGGGTCCACAGCTCACCCCAAGGGTCCAGAAGTTCTGTGATGGTCCTTGGGAAGTGCGGACTTCAACTCCCAGAGTGCACCTGGCGCAAACTCCTTTTTGGCCACTGGGCAGTGGTCAGCTGGTCACTTTTTCAGGAGTTGGTGCAGGGGACTCTGGTTAGCAATTTTTCACCTGTAGCAAACAGGGAGTCCCTCCTTGAACCAGTGGAAGCCAGGCAAAGTCCTTCTTGTGGTGAAGCCCAAGTGTGCAGCTGGTGCAGTCTTTCTGAGTGCAGGGTCCAGGTGCAGGCCAGGGGTCCAGCAGGGCAGTCCTTCTTCTCCTTAAGTTCTTTCTTCTTGAAATTTGGTGGGGATCTGAGGCGTGGGTGCAGGTCTGCCAGTTTTATCCTTGCTCCTGGGTGAAAAGCAGGGGGGCCCTGGTCCTCCAATCAGGGACAGGGTCGTCCCCCTGTGATGACCACTTCCTGGGAAGTGTGGCAAAAATCCATCCCAGAAGGCAATAGTCTCTAAAAATCCAAAATGGATGAATCTGATTTTTGGAGGAGAGATCTGGCTGAACCCACCTACTGGTGTGGCTAAAAATCATAAACACACCCCTCTCCTGCCCTCTCCTAATCTAATCAAGGGGGCACCTAGCTGTCTGGGGTTGCAGGATGTGGGGGTGTTGCTGGGTGCTCCAGATGTCCTTCTCTGCCTTTGAAGACCAGTTTGGAAGCCCTCCCCCTTCCTGCTTCCCCATCTGCTGAGGGGAGATTCTCTCCCCCAAGCACATTCCTTTGTGTGAAGTCAGGCCACTTCACACCTCATTAAAGTAGCCTGGCAGAAGCTGCTGCAGGCTGGCCAATCAGAGCACAGCAGCAAAAACAATGCAGAGCTGAAATTGGCAACTTTTTAGGTAAAGTCTAAACTTTTTACCTGCACTAGTTATATTAAATCCTACAACTGGAAGTTGTGGGATTTATTATAACAATCAATTTGATACCAAATTCTTGGTATGTAACATTTAAGGAGACTTTAAAATTTAAAATAAAGTCTGCCCATTCTAGCCTATGAAGGCCATTTACTTCAATGAGGGAAAAACGAATTTGGCTGTTTTTACCTCACCAGGGCTTATAAATCTATTTTTATAAAATCCCTGCTTATAGTTACATGGCACCCTGCCCTAGGGGCACATAGGGCACACCTTAGGGGTGACTTATATGTAAAAATAAGGTAGTTTAAGACTTTGGAAGTACCTTTAATTCCAAAGTCGAATTTGCATATAACTTTAATTTAAAAGCAGCCAGCAAGGCAGGCTTGCTTTTAAAATGACACTGGGCACCTCAGCAATGCACCTAGGTGTGCACCACCTATGCTGTGGTCCCTAAACCTACATGCCCTACCATATACTAGGGACTTATAGGTAGGTTAACTTAGCCAATTATAATTAGCCTAATTTGCATATCCATTTTACACAGAGCACAGGCCCTGGGACTGGTTAGCAGTACCCAGGGCACCATCAGAGTCAGGAAAACACCAGCATAAAGTGGAAAATGGGGGCAAAAAGTTATGGGGCCCTTGCAATCAGCCCCAGTTTCTCACATATATATATATATATATATATATATATCTAGAGAGAGAGAGAGAGAGAGAGAGAGAGACATATCTGTCTTTTGTCTAGTAGCTGTTTTGACACCATAAATTAGCACAGATGGTTTATTTGCCTGCTGCAAAGGATATATATGTATTTAGCTGAGTGGATTACTAGGCCAGGACATTACCTGCGCTTTAATGGCAGGTCTGGTGTTGGGTCTGGTGGCTTAGTGGACTAAGGTGTCAACTTTAGAAACCTGTGTTCAACCTCATGGTCACAGGTTCAAATCCCAGCAGATCTACTCAGCCTTTCATCCAAAATTCAGAGGTCAATAAATTGGGTAACCTTGAGTTGGGTAACAATAAAACATCTGTTAATCAGCGTCTAGATACCTATGGGTTATGTATGCTTTACAAATGCACATGTTATGTTTAAAACAAATGAAATGTATGTGGAGGGGAGCTATGAGGGGCACTTTTGCTGGGTGGTTCTGAGGGAATCGGAAGAGGAGGTCATGGGAGGTCATGGGAGGAAGAGCACCAAAAATGACTGTTGCACTGGTTGCCACCAGCACTAAAGGCTGCGATGATGGGTATGTGATAAGGTGAAGTAATAGTATGTCTTTTTTTGTTTTTTTTCAGTGTCTTCAGAGAATCTGCTGAATCAGAGAAGAAGCAAAGGTAAGGTGACGACATTTACTATAGGACACATCACACACACTCCAAGCAATTTTGTGATTCTATCTGCATACTACGTAGGCTGGTACTTTAGAGGGACAGTTTAGCCAGTAGCAGAGATGGCGTCTTGTTGGAGGACTTCTTCTCAAGCCCTAACTCAGCTTATGGAGGATAGCTCTGAGGCAGGATCAGAGACTGAGACAGCATCTAGGGGAGAGGACAATGGGGCAGAATCTGGGAGTGATTTTTCAGTTAGTGAGGTCCTAGCCGACGACACCTCTTCCAGTAATTCTGAGGGCGACAAATACAACAGTCGTGCTGTCCCTTTGCAAGCACAGTCTGTGCAGCTGGACAACAGCAGTTTAGCCGAACCCAGAGAGCAGGTTCGTGCAGCTGCAAGCACAGAGAGAGTACTCTCTTGGCAGCCCCCCCAATTTAGTTCAGCTCCAAATTCCACCTTTTACTGGTGACGCTGGATGTAAAGTCGATACGGCCAACTTTTTGCCAGTCGACTACGTCCATCTGTTTTTGTATGTTGACTTCCTTCGCGAAATTATGCAGCAAAAGATTTGCTAGCAGACCAATTTCTGAGGGAGCATGGAGGCACTCCAGGGCTCACCAGTGGACTCCCACTTTGCTGGCAGAGTTGAAGATATTTTTGGGTCTTACGCTCCAGATGGGGTGAGTGCAGAAACCCACCCTGGAGTCCTACTGGATGACTCGCACAGTTTGGGTAAACCCCATCTTCGCACCATACTTGAGCAGAGATCGTTTTTTGCTACTGAAGCGCATGCTGCATTTCAAAATTCGGCCTGTCGTGGAACATTTGTTTGCCAGGCTTCCAGAGATCTATACTCCTGGAAAGAATTTAGCAGTTGATGGGTCCTTGATCCTGTACAAAGAACGGCTACTGCTCAGACAGTACATTGCAAGCAAAGGAGCTCGCTATGGCATAAAGCTGTACATGCCATGTGAGACCTCTTCTGGCTATGTGTACAGCTTGAGAGTGTATACAGGAAATGACTCTACCCTAAACACTGTAGGTTGCCCTCCAGCGTTAGGAGTCACAGGTAGGATTGTAATGGAACTTGACAAGCCACTCCTTCACAAAGGTTATAACCTTCATGTATACAATTTCTAGAGCTGTTCAGTGATCTCTACAAAGCTGGCACTGTGTCCTGCAGTACAGTTCGTTGTAACCACAAAGGATTCCCGCAGGAGCTTATTTGCAAGAAGCTCCAGAAATCCCAGCATACTGCGTTGCGTTCCAACAAACTGCTCGCAGTCAAGTTCTTGGATAGGCATGAGGTAGACGTGCTCACTACAATTCATAATGAGAGCACTTCCCCCATCACAGTTTGGGAGTCAGATGGCCAAAGTCCACAAGCCCATCTGTATACTTGATTACAATAAGTTCATGGGCGGCATGGATAAGAATGACCAGGTTCTTCAACCATACAATGTGTGTCGTAAAACTCACATTTGGTACAAGAAACTGTTTACCCACCTGATCCAGATGACAACATACAATGCTTATGTTGTTTACCGTGAGACAACCACAGGAAGACTCATGACTTTCCTTGACTTCCAGTTGTCTGTAATAGAAAGCCTCACTGCTGTTACAGAAGCAGCAGCAGCCTCCACCTCATATGTTCTGGAGGATGTAGCAAGGCTGCAGGAGTGACACTTTGCTGATCGCATTCCTAAAACACCCAAAAAGGATTATCCATGTCATTGCTGTAAAGTGTGCTCGAAGCATGGAAAATGGCAGCACAGTCAGTATTACTGTCCACAGTGCCCATCTCAACCAGGCCTCTGTGTCCCTACTTGCTTTACATTGTATTATACTAAAGCAATGTTCTGGGAAATCGAATGCGGTGGAGCTGCCGTTGGGTAATCCTTTCAGTGTCTGTGCATGGATACTGAATGTCCATGGGCCACTGCTGCATTAGGGCAAGCAGCCACATCATTTTACTTAATCTACTTCAGGAAATCATGGACTTCCTTAAGGCCTGCTTGACACCTATATCCACCATCAGAACGTGGTAGGTGTTCTGTTCAATTAACATGCATTATAGTCCCCATACTGCACATACTAGTGGACAGAAAATATGCCGCATTGTCAAGGAGTACCCTGTGTGGCAAAATGTTCAAGGCGTGACTGAATTTTGAAATACTTGTTAGGGAACTTATATGTGCTACACAAGGACTACCAGGATTGCCAACGAGAACCAGGGTAGGTGTAATAAGTCAAACAAATGTCCTGTCTGACAAATTTACCAACATTTCTACTTGTTTGAAAGTGTGCAAACTCAATTTGTAGCTTCACTTTCAAAGCAAAAGTAGAAGTGTTGGTGAATGAGCCCCACAGGATATTTGTGTGACTTTTTACATTACAGACCTTAGGATTTCTTCACCAGCATGTCTGGCTTAGTTTCAACAGTAGATATTCATGCTCAGTTCGAGGCATAGGCCTCCCAAGGCATACTCGACACCCCCAACTTGCATCCACAAACTAGTACAGGTTCACTTGACAATTATACAGGACTCTGATGAGGACATACATGAATGGGTAATGAAAGCTTATGGTAGGTGTGCCTTCACAGGGATATTGCACAGGTAGAAGGCAGATAGTAAAGGTAGTACAGATGTACATCATCTCCACCTATGGTTTCAAACCCATTGGTGCCATCCCAGCACTGAAGGACAATGACATGTATGGGTCAGTGTTTGACCTGCTCTTCATGTTCATCCTCCATCAGAACTTAGTAGATGTTCAATTTGCTGTATGATAACTGCATTACACTCACAGCACTGCATGTCATGTTGGCTGGGACATATGCTATGTTCTCACAGACTCCCCTGTGTGCCAAACACTACCCTTTTTCATAGCCTATGACCTTCTCTTTAGGGAACATCACGAGAATTCCCCAGCATGTCTGCCTTAGTTTCAAAGGTAGATACGCTTGCTCAGTTCAAGGAATCGCTTTGCACAACATACTCGGACACCCCCAACTTGCATCCACAAACTGGAAGGAGTTGGATTTAGCACAGTGAGTTAGCTAAAGGTGCATGAAAAACATGTCTTCTTGAGCCTCGGGTGACTGTCATGGGAGTCATTGGTAAAGGTTTGTTACGCATGCCTTTGGTAATGTTGAGGAAGAAGGAGGCAGTTACTTGACAGGTGGTAAAATGTAGTCAAACGTATTCTGTCATGTGGCGTATGAATGTGATGGGCCCCTGTCTGGCAGTGGTAAGTTAATATGAGTGCAGTGATTGGTTGGATTGGACACATGGCCGGCGGTATGAAAGGGTTGTTTGTTGCACGTGACTGGCGTGTGAATGGACCATAATGAGGTTGGTGCCTGGACGCGGCTTTATGGCCCACCTTCAGAAGGCTTGGTTTCAACATTCAGATACTTTGATAAGTATTCATGGTTTGAAACCATAATTTCTGGAGGTGCTAAAACCAGCCAGTGTGAGTGGTGGATTAACTTTAACATACTAGTACCAGGGAAGTCAAAGGGTACAGGGCTTGCGTGGCTCTCACCAGTTTTCCTTCGCCTGGAATTCCCTTGTTACTTCAGTGAGGGGAAGTCCTGGAATCTGCAAACAGCCACAAATTTTCTAACACCCAGCATTCCAGTAAGTCTCCAGAGAAAAACGTTGCCTCACTTGTGTGGGTGGGAAAGTGACCGCGACAGGGAGGAGCCCAAAATGGACTGTGGTGACATCAAAATTACGTGCCACAAAACAGCCTTGTTTTGTAAGACTACCTGACTATTTGGCCCTGGGCTTGGCGGCCATATAGGGAACCCTACCAAACCCAAACATTTCTGAAAACTAGACACCCGAGGCAGTCCATGGAAGTGTGGCGTGTTTGGATTTCACAAAAGTTTCTTATCCAGAATACCCTGCAAATTGTAAAACTTTGAATGAAAACACTATTTTTCCTTGCTTTTCATAACAGAAACTACAGGAATGTGCAGGGATCAACACAATTCCTACCAACCAGTGTTTCTCCACTTGTCCTGATAAAAACACAACCCCACTTGTGTGCCTGTGCCTAGTGCCTGTGTCAGGAATGGATCAGTCCAGGGTTAGCAGTAGCCCTCATGCAAGGACTACCATTGACCCTTGTGTGATGCATTCCTGTCGCAGGAACTAGCCTACCCACACAAGTGAGGTACCATTTTTATCAGGAGACCTGGGGAATGCTGGGTAGAAGGACGTTTGTGGCTCCCCTCAGATTCCAGAAGTTTCCATCACCGAAACAGGAAGGAAAAGTGTTTTTATTGCCAAATTATGAGGTTTGCATAGGATTCTGGGTAACAGAACCCAATGAGAGCCCCACAAGTCACCCATTCTGAATTCCCCTAGGTGTCTAGTTTTCAAAAATGTATAGGTTTGTTAGGTTTCCCTAGCTGTCGGCTGAGCTAGAGGCCAAAATTCACAGCTAGGCACTTTGCAAAAAACAGCTCAGTTTTCTTGGGGAAAATGTGATGTGTTCTTGTTGTGTTTTGGGGCATTTCCTTTCATGGGCACTAGGCCTACCCACACTAGTGAGGTAACATTTTTTGGGGGAGACCTGGGGGAATACTGGGTAGAAGGAAGTTTGTGGATCCCCTCAGATTCCAGAAGTTGCCTAGTTTTCAAAAATATATAAGTATGCCAGGTTTCCCTAGGGGCCGGCTGAGCTAGAGGCCGAAATCCACACCTAGGCACTTTGCAAAAAACAGGCCTACCCACACAAGTGAGGTACCATTTGTATCGGGAGACCTAGGAGAATGCTGGGTGGCAGGAAATTTGTGGCTCCCCTCAGATTCCAGAACTTTCTGTCACCGAAATGTGAGGAAAAAGTGTTTGTTTTGCCAAATGTTGAGGTTTTCAAAGGATTCAGGGTAATAGAACCTGATGAGAACACCACAAGTCCCCCCATTCTGTATTCCCCTAGGTGCTTAGTTATCAAAAAAGTATAGATTTCCTAGGTGCAAAATGGCAAACACTCAATGCGACGCCATAGGAAATTTCCTATTGCGTCTTATTGAGTGTTTGGAGAGCTGGCCGTATGGCTTATCATGGCCATTTGAATTATTGAGATGATTACAGTGCACTGATGAAGTTTATGGATGGAGAACGAAACGCATTGGCTGGTTTCCGTTTGGCATATTGAAACTAATAAAAGCTGCACCGGAGCAACATATTTGGATGTTCTGACATTTTTTTAAATTTCGTTGGTGCCCCTCCATTCATAATATGTGAACATTGGGCCCACTTAGTCGTGCCTTTGGAGCAGCAGGCACTTTGGTTGGGAGCACAACATAAAGTGACACAGTGGACAAGGGGGAGGTATGGTTCATTTTGGCTCGCTGTTCCAGTTGGATTACACTTTGGCCAGCATGTAGTAGACTACATGACTACATCCTGGGAGGTTTCCTGGGAGTTTTCTCCCACCTCTCCTTGACAATGCTCAGAGATCCCCTGACTGGGTGGTCATAGAGGAGTTCGAAGGGCCTGAACCCTACTCCTTTCTGTGCACCACCTTGTAGGCAAGGAGAAGACGTAGCAAGAGGATGTTTTACTTATGCCTCATGGCCTCAGGTCAGCCTGCGATCACAATCTTCAAGGTCTTGTTGAATCTATCAGCTAAACTATTATTTTGAGGGTGATAGGATGTGGTGAATGAGTTAATTACACTACGCGCATTCCACATGGACTTCATGTATGCAGACATGAAGTTAGTGCCTCTGTCAGACACATTCTCCTTGAGGAACCTAACATGGGTAAAGGTCGACGTCAGAGTTCTCATCACCACAGGTGCAGTCACTGTCCGCAAAGAGATTGTCTTTAAGTAGCTTGTGGCATGGTCCACCATGACCAGGATAAACCTGTTGCTGAGGGCTGTCTTGGGGTCCAAGGGTCCAATGACGTCAATACCCACCCTTACTAAGGGGGTGCCAATGACAGGAAGAGGGATCCAGAGAGCTTTCTGCTTTTTCCCTGACTTCCCACTGGCCTGACAGGTGGGGCAGAACCTGCAGAATGTATCTGAGGCTGTCTTTATTTTGGCCAATAGAATTAGGAGACAAGCCTGGCGAAGGTCTTGTCTTGCACTAAATATGCTGCTGGGCGTATGTCATGAGCCAAACCCAATAGGAAGACTCTGTAACACTGGGGGACCACTAGCACACAGGCTACCCTAGTACCCAGAACTTTAGGTTCCCTATTGAGGAGATCATTCTTCCAATAGATTAGGTGATACCCAGAGCAGAGGCTTCATCTGCTCCATTGTCTGAGGCTTGTTGCCTCAAGCCCTCAAGAGTGGGGCACTCTCTGTGTGCTTTGCAGAATTCTTCCCTGGTGGGCACACCCTCAACATGCCAGCCAAAAAACTGAGGTGGGTCACCCACGGTGGCAATGTCTTCCCTAGTTGGCTTGATGGCCTCCTCCTCAGGGTCTCCATCCACCTCCACTGCAAGAACTTCAGAGACCAGTTTCTTGTGCTCTTTGCCCCTCTCCTTGTCAGCTGTCTGGGCCATTGTTCCAGGCTCCACATATCCTTGACTCCCTTCCCAGGCAGCCAAGGACTATATGGTCATACAGACCCACTTAGCCACTCCCATTATCTCTAAGTCAGACCTAAGTTCTACCTCCATCCAAGTACTGTGTTCCAGGTCATTGTCTAACAGACAATTGACAGGCATGGCAGGGCCCACAGCACCTTTCAGAGAACCCGAGAGCCCCCCCCACTAAAAGGGAACCGAAGCCACCGGTAGATGGCTCTCACGATTGTCAGTGACTATGACTTGGTGCAATGTGTTTGGTAGGTAGGACCTACTCTGCTGACATCAGCTGACACTTGACAGTTGTCATGCTGGCTCCTGTAACACACAGAGCTTCCTCTGTTGCCCATTAATGGCAACCCACTGCCTGTACTTGGAAGAATTTGCAGGTATGTGAGCTTTTTATTGACTGTTTAGTTCTGCTAATGTTAGTTTGCTTGAATCTTTTCCGTCACCTTGGTCAACCCTTTGTGATTGTATCTTTATAATTTTGGGCCTGATTTAGAGTTTGGCAAATGGAGTTACTCCATCACAAACATGCTTTTGGCACCATTTCTCTATCCCTACGGGACACTAGTGTTACCTCTACCTGTTCCCCAAAACTAGCTGGGAGTACCTCCTCCCGAGCGCTACACTGCCCACCAGTGGGGGGGGGGGGCTGTGCCCTCCTGGAACATTTGGAGTCACCCTTAGAGTGACTATACTTATACTTATAGCCCTTTGTATATTGGGGTGCAGATTTCCCTTTCTTATGGCCAAAGAACACATTTCTTTTTAGAATCAGACTGGGACTGGTTACCACTAATCCCTTGGGAATTATTTTGGGGGCCTGTAGAGAACTCCTTTTTTTTAAAGTTTTTCTATCCCCTCTTTCTTCTGTTGGGAACCCTGGCCACCTTTATGGGTGCCCTGATACCTATTTGGACACTCTTCCTGGGGTCAGTTAGGCTCTGTCTACTAAGTGGTGGCACAACTCTGGTAAACAGATACTGTGCATGCACTCTCTTAACATAGATTAAATTGCACAACCCAACATAATCATTAACTTTGCTGCCCCTCACCCAGCCATTTAGTGCCTTACTGAAGTAATCAATGACATCTATCCAGGATTTGTTGGGGAGCTTCTGTCTGTCCCTGAATCTTTGGCAACACTTTTCATGGGTCAGTCCAAATTTGGCAAATCAGATAGTTTTCATCGGGGTGTACTTGAGTTTGTCCCCAACCTCTCATGTTAGAAGTGTGTCCTTCCCGAAGTGTTGGAAGTTTCTTCTCAGCTAAGGCTCTTTCAGCCTTATGAGACAAAACTTGTTTCTTCTCAACTAAGGCTCTTTCCAGCCTCAGCTTGTTTGGTTTCCCTCTCAGCTTGTTTCATCTCAGCCTCATCTTTAGCTTCTCCAGCTGCAGCTTGAATTCTCTCTCCTCTCTACCATCCCTCAACTCCTCTGAGGATAAGCCATGGGAGGATACACTTCTTCTTGCTTTTGTGGGAGGCTGAAACGCAGGGGGTTCCCCCTCAACTGCTGCAGGTAGCTCCTAAGAGGAGCCCATCTCAGGCACCTTCAATCCATCATTCTCCTTGGAGTGGGCTTCTGCCCAGGCCCTCAGCTCCATTGGAAACTCCACCTTTTTGGTGGCTCCTCAGGCAAGTACCTCCATCGCCTTGCAGAAGCATTTCAACTGGTTTACTGTATACACCTCCAGCTTAGTCAGCTCAAGCTTCATGGCTCCACTTGCAGAACCAGCCAGAGACATGATGTAGAGGACAGATCAAAATGCAAAGCAGGAAAAATAAGAACATTTTGAAATGTGGATTGGTAGTGTACACAGAGCTATTGTGTGACACTGCACAGACACAAGTCACTGATGATCACGATGAGAGAAATTGGGTCTCCAGTTGGCAGAGGTAGGCACCCTGTCCATCAGGGACCACAGTCCTAGTCAGGGTAATAACTCACACAGTAAGACACCAAAACACTGCAAAAAGACTCCACACCAGGTTTGAAAAATAGTGAATATTTGACTGAATAAAACAAGATAATAAAAAGGTTACTTGAGGTCACCAGGGACCACTGTGTATCCAAAGTTCAGGCCGACTGTGATGGAGGGAAGGCCAGCTACAAAACCCATGTAGGGTCCTCGGAAAACAGTACCTTTGATGGAGCCAAATGTCGACGTCGAGGGCATGATGCATCTATATTTTCCACCCAGTAAGGTCACTGTGTCGTTATCAGGCTCCATTGAAGTGAATGCCTTCTTCGTCACCGAGCCGTGCAGAGCATCATCGTTGAGCCGCACAGGCTGTGAATCTGCTGTCGTCGAATAGCCTCTGTGTCAGTGATGAAGGAGTGATGCAGCAATATTTAACCTGCACTCAGGGCAACGCTTCAATTTTTGCAGGAATCCGCTGGAAAACCCACCTCTGAGGCACATAGCTTGGAGGGGGGACCTAAGGCAAGGATGAGACTCACAGAAAACAGAGTCCAGCAGCACCAGGAGAGTTGTAGGCAGCATTTGATGTCCCTGGGACTGAGAGAGAACGGGGGTCAAGCCAGCAACTCCTTGGAGATCACTTTTGGAAGGAAGGCAGAGTTCTTCTAGCAGGGTCAAAGAGCAGCAGACAGCAGGGCATTAAGCAGAAAATCAGTTCTTCCAGAAAAACAGTCCAGTTGAGTCCTCTGAGAAGCACAGCAGTCCTTTTGACAGAGGTTCAGTTCCAGATCCATAAGTGTCTAATTTTAGGAGGTCAGAGACCCAGTATGCCTTTGAAGTAGAGGAGACTTCAAGGAGTGGCTTTGAAGTGCACCAGTTCCCTTTTATCCCATTCCTGTCTGCCAGGCTACCTGTGGGGGTTCACCAGTCCTTTGTGTAGGGTTAGGCCACTACCCTTTGAAGTGTAAATGTTAGCCCCTCCTATCCTTTCTCCCCTGTAAGACCCATCAGTATGCAGATGAATGCAGGTGCAGTTGAGTGTTCTGTATTTGTGGCTGTCTGGATGGAATGCACAAATGTAGCTATCACCCAGCCCAGTCCTGATGTGTATTGGAGACCGGCTGTAAGGCACACAGAGCAGTCAGAACAGAGAAATGACTACTTTCTAAAAGTGACATTTCTAAAATAGCAATGTTAAATCTGATTTGCCAGTAAAGGAGGATTATCATTACCATTCCAAAAAATGTAAACCTGATGTAGCTACTCATTTCTGGTCAGGAATTACAGCTTAATAGTACATAAAAAAACTCCCAGAGCTGTTCTATGAGAGTATCAAACCTAGCAGTAATGAAAAAGGACTTTGGGATTTTTTAATTACCAGGACGTATAAAACCTAAAAGTACATGTCCTGCATTCTACTCACAAGGCACCCTGCCATATGGGCTACCGAGGGCCTACCTTAGGGGTCACTTACATGTAATAAAAGTGAAGTTTAAGGCTTGGCAAGAGGTTTTGAATGCCAAGTTGAGTGGCAGGGAAACTGCACACGCAGGCCCTGCAATGGCCTGGTTAAGGAGCTACTTACGTGGGTGGCACAGTCAGTACTGCAGGCTTACTAGTAGCATTTAACTTACAGGCCCTGGGCACATGTAGTGCACTTGACTAGGGACTTATTAGTAAATTAACTATGCCATTTGGGTATGAACCAATATCACTATGTTTAGGGGAGAGAGCGGAAGCACTTTAGTTTTGGTCAGAAAACCAGCAAAAATTAGATAAGAAAAATGGAGGCAGGCAGGGAACAATTGGGGGAAAGACCACCCTAAGGCTGTCAGGTCTAGCACATTTTATGTGTTATTTTTAGAATTTGGTGTAGCGTTTATGTTCACTAAGGCAAACAATTGAATTGGTGTTTTAAGAACAGTGAGTACTATAAACAGAAGCCACAAACCATGTCTTCTTTCCTTATCTCAGCACCTCCTGCCTTCCTGCAGCGTGTTGACCACTTCACATCATGGTTTAGTGTAAACTGTTGTGAGCATTGCACAGTGACCATATCGATTTGATATAGCATATTCATTTCCAGGATTATGCTTTAAAATAAGTCAGTTAATCTTTTGGCCTGGCATAAAGGTGTGCAGAAAAAGGCATTAAACTACATAGCAAATCAATACATATATAACAATATGACCAATGTGGCCACACAGAGAAAACGTCTGAAATAAAATGAAGGGGTTTCATAACAAGCTCAAACTCAAAGTCATGTAGACAATTTTCAAGTTAAAGGACCTGATTTGGAGTTTGGCAGACAGGTTACTCAGTCACAGACGTGACTAATATCCTGTCTGTCATATTATGATTTCCGTAGGATATTATGGAATCATAATTCGGCGGACAGGATATCCATCATGTTTGTGACAGAGTAACTCCATTTGCCAAACTCTAAATTAGGCCCAAAATTATAAAAACACAGAATCACCAAGTGCTGAGCAAGATGATAGAAAAGTTTCAAGCAAACTAACATTAACAGAACTCAACATTCAATAAAAATACTACAAAACAACAAAAGAATAACCTGATGTACAGAAAAAAGGCTGTTCTGTTCTTATAAGCATTAAGGCAATTCTTAAGTCATCTAAATTTAGATAGATAAGGGCAGGGCAACCCTACAAATTAGCAAACCAAAGGTTAGCATGTGCTAGGTTAAACACATGGGCAAAAAGGCAAAAAGCACAAGAAGGACAAAATGAAGTTGGAAAAAATTAATCTGGGGTAACAGGTTTTGAACTAAAGTAGGCAAAAAGTAAGTAAAGAGAGAAGGCATCAGCATATTAGAAACTCGGTCAAATGTCTCATTCTTTGGGTTAGGGAAAAATCTCAAAATCTTAGCAAGGCATTTCAAGGGAGCAAGGGATAGAGAGGACTACACCTCTCAGGGTCCAAGGGGTTCAGCAAGCAGCGAAGAGTGGGAAAAATCTGCTCACAGGGGCCGTGAAGAGAGTGCCACAAGTCCATCTGGGGAACAACGTATTAAAGTTCATAATACAAGATGATTCGTCAGTCCATCACTCAACATGATGCAGAAGATGTAAATGTCCAATGGCAAGCAGTTCTATAACACAGACTGCAACATAAGTGAAAGTTCCCAGGTCCTTCATGTGAAATGGCTTCCATCTTAGCTCACCCATGTGAATTATAACGTTTGCGTATATTGTCAGCTACACAATTCCTGGATGTTCTGTGCTCACGGTTAGATTCTCAATCTGTCCATGAGTAATACAATAGAACATCTATTGCCAAACTAGCTTACTCATGAAAATTAAGTCTGAAAGAAAAGTTCACACTAGAAAGAATGGCTAAACTTTTTGTGCACCGTCAGAAAACAGGGCTTTGCAGGCCTCACTTAGGCTAAGCAAGTGAATTAAAATGGTGCATTCATTTAGGCAATTAAAATTTAAAAGAGTTAAAACATGACTTCAACATTAATAACATTTGTCAGTGCTCATGTTAAAATAGTTTTAAATCAACATAATTCTATTAATACATTTCTATGGATATGATGCAGAACTGCAAACTTTGACTTTTACATCTAATATTTTAAACATTTCCCTTTTAAATATCATTGGCGTTTTAGTGCACACTATTAATTAATACCATGAATTATAACATAGAGACAAATTCATTTGTTGAACATGAACTTTAGAGGCTATACCACATGCCATTTAACTACTAGCCTACAGGGAATGCACATTAATATGACTTTCAGTGCACCACTTTACATCAGAACAATTTGTACTTTAAATAATAGAATACATAAACTGTCACATATAGATGATCTCTGTGACATGAGTTACAGTACTAAAATTTCTGCGACATCACATGGAGGTAGGGCAAGTAGGGCAAGTAGGCCTAGCAACTTAAAGAGACTAAACAAATAATGTTAAGTGAAGACTCAAATTATGGGAAGATAAAAAGTGTCAACAAATCCAGATACTTAGGGCCAGATTTATGAGAACTGATGCATCGCTGCGGCAACGCATCAGAAAAACTTGTGCTGCGCTATGACAGTTTGAAGTTACATTGACACGCCGTATTTATGGTACAGCGCACCATGTCATAAGGTTCCAGGATGAATCAAAAATGTTGATGCATCAGTGGGAAGGATGATGCACAATAGGCGTGGGCATAGAACTCTGCTCTGCTGGTGGAGTTTGCAGAATTCAGGCATTTGGCATTACAAGGAGTAGCGTGGAGTTCCAGAATTCTGCAATCAGGCGCGGAGTTGAGTTCACTCACACTTGCAAGGTTGGCTTTTGGCACTCACTTGTGAGTGCCACAATACTCCTGGGCTGCAAGACTTTGAATTCGTCCACGCTGTTTCCGGCCTCACGCACAAGACATCACATTTCGTCACGCTGCTTCCGGCTATGACGGCAGCCAAAACAGTCATGCTCGCAAGCACAAATGCACCTGAAGTAGATTTTCTACTTCAGATAATCTAAATCCAGTCAAAACGTGTTTTTCTGAGTCGATTTTCTTCTCCAATGGACCTTTCAAGTTGTTTTTTTGACTAAGAATCCTATTTTTTTTCAAACAGGAAGGAGGTGCCCCAGAGATTCCAACTTCCAGTTCCTGTCCAGAAGGCTACTCCAGTGCTTTGTCCATCTATTGGTTACTTTTCACTTTCGAGGTGAAAGGATCACTCTCTTTCTCTCCGGGATATACATTTGGATTTAAGGTCTTTATATTTGTTAAATCATACTAATAAATTCCAAAACTATTGAATACAGGTGTTGTTTGTTTGCTTGCGGATGTACCAATATTTATTTGTAGTTTATTTTTTTTATTTTTTTTTATAGCAGTGGGTGGCCTGGAGTTTAAATATGGGCCTAAGTATATATTTTGTATTTCATTGATTTTTCATCTGTTGTAAAAGAACATTGTTGCACAGCTCAGTATCTGTCCTTTTCTACATGTTTGTAACATTTGCAATATTGTTTTACTATGTGGCCTCAATTTCCAAAGGGCCATGTAACCAGTAGGCCCAGTACTAGCAGTCATCTGTGCATGAAATGAATATTTCAGTGGTATATGTTTTTAAAACTTCATTTAGGGCAGGGGTGGCATTGGATTAGATTAAAAAGGTTGGCTATTGTTGACATTTCTTTGTTTTTGCAAAAAGTGTATATGTTGTGTGGTGCTATTTGATGCCATAGGAGGATGTGTGTACTAATGTTCTGAAATTATTATAGCTCAATTCGTTTTCATGTTTTTGCATTGCTGATTGCTGAATTAATGTTAGTGTTTTCTTCAGTGTTACTACCATGCCTCCTTATGTCCTGGGTTTGTGTGTGTATTTGTCATCATCAACCATTTGTCTTTATTCTCCACACCATTTGATCACGGGCCATTTGTGTAGTCTATGTCCATATGCTTGTATGTGTTCTTTGTTCTCTGTGGCTTTTTGTTTGCAGTTGTTGTTTGACCATGTGGCTGCTGCTCATTTTCTGCATCCAGTCAGGTTTGCATGTGTTCTTCTTTGTCCTCCTTACTACTTGTTGTTGTTTGACCATATGGCTGGCAACCATTTTGTACATGCAGCCAGGTTTCCTTCGCCATAGGCTTGCATGTGTTATTTTTTTGTTCCCCATGCTTCTTTGCTCCTTCTTGTTGTTGTTTGACCATGTGGCTGGAGGCCATTTTAACCATCTTGCCTGTGTTCCTATGCCATAGGTTTGCATGTGTTCTTTGTTTGCCATGCCTCCTTACTCCTTGTTGTTGTTCTTTGACCATGTCGCTGGCCACCATTTTGTTCATCTAACCACTGTCCCTTTGCCAAAAGCTTGCATGTGTTCTTTGTTTGTGTTGCCTCCTTGCTCCTTGTTGTTTGACCTTATGGCTCGGAGCAATTTTGTGCATGCAGCCAGTGTTCCTTTGCCAGAGCCTTGCATGTTTTCTCTTTCTGTTTCCCATGCCTTCTTGCTCCTTGTTGCTGTTTTGTTTGACCGTGTGGCTGGCAGCCATTTTGTCCATCCAGGCTGTGTCCCTTTGCCACAGGCATCCATGTGTTCTTTGTTTGCCATGCCTCCTTGCTACTTGTTGTTGTTTTACCATGTTTTGCCATTTTCTGCATCCAGCCAGTGTGTCTTTCCCATAGGCTTACACACAAACATTGTTAATTATTGATCATTTGTTTATTTAAGTGTATATATTAATATTTGTTTTTTTTCTTCTATTTTTATTTTAATTTATTTTTCCATTAGTTTTAAATTAGATTTTTTATTTCATTTTTATTTTTTATTTTATTTTTTTTATTTTATTTTTACATTTTGTATTTTAATTGTAATTTTAGTTTTAATTCAGATGTTTTTTAATTTCTTGTTTATTTTAATTTTAATTTTAGTTTTTTTAATCTTTTTAGAATATTTCATTTTATTTAATTCTCCGTTTTGCCTTGATCCATCAATCCATTCACATCCACATCCATCCATCTATCCACCAAAGGGGCACAGCCACCCTAAAGCATTCTTTTTCTAGGTGTATAATAGTTCCATTTTCTCCTGGACACCCTGGATGTGGCGCGCTGCAGACAAATCAGCAGCATAATTATTTTTGTTATGATTATTCCATTTCTCCTGGACCTCCTTGATACCATAGGTTTCGTAAGTATTATTCTGTTTACCCATGCACCTCTCTCTGACAACTACATGTGTCTCCTTTAAAACAGATGGAGCTAAACCAAACAGCTAGATCTGCATGCTGTGCTGCCTGATTTGGAATGTAATTTTTTGGTGTGATAATGTGATTTGACTTTACAATGTTTTATTAAATTGGAATTTATTACATAAGTCACCATCTGCACTAAGATTGCATTTTTCTGTATTATTTCAACCTGCAACAATGCCACGTTTCACTAACAACATGTTTTTCTTGCTTGGTTGAGAAGAGACATCACATCAGCCACATTCCTGCCAAAGAGAAGGCCCATACAAAAAGTCCTCCAAAATCTTCCACTTTTTCATCTTAGTGGCAGTGCCAACTGAGAGCTTAAGATGGCCTCAAAGAAAGTTGCTCCAAAGAAAGTGGTCCATGAGAAGAAGCAGGTTTCCACCAGTAGCGTGCCAACCGCAACCTTTTTTGGTAGACATGTGCCTGCCACACTAGCCTCCGTAGGGGAACCTGGGAGCAGCACTCCCACATCAACAGCACCATCCCAACCTAAGCTGAAGACCATGTCTGTCAGTGAGACAGCCACTGCAATCATGGCGACATAGACGAGCAGTGATGGTGAATTGAATTTGTCCCTTTCACAAAGTAGTACCCAATCATTTCAGGAAACAGAGGACAGCAGCCGTTGCCATCAATAGTAGGTCTTACTGTAACTGGAGCAGAACAGGAGGTTGAGCTTACTGCCGAGCAAGAACCTTCTCTTTTAGAATCAACGGCTCCCAGATCTCCAGCAAGAAAAAGGAAGGATACTTCTTCACCTTTTTCTCCAAGCACCACTTCTGATGACGGTTCAGGACATGTAGTGGACCCCGGCAGAGTCCGTGAGATGCCAGCAAAGGCAAGGAAAAAGAAAAGTTCCAGAAAGCCTTAGAATCATGGAAAGGGATGATGACAACAAGCCAGTCATTATGGAAGTTGGCACAGAGGAGTCTGACATTACTATCCAACCTGCTCTGAGGGATGTGGCACAGACAGCACCGCCAGCTCCCATATTTGTAAGGCCCCAGCAGAGACCTGCATTAACCCGTATCTCAGTAAAAGTAAGCATTGCATAAAGGCAATCAGCACCCATCTGCCTCCAGTTCTTCTTCAGGAATTGGCAGTGGCCCAGTAAGAAAGTACTCCTCCCCAATTTGGGACTTTTGCTATATGCTCCACCTGCCACATGAGTGTTTGGCTGGTTCACATTATGGTACTGTGGGCCAGAAGACCCATATGAAAAAACATCACGCAATCCAGTGGGAGGAGCACCTTAAAAATGGCTGAACGTGTGGTGGAAAAGGTGAGGATAGCTGGGAACATCAGCTACAACTGATCAAATCATGGTGGAAGGTGAGGAAAAAGAAGGGGGCATCTTTATGCAACATAACCCTGTCCCCAATAGTGCCCCTGGATCACCCGTCTCAGCAACCTTGCAATGGCACAGGAAGACTTAGAGTCAGATGGAGACACCACAGCAGATGGTGACTGCACCACAATGCACATTGAGTCTACCACCATCTGCATCTCAAAAATCGCCTGCGTCAGTGGCCCCACAAAAGAAGAGAATCCAGGCTACAATTATGAGCATGTTTAGGCAGGACAGGCCCTACAACTGCAACCACCCAATGGCACAATTGAACTATGGGGAGCTGGCAAAAAATGTTAGTGCTGGAACTCCTCTTTTTTTCTTTTGTGGTAGGAGTGGGATTCTTAGAGTTTGTGGAAGCCATCCATGCATTTGTAAATCATTGCGCTAAATGATTCCTGCATCAGGCATAATGTATGAAGGGAGGCTCGAAAAAATGGTGCAGTGAAATCTACAAGATTTCATCTACAAGATTTTGCTGTACCAGTTTTAGCTCCCCACAATAGTGTGAAAATGTCTGATGCTATTGGCTTAATGTGTGTCATGGTGTGCCATTTATAAATACTGCACACACATGGTATCATTGGGGGGGGCAAGAAAAGTAATCCATCTATGATGCACCAATTACTTGTAAATATGTCTCACACTATCTTGGGTCTCTCTGGGGCAGAAGGACTGTTTGCAATGCATTTAACTGAACTTTGTCATACTTATCCCTTCATTGTTCCCTTTACAACAGATTCATGATGGTATGCTGCTCAGTACCCTGACGAATATTGTTGTGGTTTCTTTTGTGTAGTGTTTGTCTTTGTCACACCTTTTTCCAAATCCCCATTCCCATTCATCCATCGAGCCCCTAAACCTCTTTCCCCGGACTGTGTGATTTATTGAAGTGTGAATTAATTTTCCACCAGAAAAGGATCATACACTTGCTGTAGCGGATGTGGTGAAAGTGACACAAACTCACTGAATGAGCTTCTATTCCCTGTGAAATATTCTACACCATCCGAATCAATATCATCATTAAAGCCCTGTGCTGTTTGTTGCGAAAACGCTTAGCCTTGTCCAACCACTCTTGACTCTGAGCCCACTTCTCCTGACTCAAGGATTTCATTTCCTAAGTGTCTTTTTTAAATACTAGCTCCCCATTGTTCAGAAGAAGTTGATATTGCTAGTTTTTATGATCATATCAGGTTTTCTTTCTTCTGTGTTAAATACCCAGTCTTCCTACAGTTATGAAATAATATATGACCCACTAACTCTCTGTTTTATTTCAATCTAGTAGACAGTGATGGATAACCCTTTGATTAATCCTGCAGTTTGAGTTTGCATAGACGGGAGTGGCACCTTGTGTCTTACCTGTTAGCATGTAAGCCTGCTAGTACTACTACCACCCCATTGAGTTGAGGAGCCAAGTGTCAGCCCTTGCTTCATCTACTCAGGTTAGAGAAGAATAATAGATTTAAGTGAGCTTGTTTAGTTAGTAATTAACTTCTACAGACAAAATATGTAACGCAATCATCCCCTAGTGGTCATTATAGTCACAGAGGGCACTAGAGCAAGGGTAAAAGTAAATGACATACACTTATTTTAGCATATTTAAAAACAGGTTACAATAAAAGACAGCAGTTCAAACTAAAACACGAAAAAAACATAACTGAAGTCAAATAAATTTCCACCTTTTATTTTTAACAAATAAAAAACCCACGCTTTCCACCCATAACAGGCGCACTCCTCTCCACAAACAAATAACCCCATACCAAAACGTCCAGTGGAAGTCCAAAGTGAAACCTAGTCCCAACTCCCTCCACACCCTCTCCCCCCACAACAAGTCCCTCCCACCAAACAAAAATTAGGCAAAGGGCTAAAAAGAGGGAACTATCTGGGTGTGGAGCTTGCCAGGCTCTGTTTGATCCTGGTGAGCTGGCTCCCCATACTGTTGATCTGCTGCAGGATACAGTGGAGCAATGCCCTGTCAGAGTGGTAGGGGCCAGCAGCAGGTGCAGTCAGGGCCCTTGGCAGCTGGCGGCAGTACTTGTGATGTGATGCCTGGGAGGCTGGAGGCTGGGCTGGTGTGCTGCTGATGAACTGGGTCCAGGGTCAGAGGCAGAGATTTCCAGACCACAAGCCACCGGTATTTAGCCTGGATGATCTTCAGCCTCTGCTGCCATAGATGGGCCACTATCTCCAAACACTTCTTTAAAGTTAGTAGTGGGTAACACAGTAGCAGTACATTGCTGGTCCCTTGGGTCATTGGAATTTGATGTCATTGTTCTTTCTTTATCCACACATGCCTCACATAAAAGCACTGAATGTCTGATCAAAAAGAATTAGGGCAGATTAGCACCAGATAAAAAAATCAGCAATTTGATTATTTTTCTTTTAAAGGCTTTTCTAGTAACTAAACAGACAGTTCTAGTGGAAAAATAAAATTAAATTACCTCTCATTTATGAGAAAGGCATTATGCGCAATGGAGTACAAGTTGTTGTTCCAAATAAATGGAGGCATTCCAGCCAGTGCTTTGGGTACTTTGCTACTTTCTGCAGCTGGGGCAGCTGAAGTTGACAATTATCTATCTTCAATTCCAATGGACCTGCTCTTCTCCAAATTCATTATACTTCGTTTCAACTCTGATTCCAAAGAGGCAGATGAATAATAAATAAGTGCTACGTCACACAAGTCACTTATAAAATGTTGATATTATTATCCTGTGTGCCGTAAGTAGATGGCGGGGAAACGATGCACTGCATTACAGGGAAAGGAAAGGGCTATATAGATTGTATTTGGCATGTTTGCCACAGAGTGTCCCTTACACCAAACTTGAAATCAAAAAAGGCACTTGCTAGTCCCACTTTACTCACTGGCCACACCCACCACCACAAACATTTCCAACAAATTCATCCAAAGGGCAGTAAGGAGAAGAAAGTTGACATACTCTACTGCAGGTTAAGACTAAGGGAGTTGACGGGTAGGTAGAGATTTTGCTATAGAATGGAGGGGTGCTAATGATCATTAATTCCTCACATGCCTGGGCTTTGGTGTATTTAGTCAGTGTAGTAGACAAATGTCTAAAGAGAAAAATCTGAACAGGTGTAAAACAAATCTGAGATGGGAAACCATAAAATACATTTTGGAAACATTTTACATGGCCATAAAAATGTGGCACATGGCAAAAATGGACTTGTTTTTTTAGGTTGAGACGGAAGAACTTAGGAAAGAATAAAGGAGTGAAGTACTGAGAGAGGTCACTGAGTGAGCGAAGGGAAACACATCTTGTGTGTTTGGTTTGCAATGCATTGAAACCTTTGTAAATGCTCCATTAACTGAAGCAGGCGCACATTGCATAGCCAACACTGAAGTTACAAATTGAACCATACTGCACTTCTTTAGTCATGGGTAGTGAAATGCCATGGTCGGGGAGGGAATTGATGAATAATGATGGGTGAGATACATATCTGCCTCGCTTAACAAATATAGTGAGTCAAGGGATTATAAGAACACAAATTTAAATATCCCACAGTTTGAACCATTGCCTTGATAGCCATAAAACAAAGTAAGTGAAGTAGGTGAACAGCATGCCTCTCTCCAGAAGCATCATCCAAGCAATTATTCAATTACACTTTCATTCTTCCTAAGCATCTTTACCCATAGCCACCATGATTTAAGCTTTACTTTTTCACATCCAGTCTTTCACTGAAATTTCAAATCCATTATCCATTAAGTATCCAGCTTTTCTTTCAGTCAGCCATTTACCCATTCATCCATTTTACTCAATCTTCACCCACGCATCGTTTCACTCGCCTATGTATCCTTTCCTTTCACTCGTTTTAACCGTCCTATCTTTAAACATTCCATTCTTTCCCGTTTCCATCGAACCATTGTTTTTAGTGTACTTTATGTGAGCTTTTGCCGAGTTGCAGATAGAAGAAGCCATGACTCAATCACCACTGTAGTTGGTAAAGTAAAGGAGTCATGATCACAAGTCACTCCGCCGCTCGTGAGTATATTAGTAACTGTCAATAAGCAAGCAATGTGATTTACTACCTACCATCCCTGCTGTCGCTTCTCCCCCTGCTCCTTCTGCTCCTGCAGTGGAACTTGAGCCGGCGGCACTCTGTGTGGCTTGAAAGAGACATTATACATTTTTAGATGCCATATACTCTTCCCCTTATTTTTATTTTTAGGGTCGAGCCTGCGTTGCATGCGATCGCGCATGCGTATCGCAGCAAGACGCTCTAGTGTTTAAAAAAGGGCTTGGAGCCCTGTCGACGTCACGTCAGTGTTTTTCATTGGTTCGTGGGCTTTCCTAATAAAATCTGCTTGCTTCCATTAGTCGAAGGCATGCATACGTCATGCCTTTTCCGGTGGCTAGCCCACCTCGAGCGCATCGACCAAGTACAGAAAACATGCGAGGCTCGCTGTTTTCTGTCCAGCTCGTGGACTATTTTTTCTCTAATTTACTAGCTCGATTTCGCTTGGCAGAAGTCGAGCGTTTTACATAGTTAATTGCACTTTTTCAGGTTACGTACATAAATGCACTTTTGCCGATAGGTGAATAGTCGGGTTAGGAGTTTACAACACTATCAGCTCTAACATGAGCAAACGCAAGACCCGTTGCATTGCAAATGCTTGTTTTTAATACAACCACAACACAGAACTACAGATTGGTTATCACTGCAGTATCTTCTATCCAAAATATCACTCAGGGCATTTTGTTGGTTCACAATGTTCACAGGTAGTCAAGCCAACTGAAAACCTTTCATAATGGAGGTACATACCTATATAGCCTGTTATGATGATGACTCTGAATCATTGAAGCACAATGAAGGGGTGCAGTAACAATGGTCAATGAAAGACATATGGTGTTGTTTGGCAAATTCAATGAGACCTCATACTTTCCAGCCATGCAGCATGTCATGGGAACACCTGGTATACTGTATAAATGAATTACACAGCACAACATTGGAGGTTAGGGGGGTTCATGACCAAGGCCACTCTCTTGTTAACTGTTAGAGCATGAGCAAGAAAAAGAAAGCCTTCTCAACAAACATACATGGTGAATATTAATAATAATACTAGCTTATATGGGCCTGCAATATTCACAGTGGAAAGTAGAGTATCAAAAATCAGTTTTTAGTCTCACAGTACCACAAGATACATAGGGGAGAGGGAAAGATTACAGACAAAGCAGAAGAAATCTACAGACTAGTACAAACCAAAAACAATTCAGCTACCAAAAAAGCATGACATAAGAAAAAAAACTATAATGCAGGGATAACAGGAATTGAATTGAAATTGAATTGGGGAGTTGGAAAAAAGGTGAGTTTAAAAAAATGTAGAAGACAAAGTTAAAAGTAGTATATTAGTCGGCAGAGGTAAACGTTAGGAAAATATAATTAATAAATTCCGGGACTTGCTGGGGTGAGCAGAGCCCACAGCAGAGGCACCGGTGGTCGGCACCATGTCCCCAGCTCATCCCGGACCTCTCTCTTCACTGCCCCTCTTCTTGCCCTTGGGTGCTGATGTAAGAAATAAAGAAGATAAAAAAATAGATTAGTGGTACAGTTAATCTCCCAAAAATTATTATAACCAGCAAACACAGTAACATCATACTTATCTAAATCAGATCAATAATGGTGCTAGTATTATCATTGAATTGGTTATACTAATCCTAAAATCCCTATTCGAAATTTCCTTAACAAAACCTACATTTGGAACAAATGCATTGCAATGAATGATCTTTGATTCTATTCACATTTCTCAAACCCCTTTTTTGCATTGCATAGATGCATACCAGTACTACACATCACAGGTTAAGTAGGTCTTGCTCGTGGTCAATGATATTTGCCCAGCGGTGCGTCAGCTGCTGGGTGGTGCACCGGACCGGGTGGTGCACTGGCCCTGTGCACCCTCCCCCAATGCAGCTGACGGTCACCCGGGGGTTAACCACTGCCAGGCCTGCTGCCAGCATGGAGGGGAGGTGGCGCTGCACATAGAAAACCAGTGCTGCCACCTGCACCTCAAAGAAGATGGGCTGGGTCTGCACCCCTTGGACAAGGTCTGGAGCTGCTGCAGGCTTTTCAGTGGCCAGGAGCTGCAGCTCCCCTGTTTACCGGTGTCCCCCTGCTTTGCCATGGTGCTAGGTGTTGGGGTGAAGAAAAAAGAAACAGGAGAAGGAAGGAAGGAAGAAATAACTAAGGAAGTGAAGGGAAAAATAAACAAAAATACAAAAAGTAATAAAAAGCAACAGAAATATGAACAAACATAAAAATATACAGACACAAAAAGTCACACTAATTAAATAAATAAAAATGAGAGGTAGATTAATTAGAAGGGTGGAAGATTGAAAAGATTATTAAGGGATGAAAAAAACAGGCCCAGCACCATAAACAGTGTAAAAAACAAGATGGCTGCACCCGTGTGAACCGTGTGGTGCTGTTCACGTGCGATATTGAATGTGAGAATGTACTCTGTATTGCATTTGACGTAAAATACAACACGAATGGACACGATGGAGTAACTCTGCCCACGTGTGGAACTCCGAGTAGCGTGACAGAGTTTTTTTACTACTTCACAGAGTTCTGTGTAGTGCGACTCCGTGAACTCCACCCACCCAAATTGCACAGTGTCATAATGCATCTGCTCCAAATGTGATGCAAAGCTCATTTGCATCAAGTAATAATTTTTTACGTGCCATGAATCAAGTTGGTGCATCAGAAAGCCTCAAACAACAAAACATTTAAAAAAAAGTTTTGCAACTCAGCAAAAGCAAGAAAATAATTGAGCAAAAAGCACAAGCAGTGAGCGCAACAACCCCAACACTAGCCAAGATATCCAGACAAAGGTCCAGGGAAAGAGGAAGTACAATTTCAGTGAGGAGAACCAAATATTTATAGCTGAGGTGACAAAAAAGGAAAAACGTATCTTTATCACCTCACAATTGCCATTAGGGACGATGGAAGCCATTTGGCAGTCCATAGTGTATAGGCTTGACAGTGTTGGCCTAACAAAATAGACAGTGTCTGAGCTGAAAAAAAGGTGGCATGATTATAAGTGCAGGACCAAGGAGAAACTGGCCAAGAACCTGAGGGCAGTCATGTGGACCGGAGGAGGTCCAGAGTAACAGGAGGAGTTGGACCCATTGGAGGAGCAGGTGGCATCACTTATCCCAACAGAGTTGGTGGTAGGGGTTGCCGGACAGGGCAGTGCTGCAGTTGAGGACCAGGGTGACCTACAAGGTAAGGGTTATCAATGAACAATATGGTTAAATATGTTATTTTGTGCAGTGTAGCAACACACTTTACTGCGCTTCACTGCTGTGTGTGCAAGGAAAACGGCAGGAATGTCTAACATATCAACCCATATATCACATAAATGTCAGTTATTTTTCCAAGTGACAATTTGTCCTGTCCAGCTCAACCTAGTTTCTCATGTCCATAACTGATGTGCTGCCCCAGTCTAGGTTATCTTTTGAATACTGCAACTTGTGGGTTAATGTTTAACATGAGTGGCCAAGACTACAAGTCCCACAATAGAAAACAAAACACCTGGAATGGAGCAGCACGTCATTTGTCGACCTTAGAAACCTGCCCAACCTTACTGTAAGAATACAGCACCCCATGAACCATGAGAAAAATGTGTATGTCTTCGGGCTACCCAGATAAAAGTGAAGTGTGAACTAATGGAATGCAATGGGGTTGCCAGAGGATCCAATTTGTATCTGAGAGCAGATCCTGGGCTTCAGCATGTGGAGTATCTCCCAGTAGGTTCAATTGAAGAGCCATGTATACAATCACTAGCATGAAACCATAATGCATGCATTTGTCATGTTACAGTCAACACCACCACCTGTCTTGAAGAAATGAATAATGGGAATGGGGGTAATGCACACCAGAGGTCCAGGCGTGTTTGTCAGAAGCATAGATTGTGGGAGAGCTTGGTGGGTCCCTGGGAGTGTAGTGTAGTGTAGTTCTGACTGAGCACATTGAACTGGCAGTGGGTATGAAAGGAGAGCTATTGGATCTCAAGGAGGTGAGGGGTGATGCATGTGTGCCAGTGTAGCATGAGTGACAGTCATGCACTGCTTCCTTCTGATAGTGTTACACTTTTGTAGTAGAAATGAAGGGATGGTGTAGAAGAAGGCATTAGTGCACTACACTTGACATGTTATGTGAGCCTGCCAGATAGTCTCACAGGTGTCAGGAGGGAGGAGTAACCACAAAAGTTTGATTACACTACATATGTCAAAGCAGGAAGATGTTGAATAGGGATTTATAACATAACATAAGTATTTGTAAAGCGCACGTTCACCCGTAGGCATTTTGGCGCTGAATAACAGATGTTTATTGTTACCCAACTCAATGGTACTCATTTTATCGACCTCAGAATTTTGGATGAAAGGCTGAGTGAACCTGCCGGGATTTGAACCTGTGACCATGAGGTCAAACACAGGCTCGTACAGTGGACTCATTAGTCCACTAAGCCACCAGACTTGGCTCATTATGAAATGGAAGGATGAGTCAGTTGTCCAGGATGCGGACAGGTATTGAGGATGGTTGGAGAGTGATGTGCCTGGGCCTAGTTGTGTTGGCAACCAAGTTAGGTAAATGACAGCTTATCTTCACTGCTCTCTTGTGAGGTTCGGCATGAGCCATAGTCCTGAGATACAGGTAGGCATGTTGGGCAATTGCATGTTGTAGCTAATGTTGGTTGTACAGGTATCTTCTGAGAGTCAGTGGATGATCTGGGTCTCATCAGTGTCTGAGAATAAGTCCTGGCCTGACGCCCAAATGATGTATGACTGAGGAGTCATGTCCAAGTAAAGTGATCTGGGCTAAGTGAACAGATCTGTGATACTCTGCAGATGGCCAACTTGGGTAATTGCAAAATGTGGAGAACTTTAAAGTTTATACTTTTATATGTGTGATAGTGCAGATTCCCTTCAGAGATAGTTCACAGTACTTATTGGTCTGAAGTGTGGAGAATACTGTATGTTAGGAAAACACAAATAATTAAACCATGATAATTACATGACCTTAACCAGTCCTGCAGTGTAGCAAGGCTGCTTGCTGTGTAGACATGGGTTGATGTGTGTCAAGTATGAACACTTGGCCACATGAATGTGCAAACTGTCTGCAATACAGCATTACAAGGCAGATTGGCTTGCCGTACAGTGTGGAAGGCAAAATGATGGATCAAAATAATAGTTGACCAAACACTTGTCAGGATCTATGGTCTAAGTAAGGGCTACAGGCAATGCAGACACCCTGTTGACAGGCTGCAATTTTCTCAGTGGTAGTGTCACTAAGTGAACTCTACATCGAAATAGCCATGATATGGAAATAAGTCTAGCAACATGCTAAATGGCGTCATTACATGCATTCACCCTTTCAGCCAGGACAGACCAGCAAGCTGTGTAACTGCCTTGTAATGTGTGCAATGACATACAAATGGCCATCCCTTATCACACAGTGGTTGTGTGAACAATGTACAGATATTGCCATTTGAAAAGCATACATAATAAAACATATCTTCAATCACAGTTTGTAACACATCAACAAATCTAGGTGTAACATAAAGGTAATGCTAATAAGGTGCATGTGTCATCAAAAATACTATTAGCAACATCTATCATAGATCATCATAAAAATAAAAATTACTTATTGCAGATGGACAAACAACACCTCCTGGACCTGGGAAGAGGTGACAGCATTGCAGGGTCTCCAGATGAACTGCCACCCACAGAAAATGCCCCATCTGGCAGTCGCAGCTTAGCTGTGGAGTCTGAGGACCCCCAGATTGTCTTCCAATGGTGAGTTGAAGGAGTCCAGCAGCAGAGGGTTTATGAGGTGCGGAAGGGGATGGCGCCCATAACAGACACCCTAGAAGGAGTCCGTAGGTGCATCAGTTCCAATACGGATACATCTGAGGCAATAAAAGGGACCTACACTTGCCTCCATAATATGGGTGAATCCCTAGCTGACATTGTTGGTGTCTCGAGGCAGAGGCCTAGTGAGGTTGCCACCAAGCTGGGGACCATCATTAGCATCATGGCAACGATGGAGCGCAAGCTGGGCTCCTAGATAGCAGCAATTGGTGCTCTCCATAGAGACGCTGTTGTATTGCTGAGAAGCCATCAGACCCTTGTGAGTGCTGTGCTGCCTTCCTTGGTGGCACAGACAAATGCTGCCAGGGACAGGGGAAACACATCCTTAGTTCTGGATGTGTTTTGCCTCAGATGCCACTCACACAAACACCACTAACTGCAGGTGAGGTACAATACCCACTACAGGAGAAAGATGTGGACTTCTTCAATTTCCATTGGAGAACTGCCAGGTAACATTTGCCTGTGCCCCAGGACAGTTTCCCAGTAATCCCGTGGCTATCATCACTCCATCTATTTTGTTGCCCAGAACTGCCACTTTTTTGTGCACTTTGTTCATCTTGCTCACCTGTGAAATTCTCATCACTTATATATGTTGTATGGCATGTCTCCCAAATGGACTCTCTCTGGACATCCTTTGCTCATTATCAATTTTGGTGTTGTCTCAAACAAAGTAAAAATGCTCATGGTGCCCTACCCACAAATGTAAATAAATTCACTTCTTTAAACCTGAGTATTGTAGGTCTGTTCCATAAAAAACTACTTATACCATGTTTTATGTGTACATTCAGAAACAACTTTTTTGCATCTCAAGGGGACTGAGCTAAGGTCACTATCACCTGCTCTTGTTGTATATGCCAAACATCATGTACATCCACTGCCATAGCATTATGTAGGTGTGTGAGGTAGAGGCAGGCACTTGTGTGCATGACTGCACAACCACAAATCTATAAATTGTTAATGACAAACATATCTAAAATATACCTGCCCTATTACTTTCACACTGCATGCAGTAGTTGTTTGCAACCTGTGGTTTGTTGTAACAATGCAAAATGGTTCCCACTTACAGTGTCTAAATTAGGAACATGCACCACACTTGACTCTGATGTAAGGTAAATGAACATCTCCCCATAGGCCACTGCCAAAGCAAAATTGAACTACAAAGACTGCAGGCAAATAGCAACATCATGTTCTCAACACATATTTATTGAAATGTTGACAATTTTCTTAAATGTAAACAAAATGTATTCTATACGTACTATCTAACCAAGCTACGCCTATCTAGTCTACACTACCTAAGCTTAAAAAACCTTATACTAACATACTTAATCTTACACTAGCTATGCCTATCGTAACTAACCTCCTGCCACCCCACACTATCTTAACTTATCTAAATATACACTGCACACTAAACATAAATAACAATTAAAACATCAACATCCACATCCTAAACATACACTACCTAAACATGTATTCCTAAACAAATATATATTTTTTGTCTTTTTTTCTATAATTTCTTTTTAAACACACTATCCATTAACACTCCACCCATTTAGAAAAGTAATACCATAAAAACACACTTAAATATAACTACCTAATAACATATGTAAAAACCTATCACTATACTACACTAAACCTGTGCTAAATGCTAACTGAAACTATGCCTATATTTGTACAATTAATAAAAAAAACAGCTTCACAACAAGGAAAGGGGATTGGGCAAGGTTAGTTATTAAATTTGTACACTTATGCCGTCCACAGTATTCCTAATTTGCTCAAGCATGGCATGCAGGCTTTCCTGTTCATTTTCTATTGCCTTATGCATGTTTTAAGTTCCAATAAGTCTTTCCAAAGCTGAGTCTTGAACACTGTGTAATCTGTAGATGTCTGCATAAGCTGATGGGCTACCACATGAGAGCCACTAGATGTTTCTATAATTGCTTCACTAGTGTCCAGCTGCTACTGGGTTCCCACCTGTGTGTGCCCGCCTTCCTGCATCCCAGGCACCTGCATACTTTGCGTTTTCATATCTCACACACATCTTGCGAAAGGCCTTGCCAACATGCCTGATGTGGCAGTCTGTTCTGTGTGAGCCACTCACCTGAATTCCAGGTGTTCCAATGGGGCGGTAATTCCCCAATTCCGGTGAGGATTAACGTGGTCGTGATCAAGAGTACATTGCCCTCTCGCTAGTCCTCAAGGGGAAGGGAGTTTGGGAAGAGAAAAAGAGAAAATACCAGCTTTTGCTTCGTGGACAGCAGAATTGGACTGCTGAACCCTGAACTGCGATTTGTGTTGGGCATCAGGTCTTCTGATTTCTCAAAATACTAGGTTCTTGGTTTTTAGGATTCTGGGCTACAAAAGAATTACTTAATTAACACATTTAACCTGCATAAACCATTGTGAATTATACATTGCATGATGTCACTTATTGTTGACACATAGTGCATTCTTTACATACCTTTCTACAAGTCTCTTCCTCTTTTTACTATACTTTCACAGAGTCTCTGTAGAAATTTCCAAACTAAAAAACTATTAATTCGACTAAAGGGCTTCTTTGTATTCTAATGTTAACTCTTGCCAATAATAGTTTTGATAAACTTGCTCTATTTCTGATCTCCTAATTCTCAGGAGAGCGCTTGTCTTTCCTTAATGTCTGTGTAGCGGTATATTGGTTTTCTACCCAAACGATAATTCATGCTAGTTCTTGTTGTCATAAGTTATTTAAAAGATAGAGCTCTGATTTGTTTCATTGATTTTAGTGTGGCACACGTTATTCATCTTTCTTTACCTTGAAGTGAAGTTACTTGTTTGAAAACTTCGGAAGAACCCAAACTGGGTTTTTCACCTATCTTATTTTCTTTCTTTTACAGGAAATAAGGGATCATTGGCAGAAGACAGAAAAGGAGAGCCAAGACTCTGCAGGAAGCCAACTAGAGGGTGAGGATTGCCAGAACTTGACTGGAGGCTGTCCAGAGAGCGAGAAATGCGGGAACTCGACTGGAAGCTGATCGGAGAACGAGGAACACTGGAACTCGACTGGAGGCAGATGGAGGACAAGGAACTTTACTTGCACTCTAATTCAACTGGAGGCAAGCTGGAGGAAAAGGAACGTGACGTGGCTGGAGATAGGGGAGCAGGGCAATAGGTATGAAGCCAAGCAAGCCATCAGACTGACAAGCATCCTCAAATAATCAAATGAGCTCATGTGTCTTTTCTTGTTCGCTTGATTTCTTGTTAAGGAAATGAGCAATTATCCTCCTGATCGTGGCACATGTTCAATACAGATGACATTGTGAAGAGCACATGTTTTGGCAGTTACAGCTGGAGCAGGTGGAAAGGCAGTTGGTGGCTTAATAAGGAAGTGAGCATTTATCCTCCTGATTGTGGCACATTTTCAATACAGATCACATTGTAAAAAGCACATGTTTTGGCTGGGACAAGTTTAGCAGGTGGGATACAATGTGCATATTCAACAATCATTGGTTAGAATAAATTAGAAATTTAGCAAGCATTGTTTATTGCAAACCTGATATTGAAGGATGTAATGAATATACTCAGATAAGTCTGAATGTTGCAAAGAAAAGCACCCTACTGTAATCAAGCTCTTGGACATGCTAGTAAACCCCCAACATAGTAGCACTCAAGACACAGGCAGTATTGCATGTCTGCCTCTGTTGTCATGTTATCTTGGGAGATAAAGAAATAACATATCAGATCCAGTTAAAAATGTACAATGTCTGCAAGACTACACTTACACTGTCATACAATTATATGTGGTAGCTCAGACCAAAGACAAGTATGGCAAAAGTGTTCTGGACAATGTAGCATCTTAACAAGTACATCTCAAATTCAAACCACGCAAACTTACTCAAGAGCTAGCAGTTTAGGTATGTGATATAGATATGTAGTCTCATTATTTTACAATTACATATCATTCCTTACTGTGATTAGCAATCATGATGATGTGTATATAGAGAATAGGAGAACAGGATACTTGGTCCCGTTCTGGACATTTAGGTGTTGGTATTGCATCAAGCAAGTGGTATGTAATTTGCTCATGACCATATGTGAAATGTGTTAAGTTAAGCAAGTCCAGGTAGTATGCTTCTGCATTGCCTTACTCACTTTGAGTAACTTAAGGCAACAGACATTGCTGTCTTGAATTGCTCAGTGCCCAATAGTGTATACATAGAAAGAGGGATGTTACCTACCTTCTGCAAGACATAAGTAAACTACATCACAACAATTGAGCCTCAGACTAATTCCAGACTAATTCCAGGGAATCTGACAAATGGCTTCAGGTATACAGCGGTAGCAATAGCATGGTGAGTGAAACCTTTACCAATGTCTGTCCACACATTCTCCAAAGCTCCAAAAGCTGCTTTCCACTCTACACATTTTTTAAATTTCTGAAGCATCTAAGTGTGTGTATGTAAATTGGTGTACCCATCTGTTTAAGAACAATCTGGAGTATGATGCAGGCAACTGTGCACCCTGAGGCAATGTTGAAGGCGATTTTGCTAGCTGTCAGACTGCAAGACCTGGCATCCATGGCAAGGTTTTCCCTGACTTTTTACCTTCTGACCTCCTGTTTTTCTGACTTCATTTTTGCTGGCTTTAGGATTCTCTCTAGAATTAATTTTCTTGTAAGTGCAATATATGTGTCCAGGGTCTGTAAATGAAATGCTACTAGTGGGCCTGCAGCACTGTAAGGCAACAACAACAAGCTTCATTGTGTGATTACTTAAAATCATTGCAAAAATGAACACATAAAGTATCAAGTTACTAACATCACCTAAAAATACACTGTTTAAAAAATAATTGCTCTTCTTGGATTGTAAAATAATTCAAATTGAGGCCTAATAAAGTTAAAGGAAAATAAGAGGTGCAGCAGTAGATATCAGGGCTTGGTATATACCTTGCGTCATACGTAAAAATAAGATATTAGTTTATATCAGTTAACCAGTTTAAAAGTTAAATCAGTTTGATGTGTAGTTTTCATTTAATTTAGCTTGCTGTTGTGAAATATATTTCCCCAGTTTGGCCAGCTCTACTGACTGTTTTAGAGTAAATACCAAAATCCTAGCCTCAGAGCAAGATCTTATGCCGTAGCAGAGGAAGAGAGGTCTTAGTAAAGTGTGTTGTGCGTTCAGCAGTGCCGGACAGCAGCATAATAAATGGATAAATGTCTATTTTATAGCCACAAAGTCTGCAACAGTTTATACCTGTAAGGGAGCGCCAGTTTGGATTCAGTTCCTTTATTTTTAGGCCAAGCAATCTGCCAAAGGAAATTTTTGTCACACAGGCCTTCCTGATTGTGCAAGCTAAGTAGGGCTGGGCTACCAGATGCTGTGTATCACTCTTATAAGATGCCGCCACCGCTCTTTGTAATGCTATGTTATTCAGTTTACCCGGATCACATGCTCGGGAAAGGATTTTTTCTGTCTTTTCAGGATCACCTTGATGGATATTTGTGACTGTGGTAGTTTTGCCAGCACGGCTTGGTCGATTTGTAGGCCTGTTAATGCTGTGGTTAAGTACTGTGACCATGGGTTTGACTTTGTTTCGAAGATGTAACGAAGAAATGATTTTAGAGTAATAGTAGATGCCATAATTAATTTGTGGTAGTACTTCAGGAAAGCCACTATATGTGCCCAGTTTTGACCTTGCAGCACAAATTCTAATCTTATCAGGTTACTCCTTAAATATTGAGGGAGTTTGAGTATTGTTTTATAAATTTTCACTTGAAGCTTTTCTATCAGCACAGTAAGGTGACCTGGGTATGCTTCATGGCCATAATTTAATGCTGGCAAGAAAGAAGCTTTCAGTACTTGAAGGATTGGTCTGGCTGTCAGGCTTTCCATGATTTTGTTTAACTGGCAAAGTCTAGTTGTTATGAAATCAGCTTTTGCCTTTAAGTGATGAAGATGAGCTTTGGGCTTTCCATTGGCCGATAGCCAGACACCCACATAGTTGTAGGTGTCTGTGCTACAGATGTTAAGTTGCCCCATTTTCCAGTTGAGGTGCTGGTATTTCTGTGGCCCACCAAAGATTATTACTTTAGTTTTTGAGAGATTCGCTGTCATTTTATTTGTGATGTTATAGTCATTTAGAGCTGTAAGTGCTTTTTGTAGGCCAGTTTTTGAATGGTCGAGCAAGACGATGTCATCTACATATCACAGGAGGGTGAGTCTAAGGTTCCAAATTTTGGTGGTATCAGGTTGGCGTGTTTTAGTGTTTGTGATATGTCTGCTGTTTAGAGATTAAATAGAAGAGGCGTGAGCACACAACCTTGCTTTAGCCCACTGGTGGTGGTGAACTTCTTACTAATGGCAGAGTTCTATAGCTTTACTCTTACCCAGGTTGATGAAAAAAGTAAAATTATTGCCCTTATAGTTTGCTTGGAACTGCCCAATTTTGGAGCTTTCTCCAAAGCCAGTTCCGATCCACTGCATCAAATGCTGCAGAGTAAGCTACAAAACACACAAATAGTGGAGGAGTCTTTTTTGTAGTTGCTTCTTGTATCAGAAATGAGAGAGCGAGTACGTTATCTATGGTCGAGGATTTTGCCCTAAAGCCAGTTTGGCAGAGAGGTACTACCCTCAGTGTCCTCTGTCCAGTTTTGTAGTTCATCCAAGAGGACAGAGGCAAAGCCTTTTGCTTCGATGTCTAATAGGGCGATAAGGCGATAGTTGGCAGGGTCATGTCTGGTGCACTATGGAGCCTCTCCAGGTTGGGGGTATTTCCTCTGATTCCAAACATGAACAGTAGATCGCCGACAAAACCAGGGACAAAAGCTCTTTGTTTTCCTTGAAGATTTGTGCAGGGATTCCATTTGGGTCAGGGGCCCCTGACGATCTCATATTTTGCAAGATGTTGGAAACTTCCCTTGATGCAGGTGCAAAGTACCGTGCCATCAGGGTATCATATATGCCTGGTTTAAGCAATCGATGGTCGGCAATCAATATGTTGACTGTATACAATTTCTTGACATGTTTTATCAATTCTGTTTCATTTATTACATTAATTCGTGGCTTGCTCTGTCCCACCTTGTTTTTAATGTACCTCCATAAATCAGCATGATTGTGCAACATCCAGATCAGCTGTTTATGTTGTTTAACATGTTCCCATAGTTTTATCGTTAGCGCCATTTTCTCTGCAGCATTCCTAGTTTCGTTGCATTGTGCTCTCAATCTACCAAGTCTCTGTTTGCCTTCCATTATGAGCAGTTGGGGAGGGTTTTACTAGGGCTCTGTTGTGAGATGTATGATGATCCTGCATGTTGCAAGAGATCATCTGTAATGTCCGACCAATTCACCTGAAGTGTATCACCAGCCGTTGACATCAATGTTTGGCCATTTAATTTCATCCATGAGCTGTATAGCCGGGTTGCCAATGGTCCCCATTTTATCCGCCTGGTTAGTTGTGATCCTTCCTCTCCGCGTGAAATTCCTATTAACTTTTGTGTTTCCATGCATTTTATATCCGTTTTTGATGTTCGCTATGAGTGGGAGATGATCGCTGACGTTTACTTGTAAAATTTCAAAAGAGACCAGGCGGTTAATGGTTGCTTTTGTGGCAAAGATATAATCCAAGTTGCTTTTACCCTGAAAGGTTTTTGGGAATGACTGTGTGTGAAGACTTGTATTTATCGAATGCTGAAAGGAGAAGAGACTATGGCCCTCATTATGACACTGGCGGTAAGTCCTGCTAACCGCCATGCTGACTGCCACCAACATACTGCTGCCTCAGCGGATTACCGCCACCCATATTATGACACACACTTAGCAATCCATCACTATACAGACACACACAAAGGTCTGCCAGCCCAAAGGTCAGTGATAAACTGGTAGTACCAAAACCCACAAAGTTACACAAACAGAACTAAGCCAATCACATTATGACCCACGAATCACTGCGGCAGACATTCAATGGAGCAAAACCATTGGCGGTACATATCGCTGTGCTCAAAATACACACACAAACAGAACAACACCACATTGGACAATTTGAATTACACACACATGACACACATACACACACCACACCAACACACCCATACCACTATAAAACACCCACCCACATTACAACACTTTAACAATACAAACAATTGCCACAAGAAAGATAGCAAGGCCACAGACAAGACCACAGCCACACACCACCATTACCTACACACCATCGATGCACCTTACATCACACACCCCAACACAGCACCCCACACACCCTCACACACACCACTCACACTACACCCATGGCACCGCAACGACACCCCAGATTCTCTGAGGAGGAGCTGAGGGTCATGGTGGAGGAAATCAACCGGGTAGAGCAACAGCTATTCGGATCACAGGTGCAGCAGACGTCCATTGCAAGGAAGATAGAGCTATGGCGGAGAATCGTGGAGAACGTCAATGCTTTGGGACAGCACCCCAGAACAAGGGATGACATCAGGAAGAGGTGGAACGACCTACGGGGGCAAGGTGCGTTCCACAGCAGCAAGACACCAAATAGCTGTACAGAGGACTGGCGGTGGACCCCCACCTCCTTCCCCACAACTAAGAACATGGGAGGAGCAAGTCTTGGCAATCATGCATCCTGAGGGCCTGGCAAGAGTAGGAGAAGACTGAACTCTGGTAAGTCGAATCTCTTACTCTCACCCCTTACCTGCATGCCATCACGTACCCCCACCCTTACCCTCACTCCCATCACTTCACCACCTCCCACAGACCCCACCATCACAACCCACTCATCCCAATACCAATCCCTACATGTAACACCAGTGCACGGACCCCCATCACAGACCTGCATGGACACCCATCACTAAAGCATGCACATTAGGAGAATCACCTAGCCCACAAAATCACTACTCACACAAGGCAAAGCTGCCAGGGCAATAACAACCATAGAGGGCAACACACCAATGCACAAGATTACACACACAGAAACATTAAAACTGCATTTACATCCCCACAGGTCCCCCATCCAATGGTACTGGAGAGGAGGTGCCAGCAACATCCAGTCCCCTCCAGAAGAGGCCCACAGTGATGACAGCAGCTCTGGACTCCTGGATCTGGATGACCAACCTGGCCTATCAGGGATTTTCGGACAGTCGGTAGCCCTGGCACAATCCCATACCACCACAGAGCCTCCCCCCTCAGGAAACACCAGCACAGTACCCACCCAGCGGGCCCATACCTCTGTCCCCAGGACACATCAATCAGCAGTGTGCCCACCACTACAGGGACCCCAGGCCACCCCACAAACACAGGATGATCAGGGACCTGAGGTCAGTGGCAGTGGGCACACGATTCAAGGGACAGAGGCACAGGACAACAGGGAAGCTGGGAGGACTGCTGTGCGACAGGGGGAGGACAGGCCCAGGGAAATGACTCTCCAGGAGGCACTCACCAAGATTCTAGGAGCATACCACCATCCCCAGGAGATGATGGGCCAGATACTGGACAAGTTGCAGGAGACCCAGCGGCTGCAGGAGGGACAGGCCCTGGGGATCAGGGAGGACTTGAAGGCCATCAGCATCACCCTGGTCACCATTGCAGGGGTGCTGGCAGGCATGGCCAACACCATGAGGGAGGCAGTGGCACACCACTGGGCCCCTGATTCTAGCCAAAACTATGAACAGCCTTCCACCTCTGCTGCCGCAAGTGGACAGGAGGCCCCACCACAGGAACAACAGGCCACCAGAACCCCTCCCCCTGCAGAAAGAGAACTACCTCACAAACGGTCCCTGCAATCCAGACAGAAGCCAGAGACTATTGCCAAGGCCCCCGCCAGGAAATAAGACTAATCTGATTGTCACCCTTGTGTCCCAACCTGTCACCCTCTCCACCTTGAACTGCCATTGCTTCACTTCCTATGCCCCCTTGGACAATGCACCTGTTATACAAATAGGCTGGACTCCATCCTGGACATTCCTCCATCATTACCCTAGCCCATTGCGCATCGCCCCTAAACATTAGCACTTAAATAAACACCATTTGAATAAATACAAGTATGGAGTCTTTCAAATCATTTAACCATGTATTCGTTTAACAAGCTGTAAACACTTCAATATAACTGTACTTTAATGTATACATAGGAATGACCTGTAGTTGGCTGCAGTCAACACACCAGGAGCGATAGTGGGGCACAAATATCTGCAAATAGAGATGCCAAAGGGTACAGTGAGTGGCCATCGAAGTTGGAAAATCAGCCTGCCAGTGACAATGTCAAACACAAAACTGTCAATGGAAAGTGAAATTACACTGTCTTACCTGTGTGTAATTGGAAGTACTGTCGTATTATTGCACTTCTGTTGTCCTCGACCTCATCTGCTGCCTCCTCATCTTCACTGTCCACAGGGTCCACTGCTGCCACACGGCCTCCTCCTCCAGCAGAAAAGACACATGGCGACGCAAGCCAAGGTTGTGCAACATACCGATCTGGCAGATCTTCTTGGGTGAGTAGCACATGAATCCACCTGTTAGATGGAGGCAACTAAACCTGGCCTTCAGGAGGCCGAATGTCCTTTCTTTAATTCTTCTTGTTCGCCCATGTGCCTCATTGTAGCATTCCTTTGCCCTTGTCATGGTATTCCACACAGGGACAGTAGCCATGAGAGGTTGGTTAACCAGAGTCACCCGCAAATATCGAGGGACAACCGTTAGCCACACACTAACTCTTAAGGCCCCCACCATACCCATACACCAACACCTACTGGGTAGGAACCAGGGCTCACCTATTAGCCACGCCCGGTGCCTCTGGAGTTGAGCCATCACATATAGGATGCTGCTATTCCTCAGGATAAAGGCATCATGCACAGACCCAGGATACTTTGCATTGACATGGGAGATGTACTGGTCCGCCAGGCACACTGTCTGCAGATTCATAGAGTGAAAGCTCTTTCGATTTCTGAGCACCTGTTCATTTCTCAGGGGGGGGACAAATGCAATATGTGTACAATCGATAGCCCCAATTATGTTAAGGATGTGTCCCATTGCATAGAAATCTGCTTTCACTGTCAACAAATCCTCCACCTGGTGGAAAACAATGTAGCTGCAAATGTGTTTAATCAGGGCAGACAACACTCTGGTCAGCACTATTGAGAACATTGGCTGAGACATCCCTGCTGCCAAGCCCACTGTCACTTGGAAGGAGCCAGTTGCCAGGAAATGGAGCACAGACTTGCACAAGAGGGGGAATCCCGGTGGGGTGAGGGTTTGCAGATATCAGGTCAGGTTCCAATTGGGCACACAGCTCTGTGAATGTGGCCCTGTCCAGTCTATAGGTGAGGATAATGTGCCTGTCCTCTATTATTCCCAATTCCACGAGAGGCCTGTACACGGGGGATAACTCCATCTCCTATTCATCCGCAGTGGTTGCAATCTAGGGGGCAAACGGTGAGCAGCTGGTGAGTATTCCATATTTCCAAACACTACACTGCATTGCATGTTGTGACTGTAACAGTATATTGTTGGATAGGCCCAAATGGTGCCTATGTGTGCTGTGATGCAGTTAGGTGCCAAGGCCTGCCCCCCTCCCCTGAAATGGCATCTACCTGTCCTGTATGTTGGGAAATGTGGAAATGAGGTAATTCCGTTGACCGGAACCGCCGTGCAACTCCTCACTGGATACCATTTGGCCCTATGGGTTACAGTGGCCAATGGTGATGTATGCCCACGATGATGGTACACACCGCCGTGGACTTGACCATCATTTTCTATCTGTTCACTCGCTTGCTACCTGACCTTCAAAAGGAAAGGACCTACACTGCAAGTGCTGCTGTGACCTGTGTCTGGAACCGACCATGGCTCGTGTTACTGGGGAAAGGGCCCCTGCCTTCACCGCTGAGGAGTTGGAGAGACTGGTGGATGGGGTCCTACCCCGGTATTGAATGCTGTATGGGCCTCCAGACCAACAGGTGAGTACACTGTGAGCACGATGAATGGGGCATGAATGCATGGAGTGCTGTGTGAGAGGGCATTGTGTAGGGGGAGTTGGTGGAAGGGCCCTGGGCAGCGTATTGCATGTATGGTGGACAATGTCTGGATGGTAGGGCTATGGTGGGCCATGAGTGTAATAGACAGGACGGTCTGACTGATACCTTTTCCTATGTGTATTTCTCTGCAGGTCAGCGCCCATCAAAAAAAGGGTGTATGGTGTGCCATCACCAAGGACGTGCGGACCCTGGTGGTCTATGGCAGGCCGACCACCCACTGTCGCAAACGGTGGGAGGACATGAGACGCTGGGCATGGAAGACAGCGGAGGCGCAGCTGGGGATGGCCTTCCAGTGAGGAAGGGGTGCCTGTCGAACCCTGACCCCCCTGATGGCCTGCATACCAGTGGTGGCCTATCCGGAGCTGGATGGGTGCTTGGGGGCATCACAGCAGCCACAAGGGGGTGATTATAGTGCCCCAATATACTACTTGGGCGTGGTGGGGTGGCATCTGGGTGGGGGAGGTGGGCCTGTGGTTGCCCCTAGGCAAGGCCGGACAGTGCAGGGTAGGGCCCATGTTGGGCAGGGTCTGATGTCAACCTTCTCCAAACAATCTAGTAGGCCTCCACTACTGGGCAGGTGTCTGTGGGTCTCAGGTATGCTGCATTTGGGGTTAGGTATCCCTGTCCATGGGCTGCTGACTAGCATTGTGACTGTTAGTGCATTGCGTAGTGCGTAGGACTGTTCTTTGTGTGTGTGTGTCGTGTACGCCAACGGTGGAGTTTTTGCCACCACTGACCAAGTGTATCCTTTGTCTCTCCCCCCCTTTTTGTTTTGTCACCCTGTCCTTATGTGCATTAGCATCATCTGGCGGAGGAGCAGAGGCACCTGCGATGGGGAGAGCTGCATCCCACAGGACCCAGGAGGCCAAATCCACTGAACGTGAGGACACCAGTGGGATGGAGGGCGAGGGGAGCACCACGGCAGAGACTGGTGGGACAGTTCTGACAGTGATACCTCCTCCGATGGAAGCTCCCTGGTGGTGGCGGTCAACTCTGTGACCACCCCAACTACAGGTACAACTGCCACCCCCTGTACCAGCACTGCCCTCCCAGCAGCCGCTCAGCGTGTTTCCTGTGCCCGCTCACCCAGGAGGGTGGGCATCTCCTTTGCCCAGGCACCTCAGGCCCTGTCCCAGTGAGCCCTGCTGCCCTGAGTGAGGAGGCTATTGACCTCCTGCGATCCATCTCTGTTGGGCAGTCAATCATTGTGAATGTCATCCAGGGGCTGGCAGCCCATTTGCACAAACAAAAGCATTCCTGGAGGGCATTCACATTGGCATGGAGGCGTAACAGCGATCAATCCAGGATCTGGCCTCCTCCCTGATGGCAGCCATTGTCCCTATTTCTAGCCTCCAACCTCCTCTGCCCAATCCTATTCCCCTCAACCCCAACCTATCCCAAGCATACAGGCAGACCAGCATGCACCCAGGACAACACACAGGAGTGGTTCAGGCAAACACAAGCACCACACATCATCCCACAGGTGCTCACACAAACACCATCCAGATGCAGACATACCAATATCCACTACCTCCACTGTGTCCCCCTCCTCCTCTTCGTCCACCTCCTTCCCAGTAGCATCTACACTCACACCTTCATGCACTACATCCTCATCCACTACCACCATCACCATCACGCCTACCACTACACGCCCCTAACTGGCATTCACCACCCCCACATCCATGCACACGTCCCCTGTGTCCTCTCCCACTGTATCTGTGCCCTCTCCTCCCAAAGTACACAAACGCAAGCACTCAAACACCAAACAGCCATCCACCTCACAACAGCATCCAGCCCATTTACCTGCACCCAAACACAGCAGACACCTTCTACAACCACTTTCTGTACCTCCACTCCCAAACCTTCACCCTCTTCCTGCCTCAATGTCCCTAAGAAACGTTTCCTCTCCACCGTTGACCTCTTCCCTACCACTCCCCCGTCCTTCACGTTGGGCCAGGGTGGTCAGGACCCAGGCGAGCACCTCAGCCACCCAGTCCACGGCCACAATAGTGTCGACAGCTACTGCAGGTGGGAGAAGATCCCAGGAACCAGGCAGCAACACTGACAGGGTGCCTGCACCAGGTGCATCAAGGAAGGGCAAGGATGCACTACCAGCTGTGACTAGGAAGGGCAAGGAGGCACCACCATCTGCGACTCGGAAGGGTAAGGAGGCACCACCAGCTGCGACTCGGAAGGGCAAGGAGGCACCACCAGCTGCAGGAGTGAAGGGCAAGGGGCAATCCCCGGCTGCTCACAGGAAGGGCAAGGGGCCTTCACCAACAGGCAGGAAGGACAGGAGGCCTGGTGCTGGGACTCATTTGGAGACCCCACCAACAATCATGGGGGTTCAGCCATCCGAGGCTGCCGGGGATGGGCTGGAGCCTCTCCCCACCACTGGTAGCACCGCCACCAGCAGCAGCAGCCCCAGTGGGCAGCCATCCAAGGCTGCCGGGGATGGGCTGGAGCCTCCCCCCACCACTGCCACCACTGCCAGCACCGCCACCAGCACCACAACCAGCAGCAGCAGCCCCAGTGGGCAGCCATCCGAGGCTGCAGGGAATGGGCTGAAGACTCCCCCCTCCACTGCCACCTATGCCAACACCTCCACCAGCACCGCCACCAGCACTGACAGCAGCAGCCCCAGTGGGCAGCCATCCGAGGCTGCAGGGGATGGGCAGGAGCTTCCCCTCACCACTGCCAGGCCCAACTCCAGCCCCGCCACTGCCACCACTAAGCAGCCGTCACCGCCGGCGGACAGTGTGTAGTCCTCCTTCCATGGGTTGTTGTGCATTGTGGTCGCTGCAAACTTGTGGGTCTGCCACCCAGGTGTGAGACTGTGACCTTGCACTCCCCAAGATATGCATCACAGGGTACAAGGCCCCCTCCAGAACCAGTGGAAGAAGCCATCCACTTACCCCAACCTTCCCAGGAGGAACCACACTGGGCACAAGGCCCCCTCCAGAACCTGTGGAAGAAGCCATCTACTCACCCCATCCTTCCCAGGATGAAGCACACTGGGCACAGGGCCCCCTCCACAACCAGTGGGAGAAGCCATCCACTAGAGAGACTGTGGCCTTGGACTTCCCAGGACCAAGCAGTGGGCAAAGCACCCACTAGAAAGATTGTGGCCTTGCACTCCTCAGGACCAAGCATGGGCAAAGCACCCACTTGAGGGACTGTGGCCTTGCACTCCCCAGGATCAAGCAGTGGGCAAACCAGCCACTTGGGCGACTGTGGCCTTGCACTACCCAGGTCCAAGCAATAAACAAACCACCCAATTGGGTGACTGTGGCCTTGCACTTCCCAGGACACAGTGATAGGCATGTAGCCCCATCCAGGACCAGTGGTCTTGTACCATCTTCTGGCTGAGGTGCTCCCCCATTCCCCATCCCCCTGAGGTGCCTGTGTATTATTGACCTGTTGCCCCTGCAGTGTTCTCTCTATGTTGTTGCAGGAGTGAGGTGGGACCTTGGACTATGTGTTGTGGCCCTGTGGCCCACGGACATTGAGGACGTGGCAGTGTTCTTCCATTTGTAAATATGAATATACATTTGTATTTTGATGCACTTATTCATGTTATTTAATTGTATTACACTCACTTTCTTCAAATCATTTTGTACTTGCATTATTCTTGAGAGGTATGGGGAGAATATGTGATTTTTGTGCATCTGGTTGTGTGTATGGTGTTGGGGGTGGCGGTGTTGCGTGTGCGTGTTAATCTCTTTTTCCTCCCCCCTCCCTTGTGTGCTAGGCAGCAGTACTCACCGTGGTTGTGTTCGGCGGCGTTGATGTTCGTAATGCAGGAAAAGGTAGACGACCATGGGAAATATGTGCAAATCGGGCTCCATGGCGTCGTGGTTGTTCCCTGAGTCTCCAGAGGTGAGTCTTTTGACTTCTTTGTTCTGTTTCCACTGTGCTTTTGATGTTGTTGGTACCGCCCAGAAAAGGTGGCGGATAGGTGTGTTATAATAGTGTGGGCGGTACATTGTCTTCCGCCTGGCTGTTGGCGGTTACCTCCATGGTGCTTGTTGCTACCACTGTGGTGGTTGGTGTGTTAAAGTGGCTGTCTGTCTGAGTGGTTTCCACTGTGGTCATAATTCCATTTTTGTTACCACCGGACTGTTGGCAGTATTACCACCGCTTTATCACCAACTGCCAGGGTTGTAATGAGGGCCTATATTTGCTGAGAAAATTATGGCTCTATTGAGTAGTCCTGCATACTGGTTCTGCAGTAGTTGGCCTCTCTCCAAGGGACCTAAGATTAAAGTCTCCGCAGATTTAAACGTTGTAGCTAATGTGATCACAAAGTATTCCGTCCAGAATATCTACGAGGTAGGCCAATTTTTCTGCTCTGTCATAACCAAATTTATTAAAATAAAGATTAACTATTAACATTTTTGACTTTCGGTAATTTGGCATTGCGTTTTCTAGCCTAATAATGTGTAACATTTCTTTTTGTGTGGGAACCACTCGGACTGTAAAGTCAAGAATGACATTTAGATATAGTGAGAGGCCATCAGACGGTCTGCCAAATATATTTTTTATTACAACTTTTTGTATTTCCTGAAAGCCCGGGATTGTCAATGGTGAAATTATCCATGTTTCTTGTAGGCATATTATATCAGCTTTTTTTAGGAGCAGTTGTGCCTGGTCATACTTCATAATTCTAGTCAGGCCTGCCACATTCCACGAGACAAGTGTCAGATGGCGCTGCAGCGACTCTGTGGTGCTTTCGTTATTAGGTATATTGCTGGCTGATTCGCAGAGAGATTTGGGTGCTTGTGTTGGTATTGGTTTCAGTTCCTCTGGATTGGAGTACTTTTCTAGTGCTGCTCGTTGGAGTCAAATAGGTGCAAAGTATTGAGAAATTGGTATGCTGCCCTGCCACATTGGATTAGCCTGTCCCTTCTAGGATATTGTTGGTGTTATTTGTTTGCTGCTGTGTCGCACTGGGTTCTTTTTTTAGCGGTATGGGTATTTGGTATGGCCAGGCATTACTACTTTAATGCCCCATTCTTCAAGAACCAGCTTGTTCGCCAGTATCTTATCAGCCAATGTTGGGGGCTTAAAGTTATTATGGTTGATTTTCAGTAATTGTTGTGTTCAGGTAGTAACTTAAATGCCTTAAAATATTATCAGAGTCCATAGTAAACTCCTATGGTAATGCCTTAAAATAACCTCAGTAGATTCGTCCGGTTCAGGATATCATGGCTCCCTTCTGAGCAGTAATTGGATGTGAGAACGAATTCAGCAGAGAGCGCACTATTCCTTCGGGCATTTGCCCTTTGGATCCCTCCTTCACTGGCTTTTAATTCAACTGGGTATTTCCTCTCATCTTAGATTGTGCTGAGTTATTAGAGATTTGTGCTTCAGGTTTATGTAGTAAAGACACAATGATTAAGGAGGCAGGCAGAGAGGGGTTATAATTTCTGAGACAGAGTGTGAATCCAGTAGAAGGTAACTGGTCATCTTGCTCGATCGTAGTTGTAATCTGCTGTTGTTGAGTTTACAGTTCCAATGCGGTGTCGGTACAGGCTGGTTATCTGCCGTCCGTCTACCATCATCATGCTTCAGATTTTTTGGTCAATCTTCGTGCCCTTGAAGGTAGGGTATAAGCTAAGATCGCCTAGTGGTGCTGTTTTACTTTCCGTGTTTTGCTGTGCCTGTAGTGAGGCCTTATTTGTTTTGAGCTTTGCCTTTTTTAATCTCTTTTTCACTTTCTTCGATAACACTCTTGTCCAATATGGCATATTGCTCTTCTGATCGTCAGGTATGTCTACATTTCTGCATATCACTGCTTCAGTGTCACTTAGAGGGAGTGAGAGAGCTTTCTGGAGCATGTGGTAAATTTTCCCTTGCGATTGGGAAATGAGGCTGGTTAAGATGATTGTCATGCTGGTGTACCGGAGCCGGAGGTAAGATGCTAGTTTGGGAAGTGTGCACCACTTCAGTTGATACTTCAGTTGGTGCTTTTGTTAGAGCCTGATCTGTGTAATTAGCTTGTGCTATGTCTAGCATTGATGGCCTGGCTGTGCCGGCGCTTTGCAAGGCTGTTTTCCATTCAGTAACCATGGAAGACATAACTTCTGATAGAGATGACAATTTGTCCACAATCGCAATGCAGGCACATGCGCTTGTAGATGAAGTACTGCCCAATGTTACGGAGTTGATGTTTAACCCTCTTTGTTCTAAGGCCATGAATTTTGATTCAAGATTATTAATAGATTTGGCTAATGCATATATGAGATCGAGTTGCATTTCAAGCTTGTGCAATTGCCAGGTGAGCTTGATTATTGCAGTTGCCAGAGTTGAGTTGATTGATGCCAACAAACCTGTTTGGTCTGTATCCTTTCGAAGTTCCAAGATGCTTGTTCTTTCCTGGGTGTTTGGTAGATCTATCTGGCTCAAGGTGTAAGGCGAGTAGTGTTGATGATTGAGGCAATCTATGTGCCTCTTTTCGTTGCTGAACCTCAGTCTGCCATCTTGTTCAATAGTGGGTTCGTACTCAGAGTCAGATTGTCCTGTCTGTCCTGGCCTGGGATAGCAAGTTGGCTTTCCTAGTTGGCAGGTATCTCCCAATGAATGGCGTCTGTGGTGATTGAACGGTGCAGGACGCAGGGGCAGAAGTGCTGTATTCCTTTGTTTTTTGAGCTGGCTGAAGGGTTTCCTCATTTGGGGTCCTGGACAGGGTGGCCATGCTGCATCAATGGTCGAATTGATACTCCTGGCATCGGTAATCCTTTATTACCGGTGGAGTGTTATCTATAATACTTTTGGACGATATTTCGATGATTGTGTCATCCTTCAGCTGGACTGACCCATTGTATGATGCAGCTTTTATCTTAGCGCAGGAATTGCTTTTGCGCAGAGGATAGTATTCAGCTGAAGAGAGGTTTTTTCAAGCCCTTTTGAAAAAATCTAAAACTGATCTTTGAGCTAGTCTGCACTGTTTTGCTGTTACTGCCTTGGTGCTTCCCGGAACTTACTTCTAGGGTTTTTGACAGTTTCTTGTGCGGCCTCAGATTCAAATTTGTGTTGGAAATATGTCGTGCCATTGGATACCTTGGTTTCAGACCAGTTCGTCTGCAAAAGGATAACAGGTTTGATATTTTCCAGGTGCGTGGTGGCAGGTGCGGCATTTTAAGTTGGTGTGAGAGCTTTCCTGGGCTCATCCTGATGCCCCTGGGTTTGCCCCTAGTTTTGCGCAAGGTGAACAAGGGGAGATCGGTGGACATTGCTCAACTGTTGTTTTGGTTTGGGGCTGAGATTTGAGATTTTTAGGTTTAAGTTGTGGGACAACCATTGGCAACTAATTTGTTCTTGTCTTGTTGGACCATGCCACCTAGTACCTAGAAGCTATCCCTCTGAGGACAGTGACTACTCCCATTGTTACCCAGGCACTGATGGGGATCTTTACCCATATGGGTTTCTCAAGGATGTGGTATTTGACCGGAGTGCCAACTTCATGCCCATCTAAATGAAGGCAATATAGAAGGAGTGTAGGAGTGTGGGGTGACCTACAAGTTCACAACTTCCCCTCCTGCCATGTCTTCTGTTAGCCTGGAGGGAGATACCACAGAAGGGGGTTGGCTTGATCCGTTTTAAAATTCTACGTTGTCACCCCATGAGAGGACCTCTCAGTTTCATTAAGGAAGTCTGGAAGCAAGCTCCCAAGAAGGCACTCCAGGATGTAGTTAGGTACATTCTGGCTTTCTGAAACCAGACAGCCTGCTTCCGGAAGCTTGAACAGGAGAACCTGGAAGCTCGCCAGGAATACATGAAATGATAGCACACCAGAATACCACTCTGGTTGAGTTTCAGCATGGCCAAAAGGTGTAGGTAATAGAGCCTGTGGAGCCTTGAGCCCTACATGACTGTTGGGTTGGGTCTTATAAGGTGAAGGAGTTCAAGAGTGATGTCACCTACTTGCTGAACCTCAAGACTCATAGGAACCTTGTGAAGGTCCGGCATGTGAATTGCCTCAAACCTCACTTTGAGAGGTCTGAGATTACCCTGCTCCTGGTTACTGATAAGGGGGTGGAAGAGGAAAGTGAACATCTCCTAGACTTCCTATCTTCCAAGGTGAAGAATTGGTCAGTGGAGGGCATCAGCCTCTCCCCTACACTGACTCTAGACCAACATAGAGACTGCCACCAGTTGCTGGGGCAGTTTGCCACTTCGTTCTCCCTTGCCTCAGGACTCACTGCATGGTGTGCTCATGATATTGATGCTAGTGACAGGACACCTGTAAGAACAAAATGTACCTTCTGAATGATAGGGTGAGGGCTAGAATTAAGGAGTAGGCCTCCAAGATGCTAGTGTTGCTCAAATAGCCCTTGGTCCAGCCCAGTGGTGTTGGTTCCCAAGGCTGCCCCTCCTCGAATCACAACTCAACTAAGTTTCTGCGTACACTATTGTGAGCTCAATGCAGTCACCTGGACTGAAGGACACTCAGGCGGTCATTATGACCCCGGCGGTCGGCAGTAACATGGCGTTAAGTACTGCCAACATGGTGGCGTTACTTACTGCTATATTATGACACTGGCTGAAGCCAACCCGCCAATGTACCACTCCGATCGCCACAGCGGTAACAGCCGTCGGGCTGGAGATATTTATCTCCAGCCCGGTGGCTGACACTGTTACTACTGCAGGATTATGACGCCACCTACCGCCATTGTTTTCGTGGCGGTAAGGAAGCACTATTAATGACAGGGTATTCCTTCTCAGTCACTGATAGGGGTCTCCCCACCTTCCTCTCCAGTTAGCTCCCCACCCCCTTGCCTCTCCAAAGCCCCCCAACTCCCCTACATTCACGCCCCCTTGACACACCCACAGATACACACACCCTTTTCCCACAAATATCCACACATGCATACATCCACTCACACACACGCTTTCAAACATACATGCACACACGCATTCACAAAACACAACATACAGGCACTCACACCTCCATACATGCACGCCCACATCCAACACGCAACACACACCCGCATCCACACACATGCAAACATACACACACACACCCACAAACACACACACAATAACCCACACCCCCTGTCAGAGACCCAACTTACCTGTGTTCACGGGGCCCTTCAGCAGGAGACAGGATGGGGCGCTGCTGCCACTATCCCGGCCCACCAGCAGAACACCACCAGGCTGTATTATTGGTCATAATATGGCTGGCGGTGGTCTACTGGTGTGACGCTGATGGTGGCAGCACCGCCACCTTACCGCCATCTGTCGACATGGCCACAGCTGGATTCCCACCATCCTTCTTGCGGAAATCTGGCAGTGGTCAGAACATGGCGGATGGCTGGAAGCCGCAGCGATGGTCTTTTGGTGGCCATCGCTGCTGCGGTAGGTGGTTTTTACCACCATTGTCGAAATAAGGGCCTCAATCCCCAGAGCTGAGGAGCTCACAGATTGGCTTGGAGCCGTCAAGTTCCTTAGCAAGTTTGACTTACATCTAAGTACTTGCAGATTGCCTTTACCGAGGTGGCTAAAGAGAGGTCAGCATTCCCAACACAAAAAGGGCACTTCTAGATCAGGGTCATGCCTTTTGGTTTGAAAAACACCCCTGCCATCTTCCAGAGGTTAATCAATGAGGTCCTGCCTGGGTTGGAGAACATCAGTCCCACCTACTTAGACAACATTACAGTCTTCAATTTTTGCTATGAGGAACACTTGAACCACTCCCAGAAAGTGCTTCTGATCCTGCCGACTGTGGGCCTGATTATCAAGGCTAGTAAGTGCCAGGTAGGGCAGGGTTGCTACATACCTTGCATAGGATGAATGCCTCTGAGAAACGGGACATAGGATATATAAGGCAATGATTTAGCCACTTCAATGTAAATCCATGTGCAGAACAGTCACCTTCTCCCTTGCACCCCATATTATTCTGGCTGCACTGTGGTAGGAAATCTGACATCCTCGCATGACCTGGCAAGCCATATCTCCACATCCCAGCCATCTGGGCATCTACCCACTCAAAGAGAATCAGTCAGGCAGCGTGGTAATATTTTGTCCAGCACCATGGTCAATAACAGTCACAGCCCTACATCATTACAGCCTCCAGTATGTCTATGTTACTGTTCATCTGTCACTGCTACTCACATAACAATGCCATGTATGGCTCTGAGGGCTGATTAAGTTCCCCTGAGGCTAGCTTACAGCAACCATACCTCTGGTTAAGTTAAGTAAATGATGTGACCAATTTACTACTCATAATGTACTCACACCCTTACAGACACACATGTTGAGATGTCTTATGTCCTCTGTAATGATTCAAATCTATTATTAAGTTTGGCCTAGCCCAACAAAATTTGTAGCATCTCTCATTGGAATAATGGATTGCTTGTTATGGCTAGTCTGCTGACACATTAATACATGATTTTACAAATTGTAATGTTATTTTACACAGACATACACAAACAGGTATGTGCTACCACTCATTTTCAGTGGTTTCCTGCATGTATGTCTGACCCCCAAATATATTCATCCACAATCCTGTATAGATGTAACAAATGCAGCATGTATGTGCATAGTATGATGGAAAATGAGGTAATATATCTGGCATTCAAAAACACACTTATAAATTGTTTACAATATATTTTTTTAATGCATGATAACGCGGTCCGGGTAATGTATTACACCTCATCATCAATGTCATAGTCAAATATGAATGTAGGATGCCAAACTGTGCCCAGGCAAACATAGCCTGGCCCTTTCTACTTTTATTCAATATCTGTTGTTTATTTTATGTAAAGTTTATGCCTTTTGTTTGCAGTTACATTTGGATTTAGGGGCAGGATATGGAACATATGCCATACACAACAAAACTGTGTTTAAAGAAACATTACCACAGCTGTTAAAGATGTATTTTCCCTGTGTGCCTGAATACATCGCCCCTACATCCGCAGTTATGTTGGTACACTGAGTGTAATTATTTGGCAGGTGATTGATACCTCCACTATACATCACAATGTTATCACTATCATGGATCACACATAAACCTTACAGGTTGACAACCATGTGCTTATCATACTTACTGGTAGAGGTGGGGACCTGGAAGGTTTCAACCTCAGCTCTTATGTATGGAGCAGGACCAACTAAAAGACACAGGCCCTCATTACGACCCTGGAGGTCGGTGATAAAGTGGCTGTAATACCGCCAACAGGCTGGTGGTAACCACTGCCAAATTATAACCATGGCGGAAAGATCTCTGATAGACAGCCAATGTACCACACCGACCTCCACAGTGGAAACAACAGACACCACGACGGTAGCCACCTACAGCCAAGCGGAAGTCAATGTTCCGCCCACCATATTATGACAAACCATCACCTTTTCCGGGGCGGTACCAACAACATCAAAAGACTGGCGGAAATAGAGCTCAGAAGGGAAAGGACTCACCTTTGCAGAAACAGGGAAGAATCACCCTGCCATGGAACCAGAACTGCATGTCTTCCCTATGATCTTCTACATTCTGCTCCACCACAAACACCAACCTTGGCGAAAACGACAACGGTGAGAACAGACGCATAGCACACAAGGGATGGGGAAGAAAAAGAGAGTGACATACACAAGCACGATACACACCACACACACCGTGCACACAACCAGATGCATTATAAAAACAAATTGACCCCGTCACTCGGCTGAATAATGCAAGGACAAAACGATTTCGCAAAAGTGAATTTAATTAGATCAACACAGTATGAAAAATAAGTTAAGCAAGATAATAGATATACACATATGTACAGAAAAAGGGTCAAAGCCCAGTCCACAATGTTCGTAGGCCACATGGCCACAGGCCAAAGTCCAAGGCCACAAATGTCACCTGATTCAACACGGAGAGAACACTGCAGGGGCATCAGTTGGTAAATAGCCAGGCACCTCAGGGGGCACCTCAACCACAAGATGTAACAAGACCACTGGTTCTGGAAGGGGCATTATGCCCTGTGGTTGGTCCTGGGGAGTGATGGGGCACAGTCTCTCAGGTGGGTGTCATACCCACTAGTTCTGGAGGGGGCAACATGCCCTGTGCTTGATCCTGGGCAGTGATGGGCCACAGTCTCTCAGGTGGGTGTCATACCCACTGGCTTTGCAGGGGGCAGGCCGCACAGAAGCCCATGGAGGCAGGATTACAAACTGTCCGCCGGTGGTGATGGCTGCACAGTGGTGGTGCTGTTGGTGGGGGGAGGCTCCTGCTCATCCCCTGCAACCTTGGATGGCTGCAAAGTAGTGGTGCTGTTGTGGGGGGAGGCTCCTGCCCATCCCCTGCAACATCGTACGGCTGCACAGTGGTGGTGTTGCTGGTGGGGGGAGGCTCCTGCCCATCACCTGCAACCTCGGACGGCTGCACAACCATGGTTGGTAGTGAGGGCTTCGTCGCAGTTCCTGGCCCAGGCCCCTTGGTCTTCCTGCCTGCTGGTGCAGCCTTCTTGGTCTTCCTGTCTGCTGGGGCAGGCTCCTTTCTCTTCTTGCCTGCTGGGGCAGGCTCCTTGGTCTTCCTGGCTGCTGGGGCAGGTTCCTTTCCCTTCTTGCTTGCTGGTGCAGGCTTCTTGGTCTTCCTGGCAGCTGGGGCAGGCTCCTTGGTCTTCCTGCCTGCTGGTGCAGGTTCCTTGGTCTTCCTGGCTGCTGGTGCAGGCTCCTTTCCCTTTAGGCTGCCTGGTGTAGGCTCCTTCACCTTCAGGACATGTGGCCTGAAATCAAAATGCATGGCCTTAGAACAAAGAGGGTTAAACATCAACTCCGTAACAGTGGGCAGTACTTCATCTACAAGCGCATGTGCCTGCATGGCGAATGTGGACAAATTGTCATCTCTCACAAGAAGTTCTGTCCACCAGGTTTACTGAATAGAAAAAAGCCGTGCAAAGCGCCGGCACAGCCAGGCCATCAATGCTAGACATAGCACAAGCTAATTACACGGATTCCTTTCCACCAGTGGGTGTGGTGACGACTGGGCCTGTGGACTGTGTGGCCCATACGTGCAGGACGGGGGGGAGGAGGGGTAGGGAAGAGCTCAATGGCGGATAGGAACAGTTTTTTAGAGACATTGGGGTGGGAAGACGGAGAAGAAATGGGAATGGAGGATGAGGGAGTGGTTGTTGGGGATGTCTGTCTGCTGCTTTGGGGTGCAGGTGCATGGCCTGTATGCTGTTGTGAGGTGGATGGCTGTTGGGTGCCAGAGTGCTTGAATTTGTGTACTTTAGGAGGGGTGACAGACACAGTCAGAGAGGACACAGGGGACGTGTGCATGGCTGTTGTGGAGGTGTCTGCCAGTGAGGTGTGTGTTCTGCTTGGTGTGGTGATGCTAGTAGTGGATGATGATATAGTGGATGCAGGTGTGAGTATGGACAGAACTGGGTGGGAGGTGGTGGAGGGGGAGGAGGGGGAGACAGTGGAAATAGTGGATGTTGTTGTGTCTGCAACTGGATGGTGTTTGTGTGAGTGCCTGTGGGACGAAGTGTGGTGCTTGTGTTTGCCTGTGCCACTCTTGTGTGTTGTTTTGTGTGCATGCTTGTCTGCCTGTGTGCTTGGGATGGATTGGGGTTGAGGAGAATGGGACTGGGAAGTGGATGTTGGAGGGGGGACAGTAGAAACAGGGATAATGGCTACCATCAGAGAGGAGGCCAGAGCCCGAATCGATCTCTGTTCGGACGCCAATCCAGTGCGAATGCCCTCCAGGAATGCATTAGATTGTTGCATCTCGGCTGCCAGCCCCTGGATGGCATTCACAAAGATTGACTGCCATACAGTGAAGGATCTCAGGAGGTGAATAGCCTCCTCACTCAGGGCAGCAGTGCTCACTGGGGCAGGGCCTGAGGTGCCTGGGGTGAAGGAGATGCCCACCCTCCTGGGTGAGCGGACACTGGCAACTCACTGTGGGGCTGCTGGGAGGGCGGTGCTGGTACAGGGTGGCAGCTGTACCTGTAGCTGGGGTGGTCACAGAGGTGTCCACCACCACCAGGGAGCTCCCATCGGAGGAGGTATCAGAGTCTGTATTGTCCACTCCGGTCTCCGTCGTGGTGCTCCCCTTGACCTCTGTTCCACTGGTGCCCTCAGCGTCAGTGGACTGTGCCTCCTGGGTCCTGTGGAATTAAGTTCCTGCCATCACCGGTGCCTCTTCTCCTCCACCAGATGAACCTAATGCACATAAGGACAGGATGACAAAACAAGAAAGGGGGGAGAGAGACAAAAGATACACTGGGTCAATGGCTGCATCAACACCACCGTTGGCGTACATAGCATCATCACAAATAGGGAACAGGCCTATGCACTATGCATTGCACTACCAGTGATATTGCTAGCGACCAAGGCATGAGGAGGGGCACACACCACCAACTGCAGCACACCTGGGACCCACGCAGCCCTGGCCAGTAGTGGATGCTAACAAGCTAGGTAGCCATTATTTTCCCTTCAGACCTCTAGTCACCAGAAGACCTATGCTGCTATGTCTGACCTGGCCTAGGGGCACCCAATGGCACACAACCACCACCCAGATACCCCCCCAGGCGTAAGCTGTAATGATAGCCACTGTACTGTCCCCCTTGTGGCTGCTGTGTTGCCCTCAAGCGCCCATCCAGCTCTGGTTAGGCCACCGCCAGTCTGTGGGCCATCAGGGGGGTCAGGGTTCGAAGGGCACCCCTTCCTCGTTGGGAGGCCATCCCCTGCTGGGCCTCTGCGGTCTTCTGTGCCCAGTGTCTCAGGTCCTCCCACCGTTTGCCACAGTGGGTGCTCCACCTGCCATAGACCCCCAGGGTCCACACCTCCTTGGCGATGGCACACCATATACCCAGGGCTCACTGGGGCAGAGACTGAGGTGACTGGGGTGACGGAGATGCCCACCCTCCTAGGTGAGCGTGCACGGGCAAATCACTGAGGGGCTGCTGGGAGGGCGGTACTGGTATGGGGGGTGGCAGATATACCTGTAGCTGGGGTGGTCACAGAAGTGTCCGCCACCACCAGGGAGCTTCTATTGGAGGAGGTATCTGTGTCACAACTGTCCCCTCCAGTCTCCACTGTGGTGCTCCCCTCACCCTCCGTCCCACTGGTGCCCTCAGCATCAGTGGACTCTCTCTACTGGGTCCTGTGGGATGCAGCTCCCACCATCGCCGGTGTCTCTGCTCCTCCGCCAGATGATCCTAGTACACACAAGGACAGGATGATAAAACAAAAATGGGGAAGAGAAAAAGGATACACTTGGTCAATGGCTGTACCAACACCACCGTTGGTGTACACAGCACCCTCACACACTGGGAACAGGTCTACACAATATGCCATTGCACTACCAGAGAAATAGTTAGTGGCCAAGGCATAAGGAGGGGCATACACTGCCGAATGTAGTACACCTGGGACCCACGCAGCCCAGACAATTACTGGGTGCCTACGAGCTAAGTTTCAAGATTTTCTCTTCTGAACCCTAGCCACCAGGGGACCTACCCTGCAATGTCAGGCCTGGCCTAGAAGCACCCACTGACACACATCCCCCACCCGGATACTACCCTACCATGGGTAAGTTGTAATGATGGGCAAGGTACTCACCCTCTTGTGGCTGCTGTGATGCCCTCAAGCGCCCATCCAGATGTGGATAGGCCACTGCCAGTATGCGGACCATTGGGGGGGTCAGAGTTAGACGGGCACCCCTTCCTCATTGGGAGGCCATCCCCAGCTGGGCCTCCACCATCTTCCGTGCCCAGCATCTCAGGTCCTCCCACCGTTTGCGACAGCGGGTGATCCGCCTGCCAGAGACCCCCAGGATCCGCACGTCCTTGGCTATGGCACGCCATATACCCTTCTTTTGATGGGCGTAGACCTGCAGAAGCAATGCACACAGGAAAATAGATATAGACAAACAGTCCTACCTGTTAAAACATATGGTCCAAAATACCCATTCCCATCACCATTTACACACACATGGCCCAGCACACAACCTCTACGCCGCCCAGAGAAAATCCACCCACCCCCCTTACACAAGGCTTTCACACACACCACTCCATGCATTCATGCCACATGCATCGTGCATACAGTGTACTGACCTGTTGGTCTGGAGGCCAATACAGCAGTACATACTGGGGTAGGACCCCATCCACCAGTCTCCCCAACTCCTCTGAAGTGAAGGCTGGGGCCTTTTCCACAGTCACACGGGCCATGGTAGGTTCCAGACACAGGTCACAGCAGCACATGCAGTGTAGGTCCTCTCCTGTGGTAGGTCAGGTAGAATGTGAGGAATCAGATAGAAAATGGCGGTCACGTCTGTGGCGGTGCATACTGTCACCGCCGACATAGATCACCATTGGCCACTGTACCCATAGGTCCCAATTATAACCAATGAGGAGTTGCATGGTGGTTCGCGACTGCCTCCCGCAACGGTGCACAACGTCAGCGGAATTACCTCACTTCAACCTGTCCCTCCACACAGGGCAGGTGGATGCCATTTCGGGGGGAGGAAAAATGCTGCGTCACTGGTGATATTAGGATATACTGGACAAATCACACTGACCCATTACAAGTTTACAGGATGCAAAGTTCTGTTGTAGCTCCATTGTTCAGTTGGTGCCCGGCTCCTCACTCTTGTGTCCCATAGATTCCTACTGCTGCGGATGAATAGGAGATGGAGACATATCCCAGTGTACCGACCCCTGGTGGACTTGGCAACACTGGAGGACAGGCACATTATCCTCACCTATGGACTGGACAGGGCCACAATCACAGAGCTGTGTGCCCGATTTGAGCCTGACCTGATATCAGCTATCCGTCACCCCACTGGGATCCACCGTCTTGTGCAAGTGCTATCAGTGCTCCATTTCCTGGCAACTGGTTCTTTCCAAGTGACAGTGGGCTTGGCAGCGGGAATGGCACAGCCAATGTTCTCAATAGTGCTGGCAAGAGTGTTGGCTGCCCTGATGAAACACATGTGCAGCTACATTGTTTTCCCCCAGGTTGAAGATTTGGCCACAGTGAAGGCGGAGTTCTATGCAATGTGACATATCCCCAATATAACTGGGGCGATTAAAGGAACACATACTGCATTTGTGCCCCCCCCGCTAGAATGAACAGGTGTTCAGGAATCGGAAGAGTTTCCACTCTATGAATGTACAGATGGTGTGCCTTGGGGACCAGTACATCTCCCACTTCAGTGCTAAGTATCCTAGGCCGGTGCATGATGCCTTTGTCCTGAGGAATAGCAGCATCCCAAATGTGATGGCCCAAATACAGTGGCACAGGGTGTGGCTAATAGGTGAGCCCTGGTTCCCACCCAGTATATGTTGGTGTATGGGTATCGTGTGGGCCATAAGGTATAGTGTGTGGCTAAATGTGTACCTCAATGTTTCAGATGACTCAGGTTACCCCAACCTATCATGGGTGCTGACCCCTGTGAGGAATCCCAGGAGAAGGGCAGAAGAACGTTATAATGAGGCCCATGGGCAAACCCAAAGGATAATTGAAATGACCTTTGGCCTCCTGAAGGCTAGGTTCCGGTGCCTTCATCTGACAGGTGGATCCCTGTGCTACTCAACCAAGAAGGTCTGCCAGATAGTGGTGGTATGCTGCATGTTTTATAACCTGGCCATCAGACGCCATGTCCCATTCCTGCAGGAGGAGGAGGCTGGAGATGCCTGTGTGCCAGCAGTGGACCCTGTGGACAGTGAGGACGAGGACGAGGAGGCAGAGGATGAGGATAACAGAACATCTGTGATCAGACAATACTTCCAATGACACACAGGTAGGACAGTGTTACTTCACATTTCAAGGACATTTGTTTGAATTTCTGTGGCACTGGCATGCTGATATTTCCCACTTCTATGCCCACTAACTATTCCCTATGGCAATTCATTTTGCAGATATTGGTGACCTCACATGTACTCCTGATGTGATCACTGCAGCCAGCTACAGGTCATTAATCTCTGCTCATTTTCTGTACAGTTGATTTGCAATGTTCGTACCTGTTTCAATGAATGCATATTTGATATACATGACATACTCCAAACTTCTTTTTTTACCAAGGGTTTTTATTGAAGTGCTAAATATAGAGGGACAAGTGAAATGGGATGGGGTGATGATGAAGGAAAGGCTAGGGTATTTTTCCAGTTTGTTTGTTGCAAAGGTGCATTGTCCAAGGGGACATAGGAAGGAGAGCAATGGCAGTTCAAGGTGGACAGGGTGACTGTGTGGGACACAAGGGGGACAATCAGGGGAATCTAATTTCCTGGCAGGGGTCTTGGCAAGTGTCTCTGGCTTCTGTCTGGATTGCAGGGAACGTTTGCGGGGTGTTTCTTTTTCTGCAGGGGCAGGGGTGTGGTGGCCTGTGAGTCCTGTGGCAGGGCCTACTGTCCACTAGCGGTAGCGGAGGTGAAAGGGTGTTCAAATGTCTATCTAGTCGCAGGGGCCCACTGTTGTGAGTCTGCCTCCCTCATAACATTGGCCATTTCTGTCAGCACCCCTGCTATGGATATCAGGGTGTTGTTGATGGCCTTTAAGTACTCCCTGATCCCCTGGTACTGTCCCTCCTGCAGCCGCCTGTTCTCATGCACATTGTCTAGGATGTGGCCCATTGTGTCCTAGGAATGTTGATAGCCTCCCAGGATCTCAGCAAGTGCCTCCTGGAGAGTCGGTTCCTGGGCTTGTCCTCCCCCTGGTGCCCAGCACTCCTCCTACTTTCCCTGTTGGCCTGTGCCTCTGTCCCTTGAACTGTGTGCCTACTGCCACTGACCTAAGGTCCCTGATTGTCTTGGGCATTCGGTATGGCCTGGGGTCCCTGTAGAGGTGGACACACTGCTGATTGACGTGTCCTGGGGACAGAGGTGTGGGTACGCTGGGTGGGTGCTTTGGTGATGTTTCTTGATGGGGGAGGCTCAGAGGTGGTGTGCGACTGGGTCTAGGTAACCGGCTGTCCAGAGGTCCCTGGTGGGCCAGGTAGGTCATCCAGATCCTAAAGACCAGAGTTGCTGTCATCACTGTGGGCCTCTTCAGTTGGGGGAACTGGATACTGCTGGTACCTCCTCTCCACTGACATTGCCTGGGGTACCTGTGGGGATGTAAATGATGTGTTGTGGTTTCTCTGTCTGACATATTGTGCATCCGTGGCTTGCCCTCTTTGGTTGTATTTGCCCTGGCAGCTTTCACTTGTGTACGTTGGGATGATTAGTTCTTTATATTGTGCATGCTTTAGTGATGAGTGTCCATGCAGAGCTGTGAGTGGTGTCCATGCATTGGTAGAGCAAGCAGGGCTTGGCATTGGGATGAGTGAGATGTGATGGTGGGGTGTGTGAGAAGTGGTGGAGTGATGAGAGTGAGGGTGGGGGTATATGATGGCATGCGAGTAGGGGGGTAGTAGTAGTAGAGAGTTGACTTACCAGAGTCCAGTCCTCCTCCTACTCCGGCCAGGCCCTCAGGATGCAGGATTGCTAAGACTTGCTCCTCCCATACTGTTAGTTGTGAGGGAGGAGGTGCGGGTCCACCCGCCAGTCCTCTGTACAGCGAGCTGGTGTCTTGCTGAAAAGGAACATACCTTCCCCCATAGGTCGTTCCACCTCTTCCTGATGTCATCCCTAGTTCTCGGGTGCTGTCCCATGGTGTTGACCCTGTCCATGATTCTCCACCATAGCTCCATCTTCCTAGCTATCGATATCTGCTGAACCTGTGCGCCAAATAACTGTGGCTCTACCCTGATATTTTCCTCCACCATGACCCTTAGCTCCTCCTCTGTGAAATGGGGATGTCTTTGTGGTGCCATGGGTGTGGTGTAGGTGAGGGTGTGTTGGGTATTGTTTTGGGGTGTGTAATGTGGGTTGTATGAGTGGTGTATAGGTGTGAATAGTGTTTGGCTCTAGTTGTGTCAGTGGTCTTGATATCTCTCTGCTGGTAATGGTTTGAAATGGTAAAGGGTTGTGGGTAATGTGGGTGTGTGTTTTATAGTGGTGTGGGTGTGGTGAGTGTATGGGTGTCAGGTGTGTGTTGTTTGAATTGTCCAAAGTGGTGTTGTTTTCTTTGTGTGTGTCCATTTCGAGCACAGCAGTATGCATTGCCAATGGCTTACCATCGTTGAATGTCCGCCGTGGTGATTCCTGGGTCATAATGTGATGGGCGTTGTTCTGTTGGCGTAACAGTGTGGGTTTGGATACCGCCAGTTTATCACTGACCTTTGGTATGGCGGATTTGTGTATGTGGCTGAATACTGACGGATTGGTGTGTGTGTCTCATGATCTGGTGAACGAATATCCGCTGCAGTGGCGGTAATATAATGAGGGCCACAATTGTGAATATTGCATTGTAAATATACAGTGTACATTCCATTGATAGTACTATCATATCCCAGTGAATTAGGAGATTCAACACATTGGACAAACATTTGTATATGTCTGAATAGGGGATGCAACTACTCGTCTTGTATGGCAGAGGTGGCTGAATGTTGAGGCTCAGAGATAGCTAACATCACATCACATGAAGCATGTCTTAGACTTGTGTTGTTATGTGTACTGGTGGGCAGCATCACACCAGGCTCCCTTGCCCATGACACATGGGGAAACAATTAGGCCTAGGAAGAACAAAGTAGTGCAGCAACAGGTTTGCACAGTATCAACATAGTAAGGACCATTTAAGACTGTTAAGGGCCTAGGTGCACAGAGTGCTGCCTCACAGCAAATCATGCTCCCATGCAACAAGGTTCAGGGGTGCATGGCTTTGATTAATGTGTAATGATTTTGCATGAAGCTTTCACCTACATGACCAAATACAATTGCTGGATGCATTTGCATTTGTCTAGGTGAGCTGAACAATGCAGCATACATGAGAAAGTTGACATTAGAAGGGAATGGACAATACATTTCTCATTTTTCATCACCTGCTTTGGCTTACAAAATGTTTACTTCATACCCTGCACAAGCACGTATGTGACTTCTGGTAATGTATACAAATACATGCGTGCTAAATCTAAGAAACACATACATAACCCACTGAACAGACCCCTGGAGCAGGATTTGGCAATTCTATAGCCATACATTTGAATATTTTAACCAGTACAATAAATTATCTGCCCCTAACATACTTACATAGTTTTAAAAGTGATACAAACATATCTACATGCAAATGGTACATACAAAATGGTACATGAATACATACATACCTACGTGTCCACCTGTCTTCAAACCAATGTGATCCACCAGATCACCATTTCGGGACACCACATCAGCCCAGCAGTGTTTTAAATGGTGGATGATGCACTGTGTTTTGCTCCTGAAGCCTGACTGAGAGAGGTCCAGGATGTGATTCATTTTGATGAACCCAGGAAGATGAGCATTGATAGCTTTCTTGATGACTCTGGCTGGGAAGATGAACAGTGAGATGGATCTGTAGTTCTTGGGGCCCATCGGGTCGCAGAGTGTTTCTTTAGCAGGGGGTTGAAACTGTGTGCTTCCAGTCTTCCAGGAAGGTGGCATACTTGATGGAGCAGTTAATGGTGCTGCACAGTTTGGGTGTGATGGCAGTGCCGGCTCTGTTGAAGATGTGGTGAGAGCAGGTATCCGATAGGGCTTCGGAGTGGATGCTCTTCATGATCCTCAGGGTGTCGTCAGAGGTGAGGGTGGTCCAGTTGGGCAAGGTATGCTGGGGTCTGGAGCCATTGGGTGCAGTGGTTACGGGTTGGGTGGGTGGTTCTTGGGTTGTGAACTTGTTGTAGATCTCCTTCGATCTTTTGATGGAAGAAGGTTGTCCAGAAGTTTTGGGAGAGGGAAAGTCTGTTTTCCCTGTGTTGGGTTTTGTGGATTCTTTCACTACTGAGAAGAGTCCTTTGCTGTTGTGTGCATTGATGCATTCCTATATGGCTGCTTTTTTTGCTGTTCTGATGAGATGGTGGTTTGTGGTGACAGTGGTTTTGAAGACTGTGTGGTCTTCCACATTCTTGCTGCTCCTCTATCTTCTGGTGAATTCTTTGACTACTGCGAAGAGTTCTTTGCTGTTGTGTGCATTGGTGTTGATGCATTCCTATATGGCTGCTTTTTTTGTTGTTTTGATGAGGTGGTGGTGTGCTGTGACTGCGGTTTTGAAAACTGTGTGGTCTTCCATGGTCTTGCTGCTCCTCCATCTTTTCTCGAGCCATCTGCAGGTGCACTTGGACTCTTGGAGGATAGGGGAGAACCAGCTGGCATTCTTGGAGGGCTGCTTGTCTGAGGGTTTCCTGAGGAGAGCCAGAGTGTTGGCACAGTCGGAAATCCAGCAATGGAGGTTGTGTGCTGAGGTATTGGCGTCCATGGATGAAGGTGGTGGGGTTTTGCTGAGGGAGGTGTTGTGCTGGTCTTCGGGGACCTAGTCCTAGTTTCTGCAAGGATGGTGGTGGGAGTGGTGGCATGTGGAGGATTGACCTTGTTTCAGCTTCTGTGAGGATTGCAGTGAGTGTGGTGGAATGCACGGGGTTTAGTGAAGGAGAAGTGGATGCAGTGGTGGTCGGTCCAGTGTGGCAGACAGAAATGTTGTTGCTTGTGGAGAAGATGGGGTCGAGCATGTGTCCTGCTAAGTGGGTTGGAGTTGTGACCAATTGTTTGAGTCTGATGTTGGTGAGGTTCTAAAGTGGGGATGTGGCGTTGTGGTCATCGAGGTTGTCCAGGTAGCAGTTGAGGCCACTAAGGAGGATGTTGTCAGTTGAGGCAAGAGCGTGGTGAGCAACAAAGTCAACTATGGATTCGCTGAAGGAGAGATGGGATCCGGGAGGACTGTGGATGAATGTGTCACAGACCTGGGCATTCGGGTTGGTCTGGATCTGGAAGTGGAGGTGCTCCATGTCGAGTGAGAGAGTGAGAGGTAATCGGAGCTGGTTGTGTGGCAAAGGGTCTTTTTGTGTATGATGATGATGCCTCCTCCCAGTCGGTTGATATAGTCCTTGTGGATGAGTTTGTAGCTGTCAGGGATGGCAGTTCAGATGTCCAAGGCTGAGGTAGAGTTCATCTGGGTTTCCAAAAAGAAGGTCACATCGGGGGAGATGAGTGGAGCAGGTCCCAGATCTCCATGTCGTGTCTTCTGAGGGAGCTGGTGTTGAGTGGAATACATCTGAGGTAGTTGGGTCTGGTTCTTGAGGGATGTGCGGTCGGTGGATCTGGTGTGCAGAGAGAAGAGAAGGTGTAGCTGTGGCTGGTGAACGTCGCTTAGGTGTTCTTCGGTGATGCAAGGTGGCAGGCGGTGGACCGTCTGGGGTTGAGTGCGTGAAGGATGCTGGAGTCATACCATTGGATGGTCTGAGGACCAGGGTCTGTGGCACTGGGCACGGTCCAGGCAAAGATGGGCACAGACAGGCTTGCCCTTGGTGTGTCTTCGACTCACCAACAGCAAGCCCCCTGGAGGCGACTGTTGAGCAGTCGCATCCATTAAGTTAGTATGTAGGCACATACAGTTTCGTATGACTTTTGACATAGAGAAATTGCACTCTTGACAAGTCTGTATTCATTAGGTGTTCAGATGTTTGAATAAAGCACATCCAATGGCGGGGGAACATCCAGAACAACGACTCCGGAAAAACGACCTACGTAGCTAACACAAGCGGAATCACGCTTGCGTTAACAACAACTCTGTTTTTCTCTACCTTAACCACGCATGTGCTGAACAATGCCTGTGCGCGGTTAAAGCAGAGAAAAAGGGAGTCAGCATCGGGAGAGGACACAGTCTGGTAAGTGGGGCGGGGGCAGGTTTGGGGTAGTTTATAAGGGTGGAGTTAGATTAAGGGCTTGGGGTGGGGGAAGGTCAGGGTAGTTTGTTTTTTTAGGGGCGGGGATCGGGGTAGTTCTGGTTTTTATGGGCAGGGGATTGGGGCAGTTCTGTTTTTAGGGGTGGGGTAATTTTGTTGTCGGGTGGGTGTCGCGGTACTTTTGTTATTGGGGCTTGGGGGTCGGGGTAGTTTGTTTTTTGGGGGTGGGTGTTCGGGTAGTTTGGTTTTTGGGGGTGGAGGTATAGGGATAGTTTGGTTATTTGGGGGTGTGGCATGGAGGGATCGAGGTAGTTTGGCTTTTGAGGGTGGGAGGGTCATTGTTTTTTTTGGTTGGGGTCGGGGTAGTTTGGTTTTTTGGGGTAGGTGTCAAGGTAGTGTGGTTTTTGGGGTGGGGTTGGGGTAGTTTGTTTTTATGGGTAGAGGATAGGGGTAGTTAGGTTTTTGGGGGTGGGATGTGGGGGAATTGGGGTCCTTTTTATTTTTGGGGGTGGGGGTAAGATAAGTTAGTATTTTTGGGGTGGGAGTAGGTGGGTCGGGTAGTTTTGTTTTTGGGGTTCAGAGTAGTTTGTTTTTTGGGGTGGGGGTTCGGGGTAGTTTGTTTTTTGGGGGTGGGGGTCAGGGTAGTTTGTTTTTTGGGGGTGGGGTAGTTTGGTTTTTGGTGGTGGGGGATTGGGGTCTTTTGTTTTTTGGGGGTGAGGGTCGGGGTTGTTTGATTTGTGGGGGTGAGGGGCCAGGGTAGTTTGGTTTTTGGGGGCGGAGGGTCATTGTTTTTTGGGGTTGAGGGGGTCAGGGAAATTTTGTTTTTAGGAGCGGGATAGTTTTATTTTTGGGGTGGGGTCAGTTGTTTTTAGGGCAGGTGGGGGGTTGGCGGTAGGTTTTAGGGCAGAGGGTGGTTTGGGGTATTGGGGTAGTTGTATTTTTAGGGCAGGTGGGGGGTAATGGCTTGCGAAAACCACACATGCCTTTCCACACATGCCTCTACTAGGCATGCCTTTACAATGAAAAAATCATAAAGACATGTGTGGTAAAGGCATTCGTGGAAAAAAACAGTTGTTGTTCCGACCGCTTTGTTCAGACATGGGTGGTTGGCAAATGCGTTGATCCATCATACATTCCCAATGACATTCTTCTCTGGCCTGTTACTCGCTGCACAATGTCATTTGCTCATATTGTTGTTTTACAAACCTTTGTTCCTCATTGCATTACAGTGCAATGCATAGCAAATGTGTCATTTATCTACTACAGCATGTTGTGGCATATGTGACAATGTAGCCAGGAATTAATTGGGTCACATGTGCTGTGTATTGACGAAAGCTGAACATACATGTATGCATTCTTTACAAGTGACAGCTTTTAAATGTTCACAGGATAATAGACCTTTGTCCATGACAACTGTCACTCATTATCGCTCATGGTATCTGCAGCAACATTAGTTCCTGTATATTGCTGTCATTCTACATGCTACAGTATTGATGAGATACACTATAATGTGAGGTTTGTCTCAGGGATGGTAGTTGGTAGTTATGTTCCAGACTTCACAGAGTGCTATCTGTAACACACAATTTTCTGCTCCACAACACAACAAATCTGCTACCTGTGCAGCTCTGCAATGCTCAAGTGTATGAGGAACGTATTATTCTATTTGGTACTGGAAATGTGGCATACCTGTCCTGTCCGTTTAATGTAGTTCACTGCACCACATTGCATTTCTGTATAGGTGGAATAGATTAATGAAAAGCATGACCTCAACGGGTCTGATGACATGATTGTTACATCTTGAGGCCTACTTCTAGTTGACACAATGTTGGTGACTCAATGTTTACTGGGACATGAAAGAAAACAGAAAGAATAAATGCAAACATTTAGGTACTTGTTGAACATGTTTAGAAATGTTGTCCTTTAAACTACAAGTAATTTAAGTAAATACATTTTACACATTATGGTTGTATCACCAACCACTAGCCACTGTGTGTTGGATCGCTCCTCCTTCCACCCCCTCCTCCTCCTCCTCCTCCATAGGCTCCTGCTCATCATGGTCCATGTCCCATGGGAAATTTGTATGTACACAGACATTGTGGACAATGGCACATACTAGTATCATCTTACAGACCAAAGGGGGCTAATGTAGCAACCTCCCCCTTAAATGCCCAGGCTTCTGAACTGGGACATCAGCACACCAAAACTATGTTTCATAATCTTCCGGGTCTTAACCAGTGCCTGGCTGTACTGTTGTTCTGGCTCAGTCTGAGGCTGTGCAACTGGGGTCATGACCAATGGTTGGAGATCACATCCTTGGTCAGCTGAAAGTTTAAAAGAAATTACAACTGGCAATAAATTTGGTCATTATTACAGTAACTTTCCTGTCCATATGTGTTCTGTGTACTGAATAACTCATACACATTTCTTACAGCATTTCACAATATGCTGTACATACACATTTGGCCATTGGTTTACATATGTCTTTTCCAGTTCTGTGTGTAATAGCAAATGATGAGCATGGCCTGATACTTTGGACACTCTCCTCCTTCCTCCTACTCCTCCTCCATTGGTTCTTGATCATCTGGTCCATGTCTCATGGGACATTTGTATGGACACAGACATTGTGGACGATGGCACATACTAGGATCATCTTGCAAACCATAGGGGGTTAGCGTAGCAATCTCCCCTTTAAATGCCCTGGCATCTGAACTGGGACATCAGCACACCAAAACTATGTTTCATGATCTTCTGAGTTTTGACCAGTAGCTTGTTGTACTGTTCATCCGGCTCATTCTGAGGATGTGCAACTGGGGTCATGACCAATGGCTGGAGATCATATTCTTGTTCAGCTGAAAGATGAAAAGAAATTGCAACTGTCAGTCAATTTGCTCAATATTACAGTGACATTCCTGTCCATATGTGTTATGTGTACTGAATAACTCATACACATTTCTTACAGTATTCACAATATGCTTTACATATACAGTTGTCCATTGGTTTACACATATTTTCCAAGTCTCTGTATAAAAGCAAATGATGAGCATGCCCTGATACTTTGGACACTCTAACTTTCGTGTTTATCCAGTAGCTTCATGTGATGGGTATTTTGAGATTTTCTTGATCCTTGTATGTTAGGTGCACTCACTACATGTGTAAAGAGATGGAATATTGATCAGATGTTTGGCCAGTTGGTCCTCCTTTGGTAGGTAGTGACATTGTCAGCAATGTTTGACACTCACACATACATATGTTCATGTAAAACCCAGATATTGTTTGTTGGTGACTTACATGACATTGACACAGCTGTTTAATTGTTCACTTACCTTAGCATCTGACTTTGCTGCATAAATGTGGTGTGGTTCAAACATAACATGGATTGTTATACAATTTATTCTCAGCCTTTCTGCTATTGTTTTTTATAAACAAATATAATTTTTCATGGTGCACTTTGATTGACACACAGGTCTTGAAATGTGGGATATCTTTATGAGGAAACACTGTTATTATTACAAGTAGCTGTCTACTACAAACCTCGACACAATACTTTGGTTTTTAACATGTATAACTAACTTGTAGGGGATTCTGTGCTTCTATGCCTTAATTCTGCCATCATTGCTATGACCACTGAATAATGACATTGGTATACTGAGTACAATGTGATGCCTTTTCCAGGTTGCATTTTAATCTATGTTCCCGACTGATGCATGACATCCTTGACAGTAATGTTTTAGACATTGTGAGTTTTGCATTGCTGGATTGATATGCACTTGATTTGGGCAACTTACACCACAAAACTGGCAAACTATCATGTTGCTTACGTATGGCAATGTGGATTAATACCTATGTATATGTGTGTACCTAGACTGTCAGTATGGATTAGAAATATGTGTGTTTTGTACTGTTGATGTCACAAAGTTACATTTAAACATTTCTGGGTCCTACACTTGCACTGCATGCCTCACATGGACTTTGCAATACATCTTATGGTGTTGCTCCTGGAACTTTGGACAACATACAAGTATAATGCCATGTGTGACACACTAATTCATTTCCACAATATTTTTCAATACACCATTAAATTTGTACACTTTTGACTGATACCAAGACTAGGTACACTATTGGAGAGACACTGATCTCACTATTATCTGGTGTGAAGCCTTTGGACTTGTGTAGCATATACAGCTTTTGAAGCGATTTGTTGACCAGTGCAGATGATGTGGGTCAGTTTATTCACACAGAGTGGAGTGAAACATTACTGCTCACATATGTTCTGTAGCCACTGACTTTTACAGATGCGTGAAGAATGCCAGTATGTGAAATCATTAGCTACATGTTGCTATACATTGTTCCCAGTATGTGCACATGACACTAGCAGCCAGATATTTAGGAAAGCAGCGCATTCCAGCAAGTCACCAATCTATGCTGCACTGCGTCCTTGGAAAAGAGCAATAATGCACAGTATTTTGGACAAACAGCTCATTCCTGTAATTTCGCCCTGCACTGGCACACATTGAACTGCCTAGCACAAACATAGGCACCCTTGCACCATGGTGCAAGGCTGCCTGTGTTGCATGCAGAATTGTCTTTGTGCAGGAAGGAATAAAATCATGCACATAAATAACCCTTAGAGGCATGGTCAAATATGAATGTGTGCCAGGGAATGCAGCACATGTAGGAAGTGGCAGTGACTTCAGGGACTACAGTTAGTTATTCTTCTTACTCATCAGCTGGTGGCACTATTTTCTGTATGCATTCCCAGGTTTCCCTTGTTTGGTATACATGACATATGTTATCAACCATGAAAGGTTATTGGAAACACCCACTCAACACACATGGAAAATCTCACTTGCACACAGTGATGCAACATAGCATTTTGCACAGGGTTGCATTAGTCCAAAATGTTTTGACATTCAAACCACCCAAAGTTACTTTGGGGGTCATTCTGACTTTGGCGGGCGGCGGAGACCGCCCGCCAAAGTCCCGCCTTCAGAATACCGCTGCGCGGTCAAAAGACTGCCGCGGTAATTCTGAGTTTCCCGCTGGGCTGGCGGGCGACCGCCAGAAGGCCGCCCGCCAGCCCAGCGGGAAACCCCCTTCCATGAGGATGCCGGCTCCGAATGGAGCCGGCGGAGTGGAAGGGGTGCGACGGGTGCAGTTGCACCCATCGCGATTTTCAGTGTCTGCTTGGCAGACACTGAAAATCTTGGTGGGGCCCTGTTAGGTGGCCCCTGCAGTGCCCATGCCATTGGCATGGGCACTGCAGGGGCCCCCAGGGGCCCCACGACACCCGTTACCGCCAGCCAGGTTCTGGCGGTCAAAACCGCCAGAACCAGGCTCTCGGTAAGGGGGTCGGAATCCCCATGGCGGCGCTGCCTGCAGCGCCGCCATGGAGGATTCCCTAGGGCAGCGGGAAACCGGCGGGACACCGCCGGTTTCCCGTTTCTGACCACGGCTGTACCGCCGCGGTCAGAATGGCCATGGATGCACCGCCAGCCTGTTGGCGGTGCATCCACGGTCCCCGGCCCTGGCGGTAGTCAACCGCCAGGGTCAGAATGACCGCCTTTATGCGTTGTGGCATATCAGACTTAAGGATTTGCATTACACATGTATCATAATGAATGGTGCACATTTGAGGCACACCCCTCATACAGATGCCCCTAGCTCCATCAACAGACATAGAGATGGCTATCCTGTCATACATTTCTACATTGTAGTTGGTGTATTGTGCACTTCAAATTTACTTACCAATAAGTAGGCCTTTGCCATATTGCCCATTATGGAAGTGCATGTTTATGATGCTGTGCCTGAAGATCTATGCATCATGTGTGCTTCCTAGGGATTTTGAAAGCACACTGGTGAACCTCCCTAGATGATCCATGACGGCCTGGACATTGATAGAGAACATATGTCTTCTCTTCTGAAACAGGTGCGCTGTTTCTGTTCTGGGAACCTATTTCACATATGTGCAATCCATAGCACCCAAGACATGTGGAAACCCTGCAATGGTGCAGACGTCTTGCGTGGTCTCCATCTGTTGTCGTTGTGTCTTGGGGAAGAGGAAGTACTGTGGTGTGAGGCAAATGATGGCATCCAGCACAGTGGGCAAGAAGACCCAAAAAGATGCCTTAGATATTCCTGCCAGTCTTGCTGTCATGACCTGGAATGACACAGAGGCCAGCATGTATTGCACAGCTGTCAGTTTCACCTGGGGAGGAATATTGGTGGTCCTGGCAGCTAGTGACAGCAGACTTGGCCCAATCTTCTTCGATGTGAGGTCCTATAACTGCGCCTGCACCTGCAGCATGGATTTTTGCTTGTCCGAGATGGAGAAATACACAGTGCAAAAACTCAAGGATTTTCACAAGGTGTTTAATGGTTCTTCCAAAGGCTTCATCAAGAAAGTGGAGCTGCAAAAGGTGCTGAAGGCCTGGTTGGAATCTAGGGATGTGGCCAATGAGACCACAGAGGAAGATGAGGTGGAGCTAGACGACAATGATAAGCTGGACCAGGATTCATTTGAGAATCTGGGACTGCCTACAGGACAGGGGAAACCAGCCTGCGAGGAGAGATGAATGCCCCCCCAGGGCAGGAAACAGTGTATCCTCTAAAGGCCTGTCCCCAGAGGAGCTGGAAGACAGGAGAGAGGAGAGAAAATTCAGATTGGAGCCAGTCAAGCTCAAATCAGAGGAGAAACAAAAACAACTGGCTATTGAGGAGGAGGGGAAGAGAACCAGGCTGGTTTTATAGGGAAAAAAATGATGCTGGCTCAGGAACTGAGCTTGAGAGAGCTGGACATCAAAGCCGCGAGGACTGAGTCCAGAAGTGATGGTGACACCACTTCTTCTATGCCTTCTGATAGGAGCGTCCACATATCTAAATGTCTGACTTCATGGTTGGAGACAACATAGATAAATGGTTTGAAGCCTATGAAATTGCTCTACAGATGCACAGGGTCCCTGAGGAGGATTGGGGAGCTAACCTGTGGAGGCACATTCCCAACGAGGGGAAGGACCAGCAGCGAGAGACAGGATAAGGTATCCCAGATGTAGAATGCCCTAATCAGGAAGTTTGGTCTGACCCCAAAGAAGTACAGACAGAAGGCCAAGGGCAGTCAGAAGATTTCCAAACAGACCTGGGTAGATTGCGTGCAATCCCTTTGCAAGACACTGAATGGTTGGGTGAAGGGCAGTGGGGTAAAAGATTACCAGGGGATGTACAATTTGTTTGCAACAAAGCATCTTTTTGTTTTTTGTTTTACAGATCTGCACCATCACCTTGTTGATAGTAAGCTCACTGACCCAGAGAGTTTGTTTAGGAGGCACACCGCTGGGTTAGCACCTGGATCCATAAGAAGGTATCGGGTGGGGATCACCACAAGGGTGGATAGTTTCCTCACCAGAAGAAGGGGGCGCAGAGTTCTCCAAAGGGACCCAAATCGTTCTGTGAGACAGGCTTCCCTTCCCCCTCTGAGAAGAAGAAGAATTGATGGTTTCCTGAGAATAAGTCAGGAGGCAAGGCTCCCATGAAGTGCTATGAGCGTCAGCAGGAAGGGCACTACAAGGGAGATGCCAAGAGTACCAAGAGGACACACTCTCCCACTGGTGGGCAGTCACTAGGGTTTGCTAGTATAGTGCTTGGGGAGGAGATTGCCCCAGACAATTTTGCGGGGAGTGTAAAGTTGACCATAGTGTTCCTGGGTGATGGAGAGATGGTGCAGAGAACTCACATGAGTGACAATACTAGAAAATGTCAGTGGGTATCCATCAATGGGCAGAGGGTGGAGGCTCTGAGAGACACAGATGCCAGCATGAATGCTTTCAAGGTGTCATCTGGTGTCTTCAAAGTAGGTAGTCCCTAATAGTTCCATCAATTTGTTGCTGCTGACAACCATGAGAGTCACTACCCTGTGGTTCTGGTTCCGTTTGAGTGGGGGGGCTCTAAGGTCTGCTGAAGGTAGTTGTGAGTCCATCTATGTCTGTGGATTGTTTGCTGTGCAATAACTTAGACACACCATCTGGAAGGGGATGGAGCTCAGGTTGCACTTGGAGATGATGGGGGTTGCCTGAGTGGGTGTGCTTGACCACACAGTTCATGACAGCCTGACAGGGTGGTCAAGAGGACCCGGGCCTGGAAGAATGGCCCAGGCACCTGATAAAAAGGGGAAGGAAGAGGGACATAGGAATCCCACTCCTAAGATTCCCATGGTCTGGGAGAGGTTGACCCTGATGGTGATGCCCTGTTACCTACAGGGTAAGCCGATCTAGGGAACCTGCCTGAACTGTCCAACTGGCAGCAGAAAGGATGTCCCACCAGGAAGGAGTTCTACAATGAACAGAGGGAGTGCCCTACTCTTGTGGGTCTTCAGAAGCATGCTCAGGACCAGACAGCTTGTATCACTTCTGGCTCTTAACTGATCTACAGGGAGAATGATTGGCTGAATAGTGAGCCTAAGGCTCCTGAGCCTGCTGCAACATGTGTGTTGCTGGTACCCCAGCACTCCAGGGCCTTCCTACTGGGGCTGGCTCATGATGTGCCAGTAGCAGTTCATTGGGAGCAAGACAAGACCTATGACAGGCTTGTTACTCACTTTCATCGGCCTCAAATGAGGAAGTCCTCACATGGGTTCTGTAGGACCTGTCGTCTCTACCAGGCAACTAGCAAGTCAGGGGAAAGTGCACTGGCCCCCTGCAACCTGTTTCTGTCATTAGCACACATTTTGAGTGGGTTGGCATCAGCATTATGGGGCCTCTGGATCCCAAGACAGCCATGGGCAACTGATTTGTTCTTGTCTTGTTGGACCATGCCACCTAGTATCTAGAAGCTATCCCTCTAAGGACAGTGACTACTCTCCCTGGCACTGATGGGGATCATATGGGTTTCTCAAGGATGTGGTATTTGACCGGGGGGGCCAAATTCATGCCCATCTAAATGAAGGCAATATAGAAGGAGTGTGGGGTGACCTACAAGTTCAAACTCCCTATCACCCCCAAACCAATGGGTTGGATGAAAGGTTCAACCACACCATTAAAAGCATGATTATGGGTCTACCTCAACCCACAAGGCGTAAGTGGGACATCCTCCTGCCATGTCTTCTGTTTGCATGGAGAGTGATACCACAGAAGGGGGTTGGCTAATCCGTTTTGAAATTCTACATTGTCACCTCATGAGAGGACCTCTCAGTTTCATTAAGGAAGGCTGGAAACAAGCTCCCAAGAAGCCACCCCAGGATGTAGTTAGGTACATGGTGGCTTTCTGAAACTAGACAGCCTGCTTCCGGAAGCTTGAACAGGAGAACCTGGAAGCTACCTAGGAGGACATGAAATGAGAGTACAACCAGAATGCCACTCTGGTTGAGTTTCAACATGGACAAAATGTGTGGGAAAGAGAGCCTGTGGAGCCTTGGGCCCCACATGACTGTCGGTCTGTGCCTTATGAGGTGAAGGAGTGCAAGAGTGATGTCACCTACTTGGTGAACCTCAAGACTCCTAGGATCCTTGTGAGGGTCCTACATTTGAAGTGCCTCAAACCTCACTTTGAGAGGTATGAGATTACCATGCTCCTGGTTACTGATGAGGGGGTGGAAGAGGAAAGTGAACCTCTCCCAGACTTCCTATCTTCCAAGGAGAAGAATGGGTCAGTGGAGGTCATCAGCCTCTCCCTTACACTGACTCTAGACCAACAGGGAGACTGCCACCAGTTGCTGGGGCAGTTGGCCACTCCGTTCTCCCTTGCCTCAGGACTCACTGCATGGTGTGCCCCTGATATTGATGCTAGGGACAGCACACCTGTAAAGAGCAAAATTTAGGGTGGGGGCTAGAATCAAGGAGGAGGTCTCCAAGATGCGTGTGTTAGGGGTCACTAAGGCCTCAAATAGCCCTTGGTCCAGCTGAGTGGTGTTGGTTTCAAAGGCTGCCCCTCCTGGTATCACAACTCAACTTAGGTTCTGCGTAGACTACTGTGAGCTCAATGCAGTCACCTGGACTGAAATACGCTCAATCAAAAGAGCTGAAGAGCTCACAGATCAGCTTGGAGCTGTCAAGTTCCTCAGCAAGTTTGACTTAACATCTGAGTACTTGCAGATTGCCTTGATTGAGGTGGCTAAATAGAGGTCAGCATTCCAACACAAAAAAGGGCACTTCCAGTCCTGGATCATGCCTTTTGGTTTGAAAAACACCCCTGCCACCTTCTGGAGGTTGGCCAATAAGGTCCTGGCCAGGTTGGAGAACTTCAGTCCCACCAACTTAGACAACATTGTAAGCTTCAATTCTTGCTACAAGGAGCACTAGAATCACTTCCGAGAAGTGCCTCTGATCCTGCCGACTGCAGGCCTGATTATCAAGGCTAGTAAGTGCCAGATAGGGCAGGGTTGCTACATACCTTGCATGGGATGAATGCCTCTGAGAAATGGGACATAGGATATATAAGGTACTGATTTAGCCATTTCAGTGTAAATCCATTTGCAGAACAGTCACCTTCTCCCCTGCAACCCATATTATTCTGGCTGCACTGCAGTAGGAAATCTGACAACCTCATATGAACTGGCAAGACATATGTCCACATCCCAGCCATCTGGGCATCTACCCTCTCAATGAGAATCAGTGAGGCAGTGTGGTAATATTTTGTCCAACACCATGGTCAATAACAGTCAATAACAGTCACGGCTCTACATCATTACAGCCTCCAGTACTTCTGTGTTACTGTTCCTCAGTCACTGATACTCACATAACAATGCCATGTATGGCTCGTAGGGTTGATCAAGTTCCCCTGAGGCTAGCTTACAGCAGCCATACCTCTGGTTATGTTAAGTAAATGATGTGAACAATCTACACATGCAGACACACATGTTGAGATGTCTTACATCCTCTGTTATGATTCATATCTTTTATTAAGTTTGGCCTAGCCCAACAAAATTTGCAGCATCTCTCATTGGTATAATGGATTGCTTCTGATGGCTAGTCTGCTGACACAATAATACATGATTTTACAAATTGTAGTGTTATTTTACAAAGACATACACAAACAGGTATGTGCTACCACACATTTTCAGTGGTTTGCATGAATGTCTGACCCCAAATATATTCATCCACAATCCTGGATGGATGTAACAAATGCAGCATGTGTGTGCAAAGTATGATGGAAAATGACATAATATATCTGGCATTCAAAAACATATGTATAAATCATTTACAATATATTGGAATATAAAATATCTGTCCCTTACATACTTACACAATTTTAAAAGTGATACAAACATATCTACATGCAAATGTACGTGCAAATGGTACATGCATACAAACATACCGATGTGTCCACCTATCTTCAAACTAATGTGATCCACCAGTTCACCATTTCAGGACACCACATCAGCCCAGCAGTGTTTTAATTGATGGATGATGCACTGTGCTCCATAAACTGTAGGCATATGCCACCTCACCCTCTCTCACTGCTCTTTCAGCTCCTTGGTGAGGGTAACACTAGCTGACCCTGTTCCCTGTCCCCTGAGGCCAGTATGTTCTACAGGTAGTAGCGCAGGAACCATAGCAGTCCCCTAGGTCCTCTTCTGACTAAATCTTGGCCCTACCCTATCCGTACATGGCCAATTAAAATTAACAACCTAACACTCCTTAACCCCTTAACCTGCACACTATCCCTAAAATATTACACCCAAACTTTACAGATGCCAAACAATACTATGACAAAACAAATACATTTAATAGCAAATAAAGAACAGAAGAAACAAAAAGTGCACTATATAGGGACAGACCACAAACCAACAATGACAATATTAGATCAAAACCACCAGCCACTCTCTAAAAACACCCTCTTTATCTAGCACAGATTAACAGAGAAAGTAAATGTACTTTAACACTTCTTAGTATGCAACTTGCCACACCCACTGCATAATTTCCGGGGTGTATCCTGCCCATTTTCCACATTCGTGTTTTTTTTTTTGACGCATTGCTACTGAATTCTCCAATGCACAATGAATGCATAACACATTAGAGCACTTCTGCAGTGAATCCTGGCAGCGTCGATACGCTGGTGACGACTGTCACAACTAGTGCACTGCATCATGAAAACATTTCAATGCATGGGTTCTGATCCGCACAAGTGGCCTAATGTGTAGTATCCACTGTAGAGAAGTGAACAATGCAAGAAAACACACATTGGGCACACTTAATATGAATTCAGGATTTTTACCTGATAAGTAATCAATTTGTTGAGGTGTGACTTTTCAATGGTCATTGTGTGCTTATGTGTTGCATTTTACATTCTTAGGTGTGACATATTTAGTGAGAATTTATTGTGAGGGAAATTGGGAAAAATGTTGTGATATTTAGTAACATTTTCAAGTTTATCTTCATTTTGTGTTTTGTAGCAGATTTAGGTGGATATAGGTAGCAGCAGTGATTACAAGTTACATCATATCTATGCATTTCTACACCTATGTGCAACACTATTGAATCCCTCATTCTGCCCAATATGTTTATTCAGTCAAACTGTCAGGATTCATGTCATAACATGTGTTATGATTGCAACACACACTTAGGGGAGCAGAGAGACAGCCTGGATACCCATACTGCAGTGTATGTGCCAGTCATCTTACAGATACACTGCATTATTCAAAAATGATATGGTTCAATTCTAATATGGCCTATGTGATTGGCAGGCAGCCATGTATTTGCACCAAAAGCTAGGTTCCATCAGGTAATTTGGTGGTTTAGAAACATCTGCACTCAGGGCTATATGTCAGCACCAATCTGTGTGTAGCTGGCACTGTGCACCATAGTAAATCTGTTTTTGCAAATATGTGTGTTTATTGTTTAAGGCAAACCAGGGCAGCTTGAGTAGCCAAGGCAAGTGTCAATAATCTTGAGTCTAACAATATATTGCAAAACACTGCATTGACTTACTCTGCACCGGTGAGAGGTTCCTTGATTGTTGCATGTGGGTGGCCTTTCACATCTGAAATGGTAAAATATGAACTTACAACCACACAACATGAGGGAGATCTGGAAATGTGTCAGTAAGTAGTACCTTCCCTGGAGCCACATTACATGGAGTTAGACCTTAACATCTCCTCGTGACTTAAATTCTCTCTATGTCCTGTGAACAGCAGCACACATAGATAGAGGAATATAACTCACAGGATATATTGTTTAGCAGTGAAATGGACTTTCATACTCACATACATTCCTGCATGTAATAGTTTCATCCTCGCCCAATGGTGCTAGTGTGCCTGTGTTGGGCCTAGGCAGGCAAAACAACACTGGCACAGGGGAAAAGTCAAGATTTTTAAAAGTTTAGTTGGTAACAGAACATTTCTTGCAATTTGCACTCACATATATTTGTGACTTAGGGACACTATCTGTGCTGCACTGTGTGGGCATGCCCCTCTGTTTACAGTCACAGGACATATGCAAACTATTCAGTGATCCACATATGTCAGATGGAAACAAACATCATGACATGCAGCACACACACTCAGTCATCTCACACTGTTTGGAAATACATTCCTTTTGAACTGTGCTAGAGGATCTGAAGGTGAACACACTGTAATAACACGCACACTCTGAGCATGTGCAGACTATTCCACATTGCAACTTTTCTGTTCGGTGTGTCTTGCACAGGCACGTGTTCAGCACATGGAGTTAGCATGTACACACAGGGGCATATTTACAAGCCCCTTACGCCTCCTTGCATCACAGCGTAATTTGTTTACGCTAATGTGGTGTTAGGTAGGCATTTCCAATGCACCATATTTACAAAGTGGCACAGTGCATGAATTGTGCCACTTTGTAACTCCTTGGGCCACATTATGCCTGCACCAGGCACAATATATGCAAGGAGCATTCTGGCATTGGGAGGCCTGAATAAATGGCGCAATGAAATTTACAAGATTTCACTGCACCATTTTTTGCATAATTATTAATGCCTTCTCAGAGCAGGAGTTAAAATGACTCACTCATTATGTTCAATAGGCCTCCCTGTGCTTTGCTGCACTAGCGTCAAAATGTTTGATGCTGCTATAGGAAAGCGTTAAGATAACGTAAAAAATGTTGGCGCTGTTGTGCTAACGACTGCCATGGTGCACAGAATCGTAAATATGGCACAACCAGGGTGTTGTTAGGTGGTGGTAGAGGCGCAAGAAAAGTGACCCATCATCTATGATGAACAACATTCTTGCAAATATGACCCATAGTTAAAAAAACATGATGTTGGTCAGAGATGAGTGTGTCACACCGCACAGACCTTTGGAATAGGTGAGTGAGCCATTAGGCATCACTGCTGTGAATCATGGTCAAATAGTCAATTTAACCAGTGATGTTCAATTAACATAATGCAGCCAAACACATATGATCTCTGTCTTACTCCTGTCAATGTTAAGTTGCAGTACATCTACTCTGAGGGTAGACCTTTTTGTGGATTTTGTGGTCCAAGGATACTGTATTCCCTGACACAGGCATATGTAATGGCACACAATCAACTTACATTTCCCCTTTGAGATGATACAAGATTTGTGATCCCCTCAACCATGCACTTGTAAACTTAGGTCAGAGGTAAACAACTGTTGCCATGCAAAGGTAAGTTTATATCCAAATTCCTCCATCAGGCCATGTGCAATGAGTTAAATCAATCAATCAATCAATCAGGGTTCTTATAAAGTGTGACTACTCACCTGTGAGGGTCTCAAGGCACTGAGTGGGGGCGGGGGGCGGGGGGAGGGGGTGTAACTGCGGTTTAGATGAAGAGCCGGGTCTTGAGGTCCTTCCTGAATTGTGGCAGCAATGGTAATTGCCTGAGGTGCAGAAGAAGGGAGTTGCAGGTCTTCACAGTGAGGTAGGAGAAGGATCTTCCTCCAGCCGTGGTCTTGTGGATTTGTGGGATGGTGGCCAGGGCGAGTTGGGCAGAGCAGAGATCTCTGGTGGGAGTGTAGAAAGAAAGGCGGTGCTTGAAGTATGCAGGTCCAGCGATGTAGAGGGCTTTGTAGGCAGGCATGAGGAGCTTTAAGGTAATTCTTTTGTTGATAGGTAGCCAATGAAGGTCTCTCAGGTGGCCATTGATGTGGCTGCATTGTGGGTGTTCAGGATGTGTCTTGTGGAGGACTTCTGGAGGTTCTGTAGTTTCTTAAGGAGTTTCTGTGTGATGCTGGTGTAGGATGAATTGCTGTAGTCGAGTCTGCTGCAGACGAGCGCATGGGTGACTGTTTTCCTGGTCTTGGCCGGGATCCACTTGAAGATCTTATGAAGCAGGCAGAGTGTGTGGAAGCAGGAGGATGAAACAGTGTTGATTTGGCTGTTGATTGAGAGTGAAGAGTCCAGGATGATGCTGAGATTTCATGCTTGGTCCGTTGGTGTGGAGGGAGGGTTCTGAGCACTGCAGGCCAGCAGGATTCGTCCCAAGCAGATGGGGTGGAGCCCAGAATGAGGACTTTGCCAGTGTCTGAGTCAAGCTTGAGGCAGCTGTCCTTCATCCAGGTGGTGACTGCTTTCATCAAGTTGTGGAAGTTGCTTTTGGGCACTGTGGGTTCGTCTGTGAAGGAGAGAATAACCTGGGTGTCATCGGCGTAGGAGACAATGTTGAGTTTGTGGCTGTTGATGATGGCTGCAAGCGGGCCCAAGTACATACTGAAGAGGGTGGAGCTCAGGGAGGATCCTTGAGGACCTCCGCAGCTGATCTCTGTAGGTTTTAAGTTGAACAGTGGAAGTCTGACTCTCTGGGATCGGCCAGTGAGGAAGGAGTGGATGCACTCTAGGGCTTTATCACGAATGCCGACGTTGTGGATTCTTGAGCAGAGAGTATGATGGGAGATGCTTTCAAAGGTGGCTGAGAGGTCCAAGAGGATGAGGGCAGTAGTTTTGGCTTTGTCAAGGAGGGTGCACATGTAATCTGTAGTGGTGAGGAGAACGGTCTCAGTGCTGCGGTTGCACCTGAAGCCTTACTGGGAGAGGTCCACGATGTGGTTTATTTTGATGAACTAAGAGAGATGGGCATTGTTAGCTTTCTTGATGACTTTGGCTGGGAAGGTGAGCAGCGAGATGGGTCTGTAGTTCTTGAGGCCCATCGGGCCAGCAGAGGGTTTCTTCAGCATGGGGTTGATACTGTGTGCTTCCAGTCTTCCGGGAAGGTGGCAGACTCGATGGAGCCGTTGATAGTGCTGCACAGTTTGGGTGTGATGGCAGTGCCGGCTCTGTTGAAGATGTGGTGAGGGCAGGGATCGATAGGGCTTCGGAGTGGATGCTCTTCATGATCCTCAGGGTGTCGTCAGAGGTGAGGGTGGTCCAGTTGGGCAAGGTATGCTGGGGTCTGGAGCCATTGGGTGCGGTGGTTATGGGTTGAGCGGGTAGTTCTTGGGTTGCAAACTTGTCATAGATCTCCTTGATCTTGTGATGGAAGAAGATAGCAAGGTTGTCCCAGAGGTTTTGAGAGGGGGGAATGTCTGTTTTCTCTGTGTTGGGTTTTGTGGATTCTTTCACTACTGCGAAGAGTTCTTTGCTGTTGTGTGCATTGATGCATTCCTATATGGCTGCTTTTTTTGTTGTTCTGATGAGATGGTGGTTTGTGGTGACAGTGGTTTTGAAGACTGTGTGGTCTTCCACATTCTTGCTGCTCCTCTATCTTTTCTCGAGCCATCTGCAAGTGCACTTGAACTCTTGGAGGACAGGGGAGAACCAGCTGGCTTTCTTGGAGGGCAGCATGTCTGAGGGTTTCCTGAGGGGAGCCAGAGTGTTGGCGCAGTCGGAGATCCAGCAATGGAGGTTGTTCGCTGAGGTATTGGCATCCGTGGATGAAGGTGGTGGGGTTTTGCTGAGGGAGGTGGTGTGCTGATGTTCGGTGGCCTTGATCCAGTTTCTTCGAGGATCGGCGTGGATGTGGTGGGTGCAGTAGTATGTGGAGGATTGACCTTGTTTCAGCTTCTGTGATGATCGTGGTGGTTGTAGTGGAATGATTTGGGTTTGGTGAAGGAGAAGTTGACGCAGTGCTGGTCGGTCCAGTGTGGCTCAGAGGTGTGGCGAACGGAAATATTGTTGCTTGTGGAGAAGATGGGGTCGAGCATGTGTCCTGCTGAGTGGGTTGGAGTTGTGACTGTTAGACTTTACATCCTTGGTGTGGTCTCCCCTAAATATTTGCCTCTGTTTTTCCAGGTTGTTGATGTGTGCTGGACTCTGTTTTTGCTGTTTTTGTAACTCTGGGAACTTTACCACTGCTATCCAGTGCTAAAGTGCAAGTGCTCCTATACAAAATGTGTATGTAATTGATTTATCCATGATTAGCATATTTGATTTACTGGTAAGTCCCTAGTACAGTGCACTAGAGTTGCCCAGGGCCTGTAAATCAAATGCTACTAGTGGGCCTGCAGCACTGGTTGTGCCACCCACATTAGTAGCTCTGTAAACATGGCTCAGACCTGCCACTGCAGTGTCTGTGTGTGCAGTTTTTGGACTTGCCACTAAACAGGCCTAAACCTTCCCTTTTCTTACATGTAAGACACACCTAAGGTAGGACCTAGGTAGGCTCATGGGCAGGATGCAGTGTATGTTTAAGGTAGGCCTAACAGTGAAATATTGCTAAATTTGGTTTTCACTGTTGCAAGGCCTAACCCTCTCATAGATTAACATGGGGGCTACCTTTAAATATTATTAAAGTGTAGATTCCCTTTGGGAGCGGATAGACATGTGGAGTTTGGGGTCTCTGAGCTCACAATTTAAAAATACATATTTTAGTAAAGTTGGTTTTAAGATTGTGTGTTTGAAAATGCAACTTTTAGAAAGTGAGCATTTTCTTGCTTAAAATGTTGTGCCTGTGCCTGTGTGTGGATTCCCTGTCTGGTTCAGTTTGACAGTTGGAACGTTTACACCTTCTTTCTAGACAGTGACACAAAGGCAGCTGGGGTATAGCCTGCATATCCTGATGAGCCATCTGTGCTAGGAGGGAGGTGAGGAGTGGTCACTCACACCTGGAAGGGCTGTGCCTGCCCTCCCACAATGCAGTCTCCAACCCCCTGGTGTGTGTCTGGGCCCTGGCCTGCGCAAGGCAGGATTTCACAAACAAGAGAGACTTTTCTTTGAAGTAATCCTACTTCAAAGGGAACAATGGGAATAAGAAGGGCACCCAAAACCACAGACTTTAGATCACTTCTGGACATCAAGAGGAACCTCTGCCTGGAGAAGAGCTGAAGAGCTGAAAAGAAGTGTTGCCCTGCCTGTGACTGTGCTTTGTGGAGCTATCCTGTATTTGCTGCTTCTGCCCGGTGAAAGGGGACAAAGATTGGACTTTGTTGTGCATTCCTGCTTGTGAAGAAATCTCCAAGTGCTTGTCCTGAGCTTGCCTCCTGTTGTTGAAGTCTCAGGGCCATCAAAGACTTCCCCTGCCCTGCCAAGTGGTGCCCTATCCAGTTCCTGGGGCTTTGACAGGTGTAGCTGGCAGACCAAGCCTGAAAATCCGCGCACAGACCGCTGTGCGGGTAAATTTCCGACGCAACCTCGGAAAGCGACTGAAGAAACGATGCGCCACTGGCTCAGTGGCTGAAATTGCTGCAGCATTTGCAGCGTGCCTGGAAGATCGACGCATGCAGCTGGAGAAACTTGGCTCCACATCGCTAATGGAGGCTGGTAACATCGCAACCCCGCGGTTTTGCTAACACCGTGAGGCAGGATTTTGGACACAAACCTTGCTGGCCATGGAAAAATGACACAACACCTGCCCGGACCCGAGTGCAACCCGGATCGACACATCTCTATCCTGTGTAGCGGAAATATGACACACGCCAACCCGACCGGAGAAGGAGAAATGACGCACGGTCTTTCTTGCGGGTGAGAAATTGACGCACTGCTTACCTTTTTCGATGCACACTCGCCCGTCCGTGTTATTTTGATGCTACCCAGGTAATTTTCAATGCTAACAGTGTTTTATCTGTTTACAAAAGGATTTAAGACTCTTTTTGCTTTAAAATTTATAACTTGACTTGTGTATGTTGAATTTTTTTTGTTTTGGTCTTGTTTTGTTTGGATAAATATTTTCTTTTTTTCTAAACCTGCCTTGTGTCCTTTTGTAGTTTTTTCATTAGGTTACTGTGTGTGTTGGTACAAATACTTTACACCTAGCACTCTGAAGTTAAGCCAGCCTGCTCCTGCCAAGCTACCAAGTGGGAGAGCGGGGGTTAGCTGAGGGTGATTCTCCTTTACCCCAACTAGAGTGAGGGTCCTTGCTTCAACAGGGGGTAATCTGACTGGCAACCAAAGACCCCATTTCTAATAGTGACCAATTGTTTGAGTCTGATGGTGGTGAGGTTCTCTAGTGGGGATGAGGCGTTGTGGTCATCAAGGTTGTCCAGGTGGCAGTTGAGGTCGCCAAGGAGGATGTAGTCGGTTGAGGCGAGAGTGGGGTGAGCGACTAAGTCACCTATGGCTTCGCTGACGGGGAATGGGATCCGGGAGGTTTATGGATGAATGTGTCACAGACAGGGGCATTCGGGTTGGTCTGAATCTGTAAGTGGAGGTGCTCCATGTCGAGTGAGAAAGTGAGAGGTCATCGGTTGTGAGGCGGAGGGTGTTTTTGTGTGTGATGATGATGCCTCCTCCTGGTCGGTTGAGGAAATCCTTGCTGATGAGTTTGTAGCTGTCGGGGATGGCAGTTGTGATGTCCAGGGCTGAGGTAGAGTTCATCTGCGTTTCCAAAAAGAAGGACACGTCGGGGGAGGTGAGTCGAGCATGTCCCAGATCTCCATGTCGTGTCTTCTGAGGGAGCTGGTGTTGAGTGGAATACATCTGAGGTAGTTGGGTCTGGTTCTTGAGAGTCGTGCAGTCGGTGGGTCTGGTGTGCAGAGTGAAGAGGAGGTGTAGCTGTGGCTGGTGAACGTCGCTTTGGTGTTCTTTGGTGATGCAAGGTGGCAGGCGGTGGACCGTCTGGGGTTGAGTGCGTGAAGGATGCTGGAGTTGTACCATTGGATGGTCCGAGGACCAGGGTCTATGGCACTGGGTACGGTCCAGGCACAGATGGGCACCGACAGGCTTGCCCTTGGTGTGCCTTCGACTCACCAACAGCAAGCCCCCTGGAGGCGACTGTTGCGCAGTCACATCCATTGAGTTAGTATGTAGGCACATACAGTTTCGCATGACTTTTGACATAGAGAAATCACACTCTTGACAAGTCTGTATTCTTCAGGTGTTCAGATGTTTAAATAAAGCATAACCAATGGCAGGGGAACATCCAGAACAATGACTCCGGAACAAAGACCTACGTTGTTAACGCAATCGGAACCACACTTGCGTTAACAATGACTCCTTTTCTCTCTACCTTAACTTGTGCAGAACAACGCATATGCATGGTAAAAGCAGAGAAAAAGGGAGACAGCATCAGGAGGGGACGCGGTAAGGTGAGTGGGGTGGGGGCAGGGTTGGGGGTAGTTTTTAGGGGTGGAGCAGATTAAGGGCATGGGGTGGAGAAGGTCAGGGCCGTTTGTTTTTATAGGGACAGAGGTTGGGGGATGGGGTAGTTCTGGTTTTTAGGGATGGGGAAGGGGGCAGTTCTGTTTTTAGGTGGGGTAGTTTTGTTTTGGGGTGGGGGGACGGGGAACTTTTGATTTTGGGGGTTGGAATACTGCTAGTTTGTTTTTTGGGGGTGGGTGTTCGGGTAGTTTGGTTTTTGGGGGTAGAGGGGTCGGTGTAGTTTGGTTTTTGGGGGTGGGGAGTTGGGGGATCGGAGTAGTTTGGATTTTGGGGGTCATTGGTTATTGTGGGTGGCGGTGGGGTGGTCGGGGTAGTTTGGCATTTTGGGGGCAGAGGGTCAAGGTAGTTCCGTTTTTGGGGGTGGGGGTCAGGGTAGTTAGTGTTTTTGCAGGTGGGGGTTATGGGGGGTCAGGGTAGTTTAGTTTTTGAGGTTGGGGTCAAGGTAGTTTGTTTTTTGGAGTGGGCAGTCAGGGTAGTTTGGTTTTTGGGTGTGGGGGATCGGGGTAGTTTGTTTTTTGGGGTTGAGGGTCGAGGTTGTTTGGTTTTTGGGGTGGGGGTCAAGGTAGTTTGGTTTTTGGGGTGGGGGGGTTATTGGTTTTTGGGGGTGAGGAGGGTCAGGGTAATTTTGTTTTCAGGGGAAGGGTAGTTTTATTTTTGGGGTGGGGTCGGTTGATTTTAGGGCAGGTGGGGGGTTGGGGGTAGGATTTAGGGCTCAGGGTGGGTGGGTATATCGGGGTAGTTGTATTCTTAGAGCGTATGGGGGGAATGGCATGTGAAAACTACGCATGCCTTTTCACACATGCCTTTACTAGGCGTGCCTTTACAACGAAAAATAATTGTAAAGACATTCGTGGAAACCACACAGTTGTTGTTCCGACCGCATTGTTCAGACATGGGTGTTTGGTGAATGCGTTGTTCCATCACACATTCCCAATGGCCTATTACTCACTGCACAATGTCATCTGCTCATATTGTTGTTTTTCAAGCCTTTGTTCCTCATTGCATTACAGTGCATAGTAAATGTGTCATTTATCTACTACAGCATGTGGTGGCATATGTGACAATGTAGCCAGGAATTAATTGGGTCACATGTACTGTGTATTGAGGAAAGCCAAACATATATATATGATGTATGCATTCTTTACAAGTGACAGCTTTTAAATGTTCACATGACAATAGACCTTTGTCCGTGACAACTGTCACTCATTATCGCTCATAGTATCTGCAGCAACATTATGGGGGTGATTCTGATTCTGGCGGGCGGCGGAGGCCGCCCGCCAGAATTCCGCCCCCATTATACCGCTCCGCGGTCAGAAGACCGCGGAGGGTATTATGAGTTTTTCCCTGGGCTGGCGGGCGGTCTCCAAAAGACCGCCCGCCAGCCCAGGGAAAAACTCCCTTCCCACGAGGATGCCGGCTCGTAATCGAGCCGGCGGAGTGGGAAGGTGCGACGGGTGCAGTGGCACCCGTCGCGTATTTCAGTGTCTGCAAGGCAGACACTGAAATACTTTGCGGGGCCCTCTTACGGGGGCCCCTGCCGTGCCCATGCCATTGGCATGGGCACGGCAGGGGCCCCCAGGGGCCCCGCGACCCCCCCTACCGCCATCCTGTTCATGGCGGCTTTCCCGCCATGAACAGGATGGCGGTAGGGGGGGTCAGAATCCTCATGGCGGCGGAGCGCGCTCCGCCGCCATGAAGGATTCCCCCGAGCAGCGGTAAGTCGGCGGGAGCCCGCCGACTTGCCGCTTCTGACCGCGGCTGAACCGCCGCGGTCAGAATGCTCGTGGGAGCACCGCCAGCCTGTTGGCGGTGCTCCCGTGGTCGGTGGCCCTGGCGGCCACCGGCCGCCAGGGTCAGAATGACCCCCTATATCCTGTAAATTGCTGCCATTCTACATGCTACAATATTGATGAGATACACTATAATGTGAGGTTTGTCTCAGGTATGGTAGTTGGTAGTTATGTTCCAAACTTCAATGAGTGCCATCTGTAGCACCCTTTGCTGCTACACAACACAACAAATCTGCTGCCCATGCCGCTCTGCACTGCTCAAGTGTATGAGGAACATATTGATCAATTTGGAACTGGAAATGTGGCATGTCTGGCCTGTCAGTTTAATGTAGTGCACTGCATCACATTGCATTTCTGTATAGGTGGAGTTGATTAATGAGAAGCATGGCCCCATGCTGCTAAACGGGTCTGATGACTACATGTTGAGGCCTACTTCTAGTTGACACAATGTTGGTTACACAATGTTTACTGGGACATGAAAGCCAACAGAAAGAATGGATTCAAACATTTATGTTCATGTTGAACATGTTTCAGAAATGTTGTCCTTTAACCTACAAGTAATTTAAGTAAATACACTTTACACAATGCGGTTGTGTCACCAACTACCAGCCACTGTGTATTGGATCTCTCCTCCTTCCTACTCCTGCTCTTCCTCCTCCTCCTCCTTCCCCTCCATTGGTGACTGCTCATCATGGTACATGTCCCGTGGGAGATGTGTAGGTACACAGACATTGGGGACAATGGCAATTACTGGGATCATCTTGCAGACCAAAGGGGCAAACGTAGCAATCTCCCCCTTAAATTTCCAGTCATCTGAACTGGGACATCAGCACACCAAAACTATGGCCCATATTTATACTTTTTTAGTGACACATTTGCGCGGCTTTTTGGTGCAAAATCAGCGCAAACTTGCAAAATGCAGGTGTATTTTGTAAGTTTGCGCTGCTTTTACGTCAAAACACAGCACAAAAGTGGTGCTAAAAAAGTATAAATATGGGCCTATGTTTCATGATCTTCCTGGTCTTGACCAGTGCCTGGCTGTACTGTTGCTCTGGCTCACTCTGAGACTGTGCAACTGGGGTAATGGTCAATGGCTGGAGATCACATCCTTGGTCAGCTGAAAGTTTAAAAGAAATTACAACTGTCAATGAATTTGTTCATTATTACAGTGACATTCCTGTCTATATGTGTTATGTGTACTGAATTACTCATACACATGTCTTACAGTATTTCTCAATATGTTTTACATATACAGTTGGCCGTTGGTTTACATAAGTCTTTTCCAGTTCTGTGTGTAATAGCAAATGACGAGCATGGCCTGATACTTTGGACACTCTCCCCCTTCCTCCTACTCCTCCTCCATTGGTTTCTGCTCATCATGGTCCATGTCCCATGGGAAATTTGGATGGACACAGACATTGTGGACGATGGGACATACTAGGATCATTTTGCAGATCATAGGGGGTTAACGTAGCAATCTCCCCTTTAAATGCCCAGGCATCTGAACTGGGACATCAGCACACCAAAACTATGTTTCATGTTCTTCCGAGTCTTGACCAGTAGCTGGTTGTACTGTTGTTCCGGCTCTTTCTGAGAATGTGCAACTAGGGTCATGACCAATGGCTGGAGATCATAGTCTTGGTCAACTGAAAGATGCATAGAAATTACAGCTGTGAGTGAATTTGCTCAATATTACAGTGACATTCCTGTCCATATGTGTTATGTGTGCTGAATAACTCATACACGTTTCTTACAGTATTTCACAATATGTTTTACATATACAGTTGCCCATTGGTTTACACATATTTTCCAGTTCTCTGTATAATAGCAATGATGAGCATGGCCTGATACTTTGGACACTCTAACTTTCATATTTATCCAGTAGCTTCATGTGATAGTATTTTGAGATGTTCTTGATCACTCTATGTTATGGACAGTCACTACATGTGTAAAGGTGGATTATTGATCAGATGTGTGGCCAGTTGGTCCTCCTTTGGTAGGTAGTGACATTGCCAACATGTTTGACACTCACACATACATATTTTCACGTAAAACCCATATGTTGCTTGTTGGTGGCCCACATGACATTGACACAGCTGCTTAATTGTTCACTTACTTTAGCATCTGACTTTGCTGCATACATGTGGTGTGGTTCAAACATAACATGGATTGTTATACAATTTATTCTCAGCCTTTCTGCTATAGGTTTCGATAAAGAAATAGAAATGTTCATGGTGCACTTTGATTGACACATAGGTCTTGCAATATGGGCCATCCTTATGGGGAAACACTGATATTATTACAAGTAGCTGTCTACTACAAACCTAGACACAATACTTCGGTTTATAACATGTATGACGCTAACTTGTAGGGGATTCTGTGCATTTTTTGCCTTAATTCTGTCATCATTGCTGTGACCACTGAATAATGACATTGGTATACTGAGTACAATGTGATGCCTTTTCCAGGTTGCATTTTAATCTATATTCACGACTGATGTGTGACATCCTTGACAACAATGTTTTAGACATTGTGAGCTTTACATTGCTGGATTGCTATGCACTTCGTTTGGGCAACTTACACCACAAAACTGGCAAACTATCATGTTGCTTGCATATGGCAATGTGGATTAATACCTATGTATATGTGTGTCCCTAGACTGTCAGTATGGGTTAGAAATATGTGTGTTTTGTACTGTTGATGTCACAAAGTTACATTTAAACATTTCTGGGTACTACACTTGCACTGCATGCCTCACCTGCACTTTGCAATACTTCTTACGGTGTTGCTCCTGGAACTTTGGACAATATAAAAATATATTGCCATGTGTGACACACTAATTCATTTATTTTTCAACACACCATTCAATTTGTAGACTTTGGACTGATACCAAGAGTAGGTACACCATTGAGGAGACACTCTTCTCACTATTATCTGTTTTGAAGCCTTTGTACTCATGTGGATTTGTCCAGCATGCACAGTTTTTAAAGCGATTTGTTGACCAGTGCAGAGGATGCGGGTCAGTTTATTCACACAGAGTGGAGTGAAACATTACTGCTCACATATGTTCTGTAGCTACTGACATTTACAGATCAGTGAAGAATGCCAGTATGTGAAATCATTAGCTACATGCTGCTGTACATTGTTCCCACTATGTGCACATGGCACTAGCGGCCCGATATTTAGGAAAGCAGCGCAGTCCAGCAAGTCACCAATCTATGCTGCACTGCGTCCTTGGAAAAGGGCAATAATGCACACTATTTTGGCCAAACAGCTCATTCCTGTCCTTTCACCCTGCACTGGCCCACATTGAGCTGCCTAGCACAAACATAGGCACCCTTGCACAATGGTGAAAAGGTTCCTGTGTTGCATGTAGAATTGTTGTTGAACAGGAAGGGACATAGGGGGTGATTCTAACCCTGACGGGCGGCGGAGGCCGCCCGCCAGAGTTTCCCCCTCCAGAACACCGCTCCGCGGTCCTAAGACCGCTGCGGTGATTCTGGGTTTTCCACTGGGCTGGCGGGCGACCGCCAAAAGGCCGCCCGCCAGCCCAGTGGAAAACACCCTTCCCACGAGGACGCTGGCTCCGAATGGAGCCGGCGGAGTGGGAAGGTGCGACGGGTGCAGTTGCACCCGTCGCAAATTTCAGTGTCTGCTGAGCAGACACTGAAATTCTTTGTGGGGCCCTCTTACGGGGGCCCCTGCAGTGCCCATGCCATTGGCATTGGCACTGCAGGGGCCCCCAGGGGCCCCACGACACCCCATACCGCCATCCTGTTCCTGGCGGGAGAACCGCCAGGAACAGAATGGCGGTATGGGGTGTCAGAATCCCCATGGCGGCGCAGCGAGCTGCGCCGCCATGGAGGATTCATTTGGGCAGCGGAAAACCGGCGGGAGACCGCCGGTTTTCCACTTCTGACCGCGGCAAAACCGCCGCGGTCAGAATGCCCTGCGGGGCAGCGAGCTGCGCCGCCATGGAGGATTCATTTGGGCAGTGGAAAACCGGCGGGAGACCGCCGGTTTTCCACTTCTGACCGCGGCAAAACCGCCGCGGTCAGAATGCCCTGCGGGGCACCGCCAGCCTGTTGGCGGTGTTCCCGCCAACCCTGGGGTCGGGGTCAGAATGACCCCCATAATCTTGCACATAAATAACCCTTAGAGGCATAGTCAACTATGAATGTGTGCCAGGGAATGCAGCACACATAGGAAGCAGCAGTGACTTCAGGGACTACAGTTATTTATCCGTCTTACACATAAGCTGGCGGCACTATTTTGTGTATGGATTCCTAGGTTTCCCTGGTTTACATGACATATGTCATCAACCATGAAAGTTTATTGGAAAAACCCACACAACACACATGGAACATCTCACTTGCACGCAGTGATGCAACATAGCATTTTGCAAACGGTTGCATTAGTCCAAAATGTTTTGACATTCAAAACCACCCAAAGTTGCTTTATATGTTTCAACATATCAGACTTAGGGATTTGCATTACAGATGTATCATGATGAATGGTGCACATTTCAGGCACGCCCCTCATACAGATGCCCCTAGCTCCGTAAACAGACACAGAGATGGCTATTCTGTCATACATTTCTACATTTTAGTTGGTGTATTGTGCACTTCAAATTTACTCACCAATAGGTAGGCCATTGCCATATTGCCCATTATGGAAGTGCATGTTTATGATGCTGTGCCTGAAGATGTATGCATATATCTTCTCTTCTGAAACACGTGTGCTGATTCTCCTGGGGGAACCAATTGTACATATGTGCAATCCATAGCACCCAAGACATGTGGAAACCCTGCAATGGTGCAGACGTCTTGCGTGGTCTCCATCTGTTGTTGTTGTGTCTTGGGGAAGAGGAGGTACTGTGGTATGAGGCGAATGATGGCATCCAGCACTGTGAGCAAGAAGACCCAAAAAGATGCTTTGGATACTCCTGCCAATCTTTCTGTCATGACCTGGAATGACCCAGAGGCCAGCATGTATAGCACAGCTGAACCTGGGGAGGAATGTTGGTGGTCCTGGCATCTCATGACAGCAGATTTGTCCCAATCTTCTGAAGCAGTTCACTAATGGACTCCCTCCTGAGCCTACAGAATTTTATCACCTTATTCTCCCTCTCGTGGATGAGAGAGATGTGCTGGCAGAACACCTGCTCACTCCTCTTTAGCTGCACACATGGTAGTGGTGGTCTGCTTGCTACACAAAGCTGCAGGATCACTACCTCCATGGCGTAGTTGAGCTTGCCAAAGTGTTTTTGGATGTTCATGTTTATATAGCACAGGCACTGTGTCATTTCCTATGCCTGGGTTATTGATGCACAGAAAGGTTGGCTCATTTCAGACTTTGCATGCCACATCCATATGATGCATCACACACTGCCAAGCTATAAATATCACTGCGTTAGTTTTCTGTTACATTTTACGTAGCAACACCTACATTGCATATATTAATTTCTGTGCGGCGCAGTAGGTTTAAGCCCACTTTTATTCAACGCAAAACTAAAAATACAATGCATTTTGGCAAATGCATCATCTCATAAATTTGTAGTAGTGCTTGTGCTGCGGACACAATAAAAAGTTTGTTACAACAGCAGTGCAAGCCTTGCATAAATATGACCCAAAGTTGCCAGAGAGGACTAAAGTTGATCAAAGTGAATACATACATCTTCTGGGAGGCCCACATGTGATTCAGGTGTAGCTGATTGCCCAAGGTCTAAGGCCAAGGGCTCATGTGCAGCTGCAGTCACAGAGGGTGGTAGTAACACATAACTTTGGCTATGCCATTATGAGTCACAGGAGCAACATAATAATGTAATCAGCAATACATATATTGTGTGTCTCAACATTACTAACGTAATGTAGAGCATCTGAATCATATTATTGAAGGTGCACTCACAGTAGGAGATTAGTAATTTATATATATATTTGTGTGTTCTAATGTTGATTTTAACATGCTGAATTGTAAAATGTATGCATATTTATATTCATGTACTCTGTGGTATGATGGTGAATTTGCATATGATCTTGTTTTACTAATAATTCTTGTTCTCTTTTACAATTGCAAGATGCACGTATAATCATGTATTTGAAAAATGCATTGAAATGCCATATTAAGTTAGCATAACCAAAGGCCTGAAATGTTGGTTTTATGTGTCTAACCTTCAACGTGGAGATTCATGTTGGTGCAACAGTCTACAAGAGAAATTTAAGGTCATTCTGATGTTCGATTCTTGGGATGAGAACTTGATAGTAGTTGCCAGTTTCAACTGTGCAAGGAAGAGGGAAAACTACTGGTGTTGATGACATGGATTTCTTGAAGGCTCTGTAGGTTTAATTGGTATTCACCTAGTTAGAAAAAGGCAGATTCTCTTTAGTCTCTGACAAGAGCAGATTCTCTTTGAGACCTGGAGGGGAACAGACCTCTATACTCTTTATTCCTTTGTGTGGCTTTATGCTATGCAACACCTCTCTGTCAGAACATCTACTGAAGTTTCTGCTATGCTGACAATATCCTATATTTCCTGATAGATAATTAGGAATTTCTTTAGTTTAGAGTGCTAAGATAAACACCATTGATTAGACAAGATGATCACAATTTATGTAAAGACCATAAAATCTTGTTTCTCATCGTTTATATTGCTGTAACGTGAATTCTTGTAAGCCTCATAATTCTATGATTTAAATTCATTCAACACTTTACTTAACCTTTGGTGATTCTAAACTTATATAGCATGTTTTTTAGATTAATTTAAATAGATTTGGTCCTTAATTCGTAATACATTTTTTACCTTCACTCTCCGTCTCTGAGATTTAATGAGGGACCAAATAGATTACACTCCTAATTAATTTGAATTGTTGATCTTAACTCCCCTTTATGCCTCGAGACTCCTAAAAAGGTCTTTCATAAGACGAGAAGTGAGAATACGAGCCCACAGCATCATCACTGGGTAAAATACACAACTAAAAGGTACCTGAGGGATCTTTAAATTTTATAGTAAACACTTTCAGTGCTGAACCCCTGCACCTCTCAAATTCAAATGCCACCTTTGTCCAGTCAGAGTCGTTTACCTAACCTTACGTACAACCCTTGGTATCTGTGGCTATGAGCATAAGGCTTAGCAAAGAAACTTAGTGTAAGGATATAACAGTATCAAACAACAAAGTAAGAAATTTATACAACAAAAGAAATCTGACACCAATTTATAAAAATAGATTATACTTTTTGATTAATTTTTAGTGCCCTTGATAAACAAAATCCACCGGAGGGTTATAGGGATGCAGATTTTAAAAGATTTTATCACTTTTAAATGTAACCTCAAGCAATCATTTGTCAACTTAATGTTTGTAATCTTTTGAAGTTTGAAAGATTTAGTTGGACTTCTTTGGCCTGGGCTGGATGACCAATTTCAACTAGAAAGAGATCTAGGGGGCCAGACTGGATACTTTTGACAGCAACCTGGCCACCTAAATGTTTTTAAGACAAGTTCCAAACTTTATAGGGGAACCCTCAGAGACATCAATGGAGTGGCTCTGATATAGAGGATGCAGGCAAAATATGCTTTGTGTTTGTGTGGTTGTTCCTAGCCCATGGGAAAAGTGGGGTGACTTTGACCATAGCGATCAAGGTCCCTTAATGTCCTCTACGTTGCAGTAGAACGCCAGCTGATGCTGGACTACTATGCTCTTTGCACCACGGTTGGGGCAAAATTATTTTGTGGGGGCTAGGGTTCGTTGGGTGTGATGACTCTGGTCTTGGACAGCACTCTGGGTCAGGCAGACTCGGGTGCAACTTTTCACTATCTCAGATTTGCCCTTTTGGGCTCCAAGTGACTAGTAGTGGCAAAACATCTGTGGTGGCTACTAACTTGTCGATTTGGACATCTTCAGTTCTTGTGGCCTGGAGCTAGTTCTAGGGGATCAGCTGACGTATTCTTGGAGTAAATGCTTTGATCTGGGGCCAGAACCAACTTTTCTCTAAACCAGGAGCCACAGGCACCGTCTAAATTTCACTACACCAAAGGGCAGCAGGTGCAGTCCTTTTGATGATGTAGCTCCTCTTTGGTGATTCCAAGGGTAACGTGGCAGCCCTTCTTCAGTCCTTACACCAAATCCAATGTGATCCTTGAGGCAGGGTGCCAGGGGTGCCATATTTATCCCAGGAAAGAGCCTTGAGGGGACACATGACTCTAGCCAATGGGCTACTAGGTCCCCTCCTAGGTAGTGATGTTCCCTATGATGTGTGGCATCTGTCTATCCGAGAGTGCAACATTCTTGTATCTTTCAAGATGGCGTGACCCTTCTTCTGTCACACTTAGCTTGGTAGCCCATCCTAGAGGTGTGGCTACCAGAGGCCTACAAGCTCATAGAAAAATGGTTTTGAGGCACATTTTCCCTCTCTGGCCCTGTCTCACTTTGTCTATTGCCACAAAAGGCATCCTGTTCAGGAGTGTTATTACTACTTCCCTCACAAAGGTGGTTTCCTTGTTCAAGCTTGCCTTTTGGGCTAACAGGAATGAGCAGCTCACTCTGTGGAAACTGTCTTTGTTTGTGAGCCTGGGAGTCATTTACTTGTCTCCCCAGGCAGGCAGAAAGCTGTCTGTGTGCCAGGGACTTTATGAGGCTTCTGGGCTAGCTGGAGTACAGAGTGCAACTTTGCTAAACTTTGATTGTGATATTAAATTTGCCCTAGGTATCAGGTTGGGTTTAATGCCACAATTATTTTGATACCTTACATGACCCAGTTAGGTAGTCCCATTCAGTTCAGAGGTTAGACAGTTTGGGGTGCCAACTGGTAACCCTGTGTTAGCCAACGGGCCTACTAACTTATCCACAGCAAAATGACAATTTGAAAGTGTTGCTGTTAAGACACATAACAAATATATGTCTTGCCTAACATACACAGCTCCCTGCCATAGGGCTCTAAAGGATTTCCTTACGGGAGACTTACATATATTTTTAAGGGAAAGGGTGGCTTTGCCACTGGTTTGAATGGCAAAGATTAGCTTCTTCTAGTCTGCAGTGGCAGGTTGGGAGGCATTTTTGTGCTTTGTCACACAGAAGATGGCACAAATAGTGCTGCAACTCTGAGTGGACGCTCTACCTCACATGCCCTGGGTACCATATACTAAGGACTTATGAGTAAGTCAGTCCTTGCCAATTTTTTTTTGTCTTTACAGACTTTATTTCAGCAGTAGGCCATAAAAGTGCAAAACACAATAAAAAATAAATTTGTTGTAAAATAATAAATTAATACACAAATTAAAGCAGTAATTAACTGTCCAATGAAATTTCAGTCTTTGGTGTAAAATATAGTCCAGTTTTATTTAGATCGAGATTGTGGCCTACCCTGTTACTAAATATGGTAGTTGTGCTTGCACAGTATATCACAATCCCAGATTGCTGACTGCCTTCTTTACTGTATCCAGAGTAGCACATGCTTTAGACCTTAATCTCCATATACCCAATAAAAATCTAGTCAATGTGAACACAAGTGGCTTGGTTGTGTCAGTTATCAAAATCCTGAAGGCCACCTGATGCTCCCTAATGCCCATGTTTCGACATAGTGGAAGAATCCAGCTCTTCCTGCTGGCCATATAGGTCGGGCAAAAAACAACATGTGTTCTACAGACTCAGTTGGAGTCCTGCATGTTGGGCAGCAAATGTCACCACTTGAAAGTGAACGCACAGACTGGCAAGGTTCCATATCTAAACTGTAGATAGAGTCTCCTGGCCAGTAGAGGTTCTATCTCATCTAGCCAAAGAGAGCCAAAGTTCATTTGTGAATGGAGTTGAAGGTCTCTATCAGACCAAAAGACATGCTTAAGGATGAACTTGGAAACCAACCTTGCATTGCCTGGTGAAGTCCAAAGTTATATCCCAAGTTCCTGCATAGAAGCTTTGCTCTGTAACCACCCAAAGACTCCTCCTATATAGCAAGGGGCGTAACTTCACAGAATCTGAAATGGGCCTTTAGCCAAGATCCAGCCCCAAGGGGAGCAATGGGGTACTTAAAGGAGCTCCAACCAACTGGCGCATGGACCTATTTCCCACCAGAAGTAATGGAGACACATCAATATGCCCCGAGAGCCTTGCACCATAACTGGCCGCCCCCAAGGCCTACAATCCATGAATCTGTCGGGCCAGTTGAACTGGACGATATTGGGAACCCCGCAGCTTCTTGATAATGTCCTTGCCAATTGGGTGTAGCCAATTCAACATGCACTTTGTATAGGGTTAGAACACTGGCGCTGAGGTCTGGGTAGAAACCCTTAATGAACCCTCAGAGTCGAAAAACCAGCAACATCAGTCCAAAAATGTGGGGGTGAGCATGCAAAAGAGGCATTTCCTTACAACCTCTTTTACCTGAGCTGTGCGCTTCATGAACTGGAAACCCCAGAGGTGGAATGTCTTTACAGACATCCATTGTAAAGTCAGTAAATCAATTTTACATAATACACAGAAAATCTAGGTTAAAATTCACCATACATACACAACACACAATGCATGTTCTGTGTACAAAGAAAGCTTTAACAACTGCTTGTTGTGTGTTAATTGTTGTGAATGTACCACATAAGAAAGTAATGAACTCCTGCTGCTCACACTATACCTTGTCTATATGTTGGAGATCCTTGCAATGCTGATTACAATGTTATACCACTTAACGTTTTAGGGAGATTTGCACTGCTGCTCATCATCTCATTACTGTATGGTGTGTGAGGATCACCTTCACTTCATTGAAGGTGATGTACCACTATTGTGTAAAAAGCATGGGCATGATTTGCCTGTCCTGTAGCTGGTTTGTGTTTTTGTGCATGCATGAGGAAACATTGCACTGCTGATGCTGTAACTCATCTGTGTGGCATAGAAGTTTACAGGTGCTGTGGATACTATTCATGTCTTGTGTACATGTGCACTGCAGACACACTGCTGCTGCATGTGATGCTGCACCTCTCACCTTCTGAGAGAATTCTGATGTTTTGCTGATTGTGCTGAGTGTGGGTAATTTAAGAATACCAGTGTGAGTTGCTTCAAGCAGCTCTGCACCTGCACTTGGCTTATTTATGCAGGTCAGTATGTGTTGCCGTAGGAAGGTCTGCACCTGTTCTGCATGTGTGGGGAAATCTTGTAATGCTGATGCTGTACACATATACCCATATTTATGGGCTTTGTGGTGCAGGACAGCACAGCTTCACCTTGCTGCGCTGCCCTAAGTCACAGGGAAAGGGCAGGAAAGCACCATATTTATCCAATATGGCATATTCATGTCCTTTCCCTGTGCACTGGCCTCCCTTTTGGCTGCCTAGCGCCAATGCAGGCACTGGTGCACCATGGTACAATGGTGCCTGCTTTGCATGCAATATTGTTTTAGTGTAGGAAGGGACATCTTCCTGAACAAAAACAATCCTGATGGGCATTTTGCCTCTTTCTATATATTCTTCAGAATGCAGCATACATAGAAAGAGCAAAAAACGAGATGAAATAAAGATATTTCTCCTCGTTACACCACTCCTGGGTAGGCATAAGATTTTGGTGCATTCCCAAGTTTACAAGTCCTTGCAAAGCTGGGAATGTTTGAAAATCCATGGGAGTTGCGTGGGAACGCCCATAGCAATGCCCATGGAATGCCTACCCAGGACAGAGTAAAACAGACAGCAATTTGCACTGTACAACTTTACCCCATATTTTTGCAGCCATTCAAAGTCACACAAAGGGGCTTGGTATGGCTTCTAAAATATAACTTAGTGGTTTGCCCCAGACATGTACCACATTGCATGGTGCAAGCATGGTGCAACCCACTCATAGATATGAGCTTTAGGAAGCGTACAACTGTTTCAATGTAAAACCTGCTGTATGTGTGTGATGAAAGGTTTCTCTGCTTGTTTGCTTTGTTACTGATGCTGCCCTATAGTGCTTATACTATACATGTTCTTAGCAAGAGGGAAAACTGCATTGCTGAACCCTGAGTTGAATGTGTCCTCCATGTGTGAGTAGAGATTGCACTTTGTCTGTATGCACCAAACCAGTTCATTTAATAAGGAACACTTGCAATGCTAATGTTTTAATGTCCCTATTCTCTTTCAGTGAAGCATTCATTGATATTGTCAATGCTCCACCTGCTTTCTGGGTGCTTCCATCTCTACTGTATACCTTGTGCATGTGTTGAGCTTGAATGCTGCTGCTGTGCTGCACCTGTTATATAAGTGTGGGTAAAATGTGCAAGCTGTTCTAACTTGTGGACTGAAATTTTGTGGCCAGTGATTGATTTTGTGAATCGACCTATGAATTATAAGTTGGATGACAAATTAAGGCATCAAAAGGGGGTCGCAAAACAGCCAGCCTCATTAATATTCATTAGGCAGGTACAAATTGAGTTTCCCTCTGTTTGGCTACTTTCACTGAGATGGTTACCTACAAGGTAAATTAAACCACCATCTCTGTAAAACCACAATCTATGTAACTATGTCGAAGCAGATTTTTTTTTTTAGACCAAACCCATTTTCATAAAGGAAATTCAACAGCTTTGAAAAAATAAAATACATTTTCAACTTTGAATTACTTAGGTGTGAGGAGGCAGTGGCCCACAGCTTACTTCCCTTGAAGATGCCACCATCTTTCCCAAATTAAAGGAGATTCAAAAGCAGCCCCTTACCCTTTGAGAATACGTTTTCACCCTAAATTAGGAGTCGGTACTCAGTCAATGGTTTGCAAGCAGAATTCTGGTCGGAAACAAATGATACAAAGATTTTCAAATCACAATTTAAAATGGGCGCCTCAAACATGCCCCTGCTAAATTGCAAATTGTTAATCATTTCTAAACCCTTTGGTGATTCAGAAAAATATTTCAGAGTTACTAAGTTGATTTAGTACATTAGTAAAAAGCTTTTTACGGTGGCAAACCCTCTTATTTAGCGAATGAGTGGTGAAAAGTGTTTTGCACAGCTGGCACTATGGCACATATTTATATTTGGTTTGCGCTGAATTAGCTTAATTTTTTTACGCTAATTCAACGCACTCCTAACTCCATATTTATACTTTGGCGCTAGACACGTCTAGCGCCAAAGTAATGGAGTTTACATCGTTTTCTGGAGGGGAAAACCTACCTTTTGTCAATGAGATGCAAGGTAGGCGACCCAGTCCAGAAAAGGACTACATGGTCTTTGCACCATATTTATAACCCTGTGCTAAATTCCAGCACGGGGGGATGGAGGCCTTAAATAACGGCACTAAGCTTGCTTAGCGCCGTTATTTAATGCCTGGGTATGGGCAGGCGTAAGGGGACCTGTAGACAGATTTCCATGGTCAGAGACAATAGAAATTGCCCACAGGTGCCCTTCCCTGTCCCCAGTGACACCCCTACCCACCCTTACCCACACCAGGAGGTCACCTACAGATGGGTGACCCATCCAAGGTAAGTCCGGGTGAGTATTTTTATTTTTTTTGCCAAACACCACTCGGGGGCCCTGACTTGGGGCCCCCTGCACAGCCCTGACCCCAATGGCCATGCCCAGGGGACATTCATCCCCTGGGCATGGCCATTGGGGTTTTGGGCATGGCTCCTGTCTTTACTAAGACAGGAGCCATGTCCATGGGGCTTGTGCGCCTGAAAATGGCGCTACACTGCCTAGAGGCAATTTTTTGGCCTCTAAACAGTGTAGTGCCATAATTTGGCGCACAAGCCCCGGTTCCCCCTACGCCTTCCTGGCCCAGTTAGCGTCCTTTCCAAGGATGCTAACAGGGCTTTAGCGCCGGCTAGTGCCATTCCATAAATATGGTGCCCGGCTGGCGTCATGGAATGGTGCTAGTCCGTGCTATACTTTTTGACGCAAACCTGCGCTAACTCAGGTTTGCGTCAAAAGGTATAAATCTGCCCCTATGTTCTTTATGTGTGAGAGGTGTTTGCAAGTTAGCTACACGGTGGCCTATTTACAAACTGCACTTTGAAGTACTTTTTGTTGCACTACTATCGTATAGTACTATAAAATGCCATTCACAAACGTACGTGCGGAGGTTCCGCCTCCACCTCTCCAATCATTTTCTGTGCGTAAATCGGTGCCCTCTACACACAAGATATCTGATTTATGAACTGATTTATATGAAACTAGCAACTTTGCCATTTTGATTACATAAATAATATTTCTTTTTATTTAAACACAGGAGTTTTTTTTATGATACACCGCACACTTGAAGGTTTGTCCAGGGGAGTCAGACTTTTTAAATGGTATTTGTTAGACTTTTCATCCTTGGCGTGGTCTCCCATCACTTTTTGCCTCTGTTTCCCAGGTTGTTGATGTGTGCTGGACTCCGTTTTTGCTGTTTTTGTTACTCTGAGCACTTTACCACTGCTATCCAGTGCAAAAGTGCAAGTGCTCCTGTATAAAATGTGTATGTAATTGGCTTTCCATGATTGGTATATTTGATTTACTGGTAAGTCCCTAGTACAGTGCCCTAGAGGTGCCCAGGGCATGTAACCCAAATGCTGCTAGTGGGCCTGCAGCACTGGTTGTGCCACCCACATTAGTAGCCCTGTAAACATAGCTCAGACCTGCCAATGCAGTGTCTGTGTGTGCAGATTTTAACTGCCAATTCGACTTGGCAAGTGTACCCACTTGCCAGGCCTAAACCTTCCCTTTTCTTACATGTAAGGCACCCATAAGGTAGGCCCTAGGTAGCTCCATGGGCAGGGTGCAGTGTATGTTTAAGGTCGGACATATACTAATGTGTTTTATATGTCCTGACAGTGAAATACTGCCAAATCCGGTTTTCACTGTTGCAAGGCCTATCACTCTCATAGGTTAACATGGGGGCTACCTTTAAATATGATTAAAGTGTAGATTCCCTTTGGGAGCAGATATACATGTGGAGTTTGGGGTGTCTGAGCTCACACTTTAAAAATACATCTTTTAGTAAAGTTTGGTTTGAGATAGTGTGTTTGAAAATGCCCCTTTTAGAAAGTGGGCATTTTCGTTCTTACACCATTCTGTGACTCTGCATGTTAGTGGATTCCCTGTCTGGGTCATTTTGACAGTTGGGCTGTTTGCACCTTCTCTCTAGACAGTGACACAAAGGGAGCGGGGTGTAGCCTGCATATCCTGATGAGCCATCTGTGCTAGGAGGGAGGGGTGGTCACTTACACCTGAAAGGGTTGTGCCTGCCCTCACACAATGCAGTCTCCAGCCCCCTGGTGTGTGTCTGGAGCCTGGCCTGGACAAGGCAGGATTTCACAAACAATAGAGACTTTCCTTTGAAGTAGGCCTACTTCAAAGGCCAAAATGGGTATAAGAAGAGCACCCAAAACAACTGACTTTAGATCAGATCTGAACATCAAAAAGAACCTCTGCCTGGAGAAGAGCTGAGGAGAAGTGCTGCCCTGCCTGAGGCCATGCTTTGTGGAGCTATCCTGCAGTTGCTTCTTCTACCTGTGCAAGGAGACAAAGACTGGACTGGATTAAATGCTATAAGTGGGCCTGCAGTACTGATAGTGCTACCTACTTAAGTAGTCCTTTATATATGCCTCAGGTCTGCCATTGCAGTCTGTGTGTGCAGTTCTGAACTGAATAAAACTTTTGCCAGGCCAAACCTTCATAAGTTACCCCTATGATAGGTGCTGGACAGCCACAAGGACAGGGTGTAGTGTATTTAAAAGGTATGACATCTATGTTTTAGTTTTACATGTTCTAGTAGTGAAACACTCCTAAATGTACTTTTCACTACTGCAAGCCCTACCTCTCCCATAGGATACCATTTGGAGTCACCTTATTACATTTAATAAGTGATGTTAGAAAATAGGTCTCTGGTTGGCAGTCAGTTTGCACTCTGTCCAAGCAGGGACTCTCACTCTAGTCAGGGTAAGGAAATTACACTCCTAAAACAACCCCTGCTCCCCCGTTGGTAGCTTAGCACAATCAGTTAGGCTTATCTCAAAGGTAATGTGTAAAGTATTTGTACCAACAAACACACTAATACAGTGAAAACACTAGAAAATGGACACCACATCATTTTAGAAAAATAGGCAATATTTATCTAAATCAAACAAGACCAAACAACAAAAATCCAACATACACAAGTAAAGTTATGAATTTTCAAAATAATAGCATCTTACTCTACAGCAAACAATGGAAATGTTGTTGCTGCACAAAGTACCTGGTTTGCATCAAAAATAAAGCTGCTCGGGCAAGTGTGTGTTGAAAAAGTCAGTAATGTGTCATTTTCTGATTTGCAAATGAGGCCGTGAATCATTTTCGGGATGGGGCACCTTGGGTTTACGTTGATTTTGATGCACAGTGATGATGCATGAGAAATCTGGCCGCACCGTGGTGGAAAAACGCGCTGCCTGGGGTTTGCGACACTTTCAGCAGCTGCAAACAGGTGTTGAGTCATTTCTCCAGCCGTGATGCAGTTGATGCCTCAATTTCCCATCCGCAATGCAGATGGTCCTTCGATTTCAGCTGAGAGGTGGGTGGTACGTCGTTTTTACAGCTACATTGCAGGTGGTGTGTCAAAACGTTCCCCACACGGCTTCCTTTGCGTGTATTTCAGTCCGGGACTGGATTGGGCACCACTTGGCAGGGCAGTAGTCTCAGCAGAGAGTCCAAGTGCTGGCAGAGGAAGTCTTTGAAGGCCCTGAGACTTCAAAACAGGAGGAAAATTCAGTCCAAGCCCTTGAAGATTCTTCACAAGCAGGAATATACCACAAAGTCCAGTATTTGTCCTCATCCAGGCAGAAGCAGCAACTGCAGGCCAGCCCAACAAAGCACAGTCACAAGCAAAGGGGCAGTACTCCTCCTCCAGCTCTTCAGTTCTTCTCCTTGGAAGAGGTTCCTCTTGGTTCCAGAAGTAATCTGAAAATCTGGGGTTTTGTGTCCACTACGTATACCCCTTTCTGCCTTTGAAGTAGGCAACCTAAAAAGGAAAGTCTCTGTTGTTCACAAGATCCTGCTTTTCCCACGCCTGGCCCCAGACACACACCAGGGGGTTGGAGACTGCATTGTGTGAGGGCAGGCACAGCCTATTCAGGTGTAAGTGACCACTCCTCCCTCCACTCTAGCCCAGATGGCCCATCAGGATATGCAGGCTACACCCCAGCTCTCTTTGTGTCACTGTCTAGAGGGTATTCACAAACAGCCCAACTATCAGTCTGACCAATACAGGGAATACACAGCAGACAGAGTCACTGAATGGTTTAAGCAAGAAAATGCCCACTTTCTAAAAGTGGCTTATTCAAACTGACAGTCTAAAAAACAACTTTACCAAAAGATGTATTTTTTAATTTTGAGTTAAGAGACCCAAAACCCCATATCTCTCCCAAAGGGAAACTGCACTTTAAGGATAATTAGAGGCAGCCCCCATGTTAACCTATGAGAGAGTTAGGTCTTGCAACAGTAAAAAACGAATTTGGAAGTATTTTACTGTCAGGAAATGTAAAACATATCGATACATGTCCTACCTTTAACATACACTGCACCCTGCCCATGGGGCTACCTAGCGCCTACCTTATGGGTACCTCACATATATAAAAAGGGAAGGTTTGGGCCTGGCAAGTGGATACACCTGTCAGGCCGAATTGGCAGTCTAGAACTGCACACACAGACACTGCAGTGGCAGGTCTTTGCCATGTTTACAGAGCTACTTATGTGGGTTGCACAACCAGTGCTGCAGGCCCACTAGTAGCATTTGATTTACAGGCCCTGGGCACCTCTAGTGCACTTTACTAGGGACTTACTAGTAAATCAGATGTACCAATCATAGAAAAGTCAATTACACATATATTTTACATAGGGAGCACTTGCACTTTAGCACTGGTCAGCAGTGGCGAAGTGCCCAGAGTACCGAAAACAGCAAAAACAGAGTCCAGCACACAGACAAAACATGGGAAGCAGCAGCAAAACAAACGACAGGGGAGACCACGCCAAAGATGCCAGGTATAACAAGTGATTTCCAAACTGGAGCAGGTACCTGTTCATGTTGTGTTTCTTTGGAATTGCAATGAATAATTCTCCCTCATGGATAAGTCTGATTTTAAATTTCTATTTTGAAAATGCCACTTTTACAAAGCTTGCATTTTCCTGCTCCGCCCATTTAGTACATGCTGCCTGCCTCTGGGTCACAATTGAGTGTAGCTGACAGTTGGTCTTTCTATATTCCTCTTAGAAAGCCAGACAAAATAGAGAGCTTGGGTGTGTCTGGATGAGCCATCACTGGCAGGACGGGGAATGAAATTGGCCACAGCCCTAGTTACACTTGAATAGGCTGTGTCCTGCTTCCACACAAATTACTGCATACCCCCTGTAGTTACCCTAAAGCCAGGACAGGGACGGCGGGATCACTGTGGACTTCAAAGGGAATCATCTAAAAGCTTCTCCCACTTCAAATGAAGTCCTAGGTATAACTATTGGATCCCAGACACCAGCTCTTCAGTATACTTCTAGACCTTTGGATACTCTGCCAGCAAGAAAGGCTGCTGTGCAGCTGAAAGACTACCACTCTGGTGGACTACTGCTCTGAAGTCTGCTGCCCTGTTGTACTGACCTCTTGCCTGGTTGGGAAGGACTGAGTCTGCATCTGTTGAATCCAAAACCCTAGAGTGATTTCTAGGGCGAGTTGTTTGGCCTCCTGACCAGAGTCTCAGGGACAGAAGGCTCCAACAACCTTGACCCCAGCACCAGAGCTCTCCCATCTGTGAGTACTATCCTTCCAAGTGGTGCCACCTCAGTCTTGTGCCCTTGGAAGTGGGTCTTAAAGGTGCTTTGCTAGCAGACGCATTTCCTCTGCTACACATTCCTGTGCAGCATCACCTCTGTTGCCTGGATTCTCCCAGCACAAGTACTCTACATCAACCTTGCATCCTGCATCAGAAATGCTGCTGCTCAACACCTTCCCGACACAAGTCCTCAAATCACAAAACTCTTGTGGACGGGGCCTCAACGAAGAGGCAGGTTCTCGCATCGCAGCCTTGCAGCTCTTCAGAACTGATCACTGCCTCAAATGCATGGCATCATCCTCTACACTGGACTTCACATCACAAGTCCTCATTGATGGGATCCTTGCCTTTGACACAGGACCTCACATCGCAACTCGTATGAATCGACGCAACAGCACATATGTGTGACACATCCTCAATATGCGACCTCGCAATGCTCCGCAGCCAGGCTTTAAGGTACTCTTGTTCAGTGGGCCTAACTGGGTCCCTGTAGTGGGCCTGCACTCCTTTGCAGTCAGCCTGAACTTTTGACACAGCCAGACTTTTACAGTTGGCATTTTGTGCATTTTGGTGCTTTATTTCCTGCAATATTTAAAACTGCATAACTCCTGTTCTACTGAATTTTTGTTGCTTTCATCTTGGTATATTCATTAGAATGTACTCTGGTTCTCTAAATTTGTGTGCAATTTTGCTTGTGTTGTGTTTTCACTTTATTACTGTTTGAAGTGCTGCACAAATACTTTACACATGGCCTCTAAGTTAAGCCTGACTGTTCTGTGCCAAACTACCAGAGGGTTGAGCACAGGTTAATTTGGTATTTGCTTGTGCCTCACCCTGACAAGGATTCTGGTTGCAGCTTGAAAAAAGCTTCAACCTTCTCAACAAGTAACCCTATTTCTCACAACTGCATCATCATTTCTCTTTCTATTTTTATTTACACTTTAGATTGTATTAGCCAAGCAGAATATTGATGGTTTTTCATTATCATGATGCATTCATTGTCCTTTCTCTGGATCTTTCTCATCACAGAGCCTGCACCAAGAGCAACCTGTTTTGTAAACCACCATAAGAGTGACCTACAATGAGATCATGGTGAACCTTTGATGGGAAAAATATGGTAGCACTGACTATCCCAGTGTACTCAGAAGGAGGTCTAGCTACAAATTGCACTCACCTCTATGGGACTTTATCTCCCCTGCAGTGGTAACAAGCACTGTAAAGTCAATAATTCTTACCCCTGATGTGTGCAGAGCTATTGGGGTGCCAATGCTTGTTTTTCCTAAGAGAGTTGCAAAGTATACACATGTCTGCAGGCAGTCATCTTGGAACGATTTCAGGAGGGCTGAGTCTGCGTGCCCAGGAAGGGTAGCCATCTTGAAATGTTTGTTCTATCCCTTCAACAAAAATCATTACAAGATATAAGTTGGTGGGGTAAGCTTGAGGATGGGCTTAAATTTTTAACAAGGAGAGTGTAGGGTAGGAGATGAGCAGAAAAGAAGAAGAGAAAGAAAACATGAAAAATAGTCCCGAAGGTCTGAGATGCTTTTAGGTATGACCAACAAATCAGGAGTAGAGGAAAAAGATAGCCAATTAATCTTGAACTAAGAGTCGACTAAAAGCCCAGTTTAAGTCTTTACTAAATATAATAGGTCTGTTGACACTGTCATCTAAGGCAGCGTGAGAGTGTCAACTGTGAAACTTCAAAATTAAAATGTAATCAGCCATGTAAAATGCAATATCCATCCTTTCTTCATGATACTAAACCAACAAAGAACCTTCAATTGATCAAGGAACATAAGAGTACCTAGAAATAACTTAATGTTTTCGTGTCCACTTTTTTTAGGTGTACTCATTCTTACGTAATCTAGTATAAGTATATTACCCTGTCAAGACTAGATAGACAGAGTAACACATTACTTGGTAGAACAGTTGTTCAATGCCCCACATGCACGACGATTTTTTCACGTTTTTACTGTACTCTGAAACATATGCAGAAGTCCAGCCTTGTCTGCTATGAATTCCAGCAGTAACATGAAACTGCATTTTTTCTGCTGACCCATACCCCTGCCTTCGATATAACATGGCTGCATTTAAAAGGAGAATTCCCAGGAGCAGTAATACTGCGAATTATTCTTTATATACAAAATATCGACAAAATCTCCTTTATAGGGATGTCCCTCAGAGTTTCAATCAAACCGCGTTGGGACTTAAGGTTTTCCTGTGGGTATAGAGTAAAATAATGTACAATAATTCCTGGAACGTGGCGCATAATAGAATCAGCTAACAAGGCAATGTCATTTTATATATAGATTGCACCATTACAATTATTCTCATCCTTCTCTCTTGTGCAGAAGCGAATGTTAAAAGTAGTAAACTGCCTGATGGATTTGTGGTGCGGGAAAAGGTTCAAAAGGGTTTCCTCTAGCCAGATCCATTTCATCTGGGCTGTCAGCCAGAATTTCTCAGAGCATCTCTCTCTAGAAGTCAAATCGTAGCTCCAATTAGCAAACCATAACAGAAGGCAGCGCCCTGCCAGTAAAGCAATTAGCTGAGTAATGTCACTATGTACAGTGGTTTATTCTTCCACTTATTGCACGCTGCTGTTAACACAAGTGAGTATAATTTCCAAATTAAAATAGTAATCTAAATATAATTGTTTAGCAAACATTATTTAGAACTTTATAGTGACAGAGATGCATTTATTTAATGAGGGCGTTGTTTTCCTTTGAATTCAGGCCGGGACCCAACGTACTTATTTAACGTAACTTTTAGGCAGACCCACCTCCAAAAAACACTATGACTATCCATCTTCATCACTGTGTTTCTGACTAAGAATTTACGGGTCACTGAAGCGTGAATGTACATAGAATGCTGTAAACAATGACTAGAACAGACACTGGGAGCATAAACCTACTCAATACAGGCCAGATTTATCAAGGCATTAAGAAATTGCAAAGTCACAAAATGTGACGCAATAATAATTTCATAAGTGAGTACCCCCTCTGTGTCGAGGAGGACAGTTTTAATACTGTTAGAAATGGGGTCTTTGGTTGGCAGTCAGGTTACCCCAAGTCCAAGCAAGGACCCTCACTTTTAGTCAGGGTAAAGGAGAATCACCCTCAGCTAACCCCGCTCACCCCCTTGGTAGCTTGGCACCAGTAGGCAGGCTTAACTTCAGAGTCTAGGTGTAAACTATTTGTACCAACACACACAGTAACTCAGTGAAAACACTACAAAATGACACGACCCAGGTTTAGAAAAATAGAAAATATTTATCTAAACAAAACATGACCAAAACAACAAAAATCCAACATAAACAAGTCAAGTTATTAATTTTCAAAGCAAAGAGTCTTAAATCCTTGAGAAAACAGTAAAAACACTGTTAGCAGTGAAAAGTACCTGGGTAGCGTTAAAATAACATGCACGGGCGAGTGTGCGTCGAAAAAGTTTAGCGATGCGTCGATTTCTCACCCACAAGTTAGACCGCGTGTTGTTTCTCCTTCTCCAGTCGGGTTGGTGTGCATCGTTTTACCTCCTCGCAGGAGAGCGATGTGTCGATCCGGGCAAGCACTCGGGTCCAGGCAGACGTTGGGTCATTTTTCCACACCCAGCAAGGTTTGCGTGGAAAATCCTGCTGCACGGTATCAGCAAAACCGCACTATGTGGGTTACGACGTTATCAGCCTCCGTCAGCGGGTGTTGCGCATCTTTTCTCCAGCTGTGTGCGTCGATCTTCCAGCTGCGATGCCGCTGGAGCATCGATTTCGGCCACGAAGCCGATGGAGCGTCATTTTTCAGCTGCGTCTCGGAAGGTGCATCAATATTTTCCCAGCACGGCGGTCTGTGCGTGGATTTTCAGTCTTGGTCTGCCAGGTTCACCTTTCAATGCCCCAGGAACTGGATAGGGGACCTCTTGGCAGGGCAGGAGTCTCAGCAGAGAGTCCAGGTGCTGGCAGGTGCTTGCAGGAGAAGTCTTTGATGACCCTGTGACTTCAACAACAGGAGGCAAGCTCAGGACAAGCCCTTTCTTCACAAGCAGGAAGGCTTGATTTTCTAACATCACTTATTAAATGGGAGAGGTAGGGCTTGCAGTAGTGAAAAGCACATTTAGGAGTGTTTCACTACTAGAACATGCAAAACTAAAACATGAATGTCATACCTTTTAAATACACTACATCCTGTCCTTGTGGCTGTCCAGCACCTATCATAGGGGTAACTTATGAAGGTTTGGCCTGGCAAATTTTTTATTCAGTTCAGAACTGCACACACAGACTGCAATGGCAGACCTGAGGCATATATAAAGGACTACTTAAGTAGGTGGCACTATTAGTACTGCAGGCCCACTTATAGCATTTAATTTACAGGCCCTGAGTACATGTGGTATCATTTTACTAAGGGATGTACAAGTAAATTAAATAGACCAGTTTGGTAGAAGATAATTCTACCATATAATAAGGGGGAGCACAGGCACTTCAACACTGGTTAGCAGTGGTAAAGTACACAGAGTCCTAAAGCCAGCTTAAGCAATGTCAGCATAACAGGAGGTCTGAAAGCAAAAAGTTAGGGGGTAAACTACGCTAAGATTGCCAAGTCTAACAGCAGTAATGAAGTTAAACTTTGTGGTCTCACAGGTTGGGAACAAATCTGTATGATTTATATAATACTTGCCCTGCGAGAATCTACTCCCTATATAGCAAGAGGGAAATGTAGTGGTAGGGGAGGAGATTAAAATTCCTTCAATCAGACTGGAAAGTGCTATTTTGGGACCAGTGGATTTTGGGCTTACTGGTGATGTGTATGATATAGGGCGTGATGTATAAAACTGTTGTGCAGTAACAAAGCCTATGATTTGCAAAATGTTAGGCTTTGTTACCACAAAACCCAAATGGTATTCTGTTAAATTATAAGGTAAATTGCAAATATCTTTTTGATTCAAAATGTACACATTGCAAATCACTAGAAATCATTACAGAAAGATGGCATTAAATGGGTGCCACACTTCTTACTGATTCACAATCAAGTGCTTCAGTAGATTTTGACTGCAATTGCTGTCCCAAGTGATTCATTCAACCTTCTATTAGGGGGTCATATCCATTTGAAAAATAGTAGATCCCCAACAGAATGCCATGCATGTGACATTGCTAAACAGAAAATTAGGAAATCGTATCACTTTTGACAAAATGGCAAGGTATTAGCAGTGTATCCATTCACAATATGCAGAACTGTATGGTTCACCTTAGTGTTTGGAAACAGACTTCTAAGGCTGTGTGTAGGCAGGCACTTAAAACAGGTGACAATGGCCAAATGGGAATGAAGAGATGCAGCTATGCTGTTATGGGTAAAACTTTCAGTGCAGCATTCTCAGCTGTTTCAGTATTATTTGCCATCTGAATCCTGCCTTTTTATCACTAACAGGGCTGGAGTCTGCAAATACTTTTGAATAGGCACTTTTTACGTTATAAAAGATTACAGATACAAAACACAAAAATGCATCACACAAATATTTGTGTGATGCAAATCAGTCATTTTGTAAATACTAGCTATTTTGCAACCTAAGAATGATACACCCAACTCTTTAGTATATTTTGCCTCTGTAATTGTTCATTTGGGACTGATAGTCCAATGGAATGCACTGCTTTAAAATGAGTGGCCTGCATAACATTTTTATGATGAAAAGTTCTGTGGCTGTTTTATTTCATTGCAATGTAATTTTTCTGTTGTGTTAGAGTGTTTTTTGTGGAATGATATTTAATATAGTCGTTTTGTTTTGCATAGGTATGTTATGCTTGAGTTTGTTGAATTACTGCATCTCTGTGTTCTGCCATCTTACTTGTGTAACATTATGTTGTTTTGTTTGTTAATGTAAATGGAGTATTGTTGTGTAGTGTAGCTAATGTACTGTGTTGTTTTCATTTGTTATGTTGCATTGTACGTCCACTGCAGACTGTCTGCCTAAAGATGCACATACCCTGTTGACGTAGAATACCATCATCATAATCCCACTTCTATAGTATAGTGGTTATGTAATGTTATGCTGTGCTGATTTGCAAATCACACCATCACTTTGGAGGGTACCTTGTTGCTGATTCTAGCCTGACCTGGGGCTAATAGGACTACTCGAAAAGCCAGGTCTTCAGCTTCTTGTCGAATATAAGATGTGAGGAGGAGGTTTTTATGCGTAGTGGAAAGTCATTCCACACTTTAAAAGAGAGATGTAGGTGTAGACTTGACTGCCACATCTGGTTTTCCATATGCATGGGATATGTTCAGGCAGGAGTCCAGATGAGATGAGGTTTGTGAAAACAGATGTGATTGTTGAGGTATGATAGGCCAGTGTTATGTAGTGCCTTGAAAGGGTAGGTGGGTAGTTAAATTGTGATGGATTGTGTATGGGGAGCCAGTGGAGCTCCTTCTGCTGTGGTGTGATGTCAGTGTGGCATGGGAGGTTGTGAGTGATTGCATTCATGGAGTTCTGAATGGTCTGCAGCCTTATAGTGAGTTTTGTGTTGATCCACGCATAGAGGATGTTCCTATAGTTAAACTTGTTTGTGATGAAGCTGTGTGTGATGGCTTCTAGGTGCAGATTGGCTGCCATTTGAGTGGTACACAAAACACTGCACTATTTAGCATCAATAATATTTAATCCAACCCAGAGACATAGTAATATATTATACAATAAGTAGGCAGGAAAGCAAACACTTTGAAATGCTTTCCACCTCCCTTTTCATCAATACTTCACTTTCACTGCACTTCTTTCCCCTCCTTTGTTGACAGAAATCCGTGATTGGCATTTTAAAAAATGTGTATGGCAGGTTTTGTCACTTGATTGTAAAACCTGAATTTTTTTTCTGCATCCCACTAATATTATTTATTTTATCTTAATTTTGCCACTTCACATGCCATGACATTTTTAATTGTTATCCTTGAACCAGTCTCCTGTGGTACGTTTTCTGCCTCTCATGTATATTCATGTGTATTTCCTGAAATGTCACACAATTTGGGGGGTAGATAAGGAAAATTGAACACTGACCTTATCATTTTGTTGTAATTTCTTCTCAACTTAAACTAAAATAGTCAAAGTACAGATATATATATATATATTGGTTAATCACATTTCAACTCTGTATACAAAGTATTACTGAATATATCACTTTATATCACAAAAACGGAGTCAATTGTGGTAGGTGAAACAACAAGACAAAATGACAATGACACAGTCAATATTGTGGGAATCCACAGGCGATCTGTAAAAATGTGTTTGTATATTTCTATCTCTTATAAATCATTTTATTACCCTTTACCCTTCACCCCTACTGTTTATATTTTTCTTGTTTACAAGCATTCATTTTAAAGTTTATAAAGTTTACTTATAGATCCTAGGAACCCTTCTATTGAATTTAATTCATTGTATTTACATCCCCAGTACCAGGCCCAAGTCTTCTTTTACTACAAGTAAGTCACCACTAAGGTAGGCCCTATTTAGTCCCAAAGGCAGTGTGCAGTGTTTTTAAGAAGTTGGACACGTACTTTTAAGTTTAAAAAGTGCAGATATTAAAAACTCTTAAAATAATTTTTACCTATTGTAAGGACTATCTCTCTCAAAGGCTAACATTAGGGTTTCATTAAAACATATTTTAAGTGTAATTTCTGATTGGGAAAAGATAGAAAACGGAGTTGGTATCTCTGGATTCACAATTTGAAATCACATCTTTTGGTATATTTGGTTTTTAAATTGTAGGTCTGAAAATTCCACTTTTAGAAAGTAGACATTTTCTTACTTCAACCTTTCTGTGCCTCTGCCTGTTTCTGAATACACGTCTAGGTTTAGGTGAGAACTACACTTGTGCATTCTCTCTAGACAGCCACATCACAGGAAGAGCTGGGAGTGACAGGGAATACATCTGCATTCATCTGCACACTGATAGCCTTCCTGAACAGGGAGAGGGAGAGGTAGTTCACACTTTCATTAGAATAGGTTGTGTCCTGCTGCAGAGAAAGTGCTGATTTACCCCCTACTAGTATTCTGGAGCCAGGGATGGGTTGAAAGGGATACTTGTGCATGCACTTCAGACAGTTCCTTTGAAGTCACCCCTATATCAAAGACATTTTTGGATATAAGTACTGGACCTCTGACACTATATACTCAGAACACATCTGGAATGAGGACATTCTGCTAAAAAGAATTACGGCTGAGCTGCAGGAGGGACAGCCACATTGCTGTTTGCTTTGCTATGTTGGCCTGCTCCCTGCTGCTTCTTGCCTGTGAGTGAGAACTCTAGGTTTAACTCTCTACATCCTGCAATCGAAAGTTTCTCCAAAGGCCAGACTGAGTTTGCCTCCTGTTTCAGAAGTCTATGGTAAATCAAAGACTTCACCTGCATCTTGCTAACAGAACCTGGGATCCTCTGCTGCACGTTCTGCTCTGTCGAGTGGTACCAATCCAGTCCTGGGCCCTTGGAGGTAAGTGTGGTGCTGTTACTCAAAAAACTGATGCATCAACACCAGCTCATCACTTGGAACTGATGAATGAAACCTGGTGGTTCGATCAGAACTGACGCATCCAGCCATTGCCTGCACAGAAGCTGTAAACATCACTCGCTGACTGCGCAACATAGTGACCCTAACTTACAACTCATCTCAGACTTGGCTGATAAAGCACCAATGCATCGGAAATGGTGCACATTGCTTCTGGGCATCAACACATCAGCGATGCTGCACAATCAGGAAATTACCCAACACCTGCAATAGCAATGCATCCACTCCTTTCGATCAATCGATTGTCCCCAAGAAGCAATACAACTGAAATATTGTCAGTGGATCTGCGTGACTCCTTCACCTAGCCTGCACTCCTTCATGGTCAGACTGAACTTTTGGATTTGCCCCAATCCAGTGCGATCAGATATCTCCAGTTGGAGCTATTGACTTCTAGCACTGCAATATGATTTAAACTTTAAAAATGCATAGCTTGACTTGTGTGAACATGGGTAAACTTTTAGTGTGTATCTTACTTGCCCTGATTAGGATTGTGGTCCTTACTTGGACAGAGTGCAAACATCTGTCAAGTAGAGACATACCATCTAACACTCAACAAACCATAAAAGCCTATTTGTTTAATTCTACTTTGGTAGGCTTTCTTGTGCCCCAACATAGTTTTATCAGTGCGATATAAAACCACAAATAAATAAACAAAACATAATTAAAGTCTTAGTGAAAAGTATGAAAAAAGACTAACTTCTAATTGTTTTTTGTCTCCTACTGACTGAAGGTGAGGACATTTCATAAAATAGATCAACACAAGGGGCCCAATTAACAAGCTGCATTCTGTAGGACATAAAGCAGAAGCAAAGTAGTGGTACTTACTTACTACCAAAATGCTGTTCACACCTGGGTGTAAAACTCTATCAACACCTCTGCTATATTTTCTTTGGGAATATCTCCACACATTTAAGAACATTACTTGGTAGTAAATGTGCGTGGGACAAAGGGAGTATGGGAAATTGGGTTGTTGATTGACTGGGGTGTGAGCCCTGATCAAGAAACAGCCACAATCCCTTACAGGGTGAACCACAAAGAGTCAGTAATTAAAGCTGTGCTTAACCCTGCATAGATTAAAACACAAAAAGCAGTCAGGCTAAACTTAGAGGCAATATGTAAAGTAATTTTTCAGCACACAAACAGTAATAAAGTTAAAACACAACACAATAAAAAACTCAAACAAATTTTAAAACTTAAAGTAAATTTAATAACTAATTTGAAATCATAATCCAATTAGTAGAAACATAGTTATGATTTTTTTAAATGTTAGGTTCAAAATAGAAAATGGCCACCTGGGAAGGTGAATGAAGCCTGTTATTTCCGTGTGGCTCTGAGCAGGGGGTCAGCTAAACTAGACCTTGGAGTCACTACTGAAGTCATGGGTGAAGGTGGAGATGTAGGGCTCCACAGCAGTGCTGGCCTCTGAAGGTTCAAGGCAGGCTCCAGCCAGCAAAGCAGTCCTTCCAAGTACAGTAGCAGTCTGATAGGGTGCACAGCAGATCACAGAAGCAGGCAGTCCTTCCACAGTTCCCATAGTGAAAAGAAGAGTGTGTCAGAGAGCCCTGTTTTTATACCCTGGCGCCCTACTCCTAGAAGTAGGCAGGAGTTTCCAGAAGGGTTCTTCGAAGTTCCAGGAGTTTCCTGCCTCCCCTGCCCTTACTACTAACTGTCTGCACTGACAATACAGGGTTGGTAAGCCTATTGTGTGTTGGAATAACCTAGCCTATCCAGGTGTAAGTGTGGTGTGCTTAGCTCCACACCCCATCAAGTCAGTTATTAGCCCATTCAAGCTCTGCTAATCCCACTATTTGGTGGCTGTCTGAGGTGAATTTGCAAAGTCTTAACTGTCAGTTATATCCAGCCATGTGACCTAAGGCAGGCTGCAGAGATAGAGGACTTAGGGCTGAAAAATGTCAACTTTCTAAAAGTGGCATTTTCAAACTTGTAATGAAAAATCTGACTTTACCATTAAAGCTGTTTTATCATTATACGTTCATAGATACCAAACATGAAAAAGCCACCACCTCTGCCTTAGTAATTGTAGCTTATTAAATATAATAAAGAATCCCCTATGTTATCCAATGGGAAGGGTAGGTCTCAAGTAGTGAAAAATTAATTTGGGAAATTTTCACTACTATTAATGTCCTATCTTTGAGGTACACAGCACACTGCCCAATGGCCTATCTACGGCCTACCTTAGGGGTGACATATGTAATAAAAGGGGTGTTTAAGGCTTGGCAAGGGGTTTGAAATGCCAAGTGAACATGGCAGTTAGACGCTGTCTTCAGGCTACACTGGAAGGTCTGGGACGAGGATTAAGGTGCTACTTCAGTGAGCGACATAATAAGTGCTGCAGGCCCACTGGTAGCATTTAACTTACAGGCAATAAGTTTATGGTACATCACTCTCTAAGAGACTTACATGTAAACTGAAAGAGCCAAACAGGTATATGCCAGTCAAACAATATTTAGGGAGACATTGCAAGCCCTTTAGCACAAGTTAGCAGTGGCAAATTTCACAGAGTTATAAGGCCAACCTGACAAAAAGTAGGAGGAGGAAGGCAAAAAGTTTGGGATTGACCCTGTAGAGAAGACCGTTACCAACTAGGAGTAGCTGGAAAATGGGGCATATCTATTGTTAAATGTGAATGGTTTACAGAGGAACAAGGGTGGGTTTAGGGAGAGATAAGCACACAAAAGACCACGCATCTAAATTCACCACAGTTAAAAATAACCCAAAACAGTCAAGTCTAATGAGTTTTATTTTTTTTACCTAATCAATAATGAGGAAGCTAAGTTCGATGATTCTTCCTTACATATAGGAGGGGAGATACATGTGAGACCTATATCAATATTTTATTGTACTATTGTTCATTTTTTAAATTTTTTAATCTTTGATATTATATTTATTATGCACAGATTGTGGTTTTATTGATGTAAGTTATTGCTTTGGTGGTTAAATTAGACCGAATAAAGCTTGTGTGAACTGAACTGAACCCAAAACAAGAGAAATTCTATTTCAGCTTGTAGCTAGAGTAGGTCCAGCCTCACACATAGCCAACCATTGGCACAGCAACACCCGCCATAGAAAATAATAGAGGAGGGTCTTAAATAGAAAACATAGTAAATAATGGTAAACTACATTAATTTCTTTCAACCTTTTATAAAAAATATATGTATATATATATATATATATGTATATATATATATATATATATATATATACATTTCATTTCATGTTTAAACAAGTGTATATAAATAAAAATACAGATTAGTTTATGATAATATTTTAATAGCCTTTCTATCTAAAAATGCATGTAACTTTGATTGGAAAATACTTACATGAAAGTAAATGAATTATATACATACCATTTAGCTAGAGTTTCTTCTGTTAAAACTTATAAACAAATCCTAATTTAATTATCATGTTTAAATTACTTAAGTTTGTTTTTCAAAATCAGTTAAGAGTTCTGTAGCATTTTTCTCATTTTGTACTATATTTAAACTAAATATTTTTTACTATTTGTTTTGAAGTTGAATACACTTTTTCAATGCTCTCTGTACTTTACCATGGGAAAATCACTACCACAGTGGTGGAGAACTCCGCCCAAATGGGAAAAGTTACTAATGGTAACTCTACATTTGTGAATGTGGCTCTACCCCCGGTTTCAGGGGGCGTGGACATGTAAATCTACACTTTGTTCTAAATTTATACTCAGTAAAGGTGAACAGCCAAAAATAGAAAATTTGTTATGGAATGTATGAGTGTATTATATGTATAGATTTAATCATATGCAAGTTTACCTTTGTGAACCTTTGATTAACTCTATATTTAAAAAATCGGCAAATCTTCTAAATTACATTCATAGGTAAAAGACGTCTTGCCCTGAACTAGATGATCAGAGGCTATTTAGTTACATGAATGTAAGGTGGGTATGAGGGTACATGCTATTTATAGGCTTTATTATGAGGGCATAAGATCTCTGTAAGGCCAGAATTTAAGTCAAGCCTAGTTCAATACATAGACAATAGTCACAATAAATACAAAAATGTAGTGACTACAATGGGCTTCTTCATAATACTAGTTGCACATGTAAGTTTAGCTTAGAGGTGCAAATAACTAGGCGGACAATCCTTCTACTCATGTGAAAGCTGATCAGTCTCTGATACTCTGACGTTTGATGATCTGTGCATCAGCAGCAGTGCTATAGTTCCATGGTCTTCACGTTTATGGCCCTCCTTTATCTTGATAAATATTAGTGGGAAATTTGGCAGGAGAATTTGCATATGCACAAAGTAAGCAAACATATATTTACATATACAAGTCTACAACCACACAGCAAATAACATATAACTGTTTGACTGGCCAGCCATAATGTGGTCTTCTCCCAAACTTTGTGCCTTCTCCCTTCCTATTTTGCTATTTTTATTTTGTGTTGGCCTTAGAATTCTGTGCACTATATCACTGCTAAACAATGCTAAAGTGCTTGTGTCTACTCCATAAAACATGGTCTAATTGGCACATTTACTTTATTTATTAATTTATTTAATGTATTCATAAGTCCCTAGTAAAAGGGTATACCATAAACCCAGGGCTGGTAAATTAAATGTAATTAGTGGCACTTACTTTGCTACATACTTAAGTAGCCCTTTTAAAAATGTCTCTAGCCTGCCATTGCTATTGACATCAGGCCTGCCATTCTGTGCCTGTGTGTAGTTTTAAACTAACAATTCAGCTTGGTAAATAACCCCTTTGCCAGGCCTAAAACTTCCTTTTTAATATATATGTCACCTAAAAAATAGGCTCAAAACAGCCCATAGGGCAGGGTGAATTGTATTGCAAAAAATAGACATGTATTTTAAAGTTTCACTCATCCTGGTAGTGAAAAAAACTCACAAATCATTTTTACTACTGTGAGGACTACCTCTCATATAGGATAACATTGGTTTATATTGGCTATATTTCAAAATCATGCATTAATTTATATTTTCATATGCCATGTATATGGTTGTTAAATCTTTAATAAACTCAGTGTGTTTCAAGACCTTTGAGATCCCATCTTCTGAATTAAAAGTATCCTAATTAATGTGCAGCTTTCAACAAAATACGATGTACTAAAGATGCGTATTTCAGACAATATCACTTTGTATTCAATGGTATAACATAGATCATATCCTAATTTTTAATTTTACATCCCTCTGGCCTTTATCTTGAGTTAATGGATCTTGATTTGTGGTTATGAGTCCATAAAGTGTTCCTTTCTCTTCCTCCATTGTGTGCTTGAGTTATTTCCCTTTTTACCACTCAATTTCTGTTCCTGTTTATTATATGGCCTTTCTTCCTTTGTAATTCTTGTGGATTAAAAAAATATGTGTGGCCAATAAGTCTTCTTGGCTAAGTGGAAACAACATATTCAATCCACAATACTTCAAGTTTCAATAAATCAATTTTCAAGTTTCTACTATGTGACTAGTTTAAATACTGTAAGACTTTGAAACTGCATCCAAGATATATCATGTGAATGTTGTTAAAAAATTGTGCTCAATGGGTGATTTAACATTGTCCTGTTGTTTAAACAGTGGTAAAACGACTACCTTTTTACGCTGTACTCTGCCACCTGACATACATTAATCCTTATAGGCATTTAATTGCATTAATGCAATCTTTATACCAATATTCTCCAAAACAGGTTAATTTATTTTTTTTAGCCATAATAGGTTGATGTATGGTTTCTAATTTAATCATGAATGTACAAAAGTTAAGAAAACCTATGCTTTATGTCTGTGGGTACATAATATTGTCTATTTTATTTTATCCTCCATATAAGATATGATTAAAGATATACCTAGATTGTGTTGATTCCGGCATGCTATTAGCATTTTAGTAAATATACATTTAACTTCATCATCTTGCCGTATGTTAGTCACATTTTTCAGTATTGCTTTCAAACGTTTTTGTGTCTTTAATGAAAATCTAATTCCATGCATTTTTCTGTCTGATTCATTTGTTGAGTTTATGTTTTAACAATGTTTATATTAGAAGATTTTACATCTTATTCTCATGTTTGTGTAGTTCCATAAACTCAAGGTAGAGGCTAGAATGACATAAAAGTTAAGGAACTCTTCCCACTTTTAAAAGGACTTTTTCATTTCTGTAATTTCCCTTTTCTGTACCACTTTTCAAAAATGTATTCTTGAACATAGCTGTTGATTTTCTAGTTCCTTCTCATCAGAAATAATTATTATCTATTTTTTCATTTGATTATATGTGAGGAATTTTGAGTGCTTTGGGAAGATCATTTGTTGCTATAATAAACTTATTTTAGCTGAGGATTTCATGCAAATGTTTGATACCCACCTATTGTCTTTCAGACATATTTTCACACCCAAAAATATTAGTTCTTATTTTGGAAATTTGTACATACATCTAAATTGTAGTATTTGTTGTTTTTATTTCTACTTTTAAGTTCTAATCCTTCCTTTATTCCTCTCCATAATAGGAATATGCCATCAAAATAAAGACTCTAATACAAGAAGTTTACAATCGACTTTTAATGTTATAGAATATGTTGTTCCTAATGGTTTTCATATATAAATTAACTACTGATGGTTTCACATTAGAGCCTATTGAGACTACTATCACCTTTTCACAGAAAGATTATCTACAAATGTTCATCTCTGATGTTGGTAACAATCAATGAGTATTTAATATGTTGCAGGGCATCATTGTGTACTATATGCATATATATATATAGGCTTCTTATGCCCATAGAATATAATATTGCAATTGCTGTGGTGTCAATCTGTGTTATTTTGTTCACGAAACAGGTGGAATCTTGTATGTAAAACTGTATTTCTCTAAACTTTGTTCAAGAAGGTAATTGGAATATATCACTAATGGATTAAATATGGAATACATCCCTGATATTATTGATTAAAAATGTAATTGATCCTCACTATGCATCTTAGTAATTATACAAATGTTTACTCTTTTGTGAATATTGCAATGGAAAATACTTTTGGAGTTTTGTAATCCAACTGTATGATATTCCATCGATCCAACCCTTTCAGTCAATCATAGAAATGTTTGTAGTTCCTTGTAGGCGTCTGATCATGTAGATATTATATTTCTTTTCAATCACCGTAGTGTTATTCATTGTGAATGTTTTTCCACCCATTTTGGTCATTTTGCTAACTATTTCATCATTATTTTGTATTGATCATAGTGCCCTTGTACTATATCTTGGCAGCTTTGTTGTGACAAATCTTTCAAATAATTATACTGTTCAGTTTGCTATTGAAGGTATATATTTTATTTAAGCCTAAGGTGTCTGTGTTGTCATAGGCCTATTGTTCTCCATCTGACTGTGGAGTCTCCACAGGCATAAAATTGATATAAAAATCTAGGTTACATTTTCATCAGTCTGGCATCAAATCTGTGGGATAGTACTGCTGTTAAAGGATTATGAAGGGCAGATGTAACCCAAGAGAAATTATACATTTTAAGGATTGAACCAATGAGAGAGCATGTTTGTCTGAGGCCTATGCTGTGAAAACCATGTCACCTGATTGATAGTTCTTCTCTCTATTGCCTGTAACTGGAAAATTGGTTTAACATGCAAGATCTGTCTCTGTGAGTTCTGTGTGTCATGAGGGATTTTTCTAGTGCCTATAGCCAACACATCTGGAATCTATATAACCTTAGGTACACTTTTGGAGTCCAAAGTCTATACCAGTACATGTAAGTTGAGTTTAACTAAGCAAACCTACTGCTGTGTCACTATATATATATATATATACATATCACAAAAAACCTAAATGGATGTTATAGGTAGTTTCCGATTTTACACATACAAAACCATATTGATTCAGCAGTTACAGTTAAAGTTATCTCAAGTAACTGTAACTCGTGGCCTAAGGTAACTATAACTCGTGTTACCTCCTAAGGTAACTAAACTTGTGCCCCCACCATGCATGTTTTTCTCATCAATAAGTTGATTGGAAATGTTGCAGTGGTATTAGTAATGATGCCATAGAAGATGTCATGACTGATGTAGTATATGGGCTTAGTAGCAGTGCATGGCAAGGGCATAAATTATTTAGGGCATAAGTGGGTGCTGCGATCATTTTCATGAAACAGCAGTGTTCTGGACATATCAATTTTCAACATGTACGATCTCTATTTTGAAGGTGTGAATTATGTCACATAGCTCATTGTATTATGTTTTCAATGGTCTGAATAACAGAAACAGGGGTGGAGCTGACACTGGTGCAGCAGGTGTATTGGCACCAGTGACCCAGCGCATCAAGGGTCTCATTTAATTCTGATAATTGCTGCATTTTACTAGCCCACCAACAAACAAGCCATTTTTTTTGATTGAGTGAGGGCATATGCAGTTCTTGTGTCGCTACTGCAGAAATCATGCAGCAGCCTAAGATCCTCCTTCAGAACAACGTTGAGTCATAACAAAAAGAAATACACATGCACTTCAGTGTATTAAAAGCTGAACACATGCAGCTACTGAAGCAAAACATTTAGTGATCCTTAGTCAACTATTTTGTGCACGCTTGTTGCTTCAGCCTTAGAAAATGGGTAATGTTGGAAAGTGGATTATTAGTAAGGTCAGGTAGGTACCTACACTTAGTAATAGCCCGCAATCACACATAGGCCCTCATTCTGACCTTGGCGGTCGGCGGAGAGGCGGCGGTCGGACCGCGAACAGACCGGCGGTATTAAAAATGGCATTCTGACCGCGGCGGTCACCGCCGCGACCGACCGCCACTTCCCCACTCCGACAGCCACGGCGGTCATGACCGACGGGCTGGAGTCTGCGCACTCCGGTCCGGCGGTCGACCCAAGACCGCCAACGGTATCATGACCCTGCTTACCGCCGCGGTTTCTGGCGTTCGGGAACCGCCATGCGAACCATGGCGGTAGGCACTATCGGGCCAGGGAATTCCTTCCCTGGCACTGATAGGGGTCTCCCCCACCCCCCACTGCCCCCCTGAGTCCTCCCCCCACACCCTCCACCCCCCTGCCACCCCCCAGAGGTGGTACGAACCCCCTCCCCACCCCCACCCCGACATGCACATACACGCACCCCGACATGCACACACCCCCAACATGCACATATACACAACGGGGACACATACCCGCACACATACATGCCGACATGCGCACCCGCCGAACTACACACATTGCCCATAGGCACAGCAGCACTCCCCGCCCGCATGCACGCACTCACACACCCCCTCTACACACTCACACGCACACCCCCATGCACGCACACATCACACAACACCCCCCCACCCCCTCCCCTCACGGACGATCAACTTACCTTGTGCGTTGGTCCTCCGGGAGGCGACGGGAGCCATAGGGACGTGACCGCCGACAGCACACCGCCAACAGAAGACCGCCACACAGAAATGTGGGTCGTAATTCTGGGGGCGGTGTTCTGCTGGCGTGGCGGTGGAGGTTGACCAGTCTCCACTTTCCCGCCGACCGCCAGTCTGGCTGCCGGCGGTTTCCCGGCGGAACGCTCCCAGCGGTCAGAATGCGCACAGCGGCATACCGCCGCGGTCGGCGGTCTTCACCGCGGCGGTAACTCGGCGGTCTTGCGAAAAGACCGCCGAGGTCAGAATGAGGGCCATAATGTCCAGCCAAGGTCTCAATAAATCAATCCTTGCTGAACCCTTGGTAGCTTGTCCCACGAGCAGCTAGGCTTAATTTAGGAGACAAATATGTTAAGAATTTAAGCCCTCATTATGACCCTGGTGGTTGGTGATAAAGTGGCGGTAATACAGTCCGGCTGTAACTACTGCCAAATTATGACCATGGTGTCATGATCTCCGAAAGACAGCCAATGTACCACACCGACCGCCAGGGCGGAAACAACAGTCACCACCGTGGTAGCCGCCTACAGCCAGGCGGAAGACAAAGTACCGCCCACCATATTATGACAAGACATTCCGTCACCTTTTCCGGGGCGGTACCAAGATCATCAAAAGCCTGGCGAAAACACTTTACAGAAGTGAAATGACTCACAATTGGAGACACTGGGAAGAACCACGGAACCAGAACTGCAAGTTTTCCCAATTATATTCTACGTCATGCTTGACCCCGGACACCAACGCCAGCGAAGATGACAATGGTGAGTACAGCCTCCTAGCACACAAGGGAGGGGGGAGGAAAACGAAAGTGACATACACACATGCACCATGCACACCCCAGACACACACACCATACACACAACCAGCTGCCCAAGAAAACAAGTGAATACCCCTAAATCGGCTGAATAATGCAAGGACAACAGGAATTTACTAAAGTGATTATTATAAGATCAACACAATATTAATAATAAGTTTGCAAATGCAAAAGATATGTACAAATGTACAAAAAAGGGACACTGCCCAGTCCTCAGTTCACGAGGGCCACATGGCCACAGGGCAAAGTCAAAGGCCCCACTCGTTACCTGCATCAATACAGAGAGAAAATTGCAGGGGCATCAGTTGGCAAATAGGCAGGCACTTCAGGGGGAGGGGGCATCTCAGCCGGATGCGGAAACAAGACCACTGGTTCTGGAGGGGGCAACATGCCCTGTGCTTGGTCCTGGGGAGTGCAAGGCCACAGTCTCTCGGGTGGGTGTCTTCCCCACTGGTTCTGGAGGGGGCAACATGCCCTGTGCTTGGTCCTGGGGAGTGCAAGGCCACAGTATCTCAGGTGGGTGTCTTCCCCACTGGTTCCGAAGGGGAAAGGCCGCACAGCAGCCCATAGAGGCTGGATCACATTGCGTCTGTCGGCGGTGAAGGCTGCACTGCAGTCGTGATGGTGGTAGGGGGAGGCTCCTGCTCATCCGCTGCACCCTAAGATGGCTGCACTGTGGTGGTGATGGCAGTGGGAGGCTCCTACTCAGCCCCTGCGCCTTGCGATGGCTGCACTGTGGTGGAGGTAGTAGGAGGCTCCTGCACAGCCCCTGCACCTTGCAATGGCTGCACTGTGGTGGTGGTGGAGGTAGTGGGAGGCTCCTGCTCAGCCCCTGCACCCTGTGATGGCTGCACTGTGGTCGTGGTGGAAGTGGAAGGATACTGCTCAGCCCCTGCACCCTGTGATGGCTGCACTGTAGTGGTGGTAGTGGGAGGCTCCTGCTCAGCCCCTGCACCCTGTGATGGCTGCACTGTGGTGGTGGTGGACGTAGTGGGAGGCTCCTGCTCAACCTCTGCACTCACTGATGGCTGCACAACCACAGTTGGTGGTGGGGGCTCTGTGACAGCTGCTGGTGTAGGCTCCTTCCCCTTCAGTATTTGTGGCCTGGAATCCTTTCCACCATGAGTAGGTGTAGATGGAAGTGGATCCGTGAACTGTGTGGCTGAGGTGCTTGGCTGGGTTCTTGATACCCTGGCCACACGTGCAGGACAGAGGGATGTGGAGGGGTAGGGAAGAGGTCAGTGGTGGAAAGGATAAGCTTTTTAGGGACATTGGGGTTGGAAGAGGTAGAAGTAATGGGAGTGGAGGATGAGGGAGTGGTTGTTGGAGGTGTTTGTCTGCTAGATTTGGGTACAGATGCCTGGGCTGTATGCTGTTGTTAGGTGGATGGCTGTTAGGTGTCTGAGTGCTTGCATTTGTGTACCTTTGGAGGGGGACAGACACGGTGGGAAAGGACACAGGGGACGTGGGCATGGCTGTTGTGGAGGTGTCTGCCAGTGAGGTGTGTATTCTGCGTGGTGTGGTGATGATGCAGGTAGTGGATGATGATGTAGTACATGCAGGTGTGAGTATGGACATAACTGAGTGGGAGGTGGAGGAGGAGGAAGAGGGGGATACAGTGGAAATAGTGGATATTGTTGTGTCTGCAACTGGATGGTGTTTGTGTGAGTGCCTGTGGGATGAAGTGTGGTGCTTGTGTTTCCCTGTGACACTCTTTGGTGTTGTCCTGTGTGCATGCTTGTCAGGCTGTGTGCTTGGGATGGTTGGGGTTGAAGAGAATGGGCCTGGGAAGTGGAAGTTGGAGTGGGGATGGCAGAAACAGGGACAATGGCTGCCATTAGAGAGTAGGCCAGAGCCTGAATCGATCTCTGTTGGGCTGCAAATCCAGTGTGAATGCCCTCCAGGAATGCATTAGATTGTTGCATCTGGGCTGTCAGCCCCTGGATGGGATCCACAATGGTTGACTGCCCTACAGAGATGGATTTCAGGAGGTCAATAGCCTCCTCACTCAGGGCAGCAGAGCTCACTGGGGCAGGGTCTGAGGTGCCTGGGGCAAAGGAGATGCCCACCCTCCTGGGTGAGTGGGCACGGGCAACTCACTGAGGGGCTGCTGGGAGGGCAGTGCTGGTACGGGGTGGTGTCTGTACCTGTAGCTGGGGTGGTCACAGAGGTGTCCGGCACCACTAGGGAGCTCCCATCGGAGGAGGTATCAGAGTCTGTATTGTCCTCTCCAGTCTCCGCCATTGCGCTCCCCTCAACCACCATCCCACTGGTGCCCTCAGCCTCCTGGGTCCTGTGGGATGCAGCTCCCTCCATCACCGGTGCCTCTGCTCCTCCGCCAGATAATCCTAATTCACATAAGGACAGGATGGGCAAACAAGAAAGGGGGGAGAGACACAAAGGATACACTGGGTCAATGACTGTACCAACACCACCGTTGACGTGCACAACACCCTCACACACAGGGAACAGGCCTATGCACTATGCATTGCACTACCAGTGATATTGCTGGCCACCAAGGCATGAGGAGGAGCACACACCGCCAACTGCAGCACAACTGGGACCCATGCAGCCCTGGCCAGTAATGGATGCTAACAAGCTAGGTAGCCATTATTTTCCCTTCAGACCCCTAGCCACCAGAGGACCTGTGCTGCTATGTCTGGCCTGACCTAGGGGCATCCACTGTCACACAACCACCACCCGGATACCCCACCAGGCATAAGCTGTAATGATATCCACTGTACTCACCCCCTTGTGGCTACTGTGTTGCCCTCAAGAGCCAATCCAGCTCTGGATAGGCCACCACCAGTATGTGGGCCATCAGGGGGGTCAGGGTTTGACAGGCACCCCTTCCTCATTGGGAAGCCATCCCCAGCTGGGCCTCCGCAGTCTTCCATGCCCAGCGTCTCAGGTCGTCCCACCGTTTCCGACAGTGGGTGCTCCGCCTGCCATAGACCCCAGGGTCCGCATGTCCTTGGCGATGCCATACCATATACCCTTCTTTTGATGGGCGCTGACCTGAAGATGAAATACACACAGGTAAAGGTATAAGTGATATCATCCTGCCTGTTACACTGATGGCCCACCATACCCCTTCCCATCCCCATTTGCACAGACCTGGCCTAGCACACAAGCAACACGCAGCCCAGGGGACATCCACCAACACCCCCACATGAGGCCTTCACATACACCACTCCATGCCGTCATGCCCCATGCATCGCTCTCGCAGTGTACTCACCTGTTGGTCTGGAGGCCCATACAGCAGTCAGTTCTGGGGTAGGACCCTTATCTCCAGTCTCTCCAACTCCACTGAGGTGAAGGCAGGGGCCCTTTGCCCAGTCACACACGCCATGGTAGGCTCCAGACACAGGTCACAGCAGCCCATGCAGTGTAGGTCCTCTCCTGTTGAAGGTCAGGTAGCAAGTGAATGAACAAATAGAAAATGGCCGTGACGTCTGCAGCGGTGCATACCGTCACCGCCGGCGTACATCACCATTGGCCACTGTACCCCATGGGGTCCAATATTATCCAATGAGGCATTGCACAGCGGTTCCTGACAGCCTCCTGCAACGGCGCACATTGTCAGCAAAATTACCTCACTTCCACCTGTCCCTCAACACAGGACAGGCGGATACCATTTCAGGGAGGAGGGCAGGCCATTTATTATAACTGCTTCACACTTCACAATTGTACATACAAGACAGATGCCACTTATACATTTACAAATAACTTCATGCATTGTACTGTTGTGGCCACAATGTACAGTTTATGACTGGCTCCTCACTCTTTTGCCCCATAGATTGCTACCACTGCGGATGAATAGGAGATGGAGACATACCCCCTTGTACAGACCACTGGGGGACTTGACAGCAATGGAAGACAGGGACATTATCCTCACCTATAGACTTGACAGTGCCACAATCACTGAGCTGTGTGCCCAATTGGAGCCTGACCTGATCTCGGCTATCCGTTTCCCGCACTGGGATCCCCCCTCTTGTGCGAGTCCTATCTGTGCTCCATTTCTAGGCAACTGGTTCTTTCCAAGTGACAGTGGGCTTGGCAGCAGGCATGTCACAGGCAATGTTCTCAATAGTGCTGACCAGAGTGTTCTCTGCCCTGATTAAACACATGTGCAGCTACATTGTTTTCCCCCAGGTGGAGGATTTGGGCACAGTGAAGGCTGACTTCTATGCAATTGGACATATCCCCGACATCATTGGGGCAATTGATGATGCACATATTGCATTTGTTCCCCCATGGCAAAATGAACAGGCGTTCAAAAATCGAAAGAGTTTCCACTCAATGAATGCCCAGATGGTGTGCCTGGCGGACCAGTACATCTCCCACGTCAATGCTAAGTATCCTGGGTCTGTGCATGATGCCTTTATCCTGAGGAATAGCAGAACCCCAAATGTGATGGCCCAACTGCAGAGGTGCAGGGTGTGGCTAATAGGTGAGTTCTGGTTCCCACCCAGTGGATGTTGGTTTATGGGTATGTTGTGGGCCATATGAGATAGTGTGTGGCTAAATGTTGTCCCTCAATATTTGCAGGTGACTCAGGTTACCCCAACCTATCATGGCTACTGTCCCTGTGAAAAATCCCAGGACAAGGGCAGAGGAGCGTTACAATGAGGCACATGGGCAAACAAGAAGGATTATTGAATGTACCTTTGGCCTCCTGAAGGCCAGGTTTTGGTGCCTCCTTCTAACAGGTGGATCCCTTTGCTACTCACCCAAGAAGGTCTGCCAGATAATCATAGCATGTTGCATGTTGCATGTTGCATAACCTTGCCTTGAGATGCCATGTGCCTTTTCTGCTTGAGGAGGAGGCTGGAGATGGCCATGTGGCAGCAGTGGACCCTGTGGAGAGTGAGGATGAAGAGGCAGAGGATGAGGATGAGGACAACAGAACTGCAGTGATTCGACAATACTTCCAATGACACACAGGTAAGACACTGTAACTTCACATTTCATTGTCATTTGTTTTTTTCACATTGTCACTGGCGGGCTTTGATTTCCCACTTATGTGCCCACTCACTGTACCCTTTGGACACTCTTTTTGCAGATGTTGGTGCCCCACTATCGCTCCTGGTGTGTTCACTGCAGCCAACTACAGGTCTATCCTATGTGAACATTACTGTACAGTTTATTTGCAATGTTTGAACCTTGTTAAACTAATACACACTTAGATCATTGACGTACTCCATACTATTTTTTCAAAGTGTGTTTATTGATGGGCTATGAAGAAAAGGGGGTACTGCAATGGGCCAAGGAGATGATGGAGGAAAGTCCAGGGTATGGTTACAGTCTATTTGTAGCACAGGTGCATTGTCCAAGGGAACATTGGAAGTGGAGCAATGGCAGTTCAAGGTGGACAGGGTGACAGAGTGGGACACAAGGGTGACAATAAGGAGAGTCTTATTTCCTGTCGGGGGTCTTGGCAATAGTCTCTTGCTTCTGCCTGGATCACAGGGAATGTTTGCGGGGTGGTTCTCCTTCTGCAGGGGAAGAGTGCTGGTGGCATGTTGCTCCTGTGGCAGGGCCTCCTGTCCACTAGCGGCATCAGAGGTGGAGGGAAGTTCAGTAGTCTGGCTAGTGGCAGGGACTCGCTGTTGTAAGACTGCCTCCCTCATAATGTTGGCCATGTCTGCCAGCACCCCTGCTATGGAGACCAGGGTGGTGTTGATGGCCTGCAAGTCCTCCCTGATCCTCTGGTACTGCCCACCCTGCAGCCGCCTGTTCTCCTGCACGTTGTCCAGGATCTGTCCAACGTATCCTGGGAATGTTGGTATGCTCCCAGGAACTCAGTGACTGCCTCCTGGATAGTTGGTTCCCTGGGCCAGTCCTCCCCCTGGTGCACAGCAGTCCTCCCAGTTTCCCTGGTGGCCTGTGCCTCTGTTCCTTGAACCGTGTGCCCACTGCAACTGACCCCAGGTCCCTGATTGTCTTGGGTATGAGGTGTGCCCCGGGGGCCCTGTTGTAGTGGACACACTGCTGATTGACGTGTCCTGGGGACAGAGGTATGGGTACACTGGGTAGGTGTTGTGGTGGTGTTTCCTGAGGGGGAAGGCTCTGTGGTGGTGTGTGGCTGTGGCTGGGTAACCGACTGTCCAGAGGTCCCTGATGGGCTAGGTTGGTCATCCAGATCCGGGCAACCAGAGTTGCTGTCTTCACTGTGGGCCTCTTCTGTGGGGGGACTGGAAGTTTCTGGCACATCTTCTCCACTGACATTGGCTGGGATACCTGTTTGGATGTAAATGCAGTGTTATTGTTTCTGTGTGTGACATATGGTGCATGGGTGGCTTACACTCTTTTGTTGTATTTCCCTGGCAGCTTTGACTTGTGTGAGTTGGTATGTGGTGGGCTAGCTGATTCTGTCTAGTGTGCATGCTTTAGTGAGAGGTGTCCATGTAGGTCTGTGAGTGGTGTCCATGAATTTGTATAGCATGCAGGGCTTGGCATTGGGATGATTGAGATGTGATGGTGGGGGGTGGGTGTAGTGGTGATGTGATGGGTCTGAGGGTGAGGGTATATGATGGCATGCATGTAGGGGGGGTGATAGAAGTAGAGAGTTGACTTACCAGAGTCCAATCCTCCTGCAACTCCTGCAAGGCCCTCAGGATGCATGATTACCAAGACTTGTTCCTCTCATGTTGTTAGTTGTGGAGGAGGAAGTGGGGGTCTACCGCCAGTTCTCTGTACAGCGAGTTGGTGTCTTGCTGCTATGGAACGTACCTTCCCCCGTAGGTCATTCCAGCTCTTCCTGATGTAGTCCCTTGTTCTGGGGTGCTGTCCCATGGCGTTGACCCTGTCCATGATCCTCCATCATAGCTCCATCTTCCTAGCAATGAATATCTCCTGCACCTGTGCTCCAAATAGCTTTGGCTCTACCCGGATGATTTCCTCCACCATGACCATTAGCTCCTCCTCAGAGAATCTGGGGTGTCGTTTTGGTGCCATGGGTATAGTGTAATTGGTGTGGGTGAGGGTGTGTAGGGTGATGTGTTGGGGTGTGTGATGTAAGGTGCGTGGGGGATGTATAGGTGATGGTGGTGTGTGGGTTTGGTCTTGCCTATAGTCGTGATGTCAGTCTATTGGCAATGGTTTGTAGTCGTAAAGGGTTGTGGGTAATGTGGGTGTGTGTTTCATAGTAGGGTGTGTGTGGTGTGTGTAAGGGTGTCAGGTGTGTGTTGTTTGAAATGTCCAATGTGTTGGTGTTTTATATGTGTGTGTGTGTGTGTATTTTGAGTGCGGCGGTTGTACCGCCAATGGTTTATCGTCATTGAATGTCCGCCGTGGTGATTCGTGGGTCATAATGTGGTGGGCATTGTTCTGTTGGCATAACCGTGTGGGTTTTGATACCGCCAGTTTATCACTGACCTTTGGTGTGGCGGACTTTTGTCTGAATAGTAACGGATTGGTGTGTGTGTGTCATAATATGGTGAATGGATATCCGCTGCTGCGGTGGTATGTTGGCGGCAGTCAGCGTGGCAATAAGTGGGGTTTACTGCCAATGTCATAATGAAGGCCATAATGTACAAATGTGCTTTCTGGTGCCTAAAAAGGCAAAAAGTGCCAACTGCGAACATCTGGTCGCACTTGACCTGGGCAAAGTCAAAGTTTGAGACTGACCGCAATGGAGCCCAATTTGGAAACACTGAGTAGGAAGCCCCGGTCAAAATTTTACTTTCAGATTTAGAACCTGATTTAGATACTGGCAGAGGAGTCACTCTGTCACAACGGTGACGGATATCCCATTATTACCATTGTGGTTTTATAATGTTTTCAATTATATTCACACCTGACCAAACCCTTAGGGCACACGGGCAGACCTTAGGGGTGACATAAGTAAAAATAAGGTAGTTTAATACTTTGGAAGTACCTTTAATTCCAAAGTCGAATTTGTAGTTAACTTTATTTTCAAAGCCGTCAGCAAGGCAGGCCTGCTTTTAAAATGACAGCAGACACCACAGTAGTGCACCACGGGGTGCCCTAACTCCGTTGGGCTCCCTAAATCTACATACCCTTCCATATACTAGGGACTTACAGGTAGGTTGTCAGAGCCAATTATAATTACGCCTGATTTGCATACACCGTTTAAACAGAGCACTGGCTCTGGGCCTGGTTAGCAGAGCCCCAGCACAGTCAGAGTCAGTAACTCCCAGTATCAGACAAAAAATAGAGGTGATCAGGATCAAAAGGATGACTTTTCCAAAGATAAGATAGCATAGATGGGTAGCGCATTTAGTGCAGAGCTCTGCAACTTATAGGCCACAGGCATTTCCAAAATACGTGAGTTTATATTTGCATGTATTGTACTCTATTTTGAAATCATACACATTAAAATGTATTGTTAATGCTAGTGTATAAAGCAAAATTGATTTGTAAGAGAACCAAATGGAATGGAAAAATGTTTCTAGTGTAAGTACGTGGGAAGTCTGCATGCTCCAGGAAGAGGAAGGGAGGGTTTTACACCAGTTCAGGCAGAGATTGAATATTCACTATACTGAGTCGACTACTCTCCTATAGTGAGAGGTGGTCCATGGACCTCTCGGAGGCAGTTCACCTGTTATACTTTTAAAGGACACACACTGGCGTTTATGAGAATGCAAACACAGCAAGCGGCTGCACTTTCCTCCCAATGGCAACAAACAGCCGCTGGCATCTTTTTAGTCCCCAGCTGCGGCTGTCCGAAAATCACCACCAGTGCTGGAAAGACACAGTATGCTATCTCAGCATTGTTCTGATATGATTGTTTAGACTAAGGTAGATGCTGATTGTATAGCACCTGGGGCAGCCGGGGACTGCCTCTAAGCAGTGAAAACCAGGTCTGGTGGTCAGGTTCACACCAGAGTGGAGCAGCTGCAGTGTTCACTTCAGATGAGTGCATAATGTGCTGAAAGGTAAGTTATTCTGTAATGCACAGAGCACCACAAACATGCATCTGAGCAGAGTACATGTGAAGCGTGTCTCTACCCTCCTGTGGGGGAAGGCGCTTCCTTTCAAATCAAATGAATTAGTTTTAAGGGGATGAGACAGTTGAGTATAGGAGCATCTCAGGATCAGGCAGGTACTCTGTGACAGTAAATACCTGCAGTTTTCCATTTCCATTTAAAGCACGAGCTGTAAGCAAACAGTGACCTTTCATACATCAACCATTAGGCTCTCAACTTTAAACTAATGAAGCAAGTACGAGTCTAAATAAACTTTTTAATTCCAAAAAGGTAAATTTTGTCAAACCAGAAACATCAACAAAAAACATTAGCAGGAAATATGCATGAGCAGGCATGGGGGAGGGTGAGGGCAGATGGTTGTTTTCAGGTTGGACGGGTAGAAGACTGAAAAATAGAAACAGAAGCTGACATACACATGACTCTTCACTTCTTCTAGAAAAAATACATTAGTGTAGAGGTTCCCAACTTTTTAACTCCTGAGGACCCCACTGAATCACTACTGGAAGCCGGAGACCCCCAAGCAATTTGTATGATTTAAATTTCAAACATTAAAATAGTAATGTGCAAAACATTCACAGACAAGTACACACCAAATACTCCAATTACTAAAGATATAATTATTTTATATTGAAAACATATGCAAAATCAAACCATTTTAATTGCCAGCTTGGCACTGCATCTTGGCAAGTAACTTTTCTATGTTTGGTTTTATTTAGGAAAGTTGAATCCTCAGGTCAGATTCTACATTTCCTAAGTAATTTCTGTTTTCATATTTTAGGTACATCAGAACTGAGAAAGCCTTTTCACATACATATGTTGTGGGGAAAGGAAGCAAAACCATAGGGCCTCATCTCTCCACAGTCTCTTTGTCACATGTAATTCATTTGTTTTACAGCACCTCTTCTTCCAGTTTAGGGTGTCGGAGCACTTTGTAGGAGACTACAAGGTGTAGAATTCACATGTCATCTACAATGGTAGGCATTTTCTAAGAGTGCTTGGTCTGGAGAAACACAAACTCAGGATTCAGAACACAAAACAGTGGCTAGTGTTGACTTTAATTTTAAGAATGTATTTCTACACAAGCAAACCTTTTTTTAGCAGCATAGGGAAAATGAAAGACTGGGAAACAAAAAAAACTTTCTAATTTGTGCCATGTAGTTTGTATGCAGCTCTTTAATGGCAGTTCATAGCTCACTCTGCTATATTACGATTGTAACTTATGAACTGCACAATAACAAAAGATTCTCTGTGACCAAAGCAGTAACCCACTGCAGTGGTGGCCTCTGTATATCTCAAAGGGTGGTGTAGAGGAGAGAATGGTGACAGAGGGGGAAAAATAAAACAAAAATAAAATAAACGTACCTTACTGCTGTCTCCATCTCCTGCTGCCTCGCTCCTTTTCCCTCCATGTGCAGTCTCATAATGCAGGGACAACAGAACAGGCTCACCAGCAATCCTGGTACTTTCTTTCATGCTAAATATAGCTTGAAAGCAGCATCAGGATTGGTCTGAGTGGCAGTCACTGCCGCTCAGCCACAGCCCTGAGGTCTGCGCATTTTCTCCAGCCCAGATGTTAAACACAGCCGGGCTGGAGAAATCTAAGTGCGCATGTATGTTTAGCTGGCAGACGACCAAACACACATGCACACTTAGGTGCATACTCTCTCCTCCTCACCCCTCCCCTTGCCCTGTCCCACCCTTCCCTGTACTGCTGACTTAGCCAGTACATGAAAAATAAAAATGTAGTGCAACTATCATTTTATTTTTCATCTTCTGGCTCTTGGCCAGGGGGGCAACGCTCCTTCGCCATAGCGAAGAAGCCGCCCATGACCCACTGTGCTACACACATAAAATACTGTTCTTTGCATGATTCAAGTTCTTTTCAGCAGGCATATTAACTATCTGTGATGCGTTAGAGTCAAAACTGCAACTAGACAAAACTCTAATCTCTCTCCAGCAGGTACATTAATCTCTAGAGTTATCTTGACAATTTATATTTGCCTGAAAGCTGCTGGATGTACAAGGAACTTTGCAGTGCTTTTAAAACTGCTGCACAAAGGAAGTAATAAATATAAAAATGTGAATGTCAGATGCCCCAGCTGGAGCCTTTCTCTTGGCCCAGGCCAACGGACCCCATGGGCATGTATCACGGACGCCTTGAGGTCTGTGGACTACAGGTTGGAAACCACTGCAATACTGCACCCATTTCCATTTGGGGTTTGAGATGAACCAAACATACTCTGTGCTCAATATGATTGCTCTGCCAGTTAATGTACAGTTGCTTAAATCTATGAATAACCTTACAGTATGTCACTGGTTAATGTACTGACATAAAGAGGTATGCAAAAAGAACAATTGATGGGTGGAATGTAGACCAAATCAAACATTCACCCCTAGTCACAGATCTGGGTTTAATCCATCAGTTTTTTTGTTCACCATGCAATTCCAGTTTTGACCCAGCCATATGCAAATCAGTCTTGACCCTATTTTCCGTGGGAACAGTCCAGCCCAAACTGCCAGGCCAGGTCCTCCCTGGACCAGAAACAAGTATCTTGGGACCAGTTTTGGGGTATCACCCTTCTTCAGCTAGGCTTGCTTGAATCTGGGGGCATAGTGAGCAGGGGACCCACGTCTGGGCATACCCTTCCCACTTGGAGTGACAAATGCAAAAAGAAAAATTGATAGATGGAATGTAGACCAAATCAAACATTCACCCGCAGTCACAGATCTGGGTTTAGTCCATCACTTTTTTTGCCCACCTTGCCATTCCAGTTTGGACCCAACCATATGCAAATCAGTCTTGACCCTGTTCCCCATGGGAACAGTCCAGCCCGAACTTCCAGGCCAGGTGCTCTCTGGACCAGAAACAAGCATCCTAGGACTGGTTTTGGGGTATCACCCCTCTAAGTCAAAACTGCCACTAGACAAAACTCTCATCTCTCTCCAGCAGATACTTTAATCACTAGAGTTATCTTGACAATTTATATTTGCCTGAAAGCTGATGGATTCCCATGGAACTTTGTAGTGTTTTTAAAATGGCTGCACAAAGGAAGTAATAAATATAAAAATGTGCATGTGTTTGTTAGAGGCCCCAGCTGGAGCCTTTCTCTTGGCCCAGGTCCACGGACCCCGTGAGCATGTATCACAGACCCCTCGACGTCCGCGGACCAAAGGCTGGAAACCACTGCAATTCTGCACCCATTTCAAATTGGCATTTGAGATGAACCAGACATGCACTACGCTCAATATGAGCGCTCTGCCAGTTAATGCACATCTATGAATAACCTGTATGTCACTGGTTAAAGTGCTGACATAAAGAGGTAGGCATTAACAACATCAGAACCATAACACATTCTATGATTGGTTTTACATCTATCACAATCTCCAAAATCTGTTCACTTGAGTTACGGTTAGAATTTCATCTTTCTAAATAGAATTCATTTAAATATCTGCACTAACAGCACATTTCTTTGAGAACCAGAGCCTTCAAAGATGTTTTCCCAAACTTTAACCCCAGCCAATGTTTGTAGAAGAAATCACACTGTACCCCATCATCCTATTGCCAGGATAATGTTTAGGCTACACAAATTTGAGGGACACTTTCAACATAATCTGATATGTACAAAGTATTAGTTTCACTTCAGCACTTATGGATCAGAACCAACCATATGGGGTTTGAAATTGGAGGGTTGGATCAAGAATAAAAGGTGTGATCCTTTTATTCCTCTTCACAAGGCAAACATTGTTAGAAGTAACTTCAGATATGTAAAAGCAGGAAAAAGGAGGTGCCTGGTGCTCAATTAAACAAAGTATCTTCAGCATGTTTATAAACCTGGTTAACCAGGTAGTTGTTCTGCCCCAAGGAGTTCTAGCCCTGGGTGACATTAGGTTAAGAATCTGGTTGGGAACACCAGCTCTCAAAACAAGCCAATGCTAGTGAAATGCATTTTTATACAGGAGTGTGAGAACGAGACTTCTCAAAGCTCTCTGCCCTTGAGACATCAATAAACTATTTATAAAAAAGGAAGGAATATACAAAAAATTAAAAATAAAATACAGATGAACATTTGTTTTCTTACGTTGGTCACACCACACTGACGAAGTCTGGACTTTGCTTCTTAAGGCAGGTAATTTGGAGGTTGGTACAGACACCTCTCTACCCAGCAAGTGAACTCACTTTCTGCAAAGAACAGGAGAGAAGCTGCTCTACGATGTGTAGACAGTGTGTGCACAACTGTTTCTTAGTGATCATAGAGGCGGGACTGAGAGGCTTTGGTACACACAAATTGCCCTTGCACACTATGAGATACACTTTGTCTGCTGTGGTGCTCTCAGCAGGTACTGTCGGGAGCGCATTTTATCCATACTCACATGAATCACCCCTGTCTTGGCCAGTGCTTGTTTCTGTAGTTGATTACTCCAGCTGATCTCCTAAGAGCCTGTCTTGTAGCTAGTGCCCAGATTGCTGAGTTATAGTGCCCTGTTCTGTACGAGCGGTTGTCGCATTTAAAAGCATAGCCCCGATTGCATAGATGTAGCACCGTGAATTCCTTGAGTGTCCCGTTATCTGACTACAGATACATTATCTTGTACTATATGAGGGGCACCAGATTCAGCACCAATATAGTGCACTGTACTTCATGAGATAAATTAATGCACAGCTGTAGGGCCCAATGAGAAACAATTAGAAGTATAGCACCATATCCCGCAACGGTGACTAATATTGGGTTATACAGCTGCAGTTCAATGTGCTGAGCAGTATGTGCCCCATATGATAAAAAATTATGAGCATGGAGCCTGAGACGCATCACTGTTGATTGTTCTTTGAGTGCAGTTCTGCTGCACTAATTCTTAGTTAAAATGTCCATTTACTGATGTGAGCCTCTAAAACATGAACAGTCATTGCATTTGAAGAGAAAGCTTTGGCTCTGCAGTCCCATTCCATAGGAACATCACCACAGCCCTAATAATTTGTACATGGTAAGCACAGAGGGTTCTCCTACTTTTGTCAGGTGTCTGGTGGGTTTCATCCCCAAGTCTGCAGGTAGGCATCTCGGCATTGGCTGCGCTTACTTGCTCCAATGTCTTCCTTTTCTACTGACCAAAGCCACCCCATGGGCTCACACTGCAGAGAATGCAGCTACAGCAGAACTCTGTGTGCAAATAGTTACTGCTTGGCTTAAGTTTTCAATTGTTAACTGATATTTTCCCAGTTTAGATATCATTTGCAGACAGGGTTTTTAGTGGGAGGAAATGGGGGAGAGGGTCTCTAAAAGAGAAGGCAATTTTGTAGCGACAACATTTAAAGACAAAAAATGGTTTAGGCCCACTGGTTGGGTCCCTGTGGGACCCCATCACCATGACGAGGGAGTTAGGGTATTCCAACCCTGCTCTCTTCTGTATTTTTTTCATTTCTTCTTGGGACTCAGCTAAGTCTCAAGTGTTGGCAGCCAATCAGATCTCACCAGGAGATCTGTTGGATCCACAGAGAGTTTGCATCTGTAACTATCTACAAATCGTTTTTCTTTAATAACTCAAAAACTGCTGAACACATATTGCACCAAATATAAAAAATAGATCTTTCTGGCGTAAGATCTAGCTCTCTGCCAAATTTGATGTAAGTAAATTCAGAGATTTTGGCTGCAGTCATGTTCAAATTCCCTATGGGAAATTGCAGGGGGAAAATGCATTTCAGGACTTCCCTTTTTCTCCTCCCCTGCTTGATGAATCACCCCAAAGCTTTCATGTTAGCAGTTAAAGTGAATGGTAAACTAGTTTTGAATTTTTTTTGAAGATTCATCAAACAGCACCCAAGTTATTAGCAAAACAAAAAAGGCTCTGTCTTTGTAGACCCGGTCCTAATTATAACTCCCTACTGGGAGTCGCCATTTGGTAATATATATATATATATATATATATATATATATATATATATATATATATATTAACTCCAAAAGGTCCAAAGAGGCGCGCTCATCTCACGTCAGTGCCTGCAACAGGGAGGGACCTATTCCCATCAATATTCTTCACACCAAGTTGACACTTAAGTCAGGGATGCGGCACTCACAGGATTGAATCAGAATTCTTTTATTCCATAAGAGGTTCCCAAACAAACTGACACCAACGCGTTTCGACCTTCCCGGTCTTGATCACGGTCATATAGATATATATAATAATATATGGATATATATTCCACACATACCTCTGTATTTATATATACACTAAGGATCCGATGTCTGCTACAGTGCTCCAAAAAAAATTCAGCGCGCTGCTGACAAATATTTTTCGGTTGCACCTGCGATCTTGACCACTGATGAAGAGGTAGACTGCATTTCCATACAAAAACGAACATTCCAGCATGTGACATCATAAAAAAAAAAACTGTGAAAAGACTTAGTACAAAACAAGTCACACAGGGAATGCAGCAATTTGTAGTAAAAAATTGTATTATGTAAGCATGTCACGTGGAGACAATAAATGCCTTAAAAATTAGCTAACTTAAACCAAAATCCAGTTCTAATTTACAAATCTGCTCGAATTCTTTTACTATTAAAGCATGCTAGTGTAAGCATATATGCCCCACAAGACACTTGTGCTGAGCTAACTTTGTGTAAAATTGCAATATGCTTCGGTATCATTACATTTTTATTGCAACACCTTTTCTGACGCCGCTAAGACCTTAATACCTACACTACAATTTTTCCAAAGTGGGAATTCCAAACATCATATGATGCCCTAATATATCACCACAGCATGATTTGGAATTTAATGGCATGTACCCTTGTGTCCTTTAAAAACTTGACACAGTTAATAACGAACTTCCTCTCATCTAGGTTCTGCTAGGCAGACAGTATTAAACATTAAAGAAGTGTGTGCAAATCTTCTTCGCTGTTCAACCCACTAGGGATCTTTGTATTAAGCTCTGTGATGTATCTAGATGTCATTTTACTAAGGGTCCTTACTCTATCTCCACCTCTGATATTCACAAGAGGTTCATTATTAACTGTGTTAATTCTAGTTCCTAACTATAATGACCCTGTAACCTTTGATTTCTCAGTGAATTTCTATGATTTTCTAATGTAAAGTAACTTTAATTACTATATATTAATCCAACCACTGCCATGCATAGCTTTCATCTGTGTTCAGTGGAGGTTCACTGTAGGGACTGGCCTGTGGCCAGGACCTGCAGCCAAGCCTCTATATCCACCCAGTTTGGCCAAGTGCATCAGGGGTTGGCTGCAGGGTCTAACCTGCTGCCAGGCCCTGCAGCTAACCACTATAACCACTCAGAGAGAAATTGAGAGAGGGAGAGAGAGCTTTTACAGTCTTTGATGAATGATATACACAGAATTAGATGTTTTCAGACAAATTAAAAAGAAAAATGCATTTATCAAACGAGTAGAATGAAAAGTATGGAAATTACCACAGTCGCACTTAGCCTAGAACCTACAACCTTCAGTGTGACAGTCTGAGACCCTAATAACTACATCACAGGTGACTTATTACTCTGCAGTGCCTCAGCATAGCTATGACATTCAACCCCTAGATTTTGATGGCAAAAACCTGCAAATGTTCCATAGCTAAAACATTCAAAACACTAGTAAATAAACAGACACACAGCAAGAGATACCAAGACTTGAACCTTCAACCTACTGAGTTGCAGTCTAATAGCTGTCCCAGTAGGCCATTTCATTTATTATTATTATTTTTTTAAGCTAGAGGACCGCATGGGGAGATTCACAGCCCTTGTGATCCTAGCTGCCTCCCCGCAACCTGCGGGAGCCAGCATTGCTCCTGCAGGAAGGGAGCCGCTTGAAGTAGCTGCTCCCTGCTTGCAGGAGCAATCTTTTCATTTGCTTCCCTACATGCATATTTTCATTCAGGGACACAGATGAAAAATTCACTTTCTGTAAGCAGGAGCTGTTTGATAGCTCCCACATGCATAAAGTGTAATTATGTTTGGCTTTGGTTGGTGGGAGCTGTCAGCTCCTACCAATCAAAAGCAAACAGCTATAACAAGAGTTGGTCATTGACTCCCCGAGGTGGGCCGTGCAGCCCCCCTCCAACATGAACTAGCCCAAGGGATGTGGTGGTCTCCTGGGCCGGGGGTCAGTGACATATCCCCTTCCTTGTTTTAATTCAACCCAGAGGAGATGGTGGTCCACAGGGCTGCGGGGGTCCAGGTTACCCCCCTTAATAATGATTGAAGCCCCAGGGAGGTGGCACTACCTGGGCTGTTGGGGGACCCTGTAGTCCCCACATTTATTTCAATTAAAGCCCCAGTGAGATGGTAGTCCCTGGGGCAGCAGAGGGGCCATGCAGCCCTCTTCTTTCATTTTCATTAAAGTCCCAGGGAGGTGGCAGTCCCTGGAGCTGCGGGAGGACCACGCACCCCCCCCCCTGCAATCAATGTAATAATCACCCCATGGAGGTGGCAGTCCTCTGGGATTCAGCAAGCTCAGGAGAGGGGCCCTGTGCACCTGCTCATTATTTTTGACATGCCCCTGGGACCAGGTCCACCCAGGGGCTTTATAAAAACTAGCACGGCCCCCTCACATTAATTTTCTTAATTGCTCCCCCGCACTCGACAAGTGTGGCCCTCTGTAATCAAGAGTAATAATCCCTGTATGCCCCCTGCATTTGTTTTAATTAAAGCCCCATGGGAGGTGGCAGTCCCCAGGGCTGCGGGGGCTATGCAACCCCGCTTTCATTTTAATTATGTCCTGGGAAGGTGACAGTCCACGGGTCTGTGGAGGGGCAATACTGCATTCATTTTCATTAAAGCCCCAGGGAAGGGAAGTGCTCCCTGCACTCATTAAGATTTAAGCCCCGGGGAGGTGGCGATCCCCAAGGTTGCAGGGGGGCCGTGAGGATGGGGGTTGTACCTGCAGCTTCACCAAGCCCAGGAGGGTGCCCCGTGCACCACTCTCCTTTTTTTTGTCATGCCCCCTGGATCTGGCCCAACCGGGAGCTTTAGAAAAACAAGCGTAGGAGCCCGCACTTGTTTTTTTTTGTTTTTTGCCATGTATTCACAACCCCATCACAAATTAGTGGCAACATTTTTAAAACAAATGCTTTTATGCCTGGGGGGGGGGGTCCTCTTGGACCCCAGCACCAGAGTCAAGAGGTCAGGTCCCTTTTGTTAATTTTTAACTTTTTTTCGGGAAATCAGCAGAAGGTGTGCCCCAAGATGGCTGAAGTGTTGGTAGCCAATCAGATCTCAGCATGAGATGGGAAGGATTAACAAAGTCTTTGTGTCCCTATATATATACATTTAGTTTTTCTTTAAGTTTTCAAAAACTACTGAACAGATTTACACCAGATAGCAAAAAGGACACTTTCTGGACGAAGAGATACCTTTTTGCCGAATTCGGTGTAATGCCGTCCAGTGGTTCAGGTGATATTCCTGTTCAAAATCCCTATGGGAATTAACATGGAGATGCACATTTTGGGACATCCGTTTTTCTTTGCCCCCGCTTGATGGATCACCCCAAAACTTACTTTCCAAACAGCAGCTGATATGAGCATTTCATTTTTTTGGAACACATTTGTTAAGATTTGTCAACCGGTGCCAAAGATACTGGCAGGTAAAAAAAACACTTTTTCTATAGAAACTAGGTACTAACTATAACTACGTACTGGTTGCGCCAGCAGGAAATATATATATATATATATATATATATATATATATATATATATATATGTATATATATATATATATATATATATATATATATATATATATATATATGTATATATATATATATATATATATATATATATATATATATATATTGCTTGAATGAGACTTGACCTTAAAAACCAAAAGGTGTCTTACAAAATAATTAAACATTACTGCCGGGAAAGCAGTTATAGAACTGGGATCTGAGGACTATTTCTCATGGTACATCGAACTAGAGCAAGTTTTATGCATTTTTCTTGGTATAATAAAACCATAAATATGTGAACAGTAGTCACGGAGTCATTGATACAATTTCACATAGGCAATGAAGGTGGGCCTCGACCTGGCGTGGACACAATATGGGCCAGCGAGCACGTGTCCAGAGGCCCAGCCTGAGGGGTGCGTGGTCACTGTGTGTGTTGTGTGTGCTGTGTCCAGATTGGTTAAGTGTACCTAACTGCATGTGGCATCTAACTTTATGGTGCTTTGGGAATGGAAGTAGCCCTCTGACCATATATGCTTCACTGGGGCCCATCTCCGGAGACCATTGTAGTGTTGTTGCCTATCTGAGGGATGTGACCTAAGTTCTCCTGTTTGTGTGTTGGCTGCCGGCTAAGTGTTATCCCACCTGGGACCTGTCATTTTTGGGGGATTTCCGATAACTTTGGCTTTCTTCGCTGGAATCCTGCTGTTGCTCTTGTTTCTGCGCAATGGCTGTCCCACCACAACGAAGAGAAATGATGGCTCTCCCATCAGTGCAGCTGTGTTGTGAGTGTATGATACAGTATTTTGGAGCAACACTCCTGGAGCAATTGGAGTGTGACTGGTATTTGTCATTCAGACCAGTTTTGCATTGTGTGCAGCCCATGTTTTGGTACCTCTGGTGCTCTTTTGAACATGCACTGGAAGTCTGTCTTTCACAGCAGCGCTTGCCTACAGTAGATGCTGATCTGTTGATGTTCTCGCTGAGGGTTCATTACCAGACATGCACATTGAGGTTGCGTTTGCTGCGTGAAGCTAATTATGAGTTACCCTTCCTGGAGGAAGTTATCGACAACTCATCAACGGGCACTCCATGGGATGCTGCCTCGGTTGACACTGGGCACTTGGGCTATGGAACACACCTGCTCCTTGATCATTAGCCTTCAGGTCTGGGTCTCTGAGACTGCCTGACCATGTACCTACAAGCTGGGGTTGATCGAGAGTTCACAACGGGGGAATATAACAGTGGTGACACGACTTTGTTTATGTATAAAAAGTTATTGTTCATCTCACAAACATAATACATGGATGATGAGTCAGTAAAGGGGGTGATGTAAAGGATATATTGATAGCCCACAAAGGCTACAATGTTTGTAAGAGCAGTAACGCACCCGGAGACTCAGCACTGTAGTCTAATGAAGAGTGAGAGCCCATCATGAATTGTGCCAATGAGTTTTGCAAATTCAGGAATACAGGATGAATTTGCATCTTTTTTTTCATTGGAAAATTATAACATTGATGTTTGCAATAATAGAATTGGTGAACGGTTGTATATATTTGAATGCACTCAAATGGTGCACCTAACTGGAAAGTTGGGTCTGTTGTCCATGCCTGTGGTGATGTAGCACATGTATTATAAGATCACTAGTTACGGTGGCACAACACTGAGTGATTAAGGCCAAAAGTGGCGGACGAAAAGTGTCACAGAATTTTGCACATAGAAATCAATCAAATTTGAGCACACTTTAGAGTCTGCATCAATCTGTGGTATCAACCAAATGTCCTGCTGGATTGTTGATGTGAGATTTTCAAGGAGTTGCTGTCTCCAGAGTGCAGACCCCCTCCACATGGGCTTTCAGTGTTACAGCAGTGAGGCTATGGGTGCTGTCAGAGAGCCGAAGAGGAAGCAAAAGAAAGCAGCAGGGAGCCCCCTCACGCATGAAGACCTGAATGCAATAGACACGGGGATGAGTCAGGGGACCCACGTGGCGGTCTTGGAGCACCAGGTAAGAGCAGTATGTGAGAGGAGTGATACATGCTCAGTGGTGTCGTAGTAAAGATACATCACAGTCATTAAAGTATTAACCAGCCATGTCTGTCAAATTGTTGCGCGAAAGAGAGGAGGTGGCGGACAGGATGTTTACGGAGGTACAGAGTCATGTGGGATAAACCTCATTGAACAATGGCAAAGTAAATGACCAGGACTTAAGTATGAAGTTAAAACAACTTGAGAGATTGAGGAAAGATGATCAAACCAAATGGTGGCAACCCAAGATCCTGACTAAATATCTGGAGGTAGGACAAATACCAAGAGGTCTTCGTATTCAGATTGCACCAAGCTTTGAAAATCCTAATTCAGAAACTATGAAAGAGTGGACAGAGAGCAACATGAATGCATCAAATAGGCTAATCGAGATACTAGGGAAGTGTGCAGAGGTGGACAGGAAGAAAGCACAACTGGAAATCAACGCCTTGAATACAGAAATAGACAATGACACACAGCAAAATGTAATCAAGACATTTACTGAGGAAATGGCTGCACGCCTCAAGAAGCACGAGGAGAACATAAAGGCACAGAAAGCCCCAACATTCTTGAGGGATAATCAAGACTATAATACGGGGTATGTTTTTACATTTGCCTGTCATTTTGATGCCTTGAAATGTGAAAAATTGGTGCAAGGCAACAGTTCGCTACAAGAACAACAAGTGGCAGGCACCTAAACTGAAATGAGCTTGGATATGGACACTGACTCAGATGGAAGTGCCAGGAATACTGGGACAACTAATCAAAAGACAAAGTTGACAATAGTTGAACAACTTGATTTTTCAAGACAGGACAGGTATCAAACACTAAGGGCCTCATTACAACTTTGGCGGTCTTTTGGCAAGACCGCCACAGTTGCGGCCGCCAAAACACTACCATGTTGGCTGTTATTCGACCGCTGTATTAAGAGACACACTATAAAGACCTCCAAAAAACAGCTACAAATCCAACACTGCCAGGACTCAGGAGGGTGGGAATGAGGCGGTCCCACCACCAGCACCATCAAGCCGACAACCTTCCACCCTCCAGATTACGACCCACTAATCACCACAGCAGTTCTTCCATGGCGGAAAACCATTGGCAGTTCGAACTGCCTTGCTCAGAACTCACTCCTGTGAGAACACACCTCATTGGACAGTTTGAATACCCCACACCTGGCACACATACACACACGAGACACACCTACCCACTGCACTACATAAAACACACACACACAACTCACAATCCTTAGAAACAAAAACGACCACCACATATACTGAGAAGCCACAATCTCATTATTTAGCACTTGTACACCATAGACACATTTACACTTCACACTCACCATACACCACAAAACTGCACAAAAAACACTATACACACATCATAACTACACACAAACACCACAACCTACCAGCACTCACAACCAAACATTCCACCCCATCAAGTACCCTACACTGCACCCTACACACTCAACACCCACCCCCACCCACAATACAGTCCACTGTGTCACATCAAAAGCACCCACACTGTAGTGACAATGAGTTAAGGATAATGGTCAATGAAATCATCAGGGTAGAGCCAAAACTCTTAGGAGCACATGCACAGCAAACCTCCATAGCCAGAAAACTAGAGTTATGGCAGAGAATAGTCAGTAGAGTCAACTAAGTGGGCAACCATCCAAGCACAAAGAAGGACACCAGGAAGAGGTAGAATGATCTACGGGGAAGGTGCTTTCCCAGGCTTCATTACACAAGATAGCCGTGCAAAAGACTGGTGGTGGGCCCCCACCTCGTCCCCCAGAGCTCACACTGTGGGAGAAGAAGGTCTTAGACATCCTGCATCCTGAGGGCCTGACTGGAATACACAGAGGACTGTAATCTGGTGAGTAACTACCACTGCCCTAGCACTAATTCGACCTGTCCAGCATGCTTCCTCACCACCGAAATGCTCCCTAACTCACCTCATCTCCCACTACACCTCACACCTAATCATCTAATGCCCCTCTCCTGCATGCCACACCACCACCCTGCCCCAATGCCCACACACTCACTGCCAAGTGAACGGACAGCACAGATAATTACTATCACTATGACTCCCACAATGCACTACCCCATCTACATCAAAATCTGCAATGTGCACTTCACATCACATCTTGTGTATGTATGACTATTGCACTAGCTGCAACAACTGGATGCTTCGCCTGAGGACCACTACATGGCAATGACAGCAATGCAATGGCACAACACAATGCCAAACAACGCAAAACACAGACACAGCACTGTCACCATATCTAAGGGACACTTATCCAGATCAACAACCCTGAAAGGGAGTGATCATGGGCATGAAACTAAGAAGGTACACTTCATGCACAACATGAACAGACAGTATGAGCGATCTTGCAAACACACAGACTCTTTCCCCCTGGACACCATGCTGAAATGTACAGCCATTCCCACTCACATCTAGCAAACCAGAATGGTCATCAGCTAACAGGACACTTTTGTCATGTTAACCATCACACAGGAACAGAATCCACCCACCGAGCTAAAGTTACCAAGCCTGATACACAACAACCCATATGGAGCATGGTGCACATGTCACAAACTTTGTGAGCACTACTGCACCTCTCATTGCCATTGCAGGGAATCAAGTCAAGCCACTCTATGCATCAGACAAACAGACAACCAATCACACCTCCTCTATTTAACCCTCTCTCACTCCATCCACAGATACCCCTGCCACTGCCACCATGGAGAGGATACCAGAGACAGACAGCCCTCCTCACAATGAAGGCACCAGTAAGGACAACGCTGCTGGATGTCTGGACAGTGAAGACCTACCTGACCCATCTGGGACCCCTGGTCAGTTTACCACTCCCTGCCTCACCCTGCCCACATCAACCTCCCGAATCCCACCCGGTGGCACCACCATCTCACCTAACCCTTTGTCCTCAAATCTGTGCCCCAAGGACTGTCCAATCAATTGTGTTCCCCACAGTACAGGGACCTGAGTCATCCCCTCACACCCAAGACAATGAAGGTCATGCTGACACTCGGAGTGGGCACACTGTGCCAGGGGCACAGGCACATTTGGGCAAGGGGTGTGGGAGGGGACCTGTGGGCCAGAGGACTGGGCAGCCAAGGGAGTAATCTGACCAGATAGCCATCTCCCATGTCCTGGGTGCATATCAATAATCCCAGGACAGGATGAGCCAGATCATGACCATTTTGGGGGAAAACCAGGGGCTGCAGAGGGAATACCATCAGGAGATGATGCAGCAGTGGCAGGCCCACAATGCCACAATGGCCTCCATTTTATGTGTGCTCAAGGACATTAACACCACCATGCGTGCTTCCTCTACCCATTAGCATGCCCATTCCAAAGCCACATCACATCAGAGCCTTCTACATCTGCCGTTCCTAGTGAAATAGAGGCCCTGCCAGAGGAACCACAGGCCTCAGGTACCCCTCCCTCTGTAGCTGAAGAACCCCCCCACAAATGTGGATGTCCATCCAGACATCCGGCTGCAGCAGATGTCAAGACAAAACCCACTGCTAGGAAGTGACCCTCTCCAGATTACTCTCCCTTGTGTGCCACTGAGAAACCCTGTTGACTGTTCAAAGACATTACTCCATTTTCCAATGGTCCATAGACACTGGACCTGTGCTACCTACAGCTGTGCCACCTACTCCGAGGATTTCATCTACCATGACCCCACTCATCACCAGTTTGCCACCGAAAGCACAATAAACACTTTAGATCACAGCTACTGCATTTGTGTCTTTATTTGTTCATATGCAAAGTTTTAGTCTGCAAAATGATATTTGGGTATGCCCCCCTAATCCACAGTACAACAGACATGTCCCAAGGTAGATGGAAGGGAGTCACCAGTACAGCCAAACACCAGAGTATATCGACTTATCCAACATGCAAAAAGACCATGACAGAGATTACCAACAGGAGAGTAGGCATGGTACCACACAAAGCACCCATGCAGTACATAGTTGTTGTGTCCAGTGTAGATAGCCATCTAAACTGGGCACAACATATATCACTTCTACCTCACCAGTCTCAGGCAATACATCACAAAACACTGCAGCTGGCATCTGTCATATGCTAAACCTTACTCTGTGAAGAGTAACCAAAGGCTGATGAACATGAATGGCTCAAGCACTACGTAGAAGAGCCAAAGAATAATAGTACACAGTCACTCGCTGGAATAACATGAGAACAGGAGAATGCAAGACACATAGCACACAATACAGGCCTGTCCATAAGAGATGTGAATCTTGCAAACTGCAGAAAGTACAAGTAGATATGTTGTAAATGGGGTTTCTGGTTGGCTAGGGTATGCACCTAGAATCAAAACCCACACACTCTTGTCAGTGCAAGGGACTTACACGTCCAAAATAAACCCTGCTCACCCTCTTGGTAGCTTGGCACGAGCAGTTAGGCCTAACCCGGAGGCAATGTGTAAAGTGTTTGCACCACACACACAACACACGTGAGGCACTATCCCCACCACAAACAAAACACAACACCAAGTTATATGAAAATATACTGTATTTTACACAACACAATTATTAGACCAAGCATCACATATCAGTACTATCCTGCTACCTTAGCAGTTGTCAGAATTCTACACATTAGTTACTCTCCAAAACTAGCAGTAGTCACATATAACACACATATAACACACAGGTTACTTAGTATTCTGCAACATAAGCAGTAGTCAGGAAACACATTATTACACCAAAGCACTTGTCATAAGAATATTATAAACATCCAAGATGGCGCCTAAATAAGAAGCGCCCTCTGCGTTTTTCTGCCATTCGAAATGAGAAATCATGTCCATTTGGTATTCGGACCAATAATTATGATGAAGTGATGTATGACAATGAATACCACATTGCCTTAAAAAAGCCCCAGGTGAAATTACCGTAAGGGGCGAAACACGTGTCGGCTGTTGCAATCTGTTCTACACTCTTGGAATTCATTGGATTTACCTTATTACAATTTTGTCACTTGGATTACTTCCTCTACTTTCTGAAGTTCGAATTAAAGATGATTCTGACTCAATTGGTGAACGTGGGTTCTCATCTCTTTACTTGTGTTGGATTACATTACAAAAGGGGCTATGGTCCATACCCCTTAGACCTTGAGTTCCCACTGAATTACTCTCCTTAATTGGGCATTCCACAGGAAGGGAATTTCTTGGACCATCGATACGCTACATGTCCAAGATAAACCCTGCTCACACCCTTGGTAGCTTGGCACGAGCAGTTAGGCCTAACCCGGAGGCAATGTGTAAAGTGTTTGCACAACACACACAACACATGTGAGGCACTATCCCCACCACAAACAAAACACAACGCCAAGTTATATGAAATTATACTGTATTTTACATAACACAATTATTAGACCAAGCATCACATATCAGTACTATCCTGCTACCTTAGCAGTTGTCAGAATGCTACACATTAGTTACTCTCCAAAACTAGCAGTAGTCACATATAACACACATACAACACACAGGTTACTTAGTATTCTGCAACATAAACAGTAGTCAGGAAACACATTATTACGCCAAAGCAATTGTCATAAGAATATCATAAACACCCATAATAGGAACATTATAAAACGTATTGCAAGTCAGAAAAACATATTAGCATGTTATGCCCACAAAAGGAACATTTGCATACACATGTGACATATCCTAAAAACAGGTAGGCAACATATAAGGTAATACAGTCTCTAACAAGAACTTATGTTATATATATTGTCATTTGGTAATACCTGGTTTGATGTAGGCACCTCTAGTGCCTGCAGAACGAAGAAGGGGGACCCCGTCGCTCCTCTGCCCACAATGGGGGCCTCCTGTGAGCTCTGGGGTAGATGGGGGTGGCATTCACCCCCTCTGCATTACTGACGGGCCCCTCCTGGGGCCTGCGAACACTGCCCCCCCCCAGGCCTCCACCAGCCCTCACGAGGGAGGTCAAGGTCAGCAGTTACTTTTTAGAAAGGAGGGGTCACCACGAACCCCCTCCGTTTTAAAAACATGCCCCTCCAGGGGCCTGCGATCACTGGGGGCCCCCTCGGGCCTCCACTGGCCCTCACAAGTGGGCACACAAAAGGGAGCAGCAGCACGGGGGCCTCCGATGAGACTTCCGCCCCATTCGAGGTCCTGCTGAAAAACGGCCTCTGCTCTGGCGGGCAGGGAGAGACTTTCTTCTCCCCTGCCCTGCCTGGACATGAGGAGAAAGTGGCCCGGCGGGGCGGGTGATCCTCTGATGAGGCCTCTGTCCCCACCCAACCCCTGGAGCAACACTCGGTAGCCCGTCTGCCCGTCTGAGTGGGCAGGCACCAAAGTAGGTGCCTGCCTGTGCCCCGGGGGCGCTCCACGGAGTGCGCTTCACCCCCGGGGCCACGATAGGAGCGTGCTCACGCCAATCTTCTGATGCCTTGATTTTCTCGTGCCCCGGGGTCACAAAGGGCAGCGCGACTCCTACTCTGCAGGAAACGCAGCCCGGGTCGCGACGGTGATGCCCCCCACAGTGGGAAAACAATTTTAAAGTGTAAATGAATAAAAGAAGCAGCGCTTAATAGCACTGAATGAATCCCAGGTGAAGCGCTTTCCAAAGCGCTAATCTGGTGAAGATGTGAAGCACTCCTGCCACTTCACAGGGTTGCAGGAGTCAGGGTCCACGGCACCATGCCCTTGGGGAGAAGAGTTCAGGGAGAAAGGCCCACAGGCGGAGGGGCCCAGCAACAGGCCAGCACACAGAGGATGCACATAAGTGGCAAGTCCTTACAGTGACCGAGCAGGTCACAGGTCAGCACAGAAGCAGCAGTCCGTGGCGGTCCCTGGTGAGTCTTCTAGCATTTCTATGTCCAGTTCCAAGATGTCTCAAAGAGACCAATTGTGGGGAAAATTCCCCTGTACTTATACTCAGTCCTTAAAGTGTTTTACAATGGTGGGGAAGAGAAAGTTCCAACCAGTTACAACTGGTTCTGGGAGTGCCCCCTCTCTCCTCCAGCACAGGCTTCAAACATCAGTTGGGGGTAAACAACCCTATTGTGTGAGGCCAGGGCACAGCCTTCACAAATGTAGGTGTGCCCCGCCTCTCCCTTCTCTCAGCCCAGGAAGACTATTCACCTCTGTGACACCTCCACCCTCCCTGTGTACAGGCTGTCTGAAAAGTATGCACAAAGCCCCAACTGTCACTCTGCCCAGACGTGGATTGGAGTCAAGCTGCAAAACACCAGAGTCATAAGCACAGAGAAATGCGCACTTTATAGAAGTGGCATTTCTGTAATAGTAGTAAAGAATGCACCTACACCAGTAAGCAGCATTTATTATCACCATTACAACCATACCAAACATGCTTAGGCTACCCCTCATAAATCAGACAATACCCCTTACACATACGGCAGGGCATTTCTAATGCAATCCTATGAGAAGGCAGCACTCACAGCAGTGAGACACCAAGTTAGGCTGTTTGTCACTACCAGCACAGGCTACACAACCTGGCACATGTCCTGCCTTCTACATACATGGCACCCTGCCCATAGGGCTAGCTAGGGCCTAACTTAGGGGTGACTTACATGTAGTAAAAGGGGAGTTCTGGGCCTGGCAAGTAAATTTAGATTCCAGGTCCCTGTGGCATAAATCTGTGCACACAGGCCCTGCGCTAGCAGGCCTGAGACAGGTTTAAAAGTATACTTCAGTGGGTGGCGCAAGCAGCGCTGCAGGCCCACTAGTAGCATTTCATTTACAGACCTTGGGTATAGAGATACCGCTGTACAAGGGACGTACAGGTAAATTAAATATGCCAATTAGGTATAAGCCAATCATACCAACTTTAGATGGGAGAGCCCCTGCACTTTAGCACTGGTCAGCAGTGATGAAGTGCTCAGAGTCTTAGAGCCAACTGCACCAGGTCAGAAAAAATAGGAGGCAGGAGGCAAAAGGATTGGGGATGACCCTGCACAAGGAAAAAAGTCCAACAGTAGAGATGGTATATTTTCAGTCAGCAACTTACATGCATTCAGTCACCTCCCACAACACACATAGGGGTAGGAACACATTACACCATCACTGATAATCCAAATCAGGAGGACAATTGACAGCAAACTATGTTGGAATAGAACAGATGCAAATACACACACAGCACACCTGTATGTTACTGGAAGTACTGCACCTTCCTCTTCCTTCCTTCCTCTTCTGCCTCCTCATCACTTTCAACTTCTGAATCACCAGCCACCGGTCCAGCTGCCTCCTCATCAACAGCTAGTAAGGGTAACTGACGTCTCAGGGCCAGATTGTGGAGCATTCAGCAGGCAACTATGATCTGGCATACCTTTTGGGGGTGTAGAGGAGGGCACCTGTAGAGACGTGCAGGCACCTGAATCTGGCCTTTGGGAGCTTAAATGTCCTTTCTATTACATGCCTCATCCTGCCGTGGGCCTCATTGAAACGGAATACCCCTTCAGTGGCAGGGTACCTCACTAGTGTCAACAGCCAAGGACGGTTAGGATAGTCAGAGTCACCTGTGTGCACAGAGGCAGGACCTGTTGCAATACAGGTACAGTCACATTGAATAATGTGATGACAGGTGCCATTACAGAGGCACACATCCAAATGCATGCATACCAATGAGCCAATCCCTCTCTCTCTGTAGTCATGTCATCATGTGTGGGACACTGCTGTTCCTCAGAATGACAGAGTCATGCATAGATCCAGGAACGTGGCTGTCACTTGGGAGATGTATTGGTCTGCCACACACACCACTTGAACATTGATGGAGTGGTAGTTTTTCCTGTTGCTATACACCTGTTCATTGCCACTGGGAGGGACCAAGACCATATGGGTGCCACCTATGGCCCCTATCACATGAGGGATGTGTCCTACATCATAGAGCTCAGCCTTCACATAGGCCGAATCCCCTCTTTGGGGGAACCTGATGTAGCTGTCCAGGTGTTTCAAGAAAGCACACAGTACATCCTTCAACAGAAGACTAAACATGGGCTGTGACATCCCTGCTGCCAAGCCCACTGTAATTTGAAAGGAGCCTGTGGTAGGAAAGTGTAGCACTGACATAACTTGTACTGTGGGAGGGATGCTAGAGGGATTATGTGTGGCAGGCAATCGATCTGGCGCCAACTGGGGACATAGATCCATAATGGTTTGACAATTAAGATGATAGATCTGAATGATATGTCTTTACTTCTGGGTTGCAAGGTCCACATGCAGACAGTACACTACTGCATGTCTCAACATCCTCATGACAGGCTATCTAGGACAGAGAGGAGAAAATGCACAATGTGATATGCACTCCACACATGTTAGCAGAATATATCAAAATTGTACACAACTAACACTGTAGATATGCCTCACACTGCTGACACATACTATAGTGAGCATACTGAAGCGGCATGGACTCCATCCATGATGCCACAACATAGGCCTACTCCGCATTCAGGTGAAACAAGTGTATGGCACACTTATTTTTTTATGCATCAAGGCATGATGTGTGCATAAAATGGCAGCCGCCTGTCCTGCAGCACGGGACAGATGGAAGTGACCTAAATCCGCCAGCGTCTGTCATCATGGTGTTAGGCTGTCGCAACTTCTGTGCAGCTTCTCATTGGGTAACATTACTGCCTATGGGGGACTGGAGCCAATGATGACGGTGGTGACGGTCCTGTACACGGTGGCTGTGACTGACATTTTCTGCAGCCTTGCTCACTTGACTCCATGAGCTGAGCTGCTATGTACTGTCTCTGCGATCCATCAAGCTATGTCCTGCAGGTGATAGGACCCCAGCATTCACCCAAGAAGAGCTGGAAAAGTTAGTGGAAGGGGTCTTACCTCTGTATGACAGCAGAGGAACAGGTGAGCCCAATGCCATAGCCATGTGTGATTGGGGTGTGAGTGAGGGTAAATTCCATGCATATACTGGTTAGGGAGTACATACATGCAGGGGCCATGATGTTTAGGCATGTGATCAGTGAGGATGGGTATGTTTGGGCATTTTGGTTGGTCTGATGTTATTAGTCCACTGCTGTTAGTATGGTGCCAGTCTACATAACTTTCTCCTTCTGCCTGTGTCCCCCATGCAGGTCAAAGCCCATCAGGCAAAGGGGATCTGGCATGCCATCACCAAGCAAGTGTGGACCCTGGAGGTCCATGCCCAACAGAGCACCCATTGTCACAAGCCGTGGGAGGGCCTGAGAAGCTGGGCCCAAAAGACCATGAAGGCCCAGCTGAGGGTGTCCTCCCAATGCGTACTAGGCACCCTGCCAGAATATATTTTTGTAGATGCGTCTCAATGCTTTACTGTCCGTGGATGCACATCTCCCATTTCCATATCTCTCCATGTCTGTAATATGGAGATGCACTAATGTCATGGGCACATGTGTGACTCCATCTGCCCATTCAATGTTTGTGAGTGTTTGCATGACTCTATGCATTGTGTAAGAGCAGTTCCAGCCAACTGCCTTAGTGGTTCTGCGGTGTCAGTCCACTCCCATCTGTGTAGCCTATCCTGTATATGCGCTCAATATCTTGATTTCACTAGGACTACATTATTCATGTTCTGGTTATGGTATTGACAATTTGTGGGGTTGCCATTACAGTTCCCCCACAGAACTGGCCTTCATGGGACATGAGTATTGACCTGATAGCTGACTGGGCAAATATATGGGTGATCTGCTGACAGTAGGATATGTGTAGGTATCCAACCTGATATACTGTAACATGTTGAATTAATGAGGTCTGATTGCACAGATAATACATTCCTAGAAGCTATAAATGTGGGGATGTGGCCTTCCAACCTATGGGTTGGTACTGGAGGTGGTAAGTGCCCTGGGAGATCCCTTATTTGTCAACATGGTGTGTACATGACATGTAGGACAAAGTCCTAGCAAGTCTTATGCTGCATTGCTGACTGACTGCCTACATCATGTCGTCATGGATGGACGGGGGCACGTCTGATGACCTGTGACTATTACAACGTACCTTGGCTATTGGACAGTGGCAGTTTAGGAGTAGTTTGGGTACTGCATGACACATTGTGTGTTGATGCGTAGGAAAATTTATATTCAGTCTCTTTAGGCTGCTTATGTGATAGTAGGATGTTTATTTGGTGTACTGGCAGTGATGTCTCACCATGTGTGCCTAATGCATGCAAATATATATCCATAAGATGTGTGTTGTCTGGGCTCAGCGACAGGTTTTGCAATTTGTGGAATGGTGTGTGTTAGGCTAGAGTTGTCATGGATGGTCGGGGGCACGTCTGATGGCCTGTGACTATTACAGCGTACCTTGGCTATTGGACAGTGGCAGTTTAGGAGTAGTTTGGGTACTGCATGACACATTGCGTGTTGACAGGTTTTGCAATTTGTGGAATGGTATGTGTTAGGCTAGAGTTGTCATGGTGTGTAGTCCAACTCGTGTACCTGCATGTGTGGTGGCATTGGAAGATGTCCATGAAGTGGTATGAGTGTTCTAGAGGTACATCTTTTGTGACAGTGCACTCAGTGGATGTGTTTGGATACTTTAAATGTGGTACATGGGCCATTGAAGATGCACTTAGCAGTATGCTGGATAGTGATGTATGTGTTATGTGTCACCTGCTATTGCTCTGTGATAGGGTCTGACTACTCACATGGCTATACCATAGATTCGCATAGTACACATCAGATGTGATCTGTTTGGGTGTCTTACTAGTATAGGGTGAATCTGAGTTCTCCTCCATAATGGTATCAGTATACTGAGTGGGCAACCATGTAAAATGACAGATAGGTGCTGTGTGTTCTGTGAGTGGAGTTCTCGTCATTGTAATGGACATGTTACAGAGGACATGGACTAATCAGGTGGATAAAAGGGGTGCTGGGGGGTAAGATGTGTATTCAGGCATTATATTGCTACTGCATTCAGGGGATGCAATGCCAGCTAAAGGGCTTAGGTTGGCATCATGGGGATGCGTCTAGTAGTGCAGTCCTACTTAGGCCTAGCTGTAGGTGTGAGGGTTGGCAGACAAGTATGGGTAGTGGTGACACGGCATGACATGATGTAGGTAATGTGTATTGGCAAATGCGGTGTCCTAGCCATGATATGTATTGTGACAGATGTGCATGTGTAGCTGAGTCAATGGGATATATATGTTAATCCTTGTGCTCCCTCTCTCTCTCTCGCTCCCTCTCTCCCTTCCTCTCCCTCTCATTGTGTACATCAGCATCATCAGACAAAGGAGAAGGGGCACAGGCGATTGGGGAAGCAGCAGCCCACGGGACCCAGGAAGCTGGTACCACCGACACCAAGGAACCCAGTGGGACGGAGGATGAGGGAAGTGCCACAGCAGAGACTGGATTGAACACCTCATCATCAGAATCCTCCTCCAGTGGACACTCCCTGGCAGTGGCGGACTGATCTGGGACCACCCCAACTCCATCTTTGTCCACCATCCTCTTACAATTTCCACCCTCCCCGTAGTTCCCCACCCAGTTGCCCGTGGCTGCTCACCCAAGAGAGTGGGTGTCTCCTTAGCTGCAGGCACCTCAGCCCCTGCCTCAGTCAGTCCTGCTGCCCTCAGTGAGGAGGCTATTAACCCTGTGAGGTTCATCTCTGTGGGCCAGTCGACCATCGTGAATGCCTTCCAGGGATTGGCCGCTCAGGAACAACAGAGCAATGCATTCTTGAAGGGCATTCATGGTTCCATGGGTGGCCTATAGAGATCCTTTCAGGCTTTGGCCTCCACTCTGATGGCAGCCAGTGTCCCTTTGTCTTGCGTCCCCCTCTAACTACCTCTTTCCAATGCCAGACCCCTCTCCTCATACCCATCCAATGCACACATACACACAGGCATGCATCCACCTCAACAGACCAGAGCAGCTCGGACAAGCACAAGCACCACAAGATCCACCACTGGCATGCACACATGCAGCATCCATCTGCAGACATACCAACATCCACTCCCTGCACTGACTCCCCCACCACCCCCATCTTCACAGACACTACACTAGACACACCTGCTGCCACCACAAAATCATGCATGGATCCAGCTACCAGTCCCATCTTATCTACAGTCAACACAATAGCAGACCCACAGACATTCACCCCAGTCACCACATCTGCACCCACCACAACCACAAACACTCCCACATGCAGCACATGCACTATACCTGCAGACACCACCCCAACAGACAGTCGCCCATCTACCATGGCATCTCCCAGCACCTCCTCCCCTCTCCTCCCAAAACACCTAAACATCCGCACTCACACACCCAACAGACACCCCGTACCTACAAGCATTCCACGCATGCACCTGCATCCAAGACATCCACACCTACACATCTAACAACCACTCCCTCTCCCTCAACTCCCAAACCCTTTTTTGATGACCTCCAGTGTGTCTAAGAAGCATTTCCTTGGGGAGTTTTCCCTGTTCCCTACCCCTCTCTCCATCTCATGAGACCCCCAAGAGCTCTGTATCCCTGCCCAAGTCCAGCTGCCCTCTCCCCCACTAGTGCCCATGCCCCTTCCTCTGCCAAGAGACCTGCCTGTTGGCATCAATGGTAACATACCTGTCCTGCCTTTCTTTCTACATGGCTGTTTAGTGTCTGTGGGCTTTGGTTTGTGTATGTTTGAGATGTGTGTGTGTTAGTTGAGCTTGCTGTCATTGCTGGGCTGCATGTGTGTGTGTGGCCCTGCCATTGGTCCCGCTGTCATTGCTGTGTTTTGTGAGTAGGATTTGTTTGTGTTTGGTACATGCATATGTGCAGCCAAATTGTGTATAGTTTGCCTTGGCATGTGTAATAGTGGCGTTGTGTGTCCTTGTGTGGTTGTTGTTTGTGTGTCCATGTGTGTGGTGTTGGCTATGTCCTGTGCGTTGTGTGTGCGTGGTGTGATTTTTTTTTTTGTATGGCAGTGTGATAGTGTTGATTGGTATTGTGGTGTTGTTACATGTTGTTGTATGTATATGTTGTCATGTGGAGGTGTGCAGTGAGAGTGCTTGGTGAAGTGTTTTTTGTAGTTGTGGTTGTGATGTCGCTGTGTTAGTGTGTGGTGTTTGGTATGATTGCGTTAGACAGTGGCGGTGTGTGTGGGTTGGTGTGTGAAAGGCACACGTGTATTGGCCGTGGAGTGTGTAATTTGGGTGTGCGTGTGTGTAGTATGTGTGTGCGGCTGTGTATGTAGGTGTGTTTGTAATGGGTGTGTGGTTACATGTGTATGTGTGCGCCACAAGCCATCCTGAATGTGGGCATTGTGTGTGCGTGTGTGCTAATACCTTTCGCTCCAGTGTGATCTAGGTGTGTGTACTTACGGTTGTTGTCTTTGTTGCTGTCACTGGTTCCGGACTCGTTGTGTGAGAAGGAGCAGTGAGAGAACTTTGAGTTCCGGCTCCATGGTGGCTTCAGGCAGGTATGTGTTCCTGAAAGTGAGTGTTTCCTTGTATAGAGTTGGATTCCGCCAGGGATGGCGGTGCGACCGCAATGAAAAGGCTGGAGGTGTGCAGCCTCGTGATGTGTCAGGCGGAAACATTCTCCCGCTGGTCTGAAGGTGCCTACTGCAGTCCGCAGCAGCCTGTCCCCACTGACAGTAGTTTTGCTTTGTTCTGTTAGGAACACCGCCATGGTCATAATTTGGCAGTCTTCACCGCTGCGCCATCTGCGGTATGACTGCCGCCGCCAACATGGTGGTCCTGAGACCACCAAACTTGTAATGAGGGCCTAAGACTGCAAGGTCAGCATTACAAAAACTGGAAAGGAGGCACAGACAGAGAGAGAGAGGATCGCAAGACAACAAAACATCACAGAAATCACAGAAGAAGAATTAATGGATGAAAATCAAATTGAGTCTCAGTCCCATCCCCAATCAATCATAAATCTGTTCCAAGTGAGGTAAAGCACAGCAGAAAAGCAAATTCTTGCTCTAGACGTACCATATTGTCCTAATTGCATGATGGCCTACAGTCAGAAAAGAACTGAAGTTTTAAAAATTTATATGAAGGCTAAAACTATTAAAATATCATGCAAACCAAATGAAGAAACAAACAAATACTAAGCCTCCAAATGAACAACAGAATATGGGGCTGAAGGTGTCGGACATAAGTTTATTGAAAGAGCTAACCATGCTAGAAAAGAAGTGCTTCGGGGTAGCTGGGTCGGTGATGGAGCAAATAGTAATTGAAAACCAGGGTCTGGAGGAGTGGGGTAATGTGGAATCCCCCTTCGGGGCTAAATCAACATTTGTACCTATCATGTCACTTGATGTGATTGATGTGTTGCATGAAACATTAATTCATGGGATCAAGAAGGCATGTAGATCATTGCATGAGAAACGGATGATTCTGGCTAAAGATATCAATCGCTGTCACAGGTCCTGCCCAGCAAAAACAGCTACCGCCCGAGTTTTGGCACCTGGGAGGTAGCACGAGTTGGCCCTGGGTGGTGGTGGTCCTCAGGGTCATGTAAATCTCCAGGAGGGTGGCTGCATGTCCCCTCCTCCTTTGATTGGAATGGTCCGGTCCGAGAAGTGGTGGTCTCTGGGGCTTTATATGATCTATGGGGGGAGGGGTGCGGCACCCTCCATATGTTTTATAATTTCTATGGTCCTGGGGAGATGGTGGTTCCCAGTGCCTAGGGTTCAGTGTGGAAAGTGTCTTAAAATGTGTTTGCATCCCTAGGAAGCTGGCAGTCTCTGGGTCCTGGGGGGGATCAGTGAGGTCCCCCTATGATATACATTATGTAGCCCTACGGAGGTGGTGGTCGCCGGGGCCTGGGGGTCCATACGGCCCTCTGTTTCTTAATTGATGTTAGTCCCGGGGAGGTGGTGGTCTCCAGGCCCTGGGGGGGGGGGGGAGTCCACATGCACAGTATACATTATTTGGCCCTGGGGCGTTGGTGGTCCCCGGGACCTGGTGGGAGGTCTGCACGCCCCCCCCATTTCTTTGTGATGATATCCGTGGGGAATCTAACAACTCTAGGAGGGGAGTCCTCTGAGCCACCCCTTGGTTCTATATGTAAAAAGACAGGTCCTGGCAGATCCCACGTGCATCCACCTAAAGGAGTTGGTGTGAGTCATAAGTGCAGGCCCCTATACATAATCCAAGACATCAGTGTCGCAACTGCCAGACACTAAAAATTCACACTCCAGAGTCAGGTTCCAAGCAGTTTATTGGCAACTAGGACGAACAATCTGTCTCCATGATTGTGCTGAAATTATATTTTTAAGGGCAAGTATGTCCTTATCGGCATTTGTCGTGGCAATAATCTGTTTGATGGACAGACCTGCAGGTGTGCTAGGCTTTACAATTAAGTTGATGTATTCCTCAGCAGTTTTTTATGGTGAGCTGTGCCGCTATAGCGGTACTCATGACAAATAATCTGTAGAGCTTTGATTTCAGGCTTGTGCACAATTGTATAGTTGTACTCTTGTGGATGGAATTGTGCTCTTTCAAATCAAGCGGACACCTTGCGCTTCGATTTCCGAAAATGATGAGCAACGCCAGGTGGTTTGTGAGGATCATGAAATGTTTGCCACACAAAAACACAAGAAACACAAGAAAATTTTCACAGGTGCATACTACTGTTAGACTTTCTTTTTCCTGCTGGGAATAGGCACTTTGGGGGTTATTCCAACTTTGGAGGATGTGGTAATCCGTCCCAAATGTGACGGATTTACCACCAGCCGTATTACGAGTTCCATAGGATATAATGGACTCGTAATACGGCTGGTGGTATATCCGTCACTTTACCGTCACTTTTGGGATGGATTACCACTTCCTCCAAAGTTGGAATAACCCCCTTTGTTTGTTAGGCAAGCTTTCAGAGGCATGCACAACAACGTGTCTTTTAGCATTTGGATGTCCATTGTCATCCCCAAGGATTGCTTCCAGCCTCAGCCTCACCGGGATTGCATCAACAGTGATCTCAGTGTGCAGTTTAGGATCAAAGTAAGCCATCTCAGTAGCATTTTCAATCGCATGTTTTATACTTTTGAAGCTGTCATCACATTTAACTGACCATTGGAACTGGACATTCTGGTTTGTCAGGTCTGGAAATGCAGCACACACTGGGGCAAATTTACAAATGTACATCTTGTAGAGGACAGCAGGCTGATAGTGCTCACACTTTATCAGGATCAGAAGTCATCCCTCCATCAGAAAATACATGCCCAAAGAACTTGAGTTTTGTTTTGAGAAAGTCACACTTTCGACATTTCATATGAGCCCTGCATCTGTAAGTAACCGACACACTTGTTTGAGAGCCTTATCAAACTCCTTCTGTGTTGTTCCAAACACAAGTATAACCATCACTGTGATTGAAGGCATGTGTAACAGGCTCAATATTTCTTTGTATAACATCTTGGAATATTGCAGCAGATGACAATCCAAAGCTCAATTCTTTGTATTTAAACAAGCCAACTTGAGTTGAGAAAGTGGTAATTTACCTGCAGTTTTCTTCCAGTTCGATTTGGTTGTATCCCTTTATCAGGTCAAGACTAGAGAAGGCTTTGGCTCCATTCAGCTGCATGATCATATCTGCAATGTGAGGACCTTGATGTCTTTCTCTCTTGATTGCTTTGTTGACTTGGCACATATCCATGCACATGTGCACTGCACCAACACTGTCCTTTGTTGGTACTACCACTATGGGCAACCCCCATGGTGTGGGACCAGTGGAGCGCTGGCCAATGTTATGTTTCAGCAAGGCTTCTAGTTCCTTCTCAACCGCTTCTTGTAGATGAAATGCTATTCTGAGGTGTCACTATGCAACAGCTTGGATGTCTTCATTAACCCCTTCTGTGCCCAGGACGTAATGGTTACGTCCTGAGGCACAGTGCTGCTGTGCCCAGGACGTAACCATTACGTCCTGTGCACAGAGCCCAGAGGGAGCGCTAGCGCTCCCTCTGTGGGGTTCCCCCCCACCCCCCCAAGTCAGGGATGGAAGGGGAAGCCCTTCCCCTTCCACCCCCGACCCCCCCAACCCCCCCTGTGACGTCAGCGCGCGAGTGCGCGCTGATTAGTCACAGGGTCTCCCCCATCGCGCTGGAAGCAGAGCTTCCAGCGCGATTGAAAAAGAAATGCTTTTGCATTTCTTTTTCAATCCCATGGGGGAGGCCCCGAGAGGCTTCAAAGGGAAGGAAATGTATTTCCTTCCCTTTGAAGTCTCTCACAGGTTTCAAAAGCCGGATTGCTTGCAATCTGGCTTTTGAAACCCCACTAGACACCAGGGATTTTTTTTTCTTTCAGTGAAATTGGCAAAAGGGAGCGACCCCTTGGGCAAGGGTCGCTCCCGGGGGGCATTTTTTTAGGAAGGCCTTTTCTGCCCCCCCTGGGGGCAGATTGGCCTATTATTAGGCCGATCTGCCCCCAGGGGGGCAGAAACCTCTAGGCACCAGGGACCTTTTTTTTTATTTTTATTTTTTGTGATGATTTCTTTTTTTTTTAGGTGGGGAGCGATCCCTTAGGCAAGGGTCGCTCCCCTACGGGGCAATATATACTTAGGCCATTTCTGCCCCCCTTGGGGGCAGATTGGCCTATTTTGATGAGGCCAATCTGCCCCCAAGGGGGGCAGAAACCATTAGGCACCAGGGAGTTTGTTTTTGCGCACGAATTTCACGCAACAGGAGCGACCCCTTTGGCAAGGGTCGCTCCCAGGGGGGGCATTTTTTGGGGAAGGCCTTTTCTGCCCCCCCTGGGGACAGATCGGCCTATTATTAGGCCGATCTGCCCCCGGGGGGGCAGAAACCTCTAGGCACCAGGGATCTTTTTTTTTTTTTTCTTTTTGTTATGTTTTCTTTTTTTTTTAGGTGGGGAGCGACCTCTTAGGCAAGGGTCGCTCCCCTAGGGGGCAAATTATATTTAGGCCATTTCTGCCCCCCTTGGGGGCAGATTGGCCTATTTTGATGAGGCCAATCTGCTCCCAAGGGGGGCAGAAACCATTAGACACCAGGGAGTTTTTTTTTTGTGTGAATTTCACGCAAGGGGAGCGACCCCTTAGGCAAGGGTCGCTCCCTGGGGGGGGGGGGATTATTTTAGGCCATTTCTGCCCCCCTGGGGGGGGTAGATCAGCCTATTTTGATTCGGCTGATCTGCCCCCAAGGGGGGCAGAAACCACTAGGCACCAGGGATTTTTTTGTTTTTCTGTTTTACAGATGGGGAGCGACCCCCTTGGACAAGGGTCGCTCCCCTGGAGGGGCAAAATGTATTTAGGCCATTTCTGCCCGCTTTGGGGGCAGATCGGCCGATTTTAGGTCAATCTGCCCCCAAGGGGGGCAGAAACCACTAGGCACCAGGGATCTTTTTTTTGCGCCGTCACACAAGGGGAGCGACCTTGTAGTCAAGGGTCGCTCCCCGGGGGGGGTGGGGGGTGGGGGGGGCAAAATTATTTTAGGCCATCTCTGCCCCCCCTGGGGGCAGATCGCCCTATTGGTATTAGGCCGATCTACCCCCAGGGGGGGCAGAAACCTCTAGGCGCCAGGGCAAATTTTTTTTTTGTGTTTTTTTTTTTTTTTTTTTTTAGAGATGGGCAGCGACCCATCAGGCAAGGGTCGCTCCCCTGGGGGGCAAATTGTATTTAGACCATTTCTGCCCCCCTTGGGGGCAGATTGGTCGATTTTAGGTCAATCTGTCCCAAGGGGGCAGAAACCACTAGGCACCGGGGATTTGTTTTTTGGCGCCAATGTCACGCAAGGGGAGCGACCCCGTAGGCAAGGGTCGCTCCGGGGGGTGGGGTGGGGTGGGTGTTCGGGGGCAAATTTATTTTAGGCCATTTCTGCCCCCCCTGGGGGCAGATCGGCCTTTTATTAGGCCGATCTGCGCCCAGGAGGGGCAGAAACCTGTAGGCGCCAGGGCAAATTTTTTTTTGTTTGTTTGTTTGTTTTTTTAGAGATGGGGAGCGACCCATCAGACAAGGGTCGCTCCCCTGGCGGGCAAACTGTGTTTAGACCATTTCTGCCCCCCCTTGGGGGCAGATTGGTTGATTTTAGGTCAATCTGCCCCAAGGGGCAGAAACCACTAGGCACCGGGATTTGTTTTTTGGCGCCAATGTCACGCAGGGGGAGCGACCCCGTAGGCAAGGGTCGCTCCGGGGGGGGGGGGGGAACGGAGGGGGTGTTCGGGGGGCAAATTTATTTTAGGCCATTTCTGCCCCCCCTGGGGGCAGATCGGCCTATTATTAGGCCGATCTGCCCCCAGGGGGGGGGCAGAAACCTCTTGTTGCCAGGGCAAATTTTTTTTTGTGTCTTTTTTTTAGTTTGTTTGTTTTTTTAGAGATGGGGAGCGACCCATCAGACAAGGGTCGCTCCCCTGGGGGGCAAACTGTGTTTAGACCATTTCTGCCCCCCTTGGGGGCAGATTGGTCGATTTTAGGTCAATCTGCTCCAAGGGGGCAGAAACCACTAGGCACCGGGGATTTGTTTTTTGGTGCCAATGTCACGCAGGGGGAGCGACCCCGTAGGCAAGGGTCGCACCTGGGCAGGAGGGGTTTGGGGGGGTGGGGGGTCAAATTTATTTTAGGGCATTTCCCCCCCCCTGGGGCCGGCTGAGCTAGAGGCCAAAATCCACATGTAGGCACTTTGCAAAAAACACCTCTGTTTTCTGTGAAAAAATATGTTGTGTCCACGTTGTGTTTTGGGCCATTTCCTTTCTTGGGCGCTAGGCCTACCCACACAAGTGAGGTACCATTTTTATGGAGAGACTTAGGGGAACGCTGGGTGGAAGGAAATTTGTGGCTCCTCTCAGATTCCAGAACTTTCTGTCACAGAAATGAGAGGAAAAAGTGTTTTTTGGCCAGATTTTGATGTTTGCAAAGGATTCTGGGTAACAGAAGCTGGTCAGAGCCCCGCAAATCACCCCATCTTGGATTCCCCTAGGTCTCTAGTTTTCAAAAATGCGCTGGTTTGCTAGGTTTCCCCAGGTGCCGGCTGAGCTAGAGGCCAAAATCCACACGTAGGCACTGTTTTCTATGAAAAAATGTGATGTGTCCACGTTGTGTTTTGGGCCATTTCCTGTCGCGAGCGCTAGGCCTACCCACACAAGTGAGGTATCATTTTTATCGGGAGACGTGGGGGAACGCTGGGTGGAAGGAAATTTGTGGCTCCTCTCAGATTCCAGAACTTTCTGCCACAGAAATGTGAGGAACATGTGTTTTTTTTAGCCAAATTTTGAGGTTTGCAAAGGATTCTGGGTAACAAAACCTGGTCCCAGCCACACAAGTCACCCCATCTTGGATTCCCCTAGGTCTCTAGTTTTCAGAAATGCACAGGTTTGGTAGGTTTCCCTAGGTGGCGGCTGAGCTACAGGCCAAAATCCACAGGTAGGCACTTTGCTAAAAACAGGTCTGTTTTCTGTGATGTGTCCACGTTGCGCTATGGGGCGTTTCCTGTCGCGGGCGCTAGGCCTACCCACACAAGTGAGGTATCATTTTTATCGGGAGACGTGGGGGAACGCTGGGTGGAAGGAAATGTGTGGCTGCTCTCAGATTCCAGAACTTTCTGCCACAGAAATGTGAGGAACATGTGTTTTTTTAGCCACATTTTGAGGTTTGCAAAGGATTCTGGGTAACAGAACCTGGTCCCAGACACACAAGTCACCCCATCTTGGATTCCCCCAGGTCTCTAGTTTTCAGAAATGCACAGGTTTGGTAGGTTTCCCTAGGTGGCGGCTGAGCTACAGGCCAAAATCTACAGGTAGGCACTTTGCAAAAAACACCTCTGTTTTCCTTCAAAAATTTGGTTGTGTCCACGTTGCGCTTTGGGGCGTTTCCTGTCGTGGGCGCTAGGCCTACCCACACAAGTGAGGTATCATTTTTATCGGTTGACGTGGGGGAACACTGGGTGGAAGGAAATTTGTGGCTCCTCTCAGATTCCAGAACTTTCTGCCACAGAAATGTGAGGAACATGTGTTTTTTTAGCCAAATTTTGAGGTTTGCAAAGGATTCTGGGTAACAGAACCTGGTCCCAGCCACACAAGTCACCCCATCTTGGATTCCCCTAGGTCTCTAGTTTTCAGAAATGCACAGGTTTGGTAGGTTTCCCTAGGTGGCGGCTGAGCTACAGGCCAAAATCCACAGGTAGGCACTTTGCTAAAAACAGGTCTATTTTCTGTGATGTGTCCACGTTGCGCTTTGGGGCGTTTCCTGTCGCGGGCGCTAGGCCTACCCACACAAGTGAGGTATCATTTTTATCAGGAGACGTGGGGGAACGCTGGGTGGAAGGAAATGTGTGGCTCCTCTCAGATTCCAGAACTTTCTGCCACAGAAATGTGAGGAACATGTGTTTTTTTAGCCACATTTTGAGGTTTGCAAAGGATTCTGGGTAACAGAACCTGGTCCCAGACACACAAGTCACCCCATCTTGGATTCCCCCAGGTCTCTAGTTTTCAGAAATGCACAGGTTTGGTAGGTTTCCCTTGGTGGCGGCTGAGCTACAGGCCAAAATCTACAGGTAGGCACTTTGCAAAAAACACCTCTGTTTTCCTTCAAAACTTTGGTTGTGTCCACGTTGCGCTTTGGGGCGTTTCCTGTCGTGGGCGCTAGGCCTACCCACACAAGTGAGGTATCATTTTTATCGGGAGACGTGGGGGAACGCTGGGTGGAAGGAAATTTGTGGCTCCTCTCAGATTCCAGAACTTTCTGCCACAGAAATGTGAGGAACATGTGTTTTTTTAGCCAAATTTTGAGGTTTGCAAAGGATTCTGGGTAACAGAACCTGGTCCCAGCCACACAAGTCACCCCATCTTGGATTCCCCTAGGTCTCTAGTTTTCAGAAATGCACAGGTTTGGTAGGTTTCCCTAGGTGGCGGCTGAGCTACAGGCCAAAATCCACAGGTAGGCACTTTGCTAAAAACAGGTCTGTTTTCTGTGATGTGTCCACGTTGCGCTTTGGGGCGTTTCCTGTCGCGGGCGCTAGGCCTACCCACACAAGTGAGGTATCATTTTTATCAGGAGACGTGGGGGAACGCTGGGTGGAAGGAAATGTGTGGCTCCTCTCAGATTCCAGAACTTTCTGCCACAGAAATGTGAGGAACATGTGTTTTTTTAGCCACATTTTGAGGTTTGCAAAGGATTCTGGGTAACAGAACCTGGTCCCAGACACACAAGTCACCCCATCTTGGATTCCCCCAGGTCTCTAGTTTTCAGAAATGCACAGGTTTGGTAGGTTTCCCTAGGTGGCGGCTGAGCTACAGGCCAAAATCTACAGGTAGGCACTTTGCAAAAAACACCTCTGTTTTCCTTCAAAACTTTGGTTGTGTCCACGTTGCGCTTTGGGGCGTTTCCTGTCGTGGGCGCTAGGCCTACCCACACAAGTGAGGTATCATTTTTATCGGGAGACGTGGGGGAACGCTGGGTGGAAGGAAATTTGTGGCTCCTCTCAGGTTCCAGAACTTTCTGCCACAGAAATGTGAGGAACATGTGTTTTTTTAGCCAAATTTTGAGGTTTGCAAAGGATTCTGGGTAACAGAACCTGGTCCCAGCCACACAAGTCACCCCATCTTGGATTCCCCTAGGTCTCTAGTTTTCAGAAATGCACAGGTTTGGTAGGTTTCCCTAGGTGGCGGCTGAGCTACAGGCCAAAATCCACAGGTAGGCACTTTGCTAAAAACAGGTCTGTTTTCTGTGATGTGTCCACGTTGCGCTTTGGGGCGTTTCCTGTCGCGGGCGCTAGGCCTACCCACACAAGTGAGGTATCATTTTTATCAGGAGACGTGGGGGAACGCTGGGTGGAAGGAAATGTGTGGCTCCTCTCAGATTCCAGAACTTTCTGCCACAGAAATGTGAGGAACATGTGTTTTTTTAGCCACATTTTGAGGTTTGCAAAGGATTCTGGGTAACAGAACCTGGTCCCAGACACACAAGTCACCCCATCTTGGATTCCCCCAGGTCTCTAGTTTTCAGAAATGCACAGGTTTGGTAGGTTTCCCTAGGTGGCGGCTGAGCTACAGGCCAAAATCTACAGGTAGGCACTTTGCAAAAAACACCTCTGTTTTCCTTCAAAAATTTGGCTGTGTCCACGTTGCGCTTTGGGGCGTTTCCTGTCGCGGGCGCTAGGCCTACCCACACAAGTGAGGTATCATTTTTATCGGGAGATGTGCGGGAACGCTGGGTGGAAGGAAATTTGTGGCTCCTCTCAGATTCCAGAACTTTCTGCCACAGAAATGTGAGGAACATTTGTTTTTTTAGCCAAATTTTGAGGTTTGCAAAGGATTCTGGGTAACAGAACCTGGTCCCAGCCACACAAGTCACCCCATCTTGGATTCCCCTAGGTCTCTAGTTTTCAGAAATGCACAGGTTTGGTAGGTTTCCCTAGGTGGCGGCTGAGCTAAAGGCCAAAATCTACAGGTAGGCACTTTGCTAAAAACAGGTCTGTTTTCTGTGATGTGTCCACGTTGTGTTTTGGGGCGTATCCTGTCGCGGGCGCTAGGCCTACCCACACAAGTGAGGTATCATTTTTATCGGGAGACTTGGGGGAACATAGAATACAAAACAAGTGTTATTGCCCCTTGTCTTTCTCTACATTTTTCCCTTCCAAATGTAAGACAGTGTGTAAAAAAGACATCTATTTGAGAAATGCCCTGTAATTCACATGCTAGTATGGGCACCCTGGAATTCAGAGATGTGCAAATAACCACTGCTTCTCAACACCTTACCTTGTGCCCATTTTGGAAATACAAAGGTTTTCTTGATAGCTATTTTTTACTCTTTATATTTCAGCAAATGAATTGCTGTATACCCGGCATAGAATGAAAACCCACTGCAGGGTGCAGGTCATTTATTGGCTCTGGGTACCTAGAGTTCTTGATGAACCTACAAGCCCTATATATCCCCACAACCAGAAGAGTCCAGCAGACGTAACGGTGTATTGCTTTCGAAAATCTGACATTGCAGGAAAAAATTACAGAGTAAAACTTAGAGAAAAATTGATTTTTTTTCACCTCAATTTCAATATTTTTCTTTTTCAGTTGTTATTTTCTGTAGGAAACCCTTGTAGGATCTACACAAATTACCCCTTGCTGAATTCAGAAGTTTGTCTACTTTTCAGAAATGTTGCGGTTTCTGGGATCCAGCATTGGTTTCATGCCCATTTCTGTCACTGACTGGAAGGAAGCTGAAAGCACAAAAAATCGTAAAAATGGGGTATGTCCCAGTAAAATGCCAAAATTGTGTTGAAAAATTGGGTTTTCTGATTCAAGTCTGCCTGTTCCTGAAAGCTGGGAAGCTGGTGATTTTATCACCGCAAAGCCTTTGTTGATGCCCTTTTCAGGGAAAAAACCACAAGCCTTCTTCTGCAGGCCATTTTTCAATTTTTTTTTAAAAAAACGAAATTTTCACTGTTTTTTGGCTGATTTCTTGGCCTCCTTCTGGGGAACCCACAAAGTCAGGGTACCTCTAGAATCCCTATGTTGTTGGAAAAAAAGGACGCAAATTTGGTGTGGGTAGCTTACGTGAACAAAAAGTTATGAGGGCCTAAGCGCGAACTGCTCCAAATAGCCAAAAAAAGGCTCGGCACAGGAGGGGGAAAAGGCCTGGCAGCGAAGGGGTTAATGTGAAGTTGCACTTGTTTTGAGCCTTCCTAGGCCAAGAAACAGTGACAGGAACTAATTCACTATTTCAGATTGTAAATTTAGGTTGTAATTGATAGATATCAATCCCATGTCAGCAGCAGTTGCAAAAGTAAGCAGGGATGCACTAGATAGAGTGCCTTGAAAGTTGTGGATTGGGTTCTGCACAAACATCTTTGTATGCTGCAAGGTCACTGTGAATGATCCTTAGCTCTACAATGGTTTTGAAGCAGCCCATGTGTACGCCTTCGTATTTGATGAGTCTCAGCCCAGGTGACAAAGGGGGTGATTCTGAGTCTGGCGGGCGGCGGAGGCCGCCCGCCAGACTTCCCCCACCAAAATACCGCTCCGCGGTCGAAAGACCGCTGAGGGTATTTTGGGATTTGCCCTGGGCTGGCGGGCGACCGCCAAAAGGCCACCCGCCAGCCCAGGGCAAATCATCCTTCCCACGAGGACGCCGGCTCAGAATTGAGCCGGCGCAGTGGGAAGGTGCGACGGGTGCAGTGGCACCCGTCGCGTATTTCAGTGTCTGCATAGCAGACACTGAAATACAAAGTGGGGCCCTCTTACGGGGGCCCCTGCAGTGCCCAGTGCAGGGCCCCGCGGCACCCCCTACCGCCATCCTGTTCCTGGCGGGAGACCCGCCAGGAACAGGATGGCGGTAGGGGGTGTCAGAATCCCCATGGCGGCGGAGCGCGCTCCGCCGCCATGGAGGATTCACAAGGGCAGCGGAAAACCGGCGGGAGACCGCCGGTTTTCCGCATCTGACCGCGGCCGAACCGCCGCGGTCAGAATGCCCTGCGGGGCACCGCCAGCCTGTCGGAAGGAAGGTTTGGGCCTGGCAATATGGTTAACTTGCCAGATCAACACAGCATTTTAAAACTGCACCCACAGGCTCTGCAATGGCAGTCCTGAGTCAAGTTTAAAGGTCTGCTGTAGTGTGTGGCACAATTAGTGCTGCAGGCCCAACTCTAGCGTTTAATATATAGGCCCTACCACATGTAGTGCATCTTTCTAGGGTGTTATAAGTAAATGGAATATGCCATTTGTGGATAAGCCAATTGTAACATGTTTTAGTGACAGAGCACATGTACTTTAGCACTGGTCAGTAGTTGAAAGTGCGCAGCGTCCTAAAGTCACCAAATAGAAGTCCGCAAAATAGGAAGTCAGAAGGCAAAATGTTTGGGGAAACCAGACCAAAGATGCCAGGTCTCACAGTAGCCCTCTTTAGTCATTTTAAAACAAGGACTAGAACCAGCGCTGCAAACGCATAGTGACAGGTCATACACAGTGCACATTCATGCATCAGCAAATGCAAGATGGACAGTGTTCTGGACCTACATCATGTCAGGTGAATGAACTGGGGCAGGGGTACATTTAACTGTATACCAAAAAAGAAACAACAGGAGTTAGGGATGATGCTGTCTTCCCAAATGATCCCGCCTTTTGAATCTATTATGTTTTTAAATATCTTGAATTAGGAAAATGATGAGACAGCAGAGTTAGAGGCCAAACAACCCACCAAGTACCGTGCCTTCTTAGTTTTAATGGTTGCTGAGAGTCACAAATCCTTTTAATAATCTGAAAGTGAGACTATGGGGCCCCTTCTAACAGAGCTACGAACTTTATGCATTCCATGCACAAATAGCTTATACATTCCAGGTTACTTCTTTGTATTCTGGCATGTGTAGTGATGTTTTCAGAACTACCATAATCACAATGCACAGAAAATACTTTGATGGGTTGTTTGTTTCTTGCATTGAGCTGAGAAACTGGAGTGATTTATGCACATACTTCACATGCTATTCAGTATTATCCCTACTTAGTTAGCATTGTTGTGCACTAGTACAGGTCCCAGTGCTTTGTACATTCATTCTATGACTAGACACCTCCATTTGCCCTAGGGGATTCTTCCATGCATTTACTGCCTGAAGAAATATGTTCTAATTTTACTCCTGACCTTCCTCAAACCTATTAAGTGGCATATAATTTTTATCCTTAATCCATACGTTATGTGTTTTATTCATTCATGGTATATGAAAATGAACAAAAAAGGAAATCTGAAATGTATCGCTGTATCCCAACTCTGCATGTAAAATATTGTTTGCTCTTCAGCTCTATCCAGGTGGCTGGTTGACACCTGTTCGGTATAAGTCAATAAGGACGCTCAATGAAGGACCACATGCCAATTATAAATAAATTTAGCTTTACTATAATTTCAGATAAATGCAGGCATTTAGCACATTAACAATAGTGAAATAAGAATGGCAATGAAAAGCACCTATTCATATATATGTACACTACAGATAGTATCTATGTATACGAATGAGCAAAGAGTTCATTGACAGAGTAAGAATAGTAAATAAAAAAAATATCTATATAAATGTTTATATATAAGTACACTACAAAGAGCATCTATGCATACATCTGAGTAAAGAGTTCATTGACAGATATAAACTTGGAATAACTGTATACCAACATGCAATACCCTATGATGTTCAGGGAGCAGAATATTAACGAGTTGAATACTTCAGATAAGCTTTGATTTACTGCACACTAAAATGCACATTTCAATTACTGTGGCAGACTTACACTACGATGTTAAGTAAAGCAGGAAAAACTATAAACGAGCTGAATTTCTTAGATTATAAACAGAGTGCAAATATAATAATCAATCATAATAATAGAGCAGTGAAACGAAAAGCCTTTCATCCCTGGGTGGAACTTAACTTAGTCACTTAGTCCACGAGTGCTGGGAAACCCTCTACCGCCCGCTTGAACCTCTCTCCCCCTCGAGCGTCACGATCTTGGAACAGCAAAACAGGGAGGCAGCTCTGGGTCTGAAGATGACAGTTTCATAACTCCATCTGCGAGCTTCAAAATTCCCTCACCCACCTTTCAGTGTTTAAATAACCTGAAGCTTGAATTCTACCCCCTTCCAGTATTTTCTAGCTATGTTATCAGTACATGTCTCTTGGCTGCCTTGCCATTCCCTGGCCATTGTTTTCATTCCATCTTTTACTGTAGTCTTGTTCTCAAGGTTGAGACTGACTCTCCTTTACAGCCTGTTTCTCACACATGCAGCTGCGAATAAGTTTATCTACGGAATGTCAAAAGAAAACAAGCTTGAAAGTGAACATCGTGAATTTCTTTCACGTTGTTCTGGCTTCGGCAGGCATCACGCTCATCTACACTGTTCAAGCTAATTAACCCTTCGCGTTACAATGTCTTCCGCATCTTTCCCTACTACTACACTGATCACTCATTTTATAACATTATGGAAGCTGCACTGTTGAATGTCAATGGGCAGTGGTGGAAAGCCTCTGTCATGTTAAGGTTATTTTCACACATATGCCCTCATAATAATATTGGTGGTAAAAAACGCCTATGCAACGACTGCCAAAAGACCGTCGCCGCGGCTGCCATCCGTCCGCCACAATATGACCACTGCCAGATTTCTGCCACAAGAAGGGGCGGAAATCCGGCTGTGGCCATACTGGCAGATGGCGGTAAGGTGGCACTTCTCCCACCAGCATTGACATGCCAGTGGACTACCACCAGCCGTGTTATGAAAAATAATACGGCCTGGTGGTGTTTTTCTGGTGGGTGCTGCTGGCGGTAGCAGTGCCCCATCCCATCTCATGCCGGAAGACCGCCTGGATCCAGGTAAGTCAGGTCTCTGACACGGGAGGTGGGGTGGGTGTTGTGTGTGCGTGGGGGTGTGTGTGCATGTATGTGTGAGTGTGTGCGTGGATGCAGGTGTGTGTCTAGTGTTGATTGTATGTGTGATTGTATGGAAGTGTCAGTACATGTATATATGGAAATAAGAATGCGTGTCTGCATGCATGTTTTGAAGTGTGTGTGACTGGATGAATGCATGCGTGTATATATCTGTGAATGAGTGTGTGTCTGCGTGTGTAGGTGATTGGGGGTGTGGATGTGGGGGGTTGGTGGGGTGTTTGGAGAGGTAGTGGGGTGGGGTGGTCGTTGGAGAGGTGGGAGCCTCCTATCAGTGACAAGGAAGGAATGTCCCTGATAGGGCCTACCCCCATGGTTTTCATGGCTTTACAAATGCCACGAAAACCATGGCGGTAGGCAGGGCCATAATCCTGCAGGCGGCACAGTGGTGGCCGCCATACTGCAGATGGTTATCTCCAGCGTGGCGCTGCTACCACCATGGCGGTCGGAGTGGTACATTGGCAGGTTGGCTTCAGCTATACCCGCCAATGTCATAATGTGGGGGTAAGTACCGCCAGCCTGTTGGCGGTACTACTGCCACATTAACGCCAACTGCAGGGGTCATAATGATCCCCATAGTCATTTGCCTTTTTCAACACGTGTGTGAGAGGAGTGGGGCAAGGCACTGGTAGTTGTGGGATACAATGGCAACTACTGGTAAGCGGGGCCTGGTTTGTCCACAATTTCCATCAGTAATCAGGAGTCCTATCTTCTCAGATGTACCAAAGACTCCCCTACATTAAGAAAATGGAGGAGCAAGATGAGGAGGAGAACAGAAAGAATGATCAATTAATGGTGATATGACCTCCAAGGATCACTCCAGTATCCAAGTGCAAGCAGTTGTGAGGTTGTCAATGGCCACTTTTTGTAGGACACATTGAACATGTGCAGGCTTCTTATCTAACAACATTGATTGTAGGTGGAACAATGATGTATTTCCGATGTTAAATCTTCACTTTTCAAGTGCCTCCTAAGGGACTAGTCCTAACATTCTTCAATGTAAATTGAAGTGCTACTTGGTACACCCCTTACACCTAGTTCCCCAACGCAAAATAAACAGATGTATGGTAAACCATCACTTTAAGATTTCTGAACACTTAACATAGGTCATCTGAAACTGACAAGGAGGACAGGTGAGATGGAAAAGTAAGTCCACAACATGGGAAAGATTTGGAAAAAAATGGATTGATTGATGAATGTGGCTTGTGAATGGTAGTCGTTCATTGAAAAACAGTATGAGGTTGTGAGAAGAAGAGCAGGATTGTTAATGCTTTTATAAGGGATATAATTAATTGTTCTGCTGCATTATCACCCACATTTTACACATTTTACACAATATGCATGCAGTACCTTGGAATAGTAATCGACAACCAGCTCACTATGACTGGCCATGTGAACACAGTCTTCACCTCTTGCTTCCGCACATCAAGATGCACAAGATTTTCAAACGGCTCCCAACCATCACTTGCAGAACAGTCAACCAAGCCCTCATCTCCAGCAACGTGGACTACGTCAACAAATTCTGTGCTGACCCTATTGGCTCCATGTACCTCAACAACTGCATAAACTTCCATAACCCAACCAGACACCCCGCCCCCCCAACTAGACACCTATTCGAACCCGCCTCACCCTTCACATGTATACTCTGAGCCAGATCCAGTGGTAATGCCTTCTCCTACATTGCTACTAAAGCCTGAAACGACCTGTCCCTGCCCATCAGAGTCACCTCTTCAGTTCTTGAATTCCACAAGATACTGAAGACATGACTCTTTACACAGCCTGACCTTGGCTCGCCCCACTCAGCTCCCAGTTGTGTGCTACACAAATACACATAACATAACACAACACAATGTAACAAATTCCCAAGATGACGCAATCTGCAAATGAGGAACACTTATAACTGCCTGATTTGATGAATGAGTGTCCCATTTAATTTGGTACCTAAGAATATTTTCTGTCCCAGTAGAACCATGCCCGCCTCAGCCAAACATTTTCACTTTAGGCTGCAGGGGTCTGTGAGGGAAGAATGGGTTCTGATTCCTGATACCTGGCGCACCATTATCAAATAAGCCTGTGCTGCCCTAGGCAAACAGGGATAGGTGCAGCTATATAAGACGTTTTAAACTCTTGCACTTCGGATGCAGTGCTCTAGCTGTCACCTGCCCTCCTCAGTGCAGTCTTAGCTGCTATTCAAAATAAGAACCTATTTTGGAAGAGAAATTAGTTTCTGCATAGAGCACATCAAGACTGACGTAGAAGAGATTTCTTGAAGAAAAGGCGCCCACTGCTGCATTTTTGAGTTAATCTTTAGGCAGAGCACGGTAAAAGTTAGAGATAGTCGGTTGAGGAGACGTGGCTTTTGGCACAGCACTGAAGAGGTCCTGAGCTAACGCAATAAAATATCATATTCAGTGCAATGTACTTGCTGACCTAACACCTTCCCTCTGTCTGATATTTGGCAGTAGCAAGGAAATGTGTTTCTGCAGCAACCAGTGACTCTTGACAGGTGTGTGTGATTAAGTACCCTACTGAGATGCAAAAGTAGAAGCTTCTAGAATTAAAAATGTACTGATGAATGATGAAATGTGCGCGCATAATGAGGGGATACCATTACCTTTACTTCAAATGTGCAGGCTTCCAGATATTTTAAATTATTGTAACGGTGGAAAAAAGTGAATGATACACCGATCATAACTTTCCGTTGTATGAATCAAATCAGTTGAATGCAGTTAGGTCGATTAAGATTATATATTGTATCTTTATAAATTTAACCTATTTTGGGTGTCTGTATTTTTAAGTACTATTTGTCGAAGCGAAGATGGTTCCGTTTTTGTGTTTGAATTTATTCTCATAGCCGGAAACAAATCCTATGAGGCAAAATAATAACATGGGTGCTAAACTGTAAATGTTATGAGAGTAGATGTATGGCGGAAACATCTTTCAAAGGGATTACGCTCAAAGTCTGGTCGTGATGGCTATTCGAAGATTGTGTAATTGTATTGAGTAACATAAATGTCTGGGGCAATTATATGCAACCCTTCATCTTCATAAAAAGAAAGAAATCATATTTCTTATTTGATTTTCGGTGTACATAACTCGCACTATCAGATGTTGCAAAGCTCGCGATCAGATGACCACAACTATCCCGGTGTTTAATCTGTTCTTGGTATCAGACTCATTGTCACTTCACAGCAGCGTGCAGCCTGGAAGGCAGAGGAGGAAGGTTTAAATTCCAGTGATACTTCACTTTATGAAGATGATGATGTAGGGGAGGCCTTTGCACAACTGTTTTTCGATTCTAGAGAGTCACCGGTATTTCCTAAATGATACATAATGGTGAATGAATTGTGTGGGTAATAATAACCATCACAATAGGCAACACCTGAAAATGTAAAGAAATGCTGAGCATGTTACAATAAAAAAAGTTCACCTTGAATGAAAACATGAGCATTAAAAAAATAACGTACATGTTAAAATACACAAGCGCTTCATCTTCATTAAATTTCCAATCATTTCAAATCAACTATTTTCAGAAATGTCTATCTGTGTGCTATAATGTGGCAACCCCTGACTGAAAACAGGCGCCTCCCATTGTGTTTCATAAATCATCGAGGCCCCGTACACGTACTCAAAACCAGCTTAATGATTCAAACAGTTAAAACTAAAGTGCCATATGATTAAGCAAACCTATCATTTATGGTTAGAACATTACAGGATGCCTCATAAAGTGCCAGGTGCATAGGAAGACCAGAAAAGTATAGGCTACATATGTCATATTCCAACAGTTTGTAGTCACACCTCCGGTACCAAATGTTAACTATTGACCTTTGCAATTGTCAAAAGGTCGTTGCTACTGTGAACACGAAGGGTGATGTAGAGCCAAATTCATGCTCTGTAGCTCAGTTATTGCTAGGTTCAGATATTTTAATAATCAACAAATTCGCTGTTCATTGCTTCCTTAACAGATCTCACACCCAGTTGGTTGAAACATGGACGACAAAACCTTCTTCTAAGACCCAGTAGGTAAGGACAGATACAAATAACAAGTGAAAGAGACTCAAGGCTTTATCTACACCCGCCAAAACATATGCATAATATGTTAAACTTCAAGGATACTGTTAGAAATGGAGTCTCTAGTTGGAAGAGGTATACACCCTTGTCCAAATAGGAACCGCAATCCTAGTCAGGGTAAACCACACACAATCCAAATTATCCTGCGCCCACCCTTTGGTAGCTTGGCATTTAACTTAGAAGGCAATGTGTTAAGTATTTGTGCAATAAATCATAGAGTAACACAGAGAAAACACCACAGAAATACATCACACAGTTTTAGAGAAATATAAGATATTTATCTAGTTAAACTAAGGTCAAAATGATAAAGATTCAATAAGCGCAAGTTGAGATATCACTTTTGCAAGTTGAGAAAGTTTTAAATCTTAGAAATCAACAGTTGTTTCTTGTTTGGACAAAGTACCTAGTTTGCATCAAAATTACCACGCATGGAGACCGCAGAGGAGGAGATGTGTGGAAAAATAAGGTGTGCGTTGGATTTTCCGATGCTGCACAGACAAGGCGTTGTTTCTCTCCACGATGCAGGAAGCTTAGCGTCAATTTCCGGTGTGCAGTCTTGGTTTCTCACTGCGATGCGGGGATTTTTGGACGCTCCAGGACGATGAGGGGAAAAGCCTAGGTTTGCGGGAAGAAGTCACAGTCGTTGCGTTCATCCGATAGGTGATGCGTCAAATGTTCCGTTGAACAGCAATTGCTGTGACAATTGTTTACTCAGGAAGTCAGGCTGCGTCATTCCAGCTCAGCTGTGCGTTGAATTTCCAGTCACAATGCAGGTGCTGCGTCGATCTTTGCTTGGGAAGTCAGGCTGCACCATTCCGGTTCGACTGTGTGGCGATTTTCTCGTCGTTGAGCAGGCTGTGCGATGATCTTTGATGCACAAAGAGTTTCCTTGAAGAGATGAAGTCTTCTTGGCCCTGAGGCTTCAGAAAACAGGTGGCAAGCTCAAGCACTTCTCAACAAAGTCAGAGGGCGGCAGGGCAGCAGTCCTTTCCAGCAAAGCAGTCCAGATGAGTCCTTTGGGCAACCAGGCAGTTCCTCTTGACAGGTTGCAGGTACAGGTCCAGAAGTGTCTGAGTTGGTGGGGTCAGAGATCCAGTTTAAATACCCAAAAATGCCTTTGAAATGGAGGACACTTCAAAGAGTGGTTTTGAAGTGCACAAGTTCCCCTTTCAAAACATGTCTGTCTTCCAGGGTACAAGTAGGGGGTTTGGCAGTCCATTGTGTGGGGCAGGCCACTAGCCTTTGAAATCTAAGTGTCAGGCCCTCCACCCATTCAGTGTGCAGATGAGTGCAGGTGTGACTGAGTGTCCTGTGTTGGTGGTTGTCTGGGTGAACTGCACAAGGGAGCTGTCAACCAGCCCAGCCCAGACGTGGATTGGAGACAGGCTGTAAGGGACAGATGGATTTTAAGTGCAGAATAAGGCTCACTTTCTAAAAGTGCCATTTCTTAATTAGTAATATAAAACCCAACCTCAACAATAAGCAGGATTTTCTATTACCATTCTGTCTATCCTAAATATGACCTGGTTACCCCTTTCTGGCCAGAATCTACCACTCAGACAGGATATGAAGATAGCCCTACTGCTATCCTATGAAAGGAGCAGGCCTCACAGTAGTGGAAAACAAAACAAATTCAGGAGTTCTCCACTACCATGGCATATAAAACACACATGTACATGTCCTGCCTTTTTGTCTACATAGCACTCTCCCCCATGGGTTACCTAGGGCCTACCTAAGGGTGAATTATATGTAGAAAAAGGGGAGTTTAAGGCTTTGCAAGTACTTTTAAATGCCAAGTGGAAGTGGCAATGAAACTGCACACACACAGACCTTGCAATGGCAGGCATGAGACATAGTTAAGGGGCTACTTATGTGGATGGCACAGCCAGTGCTGCAGGCCCACTGGTGCCCTCTAGTAGCATTTAATTTACAGGCCCTGGGCACATGTAGTGCACTTTACTAGGGACTTACAAGCAAATTACATTTGCCAATTGGGTTATGAACCAATGTTACCATGTTTGTAGGGAGACAGCATATGCACTTTAGCACTGGTTAGCAGTGGTAAAGTGCGCTGAGTCCTAAAACCAGCAAAAACAGTGTCAGAAAAGTGGAGGGAGCCAGGCATAAAGTTGGGGATGACCACCCTAAGGCTGTCAAGTCTAACAGATACCAAAGCTTAAGCTGCAACAGCAAACATCACAGTTAATGTATTTGTCTCTTGAGAGCTTTCAAGTTCAAAGAGAGGTAGGGTTAGGGAAAGGGCAAGGTATACGTTGATATGAGAGTCTCTGTTCTGGGTAGTTTGCCCAGCGTCTCAATATTTGGCTTATATGAGTGATCCCTACCACCAACTTTGCTTATATTTTGAAACAGGGATATGCAATGCTGTTGTCCCATCATTCATTTAGATGGTGTTCTCTTAGAATTTTCTAAACACAGAGAATTCCATTGTCAGTGTATACCTCAAGATTCTCTTCCAACTCTTTCCAGATCAAGGGCCGGACATGGGTAGGTCTCAAGACAGAGCATTCCATTGTCAGTGTATTCCTTAAGTTTCTCTTCCAACTCTTTCCAGATCAAGGGCCTGACATAGGTAGGAATTTTTGTGATTCACTATTTGGTAATCACAAACACCAATGTACAAATGTGCCTTTGACACATTTTGTGATTCCCAGTGTTTCAGAAAGAGACCTATCTAATGAATAATAATGAGATAGGTCTCGGTTTGCGTCCCATTTAGAATAGCAAAAATCACATGGATAGTTGCACGATGGGGTCAGCCGACCACCATGTCCCCCATTCCTGTAAGGAAAACGGGATGTGTTTAAAAAAAAATAAAAGTTGTATTTTTATTTTTTAAGAGTAGACAGTTTTCCATGGGACCACTGCCTGCTCCTGAAAATGTTTTTAAAACATTCAGGAAGGATAGGTGTCCCTTGGGGATCCCTTCCCATTTACGAATGACCTACTAACAACTTGGTGGTAAATTGTCAATATTTTGTGACAGCATTATGGTTGCAAAACATTCATACATACCACTGGGATTCGTTATTAGGAAATGACACCCAAAACACACCCCTTCTAAGTCTCGAATCGCAAATCCAAATTGTGATTTGATAACAGGTTACTAAATCACAACTTGGTCTTTGTACATTTAAAAATGCTTTTTTGCATTAGCAAACTGTCAAATTCTGTGAATTGGGCTGTTTTGCAAACAATAAAGGCTATGCACACCTGGCCCTAAATGTTCAATAAATCCCCAGGCTCATTCCTTAGTCTAAAACAATAATTGGTGAATTGGAGGTCTGAAACACTTGGTAAATTGATCTTACCAAACTCCAGTCCGAGCTGACTCACTGGTGAGCTCTTGAGTAATCCAAACACAGACCTGATTACACCTGATTGTAATTTAATAAGGTAATTGTGCAACTTACAGCGCCAAACTGGGGACCCATGGAGAATTACTGCCTTGAGCTATGCTCTAAAAACTTCTAATATACATAAAAACCTCTAATATGCAGGTCCCCTTGGGTATATTTAAATGTCTGTTGATTTACCTAAGTTGTTTTTGCAACTAAAAATCATGAGTATGGATTGTACTGAGCTGGTGTTTAAATGTTAAATTAGAATCCAGCTACACTCTAAGGCAGAGATAGGAATCAATAATGGATATTATAGTACCTTTGATCTTGGTACTTGGTCTTAGTGTAACCAAATTTCAGAATCTTTCAGTTTGACAGATTTACGGGAATATTTACAAGTTCCACTGAGACACCAGAGTGTCACTTTTGACGCTTAGGTGGCGTAAACTCCTAACCTACATCTGCAAAGTGAAGTAAAGCCACCCTGCATGGCTTTTCATGGCCTTGTAGATATGGCTCGAGACACAGCAGTGCAAGTTGCTGTGTTGCCTCATACTGCATTAGTGAGGTGTGCCATGGGTATTACAGTGGGTGTTCCCACAAAACACCAATGGCATTTTGACACATCCCCTGATTCATGAAAAATCGTAAACCTGAGAATGCAGCAAAAGTCTATGCCTCCCTATGGGTGGAGAACGGGAGTCACAACATGGGGAAATAACATTATTTCTACCCGTCTTTTTTTCTTTCTATGCATGCTGCATTCTGCAGCACACCTATGAGAAAATTCCCTCCATGGATTGAGGTGTCCCTTCCTGCACAAAAACACTCAATCCCACAATGCAGACACCTTTGCACCATTGTGCAAGGGTGCCTTCAATGGCGCATGGCAGCCATTTGTGTGCCAGCGCAGGGAGAGAAGACAGAAATGCACCATATCTTGAGATATGCCACATTTCTTCCCTTGCACAGTGACGCAGAGCAGCACAGCAAGGTACTTGCTGTGCTGCCTTCAGCCATGGGGCTTGTAAATAGGACCCTCAGTTTTAATACATTGTCTTATTTGTACTTGCGGGATTACTGCGGTCTGATCTAATAGTGTTGTGTCGCTGGCATACTTCCGAAGGGGTATGGGCCAGGTGTACCAAAGGATTTTACCCATTCTGTGTCTGTGGGAAAAAGCTTTCGTACATATGGCCCTATGTGTCTTGCACCTAGTTTAGTGGGAAATATGTATTTCCTTTACAAAGTTGGTAGTAGTTCAGCTGTATAGGTGCTATAAAAGAGTGCTGTTAAAACACGGCCGTATTTCAGGCCCCTATTAACTGGAAATTTCTTGGACACTAATGAACCATTCCCCAACTTTACCCTTACCAGCGTATCAGTATGGAGAAGTCTAATTGCATTCAACAGGTGTTCTGGGATATTCCATTCCTTTGGCTTTCTTTGCATAATTTCATGGTTGACCTTGTCGAATAGGACGCTACAATCTAGAAAGTATACATGAAAATAAGTACCCAAGTAATCATTTTCCAAATAGTGTGAATACCGAAGTGCCTTGGTGCTACAACCGCTAAATAACAGAAGTGACAACAATTTCATGACCATCAGGTTGTCCATGGTTTACACGGCCTTTTCTGAAACCACACTGAAAGGTAAGAAGGATGTTGAATTTTTTTGCCCTCTCTTCAAGTTCTTTCAACAACATTCAGGAAAACAGCCTTAGCATTGTTATCTAAGAGAGCTATGGTTCTGGGATTCTGAGGATTATTTGGGTCTCTTTTTTATGAATGGGGTGCAGTATTAAGTCCTGACAATTATCCAGAATAGTCTTGGTGGCTAAACTTTCTTTATATAGTACTAGTATGGGACCACTACCGAATTTATGATCATGCTTAAAAACTGCTATAGGTACTTCATTTGCGCCTGGTACTCCATTACTCCTTAACAGTGTGACAGTATTTAAAATAGCTTTTTTTACACTGAGAGAGCATGATTAATATCAGATGACAGTATCACTGAATGCAGCATCATCACAATTTACTTCATTTCTGAAGTTAGCCTATTCATCTGTATCATTGAAAAGCAAACTTTGGAAACCCTGGGTATCGATTTGTTATCATATACCTGTTACAAATAATTTGTCCAAGTGTCTCCATCGATGTTGTTTATGATGATTTGGTGTGGATCTAGACTATGGATTAGCCTCCAGAATCCCTTATCGTCCTGAGTAGTGGCCGATTACAGTTGTTGTACGAATGCCTGGTCTCAAATACTGATTTTGCTTCCCAGCATCTCACTCAATAACTATACATCTGTCCTTTGATACTAGATTTAAAAGATCCTTTCCCTTCTTTTTGGAGAAGTCTTCACAATCTGTAAAAGTCCTTTCTTGATTTTCTTAATCCTCTCTATACCGGGTATGTTTTTTCAAAGGAGTCCTTTGCTTGTGTACACACTTTGATTATGGGTTCTCCTTTTAATGATGTTGGAATTATAGAAGTTAACTAGCAAAGTGATGGGGTTTTCACAATTTTTCATTATAGATGATGCCCCTGTGACGACAAGGCCTGGGAGGGTCTTGCAGACATTTAATTCCACAGAATTCAATGGAGTTACATAAACGCTCCCCAAAATTCAATGGAGTTCTGCCCACAGATGGAAAAATGCATGTTGGGCTGCTTCCTCTGTGATTTAGTGCCAAAAGCACGTTGTGTGCTGAAAAATCTGGCAAGCTATACCATATAATGTGCAAGCCTGAGGCCAGTTGATTTTGCTGCTTCTTGAGTAAAAAATCAACTTGAGAAACATCCATCTGAATGTGACTGTTTGCGGCCGCTTCTGTTAGAAAATCACACAGGAAGTCTTACTAGCAACAGGAAACCACTCTACGGACTGCTAAATCTGACTCCCATTCTGGAGCCTCGTTTAGTTCCTGCAGTTATCACATTGCTTGAATGGTATAAAAATTGTGCCACATGTTGAATAGCAGACTTTGGCAGGAACTCCGCATTGCAAGAGTAACAAGGTCACCAAATTTCTCTAATTTTGTGAGTGGGGTTAAACAGTCTGCCCAGCTCTAGTGTGGAATTAACTGGTTCTAGCCTTTTTCTCCCTCTAAACTGACCATACCTTTTGTGTGAGTGGATGTTCCAGCTGACCTTCCATGTAAAACACTCTCTTCTATAGAAGGTATTTCTCTTAATTCATCATTGTAATAAAGATCTGAATTTATTGTTATTAATTGCAGATGGTGGTCATTTTTATCACAAGGATGTCTTAGAAAAGAGATGATTTGTTCCAGGAGTCTGTGAGACACAGGTGTGTAACCTAACACATTGGTGGAATGTTTGACCTGACACATGGAGATAGAGGTTCCCCAAACCTTTTTGCTTTTTCTGGGTGGCTTTGCTGATCCTGTTTGAGGGGCCTTAGGGCCCTGGGCAATTCACCATTGTAGGTACAAGGGGAAAGTGAGTGCGCTCCCTCTCTATGTAAGTTAGGAAGGGGTGTCCACCAGTACTGCACATTTGCACCTTGGTGCTTTTATGTATATACTTAGCCTGGCCTGGCTTGCCTATACGTGCAGACTTGCATTTTGGTGATTTCATGTATATGCTGATCCTTGCCCGGCTGGCCTATATGTGCACACTTGCACATTGGTGTTCTCAGATGTATACTAGGACTGGCACAACTTGTCAGCATGTGCACCCTTGCACATTAATGTTATGTAGACACTGAGCCTGGCCTGGCTTCCATGTATGTGCACAATTGCACAATGGTGTTTCCATGTGTATATTAAGCCTAGCATGGGTTGCCTATATGTGCACATTTATACATTGGTTTTTTTATAGGTATACTCAGCCTGGCACAACTTGCAAGTATGTGCATACTTTAACATTGGTATTCTCAGATGTATACCAGGTCTGGCATAACTTGCCAATATGTGCACACTTGCACATTGGTGTTTTCATATGTATACTGAGCCTGGCACAACTTGCCAATATATGCACACTTACACATTAGGGTTTTTATATATGTACTGAGCCTGTCACAACAGCCCTGTATTGGCATACTTGCACCCTTGTGGTGTTCTCAGAGCTTGTGTCCAGCGTGCCCCTGCAGGCTAGTATGTGTGCCAGGGGTCATGTGCCCATCTAGTGAAGAATGCCCATGTGTGTTGTCACTGGCATTGAGAGCTGTCCTGCCCAGAGGGTAATATGGGGGAAAGTTTGTAATTAATCCTATCTGCAATAGTGGACTGCAGTAGAGCAGCCTCATCATGTGTACTATCATTAGATTCCTAAAGACATACCCTTTCCAGTGGTGAAAGTGGTTTTGTCAGTAACACTTCGGAAATGCAACTTCTAGAAAGTAGGCATTTCCTGCTCTATAATCCCTTTTTGTGGGCCTTTTGAATTCAAGCTTCATTTTACTGAGGGCTAGGGGGAAAAACATCTGTGCATTCCCCAAGGACAGCTATAAAATGGCCGACCTCTGCTATCTGAGGGCCTGGATGGATAGATTGGAGGGAGAGGTTTTGACACTTGGCCTCTCAGAGCCAGATCATAGGATGACTAAAGATAAGGATCTACATTCCAGGGCCCCATGGGACTGACCCCTTTAAACCACCCCAATTTCAAAGGTCCACTTCTGTATAACTAAGGGAGGCAGTCTCCAGCAATTCAGAGATTCACTTGCAGGAGTACAGGTAGAGCCACCGTACTGTGTGCTGCAAACTGCTAGAGGGATCTGTTGTGAACAGGGTATTTATTGTCCTGGGAAGGAAGCACAAACCCTTTCCATATTGCGGCTGGCCTGGGCACACTTGCAAAAAGAACAGATGATGAATGGAATGCAGAACAAGTCAAACATTCACCCCAACTTCCCGATCTGGGTTTAATCCATCAGTTTGCTCACCATGCCATCTCAGTTTGGACCCAGCCATATGCAAATCAGTCTTGACCCTGTCCCCCATGGGAACAGTCCAGCTCCAACTGCCAGTACAGGTCTACCCTGGCCCAAAAACAAGCATCCTGGGACCGGTTTCGGAGTATCACCCCTCATCAGCCAGACTAGCTTGAATCTGGTAGCATAGACATAGCCTTCCCACTCAGGGCAACAAATGCAAAAAAGAACAGATGATGGATGAAATGCAGATCAAATCAAACATTCACCCACAGTCACAGATCTGGATTTCATCCTCACTTTTTTTTTCTCACCATGTCACTCCAGTTTGGACCGCTCTTTATGCAAATCAGTCTAGACCCTGCTCCCCTTTGGATCAGTCCAGCCAGAACTGCCAGGCCAGGTCCTCCTTGGACCAGAAACAATCATCCTGGGACTGGTTTTGGGGTATCACCACTCATCAGCCAAGCTAGCTTGAAACTGGTGGCACAGCGAGCACGGGACCCATGTCTAGACACACTGCCTGTTGCAGTGTGACACTCTGAAGTGTGCTCTCCATGGGCTTGTTAGCTTTACAAACACCTTGTGTGAAGTCTCATTTATGATGTTCAGTGTACTTATTCTGTGGACCTGCTGTGCTGATGCTTTATACATTGCCTTTATGATAAGCCTTACTGCTCTGTGCCAGGCTATCCAAGGGTAGAACGCAGGTTATACAGTGAGTGTAATCACCCACCCCTGATGGGAGTGGTAGGTTCTGCCTGGCTAGGGCTTCGTTTCAGCCAAGCAGAACATGCCTCCTCTAACGGTTTGTGGTCAAGTGGTGGGATAGGACTTGCATTTGCACAGCATCACATGATAACTGACTGTGCACCACAGCTTCACATTGGCATAAGTGTTCCTTTGTCCCTGAGGTGTCCCCAAAAGAGGCAGTGAGGTAGCCGGGGAGGGGGGAAGGGTATTTGTCCTCCTAGATTTTGATTTTAGACTTTCCTTAATCTATTAACATGTCTGAAGGCCTACCATAGGTAGAATTTGAGCTGGCTGACCTGGACACCTACACGGTGACACAGCTGAAGGAGGTCTGCCAGGCAAACTGAGTGGCTTGCAAGGGAAAAGCCAAGAAGACAGAATTGTGGAAAGCCTTGAAGTGCCTTTGCTGATACCCACCCCAAGGGAGAAGCAGATTAGCAGGAAGAACAGGAGCTTGGGGAAGAGGCTGAGTGAGGCAAGGTGAGCTCTGACGGACAATTTATGAAGAGGAGGGCTCTCTTTTTCCCGACCCGGGTGGTCCCTCTGGAACTGATTCATAATAAAATTGGCCCTAGTCCTAATATATTGATTATAAAAAACACATGTTAAAATCAACAGGCACTGGCACAAGGGTAGATTGTTATTAATCTCATTTAAAGCCTACACATAGGTTTTTGTTACATCGAATCTCTTAGATTACTCTGACAGACCACGCTTGTATTATTGGTTACCCCATCTGACAAACCAAGAGTATGGAAGATTTGCAATGTGAAAATCCTTGCAAGGAGATAGAGCATTCTGCTCTGTCAACTGTAGTTTTCTATACATTTCCAATTTTATGACTGTAGGTGTGATGGTTGCCTTGTGGAAAAGCATCATTCAGTACAGCAGGCCTGAGTTGGTTGTAAGGGACAAGCCAATGATAACAGCAATAAGTTTGACTGGTGTGCATGGAACTGTTATGCCTGATGTCATACCTTTAGCTTGTTTATTTTGAAAAGTTATTACAAAGGCAGAAGGTCTAGCTCTAACATTATGAAAAGCATATGCCAAAGCCACTTGGCCTCTAGCAATTGTTTGTTATCACATTATGTTAAAGGCTGTAGAAAAGTGTTAGGCTACATGCAATCTCACAGTTTACCATAGTAGGCAAGGGTTTTGCTTTTAATCACAAACCCTGGGGAATTTCACTGTGATGATTCTTGCTAGGCCATATTGAGAGCAGCTGTGTATTGTTTTGACAAGTGTAACTGTGCACATATTTTATTTTTATCAATGTGTTCTTTTTGGTTGCCAGCTTAGGTTCACTATATACTGAGTTGTGTGTAGTGTGAAACAATTGGCAAATACTATAGGCTTTACTGCTCCCCTGGCAAAAGTTATGAGAGCTTTCTTTATTATTCTGGAATTAGCAGAGATTCCTTCCCCTTTCATCATTAACTTTAAACCTCAGAGAGCAGTTTTGTATTTGAGACCAGTGTGGGACACCAAAACCAAGGGCTACACCAATCTGCATTATTTTTAGGTCTGGCTTGAAAGTGCAACTGTTGCATTACCCCATGTGATCAATAAAAAAATCTTTCAGTAAACTGAAACTAAAATGATGCGGCGCAGTGCTGCACATTTTGGTGCAGTACTGCACTGTGCCACTTTGTAGTAAATCTGGCCCTATGTCGGTTATGGTGGCAAGGCAATGATCATGGCTACAGGCCTGGTCTGTTTATTATGAAATTCTATTACTAAGGTACTTGACCTGGCATATTTATTACAATAGCATGTTTTAAAGTCATTAAGCATTTACAAGTGGATTGTTAGCACTCTATATTAATGCCTAGAGATTGGTACTTTGTTATACGGAATCTTACAGATTACCATAGTAGGCAATGTTTTTTGTTTGGTTACCCGGGGTAACGAACTGTGGTTATAGAAGCTTTGCTCCCTGAGAATCCTCATTAGACCCTTGAAGAAGGGATAGTGTTTTGCTAAACTGTCATTTTGTATACCTTTCTAACGTTATGAATGCGCTCTATGGTTCCCTTGTGGAAAACCTGTGTTTAAAACTGTAGGCCTGAGTTGGTTATTGTGACAAGCTATTGGCCTCATTGGTGCTTTGGAAAACATTATATCCGATGCTATAGATCTGGTCTGCTGATTATAAAACATTATGAAAAAGGCTGTTAGTCTAGCTTATTAATTGTGGAAAGCAATGATTAAAGTCAATAAGCCTTTAACAGTTGTTTGTAACTGTAATAAACAGGTGTTTTTGTGTGCAATCTCGCAGATTACTGTAGTAGGCAGGGGAGTTGGTATTGGCCACCCACTCTGAGAAAGCCTGAAGATTTTAACTGTGTGTGTGTGATGATTCTTGTTAGTCCGTGTTGAGCAGAACTGTATATTGCTTTGCAAGCTTTATTTTTCTAAATATGACTGTATGCATGATGGTTGCCGGGTTCTGAGAACTTGAATAGATCAGTGGTGGGCAAAAGTGTAAAGACGATGTTAAAAGGTAAAGTTTTTATCCGTTAGTTGGGGAAAGTAATACCAGATGTCTTAGGTTTGATATGTTTATTGTGAAACAATATGGCAAAGCCAGTAGGCCTGGTCTTCTTTTTGTGAAAAGCACGTGTAAAGAACACTATGCATTTAAGGATGGGTTGATATTACATTGTGCTAAAACCAGTAGGCAGGTATCTTGTTACATGAATTTGCACAGATTACCATAGCACATAAAGGTTGTGGTGCTGGTTAACTCCTCTAGCAAATTGTGGGTATTGGCGATTTGGAGTCAGAATCCTTGCTAGGCCCTCTTGGAATAGATAAGATTTTGCTTTGCTACCTGTAATTTTGTACACTTTTATGACTATGCCTGACAGTTGCTTTGTGGGAAAATGTAAACTCAGTACATGAGTACTGTTGGTTATGGTGACAAGCCAATTATAACAGCTAGAGGCCTGATTGTTTATCTAGGAAAAAATATTTCTGAGCCAATCATCTGATCTGTTTATTTTTAAAAGTTATGATATGCACAGTAGACCTGACATATCAATTGTGAAAAATGATATATTAAAGTCATTAGGCTTTTAATGATGCACTATCTTTTCATTGTATTAAAGCCTGCAAATAGGTATGTTGTTACATTAACTAGAACAGATTACCTTTGCAAGGAAGGATTTTGGTGCTTGTGTCTATTCTTACAAACCCTAAGGTAGAAGGCATTTTCTGACCCTATGTGTACGTCAGCCTGAAAATAAATGCTCTTCAGAGTCAGGGCTGGTTGGACAGTCCTTTACTTTTTAATTGTCTCAATTTAGCTCCCATTTCATTTCTTTGCTTTTTTATTATCTAAGAAGATACTACAGCTCTGCAGGCAGTGAAAACCGGTCAGTCGCTTGAAGCTCATTTCATCTTCATTGTGCTGCATCACACCCGGCCACTTCCTTTAAAAAGTTGACCATCATGCAAAGCTTTTGTACATGGTGAATTAGTGCATCATTGTTGTACCATTCCAAGACAGCTAAGACGTTGTTGCAAAGTGTGGTGGCAATGCTTGAATTTTAAACAATGAAATACTATTTACAGTCCTTTGCAAGACAGGCACGCTCTGCTCTGTGTCGTTTTGCTTTGGCAAGCATATGCCCGCTGTCTTTAGACAGCAGAATGTTTTCCATTTTCTCTTTGTATTCTTTAAATTTCTCCTGCATATGTTGTTCCGTTTGTATGTGTTTTGTTGTGGCTGTGTCTGCGATAGGGTGAATTCAGTGGATTGATGAATAGATGCATAAGTTTTAAGATGAGCAGAAAAAGCCCATGTAAGATGACTTATTGAGTGCTTAAGCCCATCAATGACAAAAAATAAACTTTCATTCACAACCCGACCTATTGGCATTGCACGTGCATCTTTTACTTTTTGCTACATTTCAAATACATTGATTATTGATTTACATTAGAAGGCTCTATTACTATATGTGACTCATTTCTTTACAAGTATAGTAAACTTTCAAACATGTTCCTATACGTTACCATTGAGAGGACTCTATCCTGGTTGTAGAGGACTCTGCTGCGTATGAGGTATGTAAAATATGATCATAAAGTTACTGCTGTTAACTTTATAGTCATATTTTACATTTCATAATGCTAAACTTCCTTAACTGAGGGAGTAGATACACATACATCTATACTTTGTAGAAGCTTTACACTGGGAAATGATGAATAACCCAAAGTAGTATAGTTTATACAAAGTGTATGAATAAAATTATACATGTAGATTGTTCATTTGTAAATTTACCTTTGTGAATAGGGCCCCACTATTTCCAATATCAGTGAGGTGAACACAATCACTCCTACAGAGCACTGGCACATCAAAACAAATATTGTTGTGGTAGATAGAAGGCATGCCATGTTCTTATTCTTCTGTGCTTTTTCAAAGTTTGAACAATCCTTGGTGGTCCACATCCATTTCTGTTTTTGGGTGTTGGTAGGAAACATTACATGGTCTTATAGTAAAGAGACATGATTAGCCTTAAAGTGTCTTACATGTAAGATTTAGGCCACCACTTACATGTACACAGTTTCTCCCACAATGATAGAGGATAACTGTTGGATGCTGACAATTAGACATTAAATCTAACACTCCAAACAAATCAAACTACTTCATACATCTAGTACCCACCCAGGTGATGCCCACGTTTTAAAAGCCTAAAGATAACTCAAATCCATTAGTCTCAGCACACACCTGAAGTCAAAAATATAACCATCATCTACTAACCCTATCAATGTGTTTTGGCTACCTGTTGTCAAGGTCGGTGCACCTTCCTGCAACAAGTCAGTAAAAAAGTGAGTAAAACCATTAAATGGTTAAGAGTTGAAAGATGGTTAACAAGAAAGCACACTCTGAATGTTTGAATACTAATTTCAAAAGAGAAGAATACCAACCTTACAGTGAAACACTGCAAAACTGCAGTGCACCCTTGGAAAAGGAGATCTTGCTTTTATGGAGTTTAACTAGATGGGCAGAGGTGCCCTAAGGTAACTATAACTAGCACCCGTACCATGCACAGTTTTTTCTTCAATAATTTGACTGTTCATTTTTCATTTATATTTTTAATGATGTTATAGAAGTTGTCATGAGTGCTAAAATATCTGGGGTAATTAGCAGTGCACGGCAAAGACGCAAGTTATCGTTACCTGAGGGTGCGAGATATAGTTACTTGAAATAACTTTAACTCTTACTGATGAATTTCTTCGGTTTTGTATGAGTAAACTCAGAACCTAATTATAACTTCCCCGTAACCTTTGTTTTTTTCAGTGAATTTATGTTTTTTTAATGTAATTTTAATTACTATACCTAAATCCAAATACCACTGCGCACGGCCTTCAGATGCACACAGCCTTCAGCTGTGAGTGGCAGGGGTTGGCCACAGGGCCTGCAGCCAACCTCTGATAACCATGCAACCACAGGCCACTCAAGTCCTTTAGCCGTGCATGCGGTTGTTGCTTGCAGGGCCTACAGTCAACCCCTGATAACCACCTAACCCCGACCCATGCACTACCAAATGGTCTGTCTCACTGGGTATGAGCATAGGTGTGCGAGGGTGTCTCTGGGTATGAGACTGTCTGTCTGGGTGTGACAGTGGGTGCTTGAGGGTCTGAGTGGTTTTGTGAGTGGATGTGTGATGCTCTGAGTGAGTCTGTGAGTAGGTGTGTCGGTGTCTGAGTGGGTGCATCAGTGTTTGAGTGGGTCTCTGAGTGGGTGTGTGAGGGTCTGAGTGGGTCAGTGAGAGGGTGTGTGAGGGTCTCAGTGGGTCTGTAAGAGGGTGCATCAGTGTTTGAATGAGACTGTCTGTGGGTGCACGAGGGTCTGAGTGGGTCTGTGTGTGGGCGCGTCAGTGTCTGAGTGGCTCTGTGAGTAGGTGCATCAGTATCTGAATGGTTCTGTGAATGGGTGTGTGAGGGGGTCTGTGAAAGGGTGCATGAATGCCTGAGAGGGTCTTTGAGTGTGTGCCTGAGGACCTGAGTGAGTCTGTGAGTGAGTCCATGAGTGTCTGAGTAGGTCTGTGAGTGGGTGTATCAGTGTCTGAGTGGGTCTGTGAGTGAGTGCAGCAGTGTCTGAGTGGGTCTCTGAGTGGGTGTGTGACAGTCTGAGTGGGCCTGTGAGTCAGTGCGTGAGGGTCTGAGTGGGTCTCTGAATGGGTGCATCAGTGTCTGAGTGGGTCTCTGAGTGGGTGCGTCAGTCTCTGAATAGGTCTCTAAGTGGGTGAGTGAGGGTTTGAGAGGGTCTGTGAGAGAGTGCATGAGTGTCTGAGTGGGTCGTGAGCAGGTGCATGAGGGTCTGAGTGGGTCTGTGAGTGGGTGCATCAGTCTCTGAGTGGGTCTGTGAGTGGGGGCTTTAGGGTCTGTGTGGGTCTGTGAGTGGGTGGGTAAGTGAATGTGTCTGTGAGTGGGTGCATCAGTGTCTGAGTGGGTCTGTGAGTGGGTGCATGAGGGTTTGAATGGGTCTGTGAGTAGGTGCGTAAGGGTCTGAGTGGGTCAGTGAGTAGGTGCATTAGTGTCTGAGTGGGTGTGTGTGGCGGTGTGTGAGTGTCTGAGTGGGTCTGTGAGTGACTGCATCAGTGTCTGAATGGGTCTGTGAGTGGCTGTGAGAGTTATACAATGAGTGAATGAATTAGTGTCTGAATGACTGTGATTTTTTGTTGTTACCGATATTCACAAATTGATCGCAATGATACATGGGGGCCACGGTGAGCTCCTCAATGTATTCGCAAATATCTGGAGGTATAAAAAAAATATTTTAAGGGCATAATTTCACCATCTATATATCACAGCTCCGGAGGTCAGAGTACATTTACCCTGTCCCCTTTTGCCACTTTTCATTTTATTTTTCATCTCCGGGGACTGTGTCCCGTTACCTAAAATGGTGGCAGCAAATTTCTGGTCAGGTTGTGGCTAGCCAATCACAGTGTTGGTGTTGGCACACGTATTCCTGCATATGCCACAATCATTGTGAAATGATCACAAAGGATCCTCAGCCCTAGATATACAAATATATATACCCTTTAATATTTCAAAAACTATTGAATGGATTTACAGGAAATGGCAGTTCCCATGGCCATCAGTGGTTCCATGACGGGGGCCGTGCAGCCCTCTCAAACAAAAAAAAGCCCCAGGAAGGTCGTGTTAACCTGGGCTGCAGGGTTCCAAAGTGGACCACATTCACACTTCTATTATAGCCCTAGGGAGGTGGTGGTTCCTGCGGCTTTGGGGGAGAGGCTCGAGCCCCCGACATAGATGTAAACAAATGCCATGGGGAGGTGGCGGTCCTGGAGGCTGCAGGGGGGCTGGACGCCCCCCCACATTTTATTTAATTACAGACCTTGGAAGGCGGTGGCTCCAGGGTCCAGGGGGCTGAACTGGCCTCCCCAGTTCAGTTACATCTGTGGCCCGGGAAGGTGGCAGTCCCTGGGGCTGCAGGGGGCCAGGTGCCCCCTGTTACATATTATGAAAGACCCATGGAGGTTGCGGTCCCCAGGTCTGAAGGGGAGCCAGGCTGCCCCCCTGCATTACAATGAAAAATGCCCTCGGGTCTTTGCCCACCCGGGGGCTCCCACACTTAGGGGCAGATTTAGGAGCCCCAAGAGCAACCTTAGAGCTGCAATAGCATATTTTTTCTGAGCTAAGGAGGGGGGCTAAAGTGGCATTTCCCCAGTGACATATTTACAAAGTGGCACAGTGCCTTTGCCAGGCATAATGTATGCAACGGGGCGTTTCCCCATTAGGGGGGGACAAAAAAATGGTGCAAGGAAATATAAGAGCTTTTATTGCACAATTTTTTTCCCACTATTAATGCCTGCTCAGAGCAGGCATTAATAGGGGCTTTCATTATTTATAATGGGCCCCTATCTACTCTTCAGGAATAGCGCCAATATTTTGCTGCTACGCCTGCAGAGTACATTTATATGTCAGGAATTCTGACAATATTGCACCTACCCTGCGCCATGGTGCTCGTATTTTAAATACGGAGCATACATGTTGGCGTTAGGGGGGCACTTAGGGGTCCAATGAAAGTGATGTTGCACCTTATTTTATTTTTTTAATTTGCACCAGAATCACCACAGTGAAAATAAAAAATAAAGTCCTTCAAGGACCTCAGCACCAGTGCGAAGGGGACAGGTTGTCTCTACCCTGGCGCTTTAATTATTTTTAAATTTTTTAATGGGACTCAGCTGAAACTGAGTCCCAAAATGGCTGCCAACACTTCCTGGTTTGAAGAGTTGGGAGTCAATTAGAGCTGTGTATTTCTCTACACAAGCTCATCATTATCCATGAAGGCATTGTAAGATATACAAATCTGAATTTCCTTTAATATCTCAAAACCTACTGAACGTATTTACACTCAATAAGAAAAAGCGTAATCTGCATACCATATATATATTTATATTTATATATATATATATATATATAATCTTCAACAGATGGAACGATAACCATCTGATGGCTGCACCAATCCCGTTAATTAAATCCCGACCATTCGAACACAGTCGTATTCAACAATACCGGATTGAATTCATCAAATTTATTTCTTGTAAAGGTTTCACAGAGTCCTGAAATGAGATGTCAACGCGTTTCGGCGGAACGCCTTCTAATGGACAAATCTGGTCTACAAGCCGGCACCATATATATACAAGTTAAAATCTATCATTTGTTTTCATAGCATTCTAGTGTGAACTACTTCAGCGGCCATCTTAACACATGCAAAAGCCTGAAGTTTTAACGTTTTAACTCTACAATCTTTTCATGAATTGCTTTCAATGGTATAAATATAAATACATCATATATATCACATATATTTCCTGAATATATAATACATATCATTAACTAGATCCAGTAAAAATCATTGATTAAATATTGTGAGTGTAAAATTATATATTAATACATAATTTAAACCAGTATCATCAATTTGTCTGATCAACATCCATCACTCTAATTAATCAAATATTTATAAGATATATTTTCCAATCTGGGTTTTTATAAATTAATATAAATATTTCAAATATTAAAATTATTATAAATGTTACAAAATGCTATAAAATGTTATAAATAGTTAGTTATAAGAGGTCAGTTAATACATATGAACCAATCAGCAAAATAACTGTTATCCTACGATTAAATGCAAAAATGACATCCAATATGGTTCTAATTTACAATAAATAAAATCTTGTTCATTATTGAATTAAAAATTTGAAACCAATTATATAATGTCAAATATACCTCATATGCGTAACTACTTACAATATCAAGCTAGACCCCATTGGAATTTGAACTTTTGTGTAGTTTACAACTTCACTGTCAACATATGCTTTATCCCCTATGTGTGATCAGTAAGTTCATTGGACCAAAAATATACCTTATTATATCACCATATGTTACATGGATATCCAAAGAGCAATGCATGTATTTTATAGATTAAATCTTCGCTATTTAAATCTATATTGTGGGTTTCCTGATTAGTGCATGTATTGAAATAAAATAGGAAAGAGGCCACTGACTAAAGTGCAAAGTGCTAATGAGACAAAAATATTTCTATATTGAATAAAGTGTCTATAACTAGTGCAAAATGGTGATAAATAATTCATAATAAAGAATTTGTGCAGATATTATCACTCTTCTATAGATAATAAATTCTAAGGAAAGAAAAATTCCAGAAAGATATAAAGAATAAATAATTTTTTCTAATTATTTTTTTCATTGAACATCAGTTAGAGACAAAAATATGTTCCTACAATATCTGCAAAATCACTTATGGCAATTATATCATTAGAATCACCCCTTATAAGTGGCAGTTTTAAAGATAATGTTATATCCACAGTTATGTAAAAACAAAATTTCACAAAACCCTAGATCTCTCTCCTGATATTGAATGAGTGAAATAGACATTCAGGCCCTCATTCTGACCCTGGCGGTCGGTGATAAAGCGGCGGCCAACCCGCCAACAGGCCGGCGGTCCAAAATATGCAATTCTGACCCTGGCGGGAACCGCCAACACAGCCCGCCGCATTAACACTCCGACCGCCACGGCGGAACAAACAAACAGCGCGGCGGTCACCGCCAACAGCCAGGCGGCAGACAATGTACCGCCCACACTATCACGACCCACCAATCCGCCACCTTTTCCGGGGCGGGAGCACCGCCGATAAAAACACGGCGGAAACAGACTACGAACGGGAAAACGCTCACCTCTACGCACTCCACGCGAGATTCCGGCAGTATGGAACCCGAGTTACAGGTCATCCCCGCACTCCTATACCTACTCCTGTACCAGGAGCAACCCGGCGGCGCGGAAGACATCGGTGAGTACTGCACCTACGACACAGGGGAGGGAAAAGATTACCGGCACACACCCACCCACCCACACCCACTGCAACACACACATCAATGCATTCCCACAGATCACTGTCACAACCCACAAACCCCCCCCTACGAAATAATGCAAAGACCAAAAGAAGAGATCTTAAACGGGCAGATATATTGAAAAATGGACAGCAGTAATCCTAATAAATAAATAAACTATGTACAAAATATATACATCTACTATATGTAGTCCAACCACTGTCCGTGGACCACAGGGGTCCTGAGCAAAGGGGCAAGGCCCAGTCCCACGACAAGAACTCCACGGAGAGAACACTGCAGGGGCATCAGAAAGAAAAAAGGACAGGCACCTCAGGGGGAAGGGAAGGGGGGGCACCTCAGCCACTTGAGTACACGACGCCAGATCCACGAGGGGACTCCATGACCACTGGCCCATCCTGGGAGTGCAAAGCCACAGTCCATACAGTGGGTGGCCTGCCCACTGGGCCATCCTGGGGAGTGCAAAGCCACAGTCCGTACAGTCCATACAGTGGGTGGCCTGCCCACTGGGCCATCCTGGGGAGTGCAAAGCCACAGTCCGTACAGTCCATACAGTGGGTGGCCTGCCCACTGTGCCATCCTGGGGAGTGCAAAGCCACAGTCCGTACAGTCCATACAGTGGGTGGCCTGCCCACTGGGCCATCCTGGGGAGTGCAAAGCCACAGTCCATACAGTCCATACAGTGGGTGGCCTGCCCACTGGGCCATCCTGGGGAGTGCAAAGCCACAGTCCATACAGTCCATACAGTGGGTGGCCTGCCCACTGGGCCATCCTGGGGAGTGCAAAGCCACAGTCCAAACAGTCCATAACAGACTCCACTGCCCCTGGAGGAGGCATGTTGGCCAGAGGACATCCTGCAGCCCTGCCCGAGACAGATCCTGCCCTGCCACGTCTGCCAAAGGGCCAGCGGTTCTTGCCTTGAAGGGCCCAGTTCAGCGGTTCTTGCCTTGAAGGGCCCAGTTCAGCGGTTCTTGGCTTGAAGGGCCCAGTTCAGCGGTTCTTGAGACGCCGGTCCCCAGCGGAGCGGTGCTGGAGACGGCGGGGCCCAGTTCAACGGTTCTTGCCTTGAAGGGCCCAGTTCAGCGGTTCTTGCCTTGAAGGGCCCAGTTCAGCGGTTCTTGAGACGGCGGTCCCCAGCGGAGCGGTGCTGGAGACGGCGGGGCCCAGTTCAGCGGTTCTTGCCTTGAAGGGCCCAGTTCAGCGGTTCTTGCCTTGAAGGGCCCAGTTCAGCGGTTCTTGACTTGAAGGGCCCAGTTCAGCGGTTCTTGAGACGGCGGTCCCCAGCGGAGCGGTGCTGGAGACGGCGGGGCCCAGTTCAGCGGTTCTTGCCTTGAAGGGCCCAGTTCAGCGGTTCTTGCCTTGAAGGGCCCAGTTCAGCGGTTCTTGAGACGGCGGTCCCCAGCGGAGCGGTGCTGGAGACGGCGGGGCCCAGTTCAGCGGTTCTTGCCTTGAAGGGCCCAGTTCAGCGGTTCTTGCCTTGTAGGGCCCAGTTCAGCGGTTCTTGAGACGGCGGTCCCCAGCGGAGCGGTGCTGGAGACGGCGGGGCCCAGTTCAGCGGTTCTTGCCTTGAAGGGCCCAGTTCAGCGGTTCTTGAGACGGCGGTCCCCAGCGGAGCGGTGCTGGAGACGGCGGCCATTCTATGGCCAACTGCTCATTGCCTGGTGGTGCCCTCCTGGGCAGCGGGGATGGTGCTCCTTCAATGCCCACCTGGGCTGTGGGTGGTGGGGCCCTCCTGGCCAGCTGGGCTGTGTCCTCCCTGGGCAGCGGCTATGGGGGTGGTGGGCTCTCCCTGGGCAGCTGTGCCGGTTCCTCCCTGGGCAGCGGCTATGGGGGTGGTGGGCTCACCCTGGGCAGCTGTGACGGTTCCTCCCTGGGCAGCGGCTATGGGGGTTGTGGGCTCCTCCTGGGCAGCTGTGACGGGTCCTCCATGGGCAGCAGGCCTGCTGCCTGACTTCTCCGCCTTGCTGCCCTTGCCCTCCTTAGTCGGGAGTCTGTGGCGCTTTCCTCCCTTTGGAGCTGTGGCTGTTGACGGTGGCTGGCTAGTGTCCTGGGGGGATATAGAACCCGGGCTCCTGCGGCGGCCATTCCGCCTTCTGCTCCTCTTCCCAGGGGGTGGGCTGGCTGTCCCCTTGCTGCTGGGCGAAGATCCAGACCTGCGGGCTGGTGGGCTCCAATACCCCTGCACCCTTGTCAAGGGGGCTGCAGGGCTGGTGGTGGCTGAGGTGCTCTTCTTACCCCGACGAGAAGGAGGGGGGGCTCAGGGTCAGGAAAGAAGGTAGCAGTAGAGAGATAGATTTTCTTGGGACAATGGAGATTGGTAGGTACAGTGGGTATGGGAGTGGAGGGAGAGGATGTGGTTGTAGGCGAAACAAGTTTGCTGTCTTTGGGTGCAGGTGCAGGAGCGGGAGGCTGTCGTGAGGTGGATGGCTGTTGGGTGGGTGGGTGGCTGCGTTTGTGTGGTGTGGAAGAGGGGGTGACAGACACAGTGGGAGAGGACACAGGGGACGTGTAAATGGCAGTGGGGGTGGTGACTGCACGTGTGCGGACTGTACTGGAGGGTGTGCTGGTGATGGAAACACTGGCTGATGGTGAGGTGAATGAAGGTGTGAGTGTAGACATCACAGGGAGGGAGGAGGGAGACGAGGAGGTGGGGGTCACAGAGGTGGTAGTGACTGTTGGCATGTCTGCATCGGAATGTTGCTTGTGTGAATGTCTGCGTGATCTGTGGTGCTTATGTTTGGATGAGCTGCTCTTGGGTGTTGAGGTGTGTGCAGGCTGGTCTGATGGTGTGGGTGGGACAGGCAGAGGAACAGGAGACTGGGAGGAGGGAGTTAGTAGAGGGAGGCAGGAGACAGGGACAATGGCTGCCGTCAGTGCTGAGGCCAGAGCCTGGAACGATCGCTGATGGGCAGCCTGACCCGAATGAATGCCCTCCAGGTACGCATTGCTGCGATGAACCTCCCTCTCCACCCCCTGGATGGCATTCAAAAGGGTAGTCTGCCCAACAATGAGCGTTCGGAGGAGGTCAATGACCTCCTCACTGAGGGCAGCGGGGGTAACAGGGGCAGGGCCTGAGGTGCCTGGGGCGAAGGAGATGCCCGGCTTCCTGGCAGAGTGGGCACGGGGCGAACGCTGAGGGGCTGCTGGGAGGGCGGAGATGGTGCGCTGGGTGGCGGCTGTACCTGTAATGGCGGGGGGCACGGATGTTGCCCCCCCGCAAGGGAGCTCCCTTCCGAGGACGTGTCCGTGTCGCTGCAGGGTCCAGTCGTCCCCGTTGTGGAGCTCCCCTCGCCCTCCGTCTCACTGGTCCAGTCAGACTCTGTGGCATCGCCCTCCTGGGCCATGTGAGATGCAGCTCCCTCCTGCCCCGATGCCACTTCTCCTCCGCCTGATGATGCTGATGCACACAAGCACAGAAAGACAAACAAAAAGGGGGGGGGGAGAGAGAAATAAAGAGATTTTGAGTACATGGATCACCGGTACAGTTAGCGGACATGACAGACACAGATGCCCCCTGCACTAAGTTGCGCACTTGGGGTCCGCTACGCATTCCGTGGAACATGCCCTACACGCCTAGAGTTGACAACTGCACCCATGGATGACACGGCCCAGGGATGGCTGTACTGGCACACTACTGAGGGTGGTGGCTGGGGACACAGGGGCTTACGGGGGTGCCCAGCCTACAGATATTGCCCTGGCCTAGGGGGACCCACAGCCCTCCTCCCCCACCCAGACACCTCCACTGCGCGACAATAGAGTAGATTATGCTTGTACTCACCCCCTTGTGTCTGCTGTGCTGCCCTCACGCGCCCATCCAAATCAGGGTAGGCCACCGCCAGGATCCGGAACATCAGGGGGGTCAGTTGACGGCAGGCATCCCGCCTACGTTGGGAGGCCATCCCCAGCAGAGACTCGGCGGTCTTCTTGGTCCCGCGGCGGATGTCCTCCCACCTCTTGCGGCAGTGGGTGCCCCGTCGATGGTGGACCCCCAGGGTCCGGACTTCCTTGGCGATGGCACGCCAAATCCCGATCTTCTCATGGGCGCGGACCTATGTGACACGTACAGGGAGGGAGAAATACCACGTTCAAGTTTGTCTGCATTTTCGTTGCCAGTGGCCCAACGCCCCCCATCCCCGCCATGCCCCCCGCCAGGCCCCCCGCCAGGCCCAACATGCCTCCCATCCCCGCCAGGCCCCCAGCCATGCCCCCCGCCAGGCCCAACATGCCCCCCATCCCCGCCAGGCCCCCCGCCATGCCCCCCGCCAGGCCCAACATGCCCCCCATCCCCGCCAGGCCCCCCGCCATGCCCCCCGCCAGGCCCAACATGCCCCCCATCCCCGCCAGGCCCCCCGCCATGCCCGCCGCCAGGCCCAACATGCCCCCCATCCCCGCCAGGCCCCCGCCATGCCCGCCGCCAGGCCCAACATGCCCCCCATCCCCGCCAGGCCCCCCGCCATGCCCCCCGCCAGGCCCAACATGCCCCCCATCCCCGCCAGGCCCCCCGCCATGCCCGCCGCCAGGCCCAACATGCCCCCCATCCCCGCCAGGCCCCCCGCCATGCCCCCCGCCAGGCCCAACATGCCCCCCATCCCCGCCAGGCCACCCGCCATGCCCGCCGCCAGGCCCAACATGCCCCCCATCCCCGCTAGGCCCCCCGCCATGCCCCCGCCAAGCCCAACATGCCCCCCATCCCCACCAGGCCCCCCGCCAGGCCCCCAAGCCAGCCAGTGGCCCCAAATCCATATTGAATTAAACTCACTTGTTGGTCTGGAGGACCGTAGAGTAGCGCATACTGGGGGAGGACCCCATCCACAAGTTTCTCCAACTCTTCTCCAGTGAAGGCAGGGGCCCTTTCCCCAGGCGCAGCAGCCATTGTCCCTTCCAGACCGAGGTCACAGCAACACTTGCAGTATAGGTCCTCTCCTGTGAAAGTTCAAGTCGCGAGTGAATAAGTAGATACAAAATGGCGGTCACGCCCGCGGCGGTGCGTACCGCGGCGGTGCGTACCGCCACCGCCGGCGCCCTTCGCCATTGGCTCCTGAAACCCATAGGCTTCAATGTTAACCAATGCGGCTTTGCGCCGCGGTCTTCGACCGCCGACCGCCGCGGTGTGCCACGCCAGCGCATTGACCTCACATCCCATTGTCACACTTCACAGGTCAGGCAGCCGCCATTTCGAGGGTCCACATGGCTCAATTTCAACTGCGTCACACATGCCTAGGCCTTGCATAGCCACTCATACACGCCATTCACTGCATAGAGAATCGTTTACTGTGCAAGCTGTGAGTACGTACCTGTGGGTTGCTTGACTGTGTGCTCCATGTTGTCCTTCCTAGGCACCGTCCGCTGGGTTTGGCGAGGAGACGGATGAATCCTCCCGTGTACAGGCCGCTGGTGGACCTGTCGACAATGGAAGCACGCCACATTATCCTGACCTACCGGCTTGACCGTGCCACTATACATGAACTGTGTGCCCAGCTGGAGCCCGACCTGATGTCCCCCATCCGCCAACCGACAGGGATTCCCCCTCTGGTGCAGGTCCTGTCAGTACTCCATTTCTTGGCAAGTGGGTCATTTCAGACAACAGTGGGAATTGCTTCTGGGATGTCTCAGCCCATGTTTTCGAAGGTGTTATCCAGAGTGTTGTCTGCCCTGATGAAATACATGAGGAGCTACATCCTTTTCCCTGAGGTGGGCGAATTGGCTACAGTGAAGGGTGATTTCTATGCCCTTGGACATATTCCCAACGTCATTGGTGCCATTGATGGGACCCATGTGGCTTTGGTTCCCCCAAGAGACAGGGAGCAGGTGTACAGGAACAGAAAAAGTTACCATTCCATGAACATCCAGGTGGTGTGTTTGGCTGACCAGTACATCTCGCATGTAAATGCCAAATTCCCTGGGTCAGTGCATGACGCCTACATCCTAAGGAATAGCAGCATCCCTTACGTGATGGAACAGCTAGAGAGACACCGTGTATGGCTATTGGGGGACTCTGGGTACCCCAACCTGTCGTGGCTACTGACCCCAGTAAGGAATCCCCGGACCAGGGCAGAGGAACGGTACAATGAGGCCCATGGGCGTACTAGGAGGGTGATCGAACGCACCTTCGGCCTCCTAAAGGCCAGGTTTCGGTGCCTGCATATGACAGGTGGATCCCTAATGTACTCACCTAAGAAGGTGTGTCACATCATCGTGGCCTGCTGCATGCTTCACAACCTGGCTTTGCGCCGCCAGGTGCCTTTCCTGCAGGAGGATGGTCGAGACGGTGGTTTTGTGGCAGCTGTGGAACCTGTGGAGAGTGAAGAGGAGGAAGACGAAGGGGATGAAACAGACAACAGGGACAGAATCATTGAACAGTACTTCCAATAGGACACAGGTAAAAATTCAAACATAATTTAGTAAATGTAAACTACTCTCCTGCATCTCTGCTGCCTGTCTATTTGCACCAGTGTATGATGACTGAGTTGTGGCTTTTCCCTCCCTATTTCAGATCTGGGGTCCCCACTACGAGTCCTGTGCTTCGTTTCCCCATGGACTACAGCTTTGTGGCAGCTGTTTGTTGACTTCACTATGTACAAGGACATATTTGCACTGTCATGTCAATTACAATATTTTGAAATCACAGCCAGACTCCAGATAGTTTTGTGCAAAATAGGTGTTTATTTCAGTGCTCAAAATGGGATGGGTGGTTTCAAGTGGGTGGGGGCTATGGTGAAGGAATGTCCATGGCAGAGTCCAGAGTAACAGTCACACAGGTGCATTGTCCATAGGCCTGTGGAGAGATGGAGCATGGGCAGTTCAAGGATGGACAGGGTGACAATGTGGGACAGTGGGATGACATCAGGTGGTATCCTTTGCTGGCGGGGGTCTTGACATCCTACTCTGTCTTCTTGCGAGATCTCAGGGCCCTCTTGCGGGGTGGTTCTTCTCCTGCAGGAGGTGGGGGTCTGGTGGGCTGCTGTTGTGCGGGGGCCTCCTGACCACTAGCGCCGGCAGAGGTGGTTGGCTGTTCTTGGTCCAGGCTAGTGGCAGGGGCCCTTTGTTGTTGTTGAGTGTCCGTCCTGGTGTTGATGAGTTCCTGCAGCAGCCCTACCATGGTAACCAGGGTGGAGGTGAGGGCTCTGATGTCCTCCCTGAACCCCCGATAGTGTTCCTCCTGCAGTACCTGGATCTCCTGGAACCTGGCCAGTACCGTCGCCATCGTCTCCTGGGAGCGGTTGTATGCTCCCATGATGGTGGTGAGGGCCTCGTGGAGAGTGGGTTCCCTGGGCCCGTCCCCCCCCTGTCGCACAGCTGCCCTCCGAGTTGCCCTGTTTCCCTGGGCCTCTGCCCCCTGGCCGGTGTGCCCACTACCACTGCCCCCAGGTCCCTGTTGTTGTTGGGGTGGTGGGTTATCCTGGGTGCCCTGTAGTGGTAGACACACCGCAGATTGACGCGCCCTGGAGACAGAGGCATGGGCCCGCTGGGTGGGAGCTGTGCTGGTGTTCCCAGGGGGGTTTGGGTCTGTAGTGGCCTGTGGCTGTCTGAGGGGAACCGACTGTCCAGAGGTCCCCGATGGTCCGGGCTGGTCATCAGTGTCCAGGTCGACAGAGCTGCTGTCATCGCTGACGGCCTCTTGGGTGGGGGGTGTGGAGAATTCTGGGCCCTCCGTGGCGGTGTGTTGGCGGTCGGGTCCTGCAGGGGTATAGAGGTATGGTTATAGTTTCAATGTGTGCCATATAGGTGTATCTGTGGGTTCCCGTGTCCCCAAGTGCTGGCATTCGTGTGTGGGGGCTTTGGTGAGGGTGGCTTGTGGGGGGGATGTGTATATGCATTGGGCATGCTTTGGTGATGGGTGTCCATGCTTAGTGGACGCATGCAGGCCTAGGTTTTGGGATGTGTGGGTTGTGATGGTGAGACATTGGCAGGGAATAGGTGTGCTGGGGGTGGGGGTGAGGATGGTGGAGGGGGTGAGGGTGGGGGTGAGGATGGTGGTGGGGGTGAGGGTGGGGGTGAGGATGGGGGTGGGGGTGAGGGTGGGGTTCGAGGATGGGGGTGAGGGTTGGGGTATGATTTGGCATGCAGGTGGGGGGGAAGCAGTATTGAAGCTTCAACTTACCAGAATCCATTCCTCCGCCGACTCCTGCGAGGCCGTCAGGATGCAGGATGTTCAAGACTTCCTCCTCCCATGTTGTAAATTGTGGGGGTTGAGGTGGGGGTCCTCCGCCAGTCTTCTGCACGGCGATGTTGTGCCTGGATACCATGGAACACACCTTCCCCCGTAGGTCGTTCCATCGCTTCCTGATGTCTTCCCGATTTCTGGGGTGCTGTCCCACAGCGTTGACCCTGTCGACAATCCTCTGCCATAGCTCCGTCCTCCGGGCAATGCTGGTGTATTGGACCTGTGTGCCGAAGAGCTGGGGCTCTACCCAAACGATTGCCTCCACCATGACCCTGAGTTCTTCGTCTGAGAAGCAGGGGTGTCTTTGGGGTGCCATGGAGTGGTGTGTATGATGTGTGGGGTGGAGTATGTGTAGTTAAGTGTGTTGAGTGTGGTGGTGTGTGTTGTTTTGTGTGTGGATATTGTGTGGGTGATGGTGTAGTGTGCCTCTGTGTGATGGTGTTCTGTGATCGCTGCTGTGTCTCTCAGTGCTTCTTTTTGGATTTTGGTCGAAGGGGTTTGTGGGTGATGTGGGTGTGTGTTTTATATTGTATTGTGTGTGTGGGAGTGGTGTGTGAATGTGTATCAGGTGTGTGGAATTCAAATCGTCCAATGTGGCTGAGTTTTGTTCGTTTGTGTGTATTCTGACCGCGGCGGGGTGTACCGCCAATGGAAAACCGCGTTTGAAAGACCGCCGCGTGGATTCGTGGGTCGTAATGGCATGGGCGTATTTCTGTTGGCGTGACGGTGGAGGTTTGGTCACCTCCACTTTTCCGCCGACCGCTGGTCTGGCGGGCTGTTGTGGCTGTCGGATTTTCGGAGGTTTGGCTGCTGCGGGTCAGAATGACCGTGGCGGATTACCGCGACCGCGGCGGAATTATGGAGGATTTCTGACTGGCGGTAGGCGCCTTTTACCGCCGAGGTCAGAATGACCACCTCAGTATTTTATCTAAGATGAACATGTAGTTCGGCATCAAGATTATGCCCTCAAGGTGATTCAGAGCCTAATAATAAGATCATCTTCGATTCCATTTGTCTGAGCTCCAATGTTCTATCACCGGCTCTGTGATTGTTTTTAATAGATTTGATGCCATAGAATGATAATGTGCTGGAATCACCCTTATGTGTATCCCAAAAGTGTTTGGCCCGGGGATATGTTCTATCTTGATTTTTAATAGCTCTAAAGTGTTGTAAAAATCAGATTTTTAGCTTGTGGATAGTGCTGCCAAATTTATTTTTTATGGCATCCACATTCAACAACATAAACCACAAAGTCCGTGTTGCACGTAATGCGATCTTTGACATCACAGTAGCGACCATCAAAAGTTTGATATCGTTGCATATTTTGTGCAAACTTACAAGCCTTGCAATGGCCACATTTCCAGAATCCCAAACTTTTTTGGCTCAACCAGGATGTACTTGCTTTCGTAGAGAAAAAACTTCTAGTTAGATGATCCCCTAGTGAGCGAGCCTTACGAAAAGTTATGGATGGATGTGGACCAATACTGTCCCTAATGATGGGATCATTCTGTAAAATGTGCCAATTTATAGTATAGTTTTCAATGAGTCATGTTGTTGATTATATTGCAAAAATATTCTAGGAGATGGTTGTTTCGGCTCACTGTTAGCTGATATATTATTGAAGAGTAACTCATCTCTACTTTTGTTTTTGACCCTATTCTGTGCATCCACCAAAATTTTAAGAGGATAACCTCTGTTTAAAAATCTTTCCATCATGGTCCTGACTTTCAAGTCATATCTACTCTCCTCTGAACATATTCTACGAGCCCGCAGAAACTGGCTATATGGCATACTCCATTTTAATGCTGTGGGATGCCCACTATTAGCATGTAGTATTGAGTTACATGCCGTGGGTTTGCGATATATAGTGGTCTCTAGATGATCATTCCTCACTTCTAATAAGACATCTAAAATTTCAATGGTCTCTCTACTAAAGGTGGCTTCCAAATGGATGTTAAATTGGTTATTGTTTAATATGTTTATGTATTCCAACAATAATTGATCAGTGCCATCCCAGATGATAAACAGATCATCAATATAACGCACCCACAGTACGACTCTATCCACATAGATGCTGTTATTTTCAGACCATGCCACCTCCTTCTCCCACCAGCCCATATATAAGTTGGCATATGTGGGAGCAAAAGAAGCCCCCATAGCCGTCCCTTGTTTTTGTAAAAAACAATTGTTATAAAAAAGTAACAGGATATGGGTTAGACAAAATTGTAGCATGGATAAAAGCATATTAGTGTGCTCAAGAAATTCAATAGGTCGTGTCTGTAAAAAGTATCTACATGCTTGTAACCCATATTGATGTTTGATAGAGGTATACAAGGAGGCCACATCCATAGTGACCAGTAGATAATTTTTATGCCATGGAATATTGTGTATCTTAGCCAGAAAGTCATTAGTGTCACGTAGATATGATGGCAATTCAGTAACAAAGGTGCACAGAAATAGGTCTAGATATCGCGAGGTGTTTTCAAGCAATGACTGATTCATGCTGACTATGGGTCTGCCTTGGGGATGTGTTTTGTTCCTATGGATTTTCGGCAGAAAGTAAATGCATGGAATTTTGAGCTGGTCAATCTTTAAATATATAAACTCATCATAGTCCATAAGTTGTTTAGTGTACCACTCATTGAGCATCCCATGATATATCACTTGATATTGAGTTATAGGGTTAATCCGCAACTTGTCATAATGATCAGTATTCAACAATTGTCGGTAAGCTTCATTGGTGTAATCATATGTGTCCATAATAACGATGTTACCGCCCTTATCAGAGGGCTTCATGATAATGGATTTGTTGGATCTCAATATATTCAAATCTCTCCAGTCTTGTTGAGCAAAATTAGATCTATTTGTTATTTTGGATGAACCTTTGGTGCGAAATTTATCAATGTCACTGATTACTAGCTCATGGAATGTATCAATCAAATTTCCACTAGGTAGTGGAGGATTGAATCTGCTCAACAGTTTCAAATGACTGATATCATGAAGATTAGTGACAAATCCCATCTCATTAAGTGTGGAATTATTGGTGTTAATATCATCATTTGTCAAGCATCCAAATTCATTACTCTCATTGGCTAGATCATTAATGGCCATCAATTGTGAACTATCCTCAATGTTGAATCCTGAGACTGGAGCCCTTTTATTCACATTATCTCCAAATAGATTTTTGTCCTTGTTAGAAAAATGTTTGATTAAACGTAGTTTGCGAACAAATTTATAGAGCTCAATTCCTGTACCAACATAATCCCATTGAACATTCGGACAGAAGCTTAATCCTAGATCAAGTATGCGTTTTTGATTATCTGTAAATGTACTGTGGGAGATATTTACAACAGGACTCGAGTGATTCAGACTACTGGCGAGTTGGGGGTTCAATTTTATTTCTATTGTTGATTGCTTCTTCTTACCCCGCCTCGTCTTCCGCGTCCTCGGTCACTTCCGGGGTTTTGACCAGGGGGTGGCGTGACCATTTGCATGAGATGCTTTTCCCCCTGAAAATCCAATTTGTTGCGTGGTGCCTCATCTGCAGAGGACCCTATCTCTGAGCTGTCATCGGCAGATATATGATGTATAGCAACATCTGCTCCACTCTTGGACACATCTTTTGTTCTATTGTTTTATTGCCAACAATCCTCCTGTTACATGCAGAAAGTTCCCGGACACCAAATGGAAGTCCAAAAAGCTTTATTCACCAATGCTTCCTCCCAGAACAACGCGTTTCAGCCGTAGCCTTGATCACGTATATGTATATATATTAGCTAATGGTGGTCGCCATTGGCTAGTCATAGTTAGGACCATGTTTCCAAAGAAACAGCATTTTTTGACGTCACTATGTCTTTGGCATCATTTGATAAATCTGCACAAGTTGTTCCCCAAAAATTTGCACGGTGATTCTTGTTGCACATGAAAACCTTCTTGGTGATCCGTCAAGCAGGGGCTGAGAAAAACGTGGGTAAAAAAAATGCTGCGTTTCCCATGTTAGTACCCACAGGACCTTTAGACATGACTGCAGCCTAAACCTCTGGACGGTATTACACCAAATTTGGCAGACAGCTAGCTTTCGGTACACAGATCATGCTTTCGCTTATTTGGTGGAAATCCATTTATGAGCTTTTGAGAAATTAAAGGAAAAATACATATGCATATCTAGGTCAGCAGATCGTTCGCAATGATTCTCGAAAAAAGACAAGCTTGTGCAGGAAAATGCACAGCTGTGATGTGCTGCCAACATTTCAAACCACGAAGTTTGGTCAGCCATCTTGGGACTCAGCTTGAGCTGAGCTGAGTCCCTTAAAAAAATGTAAAGGGGCCAGGGTATGCACACCCTGACCCCATAGCCCTGTCAAAGCAAAAAAGCATTTTTTAACAAGTTTGCTGTGAAATCGTGATGACACCATGCTCTCACTTATTTTTGTTTTAAAAGCCCCAGTGGGCCTTGTGGCCCCCTCTCACCCCCAGGGGCCACCACCTCCCTGAGGCAGCATCAAAAACTCATGCGGGGGTGCCCAGCCCCCCCCACAGCCCCTGGTACCACCACATCCTCGGCGCTATAATTTAATTCTATGTGGGGGAGCTATGAGGCCCCAGCAGCCCCAAGGACCACCACCTCCCCACAGCATAATTGAAATATGTTGTGTGACTCCCCGTGAAGCCGCCAGGACCACAATGAATAATTAAAATAATACGCGTGTGCTGCATGGCCCCTCCACAGCCCCGGAGACCACCCCCTCCCAGGAGCATAACTGAAATACTATATGGGGTTGGATGCCCCTCTGCAGCCCTGGAGAATATGCCCCCGGGTGGGCCAGGTCCCGCGGGCATTGTATTTTTTATGGGAGGGGGCCCATTGGCCCCCCTCCCCCTGGGGACCACCACTTTCCCGGTGCAGTATCTAAAACTCATGCGGGAGTGCCACCCAGTCCCCCCACAGCCCCGGGGACCACCACCTTCCCTGGACTTCAGTTTTATTCTATGTGGGGGGGCACGCAGACCCAGAGACCACCACCTCCCTGGGGCAAATTGTAAAAAATAGAATGGGGTCAGTTTCAGACCCCTTACAGCCCCGTGGACAACCACCTTCCTCAAGGAGCCACTGATGGCCTGGGGGCTGCAGTCCCCGAGGGCTCACTCCTCTATGTCCTGGAGTGCCCAGCACTGGGATATAGCTCTTTGCTGTGGCTTAGTGGTATCTATGAAGCTGCCACCAACCCACAGCAAACAATCCGGTCCGATGAAGAGAGAGCTGTCAAACAGCTCTCCCTTCAATGGAGCAGAGGTTTCCTCTGTCTGCTTGCCTGCAAAAATGCAGGCTTGGAGACAGAGGAAGCAATAGCCCTCTGTGACAGCAATGCTGGCTCCCACAGGCGGTGGGGAGCCATCACAGTCCCCAAGAATGTGACTGGGTGCCCTAACGGGCACCAAGGTCACATGGCCAGATACTAGAGGATATGGTCATCAGTGCCGAAATCAGCCTGGGGGGATGCGTGGACAATAGATTTAACCCAGATCTGTGACTGGAGAGAGTGTTTGAAATGTTTCAGTACTCTGTCCGTCATACTTTTGTGCTGCTAAAGTCACCATAAGTGATCAGGGTATGCTTCGACATGGGTTCCTTGCTCACTGTGCCACTGGATTCAAGGTACCCTAGCTGATGAGGGGCGATACCCCGAAACCAGTTCCAGGATGCTTGCTACCCGTCCAGGGAGAACTGGCCTAGCAGTCTGGGCTGGACTATTCCTATAGAGAGCAGGGTCAAGACTGATTTGCACATGTATGGGTCCAAACTGTGGTGGCATAGCGAGCAAAAGAACAATGGATTTAACCCAGATCTGTGACTGAAGGTGAGTGTTTCAAAAGTTTCAGCAGTCCGTCCATCATCCTTTTGTGTTACATTCTGAATTTTTGCCAAAAGTGTGGCACATCTGACTGCCATCTTGATGAAACTGAAGTGGATAACTAAAAGTATTTTTTTACAGAGGACACTGCAGTAAATGAGGAGATTAGGGAGCTTCATAAAAAAGAAGACTCCTGAGATGGCAACCACAGGAAAGAGAGCCCAAATGTGTCAGAAAGATCACCTAAATGTAGCCCAAGTATACGCCAATTACAGAAGTATGTAAAACACTGAGGGCCTGATTTAGAGTTTCGTGGATGGATTACTCCGTCACAAGTGTGACGGATATCCCGGCCTCTGTATTACACTTCCCAAAACATATAACGAAATCATAATATGGCAGAAGTAATATCCATCCTGTTTGTGACGTAGTATTCCCATCCACCAAGATCTAAATCAGGTCCGTAATTTTCCTGCTTTTTTTTGCAGTTTTATATAGTGTAGACTTAATCCAAAGATATTGGAGTGCTTTACATGGGCATCAGTTATAATACACAAGAACATATTCTTTTGGGGCTTTAGACATGGAAGATTAAGTGATTTGCCCAGAATCACAGCATGTCGAGGTGACACTGAAAGTGAAACCTGGTTCCCCAGTTGCAAAGTCTGCAGCTCTGGCTGTAACACCACATTTACTCATGTATGTGCAACATATAATCATGTGATCAACTGGATAAAAAAGACATCAAGATAGCAAATAATTTCAAAGTGCTTTGTTGCTTTTTGAGAACTCAGTTTAGTTTTTTAGAGCACTAAACGTAATTTCTATAGGAATAAGACCCTCTCATTTTTATAATTTCAAATTGAAACGCTTTAGGTTTTGCAGTTTTGATCACATCAAGATGACTTTGGGTGTGCCACACTTTTGTAATAAATGTAGAATGTTAGCAATCTAATGGTTCATAATAATAGTGTAGGGAGGCAGATGTCAGGGGCACAGACACGGATAACTGAGGGCACGGAAGAGGGTGCAGCGGCAACAAGTTGACCACATTGGGAAGGGCAGTGGAAGTACAAGGGACCATGGAGGTTAGAGGAAAATGGGCAGGGGCAACAAACCAACCATGCAGGACAGCCAAGGCAGGATATGGCAATCTTACAGACCAGGCAGAAGGAAGAGGCGGTGGCAGTACAACTGTACATGCCAACAGACCCAATTCAGGCAGGAGACTTCTGATGTTATTAAGCCCAAAGGGGCTTTATTTTATCAGTCCCCTGCTTAAATCTTCTCTTTTTCAATGTAAGTCAATAGGGAAAATCAATTCACCAGGTTCTTTTCTTTTTAAATCTCCCACTTACTAAGTTCAAATTGTTGGCAACTATAGTACATAGGATCACTGAGGGCATGAGGAATAGGATACGGACATGGACTTGGATAACGGATGGTAGGAGGGAGCTGGGCATGAGCACTAAACTTACCTTTCAGGGCAGGAGACAGTGGTTGCAGAAGCACAAAACACCACACAAGGCAAGCCGGACAGTAGTGCATCACAATGGACCATGGAAAGCAATAGGGAAGGGACAGGGCCATGCACATGAACAACGGAGAGCAGAGGGGAACGAGGCAAGAGGCAAGGGAAGCAAGCTGACCATACCAGACAGACAGGGAGGACAGTTGCATCATAACAGACCATGAAGGGCAAGAGAGGGGGGCAGGGGTCCAACAGTGGACCAGACAAGGCATGAGGGAGGGGATATAGGAACCTGCACATGGGGAAAGGAAGGCAAGGGCAAGGTGGCAGGGCTGGAGCAGCAAGCTGACCATGGAGGACCGATGGGATGGGCACTGGAACACAACACACCATGGAAGGCAACAGGGAGACTATAATTGCATAGACACAGATAATGGAGGGAAGGTGGGAGGGGGACAGAGGCAGCAAGCTGACCACACAAGACAGGACAAGTGGGAGGGGCTGTGAAAGCACTGAAGGACATCCATGGCAAGCGGGAGGGTTAGTGGCAGCACAACGGCCATGGTAGGCAAGAGGAAGCGGGCAGGGCATGCACAACGGATCATGGTGGATAAAAGGGATGGGTAGGGTCTTGACAGAGGCAAGAGAGGGCAGAGAAGGAGCTTCACAAGAGAGCACACAGGGCAGGCAGGAGGAGCAGTTGCATCATGACAGAGCATGGAGGGTAGAAGGATGTGGCAGTAAAATGAACAATGTAGGACAGGAGGGAGGGGATAAGGGCATGAAACTCAGACAGGCAGGGTGGAAGTGACAGGTACAGGCACAGTCATCTGACCATGCTAGGTAAGTGGGAGGGACAATGGCAGCTCAACAGAACACTCAGAGTAGATAGGAGAGGCAGTGACAGGTCCATGGAATATGGTAAGCAAAAAGGATGGAGCAGGGGCAAGCACACAAACATGATAGGGTAGGAGGAAGGATGGTAGGTGCAGCAACCTAAGCACAGAGGCTAAGCAGGAGGGCAATGATAGGGCATAGAATTGGCCAACAGAGGGCAGGAGGAGTGGGCATGGACATCAAGCTAAATGGAGGGCAGTGGAAAAACATCAGACCATGCAGGGCAGGAGGGAAGGGTCTGGTGCATGGACTCATTCAGGACAGACAGGAAGGACAATGGATGTACAACAGCCACACAGGGCTGTATTGAGGGAGCAGGGGCATGGACTTGGACAATGGATGGCATGTGTGTGGGCAGCACAATACCAGGTCAGGCCCTGCACCCAACCCCCCCTCAATGTGCACTGTGATTAGCATTTTATTTAACATCAAACGTTTACAGGGATGTCATAGTTAATTTCTTTTATTAAAAACATTAAAATACATTTAAAAAAACAAAGGTTAGAGGTACATTATAGCTAGGTTCATATTTTACATGCACAAAACCATAGTAATTCAGTATTTCCAGTAACTTTAACTCGTGCCCTAAGGTAACTTCAAATTGCGCCATCGCCATGCACTGCTAGTTACCCCAGATATTACATCACTTATGAGATCTTTTATGACATGAATGATAATATCACTGCGACATTTGCAGTAAAATTATTGATGAGAAAACTGTCCATGGGGAGTGTGCGAAGTATAGTTACCCTAGAGTGCGACGTAGAGTTACTTAAAGTAACTCTAACTATAACAACTGAATTTCTATGGTTTTGTGATTGTAAAATCTGAACCTGACTATAATGTCCCTGTAACCTTTATTTTTCTAATGAATATTTATCTGTATATGTATATATATATTTGTAAAGATCCAATTGTTGGTGGAAACAAATTCCCTTTCAATATTTTCATCCTAAATCAGCGGTATAAGGTATAATATAAATGTATATATTTATTACCTCCTAGTGGTCACCACTAGGTGGTTATAGTTAAAACCATGTTTTCATAGAAAAAGCATATCTTTGGCACTATTTGACATTTTACAAATATTCACAAAACTTTCCAAAAAGAGTGTGGCAGTGATTCTTTTTGTGCATCGGACGTTTTGGGCTGAGCCATCAAGAGGGGGCTGAGAAAAAAGTGGAGTAAATAAACATGTGTTTGCCATGTTTATTCCCATACCAGGTTTGAAATTAACTATAGCCCAAACTGCTGGACGGAATTACACCAAATTTGGCAGAAAGGTAGCTTTCGGTATACAGATTCCCCTTTTTTTATTTGGTGTCAAGCCATTCAGAAATTTAGGAGAAAGTAAAAGAAAAACAAATTTGTGTATCTATGGTCACAGATCCATTGTGACATTTAAGTGATTATTTCGGCGAATTCGCAAATGCACGTGCCAACAGGAATGCTGTGATTGGCTGGCCGTAACCTGACTAGAAAGCTGTGGCTGCCATTTTAGGTATTGGGACATGGTCCAGGGGTCTGAAACATAAAATGAAAAGTGGCATGAGAGGTCAGGGTGGAGGTACACTGACCCCAGGGTTCTGACACTGGGGTCTGAGGGTGAAATTTTGACCTTTTTTTTTTTTCCTGTGATGCTCAGCACAGGCCCACGTGTAATGTCACTACTAACTCACAAATATCAGTGTTTTCTTTTTTTTTAATCAAAAATTCATTCATACACTAAATCATTCACTCATGGATGCACTCAGATGATGCACCCACTCACAGACCCACTCAGAGAGTCATACACCCACTTTCAGACTTATTCGGACACTCACACACCCATGCATAGACCCACTCAGAGACAAATGGACCCACTAATAGACCAACTCAAACCCTCACACACCCACTCACAGTCCCACTCAGAAACTCACACACCTTTTCACAGACCACTCTTATACTGAAGCACTCACTCACAGACCATTCAGACCCTTACGTGCACACTCACAGACCCACTGAGCTACTTACATACATACTCACAGACCCACTTGGACAATCACGCACCCACTCACAGACCCAATCAGACACTAGCACACACATTCACTGACACACTCAGGCACTCATACACCCATTCACAAACTCATTCATATACTGATGCACCCACTTACAGACCCACTCAGAGCCTCACACATCCACTCATAGGCCCACTCACACACACAGACACTAATTCACAGACCTTCTCAGACAGACCCACTCAGATACTCATGCACCCATTCACAGACCCACTCAGACCCTCATGCACCCACTCTAAGATCCACTCAGACCTTCACACACCCACTCACAGACCCATTCAGACACTAATACACTCACTCATAGACCCACTCACAGTCTGAGTCAGACACTTACATTCCCATTCATAGACCCACTCAGACATTCATGCAGCCATTCACAGATCCAATCATATACTGACACACTCACTCATAGGCCCACTTAGACCCTCCTGTGGCCATGCACTTTTTGCCTGGAACCTGATGTGGTTTTGAACTACAAGTCCCCTTACCCCCTGCCAGGGCCTGATCTCTTTTCCCAAAACTGTGTCATGTTTGGCACTTCAGCCACTCTTGTAATTCCTTAGAAAGAGTGGTATTGACAGAGACTTGGGTTTGGCTAATGTGGACATTATTTGGATTGTCCAGAGAGGCTTAAAGCAGCATCAGTTGCTCCCTTTCATGCAAAGGATTGTGGATTCCCAAACCCCTGCTACCTTATGATTGTGCACTGTGGTGGAAATGACCTACGTACACTGAATGGAGTAGGACTCAAAATCCTAATGAAGGATACCTTTTCACAAATTATGTCACACTTCCCTCATACTGTCTTGATGTATTCCAACATATGCCAAAGGCAGAAATGGAAATGGTTAAATCAGTTCTCTCCAAGATTGACAAATCCTGGAAACATGTTAACAAAACTGTTTCTGTATTCCCAAGGGACCTTAACATGAGCTGTATCTACAATAACAACCCATGTTTCGACATGGATGGTATCTATGGGAGTGATGGTGTGCACTTCACAGATGAAAGTAATAGGTTGTTTCTTTCCAACCTGAAACTATGCATCCGGTTTTACATGTAGCGGATACATACTCAGAATGAACACAAAGACTCTTCTCAGGTCCACCCTATTGCCCAAAGTTGTTGTTCACTTTCTTTATGAAAATATTTTCTTTCAATTTTGTAAAATATTCACAACAACGTTGTGATCTTCACGACATAGTCGCAACTACACAAAACATTCAAAACTATATATATGCAATTTTCTAGGGACAGCACTTGCTAAATAACTCTATAAACACATCTATGACTTTCGGAGTGTATCTGTGACTGCATGTATGAAATTTGAGTGGGTCTGTGAGCGGGTGTGTTAGTATATGACTGGGTCTGTGAATGGGTACATGTGTAGATCTGTGAATGGATGTATGAGTGGATATGTGGATCTGTGAGTGAGTGCATGAGTGACTGAGTGGATCTGTCAGTGGATGCGTCAGTGTCTACGTGGGTCAGTGAGTGGGTGAGTGAGTATCTGAGTGGGTCTGTGAGCTGGGGCATGAGTATCTGAGTGATTCTGTGAGTGGGAGCTTCAGGGTCTGAGTGGGTGTGTGAGTGGGCGTGTCAGTATATGAGTGAGTCTGGGAATGGGTGTGTGAGTGTCTTAGTGGGTCTGTGAATGGGTGTGTAAGTGTCTGAGTGGGTCTATGAGAGGGTTCATGATTGTCCAAGTGGCTCTGTGAGTGGCTACTTGAATGTCTCCATGGGTCTGGAATGGGGTGTGTGAGGGTCTGAATGGGTCTGTGAGTGGGTGTGTGAAGGGCTGAGTGGTTCTGTGAGTGGGTGCATGAGTGTCTGAGTAAATGAGTGGGTCGGTAAATGGGTGCGTGAGGGTCTGAGTGGGTCTGTGGGTGGGTGCATGAGTGGGTCTGTGAATTAGTGCATCAGTGGGCCTGTGAGTGGGTGCATGAGGGTCTGAGTGGGTGAATGAGGGTCTGAAGGGGTCTGTGAGTGGGTGTATCATTATATTAGTGGGTCTGTGAATGGGTGCATGAGTGTGTGACTGGGTCTGTGAATGTGTGTAAGTGTCTCAGTGGGTCTGTGAGTGGGTATGTGAAGGTCTGAAACAGCCTGTGAGTGGGTGCAAGAGGGTCTTATTGGTTCTGTGAGTGTGTACATAAGTGTCAGAGTGGGTGTGTAAATGAGTGTGTCAGTGGGTGTGTAAGGATCTGAGTGGGTTTGTGAGTGGGTGCATCAGTATATGGGCAGGTCTGTGAATTGGGACATAAGTGTGTGAGTGGGTCTGTGAATGTGTGTGTAAGTGTCTGTGTGGGTCTGTGAGTGTATGCTTGAATGTCCAAGTGGGTCTGTGGGTGGCTAAGTGAGAGTCTCTGTGGATCTGTGACTGGGTGCATGAGGAACTGGATGGTTCTGTGATTGGGTGAATGAGGGTCTGAGTGGTTCTCTGATTGGGTGCATGAGTGTCTGAGTGGGTCTGTGAATAAGTGTGTGTGTGGGTCCGTGTGGGAGGGTAAAACAACCAAATCCCAGCTTCCCACATTTGTTCAGCCACTTTCATACCCATTAAGAAAGGCATAGAGGTACTAAAACAGAGAGTCACATACCAGTACTTTTATGGTAACATCTGAGAACACTTCTGTAGGTGCTCTCTTTCATTCAGTGTAAAATATAGGCAAATAGTGGCATGATCTTGTTATCTATGTAGACAGGTGCTGCTTTTATCCTGGGTGAGGACTACTAGTGCAGAGCCTGTGTGTGCAATCTCACTGCCCCCTCACTGCCCCCTCAAGTTGGTCTATAAAACCCCCTTGTCAATTTTAAACTCACGTTTTAGTAAAAAAAAGACACCTCTAAGATATGATGTAGGTATGCCATCAAGCATGGTGCATTGTGCTTAAGTGATTGAGTGATCTGTTTTAGAAACTGACTCATGCACTTGCAGACCCCTGAGCCAAGCTCTACATAGAGGATACCACTCAAAAAGGAACTAACATTCATGTTTCCAAAGAATAGATCTTCTATCCCACCAGGTCACAGAGTGACCCAGAGACTTCTACATTCACTCACATAGTCAGAAAGTACTTCTGTATGCAGCAGTATCAAATGGAGACTAGGCCACATACCCCTGAATTCTCTAACATAGGCACATAGGTAGCAGCTACTTTCAAGTCCATTTAGAAAGCCAAAGAGGTACTAAAACAAAGAGTCACATACCGGCACATTTACTGTAATATCTCATAGCACATCTGTAGGTGCTCTCCTTCATTCAGTGAAAAATATAGGCATGTAGTGACATACTCATGTTACATATGTAGACAAGTACTGCTTCAATAAAGGGTGTGGCCTACTACTGTAGAGCCTGTGTGTGTACTATCACCGCCCACTCAAGTTGGTCTCTAAAGCCTTTTGTCAAGTCTTAAACCCATGTTTTAGTAGAAATACCTGACTTCTGAGTTATGCTAGAGGTATACCATTAAGCATGATGCTTTGTGCTTCAGTGATTGGGAAAAGTCCTTTTTCAGTTTTATAAAGTTGCTCATGCACTTGCAGATTGCATAGGCAAGCACTACATACAGTATACCACTCATAAATGAACTAACATGTATATTTCCAGAGCATAGATCCACTTTCTCACCCAGTCACGGAGTGACACAGAGACTTCTACATTCACTCACATACTCAAAAGTACTTCTGTGTGCAAGAGTATGAAAGGCAATTGGAGACTGTTAGACCTGACAGCCTCAGGGTGGTCAACCCTAAAATTTTGCCTGCCTCCCTCCACTTTTTGGACACTGTTTTTGCTGGTTTTAGGACTCTGCACACTTTACCACTGCTAACCACCAGTGCTAAAGTGTATATGCCCTCTCCCTAAAAACATAATAACATTGGTTCCTACCCAATTGGATTATTTAATCTACTTGTAAGTCCCCAGTAAAGTGCACTGCATGTGCCCAGGGCCTGTAGATTAAATGCTACTAGTGGGCCTGCTGCACTGATTGTGCCACCAACATAATTAGCCCTTTAACCATGCCTTAGACCTGCCATCGCAAGGCCTGTGTGTGCAGTTTTACTGACAATTCAACTTGGCATTTAAAAGCACTTGCCAAGCCTTAAACTCCCCTTTTTCTATATATAAGTCACCCTTAATCTAGGCTCTATGTAACCCACAGGGCAGGGTACTATGCAGATAAAAGGCAGGACATATACCTGTGTAGTTTATATGTCCTGGTAGTGTAAAAGTGCTAAATTCATTTTACATTGCCGTGAGGCCTGCTCCTTTCATGGGCTAACATTAGAGCTACCATCATATACTGTTTGAGTGGTAGATTCTGATCTGAAAGCTCATATTTAGCATGGCCAGAATCATAATACAAAATCCTGCTGACTGGTGAAGGTAGATTTAATATTACTGTTTAAGAAATGCTACTTTTAGAAAGTGAGCATTTCTATGCACTCAAGTCCTTCTGTGCCTTACAATCCACGTCTGGCTGGGTTAGTTGACAGCTCCCTTGTGCATTTCACTCAGAAAACCCCAAACACAGGACACTCAGTCCCACCTGCACACATCTGCATACTGAATGGGTCTTCCTGGGCAGGGAGGGCCTGTCCTCCCACAATGGACTGCCAAACCCTCTACTGGGATCCAGGCAGACAGGATGGAACTGAAAGGGGACCTTGTGCACTTCTAAGACACTCTTTGAAGTCTCTCCCACTTCAAAGGCACATTTGGGTATTTAAACAGGGTCCCTGACCCTACCAACTCAGACACTTCTGGACAAGATAACACTGGTGAAGAACCTCTGAACCAGAACCTGCAACCTGCCAAGAGGAACTGCTTGGCTGCCCAAAGGGACTCACCTGACTGCTGTTCTGCAAAGGACTGTTGTCCTGCTGTTGCCCTGCTGCCTCGCTGCCATCTGGCTTGGCTGAGAAGTGCTCTCCAAGGGCTGGGATAGAGCTTGCCTGCTGTTCCTTGAGGTCTCAGGGCCAAAAAAGACTTAATCCAGCAAAGAACTCCTTGTGCGGCGAAAATTAAATGCACAGCCTGCCAGAAACGATGCATAGCCTGCATCGCGGTGAGAAAATCACTGCACGCTAAACCGGAATGACGCAGCCCGGCTCCCCCAGTGGAGTTCGACGCAGCGCCAGCGTTGCGACCGGAACTTAGACGCACAACACACTGGATTGACGCATAGCCGAGCCGGAACGACGCAGCCCGACTTCCTGTGAGAAGAATCGATGCAGCACCTGCTCTGCAACAGAAATTTCCCTGCATCGCCCACTGGATCGACGCAGCTCCTGTGACTTCATCCTGCATGCCCAGGATTTCTCCGCATCGTCCCCGGGGCATTCAACTACCCCGCAACCTGAAGAGGATCCAAGTCCGTGTGGCAGAAAGCAAGGCAAGGCCCTTGCTGCGTGAAATATATCGACGCATCGTCTGTGTGCGCCCGGAGAAACCAACGCACACCTCCCCATTTTCCATGCACCTCCTCCTCTGCGGCCCCTTGCAGATAATTTAGATGCAAACCAGATGCTTTGTGCTTGGAAGAGACACTTCTTGCTTTTAAGAACTTAAGACTCTTTTTATCATTCTCTAAAATGATATTTCAATGTGTACTTAGCAAATCTTGATCATTTTGACCTTATTTTATCCAGATAAATATTCTATATTTTTTCTAAACCTGTGTGGTGTATTTTTGTGGTGTTTATATTGTGTTATTGCATGATTTATTGCACAAATACTTTCCACATTTCCTTCTAAGTTAAGCCTGACTGCTCAGTGCCAAACTACCAGAGGGTGGACACAGGATGATTTGGATTGTGTGTGACTTACACTGACTAGAGAGAGGGTCCTTGCTTGGACAGGAGGTAACCTTACTGTCTACCAAATACCCCATTTCTAGCAGAGACACAGCCACATACCCCTCTTTTCTGTGACACAGGCACTAGGGTCTTACTTCAGTCACTTACGTAGACATTTAGGGCCAGATGTAGCAACATTTAGAATTGTGACTCGCAAATTGCAAGTCGCAATTCTGAATGTTGGATGGTGTCCCTGACACCATCTGCGATTCGCAAGGGGGTCGCAAATGCCCACCTCATGAATAATCATGAGGTGGGTCACAATTTGCGACCCCCTTGCGAATGGCGGCCCTCACAGGGATGGTGGCCTGCTGCGGACAGCGGACCACCATGTCTGTGACTGCTTTTTAATAAAGCAGTTTTTTTTTGTAATGGAGCCAGTTTTCCTTAAAGGAAAACGAGATGCATTACAAAAACAAAAAATGAAACGTTTTCGTTTAATTTTTTCAGAGCAGGCAGTGGTCCGTATTGCACTGCGACTCGCAATGAGGAAGGGAATACCCCTTCCTAATTGCGACTCGCAAACCCGTTTTGCGATTCGGTAACCAGGTTACCGAATCGCAAAACAAGGTTTGTGCATTGCGACGGGCTTTTTGCACGTCGCAAACAGCAAAATTCGCTGTTTGCAAAGTGCAAAAAGCTTGCTACATCTGGCCCTTAGAGAGTCATACATTTAGTACAACAGGCAGTCATATATTGCCAGACTTGTTTAAACAGCTGGATACAGATACTTATTCAGAAATGTAGGCAAGTTCTGGCACACCCTACTGACCCATCCAGACTAGTAGTCCTTTAAAATATATATATATAGGAACACAATGATAAATATCATACTATAGCAGTAATAGAGTAAGGCGTACAGTGATACAGAAAACAAAAACACAGAAATATAAACTTGAAAATGAATATAATAACATTCCCAATAATATAAGAAGACAACTGTTTACATTGCTAGTTAACTAATTAAAATATTTAATGGGAAACTATCTAATTAAAAGATAAATCTACCTTTTTTGTAACTATTCAGATATAACCTTCTACTTAACTATACAGACATACAATGCCATCAAAAAGTGAGCGAAGAATTAAACAGAGACAACAGTACTATATCCTCACAACTGAGATCCAAAAAGGGCACAATGCTGAAAAAAAAACCTAAAGGAGAAAAGAGCTGCTGGTAAGAGAACAAAGACATTCCTTAAAATAGTATGTGGTCAAATTGAAAGACAGCAAAGTGAAGAAAATAAAAAGTAATGTTTGACATCAACTAGGAAAGGAGTAAAAGCATGTGATATAAGAAGTACAAAATCCTACAATGAAGCACAGCATTTAACAAGAAGGCAGCACCAGTTTCAGGAAATCCGAGTTAGAATTTTCTGTAGCAGAGTACTCCTGAATCTAACGAGACACATGAAGAAGCATAAAAGAAAGTGTGAAACTGTCACAAAAAAAAGCATTTTGAGAGTATAGTCAATAAGGCATTTGCTCTGCAAAGGAAGCTATTTATTTTGATTGTAAACAGAATGAAAACATTAGATAAAATAGTGCTGAGTGTGAGGAGAAAAAGTCAAAAGAAAAGACTAGTCAATAGAACTAACTTTTGTAAGTGTTAGTGGTGAATGGAGACATAGGGGGTTATTCTAACTTTGGAGGAGTGTTAATCCGTCCCAAAAGTGACGGTAAAGTGACGGATATACCACCAGCCGTATTACGAGTTCCATAGGATATAATGGACTCGTAATACGGCTGGTGGTAAATCGTCACTTTTCCGTCACTTTTGGGACGGATTAACACCTCCTCCAAAGTTAGAATAACCCCCATAGTTCTAGTACTGAGCCTTTCTTTAATGAAGAAAACTAAGTGCAAGACACATTATTGCATGCAGTTGATGAATCTGGACAATGTTATGAGATGAAAGATGGTTCTCCTATTGAAAAAGAGACAATGGTACCCAGAAATATAGAGGAAGTCGTAGCTGAATAGGTACAGGTAAGGCGTAGCCAGGCCCCGGCACACAAGTGGAACTGTAGCAGTATTTGTAGTGCTTGGAAGCAATCAATTGACATATTGAAAATATTTCTAGGTATCTTTCTATGTAAAAGACTTAAGCAGAAAATTACAATTTTCCAAGGATTAGATCCATGCAAAGTAAGGAAATATATAAATGTACAGGGACATTCACTAGCATGTCTATCAAAGAAAGTGTGCCAACACACCTTTCATCACTTTAGAATGTTATCAGTACACCACTCTGAAATGCGAACTTTAGTTAGAAAGCTTTACCATGTGAAGACTCCTGCGCTATGTTTCGAAGAAATGATTGGAGCTTTTTGGCATGGTAGCAGTGTCAAGGGTAGAAAATGTTTGTGATGATGTACAGTTTTGTTTCCTTGGACCTGAAGAGGCGTGCATGGGAAATGGAGACTTGGTATCTGCAGGTGTAGCAGAACAAGAGACGGGTATTACTATTGATAACTTTCATTAAAAGATTAGAGAGTTTAAAATAGCCTGTTTAGAGAAACCAAACTGTGTTTGTATATGTTGTCAACGCACTTACTACAAAAGTCAAACTCAATATGTTATTGTGTCTTTGAAAACTGAAGAAGACAATAGAGAGTGGCAAGAATGTACAGCGTATACATTTGCAGAGGAAAGCTGGATTGTTTCACATGCTAAATTATATGCAAGTATTGTCATATTAAGTTAGAGAACAATAAAATGCCAGCTGGAGCAGTGCATAACAAGTTAGAACTGGTTTCAATTCCACAGAAACTTCAGATTTTTAATGTTTTTAATCTATTTTAAACAATGTATACATCCATTTCAAGCTATAGTCCATATGGAGCCAAAGACTGGAAAGTTACTTCCAACTGAGCTCCAGAAAGGTCTTAAGGGTAGTTGTGTACTTGCCATTTGATGTGAAGCAGAGTATTGAAACTGTAGGGTTGCAGGGAGATTTGGAAGACTTTGGACTTGTAATTCTAGTAAATGATGTCCTTACCTAGAGCAAAAAGATATGGCAAGAGTTAGTAGATTTTAGTAAAGTAAAAAAAAAACAATATCATATCAGGTCCTAAATAATACTTACTATAAAAATGTAGATGATCTTTAAGATATTATACATATGGAGGATGACACATCACCATCAAGAGGCCAAACTAAAAAGATAGATTGGTCTAGATCAGAAGAAATTTATGAACACTACAGTATTCCTCCCTTTACATTTCAAGGAGATTATTGGAGATCCTGTTGATCTCTTTCAGATGAAAGAAGCAAAAGGAGCCCCCTTAAGTGTGTAGGAGAAAAGTTAAGAAGCTTGCTGTTCCCTACTGGAGAAGGTGGTATGTATGATGACTGGCCAATACAAATACAGGCACCAGAGTACAGATTGACTAGACTTTACTCAGAGGATGCTGGATTTTGCCAGTGTATTCCCTATATAATTTCATCTGCTATTTGATAGCCACTTGTCTGGTTTATCTTACGCAGACATTCACATTCTCAAAACAGGGGTGAATATGCAGAATCTGTCAGCAATAGAGTTTGTTGAAAAAGTTCATGGGAAAGACAAAACAATTAGAATGCAACATGTTTAATTTGATGGCATGTCAGCATGGTACCAACGAGTATTGGTATAGTTGTCATGGTGAGCGGAAATGCATGTTGAGAAACCTAGAAACATCTACCTGGTTTCTGACACTCAGTAGTGCTGAGTATGCATGGGATGACCTGCTTGATTTCTTACAATAAACAAACTCAAACATAAAAGACAACAATTTGAAGACACCAGGAATACTCTGCTCATTGGACCCAGCACAGATTTCAAGCAACTATGGCATTCATCTGCAACAAAACAAATCCTCCTCTTGACGAAGTGACTCATTTCTTTTGGTGGAAAGAGTACCAACCTAGAGGTGCTCCACATTTTCACATGCTGTTATGGGTAAAATAAGTTTAGAACAGACACTGATGAGTCTCTCTTGTCATTCATAGAACAGTATGTAACATGCACCATCCCAAAAGAAACTGCTGACAAGGGATTGAGAAAACAAGTTCTACGATTACAAAATCATAGGTGTGGTGAAGACTCGTGGAAAATATAGATCAAAAGCAACATTTTCCATAAAGTTCATTTTGGATTCAAACAACCTATCATCTCAGAAGGAGGAGTGAATAGCCTTTTGTCAGCAGTCAGACTCTCCCTAACACGGAAATCACCAAAAAAATACAACCTCAAAAGAACAGAAACTTTGAAATATATGCATTGCTACAACCCTGTTATTCTGAAGATGTGGAATGCAAATATGGATGTACAATTTGTTGCAGGTAACTCTATTGCTGTTGCTCACTATGTGACTTCTTATATTAAAAAAGTCAGAGAAGACAGAGATAAAACATGTGTGAAAGGATAGTTCTACAGAAAGGTCTTACCAAGAAATTGTACAGTTTGCTTTTGAAAATGCTTTCCTACCGGTAAATTGGATCTTATGATTGTGCAGATAGGTTGAGCTCAGCAAGTTTGTTCTCAAATTCTAGAAGAATCATGTGGAGAAGCCAAGGCCTTGCAAACAGTTATAATAGAGTATTAAGGTCTTTCCCAGAAATACAGTACCTTGCAGAATTTGATCCTGAGAGTATAGGCAATTTAAAGACTACCATGCTGGAAAAATACTACCCCAAACGTCCCCATCTTCAAAATATGTGCCTCTATGAAGTACTTCAGCATTATACGTATAGAACTAATGTAACTGAAAGCCTAGAAGAATGACAATTTGCAGTCCTTGGATGTGATGGTTGTTTGGTGAGACACCACAAAGCAAATCTAATTAACCACAGAACTCTTAGCTGCCAATCTCGAAAGAGAAGAGAGTTTTTCTACTTTGCACTTTTGCAACTGTTCAAACCATGGCGTACCGAATCTGATTTACTTGGACCCTATGACTGTGTAAAAACACATTCAGCGCTGTAAAAGACAGTATTCAGTGGTCTGTGTTTCCAATGTACTTGCAAATGTTGAAAGATGAGATTGAACAGGAAAAAAGTATTTCTGCTCAAATAGCCAGGGAGAGTTCACAAAGCAGCCACAGTTCTATTGCAGCAAGTCAAAATCCTCTTGGAAAGCTGTGAATGAGATTGAGATTGCAAAGCAACGTGCAAGAGAGGAAACTGTGGATTTTGAACAATTAGTGACACAAGTGAACAATGAACAGAGAAAAGTCTATAACAAAATTAAAGATAAAATAGAACATGGATTTCTCCACGAGAAGAAACAATGTGAATGTTTTTTTCAATAAAGCAATAATACTATACATCAGTGGACAAGCAGGCACTGGGAAAGGTTTTCTAATTAAAGTTATCACTGGTTATCTACAGAAGGCTACAGATGACATTAAAGGAATTACTCTACATTAACTACTAATGCTTCCTGTTGAACATAAAAATAAATGGGAATACTGGAAAGTATCTGGTGACACTTGACATAAAGAATCAAGAGATGGAAAAAACTGAAGCTTCTAATCACTGATGAAATGAGCATGGTATCGAACATAATGCTTGCCTTCATACACTTAAGAATACAGCAGATTTTAAGAACAAACTATGATGTACTCTTTGGAGGAAACAATTTAATTGTGTTTGGTGACATACTCCAACTTCCCCTGTAAAAGGACAACCTGTTTTTAAAGCACTTTTGCATAATGAAACAAGAAATTCTCTGGGATGTATTGCCAACGTGAATATTTGGTTCAACTTTGAACACAAATAATTAGTGAAAAACGTGCGGCAAGCATCTGATATGGAATATGGAGATGTACTGAAAGACATTAAAGTGCTCACAAAAGAGGAAAAATGTTCTTTAGAAAGCCACCTTATAAAGTGTCTATTCCCATCTAACATCACAGCACCAGAACTAATGTTCAATTTCATTAAAGAAGAGAAATCCATAGTTGGTTTAATACCATCACTTCAAGAGTGTTCCAACTGTAATTAAAAATGCCTACAACTAGAGAAAGAAGAGATTTTGGAAATTACAGCTATGGATAAAATGGAAACATCAGGGAGTCACATCACCACTGACAGATAAACTGCAATCAAAATTGAATTCTTTAGAGAAATCAGTTTCCAAGACTGCAGGATTAGAAAAGCATTAATGTGTCTGTCAAAATTATCAAGTTATTTTGCAACATAATTTAAATGCTAAAAAAGTCTTAGTAAATGGTGCTACGGGTGAAGTTTTTGATTTATTTTATTTTCCAAATATAGATGAGGTAGAATATTTGGCTATCAAATTTGATCAGATATATGATGTGAAGAAGATTGGCTAATGAATTGTACAGTTCTTGCTTGTAAAATACAGATATCCGTCGGCAACAGTTCCCACTCTCCTTAGCATATGCTATAACTAGCCATAAATCAAAAGGTTTGAGTGTAGATGGATACTTAGTAGATGTTGGAAGTTCTGTATTCAAAGAAGGAATGTCTGGTCACAACAGGAACATTGTCTGGTTTGTTTCTGATGGACTTTGATGAGAAGAAAGTTAGTGCTGATGCAAGCTGTGCAAGAAGAATAATCGGTTAAGAGGACTATGTACTCCTCATTTAGTGCAGGACCCAGTTTAGGAGAAATGGATAATCTGTCTGAAATGGAAGATTGCAAAACAGTTTACATACCTGCAAGACAAAAAGTACAGAAGGAGAACGCATATGTGCTAAGTAGAGAAAATTGGAAAATGCCAGAGAAATTGTAGGTTACCAGTTATAAAACAGTTGAGGTGTCAACTGCTATGCTGTTCTCACTGTACTGTCCAATTTACCACTTGTAGTAAACCAATTTGAACAGAAATCACATAAGAGAATGTCTTCTGCACCATATAATTTGCTGCAACATTTAATGAGTGGCAAAAGTGTAATACATTCTGCTTCAGGGATCTGACATCTTTTGGATACATGTAGTGGATCAATGAAGGTAATTCTGAACACTCAACAAGATGCACAAAAATGTATTATGGTCATACTTGGAATCTTCGAACAAGAAAAAGTAAATGCCGATGATTTATTTAGCGTCAATTACAAATGGAACCATGATTGCAAAGACTGCTCTTTCCAATCTAGCACTGCAATAAGTTCTGAACAATTTCTCTACTTAACATTACCGGATTCTCAAGCTGTGCCTTTTGACAAATTGTACGGAAATGCTAACCAAAATATGATGTGCCCAAACTGCTGATCAGAAGTTGTGTCTACATTGTTTGTACCAACAACTGGAAAATACCATTTAGTAATGCTACAATGATATAGAACAGATGGTTCCAAATTGGAAACTTAGATTACAAACTTCAAATCTGGACAAATATCACTTTCAGGAAGAACTTTTACTACTTTGGCTATCGACTTTCACGAAGGAGTCAATACAACCTTCGGCACTACACTGTTTAGTTAAAGAGTGAAACTGGAGGGACAGAATGCAATGACATCACTCTAAAATACAAACAAAAATTTCCATTCAAAGTACCAAACTCACATCTTTTCTTTCTTCAACAGAAGTTTTGATAAAGGATTCTGGTTAAAGAAGCTCATACTTTTGTTTTCCTCTATGTGGTTCACCTCTTTTTTAAACATCATTCATCCTATGAAGGGCAACGTTTTAAAAAACATCTTAAAAAATCAAGAGTCCTTTTATTGTTCCAGAAAGGAGTTAATACAACAATTCAAAACAATACTCTCTAATTAAACTCTGAAACTGGATGGACATAGTCTAATTGCAGCAGCTTTATGCTGAACCCTAAAAATGCCTTCAAAACTAAAAAATGTATCCTTTTGTTCCTCCAACCAAAGTTGTGCATCCTAATTGTGGAAAAAAATGGGTGTGTCAGATTTTGTTTACATGGATCATCAGCAGTTTAACCCCTTCTGTGCCGGGAACGTAATGGTTACGTCCGCCAGCACAGTGCTCCTGTGCCGAGGATGTAACCATTACGTCCTGGCACAGGAGCTCAGAGGGAGTGCCCCAAGGCAGGTATGGAAGGGGCAGCCCTTCCCCTTTGACCCCTGATCCCCTCCCCCCTAATGATGTCAGCGCGCAATCTCGTGTTGACATCATTAAAGGGAGCAGGTCGCGCTAGAAGCCATTTGCTTCCACCATGATCACGCTGAAACAGGTAAGTTTTGCCTCCGGAGGGGGAGGGTTTACACAAAGAGGCATCGGGGGAAAAGAAAGAGTTTTCCTTTCCCCAATGTCTCTTTGAGCATTCCTGCTGCCCCCTCGCATTGCGATCGGCAGCAGGAATGGCCACTAGACGCCAGGGATTTTTTGTTTTGTTTTTATGTGATGTTTGTGTGTTGGGGAGCGGCCCCTTAGGCAAGGGTAGCTCCCCTTTGGGGGACATATGTTTTATGCACATTTCTGCCCCCCTTGGGGCAGATCAGCCTATTATGTTTAGGCTGATCTGCCCCCAAGGGGGGCAGAAACCACTGGAACTCCAGTGATGTTTTTTATTTGTTTATTTCTGTGGGGGGCACAGAATTGTTGGCCATTTCTGCCTCCCTTGGGGGCATTTGGCCTATTATCTTTAGGCTGATCTGCCCCCAAGGGGGCTGAAACCACTGGAATTTTTTTATTTGTGTATTTCTGTGGGGGGGGGGGGTCGCCCCCTTGGGCAAGGATCCCCCCTAAAGAGGAACATAGAACTGTTGGCCATTTCTGCCCCCCTTGGGTGCAGATCAGCCTATTTTTTTTAGACCCATCTGCCCCCAAGGGGGGCAGAAGCCATTTAGGCACCAAGGATAGTGTGTGTTTGTGTGTTTTTTTGTTTGGGGGGTGGAGCCATGGGCAAAGGTCTCTATCCATGGGATCACACTACTAAAGGTATTTTCGACTCCCGTGGGGCACATAGGCCTATCTTTTGGTAGGCCCATCTGCCCCTACGGGGGGCAGAATCCACTTAGGCACCAATTTCTAAATGCTTGATCATGGGGTGTTTGTCAACTAGCGAAGTATTTCCATTTGTGATATTTTTTCTCCTTTTCGTTCTAGTTCAAAGCTTTTCCTTTCTTTGCTGTGGCTGCTTGCGGTTTTGGCGGTCGTTGACCTGTGGTTTGCATAGTTGCATGTTTTAGGTAAGTAAAAACAAGTTTCTCCAAAGGAGTATTGTTGCCATTCATGAATGACATGTTTGTAGATGGTGTACTAAATGCAGGATTGTGTGTGAAATTGTCCTTAGATTTGTACACAATGATATTTGTGTTGTCTTATTTCTACTTTGCTTTTCTTTCTTTCTTTTTAGTGGGATATCACTGTTGAATGCTGTGCAGAGTAGTTGCTGGTGAGTAGGTTTTTCCGGCAAGTGAGCAGTAACATTTTTCAGTACATAACTCTTTGTATAAAGCCACACTTTGTTTATTACTTATCTCACACAGTGCTGGTTGTTGGTGGTGCATTTGTCCAGTTACTTTTCGTAGGATGGATCATGGATAGCCGCAGGATGACCACTCAGCAGGTTGTTGGTATGCTTTTTAAGTCATTGTCTGATCATGATTATGAGACTGACTCTGAATATGAGGCAGAGGAGGAAGTGAGACATTCTGGCAGTGAAGTTTCTGTCGGAGAGGAATCATCTGATGAGGAAGCCATTCTCAGTGCAAATGAAGGGCCTGTTTTAGAGGAGGACACTGATGTGCCATTAGTGCAGCACCCTGGGACCTAAACTCTGGGTTACCCCAAACATAAAGGAGCCAGAGTTGCCTGCCTTTACTGGTTTCCCGGGGTGTAGAGTCAATACAGAGAACTCTTTGCCTGTCAATTTCTTTGAGTTAATTATGGATGATGTGTTTTTGGAAGAGATTGTTGAGCAGACTAATTTGTATGTGGAGCAGTATTTAAGGGACAAGGCTGCTAGACTTAGGCCACACTCTAGAGCTACCCAGTGGATTCCCACAAATTTGGAGGAGATTAAAAGGTTTGACTCTTTTTGATGGGATTGATAAGAAAGCCGTCACTGGCTTCTTATTGGCCTACTATTTGCTTCTTCTTAAGATGCTGCATTTTGTTGACAATGCTTTAGCCTTGCCACAAGGTCACCCTGATTCTGACCGTCTTTTTAAGATTAGGCCTGTCCTTAATCATTTTGTAGATAGATTTTCAGAGATCTGTGTTCCAGACAATAGCTGTGGACGAGTATTTGGTCCCCTTCAAGGGTTGTTTGTTTTTTAGGCAGTACATTCCTAGCAAGAGGGTACAATATAAAATTAAATTGTATATGCTGTCTGAAAGTAGTACAGGATCTGGGTATAATTTCCGGTTCTACACTGGTAGGGATTCCAGTATTGACCCCCCTGGTTGTCCTCCCACTTTTGGAGTTACTGAGAAAATTGTGTTGAAACTTGGTAGATAACTATTTAACAAAGGACACCATGGGTCTATAGATAACTTCTACACTGGAGTGCAGTTCTTCAAAGAATTGTTTAGAGTGGCCACTGTTGCTTGTGGCACACTTCGTTGTAACCGGAAAGGCTCTCCAAGGGAGCTTAACAGTAAAAGACTTGAGAGGGGACAGTGCAGTGCCTTGCGGAATGATGAGCTGCTAGCTTTGAAATTTTCAGACAGGAGGGATGTTTACATGCTAAGTACCATCCATGATGAGAGTACTTCCCCCGTGACTGTTCGGGGCCAGGTTGCTGAAGTGCACAAACCTGTGTGCATTTTAGATTATAATAAGCACATGGGAGGTGTAGATAGAGTTGATCAGAGATTGGAACCTTATACTGCTATTTGTAAGTCTGACATTTGGTATAAGAAGTTAGCAATTCACCTCTTCCACTTGGCAAATTTTAATGCTTTTATTGTGTTCAAGGATAGGTCTCCAGAGTCAAAGATGACATTTGTGAAATTTCAGTAGTCAGTAATATAGAGCATTATTGTGGTGGAACATGCAAGAGTTCCTAGAGAAGCAGTGGTGTAGGATGTGGCTAGATTGAAAGATCGCCACTTTGCTGGGCACATTCCTCCCACACTCAAAAAAGACTTTCCAGCTAAGAAATGTAGAGTCTGTGCTCAAAGAGGTATCCGGAGGGAGACTCAAATGTACTGCCCAGATTGTCCTTCAAAGTCTGGGCAGTGTGTGGGTGGTTGTTTCAGGAATTACCACACCCAGAAGAATTACTGGGAGCTACCATGAGTGTAAATTGCCTGTTTTATATTTCCATGTGTTCAGTTTCATAGTTGTCATTTCTGTCATGTACTTAGAGCTTTTGTGTTTGTAGTTTTGTAATTATTTCTAATTAGTTAGGGGTTATTTTGTTTAAAAAAACAAAAGTGATGGCATTGTGTGTGGAGCAGCACACCTGTGACACGCTAGGTGTCTTGGTTGGGACCCTGCTGATTAAGCATGCCACCAACTTGGTTGGTGGGTGAGGGGTCTTTTTAACATGACCTAAGTGTGTTTATTTTCACAATTTTAGTGCTTGGAATATCACATAAGTATGTGGACATCAAAATGATCTATTGCAAAAGTACCTGTGTTTGGTCGAGGACACCTATGTTTTTTGTCTCGGGTGCAGCCTTCATCTAGGGAAACCTACCAAACCCAGACATGATTTAAAAATAGACACCCCAAGGAGTCCAAGGAGGTGTGGCTTGCCTGGATCCCCCAACATTTTCTCACTCAGACTCCTCTGCAAACCTCAAAATGTACTTAAAAAAGCATATTTTCCTCACTTTTCCTTGTAGGATAACCACTGCGGCACACATTTTCTACCACCCAGGGTTCCACTCAGTCTCCCAAGTATAATGAAACCTCATTTGTGTGGGTCCCCAAAGCAGAGTCAGCCTAAAAGATGTATAAAAGAAAAATATGTGCTTATCAACTCGCTGTGCTATCCCCTCAATCTCTACAGGTTTTTGGCATTTTTCTGATGCAGGCACCTGGGCCACCCACACAAGTGTGGTATAATTTTTATCAGGAGACTTGGGGAAATGCTGGGTGGAAGGAAATATGTGTCTCCTCTCAGATTCCAGAACTTTTTGTCACCGAAATGAAAGGAAAAAGTATTTTTTGGCCAAATTTTGAGGTTTGCAAAGGATTTTAGGTAACAGAACCTGGTCAGAGCCCCCAAGTCACCCCATCTTGGATTCCCCTTGGTGTCTAGTTTTCAAAAATTTGCAGGTTTGCTAGTTTTCCCTAGGTGCCAGCTAAGCTAAAGGCCAAAATCCACAGCTAGGCACTTCGCAAAAAACAGCTCTGTTTTCTTTGTGAAAATGTTCTGTGTTGACATTGTGTTTTGGGGTGTTTCCTGTTGCGGGCGCTAGGCCTACTCACATAAGTGAGGCACCATTTTTATTGGGAGACTCGGGGGAACGCTGGATGAAAGCACATTTGTGGCTCCTCTCAGATTCCAGAACTTTCTGTCACTGAAATGAGAGGAAAAAGTGTTTTTTTGGCCACATTTTGAGGTTTGCAAAAGATTCTGGGTAACAGAACCTGGTCAGAGCCCCACAGGTCACCCCATCTTAGATTCCCCTAGGTGTCTACTCTTTAAAAATGCACAGGTTTGTTAGGTTTAACTAGGTGTCGGCTGAGCTAGAGGCCAAAATCTCCAGCTAGGCACTTTGCAAAAAACATGTCAGATTTCAATGTAAAAATGTGATATGCCGATGTTGTGATTCCTGTGGCGAGCATTAGGCCTACCCATGCAATTGAGCTACCATTTGTATCGGGATACTTGGGAGAACACAGAATAGCAAAACAAGTGTTATTGCCCCTTGTCTTTCTCTACAATTTTTCCTTCCAAAGAAAGACAGAGGCCCTCATTATGACCCTGGCGGTTGGTGGAGAAGTGGCGGTATTACCGCCAACAGGCCGATGGAAAAAGAAATTGAATTATGACCATGGCCGTTACCGCCATGGTCATATGCCACTTCTCCATTTCGACCGCTAGGATGGAGTTGACCGCTGGGCTGGAGACTTGGGTCTCCAGCCCGGCGGCCGTCACAAGAATCCCAGCGGTATCACGACCCTGCTGACCGCCATGGATTTCAGGTGGTTTGGAACCGCCATGAAATCCATGGCAGTAGGCACTATCAGTGCCAGAGAATCCTTTCCCTGGCACTGATAGGGGTCTCCCCCACCCGCACCCCCACCCCCACTGCTGAGTCCTCCCAACGCTGCCACCCCCCAAAGGTGGCAGTACCCTCCTCCCCGCCCCTACCCCGAACATTGCAACACACCCCCACCCTACACGCATTCAGACACCACCAATACACATACCCGCACGCATACCAACATACATACCAACATACACACACAGTTATACACGCACACATACATACAGACATGCACGCACACATACTGACAGACATACAAACAGACAGACAGGCGCACATTTTCAACCACACAGCACCCCCCCGCATGCATACACACACTCACACACCCCCTCTACATACTCACACACACCCCATGCATGCACACAAAACACAACACCCCCCACCCCCCTCCCCTAACAGACAATCAACTTACCTTGTCCGATGACCTTCCAGGAGGGGACGGGATCCATGGGGGCTGCTCCACCACCAGCACCCCGTCACCAGAACACCGCCACGCCGAATCACGGAATGTGATTTGGTGGGTGGTGTTCTGATGACGGGTGGTGGAGGGAGCAACCTCCACTTCCCCGCCGACCGCCAGTATGGCTGCTGGCGGCTCTCTGTCCGAAAAAGGATGGAGGGCTGCCAGCAGTCATAATTCGCCGAGCAGGAAACCGCCTACACTGGCGATCTTCAGCACAGTGGTTCCTCAGCGGTCTGTCAAAAAGACCACCGAGGTTGTAATGACCACCAGAGTCTAAAAAGACATCTATTTGAGAAATGCCCTGTAATTCACATGCTAGTATGGGCACCCCGGAATTCAGAGATTGTGCAAATAACCACTACTTCTCAACACCTTATCTTGTGCCCATTTTGGAAATACAAAGGTTTTCTTGATACCTATTTTTCACTTTTTATATTTCAGCAAATGAATTGCTATATACCCGGTATGGAATGAAAACCCATTGCAAGGTGCAGCTCATTTATTGGCTCTAGGTACCTCAGGTATATTGCTTTAAAAAATCTGACTTCGCAGGAAAAAGTTATAGAGTAAAACGTGGAGAAAAATGGCTGTTTTTTACCTCAATTTCAATATTCTTTTATTTTAGTTGTTATTTTCTGTAGGAAACACTTACTTGTAGGGTCTACACACATGGCCCATTGCTGAATTCAGAATGTTGTCTACTTTTCAGAAATGTTTACCTTTCTGGGATCCAGCATTGCTTTCACACCCATTTCTGTCACTAACTGGAAGGAGGCTGAAAACACAAAAAATAGTAAAAATGGGGTATGTCCCAGTAAAATGTCAAAATTGTGTTGAAAAATTGGGTTTTCTAATTCAGGTCTGCCTGTTCCCGAAAGCTGGGTAGTTGGTGATTTTAGCACTGCAAACCCTTTGTTGATGCCATTTTCAAGGAAAAAAAAACACAAGCCATCTTCTGCAGCCTTTGTTCCCATTTAAAAAAAAAAGTTTTTGCTGTATTTTGCCTACTTTCTTGGTCTTCTTCAGGGGAATCCACAAAGTCTGGGTACATCTAGAATCCCTAGGATGTTGGAAAAAAAGGATGCAAATTTGGCATGGGTAGCTTATGTGGAGAAAAGGTTATGAGGGCCTAAGAGCGAATTGCCCCAAAGAGCCAAAAAAAGGCTCGGCACAGGAGGGGAAAAGGCCTGGCAGTGAAGGGGTTAAACATCATTTGGTCTACCAGAGGTGATGATTTCAAAAGGATCTCTAAAATGGAGGAGCACTTTACATTTACTTCTGATATTGTACCGGATATAATCATATACATTTTTTTTAAATATGCTTGTTTAGATCCCGATGGAAACTCTATAAAAAGCCACTAATAAATGAATTGTAGTGAGTGCAAAGCATAGTATCACCTATTTGTAATCCATTGATTGTTTTTCCCCCACTGTTCGAAGATGAAGCTTTATACAAACCATTATTTACGAAGAAGATGTATAAAAGCTGAGAACAGTAAACAAGTGAAAATGATAATTTTAGTACATTGGAATACAGTCTTACAGTATAAGCAATGACTATTGTTATATTTGTGTAACTATGAAGGTTAAATACTAACAAATCTTCATCTTCAATAGCGGCAGCAGTTGAAAGATGTTAGATATCTCAAAACACTTCTTAAAGCACAGACATATTGCTCTGAGATAAAAATGGATAGTGTTTTTAAACATAAAGTGCTCTTCCCACACATTTCCATTAGTTTCTTTTTCCTTTTTCATACCTAAACTTTTAGTCTAATAGAACCAATGTTCAGCTAGTTACACAACAACTTAATCAATCATTCAACACTTGATTATGCACACACACACACACACACAACCAATCACTTACCTATGCAGTCTCTCAGAGAGACAGTCAGTCAGCGATAGAGTCAATCACATACATTCAGCAGATTACACCCCTACTCATTCACTAAAATAGATATTGACACAATCATTCACTCACTCATCATGCTTTCACACACCCTCTCAGTCACTGATACATCCCCTCAGACACCTACTCACACATATGCACTTACTGTCACACCCACTCTCTCACCTGTACAGGTACTCACACACCCCTGACTAACCTATACAGCCACTTACTCATCCATACTCATCCATACAGCCACTGAGACTAGCACTCATTCACCCATACAGTCACTGACAGAAGTACTCACTCCCCCATAAAACCAGTCACACAGCCACTCACTGTATCATACATGCACTCACACAAGCATTCACTCACCCATATAGCCACTCACACAAACATTCACTCATACATACAGGTACTCACACAACCACTCACTCTCCCATGCACTCACTCAGACAGCTACTCACTCAACTAAACAGCTACTCATGCACCCTCTCACTCATGCAAACACTCACACAGTCACTCACCCATACTGCCATTCACACTGACTCACCCATACAGTTCTCCTACAACCTCTTAGTCATCCATATATCCCATATGTATTACACACTCACTCCCTCATACAGGAATTCACACTGGGACTCACTCACTCATCCAGCCATTTGCACACCCACTCACTCACCCATGCACTTCTCACACAACCTCTCACTCATCCACACAATCCCTTACACACTCACTAACTCAGCCATACAGTAACTTGTACTAGCACTCACTCATGCATACAGCCACTCACACTAGCACTCACTTACTCACACAGTGCCCCACTCAACCAGCTACTCAGATAGGTACTGACTCACCTATACAGCCACTCATACACACTGTCACTCTGTCAGTCATACAGCCATTCTCACACGCCCACTCACTCCCTACCCATACAGCTACTCATACTATCACTCACTCACCTATAGAGCCACTCACACTAGCACGCACTCACCCATAGAGCCAGGCAGACACACACTCACTCTCTCATACAGGTAGATACATAAAAATTCAATTACCCATACAGCCACTCACACAACCATTCACACACCAAATGACTCACCCATGCAGTACTTGCACAACTATTCAACAACCCACACAACCCTTACATAGTCACTAACTCACTCATACAGCATCTCAGACTATCACTCACTCAACCATACAGATACTTACACAGCCAGTCATTCACCCAAACAGCAACTCACACACTAACTCACTCAAATATCCTCTCATGTAGCCTCTTACCCACACAAACACTCATAGACTCACTCACTCATTTATACAGCCATTCACATAACCACTCTCTCACCCATACAGCTACTCATACAACCAATCACTCACCCATGCAGCCACTCATTTACCCTCTTACTCACTTACACAAGAACTCACAGAGTCACTCACTCACTTATATAGCCATTCACACACCCACTCACTCACCCATGCAGTTCTCACACAACCTCTCACTCACCCACACAATATCTTACACAAACACTAGCTCACCCATACAGCAACTTACTTGCACTAGCATTCACTCATGCATAGAGCCGCTCACACTAGCACTCACTCACTCATTCACATTTACACAGCCCTTACTCAACCAAACAGTGACTCACAAACTCACCTATACAGCCACTCATACACACTATCACTTACTCACTCATACAGCCATTCACACTAGTGCTCACTCACCCATAGAGCCACTCACACTAGCGCTCACTCACCCATAGAGCCGGTCAGACACACACTCACTTTCCCATACAGATAGTTGCATACAAATTCACTTCCCCATACAGCCACTCACACAACCATTCACACACCCACACAGCCAGGTACTCAACCACTCACTCACACAGGCACTCACACAGTCACTCACTCATACAGCCATTCACACACCCACTGACTCACCCATGCAGTACTCACACAACTTCTCAGCGACCAACACAACCCCTTACACAGTCACTAACTCACTCATACTGCAACTCACACAAGCACTCGCTCATTTATACAGTCACTTGCACAGCCAGTCACTCAACAAAACAGCCACTCACACACTAACTCACTCATACATCCTCTCTTGCAGCTTCTCCCTCAATCATGCAAGCAATCATACACTGACTCATCTATTTATAAAGCCATTCACACACCCACTCCCTCTTTCATATAGTTCTCATACAACCAATCACTCACCCATACAGCCACTCATTTACACTCTTATTCACGTACACAAGAACTCACACATTCACTCACTCACTTATATAGCCAGTCACACACCCTCTCACTCATTCGTGCAGTTCCTACACACCCTCTCGCTCAACCACACAACTCCTTACACAGGCACTAACTCACCCATACACCACTCATGCATTCACTTACTCATCCATACATGACTGATACACTCATTCACTCAGCTGCACAAATTCACCAACTCAATCACCCATACACCACTCATGCACTCAATCACTCATCCAGACACCAGTAAAGCACTTGTTCACTAAATCGTACGTTAATCATGGACTTAGTTACTCACTCATACACCGGTCACCCACTCAGTAAATCACCCAAACACCACTCATGCATTTACTCACTTATTCATACACCACTCATGCACTCATTCACTTACCTGCAGAAACACTCATGAACATACTCAGTCAGCCGTAGACTACTCATCCAGTCACTCAGTCATCAATACAACAGTCACACATCCATTTACTCATCCATATACCAGTCATGCACTCAATCACCCTTGCACTACTCATACAGTTACTCATTCACCTATTGACTATGCATGCAATCATTCACTCACCTGTAGACACACTCATTCACTCACTGAGTTACCCATTCACCATGCATCCAGTCACTCAGTCATCCATACACCAGACACACATCTATTTACTCATCCGTATACCAGTCATGCACTCAGTCTATTACCCATTCACACAGTCTTTCTTACATTCACAAACATACAGCTTGTATTTTTTTTTTTACCATGAAAGGTAGTTCGTAGAAGAACCTTTCTTTTTTTCTAGAACCGTGTTTTTTCTTTTTTTTTTACTTTACGATTTTTTGTACTTTTTGTGATATAAAATAGCAACAAGGGTAATAAAAATTGTAGTGTCAAAAACAAAAACAGTGCAAAAATTGGATGAAATTATAGCAAAAAGTAACAGATGTGTAGCATTGCTGCATCCAAAATAACATCCACACCCTGCTCACCGGCAGTGAGGGTGGTGTAACAGTCAAGGCAATAAGTACCAACTCTCCATAACTCCGGTGACATTACTGGCCTCTGCTTCTCCAATTGCACAGGTACTCATTTCCAGCCACAGGTGTAAAGTTCTGGATGTAGACGGTTGATCTCCATATCTCTCTTTCTGTGCCCTTCTGAGATTACTTTTATGATAAGTTTTTAAGTGGTAGAGCACAAAAGCTTGGCCACATGAATCTTTTTTTTGCACTGCTCCCGAGAGCGTTTTATTGCACATTGTGCACTTCACAAATTTTGCTGCTGTTTTCAATTCAACTGATGGTATGATGAAAGAAGTCCATCCTATACTTTGTTCGCCAGTGGTTCCTCATCAGGAGAGTCTTTTGCTTCAGCTGGTAACTCCTGCTCCCCATTCTCATCGTAGAGTTCCTCCTCCTTTTCATTTCTCACTGATGCCATTTTGTTTTATTAAAAAAGTCAAATAAAGAATGCAACACAGTTCTGCCCTTTGAAGTACAGGAGAGCACCTAAAATGATCTCTATGCAGGCAATACCTACTTACCCCACCTGTCTGTCCTATACTTTTAAGGCTAGCCCCATGTGATAGAGAGGTTAGTGTCACAACACTCACTTACATAAGGGTGATATATAAAACATTGTTCATAACTTCAGCAAAGTAATGACTCAAGTTACATAAGTAGAGCAATACTACAATAATCAGTCTCACACAGATACACCCAATCACAGACGTACTCACTCAGGCGGTAAAACACTCATATACTCATTCACCCACCCACTAAGAGACTATGCACTCAAACACCCACTCATACACTGATCACCAACTCACAGACCCACTCAAATAGTTGACTACCCACTCTCAGACTGAGACAGTCAAATACCCACTCACAGACCATCTCAGAGTCTGAAGCACTCACTCAGAGATCCACACACACACATGAACCCACTTACAGACCCACTCAGACACTCATGCTCCCATTCGCATGCCCACACAGACTCATGCACCCACTCACAGACCCAGTCAGATACTGATGCACCCACTCACAGTACCACTTAGTGACTCATGCAACCATTCACAGTCCCACTCAGACTCTAATGCACCCACTCACATACCCACTCAGACACTTGCACACCCACTCACAGGCCCACTCAGCCCCTTACGCACCCGCTCACAGACCCACTCAAACACCAACCCACCCACTCACATAGCCACTGAGAGACTTATGCACCCATACACAACGCAAGTCCGGCTCTTACACCTACTCTCAGACTCACTGACAGCCATGCACCCATTCACGGACCCACAAAACATCTCACACACTCACTGACAGACCCATACACCTACTCATACATACACTGACCATCCTATACAAGCACTTACACATCCATTTTGAAACCATACAGATTATAGTTACAAAATACAATTTAAATGTACTAAAAAAATCAGCGCTGCAGTGAATTTATAGACACGAAAAAGAGGATTTTGAAAAAAAACATAGAAATTCAAAGAAAAAGGCAAACCAAAGGTTACAGGAATGTTATAGTTAAGAAATAGAATTTAAAAAACCTTAGAAATTCACTGAAAAAAACTAAGATTACAGAGATGTTATAGTTAGGACACATAATTTAAAAAGCCTTAGAAGTTCAATGGAAAAAATAAAGGTTACAAGGATGTTATAGTTAGGAAATACATTTTAAAAAAACTTAAAATTCAATGAAAAAAACAAAAGTTGCAGGGACCTTATAATTACGCTCACATTTCACTTGCATAAAACCAGTGAAATTCAGCAGTTATAGTTGCCATAGCAAACTATAACTTATGCCACCCCAACGCACTGCTTATGACCTCACATATATACTCAGGCATGGTCAGTGAGATTACTGATGACGTCTCAAATGACATTATATCATAAAGAACAAACAAACATAAAGAGTACCACACATTGAAACTTATATTTTCATTTTACTTTCATTTTATTTTCATTTTTTAGGAGAATACTAAATTTATAAAAATATTTAATTTTTAATTGGAACTACGTTGTCCATAATGCACTGAGAATGATGTATCACTAGGGGGTATAAATGGCAAAAAGGAAAAGGGACTCACTTACTGTGAACAAGACTCCTGAGGGAGTCGAAACGTGTTGGTGGTTGTTATTTGGAATAAACATGCACTATTGATACCTCGTGGAGTGCAGTGAATACTTTTTGTGATTTATATATATACATATATATATATATATATATAAAACCCCACACCCCCACTGTAGCAGTAAGGCAAACACTCTCACAGTCATTCACACACTCACACCCACTCTCACATCCAGAAAGACACTCTCATACCCACTCTCATATCCAGACAGACACTCTCACACCCACTTACAGATGCATTCTGACCCTCACTTCACTCATACACTAATGCACCTACTCACTGATCCACTCAGACATTCAAGCACCCACTCAAAGTCTCACACACCCACTTACAGACTCACTCAGACACTTAAGTATCCACTTACAAACCCACTTAGACACTCATGCACCCACTCACAGATCCACTCAGACATTCACACACCCACTCACAGACCCTCTTAAACATTCCTGCAACGACTCACAGACCCACTCAAAGAATCATGCACTCACTCATAGTCCCACTCAGAAACTCATGTACTCACAGATGCACTCAGACACTCCTGTAATAACAGACAGACCTACTCATAGACACTCACACACTCACTGACCCACTTAGATACTCATGCACCCAGTCACAGAGCATCTCAGAGACTCATGCATCCACTCCCAGACCCACTCAAAGAGTTGCGCACCCATTCCCATACCCACTCAGAGACTCATGCACTCACTCACAGAGCCACTCAGAGAATTGTACACCCACTCACCGACCCACTCTGATATGTACCCACTCACAGACCCACTGATTCTTACACACCCACTCACAGAGACACTCTCACACCTACTCTCACCCAGAGACTCCCTCTCACAGCTGCTCTCACAACCAGACAGACACTCTCTCATCCACTCTAATACCCACATCAACCCTCCTAGACTCACTCTCACACCCAGACAGACACTGCCATACCCACTCTCACACCCAGAGACATCCTCTCACACCTATTCTCACATCATGAGAGACAGGCCCTGCAGCCAATCACCACCATGCATGACTAAAGGCAGTGCACAACTTGGGTTAGGTGGTTATGGGACAGGCCCTGCAGCCAACCCCCACTGTGCACAGCCAAAGGCCGTACCAAGCGGTGGTTGGATTAACAGATAGTAATGAACATTACTTTACGTTAAAAAACCGTAGAAATTCACTGAAAAAAAACAAAGGTTACAGGGACTTTATAGTTAGGTTCTAAATTTACTCGCACAAAACCATAGAAATTCTAGTTAGATTTATTTCAAGTAACTATAACTCTTGCCATAAGGTAACTATAACTTGTGCCATCGCCATTCACTGCTAATTACCCCATATATTACAGCAACCATAGTAACTTTTATAACACCAATAAAAGTAGCAATAAAACATTAGCAGTCAAATTATTGAAGAAACAAATGTGCATGGTGGGGTCGTGAGTCATAGTTACCTTAGGGTGCGAGTTATACTTACCTGAAATAACTCTAAGTATAGCTGCTGAATTTCTATGGTTTTGTGCAAATATATTCAGACCCTAACCATAATGTACCTGTCACCTTTGTTTTTTTTAAGTGAATATAAATATATATATATATATATACATACACATGGTTTCACCAAGGACAGCCTGACAAAGCAAAGACATGGTGAGTGCCTGCCCATGGTATGAACTGTCCTCCATATTGATGTGACCCTGGAATCTTTGGGGTCTGGGGACTTCATACAGAATTCTGGCACAACAGCAAATAGATGTGCTGCAATTATAAAGTGGGAGTACAAACATTTGGTTTATATAACTTGAAATGATGTCAGTGAAAGATCACTGCTGAAACTGTAAAAATGGAGTGCTTTGGATTTTGTGCATTGTGCCTTAAAAATGAAATACTTACACTCCGTTGTAAAAAAAGAGCAACCAGGGCACTCCGGAAGAGAAAAGTCCAAGCAAAATCAGTTCGTAGAAAATATTTTATTCCTTAGTACGTCAGGAAAATTGAGTAAGAACTATCTGGTACTCAAGTCTAAATGTTGAGACAGAAAATGTGAGAGTAACGCAACAGCCAACACGTGTTTCGTCCTCACGGACTTCTTCAAGGCTCCAATATTAAAATTACAATGGCCCTATTTATTCTGTTACGGCTCCAAAAATTCAACTATATCAAAGAAACAGTGCGTACTTCATCAGTGTGAGTAAGCGTCCCTCAGGGTAAAGAGAAAAGTAATCTTCCAGAATAAAAAAGGCACTGTCTCGTATGGTGTATCCGTAGTCAAGGATGACACAGTTGCAACCGCCTAGGTAAAACAGTCTGTGCTCAATATGAATTCGGGAGTCAGTTCGAGGCGGCGTGTACGGCAAAAATGCAGCGCATGATACCGCTGCCGTGTTTAATTCGACGCCAATAAATTATAAAGTGGGAGTACAAACATTTGGTTTATATAACTTGAAATGATGTCGGTGAAAGATCACTGCTGAAACTGTAAAAATGGAGTGCTTTGGATTTTGTGCATTGTGCCTTAAAAATGAAATACTTACACTCCGTTGCACCACCAATAGCTAATTTGGAAGGACAACGATCTATTTCACCTTCAACTCAGGAATAATTCCTGCTAGTAAAGCTGTGATGCCTGACATAAAGAAGGACCAAACTACAACTACCAGAATGGACATGTGTACACAATTTGAAAATTGCTTGATTGCTCAAGTCCGTAATGGTTGACACGTGTAGGTAGCATTATTGTGCTTTGCTGATACCATTAAATTCATGCCCTCTCTAAAGCCCCTGGTAGTACAGCATTTTTTGTTTTCTGTGCTTTGTTTAACACATGTATATATATATATATTTATGTATATATTACCTACTGGCAGTCGCAAGTAGATAGGTATAGTTAGGAACATGTTTCATTAAAAAAAGCATTTTTGACTTGCCTATCTTTGGTGCCGTTTACGTTTGGCGTCGTTTGACTAATCTTCACAAACTTTTCTCAAAAAAGTGTGCTTGTGATTCTTGCTGTGCATGGAAAGTTTGGGGTGACCCATCAAGCGGGACCAGAGAAAAGGTGGGGGCAAAAAAGGTGTGGTTCCCATGTTAATTCCATAGGAATTTTAAATACGACCATAAACTGAAACACTGGATGGATTGACACAAAATTAAGCAGAAAAGTAGATTTTGTTCTGCATACTGTGGTTTTTGTTGTTTGTTGTAAATTTGCTCAGTGTTTTTTGAGAAGTTTAAGGAAATACAGATTTGTACATCTAGGTCCGTGGTTGCTCCCCAACGACTTTGTGAATAATAACGTGCTTGTGCAGAGATCTGCAGAGCTCTGGGTGTCTGCAGCCATCTTGGGGCTCGGCTTCAGCCGAGAACCCTGGAATAAAAGTGAAATAAAAGAAAATGGGCTGGAGTAGGGACACTGTAGCCACTTAGCTCTGGTGTTGGGGTCCCAGATGGAACCTGCCATGGCAAAAAAAAGCACTTAATTTGTAACGATGTTGAAAATTTGCAGCAAAAATCAAACAAAAAGCACGGTCTACCACGCTTCTTTTGGTAAAGCCCCCTGGTGAGACATGTCCCAGGAGCCTTAAAAAATAAAGGAGGAGGATGCACTGTGACCCTCTTCTGGGCTTATTTATGCCCCCAGAGACTACCACCTCCTCTGGCTAAAATAAAACAGTAAGCGGGGACCCCACCTCTCAGGAGCAAAATCTTTTAATTATAGTCCTAGCCTCGGGGATCACCACCTCCCTGGGGCTAACACTATATTATATGTAGGGGGGCAAGCATCCCCCCCAGAGCCCAGGAGACTGCTGCTTCCCCGGGGTGAAATAAAACAAGATAGGGTGTCTGTTGTGGCTCCTTCACCCCAGAGACCACCACCTTCTCAGGGCTAACTGAAATGTTTGAGGGGGACTGTGCAGCCCCCTTTTGGAGCCAATATTGGTCCTGGGGACCGCCACTCCCCATAGCCAGCTCCCATATGTCCCAGGGTGCCCACCCCCAAGACATAGCTGCTTGATCTTACTTGGCGGGAGCTTTTACAGCTCCTGTCAAGTAAAAGTAAACACTCTGCTGCCAGCAGGCAAGAGCTGTTAAAACGCTCTCACCTGCTGGAAGCAGAGGTTTCTCTGCAGGCAGGGAAACAGAGGAGAAAATTGCTTTTTCAGACAGGGAGCCGCATGTTTAGCAGCTCCCTACGTGCAAAAGCATTGCCTGTTCCCACAGGAGGCAGGGAACAGGCTGGGACCGCTGGGGTCTTGAGGCTGGCCCTCTGGTTCCATTGTACACTGGGTGCCCTAGGGCCCTAGAGCAAATGTGCAAATCACCTGGAAAGCTGCACCCGCATGTCCCTGCTCTGTCTACCTTAGTAGTATGCATTTATCTGCCCCCCTTTTGCCAGGATTATGAACAGCTTCCCAAAGGGCTCCCCAGTCATTTCCTGGTGATTTTGATGGCATGTTCTTGATGCAGAGGAATATGAGGGCATCTCCACAAAACAAAGAAGCACTTACTTCATATAGACAAGAGGAAGGACCATAGTTTGGTGAAGATTTACATATTTGTAGTCTTGTTGGCCTCTCTATAGGAGGCTTCATCTTCCCACAAAATTCTAGAGAAGCAGGCAACTGGAACAATCATGCAGCCAAAATGCAAACAAGGTCACTGATGATATTTCTTTGTGCTCCATTACACAGCTGTAGTGTGTAATACATTATGGATATTTCCCAAGGAGTGATAAAGAACTCCACTTGGGTAGATATTTCATGAAAATCTATGGACGCTTGTTGGATAAAAGGGCATGGCTCACACAGCTACTGACACCCACACAGACACTCACACACCCACTCACAGACTCACTCAGACAGTCACTCAGACACACATGCACCCTCTCACTGACCCATTTACACACTCATGCACCCACTCACAGACCCACTTAAAGACTCATGCACCCACTCACAGACCCGCTCCAAAACTCGCACACCCACTCACAGACCCTGTCAGACATTCTCATACGCACTCACAGACCCACTCAGACTCTCCCACATACACTCAAAGCCCCACACAGACACTTACACACCCACTCACTGAGACACTCTCATACTCACTCTCATATCCACATAGCCCTCTCACACCTACTCTCACACCCAGAGACACATTCTCACACCCATGTTCACACCCAAAGAGACAGGTCCTGCAGCCAACTCCTGCCTTACATGGCCAAAGGATGTACAGAGCAAAAGGTTGTGGGGTTGGATGCTGTGAGCGTCGGTGGTTGGATTAATGTTCATTAATGAAAATTACTTTACATTAAAAAAACATAGAAATTCACAGAAAAAAGCAAAGGTTACAGGGATACTATAGTGAGGTTCTGAATTTACATGCACAAAACCAGAGAAATTTAGCAGCTATAGTTAGAGTTATTTCAAGGAAATATAACTCGTGGCCTGAGTTAACTATAACTCACGCCGTTGCCATACACAGTTTTTATGCAGCATAGAAACAGTGATAAAGTAAAAACATAACACAAGAAAAATCCCACACCAACTTAGAAATCTAGAAAAAACATAATGTACAAAATTACACCAAAACTAATCATGTCCAGTCAACAGAACCAGAGTTATGAATTTTTTAAGTTTTCACTGTAAAATAGTACCTAAAAGATCAAAGCGTCAACCTTGGATAACTGGTCATGCATGACCTGGGAAAGACAAACGTTAAGGCCAACCACACAAGAGCATGGGTCAGATACACAAAATTTGAGGAAAAAGAGACAAGGCAGCAGGCCTTGTTGCCGGTGAGCCGCTGGATGTAGACCCAGTGAACCTGTTGATAATGGCAGGAAGAAGTTCAGAGTGGGAAAAGCTGGACTTCCAGGCCAAGGAGGTTGTTGTCATTTATGTGAGCTGTTTCCCTTTGGACTTAGGCAAGGTTTTGGAAGTCAAAAATCTCCAGCTGGATGAAGCTGCAGGCTGGAGCCAAAGACGGCGTCATGAGGCCAAATAGCATCACTGAGATGTCCCATTGAACAGGATTTGCTTCTGCAGAGAAGAAAGAACAAGAAGCTACTGCCCAGTCAGGCCGACCAGGGAAGCACCTTATGCAGATTGGCTGGCAGGTAGGTCCTGGCATTCTGTTGGTTCTCTAGGAAGAAAAGGTTCCATGTTTAAAGGTTAGGCAGGAGCAACATCTCTAACACCACTTCCAAGTGACTTGAACTGCACCAATTCATAGGTTTGGACTCCCTCCAGCACAGGCCAAGTGTAGGATTCAAGGTCTCTGGAGCTTGTGACATCCCTGTAGGTTATCCAAGAGGATGGCCACCTACCCCTTGGAATCATTTCTGGTAGTCCTGTGTTGAGGGAGATAGTCCAGTTCTCCTTCAAAAAGCAAGGCTGGCTTCCAAGCAGGAGGGTTGTCATCTGGTAGCAGAAGGGCAGTTCTCTGGCTGTCCAGGCAGTCCTTTTGAAGTCTTTCACAGGTCCAGGAGTGTACTGAAGAAGTGTTGTGAGCGTCTGATATTTATACCTGGTCCTAGCCTTTAAAGCGGGGGGATTTCCTAAGCTACCCCCACATCTGGTTCTGCAAAGTTCTTCCCTTCCTCAGCCAAGGCTCCAACAATTCTGGAGTGATGAAAGACGAGCGTAAGATTCCTCTAGATATACTGGAGGCAAGCCGTGCAAAGTGTATGAGTGGAAAGGAACACGTCCGCCCCCAGCCATCCTGCCAACACCTAGTTCCATTTAGTTTTACTGTCTGAGAGAAATACACAAAGCCTAAAAGCATAGCCACCAAGGACACTGGCAGTAGGCACAATGGGTTAGGACAGACAAATGTAAACTTTCTATAAGTGACATTTTCAGAATTGTGACTTCAAATCCAACTTTAACATTAAAGAGGATTTTAAATTGCAATTCATTTGAGTTTAAACATAACAATTTTACATTCCCCCAATTAAACATTAGCACTTATTAAATGTAGTAAGGCAACTCTAGGTTATCCAATTAGAGCGATAGGCCCTACAGTAGTGAAAAATGAATTTAGGAGCTTTTCTTTACCATGACAAATAAAACCTAAACTCTCATGTCCTACTTTTAAATACAAAGCACAAGGTTCATTTTGCTTGATTGAAATGTCAGTTTAAAACTGCCCTACAGTAAATATGATCTATCTATCTATCTATCTATCTATCTATCTATCTATCTATCTATCTATCTATCTATCTATCTATCTATATCTATCTATCTAAAGATATATATCTTAATCTTAGTATCCGATTCATTTACAGAGTGTGACTCACTCTCGTCAGATGCTTTTCTCCTGTATCCTCCTCTTTTGAGTGGTATCACCCTGTCAATGCCAAGTAAGTCAGAATCATAGCAATGTCTGTTGTAGAAATGTCACGCTGCTGGATGTGACAGATAGATAGATAGATAGATAGATAGATAGATAGATAGATAGATAGATAGATAGATAGATAGATAGATAGATAGATAGATAGATAGATACCTAAAAGCAAACGTAAGTAAACACATATGCAAAATAGTACATGATTCTACTTTAACAGTCGCCTCTGACAAAGTTCTAATGGTAATGGGATGTGCATCTCACCTGAAAGATAAATTACAGCATTTGTAATTGTATCTGTTTCATGAAGGTTGACGTCATGAGCATTGTATGTGGTATTCTAGCTATGGTTCACTTGGCTGTTGATAAAGCAGTCGAAATTTGTGATTCTCAGCTTTTTTGCTTTTTATTGGTAAGCATAATTGCACTATAGACGTTGTTTTTTAAGTGAATTTCTACATTTTTATTTAAAGATTTGCTAATGTGTAATAGCCAAGCTAATCACGACTTCACTTTAATCTTTGGGTTTTTTCCATGTGTGCATCATATATAAAAATTGAGCTTGTCCCGTGCTTCCCAAGGTGATAATTAAGGACAGAAGCGGTTTCCATTCCACACCAGTGGCTAATATGAGGACAAACAAAGGAGATAAAACTACCTTTAAAGTTTCTGAATGCCATCAGATGGATAATACACAACATGCTTACTGGAGAGCAGCAACTCAAAGAGCATTTTGCATTTTCAGATATTATACCGTGGTGGGTCCTGCGGCTTTGGCTGGGACATTACAGCCTCATAATAAGACTGTGTGAGTCCCTGCTGAGTATTTTATTGTGTATGAGACCACAAATGCTCCCTGTCCCACACACAAAAGGTACCACCTGCAAAGAGATGTCCTGCTGCTTGACCTTAGCATTTTGCTTATATTACCGTTCATATAGAGGATGTGAATATCTGATGCACTTCAATGAGACTCCTGAATAAAAGATACTAACTTTGTGTCATTATTTTTTTGCAAGCATTTACATTTCATTTTAAGACATTTCTAAAGAGATTTCTAACACCTTTAGTGAGCTAACAAAATTATTCAATGGAGAATATCTTACACTGAGCAAGATACGAGTGCGTTCTGATTTTCCTCCGACGGCAGCAATGCCCTGTTGAATCTCATTTGCAAATTGGCATCTAAATTCTGAAAAAGTAAGTCATATAGCAGTATTAGGAATCATATCGCCTATGAGATGAACGTCCGGGTTCATAGCCATTGCTTTTCACAGCATGACTGGAATTGCTTATATGAAATAATTTTTGGAAGCATCAATAGACTTTCACTTTGAAAACTGGCTTAATCGGTATTGTTAGCAGTTAAACAGTGCAACATAGTGTGACAAAAATACAATTAACACTCCAAACTGAATTGCTGGAGGGCAACCAACTGTGATCCTTAATTTAGACCAGAGAAAAAAGAGGAGGCATTGCCAAGATTACAAAAATAAAACTGGAGCACAGAAAAGGCAGTGTTATCAGAACTCCTAGCACACAGCCACAGTGGAAATAATTGTTTCTCGTTCAACGAGTAACTGTCAATATGGAAGAAAAATGTTTCCTTTAACGTGCCTTTCATTGCAACATCTACTCCATTGCTTCTGGGGAAAAACACTTTTTTTTAATTCGTCTCTTTTTTTTTACTTTTGGAAACTGGAAAAAGATTGGATAAAACTATGAGATAAATCTGAGAAAATAATGAGAAACAAAGATGGACAGATAGCAACATGGAAGATGAGTCACAAAAATGGCAGAAGTTAGTGGTGGTCGTGATGCTATGCACCGTTTAACAAATACAGTCATCCCAGGATTAGAGAAACAAAAAAGTCACCATTATTCTCAGGAACTGGTAGTTTTCCAGGCCACATTTCAGTCCAGTCAGAGCTGAGCGAGGTTCAACTCAGACTTGGTCCTGATTTAATACGAAAAGGCCAGACCGAACTACCAGGACAGGTCCCTTCCAGGTGGGAACCACCAGCAACGCCTAACAAATTTGGCCCCATGTGTAAAGAGCAGCTTTGGATTCAATACTGCAGTGAACACGGGACCCATTTCGACCGTCCCTTTCAGACTTAAGACATTTATTTAATAAACAACGGGCCATGGACGGAATGGTATAATAGATATCAGTCAGTTATAATTACTGAGGGCCGCATTTTAGTCAATTATGTTTTACCCACAGTTAATTTAACCCTATAGAGAGAGAGACTAATCATATTCAAATCGACCTTGGACTTTGCTCCAACAAGATGAGTCCAGTTTGCGAGTTCAGACCATCTAAACTAGCTTTTGTGAAAGGCCACATTAAGAAGGCTGTTTTAGTCACATAAAATAGGGCCTGCTATTCTCCTGATGACACTAAATTCAGATGGGAAAACAACTGTACAAAGCATCAAACTGAGTGACTAACACAGTTCGAGAGCAGATGGGCTGAAAACAGTGCGGTACACATAGGCCTTTAGTGAAAAGCACACGATGGAGTCACGTGCATTTGTGAAATAATACCACTAAGAAATTCAGAGGCAAAGACAAGGGCATGATGGAAGAGATAAAAGGACACAGCTGACACTTTTAGGCGCACCAGTGCATAAAGCACCCAGATATTGTTATTCAAACACAAAGGCCTGCTTCGGCAGTGGAGAGTGAAGGTCGGAAATGATTAGTTGTGATGGCTTAATACTGATCAAAACTTTTTTAAGGAAGAAGACTAAAAACGTATGAAAACGTATGGAAACTCCGAAGATGCTGTGTTTACACTTCAAACTTATAGGAGAAATATGGAAAATGTTACAGCTGTGGCTCAATGACGGCTGCCTGTTCACTTCCATACAAAGTAAAAGCCTTTTACTTTTCCAGCAGTTCTCAAGGATGCGCAAGCTTATGACCTCACCACATGCGAACAAGAAAATCCGTCACGGAAAAGATCAGCAGCAGAACAAAGCCATAACACTTGTCATTGCAAGACATGTAATGCCCTGAAAGAAATGTAATGAATGTGAAAAGCACAGAAATATGCTATAGAACATCAGCTGATAAGTAGCAGGTAAACCCAAAATGATCAAGTTGCAAAGTAATTGACAAGCAACACCTGTGGAAACTAAAGAAAGCGAATCTGAGTCTTCTGGCAAGCATGCTACAATGGCCAGGCACTCAGTCAAAAAGCACAATGTCCACTGTGAAATCAAACAGTTGTTGAACATCTACATTTGCCTCTGATAGAACTTACAATTTAGTGCTGTAAGTCATTAGGACTGCCAGTTAAATTTATGAAAGTAAAAGGGTGAAGAACTAAACTAGAAAGCTGCAATTACACAAAATGTAAATGTGCGGTTTCTTGTATTTCAGAGTTCTACTTTTTCGCCTTTCCAAATAAATCATGTTAGAAGGGCAAAAAAGGATTTTATTGTTTAAGCTAGACTTTAGACTAGGTGCATATAGAAAATATATTGAATTTCTAGTGATTAGTACATGAATAATGAATTTAAAAATATGGGCAAAGTGAGAGAACTGCACTTCTCTGTTGTACTTAATGAAATGCAGTAACAAAGCTTTTCCACCTATATGAACTGTATTATTCATATTAATTAGATATTATTAATGCTGAATTTATAAGTGTATGTATAGCATGTTTCACTAAAATGTATTAATTAAATGTATTATTGTGATTTTGTGTTAGTATAAGCGAAGCCTGCAGAGCTTGTATTTTGCAGTCACGTGAAGTGTTGAATTAATATTTTTCATAACGTGAAGTCTTTTTTCAGACTTAGTGCCCATGATAAGCAAAGTCCCTTTGTATAGATCCCATTGTTTAAAATAGGAAAGATGTATACATTTGTCCTTGGAAACAACACATTGTAGGAGCATGGATTGAGTTTGCATACATTTGCTTCAAATCTGTTTGGATTCAGATGGAAGTGAGATGTTCTCATGTTGAGCCTGGGAGAGAATGTAAATTTTGCAGTTTGGAGTGATACATTATTTCTCATTGGATGTTGCCCATTCAACATGACATGAACTGATACCTTTATGAATCAGAATAATTTGTCAAGTCTAAAATACTCGTGACCAGTTTATAGCGTTTTCCTGAGCAGTCTTGAGCAGTCCGAGCAGACCTATGCCAGACTTCTGATGCTTGCAGGTGCCATGTTAATTCCAATGCCTCGCTGATGAAGATTCCCTGAATGCTGTACCCTTAGAGAAGTATCTTCATCTCTGCCATTTGCCCTTTGAAATGCCCATTTAGATGTAGAATTCCTTTTATTTTTTCCTTCTGAAGACCCTTGACTGAGCTTCTGATATGCTGACTCTTTCCCTTTTCACTTATCATTTGTCAAATTTAGTTAGTGACCTACAGACCGAGATTATTTTTCTCCAAATTATTTTTGCTCATTTTGTATTTTGCCCGCATGTGTTTCTCCCCACACATGTATTTCCCTGATTTGGTTAGTTCTGGGGTTGGCCTGTGCCAAGCGAAAGATTATTGACTCTGCTGAACTTAAGGTGAACATTGACTGTTAACTCTGACCAACACATTATATCAGTGTCTCAGATATCCTTATTAATGTTATGTCTTATTGTACTTGAGTGATTAGTTTTATTAATGTTAGTTTCCCTGAATCTATTTCAACACCGTGGGCAACCCTTGGTGATAATGTATCTTTGTAACTTGATTTTGTGCTTTGAGCTTGTGTTTGTAATGAATCTTTTAACTTTATTCCTGATAGTAGTTTTCCTTCCATGGCCACATTTTTCATCATGATATAAATTGTTTGAGTTTGTATTGAAATTTTGTTGATGGTTCTACTGGGTTAAAATGTCTGTCGGCTTAATTGACCCTTTCAATTTCTATATAGGATGAAAAATGCTACAGGAGATCTAGTAGCAGACTGACGGTTTTGTCCCATAAAAATGGGAACTATATTATGTTTAGAGTAGGGAGCTAGGATTGACCCCCTTGTTATTGCCCCGTCCAAAATTTGCCCACCCCAAAGTTTGTCCCATGGTCCATTCCAGAGATTGACTGTCTGTGCCTACAAGTGATGTGCTGCATGAGTATTAAAAGGGTTTTGTGGTGCAATACTTTTGGCTTGAAGATTGCACTAAAGTGTGATGTTGTGAAATATTTTGTGGAGTTGTCATACTTGAAGTGATTGTGGTACTTTTTGATAAAAAATATCCACTGTTGCTGTTGATGACATGTCCGCTGTGGCCTAAAAACCCAGGATAACGCACAAGCTTAGAAGACACTTGGTTAATTTATTGTTTGCAGTGAGGTACTTTTCATGATACGTCAATGCCAATAGTTTTTCCTTGAGTGAGTATGAGTTGTTGGTTAGTCCGTAGTGAATCCTGAGTGCACATAGAGAATCTATATCTACCAGAGTGAGAATCGCTGGTTAAGTTTCATTGGTTGTGTAATTGTGAAAGCAACAGTCAGAAGTGTAGCCTGTATAGCTTTTGAAGTGTTTGAATTCCTACCTGTAGTGGTCAGATATGTTGTTGGTTTTTGCTCACAATATTTGCATTTGGGGTGAGTGAGTGATTGTGTGAGAGACAATTGCAAAGCAATTGCTGCTGCTGAAAGAAGTGAGGGTGACGTCATTTTGTGCTGCGCTGATATTGGTTGGTTAGTGTAAAGTCGTACTGGCACTGGTGGACAGGGCTGCATTGTTATTGGTTGAGAACAACTTCCGAAAAGGATTGTAGGCTTGAAATTATTTCCTGACTTGATTGAAAATAATTGTAGTTAATTGAATTTGAGCAAAAATGAAATTTTTCTAGGCATTAGGAAGTGCTCTAAGAGGAGATCTATTTATTCCAATTAGAGAGGGTGCAGAAGCCCCACCCAAACAGGCCCCAGCTAATCATGTGGCATAATTGAAAGGAGTTTCAGCATGCGTATGGCTTGAAAAATGGTGTAAGATGATTGAGAAAGAGGGTGCATTAGATTTTCTCCGTTATGGAACATTTTATTTGAGAGCATTAGACAGTTTGCGGAGAATAATGTATGAGTCTAAGCCACCTTCAATTCCGGCAAAATTTGAAGCGCTTAGTATTTGGAAACTTATTGCAAGACAGAGACTGATGACAAAATTCAAAAATAGAATTCAAAAAGCAATTAAGACATTAGCCGAAGCTAGAACAAAGAAATTAGGAGAGCAGACATATTAGATGGAGTAAGAATGTTTCCAGCTACCACAGAGGAAAGTGATGGGAGTATAAAACCTAAGACTTGAAAGAAATATAACAAAGGCAAAGCAAACAGCAGAAGATGAGGGTAAAAAGACAGTCATATATGAGAGTGATTCGGAGGATGAGTTCATAAATCAACTTTTGATTAATTACACCCCACCGTATCATTCAGTTGAGACAGGAATGAGAAGCGAAGCAGTACAGAATGCAGTTCCAAATGTGCCAACTGCTCCAGTTGAGCAAAGCCATAACAAGATTTTTCCAAGTACACATGCTAATTCAGTGACACAAGTGCCCGTTTTTTATCCACCAATTCTGACTGTTAATACAACTCAGCCCATTTCAACTCTAATTGTAATTCAAGCAATAACAAGCCCAGCTTTGATTCAGGTAATGCCAAGTCCTAATGTGAATCAGACAGTGCAGACACCTAATATGACTATGCCTGTGCAGAATTTTAATCAGAATCAGCCTATGTCTATGTTTACGCCAGTGCAGACAATGTCAAATGTTACCCCAAATTGAACAAGACAGACTTTCAGTACTATTTTAACAGGTCAAAGTGCAGGATTGACAATTCCACAGAATCAGACAATTCCTATGGATCCCGATGCACTAACAGTTCCTGTGACAATAGGTCCAGTTGTTCCTTTGTACTTCTGGAAGGTAATTCTGGAAGTAATACCCATTCAGTAAATGTTTCAACAGTTCCTGAAATGTCCGCTGCATCTGCTGGGATATCACCAATTGGTATGCAGAGATCAGCTCGTTCAAACAACTCAGGGATGGAGAGATCAGCTTCTTTTGTTCTGTCTTTGACTTCTATAGGAATTGCAGAACATAACCAAATGTTAAATCAGGCAGGACCAGTTCTTGATGCAAGGTTTCCACAGGGACCCCTAGTTCCTCACATACCCACACCTGATGAAATTACGAGAGTACATTGCAGTACCCCGCAAGTAGGTGTGCTGTTTAGAAATAACATGAGTTTGCAAGATCTTTCATCACAACGGGTGACGTATTGGTTAAACAATCTGAGCCTGCAAGGTGCAACCGACGTGACAAATAGCAAAGTTAGATCAGAAGAAACACCAGAGGGAGACAGGTCAGTGAATGTGCCCATATTGAAATTTGAACTAAATTAATTAATTTTGGGGATGTTAGGCATGGCTCAAATGAAAACATACACAGAAGATGAATTGCGACTTATGTGTAACAAAGTTACTCAACGAACAGGACAGGCATATGAAAAGTTAGCAGAATTGCCTGAGAAATGTCAAGTGGACTTAGAGAAATCTAAACCCCTAAAAAGAAGTTATGGATTAGAGTCCAGCACCAAAGATATTAATAACATGAGATCAAAATGAATGAGAATGCAATTTAAGTAAGTAATTACCTACATTCAAACATGGGAAGCATTGGATGAATCTGAAGGCAGATGGGCAAAGGAAAGAGATCAAGAGAAAGCTAAGCAGAAATTGCCTTTGGAGCAAATCAAGCTGAGGACAATGTAAAAATTGATGCCTATGAAAGAAATACCAGGTGGAGGTTATGTGCATGTACATGTGCATGAGTGATATATCGTAATTCAATTATGATAACCAAGATTAGGAAAGAAGACAGTGGAATGGTGCAAGCAGACAGAGAGGTTGTTTTGACTTTCAAAGTGTCTGTGGGAAGATTTGAATACTTTGTTTGACATTGTGGTTCCAGCTGACCTGTAGACTGAGTGCAAAAGGATTGTTGATTGGCCAGAGCAGGAACCTCCAAGAGATCCCATAACAGGTACGCTGTTGAAGAGGTGATTAAAAAAGTTTTATAAGGTAACTTAATTCCTGAGGAACAAACTGACTCTGAAAGATATTGATTGGCAGAAAATTGTCAAGGCATCATAGGAAACCAAAGAGTCTAACCATGCTTATTATAAGAGATTGCTGCAAGCTTTCAAACAGCATAGCGGCACAGAGAACATAGAGAGCTGAAAGATATGGGTCAATTTGTGTTTAGGTTTGTGCAGGGATTAAAGCCAGACATTAGTGAAATGATTCAGTAGCACCAGATTTGTTGGCAGAACAAACTCATTGATGAGATCCAGCGGTATGCAAGGTACTGCAGCGATGAAATTGAAGCAGAAAAAGTTGAAGGAAAAGTTGATAGTGATGGAGTTGAAGGCGGCATAGAAAAGAAGTCAGAGTCCAATAATGATGGTGAATACAAGTGAAATGCGAGGTGTGCAACAGCAGGTTAGCAATGTGGTTCAGCCTAGAGGTAGAGGATGTGGTGTTCAGGTTAGATCAGAGTGGAAATTAGGTTGATATTTAGTCATTAAAGAAAACAAATCTTTGTCATGCTTGCTGAAATTTTGGTCATTGGCGGAGGGGATGCCACTATAATAATGTGAAGAATTTGGTGCAGGATGCTGGAGCTGTTCAGACTCAAAGTAATAATCAGGTTCAAATTCAGAGAGTACAAAGACCCCAAATTCTGAATGTACATGTGTCCCCAGGACCACAGATGCAGGTACCACAAGCGCTGATGACACAGCAGCAGGTGATTCTTCCTCAACAAAGCATAATTTAAACAGTAAATGCAAATGTGAATCAGATAGCATCACAATGTCCCTTAATTAATATGAGTGTTGAGGAATTCTTAGATACATTTCACAGTAATAGTTCTGATTATGAGGATTGCATGTTAGCTGCATCCTTAGAGGTAGATCATCATGATCCCTATGTAAATGCCAAGGTTATAGGACACAATGTGTCGTTCTTGGTTGACATTGGAGCTACACGTTCCACTGTCAGTGCAGCAGAAGTGCCAAACTTGCCCCTATAAGGAAGGAGAATTTGGGTTGTAAAAGTAGCAAATTCGCAGTTGGCAAATCCTGTTACAGAATATGTCCCAGTAAAAATAGGGTAATTTGAAGTTAAACACCAATTTGTGATCTGTGATACAAGCCCAGTAAGCCTGTTAGGACATAGGCGGTCATTCTGACCGCGGTGGGCGGCGGTCGCCGCCCGCCATGCGGTCACCGCGAATGACCGCCCCGCGGTCAAAAGACCGCAGCGGCCATTCCAACTTTCCCGCTGGGCCGGCGGGCGACCGCCAAAAGGCCGCCCGCCGGCCCAGCGGGAAAGCCCCTGCAACGAGGAAGCCGGCTCCGAATGGAGCCGGCGGAGTTGCAGGGGTGCGACGGGTGCAGTGGCACCCGTCGCGATTTTCACTGTCTGCTAAGCAGACAGTGAAAATCTTTGTGGGGCCCTGTTAGGGGGCCCCTGCACTGCCCATGGCAGTGGCATGGGCAGTGCAGGGGCCCCCAGGTGCCCCACAACGCCCGTTCCCGCATCCTGTTCCTGGCGGTAAGAACCGCCAGAAACAGGGTGGCGGGAAGGGGGTCGGAATCCCCATGGCGGCACTGCAAGCAGCGCCGCCATGGAGGATTCCCTGGGCCAGGGGAAAACCGGCGGGAAACCGCCGGTTCCCCTTTTCTGACCGCGGCTTTACCGCCGCGGTCAGAATAGCCCAGGAAGCACCGCCAGCCTGTTGGCGGTGCTTCCGTGGTCCCCGGACCGCCAGGGTCGGAATGACCCCCTTAATCTGTTGTGTAAGCTAAGCTGTTCCATTAGCTGCACACCCCAAGGAATATAAACACAAACAAATGAGGAAGATGTCCCCGTAAAATTGCATAACAGTACGAACTTGTCTCACTGTATCCAGTGATGACATTCATGATTTGCCCAAGCATTGCAGGAGACAGCTTTCCTGAGGTTTGCGATTTTTCAGTAAGAATATAGGACTCATAAAAGGAGTTAAACCAGTTAAAAAAACAGTAAAGCCAAACGCAGTGTATCCAAGGATGCCACCTTACAGTATGACACTCAAGACAATTGCAGGAATAACCCCCTTGATTGATAGGTTGATTGAGCAAGATATTCTGAAGGAAATTTTGGAAAGCCCTTCTAATTCCCCTATTTTGGTATTGCGGAGGCCCAATAGAAAATTTGGCATAGTTCAGAATCTGAGAAAATTGAACGAGATTGTTGTTTCATGTTTTCCAGTGATAACAAATCCTGGAGTGATTTTGTTTCAGATCCCCTTTGAAGCAGAGTGTCTTACAGTCATTGGCTTGTGTCAGGTTTTCTTTTCTATTCCCCTTAAGGAAGATAGCCAATTCCTTTTTGCCTTTAAACTTGGCAGTCATATTTTTACATGGTGTCATCCTCCACAAGTGTATATGGAGTCACCATCAATTTTTAATTAGATTTCAAAGAACGTGGAAACCCTTAAAATGCCTTATCATTCACTTCTAGTGCAGTATAATGACAACCTTTTGGTTGCGTCAAATACTTGTGAAGCTTGCAGGAGAGATACCATAGTTCTCTTTTATCATTCAGGAGAAAATTGACATAACGTTTCCCCAGTAAAATTGCAGTACTGTAAAAAAGAAGTCTGATATTAAGATCATCACATAGAAAAAAGTGCAAGGAATGTGTCCCAAGAGAGAATTTCAGCCATAATGCAGATGAATACCAGAGTCACTTAGAGGGAAGCCATAATGTTTCTGAGAATAGTTGACTACTGCTGTAAATGGATTCCACATTTTTCCCTTTTGTCCAAAGCCCTTACAAATGCTGACCCACAAGGATGCATCTGATCTTGTACCATTTGATGACCCATGCATACGTGCCTTCACCAGGCTGAGAGGAAGCCTGTGCTGAGCTCAGCTCTGAGAATGCCTGAATACAACAAACATTTTTCTTTGTTTTGCTGTGAGTGGATAAATGTGATCTCTTAGTTTTGAGACAGTTGCATAGAAATGCAAACAAGTCTGTGGTATATTTTTCACCCACATGTGATCTTGTAGCTGCAGCATTGCCTGGTTGTTTAAGAGATGTGGCCGCCCTCAGCATCAGCATCGGATAGTGTGCATTGTTATGGGCTATCCACTGAACATTTTTGTCCCCCATTTACTGGAGATTTTGTTAACCCTCACCAAGACTTAATATCTGACTAATGCATGTTTGGCCTGTTATGAGCAAGTTAAATTGGGTTCTCTCAATGTCATATAAAAAGATGTGATATATTTAATTTAGCCACTCTTTTGCCAAATCCAGTTAAAAATATAAGGGACTGCTGTGATAAGGTCTTGATGTGGTTGAATTGTGCACCAAACGAAGGCCTGATATTCAAGATGTCCCCTTAGACGAAAATGACTATGGGGGTCATTCTGACCCTGGCGGTAAAAGGCTCTTACCGCCGGTCAGAAGTCCGCCATTCTACCGCCGCGGCAAACCGCCACGGTCATTCTGACCCACAACTTCAAAACTGCCAAAAACCCGACATCCATGGAAGGCCGCCTCATCAGCGGTCAGCGATAAACTGGAGATGACCAAACCTCCACCGTCACGCCAACACGAACACGCCCATGCCATTACGACCCACGAATCCACGCTGCGGCCTTTCAACCGCGGAATTCCATTGGCGGTACACACCGCCGCGGTCAAAATACACACACCTTTACAAAACACAGCCACATTGGACAATTCGAAATACACACACCTGATAAACATACACACACCACACCCACACATCCAATCAACTATAAAACACACACCCACATCACCCACAAACCCCCACTACTAGAAATTCGGAGAGAAGGCGAGAGAGAGAGAGAGAGAGAGAGAGAGAGAGAGAGCACAGCTAACGCAAACCCCAACACACAGAGGAACACAACATTATCACCCACACCACATCCACGCACAAAACACCACACACCACCACACACACCACACTCATCACCACAAACACCACCCCACACCACCCCATGGCACCCCAAAGACACCCCAGGTTCTCGGACCAAGAACTCAGGGTAATGGTGGAGGAAATAATCAGGGTAGAGCCCCAGCTATTCGGCACACAGGTGCAGCACACCACAATAGCCAGGAAGGCGGAGCTATGGCAAAGGATCGTCGACAGGGTCAACGCTGTGGGACAGCATCCCAGAAACCGGGAAGACATCCGAAAGCGCTGGAACGACCTACGGGGGAAGGTGCGGTCGATGGTGTCAAGACACAACATCGCTGTGCAGAAGACTGGCGGCGGACCCCCACCCACTCCACCCGAATTCACATCATGGGAGCAAGAGGTCTTGAATATCCTGCATCCTGCGGGCCTTGCTGGAGGTGGCGGAGGAATGGACTCTGGTAAGTCTAATCCCAAATACTTCACCCCCCCCAACCACCAGCATGCCAACCCGCACCCCCACCCTCACCCCCAACCCCCCAGCACACTTCCACCCTGCCAATGTCTTACCAGCACAACCCACCCAACACAACCCCAATCCCTGAATGCCAACACATACCATGGACACCCATCACCCAAGCATGACCACTGAACAGACCCAACCCCCCCCAAACCACCCTCACAACTCCTCCCACAAGGGAATGCCAGCACTGGGGGACAAGGGCACCCACAAATCGCACGCCATGGCACACACAGAAGCAATAACCATACTCTTTTACCCCTGCAGGGCCCGAACGCCAACACACCGGCCAGGAGGGTCCAGATTTGTCCATCCCGCCCCCAGAACAGGCCCCCAGTGATGACAGCAGCTCTGTCGACCTGGAACCTGATGACCAGCCCGGACCATCGGGGACCTCTGGACAGTCGGTTCCCCACACACAGACACAGGCCGCAGCAGACCCAACCCCCTCTGGGAATACCAGCACAGCTCCCACCCAGCGGGCCCATGCCACTGTCTCCAGGACGCGTCAATCAGCGGTGTGTCCGCCACTACAGGGAACCCAGGCTGACCCACCACCCCAACAACAACAGGGACATGGGGGCAGTGGTAGTGGGCACACCGTCCAGGGGACAGAGGCCCGGGGAAACAGGGCAACTGGGAGGGCTGCTGTGCCAGAGGGGGTTGACCGGCCCAGGGAACCCACTCTCCAAGAGGCCCTCACCACCATCATGGGAGCATACCACCGCTCCCAGGAGACGATGGCGACGGTACTGGCCAGGTTCCAGGAGATCCAGGCACAGCAGGAGGAACGGTACATGGGGTTCAGAGAAGAACTCCAGCACATCGGGACCGCAATGGGGACCATCGTCCTGGCCCTCAACCAGATAGTCACCACATAGCGGGACCATGTGGCACCCCAAAGGGCCCCTGTCACCAGCCCGGACGACGAACAGCCTACCACCTCCGCCGGCGCAAGTGGACAGGAGGCCCCCACACCCCGACAGGCCACCAGAACCCCACCTCCTGCTGAAGATCAACCACCCCGCAAGCGGAACCTGAGATCACACAAGAAGACAGAGTAGGATGCCAAGACCCCCGCCAGCCTAAGATACCCCCTGATGTCATCCCACTGTCCCACATTGGCACCCTGTCCAACCTTGAACTGCCCCTGCTCCATCCTTCCACAGGCATATGGACATCGCACCTGTGCTACTGAGAACTGGACTCTGCCATGGACATGACTCCACCCCCACCCATCACCGTTTTACTATCACGGACCTATACGCAGCACTTAAAATAAATCACCAATTGCACTTCAAATGTCAGGAGTCTGCTTGTATTCTTTACAAATGTATTACACATAACGGTGCAATAATGTTCTTTTACATTGTGATGACAACATACCAGTGTCAAGAAGCATTAGTCCATGGGCAAACAAAGCAGAAGTCACGCTGTGGGTCATACAGCTCTGAAAAGGGAAGGGAAAGTCAAGAATCAGTTAAAAGGAACTGGGGGGCCAGAAGTAAATGTAAAATGGCGTGGGTGATTCTTACCTGGGTGCTACTGAAAATACTGTTGTATAACTGTGTCCCTGTTGTCCGTGTCGTCCCCGTCGTCTTCCTCCTCTTCACTCTCCACAGGCTCCACAGCTGCTACAACACCACCATCTGGACCATCCTCCTGCAGGAAAGGCACCTGGCGTCGCAATGCAAGATTGTGAAGCATACAGCAGGCCACGACGATATGACACACCTTCTTTGGTGAGTACATGAGGGATCCCCCTGTCATATGCAGGCACCTAAACCTGGCATTCAGGACCCCGAAGGTCCTTTCTATGATCCTCCTAGTTCGCCCATGGGCCTCATTGTACCGTTCCTCTGCCCTGGTCCGGGGATTCCTCACTGGGGTCAATAGCCAAGGCAGGTTGGGGTAACCAGAGTCACCTATTAGCCACACACGGTGTCTCTGTAGCTGTTCCATCACATAAGGGATGCTGCTATTTCGCATGACATACGCGTCATGCACTGACCCAGGGAACTTGGCATTTACATGGGAGATGTACTGGTCAGCCAAACAGACCACCTGGACATTCATCGAATGGTAACTTTTTCTATTTCTGTACACCTGCTCATTGTCTTTTGGGGGTACTAAAGCCACATGGGTCCCATCAATGGCACCAATGATGTTGGGGATATGTCCAAGGGCATAGAAATCACCCTTCACAGTGGCCAAATCACCCTCCTCAGGGAAAACAATGTATCTCCGCATGTATTTCATCAGGGCAGACAACACTCTGGACAAAACCTTAGAAAACATAGGCTGAGACATCCCTGATGACATGGCCACTGTTGTCTGAAAAGAGCCACTAGCCAAAAAATGGAGTACTGACAGAACCTGCACCAGAGGGGGAATCCCTGTGGGTTGGCGGATGGGGGACATCAGGTCTGGCTCCAGCTGGGCACACAGTTAATGTATAGTGGCTCGGTCAAGTCGGTATCGAAGTATAATATGTCGTTCTTCCATTGTCGACAGGTCGACCAGCGGTCGGTACACAGGAGGATTCATCCTTCTCCTCGCAAGTCCCAGCGGACGGTGCCTAGGAAGGACAACATGGAGCACAGAGTCAAGCAACCCTCAGGTTCGTTCCCACAGCTTGCACATTACACGATTCGCTATGCATTGAATGGCTTGTATGAGTGGCAATGCAAGGCCTAGGCCTGTGTGACGCAGTAGAAATCAGGCCATGTGGGCCCTTGAAATGGCGGCTGCCTGACCTGTGAAGTGTGACAGTGGGATGTGAGGTCACTGCGCTGGCGTGGCTCACCGTGGCGGTAGGCGGTCGGAGACCGCGGCGCAAAGCAGCATTGGTTAACATTGAACCCTATGGGTCTCAGGAGCCAATGACGATGTGCGCCGGCGGTCGCGGTACGCACCGCCGCGGTACACCACCGCCGCGGGCGTGACCGCCATTTTCTATCTGCTTAATCACTCGAGACCTGATCATCCACAGGAGAGGACCTATACTGCAAGTGCTGCTGTGACCTCGGTCTGGAAGAGACAATGGCTGCTGCGACTGGGGAAAGGGCCCCTGCCTTCACTTCAGAAGAGTTGGAGAAACTTGTGGACGGGGTCCTACCCCAGTATGCGCTACTCTACGGTCCTCCAGACCAACAGGTAAGTACACTGGGTGCACGTTGAATGGGCTATGCCTGGGTCGTGTATGGTGGATGTAAGATGGTGGGGTGGGGAGCGAATGAGGAGTGCAAGGCACGACAGATGAGAGTATGTGCCACATGGCAGGGTTAGGGAGGGGGGGGCAATCACATCTAACATGCAGAAAAATGTTGAAATTTCCTTTCCCACCCCGTACATGTCAAATAGGTCAGCGCCCATCAGAAAGTCGACATTTGGCGTGCCATCGCCAAGGAAGTCCGGGCCCTGGGGGTCCACACAAGACGGGGCACCCACTGCCGAAAGAGGTGGGAGGACATCCGCCGCGGGACCAGGAAGACCGCCGAGTCACTGCTGGGGATGGCCTCCCAACGTAGGAGTGGTGCCAGTCGTACCTTGACCCCCTGATGTCCCGGATCCTGGCGGTGGCCTACCCCGAATTGGATGGGCGCATCACAGCAGACACAAGGGGGTGAGTACCAGCACATATTGCTATCTTTACGCGCAGTGGAGGTGTCTGGGTGGGGGAGGAGGGCTGTGGGTGACATTAGGCCAGGGCGCTTTCTGTAGTGTAGTCCCCTCCTTTAGGCATGGCCCTGTGCCCCCGCCCCCCACCTCTGTAGGGTGCCAAGTACATCAATCCATGGTCCTGCATCACCCTTGTGCGCATATGTTGTCCATAGACCTGTTGGCCTAGTCACAAGTACTGAGTAGTGTACCCCGATTGCGCGGCGTAGTGCATGAGGCTCCTGTGTCTGTCCTCTCCGCCAACGGTGTTGACAATGCATGCACTCAAGCTATTTTTATTTCTCCCCCCACCCTTTTTCTTTGTCTTCTTGTGCATGTGTGCATTAGCATCATCAGGCGGAGGAGAATTGGCATCGGAGCACGAGGGAGCTGCAACTCACAAGGCCCCGGTGGGCCATGGTACAGACACCGAGGTCACCAGTGATACGGAGGGCGAAGGGAGCACCACAACGGGGACCCGTGGTGACACCAGCGACACCGACACGTCCTCGGAAGGGAGCTCCCTAGCGGTGGCGGCAACATCCGGGCCCCCGCCTCTACAGGTACAGCCGCCACCCAGCGCACCAGCTCCGCCCTCCCAGCAGCCCCTCAGCCCTCGCTCCATGCCCGCTCGCCCAAGAAGGCGGGCATCTCCTTCGCCCCAGGCACCTCAGGCCCTGCCCCCGTTACCCCTGCTGCCCTCAGTGCGGAGGTCATTGACCTCCTCAGGACGCTCATTGTTGGGCAGTCTACCCTTTTGAATGCCATCCAGGGGGTAGAGAGGGAGGTGCATCGGAGCAATGCATACCTGGAGGGCATTCATTTGGGTCAGGCTGCCCAACAACGATCGTTCAATGCTCTGGCCTCAGCACTGACGGCAGCCATTGTCCCTGTTTCCAGCCTCCCTCTTCTATCTGCCTTTACCCTGTCTCTGTCTCCTGTTCCTCAACCTATCCCATCCACACCGTCAGACCAGCCTGCACACACCTCAACACCCAAGGGCAGCTCATCCAGACATAAGCACCACAGATCACACAAGCATTCACCCAAGCAACACCCAGATGCAGACTTGCCAGCAGTCACTACCACCCCTGTGTCCCCCACCTCCTCGTCTCCCTCCTCCCTCCCTGTGACGTCTCCACTCACACCTGCATGCACACCACCATCAGCCAGTACTTCCCACGTGCAGTCACCACCCCCACTGCCATTTACACGTCCCCTGTGTCCTCTCCCACTGTGTCTGTCACCCCCTCTTCCAAGACACACAAACGCAGGCAGCCACCCACCCAACAGCCAACCACCTCACGACAGCCTACGTCACAAGCACCTGCACCCAAAGACAGCACACCTGACTCTCCTACAACCACATCCTCTTCCTCCACTCCCATACCCACTACACCTACCCTTTACATTGGTCCTAAAAAACTTTACCTCTCGAAACTTAACCTCTTTGCCCCACCTGACCCACCCCTTCCATCTGCTAAGAGTCCCAAGAGCACCTCAGCCACCACCAGCCCTGCTTCAAGTGTCACCGTTGTGCAGGGGTTTTGGAGTTCACCCTTACCCAGCATAGATACATCGGCCAGCAGCAAGGGAACAGCCAGCCCCCCCCCTGGGAAGAGGACCCGTAAAATTAGGGGCCGCCACGAGAAGACTGACACAGCTGCCCCCAAGGAGCGAAGTCCTGGGCCCTCACCTGCCACAACATCCAGGGGAGGCAAGGGCCAGAGAGCCGCATCGAAGGAGGGCAAGGGCAGCAGGGCGGAGAAGTCAGCCAGCAGGGGCGCGGACCAGGAGGGCCCCACAAGCCCCATCCCGGGTGTGAGGGAGGACACCCACGGGCCCAGGACTCCGTCACAGAAGGGTCCAGCAACTGCACGGTCGGAGGGCGACTAAGCAGGGAGTCCTGGCCAGGTCTGGCTCCCTGGGATGACTGGACAAGCACCGCTAAAGAGGGCCCCGCCGTGCAGAAAGACACCGCTGAAGAGTGCCCCGCCGTGCAGAAAGACACCGCTGAAGAGGGCCCCGCCGTGCAGAAAGACACCGCTGAAGAGGGCCCGCCGTGCAGAAAGACACCGCTGAAGAGGGCCCCGCCGTGCAGAGAGGCACCGCTGAAGAGGGCCCGCCGTGCAGAAAGACACCGCTGAAGAGGGCCCCGCCGTGCAGAAAGACACCGCTGAAGAGGGCCCCGACGTGCAGAAAGACACCGCTGAAGAGGGCCCCGCCGTGCAGAGAGGCACCACTGAAGAGGGCCCCGCCGTGCAGAGAGGCACCACTGAAGAGGGCCCAGCCGTGCAGAAAGTCACCGCTGAAGAGGGCCCCGGCGGGCAGAAAGACACCGCTCCGCTGGACCCTTCCTGTCAAGCACCGCTCCGCTGGGCCCTTCCTGTCAAGCACCGCTCCGCTGGGCCCTTCATGTCAAGCACCGCTCCGCTGGGCCCCGCCGTCTCAAGCACCGCCCCGCTGGACCCTTCCTGTCAAGCACCGCTCCGCTGGGCCCTTCCTTTCAAGCACTGCTCCGCTGGGCCCCGCCGTCTGAAGCACCGCTCCACTGGGCCCTTCCTGTCAAGCACCGCTCCGCTGGGCCCCGCCGTCTCAAGAACCGCTCCGCTGGGCCCTTCCTGTCAAGCACCGCTCCGCTGGGCCCCGCCGTCTCAAGCACCGCTCCGCTGGGCCCTTCCTGTCAAGCACCGCTCCGCTGGGCCCTTCCTTTCAAGCACCGCTCCGCTGGGCCCCGCCGTCTCAAGCACCGCTCCGCTGGGCCCTTCCTGTCAAGCACCGCTCCGCTGGGCCCCGCCGTCTCAAGAACCGCTCCGCTGGGCCCTTCCTGTCAAGCACCGCTCCGCTGGGCCCTTCCTGTCAAGCACCGCTCCGCTGGGCCCCACCGTCTCAAGCACCGCTCCGCTGGGCCCTTCCTGTCAAGCACCGCTCCGCTGGGCCCCGCCGTCTCAAGCACCGCTCCGCTGGGCCCTTCCTGTCAAGCACCGCTCCGCTGGGCCCTTCCTTTCAAGCACCGCTCCGCTGGGCCCCACCGTCTCAAGCACCGCTCCGCTGGGCCCCGCCGTCTCAAGCACCGCTCCGCTGGGCCCTTCCTGTCAAGCACCGCTCCGCTGGGCCCCGCCGTCTCAAGCACCGCTGGCCCATTGGCAGTCCCGGTTCTGTGTCGGGCAGGCCTTCACGCCGCACTCTGCCCACCATGGCTCCTCCATGACCAGTGGTCTCTGTAATCCACCTGATGGACTGTGGCTTTGCACTCCCCAGGATGTAACAGTGGGCAATCCACCCACTGTAGAGACTTGTGAGACTGTGGCTTTGCACTCCCCAGGATGGCACGGTGGGCAACCCACCCACTGTAGAGACTTGTGAGACTGTGGCTTTGCACTCCCCAGGATGGCACGGTGGGCAACCCACCCACTGTAGAGACTTGTGAGACTGTGGCTTTGCACTCCCCAGGATGGCACGGTGGGCAACCCACCCACTGTAGAGACTTGTGAGACTGTGGCTTTGCACTCCCCAGGATGGCACAGTGGGCATGGTGGAGCCTTCGTGGATCTGGCGTCGTGGACTCATGTGGCTGAGGTGCCCCCCCTTCCCTTCCCCCTGAGGTGCCTGTTCTTTTGTCATCTGATGCCCCAGCAGTGTTCTCTCCAACGGACTCAGGTCTCCTGTGTGGGCTTTGCCCATGTGTTGATCCACTTTGGCCCACAGACAGTGGAAATTTAGGTGACTGTGCAGGACTTATTGCCTATGTTTTCGGTTTCGTTATTTTCTTTGCTTGTTTTTTTACTATTCATATTGCTATTTTACCATGACTTCAAAGAACCTCTTATATACATAAATGTTGTTTCTCACTTTAATTATGTCTTTGCATTATTCCGGGGGGTTTGGGTGGTGTCACTGTGACTTGGTGCTCTGCATTGGTGTGTAGATAGTTGGGGGGGGTTGCATATGTGTGTGCCCGTAAGCTTTCCTCCTCCTCCCTCCCCTGTGTCATAGGTGCAGTACTCACCGTTGTCGTCTGCGCCGGCGTTCGCACTCGTGGTAGATGAGCAGGTAGACAATAGCCGGTAGGATGTGTAATTCGGGCTCCATGCTGTCCTCCTTCCTCGTGGAGTGTGTATAGGTGAGCGTTTTCCCGTTCGTAGTCTGTTTCTGCCGTGTTTTTATCGGCGGGGCTCCCGCCCCGGAAAAGGTGGCGGATTGGTGGGTCGTGATAGGGTGGGCGGAACATTGTCTGCCGCCTGGCTGTTGGCGGTGACCGCCGAGCTGTTTGTCTGTCCCGCCGTGGCGGTCGGAGTGTTAAAGTGGCGGACTGTGTTGGCGGTTCCCGCCAGGGTCAGAATACCATTTTTTTGACCGCCTGCCTGTTGGCAGGTTGGCCGCCGCTTTATCACCGGCCGCCAGGGTCAGAATGACCCCCTATGTCATGTTCGATGGTGGCTCCTGTTTAAGAGACCCTGATGGTACACTGAGAGCAGGATATGCAGTTTGCAGAGTTTCAGGTGTGATAGAAGCCTCCTGGCTTTGCGGAGCCTTTTCAGCTCAAGTAGCTGAATTGATTGCTCTTACGAAAGCATGCTGTTTTTCTGAGCAGCTCAAAGTGACCATTTTCATTGATAGCCAGTATGCGTTTGATGTTGTACACAACTTTGGACAGTTATGGTCCCAGAGGGGTTTTATGACCTCTTCTGGATCACCTATTCAAAACGGTGACAACGTTTCTCAATTGTTGAAAGCAATGCTGTTATCTGTGACAATTGCAGTTCTAAAATGTGCAGCTCACCAAAAGTCAATTGGTTATGTATCTTTGGGCCCTACCTATGCAGACAAAGTAGCTAGCTATTGTGCCCTGCATTGCATTTCCTTTAATGAGGACTAGAGCTATGCAAATGACAATGAGACACGTCAAAATCTCTTTATGAAAGACATTGATACTTGGGAAGAAGTTGAAAGATTGCAGGGAGAAGTGACAGAGAAAGAAAATTAGGGTTGGGTTAGAGCAGGCTGTGTCCACAGGAATGAGGATGATTTTGGGTGCAGAGTGACGGGAAAGCAGTGCTGCCAAATAGCTTATTATCCCCAAAGGCAAGTTATTACCATGGACAGACACACTTAGGTAAGGATGAAATGACCAGAACATTCAGGCAAACGTGGTACAATCCCCAGATTTAGATTGATTGCGGAAGCAGTGTGTCACAGATGCGCAACGTATCAGCAGATGAATTATAGGGAAATGCACTGTTCTTATCCTGAGTCACATAGGCAGATCAGGAGGACCATTAAACTGAATTGATTTAATCGAATTGCTAGTGTCCCATGGGTTGAGGTACATTTTGGTTGTAGTGTTTGTATTCTCCCATTGGGTAGAAGCTGACCTAACTGGAAGGAATGATAGCCTCACAGTTACAAAGCTGCTACTGAGGGAATTGATATCTCTATTTGGCTTTCTGACTTCTCTGGAATCAAATTGAGGAACTCATTTCAACAGTGCGATTCTTAAATTATTATGTGCGGAATTACAAGTTAAACAAATTGCATTGCAATTACAGACCAGAAGCTTCAGGACTGGAAGAGCAGATTGACGGAACACTGTAATCTCGACTGGCAAAAGTTTGTGCATCTACAACAACTGAAATGGCCAGACACATTGCCTCTTGTCCTGATGAGTATGTGCAGCACAACTAACAGGAAGATAGGCTTGTCACCTCATGATATCACCATGGGACATGCTATGAGATTGCAGCAGTACCTGCAGATGCTCTTGTGACTGTTACAGATGACTATTGCAAAAGTCTAGTGGATGTGGTTTGTTTTTGTCTTGCTAGGTTGGAGACATAACTGTACAACTGCAACAAGAACTTTGTCACAACCTCAGTTCTTGTACATGGGTGGTGAAAAGCATATTAGCAAGATATGCTTGGGACTGCATTGTAAAGGGCTGTACAGGTTGTTCTAGTAACAACGACAGCAGTGAAGTGTGCTGGTCTTCCAAACTGAGTTTATGCAAGCCACACGCCCAAAGATCCATGTCACCTTGATGAAACAGCACCTGCTCCCAAAGTGAGAGACAGGTTTCAGGTTAGCAAAGATGACGAGACTAGGCAAGTGTCTAAAGCAGAGCAAGCACAGTCTGGTGAAATTCTTAGCACAAATGTAACCCTGGGCCTCCTTAATGGTCACAATTCTGACCACTCACTACAATGTGATTCTCTTTCTCAACCAAGTGATGGGCACACCTAGGTGGCCATTACAACATTGGTGGTAAAAGCCACTTACTGCCGCGCAGAAGTCCGCCAACACACCGCCGCGGCCACGGAATTCCACCACAGCTATTATGACCCACATCTCGGAATCCGCCAAAATTCAGACACCCACACAAGTCCGCCACACCAAAGGTCAGTGATAAACTGGCGATAACAAATCCTCCACCGTCACGCCAATAGGAATACGGCCACACTATCATGACACACGAATCCACGCGGCGGTCTTTCAACCGCGGTATTCCATTGGCGGTACACACTGCCGCGCTCAAAATACACACACATTTACAAAACACAACCACATTGGACAATTCAAAATACACACACCTGATACACATACACACACCACTCCCACACACCCATTACAATATAAAACACACACCCACATCACCCACAAACCCCCACGACAAAAAATTCAGAAAGAAGGCCAGAGAGACACCACCAGCAAGAACAACAGCATCCAAAGGCACACAACACCATCACCCACACAACTTCCACGCACCTCACACAACACACCACTACATATCACCACACTTATCACCACACACTCCACCCCACACATCACCTACACCACCCCATGGACGGCAAAGACACCCCAGGTTCTCGGAGGAGGAGCTCAGGGTCATGGTGGAGGAAATCGTCCGGGTAGAGCCACAGCTATTCGGATCACAGGTGCAGCACACCTCCATAGCTAGGAAGATGGAGCTATGGCACAGAATAGTGGACAGGGTCAATGCAGTGGGACAACACCCAAGAAATCGAGAGGACTTCAGGAAGAGGTGGAATGACCTACCGGGGAAGGTGCGTTCCGTGGTCTCAAGACACCACCTGGCGGTTCAGCGGACTGGCGGCGGACACCCACAACTAACAACATGGGAGGAGCAGGTCCTGGCGATTCTGCATCCTGAGGGCCTCGCAGGAGTAGGTGGAGGAATGGACTCTGGTAAGTCAAAGCTTTACTATTACATCCCCCACCCTACCTGCATGCTATCACATACCCCCACCCTCACCCTCACCCCCAGCCCCCCAACTCCTCACAAATGTCCCAACATCACAAACCACACATCCCAACACCAAGCCCTGCATGCAACTACAAAGCATGGACACCCATCACCAAAGCATGGCCACTGCACATACCCATACACCCCCCTAAACCACCGTCACACAAGCTCCCACACAGGAACGCTAGCACTGGGGTACCCGGTCACCCAACCATTGCACACCATTACACACACAGATTTAACAAACATCCTTTTATAGCCCTGCAGGACCCCTACCCAACGTCACCGGACAGGAGGGTCCACACATGTCCACACCACCAACAGAAGAGGCCCACAGTGATGACAGCACCTCTCTCCAACTGGATCTAGATGACCAGCCCGGACCATCGGGGACCTCGGGACAGTCGGTTCCCCTCACACAGGCACAGGCCACCACAGACCTTCCCCCCTCTGGAAACACGAGCACAGCACCCACCCAGCGGGCCCATACCTCCGTCCCCAGGACAAGTCAATCAGCAGTGTGTCCACCACTACAGGGAACCCAGGATAACCCACCACCCCAACAACAACAGGGACCTGGGGGCAGTGGGCACACAGTCCAGGGGACGGAGGCACTGGAACACAGGGGAACTGGGAGGGCTGCTGTGCGACAGGAGGCGGACAGGCCAAGGGAACCCACTCTCCACGAGAACCTCTCCTCCATCATGGGAGCATACCACCACTCCCAGGAGACGATGGCAACAGTACTGGCCAAGTTTCAGGAGACCCAGCGCATGCAGGAGGAACAGTATATGGGCTACAGGGAGGAACTCAGAACCATCAGCTTCACCCTGGGCACCATCGTAGGGGTGCTGAAGGAAGTACTCAACACCAGGAGGGACACTGTGGCACTACAAGGGGCCCCTGACACTAGCATGGACGATGAACTGGCCACCACCTCCGCAGGCGCTAGTGGACAGGACGCCCCACCACAGGACCACCACACCAGCACCCCACCCCCTGCAGAAGGAGAACCACCCCGCAAACGGTCCCTGAGATCCAGGAACAAGACAGAGAACGATGCCAAGACCCACGCCAAGAAATGAGACCACCCTGATTGTCATCCTACTGTCCCACTTTGTCACCCTGTCCATAATTAAACTGCCTCAGCTCCACTTCCTATGCCCATATGGGCAATGCACCTGTGAGACTAATAGACTGGACTCTGCCATGGACACTCCTCCGCCATCACCCCTCACCATTTCACTACCCCCTCCAATATTTTGCATTTAAATAAACACACCTAAAGCACAAAATGATCTGGAGTCTGTCTGTGATTTCAAAATAGTGTATTAGCAATTACAATGACAAAATGTATTTGAAATAGTAATGTCAACATACCTATGTCACACAGCTCTAGTCCATGAGGAATTTAAGCAGACGTCACACAGTGGGACCCACATCTGTGAAACCGTAAGGGAAAGTGACAACTCAGTGACCAGACACTGGGTGAAAACGACAGACAGGGGAGAGATGGTAGTGTAAAAGTACATGTAGTAGGCAGGATTGTATTCTTACCTGTGTTTCACTGGAAATATTGCTGGATCACTGAGTCCCTGTTGTGCATGTCTTCTTCCTCTGCTTCCTCCTCATCACTGTCCACAGGCTCCACAGCTGCCACAACACCGCCATCTGGACCATCCTCCTGCAGAAAAGGCACCTGTCGTCGCAAAGCCAAGTTGTGAAGCATGCAGCAGGCCACGATGATCTGGCACACCTTCTTTGGTGAGTAGAATGGGGATCCACCTGTCATATGGAGGCACCTGAACCTGGCCTTCAGGAGCCCGAAGGTCCGCTCGATCACCCTCCTAGTTCGCCCATGGGCCTTATTGTAGCATTCCTCTGCCCTGGTCCTGGGATTCCTCACTGGGGTCAGTAGCCATGACAGGTTGGGGTAACCAGAGTCACCTGCAAATGGTGAGGGGCAACTGTTAGACACACACCAACCTGGAGGGATAACCCCAGACCCAGACAACCATTCCCACTGACTTGCTTCCAGGTTCTCACCTAATAGCCACACACGGTGCCTCTGGAGTTGACCCATCACATAACGGATGCTGCTATTCTGCAGGATGTAGGCATCATGCACTGAGCCAGGGAACATGGCATTCACATGGGAGATGTACTGGTCTGCCAAACATACCATCTGTACATTCATAGAATGATAACTCTTACGGTTTCTGTACACCTGTTCACTCCTGTGGGGGGGGGGGACCAAAGCCACATGGGTCACATCAATGGCACCTCTGATGTTGGGGATGTGTCCCAGGGCATAGAAATCACCTTTCACTGTAGGCAAATCCTCCACCTGAGGGAAAACGATGTAGCTCCGCATGTGTTTCAGGAGGGCAGACAACACTCTGGACAATACGTTGGAAAACATAGGCTGGGACATCCCTGATGCCATGGCCACAGTTGTTTGAAAAGAGCCACTTGCAAGGAAAAGGAGCACTGACAGCACCTGCACTTGAGGGGGGATTCCTGTGGGATGGCGGATTGCTGACATCAGGTCTGGCTCCAACTGGGTACCCAGTTCCTGGATTGTGGCACTGTCAAGCCTGTATGTGATTATCAAATGTCGCTTCTCCATTGTCGACAGGTCCACCAATGGTCGGTACACCGGAGGATGCCTCCATCTCCTCACATGTCCCAGCGGACGGTTTCTATGAAGGACAACAGCAAGCACAGAGTCAAACAACTCAGAGGTACGTACCCACAGTTTACACAGAACACCAATCATACACAAGGTGGCCTGTTTGTGTGTTGAGACTAGGCCTAGGTATGTGTGACGCAGTTGAAAATGAAGCCATGTGGGCCCCTGAAATGGCGGCTGCCTGACCTGTAAAGTGGGACAATGGGATGTGAGGTAACAGTGCTGGCGTTGTACACCGTTGCGGTAGGCGGTCAGAGACCGCGGCGCAATGCTGCATTGGTTAACATTGGACCCTATGGGTCCCAGGAGCCAATGACGATGTACGCCAGCGGTGACGGTACGCACCGCCGCGGACGTGACAGCCGTGGACGTGACTGCCATTTTCTATCTGTTCAATCACTCAATACCTGATCTTCGACAGGAGAGGACCTACACTGCAAGTGCTGCTGTGACCTCGGTCTGGAATAGACAATGGCTCGAGTGTCTGGAGAAAGGGCCCCTGCCTTCACATCAGGGGAGTTGGAGAAGCTCGTGGATGGGGTCCTCCCCCAGTACACGCTACTCTACGTTCCTCCAGACAAACAGGTAAGTACACAGGGAGCATTTTGTATGGGCTATGCCTGTGTGGAGAGGGCTGGATGTAAGAAGGAAGGGGGCAGAGTGCTGCGTGCATGAAAGACGGTGAATGCATGTGCCACATGGCAAGGGTAGGGATGGGGGCCAATCACTTTGATGGTGCAGTTGGTAATGACTTCTCTTCTTCCCCTGTATATTTCATGTAGGTCAGCGCCCACCAGAAGAAAGATATTTGGCGTGCCATCGCCAAGGACGTCTGGACCCTGGGGTTCTACCACAGACGGAGCAGCCACTGCCGGAAAAGATGGGAGGACATTCGCCGCTGGAGCAAGAAGATGGCGAAGGCTCAGCTGGGGATGGCCTCCTAACGTGGGAGGGGTGCCCGTCGCACCATGACCCCCCTGATGTTCAGGATCCTGGCGGTGGCCTACCCGGAGTTGGATGGGCGCTTGAGGGCATCACAGCAGACACAAGGGGGTGAGTACACTCTCATTCTGCTGACTTTGCGTGCAGTGGAGTTGTCTGGGTGGGGGAGGACGGCTGTGGGTTTCCCTAGGCCAGGACGAGTTCCGTAGGCAAGGCCCCTCCGTAAGGCAGGCCATGTGGCACCCCACCCCACCTCTGTAGACTGCCAAGCTATTCATGCCCCTGTGTCATCTATGTGTGCAGATGTCGTCCATAGCCTTGTAGGCCATTTCCCAGGAATTGAACAGTGGAGCCCAAGAGCACGGCGTAGTGCAGGGGGCTTCTGTGTCTGTCTTGTCTGCCAACGGTAGCGGTAATCCATGCACTCAACATGTCTTTCTTCTATCGACCCCCCCCTTTTTGTGGTTTTCCTGTTCTTGTGTGCATTAGCATCATCAGGCGGAGGAGCAGTGGCACCGCAGCACAAGGGAGCTGCATCCCACATGGCCCTGGAGGGTGAGACTACCGACTCGGAATTCACCAGTGGGACGGAGGGAGAGGGGAGCTTCACGGCGGGGACAGGAGCTGACACCAGCGACACAGACTCGTCCTCTGATGGGAGCTTGTAGGAGGCTGGCCTGGCTTGTAGTGGGTACCAAGAGGTACTTACACCTTGCACCAGGTCCAGGTATCCCTTATTACTGTAGAGGGGTGTCTAGCAGCTTAGGCTGATAGAAAAGGTAGCTTAGCAGAGCAGCTTAGGCTGAACTAGGAGACGAGTGAAGCTCCTACAGTACCACTAGTGTCGTATGCACAATATCATAAGAAAACACAATACACAGATATACTAAAAATAAAGGTACTTTATTTTTATGACAATATGCCAAAGTATCTTAGTGAGTACCCTCAGTATGAGGATAGCAAATATACACAAGATATATGTACACAATACCAAAATATGCAGTAATAGCAATAGAAAACAGTGCAAACAATGTATAGTCACAATAGAATGCAATGGGGGCACATAGGGATAGGGGCAACACAAACCATATACTCTAGAAGTGGAATGCGAACCACGAATGGACCCCAAACCTATGTGACCTTGTAGAGGGTCGCTGGGACTGTAAGAAAACAGTGAGGGTTAGAAAAATAGCCCACCCCAAGACCCTGAAAAGTGGGTGCAAAGTGCACCTAAGTTCCCCAAAGAGCACAGAAGTCGAGATAGGGGAATTCTGCAAGGAAGACCAACACCAGCAATGCAACAACAATGGATTTCCTGACAAGAGTACCTGTGGAACAAGGGGACCAAGTCCAAAAGTCACGATCAAGTCGGGAGTGGGCAGATTCCCAGGAAATGCCAGCTGTGGGTGCAAAGAAGCTGCCACCGGATGGTAGAAGCTGTTGATTCTACAAGAACGACAAGGGCTAGAAACTTCCCCTTTGGAGGATGGATATCCCACGTCGTGAAGAGTTGTGCAGAGGTGTTTCCAGCAGAAAGACCGCAAACAAGCCTTGCTAGCTGCAAGGGTCACGGTTAGGGTTTTTGGATGCTGCTGTGGCCCAGGAGGGACCAGGATGTCGCAAATTGCGTGAGGGGACAGAGGGGGCGTCCAGCAAGACCAGGAGCCCTCTCAGAAGCAAGCACCACCCGCAGAAGTGCCGGAACAGGCACTACGAAGTGGAGTGAACAGGAGCTCACCCGAAGTCACAAAAGAGGGTCCCACGACGCTGGAAGACAACTCAGGAGGTGTTAGGGTTTGTACACAGCAAAGAGCATGTCCCCTCTCACTGCACTAGTGGGTTCTGTAATAGCTCCCTTTTAAACTTACTATTGAAAGCCTTTCTTGTTATCTCACCTTCCCCCCCCCTAGGCTTCTGTGTATGTTGTTTAATGTGCTGTTTTGTTTACACATTGGGCCTTGCTTTTACCAAGGCTTCTTTAAAATACTCCTCCCTAGGCCATGTGTTAATCCAACTCATTTGTATAATAACTGAAACTCTGCACACCTTTCAAGAACATGTACAGCATGTGAGGACCACACCCAGCTCTTCAAACCACACCCAGCTCTGCACACCTTCCAAGAACATGTGCAGCATGTGAGGACCACACCCAGCCCTTCAAACCACACCCAGCCCTGTCTATAAAAGGCATCCCCCGAGCCTCACCCAGTGCTTGTGCTCGTCTACCTCCCGCTTACCTGAGAACAGATCCCTTGGCGCTGGCACTCCTGCTCTTTACAGACTTTCATTGACTTCAATGGGCGCAGCTTCTGGCTCTTCCTTCTTCCGGTTTCCGGTCCTCCTTGCTTCAGCCTCTCTCCTATGAGTAACCTGCAAAAGAGAAAGAAGACAAGGTTAGACTGATCAGTATCTCTTGCCAGCAACAAGTAAGTGCAAAACCTTTTATTACCTGAAAGAACTTTGACAACAATTTCTGGATTCGTGTATAGACAATTTGAAACGAAATACCTTCCACGAACATTGTGATTCAAACTCTTTGTTACAAGAATATTTTGCAGAACTTTGTGAAGCAAACATTGTTTTTTCTCATGGAACTTTTAAGAATCGAACAGTGGAAACCATTAACAGCAAGGCAAACAGTAAATCAAGGACTTGCACAAATTACATGCTGTATTTTGATGTAAAAGTACAGTATTTGTTTTATAAAAGATTCTGGAAATATGGGAAAAGTGAGTCTGCTATTGGGAATTTAGGCTTTAGTTATATTATGATGAATGTTTGATATTGGTAATTCTGATAACGGTATTTGTTTAATGTTTTAGAAGCTTTACAGTAATAGAAAACACATCCCAGAGCAGTAACACATTCCAAACCTGGAAACTAGAGACCAGGATCCAAGAGGTACTTTTAGAAGAGAATTTCTAATAAATAAAGGGATAGTCAGGAACCCATTTAGGAATAGGTTGCACTTATCTGTTCTTTGTTTATGTTTCATTAGGCACCAGTTTCTACAGAAGTCAGAAAGGGCCGCAGATATGTGCAGCACTTCAACAGTGGAAACGCAAGAACGGTGTTGTCTCTCTTTTTTATTTTATCCACTTCCCCCCTTCCCTTGAGCTTCTGTTCTTAGTGCACTGTTTTAAAAACTAGTGTGCTGGAACAAGCAGTTTCAGGGTGGGGTCGGATTGTCTTCAACCTCTATCAGAACTGAACAAGAACTCAGGTGAGCTGGGCTTTGACAGAAGCACAAGCACTCAAAAAATTTCCGTTCTGGTGGACGATGAATACCGGGGAAGAAATAGAGGGCATTGACGTCACGGATATGGCGCAGGCCCTAAATGAGGACTTGGCTCATAATGAATCAGTGTCTGGCATCTTGCAACATATGCAAGAGGAAATAGAGAGATTAAAGATGGAGAATACCTCTTTAAAACAGGATTTAAGCAGGTATAAATTTAGGGGATCTCAATGGAACACAGCTTCTACGCCTTTGTTTAAAACCTCCTCAGAGACAGGGGCGCCATCAAAACATACAACTTTGCCTTCCCCAGTTGAGGTTACTGTTAATGTTCCTAATGTTGTGCCCTTAGCAGCACCTGAACGTTTTCATGGAGATAGTAACAAATTCCATGTTTTTATCAATCAATGTCAATTACACTTCATTTGTAAGCCACAACAGTTCCCTACTGATGATACGAAAGTGGCATTCGTCTTGTCTTATTTGGGTGGCACAGCAGCCAATTGGTCAATTCCTTTCGTGGATAGAGATGATCCCATCCTCCATAATTGGAATCAATTTAAACGTACCATGACCAGCCTTTTTGCAAAACACACTTTCATGCAGGCAAATGATAATGAGCTTTTAAATCTTAAACAGGGCAACAAGGATTTATTGACCTATCTCACTAGTTTTAATCGTTTACTCACCGAGGCACAGTGGCCAGAAGAAAAGCGTGTCTCCCTTTTTTATAAAGGTTTGAGAGACGAGTTAAAAGACGTGCTGGCTCATATCGTTGATTTGCCAAAAGACTATTCGGACTTTGTAGATTTAGTTGTGAAATTAGAACATAGACTAGGAGAAAGAAAGGGAGATAAATACAAACTGGAATCACGGTTAACTTTTATTAGACACGAGAAGAAAGACACAGATAATAAACTCCCTGAACCAGAGCCTATGCAAATAGGGACACTCAGAGGTCCACTCACATCAGAGGAAAAAGAAAGAAGGAGAAAATTTCAATTATGTTTATATTGTGGCAGGGCAGGTCACTTTGCCAGAGAATGTCCAGTAAAGCCTAAAACTCCACGAAAGGGTGCTGTTTCCTCCACCTCCTCAACTGAATCGGGAAACGATTAAGCTTGACAAGGGGAGAGGTTACTTGTTCGAGAAAACATCTTAATCAAACCTCTAATGCTGCAGCCTTCAGGGTACCGCACATACCTAGACATTTCATAATTCAGGTTGTTTTAATTGTTACTACCCAAGTGAGGCATTCTCTCCCTTTCCTACTGGACTCAGGCGCGACAGGAAATTTTGTGGATAATAAGTTAGCTGAAATCTTAGGACTTCCTATGTGCCTAAAGCCTTGTCCAGAAGCAGTATGTGCAGTGGATGTGTCAGAATTGACCTCTGGATTAATCACAAAACAAACAAGTCCACTTGTTATGGTCTGTCAGAACGGGCACACAGAGGTGATTAGCTTTGATCTGATAGATACTCCTAATTTTGGTTTGATTCTCGGGGTACCCTGGTTAACAACTCAAACCCAAAAATTGATTGGGTGAATAGAACTGTTACTTTGGATTCCTCTTTCTGTAGAACCAATTGCTATCAAGAAGCAGGTACAGAACAGAGCACAGTATTACACTGTGCTAGTGTTACACAAGATGAACCAAGTCTCCCTCCTGAATATTCTGACTTTAAAGACGTCTTTGATCCAGTAAAGGCTAGTGTGCTGCGCCCACATCGGTCTTATGACTGCCGTATAGATCTTATCCCAGGGGCCCCTTTACCTAATAACAGAGTATATGCTTTGACTGACGAAGAAACCAAATACTTAAGAACCTACCTAGATGACCTACTACAGTCTGGGTTCATCCGTCATTCCACATCTCCGGTGTCATCTCCACTCTTTTTTATCCCGAAGCCGGATAAATCCCTGCGCGCATGTATCGATTATAGAGGACTAAATAAGGCTACAATAAAGAATAAATATCCTCTTCCTCTAATACCTGTGTTGTTGGATCAATTAAGACATTCTACTGCATACACTAAACTAGATCTGCGGGGAGCTTACCACCTGGTCCGAGTAAAAGAGGGGGATGAGTGGAAGACAGCTTTCAAGACAAAGTTTGGTTTATTTGAGTACACAGTAATGCCCTTTGGGTTATGTAATGCCCCTGCGGCCTTTCAGTTCTTTATAAATGAGGTCCTACACGAATTCCTGGACGTTTGTGTCATAGTATACATAGACGACATCCTCATTTACTCTAAGAACTCAGAAGAACATACCCAACATGTTCGTGCAGTATTATCAAAGTTAAAAGAAAATCATCTTTTTGCTAAGTTAGAAAAGTGTACTTTTAATGTCAACAAGGTGGACTTTTTAGGATACTGCCTGTCACCTCAAGGAATAACTATGGATGTAAAGAAAATCAGTGCTATTGCTGATTGGCCAGAACCATCCTCTGTAAAAGATATTCAGAAATTTCTGGGTTTCGCCAATTTTTATAGGAGGTTTATTGCACATTTTGCAGACATTGCGGCCCCAATAACTACCTTGTTGCGGAAAGGGCAACGATTTCTTTGGACTGATGAGGCGGCACACACCTTTCAACTCCTAAAACAAAAGTTCACTTCAGCCCCAATTCTGAAACATCCTGATCCTGACTTGCCCTTTTTTGTTGAAGCGGATGCTTCACAAGTAGCTTTAGGAGGAGTTCTCTCTCAACGAGATGCAGTAGATGGCCAGTTACATCCTATAGCCTTCTATTCTAAAAAGTTATTGCCAGCTGAACAAAATTACACTGTGGCTGAAAGGGAACTACTAGCTATCAAAGTAGCCTTTTCAGAATGGAGGCACCATTTAATGGGAGCCAAGTACCCAGTTACAATCTTTTCTGACCATAAGAACCTACAGTTTTTTGGATCACTTAAAGCACTAACACCACGTCAGATGCACTAGTTAAATTTTTTTTGCACATTTGACTTTGTTATAACCTATAGACCAGGTGCACAACAAATTCAATCTGATGTGTTATCTAGATACGGACATACCTCAGACATGAAACAAGATAAAATAGGAGAACCCATTATTCCTCCCCAAAAGTTGTTGGCACCAGTACAACAGAAGGATTTCATCACAGATCTATATAATGCACACATGCAAATAGCACCTCAGGATTGGTTAAAGCATTCCCATAACACAATACAACGAGGTTTATTGTATCACGACAACATGCTGTTAGTGCCCACCTCTGAATTACAAACACAGGTGATAATTTGGCATCACGCCTCACCGTTGGCAGGTCATCCTGGTTGGGTAAAAACCCTGGAAAACGTGCAAAAACACTTTCGGTGGGACACTATAAGAAAGGATTAAGCAATTTGTCACTACCTGTCCAATTTGTGCAAGACATAAATCTTCTCATAAGGCTCCTGACGGCTTGTTAATACCAATGCCAACACCCAAACAACCTTGGCACACTGTGAGCGTAGACTTTATTGTAGGTTTACCACCTGTAAAATCCTTCACAACAGTGTTGGTTATAGTGGATTTTTTTTATCTAAAATGGCACATTTTGTACCATTACGGAAATTACCCACGGCGGCAGAATTTGCCGATATTTTTATAAGGGAAATTGTGCGTTTATATGGTTTGCCAAGCAAAGTGGTGTCAGACCGAGGGAGCCAGTTCAACTCCAGATTTTGGAAAAAATTATGTGAAAAACTGAAAATAGATGTGGCCTTATCCACTGCTTTCCACCCAGAGACAGATGGACAGACTGAACGACTGAACCAAACCTTACTTCAAACGCTACGTTGTTTATTGGCTGATTATTCTAGTGAATGGTTGGAAGCTCTCCCTGTAGCAGAGTTTGTTTATAATAATACTGAGCATTCAGCTCTACTTTGCTCACCATTCTATTTCTTGCAGGGGTATCATCCAAGAGCTATACCCATTTTGTTAGAAGATTCCCTGTTGCCTACAGTAACGGATAGACTAACGAGGTTAGGTGACATACAAGACAAAGCCAGGAAACATTTATTAAAGTACAAGGAAAGCATGAAAAGACAAGCAGACAAACACAGGTCTGAGGCCCCAATGTATAAAATTGGTGACAAGGTATGGCTCTCCACAAAGAACCTAAACATAGAGGGATCCCGAAAGCTGCAACCACGTTTCATTGGACCCTTTAGTATAACTGCCATAGTAAACCCGGTAACAGTAAAATTAGATTTACCAAAAGAATATCCAGTACATACTACATTCCATGTGTCCTTGCTTAAGCCGTACAACTCAAAAACCCGACCTGAACCACCACCTCCACCCATACCAATTAAGGGAAATCTGGAATATGAAGTGAAAAGCATAAAAGACTCAAAAAGAATTAGTGGACGTCTGTTTTATTTAGTAGAATGGAAAGGATATGATGAATCTGAGAATTCATGGGAACCAGCATCATATGTACATTCCCCACAGCTGATTAGACGGTTTTATTTAAAAAATCCAGGAAAACCCCGTCCTGTAGGAGGGCCTTTGAGGGGGGCAACTGTTAGGGTTTGTACACAGAAAAGAGCATGTCCCCTCTCACTGCACTAGTGGGTTCTGTAATAGCTCCCTTTTAAACTTACTATTGAAAGCCTTTCTTGTTATCTCACCTTCCCCCCCCCAGGCTTCTGTGTATGTTGTTTAATGTGCTGTTTTGTTTACACATTGGGCCTTGCTTTTACCAAGGCTTCTTTAAAATACTCCTCCCTAGGCCATGTGTTAATCCAACTCATTTGTATAATAACTGAAACTCTGCACACCTTTCAAGAACATGTGCAGCATGTGAGGACCACACCCAGCTCTTCAAACCACACCCAGCTCTGCACACCTTCCAAGAACATGTGCAGCATGTGAGGACCACACCCAGCCCTTCAAACCACACCCAGCCCTGTCTATAAAAGGCATCCCCCGAGCCTCACCCAGTGCTTGTGCTCGTCTACCTCCCGCTTACCTGAGAACAGATCCCTCGGCGCTGGCACTCCTGCTCTTTACAGACTTTCATTGACTTCAATGGGCGCAGCTTCTGGCTCTTCCTTCTTCCGGTTTCTGGTTCCTCCTTGCTTCAGCCTCTCTCCTATGAGTAACCTGCAAAAGAGAAAGAAGACAAGGTTAGACTGATCAGTATCTCTTGCCAGCAACAAGTAAGTGCAAAACCTTTTATTACCTGAAAGAACTTTGACAACAATTTCTGGATTCGTGTATAGACAATTTGAAACGAAATACCTTCCACGAACATTGTGATTCAAACTCTTTGTTACAAGAATATTTTGCAGAACTTTGTGAAGCAAACATTGTTTTTTCTCATGGAACTTTTAAGAATCGAACAGTGGAAACCATTAACAGCAAGGCAAACAGGAAATCAAGGACTTGCACAAATTACATGCTGTATTTTGATGTAAAACTACAGTATTTGTTTTATAAAAGATTCTGGAAATATGGGAAAAGTGAGTCTGCTATTGGGAATTTAGGCTTTAGTTATATTATGATGAATGTTTGATATTGATAATTCTGATAACGGTATTTGTTTAATGTTTTAGAAGCTTTACAGTAATAGAAAACACATCCCAGAGCAGTAACACATTCCAAACCTGGAAACTAGAGACCAGGATCCAAGAGGTACTTTTAGAAGAGAATTTCTAATAAATAAAGGGATAGTCAGGAACCCATTTAGGAATAGGTTGCACTTATCTGTTCTTTGTTTATGTTTCATTAGGCACCAGTTCCTACAGAAGTCAGAAAGGGCCGCAGATTTGTGCAGCACTTCAACAGTGGAAACGCAAGAACGGTGTTGTCTCTCTTTTTTATTTTATCCACTTCCCCCCTTCCCTTGAGCTTCTGTTCTTAGTGCACTGTTTTAAAAACTAGTGTGCTGGAACAAGCAGTTTCAGGGTGGGGTCGGATTGTCTTCAACCTCCATCAGAACTGAACAAGAACTCAGGTGAGCTGGGCTTTGACAGGAGGTCGTGCACTGCAGGTTAGAGTGCTGGGGACCCAGGCTTGGCTGTGCACAAAGTAAATCCTGGAAGAGTGCACAGGAGCCGGAGTAGCTGCAAAACATGCGGTTCCCAGCAATGCAGTCTAGCGTAGCGTGGGGAGGCAAGGACTTACCCCCACCAAACTTGGACTGAAGAGTCACTGGACTGTGGGAGTCACTTGGACAGAGTTGCTGAGTTCAAGGGACCTCGCTTGTCGTGCTGAGAGGAGACCCAGAGGACTGGTGATGCAGTTCTTTGGTGCCTGCGGTTGCAGGGGGAAGATTCAGTTGACGCATGGGAGATTTCTTCGGAGCTTCTAGTGCAGAGAAGAGGCAGACTACCCCCACAGCATGCACCACCAGGAAAACAGTTGAGAAGGTGGCAGGATCAGCGTTACAAGGTCGCAGTAGTCGTCTTTGCTACTTTGTTGCAGTTTTGCAGGCTTCCAGCACGGTCAGCAGTCGATTCCTTGGCAGAAGGTGAAGAGAGAGATGCAGAGGAACTCTGATGAGCTCTTGCATTCGTTATCTAAAGAATTCCCCAAAGCAGAGACCCTAAATAGCCAGAAAAGGAGGTATGGCTACTTAGGAGAGAGGATAGGCTAGCAACACTTGAAGGAGCCTATCAGAAGGAGTCTCTGACGTCACCTGCTGGCACTGGCCACTCAGAGCAGTCCAGTGTGCCAGCAGCACCTCTGTTTCCAAGATGGCAGAGGTCTGGAGCACACTGGAGCAGCTCTGGGCACCTCCCAGGGGAGGTGCAGGTCAGGGGAGTGGTCACTCCCCTTTCCTTTGTCCAGTTGCGCGCCAGAGCAGGGCTGAGGGATCCCTGAACCGGTGCAGACTGGCTTATGCAGAGATGTGCACCATCTGTGCCCATCAAAGCATTTCCAGAGGCTGGGGGAAGCTACTCCTCCCCAGCCCTGACACCTTTTTCCAAAGGGAGAGGGTGTAACACCCTCTCTCTGAGGAAGTCCTTTGTTCTGCTTTCCTGGGCCAAGCCTGGCTGGACCCCAGGAGGGCAGAAACCTGTCTGAGGGGTTGGCAGCAGCAGCAGCTGCTGTGAAACCCCGGTAAAGGTAGTTTGGCAGTACCCGGGTCTGAGCTAGAGACTCAGGGGATCATGGAATTGTCTCCCCAATGCCAGAATGGCATTGGGGTGACAATTCCATGATCCTAGACATGTTACATGGCCATGTTCGGAGTTACCATTGTGACGCTATACATATGTCGTGACATATGTATAGTGCACGCGTGTAATCGTGTCCCCGCACTCACAAAGTCCGGGGAATTTGCCCTGAACAATGTGGGAGCACCTTAGCTAGTGCCAGGGTGCCCACACACTAAGGGGGTGATTCTGACCCCGGCGGTCTTAGACCGCCGGGGCCAGGGTCGGCGGGAGCACCGCCGACAGGCCGGCGGTGCCCCGCAGGGCATTCTGACCGCGGCGGTAAAGCCGCGGTCAGACCGGCAACACTGGCGGTCTCCCACCAGTGTACCGCTGCCCTATTGAATCCTCCAAGGCGGCGCAGCTAGCTGCGCCGCCGAGGGGATTCCGACCCCCCCGGGAACCGGATGGCGGTAGGGGGGGTCGCGGGGCCCCTGGGGGCCCCTGCAGTGCCCATGCCACTGGCATGGGCACTGCAGGGGCCCCCGTAAGAGGGCCCCTAAATGTATTTCACTGTCTGCTGCGCAGACAGTGAAATACGCGACGGGTGCAACTGCACCCGTCGCACAGCTTCCACTCCGCCGGCTCGATTCCGAGCCGGCTTCATCGTGGAAGCCTCTTTCCCGCTGGGCTGGCGGGCGGCCTGAAGGCGGCCGCCCGCCAGCCCAGCGGGAATGTCAGAATTACCGCCGCGGTCTTTCGACCGCGGAACGGTAACCTGACGGCGGGACTTTGGCGGGCGGCCTCCGCCGCCCGCCAAGGTCAGGATGAGGGCCTAAGTAACTTAGCACCCAACCTTTACCAGGTAAAGGTTAGACATATAGGTGACTTATAAGTTACTTAAGTGCAGTGGTAAATGGATGTGAAATAACGTGGACGTTATTTCACTCAGGCTGCACTGGCAGGCCTGTGTAAGAATTGTCAGATATCCCTATGGGTGGCACAAGAAATGCTGCAGCCCATAGGGATCTCCTGGAACCCCAATACACTGGGTACCTCAGTACCATATACTAGGGAATTATAAGGGTGTTCCAGTATGCCAATGTAAATTGGTGAAATTGGTCACTAGCCTGTTAGTGACAATTTGGAAAGAAATGAGAGAGCATAACCACTGAGGTTCTGGATAGCAGAGCCTCAGTGAGACAGTTAGTCATAACACAGGTAACACATACAGGGCACACTTATGAGCACTGGGGCCCTGGCTGGCAGGGTCCCAGTGACACATACAACTAAAACAACATATATACAGTGAAATATGGGGGTAACATGCCAGGCAAGATGGTACTTTCCTACAGAGCTCCCTTGTGGTGGCGGCAACATCTGTGCCCCCCGCATCTACAGGTACAGCCGCCACCCCCCCTACCAGCACCGCCCTCCCAGCAGCCCCTCAGCCTTCGCCCCGTGCCCGCTCACCCAGGAGGGTGGGCATCACCTTCGCCCCAGGCACCTCAGGCCCTGTCCCAGTCACCCCTGCTGCCCTCAGTGAGGAGGCCATTGACCTCCTCAGGTCCCTCACTGTTGGGCAGTCTACCATTTTGAATGTCATCCAGGGTGTAGAAAGGCAGTTGCATCAAACTAATGCATTCCTGGAGGGCATTCATTCTGGTCAGGCGGCCCTTCACCGAGCTTTTCAAACTCTGGCCTCAGCACTGATGGCAGCCATTGTCCCCGTCTCTAGCCTCCCCCCTCCAACTTCCTCCACCCAGACCCAATCCCCTGTACCTCTGCCTATCCCAAGCACACCATCAGACCATCATGCACACACCTCAACACACAAGGGAAGCTCAGGCAAACATAAGCACCACACATCCCACAGGCACTCACGCAAGCAACACACACATGTAGACACACCATCATCCACTGCCTCCACTGTGTCCCCCTCCTCCTTGTCTCCCTCCTCCCTCCCAGTCTCGTCTACACTCACACCTGCATGCACTACCTCTACAGCCACTACGTCCCTCACCAGCACACCCACCAGCACACCCCGCTCACATGCAGTCACCACCCCCACTACCATTCACACGTCCCCTGTGTCCTCTCCCAGTGTGTCTGTGACGCCCCCTCCCAAGATACACAAACGCAGCCACACACCCACCCAACAGCCATCCACCTCACGACAGCCTCCAGCTCATGCATCTGCACCCAAAGTCACCAAACGTACACCTCCTACTACCACCACCTCTTCCTCCACTGCCAAACCCCCTCTAGCTGCCCGTCCCAGTGTGTCCAAGAAATATTTCATGTCCAGCCTTGACCTTTTTCCCACACCTCCCCCACCCCGTCCATCTCATAGGTCCCGAAGTAGCACCTCAGCCACAACATCTCCAGGACCAGTGGTGCCTGTAGTCACCGGTATGTGGAGTGCACCGGCCACCAGGACAGCCAGTGTGGCATGGAGCCTCAGCACAGCCAGTGAAGCACCTGTGAAGCATCAGAAGTTGGCCAGTGCCCAACCGGGAGAGAGGGAAGGCTCAAGCCACCAAAGCTGCTCACAGAGGTCCCGGTGGGAGTGTGGAGTCAGCTGTGACACCTCCCAAGGTGGGAAAGGGCCACAAGAAACCCGGCAAGTCTGGGAAGAGCTGCACGGCGGAGAAGACCGCCATCATCCTCGCTGTCCAGGAGGCCACCACCAGCCCCAGCCCAGCTGCCAGGAGGGCACCGCCAGCCCCAGCCCCGCTGATCCATGAAGCCATGAAGGACCGCCAGCACAAGCCCCGCTGGGCCATGAAGGACTGCCAGCACAAGCACCGCTGGGCCATGTAGGACCGCCAGTACAAGTACCGCGGGGCCATGAAGGACCGCCAGCACAAGCACCCCTGGGCTATGAAGGACCGCCAACTCAAGCCCCACTGAACATGGCCCCGCCAACTCAAGCACCGCTGAACAGGGCACTGCCAACACAAGCACCGCTGAACAGGGCACCGCCAACTCAAGCACCGCTAGCCCATGAGTGGCAGGGCCACTGACGCAACTGGGTCCGTCACGGGGTGAGTGATGCACTCTGGGCACCAGTCCCCCTCCAGAACCAGTGGAGACATCCATCCACTTCCTCTGTCCTTCACAGGATGAAGCACTCTGGGCACCAGTCCCCCTCCAGAACCAGTGGAGACATCCATCCACTACCTCTGTCCTTCACAGGATGAAGCACTCTGGGCACCAGTCCCCCTCCAGAACCAGTAGAGACTGTTATCCACTTGAGAGACTGTGGCTTTGCACTCCCCATGATTGAACAGTGGGCAAACCACCCACTGTAGAGGCTTGAGAGACTGTGGCTTTTCACTCCCCAGGATTGAACAGTGGGCAAACCACCCACTGTAGAGACTTGAGAGACTGTGGCTTTGCACTCCCCAGGATTGAACAGTGGGCATTGAGCCCCCTCGTGGATCTGGCATCATGCACTCATCCAGCTGAGGTGCCCCCCTTCCCTTCCCCCTGAGGTGCCTGTTGTATTTCTATCTGATGCCCCTGCAGTGTTCTCTCTGTTTTGATTGGGTATCGAGTGTGGGCCTTGCCCATGCATTATTTGCCCAGTGGTCCACGGACTATAAATGGTGCAATACCTGGACTTGTATTATTGGTCTATATATTTGTTTATAGTGTATATATATTTTGGAGTACTGGATTTTAATAGATTACAATTGTTCCCCTCATTTCCTTTTGTCTTTGCAGTCTTCCAGGGGGGTTAGGGGGTATAACTGTAATGTATCAACATGTATTAGTGTGTGTGTTGTAGTGGGTGAGGGTGGGGGTGGGGGTGTTGCATGTGTGTGTCCCTGTTTTTTGCCTCCCCCCTCCCCTGTGTCGTAGGTGCAGTACTCACTGCGGTCTTCGCCGCCGGCGTTCGTGCTCCTGGTAGAGGAGCAGGAACACTATCGCAGGTAGAATTTGGAGTTCCGGTTCCACAGTGTCCTCGTTCCTCGTGGGGTGTGTAGAGGTGAGCATTTTCCCTTCGAAATTCCTGTTTCCGCCGTGTTTTTATCCGCGGTGAATCCGCCCCGGAAAAGGTGGCGGATTGGCCTGTCATAATAGTGTGGGCGGTACATTGTCTCCCGCCTGTCTGTTGGCGGTGACCGCCGCGCTGTTTGTTTGTACCGCCGTGCCGGTCTGAGTGTTAAAGTGGCTGCCTTTGTTGGCGGGTTCCGCCACGGTCATAATTACAATTTTTTTACCGGCGGCCTGTTGGCGGTCTTACCGCCGCTTTAACACCGTCCGTCAGGGTTGTAATGACCACCTTAGTATCAATCCTACTGTGGGCTCAAATAAAAATACCTTACTGTTTTCAAGGTATCTCTTTATTCATAGTGCCAGTATGTATGATTAAAATATAGCAATGGAATGGGGATCTCTAGGTATACTATGGTTCTAGGATCCCTATCTTGCTAGATATATTCATCAATTAATCCAGTGTCGACAAGTTTTAGTCCTTGCGAAGACCTGTAAGGTACCTGGCTTTCATCAAGACAGATATATGAAAATGTGCCCCCGATGGTGGTCAAAACAGGCTACATGCACACACTCCTCTGTAAATGTATTCAAACAGAAGTACCTTAATTCACCTGTTTGTAATCAATGAAGCACATATGTGGTCCTGGAAAGGGAAAACAATAACACATAGACATCCCCGTATGGGGCACAAAACACATAAAACATTAACGTTAACTGTGAGATTGTTTAGACTTGTTTATACACAATGGTGTGCACAAATACAAAGTGACCAACAGACTTCACCACTAGTTTGACAAACATTCATAGATCCGGTATGTGGAAGCAAATGATATGTCGCCTCTACCTCTTGCTCATCAAAGGCAACCCACATAAAACACACTCTTTCAGTGTCACGAACAATACACCTGGTATGAAATATGTCATCATTTTGAGTTCCAGTACTGTGGCACACATATAGGTATCTCCTCAATGTGATAAATTGTGTATATTCAAAGGTGGGACATCTCCCAACTTTTTTAAGGTTTATAGCCACCCAGACTCTTACAACCACTTGCCACTCTCAGGAAAAAAACACTCCTCCAATGCAAGATGTAGTGCAGACAATTTGATATGAATAGTTGTGTCAACACGCCATACTGTGCCCCGTAAAGTATGGTCGACCAAGGTTATCACTCATGCAGATATCAAGATGAAATTCTATGTAATGAGCAAGCTCACTTTTCTTTGGGAGCCACTCAGTTTCTCATGGAGGGGGAGGAGACCATGCCTCTGAAGTAACACACTGTATTTTTATGTGTGAATGCATTTACACAGGAGTGTATGCAAGTAGCCTGTTTTGACCACCATCTGGGTACACATTATCATATATTTTTACTGATGAAAGCCCAGGACTTTAAAGGCCTTCGCAAGGGCTGAAACATGTTGACACTGGAATAATTGATTGATAGATCTACCTAGATAAGGGTTCTAGGACCATTATATACCTAGAGACCCACTTTCCATTGCTATATTTTAATCATACCTACTGGCACTATGAATAAAGGGATACTTTGGTGACCAGTAAGGTATTTTTATTTAGACCCCAGTAGGCTCTATAGAAAGTGCTCCCATCACTCGGTTGAACCCACCTTGTCCTTTAGGTGCTACGGTAGACCCAATGAGGAAGCATGCCACTACTAGAGTGGATGAGGGTCACTAAAAAGAAAAAGGGAATCACATTGTGGTTAGTGGCCAGAACTGTGACCATTAAGGAGGTCCAGGGTTACTTATTTGCGATTGGATAATGTGTTGGAAGGGTGCATCCCTGGAGTACCTTGGAGGGGAGTTATGGTTTCCCACCCACCTCCTCAAAAGATCCTTCCAGTCCTATTGAGCAGGAGAATTGTCTGAGTGTTACTCCGTGCACTTTGTACGAAGAAATTCCGAGCAAGCCAATAGCAGATGAAGGTACAGAAGGGTCGAGACAAAGTCAGGTGACTCCTGCTGGCTCAGATCATGTTGAATCCCTAGTGATGCCAGAGGAAAGAGTTGTATCTGGAGATCAGTGGCCTGAGAAAAGCCCAGAGCCAGTGATAAAAGTGCCTCCTATTATTGCTGAAGTAACTGAAGAATCAGATCAAAGCGACAGTGTAGGAGTCTGGCTGTCTATATAGTGTACAAACATTACATGCACTGTGCAGATAGTTCAAGCAACACCACCTTGGCATCCAGAGGTAAAAAGCAGACCACCTAATGCTCTGTTTTTGTGGTAGCTTGGGCAAGCAGTTAGGCTTATCTTGGAGATGTGATAAACATTTATTGTACTCACAATATGAATAAATGTGGACACACACTCAGAAGAATAACTTGAGACCAATTTACAAAAATACTTCAGCTTTTAATCAAATGTTTAAGACCAAGATCATCAATATATGGTAAGTATTGCCTTTGTGATAATTTTTCAAAGTTTAGTTAATATGGTCTTTATGTGTGGAATTACGCACCATAGGAATGAATCGGAACACCTTTAAAACTGCAAATAAAATCAGGAAATGCTCTCACAAGTGTTGCCTTCTATTTTCAGGTCAAGGTCATTGAGATGTCCTGTGGGCCAGCTGGAGAAGTTCAGGAGGTTCCTGGTTCAAACCGGATTAGCGGCTGAAAGTCTGAAAGCTGGTGCACATTGAAGAAGGAGACCACTTGGAAACACACTGCACAGAAGGACTTAATGGAAAGTCCGGTGAGTCCCCTTGGAGTTTAGAGGTCGCAAGGGGTTAGGGACCCATAAAGCACAGATGGTTTGACATTGCAGGGACTAGGGAGGCTGGGTTCAATGCAGATAGGTCAGCCAAGAGTTGTGCATCAGGGAGTCCTTGGAGCCAGGTGCAGATAACTTTGAGGGTGGATTACAGGTCATCAGAGCCCTGGGCAGCTGGACGTCTCAGGCTCTGAAGGTCACAGTGCTTCCAAACTTGGCACACTGGTAAGTTTTTCCTTTGAATCCATCATGTGGATTTTGGTTGGACTGCTGGGTCTGATTCGTTGGTCAGCAGACAGTCAATGAAATGGACAACACCAGTTACTTGCTTGCAGGTTGCAGGAGTGTGATACCTTCACTCTGAGGGAGGTTCTTCATGATTTACATAAAGCTGGAGGTGCTCTGGGGGTTTGTAGAGTCCTTCAGGTTTCCAGGTGACATCTCAGCTGCAATTGTTGAGTCCTAGGAGCAGCTGGCTGGGTTTGGCACCTTTTTCTTCTTGCAGTAGGACTCCTGTTCTCGTGCCTCTGGTCTTCTTTGTTCCTGATCTTCTTATGTCCATTAAATCTGATCTGCAGGTGTAGGGATGCCCCTTAAATACTGCATTTAGTGGGCAGTGGGGGAGCACCTGATAGTGGCCAATGGGCCACCTACCTTAGGGTGGCTACAACAACTATCTGACCACTTCCTGTGGGAATGAGTTGCATCCCTAAACCTGATTGGCTATTTATTGCCATCCAAGATGGAGGAAAATGAAACGGAGTGGTAACCTCGCCTGCCATACCTGAGGGGTGTTGCAGGCTAGGGGGGGGGGCCTCCTCCTACTCTGGCTCCATCTCCCCATTGGTTTTCCCGCTCAAAGGGGGTGAAAAACAATTGGGTGGCGTCTGCTGATAGCACCAGGGGCATGGGACATATTTCAAAGGTGGTAAGGCCTTTGAAGCTGACCGCTGGTGCAGGATTCCTGCCTGGGGGAGGAGGTGTAAAACTCCCACTCAGGAAAGGCTTTGTGTACCAGCTTCTGAGACCAGAGACTGCCACCCCAAGAGTCCAAATGTCTGTCTGGTGGTGGCAGGCTAGCTAAGACCAGTAAGCAACCATGCTAGAGCTGTTAGGTTTTGTAGGGGCACCGTTAATGTGGCCTCTAGGTACATTTTATAAGAAATTGAACACTGGCATCAGTGTGGGTTTATTTTTCAGAGTTGTTTGATACCAAACAACACAGTATTTAGAGAGGCCATCATGTAGTTGGGGAATTAGTGATAACCAGTACCCAGCACATGCATTTGCTGTGGCTTCCCTGTACACTTACTTATGTCTTAAAATTGTGAAAAGACACAGTCGGCCATATTTGCTCATGGACACATATGCCCTTACCTGCATTATAGTGTACCCTACCTTAAGGCAGTAAGGCCTGCCAGAGTGGTGAAGTACCTATAGAGCATGCAGTGTTAGTGGACATGACATTCTTGGTGAGTGCCATGTCAACTTTGCAACTTTTAAATACACCTTGTCATGCACTTGCAATGACAACCTGCATGAGGCTGGTGTGGGGCCTCTCAAAGTGGCACAAATGGTGCTGCAGCTCTGGGGGGCCCTCTTCAGTACTCATGCCCTGGGTACCAGGGGTACTATTTACTAGGGTCTTACAAAGGTGACTGAAATGCTAAACATAGTACAGTTTGGGGGAAAGAGATCTGGCCCTAGGAACCTGTTTAGCAGGGGCCCACGGCACTTACAGTGTAAAACCACATCATTTTCCAAGCGAAAAGTGGGGTGCTAACATGTCACAAGAAGCCCTTTCTCACAGACAGTGAAACTGAAGAGCGTATTATGAGGGTCATGGAGTAAAAGAGTGCCAAGTCGAAGTTATTTGGCTCCCACTTATTTCACAGCTCATGACTAGGAGAACAAGTTTGTTGCCTTTTGTGTCAACAATTTGAATGCAGCTGAACATTTTAGAAATTGACATTGTTTCGAAACTGAACTGCTTGATAAACTAAGACATAATTTGCTATAAGTGCTTAGTAGTGATTATCAGATGGTTTATTATTAGAGAAATTTTAACTTTTTAGTAGAAGCTTTTGAACATATGCAAGTAGAGAAACTTCATTTTCTGGAAGATCAGAGTTTTGTGAACAATTACAGATTTTTTTTTGTTGAAAAAACTGTTTTTGATTATGCTTGGCTCAAACAAAGAAAGACTATAAAGAGAGAGGGAAATAATTAAAAGCATCTTTGCATTTTAGATTTTTTTAGATTTTTATTTTTGATATTGAATAAGGAGCATGATGGGGTCAGAGTCTAGACAAACCTAAAACCCGATCAAAGTAAGAGGAGTAAATGCAAGTGTGCAAACAGATTTGTAGGTTGTGTGTATGTTTAGCAGTTGTATGTGCAATTGTGGTTATTTTGATGAATGAAAGCCAATTATGAAAGGGAGTTATAGTGTAAGATTGGGAGAGAGACCCCACACATGCCTCAGTGAAGAAAATTCTAGGGTTCTTAGCCTTAGATTGGCAAGATATACAGAAATTTTGTGCACATAGACCAAAGTCAAAGATAGACACTCATTTGTAGAAACTAGTGACTGTAGACATGTTTTCGTGTTTACAAGCACATGGACCATTTTGTTAAATAGGAAGGTGTTAATTTCATATGTGGGAAAAACACCTAATACAAGATACCAAATGGTAGTATGTAATGGAACATGTTAACTGGGAGCAGTCTGTCCAAAAATCCATCATGTGGACAACATTATTGATCCAGTCTGGGATTAGAAATCAAACTCCAGAGCAAAAGGTGGAGCAAATGCCTCAGAGCTAGTGGGGGATATTTTTGGTGCCATAATTTCACCAGTGGGAGTAATCTTGAATGATCTAAAGATTAGGAAGTTATTGGCAATAGTGGACAAACTATCTAATGGCAGTGTAGAAGCTATGCTGTTAATTGACACTGAGATGGTTGCTGTGAGAACAATGGTTTTGCATATTTGCCTTGTGTTAGACATTTTGCTTGCAAAGGGAGGTGGAGTCTGTAAGAAGTTACATGTGCAAAATTGTTGCACATACATTCCTGACAATAGTAAGGAAATGAGTAAGTACATTAGAAACATGGCTGATTTGAAAAACGACCGGAAAAGTCTGACGACCACTTGTGCTTTCAAAGGTATTGGAAGTGGTTTCTCAGCCATTGGTAAGTGGTTTGGGAGCATGATAAAGGGGCTAGTAGTAACCATTGTGAGACCTCTGATGACTGTAGCTTTGTGCGTTAAAGTTATACTTGGAATTTACAAACTATGATATGGAAAGAGAGAAGATTCAAGACTAGGCAGAAGAAGAGATAAAAATGAAGACTAGGAGAAGCAATTATTATTGTAACCTCAAGAGAATGGAGGATTACAGCAGACCTTATCAGAATAAGTAACTGAAATATTGAACTGTCTCATTGACATGAGAATTTAGGTCCATATTTATACTTTTTTAGTGCCGCATTTGCATAATTTTTTTACGCAAAAGGGGCGCAAACTTACAAAATACAATTGTATTTTGTAAGTTTGCGCCACTTTTGCGTCAAAAAGCAGTGCAAATGCGGCGCTAAAATAGTATAAATATGGGCCTTAGTCTTTTTTGTGATGATGTATTTTGCCATCAAAGGAGGGACTGATAGAGCTTAAAAGTTAGTGCTCATGTCGCAAAAGTCATTAGGACGTGGGGGTTAAGATTATAAAAGTCAAAGATTGAAAAATGAATGTAGAAAGCTGCCCTAGAACTCAATTTAAATGTGTAATTGCTTGTATTTCAGAGTTCAACTTAGGTGCCTTTTGCTCATGTTAGAAGGATGAAAACTGATGTTAAAATGTAATTTAGACTTTAGACTCCAGTGCATCTAGAAACAATTTCAAATTTCTAGTGATTTGTAAATGATTAATGAATTTAAATTATGTGTGAAGTGAGAGAACTGCACTTCTCTGTTGTACTTAATAAAACACAGTAACAAGGCTTCTCCATGTATATGAAATGTATTAGTCATATTAATGAAAACGTATTAATGCCGAATTGTTATGTTTGCATATAACATGTGTTTTACTAAAACGTATTAATTGAATGCAGTATTGTGATTTTGTGTTAGCATTAGTGATACCTACATAGCTTGCAATTGGCAGTCATGTGAAGTGTTGAATTATTAGTTTTCTGTCCTTGGAAACAACACTTTTAAGGATCATGGACTGAGCTCATATACATTTGTTTCCAATCTGGATTCACATGGACCTGAGATGTTCTCTTCTTGAGCCTGGGAGAACGTAAAAGTTGAAGCTTGGAGTCATGCGATTATTTATCATTGGATGATGACCATTCAACGTGACATGAACTGATGATATCTTTGACAAACCAGAATGTTTTGTGAAGTTTAAAATACTGATGGATATATGTACTTTGGTCAGTCATGAGCTGTCTGCAGCATTTTCCTGAGCAGTCTTGAGCAGTCCCAAGCAGACCCATGCCTATTCCTTATGCTTGCACATGCCTTCTTGATCCAATGCCTTGCTGATGAAGATTCCCTGAATGCTGTACCTTTGGAGAGGTATCATCCTCTCTGCCATTTCCCTTTAAAATGCCCTTTTTAGACTTAGAAATCCTTTCATTTTGCCCTTCAGAAGACTCTTGATAGAGCTTCTGATATGCTGACACTTTCCCTTTTTACTTATCTTTGTCAAATTTAGTTAGCGACCTACAGTCCAAGATTATCTTTTTCCAAATTAATGTTGCCCTTTTTGTACTTTTTGTATTTTGTCTGCATGTGTTCCTCCCCACACATGCATTTCCCTCATTTGGTTAGTCATAGGGTTGACCTGTGTCCAGCCAAAGATTATTGACTCTGATAAATTTGAATTGAACAATAGTTGTTAAATCTGAGCTACACGTTATATCAGTGTCTAAGATATTCTTGTTGATGTTATGTCTTATTCTTCTTGAATTCTTAATTTTATTAATGTTAGTTCAACTGAATCTATTTTGAGCCCTTGCGCAACCTTTGATGATTATGTACCTATATAAGTTGGTTTTGTGCATTGTCTTCATGACTTTTTGCTTGTGTTTGTAATACATCTTTTACTTTGTTCCTGTTGGTGTTTTCCTACCATGGCCACATTGGTCATGGTGTATAAATTGTTTGAGTTGGTATTGAAATTTTGCTGATGGTTTGACCACACTACTCACTGGGTCAAAAGGTGTGACCTAGGTGAGCATTTGATTCCTGCTACAGCACCCCAATCTGTGGTTGATCACTTAAAATTAGAATGGACAATGACTGATGATGGAGTGATTCAAAATATAATTAAACATATTACAAACAAAAAGAGAACAAAGAATAAATTGAGAAAGACAGCTTTACAACAAAAACTACAGCTGGCAAAATGACCTGTAGGGTGACATAGAGGGGACAGCAGTGTTGTATCCCTGCCATTTTGGGTGGGCAAATGTATCTGCTATGGGTTTCTGAAGAAAAACTAGGGTGATCCTCTGTTCCTGACCCTTTCCTTAGGAAATGATATCTTAAAAGGGTGGGACACAAGCAGGAAGGTTAGATAAAGGGTCAGCAGGTAGGGCTCAGTCTCTTTCAAAGTCATTGTCAGGCTTTATATTTTTGAAGGAGTGAAATGGACCCAACGTTATTCCCTGCTTCCCTGCAAATCAAGCAGACCACAAGCTGGTCAAGCCTGGCCCACAGGGACAAAGCTTGGTCAAGGCAGATACCAGCTTCCCCAGACAATGTCAAGGCTGTCTTCTAGCTTCTAAAACTAAATAACACAATTTGACTGCTTAGTACAATTTTAAAGGTGGTTTTACAAAAAAATATGTGACCCACTACATCCTAATGTCGTTTCCTCCTAGTGAATAAGTGGGTCCTTGTTGGCTAAAAATTGCTAAATCTATGAAACAGAACTCAGAACTGTTAGTTCAGGAGAACTCATACAGGGGAACATATACAAATCTATCTATCTATCTATCTATCTATCTATCTATCTATCTATCTATCTATCTATCTATCTATCTATCGATCTATCTATCTATCTCAGATAGTTATAGTTAGGACCTAGTTTCTATAGAAAAAGTGTTTTTGTACTTGCTTATATCAATTTGCTGGTCGCATCAGCCGCTGTCTGGAAAAGTTTGCAGCGATCCGTCAAGCAGGGGCAGAGAAAACGGGGGGGGGCCTAAACACGCTGTCCCCATTCATTTGTCCCAAGGGATTTTGAACAGCGATGGAGATGAAAACCACTGGATGGAATTGCACCAGATTTGGCAGAAATGTAGCTCTTGGTCCATAAAGCAACCTTTTTGTTATTTGGTGTAAATCCATTCAGTAGATTTAGAGAAATTAAAGACAATGCAAATTTGTAGATATAGGGATGCAAGGAATTTCAACCCCTCCCAAATGCTCATGCTGGGATCTGATTGGCTGCCAACATTCCAACAAGGAAAAAAAGTTAAAAAGGTTAAAAATAAAGAAAAGTGGCTAGGGTAGGGATACCCTGACCTCTTAGCTCTGCTGGTGGGGTCCCAGAGGGACCCTCCCAGAGCTAAAAAGCATTATTTTTTTATTTTTGCTGAAAATTACTGATGGGGTCACAAATCTGTGGCAAAACATTATAAAAAATTAAGTGTAGGCTCCTGCATGTCGTAATTCTGAAGCCCCCAGGAGCATTGTTAGTTGGGGACCACCACCTCCCCAGGGCTACAACGTAATTCAATACAGGTGTGCTATGCTGCGCACCTCACCAGCAGCCCGAGCAACCCTGGGGACTACCACTTCCCTGGGCCCAGAAATATGGTACTGCCCCGGGGATGACTGCAAAACACCAAAAGGGGGTCGTTTCCAGACCCCCAGGTCCAGGGGACCACCACCTTCCTGGGGATATTTTCATTGGTTGGGGACGCAGGGCCCAACTGAAGGTAGCCACTGATGGCCCCTGGGACCACCATTCCCCAGGGCTGGCTCCTGCTATGTCCCAGGGTGTCTACTCCGGGCCATAGATGTTTGCTGTGGCTTGGTGGCAGCTTTGACAGCTGCCATCCAGCCATAGCAAACACTCCGCTCGCGGTTAGGAAGAGCTGTGAAACAGCTTTTCCTCACTGCGAGTGGAGGTTTCCTCTGTCCGCCTACCCGCAGAGATGGAAGCAGGGATACAGAGGAAACATTGCTGTCACAGAGGGAGCTGCTTTGGCAGCTTCATCTCTGTGACAGCACTGCTGGCTCCAGCATGAGGTGGGAAGCCAGCTGGGACGCTGGGGGCCTTCAGTCTCCCTCACAGTCCCCAACTTTGAGATTGGGTGCCCTGTGGGGACCCCAGGTCACATGGCTGGGCTGTGGTTCCCAGGGCTGAGGTGAACCCTGAAGAAGGGGGCCACACAGCCTCCCCTCCCCAAATAATATAAATAATTAGGTGGGCCCCATGGATGGGTTTCCCAGGGCCAAGATCGGCCTAGAGAGGGGGGCCGTGTGACTTCCCTCCCAAAAACGAATTAGGCCAGGCCTCGGGGGAAGGGGTCCCCAGGGCCAAAATCAACCTGGGAAGGGGGGACATGCAGCCCCAACAAAAAAAATTGAATGTTTAAGCAAGGCTCCAGGGGATGGATTCCCCAGAGTGAGATTAGCCTGTGGAGTGGGGGTGTGTGGCTACCCTCCTTCCAATAAAATAAGTGTTTAGGCCAGTCCCCTGGGGATGGGATCCCCAGGGTGTATATCACCCCGAGGAGGGGGCCATGCAGGGTTGGGTTGTTATAGGGTTTGGTCACAGGGACTGTCCACAGGCCAGAACCTGTGGACTACCCCCGCTGCCCATTGCCAAAAGCCCCATGTAGCACTGGGTTAAGTGATTATAGGGTTTGGCCACAGGGTATGGCCCTGCTACCAACCCCTCCTGGGCATGGCCAAAGGAATTGGGTGGTTATAGGGGTTGGTCGCAGGGTCTGGCTGATGGCCAGGCCCTGTGGCCTAACCAAGTTGTGCGTGGTGATGATTGAATCAACATATCATAATGAAAAATACTATACATTAAAAAAACATAGAATTTCACTGAAAAAACAAAGATTACAGGGACGTTACAGTTAGGAAATGGAATTAAAAAAACATAGCAATTCACTTAAAAAAACAAGGGTTCCAGGGACATTACAGTTAGGTTCACATTTTTATCGTATCAAACCATAGATATTGACCAGTGATAGTTATTAGAGTTATCTCAAATAACTATAACTCGTACCCTAAGGTAACTATAACTCACACCCTACCTATGCACTGCTATTTACCCCATAAATTATAGCACTGATGACATATTTGATAACATCGCTGATAATGTCACTGTAAGATCTGCAGTAAAATTATTGAGCAGATAACTGTGCATGGCGGGGGGAGGTATAGTTACCTTAGGGCACGAGTCAAAAATGCTGTGCTGCATTGCTTGACAGGGAGGGAGCAGGACAGTGCTATAACTACAGAGATGTGCCACTCTCCTCCTCTCTCCCTAGCGCCGGTACAGACTTTTTCTGCTGTGCGCCACACACAGTCCTTCATGCCACAGTGCAAGGGTGTGTGAGAGAGTCTAGCTTATGTTTTGTGCTGGACAGATTCCCTTCCAGTGCAAAATGCTATTCCTAGACAACTTCTAAAACTTTCCCTACCTTGTATGTGTAATGTACAGTGCACCACACATACAAAGCCAGAAAAGAAAAGAGAAATTAAATAATTTCTCCTTTTGACACCTAGTTTCAAAGGCATTCTGTTTTGATGCAAAGCCCTGTCTCGCATTTTTAATAGATAGGGGTTTGCATCAAAAAGGGTGGGCAATTGCATAGGAATGCCCATGTAACACCCCTTGACGATAAATAACACAAAGCAGCGCTTTACACTACTTTGCCTCACTTTTAGTAAATTTCCAGTGCAAAACAAGTTTTGCGCTGGACATTAAATAATTAAAATAAACATTTTGTGCTTGTTTGCATCACTTTTATGATGCCAACCCAATACAAAATGTTAGTAAATCACTCCCTGTATGCTTAAAAAACATCAAAAGAAAATGCCAGCAAAAGACTTGGAAATAGAGAAGGGACTGAGGAACAGTGGACAGACTCACAGAGACTCAATGTTCACACAACTAGAATGAATGGAACAGGGAGACTCATCGATCATGCCCCACCCATGACCATCAATGGTGGCCATCAGAAAGAAATGTGTCTCTTGAGTCTGTCAGGTCTGTACAAGACTCATTCACTCAAGAAAGGCCCCAAAAGGGAAGAAGTTGGAGACTGAACTATCCCTGCAAACAGTGAGAGAAGAGAGAGCTTTGAAAATCACAGAGTGGTGACTAAGATGGGAAAGACAAGCACACAGAAATAAAAACACACAAGGCAAGAAGCATTTCTATTCAGAATTTCAAGACCTATGAAAACAAGAGTGTTGCACCATTTCCTACTTGAGCAACAGAATCATTAATCACCTGCAGTAGCACATCAGCTTGGGCCACTAAAGTATGTGAACATCACATCATTTCCTGTGAATGACTTAGACAGTCTCATTAACTTTAGCATCCACACGTTCTCACTAAAAAAACGAGATGCAAAGTTCAGATTCCATGTGTGTGTTTTGACATTAGGATGCTGGATGCATTCCACCACTCATGTCATTGCCATTCACCCACAACTAACCACTACTACTGTAATGAAGCAAAAGAATAGTCAATGCTGACATTCCAATCATCCATCCCTCAGTTACCTTTTTTATCAGTGTCTGTCTTTGTGTTTGTGTATTTTAAGTTTTTATGTTTTTTTCTTTTTCCCTGACTTTTCCAACTTTTTTTTCTTCCCTTTCTACATCCTTAGTTCTTCCTTTCTGCCTCTCTCTCTTCTCTTCCTTCCTTCCTACTTGTCCTATTCCTTTCCTATCCAGCACCATGTCAGAGGAGCAGCACCAGATAGGATGTGTTGGGCCAGTGCAGATGATTGCAGATCATATTTCGGTCACCGGCGCCACCAAGGGGTGCAGTCCCGCCCCATTTTTCTGAGGTAGAGGTGGTCACACTTAATTTTTATGTGCAAAACTACCTCCCTGCCATGCTGGCAGTGAGGCGACTGGTCTGGGATGGGGTACGCCCAGCAGAAACATCAGCTTCTGTGGGGGAGAATGCACAGGTGAGTGAGCCGGAGCACTGGGGTCCAGTGCACCATGCAGCAGCTGAAGCAGCCCTGGGCCAAAATACTTGATCAGAACCTGCTTACCCTGGGCGTCAAGGTTGCGTTGTTCAGTGAGTTATACTTTATTTTTTGTGTTCTACAATGCTAATTTTCTTTTCAAATGACATGCTGCTCACACTCAGAGGTAAGTTTATGTTATGAATATTATGTTGTCCAGTTTGAGCTAGCCAGGTGCTTGGCACTATGTAGTAGTACTCATCAGTGCTTTCTTGGCTGATTATTTAAGAAGTCATGCTGACTCTCCTGTCCTGTGACTAAATTAGTGGTAGTAGTAATATCAGTGAGTTAGCATTCTCAGTGCCTCTCTTTATGTAGCTTATACAGTCCTAATCTCCCTGTAATATGGAGTATGCATCTATGGAGATTGTGTTGGCTCATCAAAAGGGGTTGAGAAGCAAACATCATTCATTGAAATGAATTAGTAGTTCCAAATGTAGTTTAGAAAATTAAGACTAGGACTTCGGTTCAGGAAATCAGGAATAGGTCACCCCAATACGAATACTATACTATAGGCAATCTGATTTAGAAAAGTATAATGGTACTGCATTTTCTTGCCAAAATATTTTTGGGGAGATTAACTTTACCAATAATATATTTTTTTTATCATCTTTATTTCTGACATCAGCACCCAAGGGCAAGATGGCATCACAGGCTGATGAAGGTGCTGCCCCCACATGTGATGTGGTGGGTAGAACCGCCACTAGTGCTGCGGCTAACAGTTTTGCAGGTCCTAGTAAGTCTCTCATCATTATTAGAATAATTTTGCTTTGTTTATTGTTTATACTGTCTCCATTTTTTCAACTCCTCCATATAATGTGTATTAAATTCTTGTTATATCTCAGCATTATCCCTTTTTCTATAACTATTTCTTGTTTCTATAGCTGCCTTCCTCCTGTCTGTACTTTGTAGCTGTTTTCTACTTTGTTTGTAAGATTTCCCTCTCCCCTTATATATCTTGTGGTAGTGTAAGACTAAGAGAACAAATGAATAAATAAATACAGCATTTGTAAAGCACGGCAAATCACATGTGAGGGTCTGAAAGCACTGAATTACAGGCACAGGGAAATTAAGTGATGAGTCCAGTATCACAGGATGTTGAGCCAGATGCCGATGTTGTGCCACAAACCTAGTTCCCACTGCCCTCAAATCAGCAGCTAAGGCTGTTATGCCACATCCTCTCACTACAGATTCTTGGTACTGTGAAGAACACAGGCCCATGTAAGCTAATATTCACCATGCATGTTTGATGAGAAGGCGTTCTTGCTCATGCACAAACAGTCAAAACAAGAGCGTGGCCATGGACCTCCCACTGATTGGTTTATCAATTCATTTAGACAGTGTACCAGCGGTTTCCATGACAGTGCAGCATGGCAGGAAAGTATGAGATCCCATTAAATTTGCCAAGATCATATGTCCTTCATTGAACTTTCCACTCCTGCACTACACTTCAATGACTCGGAGTCATCATAGCTCTGCCCATCCATTATGAAAAGATTTTGTTTGGCTTTGACACCAGGCTTTTCTAACATTGTCAATGAAAAAACTCCCATAGTGATAGATTCAATAGAAGATACAGTTAACTGGACTGAAATGAGGTATTGCAGTTGTACTTTGTTAAAAAATAATACTAATTACTTCTGGCATCAAAAAAAAAAAATTTCCTAGTTACACTGACCACTATTGCCGTTGCTGGCAGTGCCAATGCCAGTGAGGTGCAGGAGGCCCAGGAGGCAGTTGAAGAGGGAGTCCTAGTGGTGACAGGGACAGTTGGTGCTAAGTCACATTGCTTGCTTATTGACAAATCAAAGTATCTGTATTTGTTAAGCAAGGTACATATCCCACTGATCATCATTCATCACTTTCCTGCCCATGGCATTTCACCACCCATGACATAACTGCAGCATGGTTCAATTCTGCTCTGCAGGTTGGTTGTGCAATGTGTGTCTGCTTCAGTTAATGCACCATTACAACATTTTTAATGCATTACAAATGGAAAACAATGTGTGTTTCTCAGTGCCCACTCAGTCACCTCCTACTTGTATTTCACTTCATTATTCTTTCTTTCCTAAGTTCTTCTGTCCTAGCCTAACAAAAAAAAAAAAATCCAATCTTGACATGTGCCTTATTGTTCTGGCTAAGTGATTTATGTATACTTATTTCATGGCTCCCTTAACAGATTCATGCCTGTTCACATGTTTCCCTTTTGTCATTTGTCAACATCAACTACAGAGACTGATTATGTTGATGGGTGTGGTGGTAGTCCTGAGATCCTGGACACCTTGACAGTGATTAAAGGTGTTCCTTTCTCTAAGCCACCTTGCCAATATTGAGAATCCCATGCTATCAGATGACCACGAAAAGGAACCACATCTGAAGGAGGCTCATAAACCTCCAAAAAATGCAGAAGGGCTGGAAACACTAAGATGGCCAACTTGGAGAGAGGCACAAGAAAAACTAGTCAGAAACAAAGGGAACTAACTAGGAGCATGAACACAAAATGTAAATGTTTGTGACTTACTCTAGACAAGGTCTTACTGCCTTCTATGCTAAAAGTAAAAAGGAAATAGTTTGCCCCCATCTTGGATTGGGAAACACCTACAGGCACAAATGGAAGGAACCATCTTTGATAGGTAATATAACAAGTATACAAAGCACCAAACCTTGAGAATGGAGCTACTTGCACCTATTATCTGAACCCCTGTGTTGGCCCTCATTATGACCCTGGGGTGTGCGCAAAACCGGCGCTAACACCGCCGACAGGCTGGCGGTGCAGACCACCATAATATGACCGCGGCGGTGAACTGTGAGTAAAACATCCAGTTCACCGCCTGTACCGCCAAGGTTTATCCACCGCCGGTTGCGGTGGTAGGCTTTTCCAGCTACTTTTGCAGCCATATACCACCGCAGCCATAGAGACGGTGGTCACACCGTTGCCAAAAGCCTGGCGGTCCCCTTTATTGGTATAGGGGGGATCCACGCAGCACACCAGAATCGCCTCCCATGCACACATCCAACACCACCAACACACATACATGTCCCCACACCCCTCACAGCATGCCCCCACACATGTTTACACAGACAAACACACATACATTAGTTTGTGACATGGACCACAACCACGCACCCTGACAACACAGTTACACACACAGACACCCCAGCACGGCGGTGGGCGGCCATTAACACCAGGGTTGTAATGAGGCCCATTGTCTCCAATGTCCTTGAGATTAATTGGGAGTCTTCTTCACTGCACATTGGATCCAACTCTAATCCAGCTATACATGTGCCTAAAATAGCGGGAATGGATAAGTGAAACAAACAAAATGTATACTGTTCCTCTGGCTGTATCCATCTTTTATGGCAAAGAGGTTCAATGATAAATAAACAAGTTCTATGGTGGGCTACTCAGTCAGGAAAGTAGAGTTTGTCCTCAAACTCATGGGGTCACCCAGAAGTTGGTGAGCTAATGCACTTGATTCTGACCACTCACCCTCATCCTCCTACTCCTGTGGTGTTTCAGGAAAAGTATATTTGTGTGGTATGAAGTGATGATTCATTTTGATCATGATCAATCTCTCCACGTTTTGAGGTGAGAGACTGGCCCTTCTGACAGTGATAACTGTTCCAGCTACACTGATTACACATTGAGCAGACACACTTGCTACTGGACAAGTCAGATACTTTAATGCTGGCTTGCTGAACTCTGGCCATTAGCACATCTTCCCATACCAATAAACCAATGGGTTTTGATCCACATAGACCTCTTTTGGGACATCCAGATATCCCTGGCAAATCTTCTGAATGGTCATCTTTTTCTTTCACCTCTGAAGTTGACTTAAGCCCTGCCTCTTTAAACCAAGCCATTTCAGAAGTTGGGCTCAAATCCTCTGATGCTGTTATTGCTGGTATTCTTGTTGCTGGTGTTGGCTGCTGAGAGACAACAGTACTGCCCTCTCTGTAGGTTGAAGGCTGCACACTAGCATTTCTGCCCATACCTCTGACTTCCAGCCTGTCCTCTTCCAGGTTTCTCACTTGCTGAACAATCAACGCCTTCTATTGTGAAACATCCCCTTCTGAAAAAGAAATGCAAGTGCCCAGTATTTTTTGTACCATGGATTAAGTGTTGTGGCACAGATGAACTCCTTGGAGAACACAATGGCCCTCATTACAACCCTGGCGGACGGTGTTAAAGCAGCGGTAATACCGCCAACAGGCCGGCGGAAAAAAAAATGGAATCACGACCATGGCGGAAACCGCCAACATAGACAGCCACTTTAACACTCTGACCGCCATGGTGGTAGAAACAAACACCGCAGTGGTAACCGCCAACAGACAGGCGGAGGACAAAGTACCGCCCACTGTATTTCAACACGCCTATCCGCCACCTTTTCCGGGGCAGAACCAACGCTATCAAAAGCACTGTGGAAACAGTACACAGAAGGGAAACCACTCACCTCTCGACACCCGAGGAACCAGGATGCCATGGAGCCCGAGTTACACGTACTGCCCATGCTGGTCTTCCTCCTGCTGTATCAGGAGCAGGACAGACGCCATTGACGACCACAGTGAGTACTGCACCTACAACACAGGGGAGGTGGGAGGGAAAAGAGAGTGACACACACACGTAACACGCACTACCCCCACCCTAACCCACAAATACATGCAGCAACATTACATATACACCCCCTCACACCCTGGAAGAATGCAAGGACAAAATTAAATGATTGTAACGATTGTAATCGTGAAAAATCAGATAGTGAAAGTTCAAAAATCAGTATATACAAATATGTACACCAACTACATAAGTCCGGATAGTGTACCAATCATTGTACGTGGACCAGTGGTCCCAAAATGAATGGGTGAAGCCCACACAAGCTACCTGACTCGAAAAGGAGAGAACACTTCAGGGGCATCAGATCGAAAATAAACAGGCGCCTCAGGGGGAAGGGGAGGGGGGCACCTCAGCCGGATGAACTCACGATGACACTGCTCCTCGAGGGGGCTCCATACCCATTGCTGCATCCTGGGGAGTGCAAAGCCACAGTCTCTCAAGTCTTTCCAGTGGGTGGTTTGCCCACTTCTTTATCCTGGGGAGTGCAAAGCCACAGTCTCTCAAGTCTTTCCAGTGGATGGTTTGCCCATTGCTTTATCCTGGGGAGTGCAAAGCCACAGTCTCTAAAGTGGATGTGATTCTCCACTGGTTCTGGAGGGGGCTTGGTGCCCAAGTCGCTTCATCCTGCCAAGGACTGTGGTAGTGGATGTGATTCTCTACTGGTTCTGGAGGGGGCTTGGTGCCCAGAGTGCTTCATCCTGCCAAGGACTGAGGTAGTGGATGTGAATCTCCACTGGTTCTGGAGGGGGCCTTTTGCCCAGAGTGCATCATCCTGTCAAGGACTGAGGTAGTGGATGTGAATCTCCACTGGTTCTGGAGGGGGCTTGGGGCCCAGAGTGCTCCACATGCAGTGTGGCTGATCCCATTACCTCACATGGGTGTGTGTGCCACGAGATTGCCTAGGAACAGGTAGCATGATATGCCATGGAGGCAGAGACATACCCCTCCCTTCTGCGGCTTCGCCTTCCACCTGCCGGTGCAAACAGTGACGAGAGTCATGCCTCATGGAAGCTGGGCAGGGTCCAGGAAGTCTCCTCCAGCCTCAGACGGCTGCCCACTGGGGATAGTAGTAATGTCAGCTGTGGTGCCACTGTCCGAGCACGTCGCGGGGCTGGTGGCGGTGCTTGTGGCAGCGTCTGTGGCGGCGGTGCTGGTGATGGTGCATGTGTCAGCACCTGTTGAGGGACACATCTGGACGTCTCCTGCAGCCTCGGACGGCTGCCCACTGGGAAGATGCTGGGGATTGTTGCTGAGGCTGCAGACGTGCAGGTGGCGGTGCAGGTGGCTGTGCAGGTGGCGGTGCAGGTGGCGGTGCAGGTGGCGGTGCTGGTGGCAGTGCAGGTGGCGGTGCTGGTGGCGGTGCAGGTTGCGATGTTCACCGCCATACAGGTTGGTGTAGTCATTGACAGAAGGGGTGACACTAGTCCCTCAGTCGGTGCCACTGTGCCCTGTCCTGACCTGCTCTTCAGCTTTTGTCCCTTCCCCACCTTTGATGGTGCCGCAGGTGTCTTGCCACTGTCCCCTTTTATTTTGGAGGAGCCCTTGGTGGCTGGTAGTTGTGGCTTCTCCCTCTGGGATGTGGGAACCTTCTTTACCTTGGCAGGTGGTGGAATGTCCTTGGCCTCCAAGGTGGCACACTGGCAGCCCTGATGGGTGGCGCACTCGATGACCCCGCAGTTGCTGGCACCACTGTGTCTGGGGATTTGGTGGCTGAGGTGCTGGGCTGGGACCTGGAAAGCCTGGCCCTACGGGAAGGACGGGGGGAGGTGTAGGGAAGAGGTCAATGTTAACCAGGAAAAGCTTCTTAGACACACTGGGAAGGGAAGATGGAGGGGGTTTGGGAGTGAAGGAAGAGGAAGTGGTTGTAGTAGGTGTACGTTTGCTGAATTTGGGTGAAGGTGCATGGGCCGGAGGCTGTTGTGAGGTGGATGGCTGTTGGGTAGGTGTGTGCCTGCGTTTGTGTAGGTTGGGAGACACACTGGGAGAGGACACTGGGGATGTGTGCATGGTAGTGGGTGGTGATTGCACGGCGTGCTGGATATGGAGGTAGTGGCTGAGGATGTAGTGCATGCAGGTGTAAGTGGAGAAGAGACAGGGAGGGAGGAGGAGGACGTGGAGGAAGGGGACACAGTGGAGGCAGTGGATGTTGCTGTGTCTGCATGGGGATTGTGCTTGTGTGAGTGCTTGTGGGATGTATGTTGCTTATGTTTGCCATGTCCACTTTTGTGTGTTGATGGGTGTGCATGCTGGTCTGATGGTGTGCTTGGGATAGGCTGAGGTACAGGGGATTGGGTCGGGGTGGAGGAAGTTGGAGGGGGGAGGCTGGACACAGGGACAATGGCTGCCATCAGTGCTGAGGCCAGAGCCTGAAATGCTTTCTGTTGGGCCGCCTGCCCAGAATGAATGCCCTCAAGGTATGCATCTGTTTGTTGCAAATGCCTTTCAACACCCTGGATGGCATTCAAAATGGTAGATTGCCCAACAGTGAGGGATCTCAGGAGGTCAATAGCCTTTTCACTGAGGGCAGCAGAGCTGACTGGGGCAGGGCATGAGGTGCCTGGGGCGAAGGAGATGCCCACCCTCCTGGGTGAGCAGGCATGGGAAACATGCTGAGGGGCTGCTGGGACGGTGGTGCTGGTAGGGAGGTGGCGCTGTATCTGTAGTTTGGGTGGGCACAGAGGTGTCCGCCACCACCTGGGAGCTTCATTGGAGTCGCTGTCGGCACTGTCCCCTCCTGTCTCCGTCATGGTGCTCCCCTCGCCTTCCGTCCCACTGGTGCCCTCACCGTTGGTGGATTCAGCCTCCAGGCCCATGTGGGATGCAGTTCCCTCCATCTCTGGTGCCTCTGCTCCTCCGCCAGATGATGCTGATGCACACAAGGACAGGGTTACAAAACAAAAAGTGGGAAAGAGACAGAGGATACACTTGGTCAATCCCAGCAACAACACTACTGTTGGCGTACACAACTCACAGGGAACAGCCCTATGCACTAGGCCATGCACTACCAGTTACAATGCTAGTCACCAGCCCATGAGGTACAATGCCTAACTCCATTAGCTGCACACCTGAAACCCACAGGACCCTGCCCAGTATTAGATGCCCACTGACAGAATTGGAGTTGGAGTGCATCTGAGCTTGCCCATCATGGAACCTACCCTGCCATATTCGTCCTGGCCTAGGGGCACCCACAGCCCACATCTCCCACCCAGGTAACACCTTAAAGCCTCAAGGTCATGCATCTGAATCTGTACTCACCCCCCTTTTGGCTGCTGTGATGCCTTCAAGCACCCATCCAACTCCGGATAGGCCACTGCCAGGATGCGGAACATCAGGGGGGTGTTATGCCATTAATTGTGTTTGACCACTGACTTTGTGTTTCACCACTGCGCATATTAGTTGTTCAATGTTCACCAGTAACACATTACATGTTGTATTCAGTTTAGCTGCCTATTGGCTTTAACGTGGCATTGGACATTACATTTGATATTCAGTTTAGCTGCCTATTGGCTTTAATGTGGCATTAGACATTACATTTGGTATTTAGGTTAGCTGCCTATTGGCTTTAACGTAGCATTGGACATTACATTTTGTATTTAGGTTAGCTGCCTATTGGCTTTATCGTGGAGTTAGACATTGCAGTTGAGACATTGCAGATGAGCTGTGTTTTTCCACATGGTAGACCAAGCTGTGTTTTTCATATTGTGTTCAAACCGAACCCTAGCGTGATAAGAGAGCGTATATTTTGTGTTTTCCTCTCTACTCAGCCCTGGGAACAAGCGAGGTTTGGAGCAGGCTTTTTCATTATAAGATGGTGTCCCTGGGCAGCTGCAAGGGGGAATTTTCCAGGACTTCAGTCAGGAGCAGACGTTAGCTGCCTGACGTCCCGTTTGGGTGGAAAATCTCTTTCTCGCAGTTGAACAGGAGTCATCAACTTGCAGGCATGCGAAAGATGACGAGCAGTGATAGGCCCTACGGTGATAAATTTTGACTTTTATTCTTTGCTTTGAAGTTATGCTATAATATAATCACATGTATTTGTTTTGCACATTGCAATTGAGAAGTACTTTGATATATTTTGCTTTCATTGCTGTGACTACTTTTAAACGTGTGCTTCCAACCTACTAATCTTGTCTTTCAGGAACCTTGTGGTGAAGTAATAATAATAAATGTCTTCTTTAAACTAAGAAGTGCATTCCAGGGAAGTTTTGTCAGCTCGGTCATAAGATAAGGAAAGCAAAACAGGGGGTCAGGGTATGACGGGCACCCCTTCCTTGTTGGGTGGCCAGCCCCACCCGGCCTCCGCAATCTTCCTCGCCCAGCGGCGCAGGTCCTCCCACTGTTTGCGGCAGTGGGTGCTCTGCCTGCCAAAGACCCCGAGGGTCCGCACCTCCTTGGCGATGGCATGCCAAATACCCTTTTTTTTGATGGGCACTGACCTACAGAAAAAATACAGCAGAAAAAGGTATTATTCATAGCGTCTGGACTGTCATACTCATGGCCCAACATATCCCTCCCATCCCCTTATGCACATACATTGACCACCATACATGCAGCACTGTGCCCAGGACCACTTAGCCCCCCCTGCACGAGGCTTACAAACACAGCACTCCATACATTCATGCCCCATGCATCATGCTCACAGTGTACTGTCCCGTTTGTCTGGAGGACCATAAAGTAAAGATTACTAGGGTAGGACCCCATCCACTAGTCTCTCCAACTCCTCGGAAGTGAAGGCAGGGGCCCTTTTCCCAGACACTCGAGCCATGGTCGCTTCCAGACACAGGTCACAGCAGCACTTGCAGTGTAGGTCCTCTCCTGTTGAAGGTCAGGTAGCAAGTGAGTAAACAGATAAAAAATGGTGGTCACGTCCATGGCGGTGCGTAACGTCACCGCCGGCGTACATCACCATTGGCTCCTGGAACCCGTAGGCCCCAATGACAACCAATGCGGTGTTGCATGGCGGTCGTCGACCGGCGCCTGCAATGGCTCACAACGCCAGCAGAATTACCTCATTTCTAGTTGTCCCTCCTCACAAGTCAGGCAGCCGCCATTTCAGGGGGGCACAGGCCATGGCACCTAACTGCATCACAGCAGACATAGGCACATCAACTGACTTACAAGTTCACATACTGTTTCTGTAAAACAAAAATAGCATATTCATCTGAGTATATGTTTGAATATGACCTTCTGCTCACCATTTTTCACCCTAGATTTCAACCGTTGAGGATGTCCCCCCATGTACAGACCCCTGGTGGACCTGGCGACAATGGAGGACAGGCATATTATTCTACCCTACAGACCTGATAGGGCCACAATCACAGAGCTGTGTGCCCAATTGGAGCCAGACCTCATTTCAGCTATCCGCCACCCCACAGGTATCCACTCTCTAGTGCAGGTCCTGTCAGTGCTCCATTTCTTGGCAAGTGTTTCCTTCCAAGCGACAGTGGCCATGGCATCAGGGACGTCACAGCCCATGTTCTCAAACTTGCTGACCAGAGTGTTGTCTGCCCTGATGAAACACATGCTCAGCTACATCGTATTCCCCCAGGTGGATGATTTGGCCACAGTGAAGGGTGGCTTCTATGCAATGGGACATATCCCCAACATCATTGGTGCCATTGATGGTACAAATATTGCCTTTGTTCCCCCTGGAGAAATGAACAGGTGTTCAGAAATCGAAAGATCTTTCACTCTCTGAATGTGCAGATGGTGTGTTTGGCGGACCAGTACATCTCCCATGTTAATGCAAAGTATCCTGGCTCTGTGCACGATGCCTTTATCTTGAGGAATAGCAGCATCCCATATGTGATGTCTCAACTCCAGAGGCGCCGGGTGTGGCTAATTGGAGAGCCCATGGTCCCCACCTGGTTGATTTAGGTATATGGGTGTGGAGTTGGCCCTAAGGGTGAGTGTGTGGCTAACAGGTATCCCTCTATATTTACACATGACTCTGGTTACCCCAACCTCTCATGGCCACTGACCCCAGTGAGGAATGCCAGGACAAGGGCAGCGGAACATTACAATGAGGCACATCGGCGAACAAGGAGGATCATTGAGCGCACCTTTGGCCTCCTGAAAGCCTGATTCCAGTGCCACCATCTGACAGGTGGATCCCTGTATTACTTACCCAAGAAGGTGTGCCAGGTCATCGTTGCATGTTGCATGTTGCACAACATGGCCTTGAGACGCCAGGTGCCTTTTCTGCAGGAGGATGAGCCAGTAGATGGTCGTGTGGCAGCGGTGGAGCCTGTAGACAGTGACGAAGAGGAGGCAGAGGAAGAGGATGTGGACAACAGAACTACTATAATTCAACAGTTCATCCAGTGGCACACAGGTAAGACACTGTAACTTCACCTTCTATTGCAGTTTTGTGTTGGACATTGTACATGGCTGTCTGATTTCCCTATTTCTATGGCCACTTACTGTACCCTTTGGCATCTCTATTTTCAGATATCTGTGTCCCACTCTGGCTCCTGGTGTGTTTACTGCTGCCCACTACAGGTCATACCTATGTAAATATAAGTGTACATTGGAATTGCAATGTTTATAGCTTGTTAAACTAATACATATTTCAATCAATTGACAGACTCCATACTTGTATTAGTTCCAAGGGTGTTTATTTGTGTGATAATAAGTGTAGGGGGTATTGCAATGGGCTGGGTTGATGGTGGAGAAATGTCCAGGATAGAGTCTAGTCTATTGGTATCACAGATGCTTTGTCCAAGGGGGAATTGAACGTGGAGCAATGTCAGTTAACGTTGGACAGGGTGTCAGAGTGGGACACAAGGGTGACAATCAGGGGAGTCCTATTTCCTGGCCAGGTTCTTGGCAATGTTCTCTGGCTTCTGCCTGGATCGCAGGGACCTTTTGCGTGGTGGTTCTCCATCTGTAGGGGGTGGGGTGCTGGTGGCCTGCTGTTCCAGTGGCGGGGCCTCCTGTCCACTAGCGTCAGCGGAGGTGGAGGGCTGTTCATCGGTGTGGCTAATGTCAGGGGCCTGTTGGTGTGCCACTGCCTCCCTCATGGTGTTGGCCATGTCTGCCAGCACCCCTGCAATGGTGACCAGGATGGTGTGGATGTCTGTCAGGTCCTCCCTGATCCCCAGGTACTGTCCCTTCTGCAGCCGCTGGGTCTCCTGCAGCTTGGCCAGTATCTGGCCCATGGTCTCTTGGGAATGGTGGTATGCTCCCAGGATGTTGGTGAGTGCCTCGTGGGGAGTCGGTTCCCTGGGCCAGTCCTCCCCCTGTCGCACAGCAGTCCTCCCAGCTTCCCTGTTGTCCTGTGCCTCTGTCCCCTGAACCGTGTGCCCACTTCCACTGACTCCAGGTCCCTGATTGTCCTGTGTTTGTGGGGTTGCCTGGGGTCCCTGTAGTGGTGGACACACTGCTGATTGACGTGTCCTGGGGACAGAGGGATGGGCCCGCTGGGTGGGTGCTGCGGTGGTGTGTCCTGAGGGGGCAGGCTTTATGGTGGTTTGGGAATGTGGCTGGGTCACTGACTGCCCAGAGGTCCCTGATGGGCCAGGTTGGTTATCCTGATCCAGGCGTGCAGAGCTGCTGTCATCACTGTGGGCCCCTTCTGGGGGGGACTGGATGTTGCTGGCACCTCCTCTCCGGTGACGTTGTGTGGGGGTTCTGTGGGAATGTAAATGCAGAGTTATTGTCTCTCGGTTGTCAAAATCTTTGGGTCGTAATGGGTTGTGGGTAGTGTGGGTGTGTGTTTTATATTGGTGTGGGTGTGGTGTGTGTATGTATGTCAGGTGTGTATAGTGTGAATCATCCAATGTAGTGTTGTTGTGTTAGGTTGTGTGTATTTTGAGCGCGGCGGTCTGTACCACCAATGGTTTGACGTGGTTGAATGTCATATGCATCAGAAAGACAATGGAAGAATTGAAGAAATAAAATACAGTATTATAGATGGGATTACTAAGGACATTAGAGGTGGAAGCAGGGAATTGAAATTGAGAATTTTAGAATCAAGATACATAATCAAGTTAGATACCATGGAGCCACATGGATTAAATAGTATTGAAGAATTATCAATACATTTAAAATAGAAAGATTGGTTGGCAATATTTACTTTTATTGGGTAGCATGTGTACTAATTTAAGCAAATAAGATGGTTGAATGTATTTGAAAGTAAGTTAATTAGATTTAGATTGACAATTTATATGGGTATTGATGTATTCATTCAGTCATTTAATTTTATTTTGGGTTATTTTATTACATTTTATTTCATTCCATGTGTGATGGGTATTTTGCATAAAGTCAAGTTGTATAGGAGTAATTGTACAAATTTATAAATCTGTAATTAACTAAATGATAGTGATTATTGGTGGTCATCAGAGTTTAAATTATAGTAAAGGTACAAGTAACTCGAATCACGTAGATAATCATGTATTATAGTAAAGAAAGTCCAATATGGTGATGTCGTCATTTTATTGTTTACTTTTTTGACATTGTTATGTATATTTGGTTAAGTCTGATAAAAATGATCTTACATATTAGTATAAATGTAAAATAAGATGGTGATTGAAGAAAAGTTGATAATTATGCATGGTGGTCACTGTGTTAAAAATTATTTGGGATTTGGAAGTGATTAGAATTATGTGCACGAGTAAGAGGTATTTAAGGTGTTTTCAAAATGGCGACCCCAAGGTTGACAAAGGCAGTAGATGGCGAAACGCGTTCCGTTATGAGTCAATAAATTGATTTATAGTAACTGCGGAGTGCCGTATCCTTTGTGGGAACCCTGGAGGAAATTGACAATAATAGACGCGGTGGCACGCATTGTACTTGGCACCCCGACGTTTTGGAGCAGAAGAGCATGCAGCATTGAGTGCAGATATATATATATATATATATATATATATATATATATATATATATATAACACAACAGCCACAAAGGGGAATTATGAATTAAAAAACAAAATTATATAATAAACACATCACAAATACAGACCACATACTGGAAATATGGAGGAAAAGCAAGATGTTATTAATCACTGCAAACTTAAGAAGGCCTACCATGCATTTATTCACAACAACAAACAGTGATCATATCCACAAATTTCTAGAAACTCAATTTATAGGAAAAACTACTCAAGCCCCACTGAGGCTTGCCCAGACACAGAAAAGGCAATTTCCAAAATGTTTCAAATATTGTTTTAACTATATTTTTTTAAACTATTTTTTGTATATTTTCTAACAGCTTATCACCCCCAGACTGCTCTAACAGTTCTACCCACTAATATCTACAGTAAAAACAAATATCTACAGTACAAACAAGGGGGCGCTTCTTGTGTTATCTTAGTCTACAAAGATCACCAATTTTTCATTTAGAGAAGGTCACCAATTTTTCACAAATGTTTCATGTTTTATTCTCCAAGATGTACCTCTAACTCATCATCCCTATTTAATCCATTTGGTGTTTTTGTATTTAAAGATATTATGTATTGGGACTCTCGTCTCCTCAATAGTAATTCCCTTTTACGTCCTCGCTTCAGGGGAGGTATCCTGTCAATTATAAAAAAACTCAATTTAGACACATCTTTCTTATGATTCTGGTGAAAATGTCTTGCAACAGGGTAATGAGTATCCACCCTAGTTATTGTTTGCATATGTTCTAATATGCGTTTTCTAGTGGCATGTTTGGTACTACCTACATACCACAATTTACAAGGGCACTCCAGAATGTACACTGTAAAGTCATTGGAACAAGTCAGGTGAGTTGTAATATCTATCATCTTACCCATGAGAGGTGTACAGTGTCTACACGCTTTACAACTTCCACATGGGAAAAAACCTTGTTTAAACTCAGTCCTCTTGTCTTATTTATGTCACTCATGCTCAATTTATCCTTCAAGGTTTTGCCCCTTCTGAAGGTTACACTGTGGAAATCTCCAAGTGCCTTATTCAAAATAGATTCACTCTTTAGAATCAGCCAATATGCCTCTAAGATCCTTCTAACCTGCTCGGCTTTATTAGAGAAAGTTGTAATAAATCTACATTCCTCATCTTTTCCCTTCATACATGTAGGATTTTAAAGTTCTTCTCTCTTTGTCGTTGCAGTTCTTATCATCCCCATCTGATAACCTCTTTCAGTAAATCTTTGTTCCTTGACTTCACTTTCCACCTCAATAGATAGGTCTGTATTGCAATTCCTCCTAGCTCGTAAAAACTCCCCATAAGGTATATTCTCAATTAATTTCCTTGGATGCCCACTGGTCACATGCAATAATGTATTGCCTGATGTCGGTTTCCTGTAGAGTCTTGTAACTAAATCATGTTTTTGTACTTGTACACAAATATCCAAAAATTCAGCTTGACAAGGATCTATGTGCTCTGTTAACAGAATATTGTATACATTGTCATTCAGTTTCTGCATAAAATTCCTAGCATCTTTTATTGCACCTTTCCAGATCACAATGATATCATCAATATATATCTCAGCCATTATATTGGAGTCAAATTCCTGGAATTCCTCTGATATCTGTTCCTCCCACCATCCCATAAAAAAGACTTGCAAAACTTGGAGCAAAGCATGTTCCCATGGATGAACATTGCGTTTGATGGAAAAGCTTATCATCAAACATAAAGAAATTATTTGTCAGACAGTATTCAATTATCTTAACCATGATTTTTGTATGGAAGAAAGATGAAAGTGGACGAACTCTGAAAAAGTGTTTAACAGCTCCAATTCCATTCTCATGTCTTATACTGGTATACAGACTTGTTACATCTAATGTTATCAATAGATAATCATCTTCCCACACAATACCCTCAGTCCAATCCTATTCAGAAAATCTCTACTGCCTTGAACATGTGAAGGGAGGGATTGTACAAATGATCTTAAAAAATAGTCCACATAACATGATGTATTTTTGAACAAGGATATGATTGATGAGACTATTGGCCTCCGTGGAGGATTATTGGGGTCCTTATGTATCTTAAGTAAAAAATTGAATATGGAAATCCTAGGATGTTGAACATGCAAAAATTTGTATTCGTCCCATTCTAATAAGCCCTTTTCTCTCCATTCTATCAGCATATCATTATACATAGCATTTGACCTCAGTATATCACTAAATTCTGCTGCTTTATAACACTCCTTATCATTCAACTGACGGTAACTCTCCTCTGAGTACATTTCTCTATAGAGATACACCACGTTACCTCCTTTGTTATTTTGCCTTATCACAATCCTGTTATGCTTTTGTAGATCATAGATAGCCTTACTTTACAGTTTAGATACATTGTCATTCCGCCACTGATTTTTCTGTGCCAACTCCTTGAACTTTCATACTACCAGAGTTTCACATGTGTTAATCGCATCATAATTCATTTTATGATTAAATGTAGACTTCACCTTATAACCACTGGGACAACTCTGGTCAAGATCTATGCCTAAATCATCCAAGTTTAGAAAGGGATCACCACCTGTGTATTCTCCTTCAATATCTAATTCAGTTAAACAAAACAGAGTATCAATATCCCCTATTGTTAGATTACTGTAAATTCCTTTTTCAGTCTTTTAATGAGCTATATTCCCTTTCAAGGCATGCCACTTCATCAATTTCAGTTTCCTCATAAATTGAAAAAGATCTATCCTTCTAGAGGCATAATTAAATTCTTCAATGGGCAGAAAGACAAACCCAACTTCAGGACCCTCATTTATGTTTCATTTAAATTCTTATCCGATAAATTAATCACATTATTCTCTTTATCCATTCATTTTCTACCTTGTTATTACTCCCACTGGGCTCTGTCTTTCTCTTGAACTGTCCTCTCCTTGTCTCCCCCTTCTTCGACTTCTTCCTCTGCCTCTGGATTGGTCCTTTCCTCTTCCTTGATCTTTCAGCCATATTTTGTTGGTTCCTCTCTTTCCCCATTAGTCTGAACTCCTCCCATTAATTTGATGGCTTCTTAATTCCTCCTGATGTCTCTCCTGTGAAATATCCACTGAAATGTCACTCTCACTTTGTTCACTATTAACATTCTCATGAGTGCTAGAACTCTCCACTGCATCTAGGTTACTTGAAGTTTGCATTTCCCGCCTCAATCCATTGAACCATTGGCTACAGGTGAACACTCTGCCCATCTCATAATCTTGTGGGTCCCTAAGGAATTTCCTCTGTTTCTTATTTTGTATTTCTGTTTGCACTTTTCCAATTCTCTCCTCAATGTCCTGGAAGGATTTCTCCCAAACCTCCTTTTTCTCCATTGACATTATATCCAATTTCAATTTGTTAATCTCCTCAATTAAAGCTTCCTGGGCTTTCCAAGCGTATTTTATCAAAATACGCATAATTTCCATGGAAAGGTTGGTGCTGTTTATGGCCCACTCTTGTAATAATTCAGACACAGGATTTTCATATGAAGCAGCAATCAGAATATGCAAACCCCTATGGACTCTGCCACACGCTATACATTTCTCTGATGTCACAGCTTCCTACTATTTTGTAATTTTCTGCTTCATTAATCTCTCCAATTTATAATATTTCTGTATATTACTCATATTTGTCAATAATCGGTTTCTCCATTTCCGCTTGAAGAGCAGTCTGGGAGAACAATGCCTCTGCCTTCTTCCTCCTCTCTGTATCATCCATGATGCCTATTGAATCCTATTCATACGAGTATAACAAATTATCAACCATCTACGCACAAGACACTCCTGTACTTTTTTTCCAATTACATTCTTGGTTAAAATCGCTCCATCTGCCGTCCTCCTCACAGCTTACTCATTTGGGGCTTGACTTGTATCCATGTACATCTGTTTCCGCGAAACATTCCAATCGAAAACGGGGTGGGGTGGACAGGGGCAGGGGCGCGGTTAGGGAGTCCCACAATGCCTTCAATTCGAGTCAATTGTTCTTCGATTACACTCACCCATCCACTGGGAATCTGGGCCCAACAGCAAATGCTCATGCATATATTTCCAGCATACTCACCTCAATAAAGCGAAACACTTGCATCTGATCCTCCGATCCTGATTCAAGCGCCCCATGGCATCGTGGAATTCAGCCACTCCGCACCATCAACTCAAATAATTCCAAAGCCTCCAGCCAGGGATCTTGATCATTTAACAGTGGACTCATCAGATACACATTATTTCTACTGAATTCACTTTGTTGCCTGGATCAAACAAGTTCTTGCGATAGCGGTTCGTGTTGGGTCAGGCTCCCCTAATACAAATGTCCAAAATGCTCTTCATAGTTTAGAAGAAGTACACAAACTCTGCTGCGTCTAGCACCATATTGTTTATTCAATCTCCATAATCGCTAGCACCATGAAAACATTCAACGCGTTTCGGCATCCAATGCCTTGTTCACAGGTAACTCATTCACAAGATTACTTGGAAATTTCAAACCTACTTCCATTAATGTTTGTGTATTTAATATATATATATATATATATATATATATATATATATATATATGTATATGTTACCTAGTGGCAGTCGGAACTTATAGTTAGGACCATTTTTCCATAGAAAAAGTATTTTTTGACTTACCTATACCTTTGGCACTGTTTGATGAATCAGAAAAAAGTGTGCCATGATTCGTGTTGCGCACTGAGAGTTTCTGGGGCTGAGGTAAAGAGGGGTGAAAAAAACTTTCTTTTCTCACGTTAATTCCCATAGGATCTTTGAACATGACTACAGCCAAACCACTGGACAGAATTACACCAAAGTTGGTAGAAAGCTAGCTTTTGATACCCAGATTGTGCTTTAGCTTATTTGGTGTAAATCTGTTCAGTAGTTTTTGAAATATTAAAGGGAAAATAAATGTGTATATCTAGGGCTGCAGATCCTCCCTGACAATGTTATGAAAAATAGGAGCTCCTGCATGGAACTGCAGAGCTCTGAATGGCTGCCAACACTTCAATCCAGGAACTGCTGGCAGCTGTCTTGGGACATGGCTTCAGTGAAGTCCAATAAAAAAAGTTTTTAAAAAAGGCAAGGTGCCAGGGTAGTGGGTCTTTAACCCCTTAACTCATGTGCTGGGGTTCCAGAGCCCCTGTTCCCATCCAGGGCTAACAAGCAAAACACCTTTTTAAAAAAAATGCTGCTTCAATTTTGCGACAATGGTGAGCTTGTTTTTTACAAGCCCCTAGGTGGGCCAGGTCCTGGGGGCATTCACATTTTCTATGCGGGGACCACCACCTCCCCAAGGCTAATGATTACCACAATGCAGTGGGTGGTGTAGCACCCCCACAGACTCAGGGAACACCACCTCCCTGGGGCACTTTTCATATATGGGGCACAGGCTGCCAGCCCCCTGCAGCCCGAGAACCACCACCTTCCCAGGACTAAAGACTAAAACAATGTGGGGGGTCCGCACAGTCCCCTGCAGCCCTGGAGACCCCCACCTGCCTGGGGCTTTAAAGTAATTTGATATGGGGGCTGCACCGCCCCTGCCACAGCCCCAGGGACATTAACCTTCCTGGGGTACTTTTCAAATGGATTGCAGTAGGGTGTGAGGCCTCCTGCAGCCCTGGGGACCACTACCTCCCCAAGGCAAACAAACCAAAGTGAAGGGAGTCAGTTGCAGACCCCTGAGCCCTGAGGACCACCACCTGCCCGCAACTATTTTTGTTGGAGGGGGGCCGTATGACCTCCCCTCGTGGAGCCTACAATGGCTCTGGGGACCACCACCCCCAGGTCCGGCTCCTGCTTTTTCCCTGGATACCTCCCCTGGGTGTCAGCTGCTGCCTAGTCAGAGCAAACATTCTGCTCGGAGCAAGGGAGCGCTGTCAAGCAGCTCTCCCTCACTGTGAGCAGAGGTTTCCTCTATCCCCTTGCCTGCAAAGATACAGACAGAGAGATGGAGGAAACTGCTGTCACAGAGAGGGAGCTGCAATGCCTGCTCCCACAGGAGGTGGGGTGTCGGCAGGGACTGGGGGGGCCTTCAGCCCCACTGTCCACAACATTGTCACTAGTTGCCCTGGGTGGCACCCAGGTCATATGGCCAGGCCCCAGTGGATGGGTCCCTAGGTCGAGATCGGCCCAGGGGAGGGGACCACACTGCTCACTCCCAAATTTAAAAAATGTAGGCCAGGTCGCGGGGGATGGAGTCCCCCTGGGCTGAGATTAACCTGGGGAGGGGGGACGTGTGGCACCCCTTAACCAAAGAAATAAATGTTTAGGCCGGGCTTTGAGGGATGGATTCCCTGGACTGAGATCGGCCTTGGGAGTGGGGCCGCGTGGCCCGACCAGTCCTTGCGGACAACCCCTGTTTCGTACAGCCCAAGGCAGTGTTCTGAACAGGGTTGGATGGATTTGGGGTTGGCTGCAGGGTCTGGCCATAGGGCATGGGGAGCCAGCTAGGACAGCTGGAGCCTAAAGGCTCCCCCCCATAGTCCTGTCACTCTCTCTCTCTCCCTCTTCCATCCCATAACGTGATGCAAGAGCGAGACAGAGAGAGGAATAGTCATTGCAATGTCTTCAGAAAACAACAACTCACCCATGCCATGATGGTTAAGGTCACAGACCCGTGCATTGAAAGTTGACAGTTCTAGTCCAGGTGTGAATGTAGTCATTTTCTTACTTCAATTTGTTTTCAACATTGAAAAGTTTAAGGTTCAAAATGAATGGTGTTCTCACTCTTTTTAATTGACAAATACATTTTTGTTTTCAATTTGTCAAGAAATATGTTATTCTAAGTATAACATTTACTAAAGCCTAAAAATTGTATATCTCTCTCCCTTTCACTCTCTTTCTCTCTCTCAATTTCTCTATTTCAATCTCTTCCACCCACTCACACCCTTGAACACCCACTCATAGACCCACTCAAAAACTCACACACTCACTCACAGACCCCGTCAAACCCTCATGCACCCACTTACAGCCCCACTCAGGCTCTTAGGCACACACTCAGAGACCCACTCAGACACTCACACACCTATTCACAGACCCACTCAGACTCTCACACACCCACTCACAGACCCACTGAACCCTCATGCACCCACTCACAAACCCACATAGAAAATGACGCATCCACTAAGACACTGTTGCACTCACTCACACACCCAGTCAGACAATTTCACATCCACTCTCATCCCCACAGACACCCTCTCACACTCAGAGAAACAGGCTGCACAAGGCCAAAGGGTTGTATGCAGCGTGGGGTTAGGTGTTCAGGGATTTTTCCCTCAGGGTCTAGCCGCAGGCCAGGCCCTGCAGCCAACTGCAGGTACCCAGTAATGAAAATTACTTTACGTTAAGAAAAACATAGAAATTCACTGAAAGAAACAAAGGTTACAGGGATGTTATAGTTAGGCAATAGAATTAAAAGAAAAACATACAAATTCACTTAAAAAAAACAAAGGTCACTGGCACCTTGTAGTTAGGCTCACATTTTAAATGTATCAAGCCATAGAAATTCACCAGCTATAGTTAAAGTTATCTCATGGAACTATAACTTGTGCCCTATGGAAGCTATAGCTCACACCCTCACCATACCCTGCTAATTACCGCACAAATTACAGCACTCATGACATCTTTGATCAAAGCTCCCGCCGAGTCAGAGCAAATAGCTATGTCCTAGAGGTGTCCCGGGAGTGGCCAAAGCAGGATCTGGCCTTGGGGGGTGTTGTTCCCTGTGGCCAACTATGGCTCCTCAAAGGGGGCCACACTGACCCACTCCAACATAAAATAGCCCTGTGGAGATGGTGGTCCCCAGGCTGTGGAGGGGTGCATGGCCCCCCACATCATATTTGATTAATGCCCCGAGGAGGTGGTGGTCCCTGGGGCTTTGATGGGGCCTTGCAGCCCCCGAATTGTATTTGATTTTAGCCCTGGGAAGGTGGTGGTCCCCAGGGCTGTGTGGGTCGCACAGTCCCCAAATTGTATTTCATTGAAGGCCCTGTGATGTTGCAGTCCCTGGGGCTGTGGGGTGGCTGTGCAGCCCACATTATATTTCATCAAAGCCCTGTGGACATGGCAGTCCCTGGGTCTGCAGCGGGGCACATGGCCCCCACATTATATTTCATCAAAGCCTCAGGGAGGTGTCAGTCCACGGGGCTGTAGGAGGGCTGCATGCCCCCCCCAGCATTCACTATAAATAAAGTCCAGGGCAGGTGATGGTCCCTGGAGCATCAAAATGCCCTAGGAGCCAGGCCCACCCGGGGGCTTCATAAAATCAAGCGTGGGAACACATGCTTTTTTTATTTTTTATTGTTGCCATGAATTTACGACATTGACACAAATTTGCTGTAAGCTTTATTTTAGAAATGTACTTTTTTGCCCTGGAGGAGCCCCAGTACCAGAGCTAAGGGATCAGGGTGTACCTACCCTGGCCCCTTTTCTCACTTTTTTCTGGGCTTCGCTGCCAACACTTCTTGTTTGAAGTGTTGACAGCCAATCAGAGCTCTGTGGCTCCGTGCATGAGCTCTTATTATTTGCGTAGTTGTCGAGGAGGATCCGCAGCCCTAGATATCCAAAATTATTTTCCCTTTAATATCTAAAGTACTGAATGGATTTACATCAAATAACTGAAAGCGTAATTTGAATATTGAAAGCTACGTTTTTGCAAAATTTGGTGTAATTCCATCCAGCAGTTTGGGCTGTAGTCATGTTCAAAACTCCCATGGGATATAACATGGGAACCACATTTTTTTACCCTCCTTTTTCTTGGCCCCCACTTGATGGATCCCCCCAAACTTTCCCATGTGGAACAAGAATAATGGCACACTTTTTTCGGAAACTTTTGTGAAGATTTGCCAAATGGTGCCAAAGATATAGGCAACTCAAAAAATGCTTTTTCTAGCGAAACATGGTCCTAACTATAACTACCCAGTAAGTAATACATATATATATATATATATATATATATATATATATATATTTAGCAGTCACCTAACTATAACTACTACCTACTCCATCCTTGTAAGACTTTCAGGAACTGTCCATTTCCCTTGTCTCTCATTGAGGGTCTCAGACTCATCTGGGGTTTAATTAATGTCCACATCATAAGTAGGGGGTCTTTGAGAAGAGGTTGAAATATACTTCCTTTTTCTTGATTTAGAACAAGAAGCCAATGTTTAAAGACGAGGTACATCTTGCTTGGCAGGAAACTCAACTTCTTCCTGTTCTGCTCCTACTGCAGGAAGATTTACTGTTGCTGACTGTGGCTCCTGTTGTCCACTTTACTCAGTTTACCATGACAATTGAATACTAATTTGCAGCTTAAACAACTCCAATTCAGACTCACTGCTCATCGTCGTGATTTCAGTGGCTGCCTCTATGAGACACATTGCTTTGGGGTTAGGTTAAGATGGTGCTGTTGATGCAGGAGTGCTGCTTCCAGCTTACTGGCTGGAGGAAAGTGTAGCAGGCACATGTTTCCTGAGAAAAGTTTGGGGTGGCATGCCAGTGGTGGAAATCTTCTTTGTTCTTCTCCTCCTCACTGGCCACTTTCTTGTAGCGCTTTTCTTTGGGGCCATTTTCAATCTCTTTCAGTTGGCAGTGGCACTTAGCTGTGCAAGCGAAAGAGACTGGAGGACTCGTGTCATGTCACGCCTTCTGTCTGGCAGTACTCTGTGGGTGATGTCTTTTCTTACACCTAAAAGCACTCAAGCAACAAAAACATTTATAGAAACATGGCATTTTTTTTCAGTTTGAACTGTTCATGGTACAGACAATATAATTTAGTATGGTTAGAGTACCCACTATGAAGTAAAACCACAACACCATAAGATATATTTTTCAATCAGGATAACAACATACAGATGTAATGCTTTGCTTTAGGGGCATCTGAAGGGAGACACCTGTGGCAGGCAGGGAGGTCCAGGGGAAAATGTAATAGTCATTAAAAAAGGAATGTTGCTATGAACCTATGACAGGCAGGAGGTCCAGAGGAAAATAGAACAATCCTGTCTATGACAGACATGGAGTCCATAGAAAAATTGAATAATTCTTACAAAAAAAGAAATGCTGGTCTACACCTATGGCAGACACGGTGAACCAGGGGGAAAAGGAATAATCCTTAAAAAAAAATGAATGCTGGTGTGTGTTCGACTGTGTGACGATGGCAGGCAGGAGTTCTAGGGGAGGATGAGTATTGACAATTCTTAAAAATATGAATGCTGGTGTACAACAGGTGCCTATTAAAACAAATACAAATTAAACAAAAAAAAACAAAAAAAAAATTACAAATAAATAACTAAATACATACATACATACATATTTCTGAAGTATTGGGGGATTATGAGGAGGCCATTGGGATTTGGGAGATAAGGAGGTGCAGGTGAAAAATTGAAAAAAATGCATATAATATTAAACAGTGTTCATACATGTACTACATTGAGCCTCAAACATATTTTTTGAACTAATATAAAAGAACACATGCAGGTCTATGGCAAAAGTAAAGTGACTGTCTCTACAAAATTGCAGCCAGTCACATGGTCAAACAACAAGCAGCAAGGAAGTATGGAAAACAAGGAACACATGCAGGCCCATAGAAAAGGCAAGCGCAGTGGTTGGCTATACAAAATGGTCATGTGCCACATGGTCAAACAACAAACAAGGAGGCATGGACAAAAAGATGAACACATGCAGGCCTAAGGCAAAAGCACACTGCCTGGCTGCACAAAATGGTCGCCGGCCACATGGCCGAACAACATCAAGCAAGGAGGCATTGGATAAAAAAGAACACATGCAGGTATTTGGCACAAGCACACTGATTGCCCTTGTAAAATGGCCACATGGTCAAACAATAAGACAGAAGGAATGGACAACAAAGAAAAACACATGCAGGCTTATGGCAAAAGCACACTGGATGGTTGCACAAAATGGCCACCACCCACATGGTCAAATAAGCAACATCAACAACAGCAAACAATAATTCGTTGGAGAACAAATAACAGATGCAGGCCTACGACAAAAGCACTCTAACTGTTTATACAAAATGGCAACTCACCACATGGTCAAACAACAACTAACAAGTAGACATGAACAACAAAGAACACATGCAGGCTTGAGACAAAAGCACACTGACTGCCTACAGAAAATAACCTGTGGCCACATGGTCAAACAGCATCAACAACAGCAAGCAGGGAGGCATTGGAGAACAGAGAACACATGCAGGCCTATGGCAAAACCACACTGACAGCCTATACAAAATGGCCACCAGCCACATGGTCAGACAACAATTAGCAAGGGGGCACGGACAGCAAAGAACATGCACAGGCCTATGGCAAAAGCACACTGACTGTCTACACAAAATCGCCACCACCCACTTGGTCAAACAACAAGCAAAAAGGCACAGACAACAATGAAGACATGCAGGCTTGCAGACACTGACTACACAAAATGGCCCCTGGTCACATGGCATGGAGAACAAACAGAGACAAATGATGGTCTATGGCAAACACACACACACACTGGCCAGACAAAGGAGTCATGGCTATAACAACAAAATAACTAATAATAATTCAGCAATGCCAGTAACGAAAATTAAGTGAGCTAAAAAGATTTTACAACACACATTCTCCAAAGGCATCAAATATTGCCCCACCACAGAAAAAAACATGCAATACGAAAAACACATTCACATTTGTATCTAAATTCAATGCCATCCCTGTGCTAAATTATGTTTTAAAACAAGATATACCACAGAAACAGTTGTTTAATGTACCCATGAATAGTCTTGGCTGCATTGCCCATGGGCAGTCTAGTCCACACAGTAAAATAAATGAATAGTGCAAATTTAACAAACATGTAGAAAATGTACTGAACTACGCAATTTTTTCCCTTAAAAAAGATACTAAATTACATGCAAACTATTAACTGAGCCCTCACTGAAACTCCAGGCTGACCAACACAACCACAATTGAATTTAAAAATTGAATAAAATTGCAAATAAATACTGGTGCATGCACTCATCAAACAAACAACCTGCTTATATAAATGTTTTCAACTTGCTTGTTTTATCGCAAACTCAAAGTCCTTAAAATCCAATAGTATATATGCAGCAGAAATCGCAGAAAGAGAAAGTGATCCTTCCACCTCGAAATCCAAGTGAAAAGTGATCAGGAGATGAACAAATGCTGCGAGAAGCCTGCTGGACAGCAAGAGAAAGTTGGAGTCTCTGGGCCACCTCCTTCCTGTTGAAACAAAAAGGTAAAACAGAATGGAAAAATAATTCTTTCATGCATCAAATGGCAGAATTTAGTTGTAACTCTGTGTTACATGCATAGCACAAAGTTCCCAAATTCCGACAACTCTGTCAGCAGAATTAGATTTTCTGCACAGGCCTAGTTCTCATTGTGTTCTGGGTATCGAGCAATTCATATGGTAAAATATAAAGACTGAAAATGTGCATCAAGGAAATCTCAATATTTCTGAAATAGACACCAGATTTTAGGAGCAGTGGTTATTTTTACATCTCCAGATTTGTGGGTACCTGTACTAACGTGATACAGAAGGCATTTTTCAAAATGTGTTCTTTCTTACATACTGGCTTACATTTGGAAGGCATAAATGCAGAGAAATACAATAGGTAAGAACAAATGTTCTAACACTCTGCATTCCCACATGTCTGCTGATAAAAATGGTACATCAGTTGTGTGGGTAAGCCTAGTGACCTCAAGAGGAAAGGGCCCAAAAGACATCATAGACATGTCACATTTTTTCATTGAAAACTGCAATGTGGCTAACTGTGAATTTTGGGTCCTAACTCAGATGGCACCAAGGGAAACCTTACACATATGTATATTTCTTTCAAACTAGACACCTAGGAGAATCAAGAGTGGGGTGTCTTGTGTGCCTCCTACCAGGTTTCCCTACTCAGAAGTCCTTGCAAACCTTAAAGGTTGACAAAAAACCTATGTTCCTCATATTTCTGTGGGAAAAACTTCTGGAGTCTGTAGGGAGCCACACATTTCCTACCATCCAGCATTCACACAAATCCCTTGATAAAAATAATACCTTACTTGCATGCGTAGGGCTAGAGACTGCTACAGGAATGATTCCAGAACCCAACATAGACATGTTACATTTTCTACCGAAATTGACCCTTTTTTCCCCCAATGTGACTAGCTGTGGAGTTTGCACCCAAAATCAGCTGGCAACAAGGGAAACCTAGCAAAACAGTAAATGTTTGAAAACTACATACCCAGGGAAATCCAGGGTGGTGGTGACTTGTGTGGCTCCCACCAAGTTTTCTTACCCAGAGGCCCTTAAAAACACAAACTTCGACCAAAAAAGCACATTTCCCTCACATTTCAGTGGGGAAAACTTCTAGAATTTGTTGGGAGCTCCATATTTTCTACCACTCAGCAATTCCCAAAGTCTCCTAATAAAAATGGTACCTCTCTTATGTGGGTAGGACTAGTGCTCGCTAAAGAAAATGTACCAAAACACAACATGGACACATAACATTTTTCCACTGAAAACTGACCCTTTTTTGCAATATGATTAGCTGGGGATTTAGGGACCTAACTCAGGTGGCACCTAGTGAAACCATAAAACCTATATTTTCTTTAAAACTAGACACCAATAAAATTCCTCAGTGGGGTGCTTGTGTTCTCATCCCTCCATTGCAAACCTCAAAGTTTGAATGAAAACACAAATTGTCCTCACATTTCTGTAAGGAAAACCTCTTTATTCTTTGGGAAGCCACACATTTATCCTGATAAAATTGGTATCTCTCTCATGTGGGCAGGGATATTTGCAGCAAAGGTGTCAAAAAGCAACATGGATACATCACATATTTACACTGCAAACTGGCACTTTGTTTGCAATATAGCTAACTGTGGAGTTTGTACCCCAGCTGAGCCGGCACCTAGGGAAATATAGCATACCATTTTTAAAAATTAGACACCTGGGGGTATCCAGAGTCGGTTAACTTTTGTGACTCCCACCAGGATTTTCAACCCAGAAGCCCCTGCAAACCTCAACATTTGACTAAAACAAACACATTTGCCTCACATCTCTTTTATAGAAAGTTCTGGATTCTGAAAGTTTCCTTGGTTGGCCACTGGGCCCAAGCCCAAAAACTGCTGCAACCCCTTCTGATAATGTTGCCACAATGCATCTTGGATCCTGACATTTGCAGGTCTTGTACAGGGAGACATATAGGAACTCTGGGTGGCAGAAAATCTACGGCTCTCCACAGAATCCAGTACTTTGAGTCACAGAAATATGAAGAAAAGGTATTTTTAGCCTATGTTTGAGGATTGCAATGGCTCCAGGGTACAAAAACCTTGTGGGATCCATGTGTGACACATCACCCTGGAGTCTTCCTAGTTTCTAGTTTCTGAAAATATCTGGGGTTGGTAGATTATCCCTAGAGACAATGTACATCTTAGCTGAGAAAGATAAAAAAGACAAATATTTCTGCACCACCATTGGCTACTCAAGTATGCACACAAACTAGTTGGATTTGGTACAAAAGTGAATGAAATGTTCAAAATGTCTCTATTCACAAAAGGTTTCATGAACATAAAAAAAATGGAAATCACTGTTTAGAAGATAATTATAATTTAGTGATACTGAACCAGTGACTCACTACTCATGAGCTTGTAAAGCCACTACAAGGCAACAACCTCTTTATGGCCATTCACATACCTTTCATGCATCACACACAAAAAACCTTTCACACCACCAGCTACAGGCCAAACATATTACAAGACTCACATCAACAAATTGTGCCATTTAAAGGCGCATCTCTTTCATACACCTACAGGACTGCCTCACCAATCACACCACTGGCGTCTGGCAGAATGTGTTGAATGTGTTGACTGGATTTTAGGTGGTGGTGTGTGTGGACTAGTGTTTGGCTGCAAGTACATGGGTATTGACCAGCAATAATTTGCTATGTTAGACTTGGCATCCTTGGTGTGGTCTACCCTAACTTTTTATCTCTGCTTCTCAGGTTGTTTCTGTGTGCTGGACTCTGTTTTTGCCCTTTTGTCTGCTCTGGACACTTTACCTCGGCTGACCAGTGGTAAAGTGTAAGTGCTCTCTGTATAAATTATATGTGTAAATTGGCTTATCCATGATTGGCATCTTTGATTTACTAGTAATACCCTAGTAATGTGCACTAGAGGTGCCCAGGGCCTGTACATCAAATGCTACTAGTGGGCCTGCAGCACTGGTTGTGCCACCCACACTAGAAGCCCTGTAAACATGGCTCAGACCTGCCACTGCAGTGTCTATGTGTGCAGTTTTAAACTGCCAATTCGACCTGGCAAGTGTACCCACATGCCAGGCCTAAACCTTCCCCTTTTCTACATGTGAGGCACGCCTAATGTAGGCCCTAGGATAGCCCCATGAGCAGGGTGCAGTGTATGCTAAAGGAGGGACATGTACTGATGTGTTTTACATGTTCTAACAGTGAAATACTGCTAAATTTGGGTTTCACTGTTGCAAGGCCATAGGTTAACGTGGGGGATGCCTTAAAAAAGTGCAGATACCCTTTGGGAGCAGATAGAAATATGGAGTTTGGTGTCTCTGAACACACAATTAAAAAATACATCTTTTAATTAAGTAGATTTTTAGATTGTTAGTTTGAAAATGCCACTTTTAGAAAGTAGGCATTTTCTTGCTTAAACCATTCTGTGTCTCTGCCTGTTTGTGGACTGCCTGTCTGGATCAGATTGACAGTTGGGCTGTTTGTGAATGTCCTCTAGACAGTGACACAAAGAGAGCTGGGGTGTAGCCTGCATATCCTGATGAGCAATCTGGGCTGGAGGGGAGTGGAGGAGTGGTCACTTACACCTGAAAGGGCTGTGCCTGCCCTCACACAATGCAGTCTCCTACCCCCTGGTGTGTGTCTGGGGCCTGGCTTGGATTGGGCAGGATCTTGTAAACAGCAGAGACTTTTCTTTGAAGTAGGCCTAATTGAAAAGCAGACAGGGGTATAGGTATTGGACCCAAACTCCTGAAAATCAGATTACTTCTGGAACCAAGAGGAACCTCTGCCAAGGGGAAAAGATGGAGAGCTAGAGGAGGAGTACTGCCCCTTTGCCTGTGACTGTGGTTTTCTGAGTCGGCCTACAGTAGCTGCTTCTGCCTAAAAGAGGACAAAGACTGACTTTTGTGTGAGTTCCCACTGGTTAAGAATCTCCAAGGGCTTGAACTGAGCTTTCCTCTTGTTGTTGAAGTCTCAGGGACATCAAAGACTTCTCCCTGCCAGCACCTGGACGCTCTGCTGAGACTCCTGCCCTGCCAAGTAGTGCCCTAACCTGTCTCTGGGCCCTTGAAAGGTGAGGCTGGTGGAAAAGGACATAAATCCATGCACAGTCTGCCGTGCAGGGAAACCTTTGACTCATCATCCACATTGCAGCTGATAAATTACGTGCTGCTGGCCTTGCGGCTAAAATCAATGCTCCACCTGAATCGCGACTGGGAGATATACGAATCGTTGCTGGAGAAACGATGCACAACACCCACTAGGGGTTGCTGATAACAGAGCAAGCCCCACACAGTGCAGTTTCCTGATACCGTTTAACTGGATTTCAACGCAACATCGCTGGGTGTGAAAAATCAATGCAAAACCTTCCTGGACCCGGGGTGCCCATCTGGGAATCAACACATCGCTCTCTTGCGGGAGAGAAGAAATGACGCACGCCAACCTGAATGGAGAAGCAACAGTGCACGGTCTCACTTGGGAGTGAGAAATCGACGTATTGCTGACCTTTTTCGATGCACGCTCGCCCGTGCAGCTTTATTTTTTGCGCTAACCCGGTACTTTTTGTGACAACAGCATTCTCACTGTTTTCTAAGGATTAAGGCCCTCATTACAAGATTGCCGGCAAATGCCGCCTACCGCCACGATGACGGCTGCCAACATACGGTCGCGGTGGCTACCAACCTTCCATGGCATTATGACCGTAGCGGAATTCTTATCCTTTTTCAAATTCATTTCTTCACTTGTGTATGTTGGATTTTTTTTGTCTTATCTTGTTTGAGTTAGACAAATATTACCTATTTTTTATAAACTGGTGTGGTGTCGATTTTGTAGTGTTTTCACTGTGTTACTGTGAGTGTTGCTACAAATACTTTACACATTGCTTCTGAAGCTAAGCCTACCTGCTTGTGCCAAGCTACCAAGGGGGTAAGCGGGGGTTAACTGAGGGTGATTCTCCTTTACCCTGACTAGAGTGAGGGTCCTTGCTTGGACGGGGGTAACCTGACTGCCCACCAAAGACTCCATTGCTAACAACTATACACACTGCAGCCAGCTGTCACGACCTAAACAGCCCATCAGTTTCTAGTTCACACACAATGACAGCCAAATGCTAGTGCTCCCATCCCGCCAGTCAAATCATAGTTCACGCACACTTCCAGCTAAATGCCGGTTTACTCATCATGAAGCTCCACACCAGTTTCATTTCCAGAACACTTCCACAATAAACAGATCAAACACACAAAGCAAAGACAGGAAAAACGTAAAACCTCCAACTAATAAAAGTACAGTGTTTTGAAACAGAAAAAAACCTATTGGTAGAATACCAAACTATGACTGCACACACAAAAGGTGAAACTCAACACTTCAAACTACTGCCAATCAGGTATCTACCAGTGCAGCTCAAAGTCAGTTCCTTTGTACTCTCATGTTTGTTCCCAATACTTGAATTGTGTATGGTACAATTTAAAACATGTGTGCACATAGGGCTGGATTAGAAGGGCACTTTGGGCAGCATATTTGACTATCCTTTCATACTCCTCTTCGTACACAGAATCTACATCGCTGACAAGGGAAGTATTTTGGGTGTTGGAGGAATATATTCAGGAAAGTGGCAATCTTACAATTTAGACTCATCCTCAACCACTATGCCTCTAGGAACACATACTTACTTTACAGCAGCAAGGCTGTCTGTCACAGACTGCTGAAAATGTGCAAAACTCATCTTGGAATCTGGGGAACAATCTTCAAAAACAAGATAAGCATTGAAGGATGCTAAATGAAACAGCCAACTTCTTGTATCAGATATAGGACTTTCGAGCAGCACTGTAAGGCTTCAGCCTTTGATCTACTCTATCTACATCTCCCATGCTCTTGTTGTAATCTACAATACACACTGGCTTGTACACTTTAGCTACCTGACCCCAAACAGTCAGAGAAGCAGTACTTTGATCATGAATAGTTGTGAGCATGTGAACATCTCTTCTGTCTGGAAATTTTAATGCAAGTACTTAATTACCTTGCAAGCCATTGCTCTGTCTCCTCTGAAGCTTGTTACACACAAGCTTTCTACAGTAACCTTTACGGTTAGAGCAGATTGTGCCACTTGCCATGGTGCCCATTCTGAACAATTCTTTAAATAATTGCACACCTGTAAGGAAATTGTCTTAAAGGTGGCCTTTGTGAAAAAGGGCTCTGTTAATTTCCCAAACAATTTTTATGCTGACTCCAAAAGTGGAAGAACAAACAGGGGGTCAATTGAAAAATCCCTACTAGTGTACATTCTGAAATTATACGTATATCCAGTGGTACTTTCACACAACATATATAGCTTAATACCATAACTTGTTCTCTTGCTGGGTATAGACTATCTGAAAGCCATACAGCCCTTGAACAGGACCAGAGACTCATCCATAGATACATATTGACCTGGAACATAGATCTCCTTAATGGTCAAGGACAGGCCGAATCTTGAAGAGATGGTCACAATCAGAGTGATCTTGTGGCAAATCTTCAGCATCATCCACAAACTAGCATCCACTGCAGAAGCAAATGCCTATCTCGACTCATGTTTGTTGGAAAAATAGAAGTTACCATCAAAGGACTTGTAGACCAATATAAAGACAACAATGACTACCTTAACAATCCCATCACAAACGGTAAGCCTCATAACCTCTTCATTTCATGGAGATTTGCAAGAGTGCACCGGGTAGCTCTGCAGTGGGTCTTAAATGTGGCATTATTGTCTCTCAAATACTGCTCTGCATAGAAATTGGCCTGTTCAAAAATGTTATCTAAAAACGCATCATCAATAAAGAACTGAAAGAAATTGTTAGACAAAAATATTCTCTGCATTAAATCTATACCCTGAAACACCACTAAAGGTAGGCAAAACAGACTGCAACATGTTAGGAGCAACCTGAGTTCAGCACTTCCAATGGGAAACCTTCCAGGCCCTGACTACAAACCAGCTTGCTCATGCTGCTCCTCTGTCATATCAATATCTTTTCTAAATGAGGCACTTCATCAGCACTATTAGTAAATTCATCATCAGATGATTTCTCTAGAACAGAAAATTCACTGCCAAAATCTTGCATTTGCTCCTCTGATTCAAATGCAGAGGCAAGCTCAGAGCCATGGAGGCAAATTTAAAAAGCAATCCAACAACCTGCTGGGCAGTCAGCCATAACGCTTCCTAATAAAACTATCACAAAAAATCAGATAACTATAAAGAACACTGTACAACATTAGAGCTCCACAAACTGAAGATGTATCAAACAGTAAATGCAACTTTTGAAATATAACAGCTTAGAAAGAATCTATCAATGCAAACCAAACAATGAACTTTCTACTACACAAAGATACCTAGGTACCTCTTACTTGCTAAAGACAGCTGGACTAAGGATCAAATGCAAATGTTCTTCACAGACACAGCGAACATCAAGGAAATCCCACGAGAAAGGAAAATGAAAATAAAAGTCACAGAAGACAGCATATTTTAGATCTCGCACAAATTCAGACGTGGAAGACAATATAACATACGCAAATTATACTTGAAATCGTATTCAGTAAACAAAAGTCAAACAGGGCAATGACACACATTTGAAGTATATATTACAAAAAGATATCTTTACCACTCACATGCAATCATGCAAAGTGTGGATCCACAAATGCCAAAACCACAAGCTACATATGCCACAAAGAAACGCAAAGGCTTTGCATTACAATAAAAAGAAAAAATCATTAAGGTCATAAATGCACATGATAAGAAATAAAACAGCATTATAAAAGACTATGAAGTCTGCTTTGAGGGTCATGTTGGAATTATAAAAGGTAAATCTATACCCAAAGGGGACACAAAGCGAAGCCAAATAATTGGCACCCTAGAATGAAACCAGCTCACCCCACATATGGAAGTTTCCCCTTGTGGTCTACTGTGTGTCCATCCCCCAAGGGGTAGATTAGCCTAAAAAATGGCTAATCACATCCCAGGGAGTGCAGAAACAAAAGAAAAAAGGCCCCTTTAACTGAGGGGCCTCTTCCCATAGAATTTGTAAAGGTACAAAGTCCCCAGAAGTGTAGTGGGTTTCCACACCTCCCCAGGGACAGAGAGGCCCAAAAAAATGGCTGATCCCTCACTGGGGGATGGATACAAAAGATAATTGCCCCCTTTGGAAAGTATCCTTTGGCCAAAAGGCTGCTCCCCTATAAACAATGCAAAAATTAGGCATCCCTAATGTTTAGTGGGATTAACTCCCTCCCCCCTCCTGGTGGAGCTGATCGGCCTAAAATCTGGCCAATTTGCCCCAAGGGTGAAGGAACCAAAAAATAATTGCACACTTTGTGGAGAGGCTCCTGCTCCAAGGTAGTTCTTTATCTCTTAAAGGTTGTTGCAGAGGCAATGCTACCAAAGATTCCTGTAGAAATACACAAATGCTTTGGATCCTGTGCCACCTAATGTATTTAAAGATTTCACCACTGACAGACTATCATTTCCCAGCAGTGTGTAACATTGAGACCTGTTCTGTTGAGAATACTGGCCTGGAGTTCTTAGGTGTTAGGATAGAGCCCTTTCACAGATGGAACTCCTAGGCCTCGGTGGATAAAGTACCAGAATGGCTCCCACATCTGATATGTTGACGTCTGAATTGATGATCCAATCTGGAAATGAACCAAAGGTGGCTTAACCATTCCAGGCTCCATGTTCAATAGCCACCACTGAAGTTCTGTGCAGCAGTGAGCATCCAACTGGATACGGTCTGAGTATCTGAAGCATTGGTAAAAAAAGTAGGTTTTTCACCACCGAAGAGGCCTATGGTAACAAGAGGCCAGACATGTCTTGGAACAAGGCAGCCAGTTAACCGATGAGGTAAAGTAGGGATATTCAGAGGTAAGCAGTGAACCACCAAAACTCACCTCAGGTCCCACCTGAGAATGGATATCATCTTGCCGAAGAGGTACACAGTACAGAAAATGGTGTCTACTGTGGATCCCAGAAAGTCTGTTACCTGAGCAAGAGTGCAAAAGGATTTCTCACAATTAATGAGGAATCCCTCTTGTGAAGGGGGTTATCAGCCAAATTAGATAAGTGGAGAATGTTATGGATGATTGGTGCATCAAAAGAATGCCATCTAGATAGCTAATGAGATGAAACCCCTCTTCCGCTGGAAAACCTTTGTGAACCATCAGATGGTGAAAGAGACGCAAAAATGTAAACAGAAGTAGATAAAAAAATAAGTATCTTTTAGGTCGCTTCTGACATACTGATCTCACTTTTTTCACACAGTAGATGCCCTCCATCTTGAAGTGCTTGTATGAAACACAATGATTAAGAGAACAAAAGTTTATGACCTGGCTGATGCCTTTCTCCATTTCATGAATCAGAAAAAAAGAGCTTACAAACCTGCTCTTGAGGGGTTCCGGAATTAATTTGAACCATCTATGCTATTTCTTGGTTAACCAAAGTGGATTCTTCCAGTGGGGAGAGATTGAGGAGAGGGGAACAATTTGAGCATAGGATCCCAGAAATCTATGTGGCAGTGGAAGACAGTTTGCAGAATTCAAAGGTCTGAGGATATTTGAACCAGAATGGGAAGAAAAGAGGAAGAATAAGAAAGAAGAGTCAAACCTAACTTAGGGCCTCATTATGAGTCTGGTGTTCTGTAGACCATCATGGCCGCAGCTGCGGTCTGACTGCCTTCGGGTTGATGGTCAGACTACCAGTTTACGAGTCATGCGGACCTATGGAGCAAAGACCATTGCAGTCCTGCCAGCACCGCCAGACATCACACAATGGCCCGGTCATGAGGCACCACAACAGTCTGGCGGAGCCTGAGTTGCCGCGAACACATTATGAGGTTGCAAACCTCCAATGTGACCGTGGTGATCCAACCACCACATCCCGGCAGGTGGAAACGGAGACTATAGAGAGAGACACTCACCTGCACCCAGCCTCCCACGTCCGGTGCCACCATGGAGTCTATAACACACATCTTTCAGCTGCTGCAGCTCATCGAAGGTGGACAAAAACCATGCCACCATGGGTGCAACCGACCAAAAGTACACACACTTACCTGTGTCATTAACCATCACAACAGACCGTTGCATTGTCGTCCATATGAGATGGAGGTCATGCTACGGGTACTGAGTACACGTGTCATTGTGTACACAGTAGGAATCATACATAAAGATTGACGCATTCATAGTCGCAATACACTCCCTCTAGGCAGGTCACTTACACTGCATCGCAACACCACACAAAAACACACATCTGACCATCTCAGGCACAGGCACAGTGAAGGGTACACAACATTGTCTCACACAACACCAACACAGCTAACCACACACCAGCATCACATCTACAAATATAGCTCACAGTCCTCACAGGCCATGGACTGTCCTCATATTCAACACACATGTGTATGGATGTTGAATGGAACACAAACAACGCTCCCAGTAAACAGACTGGCAATTGACACACACATTACAGCACAATGGAAGGACAATGGCATGCACAATAGACAGAGAGACACATATGCAAACCTCACTATGCAAACAATATCTGCACAATAGGGATGAGCCATCAGGAACACTCAGGGAAGGATGTTGAACTGGCACACATATCACTTTGCACGTGCCCCTTAAACAATATTTGCACAGGAAATGGTCCTACATGTATCTCAGGGACAAACAATACTAGACCCAAAGGGCATGCCACTGTGCACAATGTGGAAGTACAAGTCAACAAATGCTATACAACTCCAACTGCATGGGACATACTTCTACAGGAAGTATCTGCCAAGTACACACAGCTAAATGGACACATGCACAGTCAATAGCAAACCAAGGTATCACAAGTAAACACACTCCATGTCTCCATAAACAAAACTCAAGCTGACACACATCACATGAATACATGATCCATACCAGGGGGACAGGTCTAACACCATACATGCTCACATTGGACAACACAAAATGAAAACACACCATAGCAAACAGTACACAAAGCCATGGCACCACCATTGCATTAACACCCACACATCCAAACAGTCAGCATAAATCTGTGTCTTTGGGGACACCAGTACTGCCCACAAATTCAGATACTACACACAGCAGCAAAAGGAACAGAAAGCTGCCTCAAACACACACACAACAGTAGGCAGAAAACAAACTTTACTCAGGAATAACATTAAGGTAGAAAAGGAATTGCAGAACAAATATGTACCCAAAAAAAGAAAACTATTTGGGTTTATTCAAACATCCAAATTCAAATAGACCAAAACCATTGGCCAGTCCATGTATTTGTCCATAATAGCACAGTATTGTGCCAACACTTGACTCCTAACTGCCAGGAAATCTCCACCGGAAGGAGCATCAATTAGGTAGGCAGCTACCACATAGATCATCCAGGGGGGTTCGGATTTGACAGGGGACTTTGGTCTTGGTCGTGGGAGGGGTGGTCTGCTTTCTGGGAAGGGTGGGCTTCTTCTTGGGGGAGAGGTATGGGTGCTTGCAGGAGTGAAGGAGAGGCCTTGGGGTGGAAAGGAGGGTCTGGGAGCCGGGTGGGGGCTTCTTGGGTTTGGCATGGGGTGGCAGGAAAAAGGGAAAGGCAAGGTCAAACATAAAAAATTGCTTTGAGACATGGAATAGCCATCAGAAATGGGCCAGGATTTGGAGGTCGAAGGAGCAGTTGTATGCTGTGTTGGTGTGGATTTTGTGGGTGTGTGCTTCTGGGAGGTATGCTTATGTTTGGTGGATGTTTGGTGGGTGAATGAGTGAGTGCGTTTCTATGTCTTGGTTGCCTGGGAGCTGGAGGTGCTGGGGGATGGAGTGGGGGATGTGTGTGTCTGTTGGGGTGGTCACTGCAGGTATGCTGGAAGTAGTGGATGTCTGTGTGTCTGGTGCTGTGGTGTCTGCGGGTATGTGTTTGTGGGGGATGTCTGGGGTTCTGTTGGGGTGGTGTCTGCAGGTATGTTCGGTGTGGTGTCTGTGGGTATACTGAATGTTGTGTGTGTAATGTTGGGGTAGTGGGGTGGTCTGGGGAAATGGTGATTGTTGTTGCGTCTGTGAGTGGCTGTTGTTTGCTTGCTTGCAGGCATGTTTTGTGATGCTTATGTTTGTGTGTGCTGCTTCTGTGTGTTGCTGTGGATGCGTACGGATCTGTCTGTGTGCTTTAGGTAGGGGAAGGGGGGATTTGGATTGTGAAGAGGGAGGTGAAGGGGGAACAGAAGGTGGGGGGTGACTGGCTGCCATTAGTGAGGAAGCCAAAGCCTGCAAAGATATCTGCATGCCAGCTATTGCACCATGAATGCCTTCCAGGAATGCATTTGCCTGTTGTAGTTAAGTTGCCAATTCCTGGATCGCTCCACAATGGCTGACTGACCCACAGATATACTTCTCAGGAGGTCAATAGCCTCCTCACTGAGGGCAGCAGAGGTAACAGGGGTCAGGGTGGCGGTGCCTGCGGCAAAGGAGACACCAAAACTCTTGGGTGAGTGGGCACAGTCAACTGGGTGGGAAGCAACAGAGAGAGCGGCAATAGAATGGGGGTGGCAGAAAAAGATGGTACAAGGTGATGCTCTAAAAGGTCCGCCGCCACTAGGTAGTGGTCACTGGAGGAAGAATCCGATGATGGTGTTCATGTCTCCCCCGTGGCACTCCCCTCACCCTTCAGATCATGGAAGTGTCCCCCATTCCAAAGCTGGTATTGGGGGGCCAATTCCATGCATCCTGGGGGCTCCACCATGGGCCCCAGTATGGACAAACCAGCTCTCTGAGGCTTGCACTGCAGCTACAGCTGCTGCCACCTCACAGGCACAGTTCTGCCCTCCTGGGGTCTGGGCAGCCCAGTCCCAGGAAGGCAGAACAAAGCATTTCCTCTGAGAGCCGGGTGTTACATCCTCTCCCTTTAGAAATAGGTATTACAGGCGGGGGAGGGGTATCCTACCCCAGCCTCTGGAAATGCTTTGAAGGGCACAGATGGTGCCCTCCTTGCATAAACCGGTCTACACTGGTTCAGGGACCCCTTCTCCCCTTCTCTGGCGGGAAACTGGACAAAGGAAAGGGGAGTGATCAATCCCCTCTCCATCACCACCCCAGGGGTGGTGCCCAGAGCTCCTCTAGTGTGTCCCAGACTTCAGCCACCTTGCTTTGCAATGAGTGGGGGCACTCTGGAGGGCTCTGAGTGGCCAGTGCCAGCAGGTGACGTCAGAGATCCCTCCTGATAGGTCCATACCTGATAAGGTAGCCAATCCCTTTCTCAGGGCTATTTAGGGTCTCTCCTGTGGGTTCTCTTCAGATTCTGCTTGCAAATTTCCTTGAGGAATCCTCTGCAACAACTTCAGACTCTTCTGACCTCAGATCAACCACAGCCTGCTCCAAGAAATGCTGTAACTGCAACAAAGTGTCTACGAGAGGCACTTTTATTCAGCAACCTCAGCTCCAAGTCAGCAACTGCAACAGTTTCCATTGTGTGCATGCTCTGGGGTCTCCCTGTCTTCATCCTGCACCAGAAGGACTGAAGAAATTTTGTGTGGAGTGACGGAGTCACTCCCCTGCTCCAAGCAGGCACCTTCCAAGGTGACAACCGGTACCCTGGGACTCCTCTCACAGCAACAAGCGTGCTTCTAAGGACACAGAGGGTGGACATCATCAACATAAACTGTCCTGAGGTCCTGCTGACGCAATTTGGAGGAGGTAAGACCTTGCCCAAGAACGATGGTACCCCTGTGTATTGCGTCTTCTTCCTCTCACAGCAACGAGCGTGCTCCTAAGGACACAGAGGGTGGACATCATCAACATAAACTGTCCTGAGGTCCTGCTGATGCAATGTGGAGGAGGTAAGACCTTGCCCGAGAACGATGGTACCCCTGTGTATTGTGTCTTCTTCGCCTCCTGAGGTCTCTGTGCACTCTTGGCAAAATTCCTTCATGCACAGCCTGGCCGAGGTCCCCAGCACTCCACCCTGCGATGCTCAACTCGCTGAGTTGTTCGCCGGTGGCGTGGGACCTTCTTATGTTGTGCTGCATCAACCTCATTTTCTACCTCCTTTGAACCTGGATCCTGTGGCTTCTGGGGGTGCTGGCTGGCATCCTGAGGGCTCTCTAAAGTTCTGAGAGCCCACTCTTCCTCCTCACGCAGAGTTGAGGCCCCTGGATCCCTCCTGGGTCCATCCAGTGCCATTTTGATGAAAAACACACTTTTGTCATAGCCAAGGCTTGTTGGTGCCTTCCAACACGAAATCTTGTCTGTAACGATCTTCACGCCGTGGGACATCTTTTGCATCATGCATAAATCCACTGTCTTCTTCCTAGGGTGCATTTCTGCAGTCTTCTACTAACCAGGGATTCTTCTTTTGCACCCTCTTCTGGGTTGGCAGGGGCTCCTGTCCTTCCTGGAACTTCTTTCGACTTCTGGGCTTGGTCCCCTTCCTTTTCAGGTCTTCAGGTCCAATAATCCAGCAGTTTTTCCTTGCAGACTTGGTTGGCTGCTTCAAAATCCCCAAATCGAGGTGTAGTGTGTCCTAAGGAAACTCACAGTACTTTACTCCTGCTTTTCTGGGCTCTGGGGTGGGGTAATTTACTTACCTTTACTGTATTCTTACTCTCCCAGCGATTCTGCACACACTACACTTGTCTAGGGGGGAATTTGTGATTCACATTTCACTTTTTCAGTATATGGTTTGTGTTTCCCCTAGACCTATTTTCTCCCATTGCATTCTTTGGGGGTGGGGGTGTGTGCATGAATGTGTGAGTGTGTGCGTTAACGTGAATGTGTGTGTAGTGTTGTTTGCGTGTGTGAGAATGCCTGTATGAATGGAAATGTGAATGCATGTCTGTGTCTCAGTGTGAATGTGTGTGAGGATGTGTGTGAGAATGAATGGATGCATGCGTGTATGCCTGTGTGAGTGAGTGTGTGTATGCATGGTGCGTGTCTGCCAGCGTGCATGAATGGGGGGAGACGATCGGAAGGGGGAGCGTGGATGGAGGGGGGCATCTGGGGAGTGTTTGGGGGGTGGGTAATCCTCCTAACAGTGACAAGGAAGGAATTTCCTGTCACTGGTAGGGCCTACCACCATGGTTTTTGCGGTGTTACGAACACCATGTAAACCATGGCGGTAGGCAGGGTCAAAATGCCGCCTGCAGTACAATAGTGGCGGCCAGGCTGGAGATTGTTATCTCCGGCCCGGTGGCTGCTACCGCCATGGCAGTCGGAGTGGTATATTGGCTGAAGCCAACCGGCCAATGTCATAATGTGGCAGTATGTTAGCGGTACTATTGCCACATTCTCACTGACTGCTGGGGTCATAATGACCCCTCAGTGTACAAACCATACAAATTAGACATGTGCAGTGCAGTTTTCCACATGATGTCACATCAAGAGCATAGATGCTCACATTGTGGCTCTAAACTCTAGGCCTACCTTTCATGTCCCTCAATGCTACTGCAGTTGTACATGCCAAATGACTTGCTATGACAGTTGATGGAATGTCTCAGCCAATAAATAATGATGACACACTCCTGTCTGTGGCACAACATGAAACGTATCACCATTGTAAATGTACTATTCCACAAACAGTTTGCCATGCACATATGTGTGAGGGAATTCAGATATCATCCCATTAACATAGGCAGACCATGCATGTAACAGCAGCTTAAAAATGTTTTTCAAAAGAGAAAGGGACACACACTGACATGTAGGCACAAGGAATGTTGGCAACAGTGATGGCACATAAATCATGTCAATGGACATTCCCAACTTACCAAGGGCAGGAAATGGCCTTTAGATGCATCCAAAAAACAATGTATGCTCTGTCACATGTATGCTGGACATCTTCACATTACAGACTTGAGTGAGGCAGCAGCACCCATCATGCACTGAAGACAAGTACCCTCTGGGTGCAGATGCTTACATACACATTTATCTAGACATATGGCTGAGGACAGTGATCCATCACCTACTTACCTTTGGCCTGTAAAATTTAGCAGTAGTGGTCTGTTGCATAGAAATTACACACACTAAAACAACAAACAGTAGTTGTTTTATCAATGTACCCAGCCATATGTCGTCCTTGCAGAGCAATTGGTTTATGGATTCTACTCAGTTGTGTCTTAGGTCCCTGGGGCAATATGCAAGGCACATCAATATGCATCACATGAAATGTCTACACAAACAATCATTCATCTTCTGTGTGACACGTGGGTCATCTCTATTTGTCAGGGGGAGCAGTCAGAACTCATTCACTTACAATGTGACAGGCAGAAACATGCCCTATAATCACCCTTTTTTGACTGCTGCACTGCCCTCAAAAGCCCATTAAGCTCTGGATAGGCCACTGCCATAATGGAGGCCATGAGGAGGGTCATGGTCTGATGGGCACCATACCCACGTTGGGAGGACATCCCCAGCTGGACCTTGTGGAACTTCCGGGCCCGTCGTTCCAGGACCTCCCACCTTTTCCTTCAGTGGGCACTCCACCAGCTTTGGTCCCCCAGGGTCTGCACCTTCTTGGTGATGGCTCTCCATAATCCCTTATTTTGATGGGTGATGACCTGCATGGATGCAAAAGACAAATCAAGAGATTATGATCACAAGTTTCATCACAAATGGTTGAGTCACATACATGTAATTAACATCAAACTAATTATTTCCTATTTGTCAATACTCCCCAAATACAGGCCAATAAGTACAGGTACAAGACTATAGAGATATATTTGTGTGGACATGTGCCATAGCAAATGCAGACTCAAGCCAATTCAGGCGGTGGGGTTCTGTGCACCAGGGAACACTCCTTTTGGCATAAGTGTCCACCCTTTAGAGATGGCATCCAACAAACATGGGCACGAGTTGTACAGTTTCTGCTAAGTGACCAAGCTATTGAGTTACATATTATGGCCTCTCAGGAATCAACAAACTGTCTGCACTGCGAGAGTGTCGTTTATGCAATACACATGTATAAGACAAATATGACCTGTGTGAAGGTGACAACTTGTCTGTGGGAATAAGGGGCCTGTCATGAGTCAAAGACACACATTGACAATGATGCTAAGTGCACATATGGTGTAGATTAATAATTTACATCTGTACCCGTTTCTAATCTAATTAAAGTAATTAGTCATTATGGAAAATATTTGCCATCTGACCCTCATATTGGCCAGATGACAGGATTTATTGGGGTGCAGTGAGTAGGTACAGTGCCACAGTTGATTGTCACAGTAACCCTACCCCAGCCTAGACTAGGACCCATACTGGGAGATACTGTTGACAGGCCCTGGTCTCTGCAGGCTGAGCATACTGAACCTACATGACACTTCTTTCTCATCACTTCCATGCAGAACAATGTATCATGTAGCCAGAAGCAATTTGGCATGTGGTGTGTATGGCAACTCAAACGGTAGAGTGAGTCATGATATGCCTTCTAAAAACAGTTTTGCAAGGACAGATGTGTTAAAAAAATCTCTGTGGTACCATACACATTGCTCACATTATTCTCAACTGACTCGTACAACATGCATAATCAGCTCCTGCTGTCATGCACATACATTTTGTCTGACATTTACAACAATCATGAGGAAAGAGATGTCAGTAGATGGTAATAATGTCTCCTCACCTAGCATCCAACACAAAGAGGATCTAGGAACCCAAAAAACTCACACAACACAATGTGACTGAACTTTACATATGGAATTGGACACCAATACCTGCACATTGTATAGCCTATTGATGCCATACATACTGCAACAACAGGCACATGAGTACTCAACCTGGCACACATGGCCACATTCTAGCCTGTGAGGAGGGAAAGGATGGTGAAGTACAGAGAAAGCTGTGCACATGAGGTACTTACGTGCTCCTCTAGTGCACCGTAGAGCTGGTCATACAGAAGTAGGACCTCATCTACTAACCTCTTCAGAACCTCTGAAGAGAAGGCAGGGGCCCTATCACCTGCTGGGTGTGGCATGATTGCTCCCAGAGGCAGTACACAGTAGCTCAGTTAGTGAAGGTCTTTCTGGCAGCAGTGTCAGGAGTCAAGTGAGAGAAACTGCAAAACATGGCAATCGCATCCACCACGTACGCGGTCATAACTGTCGACAGACACAGCCATTGACCTGTGACCAGTACTGGCAACAATGTTAGCCTATGGCTGTGTCTGCTGTGGCTGCAACTGCCTACTGCCAAGAAGACTTCGGGTGGTGGTTGTGGCGGATCCTAATGTCCAGTGGAGTAGGTCAGACAGCCTCCATTTTGGAGACCTGAAATGCTGCATTGGGCTTCACAAACTGTGTCACATCTCTGAAAACTTTGTTTTGAGCTCACAAGCGTGCTTATCCTGTCTTGTTATGTAGGTCCTACAAATCAAACACCATTGTAGAATGTTACAGGGCACAGATGGGATTTAACAGTGGGCAGGACTGGCTCTAGGGTGGTGCAATCGGTGCCACCGCACGTGGTACTGACTTTGGGAGGGGGCACCATGGTCGGAATTATAATATAGTTTTAAAAGCCCTTGCTGCAGCATTCCTTACCTCCAGGAACTTTCAGGCAACTATAAGAATGTCAAGATAACTCTGCAGATTAATGTTCTTACTGGAGAGAGTTCAGATTTTTCTCTAGTGGAAGTTTTAAGGTAGCACAGTGGGCTAATATGCCTCCTGCAAAGAACATCTACCATGTAGATCACAAAGTGCAAATGATTCAAATGGGTCAGCGGGTTATTGCTTTTGTCAGAGAGGTCTTTGTTACCTATACTTTATAAGGTAAGATCCTAATATAGAACAGTAAGCTATTAACAGTCATCAAAGAGCTGCAAAGTATAGAAGAGAGCACTATTATTTTCCTCTCTCTTTCATTAGCCTAATGTTTCAAAAATAGTTCATTTGGGTATAATTCAATTCTTATTATCAAAGAGAACCCCCAACCATGATGTTACATTTAAAACTGTGAGTTTGTGATTCTCCAGACCTAGTACTCCTAAACAATGCAGCCTACCAGTATGGAGGGCATGTGAGTACTACAATTTTTAATGCTCTGTCTTATGTAAATTTCTTATACACTGAGTTGCAAACTTATGACTGATTGTCTCTGTGTAATGTGTGTGTGAAGTAAAGTGCTCTGACACCCTACACTGAAATGAATGGTGCTACAAAACTAATTAAATGCATCTGAGAGAGAGAGAGAAAGCTATGGAGAATTGAGGGGCATTGTTAAAGGGTGGTAGTGAGTGAATCTGTGGCCTAGATGGTCTTTGGAGGGCACCAACAAACATTGTTGCCCAGGGTGCCACCATTGCTAAGTCCGTCCCTGACAGTGGGGCACAGTTCTCCCCCACCAATGGTCATTTTGGCGGTCGGGATATCCAGTGAGAATTTAAGGGACAATTGTGTTGCACGTCTTTGAGTTTTGTCCAGAAGCATGTTATAGACACACGTGTGGAAAACCATACAGGTCACATGTGACCCTTGTGTTCTTTGCTGCTGTGATGTGTCCTGGTTGCCATGTCTATCCCTTCTGAAATACCTTGTAAAATTATATAATTGCCATACATCATGTATGTTGCTTTGGATACAATGACTAATGTTAGAAACCATGTCTTGTCATACATAGGTATCCAGGAAGAGGGAGGATGTGACCATCCTGTCTACCATTCACTGCCAGACCTTCAGACCATGGAAGAATGTCACATAATCCCTCTTTACCATCCAAATATGCAAACAATGGTAGGCTTATGTCATTAGTTGGATCCAGATCTGATGCCAGCTATTAGTTATCCAACCAGCATACCACCCATTATACAAGTCATGTCAGTATTGCACTTCCTAACCCCAGGGTCCTTCCAACATACAGTGGACCTGTCAGCCGGCATGTCTCAGCCTATGTTCAGAGTGGTTTTGAAGGATGTCTTTCAGCAGTGTCGAAACACCTGGACAGCTATATCCAGTTTCCCCTTACATCAGAATTTAGCCCATGTGAAGGCTGTTTTTTATGTTCTTGCCTGCTCCCCCACATATGGTAGGGGCCATTGATGGCACACATGTTGGCTTGGTTCCACCGTAGCCCAATGTACAAGTATACCGCATCAGAAAGTACTTCCATTACATCAACATGCAAGTTGTCTATTTGGCAGATCTCTATATTTCACAGGTCTGTGCCCGTTATCCGGGTTCAGCCCATGATTCTTCCATAATGCAGAACAGCACTATTCCCCAGCTGATGTCACAATGTACCCAGAGAGAGCCTAGCTGATTGGTAAGTCACATCTTTCCTGTATGTGTGTATGTAATGTCAGGTGCTACAATAAGGAAATGAAGGACTCATTGTTGCACATATGTCCCATTTTTTAAGAGGAGACTCCACATATCTAAACCGTCCATGGCTATTGACACCAATAAGGAATCCAACTACGCATGGGGAAGTCCACTTCAATGAGGCCCAATGAAGAACAAGGGAGGTAGGAGTAGGCTTTTGGGCTCCTGAAGGCCAAATATAATTTTCTGGACTGGACAGATGGAGCCCTCCTGTACTCATCCAGGAAAGTGTGTAAGATCAATGTGGTATGCTGCATACTTCACAACATCGCCCTGCAGAGGAATATTTTGTACATCCCAGAGGAGGGGAGCCTGCAGTGCCACAACTCATAAAATGCCAAATAAGGATGAAAGTGGTGAAGAAGACGGATCTGACTTGTGGGAAGATCTCATCAATAGCTACTTTTAATGAGTGTAAGTATGCCATGTGATGTAAAGACAGTGACTGTACGAAGAACTGTAGTTGTTAGAATGTATGGAGTTGAGTGTTTTGAAAACTAATAGGGAGCTGATACACTGGAAAATTCAGCCAAAGGGTGCTTGAAGAGTTAGCCTTTAATATAGCCTCACCTTGATGTATCTTCTTCGAGTCAGTCTCATTGCAATGTAATTTCCTTTACCCGGATAACGGGTACATACCTGTGAAATGTAGAGATCTGCAAAACAGACAACTCGCATGTTGATGGAATGAAAGTTCTTTCTGTTGAGGTACACTTGTTCATTGGCCTGCGGTGGGACCAAGCCAAAGGGTGCTTGAAGAGTTAGCCTTTGACATATCCCCACCTTGATGTAGCTACTTTGGGTCAGTCTCATTGCAATGTAATTTTCTTTCCAGATGCTTGCTATTGTGTAATTGTATGTTTTCAAGCCTTTACTCCTTGCATTGTCTTTGTACAGATACCATCACCATGACATCCTCATGTGGGAATTTCAGAGTTGTGAGATTGACAAGTATCTGATGCAGTTCTGGCATACCAAGTGGACATGGATTGTTCAAGGTAATGTAGGTCACAGATTTGGAGTATATGAGACCTGTGCCAAGGCAACTTGAGCAGTGTTTGGATGGAGGGTCAGAAGTGCACATTGGACTTGTTTATTGTGCTGTGTTGAGCTGATTACATAATGTGTGTGATCATGTGTGCATGAAATATTTTGTCATCAATTGTAAGCAAGGCATTCACCCTTCACATACGCTAAACACTATTCTTGTATGACCTGTACCTTTTCGTAGATGTATTTCATCATTGCAGGCTACAATCTCTGTGCCACAACACCAACATTTGTTTGTGTCATACTACCAGATGCATGGTCATTGGATTATGATAGGCCTGTGATCAGGGAGAGACTGTTGTACTGCCCTCTGTCTCTACCTGGGTTTATGCTATGTTGGATTTCTTTGGTGTGGTATGTGATACCATCCACTTTTTAGCTTGCCTATTCTACAGGACAATGTCTGACAAGGCCCTTCCTTCAATGGTCTAGGGTGCTGTACATGTGTATGTGTCCCTTGACACAATATCAGTCAGCCATTCTTGGTTATGACAGTCCACACATTTCAACAGCCTATGTGCTGTACACTGGGATATATTTTATGCGACCAGGCACTTGTAGCAATGTGTTTGTGTGTGTTGATAGTAATCCTTAGCAAGACACTGTACCTGTTACATACCCCTCCTTGCATTAGTATCTTGTATCTTCCTCATTTGCTTCACATAGTCTTACATCTATACAACAGTATCCCTCCCTGGTACCCTGCCCCCACGGCAATATGCCCTTGCCAAAGGGTGCCTCCTTCCATTAGTTCCAGGACCATCATTGTCAGAGGTCTTGTGATGTGACTCAGGATCCTGGATTGGGGGGGCACAGGATGGTTGCCACTGTCCTAGGGACATAGGTTGGTGGGGTGAATGGCTGCCTGTGATAAGGAGGCAACGGGCTGGGAGTGATGTAGTGAGACTCCCTGTTAGTGTCAGACCAGGTTGTCCACATGGGCCAGAACTGGCTTCACGTCCAGACATCTCGGAATATCATCATCACTGAGGGCTTCATGCAGGGGGGCAGTGGCCGTCTCTTCTGTGGGCTCTGTGTGGCTAATGACAACTCAACCTGTTGCTGTGAAACATACAAAGTTTCTGGTTGTATTGTGATACCTACCTCAAAAAATAAACAGTGACATTTCGCAAAGGCATTGTACATAGTTGATTTGCAGGTTATCCTATGGTGACTGGTACCCATGCTATTGGTTGTATTGACCTGCAATCTGTGAAGCATGTCAGTTCCATTTAAGTCAAGCAGCTGCTGAAATGTGCAGATCATTAGCCCTTGGGAGAATGGCCTGAGAATGCCATCTTGCCACCAGTGCAGGGAAAACAGTATCTAGGCATGACATGTCTTTGGCGATTTTGAGACCTAGTTGATTGTTATGCAGGCAGACCAACTACTATGTTGTATATGTGATTGGAGTCATCATGTTGCCAGTGCATTGAGAATGTGCCTGCTGCCAATACCATTCTGGTGATGCACCTTGAGGCCTTCAGGATCATTTTTTGTACACTGAGAAAGGTGTCTTTCCTGTCCTCAATAGTTTCATCTTTGGTTAACAGGTGAAGATGGCGCTATGTAGCCAGACACATCTCAGAGTTGAGCATGATCTATACCTTGGTCCCTCCCAGGTGAGTAAACCTCAATTGAGAGTTAACAGGCAAGGGCATTTGGTCAACTGACCACTGTTTTGGTGCTTGGAGTTACTGAAACAGGGCCTCTTCGAAGCCATTGTCATGTCACTCTCCATACTGCACACACTTGACAGATGTTATCCTCCCTGGTGAGTGAACATCAATTGAGATTTCATAAATAGATAGAATTTGGCAAGTGAACATTGTTTTTGTGTTTGGAGTTAGGGACACAGGGCCTATTGGGTTTTAGGATCCGGTCACTTCCTCTACTTCCCCCCACCATATATAAGTTATACTCCCAGATGAGTGAACTTAATTTGAGAGTGCAGACACAGGGGTATTTGGGCAAGAGAATACTGGGCTTGTGTTCGGAGTGGAAAATACAGAGCCTCCTGGCCTTAACAGTCTTGTCACTCCCTCTACTTCATACACTTGATAACTGTCATCCTCACAGGTGAGTACACTCCATTTGTGAGTTCATGAAGACGGGTATTTGGAGAACTGAACACTGGGCTGGTGTTTTGAGTTAGTGATAGAGTGCCTCCTGGGAGTTGCAGTCAGATCACTTCCTCTACTACACACACTAAACAAATGGTATCCTCCCGGATTAGAACACTTCATTTGAGTGTTACAAACAAAGGTATTTGGACAAGTAAACACTGGTCTGGTGGTTGGAGTTAGAGAAACGGTGCCTCCTTGGAGTTGAAGTCATGTCACTTACACTACTCCCAAATACTTGACAAACGTTTTCCCCCCAGGTGAGTAAACCTCATTTGGTAATAGACAAACAGTGGTCTTTGGACAAGTGACCACTGGGCTGGTGTGTGGAGTTAAGGAAAAAGGGCCTCCTGGGAGTTGCATTCATGTAACTCCCTGAACTACACACATTATACAAATATTATCCTCCAAGGGGAGTCCACTTCAATTGAGAGTTCACAAACATTGGTATTTGGACAAGAGAACAATAGGCTGTTGGTTGGTTTTACAGACACAGGACCTGCTTGAATTTGCAGTCAGGTTACTCTTTCTACTTCCTTACACTTTACAAATGGTATCCTCCCAGGTGAATAAACTTAATTTGTGAGTTAACAAACAATGGGTATATGGCCAAGTGAACACTAGACTGGTTTTTGAATTACAGAAAAAGGGACTGCTGTGAGATACAATCAGCTCACTCTCTTTACTTCTGAACACTTGACAAATGTTATCCTCCCAGGTTAGTAAACGTAATTTGTAAGTTAACAAACATGGGTATATGGGCAAGTGAATCCTAGGCTGGTGGTAGGAATTACAGAAACAGGGCCTGCTGGGAGTTGCAGTCATGTCACTCTCTCTAGTCTAATCACAATATACAAATGTTATCCTCAAAAAGGTCTTTGGAGAAGAGGACACTGGGAAGGCTGGGTGGAGTTACAGTAACAGTGCATCCTGACCTTAGCAGTCATGTAACTACTACACACACTATACAAATGGTATCCTCCCAGGTGAGTACAATTCAATTGCGAGTTGACAAACAAGGGTGTTTGAAGAAGGGAACAGTAAGCTTGAGGTTTGAGTAAAAGTAGCAGTGCCTCCTGGGAGTTGTAGTCATGTCAGTCTCTGTTCTACCTACACAATGCTAATGTTATCCTCCCATGTGAGTACACTTCAATTGGGAGTTAACAAACAAGGGTATTTGAAGAAGGAAACACTAGTCTGGTGTTTGGAGTTGTAGAACAGTGCCTGCTGATAGTTGTAGACTTAGAACTCCCAGTAGTACACACACTCTACACAAATGCTCTCACCCTAGGTTAGTACACTTCAATTGTGGATGCCAAACAGGGGTCTTTGGACTGGTGGACAATGGGGTGGTGAGTAGATTGGCAGTAAATGTGGCAAAAGGTGAGCAGTAAGCATGAATGACATGGTGTTTTGTTGACATTTTTTGTGTTGTGACTTATCAGACTCCACTCCCCCAGGTATTCCTGTCAAGTCCTCAGGATGCAGGGTGGCAAAGACCTTCTCCTCCTAGGGAAATAAATGTGATAGGGCAGTGGTAGGGTCACTGCCAGTCTTCTTGACCAGCAGCTGGTACCTGGAGACCAGGGAATGGATCTTGCCCATGAAGTAATTCCACCTCTTCCTTATGTCCTCCTTTGTGCATAAGGTGGTGCCTACAGCATTGACTCTGTAGACTATCCTGTCCCACATTTCTATTTTCCTACTGAGAGGACTGTGCTGGACTTGTGCTCCAAACAATTGTGGCTCTACTCTTATTGTTTCATCCACCATAACTCTAAACTCATCCTCAGAAAAACATTGATTTTTAGAACGTGACATGATTGAATTTGAAAACACAAATGTGACAGTGACTTACTAATAGGGGAAGTGCAAAAGTGTGTGCCTGGAAAAACGTGTGTGCTGGGTGTGAAAAGAGATCGTGAGTAAAAAATGGTTCCTAGTATCTGTGCTGCTGTGTTGAATAATTTCTCTGGCTTCTGTGTTTTTGCATTGGTGATGCAGAGGATTGTGGTGTGTGCAGGGCTGTGTTTTATAGTGTCCTTTGCATGTGTGTCCAGTGTGGCAATGTGTGTAGGCTGTGTTGTTTTCAAATCCATCCAATATGCAGTTGTGTATTACTTTGGTGACCGTGAACCACTATGGTTCAGACCGCCATTGGCTGACTGCTATGGGTACTCGCCACTGCGACTTTGGGATTGTAATACAGTCAGTGGTTGGTCTCTGTGCTGTACGGCTGGAGGTCAGACCACCCATTTCAGGGCCTTGCGTCGCTGCAGGCCTGCCTTTTTTGGTTGGCGGTCGGTTGTCTTGCCTATATAACTCCTAATACGGTGGTCTGAGAGACTGCCAACATGGCTGTCTTTTTAGGACACATCCATTTTAGTGACTTGGCTAAATAAGTTATAGCCATTGTTGGTGTCAGAAATTCGATCACAGTTTCTGAATAATCACCAAACAAGTGTTCAGGCAAGATTGGCAGTTGATATGACTGATAGAGGGGAATGAGTGGAGATAGGAATTATCCCTGTCTCATTATATGTGCATTCAACGCTGTGAATTGATGATGCCTGTCCAAGATGCTGGCTAATAGAATATTTGACCCAAAAACAATTATGCTCATATTGGTGAATTGCACATCTATTATGGTTAAAATGAAAGTGAATTATTAACTTTCTCCACCAACCCTGTTGTTAGAATGCTGAGGCAGAGATGGCCATTACCAGCCAACATATTTCCCTAATGAAGAAACTACTACTAATTTACATATATATATGGCAACTAATGTTGTCTTCCTATAAATGCATTGCACAAAGTCTTTCTTTAAAAAAAATACATTTTATGAATCCGTGGATCTGTCACAAATCTTTGGACTAATAAGGGATCTGCCAGCTATATTGCACACCATCAATATTAAAACAACACAGCATTTCACATAAACATATGCTATTGGAATTTGTATCACTGCCTGAGTGCGGCTGTGTGAGTAGCTGTGTGTGTGACTGTGTGGGTGTTTAAATGGCTATATGGGTGTGTGATTGGATATGTGACTGGCTGTGTGGCTATGTGAGTAGGTGCGTGAAGGGCTGTCTGAGTGGTTTTGTGGGTCTGTAAGTGGATGTGTGAGGGGCTGTATGGGTGTGTATGTGAGTGTGTGAGTGGTTGTATAGGCGAGTAAGTAGTTGTGTGAATTTGTGAGTGGTTATAGGAGTGGCTGTGTGGGCCTGTGAGTGGTTTTGTGGGCATGTGAGTGGACGGTTGAGTGGCCTTGTGGGAGTGCAAATGGGTGTGGGAGTGGTTGTATGGGCATGTAAGTGGTTGTTTGGGTAAGTATGTGAGTGGGTGTATTAGTGCTGCGTGGGTATGTGAGTGGGTGTGTGAGTGATTTTGTAGGTCTATGAGTGAGTGTGTGAGTGGCTGTATTGGTGTATGAGTGGTGTATGAGTGAGTGCATGAGTGGTTGTGTGGGTGTGTAAGTAGGTGTGTGAGTTTATGATTGGGTGTGTGAGTCTGTGAGTGGGTTATGTGTTTCTTTAATTGGAGTTTGGATCTGGAGTTCTATCCAAGTACACCTGAATCCGTGAGGGTCTGAGAGGATCTGGGGATCCTTGTGTGCTAAAAAAAAATTCTGGACAACTTCTTGCCCATGAGCTGTCACTCACAGATAGCTCCATCAGTCACAAGAGGGGAGAAAACCTCTACCTTGACCTCTTCTATCACTTTGAAATTTTATTTTCTCCATTGGGAACCGAGCCCTGAAGAACAAAACGGCAGCTGCAACCTTTCTCTCTGGTTGCAGCCAGCCAATCATGGCATGTTTGTTGGTGGGTAGATCGCGAATCCACCCGGATCTGTTGCAGATTCATGTCCATAGATATACATAAATAATTTTACTTTCATAACTCCAAAACTATTAAATAGATTACGCCAAATTACAAAAAGCACTCTCTCTTGACCAATATCTAGATTTCTGTCAAATTTGATGTAATTCTGTTCAGCAGTTTAGGTTGTAGTTGTGTCTAAAATCTCTCTGGGAAATTACATTGATAAAAACATGTTTTGGGACCCTCCCCTTTTTCCTGGCCCTCAGTTAACGGATCACCCCAAAACTTCAGACAGTAGCTGAAGTGAGTGGCAAACTAGGTTTGAAAATATGTCAAACGGCACCAAAGGTATTAACAAAAAAAACTATTTTTCCATGGAAACTATGTCCCAACTATAACTACCTACTGGTGACCACCAGCAGGTAGTACATAGATATATGTATATATATATAGATAGATAGATAGATAGATAGATAGATAGATAGATAGATAGATAGATAGATAGATAGATAGATAGATAGATAGATAGATAGATAGATAGATAGATAGATAGATATGTTTGTGTATTTGTAAACATTTGCAAATATATGATAAATAGATATATTTCCCATGCCGGTTAAGAGACCTTGATAAATATGGCTTAAACCTGAACAATAACAACTTCTCAAACAAAGAAAGAGAAATAACACCATGTTTTGCAGGGAGGCATTGACATGGCATGAAAGATTGTCTAGTTGTATGATTGGTTGGACAGAGTGGATATGGCATGCACATATGTTTAACAATTAAGTAGCATGATGGAAGGATGTGTTGAGGAATGCAGGACAGAGAAATTATATAGATAAGGTCATCCATTACAAATTACATTAGTTCAATGATGAACATAGGTTTTATCGTACATTACACATCTTGAAACTGATTTAAAGAATAATATAGTTTAAATTGCAATTAATATTTATCAGGTTATGCCATCACTGTATGGCCAGTCTACATTTTGGTTCACTGGTTGAAGTAGAAGAGGAGGTTGTGGAGGTTGGAGAATGGGAAGACAATGGCGGACCATCAAAGTAAATGATGAAATTATATTACTGTGACTTTAGAGGCCTAATTAAATACAACTAATAACATAAATTATGAGTATTTTTTTTTATCTCAATACATACAAAACAATACATTACTGTCAATCTTATAGTACAACAACAAAGACATAAAACATTTCTGAGTGTTTTGATGACAGTTAGGGAGGGTTAGGGAAGATCAGCAAGGGCTTAGGAAGTGATTTCCATCCAACCACAAAGGAGTAAGCCCATAGATAGTCACAAACTGCACTTCTATAGTTAAGACATCCAAAAAGAGACCAAAAGCAGTAATAAAATACTCAAACTTAGCTGGAGTAAGCCTGCACCACACAGGGCCAATCACAGGCATTACAACCCACTCCCATAGAAAATAATGGAGTTTGGGATTTAAAATAAAACCCCACAGGGAATACATTCATATTAAATTATATTAAAATATAATAAACTACTTTCAATAAATTCTATATCACTTTTATGTAGGAATTATTTTTATTTCAAACTTCTTCACAGTTGGGTCATAGATCGCTAAACGATATATTATAGAGAAGATAAAAAAAATTAAAATGCTTACTGAACAAAAAAAAGGATTAACATATGTTTAAATTTTTATGCTAAGTATTAATGCAAAACAACTTCATATATTTATATTAACCCCTTCCCCGCCAAGGATGTAATGGTTTCATCGTGTGGTGCACTGCTCAGGTGCCAGGGACGTAACCTTTAAGCACGCCCCATCTAATGACATCAGTGCACGATCGCACGCTGACATCATTAGAGGGCGCCCACCTTCTTCTCCCTTGTCGCACTAGAAGCAAACGGCTTCCAGATCGACGAGGGAGAACAAGGTGAGTTTCTCCTGCAGCAGGGGGTGGGATTCCTGTAAAACAAGCATCGGGAAAAGGAAAGGGTTTCCCTTTCCCTCGATTTCTCTTTCAGCATGCGATCAGGAAGCAGGAATGGCCGCTAGACACCAGGGATTATTTATTTATTCAATTTCCTGTTGCCGTGAGCGGCCCCTTGGGCAAGGGTTGCTCCCCTAAGGGAGCATAATGTTTGCAGATCAGCCTTTTTTTTTAGGCCCATCTGCCACCAAGGGGGGCAGAAGCCACTAAGGCACCAGGGATTTTTTTTTTGTCAAGTTCAGTACTGGGGAGAAGCCCATTGGGCAAGGGTCACTCCCCTTTGCAGGCAATATGTTTTATGCCATTTATGCCCTTTTGGGGCAGATTGGCCTAATATTTTTAAGACGATGACACCAAGATTTTTACTTTTTTTGTGTGGGGGTGGCCCCTTGGGTAATTGTCACTCCCCAAAACGGGTCACAGCACTGTAGGCAATTTCTGCCCCCCTTAGGGCCAAATCGGCGTATTTTGGTTTAGTCCCATCTGCCCCCAAGGGATGTTGAAGCCACTAAGCACCAGGGATTGTTTTTGTTTCATTTTTTTGTGGGGGGTGGCCCCTTGGGCAAGGGTCACTCACCTTTGGGGGCCAATATATCTGTTGCCATTTCTCCCCCCAATTATTTTTAGGCCGATCTGCCCGAAGGGGGCAGAAGCCACTAAGGCACCTGGGATTCTTTTTGTTTAATTTTCTATTGTGTGGGGTGGTGGTCCCTTGGTCAAAGGTCACCCCCTCAAAGAGGGCACATGACTGCTGGCCACTTCTGCCCCCAAAGGGGGCAGATTGACCTATTATTTTTAGACCCAGTTGCCCCAAAGGGGGGCAGAAACCACGAGACACCAGGGGAAATTTCTAAATGTTTGGTGGCTGGGTGTTGTCGACTGGCAAAGTATTTGCATTTGTGATTACAATGTTTATTTATCCTTTTTGTTCTAGTTCGAAGCTTTTGCTTCCTTTGCTGTGACTCCTTGCGGTTTTGGCAGTGGTTGACCAGCAGTTTGCGTAGTTGCATGTTTTAGGTAAGAAAAAACAATTTACTTCAAATGACTATTGATGCCATGCATGAATGACATTTTGTAAGTGGTGTACTAAATGAAGGACTGTGTGTGAAATTGTCCTTAGATTAGTGCACAATGATATTTGTGTTGTCTTATGCATAATTTTCTTTTCTTTTTTCTTTTTAGTGGGATATCATTGGTGATTGCTGTGGCTGTTCAGAGTAGTTGCTGGTGAGTCTAGCTTTTTCAGGCAAGTAAGTGGTATCGTTTTTGAGTATATAACTCTTAGTGTTAAAGCCACACTTTGTTTATTATTTATTTTATACAGTGCTGGTTGTTAGTGGTGCATTTGTCCAGTGACTTTTCGTAGGAAGGATCATGGCGAGCCACAGGGTGACCGCCCAGCAGGTTGTTGGTATGCTTTTTGAGTCGTCTTCTGACCATGATTATGAGATTGACTCTGTATCTGAGGCAGAGGAAGAAGTGCAAGATTCTGGAAGTGAATTTTGTGTCAGAGAGGAATCATCTGATGATGACACCACTCTCGGTGCTCATGAAGTGCCTGTTTTAGAGGAAGACACTGATGTGCCAATAGTGCAGCAGCAAGTGGCTGAAAGGCTTCCCATTGGAAGACCTGACCTCTGGGTTGCCCCAAGCATGGAACAGCCAGAGTTGCCTGCCTTTGCTGGCACTAGTGTTTGAGGGACAATGCTGTCAGACTTAGGCCACACTCTAGAGCTGTAGTGAATACTAGTTTTTTTTAAAGGGATACAGGAGTTAGCTCAGCCTTTGGCCTGCAGACTCGTGTCCCCGTCACTTAGTGACTTTTACTTTACTAACCTTGCTCTGTTTTAGGGCATCTATTTAATTAAATCTTTTAAGATGGCTGCCTTGTTTTTAGTTAGGCCCATGTTTTAGTTTGCGTTATCAGTGACACTGCGCTAAGGTGTCAATATCAAGGGACAAAGATAAAAAAACTGTAGGTGTTCACATTAGGTACTTTCCCTCTTCACGCTTTCAAGGGAATTGTTTGTATGAATTACCGTTCCAAGCATGCCTTGTTATCTATTGTTTGGGAACAGACCTACATGGGGGTCCATTCAGATCTGTATAAATACTCCTCACTTAAGTAGATAGTCAGAGGGATTCTGACCAGATGCCATCGCTGCTACTGATGCTGCACGTCGCCTTCCCGCTGACCCAGTCTTCGTATCCCTACAGAGTCTGAGCTAGAGACCTAGTTCCAAGGTAACAAGTTGGGGGCTCTTCTCATGGACATGACATTGGCAGATTAGATTTCACATACCTAGCTCTCTTTTAGGTTAGAGGTTAGGTTCATTATGCTTGGGTATGAGGACATATCTCATACTTTGTCATTATATATTATTGCAAGATGGTGGGGGTCTTTGTATTAATGACTCTTGCCTTTACCATTCTGTTCCTTGCACTGTTCATTATCCTAATCATTGCGCCCATGCAACTTATCGCAGATTTCAGTTTTGCTAAATGAAACCTATTAAAACTTTACTGCATCCTCTTCAGTGCCTGTGTGTGATTGAGACATGTTGTTAATGTGAGAAAGGGGTAATCTCCGTTTAACCACGGCACTCCCTGAGATGTCACACTCTAGAGTCCATGCGTAAAGGCTGCCACAAATCACCTTTTACTGTTTGGGTTTTTGGTGAGGTGCTGCTTGTGAGCCAGGAGGGTTGGGACGACAGTTGCGACTTGTGTTAGGATTGGCATAGTCGCCTACAAACATAAGTACTGTCATCCTTAAACTGTCAGAGTCACCAGATTCTCGGGGTCTGTGCACGTTCCCAACACGTCCACCACTGAACAGCTCCAAGACTCTGGTAGATAAATCACAGAGACTGAGAGAGTTCAAGAGGGGAAGAGGGGATTATGAAGGGAACAGCTGGGAAGGAGAACTGTAGTAAGAAAAAGGTTAGAATACACAATATGAAAATTATATCTCCTGAAATCTATACTAGACTATGATTCTAAGCCTAGTCACTCTGAAAATGTGAACAATCTAAGAGTTAAGTTTAAAATGACTAATTTTCAAGATGGCTGGATACCTGTATGGTAATCAAGATGAATTAAATGAAAACGTTCTTATTCAAGTACTTTCCTTTACATGAGGATCAGAAAAACATTCTGACTAAATTTTAAACCAGTCATATAAATCCTGTTTTGAGAATATATACTAGGACCATACAATATTGCATCTAGAAACTCTGGCCTTCTGTGTACTCTTAAAATGTTTCAACACAAATTGTGCATATTGCAGATATATATATATATATATATATATATATATATATATATATATATATATATAGTAAACACCATAAAAGGATTGTGCACCATGAATAACACAATATGGATTCAGGAAACAAATCACATAACTTGTCAACTCGAATATTACATAATAAATATCTTAGAATAGTGGCATACAATAAACAACATGAAATAAACTGGAGGAGAGAATCGTGCGTCTTGCCGATTCGAGTGTCACCATGTAAAATATCAAGAAATGGTAGCACGCAATGAATATCAAAGTCAAATCATCATTAATCAAATCGCGCATCTTGCCGATTCGTAAAACACAATGTAAATGTCAAGAAATAACAGCTCACAATAAATAACAAGATCAAAGTACAATGAAACGAATCGCGCTTCTTTTGCCGATTCTTAAGCCACCATGTAAATGTCAGGAAATGGTAGCGCGCAATGAACAACAAAGCTAAATCCTCATGAAACGATTTGCGCGTCTTGCCAATTCATAAAACATCATGTAAATGTCAAGAAATAGTAGCGCGCAATGGACAACAATGTTTAAACACCATAAAACAAATCACGCGTCTTGCCGATTCTTAAGCCACCATGCCAATGTCAAGAAATGGTAGCACGCAGTGAATAACAAAGTCAAACCTTTATGAAACAATTTGCGCGTCTTGCCTATTTGTAAACTACCATATAAATGTCAAGAAATGGTAGCGCGGAAGTAATCTGTTACTCTTTTAAGAATTAAACCAAGAATATGAAAATTCTCAATAACGGTGTTGGGACAGTCCAACCACCGTCTTACCGCCTGGAACAATGATCACCAATGAAGGATGAAGGGCAGAAGACTGTAAGATCCAAATAGGCTGCCGGGACAGAAGCTCAGGAAGAAGCTGCTGCTCTGCACTGGGACCTCTGAATAGTGAGCACTGGGAGTTGGGCTGGCTCTCTTTTATAGAGTCTTGGCGCAGCCCAGAACCACGCCCAGGCATGTTGCAGGGAAAGTCTCTGGAAGGCCCTGGAAAGGGGCCACACCCTAACACACTCTGAAAACCTGCAGCAATACATTGCAAAGGAACAGTATTTGTAAGCATAGTAAAAATAAGTTTCAGGATTGAACTCTGCAATGCAAAAGGTTAAACCACAACATATCAGCACAATGCATAAATTAAGTTATTTTGAGAGTGCTGGGTTTTTGCATTTTTGTCACCAATAGAGCGCGTGCTGCTCTGGTGTTGACATAAACCAGCAGTCTTGCCTAGAGCAAGAGTCAAACTACAACAGAGTTAGCAGGTGGATTCCTACAAATCTGGAAGAGTTGAAAAAGTTCTTGGGTTTAACTTTTTTGATGAGGCTAATAAGGAAGCCATCACTGTCTTCATATTGGTCTACTAGTCCCTTAATGGCAACTGCTATATTCCCTGCAACCATGACTTGTAAACGGTATGAGCTTCTTCGGATGCTGCATTTTGTTGATAATGTTTTAGCCTTGCCAATAGAACACGCTGATTCTGACCGTCTTTTTAAGATTAGACCTGTCCTTGATCATTTTGTAGATCGTTTTTCAGAGGTCTATGTTCCAGGGAAAGAAATAGCTGTGGATGAGTCTTTGGTCGTTTCCAAGAGTCGTTTGGTTTTTAGGCAGTATGGGCCAGATGTAGGTAGGTCCGATTTTGCGAATCGGAAATTGTGAATCGGTGCGACTCGCAATTTCCGATTTGCAAAATCGGATGCAGAACGGTGTCTCAGACACCGTCTGCGAGTCGCTATGGGGTCGCAAAGACCCACCTCATTAATATTAATGAGGTGGGTCTCATTTTGTGACCCCACAGCGAGTCCCTGCACTCACAGGGATGGTGGCCTGCTGAGGACAGCAGACCTCCATGTCTGTGACTGCTTTTTAATAAAGCTGTTTTTTTAAAATTTATTTTGCAGCCCGTTTTCCTTAAAGGAAAACGAGTTGCAAAATAAAAAAAATAACAAAACCATTTGGTTTCGGTTTTTCAGAGTAGGCAGTGGTCCATTGGACCACTGCCTGCTCTGAAAAACCCTTTTTGGCAACATTCACAAAGGGCAAGGGGTCCCATGGTGACCCCTTCCCTTTTGCGAATGGGTTACCGCCAGTGTGACACTGGTGGTAACTGCAAATTGCTTTGCGACCGCGTTTGCGGTCACAAAGCAATTTAGCATAGCGATGCGATTCGCAAATAGGAAGGGGACACCCCGTCCTATTTGCGAGTCAAATTCACAATTTGAAATTGTGAATGAGCATCGCAATCGGCATTTTGCATGGCGCAAACTGCGATTTTCGCAGTTTGCACCACGCAAAATGCTTGCTACATCTGGCCCTATATTCCTAGCAAGAGGGCACGGTATGCAATTAAAATGTATTTGCTGTCTGAAAGTAGTACAGGATATGTTTATAATTTCTGGGTCTACACTGGTAGGGATTCCAGTATTGACCCCCCGCTTTTGGAGATAGTGAAAACATTGTGTGGGAACTTGGTAGATGACTGTTTAACAAAGGTCACCATTTGTATGTAGATTACTTCTCCACTGTAGTACATTTATTCAGGGAATTGTTCAGAGTGGACGCTCTTGCTTGTGGCACAATCCGCTCTCACTGGAAAAGCTTTCCAAGGGAGCTTGTCTGTAAAACACTTCAGAGGAGACAGTGCAGTGCCTTGCGGAATGATGAGCTGCTCGCTTTGAAATTTGCAGATGGGAAGGACATGCTAATTACCATCCATGATGAGAGTACTTCACCTCTGGCTCTTTAGGGTCAGGTTGCTGAAGTGCGCCAACCTGTGTGCATTTTAGACTACAATAAGCACATTGGCGGTGTTGTTAAAGTAGATTAGAGGTTGGAACCTTACACTGATGTTTGTAAGGCTTGCGTTTGGTATAAGAAATTAGCAATTCATCATTTTCATTTGGCAACTTTTAATGCTTTTATTGTGTTCAAGAATAATTCTCCAGAGTCAAGGATGACATTTGTGAAATATCAGGAGTCTGTCATAGCGAGCCTTGTTGTAGTGGAACAGGCAAGAGTTCCTAGAGAAGCAGTGGTGGAGGATATGGCTAGATTGAAAGAGTGCCACTTTGCTTGGCACATTCCTTCCACACTCAAAAAAGATGTTCCCTCTAAGAAATGTAGAGTCTGTACTAGAAGAGGTATCCGGAGGGAGACTCGTATGTACTGCACCGACTGTCCTTCAAGGCCTGGCCTGTCTGTGGGTGGCTGTTTCAGTAGTTACCACACCTAAAAAAGTATTGGGAACTAATGTGAGCGTAAGCTGTCTGTTTTATATTTTCATATGTTCAGTTTCATGGTTGGCATTACTGTCATGTATTTAGTTAGAAATTTTGTGTTTCTAGTTTTGTACTTATTTATAATTAGTTAGTGGTTTCTTTGTTGTTTTAAAAAAAATATAAGTGATGGTGTGCACGGAGTGGCGCTTGACTGGCGGTGTGCATGCAGTGGCACTTGGCTGGCGGAGTAAATAGTGATTTGCTGTTGGCCACTACAAGACTCTGCTAACCAAATGCCAGTCCACAGTAATTAACAGTGCAGTTCATTTTTGTGAAATCTCTTGTTGTTAAATTTTGATCTACTGAACCATCACTCACCCTCGTGCCAAATCAAAACAGTATGTGTGGTAAAAATGAAAAAACCTGCTCTGCTGTAATCAGGAGCTGAAGCACACCCGTGACATGCTAGGTGTTTCGGGTGGGACCCCGATGATGAAACATGTCACAAACTAGGTTGGTGAGTGAGGGGTCTTTTTAACATAACCAAAGTGCATTGCCTTTCACAATTTTAGCGTTTAGAACATCACAGAAGGATGTAGACACATCAAAATGATCTATTGCAAAACGTTTTGCAGAGGGGGTCAATTGAGAAAGAAAATTTTGGGGGGATCCACATGGGCCATACCTCCCTGGACTCCTCTGGGTGTCTAGATTTAAAAAATGTCTGGGTTCGGTAGGTTTCCCTAGATGACTGCCGCACCTGGGACCAAAAACGCAGGTGCCCCTCCTCCTGCAAAAACAGGTAATTTTGTTAAAGGTCATTTTGATGTGTCCACGTTGTGTTTTGGAGCATTTCCTAAAGCAGGCATCACACAAGTGAGGTACCATTTTTATCGGGAGACCTGGGGGAACGCTGGGTACAAGGTCATTTGTGTCTCCTCTCAGATTTCAGAACTTTCTATCACGTCAATGTGAGGAAAAAGTGTTTTTGTGCCAAATTTTGAGGTTTGCAAAGGATTCTGGGTAACAGAACCTGGCGAGAGCCCCACAAGTCACCCCATACTGAATTTCCCTGTGTGCCTAGTTTAAAAAAATATATAGGTATTCTAGATTTCCCTAGGTGCTGGCTGAGTTAGAGTCCAAAATTCACAGCTAGGCACTTTCCAAAAAACAGGTCAATTTTGTTAGTGAAAATGTGATGTGTCCATGTTGTGTTTTGGGGTATTCCCTGTCACGGGCAATAGGGCTACCCACACAAGTGAGGTACCATTTTTATCAGGAGACTTGGGGAAATGCTGGGTGGAAGGACATTTGTGGCTTCTGTCATTTTCCAGAACTTCCTATCACCGAAATGTGAGGAAAAAGTGTTTTTTTCTGCCAAATTTTGAGGTTTGCAAAGGATTATGGGTAACAGAAACTGGCGAGAGGCCCACAAGTCACCCCATCCTGGATTCCCTCACGCGTCTAGTTTTAAAAAATGCAGAGGTTTGGTAGTTTTCCCTAGGTGCCGGCTGAGCTTAAGGCCAAAATCCACAGCTAGGCACTTTCCAAAAAGCACGTCAAAATTCAATGTAAATGTATGAGGTGTCCATGTTGCGTTTCCTCTTGCGGGCATTAGGCCTACCCACACAAGTGAAGTAATATTTTTGGGAGGAGACTTGGGGGAACACAGTATGTAAGAACAAGTGTTATTGCCCCTTGTCTTTCTCTAAATTTTTTCCTTCCAGATGTAAGACACTGTGTAAAAAAGATGTCTATTTGAGAAATGCCCTGTGATTCACATGCTAGTAAGGGGACCCCGGAATTCAGATATGTGCAAATAACAACTACTTCTCAACACCTTGGGGGTCATTATGACCTCGGCGGTCTTTTTGCAAGACCGCCGAGGGGCCGTTGTGCGGAAGACCGCCTGTGCAGGCGGTTTGCCGCTCGGCGTATTATGACTGTTGGCTGCTCTCCGTCGTTTTTCCGACGGAGAGCCACCAACAGCCATACTGGCAGGTGGCGGGGAAGTGGAGGTTGCTCCACCTCCACCGCCACGCCAACAGAACACCGCCCAGTGAATCACGTCCTGTGATTCGCTGTGGCGGTGTTCTGTTGGCGGTGTGGTGTCGGCGGAGCTGCCCCCATGGCTCCCGTCCCCTCCCGGAGGATCGATGGACCAGGTAAGTCGATCGACCGTTAGGGGAGGGGGGTGGAGGGTGTTGTGTGTTGTGTGCATGCATGGGGGTGTGCATGTGTGTATGTAGAGGGGGTGTGTGAGTGCGTGCATGCTTGCGGGGGTGTTGTGTGTATGGGAATGAGTGCGTGTATGTCTGTGGGTATGTGTGTATGGATGTGTGCGTGTATGTGTGAATGTGGGTGTGCGTGTCTGACTGTGTGTGTGGATGTTGGCATGTATGTCGAGGGGTGTGTGTGTGTGTTGGTGGTGCCTGCATGCATGTCGGGTGTGTGTGTGAGTTATGTGATGTTGGGGGTCGGGTGGGGAGGGGTGCCCTGCCACCTTTGGGGGGTGGCAGGGGTGGTGGGGGGTGTAGGGGAGGGAGTCGGGGTAGGGGGTGGGGGCGACCCCTATCAGTGCCAGGGAAGGAATTCCCTGGCACTGATAGTGCTTACCGTCATGGATTTCATGGCGGTTCAAACCGCTGGAAATCCACGGCGGTAAGCCGGGTCAAAATACCGCCCGGCGGTATAGTGACGGCTGCCGGGCTGGAGACCCAGGTCTCCAGCCCGGCGGGCGGAACGGAGAACCGGCGGATGACCATGGCGGTAACCGCCATGGTCATAATTCCCCAAGGTAAGACCGCCAGCCTGTTGGCGGTCTTACCGCCGGTTCTCCGCCATCCGCCAGGGTCGTAATGACCCCCCTTATCTTGTGTCCATTTTGGAAATACAAAGGTTTCCCATATCTTTCACTCTTTATATTTCACCTAATGAACTGCTGTATTCCCGGTAGCCATTGAAAACCCATTACAAGGTGCAGCTCCTTTATTGGCTCTGGTTACCTAGGATTCTTGATAAACATGCAAGCCCTTTATATCCCTGCAACCAGAAGAGTCCAGCAGATGTAACTCTATCTTGCTTTAAAAAATCTACCATAGCTGGAAAAAGTTCTAGAAGACAATGTGGACAGAAATTGCTCTTTTTTCACCTCAATATTATTTCAGCTGTTACTTTCTGTAAGAAAACCTTGAAGGATCTAAACACATGTCCCCTTGCTGAATTTAGAATTTGATCTACTTTTCAGAAATGTTTAGCTCTCCGGGATCCAGCACTGGTTTCACACCCATTTTTGTCACTAACTGGGAGGCGGCTAAAAGCACAAAAAATAGTTAAAATGGGGTATGTTCCAGTAAAATGTCAAAATTGTGTTGAAAAATGTGGTTTTCTGATTCAAGTCTGCCCGTTGCTAAAAGCTGGGAAGATGGTGATTTTACCACTGCAAACCCTTTGTTGATGCCATTTTCATGGAAAAACACATGCTTTCTTCAGCAGCCCTGTTTTCCATTTTTCTGAAAAAAATGAAATTTTAGCTGTATTTTGGCTAATTTCTTGGTCTCCTCCAAGGGAGCCCACAGACTCTGGCTGCTTCTGGAATCCCTAGGAGCTTGGCTGGGTCCTTGAGACTCTGGTCATTTGTGCAGGACGGGGGGAGGGGTATGGAAGATGTCAGTGTGGGAAAGGAAACGCTTTTTAGGGACATTGGGGCAGGAAGAGGGAAAAGTAATGGAAGTGGAAAATGAGGGAGTGGTTGTTGGAGGTGTTTGTCTGCTGGATTTGGGTGCAGGTGAATGGGTTGTATGCTGTTGTGTGGTGGATAGCTGTTGGGTGACTGAGTGCTTGTGTTTGTGTACTTTAGGAGGGGGGACAGACACAGTGGCAGAGGACACAGGCACGTGTGCATGGATGTTGTGGAGGTGTCTGCAGTGAGGTGTGGTGATGATGTTGGTAGTGGATGATGCTGATGTAGTGCATGCAGGTGTGAGTGTGGACATAATTGGGTGGGAGGTGAAGGAGGAGGGGAAAACTATGGAAATAGTGGACGTTGTTGTGTCTGCAACTGGATGGTGTTTGTGTGAGTGCCCGTAGATGAAGTGTGGTGCTTGTGTTTGCCTGTGTGTTGTCTTGTGTGCATGCCTGTCTGGCTGTGTGCTTGGGATGGGTTGGGGTTGAGGAGAATGGGACTGGGAAGTGGAAGTTGGAGGAAGGACGTCTGAAACAGGAACAATGGCTGCCATTAGAGAGGAGGCCAGAGCCTGGATCGATCTCTGTTGGGCCGTCAATCCACAGTGAATGCCCTCCAGGAATGCATTAGATTGCTGCATCTGGGCGGCAAGCCCCTGGATGGCATTCACAATGGTTGATTTCCCTACAGAGATGGATCTCAGGAGGTCAATAGCCTTCTCACTCAGGGCAGCAGGGCTCACTGGGGCAGGGCCTAAGGTGCCTGGGGCAAAGAAGATGCCCACCCTTCTGGGTGAGCGGGCACGGGCAACTCGCTGAGGGGCTGCTGAGAGGGTGGTGCTGGTACAGTGGTGGCGGCTGTAGCTGGGTGGTCACAGAGGTGTCCGCTACCACCAGGGAGCTCCCATCGGAGGGTTTATCTGAGTCTGTGTTGTCCCATCCAATCTCCGCCGTGGTGCTCCCCTCCATCCCACTGATGCCCTCTGCGTCAGCGGACTGTGGCTCCAGGGTCCTGTGGGATGCAGCTCCCTCTCCCGCTGGTGCCTCTGCTCCTCTGCCAGATGATGCTAATGCACATAAGGACAAGAAAGGGGGAGAGAGAGACAAAGGATACACTGGGTCAATGACTGCTCCAACACCAACGTTGGGGTACACAGCACCCACACACACAGGGTACAGGCCTACGCACTATGCATTGGTAGCAGTGATATTGGTAGCCACCAAGGCATGAGGAGAAGCACACACCGCCAACTGCAGCACACCTGGGACCCACACAGCCCTCACCAGTAGTAACAAGCTAGGTAGGCAGTATTTCGCATTCAGATCCTTAGCCACCAGAGGTCATGTGCTGCTATGTCTGGCCTGGACTAGTGGCAGCCACTGACCCACAACCATCAACCAGACACCACCCCTCCAGCCTTAAGCATCAATAATGGCCACTGTACTTACCACCTTGTGGATGCTGTGATGCCCTCCAGCGACCATCAAGCTCAGGATAGGCCACCACCAGTATGCGGGCCATCAGGGGGGTCAGGGTCCGACGGGCACCCCTTCCTCGTTGGGAGGCCATCCCCAGCTGGACCTCTGAAGTCTTCCGTGCCCAGCGGCTCAGGTCCTCCCACCGTATCTGACAGTGGGTGCTCCACCTGCCATAGACCGCATCTCCTTGGCGAAGGCACGCAGTATACCCTTCTTTTGATAAACAGTCCAGCCAGTAACACGAATGGCCCACCATACCCGTTTTCTTCACCATTGGCACACACATAGCCCAGCACACAATGTGTACACCACCAAGAGGACATCCACCCACCCCCCTTACACGATGCCTTCACACACAACTCCATGCATTCATGCCACAAGCATCGTGCCCACAGTGTACTCACCTGTTGGTCTGGAGGCCCATACAGTAGTCCGTACTGGGGTAGGACCCCATCCACCATCCTCTCCAACTCCTCAGAAGTGAAGGCTGGGGCCCTTTCCCTGGTCACACGGACCATGGTAGGTTCCAGACACAGGTCACAGCAGCACATGTAGAGTAGGTCCTCTCCTATGGAAGGTCAGGAAACAAGTGAGGAATATGGCGGTCACGTCCATGGCAGTGCATACCGTCACCATCAGCGTAGATCACCATTGGCCACTGTACCCCATAGGGCCCAATTACAAACAATGAGGAGTTGTATGGTGGTTCCCAACTGCCTACCACCATGGGGCACCACGTCAGCGGCATTACCTCACTTCCACCTGTTCCTCCACACAGGACAGGAGGACGCCATTTCATGGGAGGAACAGGCCTATGGTTTAACGCTGCGTCACAGGATAAATAGGCATGTACTTGAAAATGTCCCTGTCCCATAACATGATTGCAGATTGCGGACTACTGTTGTGGCTCCATTGTTCAGTTTGGGCCAGCCTCCTCACTCTTTTGTCCCTTAGATACCTACCGCTGCAGATGAATAGGAGATAGAGACATACCCCGTGTACAGACCCCTGGTGAACTTGGCTACACTGGAGGACAGGCACATTATCCTCACCTATAGACTGGACAGGGCCACAATCACAGAACTGTGTGCCCAATCGGAGCCCCACCTGATATCTGCTATCCATCAGCCCATTGGGAAAACCCCTCTTGTGCAAGTGCTATCAGTTCTCCATTTCCTGTCAACTGTTTTTTTCCAAGTGACAGTGGGCTTGGCAGCAGGAATGTCACAGCCAATGTTCTCAATAGTGCTGACAAGAGTGTTGTCTTCCCTGATAAAACACATGTGCAGCTACATTGCATTCCCCTAGGTTGAGGATTTTGCCACTGTGAAGGCTGGGTTTTATGCAATGGGTCATATCCCTAAAATAATTGGGGCAATTGACGAAACACATATTTGTACCCTCCCTGCCAGAATGAACAGGTGTTCAGTAATCATAAGAGTTTCCACTCCATGAACGTGCAGATGGTGTGATTGGTGGACCAGTACATCTCCCACATCAGTGCTAAGTATCCTGGGTCGGTGGATTATCGCACCCTGCCGCACCAACCTAATAAGCGCCTGGACCCCCACCAATGATGCAGAAACCATCAAAACCATCCACTCTGGCTCTCCCACAGACCCCTGCCCTCACCACGTTTTCAATAAGGCCAGCCAAATCATCGCTCCCCAGCTCCAGACCATCAACAACAGCTCCTTCGAGACCACCATTTTTCTGGAAAGCTGGAAACACGCCAAAGACAACGCCTTGCTCAAAAAACCCAAAGCCGACCCCAAAGACCTCAAAAACTACCAACCTATCTCCCTACTCCCCTTCCCTGTGGAGGTCATACCGAAGATAATCAACAACCAACTTTCCCGCTTCCTGGAGGACAACATCCTACTTGATGTCTCTCAGTCTGTATTCCACAAAAATCACAGCACCGAGACCACCCTCATCGCCTGCAATGATGACATCAGGGCCAGGCTTGGCAAAGGTGAAACCATTGCCCTTATCCCTCTCGACCTTTCTGCAGCCTTCGACTCCGTATGCCACCAAACCCAAACCCACCAAACCCTTCGCACATGCCTCTTTGACGCCGTAATTTGCCACAAAGCCCTGGACTGGCTCACCTGCTTCCTCTTCGAAAGAACCCAGAGAGTTTGTCTCCCCCCGTTCCGGTCAAAGGCCACTAAGACCACATGCGGAGTCCCACAGGGATCCTCACTCAGCCCCACCCTCTTCAATAGCTACATGGCTCCACTCACCAGCATCGTCCGACCCCACGGCCTCAACATAATTTCCTGCGCTGACGACACCCAGCTCATCCTCTCCCTCACGAGGAACCCCACAACCGCCAAGAACAACCTACACACAAGACTTCTCAGCATCCATAACTGGATGACAGCGAGCCACCTCAAACTGAACTCAGAAAAAACTGAGATCATCATCTTCGGACCTAACAAGTCAGCATGGGATGACTCTTGGTGGCCCGCCACCCTGGGGCCGCCCCAGACACCCACACACGCAATCTCTGCTTCATACTAGACTCTTCTCTCTCCATGACACAGCAAGTCAACGTAATCTCGTCCTCATGCTTCAACACCCTACGTATGCTCCGCAAGACCTTCAGGTGGATTCCCGTAGAAACCAGAAGAATGGTCACCCATGCCCTCGTCAGCAGCAGACTGGACTAAGGCAACGCCCTCTATGCGGGAACTATGGCCAAGCTCCAGAGAAATCTCCAGTGCATCCAGAATGCCTCAGCATGTCTCATCCTCAACCTCCCTCGCCACAAACACATCTCCGTCCACCTCAGATCCCTACACTGGCTGCCTGTCAACAAAAGGATCATCTTCAAAATCCTAATCCATGCTCACAAAGCCCTCCACGTCACCTCAACCATCAACTTAAATTCCACATCCCAACACGCCAGCTCCGCTCCGCTGACCTTGCCCTCGCAAAAGTCACTCGTATTCACCACACCACAACCGGTGGCAGGTCTTTCTCCCACTTCGCCTCCAAAACCTGGAACTCCCTCCCCACAAACCTACGCAATACCCAGGACATCCTGTCCTTCAGAAAGCGCCTCAACACCTGTCTCTCTCTGAGCAGTAGCACCCCAGCACCTTGGGACCCTACTGGGTGAGTAGCACGCTCAACAAATGTATTGATTTATCATGCCTTTGTCCTGAGGAATAGCAGCATCCCAAATGTGATGTCCCAACTACAGAGGCACAGGAAGTGGCTAATCAATGAGCCCTGGTTCCCACCCAGTATATGTTGGAGTATGCCTATTGTGTTGGCCATATAGTGTGCAGTTAAATGTTGCCCCTCAATATTTGCAGGTGACTCTGTTTACCCAAACCTATCATGGCTGCTGACCCCTGTGAGGAATGCCATGACAAGGGCAGAAGAATGTTATAATGAGGCACATGGGTGAACCAGAAGGATCATTGAAAGGACCTTTGGCCTCCTGAAAGCCTCTGCTAGGTGGATCCCTGGGCTACTCACCCAAGAAGGTTTGCCAGATAGTTGTGGCATGCTGCATGTTGCACAACCTGGCCCTCAGACGCAATGTACTTTTTCTGCATGAGGAGGAGATTGGAGATGCCCTGGTAGACGCAGTGGACCCTGTGGGCAGCGAGGATGAGGAGGCAGAGGATGAGAATATGGACAACAGAACATCTGTGATCCGTCAGTACTTCCAATGACACACAGGTGAGACAGTACAACTTTACATTTCAATGACTTTGGTTGTATTCTTTGTGGCATTGGCATGCTGGTATTTACCACTTCTATGCCCACTCACTGTTACCTCTGGCTATTCTTTTTGTAGATGCTGATGATTTGACAAATACTCCTGGTGTGATCACAACAGCCAGCTACAGGTCATTAATTCTATGCTCATTCTATGTACAGTTCATTTGCAATGGTTGTACCTGTTTCAATCAATACATATTTGAAATATATGACATACTCAAAATCGATTTGTATCAAAGGGTGTTTATTGTAGTACTAATATATAGAGGGGAAAGTGCAATGGGATGGGGTGATGATGGAGGGAAGTCAAGGGTATTGTTCCAGTCTTTTCATAGCACAGGTGCATTGGTCAAAGGGGGCATAGGAAGGATAGCAATGGAAGTTCAAGGTGGACAGGGTGACTGAGTGGGACACAAGGGGGACAATCTGGAGAGTCTCATTTCCTGGCGGTGATCTTGGAAAGTGTCTCTGGCTTCTGTCTGGATCATTGGGAATGTTTGTGTGGTGGTTCACCTTCTGTTGGGGGAGGGGCATTGGTGGCCCATGGGTTCTGTGGCGGGGCCTTCTGGCCACTAGCGACAGCAGAAGTGGAAGGCTGTTCAGATGACTGGCTAGTGGCAGGGGCCGCTTGTGTGACACTGCTTCCCTCATAGTGTTGGCCATGTCTGCCAGCACCCCTGCTATGGAGATCAGTGTGTTGCTGATGGCCTGCAAGTCCTCACTGATTCCCTGATACTGTCCCTCCTGCAGCTGCCTGTTCTTCTGCACGTTGTCTTGGATCTGGCCCATCGTGTCCTGGGAATCTTGATAGGCTCCCAGGATCTCAGAGAGCAACTCCTGGAGAGTCGGTTCCCTGCTCCTGTCCTCCAACTGGTGCACAGCAATCCTCCGTTTCCCTGTTGGCCTGTGCTTCTGTTGTAGGGGGCTGGCCTGGCTTATAGTGGGTACCTGATGGTACTTACACTTTGTGGCAGGCCAGGTATCCCTTATTAGTAGATTAGTAGTGTTCTAGCAGCTTAGGCTGATAGAGGTAGCTATAGCAGAGCAGCTTAAGCTGAACTAGGAGACATGCAAAGCTCCTACTATACCACTTATATCAGATAGCACTATATCATAAGAATCACAATACTCAGAGTTACTAAAAATAAAGGTACTTTATTTTAGTGACAATGTGCCAAAAATATCTCAGAGGATATACTCGCTTAGGAGGTAAGTAAAATACAGTACACAAAATATACACACAAACCAAAATCAGGTAAGTAAACAGTTAGAAAAGTAGTGCAGACCCTAAAATACAATAGGGTGCAATAGGCCTAGGGGCAACACAAACCATATACTAAGAAAGTGGAATGCGAACCACTTAGGGACCCAGGCCTAGTGTAGTGTGTAGAGTGTCACTGGGAGTGTAAGAAAACACTAACACCCATATTTATACTGTTTTAGTGCCGCATTTGCATAATTTTTTGACGCAAAAGCGGTGCAAACTTGCAAAATACAATTGTATTTTGTAAGTTTACGCCGTTGCGGCGCTAAAAAAGTATAAATATGGGCATAAGGGAGTAAGGGTGTCCAAGATACCTCGCCCCAAGTCCCTGAAAAGTAGGAGTAAAGTTAACCTACTTCCCCAGAAACACACTAAAGTCGTGAGAGGAGATTCTGCAAAGACAACAACTGACTGTAAAGTACTGAAGATGGATTCTTGGACCTGAGGACCTGCAAAGGAAGGGGACCAAGTCCAAGAGTCACTTTTAGGGTCCGGGGGGGCGGGAGCCCACTAAACCCCGGATGAAGGTGCAAAATGGCTGCCTCTGGGTGGAGGAAGCTGAAGATTCAGCAACAACAGAAGATGCCAGGAACTTCTCCTTTGCACAGAAGATGTCCCATGGCATGCTGGCGCATGCAGAGTTGTTTGCACACAGAAAGACTGCAAACAAGCCTTGCTAGCTGCAAAGGTCATGGTTGAAGAGAATGGGTGCTGCCTGGCCCCAAAAAGGACCAGGAGGTCGCCCCTTGGAGGAGGAGACAGAGGGGGCACTCAGCAGTACAGAGAGCCCATGCAGAAGCAGGCAGCACCAGCAGAAGCACTTGAACAGGGGTTCAAGAAAACTGAGCATGGTGGTCATCTCAACACTACAAAGGAGAGTCCCACAAAGCCGGTGGTCAACTCAGTGAGTTGTGCAATGCAGGACAGAGTGCTGGGGACCTGGGTTGTGATGTGCATGAAGGATTCCTTGCAAAAGTGCACAGAAGCCCTAGCAGCTGCAGTTCAAGCAGTACACAGGATTACTGTCTGGCGTGGGGAGGCAAGGACTTACCTCCACCAAATTTGGACAGATGGACCACTGGACTTTCGGGGTAACTTGGATTCAGCTCCTGTGTACCAGGGACCAAGTCCATCAAGATGATGGGGACCCAGAGGACCGGTGAAGCAGAAGTTTGGTGCCTGCGTTAGCAGGGGGAAGATTCAGTCAACCCATGGGAGATTTCTTCTTGGCTTCCAGTGCAGGTTGAAGGCAGATAGCCCTCAGAGCATGCACCACCAGGAAACAGTCAAGAAAGCTGGCAGGATTAGGCACTACAATGTTGCTGGTAGTCTTCTTGCTACTTTGTTGCGGTTTTGCAGGCGTCCTGGAGCAGTCAGCGGTCGATCCTTGGCAGAAGTCGACGATGGAGATACAGAGGAACTCTGGTGAGCTCTTGCATTCATTATCTGATGAGAAACCCACAGGAGAGACCCTAAATAGCTGTCAGAGGAGGATTGGCTCCCTAACCAGGTTAGCACCTATCAGGAGGGGTCTCTGACATCACCTGCTGGCACTGGCCACTTAGAGGCCTCCATTGTGCCCTCACACCTCTGCATTCAAGATGGCAGAGGTCTGGGACACACTGGAGGAGCTCTGGGCACCATCCCTGGGGTGGTGATGGACAGGGGAGTGGTCACTCCCCTTTCCTTTATCCAGTTTCGCGCCAGAGTAGGGCCTGGGGGATCCCTGAACCGGTGTAAACTGACTTATGCAAGGAGGGCACCATCTGTGCCCTTCAAAGCATTTCCAGAGGCTGGGGGAGACTACTCCTCCCCAGCCCTTAACACCTATTTCCAAAGGGAGAGGGTGTAACATCCTCTCAGAGGAAATCCTTTGTTCTGCCTTCCTGGGACTGGGCTGCCCAGACCCCAGGAGGGCAGAAGCCTGTTTGTGGGTTGGCAGCAGCGGTAGCTGCAGTGAAAACCCCAGAGAGCTAGTTTGGCAGTACCCAGGGTCCATGCTGGAGCCCCGGGGATGCATGGGATTGGCACCCAATACCAGATTTGGCATGGGGGGACAATTCCATGATCTTAGACATGTTCCATGGCCATATTAGGAGTTACCATTGTGAAGCTACATATAGGTATTGACCTATATGTAGTGCACACGTGTAATGGTGTCCCCTCACTCACAAAGTCCGGGGAAATTGCCCTGAACTATGTGGGGGCACCTTGGCTAGTGCCAGGGTGCCCTCACACTTAGTAACTCTGCACCTAACCTTCACTAAGTGAGGGTTAGACATATAGGTGACTTATAAGTTACTTAGGTGCAGTGTAAAATGGCTGTGAAATAACGTGGACGTCCTGTGTAAGAATTGTCTGAGCTCCCTATGGGTGGCAAGAGAAATGCTGCAGCCTATAGGGATCTCCTGGAACCCCAATACCCTGGGTACCTAGGTACCATATACTAGGGAATTATAAGGGTGTTCCAGTGTGCCAATCAGAATTGGTGAAAATAGTTACTAGCCTGCAGTGACAATGATAAAGACAGAGAGAGCATAAGCACTGAGGTTCTGGTTAGCACAGCCTCAGTGACATAGTTAGGCACCACATAGGGAACACATTTATACCACAAACTATGAGCACTGGGGTCCTGGCTAGCAGGATCCCAGTGAGACAGGCAAAAATAAACTGACACTCAAGTAAAAATGGGGGTAACATGCCAGGCAAGATGGTACTTTCCTACATCTGTCCCTTGAACCGTGTGCCCACTGCCACTGAAACCAGGTCCCTGATTGTCATGTGTGGCCTGGGGTTCCTGTAGAGGTGGGCACATTGCTGATTGGCGTGTCCTGATGACAGAGGTTTGGGTACGCTGGGAAGGTGCTGTGGTGTTGTTTCCTGATAGGGGAGGCTCTGTGGTGGTCTATGACTGGGCTTGGGTAACTGGATGTCCAGTGGTCCCTAATGGGCCAGGTAGATCATCCAGATCCTGAAGAACAGAGTTACTGTCATCATTGTGGGACTCTTCATTTGGGGGACTGGATAGTGCTGGCACCTCCTCTCCAGTGACATTGGCTGGGGTACCTGTGGGTATGTAAATGATGTATTATCCTTCATGTGTATGGCATATTGTACATCCCTGGCTTCCCCTCTATGGTTGGTGTTGCCCTGCCAGCTTTTACTTGTGTATGTTGGTGTATGGTGGGATTGTTAGTTTCCCTATGCTGGTTATGGTTTAGTGATGAGTGTCCATGCAGGGCTGTGAGAGGTGTCCATGCATTGGTACAGCATGCAGGGCTTGGCATTGGGATTAGTGAGATGTGATGGGGGAGTGTGTGGGATGGAGTGGCGTGATGGGAGTGAGGGTGAGGTATGTGATGGCATGCAGGTATAGGGGGATGATAATTGCTGAAAATTTACTTACCAGAGTCCAGTCCTCCTCCAACTTCGGCCAGGCCCTCAGGATGCAGTATTGCCAATACTTGCTCCTCCCATGCTGTGAGTTATGGGGGAGGAGGTGGGGGTCCACCACTAGTCCTCTGTACAGTGAGATGGTGTCTTGCTGCTATGGAACGTACCTTCCCCCGTAGGTCGTTCCACCTCTTTCTGATGTCGTCCCTTGCTCTTGGGTGCTGTCCCATGGCATTGACCCTGTTAACGATTCTCCACCATAGCTCCATCTTCCTGGCTATAGATATTTGCTGTACCTGTGCTCCAAACAGCTGTGGGTCTACCCTGATGATTTCCTCCACCATGACCCTTAACTCCTCCTCAGTGAAACAGGGGTGCCTTTGTGGTGCCATGGGTGTTATATGATGTATATTCGTGAGGATGTGTTGGGTAATATGTTGGGGTGTGTGATGTGGAGTGCGTGAGGAGTGTCTGGGTGTGAGTGGTGTGTGTGTCTAGTTGTCTCAGTGGTCGTGTTGTCAGTCTCATGCCAATGATTTGTATTCGTAAGGGGTTGTGGGTAATGTGGGTGAGTGTTTTATAGTGGTGTGTGTGTGTGGATGTGGTGTGTGGATGAGTGTCAGGTGTGTGTTGTTTGAATTGTCCAATGTGGTGTTGTTTTGTCTGTGGGTGTCCATTGTGAGCGCGGCGGTATGTACTGCCAATGGTTTACCAGCATTGAATGTCCGCCGTGGTGATTCGTGGGTCATAATGTGATGGGTGTTGTTCTGTTGGCGTAATGGTGTGGGTCTTGGTACCGCCAGTTTATCTCTGACCTTTGGTCTGGCGGATTTGTGTATGGGGCCGTATTCTGGCGGATTGGTGTGTGTGTGTCATAATATGGTGAACAGATATCCGCCACTGCGGCGGTAAGTTGGCGGCCGTCAGCGTGGCTTTAAGCGGGATTTACCGCCTATGTGTCCTGGGATCAGTATGGGTTTCAGGTCCAGTTCTTCCTCATAGACTGCAGCAGACAGTAGGTCAGCATTTCAGTCTAACAGAGTGGAAGTCCTTGTAACACAGAATTCCTTCTCCCTGGCAGAGTGTCCAAAGGTACAGAAGTGTACTGAAGTGGAGGTGTCTGAGGTCCTTCTTTTATACACTGGAGCACTCGTTCTAGAAGGTGGGAGAAGCTTCTGGACAGTGTCTTTGACACTGACTTGTCCTGGCGCCAGCAGGCTGAAGTGACAATGCAGGGTCGTTCAGCCTTTTATGTGTGGACAGGACAGAGCCTATTGAGGTGTAAGTGAGGCCAGGCCCAACTCCTCCATCCCATTTGCCCATTGATGGCTCCTCCAATCACACCTAAGCTCCCATTATGTGTGGCTGTCTAGGAGGAATACACAAAGCCCAACTGCCAACGACACCCAGTCATGTGACATGAGACAGGCTGCAGTCACCAAATAGCTAAGGCAAAATTATGCCAACTTTCTGAAGGTGGCATTTTCAGAATTATAATTTAAAATACAACTTCCCCATGAGTTAAGATTTTTAATTGGGATTACAGAGACACCAAATTAATCAGTTACCTTTATCCATTTGGTCATTATACTTATAAAATGCACTAAGGCAACTTCAATATTATCCTTTGGGAGAGATAGGCCTTTCAGAAGTGAAAAACACATTTAGAGTTCTTCACTACAAGGAGAAGTAAAACTTAAGTGTACATGTCATACTTTTTAAATACTTTGCACCATTCCTTCTGGACCGTACAGGGGCTACCCTAAAATCGACTTCTATATGTGAAGAAGGAAACATTGGGCCTGGTGAAAGATGTATTTTTCCACGTCGACATTGCTGTTTAAAACTGCACACACGGGCTCTGCAATGGAAGGCCTGAGACATGCTTAAAGCACTACTTAAGTGGCACAATCAGTGCTGCAGGACCACTCGTAGCATTTACTTTACAGGCCTGGGGCTCTTTACTAGGGACTTATAAGTCTATAAGGACTTATAAATTAATCATGCCAATTGGGGATAAGCCAATACTACTATGTTTTTAGGAGTGAACACAGGCATTTTAGCACTAGTTAGCGATGTTAAAGTGCTCAGAGTCCCAATGCTATTATAAATAGGTCAGCAAATTGAAATAGGAGAGGTAAAATGTTTTGGGGAAGACCATCCTAAGCCGGACAGGTCTATTATTATTATTATTATTATTATCATTATTGTGTTACCTTTTACAGAGTGCATGATTAATTGAACGGATTCAAATTGAATTGAATTGAATTGAAACTGCATCTATAAAAGACAACCGTAGCCTAAAAGGTATTCTGGCGCTCAAGTAAGTATACATTGCAGGGATGGAATTAAGCGGGCAATAGATAAGCCTTCAAGGACTTCCTAAACAACTGTAAGCACCTCATTACATGATGCTGGTGGTCTCCCCCCAAGGCTGATTACAAGGTTTCCACTGGGCTGACTTGCAGAAACCTCAGAAAACTGAGATTTAAGGCAGTCAGCTCAGTGGAAACTATGTGGCAACGTTGTCCTCGGCTCCTCATGGAGCTGTGGCCAATGCAGTTGTATAGAGCGTGCTCCCAGCCCCCTCAGAATACACACTGTATGCATCAGCAGACTGTGTGCATTCTGAGGGTGTTGGGCGGGGGCTCCAGCACTGCCCACGACTGAGTCCCCCCTGTGGCCCCTAGCACTGGGTTTCTGTCAGCTTTTTCATCGCTGGGTCCCCGTCATGAAAAGGCAGGCAAAAACTGGACTTGTGATCAACACGGCAGCGCTGAACTCACTGTGGCTATGGCTGACCACGACTCCAACCGTCGCCACTCTGTTGTGAATCATGTTCCTGGCAGAGGCGGTGGTCCCCTGACGGTTGTTGTGTGGTGGTCAGACCGCCAGGAGTACGGCAATCTGACCACCACCGCAAGGCTGGCAGTTTCAAGACTGCAAGCCTCAAAATGAGGCCCACATTTGGGAAAAGCTCTAAGGGCGTAAGGTAGATCATTCCACTGCTGTGCAGCTAGACCTGAAAAAGGGGCAATTGCCGGCTCTCGCTTTCTTGATCTTCAGAACTCAAAGAAGATTGGCTGTGGCCAAATATAAAGCGCTCCGAGGTACATAACTCTTACATTTTCATTGGAGAAAACAAGGGACCTTCTAATGTACTGCCTTGTGAGTAATGCTTATTGATTTGAAGAAGATTATTTTGGACACAGGGAGCCAATGTAGAAGTGACAGTGCAGTAGAGGTCAAAGAAATTCTAGAACAAACTAATACCAGTTTAACTGCAGCCACCTGAATTTGAGAAACACAGTGAGACATTATAATTATCAAGATCTCTCAAGGGAGAACTCTGAACTGCTAATGGGCAAGACAACCTTGTAAAACAGGGCAAGATTTTGTAAATCAAGCTCAATAAAGTAAAGCAGATAAGAGAGAACTCATTAATGTGCGAAAAAAGTGAGAAGGTCGCTATCCAGTTGCAGTCCCAATCTTCGCACTGACAAGGCGATCACTGGTACTTCACAGCCGGTCAAAAAACGAAGACAGTAAAGTAGGCATAGTTTTCCCAACTGACCAACACAGCATCAACTCTAATATGCAACAGTAGTGGCTTTAAATATGTTTTACAGTGTTGGGCTCAGAACTGAGCCCTGAGGCACGCCCTGACCTATTGACTTAAAGGATGAACAGAAAGCAGGCAGGCAGATGTATAGCTCGCATTCTACCATTTAGACACAATTAAATTCAATCCAGGGCTCTACCACACACTCCTACCTCTGACACTCTGGAAATCCAGGTCACATGTTTCACAGTGTAAAAGACAGCCGATAAATGTACCAACACCAGGGTCCCAACATGACACTTATCAAATGCCATTTTCAGGTCATACACAGCTGGGACCAACACTGACTCCATCCCGTGAGCTACTCCAAAACCTGCTTGTACCTCATTTAAAAAGGAATGAATTTCCAGCTGACCTGATAGCTATTTATTAACCTATCTCTCCATGACCTTAACTGGAAAGAGCAACTGAGTGATGGCTCTATAATGACTAAAAACCTGATTCTTTACCGCTGTAGTACCAGTGCCTTTTTCCACTCAACTGATACAACTCCTAACTTCAATAACTGGTTGCACATAGTTAAAAGACATGATACAAGAAAATCAGCCAGTTCTATCCATGCCCTACGAGGTAACGGGTACAACTGTGAACGTGAAGCATTACAGCGGAGTTGTGAAAAACATTCTCATTTATCTGGTCCAGATCATTTATAGATGACTAAGACAAAATATTGAAATCAGAGCCAATTAAATAGCATAGTTGAGAATCATCTATAGATGATGATGGATAACAGGGAAGATTGTTTTTAATTTAGTATCAACAAAATTCACTAGATTGTCACATAAGCTTTGTGAAGGAATAACTGCTTGGTAAATACGATCAAAGTTGGACAGATTATGCACTACTTCAAATATCTTTTTTGTCCCATTCATTGCTCCCAGAATCTCCTTAGCATTATTCCTCACTTTGGCTGTTTGTATATGCTTTTTATACACCATCAACGTTGCCTTTAACAGCTGTTTTCCCTCCAAGGAGCAATTTAGGCACTGAACGCTCTCCAAACTTTGCACACCCTCTTTCATGTCTCAATGTGTTGATAATACCAAGACACTGAAGGTCATTGGTTTGATATGGTATTTTTTAAGCTGTACAATTACCTCAGAGGTGGTTATAATTAAGCACAGATAGCTATCATAATTTTCTTCAACTGCACTGCCTACATCATAAGTAAGAAGGGTTGAGAAAGCTTTGCCGCAGGACAAATGAGATAATTTGACCATGGTCTTCCTGGGCCTAAACAAATAGCCTTGGGCATAGGGCAAAGGACATATACGGGTTTCCAATCCAGAATGATATAAGACTAAAGGCTGCATTTTTGTTGCAAAGATCAGACCATTAGGGGCAAAAATTAAGTCCAAAGCCGAAGGTCATGAATATGTCCATAGACCAATTGCTGGAGACCTAAGGACTCTAATGATCCCCAAAGGTCCAAAGCCATGGAATCTGTTCCCAACCATCTACCCATATATCAAAATACCCTAATACCATAAACACTGCTTGCTATATGACTAATGGGGATGGAGAATCTGAAAAGAACTGTGCAAAGTGAGGAGAGGGGCCAGATGGATGGTTGCCGAGAATGTCTGAAATTGACCTGGAGGCCAACACAGTCAAAGGAAAACCTAATAATTCTGCCTCGTCAAAGTTACTTAGTTTCAGGCTTCAATGTGCCATCTTGCATTAAAAATGGTGGACACAGCCCCCCAAACCCCCTCTGCAACTGAAGCAGTGAAGATAGATTAGGTTATCACCTTCAGGACGGGCAATGTCAAAATCATGATTCAACTCGGCCATTGCTCAAGGGTTTGTAATAAATAGTAGGTGCAGCTATGGCCTGACCTTTGGGGCTGAGGTGCCACGCCACCTCAACTTTTACCCCTCAAAAAGATTGTCAGGCAGAGCAAAGTTCAACTGACAGACACTCCTCATTTTCAGATCAGGCAGCCAGGAGCTAGACATGGGCTATTTGCGCAGGCTCCTGGCTGTATGAACTGAACTTTGCTGAGCTGAGGGGGTCACAGCTCCTGTGGGCATGACCTCCTCAGCTCAGCAATGGTCCTCAAGGCCCTCCTCCTCAGTGAAAAGAAATAGTGTCAACCATTAACTCACACCTGGGTGCTTCAGTTTTAAGCCCTGAAGTGCACAAGGCTGACTGTTAATCAGTGGCACATCATCACAGGGTGGGGTGGGGTCAGCAGTCTCACTGACATCATCCCACTCTGTGATGAGGTTGGGGCTGCTGCCTTTCCTCATTGGCAGCAGTCCCAACCCTCCTGGGACCTCCGAGGCTCAAGACTGACGTCTTCCTCTACTGGCTGACCTTAGGTTAACCAATGAGGAAGGCACCAGTCCCAACCCTCCTATAACCTCTGTGGCTGAGCTGCAGTTAAGTTTGTGTTTATTTTTAAGTAATATTTGGTGCGTGAATATTTGGTAATGAGTGTTGTGAATGGATATGTGTGCGCATGCATGTGTGTGAATGAATGAGTGTAAATAAGGTTGTGTGTATCTATATGAGTACATGTGTGCCCTGTTGCCCCCTTTCTCCTAAAATTACCGGACGACACTGAGTAGGTGCAATTTTTCTGTCCAAAGAAGAATAATTTCAGTGGCATGTTCCAGAGATCAATCTAATAATACACATGTTCAACACTGAATTAACCCTTCTCACTCCCTGATCTCTCTAATTCCCAATGATTCTGTGTTCCAGAAAATCCACCTTTTGAAAATTACATACAAATTTGCTTTAAACAGTCACTAGAATGTCTCTTTGAACTTACCAACTGCTCAGTGTTGGAAGAAACACTGTGCGCGGTCTGACACAGATGGGCTTGTTTCAGGCAGTTTTAAGTAGGCTGCCATTATGCTGAGACTAGAGCGCTAACCAAGATGAGGTTAGGCTGACAAGTACGTCAACGACATTCAGTTGAATAGCCCAAATGGCAAGCAGAAGAAGCACAGTCACCAATTAATGAGACAGTAAAAAACACTCTATCCCAACTATGAACAAGTGTTTTAATAAGTACTGCATAACAACTGTACAACGTTAACAGCAAAGGTAAGTCGACTCAGAAACAAAGTGCATGAAGCCCTGGTCAGGAACTTGAATAGCCTCTTGTGGCCTCGCAGCAGGCGAGTTTAAGTAGGTTAACATCGAGCCGACATTAGAACGCTAATCAAGATGGCATTGGTCCTAAGGCTGATCAGTAGATCAAAGTCACTCCTAGCTTAAAAAACATAGCCCATATGACAAATAGAAGAAACATAGTCACTAGTTAAGGAAACAGTGAAAACCATATGACCCATCTGAAAAACTTGTTTTAAAAAGTATTGCACAACAACTTTATACCTGAAAAAGGTGTCCTGGCACTGAGCCACGGCTTTTCCCCCCAAAACGAATTACTAGAATGCATCGTCTCTAATCTGTCGTAATTACAAGACTACAAGGAAAACAGCCAGATCTTGAGAAACACTACTAGAGAGACGGAGGCATGCTATTCGAGAAGCGGGAGACCTGTACAGTAAATGCTCTGCCACCTGCTCTCGAAAGTTAGAAGTTTGGCTGCAATAGTAGATTAGCTTCTGAAGAGCACAGATAGCAAGCAGGATGGTAACGTCAAAATTAATTCTGAAGGTGACCAGGCGGACATGATGGATGGCCTTGTGAACAATTACAGAGACTTGAAGATCCTTTTAGAAATAGGAAGTTCATCTTTTTTATTAAGCTCAGTAGTGGATGAAGAAGGTCGAGGAAGGAAAGAGCCAGATGTGCATCTACAATCTGGATATGGTACATACCCTTGACAAGATAGTCAGGGCTGTCAAGGAATAAGGAGTTTCCATATTTCAACTGGCTTCGGATTGTGGCCTGAACAATTTGTGGTTGGCATGTTGGGGAAAGTAGAGTTAATATCTTCCGAAGCGTTTTCAAAAGGTGAAGGCTAACCTGTCAATGCAAGGATAAATGGAACCCCGGCTCCCGACAGATAAACTATGCAGATGATAGACATGCAGTCTGAGAAAGCTAAATGGCAGCAGGAAGTGGGCGAGGAATTTTATTTCTAGTTCAGCAGTGGATTTAGTTTATCCCAATTGAACTTGAAGGCATTTAAAGACAACCAGCTAGTGATGTTATGAATACATAGATGGAAATTCTAGTAAGGAGGATTCGCAGCAGAATCCACCAAAATGGCAAGCTGGGTGTCTTCCGCATAATTCATGCAAATATTACCTTGATTGTGGACCAGCTGAGCTAGTGGTCTCAAATTAATGTCAGAGAGGGTTTGGTTTAATGATGACCCTGTGGGACTCCTTGCTTGACGGATCTAAACAAGTGATGTGGAAGGAGATGAATCGCTTGCGCTCTCTCATTGAGATAAGACCTGTAACATTTCATTGCTGTGTTCCTAAAGCCTATTTCACTCGGACTGGATAACAAGATCTCATGGGAGGCAGTGTCAAAGGCAGTCAAGAGATCTAATAATACCCTGGCAAACAATGTTCCACTGCTCAGCTGCCCTCTTGAGATCATCTAGAACAGAGACCAAGGCAGTTTCTATTACATAAATGAGTCGAAAGTCTGACTTGGCTGGATCCAGCAGATTGTTACCCTCAAGATTATTGGAGAGAGTTGGATTCATATACCTTTCCAAGGATTGTATGGGGAAAGTAAGCAGTGAAGTAGAATGGAAGTTGCCAAGAATGGAAGGATCAGCCATAGGCCTTTTTTAATAGTGGAATCATCCAGGCTTTCTTCCACTAAGCGGTGACTGTCCCAGATGTCAGACAGACATTACAAATAATGCACAAACTATCTGACAGAACACTAGAGAGAAGCTGCCACAATCTTGAGGGGATAGAATTGGTCAGAGATCAAACGGAGATGGAACATGCAATTTGCTGAAAACTTGCAGTTGATATGTCCCTGAAATCCCTGAAATCAGGAGCAGTGATAGCCATTTTCAAATGGGAGGAGGCCAGAACATGCCAATCTATACCTTGATTGCTAGTAAAGGAAGACCCAGGTGCAGGGCGCCTCAAAATATTAATTATATTGGTGATCTTACCCTCAGACATGGGAGGCTAAGTTGTCACAAAGAGACTGAGATGAACTTTGGAGGGTGTGGCTTGGTGGGCTATGATGGTGGTTGCTTAGATCTAGAGCTCTGCTCCATTGGATCCTTTACATTACTGATCCATCATCTAGGCTCATCCCAGCTCACCACCTGACCCAGATTAAGGTGCTGGATCCTGGGGGGCAAGGTTATGAACTCCTAAGAGTCAGCTCAGCCATGCCACCAAGCTTGAGGCTGGGATAACACTGACCGTGGGGTTGGCCAGAGACCCGTGTGCTGACTCTCCCACTTCTAACTGCCGCCACTGTGAGAGTTCCGATGTGCCTGGCTGTCCCTGAAGAGATCAGGCAGTTACAATTTATCTGTGAGCCTGCAGAGGCCAGATCAGTATGCTACACCATGGAGGGCCCCAGAGTGATGGTCACTGACTCTCAGAGGGCCTGACGGCCTTCTGCTTCCAGGCAATGTTGGCCTCAGTGGTCATCAGGCCAGTGCTACTGCCTCCCTCATCCACACACCTATCCAGCATCACTACAATACTGCCTGCAGCAAGGTGCCGGGGACGATGTGGGCCACATGGCCAGGGAGGAGCATTGCAGGGTCAGAGATGCCTGGGCCCCAACAGAGGTTAGTGTGAGCTGGCCCAAGGGAACATAATACCGCTTGAGAAGCCGATTGGAAAGACATCCATTTCTTCCCCTAAATCCTGCTTTACCACTCTTTCACCCCAGTGGGGGTGCCCAGAGGTGACCATCCCCAACAGAGCTTCATACCCTAGGTGGAAACAGAACCTCTGGGGGAACTCTTTGATTGACGGGGGTAGCTTATGAACTATCACACCTGACAGCATCCTTGGGGTTGGTGGGGTGCTGGGAGGTGTAGTCACTCACCTCTCTCCCTACAGACAACAGCTGAACGGCACCCCCTACCCCACGGTCACCAAAAGCCAGTATTTCTTGCTAATGTACCAAGGACATTGAAGGGGGGCCAATCCGATTGCAAGATTGTTGGGCAAGCTCGCACCACTTTGCATGCTCTCTGGGAGGGCACAGTTATAAATAGCTTTTCTACCCCATCATAGCAGTCAGAAACAGTTGTTGACTCACCTATATGCCCACCAATGGCAAACCCCAAGGTGCAACTCCACACTGTGGTGAATCCCCTTCTTGTGCACCATGGAAGCATAACCATGGGTAGGTTGCACTCTACCACGCCAACACAAGTGTCATCGGCCCCTGTCTCACCTACCTTAGCACCAGACACTCTAGTGATGGGGACTCTGCATCTGCCCCCATTCCCCCATTACCCCACTGTGGACAAACTGGATACAGTCCTGGCAGCCATAGAGAGTTCCAGAATCTCAATGGAGACTAAGCTGGGTTCCCACGTCACTAAAATGGGATTCTTGCAGGATGACCACGGCAAACTGGGAGTCAGAGTGTTCAATGGAGAGAAAATGTGAGCTGCAATACAACCACTAACCACAGAAAACCAACACAACATTCTCTATTATGTCTCACCCCCAGACGCCTGGCTGTGAATGACCCTGGCTAAACTTTTCTTTTTCAAAAACCTGAATACCATCTTTGCGACAGCTTGAGGTGAGGGATCCTGAAACTGGAAGATAAAGATTCCCAGACTACACACAGGCGGTACAGCAACAAGCCACCTTTCTGAAAGTCATGCAGTGGCTCTGACAGCCCAGGGTCTAATACTTACTGTTATTCCTGGCCATCCTCAAAATTCTACTGAGTGGAAACTTTCTTTTCTTCACCAATCCCGGTGTTGCCTGGAAATGGACAGATAAGTATCAAACGGAAACCCATGCTGCACCCGCGGCGAGACCCCCTGGTGGCTCCACCTGTGTTGCAAGAAGAAAAACTGCTCCAGGCAGGGCCCCTCCATGGCTTCTGCACCCGCAAATGCCACAGCCCAGAAACATATCATGAGGACTGGCACCGGGCCCTCCAGGTGGTGGCATCCCTTGGTGAGGGAACCAGGTCCACAGATAGGGAGGGGGGCTGCACATTTTCACCACAAACCACTCAGACACCTCAAATGACTACACAATAGTGTTGAGTCCCAGACCCCCCACTGGTGACCTCACAGATTGGGACAGTTTGACTTCATCCTCATCCCCACTGGCTAGTGGCAACTAGTGGTGGACAGGCCATAACTTCAAACTACTCAACCACTGTCCTTGCTCCTCCCCTCCTCTCCCTTAAAACAGAGCCAAGCTACAAATCCATGAGGCAATACGGACCAATCCCTGTTTAGGAACCAGGTTTGTCCCCCTTAGCTACGACCCCTCTTCACTCACTAATTTGCATTGATATGCTGTTTGGGCATACCACTGTTTGCAGTAGGATCTACAAGCTGTTGTTTATGCTTGCTGTTCCAATACCTGCATTCTCTCTCCCCTTGTCCCTGGGCTAACTAAACGTGCACTTTCTTCGCGAGGAGGGGGGCATTGGTGCAGTGGAAGGGGGGCACCCTGTAGATTGTGCTGCTCTCCTCACCTACGCATGAAACTCTACACTTTTCATGGCTCCACCTACATTAATTAGATTTCTCACCCTGAATGTACGGGGTGTGCCACAATACATGGAATGGAAGAGGTATAGCATATACTCTTACCTCAAACGGCATCGTACTCAGGTTATTTTCCTTCAGGAAACACATACTACAGCACTAGAGCTGCAGAGGCTGCAGAAGCGGTAGAGAGGGGCAATCTTAGCCACTAACTACTCAGTTTATGCTTGGGGTGCAATGGTCTGCATTCATCCAGGGGTTCCCTTTCAAGTCCTTGACATGGTACTAATCAAAGAGGGACCAGTCCGTCTCCATGGATCCCCAGTCCTACTGGGCAGTATATATGCCCCAAACAAAGATCAGGTGCTCAAGCACACAAAACTCACATATCGTGGATATTAGGCAGAGTTTATAACTGGGTGGACAACCTCTTCCTGGACCGCTCACACCCACGGCTTCCCTGCTCTTCCCCACACACACAAATGGAATGCTTCACTAGTTGTGTCATGCAGTGGTCACTAACAGATACCTGGAGGACTAAACACCCTAACAATTGGGTACATTCTTTCTATTCCACTCCCCTAAGTCTGTATAGGCGCCTGGATCACATTTTAAACTCTCGTTCACTACCACACTTGATCCACACTGATTATCTTGGGTGGGTGGTCTCAGACCACAACATGCACATAATGGAAGTACAATGCAACACCCCACTTCCCTCAACATCCATGTGGCATCTCCCCAAGGATTGCCTGGAAGACCCAGCATTCCTTGGCTCTCAAGAATCTCACATCAGCAAATACTTGGCTGAAGATCATGTCATGTCCTCATTGAGAGCAGTTGAATGGGATGCCTTCAAGGTTGTTACATGAGGCTTCTCCATACAGGAGTATGCAGGTATCTGCAGAACCCTAAACCAGGAGATAAAGGTGGCTGAACAACTTCTGCATATGCAGGAGGCTGAACGTACTGCCTTTGGAAGGCAGGTGCCAGCCAAAGCTAAGTCATAGCACACTACACTGCTAGAGCGATTGGGATACTTCAACCTCACAGCCCATGCTGTCAAAACGCATTGTGCAGGAGACAAGTCAGGGCACTTGCTCGCCTGGCTGATACACCAAGACACTCGCTCCAGCCGCATACTGGAAATAAATTCCTCTGCCACCAATACCCTATAAGGGCAGCATGACATTTTGAACTCGTTTTTTGGCTATTACTCCACCAAAGCACCACCCCTCCCCCCAGGGAACTAGTGGGTGTGTAATTAGCAGGACCCTCTCCTGTATTTCTGCAACAGCCTGTCAGGTACTATGCCCCTGTCTCGGTCAAATATGTGAAGCAGGCCACTGAAGCTTTGGCCACAAAAAAAACTCTGGGTCTGGGTGGCTTGCCAAATGAGTACTAAGGTGCCTTTTCCATGGGCCTTGGCTCCGCTTATTGGAACAGTTTGAAGAGGACCTGAAACTCAGGAAGCTCCCCTAATTTTTTAATAAGTCCCTCCTGAAGCCCAATATGGACCCGCCAATCTGTCCTCCTGTCGGCTCATGTCAATCTTAGGCGTGGATTTTAAGATCCTTAGAAAGATATTGGTGGCTAGATACACCCAATTTCTCCCTAGGATCATCTCTTGGACCAAAACAGCTTCTTCTTTGGCCGCCTCACTTGTCATAACATCATGCATCTCTTCTATGTCAAAGATCAAGCCCCCACACAAAACCTCCATGCTACCTGTCTAGTCCTGGATCTTAGGAAGGAATTTGACATGCTCCGGTGGTACTACCTTTACCAAGTAATGGCCAGCATGGGGGTGGGCGACTGTCTCATCAAGGATAGAAAACTTATGCACACGAAACCCACCTGTCAGGTGTGACTGGGGTGGTTCATTTCACTGGTCTTCCCCATTGGAAGAGGAACTCATTATGGATGCCCCTTTTCCCCTCTGCAATAGCAATGGAGCCCCTTGCCACTTGCCATCATAAGAGGGGACAAACTGGGAATCCCCCCGATGATGGCATACATGCAATTTGCCTTTGTACTGATGACCTGCTCATCTACCTTCTCAACATTCGCTTTGATCTAAATCCCATTGCCTCCACACTCTACGCATTTGCACTAGCAGCAGGCCTCCACGTTAAATGGACCAAGTCGAATGTATAACTGCTATGACCAGATGTTCCCCCTCAAGCTATACAACTGGGGGTGGGGGCTCCATACTCAATTGGGTCAGGACTATGATCCAATACTTGGCGGTGCATATCTACCATTCACTAAATGACATATTTGACAGAAACTTAAACAAAGTCCTGTCCTCGCTAAGACTGAGAACTTGTTTTTGGAAGCACCTTTCATAGCTCTGTCAAAGATGGTCATCCTCCTCCAGCTCCTGTATTATTTTGCACATGTATCTGTCAACCCTCCTCCTTTATTCATTCGAGAACTCAATCCTCTTCTGCGGGAACTTATTTAGGGCAAGAAGCGATCCCAGATTGCACAAAAAAAGCGGCATCTGCCAGTTGGGAAAGGTGGACTGAGCTCCAATTCCTTCAAGCCATGTTGCCTAAAGTCTCAGCTGCATGGCCTATAATGGTGGTTAGTTGGACGAAACCTAGGGAAACATGCCACAGGGCAGGTAGCCTCACACTGACCTTGGTCAGGAATTTCCCACTCCCCAGGAGAGAGCTCTCGTCTCTGTAGTCTCTCCAAATACAGGTGGCCCGGAAATACATGCCCAGAGTTCATTTCCTTACGCGTCGCATCACCCCATATGCCCCAGCACTTTCACTTCAGGGCTTCAAACTTCTGGCTCCTACACGGTGACGGACCTGAAATTCTGGCATGCGTGTTCCTTACACACAGTGGGTGATCTCTTCGACAACTAACAAGTATTGGACCACCCACCCTGTCCTCAGAACATTGGAAGAGAACCTTGAGGATACCAAATGGGCACTCAGTGAAGGCTTGTATAAATGTTAGTGCCCTTTGTTACTCCTCTGTTGAAGCAGTGAGGTTGTACATCAGAAAGGGGTGAGGGGATGTGGAGAAAGGGCATAGAGTACTATCTGCAACAAAGTAACAAATGTAGTTAACATTTTCAGAAATAATTTATGTATGTTTATATTCAGTTTCAGAACTAAGTGTGTCTATTGTCATCCTCTGAACTTTATAATGACAATGTTTGTGCTGTTTTCCCTGGATGTATGTGCAATACCATTGTGAGGTATTTAAACTTAGGCTGTAGCTGAATTAATCTTCGAATATAGGCAATCAAATTAAGGAGCAAATATGCAGAGAAGCAGTTTGTAGCATTGACTATGTTTTTGGACATCCCAAAGATGTTGATCTTCTGCCTGTAAATTCTCTCTCTCTAATCCTCATGTAAATGTTCCTCAAAATGAGGAACAAGCGACAAACAGATTCACTAAGATGGTGAAAAAGTGTCCCATTTTGTGGCTCACCTTCTTACATAGGCAGCTTGTGTATGATTAATTCTTGTTGTAGTTTGTTTTACTTGTTCATGGATGTGGTTGAAGCCTGACTGATCACTCCTCCTGTCAATTAGCAGTAACAGTTGTGCCGATTTTTTATAAACCTTGCTGCAATATAGTAGGTCCAATTGGGCAGGGTTCCTATGTAAAAGTTCTCCAACCAAGCTAGTAGGCATCCACTACTGGGCTGGGTCTGTGGGTCTTAGGTATGCTGCAATTGGTGTTAGGTGTCTCTATCCATGGGCTGGTGCCTAGCATTGAGACTGGTAGTTCATTGCCTAATGCGTAGGGCTGTTCCCTGTGTGTGAGTACGCCAACGGTGGTGTTGGTGCCGCCATTGACCAAGTGTATCCTTTGTTTCTCCCCCTCCTTTTTGTTTTGTCACCCTGTCCTTATGTGCATTAGCATCATCTGGCGGAGGAGCAGAGGCACCGGCGACGGATGGAGCTGCATCCCACTAGACCCTGGAGGCAGAGTCAACCGACATCGAGGGAACCGTGGGACGGAGGGTGAGGGGAGCACCAGGGAAAAGACTGGAGACAATTTGGACACGGATACCTCCTCTGATGGAAGCTCCCTGGTGGTGGCGGACACCTCTGTGCACACCCCAGCTACAGGTACAGCCGCCACCCCCGCCACCCCAGTACCAGCACCGCCCTCCCAGCAGCCCCTCAGCGATTTTCCCGTTCCCGCTCACCCAGGAGGGTGGTTGTCTCCTTCGCCCCAGGCACCTCAGGCCCTGCCTCATTTAGCCCTGCTGCCCTGAGTGAGGAGGCTATTGACCTCCTGCGATCCATCTCTGTTGGGCAGTCAACTATTGTGAATGCCATCCAGGGTCTGGCAGCCCAAATGCAGCAGACAAATGCATTCGTGGAGGGCATTCACACTGGATTGGCGGCCCAACAGAGATCAATCCAGGCTCTGGCCTCTTCTCTGATGGCAGCCATTGTCCCTGTTTCCACCCTCCCCCCACCAACTTCCTCTACCCAATCCCATTCCCCTCAACCCCAACCTATCCCAAGCACATAAGCAGATGAGCATGCACCCAGGACAACACACAAGAGTGGACATGGCAAACACAAGCACCACACATCGTCCCACAGGCACGAACACAAACACCATCCAGATGCAGACATACCAACGTCCACTCTTTCCACTGTGTCCCCCTCCTCCTCGTCCTCCACCTCCCAGTTGCGTCTCCACTTACACTTGCATGCACTACATCCTCATCCACTGCCACCATCACCAGCACACCTATCAGAGCACACACCTCACTGGCAGTCACCACCCCCACATCCATGCACACATCCCCTGTGTCCTCTCCCAGTGTGTCTGTGCCTCCTCCTCCCAAAGTACACAAGCGCAAGCACTCAGACACCCAACAGCCATCCACCTCACAACAGTATCCAGCCCATTCACCTGCACCCAAACAGAGCAGACCGACACCTCCTACAACCACTCCCACTTCCTCGACTCCCAGACCTTCTCCCTCCTACTGCCCCAATGTCCCCAAGAGGCTTTTTCTCTTCACCACTGACCTCTTCCCTACCCCTCCTCCCCCCATCCCTCATGTCAGGCCAGGGTGATGAAAACCCAGACAAGGACCTCAGCCACCCAGTCCACGGGCACAGTAGTGTCCACAGCTACTCCAGGTGGGAGAGGATCGCTGGCACCAGGCAGCCACACTGAAAGAGTGCCTGCACCAAGTGCTGCAAGGAAGGGCAAGGAGGCACCCCCAGCTGCTGCCACGGAAGGGCAGGGAGGCACCCCCAGCTGCTGCAAGGAAGGGCAAGCAGGCACCCCCAGCTGCTGCAAGGAAGGTCTAGGAGGCACCTCCCCAGGATGAAGCTCACAGGGCAGAGTGAGGGGCATGTTGCCCCCTCCAGGACCAGTGGCGTTGTACCATCTTCCGGCTGAGGTGCCCCCCCCATTCCCCATCTCCCCGAGGTGCCTGTCTATTTTGGACCTGATGCCCCTGCAGTGTTCTCTCTGTGTTGTTGCAGATTGGGCCTTGGACTTTGTGTTGTGTCCCTGTGGCCCACGGACATTGACGACTGGGCAGTGTCCCTTGATTTGTAAATATGTAAATACTTTTTGATTTGGATGCATGTATTTCACCTATATTTATCTTAATACAACCTTTTTACACTATAGTAGTTGTCCTTGCATTATTCCTGAGGGGTACAGGGTGTATGTGTTATGTTACTGCATCTGGTTGTGTGTTTGGTGTTGGGGTGGGGGTGTTGCATGTGTGTGTCACTCTCTTTTTCCTCCCCCCCTCCCCATGTGCTAGGTGGCAGTACTCACCATGGTTGTCTTCACCGGCATTAGTGTTCGTAATGGAGCAGGACGTAAAACAACATCGGAAAGACATGCCGCTTGGGCTCCATGGCGGCGTGGTTGTTCCCTGTGTCTCCAGAGGTGAGTCCTTTGACTTCGGTGCATTGTTTCTGCCAGGCTTTTGATGTCGTTGGTACCACCCCGGAAAAGGTGGCGGATAGGTGTGTCTTATTACTGTGGGCGGAACACTGTCTTTCGCCTGGCTGTTGGCGGTTACTGCAGTGGTGCCTGTTGATTACGCCCTAGCGGTCGGTGTGTTAAAGTGGCTGTCTGTCTGAGCTGTTTCCGCCTTGGTCATAATCCTGCATGAATTACCGCCGGCCTTTTGGCGGTATTAACACCACTTTATCACCGACCTCCATGTTTGTAATGAGGGCCAATGTGTGTTAGGACAGAAACCTCCTCTGAATGGTAATGAATGTGCACACAGGACCTGAGTGCCCAACGGTACTGATGCCTGGATCCCTACTGCTGATTCATGTAAGTGATCCATGACATAGGCCTGTCTCGTGGATTGCGGTCTTTTTGGACTGGGTGAGTGCCAAAGCGATACCCTCATAGTGGTGGATGGCTACTATCTTTGCCGGGAGCTAAGCAACACAAGCGCAGTGGTGGCAGCATACCATGTAATGATCAGTAGGAGTGAACAGGCACTTTTTACCCTATGTCACAGGATTGAGGCCTGCTGACTCAATCATTTCTAAAGCTCTGGTGTTGTGTGGTCAACTCAGCCTACATCAGTTTAGTGTGAAGTGCTGTGCAGAGCAGAAGTGGTAAATCTGCATTGGGCGTATGTGTGCCTGGGAAGGGTAAAATACAGGGATAATGCAGTACTGAGCAGTGTGTGCATGGTGAATGCATGTGCTGGATGTATATTTGCTTATCAGTGGTACAGTACCTGTCAGGTGTAGTATGAGCAGGATAAATACATGTGCTCAGTGTATGTGTACCTGTGAGTGGTATATTTCAGAAAGGGTGATGTGTGTGCATGTTAAATGTACATGCTGGAAATATGTGTGCCTATGAGTGGTACACTACATTGAGGATACGGCACCGTGCAATGCGTGTATGCTTTATACATTCACTGCATGCATGTACAATACATGGGGGCCCTGGGATTTTGGTAGACCCAGAAATGCATGGTGAATCATGGAGAGAAGGTAAAGAAATCCCCCTCAGACCTATTTGTGTATTGATGGATTCCTCTAAGCTGGGTTGGACACGCACTAGGGAGGGAAGAGCCAGGTTTCCCCTGTACACAGTACATTTTAGAATCACAGGAAGAGGTATCAGGTTCAAAGCTGAATGCATAGAATCTTTCCTAACACACAACCCAGAAACAGAATGAGTAGTAGCTTTCCTCATTTACCTAACACAAAAACAAGTGCCGGATGAAGCACCAGAAGAAGCAACAGACAATTTTGTCTGTCTTTTTTTTTGTTTCTTTATGGAAGAACCAAAACAGAGCAATACAAAGGGGGGATGGAGCGGAAACAGGGCATTGCAAAAGATGACAGTGAAGTCATTACATATCCACAATTAGTAAATTAAGACTTGAATGAAACAAAACTACAGGTCACATGTCATACAATGAAGCCATGGCCCACCAAACGGGGCCTCCCCCATGTTACAGGAATTGTCATTAAGGAAGAGGACGTGACAGGGAGTAGCAGAGGAGATACACTTCTGGGGGGCACAGAGGAGAGGGGGAAGGGGAGAGGAGAGAAACAGAAGAAAAGAAGAGGGAGAAGAGGTGTGGGAGGAGGGAAACATAGCAGCAGTGGAGGGGGTGCACCCCAGGGGATACATTCATACATTCAGTACCAAGAGACGTGCCCCAGTGCAGCCACCAAACAAGACATCTGAGTAGAGGGGGATGTGCCCAGGGCTAAAGATTAAAGATTAGCAGATTAGCATGCGGAATCCAGTAGGAAGGGTGTCCATGTCTGGAGGAAAGTTTCAATACTGTCCTGGTGATTATAGATGACACACTTGTTTAAGGCTGGTTGGAACGTTACTGTTAGTTACTCCTCGTGGGAGGGGGATGTGGGAGAGCACCAGTGATGAAGTATACATATCTTGGCCGCAGCTAGAGCCATATGTAAGAAGCAGAAGAGGTCTGGGAAGTCCACACGGTCATGTAAGAAGATCAAGGGGTGGGGGAGAGGAGTCCTGACTGGCAGGGTCTCCCTCAGTGTGGTCCCCATCACATTCCAAAAGGGCCGTATCAAGGGACAATCACAGAGGACATGCAGTAGGTCACACCAGGCATCAGGGCAGCTCCAACAATTCACATGGGGCAACAAGCCTGTTACCCATAGTTTCAGGGTGGGCCAGTGCCAGTCATGCAGTGTCTTAAAAAGGCAGAACTTCAAACGTGACACTCTCATCCCTTGGTGATAAGTCTCCAAGAGTTCAGCCCAGTCTTCTGTCTCATAGTCAATCTGCACCTAGCTTCCCATTAAATGCAGAGATTATTGATGCAAGGGAGAGAGAAATGTTAATGAGGAAAGTAGAATCCAGCCATCACCCTGTGGAAGTGACTCCATGTCCTAAGATAAGAGACTACCAGTGGGGATTGGAGGGCCCAGGGAATGCCACCCAAGCAACTGGATAAGGAAGTGTTGCAATTGGAAATATTTCCATGACTGCTGAGGTGGTAGGCCTAACTCCTTACAGAGTATCGCAAAGGATTTGAGGGTACCCCCTTCACTGATCTGGTTTAGATTGTCAATGCCTGCAAATTGCCATGGTGCCAAGTCTAAGACCTTCCCTCCAATGCACAGGCTGGCATTACTTCACAGTGGCAGGTGCTCATGAAGAAGTGGGTCCACTCCAAAGAGGCAAGAGAATTAATTGTCAGAATGTCATCATGGCTTGCAGGATCAGGTTTGTAGGGGGTGGGGAAGGTGCTTCCCCATTGTATAGTAAGTTCAGTCCCTGCTGGCAGGCCAGCAGTGTAGGCTGTGCCACAAACCACTGCAGATGGGCCTATGTCCTGGGTAGCATGTAAGCCATTTGAGAGAGGTGAAGAGCCAGAGCATAGTGCTCGACTGAAGGGCGACTCAAGCCGCCACATGAACTATCTGTGCCAGACGTTTGGCGCAGGCTAAACGGGGTGGGATGATCCCCAGACAAAATGGAGTATGCTTTTATCCACGGAATGGAGCATAGACAGTGGAACCAACAGAGGCAGCATGCCAAGGAAGTAAGTGAACTGTGTCAACGTCACCATTCTCACCACTTGTGCTCTCCCCCCACAAGGATAATCTGAGGTGGGACCAAATTTCAAAGTCAAGCTTCATGCAGGCGATCAGGGGATCCAGGTTGTCCATCAACATGGGGTCCAAAACCCCTGATGACATAGACACTCAAGTATTTGAGGCATGATGACTTCCAGCGGAAAGGGTAGCTGGATGTCACCGAACTTGTGGGCACGTGCAAAAGGGTCAGTGTCTCACTTTTGTCCCAGTTCACTCTGTACCACAAATGTGCTGCAAAGTCAGCATTGATATCCAACAAGGCCAGGAGAGAGTGAGGAAGGTCAGTGAGGGTGAGTAGTATATCATTTGCATAGAGATATACTATGGAGGTCCCACCTGTAATATGGACACCAGAGAGGAGCAGGGATTGCAAAGGAAACCAGTGAGGAGTCTGATAGCCAGGAGAAAAGCAGGGGCAACAATGGGCATCCCTGCTGAGTCCTCCACTGGTTTGGGAATGGTTAAGACAGGAAGGTACTGCAGTTAACCTGCACCGAAGGGGAGTCAGAGAGCCATCTGACCTTGGCTATAAATCCTTCCCACAGTCCAAACCATTGCAGGGCTGTGACGAAGTACCCTGACTCAGTCCTATCAAATGCCTTCTCGGTGTCCAGGGAGAGGGCAATGGCTTTGTCCTGTAGGTCTTTGGCCTTCCATAGGTTATGAGCAATGGTGCAGAGGTGGTTCCTCGAGGAGCACCACTTGTGTATGGTAGATCAAGTACAGAATCACCTTATGTAGGTGGGCCACCAGGACACCCATGAGAATTTTGATTTCCCCTTTGAGTAAGGAGATGGACCTTTAGCTTCCTCAAAGTAGGGGGTCCTTCCCTGGCTTGGAGAGGACCGCTATCACTGCTCTGCTGGTAATGGAGCCAAGTGAGCCAGTTTGGTCAGCTTCGCTGAAGGCTTCATAGAGGGAATCAACAACATCCTCTCCCGTCTAATTGTAGAACTTTGTGGGGAAGGCGTCCTTCCCGGGGGCCTTACGATAGGGAAGGTTGGAGATGGCCTGTGCTATCTTGTCTTGTTAATCTCCCCATCAAGCTATTCCCTAATAGACTCTTTGAGGCTGGGAAGATACACACTGTCAAAGAAGGCCCCCAGGCAGGCAGGGTCAGCCATTGTCTCCTGGGTGTAGATGACCCAATAGAAATCTGCAAATTTGTTGATGATGTCTTGTGGGCAGGTAATGACAGGGCCACCCACCGAATGGATAGCAGGGTTGGCAAGCGCTGCCTCTAGTTTACGCAGCTGAGCCTCGAGTAAACTCCCCGCCTTCTTGTCCTGTTTGTAGTGGCAACCCTTTAGCTTCTGGAATGCGTACTAGGCCTTGGAAGTCAATAGGCTGTTAAGCTCCATGTGGGCCTTCTCCAGGTTGTGGGGGGACTTTGTGGCATAAAGATGCAGGAGTGTCACGATCTCACCTCAATCAGGGGGTCTTTCTGTCAGGTCACTCTCTGTGCATTGACCATGCCTACATCCCTCATGAGTTGGCTATGGATGGTCAACTTTGTAACTGCCACAGGACCCTGTGGGAGAATACCGACCCCTTATTAACTTCCAGGTATGTAGAGACATGGAAACAAAACTGGGACTTACCCTGAGGAGTGCAGTAGCAAGATATATTGAAGCACCATGGTTTACTAACTGGGGAGGCAAGATCTAGGTCTGGGGAAGGCAGACCAGGGGAGTGGTTCAAGAGTGCAGCCTCCATGATACAGGATTCCTGGGCAATGGCCAATACTCAGTGGGAAACCAGGAAGTAGTCCAGTATGGACTGGGTGCTGTGGACTTGTGATAAAAAGGTGTACTCCTGGTCTTTAGAGTGCAAGAAGCACCAAGGGTCCACCAAGCCATTATCAGCGAGCATGTCTCCTAGGAGGGCCCTATTCATATTATTCCTGATGTCCAGAGGATCGGTGTGATCCAGCACTACATCCTGTATTGGAATCCAGTCAAAACCCCCATTTAAATATTGGTAGGCCCCTATTTCTGTAAGAAGGCAGTTGAGGGGGAGAAAGAAAGGGTGCTTAGGTCCTGTGGGAGGGTATACCATGTCCACACTGAGTGTTCGCTCCCTAAGCTTCAGAGTAACAAAAACAAAGCGGACATCCTGGTCAGACCAGGTCTTAAAAATGGTGATGGGTAGGGATCATTCCTTAAAAAGATCCTGACTCTGCTTTTCTTCAAGGGTCTGGAGCCTGGTGCTGCTGTCGTTGGGCAACGGTTCTGAACCCCTCATCCCACCCAGTCCCAACACAGCTTTTCGGACACAAGCTGTGAGATTTGGGTCTCCTGTGAAAGGGCCATGTCCACCCATTTCTACTGCAAGTAGGACAGCAGCTTCGTACACTTTATATTGCATGTCTGGCCATTGACAGTCCAGGAGATGCAGGGAGGAGGGGAATCTGAGGGTGGAAGGAGCCATCAGGATAGGCTATGGACCAACAAGTGACAATGGGAAAAAGAGGCTTCAAAGGGTAGCAAGGGGATGGGCAAGAGAGAGTTTGGAAGATAAGAGAGGGGAGGGGTAGGAAATGGAAGGAGGGATGGATGGGGTAGAGAGGAAGAAGAGAGAAGGGAGAAGAAAAAGATGCAGATAACATGGGGGACCCTCAGATGTGGTGGATGGTGAGATACTTGTCTCAGGGAGGCAAAGAGGGGAGGAGAAGAAGGGAAATAAGTAATCAGATATTGAGCCAAGGGTGAGCCTCAGCGAACGCCGGAGACTAAAACCACAGATCCAAACTTGTGGTTCTGGCAATGCCAAAGGACCCACAGAGAAGGGGAGGGAAGGAAACACTCAATTAGAGACCAGGGCAAGAACGTAGCTCTGGGGCTGATTAGCATTGGATTGTATCAATTCAACTCATGCCCCTGTGGATCGCCCTAGTGATGATGGATTGATATTGAAGGAGTTGTGCCAAAATCAGGCAGTCAACAGGCACCAAGCAGTTGCCTCATTGAATTATTGAGTCAGGGAAGAGGACAGTGGAGGGTGATCGGGTAGGGGGGATTGGTGTGAGATATTGGACACGTGACTGGAAGGAGATGAGAGGGGAGGAGGTGAGGGGAGAGGGAGGAGGAGGGGACAAGTTGGCAAGGCTGACCGTGCTGACGTGTCAGCTTGGAATGGCATTCTACCCTGGGGTACAGCAAAACCAAAAACTATACAGTTATCATAAAATGTCAAAGAATGTCATGCCATGAAAGGATACAGAGGCATGCAGAAGTACAGACATTACACTAAGTGCTGCTGAGAACAGAACAAATTACAGCCTTACAAAAACAGTTGTTGAACATCTTAGCAATGTAAATGGCACAGAGGAGAAATATACAGATGCAGACATTATACCAATCCGTCCATTGCATGGAGATCAAAGACCTTGTCGCTCAGCAGCCAATGCAGAGAGGTAACGGTCAAGGCAGAAGGGAGCAAGTCTCAGTGATCTGGGTGGAAGTGCTTTAATAGAGCCTGAGAATTGTCACTGCCCTGGTACTGGATGATTGCTGCCACCAACTTAAGGGCCAAGTCTCTGTCATCTTGTGATCTAGCTGGTCTCTCCATGTCTCTGGTCTGGTTGCGGGTCCCATCAGGGTGCTGCCAGTTGCTGCTGTGGATGGTAATAGGAGGAGGCATGATTCTGGAATCAGGAGGTGTCACTGAGTCTGAGGGGGCAAGTTTCATAGCGTGGTCAGATATTCCTTCAAGGAGTCAGATATTCCTTTCAGGAAGAGTCATAGAGCATCCGTATCGAAGACGTTTTTGGACCTGCTGTTTTTCATGATCCACGTTCGAACAGGTTGAAATTAAGGTCCAGTTTGAGGAGCTGGGGCTGGAGGATCAAAAACGCCTTCCTCCTGTCTTTGATTTACCGCAACAAGTTGGCAGCTATGCAGTTCTCGTGCCCCCCCAAAGTCACATGTGCCATGGGATTGGGCTGCAGTCAGGAGCTGAAGAACCTACAAATGACAAAGGAAGTAGTCTATAATGGGGTGTCAAATGGTTCCTAGCATGGGTTGCCCATATGGTGAGCTTGTTGGATATTCAAGTGGGGGTGAGGCATGTGTGTGAGGGGATAAGACCCTTGAGGAAATCCTTGACATCCATGCCCTCAGCGCACTCCAGGAAGCTGAAGAAGCAAACATTAACTCCATGGCTTCTACGTTCCAGGTCCGTGAGCCTGTTAGGCAAGTAAGAGCTCCTGATCTCTGTCCTGTATAGTTATGCGGCGGTCTTCCAAAGCCACAAACCACTGCTCCATCCCCTCCACTCTGTCCTGGAAGCCTGCTATATCTGTTTGGATGGATTTGGTCTTGGCCATAAGGTCTGAGATTTTGGAATCCATTCTTTCGAGGTGACGTCCAACTGCCGTGACCTCCTGAGGGATAAATTAATAATTATTATTTTTAATTATTTAATGAACTTCCCAGCATAAACCCCTACGAACCCAGGAGCCCACACCTAAAACAATAATAAATTATAAACAAATTGTTAATTAACTATTACCTAATTAACTCCAAACCCTATACACCTACAAACGCAGCAACCCACACCTAAAATATAAGTATAATAAATCAGTATTACATAATATACAAAATAACTAATAATCACAAACTTACTTAAAAGTTACTAATTGATTATTACTTAATTAACTTCCCCCCATCCCTCTACAAACCCAACAACCAGCTATGACATCATAAATTACTATTACCAATTAATAATAAAAACGCCTCAACACCTACAATTACAATGTGTATTTAAAGAAAATAATAATTATAGAAGCAATACTAACATAAAAGTAATACTCAAACTAAAGCACATAAAATTAATTGAAAAACAATAATCTGCCCAAATATCGTGCCTTGTAGGTGATGAAGTCAATAACACAGATCAGGTAGTGCCAGGGGAAAGAGTAGTAGGGTAGAGACACAGCCGGGCGTCTTTTTCAGTGGATGGACGACATAGATTATAAGCAAATAAGAGCACCAAGATGAGTGAGGAGTGGGATGTGTTCCAAATTTATAGGATTATAAGAGGTGAAGGAGAAAGAGGACAAGACTGGTGCACATTACAGTGTTGCCTTCTGGAGGGCAAGAATTCAGGGCACGTTGGGTATATGCAGGTAGACGGCATCTACATAGTATTTTCAAGTTATATGCCATCTCCCTAAGAATTTGGGTCCCAGTGAAGTATGCTGAACTTGTCTCAATGCAATTTTCCAAAACAAGACACTTTAGCAGTGCCTGCACCGTTGACTGCTTTCTGCCGAGCAACAATGTGCAGCTAGTGAAAGGGCTTTTTCATTTTACCTTCCAACTGGGCCCATGAAAAGGGCAGAATTAAGTCCATCAGCTTTTATTTAGTGCAAGTTTATTCATGACTGGGAGCTATCTGCAGCCTCACACTTAGATGCCACAGCAGCTGAGGCTAAACACAGGCACATGGCTTGTTACCACTTCACAAATATTTATGAGAAACTATGATTTGGAAGCAAGCTTTTGACTTTGTTCAGTCCCTATATAAAAAAGCATGCAGTGTAAAAATATCAGAAGTATTGGGATGTGGGAGTATTTACACGAGTATTAAATATTGATTTTTTTTACTTAATTCTCATACAAATGCCCCTTACTGTTATGTCACTTCCTGTGAAGCCTCATGCAAGGTCACATGCAGCGCCGGCTTTAGGGCGGTGCAAGCACTGCGGCCGCACTGGGTTCTGCCGTGGATTTGGGGACACTGACCTGGGGGGGGGGAGGGGCGCTGTGTTTAGCAATAAGTTAGAAACTTGCAATTTAAAAGCACTTGCTGAAAAGTTCCTTGTGCCTCTAACCTTCAGGAAGCAATTAAAATGTCAAGCTACCTCATGTGACTAATGTTCCCGCTAGGGAGAGAGCTGGGAGATTTGTGTAGTGGCAGCTTTGACTTGCCAGAACTATATTGTATGTGGATGGCTGAGTGGATTAGTAAAGTCAACCTTTCCGAGTGCTTTAAAACAAATGAATGTTTGTGAAGGAGGGGGGTAGGAGCTATGCAGAGATAAGGGGCACATTTTCCTGGTGGTATTTAAAGAATCTGCAGAGGTGGCCATTGGGTGGGGGCAGTGCTTAATTTTGAGCTAGTGGTTTCTGCTGAGGAGCACCGCACTTATTTTTAGGGGCCGACACTTATTTTTCTGCATCAGGCATTTACTGCGAGCAAAAAACAGGCATGGGAAAAAGGAAAGAGGGGAAAACGAAAAAGCTTCACAAAGGGAAAAAAAACAGAAAGCTGCATTTGTAAGCTGAAGGAACAGGGAGTTGCTGTAATTGGTTTAAAGAGGACCGAGATGGCTTTAGGATTACGCTGCCTCAGTATTCAGTGCTCGCGCATTTAAATGCAGCAGCCGCGTGTTTCAAAGGAGAGCTTTGGGCACCGGCTCGTTTTTATTTGCCAAATAAGCACTAGGTGGGGGCGCCAAATAAGAGTGTCGCACAGGGGGCCACAAGGACTAAAGCCTGCCCTGGTCACGTTCAGTAATGCCCGACGCCGTGATACCACTTGCATACTGTCTAAGTTAGCACCAACTCACTTTTTTTAGGTCTTGTGCTCTGCCAGCATCACTTACATACAGACGAGGTACAGGAGTATCAGCAGCAAACGAAGGTTCTTTCATAGACATAGCACATACGGTACATAAGAAACACACACACACAGAATAAGTACAGTATTGTCATCAGCAGTGTAAATTACTATGATACAAAGAATTGTCTAATTTCTTCGCTTTTTATCCATGTCAGAGGAAATTGAATGACTTTTGGCTGTACCGTCTAGCATATTACATTAAACTTATAGATGCAGTAAGGCTGTCTTTCATCCTTTTATACTACATTCGGTCGGTTAGAGGAAATATGAATGAAAGAGGCAAAAAAGGGTCAATCAGCATGGGGAAGAAGGCTGCAGAAATAGACACATCTTTAGAGTGACATGAACATTGTCAGAGGCGCAACCATCTGCTTTCGTTCCTGTACAGTCTCAGCACTTCCCTCCTTGTTACCTAGCATACCACATCAGTTCAGAAGCATCCAATCAATGGGACCTGCACCAAACAATCTCACCCTCACTGTATGGCACAAATAGCAACAGAGAAGTAAATGTGTGTTACAGTGAAAGGGACGAAACAGAGAAAAGGTGCTGGTGAATGGAAAAACATTATTGATGGACATAGGCGAGATAGGAAAATCTGATCAGTAGAAGTACTTCAAAAAGGAGGCATAAAATGGGGGTAAGGAGAAAGTTATGAATGTTTCTTTGTAAACAGACCGATCATAATGATGATTTTTGGCAGGGTCTGAACACGTATGACCAGAGTTGCCATCCTTGTGTGAGGCTAATGTTGTTCATGGCATACTGGAGATGTTTCAACTTGTGATACATTATCTTTAGTTATTAGAACACAAGGGAAACACTAAAAATCACTAGAAACCTGCGGGACATAAGAAAGTAAATGAACACTGCTTCCTACTCCAATGATTTCAGAGAAGACGTTTCAGTAGCTGCAGGCAAGTGGCAGAATTAATGAAGATATACAATGAAATATAAACAACAAAGAGCCAGTTACGAATGTGCTCGGTGCTCTCTTATGTGTGATAAAGGTGATCAATGAGCATATCAAATAACAAACAATAGCATCGCCCGCTGATTTTAATACACAAAGTTATGCGTCCGAAAACAAGTCAGATAATTTTTATTGTATGTTTTGATTTAATTTGCCACTTGGCTGCAACTATTGCTTGAGAAAACCATTGTCTATTATCATCTCTGTCATTAAACACAGGTGCTGTTATTTGACAATCTGAACAAGCACCTTTGCAAGCTACACATTCTTTATGTGTGCTTCCCAGATACATTCATGTTTTTCACCCACAATACTTCACTGGCCAGAAATGTCAATAGAGTTTCCTGGGTTTCGGTAACACACTTAAGCTTTGCCAGATGGTACAGCTTGCAATGTGTCTTCTCTGAGGCCCAACGTAGGCACAGCAAAAGGAAGTTTCAAGAAAGCCCAGTTACTAGTCTCATTAATGATGATGGTGATAATCTTCACTTGATTGTTGGTGAAACTGACGCAGAGAAACCAACTGTATATGCCTTTCCTATTAGACCTAATTTTATGCACAGAAATTGGGTATGGGCCACAGGTTACCAAGTTCACAAGTAAGAGCAAAATAGCAACCCACACCCATGTGTGTTGAGTTTCTATTCCCAATGTGTCTTCCACTTCCAAAACACTCACGTCTGTTTCCACCAGCATGCAGAAAACTTTAATGGTTTGTGAATGGACAGCCTTGTGATGCACTGGCTTCTGCGTGAAGGGTTTTCAATAGTGGTGACAACAGTCATGTCACACCCCAGTCTGTCAGTGCTCTATGTTCCCTATTGTCATCACTATCTTCCAGTGAGGCCACTGCCATGTACTCTATCATGTACTAAATTTTGCATGCTCTAGTGAGTGTTTAATTTAACAGTAAACAAGACTGTTTGAAGAAGCACAAGTACCTGACATTTTTGTTAAAACAACATGCATTACTGATCAATCAATTAAAGGCCGTTGTTTCCTTCTGTCCTTATTTCATGCTTGAATATCTGGTATTTTTGTTTGTACAATAGCAGCAGACTAATTATATACTGCTGAGCAATTAAATACTTCTGTTTCCTACTGCCTTAATTTCCAGTCTGTGATGGGATGTGCCAAAAATAGCACAACCCAATTTCAGATAGCCACCGCCATTGACCAAATCCTGCAAGATTTGGAACTCTCAGGAACTACTCGTACTTTAGGCAGTCATTTTGGCTGAATAAGCCAAATTAACTGTTTGTTCAAGGACTTGAGGCATTGGCACATGAAACTCACTACAGACTCACTGGACGCAAAAGACGTGCAAGGAAAACAGAACATGGCAAAGAAGTGTTATTTTATTGTTAATAAAGACATTGAGCATTGTTAACGGTTAATACTAACACTCAAGTAAAGACTACACTTTTTCCTTTTCAAGTATCCTCAAACCCAATGATTTCATGAATTGTTTAATGTAACTTGCATAACAACATTTGTTTTTCTGATCACAGGTGACTTACTGTGTCTACCTCTTGTTCAATTCTCCTTCCCTGCTGTGCTCTCCCTCAACTCCCTTCCCTTCATCAGGCCACTTCCATAATTGGTGGAATGCCTAATCAGAGTTATTAGTGACACAAGGTGGACTTCTGAGTGGGTATGTTTCCTGATGATCCTTGACCCTGCACTTGGGAAGCGTCTATCATTTTGTCTTTGTATAGTAACTGCTAACCAACTATACACTGCTGAGCAGTTAAAGGCCTCCATTTCCATCTACCCTCAATACCTTCCAAAGTATCTGGGATCCTGTTAGCAGGCAGCACTCTCCACATGCATTATGGACTATAAATACCACATTTAAAGCATGGTCACCCGTCTTGTATTCATCAATCTGAAGTGTCTTCAGCCAGCACCGTCCATGGGTTCTAGACACTGCTGCCTGCGACAAGAGCTACCCGGGCACAGCCACTTGGGAGCTGGGTCTTGCAACCTCTCTTGGAACCCCTTCCCTTCAAGACATCTTTCTACAACTTTGATCTCTGAAACCTAGTGTTACAGCCAGTGCTGTCACGTTGCCATTCCCTTGACTACGAACAACATTCTCTCACCATCACTCAACTCTCAAGCAACTTTGTTTCATTACACAGACCACTAGCCAGGCGCCTCTAATCTTTGGTTTCTCCTTTCTTCAAGGACAACCTCACGGTCTAAATTTAAATGAGTGTTAGCAGCAGAAAAAGAAAACAGGACCCACAAGTGAACTCAGATTTCTTTCTGTAATTCTTGTTTGATATTTTCTCAAGGACTCACATCCAAAATACTTTCTAAATGAACCTTTGTTAAATAAAACAGCAACTATTTGCCTATGTCTAATCTGACATTATGGTGAATGAAGGGTAAACTCGATATGGTCTTCACAAATAGGTTCAGGGATTGTGGATATAAGCCACAAATAACTGGAGGAGGGTCAAGAAAAGCGTGCTCAGGCTGATAGTAAAGAATTCATACATGGGTGCCTAAAGTTCTCATGTTCTTTTGTCACAGAGTACCACTTTTGGCAAAGAATACCACTCCTGGCGGAGGGATCAAAAGGATCAACACACACTTGGTATTCTTTCTATAAGAACTCCAGGTATACAAGGACCATCAATCTCTCTCTCTTTGTCTCATGTTCCAGAGCTATGGGGCAGGGTGTCCCTACCCTGACCGATATATTTGTTTTTACTGGAACTTTTTTTTTTTACTGGAACTCGCCTCAAACCGAGTCCCAAGACGGCTGCCAACACTTCCTGGTTTGAAGCATTGGCAGTCCATCAGAGCTGTGAATTTTCCTGCATGAGCTCATCTTTGTTCGCAAATACTTCTTGACCAAAGATATACAAATTAGAATTTTCCTTAAATTTTTCAGAAACTACTGAACAAATTTACTCCAAATTTGGTGTAATTCCGTCCAGTGGTTCAGGCTGTGGTCATGTCTAAAGAACCTATGAAAATGAACATGGGAAACACAACTTTTTTGACCCCCCCTTTTTGCTTGGCCCCGCTTGATGGATCACCCCAAAACTTACCATACGAAACAAGAATCACTGCAACACTTTTTTGGGAAAATTTCATGAAGATATGTCAAACTGTGCCAAAGAAATAGGCAAGTAAAAAAATAAAATCTTTTTTGATAGAAACATGGTCCTAACCATAACTACTTAGTGATGATATATATATATATATATATATATATATATATATATATATATATATATATATGTGTGTGTATATGTATATATATATATAAATTCACTGAAAAAAAACAACAAGATTACAGGGATGTTATAGCTAGGAAATAGAATTTTTTTAAAACATAGAAATTCACTTGAAAAATCAAAGGTTACTGGGACGTTATAGTTAGGTTCTAAATTTAGTCACATAAAACCATAAAAATTCAGCAGTTATAGAGTTCTTTCAAGTAACTATAACTCACGCCCTAAGATAACTGTAACTTGCGATCCCGCCCTGCCCAGTTAATTATTCCACATGTTATATCATTGATGACATCTTTTATCCCACCTTTCAAATTATCACTCCAACATTTGCAATAAAATAATTGTTCACACAACTGTGCATGGTGAGGGCATGAGTTATAGTTACCTTAGAGCTCGAGTATAGTTACTCGAAAGAACTCTAACTATAACTGCTGATTTTCTATGGTTTTGTAAGAGTAAATAAGGAACCTAACTATAATGTCTCTGTAGCCTTTGTTTTTTTCAGTGAATTTCTATGGTTTCTTTTAACATGTAGTAATTATCATTACAATACGTTGATCCAACCACCGCCACACAGGGCCTTTGGCCATGTGTGGTGGTGGTTGGCCACAGGTCAGGCCCTGAGGCCAATCCCCTATGAGCACCCAACCTTGCACCATGCACGGCCTTCTCCCATGCACAGTAGGGGTTGCCCACAAGGGCTGGCATGCAGTCAGTCCCTGCTGCCAACCCCCATAACCACTCAATAAGATGCTGTTCACAGCCATTTTATTGTGCACTGCAGAAATTGTCTGCATCCTCTCTGGGTTTGAGACTAGGTTTGAGAGGCTGTATCTGGGGGGTAAGAGTGGCTGTCAGAGTGACTGGGTATGAGAGTGCATACATCAGTGTTTTAGTTGGTTCGTCAGTATGTGTGTGGGTCTGTGAGTGGGAGCATCAGGGTGTCAGTAGGTCTGTGAGTGGGTGCGTTATGTCTGAGTGGGTGTGTAAGTGGTCACATAACTGTCTGAGTGGGTCTGAGTGGGCGAGTGATGGTCTTACTGGGGCTGTGATTGAGTGCATGAGAGTCTGAGTGAGTCTGTTAGTGGGTGTGTGAGCTTCTGAGTGGGACTGTGAGGGAGTGCGTATGTTTCTGGGAGTGTGAGTGGGAGAATTGATTGAAAGACAGACAGAGAGTACAAAAGAAAGTGAGAGGAAGAGAGACAGACTTTTATAGTCTTTGATGGCTGATATACATAGAAAGAGTCATTAGTTTCCTATTTAAAATCAAAAATATATGTTTTTTAAATATAATATTTTTTAGAAAAAAAATTAAATGAGTCCAGCTGGACTTGAACCCCCCATCAATGCTAAGGGGTCAGGGTGTCTCTACCCTGGCCCATTTTCTTTCTTTTTTTACTTATTTTTCTGGGACTCGGCTGAAGCCTAGCCCCAAGATGGCTATTAACACTTCCTGGTTTGAAATGTTGGTAGCCAATCAGAGCTGTGTATTTCCCTGCATGAGCTCATCTTTGTTCGCGAATACTTCACAGCCAGAGATAAACGAATTTGAATTTCTCTAAATTTCTCAAAAACTACTGAATTAATTTACACTGAATAAGTGAAAGCATAATCTGCATACTGACAGCTAGCTTTCTGCCAAATTTGATGTAATTTCGTCCAGTGGTTCGGCATGTAGTCGTGTCTAAAAAGTTTTATGGGGATTAACATGAGAAATGCAATGTTTTTTGAGCCCCCTTTTTATCACCACCTGCTTGATAGATCACCCCAAAACATTCCATGCACAACAAGAATCACTGCAATACTTTTTCCAACATGCCAGATTTAGAATTCTTATCCTCCTACCCTCTAGCCTGGTCTGATCATTTTTTGATAGAACTAGAGTTAACTATCTCTCGGCAGAAATCCTGGTTTAGCAATCCCCCACTTTTTAGAAGAAAATGGCACAAATTAAAGGCCGCAGATTTTATTAATGCATTGGGAAAGAAGAAACCAGGAAACTTAGATTCTAAAAATATAACTGATCTCACCTGCTCTATAAACAAATGGATAGAGGATAGCTTGGAAGAAACCATACCTCTCTCTACTTCGAAAAAACTGCCTCGAAAGAAATCAGCTCCTTGGTTCACCATAAGTTTACTTGAAATGAAAAGAGAATGTAGGAAGTAAGAAAGAAAATGGAGGCCTTCCCCAGATGATTTATTGAAAAAAGAATATAAGAATATGATTCGAGCATACCATTTATAAATGAAAAAGGTTCAGGCAACTTACTATACTGGCAGAATTGAAGCCGCTACCAATTCCCCTAAAGAAACTTTTAATGTCCTAAAAGATCTTATTCATCCCAAGGAGGAGCCAGAAATTTTAGATTCTCTGCAGCAACATGTGGAGAATCTTGGAAGTTTTTTTCTAAGTTCCTGACTCCCTGATTAGTGATCAGGTGGTGGTCAACCTGGAGGCCAGGAAGGAAACCAAAGTCACCTTAACTAATTTTACCCCTATTAGCTTGGGCATAGTGACTAGACTATTGGGTTCAATAAAATCAGGCTCCCCACTCGATCCTGCCCCCCCTCAGATTCTTCGTCTGGGAAATCCAGTGTTAGGTCCGGCAATCACAAATCTTATCAATACCTCGTTAACCTCTGGTACCGTACCCGATTCCTGGAAATGGACTATTGTTAAGCCTCTTTTGAAAAAAACCAATCTGGACCCAAAAATACTGTCCAATTATAGACCGATCTCTTTGCTACCTATAATGTCCAAAATAACAGAAAAGTATATACATACTCAGCTATCTACTTTTCTTGAAGACAAAAAATTTCTGCATCCCACTCAGATGGGTTTTAGACCACAACATGGGACGGAAACCGCCTTGGTCGCGATTACAGAAGAAGCTAAAATGAGGATGGATAAAGGAATGGAAACCGCCATTATCCTATTAGACTTAAGTGCGGCGTTTGATACGGTTGATTTGAACATTCTCAAAGATAGATTACAACGATGTGGCATTTCGGGAGTAGCATTGGAGTGGATTCTTTCATTCCTCCATGGAAGATCCTTCCAGGTCCTAGACCGATCATGTACCTCTAGGCGCACTCTCAGTAACTGTGGAGTTCCACAGGGCTCTGTCCTGAGCCCACTACTTTTTAATGTCTACATGCAGCCCTTAGCAGAAATTATCGAATCATATGGACTCAAGTTGGTGTCTTACGCAGATGACACTCAACTAATTGTCTCCTTTTCTAATTCCTATCCGGACATGGATACAGCAGTGGGACCATGCCTGAAAGCAATTGCGACTTGGATGTCAGGAAGTAAATTAAAACTTAATGATGATAAGACAGAGGTCATGTTCTTTGGACCACAAAACACCACCTCCACCAAGCCAAGATCTTTAGTTGGAGATCTTACTCTTCCCCCCCTAAATCTATTATTAAGAGTCTTGGAGTATGGTTAGATCATCAACTTTCTATGTCACAACATGCCAATAGATTAGCTGGAACTTCCTTTGCCTTGCTTAGAACCCTGAGGAAGGTTATAACAATACTTCCACCACTTGCTAGGAGACTGGTTATTCAGGCTCTGATAGGTTCTCGTCTCGACTATGGCAATGCTCTCTTGGTAGGAACACCACAATATGCTACCCAGAGGCTGCAGAGGGTGCAAAATGCGGCAGCACGTCTACTTTTAAATACCCCTAAACATCATTCTATACGGGCTGCAATCTCATCTCTACATTGGCTCCCAGTGGATAAAAGAATTCAGTTTAAGACGTTATGCCATTTTCATAGATCCATATTTAATCATGGCCCTGAAATGCTCAAAACCCTGGCATCGGTATATACTCCGACCAGACTACTGAGATCTTCCTCAGCTATGCTGGCCACAGTACCCACTATAAAGAAAGTAAGATGGGGAGGAAGATCCCTAGCCTATCAAGGTGCCATTCTTTGGAATATTCTTCCTTTTAGTATTAGATCGATATCCCAAAAGATTTTGTTTAGAAAGGCCTTGAAAACCTGGCTATTTAAAGCTTAATTTCTATCTGAACTCAGATGGTGTCACTTGCCGTTATGTACAGAAAGCGCTACGAGGCCCCCGGGCAGTTTTTAGGCGCTATACAAGCAGTTATAACATAACATAACTTCGTAAAGATTCCTCAAACGGTGCTAAAAAACACTTTTTCTATGGAAACATGGCCCTAACTATAACTAGCTACCTGCAAAAGCCAGTTGGTAATATATAAATGCCCCGGGGAGATGGTGGTCCCCAGGGTTGCAGAGGGCCACTCGCACCCCCACACACAATTTCCTGAATGCCCTGGGGGGTGGGAGATGAGGTAACTATAACTCCCGCCCTCACCATGCACTGCTAAATACCCCACAAAGTACGGTACTGAGGGCATGTTTGATAACATCATCAATAATATCAATGTAATATTTACATTAATATTTTTGATGAATTATAGTTATCTTAGGGTACAAGGTATTGTTACTTGAGATAATTCTTACTTTAACTAGTGAATTTCTATGGTTTGCTGCATTTAAAATGTGAGCCTAACTATAACACCCCTGTAACATTCGTTTTTTTAACCCCTTAGCTGCTGGGCCGTTTCCCCCCCAAGTGCTGAGCCCTTTTTTGGCTATTTGGGGTAGTTTGCGCTTAGGCCCTCATAACTTTTTGTCCACATAAGCTAACCAAGCTAAATTTGCGTCTATTTTTTCCAACATCCTAGGGATTCTAGAGGTACCCAGACTTTGTGGGTTCCCCTGAATTTTGGCCAAGAAATTGGCCAAAATACAGGGAAAATTTCGTTTTTTTCAAAAAAATTGGAAAAAGTGGCTGCAGAAGAAGGCTTGTGGTTTTTCCCCTGAAAATGGCATCAGCAAAGGGTTTGCGGTGCTAAACTCAGAAGCTTCCCAGCTTTCAGGAACAGGCAGACTTGAATCAGAAAACTCAATTTTTCAACACAATTTTGGCATTTTACTGGGACATACCCCATTTTTGCAATTTTTTGTGCTTTCAGCCTCCTTCCAGTCAGTGACAGAAATGGGCATGAAACCAATGCTGGATACCAGACACCTAAACATTTCTGAAAAGTAGACAAAATTCTGAATTCAGCAAGGGGTCATTTGTGTAGATCCTACAAGGGTTTCCTACAGAAAATAACAACTGAAAAAGAAAAATATTGAAATTGAGGTGAACAAAAACATAAATGTTTCTCTACGTTTTACTCTGTAACTTTTCCCTGCAATGTCAGATTATCGAAAGCAATATACCGTTACGTCTGCTGGACTCCTCTGGTTGCGGGGATATATAGGGCTTGTAGGTTCATCAAGAACCTAAGGAACCCAGAGCCAATAAATGAGCTGCACCCTGCAGTGCGTTTTCATTCTATACCGGGTATACAGCAATTCATTTGCTGAAATATAAAGAGTAAAAAATTGCTATCAAGAAAACCTTTGTATTTCCAAAAAGAGCACAAGATAAGGTGTTGAGGAGCAGTGGTTATTTGCACATCTCTGAATTCCGGGGTGACCATACCAGCATGTGAATTACAGGGCATTTCTCAAACAGATGTCTTTTTTACACACTCTCCTATATTTGGAAGAAAAAAATGTAGAGAAAGACAAGGGGCAATAACACTTGTTTTGCTTATCTATGTTCCCCCAAGTCTCCCGATAAAAATGATACCTCACTTGTGTGGGTAGGCCTAGCGCCCGCGACAGGAAACGCCCCAAAGCGCAACGTGGACACATCCAATTTTTTGAAAGAAAACAGAGGTGTTTTTTGCGAAGTGCCTACCTGTAGATTTTGGCTCTAGCTCAGCCGGCACCTAGGGAAACCTACCAAACCTGTGCATTTCTGAAAACTAGAGACCTAGGGGAATCCAAGGAGGGGTGACTTGTGGGGCTCGGACCAGGTTCTGTTACCCAGAATCCTTTGCAAACCTCAAAATTTGGCTAAAAAAACACATGTTCCTCACATTTCTGTGGCAGAAAGTTCTGGAATCTGAGAGGAGCCACAAATTTCCTTCCACCCAGCGTTCCCCCAAGTCTCACGATAAAAATGATACCTCACTTATGTGGGTAGGCCTAGCGCCCGCAACAGAAAACGCCCCAAAGCGCAACGTGGACACATCCAAATTTTTGGAAGAAAACAGAGGTGTTTTTTGCGAAGTGCCTACCTGTAGATTTTGGCCTCTAGCTCAGCCGGCACCTAGGGAAACCTACCAAACCTGTGCATTTCTGAAAACTAGAGACCTAGGGGAATCCAAGGAGGGGTGACTTGCGGGGCTTGGACCAGGTTCTGTTACCCAGAATCCTTTGCAAACCTCAAAATTTGGCTAAAAACGTGTTCCTCACATTTCTGTGGCAGAAAGTTTTGGAATCTGAGAGGAGCCACAAATTTCCTTCCACCCAGCGTTCCCCCAAGTCTCCCGATAAAAATGATACCTCACTTGTGTGGGTAGGCCTAGCGCCCGCAACAGGAAATGCCCCAAAGCGCAACGTGGACACATCCAAATTTTTGGAAGAAAACAGAGGTGTTTTTTGCGAAGTGCCTACCTGTAGATTTTGGCCTCTAGCTCAGCCGGCATCTGGGGAAACCTACCAAACCTGTGCATTTCTGAAAACTAGAGACCTAGGGGAATCCAAGATGGGGTGACTTGCGGGGCTCGGACCAGGTTCTGTTACCCAGAATCCTTTGCAATCCTCAAAAAGTGGCTAAAAAAACAAGTTTTCCTCACATTTCGGTGACAGAAAGTTCTGGAATCTGAGAGGAGCCACAAATTTCCTTCCACCCAGCGTCCCCCCAAGTCTCCCGATAAAAATGATACCTCACTTGTGTGGGTAGGCCTAGCGCCCGCAACAGGAAATGCCCCAAAATGCAACGTGGACACATCAAATATTTTGAAAGAAAACAGAGGTGTTTTTTGCAAAGTGCCTACCTGTATATTTTGGCCTCTAGCTCAGCCGGCACCTAGGGAAACCTACCAAACCTGTGCATTTTTTAAAACTAGAGACCTAGGAGAATCCAAGATGCGGTGACTTGAGGGGCTCGGACCAGGTTCTGTTACCCAGAATCCTTTGCAAACCTCAAAAAGTGGCTAAAAAAACAAGTTTTCCTCACATTTCGGTGACAGAAAGTTCTGGAATCTGAGAGGAGCCACAAATTTCGTTCCACCCAGCATTCCCCCAAGTCTCCCGATAAAAATGATACCTCACTTGTGTGGGTAGGCCTAGCGCCCGCAACAGGAACGGATCACACAAGGGTCAATGGTAGTCCTTGCTTGAGGTCTACTGTTAACCCTGGAGTGATTCATTCCTGAAGCAGGCACTAGGCGCAGGCACAAAAGCGGGGTTGTGTTTTTATCAGGACAAGTGGGGAAACACTGGGTGGTAGGAATTTTGAGGATCCCTGCAGATCCCTGGACTTCTGCTCATTGGAATGCAAGGAAAATGTGTTTTTTAAGCACATAATGTAATTTCAAGGGGATTCTGTGTGAAGGAAAACTGGTGAGAGCCATGCAAGTCCTGCACCCTTGGACTCCCCTGGTACTAGTTTGTTAAAGTTAACCCACCACTCACACTGGTTGGTTTTAGCACCTCCAGAAATTTTGGTTTCAAAGCATGATTACTTATCAAAGTATCTGAATATTGAAACCAAGCCTTCTGAAGGTGGGCCATAAAGCCGCGTCCAGGCACCAACCTCTGTATGGTCCATTCACACGCCATTCACGCACAACAAACAACCCTTTCATATCGCCAGCCACGGGCCCAATCCAACCAATCACTGCACTCACATTAATTTACCGCTGCCAGACAAGGGCCCATCACATTCACACGCCACAGAACGGAATAAGTTTGACTACATTTTACCACCTGTCAAGTAACTGCCACCTTCTTCCTTAACATTACCAAATGCATGCGTAACAAATCTTTACTAATGACTCCTGTGACAGCCACCTGAGGCTCAGGAAGACATGTTTTTCATGCGCCTTTAACGCACTCTCTGTGCTAAATCCAACTCCTTCCAGTTTGTGGATGCAAGTTGGGGGTGTCCGAGTATGCCGTACAAAGCGATTCCTCAAACTGAGAGAGCATATCTACCTTTGAAACTAAGGGAGACATGCTGGGGATTTCTCATGCTGTTACCTAAAGAGAAGGTCATAGGCTAACTGCCTCCTTCTTCCTTAACATTACCAAATGCATGCGTAACAAACCTTTACTAATGACTCCTGTGACAGCCACCTGAGGCTCAGGAAGACATGTTTTTCATGCGCCTTTAACGCACTCTCTCTGCTAAATCCAACTCCTTCCAGTTTGTGGATGCAAGTTGGGGGTGTCCGAGTATGCCGTACAAAGCGATTCCTCGAACTGAGTGAGCATATCTACCTTTGAAACTAAGGGAGACATGCTGGGGATTTCTCATGATGTTCCCTAAAGAGAAGGTCATAGGCTATGGAAAAGGGTAGTGTTTGGTACATAGGGGAGTCCATGAGAACGTAGCATATGTCCCAGCCAACATTATGTGCAGTGATGTGACTATAATGCACTTATACAGCAAACTGAACATCTACTAAGTTCTGATGGAGGATGAACATGAAAAGCAGGTCAAACACTGACCTATACAAGTCATCCTCCTTCAGTGCTGGGATGGCACCAATGGGTTTGAATCCATAGGTGTAGATGATGTACATCTGTACTACCTTTACTATCTGCCTTCTACCTGTGCAATAACCCTGTGAAGGCACTCCCACCATAAGCTTTCCTTACCCATCCATGTCTCTGTTCTCATCAGAGTCCTGGCTAATCCTGTATAATAGCCAAGTGAACCTACACTAGTTTGTGGAAGCAAGTTGGGGGTTTCCAAGTATGCCGTACAAAGTGATTCCTCGAACTGAGAGAGCATATCTACAGTTGAAAGTAAGTTAGACATGCAGGTGAAGAAAGGGTACTCCGTGGCAATGTGGAATATGTTCTGTCCACTAGTATATGCAGTAGGGGGAAGAAAATGCATGTTAATTGAACAGAACACCGACCACGCCAAAAGGAAGTCCATGATGAAGTAAAATTCTGTGGCTCCTTGCCTAACGAAGCAGTGGCCCATGGACGTTCGGTATCCATGCACTGCCACTGAAAGGATTACCCAACAGAAGCTCAACCTCAGTCGATTTCCCAGAACTTTGCTTTAGTATGATACAACGTAAAGCAAGTAGGGATACAGAGGCCTGGTTGTGATGGACACTGGGGACAGTAATACCGACTCTCCTGCCGCTTTCCATGCTTTGAGCACACTTTACAGCGACGACATGGACGATCCTTTTTGGATGTTTTAGGTATGCGATCAGCAAAGTGTCGCTCCTGCAGCCTTGCCACATCCTCCAGAACATATGAGGTGGAGGCTGCTGCTTCTTCTGTAACAGCAGTGAGGCTTTCAATTACAGACAACTGGAAGTCAAGGAAAGTCATGAGTCTTCCTGTTGTTGTCTGACGGTAAACAACATACGCATTATATGTTGCCATCTGAATCAGGTGGGTAAACAGTTTCTTGTACCAAGTGCGAGTTTTACGACACGCATTGTATGGTTGAAGAACCTGGTCGTTTTTGTCCACTCCACCCGTGAACTTATTGTAATCGAGTATACAGATGGGCTTGTGGACTTCGGCCATCTGACCCCAAACCGTGATGGGAGAAGTGCTCTCATCATGAATTGTAGTGAGCACGTATACATCACGCCTATCTAGGAACTTGACTGCGAGCAGTTCGTTAGAACGCAATGCAGTACTCTGTGATTTCTGGAGCTTCTTGCAAACAAGCTCCCGCGGGAATCCTTTGCGGTTACAACGAACTGTACCGCAGGCCACAGTGCCAGCTTTGTAGAGCTCACTGAACAGCTCTACTCCTGTATAGAAATTGTCCACATAAAGGTTATAACCTTTGTGAAGAAGTGGCTGGACAAGTTCCCATACAATCTTACCTGTGACCCCTAACACGGGAGGGCAACCTACAGGGTTTAGGGTAGAATCCTTCCCTGTATACACTCTCAGGCTGTACACATAGCCAGTAGAGCTCTCACACAGCATGTACAGCTTTATGCCATAGCGAGCTCTTTTGCTTGCAATGTACTGTCTGAAAAGCAGCCGTCCTTTGTACAGGATCAAGGACTCATTGACTGCTATATTCTTTCCAGGAGTATAGATCTCTGGAAACCTGGCAGACAAATGTTCCACAACAGGCCGAATTTTGAACAACCTGTCATGATCTGGATGGTCCCGGGGCAATGCAGCAGAATTGTCATTGAAATGCAGCATGCGCTGCAGTAGCAAAAAACGATCTCTGCTCATGTATGGTGCGAAGATGGGAGTTACCCAAACCGTGCGAGTCGTCCAGTAGGACTGCAAGGTGGGTTTCTGCACTAACCCCATTTTGAGCGTAAGGCCCAAAAATATCTTCAACTCCGCCAGCGAAGTGGGAGTCCACTGGCGTGCCCTAGAACAGGGCCCTAGAGTGCCTCCGCGATCCCTCAGAAATTGGTCTGCATGCAAATTTGTTTGCTGCACAACTTTCTGAAGAAAGCCAAAATCCAAAAACAGATAGATGTAGTCGACTGGCAAAAAGTTAGCTGTATCGACTTTACTTCCAGCGTCACCAGTAAAAGGTGGAATTTGGGGCTGAACCAAACAGGGGGGCTGCCAAGAGAGCACTCTCTCTGTGCTTGCAGCAGCAAGCACGTGCTCTCTGGGTTTGGCTAACCCAATGTGGTCCCGCTGCCCAGAATGTGCTTGCGAAGGGACAGCACGGATGTCGTCATTGTCTCCTTCAGACTCACTGGAAGAGGTGTCGTCAGATGGGACTCCGCCGACTGAAAAATCACTCCCAGAATCTGCCCCATTGTCCTCTCCCTCAGATGCTGTCTCAGTGTCTGCTGTCTCAGTCTCTGAGCCTACATCAGAACTGTCCTCCATAACCCGAGCTAGGGCTTGATCAGCAGTCATCAAACGAGATGCCATCTCTGCAACTGGCTAAACTGTCCCTCTAAATTACTAGCCTACGTAGAAGGCAGATAGTCACAAAATTGCTTGTGGGTATGTATGTTGTGTACAACAGGAAATGTCGTCACCTTACCTTCGCTTCTTCTCCAATTCTGCAGATTCTCTGAAAACACTGAAAAAAACAAAAAAAGAATGTATTACTTCACCTTACCACACACCCTGTGCAACAGTCATTTTTGGTGCTCTGCCTCCCATTACCTCCTCTTATAATTCCCTCAGTACTACCCAGCAAAAGTGCCACTCATATCTCCTTAGTCCCCCTGGCATTACATTTGTTTTAAAGTGCAGGTAACACTTGCCTTAACTAATCCACTCAGCTACTTTATGGCAACTGCCACTACAGAAAAGACATGAACAAGATTCTCACCCCCACTCCACGAGGTTCAAATTGGCATCTTTTATTGCAAGCAACAGCCACGAACGCGTTTCGACTCTCAAGGAGTCTTGATCACAGTAAATGAGTCCTTCTTTTCTTTCATTGTTTATACTTGCAATAAAACATGTCAATTTGAACCTCGTGGAGTGCGGTGAGATTCTTGTTCACAAAATATTTTCGAGGTTGCTCTCCTCCATCACTGAGCACCGGCAGTGGAGTGTGCTTCGCAACAATCTTTTTAACCAATTTGTGTTGCATATATATATATATATATATATATATATATATATATATATATATATATATGATAATATATATATATATATATATATGTTTAGAAACAAAGTGGTTGAAGGGTTGCTGGGCGGCACACTCCACTGCCGGTGCCCAGTGACAGAGAAGACCAATCTAGAAATTATCTAATGCCGAAACATTTCACCGCACTCCACGAGGTACAAATAAACGTGTATTTTATTGCAGTCAATAACCACCAACGTGTTTCAACTCACCAAGGGGTCTTGATCACGGTCCTCGTGGAGTGCGGTGAAATTGTTCACCATTATAAAACAACACACACAAGAATAACAAGCATTTACAATGCAATGGGTCTCGCATCTGCTCGAGTCAGAGCTATTAGCGTTATAAACTCCTAACCCAACTTTTCTTGCCACATAAATTGATAATTGAAAGTTAAACTCTTTCACATAAGAGAGCCGATTCACAGCGCCACGGCCACCATGAGCATCATGTGAAGAGATACACAAAAGGAAAAGAAGTTCGCTCGCAGTTAAACGTAACAGCAAAAGTGCAATTAGCCATGTACCAGGGGCGATGGCCAAGGCGGTAACAAAACCTCCCCAAGGAGGGACAAAGGTAAATCATTTTCCAATGTAATCAAAGGATTTTTGAAGGGCAAGCCCATGAACGAGTGGTAGTGATGGGCGTGAGGTGGGCGTTGTTAGAAGCCCAGATACACACCAGCAAGTCAGAAAAGCAGCACATGGGCGCTGCAATGCTTGTCCTGAAAAAAAAAAAATATATATATATATATATATATATATATCTATATCTCTCTCTCTCTCTCTATATATATATATATATGTGTATACATATATACACATATATATGAGAGAGAGAGAAAACAAGACACTCATGTCACAAACCTTTTTTTTTTATACATGTGTGCTTGCCCTTGGCAAAGCACACATGTATAAAAAACAAATGGCCCCATTGATGGTCACCCCAAGGGCTGACCACCAACAATTATATTTTCTTTTTCTTTTTTACCCTGGGGGGGCGATCGGCCCCCCCAGGCAAAACTACATGTTTTCTTTTTCCCCCTGGGGTCGGCCCGTGTTCCAAGGGCCGACCCCGCCATTTTTTTTTTTTTAACTTTTTTTTATATTGTGGGGGGCGCGATCGCCCTCCAAAACCGTGTAAATAAATAAATATTGCCCCCGGGGGGGGGCAGCCCTTTTACAAGGGGGCCGACCCCCCCAAAGAAGATCCCTGGTGCCTAGGGGCGTTTCCTGTCCATGGATCGCAGCCGCGCTGCGATCCATGGCCAGGAAACGGTGCCAGGGAGGCATCGATGGAAAGGGGAGAGCCTCCCCTTTCCATCGATGCCTCCCTGGCATCTGGGGAGGCCGTTTTGGCCTTTTTTTCCCCACCGGAGAAAAAGAGAACGCTTACCTGCTTCTCTCCTTCTCTGGTGGGGAAAAACTGTGACGTCAGCGCGCCGTCATAAGGGGGCGGGAGGGGGGTGGGATGGAGACGCAGAAGCTCTTCCGCGTCTCCCACGGCAAAAAAAAAACAAAAAAAAATCCTCCGGTGCATTGCACCGGAGGATTTTTAACCCCCTCCCTGGTGTCGGCCACTGGTCACACATCTAAAAGGTTAAAGTGAATTTCTATGTTTTTTTTTTTAATTCTATTTCCTAACTCTAATATCCCTGTGACCTTTTTCAGCGAATATATATATAACCTAGTGGTGGTTGCCACCACATAGTTATAGTTAGGACTAAGGGCCAGATGTAGGAAAATCCAATTTTGCGACTTGCAAATTGCGAGTCTGACCGACGTGCAATTTGCAAGTTGCAAAATTGGATGCAGAATGGTGTCTCAGACACCTTCTGCGAATCGCTATGGGGTCGCAAAGACCCACCTCATCAATATTCATGAGGTGGGTCGCATTTTGCGACCCCATAGCGAGTCCCTGCACTCACAGGGATGGTGGCCTGCTGTAGTCAGCAGACCTCCATGTCTGTAACTGCTTTATAAATAAAGCAGTTTTTTTTTTTCATTTTGCAGCCCGGTTTCCTTAAAGGAAAACGAGTTGCAAAATGAAAAGTAAACCGAAACCATTTGGTTTCGTTTTCTTCAGAGCAGGCAGTGGTCCATAGGACCACTGCCTGCTCTGAAAAAATATTTTTGTTGACATTCACAAAGGGGAATGGGTCCCATGGGGACCCCTTCCCTTTTGCGAATGAGTTACCACCAGTGTGACACTGGTGGTAACTGCGAGTTGGTTTGCGACCGCATTCGCGGTCACAAAGCAACTCTGAATTGCGATGCGGTCGCAAATAGGAAGGGAACACCCCTTCCTATTTGCGAGTCGCATTCCCAAATGAATGGGAATGAGCATCGCGTTCAGCCGTTTGCATGCCGCAAACTGCGATTTTTGCAGTTTGCGACATACAAACGGCTTACTACATCTGGCCCCTAGTTTCTTTAGCAAAAGCATTTTTTACTTGCCTATATTTTTGGTGCCAGTTGACGAATCTTCACAAAACTTCCCCCCCAAAAAATGAAGCTCACGTCAGCTGCTTTCTGGAAATTTTCTGGGTGAGCCGTCAAGCCAGGAAAGATAAAAAAGGGGGTCCCAAAACATGCTTTCTCCATGTTAATTCCCAGAGGGATTTTGAACAGGATTAGATGCCAAACTGCTGGAGGGAATTACTCCAAATTTGGCAGAAAGGTGGTTCTTGGTCCAGAAAGAGCCCTTGTTGTTGTTTTGTGTAAATCCGTTCAGTAGTTTTTGAGATATTATAGAAAATTATAATTTTTATTTATAGGGACGCACCAACAGAATGTAGTGATTGGCTGGTCGCAATCTGAGAGGAAAGTTGTGGCCACCATTTAGTTTATTAGGACTGGGTTCCCAGCATCGCAAATGAAGATAAAAAGTGGTGAAAGAAGGAGTCAGGGTAGAGGTACCTTGACCCCATCGGCCTAGTAGAGGGGTCTGTCAAGGACCCCTCCTGGGCAAGAAATAGTCACAAAAACTTTTTTTTAACCATGCGAGAGACCACAGATCCTCCCTAGATCTTCCCTGGCTCCTCACAGATTTGGGTAGATATGAATGGTTTCTGTGAGGATTCTGGGATCCATACCCCAATTTGGAAAAACATACACTCAATCCGAGCTTCTCACACCTACTCACACACCCACTTACACATGTACACAATCAGTCACACACCCATACAGCCACTCACAAACTCACTCAGCCACTCACATACCCACTCAGGCAAACACACAACCACTTACACATCCACTCAAACACCCATACAGCCACACACACTCACACACCCATGCAGCCACTCACACACCCATGCAGCCACTCACACACCCATGCAGCCACTAACACACCGACTCACAACCCCACACAACCACTGACACAGCCACTCACACACCCATACAGCCACTCACACACCAATACAGCCTCTCATAGACCCATTCACAGACCCAGAAAACTACTTACACAGCCACTTACACACCTACTTGCACACCCACACAGCCACTCACAGACCCACACAGCAAGTCACATGCACACTCACACACCCAGCACACACTCACACACCCACTCACACACCCCTCTCTCACACCTAAATTGCTGGGATGTTATAGCTAGGAATTAAAATTTAAAGAAAACCTTAAAATTAAAAACCAAAGACTACAGGGACATTATAGTTAAGCTCCCGTACAAAAACACTGAAATTCAGTAGTTATGGATAGAGTTATTTTAAGTAATTATAACTCGCAGCCTAAGGTAAATATAATTCATGCCCTGCAATGCACAGATTTTTCTTCAATAATTTGACTTCTAACATTTCATTGATATTTTTATTGACATTATAAAAGTGGCATGAGTGCTGTAATAATTGGGGTAATTAGCAGTGCTTGGTCTATTCTATTCTATTCTCATCATGACAGTGAAAAATCTTTGAGATGCCTAGGCTTCTGCTTTTTAGGGCCTCATTATGAGCAGGTCTGTAAATGCTCTGATATGTGATATTCATCACAGCTGATAATATACACCTCACAAAGACAAAATTTAATAGGTGTGATCATACCACCCAGTTATGAGATACAGGGGATAGCATGCAGGTTATGGTGCTTACTGCACCGCCATCCACATGTTCTGGTAAATAATAGCCATTTTTCCTCCAATAATTATCAGCAGATTTGACTTGCTGCTATTTAATGAAAACTCTTAATCACAATATGTGCACACACAGGAGTTATCACACATATCACAATTAACTGGGCTGCTCATAATAAGGGAGAAGACAAAAGTGGATTTTCACTGGGCTCCTCATTTCTCACTCATATGCAACTGAGGCTCCACCATTACCTTGCACACAGAAATGGTTGTAATGAACAAAATTGAAAACACACCAACTACACGCAAACTAGATTGACTTTTGCATCTACACAATCTCATTGCCTCACACCCACGGCCATCCCACTGAGCCAACTAGTTGTCCTGCACATTGATGGTTGACATCTGGGAGGTGGTGGAGTGGTGACTGTTGAGAGCTGGAGAAGTTTCCCTAACCTGGGGTTTCTTTTTGGTGAGACTATGGAAAAAAGATCAGAGTTGCACCTGAGAGAAAGGATGAAAAAGGGAACGCAACGGAGGTACCTGCAGGTTCGAGAGTTGGTTGTAGGTGAGTCCTAGGTACCCAAGATGAGCATTCATGGCTTTATTGCTAGTGCCTGGTACCTTCTAATCTGGACGTTTGCCCCTGGAATGAGACTGCTGGCCAGCAGTGATGTGGGATTTGATGTGCCATTCTGTGCATGGTGAACAATCTCCGTTTTGCTTTGCAATGGTGTAGGCCACAAAGATATAAGCTTGCCGGAGGATTCCTTTCTTTCCCAAAATTGAATGTCACCCTCTGGTCATGGATGGCGACCTCATATTTGTATTATAATTCCTTGAGTTACAAAGTCAAGGAAATATAATGTTAATGCAGTCTTAGGGGTAGGTGGCTCTTCCCTCAGATAAAGTGGGTGGGGTCATGTGCTTTGGAAATGGTCCTTATATGCTCTTTACCAATCTCCCTTTCAGTCATAGTTTACAGGTTTACACTGGTTTTGAGACTGTGGATGACTAGCCGAAGTGAATGGCAGTTCTCTTCAAGTAATGATGACCTTATTACTTAGTAGGTCCAGTTAGGTCTCAATAATTTAAAATTGAGCTTAATTCTTGGTAGCTATAGCACAGAGCAAACTGACTTAACTTAGGAGAAATGTGTAAAGCATTTATCAATGCCAAAACGGTTACAAAGCCGAAAAAACAATACAATGAAAATCCCACTCCAATATATATAATTAGTGAAAACGTTAATGAGTAATAGACACCAAACAACAAACATAGGATGTAGGGAAATGGAGATATGATTTTTCAAAATGTTAGATGTTTCTAACACCAAAAAGTGCAAAGCACCAACTGTGGGTATTTGGTCCGGCTGGACTGGGTCAAACTCAATAGTTAGGAAAGACTGCAATGAAATATGAGTCGGATACAGGGACAGTGTTTGTTCTGTTGGAAAGTTCAACTTCTGATTTAGCGGCTGATTTAGAGTATTTAAGAGTTTGATGGATGCATTACTTTGCTACAAAAGTGACAGATAGCCCATCATCTGTATTACAGATACCATTGGATATTATGCATTTGTAATGCATCAGACGGGATATCTGTCATGTTGATGCCAGCTAGATCCAAAGAGGAGGTTGTCAACGTCGGCCTGGCTAAAGTGTAAGACAGCAGTGGGAGCTCTGGCATTAACATGAAAATGAAAGCTTTAGATGTCAAATGCAGTAAAGTTCCAAGAAGGGGAAGCCTGAAGATGAGTGTCAGGAAGGTGTTGTCGATGACGAAGTACTGCTCATCATTGGACTCAGAGAAGTCATCTATATTTGGACTTAGAAATCTTTTTGGAAGTCGGGATCCTTTCAGCAGGGCAAGCCAGCAAGTTTGGTGTAACTGGTAGTTTGAGGTTAGCAACTGCAACTTCTGAACAGTCAGGTGGTGGTCTCGGCTTCTTTAGCAAAAAGTCCTTGAAAAAAATTCTAAGCCTCAGCATATATAGTTAGGCATGAGGTGTACACACAAACACTTATCCAAGGACACCAAGACCTTAGGGACACCACTAAGCGGTCAGGACTCACTTCATGGGAAGCCACCAGCAGGGTCCAAAGCAGGTCCAGTTCAAACTAATTAGATGGGCTCTTTGTTAATGGGGCTTCTTGCAGTTTTTTTGTCCCTGCAGCCTAGCAGGACATCAGCCAATGAACCCTTGGTGCACCGAAGAAGGTATCCAGGAGAGCCACTTTTATGACATGTACTAGCATGCAGGTAGGAAATACTCCCTGTCCAATAGAGAAAAGAATTCCAGTGGCAGCCCTACCCACTTTGGCATCACTTCCTGTTTGTCTGGTTCTTAACAATCCCTCAGTGTCCTGCCCTACCAAAATCCAAAAAGGCAAAATCTTTCTCCCCTTCATCAGAGCTCTGGACAAATTCCTGAAGTATGGTTACGAAAATACAGAACTCCCACAGCAAACCAGTTCAGGAACAGGTTTTGTCCCTGCTGGGATTGGTGCCACTCTGGCTACTTGGACATTGGCAAGGGCAGGTCTAGGTGCTTGTTATTTCTACCTGTGACAGGGGTTGCCCCTTTGGAGCTTGTGCAGTGGTGATTACATCCCTCAGGACATCCTGTCAGGAGGAGGTCACACTTTCTCTTCACCAAGCCCCCTTTGTTCCCTTTCCCGGGTCCCATTCACACCTCTCAGAAGGCTTCCAGGTGACATTTGGGGATTCATTCTGTAAAAGCTACTTGAGGCTTCAGGCAGGAAAAAAAACAACTTTTGAAAAGTGGCATTTTCAAAAAGTAATTTAAAATCCAACTTGATCAGCAGATTGGATTTCAAAGTCTTAATAATTTGAGTCCTTGAAGCATGGTTTAGCTATTTACTCTTTGAATTTATGCATTATAAGATGTTACAATGTAACACAGTGCTTTTCTATGGGATAGGCAGCCTTGCCACAGTGACCTTGGAGATTTTTCACTGCCAGGATATGTAAACTTAAGAACACGTGTTATGCTTTTTGAATACCCCTGCCCTTTAGACATTTAGGGCCTTCAATTGGGATGACAATTACAAAGGAAGGTTTAGGCCTGGCAAAAAGTCAAATTTGTAGTGTTAAAACTGCACACTAAGGCTGCTAGGACAGGCCTGAAGAGCTTTGCCTTGTTACTTTAGTGGTGGCAAAATAGGTGCTATAGTCCACTAGTGACAGTTAATTTATAGAGCCTGTGCACATGGAGTACCATGCTTAGGACTTACAGGTAAGTTAAATATGCCAATAAGGGATTAGCCAATTGCCAATTTTGCACATGTTTTAGGAGGCAGAGCACATGTGTTGCACACTATATCAGAGAGGTCCAGTGCAACAGAGTCTATACATCAGCAACAAAATGTGTAGTGATGTGTTACCACATAAAAAATGACATTTTCTTTCACCGTTGCACACAAGCTGAACATGGCTTCTGTCTTTTGCACCTTCTGTTCACTTAGGGCCAGATGTAGGTAGCCTTTTGCGCCTTGCAAACGGTGAAAAATGCCGTTTGCAAGGCACAAAAGGCCTCACGCGATGCAGAAACACATTTTGCTAGTCGGTACCGACTCGCAAAATGTGTTTCTGACTCGCAAATAGGAAGGGGTGTTCCCTTCCTATTTGCGACCGCATCGCGATGTAGGGTTGATTTGTGACCGCGAAAGCGGTCGCAAATCAACTCGCAGTTACCATCCACTTGAAGTGGATGGTAACTCATTCGCAAACGGGAAGGGGTCCCCATGGGACCCCTTCCACTTTGTGAATGCTCACAAAAATATTTATACTCTGAAAAAAAACGAAACAAAAAGGTTTTGGTATTTTTTTCTATTTGCAGCTCGTTTTACTTTAAGGAAAACGGGCTGCAAAGAGAAAAAAAAACGCTTTATTTAAAAGCAGTCACGGACATGGTGGTCTGCTGTCTCCAGCAGGCCACCATCCCCGTGAGTGCCTAGACTCGCTATGGGGTCGCAAACTGCGACCCACCTCATAAATATTTATGAGGTGTGTCTTTGCGACCCCACAGCCAGTCGCAGAAGGTGTCTGAGACACCTTTCTGCACACCAGTTTGCGAGTTGCAATTTGCGAGTCGGAAGGACTCGCAATTTGCAAGTCGCAAATTGGTTTGTACCTACATCTGGCCTTAATCGCTTGTGTTACCCAACCAGCATATTTGCTGTTGACAATCCATGAATTTGCATAGTTCAGCTTTATAGGCCTACAATAAAAGCAAATTACCCTAAAAATAGTAAAGATACTGAAGCAGATAAAACTCTGTAAGTTTCAACCCATAAATAATGCACAGTGCTGCGATGGTATGCCAGAGGTACAACCATGACAGGTCAAAATGCAAGTTATCATAGTCAAGCAGCACAGCCACCACAGTGCCATGTTTATACTCAGATACCCAGGAAAAATCATCAAGTGCCCAGGCACAATCATCATTTTCCAAACATAACCTCATACGCTTAGGCATTACATCTTAAGCCAACATCAGTAAGGCTTTGTGTAAGGCATAAATAAAGCTTGTCTATGAGCAGCCAGCATGACTTGACTGTCCCACCATGGTATCAAAGACCAACTGCTACAACTGATTGGCAATGGGTGAAACCATTGTGTATACGCACACAGAGACACGTCTCTGTGACGCACAACTGTTGGTGTTGTTTGCCTGAACTTATGACCTGTCATTTCACTGCTTGTTTAAAATACTGCTTAAAACAAAACTAAAACTTAACTTTCTCAGAATAATAGTGCTCAGAAGCAAGCTAAAAGTGCTCCATGCTGTGGCTTAGCAAAAGCTGAAGGGCGCTAACCCCAAAACATTCATCTTGCCTCCCTTGGTGCGGCACTACCTTCCTGCTGGCACCAAGCCCATTGACATCTGCAGGAATTTCAGCAATACTGTTAAGGTCTAGGGAAAAATGGATAACTATTTGACATCAACATTCCTGTGGTATGAGTTCCAGTATGGCACAAAATAGATTTTAGGATATTAACGGTGTAGGGCATGTACTCCTAATGGCAAATAAACTTAATTCAATGCAGCTCTTAAGAAAAGGATCTTTATAGGTACATAGACTTCTATGGCAGATATAACAGCCCTGCAAGCCTCACATGCACAAAACAGGATAGAAAACTGTAGTGTAAACTGCACTGGCAAAAAGGTAGAGCACAGAAAGCAGTTTTGCTGGCCTCCCTTAAACAAAACAGTTACAAAATGGAAAGCAGCAGAGCAAGCTTCCCTCACATAAGAGGTACAGCAACGACCCACCTGTGCAGCCTACATCACACATACTGTCGCTATATGGGAAGTAGCACTCAAGCCTTCATCACAAAGCAGGTATGGAATTAATGTTTTAACCTGGCTCATACAGAAGAACTGTAGCTTGGAGAAAAAAGAAGTACAGGCTTCACTTATAAAATAGGTACAACACAGAAGGAAGCTATGCAGACCTCCCTTCCATAAAAGAAGTTACAGCAGGGAAAGTAATAGAGCATGTTTCTGTCACAATGCATAGCATGGAAAGCAGGTGTGAAGGCTGCATAAAAAGCACAGACCCTTCAACAATAATGTGAAGCAGGAGCAGCAGAAATCATGTCCTCATACCAAACAAGTCTAGTAAAGGCAACAGTAAAATAGGTCTATGTCACAAAATAGGTACACCTTAATCACCTTAATCAGCTGCCATACAGGAGCTCACTGAAGGACACAAGTGCACAGCTCCCAAGTTGACTGTGTTAAATCCTGCGTACAGTAAAGATACTTTCAAAGTACCTTCAAGTGTATTTCTATTCTTATTTTTAAACTGGATTTTGAACCCAAAACTGAGGTCTTGAAACTCCTCAGCAATTTTCTAAACTGAATTTAGATATTTTACACTAGTATGTTTTACAAAATCTTTACCACCTACATTGTTATGTGAATACAGGAGGTTTGGGAACTTGTTCATATCTAGACCAGTCTGCAGCTCCCTTGAGATGAAATTAAAAAAAAAATAACAATAATAAAGGTGGAGGAACTTTGAAAAGAAGTCAGTCAGGGGCTCACAAATAAAAAGCTGCTGGATCTGGGAGTCAGTCCTTCAGACCATACTGAAGTGTGCGAAACATCTTGTGTAATATCTTGTATCCCCTTGGGATTGTGTGTCTCTGCACTTCGGCACTCTTCTGAGCCTCGCCCTACTGTAGAACCCCCATTGCACTACAACTAAGCCCACCCCAGGAGAGGCCTCAGCATCTGCAGACATAAGCAGCAGGGCTAGAAGGTGAGCTAGTACAAAAGAACCTGTCAACATTTAGGGCCAGATCATGACTTTGGTGGTCCAGACCGCCGCCGTTGTGTCGGCCCGACTGCCACATTTCGAAGTTGACACATAGACTTGCCAACCTACCACTGTACCTGCCAGAATCCTAGATGCCAATGTACTGACAGTGGTGAAGGATGCAATCAGCCAGGGTGGTGCCAAACTCAGTGCTGTCCTTCTGATTACAACCTTGTTCTCTGCAAGCTTTTTCATGCTGGTTTCACCGCCATGAAAAGTCTGGTGGAGAACAAGTGCAGGGAGCCAAAGGGGAGCCCCTGCACTGCCTATCACCATGGCATGGGAAGTACAGAGGTTCACCTTCCCAGCACCCTTTAAATGTGCACTGTTTATTGTGCAGACTGCATTTCGACAGGTGTTCCATTCTGCCAAACTCATAATGAGGCCCTTAGTTTGCACCTGTCAGAGAGGATCTCTGGAAAGCGCTCTGTTTATGCTAGTGTGATAGTGAGCCTCACCTCACTAGGCCTTAATGAGGCTGGACCCACACCTTCCCATGAGAGGCAGTGTTTTAAGTCCAGAAAAGCCACGTTTCTCCGAGCTAGCCCTTTTTATTGTTTCCTGCTGACATTATCAATAAGCCAGGGGTCTGAGAGACTCTGTCAGAGACAGCAAAGGCTAAGCTAGAGGTCGCAGCTGCGAGCCCAGACTATTCCTAATTGGAGTCCATGCATGGTCTCCTAATTGTTTCACTGTGAAATGTAACGACGCATTTTCAGGATGTCGGGATTCTCTCTAACGTCTGCTAATTAGCACTAATCACTGGTGTGCTGCCACAGTCATAAATTCCCGAAGAAATTCGTATGGTGTAAACATTTTGCCAACTGCAAATGCCACACGTTACATTGTTGAGACTGTAATGGTAATAACGCATGAGATGGCCCAACGATGGCACGAAAAACACCAGCTGCCCTATTCGTTGAGGTGTGTGCCACTTGAAAATTGTTTAGACCTACAATAATTAATGCAGTCATGCAAGACCATTAAGCTGAGAATCTGTTATCAAATACCTTACACTGGCATCTGTTTGTAGAAGGGTGTACAGTGGCCTCGCAGAACCAAATTAAGATGCCCATTTTTTATTTTTCGAATGCGCGTATTGAAAGGCCGACAACTCTCGCGCATGAACCATCCTGGTTGGAGAAAACACTGAAAAGAACACAGGAAAACACTCAACGACAATCAAAGCTGAATAAAAAACAGAGGAATCTCCCACTATTGTATTTTGTTGGAAAATAATTAATTACATGATAACTACATGGAGGTCATATCATTCCGAGGAGAACACGTTTTGAACAACCATGCTTCCTAATCCTTCATACGAGTTTGTTAAAATTCTCCAAATGTGGGTGTAGGGGTTACTTTGCATCAGTGTCAATGCACCATGAAATGCCTTATCTATGTACATATAACTGGGTGTCTGCAAGCAATGACTAAGGATAGCTACCCATATTCCCATTGCTTCTTTTGACCTCGAACGCAAATAAATGCTTACTGTGAGCTATTGTGAAACACATTGCTTTTATGTACTTTATTTGTAGATTTAAAAATACATAATTCACAACAAATTCTAACATTTACGTAATTCACAGCGTGATGCAAGAATTATCGTCACCTGTGCAATCATGTATAAAAAAGAACACACAAACAAATACAAGGAAATAGATTCCAAACATTTTAAAAGTAAAACCCATAGAAGTTCAGCAACTACACCTAAAGAAAAACATATTTTTATAGTCTTCTGAAAGATACCGTATCTCTTATGCATCGTTCTATCTTTGAATCGCAGCCAAGTTATTAAAATACAATAGGTACTCCTTTATTTTTTCCAAAATCTGAGCTGTTTACATTTTTATGTGGTTTACAAACCCTTTCCACCTGTATTAAGCAACCAATACCTCACACATACATAGGCAAAACGTATCAAGTACATTTATTTGAATGCTTCCATGACAGTACTCAAAAAAATAGTATCTCTAATCCCTCACTTTTATGTCTTCATACAGCAAAAAGGGAAATGTTCTATTTATCAAAGTATTCTGAAACAAAATTTTGGTATCCTTCTAAATATTTCGGGACATATTTATAGGTCCCTAGCGCCATCTTGTGCCACCTTGCGCCACATTTACACCTGATGATAATGTGGCCCAACAAGGCCAAAATCCTTGCGGCATATTGCGCCACCCTTTAACCCTTTGTGCTACATTATGCCTGCACCCGGCTTAATGTATGCAAATGGGGCATTTCCCCATTAGGGGAGCCAAAAATATGACGTAACGAAATCTATGAGATTTCCTTACGCCATTTTTACAGCACTTTCAACACCTGCTCAAGAGCAGGAGTTAAAAGGGGCCTTCCATTCTTTAGAATGGGTCCCTATGTAATGTGCAGCAGTGGCGCCAATATTTTGCTCCTGCAGAGTACATCAGTAGCATCATGAAAGATAATGCTATTGCCCCCTACCCTTCACCACGGTGCGCCGTATTTTAAATATGGCTCACACATGGTGGTAGGGGGGTGTTAAGGGGCGCAGGGAAAGTGGTGCTTCACTCGGTGAGCGCCACTTTCCATAAATCGGCCCCTTCGTTTACAAAGTTAAAACTTAGGACGGTTAAGTGTGACATGCAACAAAGCTCTAGTTTCTTTTCCTCATAATGAATTATCTCTGTTCATTGGCTACCCATATAAACCACCTTCAGCTAGGAAGTAAATAATAACTTCCAACCTTCACCTTGACCTTAAAATATGTTCCTACTTTGGATAGTCAGTAAATCAAACATATATGATTGTACTCCTATACTTGTTTTATTGTTAAATATTGCTAAGTGTAAAAGCATGAGTGGCAACTTTCTTAACCACAACAAGGCTCATTGATATGGGAAGCTGTTCACATCAAATTTACCGAAATCCATATAAGGCACTCCTTGAAATGCATGGCGTGCTTGAAAATGAATATGACACATGCAAAAATAAATGTGATATGTGTCAAAATAAATATGATACCTGGCAGAATGAATATGACTTAGATCAGAACAAATATGAAACATGGCAGAGCGAATATGCTACTTAGAGATTAATAAGAATTACACATACTCTGAATTAAATAAGAGATATACTGAAATATAGATCACTTGTAGTCAAATGAATATGACCCTGATCTAAACAATATAGCAACACTGATATGAATATAATATGCATACAAAAGAATGGGGCTTTTCTTGAAATTACTGACATATGCCCAAAGGAATATGATATAAATTGAAGGTAATATGACAGATTTTCAATTAATATGAGTTACAACTGTGAATATAATATATTCTCGAAATAATATATTGTATACTGAAAACAGTATCACATACCTTAAAATGAACATTGCACATGTTGCAATGACTATGAATTGCGATGATATGTGCATTGCAGAGATCAGAATGAATATGAGATATACAGGGCAACATGTGGGTAGCTTTTTGTACGTCAAAACAGCGAATTTGGCTTTTTCCGATGTGCAAAAAGCACTTTGCGATGCACAAACCAATTTTTGCGATTTGGTAACCTGGTTACCGAATCGCAAAACAGGTTTCCGACTCGCAATTAGGAAGGGGTGTTCCCTTCCTAATTGCAACTCGCAGTGCAATGTAGGATTGTTTTGTGACCACAAACGTGGTTGCAAACCAATCGCAGTTTGCACCCATTTCAAATGGTTGCTAACTCATTCGCAAAAGGGAAGGGGTCCCTGAATGTCAATGTAAAAAAAAATTCAGAGCAGGCAGTGGTCCTTAGGACCACTGCCTGCTCTGAAAAAACGAAACGAAAATGTTTAATTTTTTGTTTTTGTAATGCATCTCCTTTTCCTTTAAGGAAAACGGGCTGCATTCCCCCCCCAAAAAACTGCTTTATTGAAAAGCAGTCACAGACATGGTGGTCTGCTGTCCGCAGCAGGCCACCATCCCTGTGAGGGCCGCCATTCGCAAGGGGGTCGCAAATTGCGACCCACCTCATGATTATTCATGAGGTGGGCATTTGAGACCCCCTTGCGAATCGCAGATGGTGTCAGGGACACCATCCTACATTCAGATTTGCGACTTGCAAATCCAAAATTTAGTACATGTGGCCCACAGAAATTAATATGAGATGATTTCAAATTAATATGACGTATTGAAAAATATATAAGCCCCACTGACATGCCTTAAAATAAATTTGAAAAAACTAAGATTCCAATGACATTTGTGAAAATGAATATGGAATGCAATTAAGTTAATATGATACATATTAAAGTGGATATGTGATAGGTTAAAATGGATATGATGGCAAAATTAATGACAAGTGTTACTACGATTATGATATCTATTGAAACAGATAAAACATCCATTGAAAGGAGAATGACACGTTAAAATGTTTATGATGTACTAATATCAATATGAGCTTCATTGAAATGAATTTGATAAGAATTTAAAATGAATATGAGTAACGTTGAAATGAACATGATATTTATCAAAATGAATACGACTTGCATTGACAGCCCTATGATACACATTTGAATGAATATTATATGTGTTGAAATTGATGTGACATTTGTTAAATTAATATAAGAAGTTTTAACATGAATGCAACATCCATTGAGAGGAATATGACAAACGTTAAGCTGAATATGAAATGTGTTGAAATGAATATGAGACCCATCAAAGTTAATTCAACATGTGTTAAAATGCAAATGACACTTGTTAAAATGAGTATGGCATGCTCTAAAATTAATATGATGCACATCAAAATGATATGACATGAATTGAAATATTTATAACATATGTTGAAATGTATGTGACCCATGCTAAAATGTATGTCAAGTGTCAAATTGAATATGACATCCATTGAAATGAATATTACATTCATTGGAAGGAATAGGACACACATTAAAATAAATATGAACCACTTTTAGATTGCTATGAAACTTTTGGAATTAATATGGTCCAAATCAAAGATAATATGGCATTCGTTAAAATGAATGACACTTTTTTAAATGAATTTTGAAACTATGGGCCAGATGTACCAACAGTTTTACGCGTCGCAAACAGCAATTTACGCTGTTTGTGACACGCAAAACCCACATCGCGATGCCCTATTCCCATTTTGAAAGTCGGTAACCTGGTTACTGACTCGCAAAACGGGACTGCAAGTCGCAAATAGGAAGGGGTGTTCCCCTTCCTATTTGCGAGTCGCAGCGCGATGCAGGATTGCTTTGTGACCGCGGTCGCAAAGCAATCGCAGGTACCACCAGTGTCACACTGGTGGTAACCCATTCGCAAAAGGTGAATGCCATTGGAAACATTTCGTAATGCATCTCGTTTTCCTTTAAGGAAAACGTGCTGCATTACAAAAAAAAAAAAACTGCTTTATTGAAAAGCAGTCACAGACATGGTAGTCTGCTGTCTCCAGCAGGCCACCATCCCTGTGAGTGCTGTGAGTCGCAAGGGGGTCGCAAATTACGACCCACCTCACTAATATTAATGAGGTGGACCTTTGCGACCCCCTTGCGACTCGCAGATGGTGTCAGGGACACCAACCTTCATCCTGCATTGCGACTCGCAAATTGTGAGTCGGTCAGACTCACAATTTGCGAGTCGCAATGCAGGATTTTCCTACATCTGGCCCTATCTGAGATAAATTTAGCATGCATTGCAATGGATAAAGCACATATTGAAATGAACACAAGCCATGTTTAAAAGAATATGACACGTTTAAATGAAAATGGCATGCTTTGAAATTCTGTTGATTTGCTTTAAAAGAAATATTAGATTTTGAAGTTAAGATCACATATTCTGAAAATACATGATATGGACTAAAATAAATAAACTAGAATGAATATAACAAATACTTAACTGAATGTAAAAATAGGAAACATGCTTTACCACGCATCCATTGCCACACCTAGGTTTACCACACAGATAAGTACTGCACAGGTAAGCATTTCTACTGTTACCACAGAGTACTTTACTACACAGGTAAGTATTTTTGTAAAAACATTCTGTTTTTAGGTGCTGTTAGAGGTAAAGGGAGGTAAGGGTGACATTAGGGCTCAAGGCCGGCTAGAGTAAAGGAAAGTAAGGTTACATTTAGGATCTAGTGTACAGCACAGGTATAGAATGGATTGGCGTAGACTGGCACTCAGTGGATGGGGTAGAGTGGAAAAACACACAGTGGAGTGGCGTAGATTCGAGTGGATACATTGGAATAGCATAAATTGGAGCAATGTACAGTAAGAGGAGTAGCATACAATAGAGTGTCATACAGTGAGATACAGTACAATAGATTGTTGTATGGTGGAGTGGCATACAGTGGAATAGCATATGGTGCCGTAGTGTACAGTGAAGTGGAGTGTAATACCATACAGTGTAGTGGCATAGAATAGAGTGGTGTTCAGTGAACTAGTGTAGAGTGGAGTGTTGTTGTCAGAAAAAACATTTACAATTATGGTAATACCCCTCCAATCCTGGGAGTTGTCCAGAGAATTCCACCCAGAATTAAATTGAAGGCTTTGTCGTGGAAGCTCATGTGGCAGCGGTGATCCCTCTAGATGGTGGCTGCCATGACAGGGAGTTGTTGTTTCAGTGTTTCGAATGGAAGGGGAGCTTGTGGACTACAGGGTAGTGTGAAATGCACGCACAGCCTACAAGCAGCACACTTCACTTAGGAGAATTCCCACAATAGAAGCTTTTTCCAGCTTCAGTTGATAAGAAAAAAGAATAGTTCTAGAACAGATTTCAGGGAACGTAGTGCTGCACATGTCCAACAGAGTAAGTAGTGTAGGTTCATTGTCCATGCGCCAGTTGTTAGTGTTGAATTGAGAAAAACAAATCAATATATTTCCCAGAAACCTGTGCTTCATTGAAAAGACAAAATACGTCTTCTATCGGCACAGTTGTGAAAAAACAATTTCCTGGGGTGTTTTTTTCGATAAGAAGAGATACACAGCTCTTACCTGAACCCAAGGCTGACGCAGTCATATCCATCTTCTTCAGCTCCGGTTACACAAGAATTCCTGAGGCAAAAAAGAAAAACATTGTAATAAATCCATGCTTCACAACTCTTTGTCTGCTTGCTTAAATTTCACATTTAGCTATGTAGAGATGTAAGACGATGTGAACCACACAATGACAATACAAGCTATTTCTGTAAGCAGGGATGTGTTAAAGGTACACAGTGCCCAGCTCAGAAGTACAACCATTACACACCAACACATACACACAAGTGCTGGTCAAACCAAAAATTTTATTACAGTGTACAGCACGTAGGCTGTCAATATATCTGGACTATTGTGACTCATACTGAGTAAATGAACATATTAATAGGCACAGATCCATAGCCCACTGAAGGAAGGGATTTGTCAGATATTATCAAGTAGAATAGGCAAATATTCATGTGGTTGACGTCAGCAGCTTGGGCCTTATCACATACCACACCAAAGTAATTCAACATCACATATTTCAATACACAGACAGATGACAGTGCAATAGTCCCAGATCACAGGGACATCTTAATCCAGTTATCATGCATCTGGTCATCTGACACAAACATATTTTAGTGTTGTGGCACAGGCACTGTGGCCTGCAATGATGAAACACATCTAGCACTAGATACAGGTCATACAAAAGGAGGGTTTAGCCAAAATGAAGAAAAAATTATTTGGTCAAAAGCTAGGACTACATATTTTCTGACCACATGATGACACATATGATGCATCAGGCCCACCACAAGGCACAGAACAAGTGCAATGGGTACTTCTGTACCTTAACCCAAATACTGTAAACTCTCTTGGTACAGGTCTCATACATGCAAACGCTGCAACCTACATTACCAAGAACAATCCATGTCCACTTTGCATGTCAGAACAGCCTCCTCTATGATGTACAGGACATTCCTCCACAGGGAGATGCTGTGGAGCATACAGCATGCCCCAGTGAACTGACACACTTTTCTGGGTGAATAGAGGAGGGCTCCACCAGTCCTGTCCAGACACCTAAATCTGGCCTTCAGTAGCCCAAAAGCCAGTTCCACTGACTGCTGTGTTCTTCCATGGGCCTCGTTGAAGCAGACTTCCTGTGGGGTAGTTGGATTCCTCAGTGGCGTCAACAACCAAGGATGGTTTGGATATGTGGAGTGTCCTGTTAAGGAATGGGACATAAATGCAACGAGTCACTCACTTCATGATTGCAGCACCTAACATTGCAAACACAATCAGGACAGACGTGACTTACCAACCAACCACCCCCTCACTGGATGCAGTTGTGAAATCAGTTGGGGTATGGTGCTGTTCTGCATTATGAAGGGATCATTGGCTGATCCTAGATAATGGGCACAGACTATTGAAATGTAGAGATCTGACAACCAGACAACTGGCACGTTGATGGAATGGAAGTTTTTTCTGTTGCAATAGACTTGTTCAGTGGCCTGCGGTGGCACCAAACCAACATGTTTGCCATCAATGGCCCACACCGCATGTGGGTTGCGGGCAAAACCATAGAAGTTAGCTTTCACATTGGCTAAATCCTCACATCGGGAGAACCTGATATAGCTGTCAATGTGTTTCAACATTGCTGAGAGGAAATCCTTCAACACCAGACTGAACATAGGTTAGGCTCTCCCTGCAGATAAGGCCACTGTATGTTGGTAGGACCCTGTGGCTAGGAAGTGCAATACTAACATGACTTCTACAATGGGTGGTGTGCAGGTTGGGTAACCAATAGCCGGCTTTGGATCTGGCTACAACTGGCAGCATAAGTCCACTATTGTTTTCCTATCCAGACTGTATAACATAATTGGATGCTATTGCTTCATGGTCTGAAGGTCTGGCAGTGCACATTAGACAAGAGGTTGTCACATCCTTCCTTTCCCAGGGTACTATCTGTGACAAGACATGATTTGTAACATTAGTCAGTGTGTTCACAGAAATATACATGATGTATACCAACAATATCATGTATCAAGGCTTTTCTGACTGGATAGACATGACACACAGTATACATCCCAGCTGGTAACTACACAAGGGTCACATCGTGGTTTTTCAAGACAAAATGACTGTCAGCAGTTGTGGCCCGTGCAATGCTGTTAAATGCCATCTGTGCCCTGCAACGCACTAAAATGGTGGTTGAGTAGAAGGACCAACATGACAATACAGAATAAAGATGTTTGTAATGCTACAACACTATATTGAAGGTGTGATGCAGTTTGCAGAGCCAAATACAGTATTTCAGGCCACCAAAATGGCTGATCTACTCCACTGGACATTAAGAACCTCCCGCATCTGCCTGTGGAAATTGCCTGGGTGGTAAGTGGTTCCAGGTATGGCAGACACAGCCATTGGCTAACGCTGTTGCCTGTGGCAGTCTCGGCTTAATGGCTATGTCCACTGGAAGTGATGACCATGTACGCGGCAGATGTGACCACCATGTTGTGCACATTCACTCACTTGACTCCTGACACTGCTGCCAGCAACACCTCCACTTCCTGAGCTTCTGTGTGCCGCCTTTGGTGGCAATCGTGCCAACTCCAGCAGGTGATAGAGCCTCTGCCCTCTCTCCAGAGGAGCAGGAGAGGCTTGGTAATGAGGTCCTTCTCCTGTATGGACAGCTCTATGGCTCACCAGAGGTGCAGGCAAGAACCACACTGGCACAATTGACTCTGTTCGACCCCATCCTTTCGCTCCTCTCAGGCTACAATATGACCCTGTGTGCAAGTTAGACTTCTTGTGTGCCTGTTATTGCAGTCTGTGTGGCATCAATGGGATATACATCGTGCAGTATTAGGGGCCAGTACTATATCTTCAATTCAGACACATTGGGGGTCATTACAACCCTGGCGGACGGTGTTAAAGCGGCGGTAAGACCGCCAACAGGCTGGCGGTCTTTTGTTTGGAATTATGACCATGGCGGTTACCGCCATGGTCATCCGCCGCTTCTCCGTTCCGCCCGCCAGGGCGGAGACGACCGCTGGGCTGGAGACCTGGGTTTCCAGCCCGGCGGCCGTGACAATTCCGCCGCTGGTATTTTGACCCGGCTTACCACTGTGGATTTCCAGCGGTAGGAACCGCCATGAAATCCATGGCGGTAAGCACTATCAGTGCCAGGGGATTCCTTCCCTGGTATTGATAGGGGTATCCCCCACCCCGACTCCCTCCCCTACACCCCTCAACACCCCTGCCACCCCCCAAAGGTGGCAGGGCCCCCCTCCCCACCCCGACCCCGACATTACCTTACACATACACACCCGACACGCACGCAGGCACCACCAACACACATACACGCACACACACCGACACACATGCCAACATCCACACACAGTCAGACATGCACACCCACATTCAAACATACACGCGCAAACACGCACCACCCCCGCAAGCATACACGCACTCACACACCCCCTCTACATACACCCACGCACACCCCCATGCACCCACACAACACACAACACCCCCCCACCCCCTCCCCTGATGGACGATCGACTTACCTGTTCCGTCGATCCCCTGGGAGTGGACGGGAGCCATGGGAGCAGCTCCGCGGACACCGCAATGGCAACAAAACACCGCCGCGCAGAATCACAGGACGTGATTCGCTGGGCGGTGTTCTGTTGGCATGGCGGTGGAGCAACCTCCACTTCCCCGCCGCCATCACTATGGCTGTTGGCGGCTCTCTGTTGGAAAAACGACGTGGAGCACCCAACGGTCATCATACGCTGAGCGGAAAACCGCCACCACTGGCGGTCTTCAGCACGGCGGTCCCTCGGCGGTCTTGTGAAAAGACCGCCGAGGTTGTAATGACCCCCATTGTGTTGTATGAGGTTTTTGGGGTCCTAGATCCTCTTTGTGTTGGATGAACATAACTTGGTAAGGAGACATTACTGCCATCCAATGACATCTCTGTCTTCATGAGTGTTGTAAATTTTGGACAACATGTATGTGCATGACAGCATGAACTCTATATGAATCTTGTAAGAGTCATATAAGGATTTTCTGAGCAATGTGTATATTACCACAGATCTTTCAACCCACATCTGGCCTTGCAAAACTGTTGTCTGGAATCCATATCCTGACTCACTCTGCCCTTCGGGTTGCCACACAAGCCACATGCCAAACTGTTGATGGGTACATGATATACTGTCATGCATGAAAGTGATGGAAATGTGAGTGACGTGTATGTTCTGTCTGCTCAGCCTGCAGAGACCAGGGCCTGTTAATTGTATCACCCAGTATGGGACCTAGTCGAGGCAGTAGGCACTGTGGGCCATATTTATACTTTTCGACGCACAACTGCGCCAACGCAGTTGTGCGTCAAAAAAGTTAATGCTGGCTAACGCCATTCTGAAGCACCATGCGGGCGCCGTATTTATTCAATTACGTTAGCCGGCGTTAGCCGGCGGAGCTGCCTGGTGTGCGTGAAAAAAAATGACATACACCAGGCAGCGCCGGCGTAGGGGAATATGGAGCTTGGGCCCCAAAAAATGGGGCAAGTCAGGCTGAGGCAAAATGTTCGCCTCAACCCGATTTGCGCCATTTTTTTTAACTCCCAACCCCCATTGAAATGACTCCTGTCTTAGCAAAGACAGGAGACTTCTGTCCCCTGGGCATGGTCATTGGGCATAGTGGCATGTAGGGGGGCACAAATCAGGCCCCCCTATGCCACAAAAAAAAAAATTACTTACCTGAACTTACCTTATGTTCCCTGGGATGGGTCCCTCCATCCTTAGGCGTACTCCTGGGGTGGGCAAGGGTGACAGTGGGGGTCCCTGGGGGCATGGGAGGGCACCTCTGGGCTCCTTCCGAGCCCACAGGTCCCTTAATGCCTGCCCTGACCAGGCGCTAAAAAACGACGCAAAAGCGGCTGGACGTCATTTTTTTTGACCCACCCACTCCCGGGCGTGATTTTTGCCCGGGAGTGTAAATACGGCGCACATGCCTCGGAGTCAATTTTTTAGACGGGAACGCCTACCTTGCATATCATTAACGCAAAGTAGGTGTCCACGCTAAAAAGTGACTCAAACTCCATGGACTTTGGCGCTAGACGCGTCTAACGCCAGAGTATAAATATGGAGTTAGTTTTGCGTCGAATTTGCGTCAAAAAAACAACGCAAATCCGGCGCAAACGGAGTATAAATATGCCCCTGTGTCTATGCAACTGTGGCACTGTGCCCACTCCCTGTAAACCAGCAGATCCTAAAATGTGGACAATATGATGCTCTAGTGGCAAAACGTGCCCTGAATGCTGCAGTCTATTGACTAGATTAAGAATGGGTACTGAGGTACATCCCAGAATTAGTCCATATGTGTATTTTTCATCATTGTCAATGTGTGTCTTTGACTCATGACAGGTCCCTCACTGCCACCCACAGCTCCGTTGTCACCTTGCATAAGTCTTATTTGTCCTGTACAGGTTTATTACACTAATGACAGTCCCACAGTGAAGACAGTGTGTTGATTCCTGGGAGGCCATGATATGTGAGTCAGTAGCTTGGTCACATAGCAGAAATTTTACGATGCATATCATGGTATGTTGGATGCCATCTCTGTAGGATAGACGCATGTCCAAAGAAGTATTCTGTGGTACAGATACATACCACTGACTCCACTCCCTGAAGTGGCATGAATATGCAATTGTTAGGCCACATGTTCACACATGCACAAGGAATACACTTTCTGTACCAACCATGAGAGCCCCTTCATTGTCACTCAAGTGCAATGTTGAAGTCTGTACTATGGAAGTTGCCCTTAGGGGCTCTATGCATTGAGTCAATGTCGCAGAGTGTGAATGTATTGGTCCGTTCAAGCCCAAGGAGTTTACCCTTCAGAAGCCACTTTGGTGTGTAGTGTTTCATTTCGCTCACATCACAGCACATGTTGCTGGAGCATGGGCTACCTGATGTGAGTAGGCTTGCTTAGTCATTGTAGGCCCTGCACAGGGTAGTAAGTTAGTCTGCAGATGAATACAAATGTCTGTAGTCATGTCTCTGTACTTATTGCCTTATGTGCTTTACACTTGTGGTGTGTTGACAAATTGAACATTTCTAGCTTGATGTTTCTGACATGTGTGTGGTTCAACCATTTGTGCCAAACCTTGTGATTGTAATCTCTTGATTTGTCTCTTGCATCTATGAAGGTAAATCAGAAAAAAGAGATATGGAGAGTCATCGCCCAGAAGGTCCACAGCTGGTGGAGAGCCCACTGTTGCAAGAGGTGGGAAGGCCTGAGATGTTAGGCCTGGAAGATTGCGAAGGTCCAGCTGGGGCTGTCCTCCCAATGTGGGTGGGGCGCATATCAGACCATGACCGTCCTAATGTCCTGCAACTTGGCGGTGGCGTACTTAGACCTTGATGGGCGTTTGAGGGGAGCACAGCAGCCACAAGGGGGTGAATGGAGGGCATATTCCTGCCTGTTGCCAAGTTAATGTGTTAGGTTGTGACATCTTCTGTTCATGATTAGGGATGAGTCATGGGTAACACAGAAGATGAGTGACTGTTTGTGTAGCTATGTCATGTGGTGCATACTGATGTATCTTGCCAATTGGGCCAGGGACCTCGGACACAACTGTGTACAATCCACAAACAATTTTCTCTCCAAGGACAGCACATGGCTGTGTACATTGATCAATCAAGTAAAGTGTGTTTTTGTAGTGGGTGTACATTCTGTGCAACATACCACCACTCCTCAGTGTTAAAGGCCAAAGGAAAAAAGGGATGGATCACTGTCTTCAGCCGTGTGTCTAGTCAAATGAGTATATTGTGTGTGATGAGTGCTGGTGCCTCACTACTGTCTGTAATGGGAAGATGGCCATCATACATATGTGACAGGGCATACATTGTTCTTTGGTTGAAGCTACAGATCAGTCCTTTCTCTTGGTAAGTGGGGAATGTCCACTGACATGATTTGAGTGCCATCACTGTTGCCAACATTCCTTGAGACTACATGTAAGCATGTGTCCCTTTTTCTTTTGACAAAATGTGTACAGTGCTGTTTCATGCATAGTCTACCTGTGTTAATGGGATATGTCCTGTATACTCTCACATATATGTGCATGCCAACATGTGCGTGGATTGGGACATTTGCAATGGAGGTACATTACATGTGGTGCGACAGACAGGGGTGTGTCACCATTGATTTTTGGCTAACACACATCCCTCAACCGTCATTGCATGTCATTTGGCATATAGAACTACAATAGCAATTAGGGACAAGACATGTATGACTAAATTTCTTTAGCCACAATGTGCATTCCCAGGCGATTGATGTGGCATCATGTAGTGAAGTGCACTGCACATGGGTAATGGGGAAGGTTTGCAACCTGACTATTGGCATGCATCATGAAGTGACTTGCAGTTATGTTGGAATCACATGTGGTTGGGTACAACCATTCATCCACAGACATCTTGGATTGCCGGACCAAAAGTGAGACATTGATGTAGCTTCCAATTGTGCAACATGTTGAGGACCCACTACAAGTACTTGCAAATCTCTGGGCCTCTCCAACAAAGAAAGGATTAATGGCATCTACAGATGCAATCAGATTATGTCATTGTAAGGGGCACCACACAGTAGTGGTGTTTTCCCTGGGACTAGCTGATTCATTGTGTTGTAGATTTTAGGGACATATATCCCTGACAGTTTGCACATTTTGTCTACGTGCACATTTCCATGCCAAATGTGTAGAATATCTGAGCAACATTAGTACAACCTATATGACCCCATTAGGAGAAATTTAATTTGGTAAAGTGTGCATTGTTAATATGTTTCCAGTGTGACATGAATAATTCCATGCCACCATCTCCAGGCTGATGTACTGTTGTCAGCAACATTGCATGTTCTGGGAGCATCATTTCCCATTGTTGCATTTTTGTGTATGTGACAAATAAATGTCTGCATGACCTTGTGTGGGATCTGTGTGAATGAACTTGGCATTGGCCTACTATTGTATGACAACAGGTAACTGAGGTATCCTCCACAAGGCAATGTATTGAAGGTAATGTGGTCTAGTACTTGTTCAACAGTTACTGTGATTTGCAAACTTCTGCCATGCAACTGTAGTTGTCTGAGATCTTGATTTTCCTATAGGCCGCTGTTGACAGTTCAGATGGCATTCATGCATGTGGTATGGTCCATGTAGGTGCCACTTTGGTGGAGTTTGTTGCTGGGCCTACTTAACATCATGGTAATATTTGCTAATCAGCGCACTTCTTCCAGTGTGATCAGGAATGTGTGGTGACCTTTTTACTCTTTGTATTTGCAGCATCATTCCAGACAAGCAAAGGAGACAGGGCACAACCAAGTGGGGAAGCATCTGGTCAGTTGCCTCTGGTCAAGACACCACCGACACGGAAGGACCTGTAGGGAGAGGGGGAGTGCCATGGAGGAGATTGAATCTACATCTTCATCATCAGATTCAACTTTCAGTGGTAACTGCCTAGTAGTGGTGGACCTACCAGGACCTTTTCCTGTACCATCTTTGTCTTCCATTCCCAGTTCTATTGCCTTCCTCCCTGTTGCTCCCCACCTAGTCAGCCAGGCCTGCTCACCCAAAAGGTGGGAAACTCATTCGCCTCAGGCACCTCCGCCCCAGCCACTGTTACCACTGCTGCCCTGATTGAGGAGGATATTGACTTCCTGAGGAACATCTCTGTAGGTCAGACTGTCACTGTGAATGCTATCCACGGGTTGATCAGTCCACTTTAGTAGACCAATGCTTTCCTGGAAAGCATTCATAGTACCATGAGACAGCAGCCAGTCACACCCCACATTCCACACCCTCCGCCTCCCTCTTCCCAATCCAAATCCTCCATTCTCTTACCTATGCCAAGCATACAGACACATCTCCATGCACTCACCTCAACACAGCAGCACACATAAAGACAAACACCACAAGATACACCGGCATGCAGGCACTCAACATAACCCACAAACACAACCTCAGCCACCACTTCTTCAGACACTCCCCATAACCCTCACTGGCGAACACACCACATCAGGCATACCAACAGGCACCACCACAACATCCAGTGACACATCCACCACACCCACCATATCCACAGACACTACCCCAATAGACACACAGACATTCACCATCCCCACAGACACCCCTCCAACAGACACACAGACATCTACCACATCCACTATACTCTTAGACACCACCACAACAGACACACAAACATGTACCACTCCCACATCGCCCAGCACCTCCACCTCCCAGCCCCCAAAACACACAAACATCCACACTCACACACACAACAGACACCACCCAAACAGAAGCATACCTCACACATGCACACACCAAGACATCTGCACCCACACACCACACAATCACTCCCTCATCCTCCAAATCCCCAAACCCATCTGATGACCACCCCTATGCTCCGAAGGAAAGCTTCTTTTTCGACCTTGCCCTTTCTCCTGTTACCTCAAAACTCCCTCCCAAACATGAGGCCCCCACCCACATCTTAGCCCATCCATTCTACATCAAAGTTCTCCCCAGTCACATCTTCCCCCCCTGCAAGCACCCATACCCCTCCCCCCAAGAGGAAGCCCACCACTTCTAAGAAACAGTCTACCCCTCCCAAACCAAACGCACCCATCCTAAATCTGATCCTCACCAAGGATGATCCCAGAGGTGCCTGTCTGTCTACCTGATTCCTGTTCCTGTGGAGGTTCCCTGGAAGTGATTGGACTCAAGTGTGGGCACTCTCATATGCATGGACATTACGTGGACTGGCCAATGGCCTTTGTTCTTATGCATTTTGCATTAGTTGCTTTGTTGGGTAGACATTTGTGCTGCAATTCCTTTTCTACTGTTTTGTTGTTCCTGAATAATTTGTGTTGTCTGCCTACAGTTGTGTTTGTTTCACCCTGTTTGATCCATTTACTGTTATTTGCAAAATCTGACTTTGTGGGCAGTTTGGTTTCACCCAGAACAAGGGTAGATGTTCACTGTATGGATATGTGTTTGTTAATGCAATTGTGGTGTCATTGCATTGTGTCATGTTTGATATGGTAACTACTTCATCTTGTGTGGTCCAATGTCAGCATGTATGGTACTAGACTTGTCCCCTTGATATTGATTCTAGATTTGTCTCATGTGTGGCAGCTTGAGCTTTGTTGTGCAGACATGGAGGGTTTTCAATTGTGCTAGCTTCCTTTGCCTTTGACTGTGCATGTGTCCATTTTGCGGTGTGTACAGTGCTGCTACTTCATCCATACGTATGTCCCATGCTGTTGCAGTTGTCTTTGCTTTTTTGACTTGCACTTCCACATTCGGCAGATAGGCATGTTACTTGGATCTAGTATTGTTTGCACAGAGATACATATAGGGCCAGTTCCTGTGCAAAGGTTGTTTTAGGGGTGTGTGCAAAGTGATATGTGTCCCAGTGCATCATCCTGCCCTAAATGCTCCTGATGCCTCCATCCATATTGTGCTGGTATTGTTTTCATAGTGAGCTTTGGATATTTATCTCTGTGACTATCGATGAGCAGCAGCAGCGGTAGGACGTGTCTGATGTGCTCAATGACAGCACAGGATGTGTAATGCTGCCTGCAGGTGAGATGTTTCATTTATACTCTCCATTTGGCCTGCTGGGACGTGGTGGGTGGACCTCCATAGTCAAATGGCGGTGTGCAACATCATAATGTGTCTGGAGGAAACACAGGCTGTGCCGGCCTGTTTGTCCTGTCTCGTCTCTGTGGTGGTGTGCGCTGCCTGGTGGTGCCAGTGGAACCAGGGCAGGGTTTGATCCATAGACCCACAAGGCTTGTAACGCAGTTGTCAGACTGCCAAACCGATGGCAGTCGAACTGCCACTGTTGCCATGGCGGTGCACGGAATGCCAAACTTGTAATAAGGCCCTTAGTCTAAAAGACACTAAGCAGTTAAATTCAACATAAGAAAATGTAACTTTTAATCCAACTTCACAACATTTATTAACATTATTTTAACAAAAAAAATTGTAAATGGTTAGCAGGGTATGCCTTTTGAACAAATGCAACCAGCAAACTATGTAACATATGTAACTTTAAAATCAATTCATGATTAATTAGGTTAGATTAAAATGTAAAAAGCTGTATATTTATAAGTAGAGTTGCCCTAGACAGTTGGTATAATAGTCAATGATGTGTATGTCAAATAGCAAGTATAAAACATTTTAGGATAAAAATCCAATCATATTTGTCCTTCATACAAGTCAATAAATATTTTAACAATCTAAGCAACAAGTAAGTTTTGTAAACTAAAAACTGTCTTTACAAGAAATATAATACACAATTATGATAAACCTCAAACACTAAGGGTGTTCAATACATTTAGGGCCTCATTAAGAGCTTGACGGTCCTGTCACCACCATGTTGGCGGTGGCGGTCAGACTGTCAACAGGCTGGCAGAGAGGACTGCAAAATTTGAGTATGGCGGTGGTGCACACAGAAGACCGCCAGCGGTCCGCCGACACCGCCAGACAGTACAGACTGCGGCGCTCATCTGGAGGCACAAACAATCTAGCAGAGACCATATTTCCAAAGGATCTATTAGGAGGTTGCACACCACCAATGTGACCGATGCGGATTAACCACAGAGGAGCACCAGGTAGAAACAAACAGTATAAAAGGAGACACTCACATCCAGGAAGCCATACATGTCCAGAGCCCTCATAGAACCAGAACAAGATGTCATCCTGCTGCTCCTGCTTGCCGAAAGACAACGTAATCATCGCTGACGAGGACGACAACACTTGTAAGTACACACACTTACCTGTTACAATTGTGAAATGTATACTTTTGTACAGTTATAGAACATACCATGGGGAGTAGGGGTTTGAAGGGCTGCACACACACACATAGCAGCATATGGACACACACACTCTCACATACTGCAACACAGACACCCACACATACACATCACGCACACTTCAGCCAGCACACATGCACACACACAACAGATCAATACCACACATTTAAGCATAGCAACGTAGCACAGGCCCAGGCTCACAGATTACAATACAACACACAAACTTGTAACAAACAACAGAACAACTGGACAACTACAAAAACATGTCACATAGTCACAATCAACACTGACAAGGGACTGTACACATGTACAATACACATGTACATGTATAATGGCACACACACACAACAACACCATCATACAACCCAGCAATCAACACACACATCACACACACACGTAACATCGAATCCAGTCATGGAATGCACAATACACACAGACACATACAGTCAAAACACCCAAAGCGACCTATCACAACATGACCGGCACAGCAGCAATGGGAGCAGCAAAACCATAAATGGAAAGAGGCCGTATTGGGCCACATCTCATGTTGAACAAGGCACACAAAAGCATGCCCACATGAACAGGCTCCATTCAGATCCCACGGATAAACAATTCCAACAACAAATGTCATGAACATTCACACATTTGGGTGAAGCGCATGGCTACAAAGCATGGACTACTCCAAACACCATACAAGACACCAGCCAGCTCTGAGGGACACAGACCTAAATAGGCACATGCACTCAAAAAACAAAGCACACTTGCACAACTCATCACACCCCATGTCTGCACTGCTCAAACTCCACAACACACACCACATGTACACAACTGCCAAAACAGGGGACAAAGCACATACCATACAGGACCACATCACACATCACTACAACAAACACGTTTCACAACAAACAAAACACAATACTATGATACCATCATTTCAACTACATACACATACATATCACACAACACACACCCTGCCCCTGGGGGACAATAGGAATGCACACACCTTCCCATACTGCTAAAACAACATGAAGCAACAAGCATCACACACAGAAAAATACTAGCACACAACCAATGTCAGCCAATAACAACTCAAACCTAGGAAAGGAAATGCAGGACAAAGATGCTACCAGAACACCAACAACTGGTTGGCTTTAATATTTAGCCAGTGCAAACCACATGAATGTTCAAGGCCATGGCTAGTCCATGAGTTCAAAATGTTTTGCTTCAAAGGCACAAAATGATGCCCAAACTTGACTTCTGACTGCCATGTAACCTTCACAGGTAGGGACATCAATTGTGCAGGCAGGTACCTCAGGGAGTATTGGGGAGTGGTTGGGGAGGGGGGACAGGGCTTGGGCAAGAGAAAGGTGGGTTGTGGCTTTGGTTTTCAGGGGGCCCTTCTTGGGAGGGGTGGACATCTTCTCGGTGGGGGAGGGACATGAATGCTGGTATTGGGGGTGTGGGAGGCCTTGGAGGTGGATGGGATGGCCTGGTGGAAGGAAACAGATTTTTTGGGGGTGTCACAGTGGAAGAGTAGCGAAATGGTCAGGTTAGAAAGGAACACTTTTTTAGACTCATGGGGACAGTCATGAGAAGAGGGTTTGGGTGTGGAGAGTTAGGGAGTAGTTGTCTGATGTTTAGGTGTGGATGTCTTGGATGCATGTTTGTGGGATGTGTGCTTGTGTGTGGTGGGTGTCTGTGTCTTGGGCTGAGGCAGTAGGGGTGCTGGGGATGCACTAGAGGGTGAGTGGCAATCTGTTGGGGTGGGGACTGCAGGTATGGTGGATGTGGCGCATGTAGGTGTGTCAGTGTATGTAGTGTCTGTGGGTGTGGTGACTGGGGTGGATGTCTCAGGGTCTGCTGGGATGGTGTCTCGGGTAGGATAGGTGTAGTGGCTGGATCAGTGAATCTTAGTCTGGTGTCTGCAGGTGTGCCGGGTGTTGTGTCCGTGATGCTGGGGGGGGGAAGTGGGGGTGTCAGGGCAAGTTGTGATTGTTGCTGTGTCTGCAGGTGGATGTTGTTTGTGTGTATTTCCGTTGTCTTTTGAGGTGGATGCATGAGGGTCTGTTTGTGTGCTTTTGCTGGTTGAGGAAGGGGGATTTGGACTGGGAAGAGGAAGGTGGGGGGGAAGATAGACAAGGGGTGACTGGCTGACGTTAGTGTGGAGGCCAGAGCCTGAAAAGATCCCTGTAAGCCAGCCATTGCACCAAGAATGCCATTCAGGAATGCATTGCTTTGTTGGACCTGAATTGCCAGTCCCTTGATGGCATTCACGATGGTGGACTGACCCACAGAGATGCTTCTCAGGAGGCAATAGCCTCCTCACTGAGGGCAGCATGGGGAATAGGGGGTTGGGACAAGAACAACATTAATTCTAGTGGAGTTGTATGGGTAGGAGGGGAGGGAGAGGTTTGGGTTTGGGAGATAGAGGGAGCTAGAGTAGGTGATATGTGTGTGTCTGTCTGTTTTGCAGGTACATATGGGTCGGTGTATGTGGTGTATGTTTGGGTGTATTTCTTTGAAAATGTGTGTTGTTTGGGTGAGTGTGTGCATTTGGGTTTGGTGTAAGATGAGGGTGAATATGGGAATCTGAGTAGGAGAAGGGGTGGAGATGATAAAGGTCCTGTGGTGTCCGCCACTCATAGGGACTGGTGTCAATCGAAGTATGAGGTCTCACCACTCAAAACACAGTGGCCAGCTACTTCTCTGTGGCCAATGGCCTCTTCGCCTGCTCCTGGAGATGCTGAAAAGACAGATACTATATTTGAATTGGATCTGTGAAAAAAAAAATGATCATGAGGTTTTTAATGAAAAAATTCAAAATTTACATATTTCACCTACTTCAAGGCAAACAAACTTAAGTATTCTTTACCATTACCACATGCATGTAGGGGACATGTAGGGAACATCCTAAGGACCATTTGCTCACAGTTTTGTAATTTCCCATCATTACTCCCATTTCTTTTTGGATCATTTCTCCTAAACATTTAAAATTTCTCCTGGAATTGTTTAACACCTCTGAATAGTGCAGCTTGATTTTTTGAATAGTGAATTCATGTCACGAAAATCAGTACATAGCAAGCAACCTTTGTATCATGTACATTGTAGATCTGCAAAAGTCCCTTTCAGTAATCTTTTTTTCTTCAGTGTTGATTTATCACATAAACATAAGAAAAGACACCAACATTTTGATTTTAGTATGTATTACTCTGTCACCAATGTGTCCACATTCCTGTCTGTTTCATTCAAGAATGTTTGCCTATCAAACTCATGTTTGAAAAAACAGACTGACTTACATGCACAATTGTGTAGGAGTAATGCTTCATGCCAATATGCAACTGTTAACTTGAACTAACTTGAATTTTTAAGTGAAAACATATTTTTGATATGTTTTTGCTAAAAAAAATTGCAATTTTTCTCTTGTTTATAGTCATTTGGGATCACATGCTCATTTGCTTATTTTACCAGCTCACCAATGTGAAGTTTAGAGCATTCACTCATAAGTGCATTGTATGCTATGTCACCTGTTATAGGGCTAATATAACCTCCTCACAATTGTGATGGAGCATCACACCTGACAAAATCATAAATTGCGGCTCATTTGTTACAGCATAGGAAAAAATCAGATACCTCTTTTTTCTTAGGCAGGCATGTGTCTGCTCAAAACAGCCCCTTGGTAGTGATCAGAAATCTATCGGTAACATTTTCCGCAAATTAACCACTTCGTTGCCAGGTCTTTTCCCCCTCCTGTGCCAAGCCTTTTTTGGCTATTTGGGGCGGTTCGCATTTAGGCCATCATAAGTTTTTGTCAACATAAGCTACCCACGCCATATTTGCGTCCTTTTTTTCAACATCCTAGGGATTCTAGCAGTACCCAGAATTTGTGGGTTCCCCTGGAGGAGACCAACAAATTAGCCAAAAACAGCTAAAATTGTGTTTTTTTTTAAAAATGGGAAAAAAAGACAGCAAAAGAAAGCTTGAGGGGTTTTCCCTGAAAATTGTATCATCAAGGTTTTTGTGGTGCTAAAATCACCATCTTCCCAGGTTTCAGGAACAGGCAGACTTAAATCATAAAACCACATTTTTTAACACACTGTTGGCATTTTACTAGGACATACCCCATTTCTACAATTTTTTGTGCTTTCAGCCTCCTTCCAGTTAGTGACAGAAATGGGTGTGAAACCAATGCTGGATCCTGGACAGCTAAGCATTTCTGAAAAGTAGGAAAAATTCTGAATTCAGCAAGGGGTCATTTGTGTAGATCCTTCAAGGTTTTCCTACAAAAACCGCTAAAATGAAAAGAAAAATTGAAATTGAGGTAAAAAAGAACAATTTATGCCCACAGTTTCTTCTATAACTTTTTCCAGCTATGGCAGATTTTGAAAGCCATATCAAGAGTGAAAAATAAGTATCATGGAAACCTTTTTATTCCCAAAATGGGCACAGGATAAGGTGTTGAATAGGGTTATTTGCACATTTCTGTATTCCAGGGCCCCCATACCACCATGTGAATTACAGGGCATTTCTCAAATAGACGTCTTTTGTTGCACACTGTCTTACATATGGAAGGAAAAAATGTAGACAAAGACAATGTGCAACAACACTTGTTCTTCTATTCTGTGTTCCCCCAAGTCTCTTGATAAAAATGGTACCTCACTTGTGTGGGTAAGCCTAGTGCCCACAATAGGAAATGCCCCAAAAGACAACATAGACACATCACATTTTCCCAAAAAAACCTACCTGATTTTTGCAAAGTGCCTAGCTGTGGATTTTGGCCTCTAGCTCAGCCGGCACTTAGGAAAACATAGCAATCCTATACATTTTTGAAAACTAGACACCTAGGGAAATTCAAAATGGGTTGACTTGTGGGGCTCTCACCAGGTTCTCTTACCCAGAATTCTTTGCAAACCTCAAAATGTGGCAAAAAAACCCACTTTTTCCTCACATTTTGGTGATGGAATGTTCTGGAATCTGAGGGGAGCCAAAAGCTTCCTTCTACCCAGCATTCCCCCAGGTTTTTCAATAAAAATGGTACCTCACTTGTGTGGGTAGGCCTAGTGCTCGCAACAGGAAATGCCCCAAAACACAAAGTGGACACATCCCATTTTCCCAAAGAAAACTGATCTGTTTTTTGCACAGTGCCTAGCTGTGGATTTTGGCCTCCAGCTCAGCTGGCACCTAGGGAAACCTAGCAAACCTGTATATTTTTGGAAACTAGATACTTCGGGATATCCAGGATGGGGTGAATGTTGTGGGGCTCTCACCAGGTTCTGCTACCCAGAATCCTTTGCAAACCTCACAATTTGGCAAGAAAACACTTTTTCCTCACATTTTGGTGATGGTAAGTTCTGGAATCTAAGGGGAGCCACAAACTTCCTCCTACCCAGTGTTTCCCCCAGCCTCCAGATAAAAATGATACCTCACTTGTGTCGGTGGCCCAGGTGCCCGCAACAGGAAAGAGCCAAAAACGTATAGAGATTGAGGGTAATGCACAAGGAGTTGATAAGCAGAATTGTTTTTATTATACATTTTTAGGCTGACTCTACTTTGGGGACCCACACAAGTGAGGTAATATTTCGCTTGGGAGACTGAGGGAAACACAGGGTGGTAGGAATTGTGTGCCAGCAGGGTGATCCTACAAAGAAAAGTGATGAAAAAAGGATTTTTAAGAAAAATGTTCAGGTTTGCAGAGGAGTCTGGGCAAGAAAATGTTGGAGGATCCACGCAAGCCACAGTTCCCTGGACTCCACAGGGTGTCCAGTTTTCAAACTAATCGAGAGGAGGTACTTTTTCCCCCAGAGAGGAAGCAAGCACACTGCCAAGACTCTTACTTCTGTGATGATCCAAACACTAAAATTATTTTAAAAAATGCACTGAGTTTATATTAAAAAGACCCCTCACCCACATACCTTGTTGGTGGCATGCTTCATCTTCGGGGTCTCACTCGAGACACCTAGCATGTCACGGTGTGCTTCGACACCTGATTACACCAGAGCAGTTTTTTCATTTTTACCACACATACTTGTTAAATTTGGCACGAGGGTGAGTGATGGTTCAGTAGATCAAATTTGATTAATAAGAGATTTCTCAAAAATGAAATGCACTGTTGATAACTGAAAGGCCAAAAAACTGAACCAATGAATCACAGTTCATGAGCTGTGAAGCCGCGTCAAGACACCAGGCGCTTTACAGTCGATTCACACACCTTTCATATGTGACATGCACAAGACCATTCATACCACCAGCCATGGGCCCACCACATTACAACACTCACATCAACAGACAGAGCCATTCAAGGGCCCATAACTTTCATACACCCACATGCCTGATACAGAAATCATAACAGCTAATGAGAGTCTGTGGACTGGTGCTGTGCCAGAAGACCGCCAGCCAAGCGCCACTCCATGCACACCGCCACCCATGTGCCACTCCACGCACAACTGCAAATTTCACAGCTAGCAGCTCCTCAATACGCAAGGTACTGCACTGTCCCCTCTCAAGTTTTTTTACAAACAACCTCCCTTGGATAGCCTTTCTATTTAGAGCAGATTGTGCCATAAGCAACAGTGTCCACTGTGAACAATTCCCTGAACAACTGCACTTCAGTGTTGAAGTTATCTATGTACAAATGGTGTCCTTTGTTCAACAGTCATCTACCAAATTCCCTCACAATTTTCTCACTAACTCCAAAAGTAGGCGGACAACCAGGGGGGTCAACACTGGAATCCCAACCAGTGTAGACCCGGAAATTATAAACATATCATGTACTACTTTCAGACAGCATATACAATTTAAATCAATACAGTGCCCTCTTGCTAGGAATGTACTGCCTAAAAACCAAACTACCCTTGAACAGGACCAAAGACTCGTCCACAGCTATTTCTTTCCCTGGAACATAGACCTCTGAAAACCAATCAACAAAATGATCAATGACAGGACTAATCTTAAAAAGATGGTTAGAATCAGGGTGTACTCATGGCAAGGGTAAAGCAATATCAACGAAATGCAGCATCCGAAGAAGAAGCTCATACCAGTTATGACTCATGGTTGCAGGAAATACAGCAGTTGTTTTCAAGGGACCAGTAGACCAATATGAAGACAGCGATGGCTTCCTTATCAGCCCCATCAAAAAAATAAAACCCAAGAACATTTTCAACTCTTCCAGATTTGTGGGAATCCACCGGCTAGCTCTAGAGTGTGGCCTCAGTCTGGCAGCTTTGTCCCCCTCAAATACAGCTCCACATACAAATTAGTCTGCTCAACAATCTCTTCTAAAAATACATCGTCCATAAAAAACTGAAAGAAATTGACAGGAAAAATGTTTTCTGTATTCACTCTATACCCCGGGAGACCAGTAAAGGCAGGCAATTCCAGCTGCTCCATGTCTGGGGCTACCCAGAAGTCAGGTCTTCCACTGGGAAGCCTTTCAGCCACTGACTGATGCACTATTGGCACTACAGTGTCCTCCTCTAAAACAGGCATTTCATCAGCACTAAGAGTGGCTTCATCATCAGATGATTCCTCTCTGACAGAAAATTCACTTCCAGAATCTTGCACTTCCTCCTCTGTCTCAGATCCAGAGTCAGTCTCATAATCATGTTCAGAAGACGAGTCAAAACCTATACCAGCAACCTGCTGAGTAGGCATCCTGCGGCTAGCCATGATCCTTCATACGAAAAGTAACTGGACAAATGCACCACCAACAACCAGCACTGAAAGATAAGTAATAAACAAAGTATGGTTTTCTCACTAAGAGTTATAAACTCAAAAAGGATATCATTCACTTGCCTGAAAAAGCTAGACTCACCAGCAACTACTTTGCACAGCCACAGCAATCACCAATGATATCCCACTGAAAAAAAAAAGAAAAGAAAATTACACATAAGACAACACAAATATCATCCTGCACTCATCTAAGGACAATTTCACATACAATCCTGCATTTAGTCCACCACATACAAAATGTCATTCATGCATGGCAACAATAGTCATTTGGAGTAAATAGTTTTTTCTTACCTAAAACATGCAACTATGCAAAAAGCTGGTCAACCACTGCCAAAACCGTAAGGAATCACAGCAAAGGAAGAAAAAGCTTTGAAGCAGAACAAAAAGGAGAAAAAAACTTTACAAATACAAGTACTTTGCCAGTCGACAAACACCCCGCCACCAGATATTTAAAAAATTCCTCTGATGTCTAGTGGTTAATGTCCCCCTTTGGGGCAGATGGGTCTAAAAATAATAGGCCAATCTGCCTCCAAGGGGGGACGAAATGGCAAGCAGTCATGTGCTCAATTTGGGGGGTGATCCTTCCCCAAGGGGCCCTCCCCACATAAAACAACAGAAACAAAAACAATTCATGATGCCTTAGTGGCTTCTGCTCCCCTGGGAGCAGATAGACCTAAAATAAATTGGCCAATCTGCCCCAAAGGGGGCAGATATCGCCAACAGTTGTCTGCCCCCTTTGAGGGTGGCCCTTGCCCAATGGGCCGCCGCCCCACACAAAAAAACAAAAGGAATAAATCACTAGCGCTTAGTGGCTTCTGCCCCCCTTGGGGACAGATGGGCCGAGAAATAATACACTGATCTGCCCCGAAGGGGGACAGAAATTGCCTACAATGCTGTGCCCCCTTTGGGTGGGGTGACTCCTACCCAAGGGGCCACCCTCCCCACACAAAAAAAGATGAAGGAAAAAAATCTGTGGCGTCATTGTGGATTTTGCCCCCCATGGGGGCAAATCGGCCTAAAAATAATAGGCCAATCTGCCCCAAGGGGGGCAGAAATGGTGTTAAACATATTGCCTCCCAAAGGGGAGTGACCCTTGCCCAAAGGCCAGCTCCTCCATAATGAAATTGACAAAAAAATATCCCTGATGTTTAGGGGGCAGTCCTGATGCCTGATCGCAATGCGATGAGGCAGCAGGAATGCTGAAAGAGAAATCAAGGGGAAAGGAAAAACATTTCCTCTTCCCTGATGCCTCTTTTAGAGCAACCCCCCCACCCCTGGCTGGATGAGATCTAACATCATTAGATAGGATGGTTGAGACATGAGCTTCTAAAGCTCCCCCCATGGGCCGTTCCCAGGACGTAATGGTTACGTCCGTGGCACTTCAGCGCTGCACCACCGGATGTAACCATAACGTCCTTGTTGACCAGGGTGTTAATACACAAAATACATCATTACACACCTTGTGCAAAACTTACACCTTCCAGAACACTTCTTGTGTGTTGGATGTGTGTCATCCTACATGCTGATGCCATAATTTGTTACTGTAAAAAAAAAGCTATCTAACAATAAGTACTCAAAAAACACTTACCCCCTAGGTTCTGCTATTGGGCTGTCAACTTCCCATCATGCTGGAGATAGGTCACCACAAGTATGCAGGCTTTTAGGGGGTTCAGGTTCACAATTTTGTGAGGATTTGTTTGTTTATATTGATGTAACACAATTTAGAGGAATGTATCACAAGCATGTCTAAAAAGTTAGAGCAACATATTTTTTTAATATATATTTCTTATCTGAAACTTAATAATTTGCAGTGACCTGTTGAGTACCTTAATCCCTTTTCATGTTCACATTTTACAAATCCAGTCCAGTTACACCTTCTAGGCCAGGGGTCTGTAACATATTTGGTAGGGAAAGCTACTTCTGTTCAGTGAACATTTTTGTAAGCTCCTTAAGGCTGAACAACTTGCATATTGTTACCAGACACCCCATGCCCAGCTTCATTGGCTTAATGTCTAATGTCCATAGAGCTTGGTACTATGGCTTGAACCATCTACCATGACTAAGGCACTATGAAAGGTCTGCCATGCGTGTCAGTGAATGTGTGGTCTTTGGTGATGTATCAACATGTGTATGTAGGAATGGGATATATTTGTTTTGGTGACTGAGAACCTGTGTAATATGTACTTGCAGCACGGGCCATACCTTTTGCCATAAGTGGCACAGTTACATACACAAACATACACTGATTAGTTTGAAAATGTGAAAAATGTAAAGTGCAGATTATTATTATGCAGAAAAGTTCATATATGAACAGTTTTTCTGTGCTTTACTTTTCTCTCATTTGAACAAATAGCTGTATTTTTCAATGATGCCTATGGCACAGTGTCTAACAGCCACTGGGAATAAGGGTCCTGCAGTTCATAAATGGGAATCTTTGAAATGTGAGTAAACTAAAATGAAGAGTTACCTTAATATTCAAGGTCAATTTTCATTCACATTTCCTGACATAAAAACATTCAGAAACACAATTTGCCCACAGCCCCAATATTGAGTTGACTTCACTCCAATCACTACACTTCACTCAAAAACCAAACGTGACAGTCTAGCACGTATTTCAATAAAACAAGTTAGTGAGAATTACCTTTTCATAAAAACATGTACCTGTTTCTCTGGTGAGCCAAACAGATGGCTCTACAGGGACAGGACCGCTGTGTCTAGCAAATCCAGCTCCTCAGCTGAGAAGGTAGGAGACTTGTTACCTGCTCTTCCTAGCATCATGGCTCCCAGAGTCCGGAAACGGCAGCATAAGTGGAGGAGGTGTTGTTTGCTGCAATGTTAGGAGGCAAGTGAGCTTTTTTACAAATGCCTCATACATTTACACGATGGACGTGATCATCAATGGACACATCCTTTGTCAGTAATACGTTGCTCTAACACACGTTAGTCTATAGCTCTGTCGGTCACAGGGTTACACCCAGTATGTAGTCAACCTACACCGACAGACATATGTTTGTAAATGCCCTGACAGCAAGGTCAGGTGGAAGCCATTTTAAACTGTAAAACAGTGTATTTTTGAATGTTAACTGCATTATTGCCACACAAAATGGTGGCTAGCTTGTTTACATATACAATATGCAAATGTTACTCATTTTTGTTCAGTTAAAACAGTATAATGTAGTGATTGTTTGGTTTAGTTTATACTTACCTTGACTGAATTTTTTAGAATAAAATATTGAAAATAATGCGTAAATAATATATTTTAAGTGTAATGTTAACACTTTTTTTTACAAATTATCAGACATGTAAAAAAATGTTTATTTTAATTTACGTCACTGAAAATGTAGTGTCCAGATCTGCTACAAAAACATATAGAATTTTGCAAAGACATGAGATTTGTGCTAACAGTCCAAGAAATGTTTGCACATTTAAAGAAATATTTTTCATTTTTCTTAGCTGTAGACATATGAACCCAGGGAGCGGTAGAAGATGGCAGCTTCAAGTTTTAAGACATCTCCATTCCTTACCACCATGTAAGAACAGGATATTATCAAAAAATTCAGATTGAATAGTCAAATTATTCATGGTTTATGTCATCAGTTATGGTCAGATGTTCTGCCTCACAATAGGAATTCCACACCAATAACACCAATAGTGTGAATCATTGCAGTACTCTATTTTGTGGCCACAGGATCATTCCAATAAACTGTGGCAGTACTTGGCGGAATGTCACAACCAACTTTCAGTGGTGTAATACAAGAAGTTCTGCCTTCAATGATTAGACACATCAAAATCCTTGTTTTGTGGAAACTGTATAAAGCACTTGATGTGTCTCATAATTGTAGAAATACATTTTTGCAGAAGAGGTGGGCAGTATCCTCCGCTCTGCTGGTGGAGTTTATGGAATTTTTGCCACTCTCCATGGATCGCAGAGTTAGGCAAAAAATTCCAATTGCCAGCGGAGCGGAGTTTCCTGGCACAGTTCATATCATTAAGTGAGCTTTCCTTAATTTCAGCTTACTTTGTGAACAGGTTTTGCTTGCTTACCAAAGTGTGCCTGGCAATGATTGTTGTAATAATTTTCCATTGATGTGTTCTTGCTTTGAGTATGAGCACCACACATTCTGCTATATGATACCATTTTATGAGGGCGGAGAATGGGGAGGAGGCTTCAGAGCGCCGGGAAAAATACTGATGTGAGGCTGGGAGATATAAGGACCCAAGAAAATTGCGCATGCTAGCTGCAGCTCCCACAGACTACCGCCAAGCAATGCTTTGGGCCTAGACACTGCTCAGACACATTTCAGCTCTCAGGCTTTTACAACTTCATCTTCAGGAAGTTTCATCTCTGCAGGTTCCTAGGGCATGATGACACATGTCGAGGAACTGAACCTGCAGCTGCTTTTGGAGACCCAGGGCCTTGAGGAGAGATCAGCTTTTCAAACCGAATGGAGAGATACTTTCCATCCTCACCCTGGCTAAATAAGTGCGAACCTTGCTTACATATTCTCTTTTCATGAGTCCCAATTCCCACCCTCTGGTATCTTGACTGTGATTGTACTGCTCAGTCGATTTGACTATAAACATAACATGTGTTAATCATTAGTGCCAGCTGCTAGTAATTATGAAGTCTGGAGTTGACATGACCTGTACGAGGAGAAAGATGGTGTTAATGATCACAGGAGTGGAGGAGGAGAGTTACACTATGTTACTGTGTGATGCCTTCCTGAAGGGGAGTTGTAGAGATACTTTCCTGTGAAGATAAATCCCAAATGGTCCAGTGCAGAGCCAAGCAATACTCTGCCTAATCATGGAACTCCGGGGAACTCAGTAGAGTTTTTCAGAAACACTCAGGAATTCTGCAGAGTGCAACTCTGTGAGATCTACCCACCCTATTTTGTAGCACACAACTTAAAGTTGGTTGTGACATTCCACCAAATACTATCACAGTGCACTGGAATGATCCTATGATGACACAATGTAGTACTATAATGTTTTTGACTATTGGTATTATTGACGTGGGATTCCTATTGTGAGGCAGGAGGTCTGTTGCCAGCTGATGACATGAAACAAAGATTGTCTATTGAATCTGATTTTTCAGATTATATCCTATTCTTCCATGGTGTCAAAGTCAGGAAGTGTAAGTAAAAAAATGGCACAGAGTATTTGGGTTATATATTGGTTGTAAACATTTTTTTGAAATTTGACAAATTTCTTTATTACAATTGTATGAAAAAAATGATTTTAGATTTGTTGTGTTTGTAATAGTTTTACATTTTTGAAAATGTGAGAAACATTTCCTACATGGATTTCTTTTTAAGAAACAGTCTTTTTTTCTTATTTGCATTTTAAAATTAATGATGGAAAAAAAAATATATATTACAGGAAATACAAGTCTTTGAATTTGTTGGTTATAAATCTATTTTACAGATACAAATGGACTGAAAGGGAATGATAACAAAAAGAACAAAGACTAAAACCAAAAAACACAGTCAATCATGGTAAATGAAACTATTATTGTAGAGTCAAAATTGTTCAAAAACTAAGGCACAAAATACAACTCGCATCAAAAAGGTAAATGTGTCCAGAAAATAGTCCACAGAGTGAATTATATTCACACACTGGAGAAACTTCAGTTCTGCATCTCTTGCTGGTGGTTATGAAAGTCTTGCCATCGTCTCCTGGTGGTCTGGATGAATGTCACCTGTCACATCTGGGGGGAGGGGTCTGCAGGTACTGGGGTTTATGGAACAATTTTCTGTTGTGGCAGGGTCTCCCTGTCTGTGGCTGAGACTGATGTTGTTTGTCCATAGGTTGAAGGACCACTGGCAGGGGAAGATACTACAGGAAAAATCCTGCACATATGGTAATAAATGTCAAACAAAACCTCAGTGAAGGACCTCAAATAATTGTTTAGATTCTGCATCTCTGCATTGTGCTTCCTCTGTACCTGCTCCATGTCCCAGAGCTCTGTAAATACCTGATCCATCATGTCTTGGGACTGCTGTGGGGATACTTATACTTGGTCAATGGTGACCTGGGTGACAGTGAACCCAGTGGCATCACTTTGCTGGCCCAAAGATTCTCTTTCATGAACCCTACCTCCCCCACCCTGTGCCCTCGAGTCAGTGTGCCCCATCCCACTGGGTCCTGGCTGAATTGGAGATGGTGGTGGTGTTAGCTCAACCGCTGTCAGGACTGGAGGGCACACTATTGTGCTGATACTACTTTGGACATGGGAAATGGAGGTACACTGAGGAGTAGCAACAGATGGGGTAGGAGGTGTAGGTAAGGGCCAAGTAAGATCTACTAGAACTATCTGCACAGACAGACCAGAAGGACCAGGCAGGTGCTCATCATCTGGACTTGCAGGAGTGGAGTTCTCAATGAAGGCTTGGTCGTGGTCTGGAGTGGAGCTATCCTCAGTGGCAGATGGTTGTCCATGTACTCTGGGTGTTTGACCTAATATGGATTACATGAAAATCTAAATGTAAAAGTATGGATTATACATCATATGAGGTTTGAGCTGCATATGAAGCAAACTCAGTGTAAGAAATTTGGGCATTGGGCTGCTGATTGTCCAGCACTACATGTTCAGCAGTGTTCACGTGGTTGGGGACAAATGAGAAATCGCTCAGGATATTCAGGGCCTAGAAGAAGCACGAATGATCATGCTAGGGTTGATGCTAGTGTAGGAGGGAAGGATGGGTTGAACACTTTTGATAGACGGAACCAATACCGGATGTATAACTATGTGCAGCCTGATTTCCAAGATTCTGCTTATGCATAGGATTGCCTAGGATGGGGTAAGGAATCAGTTGAAGTTCCAGTAGATCAGAGGGGTCCCTATGTTACAGCACATGTTTGGGTTCTACTGATCAGTTTCTGGTTGATACAGGAGCTACTCATAGTGCCTTGTCTAAACAATTTATTCCAAGGGCTCCCCTGTCTGGCTTAACTATTACATCGATAGGTTTCGATGTAACACCTTCCCCTAGCCCATTGTCACAACCACTTGCATTCCATGTTGATAAAGTTACTGCTCCATGTCCATTTTTGCTTTCTCCAAACACACCAGACAATATTGTGGGTCTTGATATGCTCAAGTATTTCAGGGCTACAATACGATGCTCTCCTGAAGGGGTGCGTGTTATTTTGAATGATAATCATCCTGTGATGGAAAGAGTTTGTCTTGTTAAAGAGGATATTGCATTAGCTTCACTCCCTAGTACTTTGTGGGCTACTTCAGATACTGATGTGGGGCAAATGATTATTCCACCGGTACATATTAGTGTCAAGGAGGGAGCTGTATTGCCACTTTTGCCTCAATACAAAATTTCACAGGAGGGTGAAGAAGCACTCACACGAATTGTGCATGATCTTATTGCAATTGGAATTGTTGAGGAAGTTCCGTATAATGTTTGTAGCAGTCCGATTCTTCCTATTCTGAAAAAGGACACTGATACTAGGATTTACCGATTCATTATTGATTTACGAGAAGTCAATAAGATTGTGGTACCACAATATCCTGTGGTATCTGACATCACAACACTTCTTACTATGGGTCCCCTGACAGCAACTACGTTCTCTGTGATAGACTTGAAGAATGCTTTCTTTTCGATCCCCATTCATCCTGACAGCTGATATTTGTTTGGTTTTACTTTGAATAGACGATCATTTCAATTTTGCAGAGTTCCTCAAGGCTATACTGAGAGTCCTAGTATTTATAGTCAAGCGTTAAAACGACAACTTGATTCTTTTGTTTTGCCTGAAGGTGTGGCTCTCATACAATATGTTGATGATATTTTGTTGGCAGCTGATACCCCTGAGCAATGTGAAAAGTGCACTTTGTCCTTACTTTCTTTTCTTGCTTCACACCATCATAAAGTATCACAAAAGAAATTTCAATATTGTAGACCAAAGGTAACCTATTTAGGTCACCTTTTGTCTAAGGAGGGCCATGCACTTACATCAGATTGTATTCAAGCAATTTTAGACACACCAGTACCCTCTACTCAGAAAGATGTTCATGCATTCCTTGGACTTACTTCTTTTTGTAGGCAATGGATATTAGGGTTTTCACACATTGTCAAACCTTTGCTAGCACTTTTGACTAAAGATACTCCAATGCCCCTCCCATGGACAGATGAATGTGAGACTGCTTTCCGACAGCTACGACAAGCCCTTTGTTCAGCACCAGTGTTAGGTACTCCAGATTACACGAAGCCTTTTGCATTTTACGTACATGAGAAAGATGGAAGTGCATTGTCAGTTTTAGTACAGACACATGGTGATAAGCAGCGTCCCTGTGCATATTTTTCAGCAGTACTTGATCCTGTAGCTCGAGCTTTGCCTGAGTGTTTTCGTTCAGTTGCCGCAACAGCTGTGTCAATACGTCAGAGTGAAGGGATAGTTTTTCACATAAGCTGTTAGTGTTAGTACCCCATGCGGTTGATGCTCTTTTAAATCAAACAAAGACACAACATTTAACTAGCGCTCGCCTGACAGGATATGAATTGACATTGCTGACTCCTCACATTACACTGAAGAGATGTGCAACACTAAATCCAGCCACTTTGTTGCCATGACCAGTGACTCAGCCTCAGTCACAAGAAACACATGATTATATATTCCTTACCGAAGAACAGACAAAGGGTCGTATTGATTTACAAGATACGCCCCTTCCAGATGTAGACGGGGAATTGTGGGTTGATGGGTCTTGTTTGAAGTTGTCAGACGGTACGACCTCAACTGTATATGCAATCACCACAATACACACGGTAGTGGAGACAGCTCGTATACCACAGAAGTCAGCTCAAGCATCTGAACTAGTAGCTTTGGCACAAGCATGTGAGCTTAGTACTGACTTATGTGTGAACATTTATACAGACAGCCGCTATGCTTTTGGAGTGGCTCATGATTTTGGTTTGCTTTGGAAGGAGAGAAGCTTTCTCTCATCCCACGGGATGCATATAATACACGGAGAATTAGTGCATAACCTCTTGACTGCATTGACATATCCAAAGAAACTAGCTATTGTGAAATGTATTGCACACAAGAAAGTGACCCATAAGATAGGGCAAGGTAATGCCCTTGCGGACCGCGTAGCACGTGAGTCTGCGATGCAGCGAAGTACTACTTCTATGTATGTAGTGAAGTCACAATCTGAATGTTGGCATAATGCTAGACAAGATGTATTAGATATGCAAAAATCTGCTTCTGTGAAAGAACGTGAGCAATGGTCTGAAGAAGGAGAATTGGATGATGAGGGCTGTTGGCGGAATAAGCAGATGGATAAATGGAAATTGCCTATAGCTTTTGTACAACCTATGGTTCAGATGGCACATGGGCTGGCACATGTTGGAGCTTCAACATTAACGAAGTTGCTTACGCAAGTTTGGGAGCATCCAGAAATTTCCAGTACAGCTAAGAGAGTAATACAGTCTTGTTTGATCTGTTTACAATACAATCCTGGAAAAGGGACACAAACTCCTGCAGGAGGGTTTGCTACACTAACTTCACCTTTTGAAGTTCTACAAATGGATTATATTCAGCTTTAACGCTGTACCAATTTAAAGTATGTCTTGGTGGTGGTATGTGCCTTCAGTAAATGGATAGAGGTGTACCCCACAAAGGATAATACTGCCATTACCACAGCGAAGGTGCTTTTGAAATAATTTTTCCCTATGTTTGGTGTTTGAAGACTTTTATAGAATGATAACATACCTCATTTTGTTGGGGAAGTTATTAAGTATGTCCTGAAAGGATTAGGGATCAAACAGAAGTTCCATGCGGTTTTCCACCCACAATCAGCAGGGTTGGTGGAAAGGTATAATGCTACTTTGAAGCTGAAGTTAGCGAAGATACAGGTTTCCACATCCTTAACTTGGCCGGATGCATTACCGTTGGCATTATTGTCTATTAGGTCAGTGCCACACTCTCAAATAGGCCTTACCCCCTACGAGATAGTGTTTGGAAGGCCAATGAACATTTAGGGAGTTCCTAAGCCAAATTCTGTATATGATGTACCTTGTGTCCTGATGAATGATTATTTGGCACAGTTAACCGACAATTTGGGTTCTATTCATCAACAGGTTCGAGAAGCACTTCCTGACAGATCTACAGGTGAAGGCCATGAACTCCGACCTGGTGACCAGGTGATGATTAAGTCCTTTGAAAGATCAAGCAGCTTGGAACCAAGGTGGCGAGGCCCAGAGCAGGTGCTCCTTGCGACAAGGACGGCAGTTCGAGTGATGAACCGAAGAATTGGGTCCATAGTACTTACTGCAAGCGAGTGCTACCTACCTTGGTGGAACCTGCTGTGCTGACCGATCATCGAGAGATTTTGACTACGGAGAATGGCCGTGCTAAATCACCTGACGAATCTGCGGAGTTCTTCCCAGACCATACGATTTCTGGAGTGTCGCAATATAATTTGAGACCGAGGAAAGACCCTGTAGTGCTGGAGAAAACTGGTTGAGCTACCGCCCTGGGTTAGTGAAACAGAGAGCCAATGTGGCAAGGGGGGGGATCAGCCATGCATTAGAGTAGTGACACCCGTCTTGGCCAATGGTGAAGAAATCAGCGGCTGCCCAGGGATAAGAGCTCCAATGATTGTTTTTTATTAATTTCTGAAGGGGTTGATCATCACTGTTGCTAAAATGAATAACAAACTGATCATTACTACAATGGGGTTTGTTGTTGTTTTGGTGGTTATAGCAATAATCACCTGGTTTATTGAAAAGAAGGCTCCTGCTCGTGAGTTTTTTGTTGCCAGTACTCCAGTACCAGAGGATTTATTACTTTACGCTTCCCTATCAGGAGCAGAAGCACCGTCAATCATACTTCAATAATACTTTCATTCAGATGTTGCATCATACTCATAATGATACAAATACTACTAACTGTTGGGTATGTGGAATGATACCTGCGCATCAAATGAAAGGAGGAACACCTTTCATTCCTCTTCCTTTCTCACACAATGGTTCTTGTCAAGCTTGGTATACACTTTTGTTTGCATCTGGAAAACGTACAGAGGGCGGACTTCTTTTTCACCTTAATAAAGTATGCTACCAAGACAAAGATGGGTATCCTCAAGCCAAAGGTACTAAATGGGAATGGGAAGAGTATCACCCGGACAGTGTTTCAATACCATATGTCTTCACAAATATAAGAGACTTTGACAAGAAAGAACAATTTGTGATTTCTGTTACAAAAACTAAAGCAGATTTATGTATACGTAGCATTGGGTGAATTCCAGTGGTTGTACCATGATTTTAACTATTGAGGGTGTAAATAATAGTAGTTTTACAGCTTCACATAATACACATTTTGTTTGTGGTAACTATGGATATTACCAACTACCTGTTGGGTGGTCAGGTGTGTGTTATGTATCTTTTCTATTACCCCATGTGTTTTTGGCCCATGCATCATATCACCAAGATTTTAAACTGTTCAATGACATCATTAAAATAGATATAAAAGGACAATAAGTACAAATGAGGTAGACCAAACGGACACTAGCCTGCAACACTATGTTTATTTTAATTTAGGGTTGTTCTCCTTTGTGGGTGCTGCGTTAAACAGTAGGAAAGTGGGACGATTGACTAGGGTTGTGGAAGCTGTTACTAATCAGGCAGCTCTGGCACTTGGGAATATTACAGAGGAGCTCCAAATTGTGAGGATTGTAGCGCTCCAAAATCATATGGTACTAGATGTGATATTAGCTGATCGAGGTGGTGCATGTCGAATCATCGGTAATAGTTGCTGCGTTTTCATTCCAGATCACTCACCTTCAGTATATGATGCAATATCTAAATTGCATACAATTGTTGCAGAAATCCACACAGAGACTGGTACTTGTACTTTTTCTGGATGGTTTTGGGCTTTTGTTTCCACTTGTGGCTGGAAACTACTGACTATCCTGTGTGTAATGATTGCAATATTTTTCACATGCTGTATCTGTATTCAGTGTGGTCCAATGTTCTGCTCCATGTGTATTACTGCTTGTATGCCTACCAAAAGAAATATTACAAAAATGAAAGCACAACACATGTTAGATGAGGAAATAGCTGAAATGATGAGCATAAATATACAAGATGAATATTTAGATTATCCCTGAAAGACGACTGTCTTCAGCTAATGCTGAAAGGGTCGTCTCGTGTAATTTAATAGCAATTAGATTAAGCATTAACAGAAGACATCTTGTATTTAGCAACTATTGTGAACATTTTGCAGAATCCATTTTGTATTCATGGCAGCTATTTTCTCTGCCATGTGCCCGCCATGTGCTCTGTCCTACATTTCTGTTAACTACTCTTGAAAATCTGTCTAGTGACAAGTTATATTTAGCATCTCCCACTTTCACACATGCCCAGTAAGAGCTGCAGCTGTTAGTAATCAGTAACAGACAGTAATGTGTCAACTAGTCCTTGAAACTGTTAATCCCCTCCTACCTGTCGACTGTGCATTTCCATATGACCTTATATGTAAGTAAGTCTTGCTTCTATAATTGTACCACCTTCTTTTAGCCCCTGCGTGGGTATAAAGGGACCATGCTCTCTTAGTTCAGTGTGCTACTTCAAATATTACCAAAGGGTGCTGTTTGAACTGTAGTACCACCTCATGAGGTTTACTAAACTTTGTCTTTTACTTCAGTTTCTGTGCCAACTTCTTCCTATATGGTCTGAGGACTTTGTGCAGAGAAGGGCGAACCCCTTGCTCTAGTAGGCCTTGCTGAGGCTTACTTCAACAAATATATGCAAAGAATATGTACACACATTTCCTAAATAATGACATACATGAAATATGTTAGTAGGAGAGAAAACACTTACATGCACCATATCTTCATGGTATCATAGATGGAGTTTTGAACCTGTTATCGTAATTACAGCAAAATACATTCAAACATACAAAGAGGCAAATGCAAGAAACGATCAATGAAGATTAACACACATATTGACCACACGTTACCCAGTAGTAGAACAAGAGATAGTACCATAATGCTACTAATTTCATGATAACAATAGATGTGAAAAATATAAATCAGGTTAATATGTTTTACAAAAGTGCAAAATACATTATATACATCTAATTTAAGAGTACAAATGACATTTATGTCTAATGGGACATTCAAAAGTGTAACTTACCGGTCTCCACTCCACCAGGGATTCCTGTCAATCCTTCAGGATGTAGGATCTGCAAGACCATTTCCTCCAAGGAAAAATTTGAATGTGGAGCCTGGGAGAACCACCACCAGCCCTCTGGGCCTCCAAGTTATCGTTGCAGGCCAGGGAACACACTCTGCCCGCACGTCTTTCCACCTTTACCTAATTTCCTCTTGTATGCACAGGTTGTCTGCTACAGCATTCACTCTATCAACTTTTCTGGACCACATTTGCCTTTTCTAAGCTATGGTTGTATATTGTACTTGGGCTCCAAATAAGTGTTGCTCTACTCTAATGATTTCATCTACCAAGACTGACAATTCTCCCTCTTTTAAAGGGGGATTCCCCTCCCTGTCATTATGAGTAGATAAAATTGAATAAAATAGAGGACCCACAAGTTAAGGGTGAAATAATAACTGAGAAATATACAGTTGGTGAAGAATAAAATCACCTGATTTCTGTGTGGCAAATTCAGCAGAAAAAGTGTGTTCTACAGTGGAATGGCAAAGGATCCTTGACTGAAATTGAGTGGGTTTTATAGTGTGGTATGCAGGTGTAAACAATTAGCCAAACCACATCAGGTGTGTGCTGCTAGCATCCATCCAATATCCACAAACATAGTATAATGTTGCTTCGGTGCCGTGATGCACTCCAGCCATTAAAAATCTGCTGCTAGAACAACACCAGCACACTGGTGAAATCTACAAATGCTTGGTTCAATCCCCCCACCGTGACAGCAATGAAGTAATGTTAGCCAGCATAGGAGTCCGCAGCGTCTGCAGTAGAAAACTGCCTACTCAACGGACTACACTCTGGTCATGCAGATTGAGGATCAACAGCCATACATCTAAATATGGTGGACAGAATTCTATCAGCTTCATGGAGTATTTCAAACTGCTGCCACAGAAGGACAACAAAACTACTGTCCTGAATTCCCCACACTGATAGTGTATAATTTGTATTAATATTCCCAGAATGAAAGTCTGCATTATTGGTGCCAGTATGGATTTAGAGACTCTATAGGAAACGTTACTAAGCATGAAGTGCTTTGGTAAAAGTGATGCATCTTAAAGATTGCTTGTCACAGGCTCCTGTAATTGAATCTTTAACATGTTGGAGTACACATTGCAGGGAATTTATTAGCAATCAAAGCTGCCAAGTCAGCAGTGCAGACTGCTACTGTAGCTGCAATTAATCGTTCACATATGAGGGTTGATGATGACATCATGGTTGCTGTCACTGTTTTAGATAGTGGCACTCCATTACCTAAAAAATATCCAGAAAAATGTTCCTATCTGTTGCGTGACCAAAACATTCTTTATGCCTGCATTACTGTTTTTTTTTTTTTTTCAAATATATTTTTATTAACTATTCGCTGTCTTACATATGCAAGTCCATTTGTGGCAACATCTTGTTCTTTTCATACATATCAGTCAAGCAATCCGTGTTCATGTTATACTTTACAGATACTTGTTACATATCATCTTAGTCATTTTGATTACCATATAGTATTCCTTAATCACTGATTCTAATATACTAACATTTCTACTTTAAGTGGTTATTTACTTTGTGATTCTTTGTTGCCATTTTGAATTATGTGACCTCATAACAGGCTTAACTCAACTTCAAACTATGTATAAACTTAATGGCTTATGTGGGTGGGCCTTGGCAGCTATTAAAGGAAGACTCTGCCGGGCACTTCATTGAGCGGGGATGGCCAGCCTTCTGCTCTCCTCCCCTTCCAATAGCTATTTGTGTCCAGCCCCTCTCTACCCTTTGTCATTGAGTGCAGCCTGTTGGTGTGTCCGTAAATACCCCAGCTCTAGTTCCGGGGACCTTCCCCAAGGGCCAAGTCTGTTGGACGTATTTCTCATCTCATCCTACCACCTCGGGAGCTATTGGTCTCTTCATTAGGTCGTCCCAACTTGTCACTAAGTCCTCCCACTCCGGAGCAATGGGGGTCTGGCGAACTCCCCTGGCCTCCTCGGCCTTTAGGACCTGCAGTTCAGCCCTGGTCCATCTCGTAACATCGCCTTTCCATTCAGTCAACGAGGGGTGGCTGGAGGCCTTCCAGCCCCTCATGATCAGTCTTTTATAAAGGGCCAGAGTCAGGTCCAGGAAACGACCCCTAACTTTCCCCCGCGGGGCACCGGCTTTGCGGCCCAGCAAGTAGGTGTTGGCTGCAGTTACGCCTCAAATAGCCTTGACAGGACCGCCATCATCGCCCCCCAACCAACCTGGAGCACCGGGCATCCCCACACCATGTGATCAAAGTCAGCCTCCCCGTCCCTACATCTGGGGCATGTCCTGGGGGTCCCCCCCTATTTACGGAACAGTTGGTGAGGAGTGAGGTACGTCCTATGTAGGTAGTTGTATTGGATGTATCTTAATCTCGTGTTGCGTGAGATCGTCCGGGGATAAGCCAGTGCTCTGCTCCACTCTGCCTCGGACAGGTCCCGCCCAATTGTTCTCACCCACCTTTCTCTCAGGGAATGCAGAGGGTCTAATGCAGCCTCGATCTGGGCCCGGTATATTTTAGCAACCAAATGAGGTTCTTCTCCTGATTTCAACAGGAGGTGTAACACCCCGTGGACAGTGGTTTCTGCATTAATCGTATCCCAATTGTCCTTCAAGATATGCACTAACTTCCTGAAGAGTAAAAACTGTCCCTGAGGAACTCCCCCTCCCAATAGGTCAGTGAAGCTTCTCAGCACCCCCTCATTGAACAGCCCCCCAACTGTCATTACTCCCACTCTTGTCCACGGTCCTAGCCCTAGCCCCCCCTGTCCCTTTCCTCCCTGGTCCAGCGGTAAAGCTGGGGAGTATGGTGGGCCCACTCCGACCCTTCTCGTGCACTGTTTCCAACATTTCATTGCAACACTATTCATTATGTTGTCCCCTAAGGGGGCAATCTTCCTGTCTGCCATACATACGTGCTACAATCCAAGCTGTGTCTATCTCACCGCGGGCGGTACACAAATCCAGATGTCCCCTGCCCACCAGCCAACCAGACACCCAATGTAGTTGGGATTCTAGGTAATATGCCTCGAAGTCAGGGGCACCTAGTCCACCCATATGAGTCGGTTTACAAATGGTCGTTAATGCCGTGTGTCTACGACCATCATCCCATATTAACTCCCTGAACAAAGCGTTCAACTCGTGAAACCACGCCGAGGGGACCAGTAGTGGTAAGTTAGCGAATTAGTAGAGGAGGCCAGGAAGCATAATCATTTTAGATAGCGCTACTCTGGCCATTATTGTTAACTTCAGTGAACGCCAGAACCCAACTGAGGACCGCAGGGATCGGAGTTCCCTGCCAAGATTACCATCCCGGAGATCACTCAGTTCGTGGAATATTTGAATGCCCAGATATTTGAAGGTCCGCGGGCCCAGTTCATGTCCATTGGGCATGCTCCAGGGCGTACACTGCCTGGCAGCATGGGAAACACAAATGTTTTTCCTCGGTTAAGGCGAAGCCCAGACAACACCCCGAAGTCCTCCAGGATCCTCAAAATCCATGGGAGTCCACTGGTCCCATCCCTCAGGTAAATAAGTATATTGTCGGCATACAGAGAGACAATGGTGGTCATTACAACCCTGGAGGACGGTGTTAAAGCGGCGGTAAGACTGCCAACAGGCCGGCGGTAAAAAAATGGGAATTATGACCGTGGCGGCAACCGCCAACAAAGACAGCCACTTTAACACTCCGAAAGCCACGGCGGTACAGACAAACAGTGGGGCGGTCACCACCAACAGACAGGCGGGAGACAAAGTACCACCCATAGTATCACAACCTACCAATCTGCCACCTTTTTCGGGGCGGATTTTCCGCGGATAAAACATGGCGGAAACAGCCATTTCAAAGGGAAAACGCTCACCTCTACACACTCCACGAGGAACGACGACACCATGGAGCAGGAACTCCATATTCTTCCTGCACTAGTCTTCCTGCTCCTCTACGACGATCATCAACGCCGGCGGCGAAGACAACGGTGAATATTGCACCTACGACATAGGGGAGGGGGAGGCAAAAGACAGGGACACACACACGCAACACCCCCACCCGACCCTCACCCACTACAACACACACACCAATGCATATCCAAACATTACAGTAACAACCCCCAATCCCCCGGAAGAATGCAAAGACAAAAGGAAATGAGTGGAACCATTGTAATATATCAAAATACAGTAACCAAATAAATACATATATATATATATACACATTAAACAAAATATACACCACGATTAGTAGTGCAGGTAATGCACCATTCATTGTCCGTGGACCACTGGGCCCAAAATGCATGGGCGAGGCCCACACTAGATACCTGATCAAAATGGAGAGAACACTGCAGGGGCATCAGATAGAAATGCAACAGGCACCTCAGCGGGAAGGGATGGGGGGGTGTAAAGAAATGGCTCCCTGTTGCAGTTACCCCCCACTTTTTGCCTGATACTGATGCTGACTTGACTGAGAAGAGTGCTGGGACCCTGCTAACCAGGCCCCAGCACCAGTGTTCCTTCACCTAAAATGTACCATTGTATCCACAATTGGCACACCCTGGCATTCAGATAAGTCCCTTGTAACTGGTACTTCTAGTACCAAGGGCCCTGATGCCAAGGAAGGTCTCTAAGGGCTGCAGCATGTCTTATGCCACCCTAGAGACCCCTCACTCAGCACAGACACACTGCTTACAAGCCTGTGTGTGCTAGTGAGAACAAAATGAGTAAGTCGACATGGCACTCCCCTCAGGGTGCCATGCCAGCCTCTCACTGCCTATGCAGTATAGGTAAGACACCCCTCTAGCAGGCCTTACAGCCCTAAGGCAGGGTGCACTATACCATAGGTGAGGGTACCAGTGCATGAGCATGGTACCCCTACAGTGTCTAAACAAAACCTTAGACATTGTAAGTGCAGGGTAGCCATAAGAGTATATGGTCTGGGAGTCTGTCAAACACGAACTCCACAGCACCATAATGGCTACACTGAAAACTGGGAAGTTTGGTATCAAACTTCTCAGCACAATAAATGCACACTGATGCCAGTGTACATTTTATTGTAAAATACACCCCAGAGGGCACCTTAGAGGTGCCCCCTGAAACTTAACCGACTATCTGTGTAGGCTGACTAGTTTTAGCAGCCTGCCACAAACCGAGACATGTTGCTGGCCCCATGGGGAGAGTGCCTTAGTCACTCTGAGGCCAGTAACAAAGCCTGCACTGGGTGGAGATGCTAACACCTCCCCCAGGCAGGAATTGTCACACCTGGCGGTGAGCCTCAAAGGCTCACCTCCTTTGTGCCAACCCAGCAGGACACTCCAGCTAGTGGAGTTGCCCGCCCCCTCCGGCCAGGCCCCACTTTTGGCGGCAAGGCCGGAGAAAATAATGAGAAAAACAAGGAGGAGTCACTGGCCAGTCAGGACAGCCCCTAAGGTGTCCTGAGCTGAAGTGACTCTAACTTTTAGAAATCCTCCATCTTGCAGATGGAGGATTCCCCCAATAGGGTTAGGATTGTGACCCCCTCCCCTTGGGAGGAGGCACAAAGAGGGTGTACCCACCCTCAGGGCTAGTAGCCATTGGCTACTAACCCCCCAGACCTAAACACGCCCTTAAATTTAGTATTTAAGGGCTACCCTGAACCCTAGAAAATTAGATTCCTGCAACTACAAGAAGAAGGACTGCCCAGCTGAAAACCCCTGCAGAGGAAGACCAGAAGACGACAACTGCCTTGGCTCCAGAAACTCACCGGCCTGTCTCCTGCCTTCCAAAGATCCTGCTCCAGCGACGCCTTCCAAAGGGACCAGCGACCTCGACATCCTCTGAGGACTGCCCCTGCTTCGAAAAGACAAGAAACTCCCGAGGACAGCGGACCTGCTCCAAGAAAAGCTGCAACTTTGTTTCCAGCAGCTTTAAAGAACCCTGCAAGCTCCCCGCAAGAAGCGTGAGACTTGCAACACTGCACCCGGCGACCCCGACTCGGCTGGTGGCGACCCAACACCTCAGGAGGGACCCCAGGACTACTCTGATACTGTGAGTACCAAAACCTGTCCCCCCTGAGCCCCCACAGCGCCGCCTGCAGAGGGAATCCCGAGGCTTCCCCTGACCGCGACTCTTTGAATCCAAAGTCCCGACGCCTGGGAGAGACCCTGCACCCGCAGCCCCCAGGACCTGAAGGACCGGACTTTCACTGGAGAAGTGACCCCCAGGAGTCCCTCTCCCTTGCCCAAGTGGAGGTTTCCCCGAGGAATCCCCCCCTTGCCTGCCTGCAGCGCTGAAGAGATCCCGAGATCTCTCATAGACTAACATTGCGAACCCGACGCTTGTTTCTACACTGCACCCGGCCGCCCCCGCGCCGCTGAGGGTGAAATTTCTGTGTGGACCTGTGTCCCCCCCGGTGCCCTACAAAACCCCCCTGGTCTGCCCTCCGAAGACGCGGGTACTTACCTGCAAGCAGACCGGAACCGGGGCACCCCCTTCTCTCCATTCTAGCCTATGTGTTTTGGGCACCACTTTGAACTCTGCACCTGACCGGCCCTGAGCTGCTGGTGTGGTGACTTTGGGGTTGCTCTGAACCCCCAACGGTGGGCTACCTTGGACCAAGAACTAAGCCCTGTAAGTGTCTTACTTACCTGGTTAACCTAACAAATACTTACCTCCCCTAGGAACTGTGAAAATTGCACTGTGTCCACTTTTAAAACAGCTATTTGTGAATAACTTGAAAAGTATACATGCAATTTTGATGATTTGAAGTTCCTAAAGTACTTACCTGCAATACCTTTCGAATGAGATATTACATGTAGAATTTGAACCTGTGGTTCTTAAAATAAACTAAGAAAATATATTTTTCTATACAAAAACCTATTGGCTGGATTTGTCTCTGAGTGTGTGTACCTCATTTATTGTCTATGTGTATGTACAACAAATGCTTAACACTACTCCTTGGATAAGCCTACTGCTCGACCACACTACCACAAAATAGAGCATTAGTATTATCTCTTTTTGCCACTATCTTACCTCTAAGGGGAACCCTTGGACTCTGTGCATGCTATTCCTTACTTTGAAATAGCACATACAGAGCCAACTTCCTACATTGGTGGATCAGCGGTGGGGTACAAGACTTTGCATTTGCTGGACTACTCAGCCAATACCTGATCACACGACAAATTCCAAAATTGTCATTAGAAATTCATTTTTGCAATTTGAAATTTTTCTAAATTCTTAAAAGTCCTGCTAGGGCCTTGTGTGTTAAGTCCCTGTTTAGCATTGTCTTTTAGAGTTAAAAGTTTGTTAAAAGTTTGAAATTAGATTCTAGAAACAGTTTTAGATTCTTTAAAAAGTATTCCAACTCTTAGCAGAATAATGTCTGATACAGAGATGCAGGTGGTGGAACTCGACACCACACCTTACCTCCATCTTAAGATGAGGGAGCTAAGGTCTCTCTGTAATATAAAGAAAATAACCATTGGCTCCAGACCTACCAAAATTCAGCTCCAGGAGCTGTTGGCAGAGTTTGAAAAAGCCAACCCCTCTGATGATGACATCACAGAGGAAGAAATTAGTGACTTGGAGGCCAATGTCCCTCCTCCAGTCCTAAATAGGGAGAACAGGACCCCTCAAGTCCTGTCTCCAACTGTGTTAGTCAGAAATAGTGAGTCCCTCACAGGAGGGTCCCACATTTCTGAAATCACTGAGGATGCTCTCAGTGAAGATGACCTCCTGTTAGCCAGGATGGCCAAAAGATTGGCTTTAGAGAGACAGCTCCTAGCCATAGAAAGGGAAAGAAAAGAGATGGGCCTAGGTCCCATCAATGGTGGCAGCAACTTAAATAGGGTCAGAGATTCTCCTGACATCCTAAAAATCCCCAAAGGGATTGTAACAAAATATGAAGATGGTGATGACATCACCAAATGGTTCACAGCTTTTGAGAGGGCTTGTGTAACCAGAAAAGTGAACAGATCTCACTGGGGTGCTCTCCTTTGGGAAATGTTCACTGGAAAGTGTAGGGATAGACTCCTCACACTCTCTGGAAAAGATGCAGAATCTTATGACCTCATGAAGGGTACCCTGATTGAGGGCTTTGGATTCTCCACTGAGGAGTATAGAATTAGGTTCAGGGGGGCTCAAAAATCCTCGAGCCAGACCTGGGTTGATTTTGTAGACTACTCAGTAAAAACACTAGATGGTTGGTTAACTGGAAATGAAGTGTGTGACTATGTTGGGCTTTATAATTTGTTTATGAAAGAACACATTTTAAGTAACTGCTTCAATGAAAAGTTGCATCAGTATCTGGTAGACCTAGGTCCAATTTCTCCCCAAGAATTGGGAAAGAAGGCAGACCACTGGGTCAAGACTAGGGTAACCAAAACTTCCACTGGGGGTGACCAAAAGAAAGGGGTTACAAAAACTCCCCAGGAGAAAGTGGGTAACACTAGAAACAAAGAAAAAGAGTCCTCTGTAGGCCCCCAAAAACCAGAACAGGTGGATGGGCCCCAAGACACAACCCAAAACAAAGGTGGGTACCAGGGTAAGAACTGGGATGCCACTAAGGCATGGTGCCACAACTGTAAACAGTCTGGGCACCACACCAAGGACACTTCTTGTCCCAAAAACAAACCCCAGAACAAAATTCCTGGGGTAACCAGTGTAGCCATGGGAGATGACTCCTCAGATGAGGAGGTCTTCCTAGCCTTCAACTGGAAACAGGGCCCAACAGGTGAGTTGGAGATTCCAGAGGGAAGTAGACACTTCCACCACCTACTGGTGAATGGAATCCCAACCACTGCCCTGAGAGACACTTGTGCCAGTCACACTATTGTGCATGACAGGCTGGTGCTCTCAAACCAGTACATCCCAGGTGAGACTGCCAGGGTAAGAGTTAGCCTAGACAGGGTCACTAAGAGGCCTGTGGCTTTAGTGCCCATAGAAGTGGGTGGCACTCTTAGCTGGAGAAGGGTAGTAGTCAGTACAGACCTCCCCCTTGATTGTCTCCTTGGAAATGACTACCCAGAGGTTAGTCAGAGCTCAAGAGAGGAACTGGTCCAGTGCCAGTCCTCTCCCAAGGATTCTGGAAGTCCTGCCTCTGCAGTAAATGCAAGCAGGCCCCAGAAAAAGAAGAAAAGAAAACAGAGTAGGAGGGGTGGACAACCTTTAGCCAAGGTTACAGCAAGCCAAGGAGATTCTGCTCCAGTAGGGGAGAACTCCAAAAATGGCCCTGATAAAGTCCAACCTGACCCACAAGAAGTCCTGGCTAGTCAGGCAACTGTTAAACCTGAGTGGGTGGCTCCTCAGCTAACAGAAGAAAGAGTGGAAGAAGGGTGTTTACTACAAGATGTGGTAACCCCCCACTCCAATACAGCAGACAGGCAACCTGAACCCAAAGAAGCCTGTAACTTAGCCCCTTCCCTTTTAGGTGAAGAGCTAAAGGTGTGGTTCTGGGCACTGACAGCTGTCAGTGGCCTCTGCTGGGTGTTAGCCTTTATGGCTGCACTATCCTTAGCATGGTGGTCTGACCCCATGCCAAATAGCAAGTTAGGCCCCCTGACCCTATTGGTCATGGTGGGGTTACTCCAGCTCTGGGTAACCTCTCTGGGTAAGCTAGGGGTAACCCTGGCCAAGATAAGGTTAGCAGAGGTGGATACCTCTAAGACCAAGATAGAAAGAATGGGTGGAGACATTGAAGAGGCAGACAAGAGGCAATTCAGACTAGGTCCTATCACTGTGGAAGTAGGTCAGTTCCCCAAAGGGAATGACCTGAACAGAAGGATGTAAGGCAGAGTAGGCCCTGCAACTAACCAGCCTATTTCTCCTACTCTTCCTCGCCTGACAGACTAGGAAGACTCTCCCAGCTTGGGCTGAGTCTCCTGGCCTGTGGGCTGGGGGGGGGGCTTGTGTAAAGAAATGGCTCCCTGTTGCAGTTACCCCCCACTTTTTGCCTGATACTGATGCTGACTTGACTGAGAAGAGTGCTGGGACCCTGCTAACCAGGCCCCAGCACCAGTGTTCCTTCACCTAAAATGTACCATTGTATCCACAATTGGCACACCCTGGCATTCAGATAAGTCCCTTGTAACTGGTACTTCTAGTACCAAGGGCCCTGATGCCAAGGAAGGTCTCTAAGGGCTGCAGCATGTCTTATGCCACCCTAGAGACCCCTCACTCAGCACAGACACACTGCTTACAAGCCTGTGTGTGCTAGTGAGAACAAAATGAGTAAGTCGACATGGCACTCCCCTCAGGGTGCCATGCCAGCCTCTCACTGCCTATGCAGTATAGGTAAGACACCCCTCTAGCAGGCCTTACAGCCCTAAGGCAGGGTGCACTATACCATAGGTGAGGGTACCAGTGCATGAGCATGGTACCCCTACAGTGTCTAAACAAAACCTTAGACATTGTAAGTGCAGGGTAGCCATAAGAGTATATGGTCTGGGAGTCTGTCAAACACGAACTCCACAGCACCATAATGGCTACACTGAAAACTGGGAAGTTTGGTATCAAACTTCTCAGCACAATAAATGCACACTGATGCCAGTGTACATTTTATTGTAAAATACACCCCAGAGGGCACCTTAGAGGTGCCCCCTGAAACTTAACCGACTATCTGTGTAGGCTGACTAGTTTTAGCAGCCTGCCACAAACCGAGACATGTTGCTGGCCCCATGGGGAGAGTGCCTTAGTCACTCTGAGGCCAGTAACAAAGCCTGCACTGGGTGGAGATGCTAACACCTCCCCCAGGCAGGAATTGTCACACCTGGCGGTGAGCCTCAAAGGCTCACCTCCTTTGTGCCAACCCAGCAGGACACTCCAGCTAGTGGAGTTGCCCGCCCCCTCCGGCCAGGCCCCACTTTTGGCGGCAAGGCCGGAGAAAATAATGAGAAAAACAAGGAGTCACTGGCCAGTCAGGACAGCCCCTAAGGTGTCCTGAGCTGAAGTGACTCTAACTTTTAGAAATCCTCCATCTTGCAGATGGAGGATTCCCCCAATAGGGTTAGGATTGTGACCCCCTCCCCTTGGGAGGAGGCACAAAGAGGGTGTACCCACCCTCAGGGCTAGTAGCCATTGGCTACTAACCCCCCAGACCTAAACACGCCCTTAAATTTAGTATTTAAGGGCTACCCTGAACCCTAGAAAATTAGATTCCTGCAACTACAAGAAGAAGGACTGCCCAGCTGAAAACCCCTGCAGAGGAAGACCAGAAGACGACAACTGCCTTGGCTCCAGAAACTCACCGGCCTGTCTCCTGCCTTCCAAAGATCCTGCTCCAGCGACGCCTTCCAAAGGGACCAGCGACCTCGACATCCTCTGAGGACTGCCCCTGCTTCGAAAAGACAAGAAACTCCCGAGGACAGCGGACCTGCTCCAAGAAAAGCTGCAACTTTGTTTCCAGCAGCTTTAAAGAACCCTGCAAGCTCCCCGCAAGAAGCGTGAGACTTGCAACACTGCACCCGGCGACCCCGACTAGGCTGGTGGCGACCCAACACCTCAGGAGGGACCCCAGGACTACTCTGATACTGTGAGTACCAAAACCTGTCCCCCCTGAGCCCCCACAGCGCCGCCTGCAGAGGGAATCCCGAGGCTTCCCCTGATCGCGACTCTTTGAATCCAAAGTCCCGACGCCTGGGAGAGACCCTGCACCCGCAGCCCCCAGGACCTGAAGGACCGGACTTTCACTGGAGAAGTGACCCCCAGGAGTGCCTCTCCCTTGCCCAAGTGGAGGTTTCCCCGAGGAATCCCCCCCTTGCCTGCCTGCAGCGCTGAAGAGATCCCGAGATCTCTCATAGACTAACATTGCGAACCCGACGCTTGTTTCTACACTGCACCCGGCCGCCCCCGCGCCGCTGAGGGTGAAATTTCTGTGTGGACCTGTGTCCCCCCCGGTGCCCTACAAAACCCCCCTGGTCTGCCCTCCGAAGACGCGGGTACTTACCTGCAAGCAGACCGGAACCGGGGCACCCCCTTCTCTCCATTCTAGCCTATGTGTTTTGGGCACCACTTTGAACTCTGCACCTGACCGGCCCTGAGCTGCTGGTGTGGTGACTTTGGGGTTGCTCTGAACCCCCAACGGTGGGCTACCTTGGACCAAGAACTAAGCCCTGTAAGTGTCTTACTTACCTGGTTAACCTAACAAATACTTACCTCCCCTAGGAACTGTGAAAATTGCACTGTGTCCACTTTTAAAACAGCTATTTGTGAATAACTTGAAAAGTATACATGCAATTTTGATGATTTGAAGTTCCTAAAGTACTTACCTGCAATACCTTTCGAATGAGATATTACATGTAGAATTTGAACCTGTGGTTCTTAAAATAAACTAAGAAAATATATTTTTCTATACAAAAACCTATTGGCTGGATTTGTCTCTGAGTGTGTGTACCTCATTTATTGTCTATGTGTATGTACAACAAATGCTTAACACTACTCCTTGGATAAGCCTACTGCTCGACCACACTACCACAAAATAGAGCATTAGTATTATCTCTTTTTGCCACTATCTTACCTTCCTTACTTTGAAATAGCACATACAGAGCCAACTTCCTACAGGGGGGAACTCAGCCGGATGAGTGCACCACGCCAGATCCACGAGGGGGCTCCATGCCCATTGATGTATCCTGGGGAGTGCAAAGCCACAGTCTCTCAAGTCTCTACAGTGGCTGGGTTGCCCACTGTACCATCCTGGGAAGTGCAAAGCCACAGTCTCTCACGTCTCTACAGTGGGTGGTTTGCCCACTGTACCATCCTGGGGAGTGCAAAGCCACAGTCTCTCAAGTCTATACAGTGGGTGGTTTGCCCACTGTACCATCCTGGGGAGTGCAAAGCCACAGTCTCTCAAGTCTCTACAGTGGGAGGGTTGCCCACTGTACCATCCTGGGGAGTGCAAAGCCACAGTCTCTCAAGTCTCTATAGTGGGTGGGTTGCCCACTGTACCATCCTGGGGAGTGCAAAGCCACAGTCTCTCAAAGCCACAGTCTCTCAAGTCTCTACAGTGGGCGGGTTGCCCACTGTACCATCCTGGGGAGTGCAAAGCCACAGTCTCTCAAGTCTCTACAGTGGGTGGGTTGCCCACTGTACCATCCTGGGGAGTGCAAAGCCACAGTCTCTCAAGTGGATAACAGTCTCCACAGGTTCTGGAGGGGGACTGGTTCCCAGAGTGCTTCATCCTGTGAAGGACAGAGGTAGTGGATGCATGTCTCCACTGGTTCTGGCGGGGGACTGGTGCCCAGAGTGTTTCATCTAATGAAGGACAGAGGTAGTGGATGCATGTCTCCACTGGTTCTGGAGGGGGACTGGTGCCCAGAGTGCTTCATCCTGTTAAGGACAGACGGAGTGGATGCTGTTCTCCACTGGTTCTGGAGGGGGACTGGTGCCCAGAGTGCATCACTCACCCCGTGACGGTCCCAGTTGTGTCACTGCCCCTGCCGCCCATGGGCTAGCGGGGCTTGAGTTGGCGTTCTTTGCCCTGTTCAGCAGTGCTTGCCCTGTTCAGCAGTGCTCGCCCTGTTCAGCGGTGCTTGCCATGGCGGTCTTTGCCCTGTTCAGCGGTGCTTAAGTTTGCAGTTTCTGACCTGTTCAGCGGTGCTTGCCATGTTCAGCGGTGCATGCTATGGCGGTCTTTGCCCTGTTCAGCGGTGCTTGCCATGGCGGTCCTTCATTGCCCACCTGGGCTGGGGCTGGCGGTCCTTCATTGGGCAGCTGGGCGGTGGCCTCCTGGCCAGTGACGATCGGGCTGGCCTCCTGGGCACTGACTCGGGCGGTGGCCTCCTGGCCAGTGACGATCAGGCTGCCCTCCTGGGCACTGACTCTGGCGGTGGCCTCCTGGCCAGTGACGATCGGGCTGGCCTCCTGGGCACTGACTCTGGTGGTGGCCTCCTGGGCACTAACTCTGGCGGTGGCCTCCTGGCCAGTGACGATCGGGCTGCCCTCCTGGGCACTGTCTCTGGTGGTGGCCTCCTGGCCAGTGACGATCGGGCTGCCCTCATGGGCACTGACTCTGGCGATGGCCTCCTGGCCAGTGACGATCGGGCTGGCCTCCTGGGCACTGACTCTGGCGGTGGCCTCCTGGCCAGTGACGATCTGTCTGGCCTCCTGGGCACTGACTCTGACGGTGGCCTCCTGGCCAGTGACGATTGGGCTGGCAGTGGCCTCCTGGGCAGCGGGGATGATGGTGGTCTTCTCCGCCGTGCTGCACCTCCCAGACTTTGGCGATTTCTTCTGCCACTTCCCCACCTTTGGAGTAATCACAGCTGAGTCGACACTCCCCCCGGGACCCTTCTGAGCGGCTTTGCTGGCTGGAGTCTTCCCCCTCTCCCGCCGGGCACTGTCCAACTTCTGGTGCTTCACAGGGGAGGGACTGACTGTGCTGTGGCTCCGTGCCACACTGGCTGGCCTGGTGCCCGGTGCACTCCACATACCTGTAACAACAGGCACCACTGGTCCCGGAGATTTTTTGGCTGAGGTGCTAGTACGGGACCTATGATTTGGAGGGGGGGTGGGAAAGAGGTCAAGCTTGGTCAGGTAAAGTTTCTTAGGAACACTGGGACGGGTAGCTGGAGGGGGTTTCGGAGTGGAGGAAGAGGTAGTGGTTGTAGGAGGTGTATGTTTGGTGACTTTGGGGGTCATTCTAACTCTGGCGGGCGGCGGAGGCCGCCCGCCAGAGTTCCCCCTCCAGAACACCGCTCCGCGGTCCGAAGACCGCCGCGGTGATTCTGTGTTTCCCGCTGGGCTGGCGGGCGACCGCCAGAAGGCCGCCCGCCAGCCCAGCGGGAAACCCCTTCCCACGAGGAAGCCGGCTCCGAATGGAGCCGGCGGAGGGGGAAGGTGCGACGGGTGCAGTTGCACCCGTTGCGAATTTTAGTGTCTGCTAAGCAGACACTGAAATTCTTTGTGGGGCCCTGTTACGGGGGCCCCTGCAGGCCCCACGACACCCCATACCGCCATCCTGTTCCTGGCGGGCGAACCGCTAGGAACAGGATGGCGGTATGGGGTGTCGGAATCCCCATGGCGGCGCAGCAAGCTGCGCCGCCATGGAGGATTCCTGAGGGCAGCGGAAAACCGCCGGGAGACCGCCGGTTTTCCCTTTCTGACCACGGCCAAACCGCCGCGGTCAGAATGCCCTTGAGAGAACCGCCAGCCTGTTGGTGGTGCTCTCGGGGTCCGAATGACCCCCTTTGTGTGAAGGTGCATGCGCTGGAGGCTGTCGTGAGGTGGATGGCTGTTGGTGGGTGTGTGCCTGCGTTTGTGTATCTTGGGAGGGGGCGTCACAGACACACTGGGAGAGGACACAGGGGACGTGTAAATGGGAGTGGGGGTGGTGACTGCACGTGAGCGAGGTGTGGTAGTGGGTATACTGGTGCGGGACGTAGTGGCTGTAATGGTAGTGCATGCAGGTGAGAGTGTAGACGAGACTGGGAGGGAAGAGGGAGACGATGAGGAGGGGGACACAGTGGAGGCAGTGGATGTTGCTGTGTCTGTATGTGTGTGATGCTTGCGTGAGTGCCTGTGGGATGTGTGGTGCTTATGTTTGCCTGAGCTTTCCCTTGTGTGTTGACGTGTGTGCATGCTGGTCTGATGGTGGACTTGGGATAGGCTGGGGTACAGGGGATTGGGTCTGGGTGGAGGAAGTTGGAGGGGGGAGGCTAGACACAGGGACAATGGCTGCCATCAGTGCTGAAGCCAGAGTTTGTAGGGTTCGATGAAGGACAGCCTGACCAGAATGAATGCCCTCTAGGAATGCATTTGTGTGTTGCAATTCCCTTTCTACACCCTGGATGGCACTCAAAATGGTAGACTGCCCAACAGTGAGGGACCTTAGGAGGTCAGTGGCCTCCTCACTGAGGGCAGCAGAGGTGACAGGGGCAGGGGCTGAGGTGCCTGGGGCGAAGGTGATGCCCACCCTACTGGGTGAGCGGGCACGGGGCGAAGGCTGAGGGGCTGCTGGGAGGGCGGTGCTGGTAGTGGGGGTGGCGGCTGTACCTGTAGAAGTGGCGGGCACAGATTTTGCCGCCACCACAAGGGAGCTCCCATCGGAGGACGAGTCCGTGTCGCTGGTTGCAGATCCTGTGACCGCCGTGAAGCTCCCCTCGCCCTCCGTCCCACTGGTGTATTCCGAGTCCGTGATGTGGCCCTCCATGGCCATGCGGGATGCAGCTCCCTCGTGCTCCGGTGCCACTGTACCTCCGCCTGATGATGCTGATGCACACAAGAACAGGGAGACTACAAAAAGGGTGGGGGACGACAGAAGAAAGACAGGTTAAGTGCATGGCTTACCGCTACCGTTGGCGGACAATACAGACACAGCAGCCCCCTGCACTACGCCACGCTGTTGGGCTCTACAGATGCAATTCCTGGGATATGTCCTACATGGCTATGGTCAACATCTGCACACATAGATGACACAGGGGAATGTATACCTGTACTTGGCACTCTACAGAGGTGGGGTGGGGTTCCACAAAGCCTGCATTACGGACGGGCCTAGCCTACGGAACTCGCCCTGGCCTAAGGAAACCCACAGCCCTCCTCCCCCACCCAGACACCTTCACTGCGCACAAAGTCCACTGAATGATGTTGTACTCTCCCCCTTGTATCTGCTGTGATGCCCTCAAGCGCCCATCCAACTCAGGGTAGGCCACCGCCAGGATCCGGAACATCAGGGGGGTCATGTTTCGATGGGCACCCCTCCCACATTGGGAGGCCATCCCCAGCTGAGCCTCCGCCGTCTTCTTGCTCTAGCGGCAAATGTCCTCCCATCTTTTCCAGCAGTGGGTGCTCCGTCTGTGGTGGACCCCCAGGTTCCAGACGTCCTTGGCGATGGCACGCCAAATATCCTTCTTCTGGTGGGCGCTGACCTCCATGAAATGTACAGGTGAAGAAGAGAAGTCATTACCAACTGCACCGTCGAAGTGAGTGGCCCACATCCCTAGCCTTGCCATGTGGCACATGCATTCACAGTCCTTCATGCACGCAGAACTGTGCCCCCTTCATTCTTACAACCAGCCCTCTCCACACAGGCATAGCCCATACAACGTTCTCCCTGTGTACTTACCTGTTGGTCTGGAGGAACGTAGAGTAGTGTGTACTAAGGGAGGACCCCGTCCACGAGCTTCTCCAACTCCTCTGCAGTGAAGGAAGGGGCCCTTTTCCCAGACGCACGAGCCATTGTCTCTTCCAGACCGAGGTCACAGCAGCACTTGCAGTGTAGGTCCTCTCCTGTTGAAAATCAGGTATCGAGTGATTGAACAACTAGAAAATGGCGGTCACGTCCGCGGCGGTCCCGTCCGTGGTGGTGCATACCATCACCACCGGCATACATCGTCATTGGCTCCTGGGACCCACAGGGTAACCAATGCAGCATTTCGCAGCGGTCTTCGACCGCCTACCGCGATGGTGTACAACGCCAGCGCAGTTACCTCACATCCCATTGTCCCACTTTAGAGGTCAGGCAGCCACCATTTCAGGGGCCCACATGGCCTGATTCACAACTGCGTCACAAAGACCTAGGCCTTGTCACAAAAAACACAAATACAGGCCAGATTCTGTGTATGAATGGTGTTCTGTGTAGACTGTGGGTACATACCTCTGAGTTGTTTGACTCTGTGGTCGCTGTTGTCCTTCCTAGGCACCCTCCGCTGGGACATGTGAGGAGATGGTGGAATCCTCTGGTGTACCGACCGCTGGTGGACCTGTTGACAATGGAGGAGCGACATTTGATCATCACCTACAGGTTTGACCATGCCACAATCCAGGAACTGTGTACCCAGTTGGAGCCAGACCTGAGGTCAGCAATCCGCCATCCCACAGGGATCCCCCCTCAAGTGCAGGTGCTATCAGTGCTCCATTTCCTTGCAAGTGGGTCATTTCAAACAACAGTGGCCATGGCATCAGGGATGTCGCAGTCTATGTTTTCCAACGTGTTGTCCAGAGTGTTGTCTGCCCTTCTGAAACACATGCGGAGCTACATCGTTTTCCCTCAGGTGGAGGATTTGCCTACAGTTAAAGGTGACTTCTATGCCCTTGGACATATCCCCAACATCATAGGTGCCATTGATGGGACCCATGTAGCTCTGGTCCCCCCCCCACAGGAGTGAACAGGTGTACAGGAACCGGAAGAGTTATCATTCGATGAATGTACAGATGGTATGTTTGGCAGACCAGTACATCTCCCAATTAAATGCTATGTTCCCTGGCTCTGTGCATGACGCCTACATCCTGCGGAATAGCAGCATCCCTTATGTGATGGGTCAACTCCAGAGGTACCGGGAGTGGCTATTAGGGGACTCTGGTTACCCCAACCTGTCATGGCTACTGACCCCAGTGAGGAATCCCAGGACCAGGGCAGAGGAACGCTACAATGAGGCCCATGGGCAGACTAGGAGGGTGATCGAATGCACCTTCGGCCTCCTGAAGGCCAGGTTCAGGTGCCTCCATATGACAGGTGGTTCCCTATTCTACTCACCAAGGAAGGTGTGCCAGATCATCGTGGCCTGCTGTATGCTTCACAATTTGGCTTTGCAACGACAGGTGCCTTTTCTGCAGGAGGAGGGTCCAGATGACGGTGTTGTGGCAGCTGTGGAGCCTGTGGACAGTGATGAGGAGTAAGCAGAGGAAGAAGATATTGACAATAGAGACTCAGTTATCCAGCAATATTTCCAGTGACACACATGTGAGAACACATTCCTGCCTACTACAAGTACTTTCACACTTCTACCTCTATCCTGTCTGTTGATTTCAACCAGTATATGGTAACTGAGTTGTACATTTCCATTACGGTTTCACAGGTGTGGTTTCCAACATGTGTTATCTGCTTAGATTCCTCATGGACTTGAGATGTGTGACATAGGTATGTTGACATTACATTTGAGAACGCATTTTGTCACTGTCATTGCTAATACACATTTTCAAAATCAGACTGACTCAAGATTGTTTTGTGCTTCAAGGGTGTTTATTGCAGTGCTAAATATTGGAGGGGGTTGTAAAATGGTGAGGGGTGATGGTGGAGGAATGTCTATGGCAGAGTCCAGTCTATTAGTCTCACAGGTGCATTGCCCATATGGGCATAGGAAGTCGAGCTGGGGCACTTCCAATATGGACAGGGTTACAAAGTGGGACAGTAGGATGACAATCAGGGTGGTCTCATTGATTGGCGGGGTCTTGGCATCGGGCTCTGTCTTGTTCCTGGATCTCAGGGACTGTTTGCGGGGTGGTTCTCCATCTGCAGGGGGTGGGGTGCTGGTGTGGTGGTCCTGTGGCCGTGCCTCCTGTCCACTAGTGCCAGCGGAGGTGGTGGGCAGTTCTTCGTCCATGCTAGTGTCAGGGGCCCCTTGGAGTGCCACAGTGTCCCTCCTGGTGTTAAGTATCTCCTTCAGCTCCCCTACGATGGTGCCTAGGGCGGTGCTGATGGTTCTGAGCTCCTCCCTGAACCCCAAATACTGTTCCTCCTGCAGCCGCTGGGTCTCCTGAAACTTGGCCAGTACCGTTGCCATCGTCTCCTGGGAGTGGTGGTATGCTCCCATGATGGAGGAGAGGGCCTCGTGGAGAGTGGGTTCCCTAGGCCTGTCCGCCCCCTGTCGCACAGCAGCCCTCCCAGTTCCCCTGTGTTCCTGGGCCTCCGTCCCCTGGACCGTGTGCCCACTACCACTGCCCCCAGGTCCCTGTTGTTGTTGGGGTGGTGGGTTATCCTGGGTTCCCTGTAGTGGTGGACACACAGCTGATTGACGTGTCCTGGGTACGGAGGTATGGGCCCGCTGGGTGGGTGCTGTGCTGGCGTTACCAGAGGGTGGAAGGTCTGTGGTGGCCTGTGACTGGGTGTGGGGAACCGACTGTCCCGCGGCCCACGATGGTCTGGGCTGGTCATCTGGATCCAGTTGAACAGAGCTGCTATCATCACTGTGGGCCTCTTCTGTGGGTGGGGTGGAGATGTCTGGACCCTCCTGTCTGGTGACGTTGGGTAGTGGTCCTGCAGGGGTGTAAAAGCATGATTATTGCATCTGTGTGTGTCATGGTGTGCAATGGGTGGGTGACCGTGTACCCCAGTGCTTGCACTTCTGGTGGGGGCTTGTGTGATGATGGTTGAGGGGGGTGTTATGGGTATGTGCAGTGGGCATGCTTTAGTGATGGGTGTCCATGCTTTGTTGTGTCATGCAGGGCTTGGTGTTGGGATGGGTGGTTCGTGTTAGTAGTACATATGTGAGGAGTTGGAGTGATAGGGGAGGGGGCGAGGGTGGGGGTCTGTGATAGTTAAGATTTGACTTACCAGAGTCCATTCCTCCACCGACTCCTGCGAGGCCCTCAGGATGCAGAATAGTCAAGACCTGCTCTTCCCATGTTGTTAGTTGTGGGGGAGGAGGTGGGGGTCCGCCACCAGTCCGCTGTACCGCGATGTTGTGTCTGGAAACCACGGAACACACCTTCCCCCGTAGGTCGTTCCACCTCTTCCTGATGTCGTCCCTATTTCTTGGGTGCTGTCCCACTGCGTTGACCCTGTCGACTATTCTTCGCCATAGCTCCATCTTCCTAGCTATGGAGGTGTGCTGCACCGGTGATCCAAATAGCTGTGGCTCTACCCGGATGATTTCCTCCACCATGACCCTGAGCTCCTCCTCCGAGAACGTGGGGTGTCTTTGCCGTGCCATGGGGTGGTGTAGGTGATGTGTGGGGTGGTGTATGTGGTGATAAGTGTGGTGATATGTAGTGGTGTGTGGTGTTTTGTGCGTGGAAGTAGTGTGGGTGATGGTGTTGAGTGCACGTGGTTGCTAGTTTGTGGATGGTGGTGTCTCTCTCTAGCCTTCTTTCAGATTTTTTGGTCGTAGGGGTTTGTGGGTGATGTGGGTGTGTGTTTTATATAGTATTGAGTATGTGGGAGTGGTGTGTGTATTTGTATCAGGTGTGTGTCTTTCGAATTGTCCAATGCGGTGGTGTTTTGGAGATGTGTGTGTATTTTGAGTGCAGCGGTGTGTACCGCCAATGGAATACCGCGGTTGAAAGACCGCCGCGTGGATTCGTGGGTCGTGATAGCATGGGCGTATTTCTGTTGGTGTGACGGTGGAGGTTTTGTTTTTGCCAGTTTATCACTGACCTTTGGTGTGGCGGACTTGTGTGGGTGTCTGAATTTTGTCAGATTTCGGGATGTGGGTCATAATAGCTGTGGCGGAATTCCGCGGCCACGGCAGTGTGTTGGCGGTCTTCTGCACGGCGGTAAGAGGCTTTTACCACCAATGTTGCAATGACCCCCAATATGTTCAGTCGGTACCCATTCAATTCCCTTACCCACACCTTCCCACCGCAGCCGGGACGCCAGGGGTTCAATTGCCAGGGCAAATAACAGTGGGGACAGGGGGCATCCCTGTCTGGTTCCCCGAAATACTGGGTATGCACTAGATATTGTTCTGCCCATCTTCACTCTTGCTAGTGGGGACGAATACAACAGGTCCACCCATTTTACCCAACCCTCCCCGAGTCCCATTTTTAACATCACGGCTCATAGGTAGCCCCATCTGATCGAGTCGAAGGCCTTCTCGAAGTCTACAGCAAGCAAGACCCCCGCTGGCGGCTTCGACTCTTTAGGTATGTGCAGAACAGCGAAAATCCGCCTCAGATTCAGGGAGGTACTACAACTAGGAACAAAGCCGTTCTGGTCTGCATGCACGAGTGTGGTCATGAGAGGGAGCAACCGGCCAGCCATGATCTTACTAAGGATCTTAAAGTCGCTGTTTAGCATCAATAAAGGATGAAAGTCCTTCACCGATGCTTCCCTGGCATTTGTCTTGGGGAGTGGCACCACCAAGGCCTCCGGTAGCAGGCGCGGCAACTCCCCGCAGTGTAATGCCTCTGTATACATTTCCGCCAGTTGGGGAACCAATAGAGTTTTATATTTTTTATAAAAATCCATGGGGAGACCGTCTGCAGCAGGGGTCTTCTCGGGGGCTAATTGCGCTATGGCCTCGCTTATCTCCTCCGCTGTCACTGGTCCCCCCAGGATATCTCTCTCTTCTGAATTCAGTGTTGGCAGTGGGATTTGCTGTAGAAAATTATCAAAGGTCTCCGTTCCCAGGTCGCTAGGTCTTCCATATAGTTGTGTATAATATTCCCTAAATGCGTCATTTATGGGGTCTGGCCTAAGTCTGCGAAGTCCCCCCCATCCCCCAACATCACAGGTGCCATTTTGGGACCCATGCAGCTCTGGTCCCCCCCCCCACAGGAGTGAACAGGTGTACAGGAACCGGAAGAGTTATCATTCGATGAATGTACAGATGGTATGTTTGGCAGACCAGTACATATCCCAGGTAAATGCTATGTTCCCTGGTTCTGTGCTTGACGCCTACATCCTGCGGAATAGCAGCATCCCTTATGTGATGGGTCAACTCCAGAGGCACCGGGTGTGGCTATTAGGGGACTCTGGTTACCCCAACCTGTCATGGCTACTGACCCCAGTGAGGAATCCCAGGACCAGGGCAGAGGAACGCTACAATGAGGCCCATGGGCAGACTAGGAGAGTGCTCGAACGCACCTTCGGCCTCCTGAAGGCCAGGTTCAGGTGCCTCCATATGACAGGTGGTTCCCTATTCTACTCACCAAGGAAGGTGTGCCAGATCATCGTGGCCTGCTGTATGCTTCACAATTTGGCTTTGCAACGACAGGTGCCTTTTCTGCAGGAGGATGGTCCAGATGACGGTGTTGTGGCAGCTGTGGAGCCTGTGGACAGTGATGAGGAGGAAGCAGAGGAAGAAGACATTGACAACAGGGACTCAGTTATCCAGCAATATTTCCAGTGACACACAGGTGAGAACACATTCCTGCCTACTACAAGTACTTTCACACTTCTACCTCTATCCTGTCTGTCGATTTCAACCAGTATATGGTAACTGAGTTGTACATTTCCATTACAGTTTCACAGGTGTGGTTTCCAACGTGTGTTATCTGCTTAGATCCCTCATGGACTTGAGATGTGTGACATAGGTATGTTGACATTACATTTGAGAACGCATTTTGTCACTGTCATTGCTAATACACATTTTTAAAATCACAGACTGACTCCAGATTGTTTTGTGCTTCAAGGGTGTTTATTGCAGTGCTAAATATTGGAGGGGGGTTGTAAAATGGTGCGGGGTGATGGTGGAGGAATGTCCATGGCAGAGTCCAGTCTATTAGTCTCACAGGTGCATTGCCCATATGGGCATAGGAAGTGGAGCTGGGGCAGTTCCAATATGGGCAGGGTTACAAAGTGGGACAGTAGGATGACAATCAGGGTGGTCTCATTTCTTGGCGGGGGACTTGGCATCGTGCTCTGTCTTGTTCCTGGATCTCATGGACCGTTTGCGGGGTGGTACTCCGTCTGCAGGGGGTGGGGTGCTGATGTGGTGGTCCTGTGGCGGTGCCTCCTGTCCACTAGCGCCGGCGGAGGTGGTGGGCAGTTCTTCGTCCATGCTAGTGTCAGGGGCCCCTTGGAGCGCCACAGTGTCCCTTCTGGTGTTAAGTATCTCCTTCAGCACCACTACGATGGTGCCCAGGGCGGTGCTGATCGTTCTGAGTTCCTCCCTGAACCCCAAATACTGTTCCTCCTGCAGCCGATGGGTCTCCTGAAACTTGGTCAGTACCGTTGCCATCGTCTCCTGGGAGTGGTGGTATGCTCCCATGATGGAGGAGAGGGCCTCATGGAGAGTGGGTTCCCTAGGCCTGTCCGCCCCCTGTCGCACAGCAGCCCTCCCAGTTCCCGTGTGTTCCTGGGCCTCCGTCCCCTGGACCGTGTGCCCACTACCACTGCCCCCAGGTCCCTGTTGTTGTTGGGGTGGTGGGTTATCCTGGGTTCCCTGTAGTGGTGGACACACAGCTGATTGACGTGTCCTGGGTACAGAGGTATGGGCGCGCTGGGTGGGTGCTGTGCTGGTGTTACCAGAGGGTAGAAGGTCTGTGGTGGCCTGTGACTGGTTGTGGGGAACCGACTGTCCCGAGGCCCACGATGGTCCGGGCTGGTCATCTGGATCCAGCTGGACAGAGCTGCTGTCATCACTATGGGCCTCTTCTGTGGGTGGGGTGGAGATGTCAGGACCCTCCTGTCTGGTGACGTTGGGTAGTGGTCCTGCAGGGGTGTAAAAGCATGATTATTGCATCTATGTGTGTCATGGTGTGCAATGGGTGGATGACCTTGTACCCCAGTGCTTGCACTCCTGTGTGGGGGCTTGTGTGATGATGGTTGAGGGGGGTTTTATGGGTATGTGCAGTGGGCAGGCTTTAGTGATGGGTGTCCATGCTTTGTTGTGTCATGCAGGGCTTGGTGTTCGGATGGGTAGTTTGTGTTAGTAGTACATATGTGAGGAGTTGGAGTGATAGGGGAGGGGGCGAGGGTGGGGGTCTGGGATAGCATGCAGGTAGGGTGGGGGATATGGTAGTTAAGATTGGACTTACCAGAGTCCATTCCTCCACCGACTCCTGAGAGGCCCTCAGGATGCAGAATAGTCAAGACCTGCTCCTCCCATGTTGTTAGTTGTGGAGGAGGAGGTGGGGGTCCGCCGCCAGTCCTCTGTACCGCGATGTTGTGTCTGGAGACCACGGAACACACCTTCCCCCGTAGGTCGTTCCACCTCTTCCTGATGTCGTCCCTATTTCTTGGGTGCTGTCCCACTGCGTTGACCCTGTCGACTATTCTTCGCCATAGCTCCATCTTCCTAGCTATAGAGCTGTGCTGCACCTGTGATCCAAATAGCTGTGGCTCTACCCAGACGATTTCCTCCACCATGGCCCTGAGCTCCTCCTCCGAGAACCTGGGGTGTCTTTGCCGTGCCATGGGGTGGTGTAGGTGATGTGTGGGGTGGAGTATGTGGTGATAAGTGTGGTGATATGTAGTGGTGTGTGGGGTTTTGTGCATGGAAGTAGTGTGGGTGATGGTGTTGAGTGCCTGTGGCTGCTAGTTTGTGGATGGTGGTGTCTCTCTCTAGCCTTCTTTCAGATTTTTTGGTCGTAGGGGTTTGTGGGTGATGTGGGTGTGTGTTTTATAGGATTGAGTGTGTGGGAGTGGTGTGTGTATGTGTATAAGGTGTGTGTCTTTCGAATTGTCCAATGTGGTGGTGCTTTGGAGATGTGTGTGCATTTTGAGCGCAGCGTTATGTACCGCCAATGCAATACCGTGGTTGAAAGACCGCCGCGTGGATTTGTGGGTCGTGATAGCATGGGCGTATTTCTGTTGGCGTGACGGTGGAGGTTTTGTTTTCGCCAGTTTATCACTGACCTTTGGTGTGGCGGACTTGTGTGGGTGTCTGAATTTTGTCGGATTTCGGGATGTGGGTCATAATAGCTGTGGCGGAATTCCGCGGCCACGGCGGTGTGTTGGCGGTCTTCTGCACGGCGGTAAGCGGCTTTTACCGCCAATGTTGTAATGACCCCCAATATGTTCAGTCCGTCCTCTTTCAATTCCCTTACCCACACCTTCCCGCCACAGCCGGGACGCCAGGGGTTCAATTGCCAGGGCAAATAACAGGGGGGACAGGGGGCATCCATGTCTGGTTCCCCGAAATACTGGGTATGCACTAGATATTGTTCTGCCCGTCTTTACTCTTACTAGTGGGGACGAATACAACAGGTCCACCCATTTTACTCAACCCTCCCTGAGTCCCATTTTTAACATCACGGCTCTTAGGTAGTCCCATCTGATCGAGTCGAAGGCCTTCTCGAAGTCTACAGCAAGCAAGACCCCCGCTGGCGGCTTCGACTCGTTAGGCATGTGCAGAACAGCGAAAATCCCCTCAGATTCAGGGAGGTACTACGACCAGGAACAAAGCCGTTCTGCTCCGCATGCACGAGTGTGGTCATGAGAGGGAGCAACCGGCCAGCCATGATCTTACTAAGGATCTTAAAGTCGCTGTTTAGCATCGATAAAGGACGAAAGTCCGTCACCGATGCTTCCCTGGCGTTTGTCTTGGGGAGTGGCACCACCAAGGCCTCCCGTAGCATGCGCGGCAACTCCCCGCAGTGTAATGCCTCCGTATACATTTCCGCCAGTTGGGGAACCAATAGAGATTTATATTTTGTATAAAAATCCATGGGGAGACCGTCTGTACCAGGGGGCTTCCCGGGGGCTAATTGCACTATGGCCTCGCTTATCTCCTCCACTGTCACTGGTCCCCCAGGTTATCTCTCTCTTTTGAATTCAGTGTTGGCAGTTGGATTTGCTGTAGAAAATCATCAAAGGTCTCCGTTCCCAGGTTGCTAGGTCTTCCATATAGTTTTGTATAATATTCCCTAAATGCCTCATTTATGGGGTCTGGCCTAAGTCTGCAAAGTCCCCCCCCATCCAGTACACTCGTGTTGGGCTCGTTATATCCGCCTGGGCGCACCAGCCACGCCAGCAGTCTCCCCGATCTGCCCTCCTCCGATTGTAGGGATGCCAAATATTTTTGCCTGCTGTGACACCTGAGCTGCTCCTCAATCCGGGAATCTTCTCTACGGACACGGTTATATTCCTCATTCTCCTGAGCTGCAGGTCCCTGTCTCAATTCCCCCTCATGCATATCCTTCTCTAGGGCAGCCAATTCCCTTTCAAGTGTGCGTTTCACCCCCACCGATTGCCCTAGGCAGAAACCCCTCGTCACCATCTTGAGTGTTTCCCATTCCGTGGCCCTGGAAGGGGTACACCCACTATTTATCTTGATATATTCTGCCAGGTGGCAGCGCAGGGCCTCTCTGTATGCCTGATCTTCAAGTGCTGCGGGGGTCAATCGCCACAATGGAATGGGGGGTCTATCCTCCGATGCCCTCAACGTTAGCAACAAGGGATTATGGTCAGATAGGGTGCGGGCAAGATATTCAGAGTGTGTCATGTTACTTATAAGACCCGCTGTGCAAACCACTCTATCAATTCTGGTGTGCACCCGGTGGAGGCCTGAGTAATACGAGCAGACTCTAATATTTGGGTGTTGCTCTCGCCAGACATCCACCAGCCCCCAAGTGCCCAGCCATTCAAACAGTCTTTCGGCTGTTTTAGTTGCCACTGCCCCTTGTAGTGGCGGGGTTGACCTATCCATATTTATGTCTAGTACTGCGTTGAAGTCTCCCCCAATTAATAACTCTCCAGTGCATTGACTGGTAAGGTGGCTCAATAAACCTGTCATGAAGGGGACCTGGTCCTGGTTAGGGGCGTAAATGCAACTCAAGACTATCGGGGTTCCGTGTAGCCTCCCCTCCAGTATCACAAATCTACCCGCCCGGTCTATGTTGGAAGAGTCTATTGTTAGAGGGACCCCTGCTCTGAACCTCGGGCTCGGATTTGCCCCTTCGCATGTTCAGACTTTTGCTATAGTCGGACTTCACCACCCACTCTGCCAATTTAACTCGTAACTGTGTACCCCAACTCCCAAACCCCAGGGCGCCTCCCAAACTGTAGGTTGCCCAGAAAACTGTGCAACAGTGCAACTTGTTCAAAAGTATATTAGCAGTACTCGCCAGCCTGGCTAGACAGGTGAGGTTCTGGTCAGGGGGGTGGCCAGGTCCGGAGGGGCCACTTATTCACACATTGACCATATCTCCGGGGCCTCTTGCAATTTTGGATTAGCCAAGTTCGTCTGCCGTTTGCGGGGTCACCTTCGGGGCACGGGCCGAGCACCCCAATTCTCCGGCAGAGGACACCAATGTGTCATCCGACTCCTCCCCCGAGCCCTTCAGGGGAGACATCTCTCCACCCACGCGGGCCGCCACCTCCAGGGCCGCTTTCCTGTCCTTTTCTTTCTGTGTTTGCATTGCTGTTAGTCGCGGGCGATCCCTGGGTCTCCGTCCCCTCGGGGCCCGGTGAGGCCCGCTCCCAGTCGGGCCCTCTCTTGCCGATCGCCCCGTTTGAGACCCATGTGTCTCTAGCACCTCCCATGCCTCCTCAGGGGACTGGAGGAACGTGGTCTTCCCTTCCAACATCACTCTTAATCTGGCTGGATAAAGCAGCGAATACTGGATCCCTTCTTCTCTTAGGGCCCTCTTGACTGCCAGAAATGAAGCTCGCTTGTTCTGAACCTCCAGTGTAAAGTCCGGAAATAGTGTCACCTCCCCGTTTGCTACTTTAAACGGGCCCGACTCTCTTGCCTTCTGCAAGAGGATGTCTCTGTCTCTATAATGTAATAGTTTGGCGATCACAGCATGGGGAGGTCTACCAGGGGCAAGAGGCCTCGACGGCACCCGATGCGCCCGTCCCAGTGTGTAGAAGGGAGTCAGGCACCCAGATGCAACTGTCGTGTTGAACCACTTCTCCAGAAATTCCATCATGTTTGTCCCCTCGGACCCCTCAGGGAGGCCCACCACGCGTACGTTGTTCCTCCTGTTCCTCCCTTCCGCATCCTCAGCTCTCTTTTCATGTCGTGCCACTCTGTCAGCAAGGGAAGTCACTTTAGCCGCTGGGTCTTTCTCCTTCGGTACGATGTCCGCCAATGTGGATTCCATTTCTTTGACTCGGTCTACCAGTTTATAATGGTCTGCTCTCAGTAGACCCACCTCAACTCGACTTGGTTGATGTCCCGCTGTAACGTTGTCTTTGTGTCTTCTATCGCCCCAAGTATTTTATCTAGGGTGTCCTGTACTTTAATTTGTGCATGGTCCTGTGAGTCCGCTTCTTTGTGCCCCGGCGGTTCCACGGGGTCCATGGTTCTGTTCTTGTGACGGGTCTTGGGGGGCATCGGATGAGTAAGGGGTCACACCCCAGGGGCCCAGGCAGTGGTCCAAACGTTATCGTGAGCTCTTCTCCATCCGTGCCTCCGCACCCTGGTCTCTGTAGGCCGCTCCGTAGCCCCTAGGTGGTCCCGAGCAGGTCCCAGACACCCCGCTGGTTACCTCTAGTTTCCGGTTGCAGAGCTGGGAGCTCCACGTTGTCGGTCCGTGGCTAACTGCCACTCTCTTCAGCTCCGGTTGTCCCGGTCACTCCTCCGCGCGCTGCGTGTCCAGGGCTGCGCCCCTCCGCCCGGGCCCTTTAATGCGTCGTAGTCCCGGTCCGGTCACCCTTCCTTGTGGTGTCGTTACCACCTCTTCACTGTTCCCCCTGCGGCGCCAGCATCACGTCCAGGCACACTCGCCCACCCCTCGAGCTCTAACTTCTCCAGGCGCTCCGTCCACAGTGCTAGTCACTCAGGGGTCGTTGGCGCTCTGGGGTACCCGGGGCGGTCTGTGGTCTTCACCCGCCAGGCAATCTGCCCTCTGCTCATTTTGTGGGGTTTGCCTCCTCACTCACCAGCTCCGCCGAGCGTTCCTTTCCCTCGCTGGCTAAATCCAGCCCGGGGGACGGCCTCACTTCGTCCCCAGTCAAGCTCCCAGGGACCACAGCCCAGTGTGTTCACAAGCCGGCTCCTGCCCCAGGCTGGGCCGCTCCCCAACCTGTCTCTCCAGCCTCCTACGATCCTGTAGGGGCTCTCAAGGGCCCACCGGGGTCCTTAGTCAGCTGGGCCCACCGCCACTCTCGCCGTATTTGGGGCACTAGCCCCCTGCCCCAGGTGTGGCAGCCGGCCCGTCTCAGCTCCGGTGGCTGGGCCGCCTCTTCAATGCCTCATTGCCCCGCCCGGGCCAGGCGTCGTGTTCGCGGGCCGGCCCCAGCACGAACAGGGGCCGCGCCCGCATCCAGTAGCAGCGCTGCTCTGCCGCTCCACGGGGCAGGCCCCTCCAGGGCCCCTGGGCCCCCGCCCCAGCACCTCCGGCGCAGTGGGGAGACTCGACTGCGGTCCCCTGCCGCTCTCGGGCCGTCTGCCCTTGTCCCGCGGCGGCCCTCTGCACAACTCAAGCCCGTGGCTTCAGCCACAGAGACAGGCCACTGGTCTCCTCTCCGGTCGGCCGGGCCGGGCCCGCTCAGCAACACTCTCTGGAGCCGCAACGGGGGCCCGGCAACGCCCAGGGCCAGCCTCCAGTTCAGTGCCTCTGCACGGGCTCAGATCAGACCGGAGATGGCATGCTTCGCCTCAACTTTTAGTCGGCCCCTCCGGAGTGAGGGATTTAGCCGTGCGCCATCTCCGGACCCTTGGCCACGTCCCACTGGGTGGTTGATCAGGTGATACCCAACTAAGATCGTAGGCTAGATTTGATTATTGCTACACATGAGGGATTGATGTCTGCCCATGCAATTGTTGCACCTACAGTTTCTTTACCACAGAAATGGTATTGGTGGTATGGTCTATGCAAACAGACAAAACAGTTTGTCCTCAGTTGCAACATTTGTCAGCAAACTAAATGTTCCATCACAGCTCACGCACCACAGACACCAATTTTATTCCAACAAACCTCTCCAATATGTGTACTTGCATCATTGCGGACCTCTAAACTCAGATGGTGCATTCAAATTTATTCTACTGGCCGCAGATTTGTGTTCTAGATTTCTATGGGTGTGGCCACAGTGATCGGCTGACGCTCAAACTTTTATTAAAGATTTGCAAGTCTTCATTTGGACATAAGTGGTACCATCATTCCACGTGGACCAAGGCCCAACTTTTGCCTCTAAGACTCACCAGGATACCACGGGAACCCTGAGTGTAGCTGTGCATTATTCCTCTCCCTATCATCCTGAGGGAAATTTGATAGTTGAAAGGAAGAACCATGACTTAAAGCAGTCCTTAACAGCTAAAGTATTAGGTTTTGATTGTAGTTGAATCAATCATCTGTGTGGAGTCTAGAGAGCTTGAAATAATCTATCTAAAATGTCTACGGGATGTAGGACACCCTGCTTAGGGCCCAGATATACGCTGCAGATCTTGATAACCCTAGCACAGGGGTGGCAGATATGCCTTTTGGCATCAATTAATGTTTAACTGTCTTGTAAGACTTCCAATAAGAGCGCTCAAGAGAAATTTATAAACATTCTGTCACTGATGAATTGAAGCAGCAACCAGCATCTTCCGGCTGGATTACAAAGGTTGGATATCTAGTTTGAGGGAATGTTAGACCTGGAATCCTTGAAGTGATTTCCCCTAACCTTTTGCCCTCTGATGTCCTGTTTTTCGGACTCATTTTTGCTGGCTTTTTAGAATTCTTCACACTTTACAGCTGCTGCCCACTGCTAAAGTACAAGTGCTCTGTTCTCTAAAACATGTTGATATTGGTGTATCCACAACTGACATATTTATTTACTTTTAAGAACCTATTAAAGTGCACCAAAGGTGCCCAGGGCTGGCAAATTAAATGCTACTAGTGGGCCTGCAGCACTGATTGCATGACCTACTACAGTATCCCTTAAACATGTCTCAGACCTGCAACTGCAGAGCCTGTGTGTGTGCAGCTTACTTATCCTGCCATGGGGTGCTCTTGCCTAGGCCTAAACCTTCCTTTATATTACATATAAGTTACCCTAAGTTAGGCCCTAGTTCGTCCCTAGGCCAGGGTGCATTGTATTTAAAAAGTTGGACTTTTATGTTTTAGTTTTACATGTCCAGGCAGTGATAAATTACTAAATCCATTTTTCACCACTGCAAGGCCTATCTCTCCCGTAGGTTAACATGAGGAATGCCTCAAAACATCCTGTAAGTGTAATTTCCCATTGGGAGCAGATAGAACTTTGGATTTTGTTATCTCTGGACTCACAATTTTAAAACACATCTTTTAGTGCAGTTGGTTTTTAAATTGCATGTCTTAAAATGCCACTTTTAAATAGTTGGCATTTTCTTACTTTAACCATCCCGTACCTTTACCTGCCTCTGCATACACATCTGGGGTAGATAACAGGTGTGCTTTGCGCATTCCTTCTAGACAGTCACACATAAAGGGAGCTTGGTTGTAATATTAGCAAACTGATCATCTATCAACAGGCTGATGCATCCTCCTGGGCTAGGTGGGAGGGAGGAGCTGACAGCTAAACCTGAATATGGCTGTGCCTCTCCTCCCACAAAGGGCTGCATACTCCCCTGTATAGTCTCTTGACCCAAAGAAGGAAGGGAAGGGACCTTGTGATCTTTAAAGGACTCTTTGAAGTCTCCCTCAAGGCACATTTGGGTATAAGTTCTGGACCCCAAACCCCACCAAATCAGTTGACGTTTGGGTCCTGAGGAGACTCTGCCAAGAAGAGGGACAGACATATTGCCATTTGCTTCATCTGTTGGCCTGCTGTGCTATTATGAGGGACTACCACTTTGCCACTTGCTCTGCTGCGCTGGCCTGCTGCCTCTTGCAGTGAGAAGGAATGAGCCTACTCTATAACCTCCTAAAGTGACTTGGCTTACCCCTGTCCCTGGAAGTCTCAGGGCCATCAAAGGCTTCCCTGTACCAACATTGCTGTGTGACTCTGAATCTGGGAAATAGAAACGGACAAGATTCCAACTGCCTCAAATGAGGGACTGAGCGCTTTCCTTCACCTAAAAAACAGCACTTCATTTGCAGAAGACAGACACTTGAGCCTTTTGAAGTCAGTGCATTGAGGTATCAGTTCTGAATTCCCCAGATGTCAGCGGCCCGTGCTGTGAGGACCCTTACTCCAAGGGAAAGGAGCAACCACCTCTGGGCTGTGCACCAAGTGAATTTGCCACTATCCCGGCCTTACATGTTGCCACTGATACGCAGAGAACAGCGACAAAATCATTGCTGCCCCAGCCAATTTCAGCACTGAGCAGCACAACTCACTGCAGCTTGACTGAAGACATCATGCCTCCGGAGCTGCTCCCTTGGGGAGCAGAATTGCCAAAGACTTTCCCCAACCCTGCAGACTCATGCATAGCTATTGTTACCTGAGAACAGGCCTGGGTTTCCCCTGTCAGTTGTGTTGAGCTTTCTACAAAGCACTGCATCAAAATCATAATAATCTTCTACAAAGCATTACTTGCATACCACACTATTTTTAAAATTCTCACCAAGTCTCTAGCAGGATCATAAAACACCTGATTGACAAGTGTGCAGGTGCTCCTGAAAGCTTAATTCATCTGCATACTTTGAATGCCTATATCTCAACTTCTACTTACTAGATTTTAGTTGTTTTGGCCTCGTTTTACATGTATAAATATTTTATATTTTCCTAAGTTGGTGTGGAGTCCTTTTTGTGATGGCTTTCACTGTGTTGCTGTACTAACAAGTGCACATACACACTTTACACAGTGCCTCCTAAGTTACACCTGACTGCTCTGTTCCAAGCTACCAGAGGGTAAGCACAAGTTAATGTAGAGTATGTATCTGACTTACTCTGACTAAGATTGTGGTCCCTACCTAGACAGGGTGCATACCCCTGCCAACTAGAGACCCAATTTCTAACAGAAAAGATTACTGATTAGAAGGAATTTGCTTGCTGGTTGCAAAAACACACACTTCCTTTCAATTGATTTGATAAAGCAACACAATATGGCCAGTCCTACACATTAGGACATGGGGGTTCCTAGGTAGTTCCCTGTCTTCTCTCTTTACCCTGCAAGAAACACCTCTACAAGAATTAAGTAAACATAACAGTTGCTGAACTTTGTCTTATATCAGATGTGAGTCTACAGTTTTCAACTGCTGCTTCTAGCAACAAAGTCATTTATTATGAACCACTTTTGAAAGAGCCTATCAGTTCTCTTTTAATACATGAGACCCGTTTTTGTACAGACTGCCTCTTTCGATATTGGTGTTTTTTCTTCAAATTCCTCTTACACTTCACTGCATGGAGTATATGTATTTTGTCTTGGCTGAAACAGGCTTATCTGACTCCTTCACGGTCCTATATCTGATTGCCATTTCACTCCTTTTCCTCTTCATTTGGGTTGCATTTGTTACAGTTTTCTTCTTGCTTCTGAATGGACATTATTTTTCAGAATGCTCTGCTCCTGAACTAGTAGTTGAGGTGCTAAAGCCTCATTATTCTTCACATAGAGTGCTGAGAGACAGGTCCCTTATGAACTTTTCCGCATTTCCCATAGCTGATGGAATTGTTTTGGATAAGATCCTGTTTGACATTTTTGGTCCTACAGAAACACTTCAACTTCCTTTTGTGTTCAAAATGTTATGGATGACATAATAACACCTGGATCCATTTCTGATGATTGGGGCATGAATACTGTAAGAAGCATGCTCCCTGAGCTACAAAGTTATACTGTGTTTGAAACAGAAGATTTGTATTTAGATTCTGCTAATTATGGTGAAATGTTTTGTTATCATCATTATGTTCATCATTATTTAAAAAGAGCTACTTCTCCATGTGCATTTTTAATTTACACACCATGGGAAAACTGCCTGACATCACCAGTAGGTAGTTCAAAAACATATTTGAGAAGGTTCGCATATTTTTCTGGTCACATCCAATTAGATCCAGTTTCTCATTCTTATAAGTTTTCCCCTTCAACTGCGAAGAAAAATATTCTGACTAAAACAAAATTGATTTATTCTGATTTGTATATTTCCCAATTGTGCCAACAGGGTTATGCATACTGGAACAAAAACATTGATTTGAAATCAATTTGGGGAACGCCACTGGCAAGTCCAAGGCATGGTTGCCCAATTTAGAGCCTATCTTATCCCTAGACAAATCATTTTTCTGATCACAACAGTGCAAAAAAACAGCTTGCATGGGTCTAGCTAAAATGAAGGAAATGAACACACCTAGCATTCCCTCCAATGCATATTTTGTCAATTGGCAGTGTTATGCAAATTTGACACAAGAACAACTCAGTGACATGATTCTGAATGTACATATAATTCTTCAATTTCAAGATGGGTGGTTAGTGTGGCTAATCAACACTAATGGTTGTCACACGCATTTTTTAAACTCCTCCATGGGTTTTAAAGATAGCAGACCAGAACCCAATACTTGCAGTCTCAACATTCAGGGGTAGTCAATTAATCAATCAATCAATCAGAGATTTGTAGAGCGCGGCTAATCGCCCATGGGTCTCAAGGCACTCTTTGTGGGCGTACTGCTCAGTCGAAGAGCCAGGTCTTGAGGTCCTTCATAAACTGCTTCAGTGATGCGGTCTGCCTGAGCTTGAGAGTTAGCGTGTTCCATGTACAGGCTGCTAGGTAGAAGGATCTTCCGCCTGCTATAGTTACCACCTACAATGTAGGGAAGTTATGTCAGTAATGGTTACAACATTCTATGTTAGCTGCCGTTAACAAACCTTTATCTCTCATTTCAGATGACATGGATTTATAAGATTTTTTGTTGGGTCCTAGATCACCATGCTCTAAACACTTTCTCTATACCATTTATAATCAGATTTGGAAACTTTCTCAGCAAGATCCTGCTGAATGTTTAAGACTGAATGACGGAAAAATGTAGAGAAAGCATTGGTTGTTGTGGATAATGACATGACTAAATGGTCGTCTTGCATTTCTTGTTTGCCCTTTTTGGCTCGGGTGGTCTTTGTCCTCCAGCCTGCACCACTGCTCCTGGTGCTCCTGCAGGGCCACCCGCATGCCTGAGAATAGCGCATAAAGTGTACTGCAATACCTGCTGCGTGAGAGACTTGTCATATTCAGCTGGGGTGGAACTTCGTCCCCCAGGCTGCATAGCTGCTCCTGAAGCTCCTGCAGGGCCGTTAACATGCCTGAGCACAGTGCTTAAAGCATGTTGCAACACCCAATGCACAGGAGACCTAACATTTTTGGTGCGGGTGGGCTTTCACCCCCCAGCCTGAACTGCTGCTGCTCCTGTGAGTTCACCCACATGCCTGAGCACAGCACCTAAAGAATGCTGCAACACCAGCGGCACAGGAGACTTACCATTTTTGTTTGGGGTGGGACTTCACCCCCCAGGCTGCACCACTTATTCTGATACTCCTGTGGGGCCGTCCACATGCTGAAGTGCACTGCAATACCTGCTAGACAGGACATGCATGGCATGTGCCCGGATGCGTGCCCAGATGAAGACCAAGCCAAGAGTGAACCCATCTGTGAAAGGCAGAGCCCAGAGGAGGCTTGGCCACTCCTCGTGGCTCTTGTTGCCAACAGCATTGATAACACTGGTGAGCCCTTTTTTCTATACATATTTGGACTTTGACATCTACTGAGGATTGCTTTGTGCAACAACTCAATGCTTTTTTTTGGGAAAAAACTATTTGGGACTGTTTTGCCTGCTTCAGGCTGAAAGGAGATGAAATGAAAGGAATGCCAAGAATGCAGCACTCTTAGACTGAGAAATAGATTTAATATGGCACTTCCAAAGGGAAGTACAGGGAAAGAATAATGTGAGCGTTTATGTGAACGTTTATGTCAAAAGCAGCAACACAAGTGCACTTCTGAAAGTAATCACAGCAGTAGAATAATAATGATCATGAAAACAAACAAAGAAAATACACTACCCCAATCATGGAATATATATAGATATATAGTGACTTTATATTCATGCACAAAGCAAAGCTAAAAGTAAGAATTAAAAATGCATCACCATGAGGCTGAACAGTGACATCATCCCTTTGCTTGCCAGTACCAGGCCATGGAGCCCAAAGGACAGAAAAGAGAGAGAACTACCCACAATGGGATTACGTTCTGAGCAAGGTGTCCCTCCTCAGATGAGCTCTATCTATCCAGCCGTCAAGCTCCCACTACCTTATATACTTTAAACAAGCTGGAGAGGAGAGTTCTAGAAACCATCCCTCCCATCAGATGAGTCGTTGTTTAAACTCTGGCTGCACAAGGTCAGTGTTGGAAAGGAGCATACGTGAGACTGGTCAACACTCACAGTGTTTGTCCAAGACCTAGCTGTTTCCTGCCTTACTATAAACATCCTCTGCCTAGTACATCTTATCATCAGTGCTCTTCCCTTCTCCATGTTATGTACCCATCCCTCAGTGAGAAAGGGTGAAAACACGTTGCACAAGCTGTGCACAGAAAAATACCTGGTGGTGTGTGGAGGCAAGCAAATCACAAAATGGAGTCAATGGTCAAGATAAACAAAATGATAGATTAAAGGCATCTATCCCTGGAAGCTGCAGAAGGACACAGCTGTCCTGCATCAATCCAATCAGGCCCTCAATCACACGTGGGCCCATCTGACTTGATTTTTTTACCCAATTCCTTGCCTATAGAGACGTTCTTATCTCTCCCTCTTTCAACAGTGTGAAATGATTCTGTCATCTTCAACAGTAGCGACTGTTAGTCAAAAAAAGGCGTCAACACAAATGAGCAATGTAAGGTCAAACACACAATGTAATTCTGATAAAAGTTTTGTGACTGTTTGCCAACAGGCTGATACTCACCCAGCCTCTGCAAATGCAATACGAATCTTTGATTAGGAGTCTAATCAATTGTCATTCAAGTAGTCACCTCGTTGGAGGATAGACTGTGCACCTTAGAATGTGCCAGCTCTCAATTAACCATGCCTCATGTTAACACAATTAGACATTCCTCTTCTGATCAAGCCCAGCACATAGAATTTAACTCCTGCGGGGGTGGCAGCTCAAGCAAGACACCAGCTGATGCTAATGTCATTGATGTGGCTTCCACAGTTATCTTGCCGTCTAGTCCATATGCTGATGATGTAGTGACCTTGCCAACTGAGGGGGCATGTAAAGGGTTCCTAAGGGCCACACTGCTGCCTCTGGTCAGGAGATAGTGGAGAGTTCTCATTCTGTTATGAGTTTGCCTTGTCTTAATTTGCCCCCTGGTGTGCTGCCTCTATGTTGCCATTATGACAAGTGTTCCTAAATTGACCCTTACTTCCAAGGAGGAGTCGACCTCCTAGTTGAACACAAAGCTATGTCATTGGTTAATTTCTTGATTCAACATTCAACATCAATGAATATAATGGCACCCTATTCGCGAGGAGGGTTGGGTTAGTAGATTATTCCAAAAACATCTTAGGGGGTATTATATTGTGTACAACTGCAAACATCCAAATGTGGCCTGCAGTCTGATTCACAGCATTAGCCGGCAGCATGCCCTGGATGAGGGCATCAACATTCTCCCTTTAGGGTTCTTAACAGACACCTGTGGCCAAAGGCACAGGTAAGGTCTCATAGATCCCTCCCACTTGCATGTGAAATTAGGGAACCCTCTCATCCCTAATTTAAACAGATTTCCTCCCTAGTCAGACTTGATTTAGATTTTGGTGGACTAATTACTCCATCACAATGGTGACGAATAGCCCATGTGCTGAAATATAAATGACATTATATTCTATGGGACTTATATTTCGGCAGACGGGCTATCCGATGCTGAAGACAGCAGCATCATTGAACAGTACCTTAGAGTCACTGGAAGTATAACCGGACTAGCTGGGTCCTGGAGGTGACATCTTTCCCCTCTTCTTCCTCACCATCACTCTCATTCCCTCTCTGAGGTTGCAGGCTGGTTGAACAGCACCTTCATCTTCCAGAAGTGGGATACCTTTCCTCACAGCCAAGTTGTGCAGCATGCAGCAGGCCACCACTATCTTGCACACCTTGTCAGATACATAGCACAGGGATTCCCCAGAGAGATGGAGACAATTAAATCTTGCCTTCAGGAGTCCTACAGGCACTCTAGCACCCTCCTAGTACGTCCATGGGCCTCATTATAATTCCTCTCTGCATCTGTCGTGGGATTCCTCACAGGGGTTAGGAGCCATTGCAAGTTGGGGTAGCCAGAATCGCCGGCAAAAGTGGGTGAAAGAGGACTTGAACAAACTGCCTTTACTTGCATACAGCCTGGCTGTCAGCTATGTAACTGATCCAGTGGCTGGGAGACACTGGTGTGGGGTCCTTTGGCCAGAAATGATGAATGGTGGCTGGGTGGTAAAAGTGTCAGTTGTATCCTGAGTGGGGCTTCTGGAAGGTGACAGTCCAGGACTGTGTGATGGACCAGGGAGTTCCTCTGTGTCCAGACTTCACTCTGCACTCTCCTGAGTGGCATTCACGATGGTTGTCTGCCCTACAGAGATGGATCTCAGGAGGTCAATAGCCTCTTCTGTCCTGCCCCTTCCCCAGGGAGGAAGAGGCCCCGTGTTGCCCCAGGTCCCTCTGCCACCCCCCTGTCCAAGCCCACTTCCCCTCATTCCAAGGGCAAGGCCGAACCCCCTCCAACTCCCAAAACTAAGCCCAAGCACCCCATTCCAGACCAAAGTCCCCACACTCGCCATTCCCTGCCCCTGGTCCCTGAGGTGCCTGGCTTCCCCAGTGAAGCCCCTTTCCAGTGGAATACCTTTTGCACACGTGGGAGTCAAGTTCAGGCTATATTGGCCCTTCAGGGACTTAATGATGGAATGCCCAATGGCCTTACTTGAACATTACTTTTCTTTTTCCTTAAAATAAAATTTAAGTGCCCAGTAGTGCTGTTGGCACAACATTGTGATGTTGTTCAGCGTTTCACTGTGGGGTTGTGGTACACTGGTGCAGGTCTTTGTTGCCCCGTGTCTGATAGGTATATATTGTTATGGTACTTATGGCTTGGAATGTGGGAGGGTTTGGGAGTGCATTGCAGGGTGGGCAGGGTGGGTGTGTAACTGTGCCCTTTCTTCCCATGTGTGCTAGGCTGCCGTACTTACCATTGTCGTCTTCGGTCACGGTCCTGGAGGAATATGGCAAGGAGTAGCAGTGGCATTATTTCCAACTCTCGCTCCATGTCTGCATCAATGTGCTCTGTATATCTCCGGTGAGTGTTTCCTTTTACATTGTTCATTTCTGCCATGCTTTGCCTGGCAGTGGTTCCCACCCCAGAACTGCTGGAGATCTAGCGTTTCATTGTTTGGTGGGCGGGTAAGGCCTTTCCTCCATCCTGTGGGCGGCCTCCCTCGTCCTCGTCAGGACTACAAAGATGGCGGTGTGTGGATGGACCGCTACTTGTTTCTCATGTACTTCATTATTTTGCGGTCAGGACCGCCAGCCTGTTGGCAGTAGTTACCGCCATGTTCATAATGACCACCTAAGTTGGTTTCATTTATTCTTCAGTTTGATATAATCATGCTTCAAGAAACTGCAAGGCTATTACATGGGATGGTTTTGCGAGTAATTAGAGTTTTGATATCTCTGCTATTTCCTCACAGGGGACAGAGAGCTCAGGGTGGCCTAGCTATCACGATTTGTATTTCTAATTCCTTTAAGGTCATGCAGGTTCCATACTAGCATAATTTTATCCAGATCTTGTGAATAGTTTAATAATTCTGTGTATGACCCAGGCTGTTAGATTCAGACCATGTTTGAGGTTTTGTCAATCCTGGAGATCATTTACTGCCTTCAATTGATTTAACTTGAATGTTAGGAGGGAATTTCAATGCCAAATTGGGCCTAAACCATCCAGTAGCAGATCCTTTTGTGACTATTGATTGTTTTCAATTATTGTAGGTCATCTGACCACAGGATAGGGGGGTATTTAAAGCTCTTTGTCATGTTGGCCTCCTTTAATTAACCCCTTATCTTTGTTGGCTGGGGCCAAGTTACAACCATTGACTCTATTTTTATTTCTAGGCATTTTGAAACATTAATCTTCTCGGGTGGGGAGCTTCAAAATAGTTATTGCGATCATAATCCTATTGAGGCTGTATTCAGAGTACCTGATAGAGGTCGCTCTGTTGCCCCACACCCGGTATAACTGGGCTGACCTAAAAAGATAAGGGCCTTTGGATAAAGTAGCAAGGAATTTCCATACCTGCCTTGACTAACTCCATCATTGGACCGAACCTGAGTCTGGTGATATACTCTTAAGCTCTGATACCCCGTCCATTGTAATTTGAGATGTAGGTCAGACTCTTAATCACACCACCAAAACAATCATGCTTGAGCTATCTGGCCCAAGGTGAACACGGAAAACAGGAGAGTTTGATAAAGTATGTTGGGCCACACACCGTATGATCCGCGAAGCTCATAATGCTCGTCCAATGAATCTGCAGTACATCACTGCGGCATGGGCAGCTTCTAAGGAGACTATCAGAAAGAGGAAGCAAGCTATTAAGGAGGATATATGGGAGCACCTAGTCTCCACTTGTAATGCAAGAGACACTAGGGATTCCTGGGAGAGGGTGAATGGGAAACAGGCATCCTTTCCCTTGTCTGATGGCCTAGGATCTAACATTAACCCAGGTGATTGGGTGGCACCCTTCAAGCAGAGTTATTGCTCAGGGCACAACGAGGCAGCAGATCATGTAGCAGAACCTTTGTAGTGCTCTTTGGGAATTTCTTTTGCGCTCAAGGAGGTGTCTCCTGCTATTGAGGCTATCCTTTCTAACAAGGCGTCATGCCCACATATGGTACCTCAGGACCTCTATGAGGCAAATATCCAGCTATGGGCCCCTTTGATCATCAATTTTTTAAGCAATGCTGTTTCTGTAAAAAAAAACAACTCGTGGAAATCGGCAACCATTTTTCCAGTGTTTAAGAAGGGGAACAGACAGATTACTCAGTGTTACAGACCCATATCTTTAATAAATTCTGTAGTTAAAATAGAGGGCCTAATTATCCTAATTAGAATTTAGGACTAGATTTAGCTTAACAATATCCTTTGCCCAGTGTAATATGGCTTTAGGGAAGGCATAGAAACACAGGAGCAGTGTTTGAATCTTATTTTATCATGGTTAAGTGACAAAGGCACAGTCTATTTAACATTTATGGATCTAAGTAGCACCTTTGTGTGGGTCGATAGATCCAAGTGGTGAAACATCTTTCCTGATATTGGTCTGTCTCAACGTCTAGTTGTCTTTTTATGAGCTTTACATTCAGGAATCAATGCCTCTGTCAGATATGGTAAAGGGGGAATATACATACTCTTTTTGCCTCCCCCGGGGTATTAGTCAAGGTTGTTTTCTGGCCCTATTCAATTTTTTTTTAGTATGTAAATGGCCTTAACTCATTGGTGGTTGCAAATGGGAAAGATATGCCTAAAGTGAATTCCACACCACTTCTTGTCCTTTTATATGCCAACGATGCAGTGCTATTCTCCCACAACCCCATTGGTTTCAGGGGCCTTATTGACTCATCTGTAAAATTCATGGATGAGTTAGATCTGGACATCAACATAACTAAGTTGCATTATATGGCATGTAGAAGGCAATCCTCCAAAATGAGGCCAGCATCCATAAAGGGGATAACCATTGGTTGAGGTAGTGAGTTTTCTTACCTGGGGATGATCTTCGATTCACAGAATAGTTGGTTACCCTCTCTTGCTAATTAGTGCCTCCACTTTAATCAGGAAAGTGTTGACAGAAAAACCATCTTACCATTACTGCAAGTGTATAGAATGAAGTGTTTTCCTGTTCTAACCTATGGTGCTTCCATCTGGGGTTATGCCTAAAGCTCCAGTGTGAGGAGAATAATTTTTGCAGGAGGTTGCTGGGCTTGTGTCTGATTGGCCCTTTTTGATTTATAAAGATCTGAACCATGGCTATGTGAAGGGCTTTTTTAAACTTTCTCCGTTCCTCCTGTGGATGACGGTCTGGAGTAGCCAGCACACCACCTTCAAATGTGATGTATTTGAGGCTTGCCTTAACTGCGAGCTTGGCTTTAAAATCGCTTGGATAGATTATGTTAGGAGAGTCACAGTAAACCTGGGTAGGCCAGATCTGTTTTATTCTCTTTAATGAGCTAGTGTATGTTGGAGAATTATTCTCAAAGCATGCTTTTGAAGTGAGAGAGAGAGTGGTTTTGGGGAAGCCAACCTTGAGAGAGTGGTTATTAATCACTGTCCTAGACCCATGAGAAAGATGTTTTTTAATCATGTTTGGACTAGGTTCGAGTAGTTTCCCACAGAGCCAATTACACCCCAGCACCATATTGGTCTGCCCTATGATTGCTCTCTACACTCTTTGGAGTATTTTTTTCTTTTCTGCCAGTATTTTTATCCCTTTCAGCACAGGTATTTGCTGCTGATTCTTAAAAACTTGAGTCGGCTGTCTGTTTTGCTTTTGGGGCCTATTTTAAAAGCACCTTACCTTGGCAGAAATCAATTAATTTTTTATATATTTTAGGCTTTAAGTTATTTGAGCTAAATTGCTGCTGTGAACCTTTTTATTCTTTTATATTTATTGACAGTACCCATGTGTGATGTTGTACGATGTGCTCTTCTCTTACAGCTATGCACGTTTAATGCATTTGTTTTGGATACAGGATATTCCTGCTTTACTATATTATTTGATATGTATACCATTACATTTTAGCCTTTTTATCACCACAGAGAATTTGTATATGATCAATGTTATCTTCAAATGTAGTACTTTCTGTACTTTCACTGATGGTGGTTATTTATTTGTATATGTTTTCTTTAATGTTTTTTGACTGTACTGCTCTTTAATGCTTATCTTAATAATTGACTAAAGATCATTCATTAATTTATTATATCATCTGCATTCAATATAATACATGGTCAAAGTCAGCAAAGATCAATTATGCAACTGCGTTGGATATTGCAGGTTTTAAAATCAAACTGCGTGCCATGGAAATAACTGAACACCACTGAGTTGTTTCGACTTATAATTTAACATGCACACAAAGACTGATGACAATAAATGATGCAAATTACACAATGCTGAATATTAACCTTTTGGAAAAATTGCCCTTTTAAGTACCTGAAACACCATCTGCTGTGTGGTTGATCCACAGCTTTATATCCCTACCAATTTCAGTATATCTCTTGCTTGAAACATTTCCAAGTAGGCATATATGAAGATGTGGGAGATAGTTTTGTTCATGGGTACTTGGCTTTATCTTTCAAGTATAAATGTGTGAGTGGGAAACTGAAGACTTCCTTAATGGAAACAAATGAGAAACTTTGCTAGGCTATTCATCAGTTTGTTAAGAGATGACACTACCTGGCGCATGAAATGCATTCATGGCCAATTTGGCATGTTTTCTGAAGGGCGCCCCAGTGTCCTTTATTTGGGCAATGTTCTGATTACTCTCAAATGGGAGTTATTTGGTCTAGAATGACCAAGGTATCTGTGGGATGAAACCAGGTATGTGGTGACCGGGTCCTGATGTAGTAGTGTGTTGTTTCTACCCAAACACATTGTATGTGAAAGTACCTTGTGGCCTTCCATCCCTATTTTTAATGTTAATGTTAAGTTTTGAGAAGGTGAGCCGACTGAAAGTTTTATTGTTTCAGAAGGACGTTGTTTTAACATCTGCTCGAGAGACTTTTGATCTTCGAATTGCAAGGTCTCTCTCTGAAATCCAGTCACTATTGCACACAAACTTGCTGCAGCATTTTGGTGAATTTATTAACTGAATATTTAATGCTTCAAATACCACAGGAGGGATACATTTTTAAAAAGTGATTGGGTCTGGTTTTCTGAGCACATTCCAAACTGCATTCAGAGTGATACTGCCCTTCTTGCGCTCTTTGGTTTCCAGTGTTTTTTAGGCATACTGCTTGAGTTATTCTTTGTCATTGCCAAAGTATCTCAGAGGATATGCTCCCTTAGGAGGTAAGTAATATACATAAAATATCCACACACGAACCAATTAGGTAAGTAAACAGTTATAAAAGTAGTGCAAATACTGTGAACACAATAGAATGCAATAGGGAGAAATAGGCCTAGGGGCAACACACACCATATACTCCAAAAGTGGACTGCGAACCACAAATGGACCCCAGTCCTAGTGTAGTGTGTAGAGGGTTGCTGGGAGTGTAAGAAAACACTAAGAGTGTCCAAGATACCCCACCCCAAGACCCTACAAAGTAGGAGTAAAGTTACCCTACTACCCCAGAAAGACAGTAAAGTCGAGATAGGGGATTCTGCAAGGACAACAACTGACTGCAAAGCACTGAAGACGGATTCCTGGACCTGAGGACATAAAGGAAGGGTACCAAGTCCAAGAGTCACGCAAGTCTCCAGGGGGGCAGGAGCCCACTATACCCAGGATGAAGGTGCAAAAGGGTTGCCTCCGGGTGGAAGAAGCAGAAGATTCTAAAACAACAAAAGGTGCTAGGAACTTCTCCCTTGGTCAGAAGATGTCGCACAGCGTGCTGGAGAATGCAGAGTTGTTTTCATGAAGAAAGACTGCAAACAAGCCTTGCTAGTTACAAGAGTTGAGGTTGAAGATTTTGGGTGCTGCCAGGGCCCAGGACGGACCAGGAGGTGGCCCCTTGGAGGAGGAGACAGAGGGGGCACTCAGCAATACGGAGAGCCCATGCAGAAGCGGGCAGCAGCTGCAGAAGCACCTGAACAGGCGCTTAGAAGATCTGAGGATGGCGGTCAACTCAGCACAACAAAAGGGAGTCCCACGAAGTCGGAGTCCAACTCAGTGAGTTGGGCAATGCAGGAAGGAGTGCTGGGGACCTGGGCTAGGCTGTGCACAAAGGAAGTCTTGCAAGAGTGCACAGAAGCCCTAGCAGCTGCAATTCATGCAGTACACAGGATTACTGTCTGGCATGGGGAGGCAAGGACTTACCTCCACCAAATTTGGACAGAAGGGCCACTGGACTGTCGAAGACACTTGGACCCAGCTCCTGTGTTCCAGAGACCTAGCTTGTCAGGATAAGAGGGGACCCAGAGGACCGGTGATGCAGAAGTTTGGTGCCTGCGTTGGCAGGGGGTAGATTCTGTTGACCCACAGGAGATTTCTTCTTGGCTTCCAGTGCAGAGTGAAAGCAGACAGCCCTCAGAGCATGCACCACCAGGAAACAGTCAATGATGCCGGCAGGATGAGGCACTACAATGTTGCTGGTGTGCTTCCTGCTACTTTGTTGCGGTTTTGCAGGTGTCCTGGAGCAGTCAGAGGTCGATCCTTGGCAGAAGTCGAAGAGGGAAGTGCAGAGGAACTCTGGTGAGCTCTTGCATTCGTTATCTGGTCAGAGACCCACAGGAGAGACCCTAAATAGCCCACAGAGGAGGATTGGCTACAGAGAAAGGTAAGCACCTATCAGGAGGGGTCTCTGACGTCACCTGCTGGCACTGGCCACTCAGAGCTGTCCATTGTGCCTTCACACCTCTGCATCCAAGATGGCAGAGGTCTGGGACACACTGGAGGAGCTCTGGGCACCTCCCCTGGAGGTGCTGGTCAGTGGAGTTGTCACTCCCCTTTCCTTTGTCCAGTTTCGTGCCAGAGCAGGGCTGGGGGGATCCCTGAACCAGAGTAGACTGGCTTATGCAAGGAGGCACCCTTGGTGCCCTTCAAAGCATTTCCAGAGGCCAGGAGAAGGTACACCTCCCAGGCCCTCACACCTATTTCCAAAGGGAGAGGGTGTAACACCCTCTCTCAGAGGAAATCCTTTGTTCTGCCTTCCTGGGACCAGGCTGCCCAGGCCCCGGGGGGCAGAAACCTGGCTGAGGGGTTGGCAGCAGCGGTAGCTGCAGAGGAAACCCCGGAAAATTAGTTTGGCAGTACCCGGGCTCTATGCTGGAGACCCGGGGATGCATGGAATTGTCCCCCCAATACCAGAATGGTATTGGGGGGACAATTCCATGATCCTAGACATGTTACATGGCCATGTTCGAAGTTACCATTGTGACGCTACATATAGGTATTGACCTATATATAGTGCACACGTGTAATGGTGTCCCCGCACTCACAAAGTCTAGGGAATTTGCCCTGAACAATGTGGGGGCACCTTGGCTAGTGCCAGGGTGCCCACACACTAAGTAACTTTGCACCTAACCTTCACTAAGTGAGGGTTAGATGTAAAGTGACTTATAAGTTACTTAAGTGCAGTGTAAAATGGCTGTGAAATAACGTGGACCTTATTTCACTCTGGCTGCAGTGGCAGTCCTATGTAAGAATAGTCTGAGCTCACTATGGGTGGCAAAAGAAATGCTGCAGCCCATAGGGATCTCCTGGAATCCCAATACCCTGGGTACCTAGGTACCATATACTAGGGAATTATAAGGGTGTTCCAGTGTGCCAATCAGAATTGGTAAAATTAGTCACTAGCCTGCAGTGACAATTTTAAAAGCAGAGAGAGCATAAACACCGAGGTTCTGGTTAGCAGAGCCTCAGTGATACAGTTAGGCACCACACAGGGAACACATACAGGGCATACGTTATGAGCACTGCGGTCAGGATCCCGGTGGTAAATAGGCAAAAACAAACATACATACAGTAAAAATGGGGGTAACATGCCAGGCAAGATAGTACTTCCGTACCCAACCCCCCCCAAACGAGGGACAATAAGGCTAACCTTGCCCAGATGAGTCTTCATTGTCTAAGTGGAAATATCTGGAGAGTCCATCTGCATTGGAGTGTGTACTCCCAGGTCTATGTTCCACTGTATAGTCCATTCCCTGTAGGGATATGGACCACCTCAACAATTTAGGGTTTTCACCTTTCATTTGTTTTAGCCAAAGTAGAGGTGTGTGGTCTCTCTGAACAATAAAGTGAGTCCCAAACAGGTATGGTCTCATCTTTTTCAGTGCCCAGACCACAGCAAAGGCCTCCCTCTCTATGGCAGACCAACGCTTTTCTCTAGGGGTCAACCTTCTGCTGATAAAAGCAACAGGTTGATCCTGGCCCTCAGTGTTAAGCTGTGATAGCACTGCCCCAACACATAATTCAGAAGCATCAGTCGGGACTATGAACTTTTTGGAGTAGCAAGGGCTTTTTAGGACAGGTGCAGAGCACATGGCCTGTTTGAGCTCATCAAAAGCTTTTTGACAGCTAGCTGTCCAAAATACCTTTTAAGGCATCTTTTTACTAGTGAGGTCATTAAGAGGAGCTGCAATGGAGCCATAATTCTCAATAAACCTCCTATAGAACCCTGTGAGTTCTAAAAGGCTCTCACCTGGGTTTGAGTTGTAGGGGGAGCCCATTCCATAATGGTCTGGATCTTCCCCTGCAGTGATGCAATCTGTTCCCCATCTACCAGATGGCACAGATAAACCACTTTCCCCTGCCCTATCTGACACTTTGAGGCCTTGATAGTGAGGCCTGCCTTTTGCAGGGCCACCAAAACTTTCCACAGGTCGACCAGGTGATCATCCCAGGTGGAGCTAAAGACAGCTATATCATCCAGATATGCTGAGCTAAAAGCTTCCAACCCTTGCAGCACTGTGCTCACCAACCTTTGAAAAGTGGCAGGTGCATTCTTCAGACCAAAGGGCATCTCAGTGAACTGATAGTGCCCTTCAATGGTTGAGAATGCAGTTTTAGGTTTTGCATCTTCTGATAACTTAATCTGCCAATACCCTGCAGTTAAGTAAAAAGTGCTCTGATACTTGGCAGAAGCCAGCGTTTCAATCAACTCATCTGCCCTGGGTATAGGATGAGCGTATGTCTTGGTTACTTGGTTGAGCCCTCTATAGTCAACACAAAACCTCATCCCTCTTTTTCCATCTTTACTGTGAGGCTTTGGAACCAGCACCACTGGGTTAGCCCATGGGCTTTCTGAAGACTCAATCACTCCTAAGTCTTAACGTTTTCTGAACGTCTTGTTTAATGCAGTCCCTGACATGGGATGGCTGCCTATAAATCTTACTCTTGACAGGTAAACTGTCTCCAGTGTTGATTGTATGCTCACACCAAGTAGTGGCACCTGGTATCAGCGAGAAGAGTTCAGAAAACTGACTTAAGAGATTTATGTAGTTATCTTTCTGCTCAGCAGTAAGACAATCTGCAAGTACCACTCCCTCCACTGAGCCATCAGCTTCAGTGGTGGAAAAGAGATCAGGGAGACGGTCGCTCTCTTCTTCCTGTCCCTCATCAGTTGCCATGAGCAGGGTGAGATCAGCCCTGTCACAGTAGGGTTTCAGGCAGTTGGCATGAAGTACCCTAAGGGGACTCCTGGCAGTGCCAAGGTCTACCAAATAGGTAACCTCACTCTTTTTCTCAACAGTAAGAGGGGGTCCCCTCCATTTGTCCTGGAGTGCTCTTGGGGCCACAGGCTCCAATACCCACACCTTCTGTCCTGGGTGGTACTGAGTCAGGACAGCCTTCTGGTTTTGCCATTGCTTTTGCAGCTCCTGGCTGGCCTGAAGGTTTTTACTGGCCTTTTTCATGTACCCAGCCATTCGTGATCTTAGGCCAAGTACATCATTCACAATGTCCTGTTTGGAGCTTTTAAAGGTTGTTCCTAACCCTACTTAACAAGAGCAAGGGGACCTCTCACATGGTGCCCAAAGAGGAGTTCAAAGGGGCTAAAGCCCACTCCTTTTTGGGATACCTCCCTGTACGCAAAAGGGAGGCAAAGTAACAGGACATCCCATCTCCTTCTGAGTTTTTCAGGGAGTCCCATTATCATACCTTTGAGAGTTTATTAAACCTCTCAACCAGACCATTTGTTTGTGGATGATAAGGAGTAGTGAACTTGTAAGTTACACCGCACTCCTTTCACATAGCTTTGAGGTACGCAGACATGACACCACTTCCTAAGGGAAGCCCACTCTGGAAAAGATTCCCAGGAGGGCCTTTGCCACTGCAGGAGCAGTAGTGGTGCTTAAGGGGATGGCTTCAGGGTGCCTAGGGGCATGGTCCACTACCACCAGGATAGACCTATTGCCTGAAGCTGTTGGGGGATCAAGGAGGCCAACTATGTCAACCCCTACCCTTTCAAAGGGCACCCCAACCACTGGAAGTGGAATTAAGGGGGCCTTTGAAGTGTGACCAGCCTTGCCAGTGGCTTGGCAGGTGACACAAGAGCGACAAAACTCTTTAGTGCCTCTGACATATGAGGCCAGTGGAACAGGAGAAAAAGCCTGTCCAAAGTTTTACTTTGGCCCAAATGTGCAGCCAAAGGAATGTCATGTGCCAAGGTAAGAAGAAACTCTCTATACTGCAAAGGGATGACCAATCTCCTGGCAGCTCCAGGTTTAGGGTCCCTTGACTCAGTATACAGGAGGTTGTCTTCCCAATACACCTTATGGCTATCACTGACATCCCCATTCCCGTGTTTGACAGCTTACTGTCTTAAACCCTCTAGTGTGGGACAGGTCTGCTGTGCCACACTCAGCTCTTCCCTAGCATGCCCCCCCGCTCCCAAAAGCTCAGCAGTGTCTGCTGCCAGCTCATCTAGTGTAGGTTCTGAACAGGGAGAAGATTCCTCTTCCTCAAAAGGGAAATCTTCTGGAGAGGGAGGGACAGTGGGCAAGGATTGACCCTTTCTACCCCTAGCTTTTAGGAGCACTTGGTCCATTGTTCCAGGATCCAAGTTTCCCCTGTCCTTTTTGCTTTTTGGCCTGAGCCCTGGTTAAAGCAAAAATATGCCCAGGAGTGCCCAGCATTGCTGCATGAGCACCAACTCCACTTCAGCCCAAGCTGATGTATCCAATTCATTGCCTAGTAAGCAATCTACAGGTAATTCAGTGGCTACCACAACTTTCTTTGGACCAGTAAACCCCCCCCCCCCCCCCCCAGTTGAGATTCACAACAGCCATGGTATGGCTAAGTGTGTTATTATGAGCATCAGTCACAAGGTACTGCTGACCAAGTAGGTGTTGGTCAGGGTGAACCAGTTTCTCTATAACCATAGTTACACTGGCTCCTGTGTCCCTGTAGGCCTCAACCTCAACAGCGTTGATTAGGGGTAGATGCTTGTACTTACCCGTATTAAGGGGACAAGCAACCAAGGTGGAAAAGTCAATGCCACCATCAGAGACCAAAACAGCCTCTGTGGTCTCCCTAACAAGATTAACCCCAACTACACTGCCAATAGTGAGCCCAGCTACACCCTTGGATTGGCTATTTGTAGTAGACTTCCCACCACCACTTCTATTACTAGGGGCACTAGAGGTTGCAGTTGGGGTTGTGGTGGTGGGAGGTTTGGTGTTTTTCTTTGGACAAGTGGAATCACTTGCCCAATGGCCTTTGACTTTACATAAATAACACCACTTTTTCTGATTGTTAGAAGAGGATTTGGACCCACCCGCCCCAGAGGATTTTTGTGGGCCTGATGAAGACTCTGAATGTTTTTTATTTTCATCCCCACCCTTTTTAGAAGACTTACCATCCTTCTTCTTGCCATCCTTGTCACCCCCTGTATGAACTTTTCTGTTCACTCTTGTTCTGACCCATTTGTCTGCCTTCTTTCCCAATTCTTGGGGAGAGGTCAGATCTGAGTCTACCAAGTACTGGTGCAACAAATCAGACACACAATTGTTTAAAATATGCTCTCTCAGGATCAGATTATACAGGCATTCATAGTCAGTCACCTTACTGCCATGTAACCAACCCTCCAAGGCCTTCACTGAACAGTCTACAAAGTCTGTCCAGTCTTGAGAGGACTCTTTTCTGGTGTTTCTGAACGTAATCCTGTATTGTTCAGTGGTTAAGCCAAATCCATTCAAGAGTGCATCCTTCAAACCTTTGTAGTTATTAGCATCACTTTCTCTGACAGTAAGGAGCCTATCCCTACCTTTACCAGTGAATGATAGCCACAAGATAGCAGCCCACTGCCTTTGAGGGACCAACTGTACCATACAGGCCCTCTCAAGTGCAGCAAACCACTTGTTATTGTCATACCCCGCCTTGTAAGGGGGGGCTATCTTATGCAGGTTTCTGGAATCTTGCTCTCTAACAAGATTGCTATCAAAAACACTGCTGCTGCCACCATGGGGAACTAACCCCAATCTCTGCTTTTCCCTCTCTACATCCAGAGATTCCCTGTTTAAGGCCAGCTGCTGCTGTTTAAGCTTCAGTCTGGCCTCTTCCAACCTCAGCTTTCTGAGTTCCCTTTCTTTTAAGTTATCCTCAGGGTGGGAGGCTTGGGAATGGTGAGACACAGAGGAAATATGGGAATTGGCAGAGGAGACCTGTCCCTAACTGTCTGGACCCTAGTAACCTGGCCTTTAGGAGTGAAAGGTGCCCTTCTAGTGTGTGACCCCCTCCTACTACCAGTGTCACTAGGTGGCCTGCTAGCTGACAGCTTTTTGGAAGAACCCTCCCCAGCATCCTAAGGGGACTCCTCTAAGTCTGGCTGGGTACCCCCCCCCCTTTCTACCTCCTGTTCTTGGGATGGACCAGACTGATTCTAATAATTTTCTAGGAGAAGGCTGAAGAGAAAGTCTTTGGTAGGATTGTTGCCAATGCTTAAACATCTTTCTATGCAGAGACCCCTCAAACTTTTAAAGTTTAAACTCTCATATGTTGTCTGAACAACTGTGGGAAATAGTTCTACTGCAGACATGAAAGAAAAGGTTTAGGACAGAGAGAGAAAAAGTTTTTGGAACATTTGAAATCACGGAGAAAAAACTTTTTCAAACTTTTTGAAAACTTTAAATGTTTTCAGAACTTTTCAGAAACTTTTTAGAAAGTTTTAGAGAAGGAAAGTTAAACTGTTTAGTTCAATGTGTATATCTTGAGGTATTGGGAATATGTTTTTCTCATGAAAAGCACCAATGACAAAGTGGTAAAGCAGTTACAAGTACTTATCCCACCACTGCACCACCAATGTAGTATGCTGGCCTGGCTTATAGTGGGTACCTTGTGGTACTTACACCTTGTGCCAGGTCCAGTTATCTCTTATTAGTAGATTAGAGGTGATCTAACAGCTTAGGCTGATAGAGGTAGCTATAGCAGAGCAGCTTAGGCTGAACTAGGAGACATGCAAAGCTCCTACAATACCACGTATATCACTTAGCGCTATATCATAAGAAAACACAATACTCAGAGTTACTAAAAAATAAAGGTACTTTATTTTAGTGACAATATGCCAAAAGTATCTCAGAGGATATACTCCCTGAGGAGGTAAGTAATACACACAAAATATACATACACAAACCAAATCAGGTAAGTAAACAGTTAGAAAAGTAGTGCAAATACTGTAGAACACAATAGAATGCAATTGGGAGAAATAGGCCTAGGGGCAACACAAACCATATGCTCCAAAAGTGGAATGCGAACCACAAATGGACCCCAGTCCTAGTGTAGTGTGTAGAGGGTCACTGGGAGTGTAAGAAAACACTAAGGGTGTCCAAGATACTCCACCCCAAGACCCTGAAAAGTAGGAGTACAGTTACCCTACTACACCAGAAAGACAGTAAAGTCGAGATAGGGGATTCTGCAAGGACAACAACTGACTGCAAAGCACTGAAGACGGATTCCTGGACCTGAGGACCTGTAAAGGAAGGGGACCAAGTCCAAGAGTCACGCAAGTGTCCGGGGGGCAGGAGCCCACTAAACCCCAGATGAAGGTGCAAAAGTGCTGCCTCTGGGTGGAAGAAGCCAAAGATTCTGCAACAACAGAAGGTGCTAGGAACATCTCATTTGGTCAGAAGATGTCCCACGGCGTGCTGGAGGAAGCAGAGTTGTTTCCACGCAGAAAGACAGCAAACAAGCCTTGCTAGCTGCAAGAGTCACAATTGAGGATTTTGTGTGCTGCCAGGGCCCAGGACAGACCACGAGGTCACCCCTTGGAGGAGGAGACAGAGGGGGTGCTCAGCAACACAAAGAGCCCATGTAGAAGCAGGCAGCACCCACAGAAGCACCTGAACAGGTGCTTAGAAGATCTGAGGATGGTGGTTGACTCAGCACAACAAAAGGGAGTCCCACGAAGTCGGAGTCCAAATCAGCGAGTTGGGCAATGCAGGATGGAGTGCTGAGGACCTGGGCTAGGCTGTGCACAAAGGAAGTCTTGCAAGAGGGCACAGAAGCCCTAGCAGCTGCAGTTCATGCAGTACACAGGATTACTGTCTGGCGTAGGGAGGCAAGGACTTACCTCCATCAAATTTGGGCAGAAGGGCCACTGGACTGTCGAAGACACTTGGACCCAGCTCCTGTGCTCCAGGGACCTCGCTCGTCAGGATGAGAGGGGACCCAGATGACTGGTGATGCAGAAGTTTGGTGCCTGCGTCGGCAGGGGGAAGATTCCGTCGACCCACTGGAGAGTTCTTCTTGGCTTCTAGTGCAGGATGAAGGCAGACAACCCTCAGAACATGCACCACCAGCAAACAGTTGAGAAAGCCGGCAGGATGAAGCGCTACAATGTTGCTGGTAGTCTTCTTGCTACTTTGTTGCGGTTTTGCAGGAGTCCTGGAGCAGTCAGAGGTCGATCCTTGGTAGAAGTCGAAGAGGGAAGTGCAGAGGAACTCTGGTGAGCTCTTGCATTCATTATCTGGTGAAATACCCACAGGAGAGACCCTAAATAGCCCACAGAGCAGGATTGGCCACAGAGAAAGGTAAGCACATATCAGGAGGGGTCTCTGACATCACCTGCTGGCACTGGCCACTCAGAGCTGTCCATTGTGCCCTCACACCTCTGCATCCAAGATGGCAGAGGTCTGGGACACACTGGAGGAGCGCTGGGCACCTCCACTGGGATGTGCTGTTCAGGGGAGTGGTCACTCTCCTTTCCTCTACCCAGTTTCACGCCAGAGCAGGGTTGGGGGATCCCTGAACTGGTGTAGACTGGCTTTTGCAAGGAGGGCACCATTTGTGCCCTTCAAAGAACTCCCAGAGGCCATTAGAGGCTACTCCTCCCAAGCCCTTCACACCTATTTCCAAAGGGAGAGGTTGTAATACCCTCTCTCAGAGGAAATCCTGTGTTCTGCCTTTCTGCCCAGGCCCCAGAGGGGCAGAAACCTGTCTGAGGGGTTGGCAGCATAGGTAGCTGCAGAGGAAACCCTGGAAAGTTAGTTTGGCAGTACCCGGGTTCAATACTGGAGACCCGGGATGCATGGAATTGTCCCCCAATACGTGAATGGTATTGGGGGACAATTTCATGATCCTAGACATGTTACATGGCCGTGTTTGGTGTTACCATTGTGACGCTACATATAGGTATTGACCTATATGTAGTGCACACCTGTAATGGTGTCCCCCCATTCTCAAAGTCCGGGGAATTTGCCCTGAACAATGTGGGGGCACCTTGGTTGGTGCCAGGGTGCCCACGCACTAAGTAACTTTGCACCTAACCTTCACTAAGTGAGGTTTAGACATATAGGTGACTTAGAAGTTACTTAAGTGCAGTGTAAAATGGCTGTGAAATAACGTGGACGTTATTTCACTCAGGCTGCAGTGGTAGTCCTGTGTAAGAATTGTCTGAGCTCACTATGGGTGGCAAAAGAAATGCTGCAGCCCATGGGGATCTCCTGGAACCCCAATACCCTGGGTACCTAGGTAATTATAAGGGTGTTTCCGTGTGCCAAACAGAATTGGTAAAATTAGTCACTAGCCTGCAGTGACAATTTTAAAAGCAGAGAGAGCATTAACACTGAGTTTCTGGTTAGTAGAGCCTCAGTGATACAGTTAGGCACCACACAGGGAACACATACAGGGCATACTTTATGAGCACTGGGGTCCTGGCTAGCAGGATCCCAGTGGCACTTAGGCAAAAAAAAAAACATACAAACAGTACAAATGTTGTAGGCAAGATACCACTTTCCTACAACATGGAAACCTTTTGAGAGCATCCTAGACTTCTGATTTGGCCCTTGAATTTAACCAGATTGTTTTTATCAGATTTTATTAGTTGCATGCTTTTTTAATTTGCAAAATTTTAATGTGGCTTTTATCTGCTTTCTTATTAAAGTGCAGTTTCTTTTAAAAATGTAAATTTACATTTATTTATTGGTTTTATTTAGACTAGTGTTATGCTTTTATATTAGTTTGGAGCAAAATCTCCCACAGTCAAGGGGATTGTGTGGTAAAGCAAGTTGAGCCCCCATAGGTTTTCCATTTTAGATTGCACAATTTAGCTTGGCATCTTTTCTGATGGTGACCTTTTACAGTTTTACACGACAATGTGCTGAGATGACATTTTATGTGTGGCTTATTTCTAGTAAACGCTGCCACCAATTCATCTGTATACTTTGTCCAATGTTGGGAACAGAGAATGCGATGCCCTGGTATCATGATTATCCACTGGAGACAGCTCCTGTTATGCCATTCCTACTTTGGTAATAGGACTGTGTGTTTAGCTTGGCAGCACTGCGGAGAGTGCAGCTAACACCATTAGTGGCTATTGGCCTAACTCCTGCCTAGCTCACAGGGCCTCATCCAAAGCTCTGAACTCACAGGGGTAAGTGGTGAGTTTGGCAACCTGAACATGACACTCCGACTCACCAAGAAAGTAGTGGAAACAGATTGTACCCCTTTCGCTCAGTTGTTCATGCATACCAAGGCAAGAAATAGGATGCAAGACAAGTTTTCAATACATTTATTAAAATAATTGCAATCTAGTATAAAAAGCACGTGCTGCGATGATTAGGCAGATGAAACAAAGCGAGGTTATCAACATTACAATCAGGGTAAAAAAAGATAAACAACCCCACCATGATGTGTGTGGTTCTAGATGTTCTAGAGATTCCTACCTAACCCTATGTCAATGTCTGAGAGTATAGTGGTGGTAACCCTTTGCCTGTTATGATCTAAGGTATTGGCCTCAGCCTCATACCTGGATAGAATATCAGGAATCAGCCTGTCATGTAGATGGCAGTCCTTTCAAGAAGCTGAAGGTTCAGCCCCAGCAACACTGTCCATCCTGCATCACACATACCAGGATGGTCATGACTGGAATGCCCTCTGCCGTCCTTAGGTCAGTGTGCAGTTTATGTTAGAACCCAGGCCACTCTGGGAGTACAGCTCTGAAGTAATGCTGTTTCTTGGAGATACAAGCTGGCTCTTGCACTAGCAGCACAAGTTAGCACATCGTGTACTGAGTTTAAGAGCCTTGGACAAAGAGTACTGATTATATGTATTGCACAGGCTGATTAAATAAGCAGCATGTTCCTTGGTTCCCTAGAATGAAGCAACTGATAAAATGTGTAAAAAGCCATCGCTAAAAGCAGCCTTGCTAACATGAGTAAAATGTGTCTAAACTGTAGATAAAACACAAAAAGTAAAACTAAGCTAAAAACTGGGTTGCCCAACCTAGGCACTGAAAGGGTCCTCAGGACACTCCAAAATTATAGACACATCATTGCATCAACTCTGCACCTCTATTACAGTACGATATGTACAGTGCTTTCATTATAGAATCTGCCTCTGTGTTACGTTTTGCAGAGAAGCACTTCTGCTGGGATTGTCCTGGAACATACTGCACTATGACTGAGATTCAGCTCTGCTGACTCTGACCTCCATCCTGCAAAGGACAACAGCCTATGCCACATCACACCAGGTATGGGGGCTAGCTAGGAATCGTGTCAGCATGAACTGTTGGTATTTGTGGACTGAGTCACTGTATTCTGAAGTCCATGCTGACCAAATGAGCAGTCCTACTTGATTCGTAGGAACGGTATAACGATGCAGGACCTCTAGTGGCAGATAATTTACAGTCCTTGGGTACATGTAATACCACTTTCTGGGATTTATCAGCAGATTAGATGTGTTAATTGTGTTTAATTCAATTTTACCATATTTGAAGGAACGAACACAAGCACATTAGCAATGACCAGTGACACTGTGCAGAGAGTCTTAAAATCCTCTCTTTTGGGCCAATATTGTCTTCTGCAATATTTTTCTAACCTCTGGAGCACTAAGGTAACTGTTCCCTAAATTGTTGTGCCATCATTTAGATCAAGAACCTTTTGTAGATTATCTCAGGTCTTATTCTGCAATAGTCACTTCTTGTTTGCCATTAGAGTTCTATACTTTGCCTTATTCTAAGCTCCCACTCAAGGTCCTGAAACATCTTTTGGTTAATTGAATGAGAATTCAATCACTGTAACTATTAGAGGTACATTTTTCTCTGTAGTTGGAGCTGAGAAACCCAGGGTATTTTGTTGATCATTTGTTCAAAAAGTGTGATCACTGATGTGAAATCATGTCTATCATTAGAGAGCTAAGGGACAGATGTAGTAGATGTAACTTTGCATTTCCTAAATAGCGACTTCATAGAAATTGCTATTTAGGAAATGCAAAATGCTATGTACCAAGATACTGAATAGGAATCGCTATTAGGAAATCGCTATTTGGGAAATGCAAAACAAAGGATGACTATGGGCAAAAGGCCCTCCCAAAATGCACCCCAAAAATAGTGGTGCAGATGTAGAGAGAAGGGGCATATGTGTGCTCTATTGCATGTTAAAAAAAGCATTTTTGGGTCGATTGTAATTGCATTTCCTAAATGCTTTGTACATGTGCCAAGAAATCGCAAATACGAAATCCCTATTTGCGATTTCCTATTTAGGGAATATCAAAATGTGATTTCTACAGGGTATTAATCATATTTAGTGATTCCCTAAAAGCCTTTGAAAAGAGGAAATGGCTGTTTTGCATTTACCAACAGGCCGAAATTGCTATTCAGCCCGCTAAGAAATACTAAAGGCCTTTGTTCATCTGGCCCAAATTCACTTCCAATTCTTCCATAATAGAATGAAAGATTATTGGGGCAGGCATGGAATAATTTCCAGTTTTTCCCTTCAGTGCTTTCCGATTGTTCAATGGATCTACATTATACTTCCTCTAGCCAGGTCTGTTAAGGGGATAAGATTGTGATTAGGCATTGGTTCCAGGTTTACGACTAGTTAGTCATGGTCACTTTCAACAACTTCCACTTTGAAAGTTCCAGACTAGGCTTCTGGATATAATCAATAAGATTTCTTCCACTACCTCAGTTAAACGTATTTATTGCTGGGCAGTTGGATAGCTAAGGTTGTTGCATTAGTGTACTTCTCAGTTGTTCATAAAAATTGCCAATAGGTCATCACTTTACCATGGCCTACTGAGTCAAAATGTGTCTTCAGTCAGCCTTAGGACTCATCTTCACTTGAAATTAATCAGGATGTCTTCAAATCATCTCATATTATAATACAACTGTCCCAGGCGCTGGTAGTTTGTGCTCTGATTGTTTTGACTGTGTTGCTCAAAACTGACATGTTTTAAGAAGTAGAGAGGGTTTACCAGGAGCAATATATATAGTAAATAAGTTGAACATAGAACTCATACATTTAAGGCCTTCTAACTTGGTTTGCAGTACATGTGAGGACATAGTTGCAATTGGAATAGCTGTTACTTTTTACAGCAAGGTCATGAAGCCCCAGATTATAGAATGAATGTGGAACAAATCAAACATCCACCCCCAGTCACAGGTAACCCCAAAACTGGTCCCAAGATGCTTGTTTCTGATCCAAGGAGGTCCACAGGGCTGAACTGTTCCCATGGGGAGCAGGGTCAAGGTTGAATTGCATTTGTCTGGTTCCAAACTGAGGTGGTGTGGTGAGCAAATACAACGATGGTTGCAGGCCAGGTCTGTAACTGGGGAGCAATGTTTTATTTGTTCAGCATTCCCTCTATCATGTATTCTTTTTGCATATGGAGCCCTAAGTGGTTAGACCTTTTAATTTTCTACGTTAGGACGGCTTAATATCTATTTCATATCTATCTCAAAGTGAAAAAATAGCCATCCAGATCAAATTCTTTCACAGCCCATGTTTCCTGCAGGACACAAGCATTGTGCATTATGAGACATTCTGTCCAGTCCACATCAGATATATTCCAACTGACAAATTTTACCTTATGTTATGCCAATTAACAAGGACAGGTGAATTTAGGGGCATATTTATACTCCATTTGCACCAAAGTTGCATATTTTTTTTTACGAAACTTCGGCACAAAACTAATTCCATATTTATATTTTGACGTGAGACCCGTCTAACGTACAAATATTGGAGTTGGCACCATTTCTTAGATGCAAAAACCTACCTTACGTCACTGAGATGCAAGGCAGACTTTCCCACCTAAAAAATGGTGCTAACCGAATAGCTTCATATTTATCCCAGTGTTAAAATTACGCACAGGTGGGAGGACCAGGCGTTAGGGGACCTGTAGACCCATTTCCATGGTTAAACACCATGGAATGGGTCCACAGGTGCCCTCCCCAAGCCCCAGGAGCACCCCCACCCACACCAGAGGGATACCGGAGGATAGGGGACCCCATCCCAGGCAAGTAGGGTAATTATAGGTAAGTATTTTGTTTTTAATTAAAGCGCCATCGGGAGCCCAACTTGGGCCCCCCTGCATAGCACAGGGTGCAATGGCCATGCCCAGGGGACACTGGTCCCCTGTGCTGGCCACTGGGGTGGTGGGCATGACTCCTTTGTTTTCTAAGACAGGTGTCATGTGGTATGTATGGTTTAGCATCAGAAAATGATGCTAGGCTGGTTAGACGCATTGTTTTTTGCCTCTGACCAGCTGATTGTCATTTTTTGGTACAAAACTCCCTTCTCCCATACCACCACCCCCCCAGCTAACGTAATTTTTGTTTTAAGCTAGCCCACCCTTTGTGCCGACTTGTGGCATTCCACAAATGTGATGCCCTGCTGGCTCTCTGAAATGATGCAAGCCGGTGCTATACTTTTTGAAGCAAAACTGCGTTTGTGCAGTTTTGCATCAAAAAGTATAAATATGGGCCTAAATCTCTATAAAGGATGGCTGTTCTTGCGCAAATTAACAGGGTCAGAGGAGCTAGGGTAATTACTGCGACTGCATTGCTGATGTGTTTTTTCAGTTCGAACTGTGTTCAACTGCAAATGAATTAGAATATGTGTAGGCCATAGGATTTAGTGCTTTCCTAGAGCAATCCAAAACGGCAGGTAAAGACCCCAAATTTTAAATATTGATTTCATAGTGTATGTCTCCTTCAATAGCAAATCTGTCCCTTGTTCTCACTGATCCAGAGAGAGTCATTCTGGTATATTATTACGTAATGACTCGCATTGTTCAAAGTGTTGAAACCTATGGGCCAACTTTGACATTGCTACACTAGTATAAACATTTTTTAAACTAGTGTAGTAAATCCCACAATACAAATGTTGATGCTATTGTACTAACGACCGCCATGGTGCACTGTATCATAACTATTGCGCAACCATGGTGTTTTTATGTGCCAGTAGGGGGGGGGGCACAAATGAAGTGGTGCATCATAGCTGATACACCACTTTTTCTTAATATGGACCTTGGAATGTATGAGAACGTGATTACTGTTGATGAGTCTTACAAATGTAATCAAATCGATGTCCTTTGAATAAATAACTGTTCCAGAGACATGGAATTACAGATCGGAGGGGACAGTGCCTTGGCCTGTGTTGCAATGTTTAAAGTGGATAAATTAGCACATGAGGCTGCATTTGGATTAAGTGTCAATGGTACAGGTACACATTTTGTCTCTCTAAGTGCAGCGTGGCTTCTAACGTTTACTGTAGGCTGTAAATATGATACTTAGTTAAAGACAATCTGCAATTAAATGTACCCTTTTTATTTTGGCTCCTGTTGCTTGAACACTTTATTTTACTCCTATTTTGTGGTTTAGAAAGTGGGCTGATGATCACTCTGTTGTTTCCAATAAATATAGAGAAAAGGCACAGGTGTTTTTGCAGGTGATAAATTGCCTTTAATGATAATGGGTTCTTTGTTAGTCTCAAAATTATGATGCTTATTGTATATTGGTTCTTTGTACAGCTTTCCTAAGGAATATTTTCGCTGAAAGGGGATTGTGCTTGTTAAGTCCTCTCTACATGGTCTGAGTCATTTGGCATACAAGATTGACGGTATTCAGGCCCTCCCGTTGGGTTATTTCTATTGACCAAATTTTATTGTACACAAAACCCCACATTGCTAGCCGGGGGGTAAAGGTTGGTGCTTGAACAGTGGTGGGGTGTAATGTACCCACAGGAAATTGTTTTGAAACTCTTGAAGCCAATAACTCTTTTGATTGACTTTAACCTGTAAGAAGAAGGATCAAAGTTACCTACAGGCTTCTAAAGTGGATTGTGATCAGTCTGGGTATCATCATGTAACTTCGGTTATGCCTGAACCACCTAGGGTATATCAGGAAAGTTCAAATGTAGGTGGTCCAAATCAGCGCTTAATTTGTGAAAAGATAAGTGCCAGGCCCCTTGTCAGAATGCCTTTGCAGTTGAAACACCCATTGCCCCTGCCAACACAGCCAATTACAGTATCAACACGCTACTATCACACTTCTCCAAGTCTGACAATTCAGACTATTCCAGGCCCCAAAAGCTATAAGGACAGTGAAGATGGATTTCAAATTGTAATTCTGAAAATGCCACTTTTAGAAAGTTGCCATTTTCTTAGTTTAACCATTCTGTGGCTGTGCCTGTCTCTGAATATACATCTGAGGTTGGTGATATCTGGGCTTTGTGCATTCCCTATAGACAGTCACACACAATGGCAGCGTAGGTGTGACATAATGGGACTGAATGAACCATTAATTGGCTTGATGGGGGGTGGAACTTAGCACTGCCTCACTTAAACCTGAATGGGCTGTGTCCTAATCCCACACAAAGGGATGCATAACCCCCTATATTGAGAATGGAGCCAGGGAACGAAGGACATTTCAAAGGTCTCTCTTTGAAGTATCCCCCCCTTGAATGGCACTACTGGGTATAAGAACTGGACTTCTGACTCAACCAAATCAGTACTCTTCTGGACCTGAGGACGATCTGCCAGGAAGAAGGACTGCTGTGCTGCTGAAGAAACCGTCACTCTGCTGGCCTGTGATAGACTTTGTTGGACTTCTGCTCTGCTGTGTAGGCCCTGCTCCCTGCTGCCTTCTATGCATGGGAGTTAAAAGGACTGGACCTGCATCTGAACATCCCCAGAACCAAAGTTATTCCAAGGGCTTGCTGGCTTGCCTCACTTCTTAAGTCTCAGGGATATCAACGACTTCACTTCATCCTGCAACAGTACCTGAACTTTGCTTGCTTCAAGTCTTGCTATGTCAAGTGGTGCCAATCCAGTCATAGTCTCTTGGAAGTGGGTATAAAGTGATACAACTGCAAAATCCATGCATCACCATTGATATGCTGGTTGGAACCAATGCATTTCACTTCAACACCAATGCAGCACCACTGCTGCTGAGGACAAAGACATCTCATCGCCGGCTGCATAGCTAAAAAATGACGCATTGCCTACATCACTAAGAAACCACTGATGACTCATTTCAGATTGTGCACCTCAGAAGCGATGCATCACCTACATCCAGCAAGATCGGCGCTGATGCATCGCCTCCTCTGCTCCATGCATCGGGCCCAGTTGATGTACTTTTTCAGTGGGACAAGATTGGTCAGTGTATTCAACTCATGCTCCAACGCTGTCGGCCTGGCTTTTCAGATTTCAGCTGGCCTAGCACAACCAGATAGACCCTGTTGGCGCTTTATACTTTTAAGCACTATGTCGCATATTAATATTCAAAAATTCATATCTTGACTTCTACTTATTGGAGTTTTGTTATTTTTGTCTTGTGTTTTTAAGTACAGTAAGCACTATTTGCCTGACATGGTGTGGTGTATATGTGTAATGTGTTGTCACTGTTTTACTGTTTTAAGTTTTACCCAAATGCTTTATACCTTGCCTACTAAGTTAAGCCTGCCTGCTCTGTGCCAAGTTACCAGAGGGTGAGCACAGGTTAATTTATGGTATTTATTTGTCTTACCCTGACTAGTATTGTGGTTCCTGCTCGGGCAGGGTGCATACTTCTGCCAACCAGAAACCCAATTTCTAACAGTGATGAATTTTCCTTTTTGCCTTGCTCTTGATACCAGGGAGCAGATTCTATGACTTACCTATGTGAAAAAGTCCTCTGAGCAGCTGGGTAGACCAGAATAATGTTTAACTTCTTAATCAATAGTCCTCAAGTGCAAGACAGTAATAAAACAATCAAACTATAACTATGCAGATGTATCCACCTTTGTGGGGATTGAAACTTATTTAGGGCCTGATTCTGAGTTTGACTGTTGGACTGCCAGACCGGCATGTTGACGGTTTTAAAAAGATCCCCGCAATGGCAGTCCCCAGAATGCTGCATTATGAGTTATACAGGCAGAACCACCATTCGTTAAGCAAAAATGGCAGCCTACCAGCAGTGCAGCAGCTTGGATATAGGCGGTCTGACCTCCAGTGCTGTCAGTGCCACGACCAATGAGAAACATCATGAACAACACGTTGGGAACAACGCAGACGTTTCCCACACAAGCGCAAGCAAGCTTGCTGTAATAACTCATGGCTTTTTTTCTGCCTTAACCACGAATGTGCTGAACTACGCATATGCATGGTTAAGGCAGAGAAAAAGGCCGAGTGGATCAGGAGAGGACACTCAGGTAAGTGGGGTTAGGGTAGTTTTTAGGAGTGGGGTGGATAAAGGGCTTGGGGTGGTTGGCATATTTTTTTTAGGGGTGGAGGTTGGGTTGTGTTTGGGATATTTTTTAAGGGTAGGGCTTAGGGTGGGGGTCGCGCAGGGATGGTGTAGTTTTTAAGGGTGGGCGTGGATAAAGATCTTGGGGTGGGGGAGTTGGGTTATTAGTTTTTCAGGGGTGAGGGTGAGGGAATGTTAAGGGTTTATTTTAGGGTGGATAGGGAGGGAGCGCAGTCAGGTAAGTGGGGCTAGGGCAGAGTTGGGGGTAGTTTTTAGGGGTGGGGTAGATTAAGGGCTTGAGGTAGGGGTTGGGCTATTTTTTTTTTAGGGGTGGGGTAATTTTGCTTTTAGGGTGGGTGGGGGAGTCGGGGTAGTTTTGTTTTTAGGGGCGGGGTGGGGGGTTGAGGTAGCTTTGCTTTTAGGGGAGGGTTGGGATAGTTTTATTTTTAGGGTGAGTGGGGTTTGGTTGTTTTTAGGGCAGGTGGGGGGGTTGGGGAAGGTTCTAGGGCTCAGGGTGGGTGGGGTGATGGGGTAACTTTGTTTTTAGGGGCAGGTTGGGGATCCGGGTAGTTTTGTTTTAGGGGCCAGGTGGGGGGGTCAGGGTAGTTTTGTTTTTAGGGGTGGGGTGGGGAGGTCCAGGTAGTTTTGTTTTTAGCGGCAGGGTGTTGGTTGTTTTTAGGGTGGGTTGGGGTCAGAAGGTTTTAGGGCTCAGAGTGGGTGGGCGGTTTTGGGGTAGTCCTGTTTTTAGGGGTGGGGTGGGAGTAGGGGTAGTTTTGTTTTAGGGGCAGGTGAGTTTAGGGTAGTTTTGTTTTTAAGGTGGGGGTCAGCCTAGTTTTGTTTTTAGGGCTGGTGGGTGGGTCTGGGTAATTTTGTTTTTATGGCGGGTGGGGGGTCAGGGTAGTTTAAGTATTAGGGGTGGGGCACTTTTGGACCTTAGGGTGGGTGGGGGGGTTGGGTAGTTTTGTTTATAGGGGCAGGGGTGAGGGGGCTAGGGTAGTTTTGTTTTTAGGGACAGTGGTGGGGGGTCAGTGTATTTCTTTTTAGGGCCAGGGGTGTGGGGGTCGGGGTAGTTTTGTTTTTAGTACGGGTGGGGGGTCGGGCTAGTTTAAGTATTAAGGGTGGGGTACATTTGGGCCTTAGGGCGGGTGGGGGGTTGGCATGATAGAACCATGCATGCCGTTCCCATACATGCCTTTACTAGGTATGCTTTCACAACAAAAAATCATTGTAAAGGTATGCGTGGTAAAGTCATGCGTGGTGACAATGTGGTCTTTGTTCTCAACGCATTGTTAAGGCAGACGTGGTTCTGCATGCGTTGTTCCATCATATATTCACGGCAAATCAATGACCATATTACAAACATATAGTCACTGTAGCCGTCCCCTCACGGCAGTCAGCCAATGGCGGTTGACCACGGCAGTTCGGGGTAAGCAAAATAACATACATGTGCACCTTGGATTAATTAAAAAACAACACATCTGACACACTTTGGACCAGTGAACACACCTGCAAAGGACACTATGGCCCTCATTACAACCCTGGTGGTAAATTCTGCTTACAGCTGTGCAGAAGACCACCAACATACTGCTGCGGCTGCGGAATTCCGCTACAGGTATTATGACCCACAGCCCGGAATCTGCCACAATACAAACACCGACACAATTGGCGATAACAACAAGAATACGCCCACACTTTCACAACCCACGAATCAACATGGCGATCTTTCAACCGCGGTAATCCACTGGCGGTACACACCACCACTCTCAAAATACACACACATATACAAAACACAATCACATTGGACAATTCAAAATACACGCACCTGATACACATACACACACCACACCCACACACCCAATCCAATATAAAGCACACACCCACATCACCCACAAACCCTTACTACTAGAAATTTGAAAGCAGGCCAGAGAGAGACACTACCTAAAACAACACCAGCATCCTCAGACACACAACACCATCACTTGCACAATATCCACGCACCTCAAACAACACACACCAACACACACCCTCACACATCACTAAAGACACCACCTCACACATCACCCACACCACACCATGGCTCCTCAACGACACCCCAGGTTTTCTGAGGAGGAGCTCAGGGTCATGGTGGAGGAAATCGTCCGGATAGAGCCACAGCTATTCGGGTCACAGGTGCAGCAGACATCCATTGCAAGGAAGATGGAGCTATGGCACCGAACTGTCAACAGGGTAAAGGCAGTGGGACAGCATCAAAGAACTAGGGATGACATCAGAAAGAGGTGGAATGACCTACGGGGGAAGATCTGTTGCGTGGTCTCCAGACACCAGATTGCTGTACAGAAGACTGGCGGTGGACCCCCACCTCCTCCCCCACAACTAACAACATGGGAGGAACAAGTCTTGGCAATACTGCATCCTGAGGGCTTCGCAGGAGTAGCAGGAGGACTGGACTCTGTTGAGGCAAATCTTTACTACCTTATCCCCCACCCCACATGCCTGCATGCCATCACATACTCCCACCCTTACCCTCACACCCATCACCCCAACAACCCACAGATACCCCACCAACACAATCCACACATCCCAAAACCATGCCCTGCATGTAACACCAATGCATGGACACCCATCACCCAAGCATGTCCAGTACAGAGATTCACTCATGGCCCAAAATCACCAATCACACAAGGACCAAGCCAATAATGCAAGCACTGGAGTAGATGGTCAACCACCCATTGCACACAATGGCACACACAGATACAATAATTATGGATTTACACCCCAACAGGACCTCTACCCAACGTCACCGGACAGGAGGTGCCAGGCATATCCAGGATCAAGATGACCAGCCCGGCCCATCTGGGACCTCCGGACAGTCGGTTCCCCTGACACTGTCACAAGCCACCACAGAGCATCCCCCCTCAGGAAATACCAGCACAGCACCCACCCAGCGGGCCACTCCCTCTGTCCCCAGGACACGTCAATCAGCAGTGTGTCCACCACTACAGGGAACCCAGGTAAACCTACCAACCCAAGAAAATCAGGGACCTGGGGGCAGTGGCAGTGGGCACACGGTTCAGGGGGCAGAGGCACAGGATAACAGGGAAACTGGGAGGACTGCTGTGCGACAGGGGGAGGACACGCCCAGGGAACCCACTCTCCACGAGGCACTCTCCAACATCATGGGAGCTTACCATAATTCCCAGGAGACGATGGCAACGGTACTGGACAAGTTTCAGGAGACCCAGCGGCTGCAGGAGGAACACTACCTTGGGATCAGGGAGGACTTGAAGTCCATTAACAGCACCCTGGTCACCTTTGCAGGGATGCTGGCAGACCTTGTCAACACCAGGAGGGACACAGTGGCACAACAAGGGGCCCCTGACACTATCCTGGACAATGAACAGCCCTTCACCTCCACCGTTGCTAGCAGACCGGAGGCAACGCCAAAGGAACAACAGGACACCAGCACCCCACCCCCTGCAGATGGAGAACCACCCCGCAAACGGTCCCTGAGATCTAGGAACAAGGCAGAGAATATTGCCAAGACCCCGCCAGGAAATGAGACCCCCCTGAATGTCACCCTTCTGTCCCACTGTGTCACCCTGTCCACCTTAAACTGCCATTGCTCCACTTCCTATGCCCCTTTGGACAATGCACCCGTGAAACAAATAGACTGGACTCTGCCATGGACATTCCTCCACCATCCCCCCAGCCCATTTTACAACCCCCTCCACTTATTAGCACAAGAATAAACACACTTCAATCACACAACAATCTGGAGTCAGTCTGTGCTTTCACAAGTGTGTAATTGCAATAACTATGGAATATAGCAATGTCAATTTACTTGTTCAAATACCAATGTAACACTGCTGCAGGCCAGCAGTAAACATAGCAGAGGGCACAAAGTGGGACCCAGATCTGTGAAATGGAAAGTCAAAGTGACAAGTCAGGGTCCCTACACTAAATGAAAATGAAAAACTTATGCTAGTTCCAACAATAGTATGAGATGTGGGAAGCAGTGACATCTTCTTACCTGTGTCTCACTGGAAGTATTGCATGATGATGTTGTTTCTGTTGTCGATATCCTCTTCTTCTGCCTCCTCTTCTTCACTGTCCACAAGACCACCATCTGGCCCATCCTCCTGCAGAAAAGGCACCTGGTGTCGCAAAGCCAGGTTGTGCAGCATACAGCAGGCCACGATTATCTGGCACACCTTCTTCGGTGAGTAGTATAGGGAACCACCTGTCAGATGGAGGCACCGAAATACGGCCTTCAGGAGGCCGAAGGAGCGTTCGATCACCCTCCTAGTTCGCCCATGTGCCTCATTGTAGCGTTCCTCTGCCCTTGTCCTGGGATTCCTCACTGGGGTCAGTAGCCATGACAGGTTTGGGTAACCAGAGTCACATGCAAATGTCGAGGGACAACTGTTAGACACACACTAACCCTTAGGGACAGCCCCAAACCCAGACACCTATGTCAACTGTTTTGGGACCTTGGCCTCACCTATTAGCCACACACAGTGCCTCTGGAGTTGGCCCATCACATAAGGGATGCTGCTATTCCTCAAAATGTAAGCGTCATGCACAGAGCCAGGATACTTGGCAATCACATGGGAGATGTACTGGTCTGCCAAACACACCATCTGCACTTTCATAGCTCTTCCGGTTCCTGTACACCTGTTCATTTCTGCGGGGGGTACAAATGCCACATGTGTACCATCAATGGCACCAATGATGTTGGGGATATGTCCCAGGGCATAAAAGTCACCTTTCACTGTGGGCAAATCCTCCACCTGAGGGAACACGATGTATTTGCGCATGTGTTTCAGCAGGGCAGACAACACTCTGGACAACTCATTAGAGAACATTGGTTGGGACATCCCTGATGCCATGGCCACTGTTGTTTGAAAAGACCCACTAGCCAGGAAATGGAGTATAGACAGGACCTGTACTAGAGGGGGGTTCCTGTGGGATGGCAGATAGCTGACATCAGGTTCGGGTCCAACTGGGCACACAGTTCCTGGATTGTTGCACGATCAAGTCTGTATGTGACCAGGATGTGTCCCTCTTCCATTGTCGAAAGGTCCACCAGGGGTCTGTACACTGGAGGATGCCGCCATTTCATCACCTGCCCCAGCGGACGTGCCCTATGGAGGAGAACAGCGAGCAGAGAGTCATCCAACACTGAGGTATCACAATGTCTTATTTTCAGAAACATTATTAATCCGCAATGTACCGGTATCTGTCTATATTCCGGCCTAGATAGATGTGACGCAGTTAACATCCATCCCATGTGGCCTCCTGAAATGGTGGCTGCCTGACCTGTAAGGTGGGACAAGGGGATATGAGGTAACTGCGCTGGCGTTGCACACCGTTGCGCTGGGCGGTCGAAGACCGCAGCACAATTCTGCTTTGGTTAACATTGGGCCCTATGGGTCCGAGGAGCTAATGACGATGTACGCCGGCGGTGACGGTATGCACTGCCGCAGATGTGACCGCCATTTTCTGTCTGTTCCCTCACTTGATACCTGACCTTCAACAGGAGAGGACCTACACTGCAAATGCTGCTGAGACCTCAGTCTGGAAGTGGCGATGGCTCATGTGTCTGGGGAAAGGGCCCCTGCCTTCACTTCGGAGGAGTTGGAGAAACTAGTGGATGGGGTCCTCCCCCAGTACACACAACTGTACGGTCCTCCAGACAAACAGGTGAGTACACTGTGAGCATGCTGCATGGGCAATGCCTGTTTTGAGTGGTGTGGATGGAAGATACATGGGTGGGGGGGCTGAGGCCTGCATGTGCGGATGGTGAGTGTATGTGCGTCAGGGCAAGGGTGGGAACTGGGGGGCAATGAGTATGACGGTCCGGACGGGTAAGTAATTTCCTTTCCCCCTGTACCATTCCTCTAGGTCAGAGCCCACCAGAAGAAGGGGATTTGGCGTGCCATCGCCAAGGAAATCTGGACCCTGGGGGGGCTACCACAGACAGAGCACCCACTGCCGTAAAAGATGGGAGGACCTGCGCCGCTGGAGCAAGAAGACAGCGGAGGCCCAGCTGGGGATGGCCTCCCAAAGTGGGAGGGTTGCCTGTCGCACCATGACCACCCTGATGTTCCGGATCCTGTCGGTGGCCTATCCAAAGTTGGATGGGCGCTTGAGGGCATCACAGCAGCCACAAGGAGATGAGTACACTCTCACTCAGCTGACTCTGCACGCATTCCTAGGTGTCTGAGGGGGAGGTGGGCAGTGGATTCCCCTAGGCCAGGGCGAAGTTGGTAGGCAAGGTCCCTTGTGAGGCAGGCTATGTGGCACCCCAACCCCACCAGTGGTAAGAGCCATCTACACCTAGTCAGGCTCCTGTGACTTCCAGGTGTCCAGCAATTGGTCTTAGGCCTCGTAACCCATGGTCAACTGAAATTTCTTGGAAATGTTAGTGCATGGAGTAGTGCAGAGGGCTGCTCCATGTGTGTTGTGTCCGCCAACGGTAGTGATGTTGCATGCACTGAACCTGTCTTTCTTCTGTCTTCCCCCCCTTTTTGTGGTCTCCCTGTTCTTGTGTGCAATAGCATCATCAGGCAGAGGAGCCTTGGCACCGGAGCAGGAGGGAGCTGCAACCCACTTGGCCCTGGAGGGCGAAACAACAGAATCTGAATCCAACAGTGACGGAGGGTGAGGGGAGCTCCACGGCAGGGACAGGAACAAGCAGCAGTGACAGCGACTCCTCTGAAGGGAGCTCCCTTGCGGTGGCGGGCACCTCAGTGCCCACAGCCGCCACCCCCCCTACCAGCACCGCCCTCCCAGCAGCCCCTCAGCGTGTGTCCTGTGCCTGCTCACCCAGGAGGATGGGAATCTTCTTTGCCCCAGGCACCTCAGGCCCTGCCCCAGTCAGCCCTGCTGCCATCAGGAGGCTATTGACCTCCTGAGATCCCTCACTGTTGGGCAATCTACCATTGTGAATGCCATCCAGGGTGTAGAGAGGCATTTGCAACAAACAAATGCATACCTGAAGGGCATTCATTCTGGGCAGGCAGCCCAACAGAGAGCATTTCAGGCTCTGGCCTCAGCACTGATGGCAGCCATTGTCCCTTTGTCTAGCCTCCCCCCTCCAACTTCCTCCACCCAGACCCTATCCCCTGTACTTCAGCCTATCCCAAGCACACCATCAGACCAGCATGCACACTCATCAACACACAAGAGTGGACATGGCAAACATAAGCACCACACATCCCAAAGGCACTCACCCAAGCACCATCCCATGCAGACACAGCAACATCCATTGCCTCCACTGTGTCCCTCTCCTCAATGTCCTCCTCCTCCCTCCCTGTCTGGTCTCCACTCACACCTGCATGCACTACATCCTCAGCTACTGCGTCCATCACCAGCACGCCCATCACCACACACTGCTCACGTGCACTCACCACCCCCACTACCATTCACACATCCCCAGTGTCCTCTCCCAATGTGTCAGTGAGCCTTCCTCCCAAAGTGCACAAATGCAGGCACACACCCACCCAACAGCCATCCACCTCACAACAGCCTCCGGCCCATGCACCTTCACCCAAATTCAGCAGACGTGCACCTCCTACAACCACTGCCTCTACCTCCACTCCCAAACCCCCTCCATCTTCCCATCCCAGTGTGTCTAAAAAACTTTTCCTGACAAACCTTGACCTCTCCCCTTCACCCCCCGTCCTTCCCCTAGGGCCAGGCTTTCCAGGTCCCAGCCCAGCACCTCAGCCACCAAATCCCCAGGCACAGTGGTGCCAGGAACTGCGGGGTCATCGAGTGCGCCACACATCAGGGCTGCCAGTGTGCCACGTAGCGAGGGCAAAGACATTCGGCCACCTGAGAAGGTGAAAAAGGTGCCCACATCCCAGAGGGAGAAGCTGAGTAACCAGCCACCAAGGGCTCAGCAAAAATTAAAGGGTATAGTGGCAAGACAACTGCGGCACCATCAAAGCTGGGGAAGGGCCAAAAGCTGAAGAGCAGGTCAGGAGAGGGCATGGTGGCACCGACTGAGGGACCAGTGTCACACTTTCTGTCCACGACCACACCAACCTGTACGGCGGCGAACACTGCTAGCTGCCCTGCTACCACAACCGCCACCTGCACCGCCACCTCTACCGTAACCTGCACCGCCCCCGGCATGTCTACAGCCTCAACGACAGTCCCCAGCCTCTTTCCCAGTGGTCAGCCGTCCGAGGCTGCAGGAGACGTCCTGCTATGTCCCTCAGCAGGTGCTGACCCATGCACCGTCGCCAGCACCACCGCAAGCACCGCCGCAACAGACACCCCCGCAAGCACCGCCGTGACAGACACCGGCGCAAGCACCGCCACCTGCACCACCCCCAGCATGTCTACAGCCTCAGCGACAGTCCCCAGCCTCTTCCCCAGTGGGCAGTCGTCCGAGGCTGCAGGAGACGTCCTGCGGTGTCCCTCTGCATTGCTGACCCATGCAACAGACATTGCTGCAAGCACCACCACCGGCCTGCAGCATCCTCGCACACAGGCACCACTGCTGACATGGCTACCATCCCCAGTGTTCAGTCGTATGAGGCTGGAGGAGAGTTCATGGACCCTCCGCAGCTTCCATGAGGCATTTCGTCCATCACTGTTTGCACCTGCAGGTGGAAGGCACAGTCTGAGCAGTGTGGGGTATGTCGCTGCCTCCATGGCGTATCATGCTCCTGAATCTCGCAGGTCTCGTGGCACACACACCCAGGTGAGGGAATTGTACCAGCCACACTGCACGTGGAGCACTCTGGGCACCAGGCCTCCTCCAGAACCAGTGAAGAAAGGCATCCACTACCTCAGTCCTTGGCAGGATGAAGCAATCTGGGCACCAGGCCCCCTCCAGAACCAGTGGAGTATCACTTCCACTACCTCAGTCCTTGTCAGGATGAAGCACTCTGGGCACCCGGCACCCTCCAGAACCAGTGGAGTATCACATCCACTACCTCAGTCCTTGGTAGGATGAAGCACTCTGGGCACCACGCCCCCTCCAGAACCAGTGTAGAAAGGCATCCACTACCTCAGTCCTTGGCAGGATGAAACACTCTGGGCACAAAGCCCCCTCCAGAACCAGTGGAGACTGTTATCCACTTGAGAGACTGTGGCTTTGCACTACCCAGGACAAAGCAGTGGGCAACCCACCCACTGGAGAGACTTGTGAGACTGTGGCTTTGCACTCCCCAGGATAAAGCAGTGGGCAAACCACCCACTGGAGAGACTTGCGAGACTGTGGCTTTGTACTCCCCAGGGTAAAGCAGTGGGCAAACCACCCACTGGAGAGACTTGTGAGACTGTGGCTTTGCACTCCCCAGGATACTTCAATGGGCATGGAGCCCCCTCGTGCAGCAGTGGCGTTGTGCATTCATCAGGCTGAGGTGCTCCCCCTCCCCCTGAGGTGTCTGTATATTTTCAATCTGATGCCCCAGCAGTGTTCTCTCTGTTTCCAGTCAGGTATCATGTGTGGGCCTCGACCATGCATTTTGGGCCCATTGGTCCATGGACAATAACTAGTACACTATCCGCACATATGTAGTTGGTGTACATATTTGTATATACTGAATTTGGACGTTGACTAATGGATTTTTAACTATTACAATGGTTACAATCATTTCCTTTTGTCTTTGCATTCTTCCAGGGGGTGGTGGTGTGTATATGTAATGTTGGTGCATGTATTTGTGTGTATGTTGTTGTGTGTGAGGGTGAGGTTGGGGGTGTTGCATGTTGCTTGTGTGTGTTACTCTCTTTCCTTCCCCCCTTCCCTGTGTTGTAGGTGCAGTACTCACCGTGTTCGCCGCCGCAGTTCGTACTCCTGGTAGAAGAGGAGGTAAACCAACATGGGCAGTATGTGTAGTTAGGGATCCATGGCATCCTGGTTCCTCGTTGGGTGTCAAGAGGTGAGTGTTTTCCCTTCTGTGTACTGTTTCCGCCGTGCTTTTGATAGCGTTGGTTCCACCCCGGAAAAGGTGGTGGATAGGCCTCTTGTGATACAGTGGGCGATACTTTGTCTCCCGCCTGTCTGTTGGCGGTGTCCGCCGTGCTGTTTGTTTCTACCGCCGTGGCGGTCGGAGTGTTAAAGTGGCTGTCTATGTTGGCGATTTCCACCACGGTTGTAATCCCATTTTTTTCGGCCTGCCTGTTGGCGGTATTACCGCCGCTTTAACCCCGACCGCCAGGGTTGTAATGAGGGCCTATAAAACACACTGCTTCACAGACCACAATCATTGCATTTCCGCTACAGCACAGCAAGATACACCACACATCTTGTTATCCATTTTTTGTCATAAGGCAGCCCTTTTTTCCCCATCCCATTTTACACCCTTCATACTCATCACTATTTTCTCCCAGTATTCACTTGTCATGTTCAGTTAGCCACTGTCACCCTCTTTAATCTCCAGTCATGTCAAAAACCCATGATTTTCAGAGGAGGAGTTGAGTGTCATGGTGCATGAAATCATTCGAGTAGATCCACAGTTGTTTGGCACCCAAGTCCAGCACAAACCTCTCAGTAGGAAAAATAAATGTGGGACAGGATAGTCAACAGAGTGAATGCAGTAGGCACCACCCTGCACACAAGGGAGAAGATTAGGAAGAGGTGGAATGACCTCAGGGGCAAGGTCCGTTCGTTGGTCTCCAGGTACCAGCTGTAGGTCATGAAGACTGGTGGTGGCCCTCCCAATGCCCCATTACAACTCTTTCCCTGGGAGTAGAAGGTCTTGGTCATCCTGCATCCTGCATCCTGAGGGCTTGACAGGAATACCTGGGGGAGTAGAGTCTAGTAAGTTACAATACAAAAACTGTCACAAAATGTCAATGTCAGGCATGCCCACAGCTCAGCTATTGCCACTGTCTTGTTCATGTACCTCACCAACATTCAATACCCAGAGTATCTGAGATTTAATACTGTCAGCCTGTATAATTGTATCCAACATCACAACTGCCAAGGTCCCTCACATATCATATGTGTAAATGGTACCTGGAAATTCCACAATAACAAAAGCACATTCCAGGATTCACAGTATGTCCCAAAAATTAAACTTATGTACAAACCTAAATGCAGACTGCATACAGATATGTAATACCAAACATTTGTAAAATGTGTTGGGAAGTAGATGGAATGACCTGACTGCAATTCCTTGCAGGCCCTGTTTCTGTACCTCCAACCACCAGCACAGTAGTCCCTTGTTCAAAGCCCCCTTTTTGTGAACCCACAAATGATGTGTACTCGCCTAGTAGGATACCATTTGTACAGTGTGTATAGTAGAGAGAGTGACCTGACTGCAACTCCCAGCAGGCCCAGCACAGTGGTCACTTGTCCAAATACCCTTGCTTGTGAACTCACAATTGAATTGTACCTGCCTGGGGGATACTATTTGTCAAGTGTTGGAGAGTAGAGATAGTGAACTGACTGCAACTCCTAGGAGGTCATGGTTTAGTAGCTCCAACCACCAGCATTGTGGTCACTTATCCAAATACCCCTGTTTGTGAAATTCCAAATTAAGTGTACTCACCTCAGAGGGTAATATTTGTATAGTGTGTGTAGTAGAGAGAATGACCAGTCTGCAACTCCCAGCAGGCCCTGTTTATCTAACTCCAACCACCAGCACAGTGGTCACTTGTCAAAATATCATTGTTTGTGAACTCCCAAATGAAGTGTACTCACCTGGGGGGATACCATTTGTATAGTTTTTGCAAGTAGTGGTGGTGACCAGGCTGCAACTCCAAGCAAGCCTTGTTTCTGTAACTCCAACCACGAGGATAGTGATCACTTGTCCAAATACCCCTGTTTGTGAACTCCCAAATTAAATTGTGTACTCCCCTGGGAGGATACCATTTGTATAGTGTGTGTAGTAGAGAGAGTGACCTGACTGCAACTTCCAGCAAACCCTGTTTCGGGAACTCCAACCACCACCACAGTGTTCACTTGTCCAAATACGCTTGTTTGTGAACCTACAATTCAAGTATACTCACTTGAGGAGATACCATTTGTCAAGTGTTGGGAAGTAGAGAGAGTGATGTGACTCAAACTCCCAGCATGGGCTATTTCAGTAACTACAACCACCAGCACAGTGGTCACATGTTCAAATACCCCTGTTTGTGAACTCCCAAATGTAGTGTACTCACCTGGGAGGATACCATGTGTATAGTGTGTGTAGTAGAGAGAATGACCAGTCTGCAACTCCAAGTAGGCCCTGTTTCAGCAATTCAAACCACCAGCACAGTGATCACTTGTCCAAATACTCTTGTTTGTGAACTCACAATTGAAGTGTACTCACCTGGAGGGGATACCATTTATCAAGTGTTGGGGAGTAGAGAGAGTGACCTAACTGCAATTCCCAACAAGCACTGTTTCTGTAATTCCAATCACCACCACAGTGGTCACATGTCCAAATACCAATGTTTGTGAACTCCAAAATTATGCGTACTCACCTAGGAGGATACTAAATGTATAATGTGTGTATAGGAGAGAAAGTGACCAAACTGCAACTCCCAGCAGGTCCTGTTTCTGTTACTCCAACCAAAAGCAATCCAATCTCTTTTCTAAATCCCCCTGTTTATGAATTCACAATTGAAGTGTACTTACCTAGTGAGATACCATTTGTATAGTGTTGGGGAGTAGAGGAAGTGACCTGACTGCAACTCCCAGCATTCACTGTTTCTGTAACTCCAACCACCAGCACAGTAGTCACTTGTCCAAATACCCCTGTTTGAGGACTACCAATTGAGGTGTACTCACCTGGGAGGATTCTATTTGTATAGTGTATGTAGTAGAGATAGTGGCCTGACTGCAAATCCGAGCAGGCCCTGTTTCAGTAACTCCAAACACCAGCCCAGTGTTCACTTGTCCAAATAACCCTGTTTGTGAATTCTCAATTGAAGTGTACTCACCTGGGAGTAATCAAGATACAGATCATGTTCAAATCAGAGATGGGTCTGTCTACCTAGCTCCTTCTTGACTTGCTAAATGAAGATGAAACTATTGAGAATAAGAATGCCACCTTACCCAGTGTGTACAACAAGTATACCTAAGTACTCAAGCTGCATCACCAGATTGGTAGCAGCAACAGCAGACACGTTGACATAGTCAATAGCACATGATGACTCGAGTCCTGTGTTTGCCTGCCTTCTACTCACCTAGGCCTCTAAATGGTCAAAGCCATATCCTGCCTGTTAGAAATGGTGTGTTTGGTTGGCACTCAGGTTAGCCTCTGTTCAAGCAAGGACCCTCACTCTAGTCAGGGTAAAGGAGAATCACCCTAAGTTAACCCCCTTGGTAGCTTGGCACAAGCAGACAGGCTTAACTTCAGAAGCAATGTATAAAGTATTTGTGCCAACACACACAATAATACAGTGAAACACTACAAAATGGACACCACACCAGTTTACAAAAATAGTAAATATTTATCTAAATCAAGCAAGACCTAAACGACAATAATCCAACATACACAAGTCAAGATATGAATTTTAAAAAGAATAAGAGTTTTAATCCTTGGAAAACAGTGAGAATGCTGTTGTTACACCTGGGTAGCATCAATAATAAAGCTGCACGGACGAGAGTGCGTTGAAAAAGGCCAGTGATGAGTTGATTTCTCACTCGCAAGCGAGACCGAGCATCGTTCCTCCTCTGGTCGGGTCGGCGTGCATATTTTCTTCTCTCCTGCAAGAGAGCAATGCGTCGATTCCCAGACAGGCACCTCGGGTCCGGGCAGGCTTTGCTTGGATTCTTCACGGCCAGCGATTTTGCATTGAAATCCGGTTCCACGGTTGCTGTGTGGGGCTTGCGCTGTTAACAGCAGTCGCTGCAGGTGTTGCGCATTGTTTCTCCACCGCAATGTGTCAGTCCCCCAGCCACAATGCATGTGAAGCATCGATTTTAGCCATGAGGCCGGCAGCGTGTCGTTTATCAGCTGTGTTGCAAGTGGTGCATTGAAAGTTTCCCCTCACTGCGGACTTTGCATGAATTTTTGTCCTTTTCTGCCTGCTTCACCTTTAAAGGGCCCAGAGACAGGTCAGGGCACCACTTGGCAGGGCAGGACTGTCAGCAGAGAGTCTAGGTGCTGGCAGAGAGAAGTCTTTGATGTCCCTTAAACTTCAACAACTCGAGCCAAGCTCAGTTCAAGCCCTTGGAGGTTCTTCACAAGTGGGAAGTCACAAAAAAGTCAGTCTTCGTCCTCTCTCAGGCCGAAGCGGCTACTGTAGGCCAACCCACCAAAGCACAGTGCAAAGGGCAGTACTCCACCTCCAGCTCTTCTTGCGGCTGAGGTTCCTCTTGGTTCCAGAAGTAATCTTGAAGAAAGCCTGGGGTTTTGGGTCTACTACTTATACCCCTTTCTGCCTTTAAAGTAGGCAAACTTCAAAGGAAAGTCTCTCTTGTTTGTGAGATCCTGCCTTGCCCAAGCCAGACACACACCAAGGGGTTGGAGACTGCATTGTGTGAGGGCAGGCACAGCCCAATCAGGTGCAAGTGATTACTACTTGCCTCCCCTCCAACCCAGATGACTCATCAGGATAAGCAGTCTAAACCCCAGCACCCTTTGGGTCACTGTCTAGAGGAGATTCACAAACAGCCCAGCTGTCAAACTGACCCAGACATGTAATCCACAAACAGGCAGAGTCACAGAATGGTTTTAGCAAGAAAATGCATACTTTCTAAAAGTGGCATTTTCAAACTAACAATCTAAAAACCAACTTTACTAACAGATGTATTTTTAAATTGTGAGTTCAGAGACCCTAAACTCAATATTTCTTTCTGCTCCCAAAGGGAAACAACGCTTTAATAACATTTAAAGGCAGCCCCCATGTTAACCTATGAGAGAGATAGGCCTTGCAACAGTAAAAACTGAATTTGGCAGTATTTCACTGTCAGGACATGTAAAACACATAAGTACATGTTCCACCTTTAACATACACTGCACCCTGCACATGGGGCTACCTAGGGCCTACCTTAGGGGTGCCTTACATGTTTAAAAAGGGAAGGATTAGACCTGGCAAGTGGGTACACTTGACAAGTCAAATTGGCAGTGCAAGACTGCACACACAGACACTGCAGTGGCAGGTCAAAGACATGTTTACAGGGCTATTAATGTGGATGGCACAATCAGTGCTGTAGGCCCACTAGTAGCATTTGATTTACAGGCCCTAGGCACCTCTAGTGTACTTTACTAGGGACTTACAAGTAAATCAAATCTGTCAATAAGAAATAAACCAATCAAAAATACAATTTACGCAAAGAGCATATGTACTTTAGCACAGTTTAACAGTGGTAAAGTGAACAGAGTCATAAAGCCAACAAAAGCAGGTCAGAAAAAATAGGAGGAAGGAGGCAAAAAGATTGGGGATGACCCTGCAAAAAGGGACAGCTCCAACACTGCATCTCCACTGTGTTGGCTGCACATGTGGTAAAATTCATTTTCAGGCCATCTTCCAAAGTGCAAATGATTCACCCATCTCATCAGCTGTTTGAGTCAAACTGGGTTGGTGTACTTCACATGTCATGTCAAATCACCCAATACAATGGTTACTTTGCACAATTGGATTACCTGCAGCTTACTTTTTTCCAAGGTCTCTGCTACTGTAATTCTAAACCTTTCGAGGTAGATGAACCAATTCAACCAGTAACAATATAACTTTTACATCAATAGGTGGATTTGTCAGTGGGCACACGAAGGCCACAGAACACACTACCATTACCCCCCTGGATGAAGCCCTCAGTGATGACAACACTCCTGGACTTCTGGACATGGAGAACGGTTCTGGCTGATCTGGGCAACCTGGTCAGGTGGCAACAGCGAGACTCACTGTGCCCACAATATCATGTTCCAGCCCTGTTCCATCAATGTCACAGGAAACCATTCACCCTCCAAACTGTGTCCCTAGCACAATGTCCACCATATTGTGCCCCCCAGTCTGGGATTCTGAGTTGCAGCGCAAAACTTCAGAGAACGAGGGTCCAGGAACAAGTTGGAGAGGGCACCCTGTGACAAGGGCACAGGCCCATGGGGTAGGGTACATGGGAGGGATGTTGTGAGTCAGCGGGGTGAGGACACTGGAGCTACCCTTGGCCTGGCCACCATCAGCCATGTCTTGGGTATCTATCAGGAGTCCCAAGGCGTGATGGGCCAGATGTTTTGACGGAACTCTGAGAAATCAAGCAGCTACAGAGAGACATGCATAGTGACATACGTGAACAAATGGAGGGCCACAATTCCAGCATGACCTCCTTAACAGGGGTGTTGAGAGACATACACATAACCTTGAGCAGGGGTTTTCAATACCAGTCTACTGTTTCCTTTGCCTCATCAACAGCAGGCCCATCAGCATCGGCAGCAGCCACAGGAAGGGAGGCCCTGCCTGAAGTACAACCAGCCACACACACCCCACCTCTATAGCAGCTGATCTCCTCCGCAAGCAGGGACATCCAGGAAAGAATGCAGGAGTTGCAGACAGCAAGACACCCACCACTGCCTGCAACAACCCTCTTCCTTAAAGACCTCCTCTGGTGTGTTACACCTTCACTTTGTGGACTGATCCTGAACCACCTTCCATTTCCAAAGGTAGGAGTATTCTAGTCTTTCAACTTCCGATGGCATGGCATCTACTCCAATGATTTCATTCACCATGACTGACCCTTCATATTGCTTGATTCATGCCACGTATATTTTCTGTTTGTCATAGCTTCACAATAAAATTACCCATCACTGATTCATTGGCCCTCATTACAACCTTGGCGGGCAGTGGAGGCTGCCCGCCAAGGTTGTACCGCCGAGCGTCCGCCAATGTGGCCACACTCCCGCCGGCCCCATTTTGACATCCCGGCTGAGCCGGCGGGGATGTCGGCCGCAACATGGGAGCCAGCTTCTAAAGGAGCCGGTGGTGTTGCGGCAGTGCGACGAGTGCAGCTGCACCCGTCGGGCTTTTCACTGTCTGCTGTGCAGACAGTGAAAAGCAGTGTAGGACTGTGCCTGGGGGCCCCTGCACTGCCCATGCCAAGTGCATTGGCAGTGCAGGGGTCCCCAGGGGCCACACGACTCCCCTTCCCACCAGCCTTTCCATGGCAGTCTCTACCGCCATGGACAGGCTGGCGGGAAGGGGACTTGTAATCTCCTGAGCAGCGCTGGCCTGGAGGATTAAAACCACCGGGACAACCATGGCGGTAAACCGCCGGTCCCGGCGGTGAGACCGCGGCGCTTCCGCCATGGTCATAATCCGCAAGATTGTACTGCCAGCCAGTTGGCGGTACAATTGCCAAAACAGCCCTGGCGGTCTTTGACTGCCAGGGTTGTAATGAAGCCCATTGTCTGCTGATGTTTCTTCCATATGTAGTCATGTAGATATGTCAGACCATGTGAACCATACGCTGATGATCAAAGGTACTTGTTCAAGATGGGATATGTTGCATGTACACAGTTTTCAGGTCAGGAGTACAACCATCCCACACAAACAAATGCATACAAGTGCCTGGTCAAACCAAAAAATGTATTCCAGTGTTTAGCACATAGGTTGTCAATGTATTAATATGTCAGAACTATTGGAAATCATAAATGTTTGACCCATACTGAGTAAATTAACATATTTCCAGGCACAGACCTTCAGACCACGGAAGGAAGGGATTTGTCAGACATTGTCCTGAAGAATAGGTAAACATTGAAGTGGTTGATGTCATCAGCTTGAGCCTTATCACATACCTCACCAAAGTAATCCAACATCGCATTATCCAAGATTCAGACAGAAGGCAGTACAAAAGTCCTTGATCACAGGGCCATTATAATCTAATGCTCATGCATAAGGTGGTATGAAACCATACATATGACACAACTCACATAGCAAGCATCTAGAAAATAAACTACATTGCAATAAATCTGCCACAAACATAGCAACGTCATCAAGGTATGGATGTGTCAAAAGCTATCTTATCAATCAGCCTTTGGCAGATTTTTGCAGAGTATCTGCTCCCTAGCTTTTCTGAAAACACTAAACTTCACACATTCTCACAACTACAGTTCATTGTATTATCATAGTCATAACATCACATGACATGCTTACACTCATGAAAAGTAGCTATGGATGAGATCTTCTTGTGAGTCAGCTCCTTCCTCTCCAACACTGTCCTCTTCAGTTGGAATTTCCAGATTCTAACCTGGTGGCACTGCAGGCTCTCTCTCCTCTGGGATGTATGGGATATTCCTTCACAAGTCGATATTGTGGAGCATGCAGCATGCCACTGTGATATTTCTCACTTTCCTGGGTGAGGAAAGGAGGGCTCCACCAGTCCAGACAATGGCCTTCAGGAGCCCAAAGGCATGCCCCACTACCCACCATGTTCTTTCATGGGCTTCATTAAAGCGGACTTCCTCTGGGGTAGCTGGATTCCTCAGCGGCGTCAACAACCAAGGACGGATTGGATTTGATGAGTCTCCTATAAAGGAATGGGACATAAGTGCAACATTGAGTCACTCACTTTGTAATTGTAACACATGACATTGCACACACACAATCAGGACAGACGTGACTTACCAACAAGGCAGGCTCTCTTTGGTTTCAGCTGTGACATTAGCTGGGATATGGTGCTGTTCCGAGTTATAGAGGAATTATGGGCTGCTCCATAAAAATGGGCACACACTTTTGAGATATGGAGATCTTCTAAACAGACAACTTGCACGTTGATGGAATGGAAGTTTTTTCTGTTGCAATAGACTTGTTCAGTCGCCTATGGTGGCTTCAAGCCAACATGTGTGCCATCATTCGCCCCACTACATGTGGGAGGTGGGAAAAACCATAGAAGTCAGCCTTCACATTGGCAAAATCCTCATGTTGGGGGAACCTGACATAGCTCATAATGTGTTTCAACATTGCTGATAGGAAATCTTTCAAACAGACTGAACATAGATTAGGACATACCAGGATAAAGGGCCACTGTATGTTGGAAGGACCCTGTGCCCAGGAAGTGCAATACTGACATGACTTCTGCAATGGTTGGAATGCAGTGTGGATTACTGTTAGCTGGCATCAAATCTGGCTCCAATTGATGGCATGAATACACTATTGTTTGCCTATTCAGGCGGTACAGCTGAATGACGTGGCATTCCTCCCCAGACTGTAGGTCAGGAAATGTTGGTAGACGGGAGGTTGTCACATCCTCCCTCTCCCAGGGTACCTATGTGTGAAAAGACATGATTTGGAACATTAGTCACTGTGTCCACAGCAACATACATGATACATGCCATGAATATCATGCCGCAAAGCATTTCTTACTGGATAGACTTAACACCCAGTAAACATCAGAGGTGGCAAGTGCACAAGGGTCAAATGTGACTCACATGGTTGTATACAAATGACAACATGGATGCAGGAGACACCCAACTATCTGTTGCCCCTTGAAATGTAACTGTTTTTTCTGAGTCCCAAAACTACTGTAGCGGTGGTGGGCCGTGCACCATTGTTATATGCCACCTGTGCCCTGCAACATACTACACTGGTGGTTATGTAGTCGGACTTAAAACACAAGACAGATTGAGGACGTTTGTGATAATGTTAAAAAGCATATAACATGGCCACAAACAGTCTTTCAAACCACTAAAATGGGGGATGCCTGACCTCCTCCACTGCACACCAGGAAATGCCCGCAGCCACCGGCGGAAGTCGTATGTGTGGTAAGTGGTTCCAACCGTCGCAGACACAGCCATTGGCAAACGTTGTTGCCTGTGGCGGTCATGACCTAATGGCTGTGTCCGTTGGCAGTGCTGACTGCATACATGGTGTACGTGTGCCCTGCTTTGTGCAAAATCAGTCGCTTGACTTCTGACACTGCTGTCAGCAAAACCTCTACCATTTCAGCTGCTGTGTGCCACCTCTATGACCAATCATGCCAAGTCCAGCAGGTAAAATTACCACTGCCTTCTCCCAAGAGGAGCTTGAGAAGCTTGTGAGCGAGTTCCTTCCCCTGTTTAATCAGCTTTGTGACCACACCACTAACCTTGGTTGGGGATAATGGTCACACTGAACAAGTAGTCTTGGATCTTATTGACACACCAACGTTTGGTTTGATTCTAGGCATCCCCTGGTTAGATCATCACAATCCAAAGATAGGTTAGGTCCTGAGAACAATAACCTTGGATTCTTCCTTTTTTAGGGCAGCACCTTATCAAGAAGCTCAGGAACCAGTCATACCAATTCATTGTGCGGTTGCACATCACTCTCACCCTAGCACACTGCCACAGGACTATCATGACTTTTCAGACGTCTTTGATCCTATCAAAGCTACCTAGTTATCACCTTTCAGGGTGTATGATTGTAGAATCAATCTAATTCCTGGAGCAGTACTCCCATGCAGTAGAATTTATGATCTGACTGAGACAGAAACCCACATTTACTTAAATATTTAGACAAAATGCTAGAACTACGATTCATGAGGCATTTCCCTCACCTGTTTCATCCCAAAACAGAATAACGAATTACTGGCCTGCATCGATTTTCACGCAGCTAACAAGCCCACAATTAAAAATCTTTATCAATTTCCACTCATTCCCATGCTATTAGATCAAGTAAGTGGCTCCTCTATCTATACAAAGTTAGATATACATAGTGCTTACCATCTCATGTGTGTTAAAGCTGGAGATGAAAAGAGTGAAATTTGGCCTATTTGAGTGTACTGTAATGCCTTTTGGTCTCTGTAACACTTGAGTGGTATTTCAGCATTTTATCAACGAAATTCTCCATGACTTCTTGGACATTCGTACAATTGTCTATATAGATGATATTTTGATTTTCTCCAAGACTGAACAGGATCATGTCCTGCGCATAACAACTATTCTTCAGCGTTTGACAGAGTATTATCTGTACGCTAAATTAGATAAATGTACATTTCACTCCAAGTCAGTGGAATTTGTGGGTTACCATCTGTCCCTGAAAGGTATTACAATGGCCCCAAAAAAGGTAAAAGTCATTCTTTCTTGGCCGTCACCCACTTTCATCAGAGATTTGTTGCAGCATTTTCAGATATTGTGGTACCACTTACTCAGTTATTAAACAAAGGACAAACATTCTTGTGGTCAGAAGCGGCAGAACATGCCTCTCAAACATTAAAGTGGAAATTCACAACAGCACCTATTCTGTCACATTGAGATCCTGATCAGCTATTGTTTGTTGAGGCAGACGCTTCACAAAAAGCCATTGGTGGGATGTTATCACAGAGAAATCCCAAGACCGGCCATCTGCAACCTTTAGCGTATTATTTTTGAAAGCTACTTCCTGCTGAAGAAAGCTACACAGTGACTACACAGTGACAGAGAGAGAGTTATTGACCATCAAGGCAGTTTTAGCAGGGTGGCATCATCATCTATTGGGGGAAAATACACCATTACAAGTTTCACAGATCATCAGAATTTACAGTTCTTTTCTTCAATTTAAAACACTCACACCTCGCCAAATTTGTTCACTACACTTTTTTAGTGATTTTAATTTCCTTATCACTTACCATCCTGGAACAAAGCAATTACGATCAGACATTTTGTCTAGGGTAGGGCAAAAACAAGGCAAGGAGAACTCTACACTTCAACCTAGTTTTTTACCCTCTGACAATAGCTGATACTTTCTTCATTGACATTAAGAAGGCACTACAAACAGTTAAGACTTAGGATTGGTTGCCTAACCCAAAACACAGCATTAAAGAAGGTTACATTTTTCATGACCAAAGTTGTTTATACCACAAGGAAATTTGAGACACCAAATCATAGAATGGCACCATGATTCAGCCTTAGTTGGGCACCTCGGTATCCAGAAGACCCTAGCGCAAATGTTAAGAAATCCGTGGTGGGAAAATATTTAGAAAGAGGTTCAGACTTACGTAAATTTTTGCCTTTCATGTGGTCATAATAAGACACAACACTTAGGACCCTCGGGTCTTCTACAGCCATTACCTATTCCATCAGCTCCTTGGCATACAATCAGTTTAGATTCTGTCACTGATTTACCAGAATTTAACAAATTGACGACCATTCTGATAGTGGTTGCTATGTGATCCAAAACTGCCCACTTCATTCCCTAAGAAAGATACCCTCATTCATAGAATTTAGTGATCGAGTCTTACAATAAATTGTTAGGTTACATGGATTACCAACTAGGATCATTTCAGATCGCAGTTCACAATTCTCACCAGAATTCTGGAAAGTCCTATGTACTACATTAGGAATTGTGTTGGCTCTTTAAACATCCCATCATCACAAAACAGATGGTAAAACAGAGCGAGTCACCCAATTTTTAGGACAGATCCTTAGGTGTTTAACCTCTACTCCTAGTAGTCAATGGCACCAGGCCATACCATCGGCTGAGTTCTCGTATATTAGTGTTCATACCGCCGTGGGGCATTCTCCTTTCTTCTTCATCACCGGTTAGCGTCCACGGTCCCTTCCAATGATGTTACCAACACACCAGAGCTAATGCCTTCAGTCTCTGAAAGGTTACTGACATTACAAGAGACACAACAACAAGCCCTTAAATGTTTACCACAAAACAAACTACTCATGAAAGCACGAGCCAATAAACATAGAACTCCTGATCGTAAATGTAAGAAAGGAGACATGGTGTGGTTATCCACTTGCGACATGAAACTTGAGGACCCACGGAAACTTCAACCATGAGTCATAGGTCCTTTTCTAATTGTTGATATTCTGAAACCTGTCACAGTACGCTTACACTTACCAAATGAATATGCTACACATCCAGTATTTCACGCTTTTCTTATCAGAACAAGCTATCCTCACACAAGAAAGGATATGCCTCTTCCCCAGTGGTAGTAGGAGATCATAAAGAATATAAAGTACAACGTGTCCTAGACACAAAACACATTGGAGGAAAAATTAAGTTTTTGATTGATTGGAAGGGTTATCCCCCTTCTGAATGCTTTTGGGAACCAGCCTCCGTTGTCCATGCCCCTCATCTGATCCAACGTTTCTTTGCTCTCATCCCTACTAAACCTCTGCCTGTTGGTTGGCCTTTGGGAGGGGCAACTGTCAAGTTCCCAGCTGTGAGCAGGTCTAGTTTTGTCTTAGTCTTGCCTTATTACCCACTTATGAGTGACATCAGAGATGTTATTTCCTTTTCAAACACAATACCAGTTTGAATCATGTTATGCCTTTTAAACCATGTGTAACTTGACATCTTAGCTATTAGCATGTTTAAAGCAGATCTAGACCAATGCTTGTTGTCAAGATAACATCTGAACATCTGGGCCTCATCCAGGTAATCCAGGAAGCACAGATCAACTCTCTACAACTGCTGGTTCTGTAATTGATCCTCCTAATGGAAAACAGACAGTTAAGAAACATGCACAATTACAATGATGACTGATGAGTCCTTAATTGATTCTCCTAATGTAAAAAAGACAGTTGAGAAACATGTGCAATTACAATAATGACTAATGAGTTCCTCTGTTTTCCCCATGTGCTTCCTTGCACCTGGTTCGGATGGCGTTTTAGACTAAACCCTGCTTGGCCTCCTTTAACTTGGAAGTGATGTTTACTTGTCTCCAGTCTTTAGCAGCCTTCCCTTCACATCGGTAGTCTTCTTTTCACAGCAACATCCATACCTTCACAGTGACAGTCTTCTCCTCACAGCAACGCGTTCCCTTAAGTCCCGACCTAGTATTTCCAATATTCTCCAGAGTTACCACAGTACCTGTAAAAGGCGGGCAGCTTGCTATTCATCTCTTGAATCAAGTTTCTTGCACTAGAAAAAAGACACTAGTCATCCCAAATAAGGTAGCACAATTTTTTCTGTTCAATTTGGGATCAGCGCTGATTAGTGAAACTCATCTAAAGCCAGCAATATTATTCGGATCAATCTTGTGACTGAAAAGACATTAGAGAAAAGTTGTATTTCTTGTAATAGGTGCACCTTCCTGGATCTTACGCTCATATTTGGTTTTCAACCCACGTTTTCTCGATCAGAATCTGATGTTGGTTTTCTAAAGATTTTTGGGACCATTGAGAACTATAATCTGATTGCCATTGTATATTTGTATATGAACCTTGAACTCTTGAGACTCTTGAACTACTGAAGAATTTGAAATAGTTTTGTTGTGATTAACCCAGTTATTTTCTCTCAACGAAATCCTTGTACATGATAATTCCAGTTCACATAGTTCCTGGATATTTCTTGAATCACACTGGGGAGTATTCCTAGCGTGAATTGTTGATGTGTTGATTTTATGTTAGTTAATGCCAAAGTTCTGTTTAGTTTCTTCTGGTTTAAAGTGTGGTTTAAGTACAGGGAAATCCGAGTCCAGACCCTTGTATCTGAATAATCCTGATTGCCAGTATCCTGAACCCAGAACCAGAATCCAGAAATCATTGAGCCCAGCAGTGTCCACTGTAGAAAAATCTGAATATGCAGAAGTCTTGGTATTTCTCTCTTACTCTCTCATCCCACCTCCCTTCCCATTAGAAAATCCTAGTGTTGCGGTATGTCCCTCATTGATGCCCTATCCGTTCTCATTGGGATTCGGGGATTATCGTCACCCCATCACTACCACCTTGAGTTCATGTGAGTGACTTACAACACAATGTGTGTCTTTGACTTTGACTCATGACAGGTCCCTTACTCCCACAGCTCTGTGGTCACCTTCACAAAAGACATATTTGTCCTGTACAGGCTTATTGCACAAATAACAGTGCAGACAGTGTGTGTATTCCTGGGAGGGCATGACATGAATCAGTAGCTTGGTTACATGGCAGAAAGTACATACTTTTGTTTTTTGGATGTCATCTTTGTAGGTTAGAAACATTTGTCCAAGGAGTGTTATGTGGTACAGGTACATATCACAGAAACCCACCCTGAAGTGGCATGATTCTGCAATTGGTAGAACACATGTCCATACATGCACAGGGAAGACACTTTCCGTACCCACCATACCAGCCCTTTTATTGTCACTAAGATATAAGGGTGAAGTCTGTACTGTGATAGTTGCATGTAGGGGCTGCATTCAGTGATTCAATCTTGCAGAGTGTAAATATATTGGTCCAGTCAGGCCTAAGGAGTTTACCCTTCAGAAGCCACATTAGTGTGTACTGTTTCATAGTGGCTCACTACACAGTACATGTCGATGGAATATTGGGATTCCTGATGTAAGTAGGCTTGCTTAGTCATTGTAGGCCATGAGCAAGGTAGTGAGTTAGTCTGCAGATGAATCCAAAAGTGTGTAGTCATGTCACTATACGCATTGGAATGTGTGCTTTACACACGTGGCATGTTGACAAATTGCCCATTTTGTGCTTGATGTTTCTGATGTGTGTGACATAATCATTTGAGCAAAAAAAAATTGTTTTTAAGCACTTGATTAATCTCATGCATCCATACAGGTAAACACTCATCAGAAGAATGAGATTTGGAGAGCCATCAACCAAAAGGCCTGCATTCTGGCAGTGCTGTATCCTGACCTTGATGGGCATTTGAGGGGAGCACACCTGCCTGTCAAATAGCCACATTGATGTGTTAGGTTCTGACATCTCTCCCTAATGATTGGGGATGGGCCATGTGTGACACACTAGATGAGTAACTCTTTATGTAGATATGTAATGTGGTGCATACTGATGTGCCCTGCCTATTAGCTCAGAGACCTAGGATGCAACTGAGTACAAACCACAAAAACCATGCTCTCAAGGGGCAAAACATGGGTGTGTACATTGATCAATCAAGTAATGTTTGTTGCGGGTCTAAATTTTACACAACAGACCACTAATCCTCAGTGTTACAGACCAAAGAACAAGAAGTGATGAATCACTGTCCTCTGCCATGTGAATGGCCAAGTGAGTAAATTGGCATCTGCCCCCCAAATCCACTTGTCTTCATTATGTAGTGCTGGTGCCTCACTACTGTCTGTCATGTAAAGGTAGCCATCATACATGCAAAAGATTATACATTGCTCTTTGGGTACAGCTACAGATCACAACTTTCCCTTGGTAAAGTGAGGAGTGTCCATTGACATGATTTATGTGCTATCTCTGTTGCAACCATTCCTTGTGCTGACATGTTAGCATTTGTCCCTTTCTCTTTTGAAAGAATGTGTATACTGCTTTTTCATGCAAGGTCTTCCTGTGTTCACGGGATTTCTAAATTTCCTCACCTATGCGTGCATGGCCACCTATGTTTGGAATTGGACATATGTATTGGGGCTACATTATGTGGTGCCACAGCCAAGAGTGTGTCAACATTGATTGTTGGCTCACACATACCCTCACCCATCTTTGCATGTCATTTGCCATGTGCAACTGCAGTAGCAATAAGAGACATGACAGGTAGGACTACAGTTTTTACACACAATGTACAATGTATTGCCACTGATGTGGCAGCATGTGGAAAAGTGCAATGCACATGTGTAATGGGGAAGGTTCATTACTTGACTGTTGGAATGCGTCATGGAGTGATTTGCAATTATGTTGAAATCACATGTGGTTGGGTACAACCACTCATCTGCGGATATCTAGGTTTGCAGGACCAAAATGGAGACAGCCATGTAGCTTCTCTTTGGACAACATGTTGAGGGTCTTCTACAAGTACTTGCAAATCTCTGGGCCCCTCTAACACACAAAGGACTAAAGGCTTCTACTGATACAATCAGAGTATGTCATTGTAATGGGTGCCATACAGTAGTGGAGTTTTCCCTGGGGCTAGCTTATTCATTGTGTTGTCAATTTTAGAGACATATCTCCCTGAAAAATTTCATATTTTGTCGACAGTGTACGTTTCCATGCCAAATGTGTAGTAAATCTGAGCAACATTAGTACTACCACCATGACTCCATTAGGACACATTACACATTGTAAAGTGTGCACTGTTGATATGTTTTGAGTGCGACATGAGTATTTCAATGTCACTTTCTTCAGGCTACAGTACTGCTGTCCGCAACAAGGAAGGAATTTGGAGCATCATTTCTTTGTGTTCTGTTATTGAGTATGTGACAAATAGATGTCTGCATGACCTTGTGTGGGAACTGTGGTAATGAACTTGGCATTGACCTACTATTGTCTGACAACAGGTAACTGAGGCATGCTCCATGAGACAAATCATTGAAGGTGATGTGATCTCCAACTTGTTCAATGGTTTTGTGATTGCACAACTTCAGTTATGCAATTGTAGTTGTCTGAGATCCTGATTTTCCTTTGGGCAACTGCTGACAGTTCATGTGACATGCATAAGGTATGTACATGTAGGAGCCACTTTGAAGTAGTTTGTTGCTGGGGACTACTTGATGTTATGGTCATGTTTGCTAATCTCACCTGTTGTTCAAGTGTGATCAGGAACATATGGTGACCCTTTTCCTTGTTGGATTCGCAGCTTCATCCCAGGAAAATGAAGGAGGCAGGGCACAACCAAGTGGGGAAGTATCTGATCATGGTACTTCCAGTCATGACACCACCAGTACGGAGGGACCTAATGGCCCGGAGGGTGAGGGGAGTGCCATAGAGGACACAAGATCAACCTCAATATCATCAGATTCTACCTTCAGTGGCTACTTTCTATTGGTGGCAGACTCATACGTGCCTGCTCCTGTGCCATTCTTGTCCGCCACCCCCAGTTATATCACCACCCTCCCTGTTACTCCCCACCCAGTTTGCTGTGCCTGCTCACCCAAGAGGGTGAGTGTTTCCTGTGCCCCAGTCACATCAGCTCCATCCCCTGTTACCTGTGCTGCCCTGAGTGATGAGGTTATTGATCTCCTGAGGAGTATCTCTGTGGAGCACTGTGAATGTCATCCAGGGGTTGGCCAGCCAACTTTAGCAGACCAGTGTGTCATAAGGACTCTTGTATCTCTATGAGACTGCTGAATTACAGGCAGCAACACCTCTGCTTGTAGGCAACTGAGTCACTCCCACACCAGTTGGCAGCTGTCGGCCCCGTCCTACTGGATCTCTACCAGCTCCTAATCAAAAGAAAGGTGATTTATGGCAACCTAGCACATGGAGTCTGAAAACCTCTCAGGGAAATTGCGGTGGAACGAGTTTTACCCTTTTCTGTCATTACCAATGAGTCTCTTACACACACACACACACACACAGGCAAGAAAGAAGATGCAGGATCGTTTTCAGTACATTTATTGAAAAGACTGCAATCTACTATAAAATAAAATGCATGAGCTGCAATGATTAGGATAATGACAAGTGACAAATTCAGGATTGTGAAAATAAGCAATGTAAATATGAAAAATCCCAAAATTTTGTAATAAACATGAAGATGTAAATTCCTCCCTAAAGAGTATTTTCTACCCTAAAAAGAGGAAGGCATGACAAACCTAATCTGCCCATGCTGTGTCCATGAGAAGAGCCATGAGAAGAGCCCCAATCCCTGTTACATTAGAACAAGGTCAGCTTCTACTCTCCAAATCAGGCTTCTCAGAGACATAGAGGCTGAGGTCTTCTGCAAAGTGACGTGCAGTATAGATGAAATGTCCTGAGTGGAACACCCTTAAATGGCCTTGGTCTCACAAGGTATTTTTATAAGGCACATGTTATTGTTCATGCAGAAATCCTGATGAGGGTATGTACCTAAACGTTAAATTGTGTGTGCAAATTTGTATCTGCAATATCATAACAAAAATGCCTGACATTCTGTTCTTGTCTAACTTGAAGCAAAAGGACATGATGACAATTCAATATGTACATTACTGATAATGACGCTTTCATTAAATGGCAACTGATTATGGAATACAAACATTTCTTATAAAATATAAGAAATGCAAGCAATGCTATGATGAAAAAATGTATATCACAACAGAGCATGTTTATCTGGGTAAAAGGACACAGGCCTACAAGCCAGAGGTAAACTTAATTCATATACCCAATGCAAACTAAAATGAATCCATGAGAAATGCTTTCCTGGAAGGCATTCAAAGTGACATGTCTGGCCTACAGATATCTTTTCAGGCTCTGGAGTCCTCACTGATGACAGCCACACACACCCCACAATCCACCCCCCACCACCTCCCTCTTCCCAATCCAAATATCCAGTTCTCTACCTGTCCCAAACACACAGACACATCTGCACACACCCACCTCAACACACACACAAGCAGCACACATCAACACAAACACCACAAGACACACCAGCGAGTAGGCATTTAGCATTCATCCACAGACACCACATCAGCCAACACGTCAACAGACACCACCACTACCCTCACTGACTCACACACCACACCCAGCATACCCACAAATACCACCACAATACCCAGTGACACATTCTCCACTCCCACCATATACCCAGACAAAAGCTCACAACCCACAGATCCTCACACCTCAGACACTGCATCCCCAGACACCAGCCAATACCCACAGATATATTCACTACATCAACCACACCTGCAGACTCTACCCCAAGGCACACAAACACATCTTCCGTACCCACAGATACTACCCCAACACACACAGACAGACCCATAACATCCATCATACCCACAGATACCACCCCAACAGACACACACAAACATCTACAACTTCCATATCACCCAGCATCTCCACCTCCCAGCCCCTAAGACACACACACGCCCACACACAGCAGGTACCACCAAATACAAGCATGCCTCACACATGAACACACCCAGGGCATCTACACCCACAGCCAAGCCCACCAATCCCTCAACCTCCAAATCACCAACCCCTTCTGATGACCCTACCCGTTTTCCCAAAGATAGCTTCCTTTTCAACTTGTTACCCCAAACCCCCCAAACCCAAGAAGCCCACACTCACATCCCAACCTATCCCTTCCACATCAAAGTCCTCCCCGCCACACCTGTCCTCCCTGCAAACATCCATTCCCCATGCCCTAAATAAGCCCACCCCCTCCCAAACCCACCCATCCCAAATCAGACCACACCCAAGGATGATCTCTGAGGTGCCTGCCTCCCCACTTGATGCTCCTTCCTATGGAGGTACCCTGACAATGATTGAAGTCAAGTTTGGGCACAGCAATGTTCATGAACTCATGTGAACTGGCTAACAGCCTTTTCTCTAAAGCATTTGAAAACAATAAACCCAAGTTGTTGTTTTGTTGGGTACACATTTGTCCCGCAATTACTTTTCTACTTTTTTATTATTCCTGATTAACTTCTGTTGTCTGCCCTCAGTTGTATGTGTTTCACCCTGATTGCTGATCCTTTTGCTGTTTTTTGCAATATCTGACTTTGTGGGCAGTGCTATTGTCACCCAGGACAAGGGTAGATGTTCACTGTATAGATACGTGGGTGGTAATCCGATTGGGGTATCATTGCATTGTGTTATGTTTGCTGTGGTAAGTATATTATCTTGTGTTGGCCAACCTCAGCTTGTATGTTGTTAAACTTGTCCCTCTGAAATGAATTGCACATTTGTCTCATGTGTGGAAGCTAGAGTTTTGTTTGCCCACTCCTAGAGGGTGTTCAATTGTGCTACCTTCCTTTACATTTGACTGACCATTTTTCTATTTTGATGTATGTACCTTGCAGCTACTTTATCTAGATGTATGGCCATGGTATTGCTGTTGTACGTGCTTTCCTGACTTGCACTTAACCATTATGCAGATTGGCATGTCACTTGGCTCTACTATTGTTTGTCCCTGAGATACATGAAGAGCCAGTTCCTGTGCAAATGTTGTTTTAGGGGCTTGTGCAAAGTGAAATGTATCCCATGGCAACATCCTTCCATTAGTGCTTCTGATGCCCTCATCCCTATTGTGCAGGCATTGTTTGCATTGTGAGCTGTGGTTATATGTCTCTTAAAATATTGTGCATCTTATTGACCTTCCATTGTGTTGCAATATAGGTGATGCGTGGGTCCATTGGAGGGCTGTTTCATGGGAGGGGTATTTGTGTTCCATGAGACATCCATACATATGTCTCTTCAATCTGACGACAGTCCAGGGCATGTGTGCAATGTGCGGGTGTCAGTTAAATTATTGTGATGTTGATGTGGTGTTGCTGTTGTGTGACACAGTGTTCTGTACCCTTCACGGTCCCTGTTCCTAAGATGCGCAGACGTGCGTTACTGTGGAGTGTGGTGCTGCAGCGTCAACGAACTGCCCAAAGAGGGCATTTAATGGTTGTGAATGTGTCATTCTTTGTGAATGACTCTGACCCGGGACACAATGATAATTTAATTTGGTGCCCGTAGCCTGACCCCCATCTCATGTGGATCATGGCGGAACGATTTGTTGTTGAGCCTCATGACAAAGGAAGGTGTGTTCTTCCTGTCAGTTGGGGGGTCTTTGGAGAGGTGGGGGGGGGTAACTGGAAGGGATTCCCTGTTACTGATAGTGCCTACCGCCATGGTTTTCATGGTAGTAAGGAAGCCACAAAAACCATGGCGGTAGGCAGGGTCATAATCCCACAGGTAGTACAGTGGTGGCCACCGGGCTGGAGATGGATACCTCCAGCCCGGCGGCTGTCACTGAAGTGGCGGTCGGAGTGGTACATTGGTGGGTTGGCTTAAGCCAACCTGCCAATGTAATAATATGGCAGGAAGTACCACCAGCCTGTTGGCACTACTTGCTGCCATATTACCGCCGACCGCCGGGGCCGTAATGACCCCCTTAGTCTTAATTCCAAATAGTACTATTCGATTTTTTCTGACCCTCCTGCACTTGAGTACTTTGCACTTTTTGGCTGCTTTTCCAGTTTGTTTGTAAAAAGAATTGTGTTTTTATTGTAAAAGACTTTACTATGTTATTCTATTTTTTATTAAGGTGACATAACTATTAATTGAAACTGACAATTCAGTTGTTATTGGGGTGTTGAAATAAAAGACGACTGGATTTAATGTTGCCTTTATTATTTGTTTTAAGGAGAGAATCTAGGTGAAGTTGCAAACAATATTGCTATGAATCGTTAGAACTAGCAGTTTGTACTGTTTTATGCAGGCGCTCATGATGTTTAGATACTGAACCATTTGGGCTTTTGCTAGCCAGGTCCTTCATTACCTCAGTTACAATTATGAAATAAATTCATTCCGTCAGATGTTTTTCTCCAGCAATGTCAGAATAGACTTTAGAATTATGGGGGTCATTCTGACCCTGGCGGTAAAATCCGCCAGGGCCAACGACCGCGGGAGCACCGCCAACAGGCTGGCGGTGCTCCCTTGGGCATTCTGACCGCGGCGGTACAGCCGCGGTCAGAAACGGAAAACCGGCGGTGTATCGCCGGTTCTCCGCTGCCCTGGGGAATCCTCCATGGCGGCGCAGCTTGCTGCGCCGCCATGGGGATTCCGAGCCCCATACCGCCAGGAAGAGAATGGCGGTATGGGGTGTCGTGGGGCCCCTGGGGGCCCCTGCAGTGCCCATGCCATGTGACCTGTGTATGATGCAAAGAACGATGCAATAGCTCTTCTCCACGGAGCCCCCTGTGTGCCCTTCAACACCCTTTCTCCTTATTTAAGCAAAATTCTAAACACTCATAATGCAGCAAAATTCAAATTAATCAATCACCTAAATGTCCTAGGTCTCCCCCACCTGATATAGATTTAATGATTCCAGACAAGAAAGGAAACCATGGAAATCTAACAAAACCGATAGGATAAACACATCATCCAATGGCCTTTCCCCAAAAACTTCAAAACTGGCATAAATAATGCTGATACCATTGGTGAACTTAACCTCCAATCAACTGCCATTAGACTAGAACCACATAGCAGAATGGTCTTGAGTTCAATCACAAACATCTGACAAGCAGACCAGAGACAAACCTGTTGGTTTTGTGTCCGGACTGGACAATATACTATCCAATCACAAAAGGAGATATCAGTAATACACATGAGTCAACAAAGTGACCATCACCAAATAGGGAATTCTAATTGCACCTCCAAAATGAAAAGCAAAAGCTCCAAAAAAGACAGTGGTTGTGCCCGCAATGGACCAAAGGGGAACCTGTAAATCTAACTCCTAAGTTAAGGAACAACCTTTTCCTATTCAATGGGCCCAATGTGTTTAATTACCATACAATAACAGACCAGAGAGGAAACTTGTGGCCTGATTGGACAATATGCCATCCAATCACAAAAGGAGATCTCAATACAAAACCTGAACCAACAGAGTAACCGTCACCAAAGAGGGAGATCCGGTGCACATCCCAAATGAACAATGAAAACAAGCTTACAAAAAGTAATGCATCTCATTTTCAACATTCAATCCCATCTCTACTGCCCTCAATTTGTTAATCCATCTTGCTTCTGCTAGTCAAAGTCGCCAAGGGATCCATCTCAATTCTTTCTATTCCATGAAATCTAAAATCAATTGTAGCTTGATGACATTGCTTCATATGCTCTTATAGTGCGGATTTAGCATCCTGATGTTTTAGTGCCCCCCTATTGGGGAAACTGAGAAAACAAGATTATAATTGGAATAATATTGATAATACTCCTGCTGACACAAAATTGTTAACAACAGGCTACAGGAAATTGCACAGGTTAAGATATACTATGATCATGGATTCCGTCACTAACTGATGACGGTAACTGTGTGGATATATAACAGTCTTTACCCTCCGTTGTGTATGCATAGTCGCAAAAGCAAAGAGGCTTCAATATATCACTGTCTCTTTCAGTCCTTTTTTATTTTTCAGCAAAACCAATATAAAAAATAGTCTCTTTTTCAAAAAGTTTCAATTATTCACAAAAGGTTCCTTGATCTTCTAGATAGTTTGTTAAGTGTTTCTACTGACAAATGTTCAAAAAGCTTCTAATAAAAATGTAAGGGGCATATTTATACTCCGTTTGCGCCGAAATTGCGTCATTTTTTTTGACGCAATTTCGACGCAAAACTAACTCCATATTTATACTTTGGCGTTAGACGCGTCTAGCGCCAAAGTTCATGGAGTTAGCGTAATTTATTTGCGTGAACACCTTCCTTGCGTTAATGATATGCAAGGTAGGCGTTCCCGTCTTAAAAAATGACTGCGATGCATATGCGTCGTATTTATACTCCTGGGCAAAAATGATGCCCGGGAGTGGGCGGGTCTAAAAAACCTGAATTTGCGCTGGATTTTAGCGCCTGGGTCAGGGCAGACGTTAAGGGACCTGTGGGCTCAGAATGAGCCCAGAGGTGCCCTCCCAAGCCCCCAGGGACACCCCCTGCCACCCTTGCCCACCCCAGGAGGACACCCAAGGATGGAGGGACCCACCCCAGGGACATTAAGGTATGTCCAGGTAAGTATTTTTTTTAATTTTTTTTTGTGGCATAGGGGGGCCTGATTTGTGCCCCCCTACATGCCACTATGCCCAATGACCATGCCCAGGGGACAGAGGTCCCCTGGGCATGGCCATTGGGCAAGGGGGCATGACTCCTGTCTTTGCTAAGACAGGAGTCATTTCAATGGGGGATGGGCGTCGTAAAAAAATGGCGCAAATCGGGTTGTGGCAAATTTTTTGCCTCAGCCTGACTTGCACCATTTCTGGACCCCCATACGCCATTTTCCCCCTACGACGGCGCTGCCTGGTGTATGTCGTTTTTTTTAACGAACACCAGACAGCGCCGGCGGCTAACGCCGGCTAACGTCATCCAATAAATACGGCGCCCGCATGGCGCTTCAGAATGGCGTTAGCCGGCGCGAATTTTTTTGACACAAAACTGCATTGGCGCAGTTTTGCGTCAAAAAGTATAAATATGGGCCCAAGTGTTTCTAATAAAAGCACATCTTGTAATCACAAATAATCACTTCCAAAATATAGGGCCAGATGTAGGAAAAAAGTAATTTGCGACTTGCAAGTCGCAAATTGCTATGCAGTACGGTGTCTCAGACACCGACTGCAACTCGCAATGGGGTCGCAATGACCCACCTCATGAATATTCATGAGGTGGGTCGCAAATTGCGGCCCCATTGCGAGTATAGGCACTCGCTAACATGGAGGCCTGCTGACGTCAGCAGACCTCCATGTTAGCGACCTGCTTTTAAATAAAGCAGTTTTTTTTTTTTTTAAGTGTAGCCCGACGAGCTGCACTTAAAAAAAAACGAAACCTTCGGTTTTTTTCAGGGCAGGGAGTGGTCCCTTGGACCACTCCCTGCCCTGAAAAAATATTTTGGGCTCCAGTCACAAACTGGAAGGGGTCCCATGGGGACCCCTTCCAATTTGCGATTGGGTTACCATCCACTTGAAGTGGATGGTAACTGCGATGCCATTTGCGACCGCATATGCGGTCACAAATGGTATTGCATCCCAATGCGACTCGCAAATAGGAAGGGAACACCCCTTCCTATTTGTGAGTCTGAAATGCATTTTGCGAGTCGGTAACAACTCGCAAAATGCATTTCTGCATTGGGATACTTGTTTTGCGACTCTCAAACGGCAAATTTTGCCATTTGCGAGTCGCAAAACGTTTGCTACATCTGGCCCATAATGTCTTCGTTCATCAAGCGGTAATGAGATTTCAAATTTTAGTTCCACCACCATCATACACTCAAGAATATTGACCTAGAATCAAATTGTTAAAGCAAAGGGTTGTAAATTCCTTTTCCCATTCATTTGATGCAAAATATGTCCATTCAGGTTCTGATTATTTATGACTAGGAACGGTCCTTTTTTTTAAGCTACTTACTCGACCCTCAGCAATACTGTCACTCTGATTTGTGTCCTCAGTTTCAACAGCAATCGTTGGAGGCACTTGTACAGCTGGCACAGCTTGCTCGCTTGGCCAATTATCTCCTTCTACAGCTCTTGTCTCTACAGCATTTGGGGCCAGATGTAGCAATATTCCAAATTGCGACCTGCATATTGCAAGTCAGAGTGATTCACAATTTGCGAGTCGCAATTCGGAATGTTGGATGGTGTCCCTGACACCATCTGCGACTCGCAGAGGGGTTGAAAAGGCCCACCTCATGAATAATCATGAGGTGGGTCGCAATTTGCGACCCCCTTGAGAATGGCAGCCCTCACAGGGATGGTGGCCTGCTGCGGACAGCAGACCACTATGTCTGTGACTGCTTTTTAATAAAGCAGGTTTTTTTTTGGAATGCAGCCCGTTTTACTTAAAGGAAAATGAGATACATTACAAAAATGAAAAATGAAACGTTTTAGTTTCATTTTCATTTTTTCAAAGCACTGCTCTGAAAAAATGTTTGCAGTGGCATTCACAATGGGGAAGGGGTCCGATGGGGACCCCTTCACTTTTGTAAATGGGTTGCCACCCATTTCAAAAGGGTGCAAACTGCGATTGGTTTGCGACCTCGTTCGCAGTCACAAAGCAATCCTGCATTGCACTGCGACTCGCAATTAGGAAGGGAACACCCCTTCCTAATTGCGACTCACAAACCTGTTTTGAGATTCGGTTACCAGGTTACCGAATCGTAAAATGGGGTTTGTGCATTGCTAAGTGCTTTTTGCACATCGCAAACAGCGAAATTCACTGTTTGCGACATGTGAAAAACTTTGTACATCTGGCCCTTGGTCCTTTGTCAGCATCTGAACTAAAATGAGTCAACTCATTTTGTCTTTACCCCTTCTGTATCAACCACTGAGGTTGACCCTTTCAGACCCCCCCTCAGACTGTAATTGTACTGTAGCAGACACTTGTCCAGTCCCAACAGCTTGACTAACCTAATCTGATACACTCACTTTAACCGGTCCTTCGGGAATAGGTGCTGTGTAATCTAGGGGACTTGGAAATTTGCAAGTGTGGCTGACATGTGCCAAGTTAGGGAGACCAGTGCACTTCACAGCTGTCATAGTGGCCAATACCTCTTGGTGAGAAACCTTCCAATGCATTTCCAAGTGGGATTTCCTCACATGCTATTTCACCTCGACACAGGTCATGGGAAAGATCCTGCTGTGGCTGAATTGTAGCATCTTCAACCTGATGAGACACAGAATTAACTACATCAGCTAGACCTTTGCAATAATCCAGTGCCAAGTCATCTGCAATGTTTGCAAGCGCATATATAGGCACAGCTGTCAATCTCATGGCCCTCCCCCTGATTATCTCATGAGGCTACAAACCAGTCTTTCTGTAGGGATACTGTGCATACTCATCAGAGCAAGAGACAATTTATCTGGTCACTTCAAAGTAGTGGAGACACACACTTTTGGCAGTCTGGGCTTCAGAGTACCATTGACTTGCTCCACCAATCCAGAAGCCTCAGAGTTATAACTGCAGTGTACTCTTTGCTCAAATTATAATGGTGCACATAACAATTTTAGGGCTTCACTGTTGAAGTGTGTCCCTTGGTCTGACTCTAGGGAAGTTGGGAAGCTGATCCTTGGAATTAATTCCCTAAGTGAAACGTTTGCTACTGTGAGACTGTCATTTCTCCTGGTCAGGCAAGCTTCCACCCAATGACAGAAAATGTACACAATGACCAAAATGTATCTCAGTTCATTGCATAACGGTATGAAATCTAACTGCATTCGATTTATTGGTCTTCCTGATCTGCCTATGTGACTCAGTATAACTACTGTTCATTTTCCTACATTCATTTGCTGACATGTGACATATCTATGACACACAGCTTCTGCTATGAACTGGAATCTGGGGTTAAACCATGTCTGCCTACAGGTTCTGATCATTGCATCTCAATCTACATGTGCTTGTCCTTGATAGTGTGTACCCATGGGTGATAAAATATTCAGTAACACAACTCTTCCATCACTTGAAACCCAAATATCAATCTCATTTCTCTTGACACATTCTGCTCTAACACAACTCTACAGTTCTGCCACTTCTACCTGCAGTCTTTTCACTTCTTTTCACTTCTTCCCAGGTATCAACAGCAGTTAGCAGGAAATTTTGACTTCTCTCATTTGATTCATTTTTACACTTCCCATTAAAGAAATTATAGCTTAGGGCACAATATCTGGCCAATTTGTCTGCGTATGTATGTTCCAAACTTATGACTTTCGATGTGCAGCACATTTCATGACAGCAATTCTTGTTGGCAATTATAATGCATTCAACAAATTCTAAACCTTGTCTCTATTCCTTATTGGTGAGCCAGAAGAAGCCTCTCTGGACCACAACTGACCGAAGTCATGAATGAAATCCATATTGACTATCAGTGAAAATTGTCGCTTTCAGCTATTTAGAAACACAGAATGCTCTAGTAAGAGCAACTAATTTAGCTACTTGGTCAGAAAAGACTCCTTGAAGCCAGCAAGTTTTGATCACACCTGAGACTGTGCAACCTGCATAACCAACTCTCAGTGAAGCATCTTTGTCTCTTAAACAGGAGCGATCAACAAACATGACATAGTCATTTTTGGGTAAGGTAATATCTTGAGTGTTAGGTCTTGGCTTTGTGCATAGATCAGTAACATTGAAACAGTTATGCTCAATCTCATCAGCACAATCAATGACATTTTCAACCGGGGTAGGAAGTAAATTCTTAGGATTCAATAAAGAGCATCTCTTCAAATTTACATTGGGCGCAGCGAAGATGATTTGTTCATAAAGAGTTAAGTACGCACTGGTGAGATGCTGAGTCTGAGTTCAGGTTAACAATATTTCCACAGAGTGGGGCACAAAACCTTTAAGGGGGTAACACCACAGCAATGCCTTTGCACTGTTCAGTGATGATGCACAGTGTGGCAACAGTCTTTAAACAACCAGGCAAAACCAAAGCCACAGGATCACTGGGAGGAAAAAGAGCCACAAGCTCATTTGTACCTCTGTGCAACCAATTAAAAGCTGAGCGAGTCTATCCCTCTCACAACAATATAAAGAAAAACTTTTATTTTAATCAGGCATTCCCTGAGCAGGGGCACAACAGAGATTTAATCTCAGTTCTGTAAAAGCACGTTTGCAGTTGTCATCCAATGGTACCGGGACAAACACATCTTTCTGTGCTAGCCTCTGTTAACACTTGGACAAAAGGGAAAAGTCTGGAATCCACTGATGACAGTAGCCAACAATTTAAATGAATCTTCGGACTACTTTCTGAGTGATAGGGACGTTTATTTAATTGCTGAGATTCTTTCTTGATACACCTTCCTCGTACCTTTCTCAATGTGGTGACCTAAGAATAGAAATTCTTTTTTACAATACTGTAATTTTGTCAGGAAATCTCTGTGTCCATTCTCACCTAAATGATTCAAGAGACCAATTGTGTCTCTCCTACAGCCTTGTTGCGTGTTTGATGCTACAAGTAGGTCATCAATATATTGATCTAAGACTTAATGATAGGGAATTGTAAGGGATTACAGATAATTTTTCAAAATCTGGATAAAAATTGAAAGACCCTTGGTATACTCGTGTAGAACTCACCACCACCATACTAAAACACATCTGCCAAATCAATACACAAAGAAAAACTGGCTCGCCTCATGCAACAGTATGGAGAAAAATGCTTGACAAAGGTCAATTACGATGAACCTTTCTCCTTTACTTAGAATTTGAAATAAAATCACTGCTGGATTCGGTACCACAGGATAAAATGGGACAACTATTTTGTTCACCTTTCTAACGTCCTGAACTATGCAGTATTTTCCTTTGGGCTTCTGATGTCCTATAATGGGAGAGTTACAGGAACTTCATAAACTTCCCATTATCTCTTTCAAGATACCTTGTTTGATTGAACAATTAATCAGGGGAGTAATTCCTACATCATCTCGGGTGTCATGTTTTATAGGGTAATTTTCAGATATACTGCATTTGGTTTCACTCTTATTTTTACAGGCTCCACTCCTTTAAAGAGTCCTATCTCTTTTCCTGAAAAATTCAAAACTTTGGGTGACACAGCGTCTTTCAAATCATCTGGCAAATCATTACATGACAGCATTGAGTACAATGTGACACTCGTGTACTGTCTCACAGTTTTAAATGGCTCAGCTTTATCATTTGTATGAATCTCAATTCCGCGAGGTGTGCAGCTTATGGAACAGTTTAGCTTACACAGTTTAGTTGCCTCCAAGCAAACTTACAGGACTTAAATTGTAAAGCAACAATTGATGCTCATCTTCAAATTAACCTATTTTTATGAGGACAGATTCTTTTAGTTTTTAGTTGGACAGTTGTTTATTTGTGACTCCTAGCACCTGAATTCTCCTTCCTGAAAGGGGCAAATTTGAGATGTCTGCTGTTCTGACAGCGGAGTGTATAGCCCCAGTGTCAACCAGAAATGACACACGGTGATCCACTACATGAGCATTTACATAGGGACTATGTTGATCTACATGTAAGGAAGCACGTAGCATGCAATCCTTGGATGTATGATGGAACACCACATGCATATATCACGCATGCCTTTACAACACAGTCTCTGCAATGAGCGCGTCTTTAACATCCATAGCTTTACCACACATGCATTTACAACAAATTTCATTATAAAACCATGTTTGGTATAGGAACATGCATGGTAATTCTCCCCCTCCCTGCCCCCACACCTGACATCATACTCCACCTGCCCAAGCCCTTAAAACTGCCCCTCCACCCCCTGCCCTGAGCCCAAACCTTTCCAGTCCTGTCTTAAATCCTACCCCACCCTGTCCTAAAAACTACCCTGGCCTGTCCTAAAAACTACCCAACCCCCACCCTAAACCCTAAAAGCTACGCTGCTGTATCCTAAAACCTCCTAAGCCCTGCCCTAAAAACTACCCAACCCCCACCCTAAACCCTAAAACCTACTCTGCACTTTCCCAAATACTCCCCCTCCCACCATCCTGAACCCTAAAAACTACCCTGTCCTGTCCTAAAACCTATCCGGCCAGTCCAAAACACCACCCCAAACCCCCCACCCCCACTCTAAACCCTAAAACCTACCCTCTCCTAAAAACTACCCCACCCTGTACTAAAAACTACATGACCTAAACCCTGAAGTCTACCCTGCCCTGTCCTAAAAGCTACCCTCACCCCACCCCACCTTAAAAATTACCCTGCCCTGTCCTAAAACCCACCTCAACCTGTCCTAAAAATTACACCAACCCCCACCGTAAACCCTAAACCTACCCTACCCTAAAAGCTAACCCACCCTGTCCTTAAAACAACCCGACCCCTGCCTTCCACCTGAACTCTACAAGCTACCCTGCCACAAAAACTACCCTGATCCCCATCCCTGCCCTAAACCTTAAAATCTACCCTTCCTAAAACCTACCCCACCCTGTCCTGAAAACTACGCCACCTCCCCAACCCCACCGTAAACCCAAAATCTGATCTCTGCCCTAAAAACTACCCCACCAGGTCCTAAAAACCACCACTTCTCTGCCCTAATCCCTAAAATCTACCCTTTCCTAAAACCTACCCCATCCTGTCCTAAAACTACCCTAACACCTTCCCGCCCTAAACCCTAAAACCTCCCTGTCCTAAAAACAACCGGACTAACAGCCCTGAAACCTATAACCTATCCCACCCTGTCCTGAAACTACCCCACGCCCACTCTAAACCCTAAAATCTATCCTTATCTGCCCTAAAACCTACCCCGTCCTGTCCTAAAACTACCCCAACCTCCTCTCCTAAACCCATAAAAACTACCCTGCCCTGTCCTAAAACCTCCCCTCCCCTGTCTGTCCTAAAAACTACCCCAACCCCCCACCCTAAACACTAAAACCTGCCCTGTCCTGAAACCTACCCAGCTCTGTCCTAAAAACTACCCTGAACCCCATCTTAAATCTTAAAATCTACCCTGTCCTAAAAACTACCCCACCCTCTCCTAAAAACTACTCTGACCTAAACCCTAAAACCTACCCTGACGTGTCCTAAAAACTACTTCAATCCCCCACCTCACCCTAAAAGCTACCTTGCCCTGTCTTAACACCTTCCCGTCCTGTCCTAAAAACTATCCCGATCCCCATCCTAAACCCTAATACCTACCCTGTCCTAAAAACTACCCCACTCAGTCCTAAAAACTACCCCGACCCCCTGCCCCTACCTTGAACGCTAAAACCTACCCGCTCTCTCCTAAAATCTAACTCAACCCGCCACCTTCACCCTAAACCATATAAGCTACCCTGCCCTGTAATAAAACTTACCCCGCCCTGTCCTAAAAACTACCTTGACCCCCTGGCACCACCCTAAAACCTACCCTGTCCTAAAACCTACCCCACTCAGTCCTAAAAACTACCCTCACCCTCACCCCTGGCCCTAAACCCTAAAATCTACCCTGTCCTAAAACCTATCCCACCCTGTCCTAAAACTACCCCACCCCGCTCTAAATCCTAAAATCTACCCTCCCCTGCCCTAAAATCGACCCCGTCCTGTCCTAAAACTACCCAACCTCCTGTCCTAAACCCTATAAACTACCCTGCCCTGTCCTAAAACCTACCCTGCCCTGTCTGTCCTAAAAACGACCCCAATCCCCCACCCTAAACACTAAAAACTGCCCTGCCTTCAAAACTACCCAACCCTCTCCTAAAAACTATCCCAACCCCCCACCCTAAACACTAAAACCTGCCCTGCCTTAAAAACTACCCAACCCTGTCCTAAAAACGACCCCGACCCCCTGCCCCCACCTTGAACCCTAAAACCTACCGGCTCTGTCCTAAAATCTAACTAAACTCCCCACCTTCACCATAAACCATATAAGCTACCCTGCCCTGTAATAAAACCTACCCCGCCCTATCCTAAAAACCACCTCGACCCCCTGGCACCACCCTAAACCCTAAAACCTACCCTGTCCTAAAACCTACCCCACCCAGTCCTAAAAACTACCCTGACCCCTGGCCCTAAACCCTAAAATCTACCCTGTCCTAAAACCTACCCTGCCCTGTCCTAAAAACTACTCCTACACCCACCCTAAATCCTAAAACCTACCTGCCCTGTCATAAAACCTATCCCACCTTCTCCTAAAACTACCCCACCCCCGCTCTAAACCCTAAAATCTACCCTTCCCTGCCCTAAAATCTACCCTGTCCTGCCCGAAAACTACCCCGACCTTCTGTCCTAAACTCTAAAAACTACCCTGCCCTGTCCTGAAACCTACCCTGCCCTGTCTGTCCTAAAACCTACCCCAACCATCCCCCAATTAAACACTAAAACCTGCCCTGCCTTAAAAACTGCCCAACCCTCTCCTAAAAGCTACCCCGACCCTCCACCCTAAACCCTTAAATCTAAACTGTCCTAAAACCTATCCGCCCTATCCTAAAAACTACCCAGACCCCTGCCCTGCCATAAACCCTAAAACCTACCCTAACCTTTCCTAAAAACTCCTCCTCACTCCCTAAACCCTAAAAGCCACCCTGTCCTGTCCTGAAACCTACCCAGCCCTGTCCTAAAAACTAGCCTGAACCCCACCCCAAATCTTAAAACCTACCCTGTCCTAAAAACGACCCCACCCTGTCCTAAAAACTACTCTGACGTAAACTCTAAAACCTACCCTGCCTTATCCCAAAATTGACCTCAATCCCCCACCCCACCCTAAAAGCTACCATGCCCTGTCCGAACACCTATCCCGCCCTGTCCTAAAAACTATACCGACCCCCCACCCTAAACCCTAATACCTACCCTGTGCTAAAAACTACCCCACTCAGTCCTAAACTCTACCCCGACCCCTTGCCTCACCTTGAACCCTAAAACCTACCCGCTCTCTCCTAAAATCTAACCCAACCCCCCACTTTCACCCTAAACCATATAAGCTACCCTGCCCTGTAATAAAACCTAACCCACCCTGTCCTAAAACTACCTTGACCCCCTGGCACCACCCTAAACCCTAAAACCTACCCTGTCCTCAAACCTACCCTACCCAGTCCTAAAAACTACCCTCACCCTCACCCCCAGCCCTAAACCCTAAAATCTACCCTGTCCTAAAACCTACCCCCTCTGCCTAAAAACTACTCCAACACCCGCCCTAAACCCTAAAACCTACCTGCCCTGTCCTAAAACCTACCCCACCCTGTCCTAAAAATTACCCCAACCCCCCGCCCTAAGCCCTAAAACCTACCCTGTACTAAAATTTACCGACCCCACACCTTGAACAACCTGCCCCACCCTGTCATAAAAACTACCCCAACTCTGTCCAAAAAACTACCCCAACCCCATGCCCCAAACCCGGCCCCACTTACCTCTCTTCTCTGATAGCTGCTCCTTCCTGACTGTTCTCTCTTTCATTACATGGGTGGTAAAGGCATGCGTACTAAACGTATATACATGGCAATGGCAGCATGGTCAATCCAAAGCGTTGCATTGACCATGTTGTTATTGATGTTTACTGCAATCCTCATCATTTTAGCTATCCAGATGAAGAATTTCTGAAAAATCCTCATCACTCAGCTCCATTAAGGGAAACTGTGAAGTCAACTGATTCATGTGCTCATTTGCAACCTGATTTAAATTGTGTTGGGGAAAATGTATCTGCTATTGAGTCATCAGGGCTTGGATTCTTTTCAAAGTCTGGACATCAACAAAACCAGTTTAATCTACCTGTACACAACATCCTTTACCTCTAGGTTGGAAAACATTAGTTCCCTGCTGTTGCACTCCTTGCATACCACCAGTGTTCATCACCATCTATGGACTTCTACTAGCTTTCTGTGCAGCTTTCAATTGCATGACTACGACCTTCTGTTTCAAATTCTTCTGCTTCAATTCCAATTCATCACTGCAGGATTTCATCAACGGTCTTCTTTTGCCAACAAATCAAATGCTGCTGAATCATTTCACTTATCTCTGGGTTCAATCCTGGGTTCAATCCTTCCATGTGTCTAAACAAAAAATTGCACATATCTTTAGCTCCTATATGTATATACCACTGTAATATCTGAAGGCCTACAACAATCTCTCATTATAGGAATGAATTGACTCAGTCGATTTCTAAGTAAAAATCAATGTCCTTTTGGACATAGTGGGGCATATTTACAAGAAAATGGTATATCAGCACTGATGTGCCAGTTTTCTTGCGTCACCCATGCTCCACCTAACAACACCATGGGTGTGCAGTATTTATAATATGGCACACCATGTCGGTCGTTAGGCTAATAGTGTCAGACTTTTTTTACACAATTGTGGCGCTTTGTTGTACTAGCATCAGAAATGTTGAAGCTAGTGCAGCAAAGTGAAGGGAGGTCTATAGGTTCCTATGGGTGTGTAATTTTAATGCCTACTTTGAGCAGGTGTTAAAAATTACACCAAATATTGTGCAGTGCTGAAATCTTGTAGATTTCACTGAGCCATTTTTGTGGGTCGCCCAACGCTGGATTGCCCTGAAATGAGAAATGAGTGCAACAAGGCAAACATTGTGCCACTTTGTAAATACAGCTCAGCAAAAATCCTCCTTAACGCCATATTAGAGTAACAAAATGACACTAATATGAGGCACAGAGGTGCCAAGGGCTTGTAAATATGCCTCCTTGTCCTTTAAAAAGCCAATTACCTTGTAATACTTTTTCATCACCTCTTCAGACGGTGTACCAGGTACTAGGGGCCACATGTACAAAGATCCAGTATTGCGAGCCGCAAAACCTGATGTACAACAGTGTACTTTACACTGTTTGCGATTCCCATCATGAGGTAAATCGCAATTTGCGACCCCATTGGGAATGGCCGCCCTCACAGGGATGGTGGCCTGCTGGAGACAGCAGACCACCATGTCTGTGACTGCTTTTAAATAAAGCAGTTATTTAAAAAAATGCAACCCGTTTTCCTTAAAGGAAAATGAGCTGCATTTCAAAAGCAAAAAAGGAAAGTTTTCTTTTCATTTTTTCAGAGCAGGCAGTGGTCTGTGGGACCACTGCCCGCTCTGAAAAAATATTTTCGCTGTCATTCACAAAGGGGAAGGGAGGCCCACAGGGACCCTTTCCCATTTGCGAATGGTAAGCACCAGTTTGAAACTGGTACTAACTGCGATTCGCGGTCACAAAACAATCATACATATCATTTGGATTCGGTATTAGAAAGGGACGCCCTTGCCACGCCCCTTCCTAATACTGAATTGCAAAACCCAAACAAGTTACAGAATCGCAGTCTGGGCTTTGTACATCCCAAAAAGCATTTTTGAAGCATCAAATGGGCTGATTCTGTGAATCGCCCCTTTGCGACTAGAAAAATGCTTCGTACATCTGGCCCTAGGTCTCTTGGATGTTCACTTTCAGGCCAATCAGCAAAACATTGTACTCAGTCCACAAGTCACTTGAAACCACAATTTCAAATAACATATTTAAAACTTCGCACAGGCATTTTTGAAAGTTTCACAAATGTTTCTGTCTGCTGATACCATTCCAGTGGCTTCTGGATAATCATTTGTGAATGACAATGTATCACTTCTACTCCAAGGTACATGAACATAATCTCCGCCAGGTATCTCTCTCCTGGAAGCATTTTCACATTAGACTCAGCTTGATTTGCTTGTGCCAAAGGCACAACTAGTTTTACTTTCTTCTGATTGTTTTTCTTCGCCCATCCATTTAGCCACATAACTTATCGCTCCCTATTTCTTGATGTACGTGATTAATTCTCATGTTAGCTATATCTTTGACACTAACCTCACATCTGTAACTTCTCTTTAAAGACTTGGATCCCGCCAAGTTCACATCATATTTTTCGACCACTACAGTTAACATTTTTAAGCCTGTCCTGCATGTTGGGTAATGTCTTTGACATGAACCGCAGTTCCTCCTCTGTGTAAGTCTCTAATTGGGCTGAGTCTGAAGTTCATAATATCTTTTCATTCAATTCTAATTTCTGACTGGACACAGTAGTGACCTAGCTCTCTCCGGGGCATCTTCTGTTCTCTCAGTGCGATTTGTTACACTCAAAATATTTAACCAACTATTCAATTGCTGTGCATTGAATCCTCACAAATGTACAAGATTATTCTGTAACACTTCGGCTTGTGAAGGACCTGCTCCGGCCAAGTTCACATCATATTTTTTTACCACTACAGCTAACATTTCTAAGCCTGTCCTGCATGTTGGGTAATGTCTTTGAAATGAACAGCAGTTCGTCCTCTGTGTAAGTCTCTAATTGGGCTGGATCTAAAGTTCATAATATCTTTTCATTCAATTCTAATTTCTGACTGGACACAGTAGTGACCTAGCTCTCTCCGGGGCATCTTCTGTTCTCTCAGTGCGATTTGTTACACTCAGAATATTTAACCAACTATTCAATTGCTGTGCATTGAATCCTCACAAATGTACAAGATTATTCTGTAACACTTCGGCTTGTGAAGGACCTACTACTTTCTGATTCGGGTTACTCACAATAGACGTTCTCTAGTGTATAAAAAAGGTATTCTTATTTGCTGGCTACTGCAATTAACATTCAACATCTTCTGTGATCTGCGCGCAAAAAAAGGTGAAAAGCTTTGAGGAAACCTCTCATCAGGAGTAAATCCTGTCTGTCATTAAAGTTGTATCTGAAATTCGTGTAGGGGTTAACAGTCTCAGAAGAGAATTAATTCCCTCCATTGTTGACTCATTTGAATATCCTGATCTCTGCACACTGTTTGGTGTCACCCTATTGGATGTAACTTGAGTACCTGGAACAGTCGGGATACTTAATGAATGTGCATAACTTCCAGACATACCTGGAGCATACAACGGAACAACAGGGCCAATAGTCACAGGAACTGTTAATGCATCTGGACTAACATATGTCATCTGGTTTATGGAAATTGTCATTTCTACACTTTGTCCTGACAAGGCAGTACTGAAACTTTCTCTTGTTTGAATCAGCAAAACATTTGGTATCTGCTGATTTGGACTAAACATTTGCACAGATTGACTTGAACTGATGTTTGGCACAGACTGATTCGGATAAAAATTCTGTATTCCTTGATTCTCATAGGATGTCAGTACTGACTGTTTCACATTAGAGTTCAGCACACTCTGATTCACATTAGGACTCTGTACAGACTGAACTATGCCAGAGCTCTGAACTGGCTGATTGATTCACATTAAGAATCTATGTCAATGAATTTTCAGGTTTACCTGGTACTATCTGATTTGGGGTTTGTGCAACTGGAGCAGTAGGCACATTAGGGGTTACATCTCGTGCAGCTTCACTTGTTGCTCCTACTCCTACAGACTAATTTGGAGATATACAATTTGACAAGATCAGATTTATATACTCATCATCTGAATCACTCTTGTATGTCTCAGTCTTCTACGTCTCAATAATTGTCATCTGTTCTGTTTTTCTGGTCCTTTTCTTACTCTTTAGCTTAATACTTTCTCATTCTGCACTCGAAATAGCTGCATACAATGTAGTTCCCTTAATTATCTCTGGTCTCCAAGCATTTGTCTTTAATGTTCTCTACATTCTATTCTCAAACTTCATTTCTGATGTGCTATGCGTTCCCATAAATTAAGTGCTTCAAAGTGTGCAAGTCTCGGAGACAGTTTCATCTCCTACAATACACGCTTCAGGTTCTCAAGAATTCTTATATTAACAGTTCCATAATGAGGCAATGCTAATACACCTTCTTTCTCTGTAACTGTGCACCACTGTTCAAGCTCAAACATGCATGAACACTTTTTTCAGAAGTTACATAATGACCTGGAGTACCTTTGGCTGAGGTTTTTATAACCTCTCTAACTGGAATAACTACATCTCCCTGAATGCACATTTCAATGCTTTAAATAACTTCATTTTCAGTCAGATTCAATAAATCACAACAAAATTTGAATCAGGAAATAACTTCCATCCCACAATGTTCTTCTCAAAGTTCTCAACCAATAGCAATGTGGCACTGTCCACCAAAACCAGAGTGACTTCACACCAACTGACCTATTCCTGCATGACACAGAATGACATCAAACTCACTCCTTTCGACAATGCAGTTTCTCTGCAATTTTCTCTCACACAATCGCTTCACACACCTAATGCAAAATATTTCGAGTAAAAAGCAACTAACAACCTTTTTGCTTATTACAGGAAATGATAATTAAACACTTCAAAGCAGTGAGAAGATTCATTTCCGACTATGGCTTTCACAGTTGCACAACAAATGAGACTTGACCAGCAAACCTCTCTGGTTGATGCAGATCCTCCATGTTTACTCAGGATTCACTTAATACTAACTACACTCATTCAAGGAAAACTATTGGCACTGTTGATGATGTCGCACGACAAGTACCTCACCCTAGAAAATAAATTAAACTAGTGTCTTCTATACTTGTGAATTATCCCGGAATCTTAGGACACAAAGAACCTGTCAACAACAACAACAGTGGACAATTTTTAGCATCAACTGCCACAATCACACAACTTCAAAAACTCTCCAAAACATTTCACAACATCAACTTGGCAGCAATCTTCAGGCCAAAAGCAATGCAAGCACAAACAGTATTAATACTCACACATCCGTCCCTCGCAAGAATGATGTTGGAACTTCATTAGTCTTCTGTCGAGCCGCGTCTCCGGGTGGCGTGGTCTGATCGGGTGCAGCGGGCCCCGCAGTCCGATTTACGGACCGCAGGGCCCGCCGCACTCCTTTTTTCCAGCTGCAGATTGTCCTTGCTGCTGTGGCAGGGACAGGAGCCCGAAATTGGGCTTCTGTTCTTGCCGCGTACAGATATCAGTTAGGTCCTTGGGCAACCCCCCCAGCCTCTTTCTTACCTGGCATCTTCTTGGTTCTTCTTTCTTTTTTTCTCCTTCTCTTCCTAGGGGAAGCCATCTTTGGGTATCCCATCATACTTTTCACTCCTCTGGTTCCCTGCATGCATCTGTTCCTTTCCTCCTGAATGCGTTTTTTCCTATCTGGTCTATTACTCTTTTCCCAATCCAAGATGGCAGTCTTTCCTTTTCCTGTTTCTTACTTCCTGTTTAGGGGTACATAAGGGCCTCGATTTCCTTTCTCCTTGGTTTGCAACACTGCTCTTTGGTGATTACGCTCCTGCTGGTTTTCTCTCAGATTTCCAGTTTTTCTTCTCTTGTTTATTCCGTTTTTTTCTTGCATTAGTCCTGGTTCCAGACTTTGATTGTTTATTGTGTCTTCCTTCTTCCAGGGAGTTCCCATCTGGAGGTTTTTTCCCTTTGGGGTTTTTCCTCAGGGACTCCTTCTGGAAGGCATGGACTGTATTGTCGTCCACTGTCAACAGCACCGTGGCTACTGGAAAGGGTCACCCTACCTCAGCCAGAGCCAGATCTGCAAGAACCGAAGTCGCACTCCATCTCTCTCTGGTCTGGATGGTAAGCCTAAGCCAAAGCTTGACATCTTCAAAATAAACCATAGTGCAGAATTTAGGGTTAGCAATTTGGAGTGGGTAATCGCATGGGACCAATCCTATCTTCCTAACATTATACCTTACTTGTCCTCCCCCCTCTTGGGGTGAACCAGATCTCTGCTAACAGATTTGCTGTAGTATTTCTCCTTCTCAGCTTAATGCTTTATACAGGGTCAATGTATCTTTTGGCCGAGCATAAGGGTTTAGAGGAAAAGTCCCTACATTTCATAGCAAATCCATTAAAATCTTGACAGTATGAGCAATGTAGCCACACAAGGAAAACTCAATTCAGAGACAACGTTAGGGGGGTTTATTTCAAGCTCAAGCTCTAAGTCATAGACAGTTCTCAAGACAAAATTTTAAAGATGCAAAATCACCAAAGGTTGACCAAGGCATCAAAAAAGATTCAAATGAACTAACATTAGCAGAACTAAACATTAAAAAAAATACAAAACATAAGAAGACTCACCTGGTGTACAGAGAAGAAGTGCTGCTCAGATTTTACAATTTTACAATCATTAAAACAATTTAAAGGCATCTAAATTAAGCTAGTTTGGGAAAGGAAACCCCTGCAGATTAGCCAGTCAAGAATTAGCATTTGTTGGGCTAAACACATATGGGCAAAAAGACAAAAAGGCAAAAGCACAAAAAGCACAAAGAGAATTTGGAAAAGTTTAATCTGGGGTAACAGGTTACTAACTAAGGTGGACAGAAAAGTGCTAAAAAGGAAATGCCTTGGCATTTCAGAAGCTCAGTCAAGAGTCATCTTCTCTGGGTAAGTGGAAAGGTTTCTGCAAGGCATTTCAAGAGGGCAAGGGCAGAGAGGACAGTACCTCTCAGAATTCAAGGTGTTCAGCATGCAGCAAAGAGTGGAAAAACATTAGTCAGTGGGCCAAAAGCAATGAGTGCTAAAAATCCATCTGAGGAATGATATATTAAAGTTCATAGGGCAAGATGAGGGGACAAGCCATCACTTCATATGACGCAGAAGATGTAACATCCAATAGAAATCAACCATGCAACACAAGCTGTAGCATTGCTGAAAGTTCTCATTACCAACAGGTAGAATATTTCCATCTGGTCTCATCCATGTGAAGTTAAATATTTGTATATGTTACCAGTTCCACAGTTCCAAATGTATTGAGCTGAAGGCCAGCTTCCCAAGCGCTCAATGTATAAAACAATCAAACATCTATAACTAAACTAGCTTTCTCATGAGAATTAAGTCTGAAGGAAAGGTTGGCGTTAGCAAGAATCACTAAACATTTTCAGCACAGTCATGAAACTGGGCCTTGCAGGCCTCACTTAAGCTATTGCAAGTGAACAAAAACAGCACATTTGTTTCTGCATTTAATCACACTTAGCATCCTAAACCCTAACTTAATACTAATAAGTTACGAGACTTGTTCATGTTACAATACATTAAAAATGAAAACTATTCTATTAACTCTTTCTGCACTTGCATGTCACTTTTAAAACATTTCTTAAAAAACCTATTATCATTTTAGTGCACACTATTAGTTCTTATCATGAATTAAAACATAATGGTGTAATAATTCCTTAAACAGAAAGTTAAATTGCTATACCACACATATATTAACAACTAACTTACAGTGAATACACATTATTATGGCTTTTCAGCACATCACCTTACATCAGAACTATTAGTACTTTGACTAGCGTAATGCATAAACTGTCACATATGGATGATTACCACAACATGAGGGACAATACTAAAATTTCTACTATATCAGTCCTCCTTTATGATGAGAGAAACAGCAAAATGATTTGAAATTTCTTCGCCCCTTGAGAAATAATAGGCTGCTCTTCCTGAGGCTTTTGGAATACTGATTTGTGAGTCAGTGTAACTGCAAGGTACTAAGAATAAGGAGACTGCATCAGCAAGTGTTTCCAAGCACATGGGAGCTATATTTATACTATGCCTTAGACCAACAGTATAGATTGGATAAAATCTTTGGTACCATTATGCTCATAACATTGCTCCAAACCTCACAGTTGAATAAGGGTTGGCACTTTAATAATATATCCACAAACTCACACCCTTTGAGATATCAAATACTCACATGTTCACCTAAACATGACACCCACACTCGCACAGACGGTTACATCAAAACTATTTATCTGGTAAAGAAAATTCTAAGCTCCATGCCTACCCCTAATCAAGCAATGGACCATTTTACACCAGAGCAGAAAAAAAACTAATGACAGAGCACACATATCCATACATATAATGCTCTGCACTGGGCCATAACTAATACAAAACAATGTCTGAGAAACCAAAATGGTGGTCAAATTAATAAAAATGAACATTTGTCAAATAATCAATTTCAACCCTAAGAACAGTTTAAAGTTAAATATAAACTGACTACAAACCTTTTTTAAATTACATAAAATGGGCCCTAAAATTCTGGTTTAGGGGACTTAGGCCCTGATTTAGAGTTTTGTGGGCGTATTAATGTCTATCAAGGTAATGGAGTTGTTTACTCCTTTGTCAAAATGGACATCCTCTCCACCAAATGTAGAAATGTTTGCAGGTCCCACTAACATCTTTTTACATTGACTGGAGCTGCTATCATGGTGGTTCCTGTCAATGTAGAAACGATTTGATGGACTGTGTCATCAGCCATCAAACTTATCACATGTTTTTTGTTTTCAAAAACAACTCCAAAAGTGAGAATGTATTTGTGAAAAACAAACAATTAATGCTTCCCACACCCTCAGAATTTTCTCTTAGGTTGTGGCAGTCAGTATTGACTTTTCCTTGCCCCCCTTTTTGTGATGAACAAACAAAGCAGGAATTATCTTTCCACTCTAAATAGGATGGACAGTTTAATGTTCTTCCTCCAATCACATCCCTACTCTGTCAAGCCATTGAAATAAGTATTCCATAGATAGAGTCTCTCAGTCAAAAAAATACTTGGGGTCCTCCAGCTCCAATTGAGGCAGTTGGACTGAGCGTTTGATGGCCAGGGTACTCTGTCATGTTTGTGACAGAATGCCCTGCTTGCCATACTCTATATTAGCATAGTTGTAATACTAAAGCAGAATAGAGAACTAAGGTGAAAAAAGTAGAGGGAAGTCTCTTTGGTGGTGATGATGGCCTGCACCCAGCAGAGGAACGTTTTGCTAAAATTTTAATTTTCACCTTCCAAATAGATGCACTTCAGAGTGTTTTACCTACATGAGGTTTACAGTGACAAGTAAACAACACCAGAATACATGAATGTTGACCTCACTCATCCTTGGCTCCTCCATGCCAGTGAAGGTCCTTCTTCAACTGACCTTATGACAAGCTAGCATTGTATATAAGAGGACCTTCTGTTTCCAATACCTCACCAGTATGTAAACCACCGCATCCCTCACTTTCCTTCACATGAGAACAGAACACAACAACAAAAAATATCAAAGTTAAAAATAAAATAAAATTAACAGTATTATAAGCAATAGCAGTGATAACTGAATTAGCAACTTGCATGTACATTAGTTGTGACCTAACAGAACAACATAAGTGTTAGACCTGCCATCCTTGGCATGGCTCCCCTAACCATTTGCCCTCTGACCACCTGTTTCCCTGACTCATTTTTGCTGGCTTTTAGGATTCTGGGCACTTTACCACTGCCATTCAGTGCTAAAATGCAGGTGTTCTGTACTTTAAAAGCATGGTGACATTGGCTTATCCACAATTGGCATATTTTATTTGCATTTAAGTCCCTAGTAAAGTGCAGTATATGTGTTTAGGGTCTATAACTTAAAAGCAACTAGTGGGCATGCAGCACTGATTGTGCTTTCCACCACAGCAGTGGTTCCCAACCTTTTGACTTCTGTGGACCCCCACTTTATCATTACTGGAGCCCAGGGACCCCCACTGAATCTTTCTTGGAATCTGGGGACCCCCCACAGGGTCATTACTGAAAGCTGGGGAACTAATCTGTTAATATAATTTATTTTTCTAAGCTGTTGCGGACCCCCTGAAGAGGCTTTGTGGACCCCCAGGGGGCCCCAGACCACAGGTTGGGAACCACTTCACTACAGTAACCCTTCAAACATTAAATATTAGTGACCCCTAAGGTAAGCCCTAGTTAATCCCAGGGGCAGGGTGCAATGCAATAACAAAATTTGGTAAGTATTTTTAAGTTTAACATGCCCTGTTATTAAAAAACTGCTGAATTCATTTTTCACTACTGCAAGGTCTATCTCTCCAATAGGTTAACATGGGGATTGCCTTAGAATATCTTTCAAATGTAATTTTCTATTGGGACCAGAAAGAAAATTGGAGTGTGGTGCCTCTGGACTCACCACTTAAAACACATCTTTTAGTAAAGTTTTTTTTTTTTAATTGCAGGTCTGAAAATGCCACTTTTAGAAAACTAGCATTTTCTTATCTTAACGATGCAGTGCCTCTGCCTTACTCTGAGTACACATCTGGAGTAGACGACAGCTGGACTTTGTGCATTCCTTATACACAGTCACACACAAAGGCAGCTGGGTTGCGACATTTACATCCTGATGGCCCGTCACTAGGCAGAAGGGGCTTCCTGGGATAGACTGAAGGGAGGAGCTGACACTTACACCTGAATGGGACTGGGCCTCTCCTCACACAAAAGGCTGTATACACTCCTGTAAAGTGTCTGGAGCCAGTGAAGGAAGGGTAGGGGCATTGTGATCTTTAAAGCACTCTTTGAAGTCTCCCCCACTTTAAAGGCACATTTGGGTATACGTACTGGATCCCAAACCCCCAAATCAGTTCACCTTGGGGTCCTGAGAAGATTTTGCCAAGAAAGGGAACTGTGCTCCCCGGAGAGACTGCAACTTTTCTATCTGCTTTGCTGTGTTAGCCTACTGCCTGCTGTCTCTGGCAGTGAGAAGGCCTCAAACCTATTTTGCAACCTTTCCTATCTTCCTCAGTCTTAAAAAGACACAAAACACTGGACAAACCTTTCCTCACATATATGAGTTTCTTCACAAGAACAAAATCCACAACAACCCCAAGTTCCCAATTTTTTCTTATGATTTGTATTGCTCAGTATCTCTATTGGTGTCCACTCTAAGACTTCATGTTTCTTTGTGGCATACCAACTTTGACAAAACACCCAAACAGGCAGGATTCAACTTAGATGCTGCTTTCCTACCTCTCATATGTTCAAAAGGATCTACCTTTGTCATATGAGTAGGTGCATTTATAGGGATGCATAGTGTTTCTCTTAATGTGTCTCTCTGAAATTAATTTTACATTGCGGAGCTGTCTGTGCACTGGCCTTTGCTAGTTTCTTTATTACCACAACCAAACGATTCACCTGAGGTTGACAATGTGCTATGTGTAAATTCTTAAAGACCTGCATACCTCTTCAGAAACAAATTGCACATCTTGTCTATAATGGCCATTTTAGGAAACACTGTTGTAGAGAATTCATATTTCAGAAATCAGTAACAACTTGCATGGTCAAAAGTGTGACACAACTCATTAAAATCCACCTAGTGCCATAATCAACAAATACAATGACAAACTCACCTTCGGTTTCAAAAGGGCCAACAATATCCTAGAAAGTTTCCTCCAAGGTTATAGAGCTGATAATGGAGACACATGTACTTGATAAATGATTCAAGTCTAGTCTACTTGTGCATAAGAATAATAATCCTCACAACCTCCTCTACCATTCTGTTAATGTAGGACCACCAATATGACACTTCACCATGCTTAAGTAAACTTCTTCACCAAGTGCCCCAAAAACGTCAAGTTAACCAGTTTCTCCCTGACATGGACAAGGGAATTCTGCGATCTCTCTATACAACATCGTCCAACAGATACAATTCAAACTTTACAACTAACAAATTCCTAATGTAAACACCCACATGTCTACATTTTCCTTCCGAGGCCAGTCATTGAATATGTTGTCCTTGGTTATCTTATTCACTACACCTTCAGTGATTGTTAGCTCCCATTCTTGTTTATTTTCCATATTTGACTGCACCCATTAGACTGGTTTAAGGGACATATCTATATTGCTGTAACTGGAAACCTCCTCAGAAAAGCCTTTACTAACTGGAAATCTAGATCAGCAATTTCACACATAATTTTTAATCAAGACAAATACTGTAATTCAAAATTGAATTGACCTACCCCATCCATCCACCTTTCAATTCCAGGGCTAATACCTTGATTGTCTTTACACAAGAAAACACAAACTAAAGTCCTATTTAGAAGCAGACTTCGCCACCGGTGCATCCGTTTTTGTGACCCACTGATGGCGCAGGTTGCATGGCCATGGCTACAGGGCCTCGCAAAGCCACTTTGAGTGGCTTTTCATTGCCTTGTAGATATGAAGTAAGGCAAAGCAGCACAAGTCAATGTGTTCCCTTACTTTGTGCCAGGGAGGCATTCAATGGATATTGCAGAGGAAGTTTCCACACAACACCCATGGATTTTGACGCATTCCCAGAGTTACAAGGTTTCGTAAACCTGGGAGTGCATCAAAAGCCTACTCTACCCCAAGGATGGCATAAGGGTGGCACAACGGGGAGAAAAAACATTATTTCTCTCTGTTTATTCCTCTTTCTATGTGTGCTGCAATTTGCAGCACACATAGAAAGAGGAAAACACCTCTTGTGATTGTTTTTGAGCAGAAGGATGTCCCTTCCTGCACAAAACAATCATCCCTGCAACACAGGTACCCTTGCACCCCCTGCAATGGTGCATGGCAGAAATGTGTGCCCCAGTGCAGGGGACAAGGACATGAATGCACCATACCTTATATTTATGGTGCAATCCTGCCATTTTGTTCTGACTCAGGGCAGCACAGAAAGAAGGCTTGTGGTGCTGCCCTGCACCAAAACATAGTAAGTAAGGCCCTAAAGGTTTACAGTCTCTCCTTACTACAAATGGCACACCCCACAGGAAGAAGGTAAATATGTGTATTGCCCAGATAAATGCCAAACTTAATGTTCTTCTTATTGAATAATTTACTTTAGCCCCTCTAAGAGATCTAGAGGTGAAAGCAATAACCTTCTCTTCTCCGGTATCTACCTGAGCTAGAAGTGCTCAAAACCAAAGGAGACTGGCATCTGTTATCAGAACAGCCTTTTACCACACATCAAAATGCCCTAGTGTTGGCATATATCCTAGTTGATTCTTAACCTGCTGAAAGGCTGCTGCACAATCAGACCACACAATGTTCATGCCTTTCTTTAAAAGTGGCATCAAAGGATAGCCTAAATCTTTTATTAACCTTATTATAATAATCAGCTGGGCAAAAAATGATCCTAACTGCTCCTTGTCAAGTGAAAGAGGTGCCTGGACAATGGATTCTGCAAGATACTGTTAGAGATTGATCCCTTCATGAGATATAGGCCCTCATTACAACCGTGGCTGTAAATGCCACCCACCGCTGTGCTGCCAGCTGCCAACATACCGTGACCGCGGCGGTAATCCGCTATGGGTATTTGACCCACACAGAAAAATCCGCCACTATACAGACACCCACACAAGTCCGCCAGACCAAAGGTCAGTGATAAAATGGCAATAGCAAAACCCACACTGTTACGCCACCAGGAATACGCCCACAGTATCAGGACCAACGAATCACAGCAGCAGTCTTTCAACCGCAGTAAACCATTGGCGATACACACCGCCGTTCTCAAAATACGCACACACTAACAAAACTACATCACATTTGACAATTCAAACTACACACACCTGACACACATACACACACCACACCAACACACCCAAAACACAATAAAAACACCCACCCACATTACTCCCAAACCTTTCAATGAAAAAAAAGATTGCTAACAGAGCGAGAGACAAGCCAGGAGCAGCCACTCACGGAATGTGTGTTGCAAGACACCAGGTAGCAGTACAGAGGACTGTCGATGGACCCCCCACCTCCTCCCCCACAACTAACAGCATGGAAGGAGCAAGTCTTAGCAATCATGCATCCTGAGAGCCTGGCCGGAGTAGGAGGAGGACTGGACTCTGGTAAGTCAACTCTCTACTACTACTACCCCCCTACCTGCATGCCATCACATACTTCCACTCTCACCCTCACTCCCATCACTCCACCACGCCTCACACACCCCACCGTCACATCTCACTCATCCAGATTTCAAGCCCTGCATGCCATACCAATGCATGGACACCACTCACAGGCCTACATGGACACCCATCACTAAAGCATGCACACTAGAGAGAATCAGCTATCCCACCACATACCAACTTACACAAGTGAAAGCTGCCAGGGCAAAAATCACCAGAGAGGAGGTGCCAGCACTATCCAGTCCCCCAACAGAAGAGTCCCGCAGTGATGACAGCAACTCTGGTCTTCAGGATCTGGATGACCAACCTGGCCAATCAGGGACCTCTGGACAGCCGGTTACCCAGGCCCAGTCACACACCACCACAGAGCCTCCCCATCAGGAAACAACACCACAGCACCCACCCAATGTACCCATACCTCTGTTCCCAGGACATGTCAATCAGCAATGTGTCCACCTCTACAAGGACCCCAGGCCACACCTCATACCCAAGACAATCAGGGACCTGGGGTCAGTGGCAGTGGGAAAACGGTTCAGGGGACAGAGGCACAGGCCACCAGGGACACTGGGGGGCTGCTATGTGCCAGGGGGAGGACAGGCCCAGGGAATCGACTGTCCAGGAGGCACTGGCAGAGATCCTGGGAGCATATGAACATTCCCAGGACACGATGGGCCAGATCCTAGATAATGTGCAGGAGAACAGGCGGCTGCAGGAGGGACAGTACCAGGGGATCAGGGAGGATTTGCAGGCCATTAACAGCACCCTGGTCTCCATAGGAGGGGTGCTGGCAGACATTGCCAATATTCTGAGGGAGGCAGTCACACAACAGCGGGCCCCTGCCACTAGCCAGAGATCTGAACAGCCTTCCACCTCCGCTGCCGCTAATGGCCAGGAGGCCCCGCTACAGGATCAATAGGCTACCAGCACCCCTCCCCCTGCAGATGGTGAACCACCCCACAAATGTTTCCTGTGATCCAGACAGAAGTCAGAGACACTTGCCAAGACCCCTGCAAGGAAATGAGACTCTCCTAATTGTCACCTTTGTGTCCCACTCAGTCACCCTGTCCACCTTGAACTGCCTTTGCTCCACTTCCTATGTCTCCTTGAACAATGCACCTGTCCACCAAACAGACTGGAACAATACCCTGGACTTTCCTCCATCATCACCCCATCCCATTACACTTGCCCCTCAATATTTGTGCACTTCAATAAACACCCTTGGAAAAAAGAAGTATGGAGTATGTCAAATTTTTCAAGTGTGTATTCATTTAAACATGTGCAAACATTGCAATACAATCGTACAGAAAATTAGCATAGGTTAATGACCTGTAGCTGGCTGCAGTGGTCACACGAGGAGTATATGTGAGGTCACCAACATCTGTAAAATGAATTGCCAAAGGGTACAGTAAGAGGGCATAGAAGTGGGAAATAACAGCATGCAGTGCCACAGAAATTCCCAAAAATGTCATTGAAATGTGAAGTAACGCTGTCTTACCTGTGTGTCATTGGAAGTATTGTCTGATGACTGATGTTCTGTTGTGATCATTCCTCATCCTCTGCCTCCTCATCCTCACAGTCCACAGGGTCCACTGCTGCCACACGGGCATCTCCAGCCTCTTCCTCCTGCAGAAAAGGCACATGGCATCTCAGGGCAAGGTTTTGCAACATGTAGCATGCCACTACTGTCTGGCAGAACTTGGGGGGTGAGTAGCACAGGGATCCACCTGTAAGATGGGGGCACCAGACCCTGGCCTTCAGGAGGCCAAAGGTCCTTTCTATTATCCTTCTGGTTCACCCATGTGCCTCATTAAAACGTTCTCTGCTCTCGTTCTGGCATTCCTCAGAGGGTTCAGCAGCCATAATAGGTTGGGGTAACCAGAGTCACCTGCAGTATTGAGGGACAACATTTTGCCACACACTATCCCTTATGGCCCACACCATACCCATACACCAACATCTACTGGTGGGGACCAGGGCTCACCTATTAACCACACCCTTTGCCTCTGTAGTTGGGCCATCACATTTAGAATGCTGCTATTCCTCAGGACAAAGGCATCATGCACCGACCCTGGATATTTAGCACTGACGTGGGAGATGTACTGATCCACCAAGCACACATCTGTACATTCATAGAGTGGAAACACTTACGATTCCTGTACACCTATTCATTCTGGCGAGGGACAAATGCAATATGTGTTCCATCAATCGCCCCCAATTATGTTGGGGATATGTCCCATTGCATAGAAATCATCCTTCACTGTGGCCAAATCTTCAATCTGGGGAAATGCAATGCAGCTGCACATCTGTTTAATCAGGGTAGACAACACTCTGGTCAGCACTATTGAAGCACTGATAGCACTTTCACAAGAGGGGGGATCCCAAAGGGGTGACAGAAAGCAGAAATCAGGTCAGGCTCCAATTGGGCACACAGCTCTATGATTGTGGCCCTGTCTAATCTACAGGTGAGGATGATGTGCCTCTCCTCCATTGTTGCCAAGTCCCACAGGGGTCTGTACATGGGGGTATGTCTCCATCTCCTATTCATTAGCAGCGGAAGAAATCTATGGGGCAAAAGAGTGAGAGGCTGGTCACAAACTGAACAATGGGGCTACAACAGAACTTTGCATGCTGTTAACTTGTAATGGGTAAGTGTGAATTGTCCAGTATGTCCAAATTTCACCCGTGACGCAGCAAATATCCCTGGCTTGCCCCCACTGAAATAGCATCCACCTGTCCTGTGTGGAGGGACAAGTGGAAGTGAGGTAATTCCGCTGACGCTGTGTGCCGTTGCGGGAGGTGGTCGGGTACTGCCATGCAACTCCTCATTGGTTAACATTGTCCCCTATGGAGTACAGTGGTCAATGGTGATCTACGTCGGTGGTGACGGTATGCACCGCCGCGGACGTGACTGCCATTTTCTATCAGATTCCTCACTTACTATCTGATCTTCAGCAGGAGAGGACCTACACTGCATGTGCTGCTGTGACCTGTGTCTGGAACCTACCATAGCCCGTGTGACGGAGGTAAGGGCCCCACCCTTCACTTTGGTGGAGTTGGAGAGACTACTGGATGGGGTCCTACCCCAGTACGGACTGCTGTATGGGCCTCCAGACCAACAGGTGAGTACACTGTGGGCACAATGCATGTGACATGAATGCATGGCGTTGTGTGTGAACGCCTTGTGTAAGGGGGATGGATGCATGTCCTCTAGGCGGCGTATTGGTTGTGTGCTGGGCCATGTGTGTGTAAATGGTGATGTGAAGGGATATGGTGGGCCATAGGTATAACAGACAGGACTGTTTGATTAATACTATTTTCCTGTGTGTATTTCCTCTGCAGGTGAGCACCCATCAAAAGAAGGGTATATAGCATGCCATCGCCAAGGATGTGCGGACCCTGGGAGTCTATGGCAGACGGACCACCCACTGTCATAAACGGTGGGAGGACCTGAGATACTGGGCATGGAAGACAGCGGAAGCCCACCTGGAGATGGCCTCCCAACAAAGAAAGTGTGCCTGTCGAACCCTGACCCCCCTGATGGCCCGCATACTGGCAGGGGCCTATCCAAAGCTGGATGGGTGCTTGAGGGCATCACAGCAGCCACAAGGGGGTAGGTACAGTGCCCATCATTACAACTTATGCATGGTAGGGTGGTATCCAGGTGGTGGATGTGTGTCAGTGGTGCCCCTAGGCCAGGCCTGGCATTGCAGCACAAGTCCCCTGGTGGCTAGGGTTCTGAAGGGATAATCCTGCTACCTAGCTCGTAAGCATCCACTACTGGCCAGGGCTGCGGGGGTCCCAGGTGTGCTGCATGTGCTGGTGTGTGCCCCTCCCCATGCCCTTGTGGCTAGCAATATCAGTGGTAGTGCAAAGCATATTGCGTAAGGCTGTTCCCTGGGTGTGAGGGTGCTGTGTATGCCAACGGTGGTGTTGGTGCATCCATTGACCAAGTGTATTCTTTGTCTCTTCCCCCCCTTATTGTTTTGTCACCCTGTCCTTATGTGCATTAGCATCATCTGGTGGAGGAGCAGAGGCACCGGTGATTGAGGGAGCTGCATCCCGCAGTACCAGGTAGCAGAGTCCACCAACGCCGAGGGCTCCAGTGAGACAGAGGGCGAGGAGAGCACCACGGCAGAGAATAGAGGGGACTGTTCACACAGATACCTCCTCCGATGGAAGCTCCCTGGTGGTGGCAGACACCTCTGTTACCACCCCAGCTACAGGATCAGCCGCCACCCCCGTACCAGCACCGCCCTTTCAGCAGCCCCTCAGCGAGTTGCCCGTGCCTGCTTACCCAGGATAGTGGGCATCTCCCTCACCCAGGCACCTCAGGCCCTGCCCCAGTGAGCCCTGTTGCCCTGACTGAGGAGGCTATTGACCTCCTGAGGTCCATCTCTGTAGGGTAGTCAACCATTGTGAATGGCATCCAAGGTCTGGCAGCCCAGATGAAACAGACTAATCCATTCCTGGAGGGCATTCACACTGGCTTTGTGACCCAACAGAGATCGATCCAGGCTCTGGCCTGCCCTGATGGCAGCCATTGTCCCTGTTTCCCCCTTCCCCCCTCCAACTACCTCTTCCCAATCCCATTCTCCTCAACCCTAACATATCATAAGCACACAGGCAGACGAGCATGCACACAAGGCAACACACAAGAGTGGTACAGGCAAACACAAGCACCACACTTCATCCCACAGGCACTCACACAAACACCATCCAGATGCAGACATACCAACATCACAATTTCCACTCCCCCTCCTCCTCCTCCTCCACCTCCCTTTCAGTTCCGTCTACATTCACACCTGCATGCACTTCATCATCCACTACCAGCATCACCACCACACCAAGCAGAACACACACCTCACTGGCAGACACCTCCACAACAGCCAGACACATGTTCCCTGTGTCCTCTCCCACTGTGTCTGTTCCCCACCTAAGGCACACAAACGCAAGCACTCAGCCACCCAGTCCACGAGCCCAGTAGTCACCAGACCCACTCGTGATGGAAAAGGACCCAGGGCACATGTCCTGAGGGTGAAGGAGCCTGCACCAGGCAGCCTCAAGGGAAAGGAGCCTGCCCAAGCTGCCAGGAAGACAAAGGAGCCTGCCCCAGCTGCTGCCAGGAAGACAAAGGAGCCTGCCCCAGCTGCTGCTAAGAATGGAAAGAAGCCTGCCAGGAAGACTGAGGAGACAGCACCAGCAGGCAGGAAGAGCAAGGGACCTGTGGCAGAAACTTTGACAGAGCCCCCACCAACAACCATGGTTGTGCAGCCATCAGAGGTTGCAGGGGATGGGCCGGGGGCCTCCCCCCACCAGCAGCAGCACCACCACCTCCAGTAAGCAGCCGTCCGAGGTTGTAGGGGATAGAGAGGAGCCTCCCCCCACCAGCAGCAGCTCAACCTCCTCCAGTGAGCAGCCGTCCGAGGTTGCAGGGGATTGTCCAGAACCTCCCCCCCCAACAGCAGCACCACCTACTCCAGTGAGCAGCCATCACCGGCGGTGGATGGTATGTCATCCTGCCTCCATGGGCTGCTGTGAAGCCTGCATGGAAAATCCCATGGGTATAACACCCACCTGAGAGCCTGTGACCTTGCACTCCCCAGGATCAAGAGCACAGGGCACAATGTCCCCTCTAGAACCAGTGATTAAGACACCCACCTACCCCAGACTCCCCAGGATCAAGAGCACAGGGCACAATGCCCCCTCCAGAGCAAGCGGACAAGTCACCCACTCGAGAGACTGTCGCCTTGCATTCTCCAGGACCGAGCACAGGGCATGTTGCCCCCTCAAGAGCAAGTGGGCGAGTCACCCACTCGAGAGACTGTGGCCTTGCGCTCCCCAAGATGAAGCACAGGGCATGTTGCCATCTCCAGAGCAAGTGGGCAAGTCACCCACTCAAGAGACTGTGGCCTTGCACTCCCCAGGACCAAGCACAGGGCATGTTGCCCCCTCCAGAACCAGTGGTCTTGTTACATCTGCCGGCTGAGGTGCCCCCCGTCCCCCTGAGGTGCCTGCCTATTTCCCAACTGATGCCCCTACAGAGTTATCTCCGTGTTGAGGCAGGTGCCATGTGTGGCTTTGGATTTTGGCATGTGGCCATGTGGACAATGTACATTGTGGACTGGGCTGTGTCCCTTTTTGTGTACATATGTATACAGGGAGTGCAGAATTATTAGGCAAGTTGTATTTTTGAGGATTAATTTTATTATTGAACAACAACCATGTTCTCAATGAAACCAAAAAACTCATTAATATCAAAGCTGAATATTTTTGGAAGTAGTTTTTAGTTTGTTTTTAGTTTTAGCTATGTTAGGGGGATATCTGTGTGTGCAGGTGACTATTACTGTGCATAATTATTAGGCAACTTAACAAATAAAAATATATACCCATTTCAATTATTTATTATTACCAGTGAAACCAATATAACATCTCAACATTCACAAATATACATTTCTGACATTCAAAAACAAAACAAAAACAAATCAGTGACCAATATAGCCACCTTTCTTTGCAAGGACACTCAAAAGCCTGCCATCCATGGATTCTGTCAGTGTTTTGATCTGTTCACCATCAACATTGCGTGCAGCAGCAACCACAGCCTCCCAGACACTGTTCAGAGAGGTGTACTGTTTTCCCTCCTTGTAAATCTCACATTTGATGATGGACCACAGGTTCTCAATGGGGTTCAGATCAGGTGAACAAGGAGGCCATGTCATTAGATTTCCTTCTTTTATACCCTTTCTTGCCAGCCACGCTGTGGAGTACTTGGACGCGTGTGATGGAGCATTGTCCTGCATGAAAACCATGTTTTTCTTGAAGGATGCAGACTTCTTCCTGTACCACTGCTTGAAGAAGGTGTCTTCCAGGAACTGGCAGTAGGACTGGGAGTTGAGCTTGACTCCATCCTCAACCCGAAAAGGCCCCACAAGCTCATCTTTGATGATACCAGCCCAAACCAGTACTCCACCTCCACCTTGCTGGCGTCTGAGTCGGACTGGAGCTCTCTGCCCTTTACCAATCCAGCCACGGGCCCATCCATCTGGCCCATCAAGACTCACTCTCATTTCATCAGTCCATAAAACCTTAGAAAAATCAGTCTTGAGATATTTCTTGGCCCAGTCTTGATGTTTCAGCTTGTGTGTCTTGTTCAGTGGTGGTCGTCTTTCAGCCTTTCTTATCTTGGCCATGTCTCTGAGTATTGCACACCTTGTGCTTTTGGGCACTCCAGTGATGTTGCAGCTCTGAAATATGGCCAAACTGGTGGCAAGTGGCATCGTGGCAGCTGCACGCTTGACTTTTCTCAGTTCATGGGCAGTTATTTTGCGCCTTGGTTTTTCCACACGCTTCTTGCGACCCTGTTGACTATTTTGAATTAAACGCTTGATTGTTCGATGATCACGCTTCAGAAGCTTTGCAATTTTAAGAGTGCTGCATCCCTCTGCAAGATATCTCACTATTTTTGACTTTTCTGAGCCTGTCAAGTCCTTCTTTTGACCCATTTTGCCAAAGGAAAGGAAGTTGCCTAATAATTATGCACACCTGATATAGGGTGTTGATGTCATTAGACCACACCCCTTCTCATTACAGAGATGCACATCACCTAATATGCTTAATTGGTAGTAGGCTTTCGAGCCTATACAGCTTGGAGTCAGACAACATGCATAAAGAGGATGATGTGGTCAAAATACTCATTTGCCTAATAATTCTGCACTCCCTGTATATCAATTATCTTCCCTCCCAATATTTATCTTGATGTGTTGCTCTCATTGCATTAACTTTTTCAAAATCATTTTGTCCTTGCATTATAGGTAAAAAAGAAAATTAGTAATGCAGGTGATTGTGTGTATGGTGTTGGGCGGGTGGGTTGTACATGAGTGTGTCACTGTCATTTTAGTCCCGCCCTCCCTTGTGAGCTAGGTGGCTGTACTCACCATCGTCATCTTCGCCAGAGTTGGTGTTTGTGGTGGAGCAGCAGATAGAAAATCATGGGGAAGACATGCAGCTCGGGCTCCTTGGGGGCGTGGTTGTTCCCTGTGAGTCCTTTCCCTTCTGAGGTTTGTTTCAGCCAGGCTTCTGATGTTGTTGGTACCGCCCTGGAAAAGGTGGCGGATTGTCATAATATGGTGGGCAGAACATTATACTCCAGCTCTATAACACTCCAAAGGGTCCTGACAGGATTTCTATGAAAACTTGTTTAAGAGAAAGGCCTTTGACTGGACCATCTCAAAATAAATCAAACGATAATATAATTTCAGTACGTCAGTGGTAGCAGTACTTCTGTCAAACAAATGTCCATGTTAACATATCCAAAACCCTTGCAATCTGGCCATTATTGCATGAAGCAGCTATGATTATCAGTTTTACATTCCAAATACTCGACCTGCCAATATGAATCACATTTTTATAGTATATTTCAGAACTCAGCGTCTGTTGTCACCAATTAAGGGCATGCCGCCGGACTGAGGCCCTCATTACGGACATGGTGGTCCGTTCTACCACGCCGGCGGTGGCTATAGAACCTGCCAACAGAGGAGCGGTCCGGACCACCAAATAATGATCCAAACGAACACATGCATCCCACGAACCACCCACCGCCAGGACAGGAGTCCCACCAACGACCCCAGTGTCTGCCCACAGACCGTCGGAAAGGCCCAACCCGCCCATCATATAATGAACCACCATTCCGCCGACAGTTCCGGGGGGGGAACCACTGCCATACTAAGCCAGGCGGAAATGAACCAAATATAAGCAACCATGTACTGGAGTCCCACAGAACATGCAGTGGCAGCCATGGATAGAGAGCTGCAGATCATACCAGCCCTGCTCCTTGCCATATACCTACATGACCGAGACCACCAACGAAGATGACAACGGTAAGTACCGCAACCTGCGACACAAGGGAGGAAAGGGCACAGTTACATACCACCCACTCCACCCATCAGGCAACACCCCCCCCAACCCTTCCCAGCAGCACAAGTCATACACCCCACACCAAGAGGTACGTAAACGACCAAAGGCTAATGCAACTTGACCATAGTATATATAAAAGCCCCACACCCATAAAAAATCAAAACAAACACCAGGGTGTAACTGCATGCAGACCAAACACAGGCCACACAGAAACTTTAATAAGAAAGTCAGTGAGCCAAACAGTGCAAATAGGGCCAATGGCCAGTCCGTAAAATCCCAATAGTCATGGGCCACAACGGGCCCCCCTGAATCCCAAAAGTACTGGGGACTCCCAGAACGGGGCACCATATGGGGAACCAGGCACCTCACGGAAGGGGGGTAGGGGGCGCTGGGGGTGGGGATTTTCAACAGGGGTGGGCCTTTGACTTTCTTGTGGAGGGTGAAGGGGGTGGGCTTCTCCTTTGAAGGGGGTGGGGGCTGTTTGGCTCAGGTGAAGCTGGATGGCTTAGGCTCTGACCGGGCCTTCTTCTTCTCTGGGAAAGGGGCACGGGAATGTGAAGGGTGGACCGGGGTGGGCTGTGGAATGGAAGGAGCGCAAAGGGCAAGGAGGTGGGCACGTTTGGGGACCAGACAGGGTGGGCCAGTGGGTTGGAAGAGGTCAGCACAGGAGAGGAAAAGTTTCTTGGGAGCAATTGGGGTGGGTGTGTATGAGGGCGTGGGAGTGGAGGCAGAGGGAGTGGATGTATGGGGTGTAGGGGTACGTGTAGTGGGTGCAGGTGACTGCTCAGTATGCTATGGTGTGGTGGATGTCTGATGGGTGGGTGTCTTGGTGCGTTTGTGTGTCTTGGGAGCTGGGGGTGGACACAGTGGGAGAAGACAGACAGCTAATGTGGATGTATGTTGGGTGGGTGTCTTTAAGTCTGGTGAGTGTGCTGCATGTGTCAACTACAGTAGAGGTGGTGAGTGCAGGTGTGGTGTATGGGGTGCATGTATGGCTGTCTGCTATTGTGGTGAGTGCAGGAAGTGGAGCTGTAACAGTGAGTGAAAGTGCAGTGCATGAGGGAGTGGATGTAGATGGGACAGACAGGGAGGCGGAAGAGGTGGGCACATTGGGCTTGTGGTGGGAGGTGTGGTGCTTGTGTTTTGAAGTGTGCTTCTTGTGTGTTGATGTGCCTGTCAGCGGGTCTGATTGTGTGCTTTGGAGGGGTGAGTGGAGTGGGGTGCTGGAAGAGGTAGAGGAGGTTGGAGGGAGGACAGAATGGCCAGGGAAACTGGCTGCCGTCCGAGAGGAGGCCAGAGCCTGAAAAGATCTCTGTAGGGCAGACCCAGCACCGTGAATGCCATCCAGATAGGCATTGATCTGCTGCACCTCTGATGCTAGCCCCTGGATGGCATTGACAATGGTTGTCTGCCCTACAGAGATGGTTCCCAGGAGGTCAATAGCCTCCTCTGTGAGGGCAGCAGGGCTGACTGGGGCAGGGGAGAGGCCCACCTTTCTGGGTGAGCAGGCATGGGCAACTCGGTGGGAGCAGAAGGGAGGGCGGTGATGGTATGGGTTGGCAGAAGATCTCACGGTAGTGTGTGTGCACTAGGGTCTGCCACCACTGGGGGACCCCCATCAGAGGAGGTTTCAGAGTCACTACCTCCTGTGGTAGTAGCCTCCCCGTGGAAGTCCCCTTGCCCTCCCACTCACTGGTCCCTTGGGCGTCCGTTGTCTCTGCCTCAGAGGATCCGTGGGCCGCTGCCTCCCCACTTGCCGGTGCCTCAGCTCCCTCGCCTGATGTTGATGTTGTACCAAACCAACACAAGAGAACAGGGATGGTGAGACAAAACAGGAGAGACACTTGTAAATAGCTGAATGCAGATACTGAATGGCCAGACATTCACCTACCCAGCAAACACACCCAACAGGCAGCACCGTACACTATGCCCATGGCCATGCCCCTGACTACTGACCAGAATACTGCTCTACACCCATCCCCTGAAATACTTTTGGAGCTGAGGTAGGTGAAACCTGACAGGGACACCCCTACACCCTTTGGGGAACATACAGTAGATGGACACCAGTCAAATTCCCTGCCCTAAGCAGCATGAGCCCTATTGCACACCCAGTCATCCTTCCAGCCTGAAGTATGGTCAATGAGTACTCACCCCCTTGTGACTGCTGTGCAGCCTTCAAGCGCCCATCCAGATCTGGATACGCCACCACCAAGATCCGTCACATGAGAGCGGTCAGTGCCCGACGGGCACCCCTTCCATGTTGGGAGGACTTCCCCAGCTGAGCCTCACTGATCTTTCGCGCCCAGCGCCACAGGTCCTCCCACCTCTATTGAAAGTGGGTGCTCTGCCGGTTGTAGACCCCCAGGGTCCGCACCTCCTTCGTGATGGCATGCCAATGTGCCCTCTTCTGGTGGGCGCTGACCTAGAAGGGCGACATATAGGACAGTCGCACGCAGCATTCCATGCACCATGGCCCATGCAGGCTCAGAGGAGCACACATATGTCCATTCCACGCCATCCATTACACACACAGTGCCCTCCAAACCCAGACTCACCTGTACCTCTGGCCGTCCATAAAGTTTGCCGTACATCCACTAGCTTCTCCAGTTCTTCCTGGGTGAAGGCTGGGGTTCCTTCACCTGCACCACGTGGCACATCCATAGGCAGAGGCAGGCCACAGCAGTAGACAGAGTGGAGTACCTGTCCACACAAGATCAGGGAGTCAAGTGATCAAGCGATGACGAACGTGTGTACGTTCCGTGGCGGTATGCACCGTCACCGCCGTTGGCGATCATGATACGCCAGGATTACCCATTGGCATTCATGTTGGCCAATGAGGGTGCAAACAGCGGTCAACACTGCCTTACGCTGTGACGTCAACCGCTAGCGGTATGAGGTCACTTCCACAACGAAGGGGCAGATCCACAGTGGGCAGACATTTTGCCATCACCTAGGGATCTTAAATTTCCTACTACTCACAATGCAGGGCCTACTAGCCACATGAAGCATCTAGGCCTCTATCCATTCTGTATAGTAGCACACATGAATTACTCTGTTCCCTCCTAGTGATGTACATGTATATCTGTCATGTAGCAGTTATTGTAGAGACACTACAAAGAACAATGCAGTGCAGAAATGTTGAGAAGTGTGTCTATGTATGTGGCTTCATCACTCCTTTTTGTAACCCCTCTTAGGTACCGACCCCTGTGGCGAGGAAGGGCACCATCGGTGTACAGACCAATTGTGGATATGGGGACCATGGTGGAGCATCAGATCATAATCATGTGTGCAACTATTCAGGACCTTTGTGCATTACTGGATCCTGCACTAACTCCGGGAAATCGTAATCAGCATGCCATTACAACTGAGGTGCAGGTGCTCTCCACAATCCATTTCCTGGCCACAGGCTCATTTCAAGTGACAGTGGGCATGGGTGCTGGTTTCTCACAGCCAATGTTCAGCCAGGTACTGACAAGATTTCTGAATGCATTTGTACAACATCTGCAATCCTATGTGCGGTTTCCCCAAAGTACTGACCTCCCTGCCATCAAGTCTGACTTCTATGCCTTTGCAAACATTCCCCATGTCATAGGTGCCACTGATGGCACACACATAACCACCCCCCCCCCCAAGAGTGAGTGAACAGGTGTACAGAAACAGGAAGAACTTTCACTCCATGAACATCCAGTTGGTGTGTACTGCAGACTAGTACATTTCACATATGAATGCCATGTTTCCAGGTTCAGTCCATGATTCATTTGTGTTGAGGAACAGTAGTGTGCCACAGAAGATGGAACAACTAGAAGAGGACAGAGGGTGGATCATAGGTGGATCATAGGTAAGTTTGCCTGTCAATTACTGACACCTTGCAGAAAACCAGCCTGTCTGACTAAGGGACATAACAATGACAAGTCTGTATTGAACCATTTTGTAGGTGATTCTGGCTATCCAAACTTGCGTTGGCTCCTGACACCAGTGAGGAATCCCAAGACGGATGCAGAGAGGAAATACAATGAGGCCCATGGACGTACTAGGAGGGTAATAGAGCGTACTAGAGGTCTCCTGAAGGCTAGATTCCGGTGTCTACATATATCTGGGGGTTCCCTGGCCTATGGGCTGGATAAGGTGTGTAGAATAGTGGTGGCCTGCTGCATGCTGCACAACGTGGCAGTGAGACATTCTATCCCCCTCTTGGAGGTGGAGAGTGCTATAGGTCCTGATCAGCTACCTCAGAGAGGTGAGGAGAGTGATGATGAGGATGACGAAGGGTAAGATGTCCATTCCAGGAAACAACTGATACAACTCTACTTCCAATAACTGTGTGGGACTTAAGCCTGTCATTGGGGTTAGTGACTAATACTGTCAGTGTGCTCTGTCATATGGGGGGATTGGTCATGATAAGCGATACATGGATCACTTCTGCATGGTACTGACAGAAAATATATGCATTCCCTCCTTGCCACCGTTTGGGCACACAGTACCACCATCAAGCACAAATTGACAATAAAGTTGTTCTCTGCCAGTTGCATCCATACTCCACTTTGTTCACAATTTAAGACGGGACAGTGTTACAGGTGTGAAATGTGTTTTTTTGGTAGAATTGAGTGAATTCTGCTATATACAGTGATGAGAGTCGTAAGGGTTGGGTGTCCTCAAAACCAACTTGGTGGCAGCCTTGTTGGATGGTTTAGATGTGTCCATTTTGTCGAACAGCACTTCATATAGCCCTCAGCTAAGTGTTGTTGGTGAATGGGTGGGATGGTTGCTTTGCATTAGTAGCAGAGTCAATTGTTGGAGGGGGCCTTGTCCTTAGCTGGGTTTCCAGTGCCATATCTTGGCCTAAGAGTACGTTTGGGTGCCTGCTGTGGAGCTTCTTGGGTTAGCATGGTTGGCCCTTGGGTTTCCTGGGAGGGTATTTCCTGGGATATTTCTGCTTCTTGGGTCATCAGATGCTGGTCGTCCAGGGCTGTTGTGGGGGCCTCTTGTCCGGTGTGGGTGTCGGACTGTTTTTTTACCAATTGCCGCAGTGCTCCAGCAATGGTTGCCATTGTGGCATTGCGCTCTTTCTACTGCTTCATGGCCTGTTGGTGTTGTTGCTGCTGCATCCTCTGACTTTGCTCCAGGGAGGACACAATCTGTGCCAACCTGTCTTGGGTATGTTGGTAGACCCCCAATACCTCTGCAATAACGTCCTGGGCTGCTGCATCCATCCTGTGGCCTCCCCCCTGGCTCACTGGGACACTTGAACTTGCCCTAGCCCCCTGTGCCTGTGTCCCCTGCACAGGTCTGGACGTGCCACTTGTACAGGGACCCTTTCCTTCCTGCATGTTGGGAGTGGGAGACTTTGGCCGCTGTAGCTGTGTTCCACCAGTCTGTGCCCTGGGTACATTGGTGTGGGTACGCGTCCCCTGGCCTGCTGGTCTTGACTTGGTGTTAGGGGTGACAGTGGTTTCCTGGGTGGGGCTGCTGCATGGTGAGAATCCAGGACTGTGTGAGGGGCCTGCCTGCTCATCAGTGTCCAGGGATCCTTCGCCAATGTCTTGTGGTTGGTTCTTTCTCCCTGGAGGGCAGTGGCCCTCCTTGTCCCATCCGTTAGGGTTGCATGGGTGGTGGTGCCTGTTGAGGGACATACACATGTCTGTTACATATGCATGTAGGTTTGAGGTGTACCGGACTGTGCTATTTTGTGCTGGTGTTAATTTCAGTGGCCTTCCAGGGTGCCTTTGTGAGGTTGACATAGCATTTAGCGCCAGTGGTGGGGTTGCATTGTGGTGGGGGGTATCGTTCCATTGTGGGTACGTGCAGGGGTGGGTGGCTGCGCACAGCAGGAGTGATATGTGCCTGTTACTGGGTTGTAGGTAATGAAGGGTGGTGAATGTGGTGGGTAATGGCTGGGTGGGGTGTAGGTCCAGGTGGGTGTGGGTGGGGTGGGGTGGTGCATGCATTGTAGATGTGTTGTATATGGGGTAATTGTAGATGATTTACCAGATTCCATTCCTCCAGTGAGTCCAGTGAGTGCCTCTGAGTGCAGGATGGCGAGGACCTTCTCCTCCCAGTTGGTGTAGTCGGCTGTTGTTGGTGGCGGCCCCTCGGCCCGAATATTTGTGGCTCCACCTTCAGGATCTCGTCCACCATGGTCCTTAGCTCTTTATCGGTGAAGAGTGGATCTTTGGGGGGGACATGGTGAGTGTGGTGGATGGCGTCGGGACTGGGGACAGGGTAAGGGTGCTCCTCTGTGGGTCGATGTGGGTCTCCTGTATGCTGGCGTTCGCTGTCTGGCTCTGGTGCTCTCCGTCTTCTTGTCCTGGTTTTGTTGCAAGGGATTGTGGGGTGTGTCTGTGGGTGTTTTATGGAGTTCTGGATGTGTGTCAGGAGTGTGGGTGATACGACTATCCAAAGTGTGCACTTGTTGCTGTTGAGTCCACTTGCCGCCCGTGGCAGTCGCAGCCGCCAATGTCCGTCTGGCCTCCACTTTCCGCCGAGGTGAGTTGTGCATCATTATTTGGAGAGCGTGATGTGGGTGTGCTTCGCGATGGCGGAGTGGGCCGGGATTCCCGCCGACAGAGTCATGGCGGGGAGTGGTGGTCTGGGAATTTTTGGTGGGGTTGGGTTTTTCATTCATTATATGGCGGTCTTCCATTCACTGCCAACGGCGGGATTCTGTTCACCGCCGCCACGGCGGTCGGCGGTCTTTCCCGCCATGTTCATAATGACCGCCTGAGTCTTTAAAAACAGGGATTAACTGTAATAAAAGGTGTGATTATGTAAAGATAGAATGGCTTAAATGTAAAAGAATGTTCTCAAAGGAAAATTACTGCTTATAGTTAGACAGTCCAAAATGGTAAAATAATTTCACAAACATTATAAAGACTTTGTGCAACTTAGATAACTAAACTTAATTTAAAAACAGCTTACTCCAAATATTGGCATCAATCAGCAGAATGCAAATCTTCATTTTCAGAAATTACAGACTACGCAAGTGCATTGTGCCATCACTCATTACCTATATCAGACTATATAAGATGAGTCTGCTTCAGATGTTAAATTAAAAGTCTTATTCGTATATCCTTTTGATTCATTCACTTGGGAGTGAAGTAGCTTAAAGGTGAAAGAATTTCCATGAGAAAAATGAAGGCCATCAACATACATCATTGGGTAATTAGAAACACAAATTTGAACTCCTCTTCATTCCTTTAAGAAAAAAGCTCTACAAATGTACCTATTTTACCAGAATTAATTCTTACCTAAAAACCATACAAAAAATAAACTGTACAACTCACCTTCTGTGCTACGATTCCAAACATAATTTCTACACAAAGTACACCCCCTTAGAGTGTCTTTGCAGCTTAACTTCACCACCTTCAATGTCTGTGTATTAAAAAACATAAAAGTTCAGTCAGGGAGAGATGTAGATACCCACCTGTATTTTGATGTGTTTTTTTCATTAACTGGGCTCTTTGTTTTCCTGCATAAAGCCTGGGACCAAGTAACAAGAATAATAATACGGACGTTCAGTTGTGCTTGGCTTTATTCCTAAGAGTGACATGTGAATGACAAGATGGGTTGTCATGAATAACTGTCACTGAGCAAGAAATGCACTTGAAGAAAGTTGTAACTTTATTTGTTTTCACAAACATATTTGCTATTCATGTAGTAATTTTTACCTTATATTTGGATGAAGTAGATGTAATATAGTTGCTCTTGCTCTCCAAATACTTCTATTTTCAATTTGCAAAAATAATGAAAATTAAAAACTGTGCAAATGAACATTTTCCATGTGTAGATGAAGACTATTGGACTACACATGGTCAAAAAGCCAGATCTTGAGTTGTGCCTAACAGGCATTTCTTTTCAATGTGATGTAGCTCTAAAAGAAGCTTGTTCCATGCCTTGGCAACTAAAACTGAAAAGGAGTGTCCTCGTCTAGTTTGCAGTTGTAACCGAGTGCATTTTAGAAAGAGAAAAAGAGCATGTTCTGAGCACAGAGTGCAACTTGGGAAAATAACGTTTAAGTGCCTGATTATGATCTTGGCAGATGGGACACTCCGTCACAAACGTGGTGATATCTCGTCTGCCATATTACAAGTTCCATAGGATATAATGGAACTTGTAGTACGACACATGGGATACACGCCAAGTTTGTTTTGGAGTATCCTATCCTCCAAGTTTGTAATTAGGCCCTTAATTTGTTGCATAGATACCTGGGGGCCCAACTGGTGAATGGCCCAAAATGTGATAACTAATCCTTTGAAAATAATATGTTTATTTACCGGGAGCCAGTGAGGTCCTTTTAGATGAGACCAGAACAAATGAGACCTGGGAAGTTTCTAAATCTACCTTGCCACTATATTTTAGAGCAACCATAACCGATTAAGTTACACAGGGAGACATAAATAGATAGCATTTGCATAATCGAGTCTTGCAGCAATGATGGCACGTACAATTATTTTTCAAACATCTTAGGGGACATATCCCAGTGTTTCAGTGTCCTCAATGTGGCAAAACATGACCCTACCATTGTGAAGATCTGATGGCTAAAGACAAGGGTATTGTCAAACTTTACATCTAAATTCCTTACCACCACTGTGGGCTGTGGAGGGAGTCCTAAGTCCTCCATCCACCAGTTATAGAGCCAAGAGGAAATAGAGACACCAAAAAGTATGATCTCCCTTTTTGAGGTATTGCACTTTAGGCAATGTGTGTTCATCCAGTTAACCACTTCTAGCAGACATTGCTTGAATGGAGCTGACTCTTCTAGGGCTTGCTTCCCAAAGGAGAAGACCAATTTAATATCACTGGCATGTGAAATTACTTTAAAACGACATTTCTCCACGATGTAAGCTAGAAGCCTCATGTACACATTAAATAATGTGGGGTTCAATGAAGATCCCTGAGGGACACCATACATCAAAACTTCAGGCACAGAGAAAGATGGCTCCAAATACACAGTTTGGTCTCTGCTAGATAGAAACAATTGAATCTACTTCAAGGCTGGCCCACTAATACACAGATTAGATAACCCGGAGAGTAATAGCTGATGAAAATAGTGTCAAAAGCAACCAACAAATCCAGCAAAATGAGGGTAGCCTGCTGACCTTGATAAAAACAGAAGGTAATCTCCTCAGCTGTCTCTAGAAGAGCTGTTTCTGTGCTAGGTTTGGGGTGAAAACCCAGTTGCAAGGGATGGAACAACTTATTTCTCTCTAAATAATCACTTAATTTGTGATTAACCGGATAACCAATTAAATGTGGTGATAAATCTTACTTCATCTGGTCCTTGCTTCCTATAAAGAGCCCTTTCTTTTCAATAGCGATGGGAATCTCTGGTTTTGGCTCTCACTTTCCTCAATGTATGTTACAAAATCTTGGCAGGTTAGCCTCTATGTCCTGTGATTGCTGAGTAGTACAGCAACATCTCAAATTTACTAATTCCTCTTAGGGGATGCTCCATTTTAAACTAGTGGGGTATTGGCTCTAGCATGTACTCTACTATTTTGAGCTGTCTCCTTTTCAAAATATCATTCTACACTCTCACCCTGATATCCAAAAAGTAAATCTGATATTTACGTATGGTGTGAGTAAAACTCAGATTTAGGTTATTCCTCCCCAGATGTTCAAAAAATATCTCTGCCAACTCCCATTATCCTTCCCATATCACAGATAAATTGTCTATATACCTGGTCTATAATACAAGATGACTAGAGTACTACTCATTGGTGGAAATCACGACCACCTGGTCCTTGCACTGGCCCATGAACAAGTTTGCTTGGCTGGGGGCGAAGCAGGTGCCCATTCTAGCCCAAGTTCCAGGGATTTGTCTATTCTACCCATTCTCAAATAAAAAAATGTTATGATCAAGACTGAATCTGATCATTTCCCAAAGCATTTGATTAGGATCATAACATGTCTGCCCTTAAAAAATTAAAACATTTTGGCAAGCCGCTATGTCCTGCTCTTGTTGTATGCATGTGCATAAAGTGGCAGCATCCAATGTGATCAGTAAGAACCTCTCCTCCCAATGAATCAAAGTGATTTTACCAATACAGTTGGTGGTGTGTATGAAGGCAAACTAAGTACAAATAGAAGCATGCATTAATTCAAATATATTGCTGACACTATAGGCCTCCTTGGCGGTTTCACTAGATCTTTCTGTATCTTGGGAAATAGGTTGAAAACTGGGCCACTCGGTTTGTCAGTCCTAAGAAAATGCTATGCATCCTGATTGTGAAGATCCACATCCTGCTATAACCACACGATATTCTTCAATTTCAGTGATATTCTGAGGCATATATCCTTTGGTACCATTTTGCATCCTGTAGTTCTCAATTTGCCTCTTTCTTGGGCTCTTCCCCATTCAACCACATTACCACTCTATCTGAGGATTTAATCACTATGTACTCTTCTTCTTGAAGTGACTTGATAGCTTGATAGCTTGCCTGTGAGGCCTCATAAGGTTCCTGTTTGGTAAGCCCTTGCCCTTACTAAAGAGGTCCTTGACCTACTAGATCATGGAAAACATCAAGATAAACTTGTGGCACCACAGGATTGTATCTTGAGAGGGGATTAGAGAATCACGGAAAAAGTAAGCCCCAATTATGATAATGATTTCTCTATTTCTGTAAGCACATGATTTGACAGGTTAATAACATAACAATTTTTGTCACCCAAAGAGTCCTTCATTTGGAATCCTTTCTCAGTGCTATTATTTTTCCATGTTGTACATTGTGCCTGAAAATCACCAGTTATATTTCTGAGAGCTAACTATAACCTGCATCCCTGGCATGTCCTACTTATGACTCACATCTTACATCACTCATGATAAATTAAATGATATCATTGATGACCACTGATAACATCTCAAATGACATCAGTTATGGAATCAATGATTTTAGGAGGCTGGCTATCTATGTAGTGTACAAAACCAGTCACACTGTGCAGAGAGTCCAGGAAATCACACATCGCGTTACAGAGGTAAAAACTAGACCACCTAATGCTCTAATTTTTATGGTAGCTTCAGCAGTTAGGCCGATCTTGAGAAGTACAATGCACTTTTATACTCACAGTATCAATGAAGCGAGACACCCTCAAACAAATAACTAAAGACCAATTTACAAAACTACTTCAGATATTTATGACATTTCTAAGACCAAGATCATCAAAATCCGGTAAGTACTTTTTAAGTTATGATTTTTCAAAGGTTAGCAAGAATAGTCTTTTTTGTGCGCAAATTACGAGCCATAGGAATTAATGGAAGAAAGCTTTTAAAGTGCATATAAAATCAAGCAATCCATTTACCAATGTCTCCTTTTGTTTAGAGGTTGAGGTTGTCAAGAAGTCATGTGAACCAGCCGGAGGAGTTCAGGTGGTTCCCAGTTTTGGTGGAAAGAGGTGCTGAAAAGTCCTTGGAGCTGGTGCAGAGTTGCAGTGGAGGTCCACTTGGAAAAGCAATGCACAGGTGGACTTCAAGGTAGGTCCAGTGGGTTCCCTTGGAGTGTAGAGGTCACAAGGGGTGGGAGACCTTTGGAGTGGAGCTGGTTCTTTAGTGCAGGGCCCGGGGAGGCCCTGTTGGGGAGCAAACACATGAGCCAACAGCTGTGCCCTTGGAAGCAGGAGGTAGGTCACTTTCAGGGTCCCTTGTAGGTCAATAGGGCCATTTTGTTGGGTGGTTCTGGTTGTTTCTGAAGTCCCTTGACTGAGGCTTCCTCCTGGTCCCTTTGGAGTCTGGAGTGGACCTTTCTTCCTGGTGTTCGATGTTTAGTGACCAGTAACTAGAGCTATTGCACGGTTCAGGGACTAGAGATCACAGTGCTACCAAACTTGGCAAACCAGCAGGTTTTGTTCTCAAGGTCCTTTGGGTGAAATGTATCTATCTGTGGTGTCTGGTTCCTTGGCTAGCAGCTGGTAAGTGAACTGGACTTCACTGGTTTTTTGGTCTTTGTTGCAGGGTGCCTTCACTCTGGAGGGAGACATTCAGTGATTTTTAGAAGAGTGGAGGGCTGCTGTGGATTTATAGAGTCTGTTCAATGCCCGAGCAACCGCTCAACAATAATTTCTGAGTCCTTGGTGTAGCAGGCAGGGTTTGGTGCCTTTTTCTTTGTGCAGCAGGAATTCAGTCCTCAAGCCTTGGGTCTTCTTTGTTGCTGGTCTTCTTGTGTCCTTGGAATCTGATCTGCAGGTCTAGGGGTGCCCACAAAACACTGCATGTGTGGGTGTTTAGGGGAGTACCTATTAGTGGCCAAGGGGTCATCTGCCTTAGGATGGCTACACCCTATATGTGACCACTTCCTGTGGGCAGAGGTCACTTTTCTATCCCTGATGGGCTGTTTCCTACCATGCAAGATGAAGGAAAATTAATGGATGGGTCACCTCACATGCAACACCTTAAGGGTGGTGCAAGCTGGTGGTGGCCACTCCCCCTGTCCTCTGTGTGTTTTCCTGCCTCTGCTCCCACCAAAAGTGGGAGCTTGCAATAGGGACAGCCATCTGGTACTAGCAGAAGGTCTGTGTGTTGAATTTGAAAGGCAGTAAGCCCTTTGAAGCTCACTGGCAGGGCAGTGCACATTCCTGGGGCAAGAGGTGTAACACCTCTACCCACAAAGTTTTTTGTACTCTGGACCCAGAGAGCACAGGTATTTACCCCAGGGTTCCTGAATCCTGTCTGGTGGTGGCAGGCTGGTTGTGGCCAGCCAGCAACCATACCAGGGTAGTTATCTTTTGCAACGGACACCTCTAAGGTGGTCCCTGTGTGCATTTTGTTTTTAAAATAAATCCAATACTGGTGGCAGTTTGGATTTAGCATTCCGAGTTATTTGATACTAAACAACCCAGGGTGCAGAGTGGCCATCATTTGGCTGTGAAACTCGTACTGACCAGTGTCCAGCACATGCTTGTAAAATGGCTGCTCCGTTCAATTAATATGTCCCAGGTTTGGCAGGGACACAGTAAGGACATATTGCTCATGCATCTATGCTCACACACATAGTATAGTTCACCCTGCCTTAGGGCTGACAGGCCTGCCAGAGTGGAGACGTACCTATATTGCATGCAGTGTATACTCGACAGGACACACTGACTGTGTGTCATGTCACTTATGCAATTTAGGATTGCACCAGGGCACTCAGCCTCCAATGGCAGTGCTGGGTGCACTTGGATCCATGCTCCCTGGGTGTGGCACAATCTGTGCTTTTGCCCTCAGAGGCCTACTCTTAGGACCTCATGTTCTGGGTACCTCAGTACCATTTACTAGAGACTTATAGGGCCACCTAAAGGTGTTTTCAATTGTGCCAATGCATCACAACAGTTTTGGGAAAGAGATCTGGCCCAGGGGACCTGTTAGCAGGGGCTCTGCCCACTAACAACTTTGAATCCACATCAAATACCAGGCAAATATTGGAGGGCTTACCATGTCACAAGAGGCACTTTCCTACACTTATGACATTGCTAATGATATCATCCAAGTTACTGCTCCTCAAATTATTCTAAAATTGACAAGATCATTTTAGAAAGGAAAGCAGATCCTAAAGGACTCTCATACATATATTGCATAGATTGACTGTATTTGCATGTGTACATGGAGATATAAATTATGTAGTCCCAGAGACTGATTCAGTATGGTAAAATGTATGATGCACACAGTCTAACTACCAGCGAAGTTTTTAGCGTAAAGAATGCTTTATTTAAACAAGGTGACTTAGATGCATGTTACAAATAAGTTGTGGCTTAAATTAATTTTCTATTTCCAAAATATATGAGAAAAACTCAAGTTTATCCTTGCATTGATTTAGGTGCTTGTGGATTTCTATGGACTTGCTCACATTAGGGAGTTGTCCTGTAGTGAATGGACTTGTAGTGTGCTAGGACAGACCTAAAGGTTGCCAGATCCCAAAAGTGGACAATACAAGAATCAGAGCATGCTTACTCATTCTGGATGCAGAAACTTACAAAAGGACTGTGTGAGTGGGTCAGGTTTTAGCAATACAAAATATATGTGTGTGAGTGACAGCGTGTGTGAGTGTGTGTGCGTGTGTGTGCGTGCGGTGCAGGCAATCTTACATAATTTGTTTTTTCATGCTTGCGTGTGTGCCATGTATTCTACTGTCCAGTGGTAATTGTGTATAGTAGACTCAAGTAACTTGAGTAAACATATGTTAAAAAGCGTCAGCATAAGCCAAAAAGGAAGAATATGTCGACATTAATAGCAGAGTTCAGCAGTTTGTCAATCATTTGTCACTGTCAACGTCACCCATAGAAAACCTGCCTAACCCAGATTAGCATCAACATGTGGGACTTCATGCAAATAACAATGTAGAAAACATGAAGTTGGAAAACATCTAGTTAGAAGAAAAACTATAAAACAGGGCAGATGGTACTTAGAAGAAAAGGCAAAAAGTTAATCAGTCACATTGTCATAGCTATCTATCCACGGAATGGACCAGCAACAAAGTCAATCTTCGTCTTCAGGTCATCAATAGATCAGCAGCACATCAGGCTCTCAGGAACATGAGGCCAGTGACAGAATCTCGGATTACGTCTCTTGATGTCATCAGCATTCACCCCTCACACCTCGATTTTGCCCTCGCATCAGAGGTTTTAGCCCCTTGTCATGACTTTTTATTAGAGTTTTTCAGTCCATCCCCTAATTCCTAATTGGTTCACTAATCAGCAGTTATGACCCTAGCCAATAACATTTATTTTACAAATCTATATGTTCTAAGATTTTGCCGTTTCCAGTTCATGGATTGGTCCACTGTATGATGTCCTCATCATCCGGCTCCTTAGGTATCGAAAATGTTGCATGTTCCTCTTCGGTCAGGGTTTTCATTGTTCAAGTCCTGGGAAAGTATATTCAGCCTACTCTACACATAATTGTATCAAATTGACTTCATCATCTCCTGTCTGTGGGTACATTGCAAAAAATTCTAGCTAAGCACACAGTTCACGGTTGGGTTATAGGCATCATCAACTTCTACAGTGCATGGTTATTAATTCTGCTTCTGTATGAGGCCTGGCAAGTAGTCCGCGACTTCAGCTAAGTTAGCTTCTACGATATAATGCAGAACGTAGGTTATACATTATGGCACATTATTACATTATTATTACACAATTTCATTATTTCACACATTTTTTGTCATTTTAATACAAATCCTTATAAGTGGCTGACATTCTCCGTGGGCACATTTTCAAACGTGCACATCATTTTCTCTACGATTAATTCCTCTATGAACTTTTCTGTTAATCAAAACACATAAACATTCGTTCATAATTTCTAATTAACATATCTGCGTCAACAGCATGTGCATCCCTCTGAAAAGGATCGAACTTCTGTGCCAGGTTTTTTTTTTTAGCTAGTACGTGGGCCACTCCTTTATTTTTATATTTATTTCTTTTTTTGCATATTGTATATGGTTGCAAGTAATAATAAAAAAAACATTGCACGTGTACCAGGGCCAGACCTAATGTCTGTGGCATTGTTTGTTTTTTGTAAGTGATGTGTTAACATATGTGAACCTTTCAGCAAACACCTGATTCTTTGCAATGGCTTAATAATTTCTTGTGTTTTTCCAGCGGCTTAATATTCCAGCACTCGTCCTCTGTATCATAACTTAATCCACAAAAAATAACTTTTAAAGCACACTATCTTTAATGTAATAATGCAGTAAACTTGGAAAACTATTTCAAATTCAATCTGTCAGCTGCCACACATTTGGCTTTCCTTTCCTTGTAATTGCAGTGGGTATTCTACGGTACTTTCTCAAGCCCAGCGGTGTTTTTCTCACACAAATCCTGATATTGTATCCCCTTGCTGTACCTATTTCAAAAATGTATACGGAGTCCAGATCTTTGAAATGTTATTTGACAGTGCCCTATTATAATCTAACGGTGAAGATCAAAGAAGGACAACAGTAAAAAAGATCTTTGGCCCTTACTTGTGACAATCAAACTGTCAGGATGTCCGTGCGGTGCATTCCTACTGCTCTCAAGTGAGTCTCGGCTGCAGCGAACACTTCAGTTATTGTGGAAATGTAATGGAGAAGAACACGAACAATATCGAATAAAAGGAAATTAATGGACAAAGTCATTGTCGTTTTCTAAAGTGTAGAAACAGGGAATAGGCACGGTTGTACCACAGCATAAAAATAAGCACAAACTAGGTATTGGGCACTTGACCTTTCCAGATCACAACCCCGTCACAGCAGCAAGATAAGACACCATCGCTGCCGTGGCAGAATGAGTCAAGGAAAGATGAGGACACGGCGGCCCTAGAAACCAAGTCACACAGGCACTACATGCTATTCCCCAGAGTTGTGTTTTTTGGAGTATCGTAATGGTCTGTTGCGATAAGTTTTTGTTAGGAATTTGAAGTAGGACAAACATTTAGGAGAAGTGGGGGTTGCTCATGGACATCATTATGTGTCCAGGGTTCACAGCTGCGACATCTAGCTTGCGACACATGACACTGTATTTGCGCCCCCTAGCCTCAGAAGTAGGTAAAATCTATGCCAGGAACAGAGGTAACTTATCCTCAGGGATACCAGTTGGGCTCTAATGTACTTCTTTTTCTATTTTTCGAATTACAGTAATAGTGAATAACAGAATATTCATTATTAGTGTGATAAAAAATGGAGTACAGTTAGCTAGAACATAACCCTCCTTACAAAACTGAGGTGTGTGGAAGTCACCTTTTTAGCATGTTTACCCCAATGTTTCTGACTGATACCAATGGTAACTGACCCTGACTGTGGCCTCGGCTTTGCATAACAGGGCCAGTGCTCTGACTAAAAGGTGCATGGTCAAATGATACATTGTTATAATTCCAATTGACAATGACAGGCCCTGTAAGTCCCCAGTAGATAACAGGGCAAGGGGGATTCAAACTATCTATAAGTCAATAAGGCAGAGGAGTTTAGAGGCACAGTAAAATTCCTGCACTGGAGTGTGCACTGTTGTGTGCCTGCTGTCATTTTTAAAGGCAGCCCTGCCTTGCAGACTGTCCTTAACATGTAAAATGAATGCAAAATCGACTTTGGAATTAAAGGTACTTCCAAAATAGCAATCTGCCTTACTCTTACATATAGGACCTCCCCAAGGTCTCCCCTAGATGCCCCAGGGAAGGGTGCCATACAACTATAAGCAGGGACAATATAAAATATGTTTTATATGCCCTGGGAGAGAAAACTGCACCTTTCATTTCCCCCCATGTAGAAAGTTGGCTCCATAGGCGGTAATAGAATTTTTTTTCTTAAGCCTAAATATTGCTAGGAAAAAGATAGAAATGCTGTGAAAGGACTCAAATGAATAGTAATGATAAATTCAGCAATTTGCAATTGTTGAATTTATCATAACGTATGCAGAAAATAAGTTATGAGATTTTCTTTACTGTAAGCCAAATTCCAGCCTGCTAGTGGCCTCTCCTGATTGGTCAGCCCAGCAGGATTAGCCAGGCTGCTTTGATGAGGTAATAAGTGGCCTGCACTGAGTAGAGGTTATCTGATGGGAGAGATTGACAAATGGTGAAACCAGGCCAGGAAGGGGCTGGGCGAATAAAGCTGAGGCTTCAAAAGGATGCGAGTCGGAAAAGTAATGGAGCCAGGCCTGCCCTCTCACCCTTCTACCCCACAGATAGATGGTGGGTTTAGGAAAGGAATTTGCATATGTCCAGAAGGGGAGTTAATGGAAATGAGCTACACCGGGGTTGGTTTAGCCAGATCTTACTCCTCTGGAGGAAAATCCTCCATCTTAGAATGTGAAAGTGCAGTGCTTTAGGGAACAAGAAGATGCCACACTTTGGAGGAAGTTGTCATACTTTTGGGTGGTACCCTGAAGCTCATTGGAAAAGGATGCCCACTGACTGTCCCCCAGACAATTGAATAAAAGTGACTGATATGCATTGGAATTTGGATCTGCTGCCTGAAACCGCAAGAAGAAGGACTGCCCAGTTGAGACCCTGGTTTGCAATTCAGAGGCCTGTACACTTAAGAATTGTGTGCCTGTTGAACACTGGACCCACAGTCCAAAGGACTTTGACTTGCTTCAAAAAGGACTCAGGAGTGGAATCCCTGAAGCAACAGGTTAAAAGAGCTTCCCTGCACCAACTTCCATAAAGGTCCCCAGCATGGAGTGCATCCAGTGGACTTACAAGAATGTGTCCAGGTGCATTGTATGAATTGCAGTCCCAAAGGACCAAGGAGCAACTCAGAGATTCTGGAACCTTGGTTTGGGGTTGTGGATCACTTTCCTGCATCAAGAAACACTTCTGGAAGTAAGTGTAAAAGTATTACATTGTGGACGGCTGGAACTCTTGACGGTGTCTCAGTTCAGTGCAACCTTCCCTTTGAGGACTATTTGCTTCTAAAAGCTAGTTGAACCTTTAATCTTCAACAAAATATATGTACTTTTTTATAAATTGGTGAAGGATTTTCATTCTGTGTTGTGTCTTGCTTATTTACTGTATTGATGTATTTAAATGCTTTACATACCTGTCTCCTGAATTAAGCCTGACTGCTCATTGCCCAACAACTAAGGGTTTAGCGAGGGGCTACTTTGTGGGACCTTGACTGGGCACAACCCTGTGTTGAGGGTGTATTGCTAGTGGTAGGTGTGTACTTATCCATACCAATACCCAGCCTCTAACAGAAGGTAAGTAAAAAGTGCTTTTTAATGCATGCTGTGTTACTGTGTGCAGGTGAGAGTGTGTTTATGTGTGAGAGAGAGTGTTTATGGGTGATTGTGTGGGTATATGTAAGCATATGTGAGTGATTGTATTTTTCTTGACCTGTTTTTGTTGGCTTTAGGACTCTGAGCACTTTACCACTGCTAAACAGTGCTAAAGTGCATATGTTCTCTGTGTAAATTGTATTGTTGATTGGCTTATCCATGATTGGCATATTTGATTCACTAGTAAGTCCCTAGTAAAGTCCACAAGAGGCACCAAGGGCCTGTAAATCAAATGGTACTAGTGGACCTGCAGCACTTTTTGTGCCACTGATATTAGTAGCCCTGTAAGCATAGCTCAGACCTGCCACTACAGTGTCTGTGATTGCAGTTTTGAACTGCCAATTCGACAGGCGTAAACCTTCCCTTTTTATACCTGTAAGGCATCCCTAAGATAGGCCCCAGGTAGCCCCATGGGCAGGGTGAAGTGTATGTTAAAGGTGGGACATGTACTTATGTGTTTTACATGTTCTGACAGTGAAATACTGCCAAATTCAGTTTTCACTGTTGCAAGGCCTATCTCTCTCAGAGGTTAACATGAAGGCTGCCTTTAAATATGATTAAAACATAGATTCCCTTTGGCAGCAGATAGGCATGTGGAGTTTGGGGTCTCTGAACTCACAATTTAAAAATACATCTTTTAGTGAAGTTCATTTTTTATATTGTGTGTTTGCAAATGCAACTTTTAGAAAGTAGGTATTTTCTTGCTTAAACCATTCTGTGACCCCGCCTGTTTGTGGATTGCCTTCCTGGGTCAGTTTGACAGTTGGGCTGTTTGCACCTCTCCTCTAGACTGTGACACAAAGGGAGCTCGGTGTAGCCTGCATTTCCTGATGAGCCATCTGTGCTAGTAGGGAGGGGGGGAGTAGTCACTCACACCTGAAAGGGCTGTGCCTGCCCTCACACAATGCAGTCTCCAACCCCCTGCTGTGTGTCTGTGGCCTGGCCTGGACAAGGCAGGATCTTTCAAACAAGAGAGACTTTCCTTTGAAGTAGGCCTACTTCAAAGACAGAAAGGGGTATAAGAGGAGCACCCAAACCTCCTGCAAATTAGATCACTTCTGGAATCAAGGGGAACCTCTGCCACGGAGAAGAGCTGAAGAGCTGAGGAGAAGTGCTGCCCTGCCTGTGACTCTGCTGTGTGGAGCTATCCTGCATTTGCTGCTTCTGCCTGTGAAAGGGGACAAAGAATGGATTTTGCTGTGCATTCCTGCTTGTGAAGAATCTCCAAGTGCTTGAACTGAGCTTGCCTCCTGTTGTTGAAGTCTCAGGGCCATCAAAGACTTCCCCTGCCAGCAACTGGAGTATCTGCTGAGACTCCTGCCCTGCCAAGTCATGTCCTATCCAGTTCCAGGTCCCTTGAAATGTGAAGCTGCCAGACAAAGACTGAAAATCCATGCAAAGACTGCAGTGTGGGGAAATTTTCGATGCACCTTCCATGATGTGGCTGATAAATGATGCACCTCCGGCTTCTTGCCTGAAATCAATGCTCCACCTGCATCGTGGTTGGAATATTGACGCAGCGCTGCTGGAGAAACAATGTGCAACTCCCTCTAATGGAGGCTGATAACGATGCAAACCCTACTCAGCGCGGTTTTGTGATACCGTGCAACCAGATTTTCAATGCAACACCTCTGGGGGCGGAAAAACAATGCATTGCCTGCCCAGACCTGAGGTGCCTGTCCGGATCGACGCATCGCTCTCTTGTGGGAGAGAAGAAACGACTCACGCTGACCCGACTGAAGGAGGAATGAAGCACGGTTTCGCTTGCGAGTGAGAAATCGACACATCGCTGGCCTTTTTTTGACACACACTAGCCCATGCGGGTTTCTTTTGATGCTACCCAGGTACTTTTGAGCGCTACCACGTTCTCAGAGTTTTCTAAGGATTAAGACTCTTATGCTTTGAAAATTCATAACTTGACTTGTGTATGTAGGATTTTTTTGTAGTCTTTTCACTGAATTACTATGTGTGTTGGTACAAATACTTTACACATTGCCTCTGAAGTTAAGCCTGCCAGCTCATGCCAAGCTACCAAGGGGTTGAGTGGGGTTAACTAAGGGTGATTTTCCTTTACCCTGACTAGAGTGAGGGTCCATGCTTGGACAGAAGGTAACCTGACTGCCAACCAAAGACCCCATTTCTAACAAAGAGTTGGAAATAGCAAGTGGGTTAAGAGAAGGAAAGATTGACAGAGGGCTAAAGGAAGCAAAGGAGGGCATGTTTGGAGGAACTGAGAAGAGAGAAGAAATGATTGCAAGAAGATAATCTCATAGTTAATGTTAAAATGTTATTTGATCTCAAATGTGTGAGTCATTTGAAAAGTAGGACGATTTGAGGGCCATGTAGTTTCAAACTAACTTTGACAAACAAAAGGAAGTTGCTCTGAAGAGGGCAGACTGAGGGGTTGGAGACGTTTAAATATAGGAACATGGCATCTGGGCCAACAGGTTATTGATCTAGGATTGCAACTTTTACAGGCAATGTTACCTCTCCCAGTGGTTTATTTTTCCAGGTCAGCATAATAAGGCACAAAAGTCAGCTGCACAGCTCATTGAAACTGTGCACCTTTCTGTGAATTTTCATTGCCACTTTAGTTTGCCACTCAACTATTTGGCCCCTTCACATTTAAGTTTACCCTTATCAGTTCCTTAATCTGCAGTGCCATTTCGCTCCTGAACTTTTGATGTTTGTGTGACTTTATGATCTCTCTGCTTCCTCTCTTTTCAGGTGCTAGTGTTTTGTGTGTGGCATTTGTTCCCTTCTAATTGCTGACGATGTCTCCAGGTCTTCCTTAATGATCATTAAGGCCTCAGAAGGAGTACCAGTAAGCTTATAATATGGGTTTTTATCCTGCTGATGTTTTTTTCGCCTTTTTGTTTATTTATGTATTGTTACCATTTGGCTTTAGAAGGAGCAGGATTTCCATAAAGTGTGACCTTACCTGATGAATGCCAGTACACATGAGATAGTGACTGTAATGTTATGAAGAAGCCTTCTCAGATCTCAGGAGGTTCGTCCCTCTCTCTCTACATTTCCCTTTGCTGCCTACCATGTTTAGCAGTACTTTGGCAACATTTATGACATTGAAGGGTGGGTTCTAAGTTTACATCGGATTTGCTTCAGAGCCTGACAAAAAGTCATAGTTGGACGGGATCTGTGGAATCAGAGAGTAGAGTTTGAGTGGCAAGAGATTGGAAGTAGAAGGTAAAAGGAGCTCATGTGAGATGCAGTGGGTGAGATGTGCAGCAAGCAGTGGTTCTGATAGAGGTGGAGTAGGAGAGGGGAGAGCTGTAGGGAATTCATCTGGGAGAGAGTCAGATAGTGTTGAGGAGATGAAACAGGGATGCATATGAAAAGCGAGGGATTTGTTGAAAATGATGGTGTTGAATAGACATTTTATGTAATCATCTTTTTATGGCCATATAATCCCGCATAAATCCCAATTATTAGGATACGCACATAATTTCCTGCTCTTATTCGTTTACAGAATTTCACTGGACACAAAAGTAAGATACGGTTTCTAACTAAAAAGAATCTCACATTTCGCTTCACATTTAGGCCCATATTTAAACATTTCCCTGCAAAACTGTGCTAACGCAGTTTTGCGGTAAAAAGTTTAGCGCCAGCTTGTGTCATTTCACAATGCCAGCCGGGTGCCATATTTATTGAATAGTGAAAGCTAGTGTCTTAAAAAAAATGCTAGCCGGGTGGGGGTGGCGGTAAGGAAGGAGGGGGTTGTGCGTCAGAAAATGAAGCTAGCCTGGTTAGAGGCAAAAAAATGCCTCTAACCGGACTAGCGCCATTTCCTGGTGCACAACCACCAAAAACATGACTCCTGTCTTAGGAATGGCCAGCACAGGGAACAAGTGTCCCCTGGGCATGGCCACTGCACCCTGTGCCATGCAGGGGACCCCAAGTTAGGACCCCGATGGCAAAAAAATATAAAAAAATACTTACCTGGGATGGGGTCCTCCATCCTCTGGTGCCCCTCTGGTGGAGGTGGGGGGTTTCCTGGGGCTTGGTGTTTAACAATGGAAATGGGTCCACAGGTCCCTAAAGCCTGGTTTGACCCAAGCGTAAAACAATGGTGCTAAGCAAGCTTAGCACCATTATTTAGCCCCTCCTCCCACCCGTGCGTCATTTTAGCACAGAGGGATAAATATGGGGCTATGGGAATAGCACCATTTTTTGGATAGGAAGACCTACCTTGCATCTCATTGACGCAAGATAGGTTCACTCATCCAAAAAATGGTACAAACTCCTATATTTGACGTTAGATATGGAGTTAGGTTTGCACCAAATTTGCGTAAAAAAATTACGCAAATGCGGCGCAAAAAAGTATAAATATGGGCCTTACTTTACTATTTGTCAAAATTTATTTTAGGTGATCATCACCTAGAAGTCATGGTTCAGCAACTGAGCTTGCATTTAATTTTTTCAGACTCATCCCTGGGTTCGTGAACTCTGCCCTTTTTGGGGGGAAGTATCACTCATACTTTTCTGCCTCATCTTTTGCATTATTTCAGGAAATTAAGTAAATTCTTTGTAAGGTATTCCTCTTGGATGGGTGCATGGTTGAGAGAAGTATAAGATGCCATCACTAATAATTTTTTACCATGCCCATGTGGAAAGTAAGAAGCAAACATCACCTGGCCTAAAGTGAGGACAATGAACAGTAAAGCCATAATTATGAGTTTGGCAGGTGGAAAAGGCCGCCTGTCAAACTCCTGCGGTCGAGTTACCAAAAACACCGTTTCTGTCACCTGGCCCAGCGGGAAACGCACAACAATATTGACACCGGCTTATAATAGAACCAGCAGCAATACTGTTGTGTGTCGGGTGCACCAGCACCCATCACACAAATCACTACAAAGCAGACAGTGATTCACGCAATGGGACTGGCGAGGGGGGCCCCCGCACTGCCCATGCCAGGTGCATTGGCAGCACGATGATCCCCCTTGCAGCACCTGGTACCCTGTGTCTGCCAGCATTTACATGGCAGTGCTAACGCCATGTAAATGTTAGCGGAGAGAGGCGTCATAATCCCCAGGGCAGCACTGCCCTGGAGGATTGAGACCCCCAGCACATACAGCACCTCCAGGCCGCCGGCCGGCAGAAACATGGCAGTGCCAGTGGTCCAAGCGTGGCGCGTTATCCGCGGTCATAATGTTGTGGTCAGACCGTCGTTTTGGCGGCGGTCTGACCGCGATGGCAAGGCTGGCAATCTGAAGACCGCCAACCTCATAATGAGGGCCTTAGTACTGTTTTGGGGTGGCTTAGACCTGGGAATATATATTTCTTCAAATTCCTTGTGTGGTTTTGCCTAAATGTACTAATATTAACCTTGGTTTGTTTACAGTATGGTACCTGGTAGACTAGTCTTCTTTAGGCTATAATTCTTTCCATTTAGTTTTTCCAGCAAATCGGCTGCTGTACTTAGGGTACTAGGTGGCTATAGTTGGAGTTAGTTTGGACATTTTTATGCACTATATGATCTTCTTGTGCTTGCTGGTCGTGGAGGGAGGTTTCAGGAAAGTCAGCTGTTACATCTTTGCTCTCCATGCTTTCTGTCCTGCCATGGACACCTCTGCAATTTTGTCAAAACTGACTGTGTTGTGTATGCGTTGTGTGCGTGCATGCTGTGTTTCTGGGTATATGTGGGGATGCATGTCTGGGGGTGTCTGCGTGAATGAGTGGATGCTGTACTGCAAAACACTCTTGATTCCAAACATTTCTTTTCAAAATGGATTACCTGAATATAAAAATATATGTTTAGAACTCATTTCAATTGCAAGGAATTTGAGCGCATCCTACAATACATGTACTTTCCGAGAACATGTATTAGTTGCTTTAGTTATGATATGACAGACAATGAAGTTGCTACAGAGTGAACGCCAAGTTGCTCTCCGTTGTTGCTAGAGAAATGCATATAAAACTGTTCTATTCACTGCCATCTTCGATGCCTAAATCATGCATGACCTTGACAGGATTTCTTTTATGGCTTATGGTTCGGTGAACTGGAAGAATACATTTTCTTGTTATATCTTCCCTTAACAGGCTGTCTTGCTTTTTGTTCAGAGAACCTTTCATTCCAAAGAAACCCATATAAAGTAGTTTTTTCAGCTGCGAAGTGTGGCGATTTGTATTATTTTTCTGCATTGTTTAAACCTGTTCTGAGAGAAGCAAAGTTACAGTATGAAAAAACAAAAAACTGCTAAACTGCAGATCGTATGCTGATCTTATTCATAATGTATTGATTCGTATATGCGTGACTTTTTCCGCAATTGAGATCCCTAGATGAATTAAAAAAAATATAAAACTTGAATTTCCTCCCTGAATAGTATAAAACGGCAATGAATTATACTTCCCTTTTTGTAATGTTTAAATTTTGCCTTGTTTCCACTCATTCGTCGTATTTATTAACGTGAAATTCTTGCTCCACATAATGCCGCTAGGCAACGTTTAATTTGTAAACGCACACGTGCCGGGGTCTCCCTCTTGCAGGGGCCTGCTTTCTCCCTATGTGCTGTTTTTTTCCGTTCTTTTCATCCTCCTTTACCCTTTTGTGATTTTCTGTCACTTGCAAGTCAGATTAGGGAAATAAGTGCAGGACCCCAGAAATGAGTGTCAGTGGGTCCTACCAGCAACCATTGCCTCAAATTAATCACTGTTGCCAGATATATACAATTTCACTTTGGGTTGATCTATGCAACTATGCTTGGCGTTGACTACAAAACACAAAGAGGGTGTAGTGCTTTCCTCTTATTTAGTCTCTAAGCACTAACATAACACAACAGAAATGCACTTCTGAGGTCAAAGAAGACTTTTATTGTTATTTTATTCTTCCCCAACCACAATGTTTATGAATGAATGACGAATTAGTAGCTTTCAAGTCCGCGTTAATCAAACAAAATATATCAGTTTGCAATATACACAGCAGGTTATATTTATAAGATATTGAATGCAAAGCAAAACAAATACTTCACCGTGTAGGAACTATTCACAGCTTCATCTTTCTAAGGTCTGCAAGCTGAGGACCCCTGTCAGCCGCGAGAAAGAGAGATTCATCTACCCACACGGGATTGCTGGCAGCCTGCGCCAAGCTCCAGCACGAGGTCCGGCAGATTCGAATCTGACTCTCTGCAGCCTGTTACATTCGTTACAAAGGTGTGCCCCCTCCTCTCAGACCTGGGAAACTGAGCAAGCCTTTTGGAGACTGGCCAGGTCTCCAAGACTACTCCTGTTCCCAAGCTCAAGGGAAGAGAAACGACGCCCATGTACCCTCTCTTATCAGGTCTAGTCTACTGTGAGAGCAAAACATCTTGGTTCTCTGGTGCAAAAACACAGCTTGGAAAAATACAGCTTAGATTCTCAACTGCCATGTCTAACTCCACGTTAAAGGTAATGGGCAGCTAACCTAAATATCAAATGCAATGTCATGTTAAAGGCAATAGGCAGCTAACCTAAATATCAAATGCAATGTCTAGTGTCATGTCAAAGCCAATAGGCATCTAAGCTGAATACAAAATGCAATGTCTTATATCATGTCAAAGCCCATAGGCAGCTGAGCTGAATATAAAATGCAATGTATAATATCATGTCAAAGCCAATAGGCAGCGGAGCTGAATATCATGTCAAAGCCAATAGGCAGTTAAGCTGAATACAAAATGCAATATATAATATCATGTCAAAGCCCATAGGCAGAATATCTAATAGCATGTCAAAGTCAATAGGCAGCTAAATTGAATACATCATGTCAAAGTCAATAGGCATGCAATGTCAAAGCCAATAGGCGGCTAGACTGGATACAGCATGTCAAAGCCAATAGGCAGAATACAGAATGTAATGGCTAATGCAATGTCAAAGCCCATAGACGGCTAAACTGAATACAGAAAGTAATGGCTAATGCCATGTCAAAGCCAATAGGCACAATACAGAATGTAATGACTAATGCAATGTCAAAGCCCATAGGCGGCTAAACTGAACAAAACATACCATGTGCTACTGGTGAACATTGAGCAACTAATATGCGCAGTGGTGAAACACAAAGTCATTGGTCAAAACAAAACTTTATCAAATGGCAGGACAGAGGGCTATATCACAAAATATTTTTCCGTTCTCTTTACTCCACATCATTAGTGGTGAGAGAGTTTTTATGTATTAATTCAGAATGTGCATTTTTAATAGTGTGCTGCGCAAGCAATCTACACTGGAATTCACAGTCATACTTTGACAAGAAGCTATTGCGTTTGAAACGAGATTTTGGAACGACCGACCGGTAAGAGTACAATTTCTCGAATTATGGCAACTAGGCATTGATACCATCCTGACAAAATGGATGTCACTTTCACTGTTTGGTTTTTCAATTGCACATAGTCAAGCAAGCCATGTTTGTTTATTTTTGAATGTTTTTGAAGTCATAAAGCACACCAAAAACTGAGTGATGACCACTGTTTAACTTGATTAGCATTCATTGAAGGAGGAATAACAATGCATAAACTCAATTGAGGTCCTTGACAGTGCAGGGAGGGAACGCTGCTCCCGTTCAGGAGTCAACGGTTTCTTTGTTTGCTCTCTTTGGTGTATATTTATAGTATTTGCTGCAAAACTGTGCTAATGCAGTTTTGCGGCAAAATTCTTAGCGATGGCTAGCGCCGTTCCACAGCTGCAGCCGTGCGCCATATTTATGGAATGCTGCATGTCGGCGCTAAGGATAGGCTAGCATCTAAGAAAAATACGCTAGTCAGGGGGAATGGTCGTAGGGTAAAAGGCAGTAGTGGGCCAGAAATGAAGCTAGGCTGGTTAGCAGCAATAAATATGCCAGCCCATCATCATTTGCTGATGCACTAGCACCCAAAAATGACTCCTGTCTCAGTAAAGACAGGAGTCATGCCCACCACCCCAATGGCCAGTACAGGGGACCAGTGACCCCTGGGCAAGGCCATAAGACCAAGTGCCAGACGGGGGGGCCATGTAAAAGGCCCCCAATGGCACATTAAAAAAAAAAATACTTAGCTATACTTACCCCGGATGGGGTCCCCCATCCTATTGTTTCCCTCTGGTGTTGGTGGGGGTGTTGCTGGGGCTTGGTGTGGGCATCTGTGGGCCCATCCATCATGTTTGGCTATGGAAATGGGTCCACAGGTACCCTAAAGCCTGGTCTGACCCAGGCGTTAAATAATGGCGCTAAGCAGAGTTAGTGCCATTACTTGGATCTGCCTACTCCAAGTGCTTCGTTTCTGCGCTGGAGTATAAATAAGGCGGTAGAGAGTTAGCGCCATGTTGTGGACGGGAACTCCTACCTTGCATCTAATTAGTGCAAGGTAGTTTGCCACATCCACAACATGATTCTAACTCCAATATTTTGAGGCTAGATGGGTCTAGCATCAAAATCTAAACATGGAGTTAGCTCAGCGACATTTTAGCGTCAAAATTATTGACGCTTAAATGGCACAAGCAAAGTATAAATATGCCCCTTCATTTTTCTAAGGATCCTCTGCTTGTATGCAGCATTTCATTCATTCACAATAGTTAACTGCTGTTTTTATAACTAGTTTGCGCTGACTCCTCTGGTTCATATTATTTCAGACCCTCTAAATCAATATTCATTTAATGGGTTTGTGGTTAGGTGGCAGAGTTGTATAACAATTTTAAATCCTGAATTCTGATTTGTTGAAAATGTATTTCTTTGCTCACATCATAATTATCCTACACTTTTCTTAGTTGTCTATAAGGAAAATTCCTAAATAAACCCTCGATTTTGGGGGTGAGTGAGAGATCTTCCGAGTGCTATTAGGGATGGTGTCCAATTTGTGACTGATTTTGTTAATTATTTGAGACTTAGGGCCTAATTTATATCTTATGGACAGTCTGTTGCAACAATGATGGAGTATCCATACTGTCAAGACTGTGGTTCGCCCACCAGATTTAAATGGGTGTGGGCCTTTGATTTGATCACGGCGGCGACTTCTCTGTTTCTGCCATCACTAAAACCCTCCTACTGCCCAAAGGTGTAAGGGCCGTAACAGCCTTACCACTTAATCCACCCACCTAATTTAGATAGACAGAATTAGAGGTCATTTTTCACTTCCTTTCACCACTAGAAAAACCCTGGCAGTAAGGGGCAGTGAAAATTACAAAATATTCCACTCACCATAAGAGAGGACTTGAGGTGAGGGCAGCACTGTTTTTTTGTTTTTTTTAAAAGAAAATCCTTTTTTGGGATTTACTTTTTGAAAATTGAAAAGAAAACAGTTTTCCACACAGACCATGCTTGATAGACCTGTGCACCAAACTGCAAAAAGCTTAACAGGAACCATCATGACAGGGGTCATGGTAGTGCTTTACGAAAAAATCTGCAGCTTGGTGGTAATTTCATAATTTGGTGGATTGAGGTGCAGTCAAAGCAACAGAGAAAATCACTGTGTTGCCCTTATTGCCAAACCTTCCATCTGCAAAATTATAAATCAGCCTCTTAGTCGATTTTTGATCTTGTCTAATAATATGAATTGTGCTATTACTGAGAACAGTCATGGCAGACTTTCTGCATTTAAATTAGATTTGCTACATCTGCACTTTACTATTACTGCATTGTACCATTTAAATTGATGCATTACATCTTCATAAATGTTCTAATTCCACCCTGTAGATCACTTTTAAAGCCTGTCTTTCCTTAGTTGACGGTATTCTGATATGCTGATTTGTACCTTGACTAGGGAACACATTAACTCATGAAATTGAGGTTAGCAGATCAAACCAACCAGTTGACATGTATTTGAAATATTCAATTTAGGGGTAGAGAGTGTACTCACAAACATTTTGGTAGCAGATGATGGTTAACGAGATAAGAGTTGGCTTCAGAGCGTCCTTTTGTCTTGACCCTAGACTGACATTCTATCTACATTCCTGAGTCCACTTTTGATTATTTTCATGAGTGCTTGATGCTGAGGTGCTGTTCCTGATCGAAACGTTATGTAAGTATAAGAAGGGTGGAATAATTCCTGGGATTGAGAGTGTTCAGTGTGCAAGCGATGCATTGTGAGATTTGTAGTTAAGAGTGTGGCTTTGTATTGAGTAATGGAGTTTTATACTCTATGCAGGATTTTTGGTTAAGCACAATTGATTCTCGGTTTATTTGGTGGTTTGATTACTTTGATTCTGATATATTTTTGATATTTGCATCAAAAAGTTGTTGACTTTATTATTTGTTGATTAAGGTAATCGTATTTGTCACAATCTAAGGGCCGATTTTGATGTTGGCAGACGGAGTAATATGCTTTGGCCTGGCAGAAGACTTCACGTCCACCAGGCCAAGACTACTCCATCTGTCAAATTTATAAATGACCACCAAACTAGATTAGCAGGAATGGCCATCACAGCAGTTCCTGTTAGTGCATTTTCCTTTTTGGTGCAGGGCTCCAACAGTGGGAAGGACCCCTGTACTAAACAGTTCACTATTTTTTTTATTTTAAAAAAGAAAATCCTGAAATGGGATTTTCTTTTAGAAAATAAAAAATAAAAGTCTCCTCTTGAGATGGGAGTTCTCTCTCATGGCAAGAAGAGCATTCAGCAGATTTGAATGACCCTTACCACCAGGGTTTTCCTGCTAGTGATGGACAGTGTACCACTGGATTCAAGCTAGCCTGGCTGATGAAGGGTGATACCCTGAAACCGGTCCCAGGATGCTTGTTTCTGGTCCAGGGAGAACCTGGACTGTTCCCATGAGGGACAGGGCAAAGACTGATTTGCATATGGCTGGGTCCAAACTGGGGTGGCATGGTGAGCAAAAGAACAATGGATTTAACCAAGATCTGTGACTGGGGGTGAGTGTTTGCATTGTTCAGCACTCCGTCCATCATCCTTTTGTGTTGTGTTGCTAAAGTTGCCCTAAGTGGGAAGGGAATACCCAGACGTGGGTCACGTGCTCACTGTGCCACTGGATTCAAGCTAGCCTGGCTGATGAAGAGTGATACCCTGAAACTTGTCCCAGGATGCTTGTTTCTGGTCCAGGGACGACCTGGCTTGGCAGTTCGGGCTGGACTGTTCCCATGAGGAACAGGGTCAAGACTGATTTGCATATGGCTGGGTCCAAACTGGGGTGGCATGGTGAGCAAAAGAACAATGAATTAAACTCAGATCTTTGGCTGAGGGTGAGTTTTTGGATTGTTCAGCACCCCGTCCATCATCCTTTTGTGTTGCTAAACTTTAATTTAGTCAGTGGTTAGACATTAAATGGGATATTCAGTAGGAGTGGGCAATAAATTCCTCTTCACTGGGAGAGTTTTTTTACCTGTTTTTATCAGCATTTGTGCATATGCATAGACTTTTACATCTCTGTGTTTTCATTTCTTATCCTTGCACTTACATTATAACTTTAACTGAATTTCAAACTCTCCCCCCCTTCCAAGTCCAATGTGAGTTGTGTGTTTGAGTTAGCAGATCGTCTTGGGACATGACACTTCACCGAGCAGCCCCATCCCGTAGAGTTCCCTGTCTGAGAGGGAGATCTGACTGTCCCCATCAACTCCTCCTTCCTCCATTTTCCTCCCTCTCCTTAAGTGTACATGAAGATGCTGGTTCTAAGCATGAGTGCCCCCCACCTCACAGTCTACCAAGGCTTGGGTCAAAGTACTCCAGGCCATCAAATCCTCACCAGCCCTTCCATCCCTCCTGATTCTCAGCATGTGTGCCTCTTTGGTGCCAGCATATTCCAGCATATCTCTTTTCCAGTCTGTTAAAGCAAGGTCTTTAGTACTCAGCCAACCAATAGCAATGAGGCATTTCATCAGCACCAGCCCCAACAAGGCAAAGCATCTGCTCAGCCTTTTTTTTAAGGGTTATCAGGGAGGAGGCCCAAAATAAATTTTTTGACTGTACATGGGATGGTCCAGCCTGAAGAATGTTCAATACGTTCTAAGTCCAGCATTCTTTTACGATTTGGCATTGCCAGTCCATATGTATAAAGTCAGCTATTGCTGTCTGGCATCTGGGACACTTCTGAGACCTAACTGGGTATATAGTGTGAAGGCGTTTAGGTGAGAGGTATGCCATGTGTATCATATGGTATTGTGTAAGTGTAAATCTTGCAGTAACGGCCACAGTGCGGACCCCCATGTGTATTTGTTGCCAGTCTTTTGGCGAGAGGGGTTCCTCACAATCCTGTTGCCAGATCTCCTCCAGTGCAAGGGATGCACATTGCCTGTTTTCCCTCAGGGCCCTAGAAAGATGGGTGATAAGTTTATGACCTACGGCCATTGAGAGCATTGGCACTAATGTCTGTGTGGGCTCAGGCTCCTCCAGGAATTCGGTCCAAACCTTTCGGGCTATTTCAGAAATTTTGGCATATTGAAGAAATTGTCCGGGCCCAGTTTAAAGGACTCTGTGGCGTCTTGCATTGTAATAAAACGACCTGCTGGATATAGGTCAGAATGCATCAGACACCCTCCCTCCTGCCACCTATCCATCCCCATTATTTGGGCCATCTCCTGCAAAGGGCGAATAATCCGCAGGTCCAAGTCCGGGGTGCATGGAGCATGTCCAATCACCCTCTGAACCATCCTCTTCCAGAACCGATCCAACAGGTGGACCACATGAGGAAGGGAGCTGGATAGATCTCTACCTCTCACCAAAAGAGCTCCCAATTGGTATCCTGTATAGGTACTCTTCAACAATGCCCTCTCCCAGTTGTAATCTGTATCTAGCCAGTGTATAGTGTGTTGGAGGTGGGCCGCCAAGTAGTACAGTTCAAGATCCGGAACCTCCATACCTCCCTCTTCCTATTCCCTCTTTAAGGTCTGACAGCTAATCTTGCATCGTTTGACATACCAAAGAAGTACTAGGAGTAGACAGTCAATCTCCCAGACCACTTGATGTGGCATTTTGTACATCGTCCCTTGCATGGCATATCACCATCAAGGTAAGATAACCATTTTAATGAGGGCAATTTTCCCCATCAATGAAAGTTTCAATGTGTTCCAAAATTTGATTTCTGTACGTAGATTCTCCACCACTCGGCCAAAATGTTGTTGGTACGTTCGTTGTTTCCCATGTGCAATATGATCCCTAAATATTTAACAATCTCCACCTTCCATGTGAGGCCCGCATTTGGCAGGCACTCCAGCAAGGCATGTCTCTCAAGCACCCCAGAGGGAAAAAATATTGTCTTAGCAGCATTGATCCGCAGACCGGAGAAATCTCAGAACTCCTGTACAGTATTCAACATCAGAGAGGCAGATATATCCGGTCTGCGCAGGCAAAGCCTCACATCATCATCGTAAAGAGAAACCACATGAACCGTGGCCCCCACCGTCACCCCCACCCGTGAAGTATCTGACATAAATAGCACGGCAATGGTTCCATTGACAAAGCAAAAATTAGGGGCAATAGGGGGCACCCCTTGCATGTACCTCTATGCAGTTGATTTGTGGACGACACATAGCATCCTGTTCATATCCTGGCTGTTAGGGCCTTATAAAATAACTTGACCCATCTGGTAAAGGTTTTGCCTAGACCTATTATGTCCAGAACTTAGCAGACATAGTCCAATCTTAGTGAGTCAAAGGCTTGCTCGATATATAAGAATGCTAGGGCATAGGGATCATAGTCCAATTCTGGAGCCTGTAGGCCATGTGTCAAGTGTCATATCTTATGCAGTGTCTTTCTGCGTGGAATGAATCCTGACTGGTCCCGCACTTGTTTTTTTCTTCAGGGTACTGTGTGGCTCTTCTGCACCTCCACGGGGCAATTAATAAAATTATGTGAGGGGGGCCATGTGGACTCCCCACAGCCCAGGGGACCACCACCTTTCCGGCAAACATGAATAAAAGAAAAGGATTATTTTTAAAGCCACGGGGTGGGCAATGGGCATGTGATAAATAAGAAGGGGAGTGCGTGGGGCCCTCCTCTTGGGCTTTCTACAGCCACTGCCACCTCCCTGTGGCATTTCTGTAATGGTATGTGGGGAGCTGCACAGCCCCCCTGAACCCTGGGGGGGCCACCACCTCCCCGGTGCCAACTAGCTATTGTATGCATGGGGTGAACAGACCCCCGCAATCCTGGGGGCCACCACCTCTCCGGGTCAAACAAAAAAAAGGGGGTCTATTTGGGACCCGTGAAGCCCTGTAGACCACCACTACCCGCAGGATATTCGTTGGCTGTGTGTCCCCCCTCAAGGAGCCAATGATGGACCTGGGTACTGCTACCTCCCAGGGGCAGCTCCTGCTATGTCCCAGGGTGTCCACCCCAAGGACACAATTATTTGCTGTGGCTATGCGGCAGCTTTACAGCTGCTGCCAAATCACAGCAAACACTCTGTTTGCAGCAAGGAGGAGCTGTCAAATAGCTCTCCCGCACTGTGAGCAGAGGTTTCCTCTGTCTTCCTGCCCACGGGGAAGCTGGCAGGGTAACAGAGGAAACAATTAATCTCACAGGGAGGGAGCTGCTTTGGCAGCTCCTTCTCTGTGACAGCAATGCCGGATACCGCAGGAGGCCGGGAGCCACCTGGGACTGTGCGGGTCTTCAGGCTCTCCATGGTTTCCAACATTGTGATTGGGTGCCCTGTGCACACCCAGGTCACATGGCCCGGGACCAAGGGATAGGTTCCCCGGGGCCAATATAGGCCCTGGGAAGGGAGCCGTGCAGTCCCTTTCCCCAAAAAAAATTGTAAATAATTAAGCAGCACTGTTGGGGATGGGATCCCCAGGGCTAAGATCAGTCTGGGGTGGGGCCCCTGGGGCCCCTCCAACTAAAAAATTAAATATTTAGGCTGGGCGACAGGGGTTGAGGTCCCCAGGGCCAAGTGTGGCCTGGGGAAGGGGGTTGTGCAGCCTACCGGCACTAAAAAATGTTTAAAAATTAGGTGGCACCCTGGGGAATGGGGTCCCCAGGGTTAAGGTCGGCTTGCGATAGGGGGGCCGTACGGTCCCCTCCACAGAAAAATATATTTAGACCAAGTCTCAGGGGATGGGGTCCACAGGTCCAAGATCAGCTATGGGGGGGGGGCATGTAAGTCCTCTCCCCAAAAGAATATTTTGGCTGGGCACCAAGGGATGGGGTCCCCGGGGCTGTGGTTAGGCTGAGGAGGGAGGTAACTCCCGCTGCAGAGGCTTGAGTTATATTTACTTGATTTGAGTAATTTGTAGCCTCTTTGGCAAACCTAAAGAGTGCAGATTGTGAATCAAGGGGTCTTCATGAATAAGAGTTTGTTGACTTTTCAGCCTGGATGGTCTTAAACCCTTCGCTGCCAGGCCTTTCCCCCTCAGGTGCCAAGCCTTTTTTTGGCTATTTGGGGCAGTTCGCGCTTAGGCCCTCATTACTTTTTGTCCACATAAGCTATCCACACCAAATTTGCATCTTTTTTTTTCCAACATCATCCTAGGGATTCTAGAGGTACCCAGACTTTGTGGGTTCACCTGAAGGAGACAAAGAAATTAACAAAAATACAGCGAAAATGTTATTTAAAAAAAAGAAAATGGGAAAAAGGGCTGCAGAAGGCGGCGTGTGTTTTTTCCCCTGAAAATGGCATCAACAAAGGGTTTGCAGTGCTAAAATCACCATCTTACCAGCTTTCAGGAACCAGCAGGCTTGAATCAGAAAACCCAATTTTTCAACACAATTATGGCATTTTACTGGGACATACATTTTTACTATTTTTTTGTCCTTTCAGCCTCCTTCCAGTTAGTGACAGAAATGGGTGTGAAACCAATGCTGGATCCCAGAAAGCTTAACATTTCTGAAAAGTAGACAAGATTCTGAATTCGGCAAGGGGTAATTTGTGTAGATCCTACAAGGGTTTGCTACAGAAAATAACAGCTGAAATAAAAAAATATATAAATTGAGGTAAAAAAACAGCAATTTTTCCTCACATTTTACTCTATAACTTTTTCCTACAATGCTAGATTTGTAAAAGCACTATAGCGTTACATCTGCTTGACTCTTCTGGTTGTGGGGATATATAGGGCTTGTAGGTTCGTCAAGAACCCTAGGTGTCCAGAGCCAATAAATGAGCTGCACCTTGCAATGGGTTTTCATTCTGTACTGGGTATACAGCCATTCCTTTGCTGAAACATAAAGAGTGAAAAATAGGTATGAAAAAAACCTTTGTATTTCCAAATTGGGCACAAGACAAAGTGTTGAGAAGAAGTGGTTATTTGCACATCTCTGAATTGTGGGGTGCCCATACTAGCATGTGAAATACAGGGCATTTCTCAAATAGACGTCTTTTTTTACACACTGTCTTACAATTGGAAGGAAAAAATTTAGATAAAGACAAGGGGCAATAACACTTCTTTTGCTATTCTGTGTTTCCCTAAGTCTCCTGATAAAAATGGTAGCTCACTTGCATGGGTAACCCTAATGCTCGTGACAGGAAACGCAACATATAAACATCACATTTTTACATTGAAATCCGAAGTGTTTTTTGCAAAGTCCCTAGATGTAGATTTTAGCCTCTAGTGCAGCTGGCACCTAGGGAAACCTACCAAACCTGTGCATTTTTGAAAACTAGACACCTAGGGGACTCCAGGATGGGGTGACTCGTGGGGCTCTCATCAGGTTCTGTTGCCCAGAATCCTTTGCAAATCTCAAAATTTGGCCAAAAAAATACCTTTTCCTCACATTTTGGTGACAGAAAGTTCTTTAATCTGAGGAGAGCCACAAATTTCTTTCCACCCAGCGTTCCCTTAAGTCTCCCATTAAAAATGGTACCTCACTTGTGTGGGTAGGCCTAGCGACCGTGACAGGAAATGCCCAAAAACACAACGTGGACACATCACATTTTCCCAAAGAAAACAGAGCTGTTTTTTGCGAAGTGCCTGGCTGTGGATTTTGGCCTCTAGCTCAGCCGACAATTTGGGGAACCTTTCAAACCTGTGCATTTTTAAAAGTAGACACCTAGGAGAATCCAAGATGGGGTGACCTGTGAGGCTCTCTCCAGGTTCTGTTACCCAGAATCCTGTGCAAACCTCACAATTAGGCAAAAAAAATAATTTTTCCTCTCATTTCGGTGACAGAAAGTTCCTGAATCTGAGAGGAGCTACAACTTTCCTTCCACTCATCATTCCCCCAAGTCTCCCAATAAAAATGGTACCTCATTTGTGTGTCATGGGCCCACGTGCCTGCAACAGAAAAAGGCCAAAAACCTGTAGAGATTGAAGGGGTAGCACAGCGAGGTTATAAGCACATATTTTTCTTGCATACATCTTTAGGCTGACTCTGCTTTGGGGACCCACACAAGTAAGGTACCATTTTACTTTGGAGACTGAGGGGAATGCTGGGTGGTAGGAAATTTGTGCTTGAGCGGCGATCTTACTAAGAATAGTGAGGAAAATATGCCTTTTTAATCTAATTTTGAGGTTTGCAGATGAGAATGGGTACGAAAATGTTGGTCGCTCCACGCAAGCAACACCTTCTTGGACTCCTTGGGGTGGTTAGTTTATACAAATGTCTGGGTTTGGTATGTTTTCCTAGATGAAGGCTGCACCCTGGACCAAAAACATAGGTGCCCCTCCCAAACAAAGGTAGTTTTGTCATAGATCATTTTGATGTCTCCACGTACTTATGTGATGTTCCAAACAGTAAAATTGTGAAAAGAAATGCACTTAGGTCATGTTAAAAAAGACCCCTCACCCACCAACCAAGTTGGTGGCATGCTTCATCATCGGGGTCCCACACGAGACACCAAGCGTGTCACGGGTGTGCTGCGACGCCTGATTACAGCCAAACAGGTTTTGTCATTTTTACCACACATACTGGTTGGATTTGGCACAAGGGTGAGAGATGGTTCAGTAGATCAAATTTTATTAACAAGAGATTTCACAAAAGTGAAATGCACTGTTAATAACTGAAAGGCCAAAAAACTGAACCAATGACTCCCAGCTCATAAGCTGTAAAGCTGAGTCAAGGCATTAACTGCTTTACAGTCCATGCACACACCTTTCATACATGACATGCACAAGACCATTCACGCCACCAACCACAGGCCCAGCACATTACAACACTCGCATCAATAGACAGCGCCATTCCAGGGCCCATCACTTTCATATGCCCGCATGCCTGATACAGCAATCACACCTGCTAATGGAAATGTGTGGACTGGTATTTGTCTGGCACCGCCAGCCTAGCGCCACTCCACACACACTGCCAGCCAAGCACAACCCCACACACTGCCAGCCAAGCGCCACTCCACACACACTGCCAGCCAAGTGCCACCCCACACACACCTCCAGCCAAGCGCCACCAGACTCACACCGCCAGCCACGCACCACTCCACACATACTACCAGCCAAGCGCCAGCCCATGCACACTGCATCACTTTTTTTTTTTTTAACAAAGAAACCACCAATTATAAATAAGTACAACACTACAAACACAAAAGCTATATGAATACATGGCAGTAATGCCAACCGTGAAACTGAACATATGAAAATATAAAACAGCAGTTTATGCTCACGATATTTCCAAATAATTCTTTTGTGTGTGGTAGCTCCTGAAACAGCCACCCAAACACAGCCAGCTTTGAAGGACAATCAGGGCAGTACATCCTAGTCTCCTTCCTGATACCTCTTCGAGCACAGACTCTACATCTCTTTGCAAGAAAGTATTTTTTGGCCATGGGAGGAATGTGCTCAGCAAAGTGAAAATCTTTCAATCTAGCCACATCCTCCACCACTGCTTCTCTAGGAACTCTTGCCTGTTCCACCACAAAAAGGCTTGCTATGATAGACTCCTGAAATTTCACAAATGTCATCCTTGACTCTGGAGAACTATTCTTGAACACAACAAAAGCATTAACAGTTGCCAAGTGGAACATGTGAATTGCTAATTTCTTATACCAAACATAATCCTTACGAGCAGCAGTGTAAGGTTCCAACCTCTAATCTACTCTATCAACACCACCCATGTGCTTATTGTAGTCTAAAATGCACACAGGTTTGCGCACTTCAGCAACTTGACCCCAAACAGCCACAGGTGAAGTACTCTCATCATGGATTGTAGTTAGCATGTACACACCCCTCCTGTCTACAAATTTCAGAGCTAGCAGCTCATCATTCCGCAAGGCACTGTACTGTCCCTTCTCAAGTTTTTTACAGGCAAGCTATCTTTGATAGCCTTTCCGATTAGAGCGGATTGTTCCACAAGCAACAGTGTCCTACAATTCCTGAATAACTGAACTCCAGAATAGAAGTTATCTACATATAAATAGTGACCTTTTTTTAAACAGTCGCCTAACAAGTTCCAACACAATTTTCTCACTAACTCCAAAAGAGGGTGGACAACCGGGGGGTCAATACTGGAATCCCTACCAGTGTAGACCCGGAAATTATTAACATATCCAGCACTACTTTCAGACAGCATATACAATTTAATTCCATACTGTGCCCTCTTGCTAGGAATGTACTGCCTAAAAACCAAACGACCCATGAACAGGACCAAAGACTCATCTACATATATTTCTTTGCCTGGAGCATAGATCTCTAAAAACCGATCTACAAAATGATCAAGGACAGGTATAATCTTAAAAAGACAGTCTGAATCAGGGTGATCTTGTGGCAAGGCTAAAGCATTATCAACAAAATGCAACATCCGAAGAAGCTCATACTGGTTACGACTCATGATTGCAAGAAATACAGCAGTTGCCATCAAGGGACTAGTAGACCAATATGAAGACAGTGATGGCTTCCTTATCAGCCCCATCAAAAAAGTTAAACCTAATAACTTTTTCAACTCTTCCAGATTTGTGGGAATCCACCGGCTAGCTCTAGAGTGTGGCCTAGGTCTGGCAGCGTTGTCCCTCAAATACTGCTCTGCATACAAATTAGTTTGCTCAACAATCTCTTCCAAAAATACATCATCCATAAACAACTGAAAGAAGTTGACAGGCAAAAAGTTTTCTGTATTTACTCTATACCGTGGGAAACTAGTAAAGACGGGCAACTGTGGCTGCTCCATGTTTGGTGCAGGTCTTCCAATGGGAAGCCTTTCAGCTGCTGGCTGCTGCACCATTGGCACATCGGTGTCCTCCTCTAAAACAGGCACTTTATCAGCAGTGAGAGTGGCTTCATCATCAGATGATTCCTCTCTGACAGAAAATTCACTTCCAGAATCTTGCACTTCCTCCTCTGCCTCAAATGCAGAGTCAGTCTCATAATCATGGTCAGAAGATGACTCAAAAAGCACACCAACAACCTGCTGAGTGGTCATCCTACAGCTAGCCACGATCCTTCTTACAAAAAGTAACTGCACAAATGCACCACCAACAACCAGCACTATGTAGGATAAGTAATAAACAAAGTGTGGCTTTATCACTAAGGGGGTGATTCTAACTCCGCCCGCCAAAGTTCCCCCAACAGAATACCGCTACGCGGTCAGAAGACCGCCACGGTTATTCTGTGTGTCCCGCTGGGCTGGCGGGCAACCGCCAGAAGGCCGCCCGCCAGCCCAGCGGGAAACCCCTTCCCACGAGGAAGCCGGCTCCGTATGGAGCCGGCGGAGTGGGAAGGGTGTGACGGGTGCAGTAGCACCCGTCGCGATTTTCAGTGTCTGCATGGCAGACACTGAAAATCTTTTAGGGGCCCTCTTACGGGGGCCCCTGCAGTGCCCATGCCATTGGCATGGGCACTGCAGGGGCCCCCAGGGGCCCCACGACACCCCTGAGGGGGTCGGAATCCCCATTGCGGCGCAGCAAGCTGCGCCGCCATGGAGGATTCCTCAGGGCAGCGGAAAACCGGCGGGAGACCGCCGGTTTTCCGTTTCTGACCGCGGCCATACCGCCGCGGTCCGAATGCCCTTGGGAGCACCGCCAGCCTGTTGGCGGTGCTCCCGCGGTCGTTGACCCTGGCGGTCAATGACCAGAATGACCCCCTAAGTGTTATATACTCAAAACCTATACTGCTCACTTGTCTGAAAAAGCTAGACTCACCAGCAACTAATCTGCACAGCCACAGCAATCACCAATGATATCCCACTAAAAAGAAAAAAGAAAAGCAAATTAGACATAAGACAAGACAAATATCATTGTGCATAAATCTAAGGACAATTTCATGCACAATCCTGCATTTAGTATAGTACCTACTAACAAGTCATTCATGCATGGCAACAATACTCCTTTGGATTAAATTTATTTACTTACCTAAAACATGCAACTACGCAAACCGCAGGACAACCACTGCCAAAACCGCAACAAGCCACAGCAAAGGAAGCAAAAGCTATGAACTAGAACAAAAAGGAGAATTAACTGTTATAATCACAAATGCAAATACTTTGTCAGTTGACAAACACCCCACCACCAAACATTTATAAATTTTCCCTGGTGTCTAGTGTTCTCTGCCCTCCTGGGGGGCAGATGGGCCTTCAAGAAATAGGCCAAACTGCCCCCAAGGAGGGCAGAAATGTCATAGAGTATATTGCCCCCAACACAAAAAAAAGACACAAAAACAATCCCTGGTTTCTAGTTGCTTCTGCCTCCCTTGCCCTTAGGCAGATCGGCCTAAAAATAAAAGGCCGATCTGCCCCCAAGGGGGGCAGAGATGGTGATAAATACATTGCCCCCCCAAGGGAAGCGACCCTTGCCCAAGGAGTAGCTCCCCCACACTATAAACACATACACAAATCCCTGATGTCTTGTGGGCATTCCTGCTTCCCGATCGCATCAAGATCAGGCAGCAGGAATGGTGAAAGAGACATCGAGGGAAAGGAAAACCCTTTCCTTTCCCCCGATGCCTCTTCTTTAGTAATCCCCCCCAGCCCGGAGGAAAAACTTACCTCCTTCTTCTGGACGTGCTCAAAAGAAATAGCTTCCAGCGCGACTGGCACCCTCTGATGATGTCAGTGCGTGATTGTGCGCTGATGTCATTGGGCTGGGGGTGGAAGGGGAATCCCCTTCCAACTCTGACCTGGGGAGGTTGGGGGGCAGCACTCGGGGGGAGCGCTAGTGCTTCCCCTGAGGGCCGATCCCTGGACGTAATGGTTATGTCCGTGGCACCTGAGCGCCGCAGCCACAGACGTAACTATTACGTCCTTGGCGGGGAAGGGGTTAATAAATCCACCTGTTATGGTTATATTTATCTCAAGTATCTTTAACTTGTGCCCTAAGGTAACTATAACTTGCGCCACCGGAATGCAATTTTTTTTGTCAAATATTACATTGATATTATGAATAATGTTATCAAAGATGTCAATAGTGCCATAATTTGTGGGGTAATTAGCAGTGCATGATGATGGTGCGAGTTATAATTACCTTAGGGCACAAGTTATAGTAACTTTATATAACAAATGAATTTCTCTGGTGTGCTACATTTAAAATGTGAGCCTAACTATAACGTCTCTGTGACCTTTGTTTTTTAAGTGAATTTCTATGTGTTTTTTTCTAATTCTATTTTCTAACTATGATGTCCCTGTAACAATTGTTTTTTTCAGTGAATGTATATGTTTTTTTTAACATAAAGTAATTTTTATTACTTTACATTAATCCAACTACTGCCACATACAGCCGAAGGCCGTGTGCGGTAGGGGTTGGTCGCAGGGCCTGGCCTGTGGCCAAACCCTGTGGCTAACCAAACAACAACGCATAGCCTTTGGCCACGCGTAGCGGGAGTTGGCCACGGCCTGTCTATCTGTGTGCGAGCATAGGTGGGAGATGATGTATCTAGGTCCGAGAGTGGCTGTGAGAGTGTCTGTCTAGGTGTGAGAGTTGGTGCATCAGTGTCTTAGTGTGTTCATGAGTGGGTGTGTCAGAGTGTGTGGGTCTGTGAGTGGGTGCGTGAGGGTTTCAGTGAGTCTGTTAATGGGTGCATGAAGGACTGAGTGGGGCTGTGAATGGGTTTACAAGGGTCTGAGTGGGTCTGTGAGTGGTTGTGTGAATGTCTGAATGGGTCTGCGAGTACGTGCTTAAGTGTGAGTGGGTGCATGGGTGTCTGAGTGGTTCTGTGAGTGGGTGTTTAAGGGTATGAGTGGGTATGTGAGTGAGCAAAAGAGATTGAAAGAGAGAAATTGAAATAGAAAGAGCAAAAGTATGCGTGGGAGAGAGCTAGAGAGTTGTTTTAGGTTTTGATGAATGATATAGTCATAATGAGATTTTTCTGGACAAATTAAAAAGAACACTGTATTTGTCAACTTAAAGGAGTGAGCTCACCTTTCAATATGAACCTTAAACTTTTGAAGTTTAAAAGATATCAAAGAACGAAAATGACCACTGAAACGTCTGGAGTAGAACCTTCAATTTTCAGTGTGAGAGTGTGTGGCTTTACCCTTAGACCATAGGTGACTCCTTACTGTAATGGTTCTAGACATATCTAAGACAGCCCACTCAGGTGATTTGAAAGGAACATGAATGTTCCATCACTAGGAAGGTTGAACAGTCAAAACACTAGTAAATAAAAAAACACACTGCCAAGCGATACTAGGAGCCTTCAGCCTAATGAGTGGCAGCACAAGACCTTGACCATAAGGCCAAACATGACTCTGTTACACTCTGCTTCCTGACATAACTATAACACTTTGTACCAAACATCTTGAAAGTCTGACTCTTTGATGTAATTGTATGGAGAGACCATTGAAAACAAAAATTTCTCTCTCTCTCTTCCATCATTTTATGGGATGGAAGAAAGGGAGATGGAGAGGACCATGAGAGGAACCTCCATGTCCACCGCAGTCCTACCTGGCTCCCCACGCTGCTCCCACAAGCAGGGAGCTACTTTAAATAGCAGCTCCCTGTTTGCAGGAGCAGAATTTTCTGCTGTTTCCCTGTTTGACAGCTTTCACTGTCAGAAAGCCGACTTTGGCCCTCATAATGAACACGGTGGTGTTAACCGCCGTGTTCATGCTGGCGGTCATTTAACTGACCGCCAGCCCCCCTGGGATCCTGCCGGCCACATAAAGAATGTTCTGCTGGGCCTGTGGGCAGAAACAGAATGCATAGCTGGGACATTGCCGGTGGCTCCACATGGAGCCGCCGTCAATGCTACTGTGTGGCGGGTGCAGCTTCACCCATCACGAAGATCACTGCCTGTAAATCAGGAGGTGGCCTCCGCGATGGGGCACTGCACAGGGGCCCCTCACTGTCCATGCCAAGGGGGGCCCCGGAGCACCACTTCTGTCAGCCTTTTTCCTGCGGGTGAACCCACCAGGGAAAGGCTGGTGGAAAAGGGATCATCATCGGAGAGGCATCAGCGCTGCCCTGTCGGATAATGATTCCCTCCACCATTAGGCTGCCTGTCAGAGGCAGCCTGGTGATGGAGGAGGGCCGCCCTGTGTTCATTATATGGCGGTTCAGACCGGCATGCCGGTGGTGGTCTTTTCACGCACCGCAGGCATGGCATTCTGAACCGCCGGGGATCATAATGACCCCTTCGTTTTCTTTTGCTTGGTGGGAGCTTTCACCTCCCACCTAGCAAAAGCAAACAGCTTTGTCCTGGAGGTATGCACCCTAGGACAAAGCAGGAGCTGGCCCTGAGGGGTAGCAGCCCCCAGGGCCATCATTGACTCCTTGATATTACCCCAAGAAGGTGGTGGTCCCTGGGCGTCTGAAACAGACCCCCTCATTGTTTTATTTAGCCCCAGGGAGGTGGTGGTCCTTGGGGCTTTGGCACCGCACTGTCCCTCTGCACATAACTAAACCTTTGCCCCGGAGAGGTGGTGGTCCCCAAGACTGCGGAAGGAGCAGGCAGCCCCTCACATGTTATTACTATTGTGCCCAAAGGAGGTGGTGGTCCATGGTGCTGCATGGGGCCAGGTGGCACAAATGATGACATTACTGTTGTACCCTGGGGAGGTGGTGGCCGCTAGGGTACAGGGCTCCACAGGACCTCCCTACATTAACAAAAGTATTTTGCCCTGGGGAGCTGGTGGTCCCCAAGGTGCAGGGGCCACACAGCCCACCCACATGCAACCTAATAATCATCTCAGGGAGGTGGTGGTCCCTGGGGCATCAACAAGTCCAGGAATGAGACTCAATGTGCCTCCTCCTTATTTTTGGCATGCCTTCAGGACTTGACCCACCCTAGGCTTCAATAAAAGAAAAGGGTGGGAAACCTCCCTTTTTTTATATATGTCTGAAAAATCCAGGGATCCAGATCAGCAGATTTTTCCAACATTTGAATAAAATGCTTTTTAGCCCTTCGGGGTCCCTCTGGGATCCCAGCACCAGAGCTAAGGGGTCAGGCTGTCCCTAACCTGGCCCTTTTCGTTTGTTTTAGTTTTTCTTCTGGGACTCTGCTGAAGCAGTGTTTCAAGATGGCTGCCAACACTTCCTTATTGAAGAAAAGCCCAAAAAAGTTTACTGATATAAAAGTAATTATTGCAAACTTTTCAAAGGAGAATGGAAGCATACATTTAGTACCAAGGCTTTCTTTAATGAAGAAAGCTTCTTATAACAGAACTCATCAGTACATGCAGTTTAAGTAACTGGTCAATGCTATTAAGTAAAATACAGAAGTCCCATTGCAAAACAGGAGATTGTTCTTAGAAATTTAGAAATAGTTGAGGACGTACAAGGAAAGCATAGGGAGTGAAATAATATTTGTAGTTTTCACCCGGAATCAGTTGATACATCAATACCTTTTCTATGTCAATTTCCATCTTAAAGTGTGAGGTGGATAACTGCAATGTTGCAAATATCAGATCCATACAAAGTGAGAAAATTGTGTCATTTACAAGGACACTCATTGGTGTGTCTGTACTGGAAAGTGTGCAGAAGTAAATTTCATAATTTTTTAAGGTTGGCTGTCCATCATTCAAAAATTTGAAATTTAGTTAGAACAGTTTACTTTGTAAAAAGTCTTCTACTGTGTTTAGGAGAAATGAACAAAGCACTGCTGTTTCGTACAGTATCACAGGCTGAAAACATTTGTGAAGATATTCATTTACATTTCTTTGGCCCGGAAGTGCAGTCTGGCCAAAATGAAGAGTTAGAATGATTAGGTGTAGGGGAACAACACACAGATATTAGTACTGATAACATTAGACAAGAAGTGCAAAGTTTAATGCAGTTTCAACAGAGAAACCAAACTATGGGCCCAATTCACAAAGGTAAACCTAAGCGTTTGGTCTAAACTTAGACCAAACGTCTAAGTTTATGGCTTCGGGAATTCATTCTCATATTTATATACTGTTGTGGATAAAAGATGTACCTACATTCGGATCAGACACAGATCAGTCCGTACTTTGTTTCATAGAACAGTATATTAGATGTTGTATTCCAAAAGCAGTAAGTACTGTGTTTTTAATCAGATAGATGTGGGAAGTACTGTTGACAGAAATACAGAGCAAAACGAAAAAATCACATAAAATGGCATTTTGGATTTTCAAGACAATTTTCAAGACCTGTTATTTAAAAAGAAAGAGTGAACAGTTTTATGTATGCATTAATGCATAAACTTACTCATAAATCACAAACAAATCTACAACCTCAGGAGAACAGAGGCTTCAAAATATATCAATGACTACAATCCTGTCATTTTGAAAATGTAGAATGCCAATATGGATATTCAATTTGTGGCAGACAACTCTATAGCTGTTGCTCGTTATGTTGCTGTATATATAAATTCTGAGAAGATGGAGATGAAACATATGTAGGAAAAGATTTCTGCTGAAAAGGCTCTAACAGGCTGCTTGTACGGCTTCAGTTTGAAGATGCTTTTATACAAGGAAATTGGATCCTCTAAATGCTGCAATCAGTAGAGTTTTGCTAGTTTATATTCTAAGTTCAAAGGAATTATTTGGGTGAGTCTAGGCCTGGCATCAACTTGATACAAAGTTTTGAAGTATTTTCCAGATATTCAATATCTTTCCAAATTTGAGCTAGACTATACATATATTGTAAAACAAACATGTTGGACACATATTGTTAAAAAATGAGTTTACCTGTTGGAAAAGTCTGCCTATATCAAGTCCTCCAGTACTACACTTATAAAAAAATGTGGCAAAAAATGTAGATGAAGGTAAATTTGCAGTAGTTGGTTGCAATGGGTGTTTGGTCCGACATAGCAAAGATAGCTTATATAACCATAGAAAACTGTGTTGCCAGACTGATTAAAAAATTATTTTTTGTATCTGGCACGTTTGCAACTATTTAAACCTTTTTGTTCTGAAACAGAGTTACTAGAGTTTGACTGCTATAAAGACTCTTTCAATGCTGCACAGGATGGCACCGAGCGTTCAGTATTTGCAAACTACTTGATAGTGTTGAATGATGGAATTAAACAGGAAGATGCAGGTGCTGCTGAGGTGGCCAAGGACAGTTCACAAAGTAGCAAAAGGTCAGACCCTCAAAGTCAGGTCCCATTTTAATAGCTAATAATAATTGAAAATGAGGCTGCTATTACAATGCATGAATTGGAGCAAGAAAGACAGGAAATAATTGATTTGGATAATTTAGTTGCACAGCTAAATGAAGAGCAAATAGAAATATAGAAGGAAACGAAAGCTACAGTGGAGCATGGGTTGTTTCATGACAAGAAAGAGTGTCACTGCTCAACATTTAAACCTATACTTTTGTACACAAGTGGTCAGGCTGACACTAGTAAACATTTCCTATTACAAGTTCTTATTGTTTTTCTACAAAAGTCTACGGAGTGTAATTTATCTTGTGGGATTATAGCACCTACTGGATTAGATGCACACAATATCAAAGGTACTACTTTGCACTGACTTTCAATGCTGCCTGTGGAACATGAAAACAAATAGGAATACCAAAAGTTATCTGGTGAAGCTTGTCATGAAGTGTCAAGAGTATTAAAAAAGTTACAACTTTTAATCATTGAGGTGAACATGGTCTGAAACTTAATGCTTGCCTTTTTACATATGAGAATGCAAGATGTTCTGAGAATGGATTATGATGTCCTATTTGGAGGAACACATTTGATTTTTTTTGGAAACCTACCGCAAGTTAATCCTGTGAAGGATGAGCCTGTTTCAAAACACTGCTGCATGAAGAATCTACAAATTGTTTGGGAACCTTTGGAAATGTAAATATTTGCTTACATTTTCAATAAAAATAATTAATCAGGAATATGCGGCCCACATCTGATATTGAATATGGTATTATTTTGAAAGATATTAAAATAGGTGTTCTTTCAAGAGAGGGAAGGTTCTGCAAAGTCATTTAAAAAAAAATAACTCTATCCAACAACTAAGACAGCAGCAGAGCTAATCTAAAGTATTCATACAAGATGGTAAACATAATAGGTCCAATTGACAAAGGTAAAGTTACATGGTCGGTCTAAACGTAGACCACATATCTAAGTTTACAAATTTGGGATTTCACAAATGACATTTATAAATGAGATCTGCTCCGAGTTTGGACATAAAGATTGTATACAAAAATGCCCTTTGTGAATTCCCAAAGTCATAAACTTAGATGTTTGGTCTAAGTTTATACCAAATGTTTCTGTTTATTACCTGTGTGAAACAGGCCCACTGTGTGTCAAACGCCTACATTTGAGGAGTGTGCATGTTTTAACAATGAATTTCTGGAATTGGAGAAAGAAGACATTCGCAACTGAAGGAAATAGATAAAATGGCACACCAAGGTGCCACTGTATTGCTAAATGAAAAGTTGCAACCAAAACTGGATTCATTAGAAAAATCTGTTTCATGAACTGCAGGATTGGAGAAATGTTTAAGTCTATGTAAAAACTGTAGGGTGATTTTGTGCCAGACTTTAAATGCTGAAAAAGGTTTCGTTAATGGTGCTTTGGGTAAAGATGTTGATTTTATTATTTTTTTGTAATTAGAATGCTGTGGAATCCCTTTTGATTAATTTTGATCAGATTGGCAGTACAAAGCAAGTTGGGCAATACACTGCACATTTTTACTTGTAAAAGATTTATATGTTAGACAGAAACAGTTTCCAGTTTGTCTTTCATATGCTGATACTATTTGTATAGCACAAGGTTTAAGTATAGATGCAGCCTTTATTTATATTGGTATTACAGTGTGTAAAGAAGATGTGCCATATGTAGCTTTGTCTCGAGTAAGGACATTGTCTGGTTTGTATCTAGTTGCATTTGATAAGAGCAGAGTAAACGCAGACTCAAGTTGTGGTAAAGAATACAGCTGATAAGAAGTCTATATGCTCCTCATTTAGTACAGCATCCAGTTTCTGAGAAAAGTTCCATCTGTCCAAAGTGAAAAGTTTGAAAGCACTGTAGCAATGCTGTTGCAAGGAAGGAAATGAAAGAGAAGAAGGAAGTTGTTAAGATGCAAAAAATTGAAAACGAGTGTTGCGTTTTGGACACCAATTTTAAAACCCTTCAGGTGTGAAATGCTATACTTATATTATGGTGAATGTATTGTTTGCATTACCTTGTGTTGTAGATGCAATTCAAGAGAAATAACAGAAAGTATTGTGTTCTGCTCTGTGTGTTTGTTGAACTGTCTGCGAAGTGACAGGAAAAAAGTACATTATGATCAGTCATTCAAGACACTGTAGCTACATGTAGTGTATCTGTACAGCTTACTCAAAACTCTCAAGACTATACATTGGAGTTTCTAAGGGCAGTGTTCAGTATTTCAGAAGAAGAGGAGATACTTGTTAATGAGTTGTTTGGACTGAGGGCCAGATTTAAGAAAGGTGGTGTTGCACCCAGTGCAGCACTACTTTTCTTGCACCCCTTAGCGCCCCCAAAACCCCACCATGTGTGCGCCGTATCTAAGATATGGGACACTTTGGCAGTAGTTGGGGAACTAGTGTCAAATGTTTTGATGCTAGCTTGGAGCTTTGTAGGATTAGCATAAACATTTTTTATGCTAATCCTGCAAAGCCCATTGAGGCCCATTCTAAACAAACGTGTGCCTCCTTTGACTGCCAGCTCTGAGCAGGAATTAAAAGTGCAGGAAAGAATGATGCAAAGAAATCTCTCTGATTTCTTTGCACCATTTGTTTTGCCCCCCCCAAACTGGGGATCGCCCCTTTGCATACATTATGCCTGGCACAGGCGCAATGTAGCACAAAGGGTTATAAATTGGAGCAATGCAAGTAAATCTGGCAAAGCCATTTTGGCCTTGTTGGGTGCTTAGTTTCCTGTTTCACCATGAATGTGAAGATTGGTCATATACATCACCTACATAAATAGAATTGGAGCGATTTATTCATTTACTTTTACCAGATTCCAAAATTGTGACTTTTGACAGATTACTGAGAAAAGCCACACAAAAGAATGTATGCCCAAATTGTCGAACAGATCTTCTATTGAATTTACAAAAAGCAAGCACTGACAAATATGTTACTTTAATGCTATAGTTTCCAAACCTTTCTTTTGGTTTTGGAACCAAAGTTCTAAGGAGAGTGACAGTTGTCAAAGTAGAATAGTCTAGTCATTGATGATGCATTATCAAGATTTCTGATATCATGCAGCCTACCAAGGGTGGTGTCTTTATAAGCCGTTGCCTATGCTGATGTGCCATGTTGGACTTTTTCCCTTATGCAGGGTCATCCCCAATCTTTTTGCTTCCTATTTTTTATGACCTGTTTTTGTTGGCTTCAGAACTCTGACCACTTTACCACTGCTAACCAGTGTTAAAGTGCATATGCTCTCTGTGTAAATTGTTTGTTGATTGGATTTTCATCATTGGCATATTTTATTTACTGGTAAGTCCCTAGTACAGTGCACTAGAGGTACCCAGGGCCTGTAAATCAAATGCTACTAGTGGGTCTGCAGCACTGGTTGTGCAATCCACATTAGTAGCTCTGTAAACACAGCTCAGACCGGCCACTGCAGTGTCTGTGTGTGCAGTTTTAAACTGCCAATTTTGACTTAGCAAGTGTACCCACTTTCCAGACCTAAACCATCCATTTTCTTACATGTAAGACACCCCTGAGGTAGGCCCTGGGTAGCTCCATGGGCAGGGTGCAGTATATGTTTAAGATAGAACATATCCTAATGTGTTTTATATGTCCTAACAGTGAAATACTGCCAAATTCATTTTTCACTGTTGCAAGGCCTATACCGCTCGTAGGTTAACATGGGGGCTGCCTTTAAATATGATTAAAGCGTAGATTCCCTTTGGGAGCAGATAGACATGTGGAGTTTTGGGTCTCTGTGCTCACAATTAAAAAAGACATATTTTCGTAAAGTTGGTTTTAAGATTGTGTGTTTGAAAATGCCACTTTTAGAAAGAGGGCCTTTTCTTGCCTAAACCATTTTGTGACTCTCCCTGTTTGTGGATTCCCTGTCTTGGTCAGTTTGACAGTTGGGCTGTTTGCACCTCTCTCTAGACTGTGACACAAAGGGAGCTGGTGTGTAGCCTGTATATTCTGATGAGCCATCTGTGCTAGGAGGGAGGGGAGGAGTGATCACTTACACCTGAAAGGGCTGTGCCTGCCCTCACACATTGCAGTCTCCAACCCCCTGGTGTGTGTCTGGGGCCTGGCCTGGGCAAAGCAGGATTTCACAAACAAGAGAGACTTTCCTTTGAAGTAAGCCTACTTCAAAGGCCAAAATGGGTATAAAAAGGGCACCCAAAACCACAGACTTTAGATCACTTCTGGACAGCAAGAGGAACATCTACCTGGAGAAGAGCTGAAGAGCTGAGGAAAAGTGCTGCCCTGCCTGTGACTGTCCTTTGAGGAGCTGTCCTGCAGTTGCTGCTTCTGCCTGTGCAACAGTACAAAGACTTGACTTTGTTGTGCATTCCTGCTTGTGAATAAATCTCCAACAGCTTGTCCTGAGCTTGCCTCCTGTTTTTGAAGTCTCAGGGCCATCAAAGACTTCTCCTGCCAGCACTTGGACTCTCTGCTGAGACTCCTGCCCTGCCTAGTGGTGCTCTATCAAGTTCCTGAGGCCTTGGAAGATGAAGCTGGCAGACCAAGACTGAAAATCCACTCACAGACCACTGTGTGGGGTAAAAATTTTATGCACCTTCCAAAACGCAGCTGAAAAACGACACACCCCCGGCTTCGCGGCAGAAATCGACGCTCCACCAGCATCGCAGCTGGAAGATCAATGCACGAAGCTGGAGAAACGCTGCGCAACACCTGCTGGCGCAGGCTGATAATGTGGCAACACACATTGCACGGTTTTGCTGATACTGCGCAGCAGGATTTTCGATGTAAACCTTGCTGAGCACGGAAACACAACACAATGCCTGCCTGGACCCAAATGCTTGCCCGGATCGACACGTCGCTCTACTGTGGAGAGGAAAAAACAACGCACGCCGACCCGACCGGAGAAGGAGAAACGATGCATGGTCTCGCTTGCGGGTGAGAAATCGACGCATTGCTAACCTTTTTTGACACACACTCACCCGCATGTGTTATTTTGACACTACCGAGGTACTTTTTAATGTTAACAGTTTTTTGACTGTTTACTAAAGGATTTAAGACTCTTTTGCATTTAAAATTAATAACTTGACCTGTTTGGATTTTTTCGTAGAGTTTTCACTGAGTTACTGTGTGTGTTGGTACAAATACTTTACACCTAGACTCTGAAGTTAAGCCTGCCTGCTCATGCCAAGCTACCAAGGGGGTGAGCGGGGGTTAGCTGAGGGTGATTCTCTTTTACCCTGACTAGAGTGAGGGTCCTTGCTTGGACAGGGGGTAACCTGACTGCCAACCAAAGACCCCATTTCTAACATGCCGTATATATATATAGTAGTGTTACTATAGCAATTCTAATGATGACGTTCTCAATTTCAGTCTAGGTTTCTTTGTATTATGTACATAGAAGGATCATTTTTTTAAAATGGAGTGTGTTGAATGCACTGTGTTTTATATATAAAAAAAAATAGAAATATTTCAAGTAACTATAACTCACAGCCTAAGGCAACTATAACTTACAGCTCCGCCATGCAGTTTTTTCTTCAATAATTTGACTTATAATGTTTTATTGCTATTTTTATCAAGGTTATAAAAGTTTTGATGAGTGCTGTAATATCTGAGGTAATTTGCAGTGCAAGGCACGGGTGCTAATTATAGTTACCTTAGACCGTGAGTTATAGTTACGTGAAATACCTCTAATTGTAACTGCTGAATTTTTCTGGTTTTGTGCAAGCAATTTAGGAACCTAACTATACTGTTCCTGTAACCTTTGGTTTATTAAGCACATTTCTATGTTTATTTTAATTCTGTTTCCTAACTATAATGTCTTGGTAACTTTTGTTTTTTTCTTTGAATTTCTGTGTATTTTTTAATGTAAAGTAATTTTAATTAATTTGTTTAACAGTCAAACACTAGAAATAAGACACACTGTCATAAGATACTAGGATTTGAAACTTCAACACATTTTTGCATGCAGGGAAACATATGAAAACTCCACTTTCTGCAAGAAGGAGCCGTTTGCCAGATCCTACTTGCAGAAAGTGAAGCATTCGCTCTGACTTGGTCAGAGTAAACAGCTATTTCCCAGGGGTGGGCACCCCAGGACATAGAGGACAATGATGGCCCTCGGGGTGGCGGTCCCCGGGGCCTTTATGGGCTCCTTGAGGGGGGTTATGTGGCCCCCCTCTAACATGAAGTAGCCCCAGGGAGGTGGTGGTCCCAGGGTTGCGGGAGTCTGTGACAGACCCCTTTCCTTATTTAACTTGACCCTCAGGGAGGTGGTGGTCCATCAGAGTGTGGGGTACAGTGAGGCTCTTCTGCACTCATAATTAATAACACCCCTGGGAGATCACGGTCCCTGGGGCTGCTTGGGGGCCATGCGGCCTTACTGCACTGTTTATGAATAACCCCCCAGGGAGGGGGGGTCCCTGGAGCGGCGGGGGGGTCATTTGGCCTCCCCACACCATTTCTGATTAAAGCCCCAGGGAGGTTGCCATGGCTGTCGGGCCCTCCCGCACTCATTATGGATAAAGCCCTGGGGAGATGTGGTCCACGGGGCTGCGAGAGGGCCACATGGCCCCCCACTCATTATGAATAAAGCTCCAGGAGGTGGCAGTCCCTGGGGAAGTCCCTCGGGCATTAAAGGGCCAGAGAAGGGGGCACCATGTGATCCCCTCTCTCTTTTTCATACGCTCCCGGGACCTGGCCTTCCGGGGGTTTCATAAAAACAAGTACAGGAGCCCTCATTTTATTTTTAATGTTTACCAGATCTACTGTGACATGTAGGGGGGAAAATGCTTTTTTGCAAGGGGTGGAGGGGTAAGGTTCCCCCTGGGACCCCACCTCCAGAGCTAAGGAGTCAAGGTGTCCTACGCTGGCCCCTTTCCATTTGTCTCACCTTTTTTTGTGTGACTCGGCTGAAGCCGAATCCCAAGATAGCTGCTAACACTTCCTGATTGAAATGTTGGCAGCCAATCAGAGCTCTACATTTCCCTGCATGAGCTTGGTATTATTTGTGAATCCTTTGCACCTCTAGATACCTATATTGCTCTTTCTTTGATTATCTCAAAAACTACTGAACAAAAAGCACTTTTCCTGGACCAAGAGCTGCCTCTCTGCCAAGTTTGGCAGTTTCGAACTTTAGTCATGTCTAAAATACCTAAGGGAATTAAAATTGGAAATGCAGTTTTTTGACCCCGTCTTTTTCTCGGCCCCGCTTGACAGATCACCCCGAACCATCCATGTACAATACAACACTTTTTTAGGAACACATTTTTGGGAAAATTTGGTGAAGATACATTAAACAGAGCCAAACATGTAGGCAAGTCAAAAAACACTTTTTCAATGGAAACATGCTCCTAATTACCTGAATGAGGAGGGTCTGTTTTCATCCGTTTCTCTGCATGCAAATATGCTTGCACGGAAACAGATGAAAACATAATTCCCACAAACTATTAATGGTTGGGAGGTTATAGGGGGTTGGCCACAGGCACTGCAGCCAACTGCCACCATGCACGGACTTTAGACCATAGGACCATGGAAATTCACCAGTTATAGTTAGAGTTATCTCAAGTAACTACAACTCGTGCCTAAGGTAACTATAACTGAAGATGTTATGAGTGCTGTAATTTGTGGGGTGCATTGTGAGGGTGCGAGTTATAGTTACTTGAAATAACTCTAACTATAATAGGTGAATTTCTCTGATTTTGCACAAGTAAATTCAGAACCTAACTATAACATCCATGTAACCTTTAACCATTGTTCTAAAAGGACTCTGGTGCCACACCCACACTTAACAATCATGACCTTGTGTAGTACGCCTCCAGATGCTGGAAGGACATGTGATCAAAAGTAAGCACTAGCCATCCTTTCACTTCTGGACTAGGTACAACTTGCCACTGTCCTTATGACAGCCACATAGTGCCTGGGTGCTTGTAATGCAATTTCTCAATCCTTAGACAATGAGAGGAATAGGAAGAGGGGTAGCAATGCTGATGGTGGCCTCATCACCCTATCTGAGGCATGCATACTTAGGAAAGGCTGCGGCAAAGCAGTAGACTGGGTGTGCACTGTTTGTCATGATCCCTCCTTGCTTGGGATCATGAAAAATAGTGTATGTGGCCTGGCCTGTGGGTTCTTTCCCCTCATGAGTGTGCTAGAGAATATTGAGATGGAAGCTTCCACAGTTCTCTGACAGCATTGAGAAAAATACTGGAGAAACAGCCCGGCAGTGGTTGTGGCACTCTCCCTGCAAGTACTGGAGGTCAAGCTGCTTTTTTATGATGACTAGATCTTACACATGTGTGGTGGATGCATGCAAGATTCCTGTCATGGGGCAAACCAAGCTGATGTTGCCAGTGTTACTGTTCTGAAGTCTGGCAGGGGTCACCCATTACACAATAACATAAGTACTGAGGAAAACATACAGACACAAGTGACCAGTAGAGGTCCAAAGATAAGTGTACAGTTTATCAAAACGTTGTATTGCCACTATAAGAGGATACTTTACCTCACAATTCACATTGCCACATTTCTCTATTCTACCCAAGGGTGTTGAAAGGGAATGACCTGACTTTGTAGCCCTTTCAGTGAGGACTTTGAGAGGTTATGTGAACTTTGTGAGGGATTGTGACTGGAGATAACTGTTCCAGCTTTGATTTTTACATGTATATGTTAGTGTGTTGCTATTCTAAAGGTATTGCCCAAAATAAGAAGTGTAATTATACATTTTCAGACCTTAGTTAGATCAACAATGGTAACACTTTCCTTTTGCTTTTTGTCACCTACAAATTCTAATTAAATTGTAGCAAGCTGCTATCTACTCTGCTGTGAATTGATTTGCTTGTTATTGTGTAGACTCCAAACTATCTATTTACTAAAAACACACTTGAGACCTTTTTTTCTTAAATCTGAAGTAAAAATGGGGGTTTACATTTAAATACAGCACCTACAAATGACACCCATTTTAACTTAAACACAGTTTTAAGTCTGTTGATGAAAACATATTCATATCATATATTTTATTTGGATATAATTCCAAAAAAAAGTTCGGCAAATAAAAACAAAATTAATTGAATTGACTGCAAATGGATCTCTCCAATTTCATAAAAATTTTAAGTGGATTCACTATTAGGTGATTATTAAATAAAACCAAGAACCACTCTAGCCACAAAAGACACAATCCAAGAGAGTTTTTTTTAACTCCAAAGAACTCATGATGTTTACGTAAAGATTCAAAGAGTACGGATTATAAGATAAACTGAGCACCAGAAATCTTCCCTGACTGGTTTAGTACAGACTGTTAATGTACATATTTACCATGAGGGTCAGCTTTAGAGCTAGTGGCTCCGGTGCGACAATCTTTCTTGGCGCCACCCCAAACACCTCCTTTCCCATGGATTCCTGCAATATCACCCTTCAACAGTGTCCCTTATCACTCCATAGCCCCTTTCTTACAGGCATTTTATTTGCTTTACGGCGCCACTCATACAAGTGTAGGTCATCAGGGCACTTGATATCACACACGCATTACACAGAGTCAATGGATTAAACATGTGTAAATCAGTCTATAGTAAATGTGGTTGGGGTTGGTTTTACTTATAGGAATGCATTTGTACCCAACCAAACCCTTCTTAGCAACATTAGAGTAATGAAAGACTGGGGAAACAACATAAGGTTCTAACCTATTCCATGCAGTTTGCATGCAGCTCTTTGATGAATGTTCATAGGTCACTGTACTATATCGAGATCGTAACTTATGAACTGTAAGTAGCAAAGAACCTCTGTGAAAAAAGCAGTCATCCACTAAGCTACCAACATAAAATACAGTTTTGTGATCTGCATGGTACACATTCTTTGCAGATTAAGCCTCTGTGCTACTTTACGATGAGTCAAAATTACCAACAGACAAAACTATTATCTCTCTCCAGCAGGAACATTAATCATCAAAGCAATCTTTAAATCTTTATTGTTTCCTGAAAAATGTTGGACACAAAAGGAACTCTGCAGCCCCACGTATAAACCAATGCGTTATTTCTATTCTTTCCAGAGCCTGGTGTGGGGGTACAGCTTGCGTCGCCCTAAAGCCGGTCTTGTTTACCTTCACAAACCTCTAAAAACTGTTAATTTTAACAAACATAAAAACTAAATATTTCCTCTTTATGATACTTTTTTCTGTAGCATGTGCCGATCTCTGCTCAGATGAGTAAATTGTGATATCCTAAATCATCGAAACCCCTTGAGTGCCGCGGACAAGCTGGTCTCGTCGTTGGCTACAGTGCTTGTGTGCTGAGGATGAGGCTAGCTCGTCCTGCACCCACCCACACCTCCCGGTTTGGGATGGCAGGAGAAGCGCTTCCCCTGCTCCCCCTCATCAGCAATCTGATGATGTTGGCATGCTCACAGCATGCCGATGCCATCAGATGCTGCCGGGGATGTGCTGGAAGCATTTGCTTCCAGCATGCCCAAGAAGAAGGATTTGTTTTTGTTGAGTCCTTCCCCCGGGGAGGGCTGCAGGGGGAAACAGACACAGGATGAAAGGAAATAGTTTTTCCTTTCCCCTTGTGCCTGTTTTTAATAGATTCCTTTTCTGCGATCAGTGGGCAAGGCCCGCGATTGTGGAGCAGGAATCCATCTACTAGACACCAGGATTTTTTTTTGTTGATTTAGGGAAGTGACCCCTTAGGCTTGTGTTTCGCCCCCGAGGGGTAGATCAGCTGTTTTTTCAGCTGATCTACCCCCGGTGGGGGGGGAGGGGAGATGTTGAAACACACTAGGCCAGAGGATTTAATACATTATATTTTTAAGGCAGTGACCCCTTGGGCAAGGGTCCCTGCCCTGGGTCAACATATTTTTCTATGTTTCGACCCCCCACAGGGCTAGATAGTCCATTTTTTGGGCTGATCTGGCCCTGGGGTGTTCTAAACCCAAGAGGTGCCAGGGGTCTAAGTGTGTGTGTTTTCTGTTTGTTGGGAGCAGCCCCTTGGACAAAGGTAGCTCCCCAAAGGGGGCACATAACTGTTGGCCATTTCTGCCCCCAAGAGGGGCAGATCGGCCCGCCCCAAAGGAGTTACACAACTGTTGACCATTTGTGGTCAGAAGGGCATATTTTTTTAAGCCCATCTGCCCCTCAAGGGGGCAGAATCCACTGAGGCACCAGGGATTGTTTTGTTTTCTGTTTTTTTTGTGGGAAGCGGCCCCTTGAGCATGGTTCGCCCCATTAAGGGGGCACATAACTGATAACTGTTGATCATTTCCGCCACCCTTTGGTGCAGATCGGCCAACTATTTTGAGGCCCAACTGTCCCTGAAGAGGGTCAGAAACCACAAAGATGCCAGGGACTTTTTTCCATTTGTTTTTATGCATTGGGGTGACCCCTTGGGCAAGGTTCACTCCCCAAACGGAGCACACAATGTTTGGTCATATTTGCCCCCTTGGGGGCAGATTGGCCTATTTTGTTTAGGCCCATCTGCCCCCAAGGGCGGCAGAATCCACTAAGGTGCCAGGGATTATTTTGTTTTCATTTTTTTTTATGGGGGGATGGCCCCTTGGGAAAGGGTTGTCCCCGAAGGGGGGCTCATAACTATTGGCCATTTCTTCCCCCCTAGGGGGCAGATCGGCCTACTTTTGTAAGGTCCTTCTGCCTCCAAGGGGGTAGAAAGCCCACTAGACATCAGGGAAGATTTTTTTTTAAAGAGGGTGTCCAAACCCCCACCCCAAATAAATGGGGACAAAGTTTTTTTATCCAAGGGTGGGCAAATGGGGCAATTACCCCAGATCTACTCCCCAGGAAGTCAGAAAGCCTATTAGATGCCAGGATTTTTTTTTTTAAATAGAGGTGTGGGGGCTGCCAAACAGTATGGGCATGGTTATGAAGGGGGTAACAGTCTGTCAGCCCCCTTGCAAACTAAACAATCTTATCCCAATGGCAAGCAAGTGAAAATTTGATTATTTGGGGTTTTGATTTTACATTTGGGCTAAGAGAGCTTGGCTAACCCTCAATATTGTCCCACTTGGAATGGTGAGCAGCTGCACTTTTTGGACTTTAGGACGCTGCCACCTAGAAAAATATACCAGACCTAGACACATCTGAAAACTAAACATCTGAGGGTGGTGTGCTTCCCATGCACCCCACACCATTTTGTGACCCACAATGCCCTGCAAACTTCCAACTTTGCTTGAAATCATGCATTTTCCCTGCATTTTTGTGAAGGAACCTTCAGGAATCTGCAGGAATCCACAAAGTCCTACCACCCAGCATAATCGCATCTATACTGATAACAATTCTGCCCCACTTGTCAGACCAAAAATTCTTTTTTTCCAAACTGCCCTTTTGGACCCGCTTTAGTACCCTCTCAATTTTGACATCTTTTTGGCCCTTCCCTGTCACAGGCACTTGGCCTACCTACACAAGCGAGGTATCATTTTTATCGGGAGACTGAGGGAAACATTGCGTGGTAAGAAATTTGTGCCAGTGCAGTGATCCCACACAGAAATGTGAGGTAAATGTGATTACTTAGATAAATTTGAGTTTTGATGAGGATTCTGGGAAAGAAAACACCGGGGATCCACGCAAGTCACACCTCCCTGGACTCCCTTGGGTATCTAGTCTTCAGAAATGTCTGGGCTTGGTAGGTTTTCCTAGATGGCTGCTGAGCCTAGGACCACAAACACAGGTGCCCCCCTTGCAAAAACAGGTAGTTTAGTAATAGATAATTTTGATGCGTCCATGTTGTGTTTTGAACCCTTCCCTGTTGCAGGCACTAGGCCTACCCACACAAGTGAGGTGCCATTTTTATCGGGAGATTGAGAGAAATACTGGGTGGGAGGAAATTTGTGGCACCTCTCAGATTCCAGAATTTTCCATCACCGAATGTGAGGAAAAAGTGCTTTTTTGCCAAATTTTGAGATTTGCAAAGGATTCTGGGTAACAGAACCTGGTGAAAGCACCACAAGTTACCCTATCCTGGGTTCCCCTAGGTGTCTAGTTTTCAGAAATACACAGGTTTGGTAGTTTTTTCTAGGTGCTGGCTGAGCTAGAGGCCAAAATTCACAGCTAGGCACTTTCCAATAAACACGTCAGTTTTCAATGTAAAAATGTGTATGTGTCCATGTTGTGTTTTGGACCCTTCCCTGTCGCGGGCACTAGGCCTACCCACACAAGTGAGGTAACATTTGTATTGGGAGAGTTTGGGGACTGCTGGGTAGAAGGAAGTTTGTGGCTCCCCTCAGATTCCAGAACTTTACAGCACCGAAATGTGAGGGAAAAGTGATTTTTAGACACATTTTGAGGTTTGCAAAGATTCTGGGTACCAGAACCTGGTGAGAACCCCACAAGTCCCCTCATTCTGGATTTCCCAAGGTGTCTAGTTTTCAACAATGTTTAGGTTTGCTAGGTTTCCCGAGGTGCCGGCTGAGCCAGAGGCCAAAATCCACAGCTAGGCACTTTGCAAAAAACATCAGGATTCAATGTAAAAATGTGATGTGTCCATGTTGTGTTTTGGGGTGTTTCCTGTCACGGGAACTAGGTCTGCCCACACAAGTGAGGTGCCATTTTTATCAGGAGACTTGGGGTAACACAGAGTAGAAGAACAGGTGTTATTGTCTTCCTCTACATGTTTTCCTTCCAAATGTAAGACAGTGTGTTAGAAAGAAGTCTATTTGTGAAATGCCCTGTAATTCACATGCTAGTATGGGGGACCCCAAATTCAGAGATGTGCAAATAGCCACTGCTTCTTAACATCCTATTTGGTGCCCATTTTGGAAATATAAAGGTGTCCTTAATGCCTCTTTTTCACTCTTTATATTTTAGCAAATTAATTGCTGTATACCCGGTATACAATGAAAACCCATTGCGAGGTGCAGCTCATTTATTGGCTCTGGGTGCCTACGGTTCTTGATGAACCTACAAGCCCTCTATATCCCCACAACTAGAAGAGTCGACCAGACATAACGCTATACAGTATTACGTTAAAAAATCTGCCATAGCTGGAAAAAGTTCTAGAAGAAATCGTGGACAGAAATGGCTGTTTTTTTTATAACTCAATTTCAATACTTTTTTTATTTCAGCTGTTACTTTCTGTAGGAAAACCTTGAAGAATCTACACAAATGATCCCTTGCTGAATTTAAAATTGTGTCTACTTTTCAGAAATGTTTAGCTGCCCAGGATCCACCATTGGTTTCACACCCATTTCTTTCACTAACTGGAAGGAGGCTGAAAGCACAAAAATAGTAAAAATGGGGTATGTCCCATTAAAATGCCAAAAACTGTGTTGAAAAATGTGGTTTTCTGATTCAAGTCTGCCAGTTCATGAAAACTGGGAAGATAGTGATTTTAGCACCGCAAACCCTTTGTTGATGCCATTTGCAGGAGAAAAGAAACACATGCTTTCTTCTGCAGCACTTGTTTCCCATTTTTCCCCCAAAAAAACACATTTTAGCTGTATTTTGGCTAATTTCTTGGTCTCCTTCAGGGGCACCCACAAACTCTGTGTACCTGTGGAATCCCTAGGATGTTGGAAAAAAAAGGGCACAAAATTTGCATGATAGCTTATGTGGACAAAAAGTTATGAGGACCTAAGTGCGAACTACTCCAAATAGCCCAAAAAGGCTTGGCACAGGGGGAGAAAAGGCGTGGCAGTGAAGGGGTTAAACTGACAACCATGTTGGAGTATTTTATGTGTCGATCATGCAAAAAACGACTTAATTGTATGATTGCATTGAACTTTATGTTTAATTATATGAGTTATTTTGATATACCTTAAGACGATCAAAATTCACACCAATCTAGTACATTTTACAGAAATTATAAATACACCAGTATATTGAAAGAATTATTTGAGAATCCCGAGGGTAAGTAAAAAATAATTATATACGATAGGAACATTCAATATGTGTAATGGAGGAGTTAAGGCTTGTTTTCTTATTGTTAAATAACATTTACTGTGATGCATCAGTGCATACATTTTTAAAAAAATTACATCAACTGGTAATTGATTTTCGATTCGTGCCACGGTTTATTGTCATCCTTGGAGCAGAACAGTAACACAACATCGATGATGAAGACAAGTATAACATTACCAATTTCACTGAAATGATTTACCGAATTCCTGTACAGCACGAGGCTGCTCGCGGTCAGCTTTACAGCAAACGACGACATAATCATAGTATTCTTCTAAAACATTATGGAAAATGGTTGTTACAAAGCGTGAGACCAAGAAACACCCATAACACTTAGATGCACCTGTTAATAAGACAAAAAAGTAGATATTGCATTCTTCTGCAAAGTAAATTTACAACATCTGAAAGTAGCGTGTATGCTTTTCAGATAACCGGAAATGGAGTTGTACATTTTTGGCTCACTGGTGAAGAAGGCCATATCATAAAAAAGATGGGAGTTGGGCTGTTCGCCAACTCGAGTATTATACGTCCATTGCAATTCTAGGGTCCCTTACCAAGGAACAGATTGGGAAGCATCTGGACAAGCTTGAATAATTAGCAGAAAACAACATCGTTTTGGACAAAAGGAGCATGGGGAAACTAATCTATTTCTCATCCTTTGTGCAGCTGCTGTACAGCCACAATAGATATTGCTTTACTCAATACATGCGTATAAATATAAACCAAATGTTTCTGTTTACAATGCACAGTTTAATAGGCTGTCCTTTTCTTCTGGTTATGAATTATCACAAGATATTTGTGTATTTAGCAGTTAAGCGTAGAGATCTACTCCTGAACATAGAGTAATCATAAACATTGTTATCTTACACAATTTCATGTTCCTAGTGGTAAATTAATGTAGTGCTTGGTGCAAACAACCTTTACCACCGTATGGTGGTAATGTATGACAAAAATGTCTGTGCATATTTGTTGTGAGGCATTTTGTTGTGGTAGTCATGTGCCCTGTTTGTTTTTTGGGCTGCTTTTGTTTGCTACAGTATTCCAATGTGATGCTGTTGTGTCATTCTATGGTCGTTGTTTTGTGCCCTGTATTGTTTTTATTGTGTTCTTATGTTCCTTTGTGTGTATATAATTGTGTTATTTTCTTTTATTCACTTCAGATATGTAAGCAAATAACGCCACATTTTAAGCTACAAGCAGTACAATGCCTTGAAGCGCCAGAAACAAGCAACTAATTACCAAAGTATTGCTGCTCATGCTTTTCAACTGTTTAAGACACCAGTTAGCCCAAAACTGTGGCAGAGGTGAGGAGCCAGATCACAAAACACCTTTGACTAACAATATCAAGGTAGTGTTATTAAAACAGGATTCTGGAGATGCTAATATGTGACAAGAATATTTGGGCACATTTGGTGTGTAATATTTTTTGTTGTGCTGGTAATGTAATAATGTATTTGAGCTCCTGTCTTTTTTGTCTTCAATCTTTTGTCTTTTTGTGCTGCATTTATGTACTGTGTTTGGTTGAGTTGCAGTAATTGTTTGTTGTATGTTTTGCCTGGTTTGTATAGATGTGCTGTGTTATGTTTTAATTGTGGTGTTATGTTACTTTGTGTGTATTATTGTTTCATACGTAGTTGTTTACTTAAGATATGTCAGCCAAGACTGCTATATTTGTAGCCTAACCCCGGAACGCTAGCATTTCCCAAAGCAGAGACAGGAAATAAATACTGGAATCCCATTTTAGCATTTTCAGGGAAAATCTAACAAAGCCTACACAGTATTTATAGCATTTACCCAAGCAGAGGTAGGAAACAAAGAGGCCGATTTATTTCCTGGCAGATGGTCAGTCGTTTCCCCAGAGTGACAGAGTAAATTACTCTACTGCTGTGGTGGAAGGACTGCCTGACATATTTATAAATGACTGCCAAGCTTGTGAGCATTGTAAAGCATTGGCAAGAAATGCAGTTACAGTAGTTCTTGTCAATGCATTTCTCTATTTGGTGCAAGGCTCTGTCACAATTTTTCTTTTTTAATTTAAAAGAGAAAATCCCACAACGTGATTTTATTTTTGAAGATAAAAAAAAAAAAAAAAAAAATGAACCTCTCACCATGGGAGCTATCCACATGATGAGGAAGGCACTTTTCTACTGTCGCTCACTGCCAGGGTTTGTCTGACAGTGATGGAATATAAAAGAATGCCCAATATATCTGCCCATCTTAATTGGACAGACTGACATATAGCCAGTTTTCCAACTGCCCTTACCCCATCAGACTGTTGGAGATGTTTGGCTGTGGCAGAGTAATCATTATCGTTGCCAAATCTAAGGTTTGTCCATGTCAAAATCGGGTGGGCAGAGCACTATGTTGGTGGGGAGGGAACTCCATTGTGACTGACTTCCCTTTTCCCCAAGATATAAATCTGGCCCAAAGATTTAAATCCCATCTAGGCATGTTCAGGGAAAAGCTAGCAAAGCCTACACAGTGAAAAAACTTTTGCATTTATATCACTATGAGAGGACACTGATACCCTTGCATAGTGTTTATATTAGTACCCTGCCCTGGGCCTACAGGTCTACAGAGCACTGTTTAAGAGTGACATGTAAATTTGTAAAATAGGCTTTTCTTACATGTCAAAGCCACTTTTTCCTGATGTTTATCTCCGCAGTGCATTTAAACAGTGACCCAGACAGATCACAGAAGTGCTCCTAGCAGACACATATTTTTGCACATATGTGAGTCTTATTAAGCACAAGGGATTTCAGGTATGACATTTAACTTCCATGCCATATATGCATCTCTATATCACCTGCAATGGTCTTACAGGACAGTTAAATACATAAATTGGGTAAAACCAATATTTCCACTACAATATGAAGGCCAGTGCACTTCCTCTGTGGCATGGCCTAGCAGCTCAATAATTCCAATTGCTCTAGCACCAACAAGCAGTATGTCTGACAGGATACTGCTTTGTCGCAACCAGACACTGAATACTGTTTTTTAATTGAAGAAAACCATCCCTGGGAAGAGTCTGTATCCATAACACTATGCAGTCTTTTTCTGTTTCTCATTGGATTTAATGTGTAAACCAATTCAATTAAATGTTAGTCATGCAATTCAGATAGCAATTACTCAACAGCGACTGAATATATCATAACACAGCTATTCTGGTGTTTAGCATGAATTGCAGAGTCTACAAATACTTTTTATAAAACATTGAATATATATTATCCAAAAGCATTTGTAGATAAACACCAATAATATACTACCTCAGAAGCACACTTTGCTCATTTTCACATATCCTAATAAATCTAGATACTTTATTTGTGCCTTATGTAAATGAGTGCTACCTATTCTGTTAATACATGGTTAGAAAGCTAGTTTGCTCGCCTGCCTCTAATGTGATTGTCTTTCCCTCCTTATAGTTTTCTTTCTCTTAATTAAAATGCATTTTCTGTCATTGCCTTCTCATTGAAACCAAATATGTCACTTCATCTGGCTATGTATTAGTTTTTTCTTTTTTTTCTTTTGCACTAATATGAGATTGTACTTTTCCTTGGCATATCTAAGTTTGTTTATGTATCTGGTTCCCTCACAAAGATGTTCATCTTTTCATTTTATCTTGCAGCATTGTCTTTGGTATCCCTCTTGCTGCATCTGCTGGATAATCTCTTTTATTAGGAAAATACTTTTTTGTTTCATAACTTGTATTTCAAATAACAAAAATCTAGGGTTCAACAAGTTACTTTTCTCAGACAGTCTTCTGAGTATATAAGCATGTAAAATTGTATAAACCTTCTACATGTTATACCTGCACAGTAGCTAGTGCTAGCAGGACAAATCATGTATCTTACTTGCTCAAGGTGGACAGTAATTAAAATAATTTTTGCATCTTGACATTTATCTGATAACATTAGTTCCTGAAAGATATATTTTTCAGCTTTTAACATTTATTAATGCCAGTATTATTATTTCCTTTATTATCCTCTTTCATACTGACCTGTTATGGAGAATGTGAATAATTGCAAATATTTGGGGCTTTGTTTTGGTACTATATGCAATAGGACTTCCAGTAGTGCATAAAAATGCTATTTGGCTCTATCTCTCTTAATGTTCTTGTATTTGAAAAATCCATTTATTTCTTCCTTGCATGTTGATTAATTTCTTCTTAAAGTATATTACATCTCATACTTTCAATAAACTGAGTATCTCACATTTAACATCTCCAATTTTCCATAGCAGTGTATATCTGTGAAAGCTTCATTGCCACTTTCAGTATTTCTGTATTTTTTTATAGTGATCTCTTATCTACTTTTTCTATCTTTTCTTTGATTGAGTGAAATTCCTTCAATATTGTTCCATGTCAGTAGTTATGATTGTACAGGTGTGTGGGAGGTCTCTTCTATTGAATCTGTTTTATTCTAGTCTATTCATGCTAGAGCAGCACAACCTATATCTTTTTCCATGTTTAATTTGGGACAATGTACTCTCATTTTAATTACATTTACCTCACTGTTTTACTTATAACATTTATGATGGTTTAGAGTGAAGACATCCTCTCCCATGAAATGCTTTAAAGTTAGAATTTATTACATTCTTAATGCTTCAAAGAATCTGCACTCCAAAAAGCTGTTCTCAGTTTTTACTCTCTATAAAATCCTATTTGATGCTAAACAGTACTTTACTATGTTCACGTTATATGCAAATAGATATAAAATGAAATGTTAGACCAATGAAAATAACACCCCAGGTTTTGGAACAAGTCTGAGCCCAACAATGCCATTCTTCCAGGCGTACAGTCTGCCTTGCAGGATCCCATAACACTCAACTGAAAAAGCCATGTCAAAGCACTGCATTGGGAAAAAAAACAATCATTAGTTCTGTGCCTTAAGAAATACAATATAAGGAAAAACATAGCTAGTGAATACTGTTCATTTCTTGTATTAATCCTTTAAGTGAAAATGCAAGAGAGCAATGTACAATCTCAGTCAAAGCATCTTTTGTTAATGTATGCATTCTCTCAGTTGAAAACAGTTTTTCTTTCTTGAACAAACATAGGGCCTCATTACAAGTTTGGCTGTCTGTGGACCGCCATGGCAGCGTTGGTGGCCCAACCACCGTCGGCTTGGTGGTTGGACCACCTAGGGGGTCATTACGACCTTGGCGGTCTTTTTTCAAGACCGCCGAGGGACCACCGTGCGGAAGACCGCCTGTGTAGGCGGTTTGCCGCTCGGCCTATTATGACCGTTGGCAGCTCTCCGTCCCTTTACAGACGGAGAGCCGCCAACAGCCATACTGGCGGGAGGCGGGGAAGTGGAGGTTGCTCCACCTCCACCGCCACGCCAACAGAACACCGCCCAGCGAATCACGTCCTGTGATTCGCCATGGCGTGTTCTGTTGGCGGTGTGGTGTCGGCGGAGCTGCCCCCATGGCTCCCGTCCCCTCCCGGAGGATCGACGGAACAGGTAAGTCGATCGTCCGTTAGGGGAGGGGATGGGGGGGTATTGGGTGTTGTGTGGGTGCATGGGGGTGTGCGTGTGTGTATGTAGAGGGTGTGTGTGAGTGCGTGTATGCTTGCGGGGGTGTTGTGTGTATGGGAATGAGTGCGTGTATGTCTGTGGGTATGTCTGTATGGATGTGTGCGTGTATGTTTGAATGTGGGTGTGCGTGTCTGACTGTGTGTATGGATGTTGCCATGTATGTCGGGGTGTGTGCGTGTGTGTGTTGGTGGTGCCTGCATGCGTGTCGGGTGTGTGTGAGTTATGTGATGTTGGGGGTCGGGGTGGGGAGGGTGCCCTGCCACCTTTGGGAGGTGGCAGGGGTGGTGGGGGGTGTAGGGGAGGGAGTCAGGGTGGGAGTCGGGGTGGGGGTGGGGTGTGGGGGAGACCCCTATCAGTGCCAGGGAAGGAATTCCCTGGCACTGATAGTGCTTACTGCCATGGATTTCATGGCGGTTCAAACCGCTGAAAATCCACGGCGGTAAGCCGGGTCCAAATACTACCGGCGGTATAGTGATGGCCGCCGGGCTGGAGACCCAGGTCTCCAGCCCGGCGGGCAGAACGGAGAACCGGCCGATGACCATGGCGGTAACCGTCATGGTCATAATTCCCCAAGGTAAGACCGTCGGTTCTCCGCCATCCGCCAGGGTCGTAATGACCCCCCTAATGCTGCCCTGTGAAGCAAAGACTGCTGCAGTTACGTAGGCACTGCCAGGCAGCACAGACCACCACAGTCATGAGGTGGCACAAACAGGCTAACAGAGAAAGTGTTTTAGCCAGATATGTTAGGAGAGTACACACCGCCAATGTGACTGTGGTTGTCCAACCACCACGTCTCAGCAAGTGGAAACGGGGAGTATGAAGGAAGACACTCACCTGCAGGCAGCCTTACACATCGGGTGACGCCATGGACCCCATCACACACATCCTGCCACTGTTGATGATCATCAAAGGTGCACAAAATCCACGCCGCTGTGGATTCAACTAACCCTAAGAACACATACTTACCTGTGTCATTATGCTCAACAATAGATAATAGCGCCATCAGCCACATTATATTGGGCTCACACTACAGGCACCAAGTACACGCCATTGTGTCCCAGGTCGGAACCATACACAAAGAAGGACACACTCACAGTGCAGGTCACTCACACTGCACCACAACACTACACAAAACCACATGTCTACTCATCCCAGGCACAGGGACAGTGAAGTGCACACAACATTGTCTCACACAACAGCAACAACTCTGCAACATCACACCTGCAAATACAACTCCCACTCACATTGCACAGATACCAATGACTGTTGTCTCATTCAACACATATATGTATGGATGTGGCATGGAACACAAACACAACTCCCATTAAACAGCCCTGCAATGAACATGCACATATCACCCACATTGCAACATAACGGAAGGACAATGGAATGCACAATAGACAGAGAGACAAATATACAAAGATTACTATGTAAACAATACCTTCACAATAGGGATGGAGGCATCAAGAGCACTCAGGAAAGGAGGCTGCACTGGGACACACACATCACTTTGCACAAACCCCTAAACAACTTTTGCACAGGAACTGGATCTACATATATCTCTGGGACAAACAATACCAGAGCCAAATGACATGCCTATCTCCAAAATGTCGAAGTGCAAGTCAAGAAAGCACATACAACTCCAACTGCATGGGACATACATCGACATGAAGTAGCTGCAATGCACACTCAGCTAAATGGATACATGCACAGTCAAATGCAAAGGAAGCACAACTGAACACCCTCCATGTCTGCATAAAAAAACTCAAGCTCACATTGGACAGCACAGGATGAAATACTGACCTTACCAAACAGAGCACAATGCTTTGGCACCACAATTGCATTCATATCCACATATCCATACAGTAAACATATACCCTTGTGTTGGTGGACACCAGAACTAACCACAAAGTCAGATACTGCAAACAATAGCAACTGGATCAGCAATCGGACCGAAACATGCACAAACTATAGGCAGACAACACATGTTTCTCATAAACAACTTAAAGGTAGAAAAGGAATTGCTGGACAAATGTATACTAAAAAAAAACAACTGTTTGGGTTTATTTAAAACCAAGTTTCAATAGTCCAAGGCTTTTTCCCAGTCCATATAACATTGTTCAGGCACATCATTGTGCTCTCACTTGATTACTTTACTACCAGGAAACCTCCACAGAAAGGGGCATCCAGTGGGCAGGGAGGCACCTCAGGGATCATCTTGGGGGGCAGATTTTGGATGGGTGGGATTGGATTTGGATTTGGGTTTGGGAGGAGTGGATTGCTTCCTAGGAGGGGTGGGCTTTTTCTTGGCAGGAGGTGTATGGGTGCTTGCAGGAGGGGCAGGTGTGACAGGAGAGGCCCCCCGGGGTTTGGGACGGGGTTTAGGGAACAGAGGAAAGGGCAAGCGCAAACAAAAAAATCAGACTTGGGAACACAGGGACAGTTATCCGAAGGGGGGGGTTTTATAGGTCGGAAACTGGTTGTCTGCTGTGTTGGTGTAGATGTCTTGGGTGTGTGCATGTGAGAGGTATGCTTGTGTTTGGGTGGTGTCTTTTGCATGAGTGAGTGTGGGTGTTTGTGTGTCTTGGGGCTGGAAGGTAGAGGTGCTCAGTGATGTGGGAATGGTGGATGTGCACATTTCTGTTGGGGTTATGTCTGCGGGTATGCTGTGAGTGGTGGATGTGTTGCGTCTGCAGGTATGGTGGGTGTGTGTCACTGACTATTGTGGTGGTGCTTGTGGGTATGTTTGATGTTGTGTGGTACATTGGGGCTGGTAGGGGTGTCTGGGGAAGTGGTAACTGCTGATGTGTGTGGGTGTCTGTTGAGTGCTTGAGTGACAGTGTGTTTTGCTATGCTTGTGTTTATGTGTGCTGCGCTTGTGTATTGAGGTGGGTACATGTTGATCAGTCTTGGTGCTTGGGGTAGGTAGGGGAATGGCGGATTTGGATTGGAAAGAGGGAGATGGAGGGGGGATAGAAGCTAGGGGAGACTGGTGACTGGCTGCCATCAGTGTGGAGGCCACAGCCTGAAAAGATCTCTGTAGGCCAGACACTGCACTATGAATGCCTTCCAGGAATGCATTAGTCTGCTGCAGTTGGATGGACAACCCCTGAATTGTATTCACAATGGCTGTCTAACCCACATAGATACTCCTCAGGAGGTCAATAGCCTCCTCACTGAGGGCAGCAGGGATATCAGGGGCTGGAACAGAGATGCTTGTGGCAAAGGAGACACCCACCCTCTTGGGTGAGCTGGCACGGGTAACTGGGTGGGTAGCAACTGGGTGATTGGTGATAGAACTGGGGGTGGTGGAAAAAGATGGTACAGGGGTATGTCCCAATGGGTCCCCCACCACTAGGGAGTGGCCACTGGAGGAAGAATCCAATGATAAAGAAGATGTAGATCTGGTCTCCCCCGTGGTACGCCCCTCACCCTCCGGGCCAGTAGGTCCCTCTGTGTCAGTGGTGTCTTGATCTGATGTCCTGTGGCCAGATGCTTCCCCACTTAGCTGTGCCCTGTCTCCTTTGCTTCCCTGGGTTGATGCTGCAAATACAAAGAGAAGTTGGGTCATCACTAGAGGTGGGCAGTGAGCTCCGCTCAGCTGGCAGAGTTAACATAATTTTTGCATGGAATTCAGCAAAAAAACTCTGCTAGCCCAGCAGTGGAGCAGAGCTCACCAGCATACACACTGCGCTGCCACTGTGTGACCCATAATTAGGCTGCACTTTACACGTGGAGATGCTGCAACTTGCTATTGACAGTGCTGAGGGGCTGCACCGGCACCAGCTCTGGATTCAGGCCTCCCTCTTTTCACTGTCCTCAGCAGCCCTAGCCCTGGGCCAGGGGGCAGAAGGAAGCAGAGAGCCAGGCCACTAGCAACCGGGATCCTAGCCACAGGCAGCATTCAGACCATAGTTTTGCTTTCTCTTCCATGTGCATATTGGGTCAGCATTGGACATGGACTGGATTTGCATATGAGAGGGGTGTGTGCTTAGAAAAAAGGAAACTTGCAGTCAGAGCTCCACTTGAAAAGAACCTGTTTCTCCAGAGTCCCTGGGAAAGGAGGTGGTGTTATGGGGTACAGTGCTGAGGTCAGCAGGGAGAGCTAGAGACAGGGGGAGCGACAGCTGCTGAGTGGTAGTCTACCAGCCCTCACCACAGGGAGATGTGTGCGGCCTGAGACAGTGCCTTAGAGCTCAGTGGCAAGCACTGGTAGGCACTTTGGGAAAATACCAGGCTGCTGGTGGTGAGCTGGTTTGCTGCTGCTAGTGCTGGGCCCTACTAAAAGAGCGGTCTGAGCCTGCATGTAAGTGAAGAGAAAGCGATTGCATGGCTGGTACATGACAGGGGGTGTGCTTGGCACTCCATAGCAAATTTGTGAAGGAGGGCAGTTGGTGAAGGAAAGTGTGCAGGCGTGGTTGAGAGCAGCAGGCTCCAGGCTGGTGGACAATGTCAGCACAAGAGGCCTGAAACAGGGACCCCAGCTAAGGCTTTGCTTTCTGCTGGTCAGCGTGGAGCTGCTGCATGCTTCTGGTGAGGGGCTGCACCGGCCCCAGCTCTGGATCCAGCCCTCCCTCCTTTCACTGTCCTCAGCAGCTTGGGAGCAGGGGACAGAGGGAGGCAGAGAGCCAGGCCACTGGCAACAGGGACCCGGGACCCAGACAGCATTCAGACCCTCGTTTTGCTTTCTCTTCTATATGCACCCTGGGGCCGGCACTGAGCATTGATAGGATTATGAGGGGGAGGGCGTGTTGCTGTGCTCAGAAAACAAGGAATAGTCAGAGCTCCATCAAAAAGAGGGACAGGTTATTTTCCGTGGAGCTCTGACTACAAGATTAATTTTTTCCAAGCACAGCCCTCCACCATACATGTAAATAAATAATACCCAGTGTCCCCACTTCCCGTGCCCATAGACGAGAAACCAAGATGAGGGTGTCATCTAGGGGCACAGGGGGCAGAGGCACTGGGCCTAGACCTTATTTATTTGCCAATGTCACGTAGGGCAGGGGACATTCCAATGCACGTGGAACTCTGTGAAATTTCATAGAGTTCTTAGCTAACCCAGTGGAATTCAGTCGAGTAGAAACCCATGAGCTCCTCCCTTAGTCATTACATGTTCATTATCACACTGAACAACAGCTGTGATTAGCAAATATTACCATGATGTCAGGTAGGCCCGAGCAACAAACTCCACCTAGTTAGGATGATATTACTGAGTGTACTCACAGCGCATCTCTTGGCTAGGAACTTACCAAAACAGATCCCCAACACGGGGGGTTGGTGAGTTTTTTAAAAAAATTTATTGAGATTATGGATTAATTAAATTGTTGAAAATAATTTGGGTAGTAAGAAGCAAATCGGTGATTTGGAAAATAGAGACTAGGAGTTTCTCTGTACCTATACATATCAAAACATTACATCAAACAGCCCTGATGAAGTCAATGGGTTACATCTCTATAGATGAAACACATGTTGGCTGGAATTTGAGCTGAAGTTGAGCTGATACTGGACATAGAAGATGGCTATATGAATGTGAAATAAACACGGAACACAAAAAAAAAATGGTGTTATAATAGTATAGAGCGTGTGCCTTAATATTTATTTATTGTTTAACAAATTCCACCTAACTGACCCATACGTGTACCATACCATATGCATCCATGCGATCTGAACAATCAGCAGTTGCCCATAGGAAACTCAAGATATCAGACAACTACAACTGCATGGCTGAACTTGTATACACACAGTAGTCATTGAACAAGTAGGAGACCTAATCACCTTAAATGCTTTGCCTAATTTAGCATACCCCAGTTACCTGCTGTCATACAACTGGTTGATAATACCAACTACATTCCCACAGATCCCACACAAGGTCATGCACACATCTATTTGTCACATACATAATGACACAACAATGATAAATGATGCTCCCAGAACATGCCATGTTGCTGACAACAGTACAATAGCTGTAAAACGTGACATGGAATTTCTAATGTCACACTGGAAGCAGTTCCACAATGCACACTTCACCAAGTGATATTTGTCCCAGTGGAGTCACGGAGGTAGTATTAATGTTGCTCAGATAGGCCACACATTAGCCATGGAAATGGACACTGTAGACATCATGTGTAATATGTCAGGGAGATATGTCTCTAAGCTCCACAACATAATGAATCAAAAAGCCCCAGGGAAATCACCACTAATGTCTGGCACCCCTTACAATTACATACTCTGAGTGCATCGGTAGACACCATTAGTCCCTTGGGAGTTAGAAAGGCCCAGAGATTTGCAAGTACTTGTTAAAGGCCCTCAACATGTTGCCCAGTAGGAAGCTACATTATTGTCTCAGATGTCTGTGGACGAATGCTTGTACCCAAACATGTGATTTCAACATAACTGCAAGTCACTCCATGATGCATGCCAGCAGTCAGGTTACAAACCTTTCCCATTTCACATGTGCACAGCATACTTGGCATGGTCTCTCCTATCGTTTTTTCCTCTGCTTTCCATGTTTTGACTGTCTGCTGGACTTTTATTTTTGCTGGTTTTGGTCTCTGAGCACTTTACCACTGCTGACCAGTGCTAAAGTACAAGTAGTCCTTGTGTAAATTGTATGTGTAATTGGCTTTTCCGTGACTGGCATATTTGATTTACTAATAAGTCCCTAGTAAAGTGCACTAGAGGTGCCCAGGGCCTGTAAATCGAATGCTACTAGTGGGTATGCAGCACTGATTGTGTCACTCCCATGAGAAGCCCTGTATACATGGCTCAGACCTGCCACTGCAGTGTCTTTGTGTGCAGTTTTAAACTGCCAATTTGGCTTGGCAACAGTACTCACTTGCCAGGCCGAAACCTTCCCTTTTCTTACATGTAAGACACACCTGAGGTAGCTCCATGGAAATCCAATCAACAATACAATTTACACAGAGAGCATATGCACTTTAGCCCTGGTTAGCAGTGGTAAAGTGCTCAGCGTTCTAAAGCCAACAAAAACAGGTCAGAAAATAAGGAGGCAGGAGGCAAATAGATTGGGGATGACCCTGCATAAGGAAAAAAGTCCAACATAACACCCTACCAGCCTCAAGCCAGGGGAGACTAATCAATTCCTTGATGGACTTCCCTGATTGGGGTGCTAGAACAGGGACCCATTCCCACAACAGAAGGGGCATGTTCCAGTTCTACGCCTTCCTGACTCCAGTTGGATCCCTCTGTCCCTACTCTCAGGGCCCATTAAGCTAACCCATGGGGAACCTTTCTCCTCATCTGCAGCACGTAACCTTACTTTGCTCAAAGAGGTATCCCAGGGGGCAGATAATACCACCAGGGCCAACACAGTAGTGTGGCCGACTCTACCCCCAGGGTGTGACTCTTGTCCCCCCCCCAGGGGCAACTCTGTCCACCAGGACAGCAAACCACAGTGGCCACTGACAGGGTTGAGTGCCAAGCCCCAGGCCTCTCAAGGCTCTCCAACCACTGTGACTGTGGAGAATGGGGGGCGGTAGCCCCAGGTGCCTGTCACCCTTTGATCCCTCTCCCTTCCACCAGGTCAGGGATGACACCCTGACCCTGGTCATCCCCTAGGGGGTTCTGTACCCTCCCTCTAGGAGCGGCATACCCAGAGTCCAGAATTGTCAGGGTGCTTGCATAAGAAGTCCTACACAATTTACCTACCAGTGCAGGGATGTTAACCTGCAACAGGTCTTCCAACCTGGGGTCTGTATCTTCAGGTTGGACCAGGGCCAGGGGCGAGGCTTCCCTCCCACTGCCCTTCCTTCTGGGGACCTGCACCCCCCAACTAGGGGTGGCCCCCCCAGAAGACAACAGGGTAGGGGCACTGTTAGCAGTAGTCCCTCTTTCCAGGTCAGGTGGATACCCTGAACCTGGCCTTTCAATTCAGGGTCTGTACTCTCAGATTGAACTGGGGTCTGGGGTGAGTCTCTCCCTCCCCTGCCCCTACTCCCAGGGGTCTGCACCCCCCCAGAAGCCACACCAAGGGGCTGAATGGCCAAACCGCCCCCCCTTCTGGTCAGGGTTTACCCACTGCACCTGATCCTCCAGTCTAGGGTCTGTACTCTCACACTGGACCACTGCCTGGCAACCCAGGGCTTCCTGGGGAGCACACTTACTCCCCATCAGGTCAGAGTTTACCCCCTGAACCTGATGATTCAACCCAGAGTCACCACCCCACAGTTGAACCACTGCCTGGTGCACCAGGACTTCCTTGGGAGCACCCTTACTCCCCATCAGGTCAGAGTTTACCCCCTGAACCTAACCATTCAACCCAGCGTCACCACCCTGCGGTTGAACCATTGCCTGGTGCACCAGGACTTCCTAGGGGGCACATCTATCCCCACAAGGGTAACACCTTCCCCAAGGGCTACACAAGAGTCTGGTTGGCACAAGTCTCCTGACCCCTGCCCATCTGGCAGAGGCTGGATTCCCGCCAACTGAGAAATGGTCTCACCAAGGTCTTTTCTGGTTGGGCTCTGACCTCAGAGCTAACCCCTGACCCTCCAGGTTCTCCACTGGGGTCTGCAACCCCCTCTCATCTGGACTTCTGCACCCCCTCACTAGGAGTTGTACTGCCAGACACCAGAACTGGTGGGACGCTGGCTACAGCTCCCACCCCCCAAATTCTCCTGACACTTTGGGTCTCCCTCAGCAGATGGCCCTACGGTACAGGCTAGGCTCCCCTCCTGGTATTCCCTCATGGAACACTCCAGGACCTGGGACTGGAGCTCAGGCACCTTGGGCCTCAGCCCATCCCCATTCCCTCTCCTCTGAGACTGGGCATGGGATCCCTCACCCATCCCACTACACTGGGACCTACCTGAGACACTGCATTCCTTCCCTACCTCACCTGGTTGGGAAATACCTAGACCATTCCCCTCAGGAGCACCCCTACATTCCTCTTCAGACTCTCTGGTACTCACCCAGAGGCCTGCCTCCAGTGTAAGTTCCCTGGGGTCAGAGAACTCATACTCCACCTGGTGTTAGACATAGGCTCTCCAGCAATTACATCACTCAGCCCTTCACATGAATTACCCAAACCACCCTTCATCTTACCATCAAGTGACTCAGCCTTGAAAAAGTACCCCACATTATCCTTCTGAGACTGGAAAGACAGTACCTGACTGTCCCTGACACTCACCCAAACTCTTCTGGGATGTCTCCACACTCCATGACCAGGACCTCTACCTGGGGGAACCCCTCTCCCTGTCACTCTCACCTAGAGCCAGCAGAGTGTCCCTCCCATCAATAGGAATATGACTCCCCATGCCAGTTCCCCAATCCACCTCAGGGACCCTGTGCATCACTGGAGCTACCTCATATCCCGGAACCTCCTGGTGTGTGTTAACCCCCTCCTTCAAGTAGAGCACCACGTCTCTGGGCATGTGCATTTTTCATCACTGAATATAGAATTGTTGCAGCCACCATTCCAGCTAGACTCAGCCCTCATGACTTCCAGCTTCCTCAGTCTTAGCTTATAAGCCTAGATTATCCTTTTATCTTCTAAGGCCATCCTCAGCTTCTCTAGCTCCAACTGGGGAGCCCTCTCCTCCTCTCTGTACTGCAACTCTTCAGGAGTCATACCTCTGGATGACATATTGCCACCTATCCTGGAGACCCTCTCCCCAGGCGTAACAAGTACATCCACTACACCAGTATGAACCCTCTGCACCCCCTCACCCTCATCCTCCTCCTCCTCCTCTGTGTGCCCTCCATCCTCCTTCGCTGCCACGCAGGCCCGCAATGCCTTTTGCAGCTCCTCCTTCCAGGTGGAGCTCCTGATGGGGCAGGCAAGATCCTTACAAAACCATTTCAGTTGAGCAACTATGTAACTCTCCAGCTTCTCCAACTCAAAAACAGCTTTTGTAGACACAGCTGATGCATCCCCAGATTGAGGCATGTTGGTAAGGTTTTACTTCAAATGCAATGTGCCAAAATCAACAAAGAGTTCACCAAAAATATGAAAGCAGAAAACAGTACAAAGAGAACAAAAGCAAAATCACAAAGACAAGTAGTATGTGGTCACATAGTGGTCTGCACTGAAAACAATAGTGTACACTTAATCACTGTATGTCAAGTGCAAATACAAGTCCAATCCCAACCGCTGATCACCAATGTTAGAAATGGGGTCTTTGGTTGGCAGGTTACCCCCTTTCCAAGCAAGGACCCTCACTATAGTCAGGGTAAAGGAGAATCGCCCTCAGTTAACCCCTGCTCACACTCTTGGTAGCTTGGCATGAGCAGGCAGGCTTAACCTCAGAATGCTAGGTGTAAAGTATTTGTACCAACACACACAGTAACCTAATGAAAACACTACAAAATGACACAACACAGGTTTAGAAAAATAGAAAATAATTATCTAAACAAAACAAGACCAAAACGACAAAATCAAACATACACAAGTCAAGTTATTACTTAAAAAGCAAAAAGAGTATTAAATCCTTGAGAACACAGGTAAAACACTGTTAGCATTGAAAAGTTCCTGGATAGCGTCGAAATAACACGCACAGCTGAGTCTGCGTCAAAAAAAGTAAGCAATGCGTCTATTTATTACCTGCAAGTGAGACTGTGCATCGTTTCTCCTTCTCCGGTTTGGTCAGCATGGGTAATTTTTCCTCCCTGCAGGGGAGCAATGTGTCGATCCAGGCAGCACTCGAGTCCGGGCAGGGGTTGCATCGTTTTTCCGTGCCCAGCAAAGTTTGCGTCGCAAATCCTGCCGCACGGTATCAACCAAACAGCGCAATGTGGGTTGCGATGTTAAAGGCCTCCATCAGCGGGTGTTGCGCATCATTCTTCCAGCTCCATGCATCAATTTCCCAGCCACAATGCCGGTGGAACATCGATTTCTACCACGAAGCTGGCGGCACATTGTTTTTCAGCCGCGTCTTGTCAAATTGTTCCCCACACAGCAGACTGTGCATGGATTTTTAGTTTTGGTCTGCCACCTTCACCTTCCAAGGCCCCAGGAACTGGATAGAGCACCACTTGGCAGGGCAAAAGTCTCAGCAGAGAGTCCAGGTGCTGGCAGAAGAAGTCTTTGATGGCCATGAGACTTCAACAACCGGAGGCAAGCTCAGGACAAGCCTTGGGAGATTCCTTCACAAGCAGGAATGCACAACAAAGTCCAGTCTTTGTCCTCTTGCACAGGCAGAAGCAGCAACTCCAGGATAGTTCCTCAAAGGACAGTCACAGGCAGGGCAGCACTTCTCCTCAGCTCTTCAGCACTTCTCCAGGCAGAGGTTCCCCTTGATGTCCAGAAGTGATCTAAAGTCTGTGGTTTTGGGTGCCCTTCTTTTACCCATTTTGCCATTTGAAGTAGGCTTACTTCACAGGAAAGTTTCCCTTGTTTGTGAATTCCTGTCTTGCCCAGGCCAGGCCCCAGACACACAACAGGGGGTTGGAGACTGCATTGTGTGAGGGCAGGCACAGCCCTTTCAGGTGTAAGTGACCACTTCTCTCTTCCCCTCAAAGCACAGCTGGCTCATCAGGATATGCAGGCTACACCCCAGCTCCCTTTGTGTCACTGTCTAGAGAGAGGTGCAAACAGCCCAACTGCCAAACTGACCCAGACAGGGAATCCACAAACAGGCAAAGTCACAGAATGGTTTAAGCAAGAAAATGCCTACTTTCTAAAAGTGACATTTTCAAACACACAGTCCAAAAACACCCCTTACCAAAAACTGTATTTTTAAATTGTGAGTTCACAGACCCTAAACTCCATATTTCTATCTGCTCCCGAAAGGAATCTACACTTTAATAATATTTAAAGGCAGCCCCCATGTTAACCTATGAGAGAGATATGTTTTGCACAGTGAAATCTGAATCTGGCAGTATTTCACTGTTAGGACATATAAAAACACATTAGTATATGTTCTACCTTACACATACACTGCACCCTGCCCATGGGTCTACCTAGGTGCTACCTTAGGGGTGTCTTACATGTAAGAAAAGGAAATGTTTAGGTATGCCAAGTGGGTACGCTTGCCAAATTGAATTGACAGTTTAAAACTGCATACACAGACACTGCAGTGGCATGTCTGAGACATGATTACAGAGCTACTAATGTGTGTGGCACAACCAGTGCTGCAGGCCCACTAGTAGCTTTTGATCTACAGGCCCTAGTGCACTGTGCTAGGTACTTACCAGTAAATCAAATATGCCAATCAATCAACAATATCATTTACACAGAGAGCACTGCTAACCAGTGCTAAAATGCTCAGAGTTCTGAAGCCAGCAAAAACAGGTCAGAAAATATAGGAGGCAGGAGGCAAAAAGATTGGGGATGACCCTGCATAAGGAAAAAAGTCCAACAATAACTTTAGTTTGGTATGTAGGGTTTTTGTTGTTTTGGTCTTGTTTCATTTAGAGAAATATTGGCTATTTTTCTGAACTGTCATGCTGTCTATTTAGTAGTGTCTTCACTGCATTACTGTGTGTTTTGATACAAATGTTTTACACATCGCCATTGAGATAAGCCTAAATTCTTGTGCCAAGCTACCAAGGGGGTTATCAGAGGTTTGTCTTAGGAGTGTAACTCTCTTACCCTCATTAGAGTGAGGTTCCCCGCTTGGACAGAGTGCAAACTGGCTGCCACCCAGAGACCGCATTTCTAACAAAAGCTCTTTGATACATTATTCCACATCAATGGCTTGGAAATGCACATTCTGGTTAAAAACTCTAGGCCTACCTGTCATGTCCCTCATTGCTACTGTGCAGTTGTACATGCCAAATGACATGCCACGACGAGTGTGGGTATATGTTAGCCAATACTCAATGGCAACTCACTGCTGTCTGTGGTACAACATGAAACGTACCCCCATTGTAACTGTATTCTTCCACACACTGTTTGGCATGCACATAAATGTTAGGGAATACAGAAATTATCCCATCAACCAAGGTAGATCATGCATGAAACAGCAGCTTGCAAAGGTTTTGCTAAAGAGAAAGAGGCACATGCTGACATATAGGTACAAGGAATTCTGGCAACAGTGATGGCACATCAGTAATATCAATGAGCATTCCCCACTTACCAAGGGAAAGTATTGATCTGTAGCTGCACCCAAAGAACAATGTATGCTCTACCACATGTATGATGGCCAGCTTCACATTACAGACAGTAGTGAGGCACCAACACCCATCATACGCTGAAGACAACCAGCCTCTGGATGGCAGATGCCAAAACTTTCATTTTACCAGACACATGGCTGAGGAAAGTGATCCATCACTTCTTTACCTTTGACCTGTAACACTGAGAAGAAGTGTTTTTTTGCATTGCATTTACACCCACTGCAACAAAAAACAGTACTTGATTGATCAACGTACACAGCCATATGTTAGCCCCTCAGAGCAAATTGTTTGTGGATTGTACACTGTTATGTTCTAGGTCCCTGGACCAATAGGAAAGGCACATCAGTATACAACACATGACATGTCTATACAGACAGTCAGTCATCTACTGTGTTACCCATGGCTCAACCCTAATTATCATGGAGAGCTGTCAGAACCTAACACATTCACTTGGCAATGTGACAGGCAGGAATATGCCCTGTACTCACCCTCTTGTGGCTGCTATGCTGTGCTCAAATGCCCGTCAAGGTCTGGGTAGGCCACTGCCAGAATGCAGGCCATTACAGGGGTCATGGTCTGCCGGGCACCCCGCCCACTTTGGGAGGACATTCTCCAGCTTGACCTCAGCAATCTTTGGAGCCCAGCATCTCAGGTCCTCCCACCTCTTCTGACAGTGGGCGATCTGCCGTCTGTGGACTCTCAGGGTCCACACCTTCTTGACGATGGCTCTCCAGATCTCCTTTTTCTGATGGGTGTTGACCTACATGGATACAAAAGACAAATCAAGAGATTACAATCACAAGTTTTGTCATAAATGTTTGAGACACATACATGTCAGAGACACAACGTTAGAACTTTTCTATTTTTAACAATCCCCAAGTGTGAAACACACAAGCCAATAAGTACAGGCACATGACTGCAGACATATGTATTTGCATCTGCAGACTAAACCACTACCCTGTTCATGGCTTATAATGACTAAGAAAGTTTACTGACATCAGGTAGCCCATGCTCTAGCAACATATACTGTGATGTGAGCAACAATGAAACACTATACACCTATGTGCCTTCTGAAGGGTAAACTACTTAGGCATCAATAGACCAACACATTCACACTCTGTGAGAATGACTCACAGCAAACAGTCTCTACAGGGAACTGCCATAGTACAAACATCACCATTACACATGTGTAACAATCAATGGGTGCGCCTGGTGGGTACAGAAAGTGTCTTCCTTTTCTACGTGTGGACATTTGGAATAACAAATGCAGACTCATGCCACTACAGAGGGTGAGTTCTGTGGTATTTACCTGTACCTGGTCACTGTGGCAGGCTGCATGCTCCATAACATCGCCCTCCGGAGGAATATCCTGTATATCCCAGAGGAGGAGGAGCCTGAAGTGCAACTGAGTGAGATTCCTGAAACGCTAAGTGAGGATGACAGTGGTGAAGAAAAAACAGCTGATTTGCCGAAAGATCTCATCAACAGCTACTTCTCATGAGTGTAAGTATGTCATTTGATGTCATGACTGTGACTGCACAATTAACTGTAGTTGTGAGAATATGTGGAGTTGAGTATTTTAGAAACAACTAGGGAGTTGATACTGTGCAATATTCAGCCAAAGGCTGCTTGAAGAATTAGCTTTTGACATACCCCCACCTTTATGATGTTGCTTTGTTTGTGTCAGTTTCCTTGAAATGTAATTTCATTTCCAGATGCTTGTTATGTGATTTGTGTAATATTTTACTTTTCAAGCATATGCTCCTTGTTTCATCTCAAGCTGGAAGTGAGTCCCAAACAAGTAGGGTCTTAGCCTCTGCAGCGCCCAGAACACAGCAAAAGGTTCACGCTCTATTGCACTCCACCTATGTTTCCTGGAAGTAACCTCCTGCTAATGAAGGCTTCAGGTTCATCTAGGCCATCTTCATTAAATTGTGAGAGTACTGCTCCTATGCTATGATCTGAGGCACCTGTTTGCACAACAAACTCCTTGAAGAAGTCAGGTGCCTTCAGCACAGGTGCTGTGCACATAGCAGCCTTCAGGGCATCAAAAGCGGTCTGGCAAGCCTCTGTCCAGATTACCTTCCTTGGTTGCTTCTTGGAAGTCAACTCATTCAAAGGGGCAACAATGGTGCCATATCCCTTGACCAACCTCTTGTAATAGCCAGTAAGGCCTAAAAAGGCCCTCTCCTCAGTCTGGGTCTTGGGAGGCTCCCAAGCCAGAATGGTGTAAATGTTTGACGGTAGGGGTGCCACCTGACCACTCTCTACCTGGTGTCCAAAGTACACCACAGAACCCTGCCGTATTTGGCACTTACAGGCCTTAATAGTGAGGTCTGCCTTTCGCAGGGCCTCCAACACTCTTCAGAGGTGCTGCAAGTGTTCCTCCCAAGTGGAACTGAATACTGCAATGTCATCCAGGTAGGCTGCGCTGAAGTCATCCAGCCCAGTCAACACCTGGTTGACCAACCTCTGAAATGTGGCAAGGGTATTTTTCATCCCAAATGACATTACTTTAAACTGGAAGTGCCCATCTGGGGTAGAAAATGCTGACCTCTCCTTGGCCCCCCTCAGTTAGGGCAATCTACCAATACCCAGACATCAAATCAAATGTGCTAAGGTATTTGGCAGCTCCCAACTGATCGATGAGCTCATCAGCTCAGGGGATAGGGTGCGTCTCAGTTTTAGTGACTGCATTGAGACTGCGGTAGTCCACACAGAACCGGAGTTCTGGTTTGGCACCAGGAGCAGCAGCCTTTGGGATCAAGACTGCAGGGCTGGCCCAAGGACTGCTAGAAAACTTAATTACCCCTAGGGTGGACTGTCCCCAGTGTTCACAGTGTGAGATCAAGGATAACTGGTAGGCAAACTGACCCAATATCTGTCAATAGTCCCTCTGCTGTTATGAAGTCAGGGAGGGGGACAGAATCACTCCCTCCACAGACCCATCCTTCTTTCCAGCAGACAGGAGGTCAGGAAGATGCTCACTCTCTTCCTTCACCCCATCATCTGTCACTAAGAGCATGGACAAATCAGTCGGCTCAAAGTGTGGCTTGAGACGGTTCACATGCAGGACCCTTAAGGGCTTCTGGGTTGTCCACAAGTCCACGAGGTGGGTCACTTTGCTCTTGCGCTCCACCACCTCAAATGGCCCAGTCCACTTGTCCTAGTGCACCCTAGGCTCCACTATCACCATTAACAACACTTTTTGCCCAGGCTGAAAATCGACCAGAGTGACATTCTTGTCATACCACCACTTCATGTCTTCCTGGCTTGCTTCTAGATCCTCTTGTGCGAGAGCTCTGAAGCGGGCAGTCTGGTTTCTGAAAGCCATCATGTAACTAAATACATCCTGGAGAGGTTTACTGGGGCTTTCTCTAAGCCCTCCTTCACCAGACTCAAAGGTTCCTTAACAGGGTGGCCATACAATAACTCATAAGAACTAAATACAAGCCCTTTTTGAGCCACCTACCTGTAGGCGAACAGAAGGCTTGGCAAGAGGACATCCCACTTCCGCCTCAAGGCCATGACCATGCTTTGTAAGGTGTGGTTGAATCTCTCAACCAGACCATTGCTTTGGAGGTGGTAAGGAGTGGTGAACTTATACGTTACCCTACACTCCTGCCACAGAGACTTCATATAAGTAGATACGAAGTTGGTACCCATATCAAATACCACTTCCTTGGGGAACCCCATGTGGGTAAAACCCCCATCAATGCATGACCCACCACAGAGGAAGTGATTGACCTCAGAGGAATGGCTTCTGGGTACCGCATGGCATGGTCCACCAAGACCAGGATAAACCTGTTGCCCATGGATGTTGTGGGATCCAGAGCCCCCACAATGTCAATACCCACCCTTTCAAAGGGGTACTATCCACTGGAAAGGCTTGGAGGTGGGCCTTGCACTTCCCCCACTCTTCCCACTTGCCTGACAAGTCTGCCAAGACCTGCACTAAGCATCTGAGTGCCTGAGAATCTGGGGCCAGTAAACTTAGGTGACAGGTCTGTCAAAGGTCTTTTCTTGACCCAGATTTCCAGCTAAAGACACATCATGATCCAAAGCCAGTAGGAAGGCTTTGAAGCACTGGGGTACCACCAGCACACGGGCTGACCCAGGTTCAGCAGCCTTAGGCTCACTATACAGGAGGTCGTCCTCCCAACAAATCAGGTGAGAACCTGGCTCCTTGCCAGCTGCCTTGTCTGCAGCCTGCTGCCACATACCCTCAAGAGTAGGGCATACCTTCTGTGCCTCACAGAATGCTTCCCTGGTGGGTCCCCCTTCCTGCTGCCACTGTCACAGTTCAGGCACCTCTCCCAGTTCTGCTACCTGTTCCCCTGTAGGTTCCAGGGTGTCACTCTCAGGCTCCGCCTCCTCCCGAACTGTGGGAACTTCTGAGACAGGTTTCCAGTGCCCCTTGCCCTTCTTCTTGGCGGTCCCCTGGGCCACTGTTTCAGGCTCCAGGGGCTTTTGACCACCCTGATGGGCTGCCATTGACTGGGTGGATACGCATGCCCACCCGGGCAGACCCAACATCTCCAATTATGACCTGTGTTCCACCTCTTTTCAAGGGGATTCCTCCAGGTCAAAGCCAAGCAAACAATCCACAGGCATGGTTGGACTCATAGCTACCTTCAAGGAATCTGAGACCCCCCCCATTTAAAAGGAACCTGCACCACTCTGCACAGGCGCTTTGATTTCTCCGCCTCAACTACTTGGTGAAGTACACTGTGATCTATCTGCTCTTCAGATACCAGGTGACGCCTCACTGTAGTCACACTGGCTCCTGTGTCTCTCAGAGCCTCCACCTTCTGTCCATTAATGGTCACACACTGCCTGGACTTTTTAGTGTTCTCAGGCACTAGGGTTCTCTGGACCATCTCACTGCCAAAGGTTCATCTCAGCTGGCTCCCACCCACCTGGAACCAACTCCTCCCCAAGCGCTACACTGGCCAAACCCTGTGACTGAGCACCATTGGGTGTACCCTTGGGACACTTGGGATCACCTTTCACATGACCCACCTGGTCACATGCATAACACTTGCCTTTGGAGAACCATGGTTTCTTTTCACTGGGGGGCTGGGAATCCTTACCCTGGGAACTAAGTTGGAGCCCTTTAGAGCACTCCCCCGTTTACCCTTACCCCCCCTTTCTTCTGAAAAGACCCTGCCCACCCTTGGCGTGGTCTCCCCCATACCTCTTCTGGACCCTGTGCTCTCCCAATGGTCTGCTTCCTGCGCAAGCTTCCTGGGATCAGTCAGCTTGTTGTCAATTTGGTGCTGGCACAGCTCTGGAAAACATAAACTGTACAAGTGCTCCCAAGGAATTAAATTGTAAAGTCCCTCATACGTTGTCACCTTACTGCCCTTCACCCAACCATCCAGCGACCTGCAAAAACAATCAACAAATTCCAACAATGGTTCGGATTCCTTCTTCTTATAGGACCTGAACTTGTCCTTATACTGCTCAGGCTAAGACCACACCTTGTGAGTAGGGCGTCCTTCATGATAGACTGAGTGAGCCCTAGAAGATCCCCTAAGGATGTCAAAGTATTCCTCCCCTCTATCTCAAAAGCTTCCACAGACCCAGCCCCCAATGAGCTTAAGGGACCAGATTCATAAGGAGAACAGACTCATACGCCTTGAAACACAAGAATATGTAATCCTCCCTTTTGCAATCCTTCACAAGGTCTTTAGGAATCTGTACCCTCCTCCCTGGCTGCACTGTGATATTGCTGCCACCATTCCTCCTGGGCTGGCTCCTGTGAACCAGCTCATTCAAACAGAGCTCATGAGCCAGCAGTAACTTCTTCTCCTCTATGGCCATCCTCCTTTCTTCTATCCTAAACTTTTCCAACTTGAACTGGTGAGCCCTCTATGGCTGTCTGTCCTGTAACTCTTCAGGAGTCAGATTCTTGGATGACACACTGCTACCTGCCCTGCAGACCCTTTACCCTGGACAGAGGAGGCCCACCCACTATACCATTGTGTATGGATTGCACCTCCTCCTCCTCCTCTGTGTGCCCCTCAGATTCCTTGGCTGTCACCCAGGCCCTCAGTGCCTTCTGCAGCTCCTCCTTCCTGGTGGAGCCCTTAATAGGAAAGGCAAGATTCTTGCAGAACTGCCACAACTGGGCAACTGTGTAGCTCTCAAATTCCCCTAAGTCTAAAGCAGCACCAGCTGATGCATCTCCAGACTGAGACATGTTGAGGAATCAACAAATGTGCAAAGATCCAAGGCAGAATAAGAGTTCCAAATGAACTTAAAAAATTAATCAAAGATCACCAAAAATATGGAAGTAGGGAAAATAAATCCAAAAAGGGAAAAAGCACAAACAAGCTGTATGTGGTCACATAATGGCCTGCACTGAAAACAGTAGTGTACACTTAATCACTGTATGTCAAGAACAAATACAAGTTAAAATCCTCACCACTGAACACTAATGCTAGAAATGTAGTCTTTGGTTGGCAGTCAGGTTACCCCTGTCCAAGCAAGGACCCTCACTCTAGTCACGGTAAAGGAGAATCACCCTCAGTTAACCCCCACTCACCCCCTTGGTAGCTTAGCATGAGCAGGCAGGCTTAATTTCAGAAGCAATGTGTAAAGTATTTGTACCAAAACACACGGAATACAGTGAAAATACTACAAATTGGACACCTCACCAGTTTAAAGAAATAGGTAACATTTATCTAAATCAAACAAGACCAAAACAACAGAAATGCAACATACACAAGTCAAGATGTGAATTTTCTAAAGAATAAGAGTCTATGGGCCAGATGTAAGTAGAGTCTGAATTGTGACTGGCAAATTGCGAGTCAGAGAGACTAGCAATTTGCGAGTCGCAATTCAAAATGTAGGATGGTGTCCCTGACACCATCTGCGACTCGCAAGGGGGTAGCAAAGGCCCACCTCATTAATATTAATGAGGTGGGTCACAATTTGCGACCCCCTTGATACTCGCAGCACTCACAGGGATGGTGGCCTGCTGGAGACAGCAGACCACCATGTCTGTGACTGCTTTTAAATAAAGCATTTTATTTTTTGTAATGCAGCCTGTTTTCCTTAAAGGAAAACGAGATGCATTACAAAACTAAAAAATGAAAAGTTTTTGTTTCATTTTTTCAGAGCAGGCAGTTGACCACTGCCTGATTTGAATTTTTTTTTTTAATGCCATTCACAAAGGGGAAGGAGTCCCATGGGAACCCCTTCCCTTTTGGGAATGGGTTAGCACCCATTTGAAATGGGTGCTAACTGCGATTGTTTTGCAACCGCGTTCGCGGTCACAAAACAATACAACATTGCGCTGCGACTTGCAATTAGGAAGGGGAACACCCCTTCCTAATTGCGACTCGCAGTCCCATTTTGCAAATCGGTAACCAGGTTACCGAATTGCAAAACGGGGATTGGGCATCATGATGTGCTTTTTGCACGTCGCAAACAGCAGAATTCGATGTTTGTGGCGTCCAAAAAGTTTTGTACATCTGGCCCTTAATCCTTAGAAAACAGGAAGAATGCTGTTGTTACACAAAGTACCTAGTTAGCGTCAAACATAAAGGCCCAAAGGCAAGTCTGTGTCGGAAAAGGGTAGCAATGAGTTGATTCCTTACTCGCAAGTGAGGTTCGTGCATTGTTTCCATCCCCGGTCAGGTCGGCGATGCATCGTTTTTCTCCCGATGAGTCAATTTCAGGGCAGGGCACCTCAGATCCACGTAGAGTCAGTTGACTTTGACGCCCAGGGACGATGTATGGAAAATCCGGTTGCACGGTATCAGAAAACCACGCTGCGTGGTGTTTATGTCACTATCATAAGCGGGTAATGCATGTCGTTTCTCCTGCTGCCCTGCGTTGATCTCTCAGCTGCGATGCAGGTGGAGCGTTGATTCCAGCCACGAAACCAGCGGTGCATTGTTTATCAGCCACGTTGCAGAAGGTGCATCAAAAACTTTCATGATGCTCAAGCAGTGTGTGAGATGTTCATTGTCTGAAGTAGACAAGATTTTCAAGTAGATTTGTGTATCACCAGTATGGTGATTAATCTTGATGCTGTTATTAATGTACAGCACAAAGTGACAACATGTGAAGATTGAAGATGGCATGAGACAGAATGGCACCCAGGGACTATAGGTGCGATAGGGATCTTTTGTTACCTGGAGTTGAACATGTGAATAAACAGGTATTTGTTGGTAAGATAGGAGGAGAATCAGTGAAGGACACTGCTGGTGAATCACATTTGAGACTTGTGGGTGCATATGAGAGTGGAATAATCAACTGTGTTGAAGGCAGCTAAGATGACTTACAATATCAGGAGGCAGAAGTGATCTTCATTTTTGGTCAAGACAGCATTGTCTATGATGTATTGTGTTGGTATGATCTGAAGGCAGTTTAGTAGCAGTGCAGGAGATGGTTAGCTTTGATATAATCTTGAAGTTGAACATAACTTTGACAATGAATAGAAGGTGAGTGACAAGCCAGTAGTTGGCAAGGTCATCAGGGTCATGTTTAGGTGTCTTTGAGAGTAGAAGGATCTGGCTAGCCTTAAGAGCTTCTGTCAAGATGCATTGAGTGAGAGGGCATTGACAATGGTAAGAAGAGATTAGAGAGCATCCCCAGAGAGAGTTCTAATGAAGACAATTGGTAAGAAATCGTCTTCATCATAAGTGGCTTTGAGAGTGTTGAATACGTCAGTCCTATCTGGAAGAGATGGGGCTTTGAAGGCTGGCCATTGTGGGTATCTATGGGAAATGATGGGTGTGAGAGATGAAGTCAGAATAGTACTATTAATGTGCTGTTATCTGTATTTTTTAACTGAAGAAGAGTCTGAAGGTATTGCACCTTTCTTTGGAGTATAGACAGAACTGCCTTTAGCACAAAGGAAAATGATTCCAGCAGCCACTAAACACAATTCATGACACAATGGCCCTCATTCGGACCTTGGCGGGCGGCGGAGGCCGCCCGCCAAAGTCCCGCCGTCAAAATACCGTACCGCGGTCGCAAGACCGCGGCGGGTATTTTGACTTTTCCCCTGGGCTGGCGGGCGGCCGCCAAAAGGCCGCCCGCCAGCCCAGGGGAAAAATCCCTTCCCACGATGACGCCGGCTCGGAATCGAGCCGGCGGAGTGGGAAGGTGCGACGGGTGCAGTTGCACCCGTCGCGTATTTCACTGTCTGCTAAGCAGACAGTGAAATAATATTTGGGGCCCTCTTACGGGGGCCCCTGCAGTGCCCCGCGACACCACCTACCGCCATCCTGTTCCTGGCGGGCAAACCGCCAGGAACAGGATGGCGGTAGGGGGTGTCAGAATCCCCAAGGCGGCGCAGCATGCTGCGCCGCCTTGGAGGATTCGTTTGGGCAGCGGGAAACTGGCGGGAGACCGCCAGTTTTCCCGGTCCGACCGCGGTGTTACCGCCGCGGTCGGAATGCCCAAGGGAGCACCGCCGGCCTGTCGGCGGTGCTCCCGCCCCCGTTGGCCCTGGCGGGGCAACACCGCCAGGGTCAAAATGAGGGCCAATATGTGTAAAAACAATTAAAATCACTCTCCTTCATGACCCTAACATATATTGGTACACTATAAGATTCTTTACAAGGGCACATTTTAAAAATACAGTTACATTCACTCCAATTTAAACCCATACAATTCAAAAGTGCAGTATAACACTTCTTCTAGTCTTCTTCTTGCACTACTGCTTCAAATTCCTGATAGGTTTGTCATGTTACCTGAAACTGTGCCTAAATGTTCCAACCTATCCTTAGATATAAACCAGTTGCTTTTGTTGTAACCCTTGAAAAATCAAAGAACATAAATATTAATTTCTCTGATGCATACTCTTATTGTTCTTTGTGTAGAATTGTGGCTATTAAGCATGATTTGACCTTATTATATGGATGACAACGTAACACAAAGTGCACTATATCCTCTTTATCACCACAGGAACATTTGTCTAAGGACGCAAGGTTTCTTCTTCTTTTGATAGCATTCAATGAAGGCAACTTCCCCTTGCTAATGCAAACAACCTTTCTCTCTCTATTTTCCTAGAAGAACAACATACTGTTGGACATTGGGTGGTGGCTTGAACAGGCCAATTTGAGATCTCAGGTGAAAATTGCTTAGGGTGGCTATTTTTTGTTTATGGTTTAAATTGAGGAATTGCTTATGGTGTCATTTACCCTGTTGCTCATCAGCAAGTTCAGGTTTGCTGTGACAAACAAACCAAGGCCCTCATTCTGACCTTGGCGGGCAGCGGAGGCCGCCCGCCAAAGTCCCGCCGTCAGATTACCGTTCCGCGGTCGAAAGACCGCGGCGTTAATTCTGACTTTCCCGCTGGGCTGGCGGGCGGTCGCCTTCAGACCGCCCGCCAGCCCAGCGGGAAAGAGGCTTCCACGATGAAGCCGGCTCGGAATCGAGCCGGCGGAGTGGTAGCTGTGCGACGGGTGCAGTTGCACCCGTTGCGTATTTCACTGTCTGCGCAGCAGACAGTGAAATACATGTAGGGGCCCTCTTACGGGGGCCCCTGCAATGCCCATGCCAGTGGCATGGGCACTGCAGGGGCCCCCAGGGGCCCCGCGACCCCCCCTACCACCATCCGGATCCCGGCGGTCCGACCGCCGGGATCTGGATGGCGGTAGGGGGGGTCGGAATCCCCGCGGCTGTGCAGCAAGCTGCGCCGCCGTGGAGGATTCAATGGGGCGGCGGTACACTGGCGGGAGCCCGACAGTGGTGCCGGTCCGACCGCGGCTTTACCGCCGCGGTCGGAATCCCCATTGGAGCACCGCCGGCCTGTCGGCGGTGCTCCCGCGGTCCTCCGCCCTGGCGGTCAAAGACCGCCAGGGTCAGAATGACCACCCAAGTCTCTTGGCTTACTTTTCCCATTGACGTACATACAATAATTTGGTGTTTATGGAGAAGTGCTCTTTCCAGGCATGGTCCACTAGTTTTGTGCCTTACAATCTCAATCTTATTAGTCCATACTTAAAGGGGGCCATCTGGCACCTGGTTTCAATTGAGGAGAAGCTGAAGTCTGTTTCTAATGCTACTGTTAGGAAACTGGATGGCAGATTGAGCAGAGATTCCCAGAACTTTGTTTCAAATCAACCAACTCCTTGCATGATCATAGCCATTCCTCATAACTTTGCTCCATTTTTGATTTGGCTTTTGGCTTTTTCCTGGAACACTTTATCAATAAGGCTTGGGAACCGGTGACAATATTTACATGCTAATTGTAGAAAGGCATGTGTGGCTTCCTCAGATTTCTCAATAGTTGATTTATGTGAGTCTTTCAGCTTATGGTTTTATCTGTTATTATGCCTAGATGCTTAAAGAATGCCATTTCTTCCAGTTTTACATGATTTACAAGAAGGTAATACTTCCTTGAGCGCTTGGTTCGGAAGGTCTTTATCTTAGTCTTTTTGAATTAATTTCTAGATTATTTTCTTTACAGTATTCTTCGGTTGCTGCTAGCTTTGCTTTCAATCATTTAGGGGTTTTTGCTTTCAAGATAGAATCACTAGCGTAAAGCAGGAAAGGGACCTAGAAGGTGTTTACTGTTGGGGTGTCAACAGTGGCTTTTCTAACTTTGAGGTACAGATCATTTGTAGAGAGAGAAAACAAAAGTGGGACCAAGGGACAACCTTGCTTGACCCCCCCCATTCGTATATAGTCCTTCGCTGATGTATTCTGCTTGGTTATGTCTTACCTGGGAGGACAACCCAGTATACAGAAGTAGGATTATTGCCAGGAGCCAATGATCAATGCCCATTACATTCTGTTTCTCCCAGAGTCGATTTCTTAGGACCAAATCAAAGGCTGATGAGAAATCTAGAAATGCCACTCACGTGGCATTTTGATTGCTGTGCTTGCTGTGCTAAATTTGAAATTATATGTGATAAAGTGACTATCTCATCAATTGTCAATAATCCTTCTCTAAATCCTCCTTGTATCAGTGGAAGAATATTCCCTTTGGTGACTCAACCAGTTTGTAGAAGATTTTACTGTCTATGTCAATTAAAAGTATTGGTCTATAAGACTGTGGGTCATCTTTTTGGCCCTTCTCGTATTACAGCATGATCATACTGTTCTACCATGAATCTGGGCAGTTATTGGTCGCTATGATCTCTGCAAAGACTTTTAGCCCACCAGTTGTGGTCTACTAGAAAAACCTCTTGGGGTGTCATGTTAAGACCCAACCCTTTCACCTTAGTTCTTGTACGGCTTCCTTCACTCTAACCTCTGAGAAGGCCTCCAGAAGATTAACATCTAGTAACCTAGTCAGGATTCCCTCATTATTTGGAGGGGCGATTGGGTGCAAAATATTCAGCACATTGTTACCCATGGAGCTGAAAATTGTGTGAAAGTTTATTATCCAAATGCCTTCTGAGATATTGATTCCAGGTTCTTCATCCTTACTCAACGCCCTTAACTGAACTTCCTCCAACACATATGAGTATCTTTCTCCAGGGTGGCTTGTTCTAAATCCTGACAATTCTGGTTGATAATTCCATCTTTGCCTTCTTTATTAAGGCTTCATAGTATTCGCCTATGGTCCTTATTATCCACTTTCTGTGGAGTAAATAATAAGTGAGTCCACCAGGGGTTTGATGCAGTGCCTTATTGAGTTGAACAATGTCCTGCTTGTGTTGGTGGCTTCATTGATGGTGATGGTACATTATTTTGCCTTGGCTAATGTGATAAGGTGTCTGCATGTTACGTGGAGGTCCTTCAGTATCAAGAGGTCCTCAGGAGTTCTGTTTTTCATCCATTTTCTTTCCTATCTGTGCATAGATCATATATTGCCAGTAAGGTCTTTAGAATACCAGGGTGCTGAAGGCTTTGGGTTGCACTTCTGTGTTGTAATTGGGGCATAGATAATTACATAGCGTGCCAAAAATTCTTGAAGTTGTTTAAAAGGTTGCTAACATCAGACGTGGACTTGATTGGATAAAAGATGAGTTCAAGCATGGTTGGCTCTTTTCTTTCATGTTGGTAGAATGCTGAGCAGAGGGATATGGATGAGAAAGGTGTCAGTCCAGTCCAAAGGTGTGAGTGGGTTGCATTTGAGTGTTGATTTTGCAGAACAAGATCACAAATATGGCCTTTGGAGGATGTTGGCTGTGTGACATGCTGTATCATGTTGAGTGAATCAATGAGTTTGAAGAGGGTAGCTTTTGTATTTTTTAGCTTACATTGTTGAGGAGGGTGAAGTCACACAGTAGGGTGGTGTAGGCATGACATATGGATATGGCGGTGAGGAGATACAAGAATTTATCAACGAAGACCTTGTTATGCCTGGGAGATCTGAAGATGAAGTTGAAGGTGGCATTCTTAGTTGCGCAGAGAGTAAATTGGCATGTCAGCAGCTTTTTGGACTTGTCTGCCTAGTTTGCAGGCCAGGAAAACTTACAGATGACAGCGAGGCCTCTTCCTTTCCTATGTGCACAGTTGACACAATGAATGTTATTGCCTTTGGTAAAGAAAACATCTATTATTAGTGAACATGTTTCTGTGATGAAAAGGGCATCAAGTCTGTGACAGTTCATGAACACAATATTTGGTACATTGTGCACTGCAGAGAGAATAATGAGGAGCATGGGTTGGAGGTTCTGTTCCATGGTCTAAGGTTGTGTGGTAGTGAGTGGGATGTGTATGAGATTGGGCATATGTATTGCGAAAATGCTCTGTGAGTGTCTCAGTTGTCAAGATTTGGGTGTGATTTTGGGGATTGACAGTATGGGGTGCTGACTACGGCAAATGGTTATATTCTTTCCTTATAGGCTTCACTGGGACAGAAGTTCTGGCTCAAGGCCTTTCAAGGTACTAACAAGCCCAAAGATACAATGCCTGTATCTGCGTCTGCCTCTAGCTAGGAATGCCCTGTTGACGGGACACTCTGGAGAGTTGATCAATGTAGGGATAAGGCAGAAAGGGATGTTATTTCTGTGCAAATATATGATACAAATTATTGTTGTCACTTACTGTGCATATGGACATCCACTTGCTTGGCTGCATCTTTTAAATGTGTTGGCGGGAAACTAGTGATGTTCTCACATGTGCAGATGGATGATGGGAATAAATGTATGAAATTCACTTAAGCAGGCAAATGTTAAAGTTAAATTATATTTAGCATTGGTTATATGACGTTAACATAAATGAGAAAGTCACTGAAAAAACACAGGTAAAGTAAAGTTATGGTTACAAAGCAAAACCTGAAAACCAGCGAAACTCAGTATTGTTATGTTAAATGACATATCTAAATATATCATTGATGACACCGCTCATTGTATCATTGATGTTCATTGCTACGAATACTCAGCTCATATCCCTTTAAGAAGACTTGTTAAGTGGACTAATATTCAATTGGGGCCTGGTTACACTTTTGAGTAAGTTTAAACGTTTGAGTAATTTTACTGCTTTTTGTTATTCACAAGATCTGAGTGCTGGTTATTACTAAAAACACACAGTAGTAAATCCAGCACTACACCTGGCCAGTCACTGCTACTGTAACACCTTCCAGTAGAAAATAATGAAGATTGAGACCTAAGATAGAACCTCATTTGAAAAAAATATAAAATTCAATTACATTATTTAAAGTAGTACAAAAGAAAAGCATTAACTACTTTAGACTCCTTAGGAACTTTTTTCTTACCCACTGTTAGTTTCAAAAATAAAAAAACAAACCTAATGTCCACATAATTCACCAAGGTGCTCTAATCTAAAAGTCCTCTAAGATTAATTTCCTGTCCATTTCACAAAATCATTTTCATTGGTAACAATCGTAGCAGCAACAGATGATTGCATGGTGGTCATTGCCCAATTTGGTACCTTTTCTCTCAACAAGGTAGCTACTTACATTGGCAAGTAATAGTTTTCTGCTGGTTGTGTTTTTTCTACATGTAACAGACTGATTCATTATTCTAAGGTATCCTAAATTTATTTCAACAATCTTTAACTAAATAATGTGATTTGTTAGAGTACATACATAGAATCTGATCATCTTTTTTCTCTTTTCTTTATTAAACAGAGGCCGTTTACACCGTTTAATTGCATGGATTGTGGACATTTAGAATTTCTACTCTGACGTCTCTTCATGCATGTGCTAATTCTTTAGTCTGTATTTCAGTTTTCTCTGAATTGCATTGGGCTAAGCCATGATCTCACTGTACCACCAGATTTATGAGTTCAGCACATTTAATTGGGGAGTTGATTACCTGTGATAGTTCATCCTTCATCTCACTTCAAAGCCCTTGATAAAATGATGAGTTTTTCTTTTCAGAGTAATGAGTCTCATCGACTAAATGGTTAATAGTGGGAACGTAACTTAAAAGGTCTTGATAGCCCTGTTTCAAATTCAATACCTCATTATCCAGAAAAGTAAATGTTACCTTCCTGTGAAACAAATTCTGCATCTGTTCACAGAAGGCAGTAAACATGATCATTTCTGTCTACTAATAAAATACCTCAGTTGGCAGTATTCATGCTTAAGTATCACAAAACAAAGTTGAAAGAGGCACTAAAGGTAAATTAGGAATGACACAAGCATATGATTGGGAGTAGAACTTAGAGTGGTGTGAAAATGTGGTGAGGTCTAAGGATCAGTACTAGCACGACTAGTGTCTCTATGTCTTTTGCATGACTGGTGTATTTTGTGTTCTAATAAAAAACATTCGGACTTCAAGATCTTATGTTCAGACCTTACGAAACATATCTAGTGATGTAACTTTGTTATGATGTATATGATTTGGGAAAATATAGCATTAGAATCCCTCACTCAGGTTGGAATGGTAACATGGCCAGTCAGTCTGTCAGAAAACACTATCCTCCATGTCAAGAACCAACAGAAGCAATGAATGTTTCCACACATCTGGCTAGCAATAGACCCACAGAAACGTGAATGGGATAAAAGAGAAAACAAGGGCAATGAATATTGCCACTTGGCTTGATATTCAGCGGGGCATTGACTTCACCTGTATAAGTGTGATGTATGAAAATAAGAAGATGCCTTTAGTATATTAAGAATCCTGCTACCGTGTCCAATACTTTCTAACAGACATGATATACCTGCAGAATACAGCTGTGTTTCTGACTCTTTAGGACGGGTGACTGAGTTTCCTAAAATGAAAACACAAATGTTATTGATCAAATAAATATCAAATTATTCAGATCGCAGATACTTTGTGTCTTATCAGTACATGGTCTACGATTAAAAAACAAAAGGTTGTTTCCTAAATGTCATTGTAACTAGCATACATTAGAGCTATAAGGGTCACCTCGGCAACAAGAAATTACTTTTCCAATCTATTATTCTATCTTTATGCAATATGTGCTTCAAAGAAAATTATATCAAAGTCTTTACAGTGGAGAGGAGCCTTGTCGTTTCTTAAGATTACAAATAAAGTGTGCAAAAAATTAACATTCTTAATCCTAAAATGATCTCCTCAAACACAAATGGATTCCGAACAATAAATCACTTTATTCAAATTAAAAAGTATTGTTTTGTCCTGTGTGATGCATAATTGATTCTGGGGGGGACCAGGTTAGTTCCCCTGACATCTTTAAGAGAAAGACTGCTATCTTTACCACATGAGAGCCATACAGGAATATAAAAAACAAAGGACAGACTCAAGTTACTGTATTGGTGGTTGGGTATGGACATTCAGATCGAGACATGTGTAAGAGATTGTGTGGAGTGTGCCAATGTTGATAAAATGTTCACATGCAGAGTTCAGCTGATGAAGGTGGGAGACATACCGAAAGAACCTTGGCAAGAGGTGGCTAACAGACAAGAAGGTCATTGTTTTAAACAAATTATATATTCAAGATTGCCTGAGTTGGGAATAGCTAACTCAGTGGAAACAGGTGAGGTGATACATTTTCTTGAGCAAGTATTTGAAAGAGAGGTGTTTCCCACCTCCATTCTACCAGACAACGGTTTCCAACTTGTATCTCATGATGTGGAGACGTACCTTGAGGAGAGAGGCATCAAGCACAAGGAGTGAGCTCTGTACCATCCAGAGTCAAATATCATGGCGAAGAGGCTGAACAGAGTGTTAAAGGATACAATACAAAGAGCCATAGCAAGTAATGGGTGTTGGAAGAGAGAAGTATTATATAAGATAAGGAATTATAGATTGACACCTCACACACACCACTACAGGTATCTCACCTTTTGAATTGTTCAAGAGGAGGGAAGCTAACACTTTGGTTTGCCCCTCTTCGGTAAATAACAAAGTTAGGCAGGAAGTCACAGTGGATCGTAATGAAAATAATGAAAAAATAAAAAAAGTGAGAGACACATGAGAATATCAGAAAGGAAGACCAGGTATGATAGCTGCAAAGTAATAAAGAAAATGGTGATTCAGGATGGTGATATGTTCAAGATTAGGAATTCCTGGCTGGGTTTTTCAAAGTTTCAGTCCAAATTTTCTGCCCCTCTTAAAGTGATTAGGGTGGTTGAGAATGCAGTAAGGACTGAGGATCACAAATTATGGAATCTGGATAGAGTGGTGAAAGTCATGTGTGGGTTAGACACATCTAAGGAAGAAAAGGAAGTTGGAAACAAACATGATGAGTATATAGAGGAAATAGAAAATGAAAATAAACAAGAATTAAGGAGAAGCTCAAGGGCTTTTAAGAGACCCAAATTCCTGGAGAGATTTATTTAAAATATGTGTGTGTTTTTTGTTAATTCCATGTCTCTCGTAAAGCTTAGGTTCATTATATAGATGTATTTTTACAGTTGTTGGCTTTTGCATATTATGAAAAAAAATCTTATTTTATTTTAATCTATTGTATTAAGAAGGGTGTCCTTCTCAATGATGGAATAATTCAACTGCACTCCCTTCAGTCTTCTTGAAATTTAAAAAATCATCCTCCTCACTAGATTATGATCTTGCAATAAAACTGCTTCAAGCCCATTCACATTGCATCTGACATTATGACAGTTTCTTGACTATGCTAGAAACTTTGTAAACAGGAACCTTCCCTTAGGTTCTGTTTCACCTCCGTGAATTATTTTTCACATAGCTCGCTCCACCTGAAAGTTGCACCATTTTATACTAAAAGTCTCATATTTTTCATCTTTTCCGCAAAATTACTAGCAAATTTATTATAGTACTCTGCCATAACCAGGAATTTAGTCATCTCCTCATTGGATGCTGCACTAACTAGATTGTTAATGATATCTAGCAGATCTTTTTAGGTTCAATGCCCTCTGAAGTTATTTTACGTCCTAGATAATTGATTTCATTTAAATTTAACCAACACTTCTCTTTCTTTAATGTCAGACCGCTCTCTTCCAGCCTCTGAAGTACCTCATGCATATGTTCAGTGTGCTCATCTTCGCTTACGCCACACACCAGAATATCATCTTTATTAATGTTGATGCCCTGCACCCCTTTTAGTACACCTTCCATAACTCATTGAAATACTGAACTACTGAAATCAGGCCAAATGGCATGCGGACAAACTTCTACATACCAAAAGGATTGATAAAAGCTGTCAATTCTTGTGAGCCTTTATGTAGCCTCACCTGATGGTAAGTAGAGGTTACATAAAAGGACAAGAAAGACCTTGCCCCCTTTAACATGGATGGTACCTCATTTATATGCGGCAAAGGATAATGGTCAACTGATACACACTTATTCAGTTCCCATAAGTCCACACAAAGTTGGAAATCACCATTGAATTCTTTGCCATGACTACCGGAGAAAGCCATTCCATGGCCTCTATCTCCACAATTATGCCATTCTCTTTCAATTTCTCCAACTGAGGTTTCATCTTATCTTGACCCTCAAAGGTACTCCCCTTACCTTGATCACCACCGCTACCACCCCTTTATTTATCTTGATTTTGTGTATGTAATTCTTTAAACAGCCTAGATTTTCTTGGAACACCTAAGAATTTTTTTTCGTCCTCATTCATCCCAGGCACCAGGTCTTTTGCCTTCACTCTTGTGATTGACCATCCTCCGTAACCAGGGAGGGGGGGGGCCTCCTTCTTTCTCTCTCAACATGTCCACCTCATAATAAAGGTGGAGGTAAAAAAAAAAAAAAAACATTAAAAAAGGGAACATGCATTACCCTGATTTAATAGATTGTGAGAGTAATCATCGGACAAAAATTATATATTCACCAATTGTTCCTCTAACCAGGCTTTAAAAGGTAACCAAAATTTCCTTGACTTGGTGATACCCATCACCGTGTCCATTTTAAATACATATTTCACATGATCCAACCACTCTTTGTGGGAGGGAGTAACCCTGCCTACCCATTTTCTACAAATTTCTCTTCTAGCTAATAAAATAACATAAAATAGCAACTTCTGCACGTCCATCCTTAAATTTACTATCTGTTCCAATCTACCAAAAATAGCTAATAGTAAGGTGATCTTGATCTCACCCCCAAAACCTTAGATATCGTGTTCCTCACTTCTTCCTAAAAAAGTTGAATCGACGAGCATTCAAAAAACATATGAAGATCCGACGCCCTTTCCATTCCACACTTTCCACATTTGATCACCTCACCTTTCCCCATCTTTGAAAGTCTATAAGGGGACAAAAATGCTCTAAGTAGCACGAATATATGGTTTCACCTAAACGAGGCGGGATTGACCACTTGATATATGGTACGCATAGATGCCACCCAAACCTCCCCGAGCTGTATTTCCGGAAAAAAGTCACCCCATAAAACCTTGGGCAGATTAAATTCACCATACCCTGCCTCCACTATCTCCCAATACCAACTCGCCACTACTTTTTTTGGGAGGGGATCTTCCAGAATCTTGTCTTCTATCTGAAACTACCACACACATCTCTTATCATCCTTAGTCATTCATCCTTTCAGTTGAAGGTATTTTATCCTTGACAAGGCCCCACCTGTTTTATGCAATATTTCTTCCCAAGATATTAAGTCCCCTTCCTTAACTAATTCCCGCCAATATTTAAAACCTGCCTTCTTGATTGGAATAGCCAACAAATCGTTTAGACACTCAGGTGTGCCTGGTGAATCCCAGATAGGTGACCTATTACTATAATAATCAATCCTAAGCAAAGACCTACCATTAAACCATAGTTGTGCAGCATCCCGCAGGACTTTTAACATAATTTTATTGAAAAATTTGGGATCTCCAAATTTAAACAGATAATGGTATAGACCCTCCTTTACTTCTGCTAACATAGCCTTAAACATACACCCCATCTCTGTGGTATCTAAGGAGGAGCCCAAAATCCTAACATTTTGAAGTTGAAACACCCACCCATATAATTGCAAATCAGGTAACGCTTACCCACCTCTTTCCTCCACAACGTTTTCCAAGAGATCCTCACTCCCTTCTGCGCCCATATAAATGAATTTATATCCTGCTGAAATTTGCCAATCAAAACTTTATCAAACTGTAAGGGGATTGAATTATATAGAAAAATAACTTTAGGTAAAATTATCATCTTAGCTAGATTAATTCTACCCAAGATTGACAAAGGTAAATACATCCAATTTTTCATCAGATTAGAACACTCCCTACGTAGCATAGTAAGATTAACATCCGCAATTTTCTCAATATCTTGTAGTATCTTAATACCAAGATACCTAATTTCACTTTTTCTTAACAGATTTCCCGTGCCCTGATTCCATGCCATTATAACTGTCTTATCAGCATTTATCTGATAACCCGAAACCCTACCAAAATTCTCAACTATGTCCAGAACAGCTGGTATTGCTCCATATAAATCAGACGTACAAACTAACAAATCATCAGCATAAAGGGAGGCTTTTTTCTCCCATTCAACATATACAAAAGATGGAATTTTCTGCTCTTGTCTAATTCTTCTGGCAAGAGGTTCAGTATATAAGTTGAACAATAATGGCGAAAGTGGGCATTCCTGTCTCGTGCCCCTAAATATTTGAATTGGGGACGTCAAACTTCCATTTACTAAAACTCTAGCTACTGGTTTCGAATAAATTTGGCGCAACACCTGACAAAATGTATCCCCGAAACCATATTCTTTTAAGTTGGTAAACAGAAAGACCCAGTTCACCCTATCAAATGCCTTTGTGGCATCTAGCATTACTGCAGCTAAGGGGAGACTAAATGTTGTAGCGATATTAATGGTCCCAATTAAGCTCCCTGTCAATTCGTATAAATACCGGCCCTTCATAAATCCTTTCTGATCTTTATGTAAGAGACCCCATACCACTTTATTAAATCTATCCGCCAGAACCTTAACAAAAACCTTATAATCAGCATTCAATTAAGAAATTGGTCTATAAGACTCACACCTAAGTGGACTTTTGCCTGGCTTCAGAACCACAGTAATTATAGCGCTATTCCACGATTCTGGAAGTTCCTGTCCCTTATCATATATCTCTTCGAAGAGAGACAACATTATCAAGACAATAGCATCCCCCAGCATTTTGTATAGTTCAATTGGTATGCCATCAGGGCCTGCCACTTTCCTCCCCTTATTTGATATGATAGCTGACTTAATCTCTTCCATTGTGATTTTCTGATTTATCATCTCATTCTCTATGACTGTAATTTTAGGGAGTGTAACCGCTTCCAATCATCTTCGCACCTCTTCATTCGTTACCACAGTATCTTCGGTATTTAAATCTGAAAAAAACAATTGGAAGACCTCCCTTCTATCATGAGAGCTAAACTGTCTCTGCCCCTTTTGATAAAAAATCTCTGTGATTTCGTTTTTTGTCCCATCAGTCTTGGCTTTCCAAGCTAACAATTTACTTTGGTTCTCTCCATACTCAAAATGAGCCAACTTACTGGCTTCCCATCTTTTTTTTAACCTAGTCTTTAATAACGTCTCCAATTGCAATTTCAAATGAGACCTCATAACTTCTAACTGTTCTAGGCCACCCATCTCCAAGGGATCACACTCATTCAATTTGCTTTCCAGCACCTTCATTTCCATCCTGTACTTCTTATTCCTGACAACGGTGAGATTCGTAATTTTGCCTCTTAAAAAAGCCTTAAACGTATCCCACGCCATCCTTATCTAGGCAGAACCAATATTAAACTTTAAAAAATCTTCTGTCTCAATAAACAATTGAGACTTTACATAGTCCTCCAACAATAATGTTCGATCTAACGTCCACCTTCTCATTTCTCTTTCAGTGACAAGATTTATTGTTAACACCACTGCCGAATGATCTGACAGATGGGCGGCCTTATATTCTAAATTATCTACATATCCACCAATCCCTGATCTATAAAAAAATAATCTATTCTGGATGCATGGCCATACTTCTTATTCTTAAAAGAGAAAACCTGTTGGGAATCAGCTCTTACTCTCCTAATATCCCTGAGGCCCAATTCTCTCATCCTAGACTTCAAAAAGCTCTGAGATTTTAACATAACTTTGGACCTTGAAGTTTGAGATCTATCTAAATCATTATCCAACAAGACATTAAAATCACATCCCAAAACTATCGAGCTAGGAAAGTCCAAGAGATGGAAAAAAAAATTCCTCATAGGTTCTAAATCATCAGAATTTGGACCATAAAAAACAACTGCAGTTATCTCTACATCCCGAACCTGAAGTTTGACAATGGCCCAGCGACCCATAATATCTACTGCAGTTTTTAACACAACTACATTAACTTGCTGTTTAATGATTATAGCCACCCCCCTAGTATTAGTAGTGTTCTCTTTAAATAACTTAGAGCATTCAATCCCCGTCAGATGGGTCTCCTGCAGAATATAAATATGTGCTGGATAATCCTTCAAGTATTGCAAAATTAAATTTCTCCTACCATGTATTCTTATCCCATTAACATTCCATGTCATAATATGAAGGAGACTACTATCCCTACCCGGTATCTCAGCAACTTTGCCTATCTCTTCATGTCCTTAATTTCCATTCTAATGTGTCCTGGGGTATCTGGGGTGAAAGAGGTTTTTCTTTAATATTTTTAGTTTTTTTTCCCCTAATGCTCCCCACCCTGTGCTCCCCCCGAACCTCGCTGTGTGCCCCGCAGACCTCCCCCCGGGGAACCCATCCCTGACTCATATGGGCTAGCTGATAAAGCCCTAGTTAGGAGTGCTACCAGAAGAAAAAACGACCTGAGGGACATAGAGAGGAGGATACAATCCCCATTTTTCCAGTTGTTCCACTTCTTATCGACTCTAATAAATCATCCGCTGTTTTTATGTCTCTTAAATTGTACATCTTATTGTTGTACATCACTCGCAAGTTGGGTGGAAATTTGAGTTGAACTGACGCACCCAATGTCTTGAAGTCCTCAATACAATTACCCAGTTCCCACTGCCTATTAAGGGTAGCACTAGCAAGATCTGACTTAACTTCAAAGGAGAAATCATTCCCTCTTAAAAAGATTTTTTTAATGCTTGCGACAGGATCTTCTCTTTTAAAGCATAGGTCAAGAAGTTAATCAAAATCTTATGAGGTTTCTTCCTAGCAGGGTCTCTCCTAAACGGGTCCCTGTGTATCCTCTGAATATCCGCCACAATCTCCCGTTCGGTTTCTTCCAACTGCAGGGAATTCTTAATAAGTGAGGCACAATATGCCTTAATGTCGTTTGCCTCCTTCCCCTATGGTATATTTAGAACTCTCAAATTATTCCTCCTCGCCGCATTCTAAATCCGCTCCAACTTATCCTGTAAGTCTTGTTCACAGGCTTTCGACATCCGCAAATCCTGCTTTATCTGTGCAACCTCTTCTTGCAAAGACTCCACTGACTCTTCCAAAAGCTGCATTCCTTTAGCCAATAAGTCAAATTTATTTTCCAAAATCTCACGCATCTCTTTTATACCGGCCTGATTTTCCTCGGATACCGAGAAACCCTTTTTGATCTCCCCTGCTAACTTTGTGATCATTTCCTCCATGGGGGAGGCCCTGGCCATCCCATCCTCCACCCTTAATGTCTGTGAAATGCCTAATGCATGATTGTCATTTGCCATCGGAACTGGGGAAGACTCACCAGACAGTTCCTCTTGCAAATTTAAATCCACCGCAAGAGCTGAGCACTGATCTTTTTTCCTTCCACTCTTACCCCCTACTGTCATTTCCACACTCACTCCTGTCGCCACCTCCTCCATCGTCTTGCTTACCAAGTGCTGAGCCCCTTCCTCTGAACCCATACACCTAGTATAGTCGTCTGACTCCACTGGGGGAGGATTTGAAGTAAGATCTCAAAGAGGGGGTTACTTTACGCTTAACGTTGACAGGGGAGTCTACCTTCCTCCTTTTGACCAGCTTGGAACCACAAAGATTTTTTTGGTGGGAGCTCACTAACAGAGTCTCCCTCAAAAAATCACAGATCACACCTCCACACTCTTCAGGCTTACCTCCCAGGTTCACCTCATCGGAGAGTCCAAATTTTTTTAAACAGTCAGGGGTCTCCTCCTCAGGTCTCCTCCTACCTCTGTCTGTGCCTCTGACTCTCCCCAGGCCATCTGCCTCCTCCACTGCAAGAACTGGCTTCCTTTTTTCAGAATAGGCACCAATGATCAGTGTGCCTCTTCATCCACACTCAGCTTTTGAGGCAGCAAGCTGCTTGTGCTGACTCTGCCACTTCTACTGTTGTTGCCGCCGCTTTTCCCTCGAGGAGGGAAACGCGCTACAGCCAAGCGCGTCTTTCGCAGCTCCAGAGCATGCGCGCCACCAAAAGCACCGCTCCAGCGGCGCCGCTTGTGTCCTCCTGAATCCTGGTAAGCCAGCACATGTGCCCTCCTCCCCACTCCCTTTTTCCGGTTCTCATATTCAGACGCTCTGTGGCACGCGGCCCGCGGCCCTGCCAGCCGCGATGTTCCCCATCATCTAAGGAAATTCTTGTTCATATTGTGGACTACTAGTGTTTACAATTTCAACTTGCTCTACTTGTTTTTGTCTAATTGATGGATTCCCATTGGGGTCAAGATACATCATCAAATCCCTTTGGTGAATTCAACTAAAGAGGGAGTCACCCCTCATGTAGATGTACATTTTCCCACTGTTACCCTGTCTTTGAACTGAACTGATAGACTCCCCCACCGTAGTCCTTCATATGTCTGGCTTGAACCAATTGACTTTAGCCATCAAACTTCTTTTAAGCATATCTCTGGGATATCTCTTGGAATCAGTGTTATTTTTGCTCTGGAATCAAATAACATGGAGACTGGCTCCCCTTCAATTTGTATAATCTCCATGGGTTCACTACTGCCATCGTTGACCTGTAGAATAATCTCCTTACACGATGAATCATCGTCATCACATGTGACTATTTGAACCTTCTTTTTCTTTCAGTTAGTACTCCTACAACACTTAGTAATCTTTCTATCACAACTTGTGCAAGTAGCCTTCCAACCTTCACAATCTGTGTAATCTACAAAATGACCAAACTCCCCACAACTCACCCCTAACCTTCCTTAATATCTTTCCCATGTTTCCCAGAATCTTTTCACATTTTCTGGTTTGTACTTTAATCATACTTTTTATGTTGGCTAACCGGTTGTACAGTACTTTTTTTGTAACTCATACCTCCCTTTTTGTTTCTTCCATACATGCCATACTATGTTCACTAGTTTTTGCAATAGTAACAACTTCAATGAGAGAGGGATTGAATCGATCTCTCAATTGTTTCTCCTTGTTTCCTCCAAAATTGCATGTTGAGGCTAACTTCCACAACACAGTCATTTATTCTTCTACTGACTTTCCAGACCTTTGTAAGCGTTTGCCAAACTGGTACCTTTCCAAAACTGTAGATACTTTGGGTAAGTAGATTAAGTCTAGTTTCTTCAGGCAAATTTCACAGGCCTTTAAATCATGTGTTTCATCAGGTGTGAGATCAGATACATTTTCAAATACTTTGTGTCTCTCAGAACCTTACCAATTCATTAATAGAGACATTTTGTGCTCTCCTTTGATAGAAGTGCCATGCACTCTTACATAATAGCAAACAAAGATTTCCATTCTCTACAAGCTATTGGTGGCTCACCAGGACTCATTGCAAAAAATGGAGGAAGAGTTACATTCTGCATGGTGGACAAACCGAAAGAATGAGAAATGTACTAAAAATCAGTGTAAACCTTACACTAAAATTCTGTGAAAACCTCCTTAGGTATATATTTCTGTGTAGAAAATGTAAATATAATGATTATGAGTGTGTGTGTGTCTCAGAGCATTTCTTTTTAAATTGTATTGCCTAATAGTGTGCCCAACACCGAATACTCCCCAGTATAAAGCACAATGGTTTTCACCAAATACAGCCATATACCTTCAGTCTGTGTCACAAAAATGGTGTGCCCATCAACTAGCATCAATTTCACACTTTGTATTGATTAATAGGTGTGCCCGTCACCAAGCACTAAGTCATAAAAATGCATTGTTAACTGGTACACTATTGTTGGAAGAAAAGAGGTATGCCCATCACTCAGCACTTTGCAACACACATGTCATATTCTCTGTATGTTTTTGAAGTTATAAGCAATCCACTTGTCTCTATGTGTGTATGTGTGTAGTAGCCCCTGAGACTAGAATGCAACATCGTAGTTCACATGGAACTCATCCCATTGGCTTTCATGGAGCTAGAAAGAGCATTTGAAAGGGAGAGTGGTCAGCAAGCAGAGGCACGTGTGGTGGTAGAGGTGTTTTACTGTTACTATAAGCACATTCTTGTGTTCTATACAGACTCTGCAAGGAGAAACATTTGTAGTTATCTTTGAATGCAACTTAGACCACCAAAGAAGTGATTGAGAAGATCCCCTACATTTTTAAATCTGAATCATCAGCAACTGGTGAATCATGGTACCACTGTAGAAGAAGTTGCAGTGCAGTAGTGATGTTGATATAACAGATCACCTGCCATAACTGAGATCTTCTTTTATCTGTTAATTGCTAGGAATAATCTAAATGGCTTGACACAGCAGCACAACATCTTCAGGTGTAGGGGTATCTTTATGTGCAGATGATAAAATTATATGTGCTTCAATATCTTTACTGGCCTCAGAATTATGAATATGAACATCAACGTTCCCTTGTCAGTCCCCTGGCCTGTAAGTGATGCAAATGAAGATGGGATAAGAAAAGCACCCTTTTGGCATGGCTACAGTTCTTTTGATTTCATGAACTCTAAATTCTTGTGGTCAATTCATAGTGTGATTTCATGCTTGTTCACTTTCAAAATAATCTTGCCAATGTCTAAATGGATCCTCGACAGATAAGAGTTTCTGATCATAAATGGTACAGATCTATTTGGGTGTGGTTAATGTTTTTGAATAGAAAGCGATATGGTGTAAAGTGTCTGTGTCTGAAGATCTGTGAAAAAAGATAGCACGAGCAGCTGTAGCTGAAGCATCAGTTTCCAAAAAAAAGGTAGTTTAATATTGTGGTTTCCATAGAACTGGAGCTGTCGGAAATGCATCTTTATTGGCTTTAAGGACTTTGTGCCTGTTTTAGATCTTGGTGGTAATGGTCCAGCTGTTTATTTTCAATCAAATCTCCCAGCCATCTACTAGGCGGTCCGCCAGCTCTATTTAAATGTTGGCAGGTCCATTGGCTAAAGAACACAGATGAAATGCTCCCACCACCATGAATCACCACCTGTGTCGATGGCAGCATAGGCAAAAGGGGTTGGCGCTGGGACTTTGCTTAGCCAATCAGAATGTGCCTTCCCACCAATGCAACTTTGGCGGCTAAACCTCCTCACCTGGGTTGACGGAATGAGAGGAATAAAAGGACAAAACTCACTTTTTCTGAGTTTTCCCATTTTCTGCTGCGATGAACCGGGTAATACAAGTTCTGCTGTTGCTGCTGCTCCTGGACCAAGGTGAAATCAACCCTGTAGTCACCGGAACAGAAGGTAAGTCACTTTTTTACCTGTCATCCTCGGAATTCTTGGCAGGGCTGGACTGTGAACCTAAAGAACCACTGGCAATTTTGTCAGACCAGCCTCCAAGTCGGGGGAGGAATTTGAAGCACTGTTGCTTTTGTTCTTTTGTTACCAGAGGCCAATATTGCAGCACTGCTGCAAAACCAGCCCCTAGTAACAAAACCTGCCTCCATCATTACTATACCAGTTTCCACCCTTCCAGTCTCCTGGGAAAATGTCCGATGCCTGCTATGGCCAGTCTGGCCCTGATTGTCGGGGTACATTAGCACAGGACTCATGCATGTATAACAAATACTTGCAAGCAAGAGTACAATGATGTGCAATGGATATGTCTGCAATGTCGTAGTTAGAAAAATATTTAAAAACTCGCCTCAATATGTTACTGATTACCTTCATGGCAATGGACTCCTACACAAAAAGTCATATCAATCCCAACTCAAAATGTGTCCATACAGGTGTGTGAAAATTGTCCCAAAACTATCATATCATATACATAAACAGTATACCCAAAGGGAACTACAGAAATCCATAATAATGTAGGAATTTGCACTACAAAATGTTACAAGTGTGTGTACACAGAATGTACAACCAATGTTAACTCTAAACTGCAAGCATGTCAGAGTTGAATTGGTTTGTGCAAATTATGTCAACAGATGCCATTTAACTTTAAAGTTTCAGGTTCCCTATGTAATGCTCATATGTATATTATAGATACATGTAGGAAAGTACCATCTTTCTTGGCATGTTACCCCCAATTTCTGCCTGATTGTCAGTGTGTTTTGACTGTGTCACTGGGATCCTGCTAGTCAGGACCCCAGTGCATATGGTTTGTGGCCTGCTTGCCAGTGTACTTGCACTGTTTTCTAAATTGTCAGTGGAGTCCTGACAATCAGAACTACAATGTTCATGCTCTCTCTGTTTCTAAATTGGTTACTGTAGTCTAGTGACTCCTTATTTCACTATAAATTGGCAGACTGGACCCCCCTTATAAGTCTCTAGTATATGATGCCAAGGAACCCAGAGCATTGGGGTTCCAGAAGATCATTATGGGCTGCAGCATTTCTTTTGCCGCCCATAAGGAGTTCATACAAACACTTCTTCAGGACTGCCATTGCAGCCTGAGTGAAATAGTGTAAGCACTATTCCACAGCCATTTTCCCTGTACCAGGTCACTTCTAACCTTCAGACCCTGACAGTTCGGTGCATAGTACCATGTGTACGAGGGCACCCCTGCACCAGCAGAGGTGCCCCTACATCATCCAGGCCCATTTCCACAGAGTTCGTGAGTGCGGAGATGCCAATATAAGTGTGCACTACATATAGGTCAATACATATATAGCTTCACAATGGTAACCCCGCATATAACCATGTGAGGTGTCTAACAATTAGGGATTGTATAACAAACACAGCATCAGAAACCGTCTAAAAAACGTACACCTCCAGAAATTCTCATCTGAGTTGGATGTGTGTCAACCATCATGCTGATGCAAAACAAAGTTGCTGTATGTAAAAAGGATAATAAAAAAGAATAGCTACATACAATAATTCACCCCCTTGATGGTGCTGTTGGGCCCTCAACTGCGCATCAAGCTCTGGGTACGCCACCACATAAATGATGGCCTTTGGTGGGTCAGGGTGAGTCACACCGCTTGCCTTGTTGCGAGGCTTGGCCGAGCTGGACTTTTGCTGACTTTCTGGTCCAGCATTGACCTGTATGGATGAGAAAAATAAACAACAAAATAGGTTTTGAGTGATTTTGGTTGTCTGTAGTGGTGTGACATAATTTTGTTGCATCTCTCACATGCATTCCCAAAACGTACAGATTTGTTTAACACATTTTCCTAGGAAATACTAATTGGCAGTTGTCGGTTATGTACCCTTCTACACTTTCTACCTCCTTATGTACCAATCCAGGACACAAATATCACCTTGGCCAGGGCTAGAAAACCTTTCCTGTAGTGAGAGCCATTCCTGCTTAGTCCAAATCTTTGGGAGACACTAGACGCCAAACAGCCTGTGTATTATTTGCATATAACCCATGCACAGCTACATTGGCCTAACACCTAACCTTCAAAGTGCCAGATACTGAGGTTTTCACCAACATACAGTGACTAATGGTAGTATGGAAAGGCTGCCATGTGTTAGTAAGAACATGATGCTGCGTGATGTATGAAGTGTGTGTAGTAATGGGACATTCTTGTTTGGATGATTAAGAGCCTGTGTCATTTAGACTTGCAGCAGAGGAAATACTTTTTCCCCTATGTGGTACCATGACGTGTTTGAAAAATATGGAAACTTCTATTTCTAATTATGTGATGTTACGTCACTTGAAAGAACAGCATCAGACAGCTACGCAAATTTAAAGATTATTCTTGCACTTTACACTGCACACTTTACAACATGGGCTGTATGTTTTCACTTCTAATATTGGCCACTGGAAATAAGGGGCCTGCAGTTTGTCTAATGAAATCTGCAATTGTGAGTAACATGATCGGAAAATTATTATTATTTCTAAAAACATTCTGTGCCCAGCTAAATCATTCAGTTCACTACACTCCAATAGCAATATTTTACTCATAAACAAAAGGGGACAAATTAGCCTCTGTACAAAGGAGGAAATGTTAATTTGTGAACTATTTCCCACTCAAACATGTAACTGTTCCTCTGGTTTCCCATACAGCTGGATGTACAAGGACATGACCTCTCTGGTGAGGATCTACAACACCTCAGGGGAGAAGGCAAGGGCCCCATCACCTGCTTTACATAGCATATGCGCTCCATGGAGGATACAGGCACAGCTTTCATGAATATCCATCACACACATTAGTCTGTGGTAGTGCTCCTTGTGGGGTGTTCGACCTACTACACAGTCAACTTCTGCCAACAGCTGTTGGGTCGCCATTGTCCTGATGGCAAGGTCAGACACTCGCTGTTTTAGAACGTGTAGCTGTGTGTTTTAAAATTATTTCTGCATCACCCACACTCAAAATGGCGACTACTTTGTATACAAATCTCAGATACGTACAACACTGTTTCTGGAAAGATATGACACATAGAAAAGTGAACTCTATTGATTTGCTATCAATAGTGCTGCAGTGTACATTATAGTTGTGTTGATGGTAATTGTGAAAAAATGGAAAAATAATGTGCAAATAATATCTTTCAAATGTGTTATTCACACATTATTTGTCTAAAATGTCAGAAATGTAAAAAACATCACTTTGAAGTAGAAAAGATGTTTGAAAATTATGGTAACACATATGACACAATAAGATCACTAATCTAACCAAGACATGAGATGTGCGTTGACTGTGAAAGTCTTGTGTGACAATTTTAATTGACAGTTTGTTTTCCTTACATGCAGACATATGACTCAAGGAATGGGTAGAAGAAGGCATCCTCAAGTCTTCAGTCCATTTCCAGACCTTGCCCCATGGAGGTAAGGAATATAATAAAAAGGTTGGTTTACATAGGCAAACTATACTGGATTTGTGTCAGCAGCTGGAGCCTGATTTCATGCTTCACATTAGGAATAAAACAGTAATAACACCAATAGTAAAACTCATGGCAGTACTTCATTTTGAGGCCACTGGCTCTTTCAAATACACTGTGGCAGTATCTGCAGGCATGTCACAGCCAACTTTCAGTAGTATGCTACAAGACGTCCTTGCTTCAATGATGAGACACATCAACAGCTTCATCCAGTTTCCAAAAGCTCCAGATTTAGCCAATCTGAATGGAGACTTTTATGATATGGGTGCCCTAGCACATGTGATTTGACAATTGATGGCACACATATTGCCTCAGTGCCACCACATGCCAGAGAACAAATATACCACAATGGGAAAAACTTCCATTCCATCAATGAGCAAGTTTACTTGATTTACGTATCCCAAGCGTGTGTGCCCGCTTTCTTGGGTCAACACAATTCCTTTGTACTACGGGACAGCATCATACCGCTGCAAATGTCACAACGTAATGCTGAGATGTTCTGGTTTGTTGGTAAGTACAATATGACTTGAGGATCATTTGCTTTAATCCTAGTTTAGGAATGTACAATGACTTGATAAGATTTCAAGCTATTAATGTATTGCTTCCAGGTAGGAGACTTAGTATATCCTAACAGACCACGGTTGTTGGCACCACTGAGGAATCCAACACCAGGAGAAGTCTGCTTCAGTAAGGCTCATGGAAGAACACAGAGACTATTGGAGCAGGCTTTTGGGCTCCTGAAGGCCAGATTTATGCTTCTGGACAAGGCCGGTGGAGCCCTTCTTTACTTATACCATAAGGTAAGGATAAAGCGTGCCAAAACACGGTTGCCTGCTGCATGCTGCACAACATTGCTCTGCAATGGAAAATCCCAATCATCACAGAGGATGGAGTCTGGGAAGAGCCACCACCAGGTGAGGATGTCAAAATGCTCAATGAAGATGACAATGGTAAAGAGGAAGGAATTGACCTATGTCAAGATGTCATAGAAAACCTCTTGAACTGAGTGTAAGTGTGCCCTTACGTATTGTGAAATTCAATGTCAGAACAACCTGTGACATACTGAACTTAGTCTGTGATTGTAATTTAGTAGGAATGGTCAATTCAGGACAGTCCAAGGCAAAAAAAATTGTGGATCAGAGTTTCCCTACATTGACAACTTTTTTTTTTATATAGATTAACTTTGCTTGTGCTAAGTATATGTGTCCTCCAATCCTCATTTAAGTAACATTGTATTTGAAAAATCATTATGTTTCCCTTGTTATTCTGTTTCAGGGTATTTTGCCATGTCATCTTCATTTGCAGTTTTGAAAGTTGTGACATATGCAGTGATATGTTTCTGTTGGAAAGTACATAGGGAACATGGGATGATCCTGGGACAGAAACCTACTTGGGGTGGACATATTATGTACAGAGACAACTCGCACTATGTTTGAATGGCAGTTCTTGAGATTGTACCAGACATGTTTTCTGTTGGATATTGTCACCAAGGCAATGTGACCTGCTTAACTTGCTCAAACCACATGTTCATGACAAGCTATAACATAATTGTATCCCTTCGCATTGGCTAAATCTTCAATTTGTGTTCAACACAGGAAGCTGTTAATGTGTCTCCTTATAGTTGAAAGAACATTTTTCACCACTCCACTGAATGGTGGTTTTGACATTGTACCAGATACCGCCACAGTGGCCTGCAGTGGTGATGTGGCCTCTACTTTTGTTACTGCCATGATGTAGACTATTGGTGTTATTGATGTAGGATTCCTATTGTACGAGCAGGATGTCTCACTCCAGCTGAGGTCATGAATCAATAATAGTTTGCCTGTTTAATTTGATTTCAAGAAATATCCCCTTTTTTCTATGGTATCAAGGTTCTGGATGGTCAACCTACAATGGCCACAGGCTATTTGGTGTCTGCATGGTTTGTGAAAAGCATATTTGATTGTGTCACAGACTTGTCACCTACAAATGTATGACACCAATACATTCAGATTTCATTGTTTATTCCATCTTTTTTACATGGAAAACACATTACCTAGTTGGTATCTCTTACTTGTTTTAGTATCATATTGTTTGACAGAATTAAAAAATGATGGTGTATAGAAAACATAGAAAAGTAATTAGCATAAAAAATCCAACGCCATTCTTTGACTTTGCTTTGTGTGCAAATATTGTGAACAAAAAGATGAGTGTGCTAGCTTTGAAACCAGAATGATAAAGAACAAGAATAAAACACAAAAGTCCATTATGGTGGATGAAGCTATTTTTTGTTGAGAAAAACTTATTTGAAGTCCAATGCACAGAGCACATCTCTTCTCAAAAAAGGTAAATGTGTTCATGAAATAATCCACAGAGTGAATGGTAGACACACACTGTGGGGAAATTAGGTTTGGTGACTTTTGGAGGTGGTGATGGAGGTCTTGCCATCTTCTCCAGGTGGTCTGGATGAATGTCCCCTCGTGTGAAGGGGGCACAGGTGCAGGGAGTGGGGTGGCTGGATCAGTTTCCTGTTGTGGCAGGGCCTCCCTGTCTGTGGCTGTGGAAGGTGTAATTTGTCCTGATGTTGAAGGACCACAGATAGGGGTAGATCGCACAGGAAAAGCCCCGCACATGTGATGATAAATGTCAAACAGCAACCCAGTCAAGGAACACAAATTGGAGTTGTGATTCTGCAGCTCTTGAATGTGCTCCCTCTCCACCTGCTTAAGGTTCTGGATCTCTGTTAGGATGTGGCCCATCATGTCTTGGAACTGTTGTATTGCTCCCAAGACTCAGTCAATGGTGGTCCGTGTGACAATGATGCCAGTGGCTTCACTTTCCTGGCCCATTGATTCCCTCCCACGATGTCTACCCCTAATACTCCTGTGCCCTTGCGGCAGTGTGAACCATCCCACTGGGTCCTGGCACATCTGTAAGTGGTGGTGGCAATTCAACAGTAGACAGGACTGGGGGGCACAAGATCTGAGTTGTGTTCCTTTGGACACAGGAAGTGAGGTATCTATAGGCTGAGTTGTTGTAGCAGGTGAGGTAGAAGGTGTAGGTGTGGGCCAAGTATGACTCACTGGGGCTGTCTCTCCAGACAGCCCAGATGGACCAGGCATCCCCTCATCATCCGGGCTTTCAGGAGAGGTCTCCTCACTGAAGACTTGATTCTGGCCTGGAGTGGCGGTCTCTTCGGTTGCAGACAGTGGTACTGGGTGTTGGTCCTAATATGGATTACAAAATAAAAATACATTAAGGGTCTGTACTGTACCTCATATCTGTCTTTAGCTACAGATGACAAAACCTAAAAAATAACGCATTATGATTAATGGGATGTTTAGGGCTTTCAGTGATTGCTCACTTTTTAATCATGCAAGTTAATGTACACAGAGGCACACTTCAGTAACAATGATGGAGAGATGTCTTGAAATGTAAAATGTTATTTAAAAAGTGTGCATTTCATGTACCAGACATGCAACTCAACACAGTATAGAGGAGAATTGAGAGATGAGCCATTTCAAGGCCAAGCAGCCTAAAAAAATAAACCAAGATACAGCTTATTGGTTCAAATGGAATTGGTCAAAATATGAACACTACAAAGTAAATTGTGTTTCAATGGTACTTATAATCAGCATGCCACAGAAAATGAGTGGAAACCCTTAAAGATACAAACTATGATTTGTGCAAGCAACTAGATCAAATCAATGGAGTAACAAGAAGATGACAACATACTGGATCAGCACAGCAGATGACATTTTGATACATACATGAAATGGTGAATGACAACCACGTAAAGCATATATTTTTTTCGCATATGTGGAACGAAAAGGAGGTTGGGCAGCATCACATTGCAGGGACCAAAGAAGGGCATCATGGTAAAGGTAGTAATTTGTGAACATTGTTGCCAATACATGTAAGAAAATGAGTTTTAGATACATATATAAATTAATACAGGGAAAATTAAACATGCATTAGCCTTTTCTGAGATATGATAGCATTTTGCACTTGTGTACCAAACAATTGTGACTATACTCTAATAATTTCATCCACCATGACTGTCCATTCTCCCTCTGTAAAATGTGGGTTCCTCCTCCCTGCCATAGTGATCAGAAAAAATATATATACTAGTGTCCCTTCATCCAATAGCCCAGGCATTACATCCTTGCTGCAGTAGGACATTTGAACCTGTAGAGTTCTTCTTTGTCTTCCATTTTATGTAATTAATTTCAGTCACAATGACATGCATTATTGGATAGTTTTCTGATGGCATATATGTGTACTTCAGTTGGATATTTCCTCTCTCAGTCCATGCATATAGTGTAAACAGTGTTATTAAGGAATGTGAATGACCAGTTAGGCACTTCAGAGTTAGATGTGCGTAATTTGTTGCTAACATGTAAGGATGTAAAGTTGAAGACTCGGTGTTACTTTGCATGTTCTAATAATGTAGGGGTTGTGAGGGAAAGAAGGATGAAATGATAATAATAAGACTACATACCAGTATTTTTCATTATACTCATTGCGATTTTTTGCATTACAGTTCCAGATTCATCTGGTATCATTTTTCTTTAACGCTGTGCACTGCTTGGGTATTAGAAACAGGACATTTTGGTGAAGGGTCTGATATGTATGCCTTCATGACAAGGGTAAGTGGCTAAAATGTTCCACTCAGTATAGAGAGCTAGCACAGTTCTCTGATTCACAAACTAACTCACCATTATAATGGAAGCGATATAAGGAGCACAATACAGTGTAATGTATATTACCAGTAACCATTAAGTAGATCCCTGTGGGTGCTAACATGGAAAAACAAGATGGCAATGTCTGCTTTCCCCAAAAAAGAGTCCTTTCAAGTTGACATTGCTTCATTATGGAATGTGGTTACAAATGTGGCTTATGGAGCCTTCATGACGTTAAAGAGTTATTCTCTCCAAGTCACAGCTTGACAGCTTTACCATAGGTTTGCTGACAGGGAGGATGTAGGCCCCAGCATCTTATATCACTCTCTGCCTGTCATGTATCTGCATTCAGCCATGCATGCTAGTGCCTTTGGATGTATCAGCTTCTGTTCATGCAGAAATCTTATTTCTGCTTGTCGTTACAATATGTCTCTTCAAACTAGGAAGCTGCACTAGTGGTATAGGCTAAATTAACTAGGAAATACGTGTTGTTACCATGTCACTATGTAATGTCAGTCTCGTCTACTGTAGTTCCTAGGAATTCCAAGAAATATTTGTAATTGTGCGGCACAGAAAAAATGTGGTAACCAGAATGTTTTCGGTTCCACCTTTTTACTGCCGAGATCTGAAAGGAATTGTTGTGTCCTGACTGGCCCTTCAAATTTGGCAGAAATAGAAGGGCTTTAATTATCTTCATTACGACAAATTTCTGCCCGCTTCAGAATGATGCCTGGTAATTCGATAAATGATCTGCGAAAACATTGTCATTTGGCAGCCAATGTAATCTGTCAAACAAACGTCTTCTGTCAATAAAAGACAGCCAAAGACATTGCAGAAAGTGAAAATGCCTATCATTCGCACAGTGTGGTACTGCCCTTTCAGCTCCCTGTAATACAAAAGATTGTTCCTGGTGATGCAGAGTGTAAGGATTGTTTCTCTTGTTTGCTCATGGATTGTAAATGTGTAACTTCGGTGTTAATGCTAAATCTTTATCAGTATTTCCAATGCATTTAATGTTTCTCTCCCCAATATTTCTAGTGACTGAGTGGGAAAGTAAAACAGCTGTAATTCTTATGTAATTGTATACCTTGATACTACTTTAGTTTTCTGGGTGTCAAACACCTGTGCTGCTTTTTCCCCACAACGCTTTGAATCGGCACCATCCTCTGTTTTAGTGATGCATTTCTGGCCACTGATGTGTCACAGTTAGTGTTAGAAATGGGGTCTTTGGTTGGCAGTCAGGTTTCTTCAGTGTTAATGGTAAATCTTTATCAGTATTTCCTTTTTTTTTTTTTTTTAATATTTATTGGTGGAAGAAAACATATTACATATACATCTTTAAATCATTATAGACTGAAAGCTTACAGTAAGATAATCTATGGGGGTAAAGAGAAAAGATAAACGAAAAAAGGGATAAAAGATAAAGTACAGAATAAAAAAAAAAAACATCACCAGATTAAATCATTCATATCAAATACAAAGCCTAACCACCCCACAAATACTAACTTGGGAATGGTACCCCTTAATTCGAAGATGGGTGACCCCAGCCGGTATGGGCCTGTACCCAGGCCTGAAACAGACCCCATATTGTCTTCCCCTTCCTCCTGGCCTGTCTCCCCTTCCGTTCATACAATGATTTTTCCAAGTAGTAAGAGGAAAGCAACCTAGCCAACCATTGTTGCCAGGACGGGGGTCGTGGATCCAGCCATGCCGTTGCTATACAAATTCGAGCCACCGCCATGGCTATGAATATAAATGCCCTACAAGGTCCAGCGATTTCGCCATCTGTCCCAAAGACCATAATTTCAGGTGTAAGGTCTATATCATAGCCCACTACTTCCTTCAAAACAGATTGGATCCCTTCCCTTAAAGCTTTTAATTCCCCACAGGTAGCCATCATATGGATAATATCTGTTCCGTACATCCCACATCTCGGACAGCTTGTTCCTGTCGTACATCCCCATTTGACAAGATGGGCTGGTGAATAATACAAATCAAATATAGTCTTATAATGCTGCGCTTGTAGGGAAGATGATAATAAAGTAGTGCATCCCAACTCCAATGAACTCAGGAAATTACTACTACCCTCTGCCATTTTCTTACTCCACCTCTCCTTGTGTTTTTCTAAATCGTCAGCTTGTTCTACTAAAAAGATAGGGTAGATTGACCTAATGGCTAAGCTGGGTTTTGCCAACATGTCGTTCAACAATTGGATACTTTTAAATCCCTGAGCCCCCCCTGTTTTTTTCCCTAAAAAATCCCTTATCTGTAAGTATTTGAAAAAGTCCCTTTTCTGTAGCCCATACTGTTCCTGTAGGTCTCGAAATGTCTTGACCCCCGAGTTATCAAAAAAATGTCCTAACCGAGTTACACCTAATGTACACCACTTCGCCATATATTTATCATGAAATATTTCTGGGAGTAATGGATTCTTCTTGATCATGGTATAATAATTATATCTACCTAGTCCTTTTTTTTTACACCAAAATCGCCACCACTTGTGAGCGGCTTCTAACACTTTATACCTAGTTTTTTTTGTAATATCCAGGCTCATGGTATGTTACTAGACACCCATTGTCAGCTTCTCCTATCTGCAGCTCATATATGTTGGGGCTGTCAACTATTGTAGTACCTTCCATATCAAATCCGAATAGTGGACGCATGTATTGAAAGGCTGTTGCCAATTGATATAATTTTATATTCGGTAAGGACCATCCACCCCTTTCCCGTGGAAGAGACATATATTTACTCGCTCTCCTGCACTTTCCATATGCCCATATAAACCTCATGATCATTCTGTCGATCTCTTTAAATTTTAGATTGGAGAAATACAATGGGATAGTGCGAAATAGATACAGCAGCTTCGGAAGGAAAATCATCTTTATCATATTACATCGTCCTACAATAGTTAAATGTAGATTATCCCATCTACGTGCATCTTCTCTAAATTTAGCAAGTATAGGATCTATATTTAAATTTACTACTTTATCTATATTCGGTGTGATATTAATACCTAGGTATACTGCATGATCCACCCTCCGTGTATCTTTAATATTTGTATATTGATTAGCCAACAGTTGTGTCTTGGCTCCATTTAACAAATATCCAGAAAACCGACCAAATTTTTTCGCCACCACTTCTATTTCTTTTAGTGCTGAATCAGGGTATGGGGTTAGTATGGCTATATCATCTGCGTATGCTAGAACTTTGGTATCCCATCCCTGCCTATGAATTGGTGGTATCTTATTATTCGCTTCCAATTGTCTCAGCAAAGGGTCTATATACAGAGCAAAGAGAAGAGGAGAGCAGGGGCACCCCTGCCTGGTTCCTCTCCTAATCAATATAGTCTCAGATTGTCCTCCCATTAGTTGTATTTTCGCCGCTGGGGATCTGTATAAGGCCCTAATTGCTATAATGAATTGCCTCCCTAGCCCAAGCTGTTCCATTACAAACCACAAGTACTTCCACTTTACCCGATCAAAAGCTTTCTCTGCATCCAGAAAGATAGCCGCCATAGGCTCTTTAACAGCTTCCGTGGAGTCGAAGAGTGCTAGAACTCTCTGAATATGATTAGTCGTGTCTCTCCCTGGAATAAACCCGTGCTGCCACGGAGAAACCAGCTTTTTGATCACCAATGACAATCGGGCGGCCAAGATCTTTGAATATATCTTGGTATCACTATTTATTAGTGTGATCGGGCGATATGAGGCAGGATTTAATGAGGAGTTGCCCTTCTTCTGGAATATAACTATGTTAGCTAGGTCCCAAGACGGGGGGATTTTCCCTCCTTTTTGTACCTGAACATACAGCTCCAACATTACCGGAAGCAAAGGTGACTTAAAAACTTTATAAAATTCTAAGGGGATAGCGTCAGGGCCAGTAGCCTTCCCTATGAGCAGATTGTTCATTGCCATTTCTATTGCTGTAATATCTATCTGTTCTCCAAGGAGTAGCTGGTCGCTCTTATCTAATTTTCCTGTCGTGATAGGATAAAAAAACTCTAAGGCTTCTTCATCCGAATAAGCCGCTGTATCATCATATAGTTCCTGATAATACCCATGAAACACCTTTCTTATTTTATCCACCTCTGATATTAGCTGTCCTTGTCGATCTATGATCTCCCTGATCTCCCTGATTACCCCAGCTGCTGTTTTCTGTACTACCCGAGCCGCTAATAGCCGCCCGGCTTTTTCCCCAAACTCAAGCCTTTGTGCCCGCTGCGCTAAATATTTCTCCGCTATTTTTTGGGCTGTAGTCTCATTTGCTGCTGCTTTGATTATGGCAACCTCTTCCTGTACTTTCGTTATATCTGCTCCAGCTTCTATAGCCATGGCTAGCTGTCTCTCTGCACACTGCAACTTTAATTGAAACTCTATTATTCTCCCTTGAACCTCCTTTTGCCTATTAATACTAAAACTTAATGTTTCTCCACGAATACCAGCTTTCAGAGTATCCCAAACCATTTCTACTGAAGCGGATCCCCTATTGAACCCCAAAAATTCGGTTATCCATTTGGTCATATGTTCACGGTATTCTGGATTTTTTAATAGACCTCTTTCAAAGGTCCATCTACTACTCTTTAGTTCTAGCCCCTCCAACTCCAAATCTAGCACTATAGGGTTATGATCTGAAACCATCCGGGGATATAGTTCGATCCTAGCCTGCTTTAAGAAAACCGTGGAGATTAAAAAATAGTCAAGACGTGCTAATTTCTTATGCGGAGCCGAGTAATAGGTATAACCGGGATCAGGTTTGCGCAGCTTCACCCAAGCATCCACTAGCCCTAATTCTTGTTGCAAAGCACCCATGGCCTTATACACCTGAGGTTTGCGCCCTTGATACTTTTTAGTTGCGAGTGCTAACACATCTTGTAATCCCTCCCACGAGCCATTAAAGTTAAAATCACCACATATGATATATGGAGGTACCCATCCTGTGAGCTCAATGGCTAAGGTATCAATTACTATCGGGTCGTCCGTGACCGCCCCATATATAGAACATAACGTGAAGCTGCTATGGCCATATCTACATTCTAAGATTGCCCATCTTCCACCAGCATCAGCCTTTTGCCGAGTAAATTGTAATTTGCTGGTCCGGTCTAAAATCGCCACTCCTTTAGTTCTAGCTTCTTGTTTGGACCAAACTATTGCCTTTAGGCCCAGTGAGCCAAAAATCCCGGAATTTTTATATTCTATGTGCGTTTCTTGCAGGCAGAAAATATCTGCCTTAAAGGTTTTCAATTCTTCAGCAACTCTCCTTCTTTTATGAGGATCGTTCAGACCACATGTATTAATTGATGCAATTCTGAATCTAACCATACCCCCTTTTTTTATTTTTTATTTCGGATCTCTTTTTTTTGGGGTCACTCAAATTTCCATATCTAGCTACACCATCCCTTAGGTTTCCTTTCCTTCCTTTTCCATTTCTTTCCCTATCTCTCGTCTCCATTAACTGTTCCCTTTCCACATTTTTCCCCAGTTTTACCACTATGGATCCTCCCTCCACCCTTCTTACTTTCCCTTTCCCCATCCCCTTCCCTTTCCCCTCTCCTTTGCCCTCCCCCCAGGCCAGTCGCCCCCTACCCCACCCCTGCCCCCCCCCACTGACATTGGCCCCCCATTCTGTAGAGCAATCAGACCCCTAATGGCCTTAATGCTGATGTTGTGCGTATGTCAGCCTGTCCCAGCCCACCAGTACCCCAAGCGCCTATGTCTTCCCTATTTTCCCCCCCTTTATACTCTATACACTTACCCCCGTCAGATATTCATTAAGGAGCGTGATTAAGCAAACAATAATAGAGGTACTTGTGGCAGCAGTGGGCATAACGAGAGCCATTAGATCACTATCTCAGGCCATTATAATAAATATGGCACCTAAAGCTAATCGGCATCTGGGAGATAAAAACGAAGGTGCCAAGACTGTGCGCTCTGGCTGAGGAAAAGGAGAACCACTGGGCTCTAATAAACGTCTAGCGTCTACAACCGGAAAAGCGGCTGGGGAGAATGCCTCTATCTTAGGACAGATGACAGATGCAAAGATGAGTACTAAGGCAAGTGATAGTACTACCCCCCTGCTGGAGGACAAAGTGAAAGGTAAAATCCAATCTACTATAACTGCCTTTCTGGCTGGAGGGATGCAAAGAACCTCTGTTGTCATGGCAACCTCTTCCTCTGAAACTGACTGTCTAGTAAAAGGATCCTCTTCACTAGTGCCACTGGTAGAAACTATGAGATAGGCACCAATGTGGGGATCTTGCAGTCAATTTATAGCTCAATCAAAGAGCTTCAAACGGAGACGCGGATCGATAGCCATCGGGCAAGGGTTGCCACAAAGAGACTGCAAGGATCTGTCCGCAAGGTAGCTAAATCTTGCAAGGAAATCGAAGCGAAGCTATGTTCCATGGAAGATCAGATAGTGGCAGTCGAGGATGACATGGACACTCTCAAAGAACAGAATGCCACCCGAGATGGACAGCTAACGGATGTGATGTGTAAGCTAGAAGATTTGGAAAACAGACAAAGAAGGAACAATCTTCGTTTTCTGGGTATACCAGAAGGACTAGAAGGGGACAATATGCAGACATACATGGTTACTCTTCTGCGCAGGGCTTTTCCAGAATTAGGGAATCGGGACTGGGACAATGAGGTACAGAGGGCTCACAGGTTCCCGCTAAATACATGGGAGGGTAGCCAACGGGCAGACGTTAAATACCCAAGAGCGGTCCTGGTATATCTAGGGAGCTATCTGGTACGTCAAGAAATTGCTGATAAAACCCCTCCCAGAAATCCGCGTACTTATAATGGGGTTACATTTTTTACCCGCCCAGATTTCTGCCATGCTACAGTTGAGCGGAGATGGCGGCTTCGGCAGCTTATCAAGCCATTTTTTGAGAAAGGAGGTGAGGCCTATCTGCTTGCTCCCGCTAGGCTAAAAACTATAATGAGTGGGAAAATAAGAGTTTTCACGTCAGAAATCAAAGCAAAAGAATATCTTTATTAGTATTTCCAATGCATGTATTGTTTCTCTCCCCAATATTTCTAGTGATTGAGGGGGGAAGTAAAACAGCTGTAATTCGTATGTAATTGTATACCTTGATACTACTTTAGTTCTCTGGGTGTCAAACGCCTGTGCCGCTTTTTCCCCACAACGCTTTGTATCTGCACCATCCTCTGTTTTAGTGATGCATTTCTGGCCACTGATGTGTCACAGTTAGTGTTAGAAATTGGGTTTTTGGTTGGCACTCAGGATACTCCCTGTCCAAGAAAGGACCCTCACTCTAGTCAGGGTATGAGAGATTCACCCTCAGCTAACACACTTTCACCCCCTTGGTAGCTTGGCACGAGCTGGCAGGCTTAACTTCAGAGTGCTGGGTGTAAAGTATTTGTACCAACACACACATTAACTTAGTGAAAACACTACTATATGACACAGCACAGGTTTAGAAAAATAGAAAGTATTTATCTAAACAAAACAAGACCAAAGCGACAAAAATCACACACAAGTCAAGTTATCAATTAAAAACCAAAAAGAGTCTTTGTGTAATTTTAAACACAACGCTAATGCTGTTAGCGTGGAAATGTACCTGTGTGCATCAACTATAACCCCGTACAGGCGAGTGTGCGTCAAAAAAGGGCTTGCTATGCATCAACATCACTCACGAGCTAGACCATGCGTCGTTTCTCCTTCAGTCAAGTCGGCGTGTGTCGTTTCTTCTCTCTGCAGGAGAGCGATGTGTCGATTCGAACTGCACTCTCGGGTCCGGGCAGGTCTTGTGTCATTTTTACATGCCCAGTGATGTTTGCATCGGAAATCCTGCCGCACAATGATCTGAAAACCACGCAGCGCGGGTTGCGATCTCACCAGCCTCCGTCAGCGATGCTGCACGTCGCTTCTCCAGCCATGTGCGTCGATCTTTCAGTCGTGCTGCAGGCGAGCAACGATTTTCAGCTGCAAAGCCGGCGGCGCGTTGATTTTTCAGCCATGGATTGGAGTTGCATCAATCTTTTCCCCGCACGGCGGTCGGTGCGTGGATTTCTCACTCTTGGCCTGCAAGCTTCTCCTTTCAGGGCCCCAGGAACTGGATGGGCAACACTTGGCAGAGTAGGGGTTTCAGCAGAGGCTCCAGGTGCTGGCAGAGAAAAGCCTTTGCTGTCCCTGAGACTTCAACAACAGGAGGCAAGTCAGTTTCAATCCCTTGGAGAGTTCTTCACAAGAAGGAAGGCAACACAAAGTCCAGTCTTTGTCCTCTTGCACAGGCAGAAGCAGATACTGCAGGATAGCTCCAAAAGCACAGTCACAGGCAGGGCATCTCTTCTTCCTCAGCTCTTCAGCTCTTCTCCAGGCAAAGGTTCCTCTTGGTTTCTAGAAGTGTTCTAAAGTCTGTGGTTTTGGGTGCCCTTCTTATACCCATTTTGCCCTTTGAAGTAGGCTTACTTCAAAGGAAAGTCTCTCTTGTTTGTTAAATCCTGCCTTGCCCAGGCCAGGCCCCAGACACACAACAGGGGGTTGGAGCCTGCATTGTGTGAGGACAGGCACAGCCCTTTCAGGTGTGAGTGACCACTCCTCCCCTCCCTCCTAGCACAGATGGCTCATCAGAAAATGCAGACTACACCTCAGCTCCCTTTGTGTCACTGTCTAGTGAGAGGTGCAACCACCCCAACTGTCAAACTGACCCAGACAGGGAATCCACAAACTGGCAGAGTCACAGAAATGGTTTAAGCAAGATAATGCTCACTTTCTAAAAGTGGCATTTTCAAACACACAATCTTAAAATCAACTTTACTAAAAGATGGATTTTTAAATTGTGAGCTCGGAGAGCCCAAACTACACATTTCTATCCGCTTCCAAAGGGAATCTACACTATAATCAGATTTAAAGGTAGCCCCATGTTAACCTATGAGAGGGACAGGCCTTGCAACAGTGAAAAACGAATTTAGCAATATTTCAGTGTCTGGACATATAAAACACATTACTATGGCCCTCATTCTGACCTTGGCGGGCGGCGGAGGCCGCCCGCCAAAGTCCCGCCGTCAGGTTACCGTTCCGCGGTCGAAAGACCGCGGCGGTAATTCTGACTTTCCCGCTGGGCTGGCGGGCGGTCGCCTTCAGACCGCCAGCCAGCCCAGCGGGAAAGAGGCTTCCACGATGAAGCCGGCTCGGAATCGAGCCGGCGGAGTGGAAGCTGTGCGACGGGTGCAGTTGCACCCGTCGCGTATTTCACTGTCTGCGCAGCAGACAGTGAAATACATGTAGGGGCCCTCTTATGGGGGCCCCTGCAATGCCCATGCCAGTGGCATGGGCACTGCAGGGGCCCCCAGGGGCCCCGCGACCCCCCCTACCGCCATCCGGATCTCGGCGGTCCGACCGCCGGGATCTGGATGGCGGTAGGGGGGGTCGGAATCCCCGCGGCGGTGCAGCAAGCTGCGCCGCCGCGGAGGATTCAATGGGGCCGCGGTACACTGGCGGGACCCCGCCAGTGGTGCCGGTCCGACCGCGGCTTTACCGCCGCGGTCGGAATCCCCATTGGAGCACCGCTGGCCTGTCGGCGGTGCTCCCGCGGTCCTCCGCCCTGGCGGTCAAAGACCGCCAGGGTCAGAATGACCACCTATATGTCCTACCATAACCATGCACTACACCCTGCCCTGGGGGCTACCTAGGGCCTACCTTAGTGGTGTCTTACATGTAAGAAAAGGTAAGGTTTAGGCCTGGCAAGTGGGTACACTTGCCAAATCGAATTTACAGTTTTCAACTGCACACACAGACACTGCAGTGGCAGGTCTGAGCCATGTTTACAGAGCTACTAATGTGGGTGGCACAACCAGTGCTGTGGGCCCAGCAGTAGCATTTGATTTGCAGGCCATGGGCACCTCTAGTGCACTGTACTAGGGACTTACTAGTAAATCAACTATGCTAATAATGGATGAACCAATTACATACACATTTTGTATAGGAACACTTGCACTTTAGCACTGTTTAGCAATGGTAAAGTGCCCAGAGTAACAAACAAAAACAGCAAAAACTGAGTCCAGCACACATCAACAACCTGGGAAACAGAGGCAAAAAGTTAAGGGAGAACACAACAAGGATGAAAAGTCTAACAGGTAGGTGCAAAATTAACAAGCATTTTTATGCAAGCAGCTGTGCAGAAAAGCATTCTTTTTTTTTTTAAATATATTTTTATTAACAGATTGTTGATTACGTTCCACATATACATTGATGGGATCATCAAGTTCTTGCTATGCACAGCATTTCAGAGGTCTTTTTACATGCGTTTACATATATCTTGTGTCTTATTTTAATGTACATCTATGTCTATAACTGATTTCTGTACTCTGTTAGCACCGGAGTTCTCGTGTTGTTTTCCTTGAGTGCCTAGGTCCTTGTCACTTTATGTTACCCATCCGTTTTATATATTCTCACATCAGCTTCAATCTAACATTAAACTATGTACACACTTGGTGGCATTCTGTGGGTACTTTTAGTGTTTGGTAAGGAGGGTCATTTTTGGAGGAGGCTATGCCTGGGGGGACATCTCTCTTATCATTTGCACTATCCCCGGCTTTTTGTAGTTGGGTGTGCCTAGTACTGCGCTGCCCCTTGTGGCTTATCATGATCAGTCAGAGTGCTCGTCCATTTGATTTATTAATGTAGTTTCCACTCCCTCATGGGTGGTGTTATAGGTGTATCTTTTCCTCCCTTCTCTGCTCTTTCAGTGTTCTGCTTCTGCTGGTGCTGTGTTGGGAGTTGATGGCCTTTTCTCTGCGCTTTCCCAGTTCAATATTAGTTCTTCCCACCCTGAGGCTATGGGGGTCTGTCGGATGCCCTTTGCTTCCTCGGATTTTAAAACCTGAAGTTCCGCCCTGGCCCACCTCGTGACGTCGCCCTTCCATTCAGTAAGTGAGGGGTGGCTAGGAGCCTTCCAGCCCCTCATAATTAATCTTTTGTAGAGGGCCAGCGCAAGATCCAAGAAGTGACTCCTTATCTTTCCTCTTGGGATATCCGATCTTAGGCCCAGCAGACAGACGTCGGGGGTAAACGGAAATTCCACCTCATACAGCCCTGAGATACGTTCAATCACTGCCCTCCAGCCCAGCTGTATCATTGCGCATTTCCACATCATGTGGTCAAAGTCTGCTTCACCCTCACCGCACCTGGGGCACATCTTGGGGGTCCCCCCATATATACGGAACAGTCGGTGAGGGGTAAGATACGCTCTATGTAGGAAGTTATATTGGATATATCGTAGTCGGGTATTACGGGAGATCCTCCGGGGGTAAGCCAGAGCTCTTTTCCAGTCTGCGTCTGACATTGCATGCCCAATCGTTTTCTCCCACCTCTCCCTTAGTGACTGCATGGGATCCAATGCGGATTCTATCTGGGCTTGGTATATTTTCGTGATCAAGTAGGGTTCTTCCCCTGAGGTCAGGAGGAGGTGTAACACTGGACCCCGGGTTCTGCATTAATCGTGTCTCAATGAACTTTCAGAGCATGCCCTAATCTCCCGTGCATCAGAAATTGACCTTGAGTTACCCTTCTTCCCACCAGTTCAGCGAAGCTCTGTAGTTTACCTCCCCTAAAAAGCTCTCCCACTTTGGTCACCCCGCACTCGTCCATGGGCCCATCCCCCGGCCCCCGGAATTAGCTCCCTTTGGTTCCGCCACCAGGGTTGAAAGTGGCAGCGCCGGTGAGTAGGGTGGACCAATCCCGGTTCTACTCATACATCTTTTCCAGCACATCGTTGCAGCTTTGGTCATTAGGTTGTCTCCGAGGGGGGAGGTCCTCCTCTCTATCATTCGTGTTATTATTCTGTCTATGTCTAATGAACCATGGGGGGTAGACATGTCTAGGTGCCCTTTTCCCGCCATCCAGCCGGCCACCCATTGCAGTTGGGATGCCAAATAAGATGCCTCGAAGTCCGGAGCCCCTAGTCCGCCCGCTTGTGTCGGTCTACAAATGGTAGTCAGTGCTGTGCGCCTACGACCCTCGTCCCATATTAGTTCCCGCAGCAGAGCGTTTAATTCACGGAACCACGTAGGAGGGATCCATATCGGTAGGTTAGCAAAGAAATAGAGGAGGCGGGGCAGCATCACCATTTTAGACAATGCCACTCTGGCCATCACTGTCAGCTTCAGCGACCGCCAGAACTCAATCGAGGAGCGTAGAGACCGGAGCACCCCACCTAAGTTGCCCTCTCGGAGGTCAGCTAGCTCATGAAGTATTTGGATCCCCAGATATTTGAAAGTCAGGGGGGCCCAGTTCACATCTTTTGGGCACGTTTCGGGGCACCTGCAGTTTGGAAACACTGCGAATACAACTGTTTTGCCTCGGTTAAGGTGAAGTCCCGATAGTTCCCCGAAGTCCCCCAGTATCTTTAAGACCCATGGGAGACCACTGGTTCCATCTCTTAGGTACACCAGTATATCATCCGCGTATAGGGAAATGATATGTTCGCTTGGACCCTAGGTAATTCCCCTACCGATTCCTTCCTGTCGCAGCTGGGCTGCTAGAAGTTCAATTGCCAGGGCAAAAAGCAGCGGGGATAGGGGACATCCCTGCCTAGTTCCCCAGTATACTGGGTACGTATCGGATATTCTTCTGCCCGTCTTCACCCTAGTTAGTGGGGAGGAATACAGTAAGTCCACCCATTTCACCCATTTTTCACCCAGACCCATCTTAAGCACCACAGCCCTGAGGTAGTCCCACCTAATCGAATCAAAGGCTTTCTCGAAGTCCACTGCTAACAAGACCCCTGCAGGAGGTTTCACTGCTGCTGGCATGTGCAGGATAGCAAAGATCCGCCTTCAGTTCAGCGATGTGTTGCGGCCAGGGATGAAACCATTCTGATCTGTGTGCACCAGTGTAGTCATTAGGGGGAGCAGCCTGTTAGCCATAATCTTGCTGAGGATCTTAAAGTCACTGTTCAGCATTGATAAAGGGCGGAAGTCGGTCACTGGTGCTTCCCTGTTTTTTGTTTTAGGTAGCGGCACCACCAGGGCCTCACGTAATGTGCTTGGTAATTCACCTCGGCACAGTGCCTCCGCGTATTCCTCGGCCAGCTGGGGCACCAACAATGTCCTATATTTTTTGTAAAAGTCCATTGGGAGGCCATCAGTACCAGGAGTATTTCCGGGAGCCAGCTGCGATATAGCCTCGCTTACCTCCTCTGCTGATACGGGACCCCCTAGGCTATCTCTCCCCCCTGGTTCCAAGGCTGGAAGTGCAACTCGCTGCAGGAAGTTCTGAAAGGCCTCCAGCCCCAGGTCGTTGGGTTTCCTGTACAGGTGTGTGTAATATTCCCTAAAATCATCATTAATTAGGCCTGGACTTCGCCTGCATAGCCCCTCTTTGTCTTGTACACTTGTAATGGGTTCTCCCCCTCCGCCCGGGCGTACCAGCCAGGCTAACAATCTTCCTGATCTACCCTCCTCTGACTGCACTGATGCTAGGTATTTTTGTGTGTTGTGACACCTGAGCTGTGCCTCGATCTGGTAATGTTCTTAACGAGCTCGGTTATATTCCTCGTTCTCTTGGGTTCCAGGGTTCTGTCTCACTTCCCGCTCGTGCATTTTCTTCTCTAAGGAGGTCAATTCCCTTTGTAATGTGCGTTTCACACCCACCGACTGACCCAGGCAGAAGCCCCTCGCTACCACCTTAAGCGTTTCCCATTCTGTAGCTCTAGATGTAGTAGATCCAGTATTAATTCTAATGTGTTCTGTCAAGTGGCAACTAAGAGCCTCTCTGTACGAGTGATCCTCTAACGCAGCGGGGGATAGTCTCCATGATGGGATTGGGGGTCTGTCCTCTAATATGCTCAGTGTCACCAGCAAGGGGTTATGATCTGAGAGTGTGCGACCAAGGTACTCTGAGTGGGTCACATAACGCGCTAGGCCCGCAGTGCAGGTCATTCTATCAATCCTGGTATGCAACCGGTGGAGGCCTGAATAATATGAGTAGTCGTTGTCATTTGGGTGTTGTTCCCGCCAGATATCCACTAGCCCCCAGGTGTCCAGCCATTCACAGAGTTTTTTAGCTATTCTAGTGGACACTGCACCCCGCAATGGTGGGGTCGACCTGTCCTTGTTGATGTCCAGTATTGCATTAAAGTCCCCACCAACTAGTAATTCACCTGTACATTGGCGGGTGAGGTGGCTTGATAGTTTATTCAGGAAGGGGACCTGGTCCTGATTGGGGGCATAAATGCAACTCATGACAATCGAGACGCCCTGTAGTCTCCCTTCTAACACCACAAACCTGCCCTCTCGGTCTATGTCAAATGAGTCTATTATCAGTGGGACCCCGGTCCTGACCCATATCAGTACTCCTCTCGCATAAGCTGAGTACTCTGTGGCAAACACCTGTCCCCTCCATCTACGCCTCAGCTTCTCAACCTCTCCAGCTATTAAGTGGGTTTCTTGGAGCATTGCCACTTCCACCCCTCTTCTCTTCAGATAGGAAAGGATTCTGTGTCTTTTGGCTGGGGTACCCATCCCCCTGACATTCCATGTTAAGAGATTATAGTCTGCCATATTGGTAAAGTGTTATGGTGATAGCGTCCTTGATGTCCCCAGGTTGCCGCTCTATTCCTACCCTTGTTCGAACCTTCACTATCAACGTACATTGCCACCCATTTAGCCAAGTTAACAAATAACTGGAAACCCCAACTCCCCCTCCCCAGGGCACCTACTAACCTGCAGGTAGCCCAGAAAATCACGCAAGAGTGCAACTTGTTCCAACATATAGCTACAGTTCTCGCCAGGGTAGCTAGACCAACGAGATACTGATTGGAGGGGCGGCCATGTCCGGAGGGGCCCACATTCTACTGTTGTGCTGTATCGCCAGGTCCATTTGTGCGGTGCTTATCAGAGCTCATCAGCAGTCTGCGGCGTCACTTTGGGGCCATGCGCCGAGCAGGCTGAGTCCCCCATCGAAGATATCACTGTATCGTCTGATTCTTCTCCTGAGCCCTCCGGGGGGGTTCCACAACTAACTCGGGCCGCCGCTTCCAGAGCCGCCCTCTTGCTTTTCTCTTTTTGCTTTTGTGTTGGTGCCAGCCTCGGACGACTCCCTTGTCTCCACGCCCCAGGAGCTCGGCGGGTTCGGCTCGCAGTCGTGTTCTCATCCGTGGGCCGCTCCAACTAAAGTCCTCGTTTCTCGAGCCATTCCCATGCTTCCTCCGGGGTTTGGAGGAAAGTGGTTTTCTCCTCCAGTATCACTCTCAGTCTGGCCAGATACAACAATGAATATTGAATCCCTTCATCTCTCAGGGCTCTTTTGACTGCTAGGAATGAGGCTCGTCTGTTCTGAACATCCAAGGTATAGTCCGGGAATAGCGTCACCTCTCCATTTGCTACTTTAAACGGACCCTTCTCTCTGGCTTTCTGTATAAGAGTATCTCTGTCTTTGTAGTGCAGCAATTTGGCAATTACCACTCGGGGAGGCCTGCCGGGGGCGAGGGGCCCCGTTGGCATTCGGTGCACTCGCTACAGCGTGTAAAAGGGCGTTATGCATCCAGGCGCCACCGTTGTACTAAACCAATTCTCAAGGAAGTCCACCATATTAGCCCCCTCGGCCCCCTCAAGCAGCCGCACCACACGCACATTGTTCCTTCTGTTTCTGCCTTCCGCGTCCTCAGCCCTTCGTTCTAGTCGTGTTACTCTGGCAGCCAAAGGGGTCACCTCAGCTGCTGGGTCTTTCTGTTTCGGTTCAACGATTGCCAGTGTGGTCTCCGTTTCCTTGACCCTGTCCGCCAGTTTATGGTGTTCTGCTCTCAAGAGGCTTACTTCGACCGCCACTTGGTTGATATCGTGTTGTAGTCTCGTCTTCGTGTCCTCAATCGCCCCTAGTATTCTGTCCAGGGTTTCCTGTACGTTGGATGGCGGGTGGGATTGTTCTTCCATTTCTTTGCGTGCTGGTGGGGACGTGGAGTCCATGATCTTCCTCTTCTGATGAGTCTTGGAGGGCATCGGCCAAGTTGGGTGGGAAGGGCAGTACCCCTAAGGCGCGGGCTCGAGTCTCCTTGTGGGCCCACTTTCCCCCGTGGTTACGTACCTCGGTAAGCACGGGTCCGGTCTCAGTCCCCGGACAGGCGCTGGGTAGGTCCGTGTCAATCACACTGGGTGTCCTCGGTTGTTTGTCACTGTGCCGGGAAAATTACGCCATGCGTCTGTGGCTGGGCTCTGTTTTCGACAGTTCGTGCTTTCTTTTTGTTTTTTTCCCTCTTTTTTCTGGGTTCTGTAGCTCTTCTTGTCTTGCCCTTTTAATATAGTCCGTTTCTTCGCTTGTTTTTCTTTCTTTTTTTTTTTTTTTCCCTTTTAATTTGCTTCAGGTTTTCTTTTTTCTTGCCCCCCCCGGGGTGGTGTCTTGTTGGGGGACCTCTCGGGCTCCCCAGCCACTCAGTGCCGTTTCTCACGCTGCCCTCGGAGGCTCTGGGTCCCGTGGGTTAGAGGGGCGGCTTCCCGTACCTCTCATCGGGCGCCTCCGGTTCGCGTCATCTTATTCAGGGCTGGGCACCTCCCAGTCCAGGCCCTGCCTCCTTCCAGAGCGGCCGCTCGGTTTTGCCCCCCGCGCTGGGAGACAGACGGCCAGGACCGCCTCGGGAGCCCAGGCCGCACTCGTCCGCCCGCCGGCGGGCTCCAGCCTCACCCGAGGCCCCAGCTTCTCGCAGCAGGGAAGGCCGCAGATCCGCTCCGGCGTCGGCGGACCAAGCTCGCTCTCCCGCGCGACCCGGGTTTGGGACGAGGACTCGGTCGCGCCCAGGCACCGTCCCCTGATCAGCCGCCGACTCCAAGCCTTAATTCGCCCGGGGGTGGCACGCTTTTAAGTAAAAGTTAAAGTGGCCCCTCCGGAGCAAGGAGATCAAGCGTGCGCCATCTCCCGGCTGTTGGCCAAGCCCCCTCAGAAAAGCATTCTTTACGATGACCTTGGGCATTCAGTTTGTGTCAGACCCTGGCCTGGCTGTACTGTTTATTCCCTATCTATTGTCACTGTTTTGTAGCTAGACAGGTGCAATGTACTTTGCTATCCATGTTTCACTGTTTTCTAGTGAGACAGATGGGTTGTACTCAGCAATGCCCTTTTACTGTTTCTAGTTGGATATGTACCATATACTCTGCCATGCTCTTTTTACTGTTTCCTAGTTAGGCGCGCCCCTTGTACTCTGGTATACACTTTTCACTATTTTCCAGTAGGGAAGGTGCAATATATTCTATTATACACTTTTCACTATTTTCTATTTGGGGGGTTGCCACATACTCTTCTGTGGACTTTAGGCATGCCATGTATTTTAGATTAGTGCACTCTTTCAAGACCTGTTTCCCTAGATGCTATTGCAAATAGGAGGTGCTCATTACTGAAATGTTCCAATTCCCTGCTGATCTCAAAGTGTCTGATGCCTATCTGTTGCTTATTCATTCAAATACACCAGCAGGTGTAGCTGATTAGGTTAAAAGCTTTCATGTCCTGCTGACCTCATGGTCACCTATTGGTTGTCCGTTGTTGATGTCCCTAACAGGTGGTGGTGATTAGTTTAAAGATTCTATTTCTGGCTAACCTCAGGGTTGCTGGTTGCTTGTCTGTTTTTAATTTATTCAACTTCCCTAACAGGTAGTGGTAATTAGTTAAAAGCTTCCTGCTGAACTCAAGGGTGTGTGGTATACTTGCTAAGCTGCCCAACCACTCTGCACTCTCTCCTACAGTTTCCTGTTAGAGACAATTTTCTAACTGACAAGAAACACTCAATTATCTTCAGGAAGGTTCCAATGCTTAGTATGTGTGTTTACTCAAACGTTCAATTTCCTTCTCTACTGTCCCTTTCGTAACAGCCTCAAATTGACATGAAACACTCAGTAATTGTCTAGAAGGCTTTAGATAAATACTTGTATGACTTATTATAATTATAAATAAAGCTTTCGAACTCAGTCCCTTTCTTAGCTTTGTCAATCCATCCTAAGAGAGAGTTTTGTCTCCAAGCAGTACTGTTCATGGGTCTGAGTCACACCACCTGCAATAAGAAAAACCCAAACATCTTCACTTGCAAGACAGGGGCCAGCAACACCCCTTGGAATGCAATCCCTTTGATCAAACTTCTAACAGCTTTGAGTCCTGGAACCTAAGCCATCAGGCAGCAACCGCTCTTGGAACGCCATCTCTTCAAGACAGCTTCTAACAACTTGAATGCTGGAATCTGGTTGATCAGCCAGCAATCCTTCTTCAAACCCCATCTCTTTGAGACAGGTTACAACAACCTTGATCCATGGAGGCTGGCCGATCAGCTGGCACCACCATTCCCCATCTCCTTGACTATGACCATCTTCTCACTGTTAGATGCTTCACCCTTTCTAGCCTTTTACATGGAAGTCAGGTTAGTGCACCTACCTGCACTTCTAGTTTTAATATCACTTTTTTGTTCAAGGACACCCTCGAATTTGAGTTTGAATAAAAAAGCCTTAGCTAAAGGAAAAAGTCTAGTTCTGTGAAGTAACACAACATTAAGGACTGATCAAAATTTCAGAATCATCCAAGCCAAAGCTAAAGAATACACACTGAGGATTCAGGGCATGGGGTCTGTGCTCAATCGCCCTTCACAGGGATTTGAATTTCTCATAGTAATTATTGTTTTATATGTTTCTTTAAGTAGTCACTCCTCAGACTGATTGTAACTTAATCATGTCTGTTTTTCTGAAATGATTGTCTTTTTAGCACAGAGTACTCATCTTAACTGGAGGAGTGTGCCTTGCCATTAGAACATGAAGGGATCTGCTCAATTGGTTAACACCCACCAGCCATTTTGCTTTTGGGAGCTCCGGGGTACTATAGAACCATAGCTCTCTCTCTCTCTCTCTCTCTCTCTCTCTCTCTCACTCCCTCTCCCTCTCATTTTCTCTCCAACCTTCTTCCCCTCAGAGATAGTAACCAGTAGCAGTCATCGTTTCTGATTCCAAGGATTAACCATGAGGGCAAGTGGTGGAAGACTTTGCTTTCACGGATGTCCTGGGAATTTATGTGAGTGACCCTTGGTGTGACAGTCTGTGCTGTAATGGAAGGATGCTGCATGTAATCACCTAGGCCCAGATTTACTAAGATTTGAATCAGGTTTGCAGCTATGCAAAGCTAATTTGCTTGGCTTTGCGGGTTTAACCAAAATATTTACGCACAGCAGAACATCTGCCTTGCACTACTTTGCATCAGGTAGGAGTCACATGGGTAATGGGTAGGCATAAACCTGCATTCAGACATATATTTTGATGCAAATCAAGATTTAAAACTACTTGTAAACCTAGGTTTGTGCCAAAAGTGTGCACATACCCAACAACTGCATTACGAGAAGCAATATCTCCTATCCCCTTGTTATTTCCTCATTTTATGTGTGTTGCATTCTGCAGCACACATGGGAGGAGGAATATGCTTCTGAGGAGTGTTTTTGAGTGTGAAGGTATTTGTGGCTTTGTGTGGTTTATCAAATGCAAACAAACACTAAGCAGCACATAGCTCTACCCTCCAACACTTAACATCAGGTATGCGTTGCATGGGAGGAGCATGGCATTCCCATGCATCCACGCATGGATTTTGATGCAAAATGAAATTTACAAACACTTGTACTCTGGGTTTGCACCAAAAATGTGCGCCTACCCAACAAAGGCACAACAAGGAGAAATATATTCTATGCTCTTTGTTACTTCCTCTTTTTGTGTGTGGCTTCTGCAGCACACATGGAAAGAGGAATGTGCCTTAAAGGATAGTTTTTATGCAAGAAGTTATTGTTTCTGGTACAAATATAATCTTGTCAACGTGGGCATCCTTGCACTACAGTGCAGAAGTAGCTCCATCAGCGTAAAGCAGCCACAAGTGTGCCAGTGCTTAGAGGAAGCTGTGCAGTGTCCTATCTTGGTAAATATGACATTGTTCGTGTCTCTTCCATCCGTGCAACACAGTGCAGTTCAGTAAGTTGCCTTGCTGAGCTGCATTGCATTAACTAATAGTAAATATACCCCAGGTATTTGGGAAGGAAGAAATAGCACCTAAGTATTTCTCACTGTGACAACAAACGTGTATTGTGTGGGATTAATGATGCTCAAGGCCCATATTCTTGTTTCTCTTCTTCTGACTGACCTTTATTTGGGGTACTTGAGGGGTAAAAAAGAGTTAAACAAACTCTTCAGATCAATCAACAGTGTAGCCAATTTAGTCACACATTAAATACAGGAGGTGGAGGATAAAAGTCAGAAAATTATTACAAATTTAAATGCAAACTGATGTAAATGAGTCTCAAAAAACATACTATATAAGTACAGAATCACGAAAGGTAAAGTAAAGCATCAAATGAGATTACATTGTATAAGATTAAGGCATACAAGAATCTCAGTTGAAGCACTACAAAAGAGAAACAGAATTTGATGATCTGTATATAAATTGCTGTGACCTTGCCTAATCATTGGAGAATCTAAGTTAATCTAAATACCCTAAACTAAGGTAAAAAGAGGACCTAATTAAGTCTCTGGGATTATAGGAAACTGTCAGTGTAGCAGAAACCTCAGTAGAAGTTCTGATAGTGGGTGGTGTATGGCATTAAGCCACAAAAGGAATTAAGGGTAGAGAGGGGTGCACCCCTCCAAGTCTCATGGGAATCTTCTCTCATCTAACTAGGTGAATACCATTTAAATCTAGAGAATCTTTCAGAAGACTGTGTCATCCACACCAGTAGCTTTCCATATTCCTTGCACAGTTAAGATTGGTAACTTCCATCGATTTTCACATCCCACGAATTGGACATCAGGACAACCTTGAGCATCTCTTAGTGTCCGGTATGCAAACAGGAGTCTTTTCTTAGTTTGTGAGTGCTCCTTAGTCCATGCCAAAGAATTCTCCTGTGCCCCACTATCTTCAATACACACAACATGCCTTTCATTAACTGTAGACTGTCATTAATGCACCTGCAAAGTAAGAATATTGAAACACAAGCAAAACTCCACGTTGAATGTTAGATATAGGAAATCAAATGTTTCAAGCCTTTAGTTATGCCAACTTAATGAGGCAATTAATGCACATTCAAATACATGATTATAAATGCATTTTACAATTATAAATGGAAAACAAGAATTATAAATGAAACATGATTATATGGAGTCTCACCATATTACCAAAATCAGAGTACACAAGTATACATGTGCACAAGCATTACATTTCAACATGTTAAAATCAAACATTAGAACACACATATTTATGACTCTCTGATGTCTACTGTGAATGTACCTTCAGTTATACAAATGAGATGCTCTACTTTACATTAGTAATGTTAAGACAAATAATATATGTATTGTGGATGACATTATTATGTCACTCCTGTAACACATGATGGTTCAGACAAAATTATGCGTTAGCAGAAGCAAGAGGTAAATTTACATAATCAGAATATGCTGTTCCAATAATCCTGCGATATAGGTGCAGTATTGTGCATGCACCCTTCACCATCACAATGTGCTGTAAACTGCACTTAAAATGGGTCCACACGTCATAATCACAGCCCAAAAATGTATTTTTCTGCGGGAAAAGATTTATACCAAAACAAGCCCCATTATGCCATGGGCACGTTTTTGCCAAATTAATTTAATAGATCTTTTGGGAAGATACGAGGGGTTGTTATAGAGACCTTGAGATCATTCACCGGCAAAGAGCAATGAAATTGGCCACATTTGAGCTGATTGTATGAGCACAGGTAAAATGATAATACAGGTAGATATTGCAGAATATGATCAACTAGTAGAAATGCCAAATTTTATTTTGAACAATGTGGGATAGTTCACATGGTAATTATGACAAGGCTTGCTCATGTCTTTGGTGGTAACCACAGCTTACTATCTATGAACCAGTAATTGCAGGTTAGGCCACTGACACTCTTTTTTAGAGGCTTATTTTTCATCATCAGACGTTGCCCCAGAAAAAAGATATAGACACACAGAGGGGACTATAAGGGAAGCAAAAAACAGAAAAACAGTGACAAAGTGGCAAGCTTGGAAGAAAAAGAACCTGCAGTAATGAAATGAAAGAGCAGGCAGAGTGTCTTAGTTTACGAAAGAAACTTGAGGTGAAAACTGGATGGCCTTGAGAGCCACGACTTAGGACAGCAGACCTAGCGTGCTCCTGAGAAAAACTTTGGGCACCGATAATTATTTTTCGGTGATTAATCACTAGTGGTAGAGCTTTGCAGAGTACAAACAACTCTACCACCATACTAGGAAGCTGACATGTGGAAGTCGTAATGTATATCAAGAATATTTGTGCATATTTCTTGTGTTATATTTGGCTCTGATTGTGATGTGTTCTGTTGGTTCTGTTTGCTGTTGTTTTTCTTTATGCTGCATTATCACATGATGTTATTATCCTATATACAGTTATATTGCACTTTTATGTTTTGATGTGATGTGCTGGGTTTTTGTTGTACTGGTAATTTGTCTTTGTTTTTATTGTGTTCTGCTCCTGTTGGACACTTTTCCTTATACAGGGTCATCCTCAATCTTTTTGCCTCTTGCCTCCTATTTATTTCTGACCTCTTTCTGTTGCAGCAGTGCAGGTGCTTTCCCATCTAAAGTTGGTATGATTGGCTTATACCTAATTGGCACATTTAATTTACCTGTAAGTCCCTTGTACAGTGGTACCTCTATGCCCAAGGCCTGTAAATTAAATGCTACTAGTGGGCCTGCAGCGCTGCTTGCGCCACCCACTGAAGTAGACTTTCAAACCTGTCTCAGGCCTGCTAGCGCAGGGCCTGTGTGCACGGTTTTCTGCCACAGGGACCTGGCATCCAAATTTAATTGCCTGGCCCAGAACTCCCCTTTTACTACATGTAGGTCACCCCTAAGGTAGGCCCTAGCTAGCCCTATGGGCTGGGTGCTATGTATGTAGAAGGCCAGACATGTGCCAGTTTGCTTGGCCTGTCCTTGGTAGCTTGGTAGTGGCAAACAGCTTAACCTGGTTCTCACTGCTGTGAGTACTACCTGCTCATAGGATTGTATTAGAAATGCCCTGCCTTATGTCTGATTTATGAGGGGTAGCGTAGGCATGTTTGGTATGGTCGTAATTGTGATGAGAAATGGTGCTTACTGGTGTAGATGTATTTTTTATTACTATTACGGAAACGCCACTTCTAGAAAGTGCGCATTTCTCTGTGCTCAGGACCCTGGTGTTTTGCAGCTTGACTCCAATCCATGTCTGGGCAAAGTGACAGTTGGGCTTTGTGCATACTTTTCAGACAGCCTGTACACAGGGAGGGTGGAGGTGTCACAGAGGTGCATCTGCATAGTGAATAGTCTTCCTGGGCTGAGAAAAGGGAGAGTTGGGACACACCTATATCTGTAAAGGCTATGCCCTGCCCTCACACAATATAGTGGTTTACCCACAACTGATGTTTGGAGCCTGTGCTGGAGAAGATAGGGGGCACTCCCAGAACCAGTTGTAACTGGTTCGAACCTCCTCTCCCCTTCCATTGTAAAACTCTGTAAGGACTGAGTACAAGTACAAGGGAGTTTTCCTCACAATTTGGAGACACTTGGAATCATCTTGGAACTGGACACAAAAGGCTGGAAGGACTCACCAGGGACTGCCATGGACTGCTGCTACTGTGCTTACCTGTGACCTGCTGGGTCACTGTAAGGACTTGCCACTTGCTGCATCCACTGTGTGCTGGCCTGTTGCTGGGCCCCTCCACCTGTGGGCTTTTTCCCTAAACTCTGTCCCCCAAGAGCAGGGTGCTGTGGCCCCTGTCCCCTGCTATCAGCTGCTAAAGCGTAGGAGGAGCCCTTCACTTCCATTCCATAGCGCTTGGAAAGCACTCTACCGTAAGTGTACCCTAATGCCTTGGAAGCACATATGTTTCTTCGTTTTCAGCCCCTTTGGGCAGCGCTTCATCTGAGCGCTGCCTGAGATCATTGCCGCTACCCGGACTGTATTAAAAATGCAGCGCCGGAGTCGCGCAGTTTTCTGTGCACCCCGGGCACAAAGAAAATTGCCAGATTGAAGATTGGAGCGCGTGCGCACCTATCATGCCCCCGGGGCACAAGCAGGCACCTACTTTGGTGCCTGCTTCGTCTAACTGCCTGGGCAGGCCACAACGTTTGTTTTAAGCCGGGTGGGGAAGAAGGCCTAATCAGAGGCTCCCCCGTCCCTTTCTCCTCTTCCACGTAGGGCAGGGGAGAAGGAAGCCTCTCCCTGCCCCTGTCGAGCCCAGGAGAGCCGCGTTATGACCACGGGTGGGGCGGAAGCCTCATCGGAGGCCCCCCGCATCGCCAATCTCTTTGTGTGGCCCCTAGTGAGCCTGTGCCTGGACCTTGGCCCCCCTCGTGAGGGCCAGTGAAGGCCCAGGGAGGGCCCTCAGTGATCGCAGGCCCCAGGAGGGGCCCACTCTTGAAACAAAGGGGGTGCATGGTGCCCCCCTCCTCCTTGCGCTCTTGCCTTTCTTTGGCCCCCCTCGTGAGGGCCAGTGGTAGCCTGGGGAAAGAAAAAAAGGGGGTGTAATAACAGGGGATTAGTGGCGCTCAGGAAGTCACTCGGCCTAGTGTTTCATCAGGGGTTGCCTACACAAGGGAAAACACCCATCCCCTAAAGGTTTTAAACAAACCCAACAATAATTGACACAATGTGAGGCCCCCTTAGCCCAAATTATACATTCACAAGTAAAATAGGTCAAAAATCAAGTGAGTAATGTTGCAACACAAATAAGTCAAATCCAAGTGAGTTAAATTCTCAGGAATGCAGTCCTTCGTCAGTATGGCGCATATATGCATTCCTAAATGCTAGAAAGAACAAATGTGTGATTTTGTTTACCCATGTGTTTCATTAACTGGTGATTGGTCAAGGGTGGCGGATTGCTATCTGTGAGAGTTCCATCGATCCTGGTTTTATTGTAATGAACAGTATAATGTTTTCATTCACCTTTCGCCCTAGTGAATATCTATGTCAGTATATTCACCACCCTACATCGTCTCATTCATTCCTCAAGTAAGACTTTGTGTTATTGGAGCAGGCTGCTGATGAGACAAGTTTCTACCCTGGCCTAGGACACAATATTTAATGTCACAGCCAGCAGCAGTAGTGATGCCAAAGTGCCGGTGTCAGGACGTTTTGACCTGCAGTGGTATTTGGGTTACGTCTTGGGATCTACTGTTGCAGAATGTCAGAATGCAACTCTTACCAGGTCCCAAAATCTTGATCTGTGTAGCCATTTGGGTCACTACTTCAGCACTTCCATTGGGGAATGATAAATATCGTTCATATGAAACAGATAAAATGCACAAAGTCATATATAACAATAAAGCAGCCCTTGCGCTCACATCATTATTGTAGTTACCAGCAAGATAAAAAGTCTTAATACATAAAAAAAGAATAGATTTGTCTTTCCTGATAGCCCCCACTCTTTGTTCTAGGCCCAATCTGAAACATGGTGGGTAAAACAGCAGTTGTCAAGAGGATATCTTGGAATTGGAAAGTGATTCCTCCATTATTGAAGGTTCTGAAAGAAGGTTGCAGGTTAATTCTAGTAACCCCTTTTTGGACTTCACAAGTATGGTTCCCAGTGGTGATGACACTTGCAGTAGAAGAGCCTCTTCCTATTCAGGAACATCAGGGTTTGCTAGTGGGCCCAGATGGAGAAGCACCCTTTTGGTCCTAGAAGGAAAGCGGAACCTTCTTGTTTGGAACATATCAGGGGCTCCGGAAGAATCTCTGGCCTTTTGGGAAAGGCTAAATATTCATTGGATAAATCATGGGCACCAAGTACTCAGAAGAAATATAAAGGGGCTTGGTGTAGATGGTGTAGTTGGTCCATGGAAGGGGATCTGGATATTGTGAAAGCTCCTGTGATGGAATTGGCTAATTATTAAGTGCCATATATAGAGGTGTTTCAGTTGGCCATGCCCTTGTGGGTGAAACCGTAGTCAGATGTGACCCACTTATATGTAGAATGATGAAGGGAATAAAACTTAAGAGACCACCTAACGCTTGTTATACTTTTGTATGGAATGTAAATCTGATTTGTAATCTTTTTGACTCACAGCCAGGAAATAATTATCTTTCTTTGAGACAGATTTCACAAAAATTAGCAACACTTCTATGCTCAGTATATTTCAGAAGGGTTTCTAACATTAAGGTTTTAGAGATTTACAACATAATTTGCTCAGCAGATGGTGTCCATTTTGATATTTGGAAGAGAACAAAAAATATGTCTGGTCATGTATTCTATCCTTCATTTCAGGATTGTCTGAAACTGTGTGTGGTAAGTTGCATGAAGGTTTATGAACAAAGAATGTGAGAATTTAGATATCTCAACATTTAATTTCTTATGTGAAATCACATAAAGCAGTATCTACAACCACTGTAGCTAGATTGGTTAGCACAATAATGAGTGAGAGGGGCATTGATTTGTAACAATTTGGTACACATTCTGTCAGAGGTGCAATGGGCAGTAAAATATTCTGGGTAGGAGGCACTCTTTCTTAGATCTTAAAAGCTGTAAATTGGCCAAATGCCGGTACCTTTGCAAATGTATATTTGAGACCAGTGAAACTTGTAAGTAGCATTGTTTTAGATGGCTTTAAACAATGGTAGCCTTAGGTCTTGTAATGAAATTACAATTCTCCAATTAACGAGCAGAGAGAATCTTGATTTCATTAAAAACTATGTTGATTATCATTATTTCACCCACTTCACCCACTTCACCTGATATTCACTTTTACAAGATTGTTATGGAATGTTATCACATTGAATTGAAGATCTTTAAGTTTAACTTGCTTTTCTCCAATTCTATTCATAGGTGAAAACTACTCAGAGAAAGATTATTAATTCATATTGTTCTTATCCATAGGAAACAGTTCATGACTGGATCAAATCTCAGTGAATTTATTAAGTTATGTATTATGTAATTTCTAATGTTCTTTCTTATTTCAAGTTCAAGAGTTTTTCTCATCATTTCGCAGCCTCAAAGAGAAAGAGAGCAGTTGTTATGGACATATATACTGTAGTGTGGTTCAGGATTAGAATGTTTTTACTTTGTGATGTTTTTATGTTCTTTAAAGGGCTGCATGTTAGGGCAGAACTAAGGGGCATATTTATACTCCGTTTGCGCCGAATTAGCGTCGTTTTTTTCGACGCAAAATCGGCGCAAAACCAACGCCATATTTATACTTTGGCGTTAGACGCATCTAGCGCCAAAGTATGAGGAAAGAGCGTCATTTTTTTGCGTGAACGCCTTCCTTGCGTTAATGAGATGCAAGGTAGGCGTTCCCGTCCAAAAAAATGACTGCGACACAAATGCGTCGTATTTATACTCCCGGGCAAAAATCACGCCCGGGAGTAGGCGGGGCAAAAAACCCTGCATGTGCGCCTCTTTTTAACGCCTGGGTCAGGGCAGGCGTTAAGGGACCTGTGGGCTCAAAATGAGCCCACAGCTGCCCTCCCATGCCCCCAGGGACCACCCCTGCCACCCTTGCCCACCCCAGGAGGACACCCAAGGATGGAGGGACCCATCCTAGGGACATTCAGGTAAGTTCAGGTAAGTATAACTTTTTAGTTTTTTAATATTTTTTTTTGGCATAGGGGGGCCTGATTTGTGCCCCCCTACATGCCTCAATGCCCAATGACCATGCCCAGGGGACATAAGTCCCCTGGGCATGGCCATTGGGCAAGGGGGCATGACTCCTGTCTTTACTAAGACAGGAGTCATGTAAATGGCGTCTGGTCGTCGTTAAAAATGGCGCAAATCGGGTGGAGGCGATTTTTTAGCGTCAACCTGACTTGCACCATTTTTAAGACGCCCTAACGCCATTTTCCCCAACGCCGGCGCTGCCTGGTGTACGTGGTTTTTTTCCACGCACACCAGGCAGCGCCGGTCTGCTAGCGCCGGCTAACGCCATTCAATAAATACGGCGCCCGCATGGCGCTTCAGAATGGCGTTAGCCGGCGCTAAACTTTTTGACGCTAAACTGCGTTAGCGCAGTTTAGCGTCAAAAAGTATAAATACGGGCCTAAATGTTTATGCATATTGATAGCCTCTGTAGTCTTTAATAAAATCAATATTCTCTCTGCATGTTAATTGGAGAATCCTCATTCTCCTTTCTTCATGTGGGCCTAGATAGTGCCTGGGTGGTGTCAGGAAGCTGATGAGTGTACATGAGAGAGGTACAGGAGAGAGGCGGCATGATTGAGATCCCTGGAGGAGTCAGAGGTCCAGCGGTATTGTGTGATGGTAGGGAGCTGGCCTATGTAGAGCTACACAGAGAATTCCACAACGGAGGTCTTAATGATGGAGGACAAACTCCAGCAGGTACTGATCTAGGTTTTGAAACTGGAGCACATCACAGAAAGATCACAAGTGGAGTTAACTTGAGGGTCACAAACGAGAGTCTAGCTTTGTGTTGAAAAAGTTCTAAAAGTTCTTTGGTGATTAAGGCATAGGAGTGTACACATGCTGCGCAAGGCATAAAAGCTGCTCTCATATCATACCCTGGGTGCATCGTTCACAAGGGCTTCAAAGGCCAAGCCTGCTTCCTGAAACTAAATTGGTAGACATTCACCTTGATGCCTTGTTAGTGAAACAAAAAGAATGGGCTAGAAAGGTTAAACAATCCTTCCCAGAGATATGTGAATACATGTTGCCATCAATGCTGTTACTATTCGTTATTAGTATTATCAGTTACCAGAACATGCTACTGCCTCTCAACACATTGGTAAATTTTGCTACATGCTAGATCTTCCCCTTAATTCCTTTATGGATTTCTTTTTCACATTAACAAGACTTTCTTAGGAGTTCATGCACAGTATAAAAGCATTCTATGGATACTTCTTTTGCCAATTTTGTTGTAACCAGTAAAATAACAAATGCAAAGTTACGACCCTTAAAATATGATATCAAAGCAGAAAATAGGAATGAGAACCTAAACGACTAACACAACCACCAACCTGCCACCTGGAAAGGTTATCTGTGGAAACATCTTAAACAGTGCATAACTTAATGTACTGATATGCACCATAAACCAATTCTACATAGGTTATCATGCATGTCCAAATGTGTTTCTATATTTTAGAAAATAATTTCTATATTTCAACTGGCTCCAGCACCAATTTACTTCCCTAGAAATGCAGGTTGTATGACCATCTGCACCAACAATTAGGGCATTTAACAAAGTATGTTTAACATGGTAACACCCACTACAGCATTATAGCCCGAGGCCTGCTCAAGTGTTAAAGGCCCGAGTCAAAGGTGTAAAGCCCAGCTACGGTGGCCTATAAGGCAATTATAAGCAAAACACAAACGCTGTGGGATAGCGTAACTGGATGGACGGAATGCGGAACCAATCAAACATTCACCCCCAGTCACAGATCTGGGTTTAATCCATCCATTATTTTGCTCACCATGCCACCCCAGTTTGAACCCAGCCATATGCAAATCAGTCTTGACCCTGTTCCTCATGGGAACAGTCCAGCCCGAACTGCCAGGCCAGGTTCTCCCTGGACCGGAAACAAGCATCCTGGGACCGGTTTCGGGGTTTCACCCCTCATCAGCCAGGCTAGCTTGAATCCAGTGGCACAGTGAGCCCGGGACCCACGTCTGGGCATGCCCGGCGCACTTAGGGCGGCAAAAGCAAAGCAAAACACAAACGCTGTGGGATAGCGTAACTGGATGGACGGAATGCGGAACCAATCAAACATTCACCCCCAGTCACAGATCTGGGTTTAATCCATCCATTATTTTGCTCACCATGCCACCCCAGTTTGAACCCAGCCATATGCAAATCAGTCTTGACCCTGTTCCTCATGGGAACAGTCCAGCCCGAACTGCCAGGCCAGGTTCTCCCTGGACCGGAAACAAGCATCCTGGGACCGGTTTCGGGGTTTCACCCCTCATCAGCCAGGCTAGCTTGAATCCAGTGGCACAGTGAGCCCGGAACCCACGTCTGGGCATACCCGGCGCACTTAGGGCGGCAAAAGCAAAGCAAAACACAAACGCTGTGGGATAGCGTAACTGGATGGACGGAATGCGGAACCAATCAAACATTCACCCCCAGTCACAGATCTGGGTTTAATCCATCCATTATTTTGCTCACCATGCCACCCCAGTTTGAACCCAGCCATATGCAAATCAGTCTTGACCCTGTTCCTCATGGGAACAGTCCAGCCCGAACTGCCAGGCCAGGTTCTCCCTGGACCGGAAACAAGCATCCTGGGACCGGTTTCGGGGTTTCACCCCTCATCAGCCAGGCTAGCTTGAATCCAGTGGCACAGTGAGCCCGGGACCCACGTCTGGGCATACCCGGCGCACTTAGGGCGGCAAAAGCAAAGCAAAACACAAAAGCTGTGGGATAGCGTAACTGGATGGACGGAATGCGGAACCAATCAAACATTCACCCCCAGTCACAGATCTGGGTTTAATCCATCCATTATTTTGCTCACCATGCCACCCCAGTTTGAACCCAGCCATATGCAAATCAGTCTTGACCCTGTTCCTCATGGGAACAGTCCAGCCCGAACTGCCAGGCCAGGTTCTCCCTGGACCGGAAACAAGCATCCTGGGACCGGTTTCGGGGTTTCACCCCTCATCAGCCAGGCTAGCTTGAATCCAGTGGCACAGTGAGCCCGGGACCCACGTCTGGGCATACCCGGCGCACTTAGGGCGGCAAAAGCAAAGCAAAACACAAACGCTGTGGGATAGCGTAACTGGATTGACGGAATGCGGAACCAATCAAACATTCACCCCCAGTCACAGATCTGGGTTTAATCCATCCATTATTTTGCTCACCATGCCACCCAAGTTTGAACCCAGCCACATGCAAATCAGTCTTGACCCTGTTCCTCATGGGAACAGTCCAGCCCGAACTGCCAGGTCAGGTTCTCCCTGGACCGGAAACAAGCATCCTGGGACCGGTTTCGGGGTTTCCCCCCTCGTCAGCCAGGCTAGCTTGAATCCAGTGGCACAGTGAGCCCGGGACCCACGTCTGGGCATACCCGGCGCACTTAGGGCGGCAAAAGCAAAGCAAAACACAAACGCTGTGGGATAGCGTAACTGGATGGACGGAATGCGGAACCAATCAAACATTCACCCCCAGTCACAGATCTGGGTTTAATCCATCCATTATTTTGCTCACCATGCCACCCCAGTTTGAACCCAGCCATATGCAAATCAGTCTTGACCCTGTTCCTCATGGGAACAGTCCAGCCCGAACTGCCAGGCCAGGTTCTCCCTGGACCGGAAACAAGCATCCTGGGACCGGTTTCGGGGTTTCACCCCTCATCAGCCAGGCTAGCTTGAATCCAGTGGCACAGTGAGCCCGGGACCCACGTCTGGGCATACCCGGCGCACTTAGGGCGGCAAAAGCAAAGCAAAACACAAACGCGGTGGGATAGCGTAACTGGATGGACGGAATGCGGAACCAATCAAACATTCACCCCCAGTCACAGATCTGGGTTTAATCCATCCATTATTTTGCTCACCATGCCACCCCAGTTTGAACCCAGCCATATGCAAATCAGTCTTGACCCTGTTCCTCATGGGAACAGTCCAGCCCGAACTGCCAGGCCAGGTTCTCCCTGGACCGGAAACAAGCATCCTGGGACCGGTTTCGGGGTTTCACCCCTCATCAGCCAGGCTAGCTTGAATCCAGTGGCACAGTGAGCCCGGGACCCACGTCTGGGCAAACCCGGCGCACTTAGGGCGGCAAAAGCAAAGCAAAACACAAACACTGTGGGATAGCATAACTGGATGGACGGAATGCGGAACCAATCAAACATTCACCCCCAGTCACAGATCTGGGTTTAATCCATCCACTATTTTGCTCACCATGCCACCCCAGTTTGAACCCAGCCATATGCAAATCAGTCTTGACCCTGTTCCTCATGGGAACAGTCCAGCCCGAACTGCCAGGCCAGGTTCTCCCTGGACCGGAAACAAGCATCCTGGGACCGGTTTCGGGGTTTCACCCCTCATCAGCCAGGCTAGCTTGAATCCAGTGGCACAGTGAGCCCGGGACCCACGTCTGGGCATACCCGGCGCACTTAGGGCGGCAAAAGCAAAGCAAAACACAAACGCTGTGAGATAGCGTAACTGGATGGACAGAATGCGGAACCAATCAAACATTCAACCCCAGTCACAGATCTGGGTTTAATCCATCCATTATTTTGCTCACCATGCCACCCCAGTTTGAACCCAGCCATATGCAAATCAGTCTTGACCCTGTTCCTCATGGGAACAGCCCAGCCCAAACTGCCAGGCCAGGTTCTCCCTGGACCGGAAACAAGCATCCTGGGACCGGTTTCGGGGTTTCACCCCTCATCAGCCAGGCTAGCTTGAATCCAGTGGCACAGTGAGCCCAGGACCCACGTCTGGGCATACCCGGCGCACTTAGGGCGGCAAAAGCAAAGCAAAACACAAACGCTGTGAGATAGCGTAACTGGATGGACAGAATGCGGAACCAATCAAACATTCAACCCCAGTCACAGATCTGGGTTTAATCCATCCATTATTTTGCTCACCATGCCACCCCAGTTTGAACCCAGCCATATGCAAATCAGTCTTGACCCTGTTCCTCATGGGAACAGCCCAGCCCGAACTGCCAGGCCAGGTTCTCCCTGGACCGGAAACAAGCATCCTGGGACTGGTTTCGGGGTTTCACCCCTCATCAGCCAGGCTAGCTTGAATCCAGTGGCACAGTGAGCCCGGGACCCACGTCTGGGCATACCCGGCGCACTTAGGGCGGCAAAAGCAAAGCAAAACACAAACGCTGTGGGATAGCGTAACTGGATGGACGGAATGCGGAACCAATCAAACATTCACCCCCAGTCACAGATCTGGGTTTAATCCATCCATTATTTTGCTCACCATGCCACCCCAGTTTGAACCCAGCCATATGCAAATCAGTCTTGACCCTGTTCCTCGTGGGAACAGTCCAGCCCGAACTGCCAGGCCGGTCCCAGGATGCTTGTTTCCAGTCCAGGGAAGACCTGGCCCAGCGGTTCGGGCTGGACTGTTCCCATGGGAACAGGGTCAAGACTGATTTGCATATGGCTGGGTCCAAACTGGAATGGCATGGGCAGCAAAAAAACGATGGATTTACGCCCAGATCACTGTACTGGGGGTGAATGTTTGACAATGTTCAGCATTCTGTCCATCACTTGTTGTTTTTTGCTTTGTCACCCTAAGTGGGAAGGGTATGCCCAGACGTGGGTCCCGTGCTTCCCATGCCACTGGATTCAAGCTAGCCTGGCTGATGAGGGTTGAAACCCTGAAACCGGTCCCAGGATGCTTGTTTCCAGTCCAGGGAAGACCTGGCCTAGCAGTTCGGGCTGGACTGTTCCCATGGGGAACAGGGTCAAGACTGATTTGCATATGGCTGGGTCCAAACTGGAATGGCATGGGCAGCAAAAAAACGATGGATTTAGGCCCAGATCACTGTACTGGGGGTTAATGTTTGACAATGTTCAGCATTCCGTCCATCACTTGTTGTTTTTGCTTTGTTGCCCTAAGTGGGAAGGGTATGGCCAGATGTGGGTCCCGTGCTTCCCATGCCACTGGATTCAAGCTAGCCTGGTTGATGAGGGGTGAAACCCCGAAACCGGTCCCAGGATGCTTGTTTCCAGTCAAGGGAAGACCTGGCCTAGCAGTTCGGGCTGGACTGTTCCCATGGGGAACAGGGTCAAGACTGATTTGCATATGGCTGGGTCCAAACTGGAATGGCATGGGCAGCAAAAAAACGATGGATTTAGGCCCAGATCACTGTACTGGGGGTGAATGTTTGACAATTTTCAGCATTCCGTCCATCACTTGTTGTTTTTGCTTTGTCGCCCTAAGTGGGAAGGGTATGCCCAGTCGTGGGTCCCGTGCTTCCCATGCCACTGGATTCAAGCTAGCCTGGCTGATGAGGGGTGAAACCCCGAAACCGGTCCCAGGATGCTTGTTTCCAGTCCAGGGAAGACCTGGCCTAGCAGTTCGGGCTGGACTGTTCCCATGGGGAACAGGGTCAAGACTGATTTGCATATGGCTGGGTCCAAACTGGAATGGCATGGGCAGCAAAAAAACGATGGATTTAGGCCCAGATCACTGTACTGGGGGTGAATGTTTGACAATGTTCAGCATTCCGTCCATCACTTGTTGTTTTTGCTTTGTCGCCCTAAGTGGGAAGGGTATGCCCAGACGTGGGTCCTGTGCTTCCCATGCCACTGGATTCAAGCTAGCCTGGCTGATGAGGGGTGAAACCCCGAAACCGGTCCCAGGATGCTTGTTTCCAGTCCAGGGAAGACCTGGCCTAGCAGTTCGGGCTGGACTGTTCCCAGGGGGAACAGGGTCAAGACTGATTTGCATATGGCTTGGTCCAAACTGGAATGGCATGGGCAGCAAAAAAACGATGGATTTAGGCCCAGATCACTGTACTGGGGGTGAATGTTTGACAATGTTCAGCATTCCGTCCATCACTTGTTGTTTTTGCTTTGTCGCCCTAAGTGGGAAGGGTATGCCCAGACGTGGGTCCCGTGCTTCCCATGCCACTGGATTCAAGCTAGCCTGGCTGATGAGGGGTGAAACCCCGAAACCGGTCCCAGGATGCTTGTTTCCAGTCCAGAGAACACCTGGCCTAGCAGTTCGGGCTGGACTGTTCCCATGGGGAACAGGGTCAAGACTGATTTGCATATGGCTGGGTCCAAACTGGAATGGCATGGGCAGCAAAAAAACGATGGATTTAGGCCCAGATCACTGTACTGGGGGTGAATGTTTGACAATGTTCAGCATTCCGTCCATCACTTGTTGTTTTTGCTTTGTCGCCCTAAGTGGGAAGGGTATGTCCAGACGTGGGTCCCGTGCTTCCCATGCCACTGGATTCAAGCTAGCCTGGCTGATGAGGGGTGAAACCCCGAAACCGATCCCAGGATGCTTGTTTCCAGTCCAGGGAAGACCTGGCCTAGCAGTTCGGGCCTGTTCCCATGGGGAACAGGGTCAAGACTGATTTGCATATGGCTGGGTCCAAACTGGAATGGCATGGGCAGCAAAAAAACGATGGATTTAGGCCCAGATCACTGTACTGGGGGTGAATGTTTGACAATGTTCAGCATTCCGTCCATCACTTGTTGTTTTTGCTTTGTCGCCCTAAGTGGGAAGGGTATGTCCAGACGTGGGTCCCGTGCTTCCCATGCCACTGGATTCAAGCTAGCCTGGCTGATGAGGGGTGAAACCCCGAAACCGATCCCAGGATGCTTGTTTCCAGTCCAGGGAAGACCTGGCCTAGCAGTTCGGGCTGGACTGTTCCCATGGGTAACAGGGTCAAGACTGATTTGCATATGGCTGGGTCCAAACTGGAATGGCATGGGCAGCAAAAAAACGATGGATTTAGGCCCAGATCACTGTACTGGGGGTGAATGTTTGACAATGTTCAGCATTCCGTCCATCACTTGTTGTTTTTGCTTTGTCGCCCTAAGTGGGAAGGGTATGCCCAGACGTGGGTCCCGTGCTTCCCATGCCACTGGATTCAAGCTAGCCTGGCTGATGAGGGGTGAAACCCCGAAACCGGTCCCAGGATGCTTGTTTCCAGTCCAGGGAAGACCTGGCCTAGCAGTTCGGGCTGGACTGTTCCCATGGGGAACAGGGTCAAGACTGATTTGCATATGGCTGGGTCCAAACTGGAATGGCATGGGCAGCAAAAAAACGATGAATTTAGGCCCAGATCACTGTACTGGGGGTGAATGTTTGACAATGTTCAGCATTCCGTCCATCACTTGTTGTTTTTGCTATAAGGCAATTATAAAATTTCACCTCAAGATGGCAAAATGGTATAATTAGTTAAACAAAGGACTCATGGAGCCCAGGGGAAAGACAAACACTTGAATGTTGAAGGTATGGGCTTTTACCAGCCATTAGTAGCCTGGATCTAATCCATTGACCTCAATGGAGTGCTCAACTTTCCAATGTTCTAATATTTGATCTATGGTATTTTTGTGTTGTCAAAGAATTCCCTTGGGTACCCTACTAAAATCTTTTTAACACTCCATAGCTAAGCCATTGTATACTTATGTCCGGTTTGGCAAGTCTAGACCCTCACTTTATAAAGTGGATCATATGATGTTGAAAAATATCTCAGACAGGAATTGAAACAAGAGAATGCTAGCATCAGTGGAGCATATGATGCTTCCCGTATGATATCAATAGTAGATAGGAACTAAAAAATAAAAGAATCACGATCACTATCCAAAAAGAGGAGATGCTTGAGATCTGTTATATCCTGACACACACTTACTGCAGTGGAAATACAAGTTAGCAGATCTATTCTGTGTTTTTATTGTTTGTCTACTCTCTTAAAGCAACGGGTACAGAGCAGAGGACCCCAAGAAATAGTATGTTTGGGAATTGCATTTTCATACTCACGGTACACCACACCTAATCTCCTAGCTATGTTGTTTTAGCAAAATAGTTAAAAAGGTTCCAATTCACAATTAAAATTGCCCATCAGAAAGTGACAAAGTTTGCCCTGAATTTGTCCACCTATGCAGAATTTCACATAAAAATCATCCACGCTCATTGTGAGAACTCATAAGGTGGTCTTCCCCCAAAACTTTTAGCCTTACCCCTCCATATTTTTCTGATCTCTTTTTGATGGTCTTAAGGTTCTGTGCACTTTACTACTGCTAACCAGTGCTAAAGTTAGTGTGTTCACTACTTGAAACACTGTATAATTGACTTATCCCCGGCATGTTTCATTTACTCATAAGCCCCTAGTTGTGTGGTACTACATGTGCCCTGAGGCTGTAAATTAAAAGCTACCAGTGGGCCTTCAGCACTGATTGCACCACCCAATTAAACAGCCCTTTTAAACATATCTCAGGCCTGCCATTAAAGCCTGAGTGTGCATTTTAAACTGTCTCTTCGGCCTAGCAAATCAAAATGTTTCTCAGGCTTAAACCTTCCTTTTGAATGCATATGTCACCTCCAGGGGAGGCCCTGGTTAGCCCAGAGGGCAGGATGGCATGCATTTAAAAGGTAGGACCTGTACATTTACGTTTTACATGTCCTGATCGTGAAAACCCCTTACATTTGTTTTTCCCTATTGCAATATCTACCTCTCCTATAGGATAACATTGGAGTTACCTAATTACATTTAATAAACTGTAACTTCCAAATGAGAACAGGTAAATGTTTCATGTTTGATGTCTTTGGAATTTTAGTGAAAAATCTTCTCTTATGATAAAGTTGGATTTTTTATTACAGTTTTGAAAATTTCACTTTTAGAAAGTTGACATTTGCTTGCCTTAGCCATTTAGCGCCTGCAGTCTCTCTCTGGTTTACATGACTGGTTGCACTTGGCAATTAGATGTTGTGTATTCCTCCTAGATAGCCACACACAATAAAGAGTTTAGAGTTTTCTGGATAGGCCATCACTGGCATGATGGGAGGGCGCGGTTAGGCACAGCCCACCTTACACCTACATAGACTGTGTCCTGCCTTCACACAAAACATTGCATACCACCTGTAGATAGTCTGGAGCAAAGGGCAGGGAAGGCAGGAATCCTGTACACTTCAAAGGGAAACCTCTCAAAGCTTTTCCCACTTCAAAGGAGGCACCAGGCATAAAGATTGCATTTCAGATACCAACTCTTCAATATACTGTGGACACTATAGAAGCAGGATTGTGTTGCTGCTTTGTTGCCAGAAGGACTGCCACTCTGCTGTCCTGAAACTTTGCTGCTCTGCTGCTTGCTGAGAAGGAAGGCCTGCACCCTTCATCCCAGGCTGAAGTGACTCCAAGGGTCAGCCAGCTAACCTCCTGTTCTGGGCTACTGAGGCATAGCAAGCTTCAGAGGCTCCTTGCAACTGCCCAGCTGACTTGCTGTCTGGGCCTGCAACCAAACCTGCAACTGGACCTTCCTAGGCCCTGCCAGCTTCCACTGAAGTGAGTTCCTGACCCCCAAGTGGTATCCCTAAGGTCCTGGACCCTTGATGTGGCTTTAGCTGAGCTCCCCTGAAGTTTTTGGGCTCTTCACGTTCATGAATAGACCCGTTGGTGCCAAAATCTTGCCACCCACACCCATCACCAATGTGAAGTTTTGATGAACCAACTCTTGGCACTATAGCATTGTCAACTGCGGTGACCGCAAATGCAAAGCTCTAGCCTTAACTGTCCCCAATGCTGACAAGATCTTTGTGCTACAGCAACGACTGTCCATGACGCCCAGCTGGTTCTTTGTGTTACTTTGAGAGACATCCGTGACAGTCTATTTGCTCCCCACAGCCCTTGCCACAAGAATGGAACTCTTGGCACTGGACTGAGAGGGTAATTCTTTTAGCTGGACTAACCTGTCACTGTATCTTACCCACATGCATTGCGGTTTGCCTGAACTTGTAATCTCCTCATGGTCTCACACAACCAGATAGCCTCAAGTGGTGCTTTGGGCTTTTTGGCACTATTTTCACTTAGATCTTTAAAAAAGCTCATAGCTTGGTTCTACTGATTTGATTTTTGTCAATTTCCTGTCAAATTATTTATTATATTTTCCTCTATTTTTCTAAATTGTTTTGAACTTTTCTTGTGTTGTGTTTTCAATTTATTACTATTTGAAGTGCTGCATTAATACTTTACACATTGCCTCTAAGTAAAACCTGACTCCTCTGTGCCAAGCAACAAAAGGATTTAGCACAGGTTAATTTGGAGTTTGCTTGTGACTTAACCTGACAAGAATTGTGGTTGCTGCTCAAGAAGGGGTTCACCCACCTTAACCAGTAATCCAGTTTCTTACACTCATCAGAGTTGCAAAGTCACAGTTGCCTTTGTCTGTCTAATCTACTTTTTTAATACAAAAAACTCTCCCTGAGGCAAACATGCGATGTAGAAATTGAAAGTCAGGAATCCCTGTATCTTAGTTTTTGTCCTTGGCATTACTTTGATGCTAACTGATGTTCAGTAACCTTTAAAAGCAAAGCTATGATAAATTGCACAACCTTACAATGCTAACACTTCAGTATGCCATGTTTTTTTGAAACAACAAATCATGGAATCATCTATAGCAGCCAGCCAATCTAGGTGTTGTAACCGTGGCGTATGTGGGTTTAGTATGGAACAATGAAGAAGGGATTTTATCGTTCCCATTTTATTTACTAAACTCAAAAACATTCCAATGGTAAAAACAGAGGATTTTGATGTCTGCCCATGGTTTTGGCTCCATTCTGCTGAGGGTCAACGATGAACATGCATATACGGTACTAAAGTGACATAACTAAAATGCTAAAATGATGGCCATAGCAGGTATATATTTATTTAAATCTAAGTCCTTGCCAGGGGAGATGATCTGTGTTTTGTACCAAACCCCCCTGTAGTCTTTGGTCACTAGGGGCTAACATGAACATGAGACACCTGCTCTAATAGCATTGATGCCTCCTTTACCCTGAAAGTGTGTCCAAAATGCATTGTCGACCATGTTCAAATGGTGCAGTATGCTGAGATGCAGTGGACTGAGCTGAACAAAACAATATTGATCCACACCATCTTCAGTATATTCATGAGGTGCAGATGAGCATTTTGATAATCCACATGGGTGACAATGTATATATTGAGGTGTCCTCAAGTAAACATATGGTTAAATTGCATGTAAAGATGACCTACCCCAAGCAACACCACCTAGTTGGTTTCCCGCACGTTCCTCAATAACGCCTTAGAGGGTTATGTTGCTATGTGATGTGTACACATCGGTAGAGTCTGACAAACCTGTCCAGATTTGAGTGGCATAGATTGGCATAGAATATATGTAAAAATAAAAAAGCATAAAAATTCTCCTTTTTTCAGTAGAGTCTACACCAGGGAGGTGGATATCCCCAAGGTAATTTCCGTTGTTTTTTGGTGGTCCATGAAGCACCCTCTTTATTGGTGACAAGCGCCAGGAATGTGATGGTCCCCAGGGCCTTAAAAGGCCTAAGGAGGGGAGCCTCATGGCCCCCCTCAAATTATATTTAAATATGAACCCTGGTTAGGTGGTGGTCCCCAGGGTTCAAACTGCCATTAGGAAGGCTGGCCTCATACGCCTTTTCCATTTTTCTTACTTTCCCGTATGTTCCTGGGACCTGGCCCACCTGCCAGCTTAATAAAAATACAAGTGCGGAATCCACCATGTTTTTTTAATAAGAAAATAGCTGAATTCTTGTGAAAAATTTAAATAAATGCTTTTTTTGACTTGATGGGGTCACTAGGGGACCCCAGCACTAGGGCTAAGGAGTCAGTGTATTCCTACCCTGCCCTCTTTTCTTTTTTGTTTTAATTTATTTTTGGGACTCAGCTGAGTCTAAGTCCAAAAAGGCTGCCAACACTTTCTGGATGAACTGTTGGCAGCCAATCAAATATCAGCAGGGGGCATGGGACTGTCAGATCTGTGGAGGCTCTGCGACCCTAGATATACAAATTCATTTTTCCTTTAATAACTCTAAAATTACTCATCGGTTTTACAAAAAAAAACACAAAAAGCATGCTTTCTGGACCAAGAACTAGCTTTCTTGCAAATTTGGTGTAATTATGTCCAGTGGATCAGGCTATAGTCATGTCTAAAAATCCCTATACAATTAGCATGGGAAAGAGTGTTTTGAGACTCCCCTCACTTTTTCGCCCCCCGCTTGTGGAGCACTCTTAAACTTTCAAGACAGCAGCTGAGTTGAGTAGCGTACTAGTTTTGAAACTTTTGTGAAGATTTGCGATTTTTCACATCAACAAAGTTATCTGCAAAACAAAAATGCTTTTCCTATGGAAACTACCTACTGGTGACCACAGTATGCTTTATATATATACATATACACACATAAATAAATATATATATATACATATATGCCAAAAAAAGGCCCTTTCAGGGTTAGAGTGACGCATAAATTATGCAAAAAACAAAGGAGAACTCTGGGAAGTTCCCAAATTTAGGTGGAGAGCAGCTCTAGTAAGGAGCACCCTGCAACACCAGCGACACTCTAGATTTGCTCACCTCAAATGTCTGCTTATCTAGGATCAGCACAGTGCTATCGACGCCGAGCTAGATAATGACAAATTATTTTGCCATTTGTACAGCAAAATCTTTAGGCATAGGATTGACACAGTGGTCAAAAACATTTTTGCTAGATAAGTGGTGGAGCGAGGCTCCAGCCCTTCCCCTGCAGCATGTTAGCGGTGCAGGTGGCGGTGCTTGCGGTGGGGTTTGCGGTGGTGCAGGTGGTGGTGCTGGTCACGGTGCAGGTGCCGGTGCTGCCAGTGGTGGAGGGAAGCTCCAGCCCTTCTCCTGCAGCCTCGGACGGCTGCCCACTGGGGCTGCTGCTGACAGTAGTGGTACTTGCGGCAGCGCAGGTGGCAGTGCTGGCCGTGGTGCAGGTGGTGGTCCTGGCGGTTGTGCTGGTAGCCACCAGGCCTTCACCTGCAGGCACCGACGGCTGAAGTGCCTTGGCTGGTGTTTTGCGTCCCTTCTTGCACTTGGCAGATGGTGGTGTCACCTTGGATTTGGCAGCTGGAGTCTTTGACATGGCCTTGCTGGGTGGTTGCTGCTCCTTCTCCTTGCTGGATGCTATCCCCTTCTTGACCTTGCCAGATGGCGGAGTCTTCTTGGCCTTGGCAGGGGTTAGTGGCAGACTGGCTGGGCTGACAGGTGCCCCCTTAGAGCCTCTGACAGCTGCAGAAACCACAGCGGATGTGGACTTGGTGGCTGAGGTGCTGGGCTGGGTTCTGGCCACCCTGGCCCGAGGTGAAGGATGGGGGGATGGGTAGGGAAGAGGTCAAAGTTGGCTAGGAAAAGCTTCTTAGGGACATTTGGGTGAGAATAGGGTGAAGGTTTGGGAGTGGAAGAAAAGGGAGTTGTTGTAGGAGGTGCCAGTCTGCTGTGTTTGGGTGAAGGGGCATGTGCTGGATGCTGCTGTGAGGTGGATGGCTGTTGGGTGGGTGTGTGCTTGCATTTGTGTACTTTGGGAGGAGGGGTCACAGACACAGTGGGAGAGGACACAAGGGATGTGTGCATGGATGTGGGGGTGGTGACTGCCAGTGAGGGGCGTGTAGTGATAGGTGTGCTGGAGAGGGAGGTAGTGGATGAGGATGTAGTGCATGCAGGTGTGAGTGGCGGCGCAACTGGGAGGGAGGTGGACGAGGAGGAGCAGGGGGACACAGTGGAGGCAGTGGATGTTGGTGTGTCTGTATGGGGAGGGTGGTTGGGTGAGTGCCTGTGAGATGAAGTGTGGTGCTTGTGCTTGCCTGAGTCACTTCTGTGTGTTGATTTTGGTGAATGCTGGTCTGAAGATGTGCTTGGGATAGGCTGGATTTGAAGGGATCGGGACTGGGTAGATGAAGTTGGAGGGGGGAGGCTGGAGACGGGGACAATGGCTGCCATCAATGCGGAGGCCAGAGCCTGAAATGCTCTCTGTTGGGCCACAACGCCAGAGTGAATGCCCTCCGGGTTTGCATTTGTTTGTTGCAAATGCCTCTTGACACCCTGGACGGCATTCAGAATGGTTGACTGCCCAACAGTGAGGGATCTCAGGAGGTCAACAGCCCCCTCACTGAGGTCAGCAGGGCTGACTGGAGCAGGGCCTAAGGTGCCTGGGGCGAAGGAGATGCCCACCCTCCTGGGTAGGCGGGCACGGGAAACATGCTGAGGGGCTGCTGGGAGGGCGGTGCAGGTAGGGAGGGTGGCGGCTGTACCTGTTGTTGGGGTGGGCACAGAGGTCTCCGCCACTGCCAGGGAGCTTCCATCAGAGGAGGAGTCACTGTGTGTAGTGTCCCCTCCTGCCTTCGTCGTGGTGCTCCCCTCGCCCTCTGTCCCACTGGTGCCGTCACCGTCGGTGGATTCCACCTCCAGGCCCATGTGGGATGCAGCTCCCTCCATCGGAGGTGCCACTGTTCCTCCGCCAGATTATGCTAATGCACACAAGGACAGGATGACAAAACAAAAAGGGGGCGAGAGAGACAGAGGATACACTTGGTCAATGCCAGCAACAACACTACAGTTGGCGTACACAACACACAGGGAGCAGCCCTATGCACCAGCCCATGGGGTAGATAGCGTATTGCCATCAGCTGCACATCTGAAAAAAACAGGGCCCTGACCAGTAGTAGATGCCCACTAACACCATTGGGGTTGGAGTGCTTTAGAACCTGCCCAACAAGGGACCTACCCTGCCATGTTCGCACTTGCCTAGGGGCACCCACAGTCCACATCCCCACCCAGGTAAAACCTTAACGTGTGCAAAGTCATGATTCTGAATCCGTACTCACCCCTTTGTGGCTGCTGTGATGCACTCAAGCGCCCATCCAACTCCGGATAGGCCACCGCCAGGATGCGGAACATCAGGGGGTCAGGGTATGATGGGCACACCTTCCTCATTGGAGGCCAGCCCTAGCTGGGCCTCCGCCATCTTCCTTGACCAGTGGCGCAGGTCCTCCCACCGGTTTCGACAGTGGGTGCTCTGCCTGTCAAAGACCCCCAGGGTCCATACCTCCTTGGCGATGGCACGCCAAATACCCTTTTTCTGATGGGAGCAGACCTGCAGGAAAAATACAGCAGAAAAGGGATTAATCATACTATCTGGAGTGTCATACTCATGGCCCACCATATCACTCCCATCCCCTTACGCACATACATTGACCACCATACATGCAGCACGCTGCCCAGGACACCTCAGCCCCGCACTACATGTGGCTTACACACACAGCACTCCATACATTCATGGCCCACGCATCATGCTCACAGTGTATTCACTTGTTTGTCTGGAGGATCATATAGTAAAGTGTACTGCGGTAGGACCCCATCCACCAGTCTCTCCAACTCCTCCAAAGTGAAGGCAGGGGCCCTTTCGCCAGACACATGAGCCATTGTCTCTTCCAGATACGGGTCACAGCAGCACTTGCAGTGTAGGTCGTCTCCTGTTGAGGGTCAGGTAGCAAGTGAGTGAATAGATAGAAAATGACGGTCATGACCCCAGCGGTGCGTACCGTCTCCGCCGTCGTACATCGCCATTAGCTCCTGGAACCCAAAGGGCCTAATGTTAACCAATGCGAAGTTGTACAGCGGTCATCAACCGCCGACTGCTACGCCGCACAACGCCGGCAGAATTACCTCATTTCCACTTGTCCCTCCTTACAGGTCAGGCAGCCGCCATTTCAGGGTGGCACAGGCCATGGCACCTAACTGCGTCACAGCAGACATTGGCACATCTTCTGACTCTCGGATTCACATACTGGTTCTGTAAAGGAAAAGATGCATCATTATTTCAATAGATGTGTGAATATGACCCTCTGCTCACCGTTTTCCTCCCTTAACTTCAATCTCTGAGGATGAATATGAGATGGAGACATCCTCCAGTGTACAGTCCCCTGGTGGACCTGGCGACAATGGAGGACAAAAAAAACAAAAGTACACAGTTCCAGCCAATAGACTAGTACACATCTAAACAGTAAGTAATAGAGTCTATGAGTCTGCTCTTATTAGAACAGCTTTTTTGGGGGGACGCGGTGCAGGGGTAGGTTATCCACCCGGTGGCCACACAAGCGGGTTGACTATACAAGCCTGGACCACTGATGCTTATCGCTATCCCGATGGGGCCCATCCTTTAATACAAGGAGGGTTTTTGTGGTACGAAGAAATCCCGTATTGGGTTATAACATGTGGATTAGGTAAGTTTTTTGGTCCTGATGAATCGCACCGATCTTAACAGACATTTGTTGCGAGAAACATGTTGACCCCGATGATAGAAGTATGGTTAGTTCTGTACTCTAACTCTCCACATTCCCCTAATTCAGGGACTGACAGTTTTTTTGTTTCTGAGGGTGGACTAGACATTACTTCTAATCCTTACCCACACTCTGTTTTTAATCATGACAGGGGTCTGGGTTTATTAAATACGATATTTCCAGACCTCTAGCCATTTTTATTTTCAGATACCCATATACCAATCCCACATACTAGCACTCAGCTACCGGCATTCTTTACACTCAAAACATCTCCGGCAAAGAGCCCCCACGAGGGGCCCGTCAGGCATTGCAGTGCAGGCCTGACGAGGAGCAAAAGCCTGATGATGAAGCATGTCACCATTTGGTGAGTGAGAGCTCTTGTTCTAATAAGAACCGACTCGTAGACTCTATTACTTACTGTTTACATTTGTACTAGTCTATTGGCTGGAACTGTGTACTTTTGATTTTTTGGTATTATGATTGGAGTACCGTACACAGGACCAACTTTTCTCTAAACACTCCCGACATATTAGCCCTTCTTTGTTTGTTTTCGACAATGGAGGACAAACACATTATCCTCACCTACAATCTTGATAGGACCACAATCCAAGGACTGTGTGCCCAACTGGAGCCAGACCTGATTTCAGCTATCCGCCACCCCACAGGTATCCCCCTCTAGTGCAGGTCCTGTCAGTGCTCCATTTCCTGGTAAGTGGTTCCTTCCAAGCGACAGTGGCCTTGGCATCAGGGATGTCACAGCCTATGCTCTCCAACGTGTTGACCAGAGTGTTGTCTGCCCTGCTGAAACACATGCACAGCTACATCGTATTCCCACAGGTGGAGGATTTGGCAACAGTGAAAGCTCACTTCTATGCCCTGGGACATATCCCCAACATCATTGGTGCCATTGATGGTACCACATGTAGCATTTGGGCCCCCCGGAGGAATTAACAAGTGTTCAGGAATAGGAAAAGCTATCACTCTCTGAATGTGCAGATGGTGTGTTTGGCGGACCAGTACATCTCCCATGTGAATGCCATATATCCTGGCTCTGTGCATGATGCCTTCATCTTGAGGAATAGCAGCATTCCATATGTGATGTCTCAACTGCAGAGGCACAGGGTGTGGCTAATAGGAGAGCCCATGGTCCCCACCCAGTTGATGTAGGTATATGGGTGTGGGGTTGTCCCTAAGAGTGAGTGTATGTCTAACAGGTTTCCCTCAAATATTTGCAGGTGACTCTGGTTACCCCAACCTCTCATGGCTACTGACCCCAGTGAGGAATCCCAGGACAAGGGAAGAGGAACGTTACAATGAGGCACATGGGCGAACAAGGAGGATCATTGAAATAATCATTGGCCTCATAAAGGCCAGGTTCCGGTGCCTCCATCTGACAGGTGGATCCCTGTACTACTCACCCAAGAAGGTGTGCCAGATCATCGTTGCGTGTTGCATGTTGCACAACCTGGCCTTGAGACGCCAGGTGCCTTTTCTGCAGGAAGATGAGCCTGGAGATGGTCTTGTGGCAGCGGTGGAGCCTGTGGACAGTGAGGAAGAGGAGGCAGAGGAAGAAGATGTGGACAAAAGAAGATCACTCATACAACAGTATTCCCAGTGACACACAGGTAAGACATTGTAACTTTACTTTCCATTGCAGTTTTGTGTTTGACTTTGAACATGGCATCCTGATTTCCCTATTTCTATGGACACTTACTGTACCCTTTGTACCCTTTGGCGTCTCTATTTTCAGATCTCTGTGCCCCACTCTGGCTCCTGGTGTGTTTACTGCTGCCCATTACAGGTTATACCTATGTTTATATTACATCCTGTCTACTAGTGCCAGCGGAGGTTGAGGGTTGTTCATCAGTGTGGCTAGTGTCAGGGGCCTGTTGGTGTCCCACTGCCTCCATCATGGTGTTGGCCATGTCAGCCAGCACCCCTGCAATGGTGACCAGGATGGTGTGGATGTGTTTGAGGTCTTCCCCGATCCCCAGGTACTGTCCCTCCTGCATCGGCTGGGTCTCCTGCAACTTGTCCAGTATCTGGCCCAATGTCTCCTGGGAATTTTGGTATGCTCCCAGGATCGCTGCAAGTGCCTCGTGGAGAGTAGCTTCCATGGGCCTGTCCTCCCTCTGTCACACAGCAGTCCTCCCAGTGTCCCTGTTGTCTTGTGCCTCTATTCCCTGAACTGTGTGCCCACTGCCACTGACCCCAGGTCCCTGATCGTCCTGTGTTTGTGGGGTTACCTGGGGTACCTGTAGTGGTGAACACACTGCTGATGGACAGTGGTATGGGCCTGCTGGGTGGGTGCTCTGCTGGTGTTTCCTGCGGGGGAGGCTCTGTGGTGGTAAGGGATTGTGGTAGGGTAACCAACTGTCCAGAGGTCCCTGGATGGGCCACGTTGGTCATTGTGATCCAAGTGTGCAGTGCTGCTGTCATCACTGTGGGCTTCTTCAGGGGGGTGACTGGATGTGTCTGGCACCTCCTCTCCCATGACGTTGAGTAGGGGTCCTGTGGGGATGTAAATCTAGTGTTATTGTATCTGCGTGTGCCATCTTGTGCATGGGTGTGTTTCACTGTATGGTTCTGATTACCCTTTCAGCTTTGCCTGTTGTAAGTGGTGAATTTGTGGCATAGGTGATTCTCTCTAATGTATATTCTTTAGTGATGGGTGTCCATGCAGGTCTGTGATGGGTGTCCATGCATTGGCGTGGCATGCAGGGCTTGGTTTTGTGATGGGTGGTTTGTGATGGTGGGTATATTTTAGGTGGTGGAGTGATGGGGGTGAGGGTAGGAGTTTGTGATGGCGTGCAGGTAGGGTGGGGGATATAGTAGTAAAGATTTGACTTACCAGAGTCCAGTCCTCCTGCTAATCCAGCGAGGCCCTCAGGATGCATTATTGCCAAGACTTGCTCCTTTGATTATTGTTAGTTGTGGCGGTGGGGGTCCACTGCCAGTCCTCTGTGCAGCTACCTGGTGTCTTGCAACCACGAAACGCACCTTCCCTCCGTAGGTCGTTCCACCTGTTCCTGATGTCATCCCTTGTTCTGGGGTGCTGGCTGTCCCATGGCGTTAACCCTGTCCACGACTCTCCGCCATAGCTCCATCTTCCTTGCAATGGACATCTGCTGTACCTGTGATCCGAATAGCTGTGGCTCTACCTGGATGATTTCCACCACCATGGCCCTTAGCTCCTCCTCTGAAAACCTGGGGTGTGTTTGGGGTGCCATAGATGTGGTGTGAGTGGTATGTATGAGGGTGTATGGGGTGATGTGTTGGGGGTGTGCTGTGAGGTGCGAGGATGGTGTATGGGTGATGGTGTTATGTGGCTCAGATTCAGTGGGTGCTCCTGGCTTGTCTCTCTTTGTTAGCGATCTTTTTTTTCATTGAAAGGGTTCTGGTTAATGTGGGTGTGTGTTTTATATTGGATTGGGTGTGTGCGTGTGGTGTGTGTATGTGTGTCAGGTGTGTGTATTTTGAATTGTCCAATGTGGTGTAGTTTTGTTAGTGAGTGGGTATTTTGAGCGCAGTAGTGTGTACCGCCAATGGTTTACCACAGTTGAAAGACCGCCGTAGTGATTCATCGGTCATGATGCTGTAGGTGTATTTCTGTTGGCAAAACAGTGTGGATTTTGGTACCACCAGTTTATCACTGACCTTTTGGTTGGCAGACTTGTGTGGGTGTCTGTATAGTGGCGGATTTCTCTGTGTGGGTCATAATACCCGTGGCGGTATACCGCCATGGTCACGGTATGTTGGCAGCCGTCAGCACGGCGGTAGGCGGAATTTATTGCCAATGTTGTAATGAGGGCCATAGTCCTCTAATAGAATATCTCAAAAGAAGAGAGTCAGAATTTCAGTAGAATATCTCAGCAGTAAGTTTAGAAAGAATAAAGTTGATCTCAAAAGGAAATCAAGACACAAAAGCAAAGAGAATGAGACAAAATGTATCAGAGTCAGAGTACTCCATCGGGAGAACTGAGTAGAGCCAAGCTGAATAAGTCAAGAGAGCCAAGAATAGAGAGTGTAGAAATCAAGGCAGTCCTCCTGTCCTCCCTAGCTTAGTCTAGGAATACGTTTTTATACACAATACAACAATATAACACATTACAGGTCTTCTGGTTTCAGCTAATCAAAATTGACAGCTTCCTTTGATATTGCAAGTTTTAACAAAGATACATTTATCCATTATCTAAAGCAGTATGAAATATCCCAGTTTATTTTCACCATTTGTTTGTCTATAAGGCAAAACCAGTTAAGGAAAATACAACACAATTTGAGATGATCTCACTCCCGTTCTCTGTTTTTGATGTATTAGCACAATTCATGTAATGCATTCTTCAATACTATCATAACCCTGAATTTTACTTTGTATCTCAACTAAATTCTCAAGGTGATTCAGGTAATTCTTTATTCCAGTCAAGCAGATTTTGGAATATTTTGCACTTGGCTCACATAGTATGTCCATTCAGGTGCTGGATATCTTTGACAAGGTACTCCGGCTATTTTGGATTGTCTAAGTGTTTTTTGCCCTTCTTCAGTGTCACTTATACCATTTGATTCCGTCCCTTCATCAATTGTCGGTGAAATGGATCTAACTGACACTTGATTTAAGCTTCATCCGATTGTAGGTCTTTGGTATTGTGGAAGTGTTTTTTTGGTCCTGATTCAGAACTTGGTCCTCCTCCTGGATCGTCTTGTTGTTCTGAAGGTGTTTCAACTGTCATTTCAGCTTGAGTTCTTGTTCCTCTGCTTTCTATGCCAAGAGATGCTATGCCACTCCGTGAAATATCCAAGAATTGGATATCTTCACCTGTCTGGAGATCTTATCCCCTTTCATCTTGCTGGCTTTGATCATCAACTCAAGTGGTTTGTACAACTTGTGGTGGTACATTCACCAATGTTCGCGGTACTGGCTCATAGAACACTATTTCTTCGTAAGGATCTCTTGTCCTCTGCATATGTGAATCATGCACTCATTTTGGTACTTCAGCACACTTGACAGCTGTGTTCCTGATCAGGATTACACAGTGGGACATTTTCATCTTGGCTCCAGACAGGACTTTCTCACATGTTTCTTGACAAGAACCCAGTTGCTTGGCCTGAGGTCATGGCACTGCTCTTGATGTGGATTTGCATTGACAACTTCAACCTGTTGAGAGACAGAACACACCACATCAGCTAATGTTTTGCAGTAATTTTGTAGCATGTAATCTGTTATGTTTACAAGTGCATTCACAGGGACAGCAGGAAATCTCATTGCCCTCCCCATAAAAATCTCATCTGGGGATAAACCTGTCTCTCTGTGAGGTGTATTTCATGGACTCATTAGCGCCAAAAATATAGCATTAGGCCATTTGAATGAACTGGAAGCACAGACTGCTGCTGATTAGGATTTAATGGCTCGGTTGATCTGCAATTTAAAGATTCCAGAAGCAGTGTAGCTTCTGTTCTACTTGCACTGTTGCGCACAACTTTTTAATGATCTCACTGCTGAGGTTAGTTCTCGATCTCACTCCAGAGAAACTGGTATGCCATACTTTGGGACCAACTCCCACAACAGCAGTTTAGCAACAGTGAGACTGTCATTCCCTCTTGTGGGCTAGGCTTCCACCAAACCTAGAGAAAATGGGTACTGTATTCAGGACATAGCTCACCCCATTACAAACAGACATTTTGATGAAATCTATCTGCGTTTTGTTGAAGGGACCGCCTGAGCTCCCTACTTGACTCATTGTGACTGGTGTTCATTTCCCTACATTAATTTGCTGACAGGTTACACATCAAGAACATAATTCTTCAGCATGGGCTCTAAATCTACTATTTAAAAAATTCTGTTTGAATGACCTGACCATAGCTTCTTTGCCTAAATGTGTAGGTCCATTGTAATGTCTTGTCTTTGGGGACAGTAAACTTTCTGATATCACTGGTCTTCCATCACATGAACCACAAATGTCATTTTCATCCTCTCCACATCCTGCTCTAATTCAACTCTGCTGTTCTGCATCACAAACACGTTCCTGTCTGCTATTGGCCTCAGCATGGAAAATACAGTATCCTCTTGAGATCCAGCTGTGAATGTTAAACATACAAGCCATAATTGCACAAGAGCATGCAGCTTCATCTGCATATCTGTTGCCAACAGTGACAAAACCATTGTCACTCCTGTGTACTACACATTTAACCACTGCAATTTCTGTTGAGAACTTCAAGGCTTTTAGAAATCACCACACTCGCTCCCCATTCCTGATTGGCGATCCTGATTAGGTCATGAAACCTCTCTGTGACCATAACTGATAAAGGCATGGACCACAATAAAGCTATGTTTACTATCTGTAAACATAAACACTCTCATTTGGACTGTCAATTTGCAAGCTCTATTGAGAGCAACCAATTCTGCAACTTGTGCTGAAGCTTCCACTATTTCTTAGATGGAACAAACAGCACAAGTTGCTCTCAGGGAATCTTAATTTCTCTTAAACATGAGTCAGCCACAAAAAAGACATAATCAAGACTTATTAACGACTCATCTTTTATATCAGGTCTTGGCTGGGTATATAAATCTGTGACATCAAGACAGTCATGATAAAAATTATCTGATGCCTCATTTTCAGGCAGAGGCATGAGGGTGCTTGCATTTAAAATCTGGCAACATTTCAGAGTGAGATTTTCAGCAGAATGTATCTTCTACTTGTACTTAGTCAACCTTGTACTGGCCATACGCTTTGTTTTTGTTCTGGTAAGTAAGACCTTGACGCAGTGATGGACCATAACAGCTAAAGGTTGACATATCACTGTACTTTCACATCTCTCAAGACTAGTGCTCACCGTAGCTACCACTTTAAGACAACCAGGCAATGCAGCTGCCACAGGATCAACAGTAACTGAGAAGCATGACATGGGCCTTCGGGTTTCACCCTGTGTCTGTTTAAGCACTGAGAGAGCACAGCTCTCCCTCTCACGGCTAAATAATATAAATGTCTTTGAATAATCAGGCATTCCTGGTGTAGAGACTGCTCTAGGCAAACTTTCATACCTTTGTTATCCCATGGAATCAGATCAGGTACATCCCTGAGTCTCAGCCTCGGAAAGGCTTTGCCACCAATGAAAACTTGGGTTTTGTTCACAAAAACATTGAAGGCCTGATTCACAAAGGTAAAGTTAGACCTTTGGTAACCTGTAGTTATCCCTCTGGTACCTTTGCACAAGGTAGTCAGTCTTTAACCCTTGACAGCCATCCTTCTGAGACTTTCATGGGTCCAGAGGTGTACTGAAGAGTTTGTACTGGGGGTCCAGTATTTATATCTGGTACCTACTTTGAAGCAGAAGGTTTCCACCCCCAGAAGTGACTTAGAAATTACCTGTCTCCATTGCCTGGCCTAGCTTTCCAGGAGGACAACATACATTTGTCAAGCCTTTTGCGAGTGGGCTCAGGCCGAGCCCTTGTGATGTGTAAATGTGGTAGGTGACAGCTCCTCCCCCTCAACAAGCCAGAGATGGCCCATCCTGTAAGCACCTTTTATCCTTTGTCTCACTGTCTAGGAACAATACATAAGTACCAACTGACACCTACATCTAGTCATATGAACTCGGATACAGGCAGTAACCACCAATGGTTAAGATGAGAAAATGTCAACTTTCTGAAAGTGGCATTTTCAGAATTGTGACATTAAATTCAACTTACCAATAAAGAGGGTTTCAAATGACAGTTCCTTGGATACCAAACTCATCATTCCAACTTGCTCCTAATTGAAAGTTATCACTTATGAAATGTAATAGGTTAACCCAATATTATCCTGTGGGAGAGGTAGGCCTCACAGTGGTGAAAAAACAAATGTAGGAGTTTTTTTGTACTACCAGGACATGTAAAACTTAAAGGTACATGTGCAAATTTTTTTAAATATACTTCACCCTGCTCTCTTGGCTGTTTAGGGCCTACTCCAGGGGAGACTTGTATGTAATAAAAAGGGAGGTTTGGGCATGAAAAGCGGTTTATCCTGTCAGGTTAGAATCAATCAATCAATCAATCAATCAGTGATTTCTAAAGTGTGGCTAATCACCTGTAGGGTCTCAAGGTGCTGTTTGTTGTTGTGCTGCTCAGTCGAAGAACGAGGTCTTAAGGTCCTTCCTGAACTGCTTGAGTGGTACGGTCTTCCTGAGTTTGAGAGGTAGCGTGTTCCATGTCCAGGCTGCGAGGTCGGAGAAGGATCTTCCGCCTGCTGTGCTTCTCCAGATCTTGGGAATGGCTGTGAGGGCGAGCTGGGAAGAACAGAGTTGTCTGTTGGGTACGTAGAAGGCGAGCCATGATTGAGGTATGCCGGTCCTATGTTGTGTAGTGCTTTGTAGGTGTGGATCAAGAGTATGTTTGTGATGAGCTTGTTGACTGGGAGCCAGTGTAAGTCTCTGAGGTGGGAGGAGATGTGGCTATGTCAGGGGATGCTTAGGATGAATCTGGCTGCTGCATTCTAGATTCTTTTTAGTCTTGATTGTAGTTTCTTGGTGATGCCGGCATTGAGTGCATTGCCGTAGTCCAGTTTGCTAGTGACGAGTGCGTGGGTGACTGTCTTTGGCAGTTTAAAACACAACCCAGGCTGCAGTGGAGGCCCTAAAACATGTTTAAAGAGCTCTATGTATGTTGCTGGCCCATTAGTAACATTTCATTTACTGACCTTGCAGTACTAGTTTACTAGGGTCTTTGAAGTAAATTAAATATGCCAATTAGGTGTAAGCCAATTTTGCCATGTTTAAAGAAGAGAGCTAAAATATTCTATCACTTGTTGGCAGTCGTAAAGTGTGCAGAGTCCTAAAGACAGCAAAAACGAAGTCAGCAAAAACAGAAGTCTGGGAGGAAAAATGATGGGAGAAAACCACACCAAGGATGTCAGGTCTATAAACCTCCCTCACACAATACAAAAAGCACATTACACAAACAGAGACCACGCTCAACCAATGGCAACACAGCTAAGCCTGGGTAAAATTGAAATCGTGCAGGAGCAATCGGGGTAATTTCAATAGTTTCATGATACTCATTGACAGAAATATACACAACATTACTTGTTCACGCCAACTCGGGTAATCTGGAATTATTTGGAGCAAACATTCCTACCGCAAGAGCATGAGTACAAAGCATGGGTGGTTGCTGACTGCTGCTGTTTGTGCTCTGTCGCAATTAGTACTATTTTCAAAGTGCAGAATGCATTCTCAGATCCATTTTGGATGCAAGCATTCATTTTGCGCTAACAAAATAGTGCTAAATGCAGGGCTATGCTACAGAAACTTATACGAGTTATGGCAACCTCCATGAATGGATGGGTGAAAGGGTGATTGAAAGAGGGGGTGGATAGTGTGGGTACTTAATGGATGGATAAAGTATTGTGAATTTGGGTGGAGGACTGGATGAGGTAAAGTAAAGCTTAAATCATGGTGGCTATGGGTGTATATAGGGGAAGTATTAAAGGACAATTGAATAATTGCTTGGATGAATAAAGAAGGGAGCTCTTCTTCTGTAGAGAGGTCAGTGATGCCCCTCTATTCTTCTATATCACAAGCTCTACCTACCAGCCTACTCCATCTGCCTTATTCTGCAGTACAGTAAGTCAAGTTTCTTTCCTTTTCTTACTGCCCAGTAATCAATTTGTTGGAAAGAATTTTTGATGGTGGGTGAGACCAGTGAGTAAAGTGGGACTAATAAATGCCTGATTTGATTTCATATTTGGAGTAGAGGATACTCTGTGCTGAATGTGCCAAATACAGTCTATATAGCCCATTCCCCTACTTGCCGCAGACAGGATAAATATATCTGCATTACATATATTACATGTGTGACATATTTTATTTACTCATCTGCCTCTTTGGGGTCAGGGTAGAAACTAAAGTAAGTGAAAGGCATGTGAGGAAGAGCAGGGCCATTGGAATTAAAGATGGATAATTGTCAGCTACAGCTGCCCGTGCTGCAGACAGTAGCAAAATACTTGAAGCTCTGGCTAGCATGCCTCCAATTATTTGGCAGAACTTGTACACTATAGTGCATAATACCTTACTCATCATAATGAGAGGTAATTTATTTTTATTTTTCCACCGAAGGTGTCTGTTTAGTTACTGGGGAAAAGCCTTCAAAAGGAAAAAAATGAAATGATTGTTCTTTTAATCTGGTCTTATTCTGCCTTACTTCTTTCCTACCAACAGCTAGTGCTTCTTATGTGAGGCATGTGAAGTTAAACAAATAGATTTTTTGCCCTGGGACTCTCCTAATCATAAATAATCACATCAAGTCCCAACATCCCTATGGGATCAGCAATGTAGTGCTACTGTGTCACCCACTATTTCTGCCCCAGGACTACAACCAACCAGGCAGGTGATAGCGGCCTGTCTGCCACAGCAGAGGCTTGTGAACATTCAGGCCGAATATCGGTGCCTGGTGATCCTGGAGGAGGAAGAGGCTGAAAAAGTTTCCTCAGAACCAGGATCAAGCAACGCAACATGCCAGCCCTGAGCATCCCAGCCAGTACATTGCCATCACCGCCGCCATTACTCAGGCTCCCTGATTGCACCTGTTACTGCACCCTCCTGCTTCATTAGAGCATTGCTGTGATGCATACTGCAGCGGATGGACCACATGGAGAGCCTGCTTGCCAGCCCCGAGCAGAATCTCGACCAGCTCCAGACCCATATTGACAGTGCCATTTTTTTTAATTTTTTTTTGGTGGGAGGGACTTGTGGCTGGAGAGGGTGGGAAGGGATTTGGGCTGAAGTTCAGACTTTTTGGGGATGGGGTTGTTTGTTCAGGGAGAGGGGTGGGACTGTTTTGGGTGGAGAGGGAGGGTTTTCTATTTGTAAATAATAAAGGGGGTATTTTTTTACTTCATTTGTGTCTCAAATGTTTATTTTGGTGTTTTAGACTTTTAGTCTGTACTGCTGTCTTTTAGTGTAGCCTATCATTTTTCATATGCTCAAAAATTTATATGTAACTTACTTAGATCATTGCCCGCTACAACTATTATTAACCACTAGGGGATGATTGACCTTGTCCATTTTGCCTACAAAAATCCAGTACACACAGACAACACCTTCTTCAGTAGGAGTTAATTACTAACTAAACAAGTACACTTTAATCCATAGTTTGTCTTTTATCTGAATAGATGAAGTAAGGGAGTCTTTTTACTGCAGGGAATTTCCCAAGGTGGCATCTTAGGAGGGTAGTAGGTAGGCAGTAGTAGTAGCAGGCTGGCATGCTAACAGGGAAGACAGAACTTCAAAGAAGGTGACACTCTCCCCTAAGCAAACTCCAACTACATGATTAATAAAAGGGTTATCCATCACTCTGAACTTGTTTGAAAGAAAACAAAGAGTTGGTGGGTCATCATCATATTATCATAACTTTAGGAAGACTGAGACCAGACTACCACAATGTCAGTATTTGACACACAGTAAAGAAGACTTGATCTGATATTAAAATCTAGCAATATCAATTTCATCTGAGCAATGGTGGGGAGCTATAGTATAAAACTAAACTTAAGAAATGAAATCATTGAGTTAGGAGAAGTGGGCACAGACTCAAGAGATTTTGGAACAGGTTAAGCATTTACGGAACACACATACAAGACATGAATGAAGATGTTGATGGTGCCAGAGTGGAATATTGCTCCGGTAATAGAAGGTAGAAGGTCAGGCTGTGAGTTGGTGTTGCTTCCACCATATCCACCTCTGCACGTGTGTGATTCATTTATGGTATCAAATTAGGTCACACCTCAATAAATCACACAGCCCAGAGGAAGAGGGTTAGGGGCTCAATGAATGCATGGTAAAGGGGATATAGGGAAATGTGCGACAAAGACAAACAATACAGAAAAGAACCCAAGACAATATTTGCTGGGGCGCTGAGCAGCATACCATCATCAATCTGTTGTGGAAGAAAACCAAGGGATAAGTTAGTATGATACATTGGAATCAGTCCTTCTGCCCCGCAGGGACACAGATAGTATACCCTAAGTATTATGTTTTGTAGTTTTGAAATATGGAAGATTGAATGTAACCCACCCATTTCTAAAAATTATGATTGTTAAAAGGAAAATGATACTGTATTGCCAAATTGGGTGATGCATCTCTATTCTTCTTGGAATGTCTATCACTCTGGTGCCTGTCTGAACCTGACTGGTAGGTAAGCTAGAGTCTTGAGCTTTCCACGTTTTTTTCATGCAGAAGAGGACTAGGAGAAGGCCTGCGTATTGAAAAAAACATAAGCTATATTATAGAGTAAAGAAAAAGGACAAAAGAAAGCAAGGGAAGCTTCACAAGAATTCAGGAGTTTACCAAGAATACTCAGAGGCAGAGCAAGAACAAAAGAGGAGTTTCACGTGTGAGCTAGCAATGCAGCAAACACATACTTAGCATAATTTCCAAATTACAGCACCTGTCTCCAATTCACAGAGCTGAGTGAGTACTAGTCCCCAGATTCCTTGCCATCATCATAGGTTCTCTTTGAAGATAAAAACGTTCTCCTTTCTAGCTGTTGAGTTACTCCCACCCTGGGCCCTTCCATCTTCCTCCAGATTCTGTGTAACTTCGTCCTAGTGCCAAACCAAGCATGGTAGACCTGTGAAGTGCACTGCTGTTGAAGAAAAAATAGAGAAACAGAACTGGAGTATTTGTGTAGATTTGTGTTTGGTAACTAAAGTGGCTGATTTATTATGAGTAACCAGAAAAGAGGACTAGACCCTGCCGATAGATATCACTGCTTTTGAAAGGCCATTCACTTTCAGAAAAAGATGATCACCCATCAACCCCCAAACATTGTTAATCATCAGTAACAAGTTTACAAAATATTGAACTCCCTCCCTCACTGTCAGCCACCACATACACCAGTCATCTCTCACAAATTTACAATCACAATAATTCAATATATCACCACTCATTGGTGCAATAGTTACTTAGTTACCTCTTCCAATCCAAGCACGGTAGTTGAACAAAATACCTCCTCTTTGATGGTATCCACACTTTCAAATTAGGCATTGGCACTGGCAGTCTTTTAATCAATGATCTTTTAGCGCAGCCCTTGTAGGTGATGTTAATATAGAATAGGCAAATGTATGTCATAGAGGCAGACACCATCTCCAGTGCCCTGAAGGGTACGTGGGGTCTTCTTCACTGCACATGGGTCCAACTACAGTCCGAGCTTGTATGTGACTGTAAAATCAATGGTGGAGCAGCATAAATCAGACACAAACATAATGGTGCACTAGCATATTTTGCTTTTTTTTTGCAGAGAGAGAAAGAGAAAAAGAAGCTGAATGAGAAATAATTGAAAGATTCTATGGTGGCATTTGCATATTCAATCTGGGAAGTAGATTTCATCCTCAAACGTTTGTGATTCTCCCAAAAGTTGGTCAGCTAACATGCGTGATTTTAACTAATCATCCTCTTCCTCCTCCTGTGGTTCAAGAATGGTGTAATCAGGTGGTATTAAATGCTGGTTCATTTTGATTATGGTCATTCACTCCACATTTTGAAGCAAGAGGCCAGTCCCTCTCACTATAACAACTGCACCAGCTGCACTAAAAACATGTTTAGCAAACATGCTGGCTTCACGACATGCCAGAAACTTTATTGCCAGCCTGCTGACCTCTGGTCATTGGCTCATCTTCCCATACCAATACACCAATGGGTTTTGATCCACATACACCTCTTTCAGGTCATTCAGATACTCCTGGAACATCCTCTGAATGGTCATTGGTGCTGCCACCCTCTCAACTGCTTTTTCCTTCGCCTCTGCACTGAACTTAAGACCTGACACTTGAAACCAAGCCAATGCAGAGATTGTGTTTGATTTTTCTGTTGCTGTTGTGGCTGGTTTTCTTTTTGGGAGGGTTGGCTGATGTGAGGCAAGACTGCCTTCTCTGGAAGTTGAAGGTGGCACCCCAGAACGGTGGAGTGGAACTCTAACTTCCACCCATTCTTCTTCCAATTCTCCTGCTTGCTCAACAACCCACCTCTTGTATTGTGAAACATTCCCTTCAGAAAAAGGAATGATAGCGTAAAGAAGATTTAGTAGCGTGGATCAAGTAGGCTGGCACAGATGTACCCTTTGGACAAGATGATGTAATTTTGCAGCCTTGCATTACAAGTCAAGCCATAGCTTAGGCCAATAACCAAGGCATGTGCTTCTGGGTTTTCGTTCGCACCTCCAAATGTGAACCTTTCGACACATTCTTTAGCTGCACCTGTAGCAGATGCAATAACAGGATAGCTTGTCCCATTGTACTGTGCTCATTGCTAACTTCCCATGTGAAAACCTCAAAAAGGAGCTGCATCTGTGTGAGGCATTTGACTAGGCCCCATTTGTCTGCAAACGTGGTCATAGCTTTCCCAATTGCATCCCTTCCTCTTTAAATGACATATGCATTGATCTGTTTGTACTGTTCAAACAAACGTTACAGCATATAATAGGCTGAGTTCCAACTTGTTGGCTCCTCCCGTATCAGGGCTTTAACTGCTACTCTGTTATGATGCTGAATAATCCGGAACAGTTTCCAGGGTTTAAAAGAATGGCTGAAATGAGTGCAGGTGGTCAGTATGTTGGTGAATATGTCTTCTTTATTAAGAAAGTCTTGCACAACCAGGTTGATGCAGTGCGCCAAACACAGAACCCTGAACTAGCCGCCATCTGCCATGGCCTTCACTATGTTACTGCCAAGGTTCGTGGCAACAAATCCAACTCAAAGACCTCTCGGTTGCAGCCATTCAGACACCTTGCTATTAAATTACTCAAAGATGTTTGCAGCTTTGTGTGATTTCTCCATGGCAAACATGGCTACTGTTGCATGCTACCGAAAGCTCTTAAAAATTTCTTCAGGGCGAAGACCTGTAGATAGCTTTTGCTTTACCCCCAGAAAAGAGAAACAGTGTGCAGCGACTGTCATCAGGTAGATAGTGTCGACAACACTTTGCTGCAAAGCTTTCCAAACAATTTCATGTTTCAGCATATCATGTTGCACCGCTGAAATGGCAACTCTGGCAAAATAGGTCCAGCTTGGAACCTTGGGTGGTTGCGGTCGTAGGGCCCCAACTGCCTAAGCATGCCCATAATTGTAGCTTGGATTTTTCTTTTGCAGGGCCACTGATGCAGGTGACTTTTCAGATGTAGGTGGTGGTAGACTCAATGCATGTCATGGTGCAGTCATCATATGCTGTGGTGTCTTTATCTGACTCTGAGTCTGCTGTGCCATTTTGAGGACGCTGAGGCGGTGATCCTGGCACACTGCTGGGGACAAGGCTGTTTTGAATGGGGATGTCACCCTCTTCTTCCTCACCTTCCACTGTGATGTGATCAGTTGTAGCTGATGTTTCCTGCGTTTCCTCACCTTCACTACCGCAACCAGGTTGAGCCATTTTTTGAGGTGTTTCTCCCACCGGATTGTGTGATTTTTTTTCATAAGGGTTGTCTGGCCTCCAGTATCATAATGTGAACCAGGCTTACCTTGACGAACACACATGTGGCAAAGGGAGCATATGGCAATGTTCCCCTCCTGTTTGCTAATCAGAAGAAAGTCCCAAACTGGGGAGGAGTACTTTCTTATTGGCCCACTGCCAATGCCTGAAGAAGAACTTGATGACTCTGCTGGGGCCTTACAAATATGGGAGGTGGCTGTGCTGCCTGTGCCACATCTCTCAGAGCAGGTTGGATAGTAATGTCGGACTTATCTGTGCCAGCTTCCACAATGTCTGGCTCATCATCATCATTGTCCTAATCATCAACTCTTCCATGATTCTAAGGCTTTCTGCAACTTTTCTTTTACCTTGCCTCTTCTGGCTTCTCCCAGAATCTGCCGGGGTCCATGTCCCTGTCATCGTCATCAGAAGTGGTGCTTGGAGAAGATGGTGGAGTAGTATTCTTCCTTTTTCTTGCTGGAGATCTGGGAGCCATTGATTCTAAAAGAAGAGGTTCTGGCTCAGCAGGAAGCTTGACCTCCATTTCTGCTCCAACTTTGGGAAGATCTGGCTGTGGCTGCTGTCCATTTTGCTCAGTTTCCTGAAATGATTGGGTACTACTTTGCTAGGGGGACAGATCCAATTCAACATCACTGCTTGTTGGCCTCGCCATGATTGCTGTGGCTGACTCACTGACAGAAATGGGCTTGGGTTGGGGTGGTGCTGTTGACGCAGGAGTGCTGCTCCCAGGTTCCTCCCTGGAAGCTGGGGTGGCATGCACACATCTCCTGAAAAAGGTTGTGCATAGCATGCCACTGGCTGAAAACTGCTCCTTCTCACTGGCCCCTTTCTAGGGAGCAACTTTCTTTGGGGCCATCTTAAGCTTAAAGGTTGGCAGTGGCACTAAGATGCACAAATGAAAGACTTTGGTGCCTGTGGACTGAAGTAACTGTAAGGCCTTCTCTTTGGCAGTACTGAGGGTGATGTGGGGTCTCTTTTCTTGTGCACCTAAAAACAACCAAGCAGTTAGTAAAATGTGGCATTGTTGCAGGTTCAAAATAATACAGAGAAATGCAATCTTATTGCAGGGGTTACTTATCTAAAATACTTATTTAATGAAACATTGTGAAGCCAAACCACACCATCACACCATACAAAAATTACATTTCAAATCAGACAGCACAACAGCAGGTCTAGCTTGTTGCTTTATCTCCATCTGTTTTAAATGAGACACCTGGGGTAGTTAGAGAGAGGTGCATGGGTAAATGGAATAATCCTTTAAATAACCTATGGTGGCAAGGTGGTCCGAGGAAATAGAATAATCATGAACAAAATTAATTATGCTGTTGATTTGTCTGCCGTGCTCCACAGGAAGGGTTTCTTGGAGGAAATGGAATTACACCTAATAAACTGAATGCTGTAGCACAGCTGTGTGTCTTTGGTGGATGGATGGATAGAGGAATGGGATGGATTGGATGGATGTGGACGCACAGATCAAGGCAAAATGCTGAATTGAATCAAAATAATAAATTATTTAAAAATATGAAAAATAAAATATAAAAATTAAAATAAAGAAGATTTTTTTTTTAAATTAAAATAAAAAATATAAAATATAAAAACGAAAATATAAAAATGAAAAAAAAATATACAAATGAAATAAAAAATGGCATACAAATTATACATTGATAATAAACATGTAAAAATTAAAATAGAAAAATAACGTAGAAAACATGATCAATAATGACGATGTTTGTATGTAAGCATATCAAAGATACACTGGCTGCACGCATAGAATGTCTGCCAGACAGTCACATGGTCAAACAACAAATTACAACAACAAGGAGCCAGGAGGAGGCATGGAGAACAAAAAATATATGCAAGTCTATGGCAAAGGGACACTGCCTGCATGCACAAAATGGCTGACAGCCATGTGATCAAACAACATCCTGCTATGCCATCAAATATAATTACCCCATAATATATACACGTTTTGCACACAAAAAAAATGCAAACAATAGTCAGCCTTTTAAATTTATTCAAATTCCATTCCTGCCCTAAATGAAGTTTTAAAAACATACCACTGAAACATTTATTTCATGCGCTGATGACTACTAGTACTGAGCCAACTGGCAAATAATATTGCAAATGTTAGAAACATGTAGAAAAGGTACTGAGCTGTACAACATATTTCCTTTACCAAAGATGAAAAATCAATGAAATTCAAAATAAATAATAACTAGGTCCATATTTAAACTCCAACCCCCAACACTATACAATTTTAAAATCAAATATCAAAGTAAAGTAAAAAGAAATACTGGTGCATGCCCAAGCAAACAAATAAAACACCCTTATACAATAGTTTTTCAACTAGCTTGTGTAATTCAACGAAAACAAAGTCCTTATCCAAAAGTATATCCAGGAGACAGAGAGAGGGATCCTTCCACCTTGAAATCCAAGTGAAAAGTTACCAGGAGATGGACAAAGCACTGGGAGGAGCCTGCTGGACAGGAAGTTGGAGTCTCTGATACACTTTCTTCCTGTTTGAAAAAAAGGCTTCTCAATCTGAAAAGCAAATTGCAGGGTCCATTGGAAAAGAAACTCTTGTCAAAATCTCTTTTTGACTAGATTTAGTGACTCTAGAGTAGAAAATCTACTCTGTCTTTGCTCTCATGGGCAGCCCTGTTTTGGCCACCGGCACAGCTAGAAGCAATGCAAGTATACTCAAAGTCTCGTGCTCACTCGATAGCGGCCCGGAGTATTGTTGCACTCACAAGAGAGCACCAAAACCCAATCTCATGAGAGCAAACTAAATCTGCCTCTCGCCAAAGTGTGGAATATGGGAGCTCCGTGCTACTCCGCGCAACAGGAAGTGCCCAAGTTCCACAAACTTCGGCAGCAGCACAGATCCCATAGCAGTGAGTTCTGATGGCTTTCTTAAATCTTGGTCAGGGGGGTCGATCTACATATTTCCCCCCATTGCGATGATCCACAGAGTTATCTCGAAAGTTCCGGTAGCGATGGCACTATGTTTTGCTCCACCGGTGCAGATCCTCTTATCTCCGGACCTCCTCTTCAACCCGATCTGCCATCCTCATCCCTTAGTTATGGAGAAACGCTTGTCCCTCATGGTGTGGAGACTTTTGGGAGACATTGGCAAAGGCCTGGCATTTCAAACCAAGCTAAATTCTTCCTTTCTCAATCTTGAGATCCCAGTACTCACAAGAGGTATGCAGCAGCTTGGAAATGGGTTGCTTGGTGCAATCAACGGTGTGTGGATCCCTTGGGGGAAACAGTACAGATAAAAGTTAATTTTTTATCCCATCTGTCAGCTCAGGGTCTTCCTTGGCTTGCTTAGGGTCATAAAACCCTCGCAGGAATAAGGAGATCCACTGTATTTGACAATCTGAGTATGTTTTGTTGGCAAATGATTAGATCATAGTTTTTGGAACGCAAGAGGCTATGTAGGAAGGATATAAAATGAGGGAACTCTACTATAAAAAGCTACGTCCACCTAAACATTAATCTTGGTATGGAATCCTATTTGTTATTGACACATGGTCAACGGGAAAGGTCAGTACTATTCCATTTCAGAACAGGGACAGTCAAATATTTTCTCTGATTGCCTGCTAAGCCACTTCACCGGTCCCTCATTACGCACATGTCTGTGTGACAAAGTATCCGACCAGTCCCTTCTACATGTTATTTTATTTTGCAAAGTTGATTCTGTTTATGTTATGAGAATCATAATTCCTGTTTAAAAAAAAACATACATTTGAGCAGTGCAGCATGGACCTAGGGTGTTATAGCTTTTAGATGATGAGGAGGCACGCTTTAAGGTAGGGTCTTTCTTAAAGTTGGCAACTTATTGCAGAAAGGCAATGCCTGTGTAATTCACTGTGTTTTGCTGTTTTAAATGCAGGGTGTTAGAAATTGAGTTTCTAGTTGACAGAAGCATGCATATTGATCAAGCATGAACCACAAACCTGGTCAGTGTAAGACACACACATAAATTAAATTAACCTGTTCTCACCCTCTGGTAGCTTGACAGAGAGCAGTTAGGCTTAACTTAAGAGGCAATGTGTAAAATATTTGTGCAACACTTCAAACAGCTAAACAGTGAAAAACACTGCACAAACAAATATCACACCTGGTTAGAAAAATAGAACTTAATATAACTTAAATAAAACAAGACCAAACCAACAAAACTCCAACAAGTAGAACTTGTTTTTTCAATCTTTAAACTTCAAACAGTAAAATAGAGCTTAGAAACAATAGCGCCAAACAGGGACATCTGTCGCAATGCACTGGGACAAAGTCAAAGGTTCAGCTAGACCGCAATGGAGTGTGAGCCGGATACAGAGACCCAGTGAGGACTGCTGAACAAATGTGCCTTAATCATGGTTGAGTTGATGTTGAAGATGTGGGTGCAGCAGAAACAATGAGTGCCCATCCCCTCAGCAGAGTAGATGCATTGAATTCCCCGATGCAGTAGAGGAAAGGCATTGATTTTTTCCACGCAGCAGTATGATGTATTGGTTCAGAGATGTGGCGGATCCAGAGGCAATGCAATGGGTCTGTTCTTGCAAAAGCAGTGAGCGCCAGTCTGATCCATGCAACAGGAATGATGTTCTAGTTCTGATCCACATAACAGGAGCGATGTGTGATTCCGAACCCCACAACAGGAGTGATGCACTAGTTCTGAACCACACAGAAGTTGTGATGCATCAGGTTGAGAGCAGATGCTTTGGTTCTGCTGGAGCAAGCACTTTAGGCCTCACTTCCAAGGGTCTAGAACTGAGGTGGCACTACTTGGCAGGGCAGACTCACAGATGATAGAGCACAGGTGCTGAAGCAAGTGTGTTGGCAGCCTTTTATGTCCCTGATACTTCAGATATGGAAGCTAGCTGACTTGCCCTTGGAGTCACTTTGTGTTCAGGGTTGGAGAGATGCAGGCCCAGTCCTGCTCACTTCAAGGCAAGAGGGCTGTAGGCATAGGTCAGCAGAATAACACAGGAATCCAGCAAACAGTGTTACAGCAAGGTGGCAGGCCTTCAGCAGCACGACAGTCCTTCTTGGCAGAGTAACCACAGTCCCAGAAGTGTACTGAAGTTGTGGGTCCAGTACTTATACAAAGTTGAGCCTTTGAAGTGCACAGAGTCCCTGCCCTTCCTGCCTTGGCTCCATCCTCACTACAGGGCAGCCCTTTGTTTGTCGACAGGACACAGCTAATTCAGGGGTAAATGAGGCTGTGCCCAACTCCTCCCTCCCATCCTGCCCAGGATAACCCATCAAGGCCCATCAGCTCACACCTAGGTTCACACTGTGTGTGAATGTCTGGGGTATTACACAAAGCCCAGCTGTCACCCCAGCTGTCACCCCACCACAGGAAGCAGGGACCAAATAGCAAAAGTAAGAAAATGGCAACTTCTAAAAGAAGTATTTTCAGAATTACATTTTAAAATCTGACTTCTCCAAAAGATATGATTTTAAATTGTGATTCCAGAGACTCCAAACTTGAAAAATGTATCTCTTAAAGAATGTGAACTAAACGTGTAAGATGTAAAAAGGTAATCCCAATGTTATCTTGTGGGAGAGGGGAAACATTCTTTACAATGCGATTTTTATATTGCAGTGTGTTTACCACAGTTTTATCACCACACATGTTTTCGCAACATATAGGCCTTTTCCACCCATGCCTTTACCATGCATTTAAGGTAACCATCGGGGCTTGGGGCATCTCCCCCCAAAAAGATTAAAATTAAATATACATAAACATATTTATATATACTTAAACTTACCTTACTACTACTTACCTTAGTTAATGCGTGATATTGACATGCGAAGTAAAAGCATATGTGTGCATGTGATGTTTTTACCTGCGTAAAAAACTCATAAGTACATGTTCAACTTTTCAAATAGACTGCACCCTGCCCTTGGGATTGTTTAGGGCCTACCTTGGGAGTGACTTATATGTATTAAAAAGGAAGGTTTAGTCCTGGCAAAAAGTTGACTTTGCCAGCTCGACATGGCAGCTTAAAATTGCACACACAATGGCAGGCATGAGACATGTTAAAAGGGCTACTGGAGTGGGTAGCACAATCAGTGCTGCAGGTCACTAGTAGCATTTAAATTCCAGGCCCTGGACACATGTAGACACTTTCCTTGGGACTTATAAGTAAATTGAATAAGCCAATTGGTAGTAAGCCAGTGTTAAAATGCTTTAGGGAAATAGCCAGGAAACACAAAGTCAGCAAAATCAGGAGGGCTGAAGGCAAAAAAAAAGCTAGGGGAAACCATGCCATATCTAACACAGAATATTTGAAATGTGCACGTCATGTATTTTATCATATGATTTATGTTCTGTATAATATTATGTGGGGATTTTACTGTGACCCCCACAGATAAACTTCCTGCAATCCGCACGCATAATACTTAGGAGTTTGCATATTTTACTGTGCTCCACACGCAATTAGGGAGCCACTGAAATAGATGTGAAGCAGTGCTAAACAAGTTTATTTTTACATACTACTACAACATGTTATCATAGTCATTATGCAGAGCCTCAGTGCTCCGCCACTGTTTTTACAAACACCTGGAGATCCACCAATACCTTGGAGAAGTTGGCATAGGGCTTCCCCTAAATATTTAGGAACTATAGGTGGTAATAGATACTGTCCAGAGAGGGAAAGATTTTTATTAGAACACAATTCCCGGCTGACGGACAATCCGTTTATGAACTCTTACCACCGTAGGTATCACCGGACGGTGTAGCACATGACATTGATTAACTTGCAGTAAAAAAACTTGAAAAGCAATTTCATGTTCAACCAAGCTTGATAGTAAATAGATTTTTTTTACACAAGCATAACGTCAAGATGAATCAATTGACAGTTATGTAGCAATTTTATATACATTATCTTCTGAATGCAAATTTGAAAGCTTTACGGCACACCTTATTCAATTTCAAATAGTGGTACACTGCTGGGATAAGAAAGTTCAAGAAAAACTATTAAAGTTTAAAAAATTCTTCTTTTACAGAAACAGTAGAAATTGAAAAAAGTAGAGAAATTTCTCAGAAAGCATGCAAAGAACTATCACAAAACGAACATGTTGGAGTAAGCGCAGTCAAAATTAAGGGGAACTCCAGGAATTACACTACAGAACAAACCAAGAGACCAACACAGAAAAAAACTAACGATTAATTTGTCAGCAGATTGAATATATGTTTCAGATGTGGTAATCCTAGACATGGTATCAAGGCTCACCCATGTTCAGCAAAAAATGTCAAGTGCAGAATATGTGGGAAAATAGGGCTTTTTTCTAAAGTTTGTAAAAGTAGCAAAACACCTGATAAAAGGAATGTGATTGAAGAACTTGATCCAAATGAAAGCTCTAGCAATGAAGTGACCCCAAAGAATGATGTGAAACCAGTGGTCTAATGTGGTGAACATAATTGCATAGACCCTTATGAAAACATTGAGGTTGATGGGAAGAAACTACACCTATTAATAGATTATGGGGCACGGATGACCGTAATTACTGAAGAATTGCTATTACAAACATATAGGGAAAAGAACCTGTTATCAACAAACAAAGGGGAAGCTCAAAAGGCAGGAGATTCGGAATAATAACCTGGTCCTGTGTATAATACTCCCATTCAAATCGCAGAACAATGAATACAGAGTTCCATTAAGAGAAAAAAGACAGAGTCCCTGCAGAATCCCAGGCAGACCAACAAGTAAGTCCCTTTTACCAAAAATTATTTGTCTTTCTTTTGGAAACCAATACTATGACTGGTTACTACTTTCTCGACCCTCTGCATGTGTTACCGTAGTGCTGGACCACGCCGAGTGCGGTGCGTGTTTTAACTCCTTCCCGGACCCATATTTGGGATCATAGCACGGTGTAGTTACATCAATACCAGTGCTTTTTTGTATTATACATTTTTCGGCATTCAACCCGCTTCACAGGATTATTCACCATAGGATGCTTGACTCATTATTCATTCAAGCTTTTGATTAGGAACACGATGCCCTTTGTTACATGCATATTGGTGGGAGCTGTCAAAAGGGTTCCTCAACATTGTGCCATTTTTCAACTCCCTCAACACCCCTTGTTTGCGACCATGTCTTAATGTATTTTTAAATGTCTTTGAGACCATGCTCTATTTTGTATTCAATGATGACATATAACATATAGTACAGAGACTACAACACTTCAAATTGTTCTTGCAGCCCTCTTATGGAAAAGGGTTACACTATCTTAATATAATAACACGTCAATTTGGCCTGTTACATCCCTGAATCTCCTGCTACTTTTAGACAATATAGGGGATCATGAGGTATCAAGGCAGAGATATGGACATTTACCTATAAGTGAACCCATGATTTGTTTGTTCTGCCTTACAGTCAATGTAACCACTTAACCTGTATACTGTTATTGCTTGATAGTGACTTCCCAATCTCATATTTAGACTTCTTTGGACCACAGAAACTTGTTGCGAACCCGATGGGGCCCATCCCCTAATATGAGGAGGGTAAACACGATTCTACTTTAGTTAATGAGTGCATGATTTGTTTCTCATTGTTCACGTATCTTTCAGGCATGCTCATCTCATAGGGGACAAGTCACCAGTGTGTTTTTTCTCCCTATGTTTTTCACAGTATATATCACTAGTTGTGCTATACAATTTGCTTTATTTTCCTCTCTGTTTTTTTCCCCCAGGTTCCTGTGAAACACTGCAATACCCTCTATAGGTACTGTGATACTTAGGGTTAGGTAGGTTTTTTTTGGTCCTGATGAATCGCATTAGATCTTGTAGACTTATGAAGGTCGAAACATGTTGACCTTTATGTAAAAGCAGTATAGGGGCTCCTGTACTTGCTTATACTACACTCCCAGAATTTAGGGTTAGCGTAGTCTTGATATTTGATTCAAGCAGGGGAGACGAGACCTTATCTTTTTCTCCCCTCACTTTTGTTTTTAATCATGACAGAGGTTTAATAGCAAATACATTATTATTTTTACCTCTAGCCATTTTTAACAGCATTCTCTTTTTTTGCACCAATCCAATATACATCAACTGGCATTGTCCTGCAATAAAAGAACTCCGGCAAAGAGCCCCCTTTGTGGGGCCTGTCAGGCATTGCAGTGCAGGCCTGCCGAGGAGCATAGCCCGATGATGAAGCATGTCACCTATTGGTGAGTGAGGGCTTTTGTTCCATTACATTTGGACCCCAGGGACTTCTTTTTGTCTTCCTGTCCCTGGGGTTCTGCAGGGACTCTGTCTTTTTTTTCTCTTAATGGAACTGTGTATTCATCGTTTTTTTTTAAAGAACTTGTAACCCTCTGACAGAAATCCTGTGTCGTATGATGGGAAAAAAATAGACCTCATCGGTTATTTTCAAGCACGCAGGAAATATAAAAACAAAGTGATTCTTGGGAAAGTTTATGTAGCTAAAAAAGGTTTGAATATACTCAGGTGGTATTACAAGGGGTAAGATTGGGAGGAGTGTTCAAGTTTCATTAGTTACCGATGAGTTAAATGATGAATCTCTGGTAGTTCAAGACAAACAACCCAAGAATATTTGGTTACAAAGGTTCAATAAGGTGTTCAGTAATAATGTGGGCAGGATCACAGGTTTCAAACATAAAATCAAAGTACAAAGTGGTGCCGCACCTGTAAAGAATAAATTGAGAAATGCACCCTTCAGTGTACGTCAGGATTTAGAGAGTATTCTCAAACAAATGGTTGTGGTTGGAGTTATAGAATCTATACTGTAGAGCCATCACTTTGGTTATCTCAATTGGTCATCACACAAAAACAAAATAGACAATAAAGAGTTTGTATTGATTTGTTTAGTCTTAACAAGGTCATATGGGTCGATGGGTCGATTCACATCCTTAACCACGTATTGATGAGATCACATCTACTTTTGCTGTAAAATAAGTTTTCAGCAAAATAGACTGATCTTCTGCATATCGTCAGGTTGGGTTAGATGAAACTTCAAGGCATTACACAGTTTTTGTGTCACCTTTTGACACTCTCAATTCAAAACTATTCCTTTTGGGTTGGCGCCCGTCGCTTATGTTTTTCAGAGGGTTTTAGAAAACATACTTCAGGGTATTGAAGGTGTAATACCTTTTCAGGATGATATATTGATCGCTTGTGAGGATAAGCGTACTCATGATGAAGCAATGAATAAAGTGTTACAAAGATTACAAAAATATTGTGTAGTAGCAAATGTAAAAAAAAAATGTGAGTTTGCTAAATCCAGAATAGAGTACTTAGGTCATGTTATCTCAAAAGATGGGGTTAAACCAAGGCCAAGTTTTGGTAGAAGCGATCATTAGTGCATTATGTCACATAGTTTGCCTTTTACTTCTGCATAATTTAGTCCACTCTGCTGAACCAAAAACAAAAGACCATGTTGTATCTTTTCTGGGTTTATGTGAATCTTATTCAAAATTCATTAAGACTTTTTCTACTAAAACAGCAAACTTACGGTAAGTCCTCAAGAAAAATAAAGAATTTGTGTTGGATGCAAAATCACAGGAAGCATTTAGAGCACTTAAAAATGAAATAGTTGAGGAAGGAATTTTAGCGCCATTTGATCCTATTGAACCTTGCACTATTACTGTAGATGCTAGTAACAATGGTTTGGGGACAATGTTATCCCAAGAAGACAAAAGCAATTATGAACAAACTAAAGGGTTTGCGTCAAGTTCTTTGAGAGTCAACTAAAACGCTTTTTTCAGTGATAGAAAAAGAGTTATTAGCTTGCTGTTTGGATGTTGACTGATTTAAGAACTACATTTGGAGAGAAGGTTTACACTCAAGACTGATCTTAAACCATTAGTGAACATCCTTAGTGGAGAAGCTATCAAAGAACACACTCCGAGAACTGCTAGAGTTCTAAACTACTACAGTATGATTTCAAAGTAGAGTATATTCCTGGTGGGAATAATTTCAGGGCCGATTATTTGTCTTGTTCACCAATCGATTCGGATGAGAAAATAGAGTTGGTGGAAGAAGAAGATGAAGAGTGTTTGATTATGGTTGTAGATGTGTGTGAAGGGAACACTTTTATGGAGACTGAGTGGAACGGAGAAATGTTAAAAGATGAACATGTGGTACGTATAAAGAACTATTTGACACATGATTGGCCCAAGAAAAGTTCTCTGTCAATAAATTTACAAGCCTATACTAAAGTTGCAGACGAATTATCGGTAAAGAACAATGGTATTTTGATGAGGAACCATAAATTCATTCCACCCAGATGCTTAAGAGACAAAATCAATATGATTGGTCATCAAAGATATTTAGGACAAACCATTACTAAGAGAAAGATAAGACAGTGTTATTGGTGGCCAGGTATCGATCTCAAAATAATTACGTGTGTGAAAAATTGTGTGATCTGTGCAAACAGTGACAAAGTGTTGAAAACTCAGCCAACACCTTAAACACCAAGTGTTTTGCCTGTGGGACACTGGATTAAACTGCCCATTGATTTTATTGGTCCCTTTAGCACTCTATCAAGATGATCTAGATTTGCGTTTTGGGGATGGACTATTATAGTAAATGGTGGGAAGTAGAGCTTATGGAGGAACCCAATACAAATGGAGTTATTAAAAGTTTGAAGAGATTAGTGTCAGACAACGGGGTACAGTTTATCTTTAGAGAAATGAAAGAATTTGTGGGAAAATATGCCATCCAACACAAGCAGGTAGCCCTTTATCATCCTCAAGGAATTTGTCTTGTTAAAAAAATTAATCACACACTGGTTGAATGTATACAGTGGGCGATTCCATATAAAATAGAAGTGAATGTAGCAGTGTAGGACATGTTGTGGTCACATTGTTCCTCTCCAAATGGGGTTACTGGTGTAAGTCCATTTGAAGTGATGAGAGGTCATGTTTTGGCCTCTAAGCTGTGTCCTGCTTGGTTGAGAGAAGTTAAGACCAACGTCGATAAAGCCAAGTCTTTGGATGAGATCATTTGACTTTGTGTTCAGAAGTTTCAGAATTAAATGAAAGATGGCTTTGATACAAAACACAATGCACGGGTAGAACGAACCAAAATTAATATAGGTGATTGGTTACTAGTTAAAGATCCCACTCATGTGGCTAAGGGGTTGTCCAAATTCAGAAGTCCAGAAAGAGTAGCTGCTGTTTCCAAAAACACAGTATGCCTCAAAGGTCACAAATGGTGGAATAAAAACAGAATAGTGAAAATTAAGGGAGATTGCAATGGTGACACTAGGGGGAGATCTCATAATGTTATTGAAGAACCAAGTGGGATTAAAAATCACAGAGAACAAAAATAAAAAAACAAACCTGGTTTGAAAGCAAACAATGAAGAACTATTAAGACATAGAAGTAAAAGGATTATGAGAAAACCTGCTAGATATTGTGAATAAGCTTTTACTTATGTATTTTGAAATGCATTTATATTCAGTTGTTATCATTTTACTTATGTTGAAATGCATTTATATTCAGTTGTTATCATTTTGTATAGAGAAGGAAGATGTTGTTGTGATCTCATACATTCTACATTACATGCTATACATGGAATGTGGAATGAGAGATCCTAGGGGGGCATTCCAGAGGGGACAGTTGTAGAGAGCAGTCGAAACGGTTGATGACTGTGGCTAATAAAGATCCAACTTCATTGAACTGATCATCGGTGTTCATTCTCATTTTTATCACAAAATAGTGGTATTTAACTTTGTGTGTATTTTGGAACTTAAATACAGACCCACTAGAATGATGCAATTTTCCACATAATCCATCATCTGCTGCATAATCTGGTATTTGAACCAAAATAATTTTTCTAATTCAAACAGGTCAAAAGTTACTAAAAATGCAGAGACATGTGCTGCTCCAAAATTGAAGGCCCTTTACAGCGGTTGAGCAGTCACCTATGCTTAATGCCATATTTGAGTGTTAAATCAGTACTACTGGGGTTAATCCTTTGTCCAGACAGTGTTACATTGAGGTAATAAGACAACATAATGAAGTAATGTTATCAAAATGTGCTGCATTATGTCACACAGTTTGCCTTTTACTTCTGCATAATTTAGTTCACTCTGCTGCATAATCTGGCCCTCCCTTGCAGCTTGATCCCAGTGGCCCTCTTTATATGCCACCAGCCTAAATAGGAAACGGTAGTAAATGGCAGAGAGGTGGGCAATAATTCTAGATGGTGTATATACAAGATGCTGACTTTAAAGAGAGACTCAGGGTAATCACTCCATGTGTATGTTAGCAGATACTGTTACTAGACAAAACAAAGAAGAGCTGCACAGACGGCTACCTTATTAAGATCACCAGAAGGCTCCTTCCACAAGAAGACCAGAAATCTAGTGCTTTCATGTAACAATCCAATGCCATATGGGGACTGTAACCTTCACTCCGTTCAAATGGATACATTGATCTACGATTCGAGTGTGCAATGCTTTGCAAAAGAAAAGTCAGAGACATCAGGGCCCTGGGTACGTGGTAAAGCTATGATTGGCTGACAATAAGATTATTACTTTGTTTGTACCCCCTTATCGATTAAATCGGCGCAGAATGTGTGTTCATTGGTCTGTTGCCTTCAGTGCGTTTTGATAATGTCTGAGATTTATTCCAAATACACAAAAGGAGAGCACTGGGAGTGTTGCTAGCCCACACCGCCTCCTTAAAGAAATCTGTATAATCACTGAAGGTGTGGGGTAGTCGGGAACCAGAGGTAAGACTGGGTCAGTCTTATATCGGTGTCCAGTATTAGTTAGGTTGCTTAGAGTCCTAAAGCAGGGGAGTCAATGTTGGAGAATATCCAGGCAGGGGGGGTGCTGTGTTGTCCTACAGGGGAAGGGGGAATTTCCCTTACGGACTAGGTGGTCTCACACACATAATAGTGTCATGCTTCATCATATGACCACCTAGCCCCACCCAAGCAAGATGATACTGCTTGGGCGGACTCGACCTCTTGGTTAAAGGAACCAGAGGGAGTGCTGAAATTAGACTGACTGGATAGTTACTTAGATCCAGATGAGGTGAGTAATAAAATTACCAAGCATGTCACTGATGGTTGCTGCTAGTTTTAATATAGGTGCATGCTGGTAAGACTAAAAACAAGAGTAGGAGGCTCGTTAGAGAGTAATGTCTCCTGGAGTCTAAAATGAAAAATGGGTGACCAACATGTTTCTGCCCTCACAAGGTGCTGGTAGGTCAGGGGCATTCGTCAGGGTCGGAGCACACGCAGTAAGTGGAGTGCTCAAAGTGGATAATGAATGTCCTACCTGAACGGGTAGTTCACGGTGGGGTAGGTCAAAGGTTAGGGGGCGATTTGCCTCTGGTCTGGCTAATGCCGGGGAGGGGTTTTCCCTTGTAGTCACACTCACTCCAAAGGGAATACCATGGGGGGTACCTACATGCCGGAGCCAGGCCGCTCTGGGATTTATTCCAACCGTCAAAACAAGAGCCACAGTATTTGGGTGGGGTAAAACCACTTAAGGAATTATCATTATTGCAGGTTTTCGCTTTTCTCCAGTGATGTTTAACTTCCCCATCCCAAATGAATCTGGACAGAATGCGGTATCGCACGGTAGTGGCCAGCGTTTCCCCTCTTCTAAACTTCAAACTAAGAATCTTCTGTTTCTAGCCAGGCAAACCCTTAAAGATCAACACCATGAAGCCCTTACAGGCAGTGTGTACTATAGCTAAGCAGTAATCAGTTAGATATTACCAGATAAGTGCAAAGTTACTCTCGGAATCTCTGGTGCCATCAATTGCGTCTCATTCCGATTTTGCGCGCACTCAGAATGAAGGCTGTGTTGGAAATTATAGAGTGAGCGAAAATACAGGCAGTCAGGAGTAGCTTGAAAAAAAACATACTAACCCTTTTACAAGGGCAAGTTCCCTGCCACGGTAAATTCAAGGTTCATTAAAAATAATTCTTAATTTTAGGGACTGTTTTAAGAACAAACAATTATGAACTTGATGTCGCATACATCTAATAGCCGAGCAATTAAGTGCAGGGGAATAGCTTACGAATGCAGCTGTGACTGCTCGCAATACAGAGAAAATCTTGTATATAGCAATACAATTATCGTATATTTTAGAGGAGTTGAGCCCTAGACCGGCGAATGCAGAGCGAGCACGACAATTCCAAAGAGGCAGGATGAGCACAGTTCTTCCAATCTTGTGTAATTACAGTACTTACTAAGCGTCTCCCAACATAGAAAAGGCTAAACATAGCAGCAGCAGGCCTGTCATTTGGCTTTTTCAACATTCTTACATTTCTTGGAGGTCATTTTTAATGAGCACTTAAAAGCACCTGAAAAATCAGGTGCATAAATTATCTGCCAATTAGAGCAGGGGAAAACCACAATTTAATTACTGGTTGCTAAATTTAAGTCCACTGATTAGGCTGCAGGATCCTTGCAAAATTATCGCGTAATTATTGAAGCTCCAGAAAAAGCGCGCCTTTCATTTTTGATGACATTCTTCAAACTTCATCCTGCATGAGAGAAAGACGATTTTATTTCAAGCTAGTTTGCAACTGGGGTGTGAAGCAGTATTTTCATATTTGGATGGAAGTGGTTGATAATTATTTTGTATGATTTAATTTGCAATTTATAGTAATGTCTGTCACTGACCTAGATTTTATACACATGCTGTGAGGATATTGGTTTAGCTGTAAAGCTTTGCATGCCTGTTTTGAATTGCCCGTAGCAGGTTTCTTTGGAATGAAAGGTTCATAAACAATTCATTGGACCTCTGCAAAAATGTATATTAGATGCCAGAATGAGAAAAAGTGATTCTTGAGGTCTGCTTTAAGACCAATAACGCCTGCGTTCAATCAGATGCCCCTTTATTCTGTACCGGAACGAGAATGTGATGTGCACACAGGAAGTACATCCAAATCTCCTGACTTCACCCTTTTGGAATTATTTTTTCAATGTTCACTTTTCAAGGTATTATATGGTTACTGTTCTAATACGTTCTCATGTATCATTATGATCTTTCGATGTAAAATAACACTAATACCTTCTTGTGGAAATGAGCTATAAAAATGTTAAATAAACACAAAGGGGGTCATTCTGACCCCGGCCGGCGGCGGAAGCCGCCGGCCTGGCTGGGACCGCCAGAATACCGCTGCGCGGTCAATAGACCGCCGCGGGTATTCTGGGTTTCCCGCTGGGCTGGCGGGCGACCGCCAGAAGGCCGCCCGCCAGCCCAGCGGGAAACACCCTTCCATGAGGATGCCAGCTCCGAATGGAGCCGGCGGAGTGGAAGGGGTGCGACGGATGCAGTTGCACCCGTCGCGATTTTCAGTGTCTGCATGGCAGACACTGAAAATCTTTGTGGGGCCCTGTTACGGGGGCCCCTGCAGTGCCCATGCCATTGGCATGGGCACTGCAGGGGCCCCCAGGGGCCCCACGACACCCCATACCGCCATTCTGTTCCCGGCGGCCAAAACCACCAGGAACAGGATGGCGGTATGGGGGTCGGAATCCCCATGGCGGCGCAGCAAGCTGCGCCGCCATGGAGGATTCCCCAGGGCAGCGTGAAACTGGCGGTACACCGCCGGTTTTCCGTTTCTGACCGCGGCTGTACCGCCGCGGTCAGAATGCCCATGGGAGCACCGCCAGCCTGTTGGCGGTGCTCCCGCGGTCGTTGGCCCTGGCGGATTTTACCGCCAGGGTCAGAATGACCCCCAAAATGTTTCCTTGAGTCCGTATTTTTGTAAACAAACTTTGTTCAACAAGTAAAATACATATAGGTTGGAGCTGGAAATGCTTTTTGGAGATTGGCAAAAGGTATTGGGTAATAGTTGCATCACCAAATCAAATTTTGACTGTGAATTCTCAAGTAAAGAGGAAGGAAAATGATACTGGACTGATTGACACCATTCTTGGAATAGTAAATTCAAGTTCATTAATCAGAAATTAGCTCTGACCTGGATATACTGTTAAAAAGTCTAGTCGTAAGGAAAAGTATTTTTGTCAGCCTTTACCTAGAGAGTTTGGGAGGAGCACTCTGTAAAGCTTACTAAGTAGCATGAAGAGGACAGTGAGACAGTCACTTATCTTAAAAACAGTATAAGGCCTCAGAAAAACTCTTGGTTTTGTGTAACTGAAAATCAAAGATGTCTCATTGATTATTCCACAAATATGAATTAAAGGCATGTGTGCCATGGAAAATAGAATGACTTTATTGTTCTTCCCCAACCCAAAAGGTGTTTTGTTTAGGGGTTGGCGATGAGCTCTGCTCCGCTGGCAGAGTTAACAGAGTTTTTGGCACACCGCGCTCCGCTTGGAGCGCAGAGTTTGGCAAACTCCGCTAGCTTGGCAGCGGAACAGAGCTCATTGGCATGCACACTGCACTCCCGCCATGTAGCCTGTAACTGGGCTGCATTTTATACTCGGCCAAAAATGAAGACAACATTTGCCATACGACAGGCAAGGAGACCCTAGCTAAGGCTTTGCGTTCTGCCTGTTGGCATGGAGCTGCTGCAAGCTGCTGCTAACAGCTCTGAGGGACTGCACTGGTGGATCCAGGCCTCCCATATTTCACTGTCCTCAGCAGCCCAGCAGCAGGGGGCAGAGGGAGGCAGAGAGCCAGACCGATGGCAACAGGGACCCTGAGCCCAGACACGTTTCAGTCCCTTGTTTTGCTTTCTCTTCTATGTGGACACAGGGTCCAGCACTGGGCATGGACAGGATTTGCATATGAGGGAAGGTCTATGCTTGGAAAAAAGGAAACTTTCAGGTAGAACCCCACTTGAAAAGAACCTTTCTCCCCAGAGTCCTTGGGAAAGGAAGTGGTGTTATGTGGTGCGTTGCTGAGGATAGAAGGGAAAGCTAGAGACCAGGGAAGCATCAGCTGCTGACTGGTAGTCCGGCAGCCCCCACCATATGGAGATTTGTGCAGTCTGAGGGAGTGCTCTATAGCCCAATGGCATAGGTAAGCACTTTGTGAAAATACCTGGCTCCTGGTGGTGAGCTGGTTTGCTTCTGCTAGTGCTGGGCTCTAAAGAAAGGTCGGTCTGAGCCTGTGTGTAAGTGAAAAGGAAGCTATTGCAAGGCTGGTGCAAGACATGGGGTGTGCTTAGCCCTCGGTAGCAAGTTTGTGAAGGAGGGCAGTTTCTGAAGGGTGAAGGTATGGTTTAGAGAAGCAGACTCCAGGATGGAGGGCTATGTCAGCACAAGAGGCCTCAAACGGGGACATCCTAGCTAAGGCGTTGCTTTCTGCTGGTCAGCGTGGAGCAGTTGCAAGCTGCTGCTGAGGGACTGCACTGGTGCAAGCTCCTGATCCAGGCCTCCCTCCTTTCACTCACCTTTCACTGTCCTCCGCAGCCCAGGAGGATGGGGCAAAGGGAGGCAGACTCCTGGCAAAGGGGACCCTGGACCCAGACAGCATTCAGTCACTCGTTTTGCTTTCTCTTCTATGTTCACACAGGGGCTGGCACTGGGCATGGACAGGACTTACATATGAGCGGGGGCTGGGCTGTGCTTGGAAAAAGGAAACAGGCAGAGCTCCACGGAAAAGAGAGACAGGTTCTTTTTTGTGGAGCTCTGATTACAAGATTCATCTTTCCCAAGCACAGCACCCCACTTCATAAGCAAATAAATAATGTCCAGGCCCAGTGTCCCCATCCCTGTGCCAATAGACGAGAAACCGAGATAAGGGTCTACTCTATAGACAAGGGGTGGGGGAACTGTGCCTGGGCATTATTTATTTGCATATGTCATGAAGGGCAGGTGGTTTTCTGCCGCATGCAGAACTCTGAGGAATTTTGTGGAGGTTTTAGAACTTTGTGTGGTCCACCTACCCCTATTTTTGTTACAGCCTATTTCACTTTCAAATTATCAAAATGTGACATTGGGCATAGTGTGCGTGCAGCGGGCCACCATTATAGAGGTAGTTATGGGGCCTGGATAGAGGCCAGTCTCCACAGCCAACCTTGCTGCACATGTCTGAAGGCTGTGTGTACCATGGTTTCACTGTCTGAAAAGGATTGGGAGTGGGGGCCCTCTGGAGGCCAGGATCTGCAACCACCCTCTCACTGCATCCAATTGAAGGGGATTGCCCATGGACAGCTGGGTGCAGGTCCTGGCCAAGAGGCCATAGGACAGCCCTGAGACTAATGTGCATGGTTGATGACCCGTCCCATATGTGCATGGGAAATACCATGCAAAACGGGGTTTGGCTCCCCTTGGAGGGTTGAGCGCTTACCCTGTGGCCAACCCTCCACTGTACTTTGCTAAAGGCTGTGCTCATAGAGTAGGTTGCAGGGTGTGGCAGGAGGCCCTTACCTCCCAAAGCCAATCACATTTTTGTTTGAGGAATTGAGTAGAATTTGGCTAAAAGCCACACAAAGTGGGGTCTAGCTACCCAAGGTTTGTTAGGTGCAAGGTACTGTTGCATGTAGTGTATGATCAAAATCCAATTATTCACTGAATAAACAGAGTCAAGTAAAGTTATGAATAGCCTTGGTTATAACACATTCAGTTTAGGTTTTAAAAACTTAGAAATGTACTAAACTAACACAGTGAAAGTAGAAATATGATCACAATCACAATTATTAACGGAAAAAGCACCAAGATTTACAAATTCTGTTTAGGTACTCAATCTATATTTAAAATGTATGCAAATCATAACACACACCAAATGCAATGCTAATGGCCACGCAATATTTAACCTAGTGAGTGGCAACCTCTAAAAGCAAAGCATAATTAAAAATTATGACTTCTACTGTCATTGTAAATTTGGGGGAAGTAATTGCAGCAAAAATTCTATTAGCAGTAAGAGACAATGACCAGACAGATTACAGAAAGTACTGATCCTGGCTCCCTAATGACTTGAAACTAAGGAAGAAAAGCAAAGGAAAAGTCTAAAATTTAGCTACAGCCTCTAAATGATATTTTGGAATGTGGTAGGACTTTTCCAACAAGCTGCCAAAGTCATGTTGCTGCACGAATATAATTGTACAATTTTTAAATTTTCTGTTTCACAAGAAACATAGCAGAAAGTTAGAAATAAAAACTAATTTAGTAAAGGCTTTCAAATCATCTAAAAAAAGGTGAGTGATGGCTTAGCAATTCATTTGAATTCAAATATACACTGTGGCCCTGATTCTAACCCCGGCGCGAGGGTCGGCGGGAGCACCGCCGACAGGCCGGCGGTGCCCCGCAGGGCATTCTGACCGCGGCGCTTTGGCCGCGGTCAGAAAGGGTAAACCGGCGGTCTCCCGCCGGTTTACCGCTGCCCTTAGAATCCCCCATGGCGGCGCAGCTTGCTGCGCCGCCATGGGGGATTCTGACACCCCCTACCGCCATCCTGTTCCTGGCGGTTCGCCTGCCAGGAACAGGATGGCGGTAGGGGGTGCCGCGGGGCCCCTGGGGGCCCCTGCCGTGCCCATGCCAATGGCATGGGCACGGCAGGGGCCCCCGTAAGAGGGCCCCGCAAAGTATTTCAGTGTCTGCCTTGCAGACACTGAAATACGCGACGGGTGCCACTGCACCCGTCGCACCTTCCCACTCCGCCGGCTCGATTACGAGCCGGCATCCTCGTGGGAAGGGAGTTTTTCCCTGGGCTGGCGGGCGGTCTTTTGGAGACCGCCCGCCAGCCCAGGGAAAAACTCATAATACCCTCCGCGGTCTTCTGACCGCGGAGCGGTATAATGGGGGCGGAATTCTGGCGGGCAGCCTCTGCCGCCCGCCAGAATCAGAATGACCCCCTGTGTCTTTGAGAAGGTCACACATTTTCCTTATGTACTTGGGCTTAGATGAATGAGATACAATTTTATTGTTCTAGTCTGTTTTCCCTGATTGTTATTCAATATTTATTTAGCACCTAGAAAAAATAAAGGGCCTGATTACAACTTTGGAGGAGGGTGTTAATCTGTCCCAAATGTGACGGATATACCACCAGCCGTATTACGAGTCCATTATATCCTATGGAACTCGTAATACGGCTGGTGGTAGTTCCGTCACAATTGGGACGGATTAACACCCTCCTCCAAAGTTGTACTCAGGCCCAAAATGTTATTAGCAGAGGATTTCCGTTTTATTGGAAGCATAATTCAGATTGAAGGCCAAATTGCAAAGTTTTTCATCACTGCGGAAGTCAAAAGTGTTAGTTGTTGCAAACTCACTCTACCAAAAAAGACACCAGTGCAATGCTTGGAATATCTATAGTATCAGCTTTAAGTAGCGAACTAAGGTTGATAAAAAGGGATATATCTCTTACACTTAATTCATGTTATTGTATGTGGTGTTACAAATAGTGGAGGAGAAGAGGAAATGCCTACCTAATTGACAATAGAAAGGTCTAGCTTGGTATCATGATGGATCATGAGTTTACCTCTTTTACACTTTTCTCTAAAATTGCTACTTTAAAAAGAAGAAGAAGAAGGAGAGTGCAATGGCCCCATCAGGTTCCAAGATTGCCCCATGAAACTTTTTGGGGGCACATGTATTGTAATACAGCGATTTTCACATGTATTGTTTTTCAAAATCCATAGTTACCTTGAACTATTTTGTTGAAATTTATAACAAGCCTGTGTCCAATGAAGTAATCTAAGACCGAATTAGTAAGAATTAAAATTTTATTTCCAAATAGAGATTTTTTCCAAATTGCAATTTGGAATCTCAAACCCTAATGTATCATAGTCACGGGCAATCAATTTTCGATTCCTTAGGATTTACATTTTCTAAATTGAGATTATCAAAGAGCTATTCTCTAAATAGAATTTGTTAATCGCAAATTAGCTAAGGTTGCTTTCTGGAGAAGCAGGATGACCTCAAAATGAGGAAATAAATCATCCCTTGTTATATACAAATCACAGCTAAACAGAGGGAGGTAGCCTGTGTGAGCTAAGCAACAGTTACCTTGTTGTGAGCAATTCTTGCTACATTTTGGTAACCATGTCCAGAGATGACCAAGTCATGGGTACAGGAAAGTGAAAGACAAAGTTGAAGTTGAGCAGAAAAGAACTTGAGGTTCTGACCAAAGAGTGTGTGGCACATCATGATGTTCATTTTGGAAGAAGCTCATTACATGTTCCTGAGAATGAGAAACAAACAATCTGAAATAACATCCAAGATAAGATCAGTGCGTTTGAAGGGACCCCAATTTGCAAGTGATGGTATGATCTGTGGTCACATACCAACGCAAGGGTGGCTAGCAAACTTGTAGAGGCACAGGGAACAGGAGGGGGACCATCCAAACAGTCACCTCTTACACTTATACAGAACATGATTGAGAGTATGTTTCAGCCAGAAAGCATTGTTTGGGTATCCATATTTGACACCTTTGGCACACCCACTACCTCAAAAGGTAAGACTTGCACCTAAATACATGTTTTTCTTTCATTGTAGGGGTTAAAAAAATATCCTTAGTCAAAAACTTCAAACCACTCTGGACCAATAAAAAAGGTTACATTACTTATACATTATGGGAGCTGTAGTTTCAATTTACAACAATAATGTTAAAGTAGAAAAATGAAACATTTTGTATTCATATTTAAAGTGAGATACATGTTGACATTTAGGGCCTGATTTAGAGTTTGACAGGTGGGTTACTTCGTCACAACGGTGACAGATATCCCATCCACCAAAATATCAATCCCATTATATCCTAAGGGAGTTATATTTTGTTGAAGTGAGAGCATGTGGGATATCCGTCACCGCTGTGACAAAGTAGCACATACACCAAACTCCAAATCAGGCTCTTAATAGCTTGTAAATGATCATTTAAATTTCATTTTATAACTATTTTTCAATCCAAAAGAAAACAAAAAAACATATACAGTCAACTAAATTAATTGACATATATCTTGCAGATCTACTAAGAACAATATGTGAGGAAATTGAACAGGAGGAAAACCCAGACAATCAGCCAGATAAGGAGTATACTAACATCAGAAAGCCCTCACCCTCTACACAAGCAGATCAAATGAGTCTCCACTTGGTGATATTGAGGAAGACAATGACAACATAATAAAAGAAATGCCTACAGCTCATCATGCTACAAGCTCTAGACAAAAGTGTCACTTCCTTCTTCAAGCCGATGCAATGCCAACCAAAGGCATAGAAGGCATAGAAGTAATGTTCATAGAGCTTCAGACGGTGTAGACAATACTGTTTTTTTTAGGGTTCAAAGTGTCTCCTATTTGTGCAGCATCTGCAAGGTAAACAATTAAAGACAGTCATGACTCAGTGTCTGTAAGAAGCTGGTTTACTGGTTGGGAGGGTCAAATCCTACTTAAGCCGAAGCCACAATTCTTGTCAGGCTGAAGTCACAAGCAAACCCTACATTAACCTGTGCCCCACCCTCAGGTCGCTTAGCACAGAAAAGTCAGGTTAAACTCAGAGGCAATGTGTAAAGTAGTTGTGCAACACTTCAAACAGTTACAAAGTGAAAACAAACCGCAAAGAGGATGCCACACAATTAGAAAAATAGAGTACATTTTAAGACCACAAGACCAGAATTACAACAATCCAATCAGTAGAACTGGAGATATGCAATTTCAAAGAGTTTAGTGAAAATATTGCCAAAAAGAACAAAGCGGCAACTGTGGATATTTGGTTGTGCTGGACTGGGACTAAGTCGCTAGTTCAGAACGATCATGATGGAGTGTGGGCCAGCTACAGGGACCCAGTTATGTCCTCTGAACAAGAGTATCTTAAATCCTGGTTGTGGAGCATTGCAAGGTCCGGCATTGATGATGCATTGTGCAGCCAAGGCGATGCGTTAGTTTCAGGGAAGCTGTGAGGCTGTGATGCGAGATCCTGCATCATCATTGAGGATGTGCTCAATGAGGGCAGCTTGTGATGCAAAATCCTGCATTGAGGATTCGTTGCGCACCTACTGATACTGAAGAGTCTGCAGGGCTTGAAGGTTTGCAATGCGAGGGCCTGCTTCAGAGAGACAGCACCCAGTGAAGTTTCCAATGCATCCTGTGAGGTCAATATAGAACTCTTGCACTGAAAAAGTACTCACAGGTGATTTGATGAATCGGTTCTGCTGGATCCACAGATGGGCTGGCAGAGCACCTTCAGGCCCACTTCCATGGGTCCAGGACTTGGGTGGCGCTACTTGTCAGGGCAGAATTCACAGTTGCAAAGTCCAGGTGCTGATTACAAGAGACTAGCCCTTGGAGTCACTCTGGTGGTCCTGGGTTCAGGTTACAGGTACAGTCCTTCTCATCCAGGCAAGAGAACAGCAGGCAGTGGGTCAAAATTGCAGGCAGCAGTCCTTCAGGGAAGCAGTCCAGAAGAGTGGCAGTCCTTGCAGCAGCACAGCGGTCCTTCTTCTTGTCAGAGTCTTCCACAAGCCGAGAAGTGCACTGAAGAGTTGGTGTCTGAGGTCCAATATTTCTACTTGGTGCCTTCTTTGAAGTGGGAGAAGCTTCGGGGATTTCTCTTTGAAGTGCACAGGTATCCTGCCTCCCCTACCCTGGCTCCAGACTAACTGCATGGGGTGTGCAGTCGTTTGTGTGAAGGCAGGACACAGCCTATTCAGGAGTAAGTGGGGTTGTGTGCCTAATTTCCCCCTTTAATCTTTTTCTTGCAGATTTTTCTCACCGGGATGAAGTCACCAATCCGATCCCACCTTCCTGGAGGCCTCTTTGGATAAACGTCACAGGGAACCTTGATGAAGAATTCTACCTTTGGACTTGGACAATTTTTCAGGACAGAAATCTTCACCGGGCTGAAGTTGAAGTTGGATCCAACGTCTCTTGAGCCCTCCTCGGATATGCTGAGCCGAAAGTCCTGGTCAACTTTTTACGTTCGGGATTTGTAACTTTTTTGGAGCTTTTTATCTCCGGCGTTGGACGACCCTCCTCCACAGCAAGCCAATTACAAGTAGACATCATCGAATTGCACTTCCAGGAGCCTGTGAAAAAATTCCAGAAGTCTGGGGCTCTGGAGCTTTTCAGAGGGACAAACCTGCAAGTCAGTCTTGGTCACGGTCGACCTAAGGCGGCTTGGCTCAGGACGTCAGGTCGGTCCTTTTATGTAGCTTTTTTTCCAAAAGTTCTCCAGTCTTCTCCAAACTTCTGGATCTTTTTCTAGAAAGTCTTTGAAAGTCCTTCAGGAATCCACAGTTCACCCTAAAGTTCCAGAAGCTCTGAGTTGCTCCTTGATGATAAGGACTCCAACTCCTAGAATGCTCCTGGGTCAAATCCAAAAATGACCACTGGACAGTGGTCAGCTGGTCAGTTTCTTCACGTTTTGATGCAGGGGACTCTGGTTAGCTATTTGTCACCTACAGCAAGCAGGGAGTCACATCCTGAACCAGTTGAAGCCAGGCAAAGTCCTTTTTGTGGTGAAGCCCAAGTGTGCAGCTGGTGCAATCTTTCAGAGTGCACTGCCCAGGTACAGGTCAGGGGTTCAGCAGGGCAGTCTTTCTTCTTCTTGTCCTGGTGCAGCTCTGCCATATTTATCCTTGCTCCTGGGGTGGAAAGCATGGGGAGGGCAACTGTTCAACCATAGGCAGGCCATCGCCCCCTTGGATGACCACTTCCTGGGAAGAGTTGCAAAAATCAATCTCAGGGAGCAATATTCTTTAAAAATCTAAAATGGCAGAATCTGAATTGAATTTTGGAAGTTAAGTCTGGCTGAGTCCACCCACTGGTGTGACTAAAATTCCTTAACACACCCCTTTCATTCCCCCTCCTAATTTCATCAAGGTGGCACCTGGATGTCTTGGTTTGCAGGAAATGGGAGAGGTCCTGAGGTGCTCTAAATGTCCTTCCCTCCTTTGAAGACCAGTTTAGCTGCTCTCTCCTATCCTGTTTCACTATCTGCTGAGGCAGAACTCTTCCCCAGGCACTTCTTTTGACTTCAGCCCAGGCCACTTCACACCTCATCAAGGCAGGTTGGCCACGCTGCCAGAGGCTGGTCAATCAGAGAAGGGCACTACAAAGCTGAAGTTGACAACTTACAGGTACAGTTCTCAAACTCTTTCCTTAAGTAGTTATATTAAATTTAATAATGGCAAGTTGTTGGATTTACAATAGCAATATGTTTGATACTAAACTCAATATATTTAGCTCTTTTTGGGACTTTATTAATTTAAAGTAAAGTCTCCTCATTTTAGCCTATGGAGCCCATTCACTACAGCAAGGGAAAAACAAATGTGGCTATTTTTCCTCACCAGGGTTTATAAAAAGATGTTTTATAAGGTCCTTGCTTATAGTTACATAGAACCAAGCCCTAGGGGCACTTAGGGCACACCTTAGAGGTGACTTATATGTATAAATATGGTAGTTTAAGACTTTGGAAGTACTTTTAGCTCCAAAGTCGAATTTGCATGTAACTTTAGTTTAAAAGCAGCCAGCAAGGCAGGCCTGTCTTTAAAATGAGACTGGGCATCTCGGCAGTGCACATACGGGTGCACTGCCTATGCTGGGGTCATTAAACCTACATGCCCTACCATATACTAGAGACTTATAGTTAGGTTGATACTGCCAATTATAATTAGCCTAATTTGCATATCCGCTGTAAACAGAGCACTGGCCCTGGGACTGGTTAGCAGTACCAGGACACAGCCAAGAGACAGTAACCACCAGTATCTGTCCAAAAAGTTTGGGGGTGACCAGGGCAGAAAGGAAGACTTTCCTACAGCTCCCAATTAGAAGTTACAGCTTATTGAATGTAATAAGGTTACTCCAATGTTATCGTATGGGCAGGCTGTGTAGTAGTGGAAAACGAATTATGAGTTTTTCATTCCCAGAAGATCTTAAAATTACAGGTCCTGCTGTTTGAGTATATTTCATCCTGTGCTCTAAGCTGTTTTAGGCCTACCACATGGGTGAATTGTGCATTGAAAATGCATACTTGAGCCTTGAGCCAGGCAAACTTTTTTTTTTTTTTTAAAGTTGAAATGACAACTTAAAACTTCCCACACTGGCTGCAGTAGCAGACCTGAGACAGGTTTTGCAAGGCTACTTAAGTGGGTGACACGAGTGCTACAGGCACTATAGCAGCATTTAATTTACAGGGCCTGGGTAAATGTAGTACCACTTTACTTGGGACACAAAAGTAAATGTATTATGCCAACTAAAAACAAGCCAGTATTACCATTTTTTTTAAAAGGAAGCATGCACACTTTAGGACTGATAAGCAGTGGTAAAGTAAAGTGCTAAGGCAGGCAAAAACTAGATCAGAAAAACATGGTGGATGAAGGCATAATGTTTGGGGGAAGACTGTCTTACGGCTCACAAGTCTAACCGTGTCATTAAATACACATTTTACTGAAATTAAGAATTGCTTAAATCAGCTAGTACATACAGTAGAGTAAGGGGCAAAAGGTTGATGCTTGAAATTTTAAAGTACTCACAACTGCATTTAAAAGTTTATTCACAGTAATGCAGCAAGATAAAATAACACACAGAGGTTTCTATTATGAACTCATAGGCAGATTGGATGGCTTTACATGATCTGTGAAATGCTAAAGCAATCGAATCTCGCTGCACAGTGAATATGCAGGTTGAGATGGCTCATTACAATGGTGATTTAGCATGTGGCTTGGTACGTCACCAGTGCTTTAGACAGCATACAAACAGCACAAATCTCTGCAACCAGTCACTTAGGCGGAGGGGAAGTGAGGAGATGTGCAGCCTAAGTACGATCACTGACCAGTAGCTATCACTCTGCATCATACTCGCAGTCAAAGTGCATCTACCAAGGGCTCACATAGTCATAATGCTGACCACAGAGAAAGGGCGATTGGATTAAGAGGAAGGGAAAAGTAATTACAGCATGTTTTTCTATTTGTTTTCCAAGAACAAAAAAAAATGTATATTCAGATGACATATTTGTTTGGGCACCGATTGTGCATGTTTTATTGTTTATTTAATTTATGAAACAATTAACCTGAAGCAAAGGTGATAAAAAAGAACATTATCAATAACGAGGCTATCTTTCATTAGTGTGTAACTTACTTTTAAAATAATTCCAGCTAATCCCTGCATGTTGTTCTTTGACTTCGACTGTCCTTGATCCTTCTGTTGGGTCATGGAGACGCATTGGCATTTGATCTTCATCTGAGTCAGGATCAGCGAGGATGACTGATATGCACCTTTCTGTGGCTATGTTCTGCAATAATGTACATGTTGCTACTATTTGTAGCTGGTGTCAGGTATCTTGTGGTGCACCACTTTTATGTAGATAGTGAAGGTGACTATTCAGTAGTTCAAAAGTCCACTCAATTACATGTTTCTGATAGATTTATGGGCAGCATTGTAGCGATAATCATTTGCTAAAGCCAGGTTCGGATAAGGTGTCAAAGTCCAGGAGCGTAAAGCATAAGCACTGTCTCCTAAAATGTAAACATGAAAATGTACTGAATCCCAAAGGTAGCTTAGTGCCCAATTCCTACATCAGATAAATGTAAGATTATTACCAAGTAAATATCCTTCACCACATACTCTTCTAAGAAGCTGTGTGTAAATCCCACTGTGTCAAAAAATAAATGACTCATGGGTGCTTTCAGGAAACATGGCTGCGATGTCTGTAATGAGGTTAGAGGCATTGCTTATAACTTGTATGTATAAGGAATGAGTATTTTTATGATTGCTAAATGAATACTCGTTAACAGATGGAGGATATACTTGTACATGAGTACCATCAATGCAGTCAATTACCTGGGGATATTGTGCAATATGATTAAAATGCAATCTTGTTAAATGTAAGTGTTGTGCAGTAGCAGGAAATCTTATATACACATTAACCCTAGTTAACATTGCATCAGGAAATTTGTTGGAAAAATGAGAAAGTACACATTGGGAACTCCCACCTAAGGTATCTATAACTCACTACTAGCTGCCTCACGTTAAAACATGTAGGGCCAGATGTATGAAAGCTTTTTGCATTTGCAAACGGTGCGAATGCCTGTTTGCGAATGCAAAAAGCCATTTCAGAATGTATGAAAGTCATTCTGAAAGCAATTTTAAGGAATCGCTAAAATAGCGATTCCTTAAAATTGAGACCCTGTTTAGAGAGTCGCAAATTGCGACTCTCTAAATAAGAAATCGCAAATAAGGATTCCTTATTTGCGATTTCTGAAGCACATGTAATAAGCAATTCCTAAATAAGAATTGGGCATTTAGGAATCGCTATTTACCACCAGGTTGAACCTGGTGGTAACCATGTGCAAATTTTTAAAATGCTTTTAAAAAGCATTTTTAAAATGTAGCTGTAAAGCACACATGCCCTTTTGGCATGTGTGCACCTTACATGTCCTAAAAAACCTTTTGGGGTGCAGCAGAGGGGGCCTTAGGCCCCCAGCACCCTGGGGTTTTGCATTTCCAAAATTGCGATTTCCAGTTAAGAAATCGCAATTTTGGAAATGCAAAACATTTGCAACTATGGGCCTACAGGCCCATAGGTGCGGATGGAGCCGGTACCGCAATTTGCGATTCGGTAATAGCATTTGCGATTTTTAAGAAATCTCTATTACCGATTCACAAATGTGATACATTGCAATTTGCGAATCAGAAATTGCGATTTCTTAAAAATCGATATTTCCGACTCGCAAAAGGCCTTTTTGATACATCTGGCCCGTAGTGACTACTGTATAACAACTGCAAATGTGTGGGTATGGAATTGCTCCTAAGAGTGTTACATACTAGCTGAGGTTTAATTTCTGCAATTAAATACACAATTATTGAACTACATAGCCTGTACTAGTCATCCATTTCATACTCTGTTTGATCAAAAAGAATAACTCTAAATCTAAATATTCATTCCCTTCTACTCCTCTTGCTCCTCCTCCTAAAACCTGCCAAAATCTCCATTCTCGTTGCCATGAGGTACAGAGCAGCCATTGTTGAAACATGCAGATGCATTCTAGGGCTCTTTATGTAAGTAGCACCTGGATATCACCTGTGAAAAAATGAGGTGTTGATTGAGGAGGGTGACACTCTACTCAAGCAATAGCGACAATCCTTGTGAGGGTGAACCACAAAAAAGTTACTAAATTACCCTGTACTTAACCCTCATGCAGCTTGGCACAAAATCGGTCAGGCTTAATAAGAGGCAATGCATAAAGTATTTATGCAGCACACAAACATCAGTAAAGTGAAAGCACAACACAACAAAAAACCCACCCCAAATTAGAAAAATATAGTGAATTTTAATAAATTATTTGGCACCAAAATGACAAACGTCAAATGAGTGGAACCAGAGTTATGATTTTTCACTCTTGAAAGTGGCAAATAGCACCTAAAAGATCAAATTTTCAATGGTGGCCATCTAGTCATGCAAAACTGGGTTAGGTATGGCCGTCTGAGATGGAGTGTGGATCGGATGCATGAAGTGGATTAGGCCCAGTCTCCCCTTCCCTTCAAATTTAAAAGGGAATTCTGGAAGAAAATGTCTGAGAAGTAACATTTCAGCAGGGCAAGGTAGCTTGCGGTGTCCAAGGAGGAGGCGTCATCAACAGGGAGCTGCTGGACAAAGTCACAGTGAAAATTCCCATGATTAAACTTAGGGCCTGATTCGACCTCGGTGGAGGGGATTACTCCATCCCAAATGTGATGGGTATCTGTCCGTCATATTACAAGTTCCATAGGATATAATGGAAATTGTAATACGGTGGGCAGGATATCCATCACATTTGGGACAGAGTAATCCCCTTCGCAAAGGTTGTAATTATGCCCTGAGTCTCTTTTTTGGAACTCAAAAATTTCCAGGGGGCTATAGCTCTGTGGCTGGTAAGGACTCCACAAGGCCAGCTACCCCTTCTTCAAGGAGCTGCTGTGCAGGATATGCTTTTTGGAGTAGAATGCAGCAGAATCTGCTTCAAAGTCAGGCTGACCATTGAATGAACGAGCAGGTAAGTCACAATCTCCTTTCAGGTCTCAGGACACATTTTGGGCAATTATTGTTTTAGGTCCCAAGTTTTAGATGTGGGCTACCTAGGCACCTTTAGCACCACTTCCAAGGATCCATGACTGGGGAGGTGCCACTTGGAGGCTCAGGACTCCCTGAGGCTGGTTCCAGGCGTGGATACAAAATGTTTGGAGCCTTTTCTCTCCCTGAGGTTATGACCAGGTGGTAAGCCAACTAACTCATATAGTCATCCTGGGTTGAAGTCAAAGAGAAGGGCTCAAACTGCAGGGTAGACCTCTGGGGGCTCACAGCAGACTTCAGCCAGCTGAGCAGTTCTTCTTGGTGCAGCACAGCAGTCTTCTGAAATACATAGCAGGCCAAAGAAGCAGACAGTCGTCTGTGAGCCCTTTCAAAGGTCTTGATATTGAACTGAAGTGTTGGTGTGAAGGCCCCGTTTTTACAACTGGTGTCTCCTGTGTAGTGAAAGAAACTTCTGGTGACGTCTCCACACAGAAGTGTCTGAAATGTTCTGCCTCCCTGCCCTGGCCTCAGTTTGTCTGCAGGCACAATAGGCTAGTGAGAAGTTCCTTGTATGACAGCAGGAAATATTCTTATGAAGGACTGCCCTTCCCATCCTGCCTGGGATGGCAGATCCAGACACACCTAGTCCCTCCATCGTGTAGCTGTCTAGGAGGAATACACTAAGGCCAACTGCCAACTCCACCAAGTCATGTGACCCAGGAACAGACTGCAGGCATCAAATGCTTAGGACAAGAAAATATAAACTTTCTAAAAGGGGCATTTTCAGAACTGTGACTTAAAATCCAATCTACCTTTACCATTAAAGAAGGTTTGAGTTACAATTCCCCAGACTCCAAACATGAATTTCTATCTGTTCTGAATAAAAAGTTGCACCTATTAAATTTAATGTGGTAACATAATATTATCCAGTACATGAGGTGGGCCTCTCAGCAGTGAAACAGTACATGTTCCACCTTTTAATTACAATGCACAATTCCCTATAGGCTCTTCAAGGCCTACTTTAGGGATGGTTTACATGTATTTAAAAGGGAGTTTTAGGCCTGGCAAATGAGTAATTTTGGCAAGTCGAATTGGTAGTTTAAAACTGCATACACAAACTTTTTTAGGGGATGCCTAAGTTGGTGGCACAATAAGTGCTGCAAGCCCACTAGGGCCTTTAATTTACCAGCCCTCAGTATATGTATATACCTCTGTACAGGGGGCTTACAAGTAAATGAAATAAGCTAATCGGGTGTAAGCCAATTTTACTACGTTTTAGGAAGTGAGTGCAAACACTTAGCACTGGTTAGCAGTGGTAAACTGCAGCGTCCTAATGCCAACAAAAAACGATTAAAAAAAATAGGGGGGGTGAAGGCAAATGGTATGGGGGCTGACAGATCTAACATCACCTTTTGGTGTTGATGGTAGATGACATTTGCACAATGTGAATTTTACAAATATTCACAAATTGTGACTGTTCACATACAATCTACGATTCTCAAATAGGTAATCACAAATTGCAGTTACCAATTTGGAACTGCATTTTTAGCAATTCCCAGAAATACTGAATCACTAAAAATGCAAGGAAAATTACTTTAGTACATAGAAAAATACCTTTTTACATTAGTAAACAGCAAGATCTAACAATTCACACAGTTTGCAAACTCAAAGTTTCTTCTTACAACTGCCCCATAGTTTTCTAAGAAACATCTAGAAGAAAAAAACAGAGGACTGCTGCACAAATAAGAAAATTAAGAAAATGTAGATTAAAACATATTAGAATTTTGAAAGCATTAACATTGAAATACCCATGTCACTTTATATTATACAGCCAACTTGAATAATTCAAAAAAGTTTGGCATTTAATAGCTATAGCAACACATGTCAAAAGACGTGCACAGTTGGTTAATGAGTTAACCATTTCTGGTGTTTAAAGTATAGATTGAATCTGGAGAGAGAAATATGTATGTATTCCCATTAATAACTAACTATATTTAAATTATTCTGCAGTAGCATCAGGGTTTAGGCTCAGCACAGATGGCCAATCAGGCATAAGGCTAATGGAGGATGGAGTGTGTGAAAAACGGGGCAGTGAAGATTGAAGAGGCTTGGAACTGTAGGGTGTTAATCAACCGACTCACTCAAGCACTAATTTCCTGGTTCCTGCTACACTTTCAGTGTTTTAATGGTACAGCAAGTATTTAAAACTGTTTCTGACATGCAGCCATTTGTTGCTGAGGATCTTCATTTCATATGTTTGAACTCATTATCCAATCCTCATGTCTATTGTTTTCTTTGTCTTGGTTTCCATGCTTTAGATTCCCCTTTGGATCTCCTTCCCTCTTTTGCTGCATTGTGCTTTGTTGTGCTCGATAATTTTGGGTATCAAACTTTTGTTTGTCTTCTTAGCTCCTGATGTTCCACCTTACGATGATGTCATCTGGAATACTAGGCTGCCTGAGGGCTCAACACAATGCTGCCAAAACTGACATACATTCCATTCCTTAGGCACGGAGATAGTTCTATGCTATCTCTTTCTGATAATAAATGTATTCATAAGAGCAAAATCTGGTCCAGTGTTTACCTTGAATACCCAGGAAGCAGCGGGAATCCTTATTAGCTTAATAAAACAAATTCCTAGAATATGAGGTAAAACTCAACTCTAGTTTATAATGTTTGTTTACGCTTTGAAACAGCTCCAGCTTCCTGGAAAAGATGTAGGGCACAATTATGAGTTTGGTGGACAGTAACACCCGCCTGCCAAACTTCCCATGTGGTGGTCGCTGCTGTTCTGGTGACCACCCCGCGGGCCTCTTTAGGATTTTACCACTGGGCTGAATGGTCAGCCCAGTGGGAAAGGGGCGGCAGCATTATTGCCGGCTTGTAATAGAACTGGTGTCAATGCTGCCGTACGCAGGGGGCCCCAGCACCCTTGAAATGCTCACTTGCTGCACAGCAGACAGTGAGCATTTTGACGGTGATGGACAGGGGGACCCCTGTGTCCCCCTGCACCTGTTCGCTGCCAGCCTTTTCATGCCGGTGGTAATGCCATGAAAAGGCTGGCAGAGAACAAGGTTGTAATCAGCAGGGCGACACAGACTTCAGTGCCACCCTGGCTGAATACAACCTGCACCCGCTGTCAGTCCGTCTGGATCCTGGCGGGGACAGAGGTATGTCGGCAAGTCTGCATGACAACTTCATAATGTGGTGGTCAAACTGCCACAACCGCATTGGTCAGATCGCCACCATGGCATTAGTGGTCCTCGAACCACCAATGTCCTAATCAGGCTGATAGTTTGTTAGGAATCAATAAAAATGGTGCCTGCAGCAATCCAAAGGATTACATGGAAACTACACTTTTGGATGGTGTGAGTAAACTGCTAACAAATCTTAACTTGGGCCATCTCAAAGTTGAGTCAAGTTTCATAGTATTCTTCCCTTTAAACTAGAATGTTTTCTACAAAATGTCTGCATTCTGGATAATGTGACTGTTTTATATTTATTTCAAAATGGGATGGCTTTGTATTCAACTTTTGTTAACAGCTTTTGATAAAAATGGATCATCCAACCTTTTGCCAGACGCTAAATGCTTTAAGCATAGTCTCTCCCTTTTAACTTTATTGATCAAATTACATACTGATATGTGTCTTTAGGGCCTAGCTAGCTTCCAATCAAGTTTTAGCTTCTCAGACCTGCACTTCCAAAGGGTTAAAACAAGGTTGCATAATGGCACCCTGCTCCTTTCCCTATATATAAGTGCCCTCTTACAATTTTAAGGGAATTCTAGGTTCACCATTGGGAGGCTCTATATTTTGCCTATGTTGAAGATGTGAACACATCACAAACACCAATAGGGCTACAATGAGGTTTTGATATTTTGTATGCCAAATCAGCAAATTAGTACCTACAAACATGTCAAAAACAAAAGTATTGGTTTTAACAAAGAGAGAAATTCCATCAGTATTGGAGGGGAAACTATTGGAGTTAAGAGTTACATTATATTTAGGAGTTGTTTCTACTTACAATGTATCTTGCACACAAGACTACATGATTAGTCTAAAGCAAATCTCTCTTTAACATATGTGTGTCTTTGGATAGCATCATCCGGAGCATGTATTAAAAGTGTATTCCACCAAATAAAGTTGATGACAGAATTATTTACTGCATTCTTTCTTAAAGAAAACTATAACCGTTTTGGGAATTAGTCTAGAATTAGTTCTAACAATTTTTTTTTAAACCCTTGCAAGTAGTTATACTTTGGGCAGGTAGATAAATGATGCATTCATTTTTTAATAACTATTAGAAATCACTAAGTCTATGCATTCATGGCATAATCTCTACAATAAGGAACTGCCGTGTGGAGGTTCCGCAATGAGTGCAGAGGCTCTACCATGACTTCCCAGCCTCTACCACAGCTACCGAGCCTCTTTGTTAATCGGGCCCTAAGTAAATTTCTGCTGTTATTAACGTAACTTTGAAATTGAACAATATGAATCTGCTCCATTCCAACTTGATGAGAAGTTCTAAGTATCCTAATATTAAGTTTATGGTTAAAAGAGCAGCTCGGGCCTGCATAATATAAAGTCAACAGTGCAAGTGCTAATTTACATTTAATTCTGCCACTGTTTTAGGCTGGCTAGCATATTAAATAGCTGAAAAGCTGGAGCAATGCTATTTTGCCACCTTGTACAGTGGTAAGTGAATGATCTTCACAATCATGTACTGCTTTTGTCTGGTAATGTAACTACATTAGATGTGGTATCTTAAGTAAACAACAAAACATAACAAAATAACACACACAAAAAAATATACTTTAGACATATTAGGTACAATACAACAGAACATTAAAAAAATAATACAATACAACAACTAGTAAGGCATAATTTTGGCTGTGCCAGCATGCGTCATAAAGAGTGACATAATAATGTAATTGAAAATACATATATTGCATGTCTTAACGATACTCATGTAAAGTGGAGCATCCAAATCATAATACTGAAGGTTCATTCACAGTAGAAAAGTAGAAGTTCGTGTGTATGTGTGTTAAGTTGAAAGAACCACGGCACATCCAAGCATTCCAAATGTAAGTCCTTTATTCTTCTTGGGTATTCAATGAAAACAGCAAACGTTGTACCAATCCATGTATATACAGCCGACACGTGTTTCGTCGTGAAAACGACTTTTTCAAGGCTCATTAAAGACTGTAAGTTATTTGATCTGTGTCACAATATGGCCGTCTAGTAATATTCGGTGTAGAAGTTGCTTATCACATGTGTGGATTTATCAATATATATTTGACGGTACACCTTGGTAATGAATCAAGGTTTGTACCAGGACCATGATAAGTCCAACAGTCGTGTGTTTGATCCCGTTTCTTGTTTGTAGTGGTCAGAAAAGTGTGTATGTGTGTACTAATGTTTCACTGTAACATGCTGAATTGTACTACTCATGTAGGTTTATATTCATGTATTCTGACTATTGTACCATGGTGTAACTACATATATTCACACTTCATTTATAATTCTTGCTTTATAATTGCAAACTGTGGAGTTTTGCTCACATTGCAATATTCTTTTGTTGCAGCAGCATCCTTGCAAGTCTACAGTTAATAAAATGCATATTGTGTCTTAAAGATAGTGGGGATACTTTGGCAAGGACAAGGAGTACTAACAAAATGAGAGGAAAAGACTCCTGTTTGTGTACCAGACACAAGACACATTCAAGATTGTCCTAAAAAGGTCAGTTGGAAGAAGAAAAACAATGGACCCAGAACATCATCACAACCATACTACAATATCAAGGTGAAAAAATGTTACACATAAACAGTACAGCACAAAAAACTACAGAATCCATCACTGCCCCCCAATCTCGATCTTTGATAGTGATAGCTTTTACCATTGAATTGTCTAAGATGGCAATTTTTTAAATGAACATAAAATTTGATGTTTTTATTTTACCCTGTGTGCTTGTAGTCTATGGACCTGATTTAGATACATTAAATCCCATGGTATCTAATGGTATTAGGATTTCGGTTGACAAGATATCTGTCACTGTTGTGATGGAGTAACACGTCCGTCATTATCTAAATCAGGCCCTAAGATTGAGAACTGTCACATTTAGATGCCATCAGTTAGCTAGAGAGGATAGCATTTGCAGTTTATGCAAAGCAGGAACTCAAACATTAGAGTATGTACAGTTTGTGTGCTTCTGTTTGAAAATAGCATCTCCAATATCAATCATACTGAGGTTCTGAATATGGTTGTCGAAGGATGCATTGAAATTAAAATCCCCCCTCTTTGCCCTGCCTATTAAACAAAAATGTTTCCTTTTTTAATGATGTCATTATGTGCATTTAATGCAAAAGTACAAGCTTTCAGATAATATCATTGCTGTCATTCATTATTATATACTGTTGTTGATTGCCCAAAACAATTTTAATTGTAGACCTCTAACTAAGGTGATCTTCAATTTTAATGAATGTTCAAAGTCAAAAATTAGTGTGTTATTGGAATTTTGTTGTGGTTTATTGTTTGTGTCGTTAAGGAATATGTGTTCTATTATTTTCTGAAATTTGCGTTATGTTTACTTTTTTGCTTTGTTCTGTAGTTGTGTTGTATTTGAAAACATCAGGAGTCTCCTGCCTGAATCAGGTCTCAATCAATCAATCAATCACTGCATTTGTAAAGCGCGCTACATACCCGTGAGGGTCTCAAGGCGCTGGGGAGAGGGGGGTGCTACTGGTCGAAGAGCCAGGTCTTGAGGAGTCTTCTGAAGGCCAGCAGGTCCTGGGTCTGTCGTAGGATGGTCGGGAGAGTGTTCCCGGTCTTGGCGGCTAGGTAGGAGAAGGATCTGCCGCCGGCGGTGGTTTTTCAGATGTGGGGGACTGTGGCGAGGGCGAGGTTGGCTGAGCGGAGGCTTCGGGTGGGGGTGTAGAAGTTGAGTCGGTTGTTGAGGTAGGTGGGTCCGGTGTTGTGCAGTGCTTTGTGTGCGTAGATCAGGAGCTTGAAGGTGATCCTTTTGTTGATGGGGAGCCAGTGCAGGCCTCTCAGGTGGAGTGTGATGTGGCTGCGGCAAGGGATATCGAGGATAGTCGGGCCGAGGCGTTCTGGATGCGTTGGAGTCGTCTCAGGAGCTTGTTTGGAATTCCTGAGTAGAGGGCGTTCCCATAGTCGAGTCTGTTGTTGATGAGGGCCTGGGTAACGGTTTTTCTCGTGTCAAGGGGGATCCATTTGAAGATCCTGCGGAGCATACGGAGGGTGTTGAAGCAGGACGCGGAGACGGCGTTGACTTGCCTGGTCATGGAGAGAGTGGAGTCGAGGATGACCCCCAGGTTGCGTGCGTGGTCCGTGGGTTCCGGGGCTGTGCCTAGTGACGTGGGCCACCAAGAGTCGTCCCAGGCTGATGGGGTGGGTACGAGAATGAGGACCTCCGTCTTGTCTGAGTACAGCTTCAGTCTGCTGTCCTTCAACCAGTCGGCTACGGCCTTCATTCCTCGGTGGAGGTTAGCTTTGGCGGTGTGGGGATCTTCGGTGAGGGATATGATCAGCTGGGTGTCGTCGGCGTAGGAGATGATGTTGAGGTTGTGTTGTCGTGCGACATGGGCGAGGGGGGCCATGTAGATATTGAACAGTGTCGGGCTGAGGGAGGATCCCTGCGGGATGCCGCAGATGATCTTGGTGGTTTTGGAGCAGAAGGGTGGGAGGCGGACGCTCTGGGTTCTGCCGGAGAGGAAGGATGTGGTCCAGGCCAGGGCCTTCTCTTGGATACCGGCATCATGGAGGCGTACTGATAGGGTGCGGTGGCAGACCGTGTCAAAGGCTGATGATAGGTCCAGGAGGATGAGGGCGGCTGTTTCTCATTTGTCCATCAGGGTCCGGATGTCGTCAGTGGCGGCGATGAGGGCGGTCTTGGTGCTGTGGTTACTGCGAAAACCCAATTGGGAAGGGTCCAGGATGTTGTTGACTTCGAGGTAGCGGGTCAGCTGTTTGTTGACCATCTTCTCGGTCACTTTTGCAGGGAAGGGGAGCAGGGAGATGGGCCGGAAGTTCTTGAGGTCCTTGGGGTCTGCCTTGGGCTTCTTCAGAAGGGCGTTGATCTCGGCATGCTTCCAGCTTTCTGGGAAGGTTGCTGTCTCGAAGGAACAGTTGATTGTTTTCCGGAGGTGGGGCTCGATGGCTGCGCTGGCTTTGTTGAAGACGTGGTGAGGGCAGGGGTCCGATGGGGATCTGGAGTGGATGGAGTTCATGGTTTTGATGGTGTCTTCGTCGCTGACGTTGGACCAGACTGTCAGGCGACTGGTGCGAGTGGTAGTCGCAGGGGTGGTGTACTCGGTGGTGGGTGCGGGGGGTAGGGCTTGAAGCTGTCGTGGATGTCGGTGATCTTGCGGTGGAAGAAGGTGGCTAGGGAGTCGCACAGGTCTTGAGATGGCGGGATGTCGTTGGTGATGGAGCTGGGGATGGAGGGTTCTTTCACAATGCTGAAGAGCTCTTTGGTGTTGTGTGCGTTGTTGTCTAGGCGGTCCTTGAAGGCGGTCTTCTTCGCGGTCCTGATGAGTTGGTGATGTCTGCGGGTGGTGCTCTTGAAGGCTGTGTGGTTGTCTGGTGTTTGGTCGTGGAGCCATTTCTTCTCCAGCTTCCGACAGGTGTGCTTGGAGATCCGGAGGTCCTCGGTGAACCAGGCGGCTTTCTTGTTGGTGTGGTTGGTTGTAAAGGTCTTGAGAGGGGCGAGGGTGTTGGCGCAGTCGTTGATCCACTGTGTGAGGTTGGTTGCGGCGGTGTCTGGGTCGGTGTGGTCGGTGGGTGGTCTCAGGGCGAGGGCGGTAGTCAGTTGGTCCTCGGTGACCTTGCCCCAGCAGCGGCGTGGTAGCTGTTGGGTGCAGTGGTGTGTGGTGGGTTTTCTGAAGGTGAAGTGGACGCATCTGTGGTCGGTCCAGCGTGGTTCGGTGGTGTGGTTGAAGGAGACGTGGGAGCTTGCGGAGAAGATGGGGTCGAGCGTGTGTCTAGCGACACAGACTTCAGTGCCACCCTGGCTGAATACAACCTGCACCCGCTGTCAGTCCGTCTGGATCCTGGCGGGGACAGAGGTATGTCGGCAAGTCTGCATGACAACTTCATAATGTGGTGGTCAAACTGCCACAACCGCATTGGTCAGATCGCCACCATGGCATTAGTGGTCCTCGAACCACCAATGTCCTAATCAGGCTGATAGTTTGTTAGGAATCAATAAAAATGGTGCCTGCAGCAATCCAAAGGATTACATGGAAACTACACTTTTGGATGGTGTGAGTAAACTGCTAACAAATCTTAACTTGGGCCATCTCAAAGTTGAGTCAAGTTTCATAGTATTCTTCCCTTTAAACTAGAATGTTTTCTACAAAATGTCTGCATTCTGGATAATGTGACTGTTTTATATTTATTTCAAAATGGGATGGCTTTGTATTCAACTTTTGTTAACAGCTTTTGATAAAAATGGATCATCCAACCTTTTGCCAGACGCTAAATGCTTTAAGCATAGTCTCTCCCTTTTAACTTTATTGATCAAATTACATACTGATATGTGTCTTTAGGGCCTAGCTAGCTTCCAATCAAGTTTTAGCTTCTCAGACCTGCACTTCCAAAGGGTTAAAACAAGGTTGCATAATGGCACCCTGCTCCTTTCCCTATATATAAGTGCCCTCTTACAATTTTAAGGGAATTCTAGGTTCACCATTGGGAGGCTCTATATTTTGCCTATGTTGAAGATGTGAACACATCACAAACACCAATAGGGCTACAATGAGGTTTTGATATTTTGTATGCCAAATCAGCAAATTAGTACCTACAAACATGTCAAAAACAAAAGTATTGGTTTTAACAAAGAGAGAAATTCCATCAGTATTGGAGGGGAAACTATTGGAGTTAAGAGTTACATTATATTTAGGAGTTGTTTCTACTTACAATGTATCTTGCACACAAGACTACATGATTAGTCTAAAGCAAATCTCTCTTTAACATATGTGTGTCTTTGGATAGCATCATCCGGAGCATGTATTAAAAGTGTATTCCACCAAATAAAGTTGATGACAGAATTATTTACTGCATTCTTTCTTAAAGAAAACTATAACCGTTTTGGGAATTAGTCTAGAATTAGTTCTAACAATTTTTTTTTAAACCCTTGCAAGTAGTTATACTTTGGGCAGGTAGATAAATGATGCATTCATTTTTTAATAACTATTAGAAATCACTAAGTCTATGCATTCATGGCATAATCTCTACAATAAGGAACTGCCGTGTGGAGGTTCCGCAATGAGTGCAGAGGCTCTACCATGACTTCCCAGCCTCTACCACAGCTACCGAGCCTCTTTGTTAATCGGGCCCTAAGTAAATTTCTGCTGTTATTAACGTAACTTTGAAATTGAACAATATGAATCTGCTCCATTCCAACTTGATGAGAAGTTCTAAGTATCCTAATATTAAGTTTATGGTTAAAAGAGCAGCTCGGGCCTGCATAATATAAAGTCAACAGTGCAAGTGCTAATTTACATTTAATTCTGCCACTGTTTTAGGCTGGCTAGCATATTAAATAGCTGAAAAGCTGGAGCAATGCTATTTTGCCACCTTGTACAGTGGTAAGTGAATGATCTTCACAATCATGTACTGCTTTTGTCTGGTAATGTAACTACATTAGATGTGGTATCTTAAGTAAACAACAAAACATAACAAAATAACACACACAAAAAAATATACTTTAGACATATTAGGTACAATACAACAGAACATTAAAAAAATAATACAATACAACAACTAGTAAGGCATAATTTTGGCTGTGCCAGCATGCGTCATAAAGAGTGACATAATAATGTAATTGAAAATACATATATTGCATGTCTTAACGATACTCATGTAAAGTGGAGCATCCAAATCATAATACTGAAGGTTCATTCACAGTAGAAAAGTAGAAGTTCGTGTGTATGTGTGTTAAGTTGAAAGAACCACGGCACATCCAAGCATTCCAAATGTAAGTCCTTTATTCTTCTTGGGTATTCAATGAAAACAGCAAACGTTGTACCAATCCATGTATATACAGCCGACACGTGTTTCGTCGTGAAAACAACTTTTTCAAGGCTCATTAAAGACTGTAAGTTATTTGATCTGTGTCACAATATGGCCGTCTAGTAATATTCGGTGTAGAAGTTGCTTATCACATGTGTGGATTTATCAATATATATTTGACGGTACACCTTGGTAATGAATCAAGGTTTGTGCCAGGACCATGATAAGTCCAACAGTTGTGTGTTTGATCCCGTTTCTTGTTTGTAGTGGTCAGAAAAGTGTGTATGTGTGTACTAATGTTTCACTGTAACATGCTGAATTGTACTACTCATGTAGGTTTATATTCATGTATTCTGACTATTGTACCATGGTGTAACTACATATATTCACACTTCATTTATAATTCTTGCTTTATAATTGCAAACTGTGGAGTTTTGCTCACATTGCAATATTCTTTTGTTGCAGCAGCATCCTTGCAAGTCTACAGTTAATAAAATGCATATTGTGTCTTAAAGATAGTGGGGATACTTTGGCAAGGACAAGGAGTACTAACAAAATGAGAGGAAAAGACTCCTGTTTGTGTACCAGACACAAGACACATTCAAGATTGTCCTAAAAAGGTCAGTTGGAAGAAGAAAAACAATGGACCCAGAACATCATCACAACCATACTACAATATCAAGGTGAAAAAATGTTACACATAAACAGTACAGCACAAAAAACTACAGAATCCATCACTGCCCCCCAATCTCGATCTTTGATAGTGATAGCTTTTACCATTGAATTGTCTAAGATGGCAATTTTTTAAATGAACATAAAATTTGATGTTTTTATTTTACCCTGTGTGCTTGTAGTCTATGGACCTGATTTAGATACATTAAATCCCATGGTATCTAATGGTATTAGGATTTCGGTTGACAAGATATCTGTCACTGTTGTGATGGAGTAACACGTCCGTCATTATCTAAATCAGGCCCTAAGATTGAGAACTGTCACATTTAGATGCCATCAGTTAGCTAGAGAGGATAGCATTTGCAGTTTATGCAAAGCAGGAACTCAAACATTAGAGTATGTACAGTTTGTGTGCTTCTGTTTGAAAATAGCATCTCCAATATCAATCATACTGAGGTTCTGAATATGGTTGTCGAAGGATGCATTGAAATTAAAATCCCCCCTCTTTGCCCTGCCTATTAAACAAAAATGTTTCCTTTTTTAATGATGTCATTATGTGCATTTAATGCAAAAGTACAAGCTTTCAGATAATATCATTGCTGTCATTCATTATTATATACTGTTGTTGATTGCCCAAAACAATTTTAATTGTAGACCTCTAACTAAGGTGATCTTCAATTTTAATGAATGTTCAAAGTCAAAAATTAGTGTGTTATTGGAATTTTGTTGTGGTTTATTGTTTGTGTCGTTAAGGAATATGTGTTCTATTATTTTCTGAAATTTGCGTTATGTTTACTTTTTTGCTTTGTTCTGTAGTTGTGTTGTATTTGAAAACATCAGGAGTCTCCTGCCTGAATCAGGTCTCAATCAATCAATCAATCACTGCATTTGTAAAGCGCGCTACATACCCGTGAGGGTCTCAAGGCGCTGGGGAGTGCTACTGGTCGAAGAGCCAGGTCTTGAGGAGTCTTCTGAAGGCCAGCAGGTCCTGGGTCTGTCGTAGGATGGTCGGGAGAGTGTTCCCGGTCTTGGCGGCTAGGTAGGAGAAGGATCTGCCGCCGGCGGTGGTTTTTCAGATGTGGGGGACTGTGGCGAGGGCGAGGTTGGCTGAGCGGAGGCTTCGGGTGGGGGTGTAGAAGTTGAGTCGGTTGTTGAGGTAGGTGGGTCCGGTGTTGTGCAGTGCTTTGTGTGCGTAGATCAGGAGCTTGAAGGTGATCCTTTTGTTGATGGGGAGCCAGTGCAGGCCTCTCAGGTGGAGTGTGATGTGGCTGCGGCAAGGGATATCGAGGATAGTCGGGCCGAGGCGTTCTGGATGCGTTGGAGTCGTCTCAGGAGCTTGTTTGGAATTCCTGAGTAGAGGGCGTTCCCATAGTCGAGTCTGTTGTTGATGAGGGCCTGGGTAACGGTTTTTCTCGTGTCAAGGGGGATCCATTTGAAGATCCTGCGGAGCATACGGAGGGTGTTGAAGCAGGACGCGGAGACGGCGTTGACTTGCCTGGTCATGGAGAGAGTGGAGTCGAGGATGACCCCCAGGTTGCGTGCGTGGTCCGTGGGTTCCGGGGCTGTGCCTAGTGACGTGGGCCACCAAGAGTCGTCCCAGGCTGATGGGGTGGGTACGAGAATGAGGACCTCCGTCTTGTCTGAGTACAGCTTCAGTCTGCTGTCCTTCAACCAGTCGGCTACGGCCTTCATTCCTCGGTGGAGGTTAGCTTTGGCGGTGTGGGGATCTTCGGTGAGGGATATGATCAGCTGGGTGTCGTCGGCGTAGGAGATGATGTTGAGGTTGTGTTGTCGTGCGACATGGGCGAGGGGGGCCATGTAGATATTGAACAGTGTCGGGCTGAGGGAGGATCCCTGCGGGATGCCGCAGATGATCTTGGTGGTTTTGGAGCAGAAGGGTGGGAGGCGGACGCTCTGGGTTCTGCCGGAGAGGAAGGATGTGGTCCAGGCCAGGGCCTTCTCTTGGATACCGGCATCATGGAGGCGTACTGATAGGGTGCGGTGGCAGACCGTGTCAAAGGCTGATGATAGGTCCAGGAGGATGAGGGCGGCTGTTTCTCATTTGTCCATCAGGGTCCGGATGTCGTCAGTGGCGGCGATGAGGGCGGTCTTGGTGCTGTGGTTACTGCGAAAACCCAATTGGGAAGGGTCCAGGATGTTGTTGACTTCGAGGTAGCGGGTCAGCTGTTTGTTGACCATCTTCTCGGTCACTTTTGCAGGGAAGGGGAGCAGGGAGATGGGCCGGAAGTTCTTGAGGTCCTTGGGGTCTGCCTTGGGCTTCTTCAGAAGGGCGTTGATCTCGGCATGCTTCCAGCTTTCTAGGAAGGTTGCTGTCTCGAAGGAACAGTTGATTGTTTTCCGGAGGTGGGGCGCGATGGCTGCGCTGGCTTTGTTGAAGACGTGGTGAGGGCAGGGGTCCGATGGGGATCTGGAGTGGATGGAGTTCATGGTTTTGATGGTGTCTTCGTCGCTGACGTTGGACCAGACTGTCAGGCGACTGGTGCGAGTGGTAGTCGCAGGGGTGGTGTACTCGGTGGTGGGTGCGGGGGGTCGGGCTTGAAGCTGTCGTGGATGTCGGTGATCTTGCGGTGGAAGAAGGTGGCTAGGGAGTCGCACAGGTCTTGAGATGGCGGGATGTCGTTGGTGATGGAGCTGGGGATGGAGGGTTCTTTCACAATGCTGAAGAGCTCTTTGGTGTTGTGTGCGTTGTTGTCGAGGCGGTCCTTGAAGGCGGTCTTCTTCGCGGTCCTGATGAGTTGGTGATGTCTGCGGGTGGTGCTCTTGAAGGCTGTGTGGTTGTCTGGTGTTTGGTCGTGGAGCCATTTCTTCTCCAGCTTCCGACAGGTGTGCTTGGAGATCCGGAGGTCCTCGGTGAACCAGGCGGCTTTCTTGTTGGTGTGGTTGGTTGTAAAGGTCTTGAGAGGGGCGAGGGTGTTGGCGCAGTCGTTGATCCACTGTGTGAGGTTGGTTGCGGCGGTGTCTGGGTCGGTGGGGTCGGTGGGTGGTCTCAGGGCGAGGGCGGTAGTCAGTTGGTCCTCGGTGACCTTGCCCCAGCAGCGGCGTGGTAGCTGTTGGGTGCAGTGGTGTGTGGTGGGTTTTCTGAAGGTGAAGTGGACGCATCTGTGGTCGGTCCAGCGTGGTTCGGTGGTGTGGTTGAAGGAGACGTGGGAGCTTGCGGAGAAGATGGGGTCGAGCGTGTGTCTAGCGGCGTGAGTGGGTGTCGTTACGAGCTGTTTGAGTCTGAGGTTGGCGAGGTTGTCGATCAGGGCGGTGGAGTTGGCGTCGTTGTTGTTCTCGAGGTGGAAGTTCAGGTCCCCGAGGCGGATGTAGTCCATGGAAGCGAGGGCGTGGGTGCTGATGAGGTCGGCGATGGTGTCACTGAACTGTGGGCGGGTCCGGGAGGTCTGTAGATGAGAGTTCCTCTGAGGGTGGTGTTGGGGTCGGTGTGGATCTGGAAGTGCATGTGCTCGGCGGTGGTGAGGGTGTCATCGGTGTTCGTTGAGATTTTGATGGAGTCTTTGTGGATGATGGCGATTCCTCCTCCCACTCTGTTGGTGCGGTCTCTGCAGGAGATCTTGTAGCCCTGTGGGATGGCTATGGGGATGTCTGGTGCTGAGGTGGCATTCAGCCAGGTCTCCATCAGGAAGGCGACGTCGGGGCCGGTGGAGTCTAGGAGGTCCCAAAGTTCGATGGCGTGCTTGCGAGCGGAGCGGGTGTTAAGGAGGATGCAGCGGAGGTGGTTGGGTTATCTGGCTGGTGGTGTGGAGGGTTGAATGCTGGCGAATCTGCAGTTCCGGCAGGTGAAAGGCCCCTGGGTGTGTTTCGGGGTGGCCCGGTAGCAGGGGTGGTCTCGTCTGGTGTTGAGTGCGTGGAGGGTGCTTGCGTCGTAGTGCAGTCTGGTGTTGCGGGGGTGCGGATTCCAGGGGTTCTGGTGCTGGGTGCGGTCCAGGCGCGGACAGGCGCAGACGGGCTTGCCTTAGGCACGCCTTTGGCGCGCCAGCGGCGCGCCCGCTGCGCGCCCGCTTCGCGGCCTCCATATGAGGGCAGAGGGAGGGAGGAGCAGGTGGGAGCGGGTGGCCAATGGGAGTGAAGGGGGACGGGGCAGAAGGGGCTCAGCAGCAAGGGAAAAACCTGGGGGAAAACCCGGGGAAAAAACGGCGGGAAAAGACGGCGGGAGAGGGACAACAGAGCACAGGGGTACAGAAAGCAAAACACATGGGCACAAAATGAAAAAACGAAGTGGCACAGAAGCCAAGCGCAGGGGTACAGAAAAAAGGGAGCAAGTAGTCAGGCGGCAAAAGCGGCAACGGAGGTTCAACCCACAGGGGGCTGCGTGGCAGATGGGGGGAGCGACCTGCCTGGTGACAGGGTCTGTTTACAATAAAGAACAAGGATACCTTAACATGCCAATACAGCATCCAATGCACATACAGATCCAATGAAATCTATTAGGATTTTTCTTTTTCATTTAAAAAATCATTTATTATGCACAATCCAACGCAATAAAAAAAAAACACATTCAAAAAGACATTACAGCGAGAGTGTTAGACTAAGAGCGGGCAATGGATGAAAATCAATCACCATTATTGCAGTAATATGGTGTATTAGGGCAACACCACTCTTACATGCCCACACAATAAGAAAAGGTACGCACTGAAAAAGACATCACAGTAAGAGAGTTAGAATGGCAGGGGGCAATAAACAAAAATCACCCACCAATATTGCAGTAAATTGTTTTATTTGGACAATACCACTTCTCAGTAGTATACCACTGCTGATAGATAGAACCAATTGCTATTCAGAAATTATTTTTATGGTCCAGTTTTCAGTCACAATTATTTGTCTCAGGCATAAACAGCCAACATAGAAAATAATACTTAAATGTGTTAATTTAGTAGTGTACCACTACTTATGCAAGGAACCAATTGTTATGTACACGCACAAGTAAAGGTACAAATAACAGTCAACATTATGTTCCCTTAAGAGCAATGTGCATGGGACTATCATCAGGACTGACCATTAGTGCCTGAGAATGCAGTGTTGTATGCAATAAGGGACTAGAAAAGTCATGAAGGGAGCAGTTAAAGGGGCGAAATAAAATACTAAATTCACGAATGTCAATACCTTGAGAAGCACTGATCCATATCAATTATATTCCTGCTAACACCTTAACACATGTCCTGCATGACAACAAAGTCCATGATACAGGAATTTCTGCATCAAAATGCCCACAATATCACATGCGTTAATGTTCACTAAAAGTAGAAGCATGGCTGACCAAGTAAATAATGTCCCTTGTGTGCCAGTCGCATATTTTCAGGCATGGCACCAGCCATACCCATGAGGGGCAATCCTGTACTCAAATCAATTAGCCAAGGAACAGGTGTGCTCCAATCATTAGGCAATTTATACATGTGTGGGTGTGTGTATGTGTGTGGTGCCACTATTTTTGTTTGGTTCCTCTCTACTGGAGGCATAATCATATAATTGTTCAAACAGGGTAGGGCAGATCCTGCAATACAATAAGTACATGTATTTATGTATATGCATGTATGGATAAAAAAATTTGTTGTCACATGTGGTTTTGCAGTCAGATTGTGTCACTCTCACCTTTCTATTACAAATTATAGCAATTATCTTACTATTAACTTTTTCTTATTTTGATTTTAACCATGTCCATATGTTACTGGAAACCATGGCATTGCGTATGTAGACCTAGGTTTAGTACGTATGCCTCTCTTGTTTTGAAAATATTAAAACAAAAGAACTACATGATTAGATTAGAGAGGGTAGTTCTTGCAGAATGCTCATAGATCCTAATTTAGGGCAGTCAATAGGGCATAAACATGTCAATCTTCTTATTAAGGGGTACATTATCCCCTAAAACCTTCCCCTTAAAACCTAAAATATATTGAATCCTACCCACTGAGGACCTTAATAAAATCGTCTGATCCACAATGAGGTAGTTTTAACAACCCCCTCTCTACATTGTCCACATTTCACACCTACACCAGATCATTAGGGTACCCAAATTCCTAGCCATGAGTTTCTTGTTTTCCACCCTTAAGAGCTCCCCTGCGTGGTCAGGGTAGAATCCCACATTGTTGGTAATTTCTCCCAATGTGAGGTGGGCCCTATGATGAAGCATGTCACTTTTGGTTGTGGAGGTTATCTGTCCTTAATCAATTGGCGTTCTCTCAATGGTGTTTAATAGGTTCACACAGAGTCCAATAATCTTTTTATCATCATGACACAATTGACTAGATTTACTCTGATGGTCCCTCCCATTCTCCTCATGTTTATTAAATAATGAGTAACACGATATTTATTGCCATTATAAGGGAAAGAAAGAATAAATCACTCAGACTTTTTTCTTGAATCATAGTTAGAAACACACAACAACTCTAATACAAGTGGCAGGCCCTCAAGCAGTGTTTCAAGTTAGGTATTACACCACAGTGCTCAGATATATGGCGGCAATGTACTTGAGCACTTTATATACATGGGTGACTTTCACCTGGGACCATCAGAGTAGGATACCTGCTACAGATTGCTGAGCCAGTAATCTAACCCACTAACTTTATAGCTAATAATATTTTGTGCCATGTCCTATAGAGTTGTTTTTAGTGATGATCTGCTATGGGTCCTTCAGATTCCTGAGTGGAGACACAGGTTTGACATTTGACATGCTGCTGCAAGGGCTTCCCCAACCACATTTGTGTCACATTATAATGGCTGCTTTCCTGTCTGGTTCTGCTCAATGACTGAGTTTGTGTACCATGATTTTACCACAATCCTGAAAATGTCCTAATAGAGGTTTTGCCAGGAAAATTCTGGTGAAATGTATTGGTAAAATGACTGAACATAAAAAAAGCCATGCTGAATTTTCTGTTGTAAATACTGCAACCTGCATGTTATTCCTCATTTGCAGGTCCAGCGTGGAACAAGATTAATTATTGCAGATAAATACCCTATGAAGAGGTATTAGAGCAGCTCACAATCATGGCCTTCATGTATTCCTCAAGCACCTCTGGTCTACTAGTTAAGCACTTAGCTTTTTTGACTGTAATGAGGAAGTGAAACAAGGTAGAAATGACCAGATTACCACATTCTTCAATAGGCTGAGTCTACTCATTCTGGTCATAGTCCTACGTCCCACCTTCGCTCCTGGCTTCACAAGTACTTGCATGCTTGTTCCTTCATAGGAAGGTGAAGAGAGGATGGCCTCTCTTATAACATACTGGCTGTGAAAATCAATAAACAAATATAAAAAAGATACCTGTCTCCAAGGATGGGTCACTGTTTCATTTCTTAGGACAGTGATGAGAAATAGTCGGCATCAGTGTAATGAAGATTTACATTTAGTAAACCACCCATTGTACTTCATTATATTTGCGGTATAGCATTTGGAGATTGTAACATAGAAATCGGTTTGTGTACATCAAAGAATGATGCAAAAAAGTATCCTATTAGGAGACTTTTCCTCAGAATGAGGACAATGTCTCAATGTGCAAATCATCTTCTTTATTTATATTCAAACTTAAAATTAATTAGTGTGTTTGTGAAATGCTGGCTGATCATGTAATACGTCACATAATCACAATATCTCATAAAGGCTTACAACTTGCCAAAATAAAGGATAAAATTGTGATCATGAAGTTAATCATATATAATATATAACAGATGTAAGTTTCCAGTGAAAAGATATACTAAAACAACATGTAGCCGACTGCCAGTGCAACATTCACAACTCTGCATCTAACTTAGGCAAAAGGAAGAAGAAAAACAATAAATACTTATGGCATCAAAAGGTGTAACTAGTTGAGACCTATGAAACCGAAAATAAAAGTAGAATTATTCACTGCCTAAGGGAATCAAAGGTCTACAGAATCTATGTGTGTCAATTCACCAAAATGCCTGGGGCAGTGTTAGTGACATCACACAACTCCCTTGGAAACTGTGCCATCACAGGCATTGACATCAAATGGGCTTTGACAGTGAATCCTTTCAGGAAGTGGTGACATTAACTTAATCCTGATGACATAACAGTAACTGCCATTGCTAACGTCATAAGCCTCACAAGCACGCAGTTATATAAGAACACAACAGGTACACACACAGATAAATGTACAAGGAGGCTTTCTGTCATTTTAAAGGGGTGTGGCCTCTGTACATGTCTGTACTTAAAATGTGTTACTGATGCGGGTGCAGAGGCCAAGGAATTGTCAAGAGGCTCACTGACTGTGCTCCACACACTCTTTGCACCCTAAGGGCAGCCTGTATATATGTGTGAGGAGGAGGTCTTATTTGAAAATGTTTTTTTTTTTTTTAAATTCCGTTTTTAATTTTATTTAGGGGACTACAGAGTACACTGTTGTATTTATTTGTTTTACACTGCTAAGGGCTTAGGGCCAGATGTAGCAACATTTAGAATTGCGACCCGCAAATTGCGAGTCAGAGCGACTCGCAATTTGCGAGTCGCAATTCTGAATGTTGGATGGTGTCCCTGAATAATCATGAGGTGGGTTGCAATTTGCGACCCCCTTGCGATTGGCGACCCTCACAGGGATGGTGGCCTTTTTTAATAAACCAGGTTTTTTTTGTAATGCAGCCCGTTTTCCTTAAAGGAAAACGAGATGCATTACAAAAATGAAAAATGAAACATTTTCGTTTCATTTTTTCAGAGCAGCAGGCAGTGGTCCTACGGACCACTGCCTGCTCTGAATTTTTTTTTGCAGTGCCATTCTCAACGGGGAAGGGGTCCCCATTGCGAATGGGTTGCCACCCATTTCAAAAGGGTGCAAAATGTGATTGGTTTGCGACCACGTTCGCGGTCACAAACCAATCCTGCATTGCACTGCGACCCGCAATTAGGAAGGTAACACCCCTTCCTAATTGCGATTCGCAAACCCGTTTTGCGGTTCGGTAACCAGGTTACCGAATTTCAAAATGAGGTTTGTGCTTTGCGATGTGCTTTTTGCACATCGCAAACAGCGAAATTTGCTGTTTGCGACGTGCAAAAAGCTTTCTACATCTGGCCCCGAATTCCTCAGGTCTCAGTTGGAGCTGCAGAAAGTAAACAATGCTCATAGTAGAACTGTTTATCTTCTGTACTTGACAATGCCTTTGCCTCCACTGAAGCTAAGGGTTGCAAAAGTAAAACCGGCTAGGCAGGGATCGCAGATGTCCCCACTAACAACTCCTAAATTACGTCCGAGAGAGTGACTGAACCATTAGTATTTTAAGACTTTACTCAGTGACTGTGTAACAAATTCTATTGGTATCTCCTGTGAGGCATAGTTGCATGGCCTCTCCATCACATAGATAGAATTCTCAATAAAGACATGCGTCAAGTGAAGGTTTGCTCTGCTTTTTAAGGAACAGGTAGATACCCAAAACATACACAATGTTTTCTGGATCCAAATGGCAAAGACGACATCCTGTGACAAACCTTTCCTTGTCAAGGATATCAGTCTGAAGAAATGAAACCTCAGGAACTTGAGTCGTGTGAGAGGTTGTAGGCACAAGTAGTTCTCTTTAGGAGGTTACATTTTCGTACTAATCTGACAACAGAGGGCCAGTTTACAATTTGCTCAGGAAAAGCTTGTCTACCGTAAAACTTTAATTAATTATAAAGCTGCTTATTATCAAGTCCCAAGTTGGATACTGTGGGTCTTCTTAACTCTCGGTGCAAATAGGCACTGTGAGGTGCACAAAGATAGTAATGCATCCCACTTTTTAAGTTGGAGCCCCTTTAAGTGCCGTAGTCAACATTAAATGCACGTATGTAGTGCAATCTCTATGGCACTATCTTGCTGGAAAAAAACACTCTCAGGAGTGGGGTCAAAGATCCACCTCCGAGTTTATTTTAGAAGAATTTCAAATCAAACTGCTCCAACTACAATAGATGGGGTGCCCATTTAAAGGAAAGTGTAAATGTAACCCCTGGTCTTTATATTACTTGACTTGCAACAAGTGCATTTAAAGCAGGCTGGCGTAAACCTACCTGCACCACAAACACCTCCTTGCTGTTTCTCAAGTTATTGCCATCATTGCCCAGTCCTGTGCTAAGGCAGCACTGTCACACTATTTTGTGCATAGTTTCAAAAATATCACATTGCCACTGTGCACCTGTTGTGCGTCCATGGATTTATAGTTATCAATGGCACGTCTTATCATAGCAAAAATATTGCTACATCTCATGTTGCACAATAAGGATCAGCAATCAGTTTTGTATATTTGCCACCACCAAAAAAAATCAGAAATGAAATCTAAGTTATGCCCAGAGACCATAATCAAGGACTTAGCGTCTTTCTCTTTGGGCTCTTGGCTGCTTGCTTTAGACTCACATTTTATTATTTGACGAGCAAATGGGACTATGTGGGACTGGCCAAATGACCATACTCTTCAATAAATTGAGCAATACTCTTCATGGTCACAGTCCCACTTAAGACTTCGTCAGCGCTTGATGTGTGGATGTGTGGATGGAAATAGTGAATTCATTCCGCAAAGACAGATATTAAACATCCATTGGTTGTCAAGCCAGCACGATCGGAGTGGACATAGAGATGGAGCCCACACGTGGTTGAGAACGGCAAAGGGTCAATGAAGGTGGAATCCGAGAGTTATTCACCTTCGGTCTGTAACGTAGCGATTGGCGGGACTGGGCCTCCCGAGTTGTTAGCGTGTTGTTTATAACAATAAGGATAATTGGCCATGATAATAATGGTTTTGATGAAAGAAAATGCTGAAATGGATGACATCAATTCTAGGCGAAATTGACTACGGGCTTCAGAGTGAACGTCTGAACTAGGATCCTATGAGAATTAATTAAGAAGAGCGGAGTGCAAAGAATCACGCTGCATGATACAGTATATAACAGGAAAACGCTTTAAAAATGGTTTCAAAAAATGACATTATTGTTTAATAAACAGTCAACTACATTGTCATTTATTGTTTAAAGGTTCCAACGTAGGAACAAGTTCATATCTACCAAAGACCGTATGCAAAAATGAATCTGATTAGGCTGACTAACCAACCTATAAGGAGTGGACAATTTATTCATTTACATATAATGTTTTTGTTCTTATATGGCGATGTATTTGTTCATTAACACAATGTAATTAAGACAGTCTGACAGAACATATATTCTAAGCGGGAGTGCTCAGTGCAGAAACGCACTTTGAGCACAATTCTCTGATGAAGTGCCGGTTCAATGTCAAAATAATCAAATAGTTTGTTAACACAAAAGGCTTAATCAGAAATTATTAATGAGTATTTATGTATTTTGAAAAATGACTTATGTAGAAAAATGAAATAACAGAGAATATTAATGTGTACGTTTGAAACTGTGACCTTGAAGGATGGTCATCAGTGTACACGAAATGTACTAAAATATGATGTAATCCATATGAAATATTGAAAATGTATGAGACTAATGTAGTAATATGTCATATTAAGAGTTATGAATTATGTTATTGCTTATCAATTGTAGGCCTTAACTTAGCGAGTGTCGTGGCCTATTTGCCAGGACTTATGCAGAAGCTTTATTCCTTAGCGTTTAATGGAAAATGCTGACAGTGAACTAACTGGAAAATGCTCATTGTTTTAATAAGATGCTTAGCAGAAACATCCTTTTGGAACCAATAGACAGGAGATGAGATTATTCGCAAAGTAGCGATTTGTGTGTAACGTGTACTAGATGTACTTTCCCAGGACTCGAACAATGAAGACACTGACTGGAGACGAAAATGCAACAAAATTGATACCTGACAAGCCGGATGATGAGAACATCGTAAAGCAGACCAATCAACGACATGTGAACTGTGAAATATTAGAATTCATAGATTTGGTAAACGGATATTACTGGTTAGAGTAATAACGTACGATTAATTGACCAATTGGAAATTTGGGGATGGTTTAGGAAACTTTGATATAACAACGTGACAAAGGGAAAAGACTTCAGACTTATCCTGATTTTATGAGGCAATATTTGGGGAGAAGAGGAGATTCGAGATTCTGTCATTGGGCTCATACTCTCTGACTGAGAGCCTGATGCTTTGCTGATCGACTGATGACCTGAGGACGAAGACTGATTCTGCTTGCTGACCCATACCGTGGATAGGTAGATATGACAATGACTGAATTTAATTTTTATGCTTTTTCTTTCTAGGTACTAACTGCGCTGTCTAGATATTTTCCTTTAGGTAGATATTTTTATCAAAATATGTGTTCCAAAATTGTTTTGCATGAAGCCCCACATGCTGATGCTAATCTGAGATATTTGAGGTTACTCACATGACAACTGACAAATTATCGAGACATATGGTTGATGATCTATTTTGATGAATCTGATGGATGTCATAGATTTGCTGAATTGGGTTTTACTAATGTTCTGTGTTGATGCATTAGAATGTCTTCTGATTCAAGCTTAGATTAGATCACATCTTCTGCGACTTGCTGATTAACAAGTGTTATTAGTATTGTTTGATTTGAGTCAATGATTAAGATACATGACTTAGTATTGTTAATGAAAGGGAAATAAACTTACTAAACTTATAACTAAAGTCGTGGTTATTCATGGCTGAAGAGTCATGGTGTGTGAAATTTACTGCCTAAATTTATTGTTGATTTGACTAATGGTTATTGATTATTGTGCTATGATTATTGATTCTGTATGAAACTATTGTAAGAACACCCTATAAGAATCAAAAGATTCATCGACCTATACGTGTCCCCTTGTAAGTTTACTTGCTAAGGACCAATGCGCTATCAAGTTAATCTAACAACACACATGCCACAGTGGTACTGTGTGTGCGGTTTGGAAGTCATCTCTGGCATTAGGTGTGTGTTAAACTCTACACTTAAATGTAATTATTGTGTGAATGAGAAAAACTACTTTTGAGGGTGGCCAACATTAGTTTATTTGCGCTGTACTACCACTATACTGCTGGCAGAAAATACATCCAAGGCTTTGAACAATTTTTTAACATAAGCCTCATGTATCATCAATAAACAGTGAACGTCTTAAGATAATAGCTTCTGTGTTATAGACCAGTAGAAGACTAAGTGCAGTCTGGTAATTTGCAACCAGGGTAGCTTGTACAACAGTTATCTTTAATATTATTTCTAAATATCAGGTGGTAAATCATTTCTAGATGTTGTTTAAGGGGATTTTTATGCACTGGTTTTGTTGTCCCTGTGTTACTTTAGAGCAATTGATCTGTACAGGTTTGCTTTCTTTGTGAAAAATGTGAATAATTATTAAGTCACAATTTGAAAAATTAACAAGCCGTAGAGAGAGCAATATTAGCAAAACCTAAAAATCACCATTGTGCCCAGACAATTTGTCCAAAGAATATTGAGCAGCATGCCTTAATGATGTGTGGCAGTGCTCCTATTTTTTGATAAATGTAGAAGCTTTGAATAAATAAAGCTCTGGTATTCCTTCCTGGTCTATAATCTAGTTGAAAGAAGCGATTTGTCACGTAAGCTTAGTTATTAGTACTTAATTGAGCTGTTTTCCGAAGAACTACACTGATCTTCTCAAATAATTTTAACTTTTTAATACAAATGTTTGTATGGTTTCCAAGATAGCACTGTTTGAGTAAAAGAAAGCATTAGACTATGGGGGTCATTACAACCCTGGTGGACGGTGTAAAAGGTGGGGTAATACCGCAAACAGGGCAGCAGAAAAAAAAAGGGAATTACGACCCTGGCGGTAACCGCCAACAAAGACAGCCACTTTAACACTTCGCCCGCCATGGCGGTACAGACAAACAGCGTGGCGGTCACCGCCAACAGACATGCGGGATACAAAGTACCGCCCACACTATTACAACACACCATTCCGCCACCTTTTCCGGGGCGGATGCACCGTGGATAAAAACACGGCGGAAACAGCCTTTGCTATGGGAAAACGCTCACCTCGACACACTCCACGAGGAACGTCGACTCCATTGACCCAGAACTCCAAATACTACCTGCCCTTGTCTTTCTGCTCCTGTATGAACAACAGCAACGTAGGCGCAGAACGTACCAGTGAGTACTGCATCTACGACACGGGGGAGGGGGGAGGCAAAAGTTAGGGGGACACCCACCAAACACCCCCACCCTCGCATATTACAACATACACACCAATGCAGTCAAAAATATCACATTAACAACCCACAATCCCCCCGGAAGAATGCAAAGACAAAGCGAGATCCGTTCAAATATTGTAATGTGCTAATATACATGTCATATAAAGATATACTGAATCATATCTCGAAATCTGTAATATTTATATATACAATACAAGAAGTAGTGCAGATATGTACACAACAATGTCCGTGCACCAAGAGTCCAAAAATGCATGGGCGAGGCCCACAATAGATACCTGACCAAAATCCGAGAGAACACTGCCGGGGCATCAGATTGAAACACTACAGGCACCTCAGGGGGAAGGGAAGGGGGGGCACCTCAGCCAGATGAATGCAAAGCCAGATCCACGACGGGGCTCCATGCCCATTGATGTATCCTGGGGAGTGCAAAGCCACAGTCTCCCAAGTCTCTACAGTGGGTGGGTTGCCCACTGGACCATCCTGGGGAGTGCAAAGCCACAGTCTCTCAAGTCTCTATAGTGGGTGGCTTGCCCACTGTGCCATCCTGGGGAGTGCAAAGCCACAGTCTATTAAGTCTCTACAGTGGGTGGTTTGCCCACTGTGCCATCCTGGGAGTGCAAAGCCACACTCTCTCAAGTATTTACAGTGGGTGGGTTGCCCACTGGACCATCCTGGGGAGTGCAAAGCCACATTGACGCAAGTAGATGCAGTTCTCAACTGGTATTGGGTGGGACTGGTGGCCAGACTGGATGAGTCTCCCCGAGAAAGTTCCTGTCCTGTCACTGTCCCAGCTGCACATGGGAGAAGGATGCCTGATGTGGCGGCCTATTCATACCCACATGGTGTTTGCCCTGATCAGCGGTCTTCACCATGGCGGTCTTGGCCTTGTTCAGCGGTGCTTTGCCATGGCTGGCTATGGACTGTTCAGCGGTCTTCACCATGGCAGTCTTGGCCTTGTTCAGCGGTGCTTTGCCATGGCTGGCTATGGACTGTTCAGTGGTCTTCACCATGGCGGTCTTAGCCTTGTTCAGCAGTGCTTTGCCATGGCTGGCTATGGACTGTTCAGCGGTAGCCTGAGATGGTGGTTCAGATACTGACATTGGTGTGTGGCATGACGAACTCCACACTGGACATTGGGGTGTGGCATGACGAACTCCACACTGGACATTGGGGTGTGGAATGACGTTCCATCATCGCCCAGCGGGGCTGTGGGATCCTGGTCCCTCCTGGGCACTGACTCCGGCGGTGGTCTCCTGACCAGTAACGATACTTGGGCCCTCCTGGGCACTGACTCTGGCGGCGGTAACGATACTCGGGCCCTCCTGGGCAATGACTCTGGCGGTGGTCTCCTGACCGGTAACGATACTCGGGTCCTCCTGGGCACCGACTCTGGCGGTGGTCTCCTGACCGGTAACGATACTCGGGCCCTCCTGGGCAATGACTCTGGCGGTGGTCTCCTGACCAGTAACGATACTCGGGCCCTCTTGGGCACTGACTCTGGCAGTGGTCTCCTGACCAGTAACGATACTTGGGCCCTCCTGGGCACTGACTCTGGCGGCGGTCTCCTGACCAGTAACGACGGTGCTGGCGGTTGTGTCTGGACCGCCGGAAATGATGGCGCACTTCTCCGCCGTGACACTCACAACAGGCTGGGCAGACTTCCTCGGAACCTTCCCCACCTTCTTTGGAGTTACAGCTGACTCACCAATCGCCTTCGATCCCATTTCACTTGTTGTCCCACCAGGAGTCTTGACACGGTCCCGTTGTCCACTCTCCAATTTCGGTGCCTTTACAGGGGGTGGGCTGACAGTGCCTTGGCTCCGGGTCCAACTGCCTGCCCTGGTGCACGGTGCACTCTAAAAACCTGGAACACGCACCACTGGTACTGGAGGCTTTTTGGCTGAGGCGCTACGACGGGACTGATGAACTGGAGGGGGGGGTTGGGGCAAACAGGTCAATTTGAGAGAGGGACAGTTTCTGACGGACACTGGGATGGGTAGTTGGAGGTTGTCTGGGAGTGGAGGTAGAGGAGGTGGTTTTAGGAGGTGTCACTTTAGGTGTTTTGGGTGCAGGTTCAGGTACTGGAGGCTGTCGTGAGGTGGATGGATGTTGGGTGAGTGATTGCCGGCATTTGTGTACTTTGGGAGGGGGCGTCACAGACACACTGGGAGAGGACACAGGGGACGTGTAAATGGCAGTGGAGGTGGTGAGTGCAGGTGAGCGGCTTGTGGTGCTGGGTGTTCTGGTGCGAGTCTTAGTGCCTGTAGATGTGGTGCATGCAGGTGTGTGTGTAGACGACACTGGGAGGGAGGAGGGAGAAGAGGATGAGGGGGACACAGTGGAGACAGTGGATGTTGCTGTGTCTGTATGGGTGTGATGCTTGTGTGAGTGCCTGTGGTGTGTGTGGTGCCTATGTTTGCTTGAGCTACTTGTGTGTGTTGACTTGTGTGCCTGTTGCTATGTAGGTGTGCTTGGGATGGGCTGGGGTACAGGGGATTGGGTCTGGGTGGAGGAGGTTGGAGGGGGGAGGCTGGAAACAGGGACAATGGCTGCCATCAATGCTGAAGCCAGAGATTGCAGGGTTCGCTGAAGGACAGCCTGACCAGAATGAATGCCTTCCAGGAATGCATTACCGTGTTTCAACTCTCGTTCTACACCCTGGATTGCATTCACAATGGTAGACTGCCCAACAGTGAGTGACCTGAGGAGGTCAATGGCCTCCTCACTGAGGGCAGCAGGGGTGACTGGGGCAGGGCCTGAGGTGCCTGGGGCGAAGGTGATGCCCACCCTCCTGGGTGAGCGGGCACGGGACACACGCTGAGGGGCTGCTGGGAGGGCGGTGCTGGTAGGGGAGGTGGCGGCTGTACCTGTAGAAGTGGGGCGCACAGATGGTGCCGCCACCACAGGGGAACTCCCATCGGCGGACGAGTCTGTGTCACTGGATGGTGATCTGGTGGCCGACGTGAAGCTCCCCTCGCCCTCCGTCCCACTGGTGAATTCAGAGTCTGTGGTGTGGCCCTCCATGGCCATGTGGGATGCTGCTCCCTCGTGCTCCGGTGCCACTGTACCTCCGCCTGTTGATGCTGATGTACAAAAGGACAGGGAGAGCAGGAAAAGGGGGGAGACAGAAGAAAGAGAGTTTTAGTGCATGGCATACCACTACCGTTGGCGGACAAGACAGACGCAGCAGCCCCATGCATTACGCCGTGCTCCTGACCTCTGCACATGCTATTTCTGGGAAATGGCCTACATGGCAATGGTAGTAATCTGCCAACATGGATGGCAAAGGGGCAACTATACATCAACTTCCCTCTGTTTTGAGCTGGGGTAGAGTGCCACATGGCCTACATAACGGAGGGGCCTTGCCTACCTAACTCGCCCTGGCCTAGGGACACCCACAACCCACCACCCCCACCCAGACGCCTCCACTGCACGCAAAGTCCATATGATGAGGTAGTACTCACCCCCTTGTGTCTGCTGTGATGTCCTTAAGCGCCCATCCAACTCCGGGTAGGCCACTGCCAGGATCCGGAACATCAGGGGGGTCATGGTGCGACGGGCACCCCTCCCACGTTGGGAGGCCATCCCCTGCTGAGCCTCCGCCGTCTTCTTGCTGCAGCGGCGAATGTCCTCCCATCTCTTACGGCAGTGGGTGCCCCGTCTCTGGTGGGCCCCCAGGGTCTGGACTTCCTTGGCGATGGCACGCCAAATGTCCCTCTTCTAGTTGGCGCTGACCTACATGACATGCACAAGGAAAGAGGACAGTCATTACCTACTGCACCGTCGTTGTGATTGGCCCCCTCCCAACTCTATCCCTGTGGCCCATTCATCCCCATGCATAACTGTTCTATGTACTCTGCCCCCTTCCCTCATCCACCCAGCCTTCTCCACCCAAGCCTAGCCCATCCAACGTGCTCCCTGTGTACTAACCTGTTGGTCTGGAGGACCGTAGAGTAGCGTGTACTGGGGGAGGACCCCATCCACAAGTTTCTCCAACTCCTGTGCAGTGAAGGCAGGGGCCCTTTCCCCAGACTCAGCAGCCATCGTCGCTTCCAGACCGAGGTCACAGCAGCACTAGTAGTGTAGGTCCTCTCCTGTCGAAGGTCAGGTATCTAGTGATTGAAGAAATAGAAAAGGGTGGTGACGTCCGCGGCGGTGCGCATCATCACCTGCGGCGCACCTGTTCATTGGCTCCTGTGACTCATAGGGTCCAATGTTAACCAATGCAGCATTGCGCCGCGCTCTACGACCGCCTACCGCGACGGTGTCCAACGCCAGCGCAGTTACCCCACAATCCCATTGTCCCAGTTTAGAGGTCAGGCAGCCTCCATTTCAGGGGCCCACATGGCTTCAATTACTACTGCGTCACACATACCGAGGCCTACACTCAAAACCTTTCCCGGATGGGTTAATTGTCTGTTGTAGTCTTGTGTGTGACTGTGGGTACATACCTGGAGGAATGCTGACAGTTTCTTCGCTGTTGTCCTTCTTAGGCACCGTCAGTTGGGACATATTGGAAGATGGCGGAATCCGCCGGTGTACCGACCGCTGGTGGACCTGTTGACAATGGAAGAGCGACATGTCATTGTGACCTACCGGTTTGACCGTGCCACAATCCAGGAACTATGTACCCAGTTGGAGCCAGACCTGATGTCACCAATCCGCAATCCGACTGGAATCCCCCCTGACGTGCAGGTGCTGTCAGTGCTGCATTTCCTTGCAAGTGGGTCTTTTCAGACAACAGTGGCCATGGCATCAGGGATGTCCCAGCCTATGTTTTCCAACGTCTTGTCCAGAGTATTGTCTGCCCTGCTGAAACACGTAAGGAGATACATCATTTTCCCTGAGGTGGAGGATTTGCCTACAGTGAAAGGTGATTTCTATGCCCTTGGACATATCCCCAACGTCATAGGTGCCATTGATGGGACCCATGTAGCTCTGGTCCCCCCTGCAGGAATGAACAGGTGTACAGGAACAGGAAGAGTTATCATTCCATGAATGTCCAGATGGTCTGTTTGGCAGACCAGTACATCTCCCAGGTAAATGCTATGTTCCCTGGCTCAGTGCATGACGCCTACATCCTGCGGAATAGCAGCATCCCTGATATGATGGGTCAACTCCAGAGGCACCGTGTATGGCTATTGGGAGACTCTGGTTACCCCAACCTGTCCTGGCTATTGACCCCAGTGAGGAATCCCAGGACCAGGGCAGAGGAACGGTACAATGAGGCCCATGGCCGGGCTAGGAGGGTGATCGAGTGGACCTTCGCCCTCCTGAAGGCCAGGTTCAGGTGCCTCCATATGACTGGTGGATCCCTATTCTACTCACCGAAGAAGGTGTGCGACATCATCATCGCCTGCTCCATGCTCCATAACTTGGCATTGCTACGCCAGGTGCCTTTTCTGCAGGAGGATGATCCAGATGACGGTGTTGTTGCAGCGGGGGAGCCTGGGGAGCCTGTGGACAGTGATGAGGAGGAAGCTGATGAAGATGAAAACGACAACAGGGAGTCAGTCATACAGCAATATTTTCAGTGAGACACAGGTGAGTACATTTTCATGTTTCACATATAATTACCTTTCACACGTCTACCTCTATCCTGTACCTACATTTCACTCCCTATTTGTTAACTGAGTTATCCCCTTCCATTTCAGTTTCACTATTGTGGTAACCTACGTGTCAACAGCTTGCACCCTTGAAAGGCTTGTGAAGTCTGACATTGGTATGTTGCCCTCCCAATGGGTAACCTTTTTTAACACTGTAATTGACAATACAAAGTTCACAATCATTGACTGACTCCAGTTTTATTAGTGTTTCAAGGGTGTTTATTTAAGTGCATAACAATGAAGGGGGGTTGTGAAATGGGGATGGGTGATGGTGGTGGAATGTCCATGGCAGAGTCCAGTCTATTAGTCTCACAGGTACATTGCACATCTGGCCATTGGAAGTGGAGCTGGGGCAGTTCCGATTTGGACAGGGTATCAAAGTGGAACAGTGGGAGGACGATCAGGGTGGTCTTATTTCCTGGCGGGGTCTTGCCATCTTGCTCTGTCCTGTTCCTGGATCTCAGGGCCCGCTTGCGTGGTGGTGGTCCGTCTGCAGGGGATGGGGTGCTGGTGTGTTGGTCCTGTGGCGGTGCCTCCTGTCCACTAGCGCCGGCGGAGGTGGTGGGCATTTCATCGTCGTGGCTAGTATCAGGGGCCCCTTGGAGTGCCACGGTGTCCCTCAAGGTCTTTTGAATGTCCGTCAGCACCCCTACAATGGTGCACAGGGCTGAGCCGATGGTCCTGAGCTCTTCCCTGAACCCCAAATACTGTTCCTCCTGCAGACGCAGGGTCCCCTGCAACTTGGCCAGTACCGTTGCCATCGTCTCCTGGGAGTGGTGGTATGCTCCCATGATGGAGGAGAGGGCCTCGTGGAGAGTAGGTTCCCTTGGCCTGTCCTCCTTCTGTCGCACAGCAGCCCTTCCAGTTCCCCTGTGTTCCTGTGCCTCCGTCCCCTGGACCGTGTGCCCATTACCACTGCCCCCAGGTCCCTGTTGTTGTTGGGGTGGTGGGTTCGTCTGGGTGCCCTGTAGTGGTGGACACACCGCTGATTGACCTGTCCTGGGTAGGGAGGTTTGGGCCCGCTGGGTGGGTGCTGTGCTGGTGTTCCCAGAGGGTGGCAGTTCGGTGTTGGGCTGTGGCTGGGCAAGGGGAACAGACTGTCCTGAGGCCCACGATGGTCCGGGCTGGTCATCAAGATCCAGTGGGGCAGAGCTGCTGTCGTCACTGTGGGCCTCTTCTAGGGGTGGAGTGGTGTTGTCTGGACCCTCTGGTGTGGTGACGTTCCTTCTGGTTCCTGCAGGGGTATGAGTACATGATTATTGCATGTGTGTTTTTCATGGTGTGCAATGTTTGGGTGTGCGTGTACCCCAGTGCAGGCATTCCTGTGTGGGGGCTTGTGTGGTGATAGTTGGGGGGTGTTGTGGGTCTGTGCAGTGGACATGCTTTAGTGATGGGTATCCATGCTTAGTTAGGTCATGCAGGTTTTGGTGTTGGGATGGGTGGTTGGTGTCATGGGTAGATAGGTGAAGATTTGGAGTGATAGGGGAGGGTGTGAGGGTGGGGGTGTGTGATAGCATGCAGGTAGGGTGGGGGATATGATAGTTGAAATTTGACCTACCAGTGTCCGTTCCTCCAACGACTCCTGCGAGGCCCTCAGGATGCAAGATGGACAAGACTTGCTCCTCCCATGTTGTTAGTTGTGGGGGAGGAGGTGGGGGTCCGCCGCCAGTCTGCTGTACCGCGATGTTGTGCGTGGATATCGTTGAACGCACCTTCCCCCATAGGTCGTTCCACCTCTTCCTGATGTCCTCCCTATTTCTTGGGTGCTGTCCCACAGCGTTGACCCTGTCGACTATTCTTTGCCATAGCTCCATCTTCCTGGCTATTGATGTGTGCTGTAGCTGTGAGCCAAATAGCTGTGGCTCTACCCGGACGATTTCCTCGACCATGACCCTGAGCTCCTCCTCGGAGAAGCGGGGGTGTCTTTGGCGTGCCATGGGGTGGTGTGGGTGAGGTGTGGGGTGGTGTATGTGGTGATGAGTGTGGTGAGTGTAGTGGTATGTGGTGTTTTGTGCGTGGATGTTGTGTGGGTGATGGTGTAGTGTGCCTCTGTGTGATGGGGTTCTCTTTTCTGTGCTGTCTCTCTCTGGCCTTCTCTCAGAAATTCTGGTCGTAGGGGTTTGTGTGTGATGTGGGTGTGTGTTTTATATTGTATTGGGTGTGTGGGAGTGGTGTGTGTATGTGTATCAGGTGTGTGTATTTCAAAATGTCCAATGTGGCGGTGTTTTGTAAGTGTGTGTGTATTTTGAGCGCGGCAGTGTGTACCGCCAATGGAATACCGCGGTTGAAAGACCGCCGCGTGAATTCGTAGGTCGTAATAGCATGGGCGTGTTTCTGTTGGCGTGGAGGTGGAGGATTTGTTTCCGCATGTTTCTCGCTGACCTTTGGTGTGGCGGAGTTGTGTGGGTGTCTGAATTTCAGCGGATTCCGAGATGTGTGTCATAATAGCTGTGGCGGTCTACCGCGGCCACGGCGGTGTATTGGCGGTCTTCTGCACAGCAGTAAGCGCCTTATACCGCCAAGGTCGTAATGACCACCTATATGTTTTGTCACCTTCGAAAATTAAAGCAGACCTCATTTTGATTGGCATGATTTTCTCCAGATCTAGTCTGAACCACAATGGCAGTTGCCCATTGCCTCGACTTTTCTAGGTGTCTTAAATGAGATCTGTTCATCTGGTTTGCGGAAATGCCTCATATTCCCCACTCATATGTGCTAGTGTTCACAGACGTTCCTCTTCTATTCCCTCTGCGCTCACTTAGACTGACTGACAACACTTCAATTGTCTTTAATTTGGATATTAGGACTTCAGTTTCTGGAGCTCGTCCACAAGAACAGAAAACTATTATGCAATTGAAGTCTGCTTGAGATTCGGAAAAGAAACATGATAATATAATAACCCACTGCAAGTTATACAATCTGAATTGAATAGCAGAAAGCCAAATGAACCATGCAATTAAAGGTGGTCCAGTTACATTATTTAGAACAAATGTACTAATAAAACACACATGTGCACATTCCATGCAAAGGTCACATTCCCTTTTGCCACCACAGTACAGAAATAAATACGAGAAACGACCTTTAAGTGCTTACAAATAACATGTTGCATTTGTTATGCACAACAAAAACAACTCTTACAATAGTCTCACAGCCTCATTATTATAATTCTGCTTCACTACACAAATGTAACCCTTGTGTTGGAAATGGCCTTTCTACAGGGTCGTCCCCAGACTTTTTGCCTTCTTCCTTCTCTTTTATTGACCTCATGTTTGCTGGTTTTAGGACTCTGCACACTTTCCCACTGCTAATCAGTGCTAAAGAGCATATGCTCTCTCCTTAAAACATGGTAACATTGGATCATACCCAATTGGACCATTTAATTTACTTATAAGTCCCTGGTAGAGTGCACTATATGTGCCCAGGGCCTGTAGATTAAATACTACTAATGGGCATGCAGCAATGATTGTGACATCCTCTTACCTAGCTCCTTAACCTTGTTTCGGGCCTGCCATTGCAGTGCCTGTGTGTGCAGTTTCACTACCACTTCGACTTGGCATTTAAAAGTACTTGCCAAGCCTTCAACTCCCCTTTTTCTACATAGAAGTCACCACTAAGGTAGGCCCTAAGTAGCCCATAGGGCAGGGAGCTACGTAGGTAAAAGGCAGGACATGAACATGTGTGTTCTAATGTCCTGGTAGTGTAAAACCCTTAAATCCATTTTTACACTGCTGTGAGGCCTGCTCCTTTCAAAGGATAGCATTGGGGCTACCCTCATATACTGTTTGAGTGGTAGATCCTGATTTGAAAGGAGCAGCCAGGTCATATTTAGTATGGCCAGCATGATGATACAAAATCCTGCTCAATGGTGAAGTTGAATTTCATATTACTATTTTAGAAATGCTACTTTTACAAAGTGAGCATTTCTCTACACTTAAATCCTTCTGTGGCTTCCAATCCACATCTGGCTAGGTTCAGTTGACAGATCCCTTGTGCATTCACTCAGACACACCCCAAACACAGGATACTCAGCCTCACTTGCACACATCTGCATTTTGAATGGGTCTTCCTGGAGTGGGAGGGTGGAGGGCTTGACACATGTCAAAGGACAGTAGCCTGCCCTCACACAAAGGACTGCCACACCCCCTACTGGGACCCTGGCAGACAGGATTGAACTGAAAGGGGACCTTGTGCACTTGTAAGCCACTCTTTGAAGTCTCCCAAACTTCAAAGGCACATTTGGGTATTTAAACAGGGCCTCTGCCCCTACCAACTTAGACACCTCTTGGGGTAGACACTCTACTTCACAGACATTTCTTGTAGAAGAAACTTGTAACCAGAACCTGCATCCTGCAAAGAAGAACTGCCTGGCTGCCCAAAGGACTCACCTGACTGCTTTCTGTGAAGGACTGCTGCCTTGCTGTTGCCCTGCTGCCTTGCTGCTCTCTGGCTGTGGTGAAGACGTGCTCTCCAAGGGTTTGGATAGAGCTTGCCTCCTGTTCCCTGAAGTCTCAGGACCAAAAAGACTTCATCTATTGAAGAAGGACTCCTTGTGCGGCGAAATTCGATACACAGCATGCGAGAAATGACGCACAGCCTGCCCCGTGGTGCAAATTTCCCTGCACACCGAACCAGAACGACGCAGCCCGACTTCGCCACTGGAAGATCGATGCAGTGCTAGCGTAGCAACTGGAAATTCAATGCACGGCCTACTGGATCGACGCGCAGCCAACCCGTAACGACGCAGCCCGACTTCCAGAGAGGAATCGACACAGCACATGCCGTGCGGTAGAAAATTCGACACAACGCCCACCGGAGCGACAGAGCTCCTGTGTCTTCGTCCTGCCAGCGCAGGAAATCCACACACCATCCCTGGGGTGTCTGAAAACCCCACGACCTGAAGAGGATCTACGACCGAGCACTGGAAATCGACACAGTGCCATCCCTGTGTGAAAACTAAATGACACATCGTCGTGTGCAGCCTGAGAAATTGACGCACACCCCTTTTTTTTCCACACATCTCCTCCTCTATGGTTCTTTGCAGAGATTTTTCACACAAACCAGGTACTTTGTGCTTGAAAGAGACTTTGTTGCTGTAACACACTTTATCTCACTTTTCAGTAGTATTTCTACATTTACGTATTGCATCTTTAATTGTTTTGACCTGCATTTATCCAGATAAATATTATATATTTTTCTAAACACTGTGTTGTGTATTTTTGTGGTGTTATATTGTGCTATTTTATGATTTATTGCACAATACTTTACACATTGCCTTCTAAGTTAAGCCTGACTGCTCAGTGCCAAGTTACCAGAGGGTGGGCACAGGATAATTTGGATTGTGTGTGACTTACCCTGACTGGATCGAGGGTCCTTACTTGGACAGGGGGTAACCTGACTGCCAACCAAAGACCCCATTTCTAACACCCTTACATCCTTATTTCATTGCAATATGCAGATTCACATTGAGTAATAAGGTATCAACTGATGGAGGGCCTCAGGACTCACTCGAGACTGATCTGAGGCATGATAGCTCCACAACACATTCAACAGTGTGTATGTGTAATGCTTCGATTATAGCAGGTAAGACTGAAAATGCCTACTGCTTCTCTCAGAACACTGGCTATCTTCCAATGTATTTTCTTTAATAATAAATGAGTCGAAATTCTCTGAAAGAGAAAATGTTGAATGACTGTATCAGTTCTTCTTCTTCTACTAAAATGTCCTTCTTCAAATATCTAGTTTTCAGTGTCCCAGTGCCACCTTCTCATAGTTATCTTTAAACATGGCCATAGAATGGAAAAAATCCTAAATGTCAACAGCCAGCACATCTTTCATGTTGTAAGCTTCTTCAAGGCTGTCAAATCAAGATAAAAAGAACAGATATATTATCCATGGATTTCTTCTCTAAACCAAGTTAGGAGCCACCAACATCTCATGCAAAATTACCATATTAGCTCATTCTTTCATATCTTTTCTTATATGTCCTATAGCTTCATTACATTTTTATAACAAATCCACATATGAGTACTATTAAAATAATTATACATCACATATGCCTACATTTATAAAGCCAAAAATAACAATAACATCTGAAAATATTAAAATTCTGAAATTTCACATCTTATTTAACTACATGCCTATATGTTTTGCACAATCAAGGTGATGAAAAACCAAAATTAAAATCATAATGAAAATCATACAAGGTCCTGAGTTGTTTGTGCCAACAACTCTCATAAACACTCTAGTTAGCCACCACTAATCTTAATTTAAAAAATAAATCTCATGTATCATGTTTCAAAAAATAAATTAATGCATTTCTCCCAATTCTTATTTAATACGTGATGAATGCATCTAAAATATGCTTGGTTCAAAACTACAGAATAAAAAAAGACGATTGGAATAGTTAACTACACTATTCATATCAGAGATAAATTCATTGTTGATATTAATGTATTCTCATGCTCTCTTCATCTACGCAAACCTTCATTAATATGCTGTATATGGCTTCATAGGTGAGATTTATAATTTCTTTTAGTAGGAACATTATTTACATAATCAAATAAACATTTGATGTTGATCTAACTCTCTGTATCTCTGCCTGGCTCATTATCTGGATAATACATGTGTTACTCAAACTCTTCATACACGTTTGTAAAAGAATAAACAATACGTTTGCTTGCTAAAATGGCCAATGCATCTTAGATCTATCACCTTGTGATCTCAGTACATATGATTGTCATGCTTGTCATTATTCCCTCAATAATTACATCTAAATGTCTATAATTACTGACAATTTATATAGTATACAGATGTGGACATATCTATGTAGTTAAATTTAAGTCATAGTTTCCAAAGCAAGAGTGTTAACTTTGGTGCCATTGCACAAATCCTCACAAAACTTTCCAAAACAAAGTTCATTCCCCTCTGCTTCCTCCTAGAAATGTTTGCTGAGATACACCAAGCAAGAGCCAAGAAAAAGGAAACTGGTTTGCTGGTTGAAGGGGCAAAACCCTACTCTAGCAGGAACTAAAATCTCTGTCAGGGTGAAATGCAAGCAAACCCTAATTAACCTGTGCTTAATCCTCCTGTAGCTTCACACAAAATCAGTCAGGCAATGTGTAACGTAATTATCCAGCAGTTCAAACAGTAATAATGTAAAAACACAACATAATAAAAATACCACACTTATTTAGAAAAAAAACATTAATTGAGTCTAAAATGACAAAAATCAAATCAATAGAACCAGAGATATGCATTTTTTAAAGAATTTGTGAAAATAAAGCACATACAAGCAAATAGCGCTGAGCGTGGTTATCTTGACATTCTGGACTGAGACAAAGTCACCAAGTTCAAGCCGACCATGATGGTGTGGATTGGATACAAGGGCCAAGTTAGGCCTGCTGGGCAAAGTACCTTAATCCTGGTTTACGGAGAATTGTGTGGTCCGGCGTTGAGGATGCCTCGTGCAGTAGTGGATTCTAAGAACTCTGGTAGTGAGGAGAATCCTTGCAACAGAATTACGTTGTACAGCAGCGATTCTAATGCCAGGCCAGGCCTTGTGTCAGGGATGCATCACCAGACAGCGGTTCCGAGGGATTGTGACGATGGTTCAAAAGTCCTACCTCAAAGCTGCATTGTGCCGTGGCAGTTCCGACGAGCGGCAGCCATGATGTAATGCTTGCACCAAGGATAAGTCATGGTCTGGTGGTTCCGATAAGCTGCGGCTGCGGGCAAAGTCCAGCATCGAGGATGTGTTGCACATCTGTGGTTTTGATGAGCAGTGGCTGTGAAGCAAGGCTCTGCAATGAGGATGCATCCCCCAGAGGCAGTTGCAATGGCTTGTAGTAGAAATGCAACATGCTGCACAGCTTGTAGTGACCCTGTGGCTTCAGAACAGGAGGTCAGCTGACCGACCCTTGAAAGTATCTATTGGAGTCTTGGAACACACAGGCAACTGGAGTCAGCAGGCGAGGAGGAGCAGCAGAAGAATCCTGGTGCAGAATAGTAGGCCTTGGGCAGAAAGAAGTCCTTGATCAACAAGGCAGTCTTGAGCAGCTAGGCAGATACAATGGGACATTCTTTTCTGCGGGATCCACAGGTCCAGAAATGATATAAAGAGTGGGTCTAAGGGTCTAATATTTATAGCTTGTGCATGCTTTGAAATAGGGGACACTCCAAAGCCCTTCCAGACCCAGAGGAGCCTCACTGTCCTTGTCCCAAGTTGTCTGTGGACACAAACAACTGGTGACAAACTATTCATGAGTGTGCTCAAGCAGTGCCTGTGTGATGTGAAAGTAAGGTAGGCGACAGCTTCTCCCCCTCATCAATTCAGAGATAGCCTATCCTGCTAACACCTATGGCCCTTTGTTTTACTGTCTGGGAGCAATACACAAAGACCAACTGCCAGCTTCGCCTAGTCAAGTGACTGAGTAAACAAGCTGCAGGCACCAAAAGGTTAGGGCAGGAAACTGACCACTTATTAAAAGTGGCATTTTCAGACGTCTCAAAATTCAACCTGACAATTAAGGGGGCTTTAAATTACAATTCAGTAATTATCAAACTTGATATTCCTACCCGTTCGCAATTGAAAGTTATCACTTATTAAATGTCATAAGCTAACCCAATGTTATCCTGTGGGAGAGGTAGGCCTTGCAATAGTGAAAAACATTTCAGTACCAGCACATGTAAAGGTTCAAAGCACATTCACACTTTTTAATACACAGCAGCTTGGCCTCTAGGCCTACCCAAGGTTTAACTTGTCTGATTAAAAAGGACAGTTTAGGACTGGCAAAAAGTTTACTTTGCCAGGGAGAAATGGCAGTTTCAAACTGGAACTGCACACACAGGCTACAGTTGTAGGTCTGACACATGTTGAAAAAAAGATCCAAAATGAGTGCAACATGCACCTGGTATCATTTAGGTTACAGGGCCGAGGGACATAAACCACCGATTTACCAGGGACTTATAATTAAATTAAACATGCAAATTGGGTGGAAGCCAATTTTGCCATGTTTAAAGGAGAGAGCACAAGCACTCTAGCATTGGTTAGCCACCCTCCCCGGTACGATTTTGGCCCCGGGTACCCCATCCCCTGGGTTCTGACCGTTTAAAAAAATATATACATATCTTTGGTTGAGGGGGGCTGGGGGCCCCCTTCCCCTGGCCGATTTTGGTCCCGGAGACTGCATCCTACAGGGCCCAGCCATCAATCCTGGGTGCCATGCAGGGTGCCCAGTGCACTCTGGGGACTGGGGGGGAGCCTGTGGGTACCTGCGGTCCCAGCTGGCTCCCTGTCTCCTACTATCAAAGCTATAGATGCAGCTCCCTGTCTGCAAAAGCAATTGTTTCCTCTGTTTCCCTGCGCATGGCCAAGGAAACAGAGGAAACCTCTGCTCACGGTAAGGGGGAGCTGTTTGATTGCTGCTGGCTGAGAACACTTCCTATTTTGAAGTGTTGGGAGCCAATCAGAGCTTTGCATTTCCTTCCTTGAGCTAGTCATTATCCACAAAGTCGTCACTGCCAGATTTATACAAATTTGGATTTCCTTTAATTTCTTGAAAACTACTGAACGGAATTACACAAGATAACCAGAAATGTAATATAGCTTTCTGGTAAATTTGGTGTAACTACATCCAGTATTTTGGGCTGTAGTCGTGTTCAAAGCTACTAAGGGAATTAATTTGGGAAATGCAGGTTTTTTGACCTCCCATTTTCTCGGCCCCGCTTTACAGATCACCCCAAAACTTTCAGTGCGCAACAAGAATCACCATCACATTTTTTGGGAAAACTTTGGGGAGATACATGAAATGGTACCAAAAATATAGGGAATCCAAAACAGAATTTTCTATGGAAACATGGTCCTAACTATAACTACCTACTGGCGACCACCAGTAGGTAATATATATAGATATACCATGGTAACATCGGAAAATAAGAGCAGCAAATCCATGTATTAATTTCTGTGGAAATAATGAGTGATGTGAAGAATAATTTGATTTATTTTTCAATGCTTGTGGGTAAGAGGATAAATGTTGTTCTATTTTCTTTATTTGACTTTTTGGTCTATTTGTAATGTTGCTTTAATAGGGTAATGCTGCCATGTATTTTACATGTGTTTTTTCTCTGTGACCATGGTTATATTGAGAAAACAACAGTGGCAGATCAAAGTAATACTGTTTTGTGAAGATTACAAGTGATGTGAAAAATAATTTGGTTATTGGTACTTTCACAAGATTGGTGGGATTAATCATATAACTAAGGTAAAAACAGAGGCAAGATGGCACCTTGGTAGTTGACAAAGGCACTTGGTGCTGAAACTTGTTCTTTGTAGCACTTCTGATTAAATTTCTGCACAGCTATCTCCGAGTGATGTCCTTCTTTGTATGTGGAGAGAAAAAAGAAGTGATATTATTGACACTGTTGCATAGCATCCTTTGACAGCACCCATGCCGATTTTATATATATATATATATATATATATATATATATATATATATATATATATATATATATATATATATATACATGTATATATATATATATATATTAGCTTAAAAAAGGTTACAGGGACGTTATAGTTAGGCTCATGTTTTAAAGCATGTAAAACCACAGAAATTGACCTGTTATGGTTAGAGTTATCACAAGTAACTATAAATCGTGCTCTAAGGGAACTATAACTCATGCCCCCACCATGCACAATTTTTTCATCAAGACTTTTACTGCAAATATTATATTGATGTCATCAGTGATGTTATCAAAGATGTCATGAATGCTGTAATTTGTAGGGTAATTAGCAGCGGAGGGCGTGAGTTATAGTTATTTTAGAGCACAAGTTATATTTACTTGAGATAATTCTAACTGTAACACGTGAATTTCTATGCTTTTGTATATTTAAAATGTGAGCCTAACTATAATGTCCCTGTAACCTTTAGTTTTTTCAGTGAATTTCTGTTTTCTTAACATAACATAATTTTCCATACTATACGTTAATCTAACACCATGCACAGCCCTTGGCCAACCACTACAACCTGCTGTGCATGTCCTTTGGCCATGAGAAGCTAGGAATGGATGCAGAGCCTGGCCTGCAGCCAGGCCCTGCAGCCGACCCCTAAAACCACATAAGCCCTGCAGCCAACCCCTGTAACCATCTAAGCCAACACCCGTAACCACCCAACCCCATGCTGTGCACAGCCTTTGGCCTTACACAGCAGTAGTTGGCCACAGGTCCGCATGTCCCCTTTCCTAGGCAAATTTCCTCTGGGGCCCAGCCCTTTAAAATGTATATATTTTGTGTAGGGGGGACACGAGGCCCTACTCCCCAGGCTGATCTCATCCCTGGAGCCCAGCCATGTGAGTGGGGTGTCCCCCCAGGTCTTCATCAAGCAGGAAGACGCCGGACCCAATCCATGCTTCGCCAAGGAGGAAGACACAGGACCTGGTGCCAGCGGGTGAGCCGAGCTTTACCTGAGTGGAGACACCTCAGAGGGCCTTGTCCAGGCAGCAGAGAACCAGCAAGAGCATCAGAATCACACCCATACCCGCTATGTTCCAGGAGGAACGTGGCTAACCAAGGTGTGGTTATTTTTCTGGAAGGGAAAAGCAGACTAAGGGAGGGACAAGGGAGGACAAGGACGTGTAGAGGGAGGAAGGAGGTGTAGTGGAGCAGAGAACCAGAAAGAGGGTATGATTAGCATAATCACAGTCCACTGGAGTATGGGTATTTCACTGCGTGAGGGTGAGTTGTACACCTCCCTTTCCTCCTACATGAGCACTCTCCTCCCTTACTCCCACATGTGCTCAGAACCTTACTTGACTCCACGTCTCTTCTTCTGTCCTGAGAGACTACGGGGATGCAACAAAGGAAGATGAAGCATGGAACCTAAAGGGAAGAAAGAAGACAGCGGGAATTAATGAAAAGAAACAAACAACAAGCATAAAGAACAGTGAAAATTGTACAATTTAGGGTCATCATTCTACATCCCAGCTTCCCCAAATAAAATACTTGTAACACTTAATATCATAGACAGGAGTCTTCCTGTCTTATTGGAGACACCAACAGTGCTGTCATAAGTGGGATTTCGCCAAGAAGAAAAGTCAGGCCACAATGGAACCCACTGTAACCCTTGATGACATAGTCCAGCAGCTAGCCGAAGGACAGAGGTATTTACCGCTAATGAAGGATCAGGCAAAGGTGGCTCAGAAAGATAGAGAACAGTTTTAGGAGGCGCTAAAATCCCAAGCCATTATTATTGCAACCAGTCAGCTGGTACACAAGATTGCGATACAAAAGCTCACCTAGACCATCGCAAGTATTAAAGTGCATCCTAATGTACCTAGTGCTGCGCTCCAAAAATGTAAAGTTGAGAGGACCCAGAAGCCTTTTTTCCAAACTTTGAATGTGTTGCTACGTCAGCTACCTAGCCTTAAGAGACATGGTGTTAGTGTGTGGCCCCATTGTTGACGGGGAACTGCAAGCAGCCTACTAAGCCATCAATCCTGTAAGAGGGCTACCATACAATGAAATAAAAAAGGCCATTCTTGAATGACTAGGGCATGATAGTGAACACTACAGGGTCCGGTTTTGGAAGGAGAGATGAAGCAGCCAAGATAACCACAGAACAATATGCTATCAGGTGCAGGATCTGAGTCTCTGAGGGCTGAAACCACATGAGTCCACAAAAGTGTCAGGAAGAGAACCATGCGCGGTCCAGGTCCCGCCTGAATCTCCGCTGAGCGGCTCTGCAGCGCTTTCTGCACACCACTTGTCATCCCCTCTTGCTCCAAAGGTGACCATCAACATTGTCTGCCCTGTGGCAAAGCTCATAGAGCTGCAGGTTCAGGTCATTGGTGGACAAGATGCACTTATCAGAGCTATTCCATGAAGGGACTACAATTCCCATGTTTTTAGAGGCAGAAGCCATCTTGGGGTGTGGCAGGCCTATAAAGCCCAGCCACACCCAAGCACGTTGCTCACTATTTTGAAGACTTCAACGCAGCCAGACCTCGTGGGGGTTTCACTGGAGAAGAGCAGAGTTCCTGAATGGCAGAGTGTCACCAAACCAAAGTATCCTTGTTTCCATGGTGCATTCAAAAACGAGTAGGTCGCACTTGTAGCGGTAAGGCCTTGCTGAATCCAAGTTTGAAGGAAGTTGTTACTTCCAAAAGGTAAAGCGCCGCTTAGCATAACGAGCAAAGTGTTTCATGCCACACTGGTAAAGCGCCCCGGGCACGACATTTAAAGTGCTGCAGTTCACAGGAGGAAAGAGCACCTGGCATGGTATTCAAAGCGCTTCAGTTCACAGGAGTAAAGCGCACTTGGCATGGTATTCAAAGCGTTTCAGTTCACAGGAGTAAAGGACACTTGGCATGACATTCAATGCACTTCAGTTCACAGGAAGTAAAGCGCCCTTTGCACAGCAATCAAAGCGCTTCAGTTCATAGGAGTAAAATGCTCTTGGCATGGTATTCAAAGCGCTTCAGTTCACAGGAAGTAAAGCGCCCTTCGCACAGCAATTAAAGCGCTTCAGTTCATAGGAGTAAAGCGCTCTTGGCATGGTATTCAAAGCGCTTCAGTTCACAGGAAGTAAAGCGCCCTTCGCACAGCAATCAAATCGCTTCGGTTCATAGGAGTAAAGCACTCTTGGCATGGTATTCATCATCAATTACTTTATTTCTGTGAGTAAAAACAAACCATTAAAGTACAATACACAACAAAGAAAGAGAGGACTTCTAAAAACAGGGAAATACTAAAAAAAAATAAGATAAAAGTACAGTTAAAAGGGACAAGACGAGTTTTAAAAACAAACAAGGAATAAGCAGTCAGATAAACATCACTTAATATAATAAAAAGCAATACCCAAAAATGAGAATAATTCTATGAATCAGCACTAGTTAAAAATATAATACACCAATATCTGTATACTATGGAGCAATCACACATCCAATTTGATAAATATAAATAGATAAATCTAAAAATTAATTCCCCACTCTTGTGCCTTGAAATTGCTGATCTCAGATGTCAAATAATGCAAGAATTTTACCCTTTTTCCCCCCATTAAAAAACTGTCTGGGTGGGTGATTTTCGCTTTCAAATTCTCACAACATAAAATAAGGGAACAGTTCCGTAGGTCTATGAGTAATCCATAAGGAACCAAATCAAGTTCCATGTCCTGTACAAGAAAAAGCAAGCTACAATAATACATCCAAGACAAATAAATATACATAGATAAAACTAAACAGTAACTACACCATTTTGTCCCTGAAACTTGCTAATCTCAACCTCCAGATAGACTCAAGAAAACTTGCCACTGGTAGAGCTATCTGGACAGACGGGTCGCATTTTAAAATTCTCTCAGCATGGAGACAGGATCTAACTCCTAATTGTTTGAAGAGCGGGATGAGCCAAAGTGCTCTTTGTTTGTGATATGCTTGACAGTGGAAGAAAATGTGTGGAACAGTTTCTTCACTTTTGCAACCCATCGGGCAACCTTTAGATCTATTAGTTGAACTGGACCATTTGTATGTAAGGCAGCACAGAGGGAGAGACCCAATCCTAAACCTAATAAAGAGGGCACGAGCAAATGGAGATAACTTTGCATCCAAAAAGGGCTCAAATTCGTAATGGCATTTAACAAGTAAGAAATTGTCGGACATAGATGATGGAATAGAACCAGCAAATTGTCCAACCTGAACATTATGCCAGTAAGCATCCTTTAACAGCTGTGCAGCATTTTTAGGAATAGAAATAGGATCATGCCAATAGGAACCTAACCCCAGACGGGAAAAAGATTGTTCAACAAAAACACACCATTTAGGTTTAATACTAGAATCACGGCCTACCACATTTAGGAGGCCACACCGAAAAGGGGTTAGGGCATCAGTTGTCCACAGCCGAATCCAAAACAGCAGGGGCCTTAGGGCAGCAATCTGTGAGATTGAAAAGAGATTTAGGTCCAGGTGAATGGGCAAGGATGGGGTACTCGATGGAACCTTTAGCATCATTTTTAAAAACTGGTTTTCCGCCCTAGCCAGATTCGCCAGTTTACAATGGCCCCAAAGTTCGCCACCATATAAGGCGGCCCCCCTAGCTTGAGCCTTGTATATTTCCAGTGCAGGAGATATTGCAAATTTCGGGGAACTAGAGGCAAATCTGACAATTCCACCCGCCCTCTGCTTCAGGCATAATAAAGATTTATGGCGCTGGGCATGCCAAAGATGTGAATCTTCCACTTTGATACCTAGATAATCAAAGGTACCCACCCTTTCCAAAGGGACATCATCTAAGTATACAGGCCTCTTCATTTTTTTTCTACTATCTCCAAAAACCATGTATTTTGTTTTTGCTGAATTAATTGATAACCCATGGTCAGTGCAAAACTCCAGGAATCTGGAGAGCAGCTTAGAAAGGCCCATAGCAGTACGTGATAGCAATAGGGTATCATCTGCAAACAGAAGACAGGGGATCTTCTGCCCGCCCAGGCTAGGGGCATCACTTTGACAGTCTAAAAGATATGGCAAACAGGCATTGATAAACAAGAGAAATAAAGTGGGCGCCAAGACACAGCCTTGCCTCACGCCCCGTGCAGTTGGGAAAGCAGGGGTCAGATCGCCAATGTTACCCCAACGGACTTTAGCACAGTTATCAGAGTAAAGATCCTTGATAATATTGATCATGGAACCCGGAACACCGGTGGTACTAAGGACCTCCCAAAGCTTGGCACGCGGGACCAGGTCAAACGCAGACCTCAAGTCAACAAAGGCCACAAATAAGTGGCCTTTATCTGCATCTACGGACTTCCACTTGATGGTGGTAAATCGGAAGATCTGATCGATAGTGCTGATCTTGACCCTAAATCCTGCCTGGAGATGGCTTAAGAACTGATTTTTCATTATCCATTGTTTTAATCTAGTTAGCAACTGGTACGAAAAGATTTTCTGCAAGTTGTCTAATAGACTGATAGGCCTATAATTCCCAGGGGAGCTCTTGTCTCCTTTTTTATGAACGGGGACAATAATCGCCATCTTCCACGAGAGCGGATAGGATCGAGATGCCATGGCAGTGTTTGATACCCTGTTTATATAACGGGTCCACACAGATAGGTCTGATTTGTACAACTCCGAAGGAATACCATCTTGGCCAGGGGCCCCACCAGATCTTTGAGCACAAATTGCCATCTCTGTTTCTTTTAGGGTGAAGGGCGGCATTTCAGGCTGGCACAGTGCGTAATCGATGGGAGTATCATAAAGCTCCATTCGGGAGCCATACAATTCACGAAAATAAGAGAGCCAGGTTCCTGGGTCAATATGACATTCAGTAGTGGGTGACAGGCCTGGATCGCTCCGCGCAACCAAAGTCCAAAAGAACTTGGCGTCGCGAGAGCTAGCAGCCTCCGCCAGACACTCCCATAAATGCTCCTCATATTTGAGTTTTGATAAAGTGAGAGTAGACACATAGGGGGTGATTCTAATTCTGGCGGGCGGCGGAGGCCGCCCGCCAGAATTCCGCCCCCATAATACCGCTCCGCGGTCAGAAGACCGCGGAGGGTATTATGAGTTTTTCCCTGGGCTGGCGGGCGGTCTCCAAAAGACCGCCCGCCAGCCCAGGGAAAAACTCCCTTCCCACGAGGATGCCGGCTCGTAATCGAGCCGGCGGAGTGGGAAGGTGCGACGGGTGCAGTAGCACCCGTCGCGTATTTCAGTGTCTGCAAGGCAGACACTGAAATACCTTGCGGGGCCCTCTTAAGGGGGCCCCTGCCATGCCCATTCCATTGGCATGGGCACAGCAGGGGCCCCCAGGGGCCCCGCGACCCCCCCTACCGCCATTCTGTTCATGGCGGCTTTCCCGCCATGAACAGGATGGCGGTAGGGGGGGTCAGAATCCCCCATGGCGGCGCAGCAAGCTGCGCCGCCATGGGGGATTCTGAGGGCAGCGGTAAACCGGCGGGAGACCGCCGGTTTACCCTTTCTGACCGCGGCCAAAGCGCCGCGGTCAGAATGCCCTGCGGGGCACCGCCGGCCTGTCGGCGGTGCTCCCGCCGACCCTCGCCCCGGCGGTCGAAGACCGCCGGGGTTAGAATCAGCCCCATAGTTCTTTCTCGCATGTGTAATGTCTTCCCGGTTCTTTGCCTTTAAGGCTTCAGATAGAAGATGCTTGGCCACCCGGCACTCTTTGTCAAACCATTTGCACCTAGGAGCAGAAGATTTTTTTTGGGATTTGGAAGGTTTAGTGAAAAGCTCCTTAAGTTCCGCAAAAAAACCCACATGGGCGGACAAAATTTCTGAAGGAGATAAGGCAATGGAGTCCTCAAAAAGTTGGTGACGGGTCATCATAATGCCAAGCTTGTGGTTCAGTAAGTCAGATTTCAAAAATGAGGGCCACTTTACCGCAAGCTTATTGGCGGAAAATTTTGACAGAGCACTTCGGCCATCCAAACCAGCGGGTAGATCAAATCGCTTCGGTTCATAGGAGTAAAGCACTCTTGGCATGGTATTCAAAGCGCTTCAGTTCACAGGAGTAAAGAGCTCTTGGCACAGCATTCAAAGTGCTTCAGTTCATAAGAGTAAAGCGCCCTTGGCACAGCAATCAAAGCACTTCAGTTCACAGGAGTAAAACGCATTTGGAATGGCATTCAAAGTACTTCAGTTCAAAGGAGTAAAGCGCCCTTGGCACAGCAATCAAAGCGCTTCAGTTCACATGAGTAAAGCGCCCTTGGTCCAATAATCAAGGCGCTTCAGTTTACATAAGTAAAACTTTCAGGCCTAGGTGGCAAATGTGAGAACATTTCAAAGATAAGCAAATCATAGTTTCATTGTTTTTGGAAGCATAATATGTGAGATACATATTTAAGTCTTTGATGATATGTGAGATACATATTTAAGTCTTTGCGAATTTCTAGGCGGAGACCAAACTTTTTATGTTTATGAATGTATAGTAGTTGCATGATTGATGTTCAGAGTATGTCCATGTTCCAAGCTCTTGCCTTCTCAAAGTTCAGAGGTCTCAGTTCGTTCTTGTTCCATGATTCAGAGAAAGGCCACGCCGTTTTGTCTTCATTCTGAAGTATCATGATTTTACTAATTGTTCTTGTTCCATGATTCAAAGAAGGGCCACACCCAGTTTTCTCTAATGCTCATGACATCCTGAAGTATCATGATTCTACCAATTGTTCTTGTTCCATGATTCAGAGAAGAGCCACGCCCAGTTTTGTCTAAAGTTCATGACATTCTGAAGTATTATGATTTTACTAATTGTTCTTGTTCCATGATTCAGAGAAGGGCCACGCCCAGTTTTGTTTAAAGCTCATGACATCCTGAAGTATCATGATTTTACCAATTGTTCTTGTTCCATGATTCAGAGAAGGGCCACAACCCAGTTTTTTGCCTAGAGCTCATGCCATCCTGAGGTATCATGATTTTACTAATTGTTCTTGTTCCATGATTCAGAGAAGGGCCAACCCCAGTTTGGTCTAAGGCTCATGACATTCTGAAATATCAAGATTCCACCAACACTTGCATTCACGGAGACGCCTTTGTCTATTCCATAAGGGTCTCAACTCTTGCACCCATGGAGACGCCTTTGTCTATTCCATAAGGGTCTCAACTCTTGCATCCATGGAGACGCCTTTGTCTATTCCATAAGGGTCTCAACACTTGCATTCACGGAGACGCCTTTGTCTTTTCCATAAGGGTCTCAACACTTGCATCCACGGAGACGCCTTTGTCTATTCCATAAGGGTCTCAACTCTTGCATCCACGGAGACACCTTTGTCTATTCCATAAGGGTCTCAACACTTGCATCCACGGAGACGCCTTTGTCTATTCCATAAGGGTCTCAACACTTGCATTCACGGAGACACCTTTGTCTTTTCCATAAGGGTCTCAACTCGTGCATCCACGGAGATGCCTTTGTCTGTTCCTTAAGGGTCTCAACACTTGCACTAATGGAGAGGCCTTTGTCTATCCTATGAGGGTCTCAACTCTTGCATTCACGAAGACGACTTTGTTTATTCCATAAGGGTCTCAACGCTTGCATCCACTGAGATGCCTTTGTCTATTCCATAAGGGTCTACACACTTGCATTCATGGAGACGCCTTTGTCTATTCCACAAGGGTCTCAACTTGTGCATCCACGGAGACGCCTTTGTCTGTTCCATAAGGATCTCAACACTTGCATGCACTAATACGCCTTTGTTTATTCCATAAGGGTCTCAACACTTGCATTCACGGAGACGCCTTTGTCTAAATGTATAATTGAATGTTAATGTTATTATGAACAAGTATATACATACATGCTTAACCATTTTTCCTTTTCAGATTTCTCTCCTTGCTGTTCCCGATCCTAATTCCCTTCCCCCCGACTTGCTTCACCAAAACTCTGTGCTATAATAGGTGACACCGGAAGGTGGGCCTGTTGTTCGGTGGCTTGCAGATCCTGAGGAAAGGACACTGTGACAAAAAGATAAGGTAGACACTAAGATCCTATTGTAACAATACTTAGATGCACTCCCTACCAACACTCAAGGATGGATCAGGCTACATCCAGATGTGACTATACACTCAGCCATAGACCTAGCCTGTGCCTATCAAAGATCCTCGAAATTCAGACCATCTCAACCCTGTGGACCGGTGGCCCCAGCAACCCAAACAAAACCAGTGTCTCCTATCAAACAAGCACCAAGACTATCCCAAGACTTCCCTCCTGCCTCAAACCCGGTACCAGAAGAGGTTAGGCAAGGCCCCCAATGTTTTCAGTATGTGGAGGTGGGGCCACATAGCATGTAACTGTCCGCACAAATATCAAGCCCCTGAGCCCATGGAAGTGGGTCTTTCTGGAGGGCGAGTACTCTGCATGGATGGGAAAGGTCCACAGTTTGTAAAAAGAATGGTGGTCAACGGTCACCTACGCAAGGTATTGGTTGACTCCAATTGTAAACATTCAGGCGGTCATTCTGACAGCGGCGGGCGGCGGTCGCCGCCCGCCATGCGGTTACCGCCGAATGGCCGCTCCACGGTCAGGAGACCGCGGCGGCCATTCTGGCTTTCCCGCTGGGCCGGCGGGCGACCGCCAAAAGGCCGCCCGCCGGCCCAGCGGGAAAGCCCCTGCAACGAGGAAGCCGGCTCCGAATGGAGCCGGCGGAGTTGCAGGGGTGCGACGGGTGCAGTGGCACCCATCGCGATTTTCACTGTCTGCAAAGCAGACAGTGAAAATCTGTATGGGGCCCTGTTAGGGGGCCCCACGACACCCGTTCCTGCCATCCTGGTTCTGGCGGTGAAAACCGCCAGAAACAGGCTGGCGGGAAGGGGGTCGGAATCCCCATGGCGGCGCTGCAAGCAGCGCCGCCATGGAGGATTCCCTGGGCCAGGGGAAAACCGGCGGGAAACCGCCGGTTCCCTTTTCTGACCGCGGCTTTACTGCCGCGGTCAGAATAGCCCTGGAAGCACCGCCAGCCTATTGGCGGTGCTTCCGCTGCCCGGAATGAGGGCCTCTGTCATCAAAGCTGAATTAATGTTACCGAACCAGTGGTAAGAGGGGGAGAGAGTACTTATTACCTGTGTACATGGGGAAATCAAAAGTTACCCCTTACTCAAGAAAATCTTCTGTGGAGAGTAAGCAGAGAGGCCTTACGTGTAGGAGGCATCACAGGATTGATTGAAGACATGATCATAGGCATCAGGGATTTTCTGAACTTTTGGAGAAAAGAAAAACAGGGGAGGCTATGCAGAAGTGGTTAGAACATACTCCACTCCGTGCTGACCACATAGAAGGACGTACGAGAGAACAGAAAATAAGCCACAGGAAGAAAAGAAAGAATAAACACAGGTTTTGCCTGTTTTCTGCTCCTGAACAGGTCCCTCTTTTCTCTACAGTGAATGCGATGATGACCTCCACTGTAAGCTTCCAAGCTTGCCAACGTGATGATCCAACTCTACAAAACGCCTGGGACCAGGCCATCTCTGAAGACAACAGGCAGGTAGGACTCTTCTTTACAGCTAAAAAGGGCCTTCTCTATCATTTTCTGGGCATACAAATGAGAGTCATAGTCAATTACTGATCCCCTGTTCATATTGTTTACAGGTTTTGCAGCTGAATCATAGCTGATTCTACTAGCCGGGTGTCTATTTAGACATACTGCGGTTCTGTGCCTCTTGCCCTCGATGTCAAATGGTTAACATTCTGTATATACCTAAAGCCCCCCAGCTCACGGGACCACCACTTCCCCCGGACTATTCGTTGGAGTGGGGCCGCGTGGCCCCTGTCAAGGATTCAATGATGGCCTGAGGACCACTACCCCCAGGGCCAGCTCCTGCTATGTCCTGGGGTGCCCACCCCTGGGATATAGCTGTTTGCTATGGATTGGCTGCAGCTTTACAGCCGCTGCCAAGTCACAGCAAACACTCACTTTGCAGCGAGGGAAAGCTGTCAACCAGCTCTCCCATGCAGCGAGCAGAGGCTTCTTCTGTCTCTCTGGATGCAAATATGCAGGCAAGGAGACAGAGGGAACAATTGCCCTGACAGAGTGGGAGCTGTGACAACAGTCTCTCTGTGACAACAGTCCTGGCTCTCAGAGGAGGTGGGGAGCCAGCTGGGACCATAGGGGCCTTTAGGTACCCCCCACGGTCTCCAACATTGTAACTGGGTGCCCTGGGGGGAACCAAGGTCACATGGTAGGGACCCAGGGGATGGGGTGCCGAGGTCGAGATAGGCCATAGGGGAGAGGGGCCATTCTGCCCTACTCCCTGAAAAAAGTAATAAATAATTAGGCTGTGCTCCGGAGGATGGTGTCCCCTAGGCTAAGATCAGCCAAGGGGAGGTGGTCCGCACAGCCCCCTCCCCAAAATAAGTTACATTTTTAGGCTGGTCTCTGAGGGATGGGGTCTCTGGGTCCGAGATTGCCCTGGGGATGGGAGGCACGCGGCACCCCTCCACATAAAAAAGAAATGTTTATGCCGGGCCTTGGGGGATGGGATTCCCGGGTCAAGATTCGCCTCAGAGGACCGTGCAGCCACCCCCTCCTGAAAAAAAAAAAATTTAGCCTGGGCCCTGGTGGATTGGCTCCCTGGGGCTGAGATTGGCATGGGGAGGAGGGGCGTTTGGAGTTGGGTTATTATGGGGTTGCCCGCATGGACTGGCCGGATGCCAGGCCCTGCAATCAACCACTGTGGCACATGGGCAGGGCAGGGTTGGGTGGTTATAGGGGTAAAAAGAACAGATAAGGAACAGAATGCTGAACAATGCAAACATTCACCCCCAGTCGCACAGATCTGGGTTTAATCCATAATTTTTTTGCTCACCATGCCACCCTAGTTTGGACCCAGCCATATGAAAATCAGTCTTGACCCTGTTCGGCATGGGAACAGTCCAGCCTGAACTGCTAAACTAGATCCTCCCTGGACTGGAAACAGGCATCCTGGGACCGGTTTAAGGGTATCGCCCTTCATCAGCCAGGCTAACTTGATTCCAGTGGCACAGTGAGCCTGGGACCTATGTCTGGGGATACCCAGTGCACTTAGGGCACCAAAAGCAAAAAGAACAGATGATGAACGAAATACTGAAAAATGCAAACATTCATCCCCAGTCGCAAAGAACTGGATTTAATCCATTGATTTTTGCTCACCATGCCACCCTAGTTTTGACCCAGGAATATGCAAATCAGTCTTGACCCTGTTTCTCATGGGAACAGTCAAGCTGTAGCTTATAGAGAGCAGGGGTAGGCAGCGGGGGTTGCTATCAACCCCTCGTGCACATGACCAATAAGCATGCGCAGCACCCGTTAGGATGTTATAGGGGATGGATGCAGGGCCTGGGGGACACCCAGGTGACATGTGTGGGCCCCTGGGATGGGTTCCCCGTGTCTTGGATTGGCCTTGGGAGGTGGGCCCCATCCAACATCACAAAAACATATATTTAAGGTCAGGCCACAGGGAATGGGGTTCCAGGGGCCAAAATTGGCTGGGGGAGTGTTGCCATGTGGCCCCCACCTACAATAAAAAAGAAAATATATGTTAAAGCCAGAGTCCGGGGTTGGGGTCCTCAGGGCCCCTAGGCACCCTCATTGAAAAATACAATGATAGAGTGACAAGGCATCCTGAATTTCCTAGGTCAGTCCCAGCTTTGTACTTGCTGTCCCTGCAGATCTCAGGAAATTTAGTTAATGTCCAGGTTTTAACCGAGGGTCTTCTGAAAATGATAAGAGGTGAATTTTTTGGTTTTCCGAGGAAGAGATAGTTAGCAGGTGTTATCAGATAGCGATTTAATCAACAGGCATTATACTGTCTTTAAAAATTGCATTTTATTTCTGTTTTTTATGCCTCTTCTGTAAATCTATGCTGATGAGCGATGTCAATTTGCATGCTCTGTTGAAGTCAAATTGCAGTCCTTCTTCTATTCTTGTGAAATGTCCCAGTTTTTCACTTCAAAATTCTAGTCATCCTCTAGAAAGAGGACATCACCACCAAACAAAGAAGCACTTATGATATTTAAATAATAGGAAGGAACCTGGTTGGGTGAGGATGTACGTCTTTGTAGTCTTGTTTGCCTCTCTATAGGACGATTCGTGTTATCACAGAATTTTGGAGAACGATGCACAAGTCACAATCACATTGTCAAACACACACAAGGTCACTGGAGACATTTCCTTGTGGTCCACAATGCACCTGTACTGTAAAATAGACACTGGACATTTTCCCAAGAAGTCTGAACGAACTCCATTTGAGTAGATCTTTTGTGTAAAACTGTGTGTTGTTAGATAAAAGGGCAGGTGAGGTTCATATGTGGCTGAGTCACTCCCACAGCTACTAACACCCACACAGACACTCACACACCCACTCACAGACACACTCAGACACTCATGCACCCACTCACAAACCCACTCAGGCAATCATTCACCCAGTAACAGACCTACTCAAATGCAGGGCCACCCACTCAAAGACACACTCAGACACTGACACACCTATTCACCTACTCACACACTCAGACACTCATGCATCCACTCAGAGACCCACACAGACTTTCAAGCACCCATTCACAGACTCACTCAGACTCCCACACACACACACTCACAGACACACACAGTCACTCACACAGCTACTCAGAAAGACACTCTTCTACCTACTCTCATACCCAGAGACTCCCTCTCATACCCACTCTCACACCCAGCTAGAGACTGTAACACCCACCTCACACCAAGAGACACCCTCTCATACTTATTCTCACACCCAGAGAGACAGGTCCTGTGGCCAACCATTGCCACGCATGACCGAAGCCATGTGCGGTACATGGTTGGGTGGCTATGGGGCATGGCAGCAGGGCCTGGCCACGGAGCGAAGGTCATGCACAGCTGTGGTTGGATTAACGTAGAGTAATTAAAATTACTTTATGGTAAAAAACATAGAAATTCACTGAAAAAAAAGGCTAATGGGACATTATAGTTAGGAAATATAAGTTAAAAAACATAGAATTCACTTAAAAACCAAAGGTTACAGGGACATTATAGTTAAGTTCTGAATTTCCTCACACAAAATGATAGAAATTCCGCAGTTATAGTTATAGTTATTTCTAGTAACTATAACAAGCGTCCTAAGGTAACTTGCACTGCTAATTACCCTAAATATTACAGCACTCATGCCAACGTTTATAATGTTATTAAAAATATCACTGAAACATTAGCAGTCAAAACATAGAAAAAAAATGTGTATGGCAGGGGCATGAGTTATAGTTACCTTAGGGCGCAATATAACATACACCACAGTACGTATTTCCATTGTATAAGACAAAATATGCAAACGCATTATTGATGTGCATTTAAAAAAATCCACCAATAAAACTTCAATAGTATTAGAGGTAAATTTTAACACGGATACATACAAATTCCAAGTGGGGATGTGACATGGATGGCATGTTGAGCAACATGGGGTCCAAACCAGGAAAAACAGAAAGATGAGAAGGAAAGAAGAAAAGAAGAAAAGAAAAAAAGAAAAGAAAATGAATCAGAAGAGAAATGGAATCAGAAAAGGAAATAAAGGAGAAAAAGGTAAAAGAAGCCACATCAATGTAAGATATTTAATATGTAGTGAAGGCAGGGCCAGGAGGGGAGGTGCACCCCTGGTTCCCTTGGTGTGGAAATACACACCAATAGATCTCCAATGAATGGCGACAAATAAATGATAGTGTAAAATAATTAGATTTGCGTAACAGTTATGGTGGTGGCTAAGATAATAAGCCTTTGTGTGCTAGGAAACATACCACTGTGGTAAGGAAACTGAAAGGATATGCAGACCAATTATATAAAGAAGATTATAGCTAAAAATCCATCTTTAAATATCCCCTTAAAGTGAAGGCAACATGTAGTAGTAATAAACATGCATGAGTGCCTCTTACCGAGGTATTGCAGTAAACAGTTCTCTGGTAAATTCAATGATGAAATGTGGCAGTATTGGTAAATATGTATTGGAGACAAATAAGTGGACTATGAGTAATATATAGAACCAGAGATAGCAATAGCCCATTCAAATTGCTACTAAAATGTTACCTTAGATAAGGTGAAGAGAACCAGTCGCAGTTAAATGCAAATTGAGTTATGGGATAATGCCATGTGTGTCGGTCGAGCATACAGAAAATGAGATAACACATCAAAACTGTAAGCATATACTAAGAGTGCACATCAAAGCACAAGGCAAAATACCAGCTTGTATGCCAATTACCTGATTCTGAAACTTCAAGGTCCAGTGTGGTCCGCTAGTTACAAAGTGTAGATTGTAACAATATAACAAGGATAGTGATCCCTGGGACATCCATCCCTCAGTTTTGTTACTGTTGCCCATGACTGTCTTGGGGCCTGGGGGTCCAATGTTATAGATGCCCACCCTCTCAAAAGGGGTGCCAATGGCAGGGAAAGGGTGTAGGGAAGCTTTGCACTTCCCCCTGCCTTGCCACTCTCCCGGCAGGTAGAAAAGGTTCTACAGAGCACATCTGAGGCCTTCCTCATTTGAAGCCAATAGAAGTGTGTGGCAAGCCTGTCAAATGTCTTTTCTTGTTCCAGATGACCTGCCAGAGGCACATCATGACCCGGATCCAGTAGGAAGGCCCCTTAGCACTGGGGTACCACCAACTAACATATTGCACCAGGCTCAGGAGCCTTGGGCTCACTATACAGGAGACAATTTTCCCAGTAAATCAGGTGTTTGCCTGAGATGTCACCAAATGCCTCGGTCTCAACCTGCTGCCAAAGACCCACAAGGTTAGCGCATTCCCTTTGCACCTTGCAGAACTCCTACCTGGTGGGACCCCCTTCCTGCTGCTAGTTGGATAGCTCAGGCAGGTTCCCCATTTTTCAGGCGCAGATTTTCCAACCCCTTTGCTCTTCCTCCTTATGGCATGATCCTGGGCCATTTTTCCAGGCCACAGGTCCTTCTGATCACCCTTTCGGGCTGCCATGGACCATGTGGTCAGGCTCAATCAATCAGGCAATTCTAACATCTCCAACTGGGACCTGAGCCCCACCACATTTTAGGTGGTTTGCTCCAGGTCATTGCAAAGTAGACAATCCCCATGCATGGACAGACTTACACCCTCAAGGAACCTGAGACCCTTCCTTCAAAGGGAGCCAGTGCTACTAGTGGTGTGTTTAACAATAGCTTCTGATTTAAAATCACCCTTGTATGTACAGCTTTCAGGTAGCAATTAAAATGTTAGAATAACTCTTATTATTAATGTTACTGCTAGAGAGAATGGAGTTTTGTTTAGTGGCAGTTTTGACTTGCCATATAGTAGTGCAGCAGGTTAATATGCCTGCTGCAAAGATCAGATCTGTGTTTTATGTGCTTAGTGGATTAGTAAAGCCAGTCTTTACCAGGACTTTACAACAAATGAAATTTATGTGAAAGAGGGGCTTTGGGGAGTCCATAGGCACTTTTGCCGGGTGGTGGTGATGAAATTTGAGGAGGAGGTCATGGGGGGCAAAAAAGATTGTTGCTCTGGGTACCACCAGCACTAAATCCAGCCTTTGTTTTCTGCACCATCTCTCCATCGCCCAGAGACACTAGGGTAACCTCTGTCTTCCAAACTTTTGGGGAAAATTTCCTCCCCAAGCACTACACTAGCCAACTCCAGTGACAGCCCACTGGTGGGGGGTTGTGCCCACTTGGAAAACTTGGCATCTCCCTTGTCGGGCCATTCCTATTGACAATGACAGCACCACAGGGGTGCCTTCTCTGCTGACCTACTGTCAGGAAACCATTGCTTCTTCTCAGTAGGGCATGAGAGCCCGGACCCCAAAAAACTATTCTGGGGCCCTTTTGAGAAATTCTTGCTTATGTTCCCTCCCCTTTCTTCTGGTGAGGACCCTGCCCACCCTTGTGGTGAGTCCCCTCTTGAGACTTTTCTGTGGTCTCTGGTGCTGATCCAGAGGTCTACCTCGTTAGATAGCTCCCAAGGGTCAGAGAGCTTACTGTCCACCTCCGTAGCAAGCTTACTGTCAACAAGGTGTTCGCACATACCTGGAAAACAAAGACTTAACATGTGTTCTTTTGCAATCACATTTCACAGGCCCTGGTAATCCTATACATGACTGCCCTTTACCCAACCATCCAGTGCCTTGTAACAGGTGTCCAAACAATCCTCCCAGGTCTGTTGGGATAGCTTTTGACTGTCCTTGAACTTCTGTCTGTACTTCTCTGGTGTCAAAACAAACTTCCTGATTAGGGCTTCGTTCATGGGGGGATTCCTCATCTCGTCACCCCCTCCGGCCATTAGAGTGCCCCTCCCCTCAATAGGTATATGCTTCCACAGAGTAGCACCCCAGCCTTCCTCAGGGACCTTGTGCATCCATGGGGTGATTTCATCAGACTCAAGCCATCTACCTATGTCATCTTCCACCACATCGTCAGATACCAGACCCTTCTGTATGTTGACCTTCCTGTCAGAGGGCCCTGAAAATTGCTGCCACAACTGGACTCTACTTGCATAGCCTTTATGGCCAGTTCCTTCAGGCTTCTCCCATAAGCCAACCGTTCCAGAGCAATCCTCTTCTCAGTGGCCAGTTAATTTTGTTCTGTCCTCACAACCAGCCTTTTCTCTTCCAATTCTTTCTCCTTTTCCAATTTGAGCTTGGCCAGCTACAATTTTAACTTTCTCTCCTCTCTCCTGTCCTCCAGCCCCTCTGGGGACAGGCCTCTGAATGACACACTGCTCCCTGCTGTGGTGGGAACCACTAGTCATGGCAGGATACTGTCCCCTTTCTAGAGGCAGGCTTAGATTCTCCAGGGAGTCCCGGTCCAGCTCCTCCTCATCCTCATCCAGTTCCTCATTATCCTCCTCTAGGGTTACAGGTGCTGCATCCCGAGCTTCTATCCAGGCCCTCAGTGTCTTTTGCAGCTCACACCTTCCTGGTGAAGCCTTTAGTAGAAAGCTCAAACCCCTTGCAGACATCCTTGAGCTGGGCCACAGTTTAACCCTTCATTTTGGCCAACTCAAAATATATTTTTGCAGGTACAGGCTCAGATGTAGAACCTACAGTTAAATGGCACTCAGGGAGAATAAAAAATTTTAAAACACCAGTTAGTAAGGGTGGAGAAAAAAAATGCCAATCAAGAAGAATTGATTCGAATTGGTCTTCGGTATAGAGTTGCAGTGTACACCAAATTACTGTCAGGCACTACACAAACACAAGTCCTAGTCTCACTGCTGATCACCAATGTCTCTGATTGGCAGAAGTATGCACCCAGTCCAAGTAGAGACCACAATCCTAGTCAGGGTATGTCAGTTTCATACCATAAACTAACCTGTACTCACCCTCTGGTGGCTTGGCACAGAGCAAGCAGGCTTAACTTAGGAGGCAATGTGTAAAATATTAGTGCAACACTTAAAACAGTAAAACCGTGAAAACACCACACAAAAAGATATTGCTCAATTTTATGAACAATGCATTTTAGCATTTCGTTGGCAGTGGTAAGTGCCCAGAGACCTAAAGCTAGCAAAGTGAGGTCTGCGAAACAGGAGGTAAGAAGGCTAAAAAGTTAGGGGAAACCATGCCAAGGATGCCAGGTCTAACATGTAGTAAAACTCTACAAATGTTATTGTTAAAACAACTTAAAAACATTTTTTGGGTTCTCACAGAGTGCTATTTCACCTTGTGGGCTACTTTCTCACTTGTGAGTACCTATATGCGCTCATCACTCCAAATACTAAAAATACATGTTTTTCCTCACGGAAATAGCAAAAAAATCTTTAGGAAAAAAACGTATAAAAGCTGTACATGTTAATATGTCATCTGCAAGGAGCAGATACTCAGATCACTACGTGATGGGCATCCTTTTCTCTTTTACTTTACTCAATTAGCAGTTAGTGAAAAGACAAGAAATCCTAAACAATTTACTTCCCTAAACTACTAATAAACAACAAATCATTTCTTTGTCAAAATATTTACTGTCCTACTTTGGTCACCACCCTTTTATAGCTAGATGATGACATACATATACAATATTTATAAAATCTATGCCCCTCATTATGACATTGGCGGTAAATACCACTTACTGCCACGCTGACTGCCGCCTACTTACTGCGGCGGCAGCAGAAATCAGTTCATCATATTATGACACACACACACACCAATCTGTCAGTATTCAGCCACATACACAAATCCGCCATACCAAAGGTCAGTGATAAACTGGGCGTATCAAATCCCACACAATTATGCCAACAGAACGATGCCCATCACATTATGACCCACGAATCACCACGGCGTACATTTAACGGTGGAAATCCATTGGGGGTACATACCGCAGCGCTCAAAATGGACACACACATACAAAACAACACCACATTGGACAATTAAAAAAACACACACCTGACACCCATACACACACCACATCCACACACCCACACCACTATAAAACACACACCCACATTACCCACAACCCTTTACCATTCCAAACCATTGTCAGCAGAGAGAAATCAAGACCACAGACACAACCAGAGCCACACACTATACACACCTATACACCACTCGCGCACCCCACATTACACACCCCAACACATTACCCTACACATCCTCACCTACACACCTCACACAACACCCATGCACCACAAAGACACCCCCATTTCACAGAGGAAGAGCTAAGGGTAATTGTGGATGAAATCATCAGGGTAGAACCACAGATTTTTGGAGCACAGGTGCAGCAGATATCAATAGCTAGAAAGATGGAGATACGGCGGAGAATCGTGGACAGGGTCAATGCCGTGGGACAGGGCCCAAGAACTAGGGATGACACCAGGAAGAGGTGGAACGACCCACGGGGCAAGGTACGTTCCATTGCAGAAAGACACTAGGGCACTCTACAGAGGACTGCAGGTGGACACCCACCTCCTCACCCACAACTAACAGCATGGGAGGAGCAAGTCTTGGCAATACTGCATCCTGAGGGCCTGGCCGGAGTAGGAGGAGGACTGGACTCCGGTAAGTCAACTCTCTACTTGTATCACCCCCCTACTTGCATGCCATACATACCCTCACCCTCACCCTCACTCCATCCCTCCACCACTTCCCACATACCCCACCATCACATCTCACTCATCCCAATGCCAAGCCCTGCATGATCTACCAATGCATGGACACCACTGACAGCCCTGCATGGATATTCATCACAAAAGCATGCACACTATAGAGACCTAAAAATCCCACCATACACCAACGTACACAAGTGACGTACACAGGACGTACACCAGGGCAATACAACCAAAGAGGGAAAGCCATGGATGCACAATATGTCAGACACAGAAACCATGCAAAAAGAACAGTTGATGATGGAATGCAGAACAAATCAAACATTCACCCCCAGTTACAGATCAAGGTTTAATCCATCACATCATTTACAAACCCACAGGTACCCCAGCCAATGTCAGCGGAGAGGAGGTGCCAGTAATATCCAGTCCCCCACTTGGAGAGGCCCACAGTGATGACAGCAACTCTGGTCTTCAGGATCTGGATGACCTACCTGGCCCATCAGGGACCTCTGGACAGCCGGTTACCCAGGCCCAGTCACAAACCACCAGAGAGCCTCCCCCATCAGGAAACACCACCACAGCACCCACCCAGCGTACCCACACCTCTGTCCCCAGGATACGTCAATCAGCAGTGTGTCCACCTCTATAGGGACCCCAGGCCAAACCTCATACCCAAGACAATTAGGGATATGGGGTCGGTGGCAGTGGGCACATGGTTCAAGGGACAGAAGCACAGGCTAACAGAGAAACTAGGAGGACTGCTGTACGCCAGGGGGAGGACAGGCCCAGGGAACTGACTCTCCAGGAGGCACTTGCAGATCCTGGGAGCTTATCAACATTCCCAGGACACAATGGGCCAGATCCTGGAGAATGTGCATGAGAACAGGTGGCTGCAGGAGGGACAGTACTAGGGGATCAGGGAGGAGTTGTAGGCCATCAACAACACCCTGATCTCCATAGCAGGGGTGCTGGCAGACATGGCCAAATTATGAGGGAGGCAGTCTCACAACAGCGGGCCCCTGCCACTAGCCAGACATCTGAACAGCCTCCTACCTCCACCACTGCTAGTGGATAGGAGGCCCCGCCACAGGACTCACAGGCCACCAGCACCCCTCCCCTGCAGAAGGAGAACCACCCCGTAAACATTCCCTGCGATCCAGACAGAAGTCAGAGACACTTGCGAAGACCCCAGCCAGGAAATTAGACTCTCCTGATTGTCACCCTTGTGTCCCACACAGTCACCCTGTCCACCTTGAACTGCCATTGCTCCCCTTCCTATGTCCCCTTGGACAATGCATCTGTGCTACAAACAGACTGGAACAATACCCTGAACTTTCCTCCATCATCACCCCATCCCATTGCACTTTCCCCTCTATAATCTGACACTTCAATAAACACCCTTGAAAAAAAATAAGTTTGGAGTATGTCATGTATATCAATTATATATTCATTGACCCAGGGACAAACATTTCTATTCAACTGTACAGAAAATGAGCATAGAATAATGACCTGTGTCAGAGTCACCAGATCCTCGGGGTCTGCGCACGTTCCCAACACGTCCGCCACTGAACAGCTCCAAGGCTCTGATAGATAAATCACAGAGGCTAAGAGAGTTCAAGAGGGGAAGAGGGGATTAGGAAGGGAAAGAGCTGGGAAGGCGACCTGTAGTAAGAAAAAGGTTAGAACACACAATATGAAAATGATATCTCCTGAAATCAATACTAGACTATGGCGGTCATTCCAACCGCGGCGGGTGGCGGTAGCCGCCGAATGACCGCACCGCGGTCAAAAGACCGCGGCGGTCATTCTGGCTTTCCCGCTGGGCCGGCGGGCGACCGCCAAAAGGCCGCCCGCCGGCCCATCGGGAAAGACCTAGCAACGATGAAGCCGGCTCCGAATGGAGCCGGCGGAGTTGCTGGGGTGCGACGGGTGCAGTGGCACCCGTCGCAATTTTCAGTGTCTGCAAAGCAGACACTGAAAATCTTTGTGGGGCCCTGTTAGGGGACCCCTGCACTGCCCATGCCAGTGGCATGGGCAGTGCAGGGGCCCCCAGGGGCTCCAGGACACCCGTTCCCGCCATCCTGTTCCTGGCAGTAAAAACCGCCAGGACCAGGATGGCGGGAAGGGGGTCGGAATCCCAGCGCCGCCATGGAGGATTCCCTGGGCCAGGGGTAAACCGGCGGGAAACCGCCGGTTCCCCTTTTCTGACCGCTGCTTTACCGCTGCGGTCAGAATGGCCCAGGAAGCAACGCGAGCCTGTTGGCGGTGCTTCGCGGTCGTTGGCCCTGGCGGTCGGTGACCGCCAGGGTCAGAATGACCCCCTATGATTCTAAGCATAGTCATTCTGAAAACATGAACAATCTAAGAATTAAGTTTAAAATGACTGTTTCAAGATGGCCGGATACCTGTAAGGGAATCAAGATGGATTAAATGAAAACTTTCTTATTCAAGTACTTTCCTTTACATGAGAATCAGAAAAAACGTTCTGACTAAATTTTAAACCAGTCATATAAATGCTTTTTTGAGAATGCATACTAGGACCATACAATATTGCATCTAGATACTTTGATCTTCTGTGTACTCTTAAAATGTTTCAACACAAATTGCTCCTATTGTAGATTTATATATATATATATATATATATATATATATATATATATATATATATATATATATATATATATGTATATATATATATATATATATATATATATATATATATGTATATATATATATATATGTATATATATATATATATATATATATATATATATATAGTAAAACACCATAAAAAAATTGGGCACCATGAATAACACAATATGGATTCAGGAAAAACAAATCACATAACTTGTCAACTTGAATATTACAGGATAAATATCTTAGAATAGTGGCATACAATAAACAACATGAATTAAACTCGAGGAGAGACTCGTGCGTCTTGCCAATTCGTAAACCACGATGTAAATGCCAAGAAATAACAGCTCACAATGAATAACAAGATCAAAGTACAATGAAACGAATCGCACGTCTTTTGCCGATTCTTAAGCCACCATGTAAATGTCAAGAAATTATAGCGCGCAATGAACAACAAGGTTAAAACACCATAAAGCGAATTGTGTGTCTTGCCGATTCTTAAGCCACCATATAAATGTCAAGAAATGGTAGCGCGCATTGAACAACAAAGTTAAAACACCATAAAACGAATTGCGCGTCTTGCCAATTCTTAATCCACCATGTAAATGTCAAGAAATGGTAGCGCGCAATAATTAACAAGATTAAATTATCATGAAACAAATTGCGCGTCTTGCCGGTTCGCAAGTCATCCTGCAAATGTCACAAATACTCACGTGCATATTTCACATGCGCAAAGTACTCTGTCAAATCATAAAAGAATTAGGCCCAAGAACATGAGAATTCTCGATAACGGCGTCGGGAGGCCAGCCCAACCACCGTCTTACCGCCCAGAACAAAGATCTCCAAATGAAGAATGAAAGTCAGATGTCTGGAAGATCAAATAGGCCACCGGGACAGGAGCTCAGGAAGTAGCTGCTGCTCTGCACCAGGACCTCTGAATAGTGAGCACCTGGAGCTGGGCTGGCTCCTTTTTATAGAGTCTTGGCCCAGCCCACAACCACACCCAGGCATGTTGCAGGGAAAGTCTCTAGAAGGCCCTGAAAAGGGACCACACCCTAACACACTCTGAAAGCCTGCAGCAATACACTGCAAATGAACAGCATTTGTAAGCACATTAAAAATAAGTCTTCAGGATTGAACTCTGCAATGCAAAAGGTTAAACAACAACATATCAGTACAATGCATAAATTACGTTGTTTTGAGAGTGCTTGGTTTTTGCAGTCTAGTCGCCAATAGAGCGAGCACTGCCCTGGTGTTGACACCTGCAGCTGGCTGCAGTGATCACACCAGGAGTATATATGAGGTCACCAACATCTGCAAAATGAATTGCCAGAGGGAAGAGTAAGTGGGCATAGAGGTGGGAAATAACAGCATGCCAGTGCCACAGAAATTCAAATAAATACATTGAAATGTAAAGTAACACTGTCCTACCTGTGTGACATTGGAAGTATTGTCTGATCACTGAAGTTCTGTTGTCCTCATCCTCATCCTCTGCCTCCTCATCCTCACTGTCCACAGGGTCCACTGCTGGCACACGGGCATCTCCAGCCTCTTCCTCCTGCAGGAATGGGACATGGCGTCTGAGGGCCAGGTTATGCAACATTCAGCATGCCACCCCTATCTGGCAGACCTTCTTGGGTGAGTAGCACAGGCATCCATCTGTCAGATGCTGGCACTGGAACCTGGCCTTCAGGAGGCCAGAGGTCCTTTCAATTATCCTTCTGGTTCGCCCACGGGCCTCATTGTAACGTTCTTCAGCCCTTGACCTGGCATTCCTCACAGGGGTCAGCAGCCATGAGAACTTGGGGTAACCAGAGTCATCTGAAATACTGAGGACCAATATTTAGCCACACACTATCCCATATGGCCCACACCATACCCATACACCAACATATACTGGGTGGGAACCAGGGCTCACCTTTTAGCCACACCCTGTGGCTCTGTATTTGGTCCGTCACATTTGGGATGCTGCTATTCCTCAGGACAAATGCATCATGCACCATCCCAGGATACTTAGCCTTGACGTGGGAGATGTCCTGGTCTGCCAAGCACACCATCTGTACATTCATAGAGTGGAAACTCTTATGATTTCTGAACGCCTGTTTGTTCTGGCAGGGGGAAACAAATGCTATATGTGTTCCATCAGTTGCCCCAATTATGTTAGGGATATGTCCTATTGCATAGAACTCAGCCTTCACTGTGGCCAAATCTTCGACCTGGGGGAAAACAATGTAGCTGCACATGCATTTAATCAGGGCAGACAACACCCTTGTCAGCACTATTGAGAACATTGGCTGTGACATTCCTGCTGCCAAGCCCACTGTCACTAAGAAAGAACCAGTTGCCAGGAAATGGGGCACTGATAGAACTTGAATAGGAGGGGGTATCCCAGTGGGGTGACAGATAGAAGATAACAGGCCAGGCTCCAATTGGGCACACAGCTCATCGATTGTGGCCCTGCCACGTCTATAGGTGAGTATTATGTGCATGTCATCCAGTGTTTCCACCAGGGGTCTGTACACGGAGGAATGTCTCCATTTCCTATTCATCTGCAGCGGTAGGAATCTTTGAGGCAAAAGAGTGAGGAGCCGGTCACAATATGAACAATGAAGACCCAACAGAAGTTTGCATGCTGTTAACTTGTAATGGGTCAGTGTGATTTGTCCAGTACGTCCTAATTTAACCAGTGACACAGATATTTTCCTGTGTGGAGGGACAGGTGGAAGTGAGGTAATTCAGCTGACGTTGGGTGCCGTTGCGGGAGGCAGTCAGGAACCGCCGTGCAACTCTTCATTGCTTAACATTGGGCCCCATGGGTTACAATGACCAATGGGGATCTACACCGGCGGTGACGGTATGCACCGTTGCTGACGTGACCTTCATTTTCTAACTGATCCCTCACTTGCTACCTGATCTTCCACAGGAGATGACCTACAATGCATGTGCTGCTGTGACCTGTGTCTGGAACATACCATGGCCCATGTGACCAGGAAAAGGGCCCCAGCCTTCCCTTAGGAAGAGTTGGAGAGACTGGTGGATGGGGTCCTACCCCAGTACTGACTGCTGTATGGGCCTCCATACCAACAGGTGAGTACACTGTGGGCACGATGCATGTGGCATGAATGCATGGAGTTGTGTGTGTGAAGGCCTTGTGTAAGGGAGGTGGGTGGATGTCCTCTGGGCGACGTATAGGTTGTGTACTGGGCCATGTTTGTGTAAATGGTGATGGATATTGTGGACCATATGTTTAAGAGGCTGGACTGTTTGTCTAAATCTATTTCCCTGTGTCTATCGCCCCTGCAGGTCAGGGCCCATGAACATTTTTTATATGGGGTGCCATTGCAAAGGAGGTGCAGACCCTGGAGGTCTATGGTAGGCGGAGCACTCACTGTCGCAAATGGTTGGAGGGCCTGAGACTCTGGGCACGGATGACGGCTGAATCCTAGCTCGGGATGGCCTCCCAATGAGGAAGGGGTGGCCGTCGAACCATGACCCCCCTGATGACCCGCATATTGGCGGTGGCCTATCCTGAGCTGGATAGGCGCCTGAGGGCATCACAGCTGCCACAAGGGGGCGAGTACAATGGCCATCATTACAACTCACGCATGGTAGGGTGGTATCCGGGTGAGGGATGTGTGTCAGTGGGTGCCCCTAGCCCAGGCCTGACATTGTAGCATAGGTACCCTGGTGGCTAGGGTTCAGAAGGGAAAATGTTGCTACCTAGCTCGTAGGCATCCTCATCTAGTTAGGGCTGCGTGGGTCCCAGGTGTGCTGCATTTGGTGGTGTGTGCCCCTTCCCATGCCTTAGCTGCTAACTCTTTCTCTGGTAGTGCTATGGCATATCGCATAGTCCTGTTCCCTGTGTGTGAGGGTGCTGTGTAAGCCAACGGTGGTGTTGGTGCAGCCACTGACCAAGTGTATCCTTTATCTCTTTCCCCCCATTTTTGTTTTGTCATCCTGTCCTTATGTGCATTAGCATCATCTGGCGGAGGAGCAGAGACACCGGCAACAGAGGGAGCTGCATCCCACAGGAACAAGACGCTGAGGGCACCAGTGGGATGGAGGGCAAGGGGAGCAGCACAGCAGAGACTGGAGGGGACAGTTCTGACACAGATACCTCCTCTGATGGAAGCTCCCTGGTGGTGGCAGACACTTCTGTGACCACCCCAGCTACAGCTGCCACCCCCTGTACCAGCACCGCCCTCCCAGCAGCCCCTCATTGAGTTGCCCGTGCTAACTCACCGAGGAGGGTGGTCATCTCCTTCACCCCAGACACCTCAGGCCCTGCCCCAGTTAGCCCTGCTGCCCTGAGTGAGAAGGCTATTGATCTCCTATAATCCATCTCTGTAGGGCAGTCAACCATTGTGAATGACATCCAGGGGCTGGCAGCCCAGATGCAACAAACTAATGCATTCCTGGAGGGCATTCACACAGGATTGGCGGCCCAACAGAGATCAATCCAGGCGCTGGCCTCCACTCTGATAGCAGCCATTGTCCCTGTTTCTACCCTCCCCCTTGAACTTCCACTGCCCAGTCCCATTCTCCTCAACCCCAACCCATCCCAAGCACACAGGCAGACAAGCATGCACACAAGACAACACCCAAGAGTGTCACAGGCAAACACAAGCACCACACGTCATCCCACAGGCACTCACACAAACACCATCCAGATGCAGAAACACCAACATCCACAATTTCCACTGTCTCCCCCTCCTTCTCCTCCACCACCTCCCACCCAGTTCCGTCCACACTCATGCCTGCATGCACCACATCATCATCCACTATCAGCATCATCACCACACCAAGCAGAATACACACCTCCCTGGCAGACACGTCCACAGCAGCCATGTGTCCTCTCCCACTGTGTCTGTCCCCCCTCCTAGGGTACACAAACGCAAGCACTCAGGCACCCAACAGCCATCCACCTCACAACAGTATACAGGCCATGCACCTGCACCCAAAAGTAGCAGACAGACACCTCCAACAACCACTCCCTGTTCCTCCACTCCCATTCCTTTTCCCTCTTGCTGCCCCATTGTCCCCAAAAAACAGTTCCTTTCCACCATTGATCAGTTATGGGCAGGGTAGGAAGAACCCAGCCAAGCACCTCAGCCACACAGTCCATGGGCCCAGTAGTCGCCACATCCTCTAGTGGTGGAAAAGGATCCAGGCCACATGTTCAGAAGGTGAAGGAGCCTGCACCAGGCAGCCTCAAGGGAAAGGAGCCTGCCCCGTCTGCCGGAAAGACCAAGGAGCCTGCACCAGTAGGCAAGAAGGGAAAGGAGCCTGCACCAGCAGGCAAGAAGACAAAGGCGCCTGCCCCACCTGCCAGGAAGACCAAGGAGCCTGCACCAGCAGGGAAGAAGGGAAAGGAGCCTGCCCCAGCTGCCAGGAAGAGCAAGGAGCCTGCACCAGCAGGCAGGAAGACCAAGGGGCCTGGGGCAGAAACTGTGATGGAGCCCCCACCACCAGCCATGGTTGGTCAGCCGTCCGAGGTTGCAGGGGATGGGCAGGAGCCTCACCCCCAGCAGCAGCACCACCACTGACCAGCTGTCACCGCTGGCGAAAGGTAGGTAATCCTTCCTCCATGGGCTGCTGTGTGGCCTGCCCCCTGCAAAGACAGTGGGTATGACACCCACCTGAGAGAATGTGACCTTGCACTCCCCAGGAACAAGAGCACAGGGCATGTTGCCCCCTCCAGAACCATTAGGCAAGACCCCACATGCCCAACACTCCTCAGGATCAAGAACAGGGTACAATACCCCTCCAGAACCAGTGGGCAAGACAGCCACAGGCCCCACACTCCCCAGGATCAAGAACAGGGCACGATGCCCCCTCCAGAACCAGTGGCAATACACCCACAGGCCCAACTTATCCCAGGATCAAGAACAGGGCACAATGCCATTTTCAGAATGAGTGGGTAAGACACCCACTCGAGAGACTGTGGCCCATCACTTCCCAGGACCAAGGGTACAGGGCATGTTTTCCCCTCCAGAACCAGTGGGTGAGATACCCACATGAGAGACTGTGACCTTGCACTCCCCAGGACCAAGAGCCCAGGGCATGTTGCCCCCTCCAGAACCAGTGGGCAAGACACCCACTTTGTTTCTTTAGTTTCTTTCTCACTCTTTTCTCCTTTCCTTAAAATTCCTTTTTATTTTTACATTTATATAATTTGTTTAATATACAGTTCATATATTAATGAGTATGTTTTATTTGTACACATTATATTGAAGTCCCCATGAACAGTTTTAACAATATTACTTTATTTATTATTGAACTGTTACTATTGAATATTTGTACTTTATTAGTCTTCCTCTTAATAAAATATTTTAAACAAAAAAAAAAAATCATTGTACAATAAGTCATTAGAAAAGAAATTCTTTTAGATGGCTTTTCTGCATTTTTTCAATCTTCGCTGTAGTAAGATCTGTTATGTCAGTATGATTGCAATAAAGATGCTTTCAATGCAGTGAAAGATCATATTCAATGTCCAGCTGTTTTGATTTACCTAAAGAAATTGGATGACGACATTGGAAAAGAGGAAACAATAGCAGCTTAAGCTGTGAAAGATAGTTCTTAAGGGAGCCAGAGTTCAGGGACAGTTAGTCAAGAACTAACTCAGGCAGCCTATTGGAGAATAGAGGCAGCCAAAGATATGAATAACGTTGAAATTGCAAGGGATCAAGTGAGAAGTTAGTTGAATTATTCAGATAGTCTTGTAGTTCAACCTAATACAAAGCAGTAAACTATTTTTATGGACATAACAGCATAGGTTGACCAGAGAACTCTGTGTGAGAAATCTGAATGCACCTGCAACACATTCAAGTCTATATAAATATCTATGTTAGTGGTCCAACAAGCACTGGAAAAACCTTTCCTGTGTTGTAATCACACCCTCTGGTGTGGTAACACTCAACATAAAAAGTATAACATTGCATCATCTTCTGTTACTGGTGAAAGAAATTAGAGTACCAACCCTATGTGATACTGCTGCTCAGAAAGTTAATAAGGTTCCTAAGAAATTGAAGACCATCATAATTGATAAAGTTCGCAAGGTTCAAAATTTGATGATAGCCTTTGTTCACCTGAGAATGCAGGAACTCCTCAGTACAAACTATGTCATGCCATGTGAAGGAAATTATATCATGGTGTTTAGGGAATTAGTTGTTTGATTTCTAGATAAAAAGCATTTCCAAGTTTAGTAGATGAGCTCCTGAAAAGTTGCGAACAAATTTTGTGCAACAAACTGCTTTCTTTTTTTTTTTAAAGAAAATTTCGAACAATATTTCCTTTTTGAAAATAAAAAAGAAAATGTTCCCCTCGCCATTATATTTTTTTCCCATGGAGGGGGTACATTTAGCAGTCTTCACTGCCTCTTACCTTGAGGTTTTCCTGCCTGTGACAGGCAGTGAAAACTGACATCTGATTCCACCCATCTGAATTAGTTGGGTAGAATAAGAGGTCTGCCTCAAGTGGACTTTACTCCATAGGGCAAACAGAGTGGTTTAATCATAGCCGAGATGGATTAGTTTAAACCTAAGGTCCTCACAAATGTAAATTTAGTGGGAAGACCATTATCTTGGCAGTATAGATACACCATTGTGATAAAGTATCAATACTGCCAAGATGTAAATCGACACCTAAGTTAGGATGCAGTAACCATAATTGTAGGCCAAACTGTTCTAAGGAAGGAATGTCTTATGTTGCTCTGTTATGAGTTAGGCCACTTTCTAAATTGTACCCTTTTGATTTTGATGAGAGCAATGAAAATGTTGAAAATGCATGTATTAGAGAGTACAATTGATTAAGAAGGTTGTATGCTTCTTATCTAGGTCAATGCCAATTCCTCAAAATTGGGCGTTTTCTTAACAAAAGTCACAAAAGCAAGGGAAGCATCAACAGAAAAAGATGAACGTGAATGCAGTAATTGCTACTGCAACATACCTTTCAATTGGCTCTTTCTAGTATATTACACATCTTATCAAAATCGAGGAAAACACAAATCAGTCTATAGGCAGAGCACTGTCAATACTAGTCAGGACCGTGCAAGTTAACAAACATGCATCTCATTCCTCCATAGGTATTCTGGGCACTGTTATCTTGTCTAAGGGTAGAACACAATTTACTCCAAGAGGATACCCAGGAATGCCCCTGGTAGTTCTATGTATACTAGAAAGTGTACATACTTCAAGTGAAGAATTTTTAGAATGACCTATACCTGGCATGATGAATGTGTGAATTGTTACCATTCTTCCAAAAGTGACATAGGCTCAGAGCGATTTGCGTATTTAACCATATCAGATTCCAAATCAGTGTTGTCTGATAATTATTGAAAAAAGCTGGGCAAACAACTTGAATCTAAACTGTAGAGCAGAAAACGTTTTGAGTTGTTATGAATATTAGAAAATATCATCCTAATCCTACAATAATTTACACCACTTAGCACTAAACTAAACACTGGCATGACCAACTTTAAAAATGGGCAGAAATTAATTTTTATAGGAAACTTGCACTGCTGTCTGCACCCTTTTTCATGAAAGATGGACAATTGCATCAGGCTAGCATACAGTCTGTATGTGAAAAATAGGTCAGTTAGGACTCTACGTAATGATACTTGCCTAACATTCAAAGTTAACAAGGAACATAAAAAATTATGTCTATTATCTCTGAAACCAAAGTTGTGGAAAATGTAACATGTAGCTTATTAGAGCTAGTTTCAGAGATATAGGGGGTCATTCTGACCTCGGCGGTAAAAGGCGCTTACCGCCGGTCAGAAGACCGCCATAACACCGGCGCGGTCGCGGTAAACCGCCATGGTCATTCTGACCCGCAACTGGCAAACCGCCAAAAACAGCGAAAAACTGGCGATGACCAAACCTCCACCGTCACGCCAACAGAAATACGCCCATGCCATTCCGACCCACAAATCCCCGCAGCGGTCTTTCAACCGCGGTATTCCATTGGCGGTACACACCGCCGCGCTCAAAATACACACACATATACAAAACACAGCCACATTGGACAATTCAAAATACACACACCTGAGACACATACACACACCACTCCCACACACCCAATTAAATATAAAACACACACCCACATCACCCACAAACCCTTACGACCACAATTGTGACTGAAGGACAGAGATAGACAGCACAGAATAGAGTAGACCATCACACAGAGGCAAATCACAACATCACCCACACAATATCCACGCACAAAACACCATACACCACCACACTCACCACACTCTACAACACATACACCACCCCTCACCTCATCCACACCACCCCATGGCACCCCAAAGACACCCCAGGTTCTCTGACGCAGAACTCAGGGTCATGGTGGAGGAAATAGTTCGGGTAGAGCCCCAGCTCTTTGGGACACAGGTGCAGCACACCACCATTGCCAGGAAGATGGAGCTATGGCAAAGAATAGTGGACAGGGTCAACGCTGTGGGACAGCATCCGTGGAATCGGGACGACATCAGGAAGCGGTGGAACGACCTACGGGGGAAGGTGCGTTCCATGGTATCAAGGCACAACATCGCGGTGCAGAAGACTGGCGGCGGACCCCCACCTACTCCCCAGAATTCACAGCATGGGAGGAGGAAGTCCTGCACATCCTGCATCCTGAGGGCCTCGCAGGAGTAGGCGGGGGAATGGACTCTGGTAAGTAAAATCTTCACTACTTCATTCCCCCACCCCACCTGCATGCCAAATCATACCCCCACACTCACCCCCACCCCCATCACACCAACTCCTTGCAAATGGTTCACCATCGCAACCCACCCATCCCAAAACCTAGCCCTGCATGCGTCCACAAAGCATGGACACCCATCACCAAAGCATGCCCACTGCACATACCCATCTCCCACACAAGCCACCGTCACAAAAGCCCCCACAAGGGAATGCCAGCACTGGGGTACACGGCCACCCACCCATTACACGAAATGGCACACACAGAAGCAATAACCATACTCTTATACCCCTGCAGGACCCGAACGCCACCACACCGCCCAGGAGGGTCCAGAGATGTCCATCCCACCCCCAGAAGAGGCCCCCAGTGATGACAGCAGCTCTGTCTCCCTGGACCCAGATGACCAGCCCGGCCCTTCGGGGACCTCGGGACAGTCGGTTCCCCACAGACAGCCACAGGCTACAGCAGACCTAACACCCTCTGGGAACACCAGCACAGCTCCCACCCAGCGGGCCCATGCCTCTGTCTCCAGGACACGTCAATCAGCGGTGTGTCCACCACTACAAGGCACCCAGGTTGACCCACCACCCCAACAACAACAGGGACCTGGGGGTAGTGGTAGTGGGCACACGGTCCAGGGGACAGAGGCCCAGGGAAACAGGGGAACTGGGAGGGCTGCTGTGCGACAGGGAGGGGACAGGCCCAGGGAACCGACTCTCCAAGAGGCCCTCTCCTCCATCATGGGAGCATACCACCGCTCCCAGGAGACGATGGCTACGGTACTGGCCAGGTTCCAGGAGATCCAGGTACTGCAGGAGGAACAGTACATGGGGTTCAGAGAGGAACTGAGAAACAGTAGTACTGCAATGGGGACCATCGTCGTGGCCCTTAACCAGATAGTCACCACATTGCGGGACCATGTGGCACCACAAAGGGCCCCTGTCACTAGCATGGACCCAGACCAGGCTACCACCTCCGCCGGCGCTAGTGGACAGGCCCCCACACAGCGACAGGCCACCAGAGCCCCACCTCCTGCAGAAGAAGAACCACCCCCCAAGCGGTACCTGAGATCTCAGAAGAAGACAGAGTAGGATGCCAAGACCCCCGCCAACAAACAATACCCCCTGATGTCATCCCACTGTCCCACATTGTCACCCTGTACAAACTTAAACTGCCCCTGCTCCATCCTTCCACAGGCATATGGACAATGCACCTGTGAGACTGAAAACTGGACTCTGCCATGGACATTACTCCACCATCACCCATCACAGTTTTACAATCATGTCCCTAAATTTAGCACTTTAATAAAATCACTTATTGCACTTAAAAATCTGGAGTCTGCTTGTATTTTGAACAAATGTATTAGACATAACGGTGGCAAAATCTTCAGTTACATTGTGATGACAACATACCACTGTCACACAGCTGTAGTCCATGGGCAAACAAAGCAGAGGTCACGCAGTGGGGCCCACAGCTCTGAAAACGGAAGGGAAAGTCACAACTCAGTTAACAGGAACTGGGGGGAAACACATACAGTAGAGAGGCAGGAGACTTTAAGTAAACGTAAAATGGCGGGGTTGATTCGTACCTGTGTGCTACTGAAAATACTGTTATATCACTGTGTCCCTGTTGTCTGTGTCGTCCCCTTCGTCTTCCTCCTCTTCACTCTCCACAGGCTCCACAGCTGCTACAACACCACCATTTGGACCATCCTCCTGCAGGAAAGGCACCTGGCGTCGCAAAGCCAGGTTGTGAAGCATACAGCAGGCCACGATGATATGGCACACCTTCTTCGGTGAGTACATTAGGGATCCACCTGTCATATGCAGGCACCTAAATCTGGCCTTCAGGAGGCCGAAGGTCCGCTCGATGACCCTCCTAGTACGCCCATGGGCCTCATTGTACCGTTCCTCTGCCCTTCTCCTGGGATTCCTCACTGGGGTCAGTAGCCACGACAGGTTGGGGTAACCAGAGTCACCAATTAGCCACACACGGTGTCTCTGTAGCCGTTCCATCACATAAGGGATGCTGCTATTTCGCATGATGTACGCGTCATGCACTGACCCAGGGAACTTGGCATTTACATGTGAGATGTACTGGTCAGCCAAACAGACCACCTGGACATTCATCGAATGATAACTTTTTCGGTTCCTGTACACCTGCTCACTTTCACTGGGGGGAACCAAAGCCACATGGGTCCCATCAATGGCACCAATGATGTTGGGGATATGTCCAAGGGCATAGAAATCACCCTTCACTGTAGCCAAAATGCCCACCTCAGGGAAAACAATGTAGCTCTGCATGTATTTCATCAGGGCAGACAACACTCTGGACAAAACCTTAGAAAACATAGGCTGAGACATCCCTGATGATATGGCCACTGTTGATTGGAATGATCCACTTGCCAAAAAATGGAGTACTGACAGAACCTGCACCAGAGGGGGAATCCCTGTGGGTTGGCGAATGGGGGACATCAGGTCTGGCTCAAGCTGGGCACACAGTTCCTGTATAGTGGCTCGGTCAAGTCTGTATGCCAGTATGACATGTCTTTCTTCCATTGTCGACAGGTCCACCAGCGGTCTGTACACGGGAACATTCCTCCATCTCCTCGCAAGTCCCAGCGGACGGTGCCTAGGAAGGACAACATGGAGCACAGAGTCAAGCAACCCACAGGTACGTAACCACAGCTTGCACAGAACACGATTCGCTATGCATTGAATGGCATGTATGAGTGGCAATGCCAGGCCTAGGCCTGTGTGATGCAGTAGAAATTAAGCCATGTGGGCCCTTGAAATGGCGGCTGCCTGACCTGTGAAGTGTGACAATGGGATGTGAGGTCAATGCGCTGGCGTGGCACACCGTGGCAGTAGGCGGTCGAAGACCGTGGCGCAAAGCAGCATTGGTTAACATTGAACCCAATGGGTCTCAGGAGCCAATGTCATGTGTGCCGGCGGTCGCGGTACGCACCGCCGCGGTACGCACCGCCGCGGGCGTGACCGCAATTTCCTATCTGCTTAATCACTCGGGACCTGATCATCCACAGGAGAGGACCTATACTGCAAGTGCTGCTGTGACCTAGGTCTGGAAGAGACAATGGCTGCTGCGACTGGGGAAAGGGCCCCTGCCTTCACATCTGAGGAATTGGAGAAACTTGTTGATGGGGTCCTCCCCCAGTATGCGCTACTCTACGTTCCTCCAGACCAACAGGTAAGTACACTGGGACCATGCTTTGTGGGCAATGCCTGTGTTGAGTGGGGTGGATGAAAGATGGTGGGGACGGGAGCGAATGAGGCATGCATCGCACGACAGATGAGAGCATGTGCCATGTGGCAAGGGTGGGGAGGGGGGCCACTCACATCGACCATGCAGAAAATGATTATATTTATTTCCCCACCCTGTCCATGTCACATAGGTCAGCGCCCATCAGAAGATTGACATTTGGCGTGCCATCGCCAAGGACGTCCGGACCCTGGGGGTCCACAACAGACGGGGCACCCACTGCCGAAAGAGGTGGGAGGACATACGCCGCAGGAGCAGAAAGACCGCGGAGGCTCTGCTGGGGATGGCCTCCCAACCTAGGATGGGTGCCACACGGCAATTGACCCCCCTGATGTCCCGGATCCTGGCGGTGGCCTACCCCGATTTGGATGGGCGCGTGAGGACATCACAGCAGACACAAGGGGGTGAGTACCAGCACATTCTGCTATATTAGCGCACAGTGGAGGTGTCTGGGTGGGGGTGGAGGGCTGTGAGTATCTCTAGGCCAGGGCGATTTCTGTAGGCTAGGCCCCTCCTAAGGCATGGCCCTGTGCCCCCGCCCCTCACCTCTGTAAGGTGCTAAGTACAGCTATCCATGGCCCTGGGGCACCTATGTGTGCAGTTGTCATCCATAGGCTTGTAGGCCAAGTCACAATAATTGAGTAGTGTACACCGAGTGCGCGGCGTAGTGCAGGGGGCTTCTGTGTCTGTCCTCTCCGCCAACGGTGTCGCCAATGCATGCACTCAACATGTCATTCTTTCTCCCCCCCCTTTTTTTTGGTCTTCCTGTTCATGTGTGCATTAGCATCATCAGGCGGAGGAGAAGTGGCATCGGAGCACGAGGGAGCTGCATCTCACATGGCCCCGGAGGGCCATGCAACCGATTCCGAGATCACCAGTGAGACGGAGGGCGAGGGGAGCTCCACAACGGGGACCCGTGGAGACGTCAGCGACACAGACACGTCCTCGGAAGGGAGTTCCCTTGTGGTGGCGGCAACATCCGTGCCCACCGCAACAACAGGTACAGCCGCCACCCAGCGCGCCAGCTCCACCCTCCCAGCAGCCCCTCAGCATTCGCCCCGTGCCCGCTCAGCCAGGAAGGCGGGCATCTCCTTCGCCCCAGGCACCTCAGGCCCTGCCCCAGTTACCCCTGCTGCCCTCAGTAAGGAGATCATTGACCTCCTCCAGACGCTCATTGTTGGGCAGTCTACCCTTTTGAATGCCATCCAGGGTGTAGATAGGGAGGTGCACCGGAGCAATGCATACCTGGAGTGCATTCATTCGGGTCAGGCTGCCCATCAGCGATCGTTCAACGCTCTGGCCTCAGCACTGACAGCAGCCATTGTCCCTGTCTCCTGCCTCCCCCTTCCAATTTCCTCATCCCAGTCCCACTCCCCTGTTCCTCTGCCTATCCCAGCCACACCTACAGACCAGCCTGCACACACATCAACACCCAAGGGCAGCTCATCCAGACACAAGCACTACAGATCACACAAGCATTCACACAAGCAACATCCACATGCAGACATGCCAACAGCCACTGCCTCCTCTGTGTCCCCCTCCTCCTCGTCTCCCTCCTCCCTCCCTGTGACGTCTCCACTCACACCTGCATGCACACCACCATCAGCCAGTACGTCCATCACCAGCACACCCACCAGAACACTCCGCACACGTGCAGTCACCACCCCCACTGCCGTTTACACGTCCCCTGTGTACTCTCCCAGTGTGTCTGTCACCCCCTCTTCCAAACCACACAAACGCAGGAAGCCACCCACCCAACAGCCATCCACCTCACGACAGCCTCCGTCACAAGCACCTGCACCCAAAGACACCACACTTGAATCTCCTACAACCACATCCTCTTCCTCCACTCCCATACCCACTGCACCTACCCTTCCCACTGCTCCTAAAAAGTTTTTCCTCTCCAAAATTAACCTCTTTGCCTCACCTGACCCACCCCCTCCATCTCGTAAGAGTCCAAACAGCACCTCAGCCACCACAAGACCTGCACCTACAAGGACCATAGTCCAGGGCTATTGGAGTCCGCCTGCTTCTAGGGCAGCAACATCGGCCAGCAGCAAGGGGACAGCCAGCCCACCCATGGGAAAAAACTAAAAAAGGGAAGGGCCGGCGCGAGAGGCCAGAGACTGCAGCCCCCAAAGGCACTACCCTGCCACCGTCACCTGGCACATCCACAAAGGGAGGCAAGGGCCCCAGAGAATCGGCGAAGGAAGGCAAGGGCAGCAGGGCGGACAAGTCCGGCAGCAGGCGAGCTGCCCCAGAGGGCCCCACCAGCCCCATTTCGGGTGTGAAGGAGGACACCCACGGGCCCAGGACTCCAGCACAGGAGGGCCCCGCAAGCGAAAGGTCGGATGGCGACTGAGCGGAAAATATTGGCCCGATCTGGTTCCCTGGGAACACATGTCAAGCACCGCCGAACAGGGCCCCGCCGTGACAAGCACCGCTGAACAGGGCCCTGCCGTGACAAGCACCGCTGAACAGGGCCCCGCCGTAACAAGCACCGCTGAACAGGGCCCCGCCGTGACAAGCACCGCTGAACAAGGCCCCGCCGTGACAAGCACCGCTGAACAGGGCCCGGCCGTGACAAGCACCGCTGAACAGAGCCCCGCCATGACAAGCACCGCTGAACAGGGCCCTTCCTGTCAAGCACCGCTCCGCTGGGCCCTTCCTGTCAAGCACCGCTCCAATGGGCTCTTCATCTCAAGCACCGCTGGCCCATTGGCAGGGCCGGATCTGTGTCGGCCAGGGCTTCACGAAGCACTCTGGGCACCATGCCTCCTCCAGAACCAGTGGAGTCTGTAATCCAATTGATGGACTGTGGCTTTGCACTCCCCAGGATGGTACAGTGGGCAACCCACCCACTGTAGAGACTTGTGAGACTGTGGCTTTGCACTCCCCAGGATGGTACAGTGGGCAACCCACCCACTTTAGAGACTTGTGAGAATGTGGCTTTGCACTCCCCAGGATGGTACAGTGGGCATGGAGGCCCCTCATGGATCTGGCGTCGTGGACTCAACAGGCTGAGGTGCCCCCCCTTCCCTTCCCCCTGAGGTGCCTGTAGTTTTACTATCTGATGCCCCTGCAGTGTTCTCTCCAATGGAATCGGGTCTCGTGTGTGGGCTTTGCCCATGTGTTTAGGCCCATTGGCCCACGAACAATGGATGATAGCCAATATGGGCCGGACTTTTGACCTATGTATATATTGTTCATGATGTAATATATTTTATTTATATATTTCATATTTCACTTAACTTCAATTATGCTATAATATACTTCATTTTTAATGATCATTTCTTTTTGTCTTTGCATTCTTCCGGGGGATTTGGGGGGTGTCACTCTGACTTGTTGCTCTGCATTGATGTGTGTGTTGTAGTGGGTGAGGGTGGGGGTGGGTGTGTGGCGTATGTGTGTCCCCGTAATTTTTTGCCTCCCCCCTCCCCTGTGTCGTAGGTGCAGTACTCACCGTTGTCGTCTGCGCCGGCGTTTGTGCTCCTGGTAGAGGAGCAGGAAGACAATGGCTGGGAGGATGTGTAGTTCCGGTTCCATGCTGTCCAGATTCCTCGTGGAGTGTGTAGAGGTGAGCGTTTTCCCGTTCGTAGTCTGTTTCCGCCGTGTTTTTATCGGCGGGGCTCCCGCTCCGGAAAAGGTGGCGGATTGGTGAGTTGTGATAGGGTGGGCGGTACATTGTCTGCCGCCTGTCTGTTGGCGGTGACCGCCGCGCTGCTTGTCTGTCCCGCCGTGGCGGTCGGAGTGTTAAAGTGGCGGTCTGTGTTGGCGGTTCCCGCAAGGGTCGGAATTCCATTTTTTTGCCCGCCTGCCTGTTTGCGGGTTGGCCGCCGCTTTAACACCGACCGCCAGGGTTGGAATGACCCCCATAGGCCCTCATTACCACCTTGGCGGGTGGTGTTAAAGTGGCGGTAATACCGCCAACAGGCTGGTGGTAACTACCGCCAAATTATGACCGTGGCGGAATGATCTCTGAAAGACAGCCAATGTACCACACTGACCGCCAGGGTGGAAAGAACAGCCACCATGGCGGGAGCCGCCTACAGCCAGGCGGAAGTCAATGTTCAGCCCACCATATTATGAAAACACAATCCACCATCTTTTCCGAGGCGGTCCCAACGACATCAAAAGCCTGGCGGAAACTGAACTTAGAAGGGAAAGGACTCACCATTGGAGACTCAGGGAACAACCACGCCACCATAGAGCCCGAACTACATGTCTTCACCATGATCTTCGGCGTTCTGCTCCACCACGAACACCAATGCCGGCGAAGACGATGACAGTGAGTACAGCTGCCTAGCACACAAGGGAGGCGGGAGGAAAAAGAGAGTGACACACACATAAACAACACAACCCCCCCATACACACAATCAGCTGCATTACTAAAAAAAAAATCACCACAACTCAGATGAATAATACAAGGACAAAACAATTTCGCGAAAGTGAATGTAATGATATTAACACAGCATGAAAAATAAGTTAGGCAAGATAATAGATATATACATTTGTTCACAAAAAGGGACACAGCCCAGTCCACTATTTGCGTAGTCCACATGACCACAGGCCAAAGTCCAAGGCCACACATGTAACCTGCTTCAACACGGAGAGAACACAGCAGGGGCATTAGTTGGTAAACAGGTAGGCACCTCAGGGGGACAGAAGATGGGGGGGCACCACTTCCGGTAAATGTTACAAAACCACTGGTTCTGGAGGGAGAAACATGCCCTGTGCTTGGTCCTGTGGAGTGCAAGGTCACAGTCTCTCAGGTGGGTGTCTCACCCACTGGCTCTGGAGGGGGAAACATGTCCTGTGCTCTTGGTCCTGGATAAGTAAAAGCTATATATGATAAGTAACAACATTTATAGAATATTAGTTATATGAAGATAATTCTACCAAAAACTTCAAGGTTATAAAAGAATAGCAATGCAAATATGAAACTATAAAACATAAAGCTAAAAGCTTTTTGTATACAAAAAGGAATATTAGACAATATGTTTAAACAAATACAACTGTAGAGTAACATAATCTACTAAAACAAAAAAAATCCTAATGAAATATGTTAGCAGTATTTGATAAAAAGGATGTTAATGGTTCCCATAATTTTTCCCTCTTGTTCGCTAGTAAATTGTAGCAATCTAGACAGTGATTATGGCACACCAAGTTCCACCACTGCAGATAGGAAACATTGTCAGTGGACTTCCAGTTGGAATTAATCACCTGCTAAGCAATGGTAACAAGCAGATCAATTAATTTATGACATCTTTTATTATTGAGCCAGAGATTACTCAGACATCCTAAGGAAAGTGCATTGATGGAAAAGGGAACCTGAGAACGAGTCAGTTTTTCAATGGTTGACCAAATATTTTCTGAAAATTGGGTAACCTTGGAGCATGACAAAGACATATGAATTTAGGTTCTGGAATTAGAGTTACAAAGCCAACAAGTGTCCGTTTTCAGAATTTTTAGTTTAGAAAGGTGAGCTGGTGTATAAACCATTCTATTGTAAAAATAATATGAAGTTTGAGTGAGATTTGCTGGGTGTGAAGTGGAGTGTAATTTATCCCATATTCGTTGCCATAAAGAGATAGGCCAGTCGAGAGTAGGTCTTGTTCACATAGCGTTACTATTTTAAATTTAGGCTTATCTATTGAAGGAGTTATGAGGGTTTTGTATCTGATTGCTGCTTTAAAGTAGGTTGTGATGGGATCTGGGAATGACTGTGAATTAGTTTGGTGTAAAAAAGAGAAAGAAAACAATGTTATGGCATGTGAAATAAGTAGTTTCAGAAACTGGTATAGCTGAATACATGTGGGAGGTAAGTTATAAGTGGAGGAAAGGTAACTAAAGGGAATTATGACACAATCAGGAAGAAGGAGTTGGGAGACAATAACAATACCTTTCTGCAGCCGAGAACGCCAAAATAGTGGCTTGCCATTATGTAAAAGATGTATATTGTACCAAATAGGACTACGTCAAAAGCTTTCTCTAGAAGAAGAGTTAGTGATGATATATGGTCAAATAGGTAGCATGAGAATGAAAGCAATGATGGTATCCAATATTTGGGGGCTGTGACATATATGACATGTTCATGAAGGAAGGGAGAAATTAAAGCGTGTTCTAATTGATACCATATCTTAGTTTGAGACTGGAAATCATTTACAAAGCATCCTTGACACTGCTTAATATTAAACGCTTAATGATATTGGCAAAAATTAGGTTCTTAACTCCACCAGGTAACTTTAAACGATTTAAAGAAATACGAGGTGTTTCCCCATTCCATAAGATGTGTGTTAAAATCTGATCAATTGATTTAAAATATTTTCTAAGTATTTTAAGAGGCAGCATCATTAAATAGAAGTTGATAATTGGGAGAAACATAATTTTAATGGAATAAAGTCTTTCCCACCTTGAAAGAAAAAGAGGAGACCAATTTTGTGACAGCTTGGTAATTTTGGAAAGCAAATCGTCCATATTTATTTTAATAGTGTCTCTAAGAGTATTATGACATAAGATTGCCAAGCATTTAATCTTGTCAGGTTTCCATGCCAGACATGTCCCTGCAAATTCAGTTTGAAGACAATATTTATTTAAAGACATTATTTCAGATTTATCTGTGTTAAGCTTATACCCTGAGACAATTGAATACTGATGCAATCGGTCAAAAAAATTGGGAAGGGAGGATTCAGGTTTGGAAATGTATAATAAAATTTCCTCAGCATAAGTTGTAAATTTAACATGGACATCTCTATAATGAAAACAAGACAAATTGTCAGAATTTTGGAGTCTGTGTAAAAAAGGTTCTAATGCTAATATGAAAAGCAATGGGGATAATGGGCATCCCACTCGTGTACCCCTTTTTAAAGAAAAATATGATGATTGAATTCCATTTACTAATGAGTGGAGAAGACTATAATAATGATATTAAGTTAATGAATCCTACACCAAAACCATGCCAGCGTAGTGCTTGAATCATAAATTTCCATTTGACTCTGTCAAACGCTATTTCAGCATCCAAAGCTAAAGAATGTTTAAGTTTGGGGACTTTGCTGAGAATGTTAAGAAAGACATGTGAGTTATCTACTATATTCCTACCTTTAACAGAGTTCAAATGTTCGCCCTCAATTAAATCGGATATAAACTTATTTAATCTAATGGCAAATGCCTTTGCAAAAATGTTACAATCCGTGTTTATAAGGGAAATAGGGCGATAATTGCTACTTTGAGAGGGAATCTCTTTCTTTTTTCAGGGATGACCCAAATTATTGCTTTTGTGAAGGTACCAGATGAATTGTTATTTGTAATGAAATAATTATTTAATTTGAATAATTTAGGAGAAATTACAGTAGAGAATTGAAGGTAAAATTCCACAGTAAATCCATCAGGACCTAGGGCCAGATGTAGGTAGGAAAAAAATAGCGAGTCGGAAATTGCGATTCAATGCGAATCGCAATTTCCGACTCACAAAATGGGATCCAAGAAAAAAAAGCAACACCTCTTTGCGACTAGCAAATGATGTCGCACTGCATTTTGCGAGTTCGCTTCTAGCGAGGTCGCTTTTTGCAACCTCGCTAAAAGCGACCTCGCAATTTACGAGTCAGGTGTCGCAAATTGCGACTGGCCCGCAAATTACCTGCAGGTGCAGCATAACAGTTGGGAAATACACTTCCTGGCTCTTGATGATGACATCAGAACCAGGAAGTCATCAAATACACCTGGGAGGAGGGAGGGCCACACCCTTTCCAAACTGCAGTGCAACACCCAGGAGAGAGGACCTGCTGCTACTATGGAGGACACAGGCAGTGCAGGGAGAAAAAGAAAACTTAAGTTTTCTGAAAACGAACTGGAGGTGCTCACTGAGGAATGCTGCCAGCACCATGACAAACTGTTTGGCAAGGCAGCCCTGAGTGTCCCAGACACAGAGAAAAAGAAGATCTGGCTGCAAATCCAGGACCGGATTAATGCCATGGGGGTAAGCCACCACACCCTGGAGGAAATAAAAAAAAGGTGGCATGACCTGGGCTCCAGGACAAAGGAGAGGGTGGTAGAGCGGCTCAGAGAAATGAGGGGCACAGGAGGAGGCCCATCCACCGTCCCACCACCCACAGCCATGGAAGAAATGGTGGAGCAGACCCTGGAGCCTGAGGCTGTTTCTGGAATGGGAGAATTGGTCAGTTCTGCGCCAGGGACATCCAAACGTGAGTACCATGAAATTTGCATTCACACCTACAAATGCAGTATCCACACTCTCCCAGTACACAGCAGCAGGCACAACCAAACTAGCTCCATTCCAGTCTAGCAACCATTAGAATGGTGCATTATGGGCAATGTAGTACAGTAGTCAGCATATAGGCAAATGTTTATTATGAGGCACATAACAGATGAGAGAGACTGACAGTGTATTCCCTATGTCCCACAGGTCTCCCACACGACACCCCCAGCAGCGACAACATCCAGGGAGGAGACAACAGGCCAGAGGCAGTGCAGGAGGCTGCATCAGAAATTCCTGGGCCCAGCAGGACACCATCACAGTCCCCTCTGGAACAAGAGCAGGAAATGGGGGAAGCTCACAGGACCCCTGGTCCCAGCCCCACAGTAAGTCGTCCAGAGCCAGCAGCATGACCAAGGCACAGACGCCGAGTTCTAGTGGTGCCCCAGGAGGAGATAGGGGTGGCAGCAATGTCAGGAGTAGAAGCATCCCTCCTTAACGGTCAGCGCCTGCAAACAAGACAATTGCGGTCAATATAAAATGCTTTGCACAGACTGGAGAACAACATGTTGTGAACTCGCAGTTCACTAGACTTATTGATAATGTGGGCGATCTCACCCTGGCCATCTGCCAACTAGTGACAGAACTGGTGGCAGATAGACGCAGCGCAAGGAGCAGGGAGCGCCACCTAGTCGCACGCTTTGACCGCATGGCAGAGTCCATTGGGAGTCTTGCTACGAACACTACTGGCCAGTCTAGACGGACCGTGAGTCTACAGGTAGAACATGACCACTTTGCTGGGGATGTGGCACGGGGACTAGGCTGCATCAGCCACGCAGTGGACTTGTTGGAAGCCAGGCAGGTGGCAAGGGGCACAGGTGAGATCCCTCAGGATGGTGAGGAGGGGTCCACAATGAGCAGTGTGTCTGCAAGTGACTCTCGTGTGCTGAGGAGTGCAAGTTCACGGCAAGGGTCAGCAGACCCACCTGGGATGAGCCATGCTGGGCGCACAAGGAGGAGGGTGTAGGCCATAAGACAGCATGACTCATGAGGCACATGATGTCAATGTGTCCTCATAACGTTTGGACTTGGACATGTACAGCCCCTTATGGACAGCAGTTTTCTTTCAACATTTAGTTCACAAATAAAAAGGTTTTGTTTGTTCCACTACACAACTGGGCTCTGTTTGTGTGACATCAGTGAGTGTGGTGACAGTTGCCACGTACCTGCCTAAGTATTGGGCTGCAATGTGGTCCCGTCTCTGTCTGCCTTGATTTGCAATGCTTCTATCCCCAGGCTGGCGATGTGGTGGCTCTTGCTCCTCATCCTCATCACCCCATGATAGCTATCCGAGGCCAAGAGGTGCAGTGAGCATAGCACTTGCAATTGTGTGGGGATGGCACTACCGCACATTGTCTGTCGTTGAAGCTGCGGATTGAGTAGTTCAATTAATTCTAATATTGCTGCACTGCTCAGTCTATTTTTGTCATAAATCTCGTCCTCAGTTTGTTGAAAAACTGTCTGCCTGGTTCGGTATATTCTCTCCTGCCTCTGCTGGGTGGCGTGGACTCTCCTCCTTGCTATCACATACAGTTCAGCCATTTTGAGTAACCCAGATGCCTTCTGGGTCTCCTTTTAGACTGTGGTTCTGGTTACCACCTGCTCTGACTTAGTGGTTATTTGGGTGTGCAAAATGGGCTTTTTGCGACTAGTCGCAATTTGCGAGTGGCTTTTTCATATGGTTTGCTACTCGCAAATTGCGACTTCCTCTTTGTGGCTCACACAATGAGGTCGCAATTTTTGCAATGGCTCGCATCGCAATTTGCACTTCGGAAATGGGATTTTTGCATCCCATTCCTGATTTTGCTATGTCGCAAATTGCGATTTGGGCCATTTGCGACTCACAAACTTTGCTACATCTGGCCCCAAGTGCCTTACCAGACAGAAGATTTCTGGCTGCTGAATATAATTAAGCCAATTTTAATGGAGCATCTAAAAGACACAAATCAATTTGAGAGCGTTGCGCATTGAAGGAAGAGAAAAATATTTACAAATTAGATCATCAGAAGGCATGGATTCTGGGGTTTAGAGGGCTTTGTAAAATTCGGAAAATGTTTTCACAATATCTTCACCATTAAAAAGAGTATCACCAGATGAATTGACAATAGATTTAACAGAACTCTTTTCCTTTCTCCCTTTAAGATAGTTAGCTAAAAGAGCACCTGATTTATTCTTGCCTCCATAGTATCATGCATTAATCTTTAAAAGTGTCCCACATGCCTTTTCTGTTGTGACTTTGCTGAACTGAATCTTAGCAGCTGGTAACTCTTGGAGGTCCTGTTTGTTTTGTTTGGAAGTCTAAAATGTATGTTCCAGTGCTTTAATATTACTTAAAATTACTTAAAATGGAAGCTGATTGTTTCTCCATATTTTTTCATTTATTAGAAATGAAATAGATAATAAAGCCTCTGGAAGCAGCCTTAAAAGCATCCCAAACAAATTGAAAGGAGGTTTCTCCTGTGTCATTATTATCAAAGTATTCAGAGATAATTTCTTTAAATGCGGATTTGAAAGATGAATCTGAAAGCAAAGAATTATTGAACCTCCATCCAAATTTGAAAGAAGAGTTCTGACGAACGTCTATAACAGTAGAGACCGTAGCATGGTCTGAAATTAAGATAGAGCCTATTTCTGAAGGTAGAATATATTTTGTAAGATGTTTACTAAGAGAAATATATGCCCTCATTACGAACTCGGTGGGAAATCCCACCGAGTTCGGTGCTGGTGGTCGAACCAATGACTGCAATCACGTTGAAAACCCCGCCAGCCCAATAAACAACATTCCGCTGGGCCGGTGGGTGGAAACAGTGTTTCCGCCAGCCGGCCCAGCAGAATGCTGGGCCTGTACATTGCCGATGGCTCCACATGGATCCATCAGCAATGTAGCAGTGTGGCGGGTGCAGCAGCACCCGTCGATCATATCACTGCCCGTAAATCAGGCAGTGGCATGTGCGATGGGGTTGTGCACGGGGGCCCCTCCCTTGCCCATGCTAAGTGCATGGGCAGTGCAGGGGCCCCAAGGGGGGCCTGGGACACCCATTTAGCCAGTCTTTCTCTGGTGGCCTAAACCGCCAGGGAAAGGCTGGGGGAAAACAGGTTCTTTATCCAGCGGGCAGCACTGCTTGCTGCACTGCCCTGTCAAATGAGGAACTCCACCATTGTCTTGCAGCCTGGCGGCGGTAGCCTGGCTGTGGTGGAGTTCCGCCTGTGGCGGTCTCCCCATGTCCATGTGGTCATTTCTGCCACCGCCGGCATGGCGGTCCACACCGCCATGTTCATAATGAGGGCCATAATCTTTTCTAGTTTGGGATACTTGGGGATTAGAATAGAAAGTGGATTCTTGAAGAGAAGAGTAGGCTAGTCTCCAAGAATCAGAAAGAGCATTATGTTTAATTGTATAAATGAAGGCTTTATGTGCATTGTTTGGAATGAATTTGGTTGTGGACTTTCGATCTAAAAAAGGATCAAATATCATTAAAAATCTCCTCCGGAGACAAGGTTGTCAGTACGATACTCTAAAATGTTTTGGGAAATCATTTTCCAAAAACAAGAGTTTTGGACCCATAAACATTGAAAACAGTATATAGAATAATATGTATTTTAAATTGTATAATGACCCAGCGACCATCATTGTCAGTCTCTTGCTTGACAACGTTAATGTTTAGTATTTTATGAAAAAAGATTGGTACCCCATTTTTACCTTGAACTGAAGGAGAAATTTATATTTTCCCCACCCATTGTTTCTTAAGCTTATGTGAATCTGCTTTTGTCATGTGAGTTTCTTGAAGAAATACTAAATGACAGTGTAAATGATAAAGGTGAGAAAGCAAACATTGGTGTTTAACTGGGTTTTTCAAACCTTTAACATTCCAGGAAGTAATTCTGAGTGGCGTGTCATGCAAAGTCATCTATATGCATTAGGAGTATTACTTAGTTTCTTGAATGTAGACATCAGAAGTTTTTGTTAATGAAGAAAAAGTACAGAATGAAGAATAGAAAGAAAGAGAAGGAAGGAAAAAGGAAAAAATCCTTGAAAAGCATGTTACAAGAGAAGGCAACTTAGGGAAAAGAAACCTTGCTTGGTGAAAAAGCTTAAGGAGGATACAGAGAGGGTGGAGAGCCACATAAGATGGGACCGAACTTGACCCCGGAAAAAGAAAATCTTAGTGGTAATAGCGACAATTAAAAAGAAACCACATTATATGAGCAATAGTAAAAGACAGGTGTTTAAGACACATGGAACCAAAACCATACGAGGACTTATTGGGTTTACCAGAGGTAGGGATATATGATAATCAACAGATGACCACTACACATGAATGACACTGGAGACAAACAATCTGGAATTGATGACTCTAGAGAATAATATAAAAAAGAGGCAAATACTTAAATACATAGTATATTACATAACAGCAAGAAGCAAGGACTATGAAGGAATGCAAAAACAAAAAATGAAACGTCATTTCGCTGTAGCTCCAAGTTCCGTGTCCTCAAGTCAATGCTGATGAAGGAAGTCCCGAAGTTTAGCAATACCCTCGAATGAATAAGATGTTTCCTTATATGTTATCTTAAAGATACAAGGATAAAATAAGCTATATCTTATATTCAAAGATTTAAGTCTTGGTTGAAACTCCAAAAAACATTTACGTCTGGCAGCTGATGCATTAGAAACGTCTTGAGAAAGGAAGACCTTTTTGCCACACCCTTTTAGATTTTTTGTGTTTTTAGCTGCTACAAGAATCCACATTAAATCAGTATGTTGAAGAAAAAGAATAATGATGCCCCTTGGCTTCACATTTTTCTCATTTGCAGGTGACTTTGGACCCTAGCGATGTGCCCTTTGTATATTGAGGGGACCATGGTCTTGCAGTTGAACAATAGAATGTATTATCCATTGTAAAAATTTGATCATGTTTGGTCCTTCCGAGTTCTCCGTGATACCTTGTAAACTGAGGTTATTCCTTCTATTTCTATGTTCAAAATCCTCAATGACCCGCTTTAGAGTCTCAATTTCTTTAATAAGTGTGTTCACATTTGGAATGGATTGCTCAATCTCAGTAATCCTTAGTTCTGTTGCAGTAATACATGATCATGAGAAGAAAGTTTATCTTCAATCCTTAGACACGAGGCGTTGGTCTCTACCACAAGGGCTTTTAAGGTTCTAAGCTCTTCCATAACATTATCCAAGGTAAAGGGTGATGGTGACTTTGGAAATGACTCTGTGTCTTTTTTATCACGTTTAACTGTGGCTCCTTGGGAGTTGCACCAGAAGATGAGGACATGCAACCCGTTCTAATATCCGTTGCTCTTTCGACAAAGATTTAGGCGGTAAATTGAACTTTTGTGCCTTAGAACAGGCAATACTCTGAGACGAGAGGTAAAAAGAAGAGTCTGGCCCTAATTGTGACAATGCCGGTAAATGCCGCCTACGGCGTGGCGACACCTGCCAAAAGAACGTCGCCGCGGCTAACATCCGTCTGCCATAATTCGACCACACCCGGATTTCCACCACAAGAAGGGTGCAAATCCAGCTGTGGCCATGCTGGCAGACAGTGTTAAGGTGGCGCTGCTACCACCAGCAGCGCCATGCCAGTAGACCGCTGCCAGCCGTATTATGAAAAATAATTTGGCCTGGCGGGGTTCTGCTGGCGGGTGCTGCTGGCGGTAACAACACCCCAACCTGTCCCCTGCCAGAAGACCCCCTAGATGCAGGTAAGTCGGGTTTCTGACAAGGGAGAGGGTGGGGGTGTTGTGTGTGTGGGGGGGGTTGTGCATGAGTGTGTGAGTGTGTGCGTGAATGTGAATGTGTGTGTAGTATTGTTTGCGTGTGTGTGTGCATGTGTGCGAATACGTGTATGAATGGAAATGTGAATGCGTGTCTGCATGTCAGTGTGAATTTGTGTACGGATGTGTGCGTGAATGAATGGATGCATCTGTGTATAAAATGCGTGTATGCCTGTGTGAGTGAGTGTGTGACTGCATGGTGTGTGCCTGCGAGTGTGCGTGCATGGGGGGATTTGAAGGGGAGAGCGTGGATGGAGGGTGGTGGGGGTTGTCTGGGCAGTGTTCGGTTGGTAGGTTTGCCTCCTACAAGTGACATGGACGGAATTCCATGCCACTGGTAGGGCCTACTGCCTTGGTTTTAGTGGTGTTATGAACGACACGAAAACCATGGCGGTAGGCAGGGTCAAAATGCCGCTGGCGGTTCTTTAGCGACTGCCGGTTGGAGATTGTTATCTCCAGCCCAGCAGCTACTACCATCATGGCAGTAGATGTGGTATATTGGAAGGTTGGCTTCATAATGTGGCGGCACATACCGCCACATTTACACCGACCACCGGGGTCATAATGACCCCCTTTACCTTATGACTTTGGCGGTTTGCCCATAAATAAGTGAAGTCAAAAATATTTTGTCAAAAAGTGCCGAAATAAATCTTTGTCTTTAAATTAATAGAAGAATATTTGCAGTTACTGTAGATCGATGTAAGTAAATGCCTTGCAAGAATTCTTCACATATAAAAATTGGAAGGACTGTCAACAAACTGTATTTCACCTCAGAAAATCTGACTGGAAAGCTCTTTGCATTCTGTAAGCTAAATCATCCTCCTAAAGCAATGAAAATGAGTCAAATACAGGTCATTACCTTCCAACACAAAATTCACAGCCAGAACATTGTTTCCACAAAGTAAAAGACAAGAGTCATCCATTCCGTGACCCTGTTCACCTCAGGAATTCCTGTTAGGCAATAAAGATGGCGTCAGAAGATTAAGGCCCTCATTATGAACATGGCGGTCCGGACCGCCATCCCGGCGGTGGTGGAAATTACCACTACCGGAATGGCTGTCCGGACCACCATATAATATACATGGGGAGACCACCACATGCAGAACTCCGCCAACACCAGACTTCTGCCCACAGGCAGCCTGGCGATGGTGGAGTTCTTTATCCGACAGGGCAGCGCTGCAAGTAGCGCTAGCCGCCGGATAATGAACCTCTTTTCCCCCAGCATGCCAAAATGGGTGCCCTGGGGCACTTGGCAGGAGCTTTGCAGGGGCCCCCGTGCACAGCACCGTCGCGCATGTCACTGCTCGATTTAAGGTCAGTGATATGCGTGACGGGTCCTGCTGTACCCACCGCACTGCTGCAGTGCCGACGGCTCCATGTGGAGCCAGCTGCAATGTACTGGCCCAGCATTCCGCTTGCCCAGCTGGCAAAAACACTGTTTCCCCTCGCCGGCCCAGCAGAATGTTGTTTATTGGTCAGGTGGGGTCTTCAACGTGCTATCGGTCGTTGTTTCGACTACCAGCACCAAACTCGGCAGGATTTCCCGCTGAGTTCGTAATGATGGCCTAAATGCGATCCATTTCCCTGTTTTTATCAGGAGACTTTTACTTCCAGGGACAAAAAAGAAGCATCAACAAAAGGACAACACATTCAGATTTCAAAATCTGAACTCCAGAGATAGCTGTCTGGAGTCTGTGCATCGACTTATATAAACAAAGCCGAGGCTGGCTGAGAGGCTCAAGTCCCGGTGGCCATCTTGCACGGTGTTACCGACACGCTCCCTTACAATGATTATTGAGACTCGGTTTGCTGTGGTTGACTAAGCAGCCATCACAGCCTGAAACTGCAAAGTGACCTGCTTCTATATTTCCATCACACTGTTTCCATATCTGTTGAACTGAACTACTTCAAACAGACATATGTTCTCTAAATGAACACTTTAATTTGGATAATAATGTTATCATGTTTGCCTTCACCCATGTAGTACTATCTGATTCTCAATTATTTAAATACTCAATCTCAGCAGTAAAGGATTTCACCATTCTTTTCTTCTTGATGCAAGAGCTACATGAGCTAAACTGACCCAAGTGTTCTTCTTACTCTTGCTGGATTAACTAGAAGAAGTCAGCCAGTCACAGGTTTCATATGAGCCTATTCCTCTATGCAAAATTATCTTAAGACTGAAGATATACAAATCTTAGATAAAGAAATCTCTGCCATCATAAGACTTTTATTTCTGTCTTTTCAGATTTTGTTATATAGGAAGTAATGTATTGTGCAACAGCAACGGAATTGACAGATATTCACAAACTCTAGTGTAAGTTGTGACTCAAAGAAAGAGCAGTACAAATCCACACGTGCCAATCTACTAGTATCGCAAGACCATCCCTTAGAAAATAGTGAAGATATGGAATTAAAATGAAACCCCATTGGAAATAATGTGAAATTAAATTTTAATATAGGTAAAAGTAGAATATGTTTGTTAGTTGATAAAATTGTAAGTTACTCAAATTATGCTTGTAAAGCAGGACCTAGGCTTAGTAGAAAATGGAGGGGGGTGCACAGGGAAGCCACTGGGGAATGGGCAATACTTAAAACAAAAGGGGAGATGATTATGGAGATTAATGATTGGTTTAGGGTGGATTATGGAGGGCTTTAGGAAGGTATGTCACTCACTCACAAAAGAGTGAGTCCATTGTTATTTACAAACTGCACTTCTGAAGTTACTAATGCTGAAAAAACAATAGGAGTCCTGGACTACACATGACCAATCACTGGTACTGCAACCCCATCTCATAGAAAATAAGAGAGGGAGGGACTTTAAATAATTCCCCGTAGGAAATAATGTGAATATCTGTTGTTAGAAATCACAAATATTATTGCACACCCATGCACTATTCTAGTATTAACACACACTACTTGGATTTGGAACAAGGGTGAGTTAAAAGTTCAAGTTGTAAACGCTATTAACAATGAAATATGACTCACAATGTGAGAGCTGCAAAACCATGTTAAGCCACAAACTAGTCTGCAGCCGTTTTACTTGCCTTTCATGCATCACACATAGAAAGCCATTCACACCTCTAGATGTGGGCCCAACACAGTACAACACTAACATCAACAAATTGCACAATTCAAGGACCCTTCACTTTGCCAAACCCAGAGGTCTGAAACACTTATCACTTCACCAATTACCTAGACATCAGCTGACTGACAGACACACCACCAGCAAGTCACTATACAGACTGCTAGCCAGCTGTCAGTACACCCACACACCACCAGTCACCTGTTACTAAACATACACATACCATTAGTAAACCACCACTACATGCATCGCCAGCAGGCCACCAGTGCACACACTGCCAGCCAATCATGACCCAGACTTCACCATGAAGCTCTATGCTATTTCCATTTTTAAAACACTCCCAAATGGAACAAATAACACATTAAAGCACAAACAGAAAACAATTTATATTAAACTAAAGACATGACATTATTTTAAGTTTCTGTAAACAATTTACCTTGCCTATTGGTAAAAGTTAAAAAAAATGTTTGCATGCATCACAGGTGTTGCAAAATACATCAAATAATTGGCTACATGAAGTCAAAACAGAAAATAAATAGCAATACAGAATACGAGTGTGGCATTATAGCTAAACATGAAAATAAGATCTTAGGGTCTGATTCAGAAAGGTAAACTTACACTTTTGTGTACGTTTATGGTTTTAACCCCTTTGCTGCCAGGCCTTTTACTCTCAGGTGCCAGGCCTTTTTTGTCTTGTTTTGATTAGATAAATAGTTCCTATTTTTCTAAACCAGTGTTGTGTCATTTTGTAGTGTTTTCACTGAATTACTGTGTGTGTTGGTACAAATACTTTACACCTAGACTCGTGCCAAGCTACCAATGGGGTGGGCGCGGGTTAGCTAAGGGTGATTCTCGTTTACTCTGACTAGAGTGAGGGTCCTTGCTTGGACAGGGGGTAAACTGACTGCCAACCAAAGACCCCGTTTCTAACACACACCAAATTTGTGTCCTTTTTTCCAAAATCCTAGGGATCCTAGAGGTACCCACAGTTTGTGGGTTCCCCTGAAGGAGACCAAGAAATTAGCCAGAATACAGCAAAAGTATTTTTTTTTAAAGGGAAAAAAGGACTGCAGGAGAAAGCTTGTGTTTTTTTCTCCTGAAAATGGCATCAACAAAGGGTTTGTGGTGCTAAAATGACTATCCTCCCACCTTTCAGGAACAGGCAGACTTGAATCAGACAACCACATTTTCCAACACAATTTTGGCATTTTACTGGGACATGCCCCATTTTTACTATTTTTTGTGCTTTTGGCCTCATCCCGGTTAGTGACAGAAATGGGTGTAAAGCCAATGCTGGATCCTGGGCAGCTAAACATCTCTAAACAGTAGACAAAAATCTGATGTTTTGCAATGGGTCATTTGTGTAGATCCTACAAGGTTTTCCTACAGAAAATAACACCTGAAATAAAAAAAATATTGAACTTGAGGTGAAAAAAACAGCCATTTCTCTCCACGTTTTAATCTGTAACTTTTTCCTGCCATTTCAGATTTTCAAAAGCAATATATTGTTACGTATGATGGACTCTTATGGTTGTGGGGATACATGGGGCTTGTAGGTTCATGAAGACCCCTGGGTACACAGAGCCATTACATGAGCTGCACCTTGCAATGGATTTTCATTGTGTACTGGGTATACAGCAATTCATTTGCTGAAATATAAAGAGTGAAAAATAGGTATATCAAAGAAACCTTTGTATTTCCAAAATGGGCACAAGATAAGGTGTTGAGAAGCAGTGGTTATTTGCACATCTCTGAATTCCAGGATCCTCATACCAGCATGTGAATTACTATCAATAGGTTCTGTTACCCAGGATTCTTTGCAAACCTCAAAATTTGGCAAACAAATAACACTTTTTCCTTACATTTCAGTGATGGAAAGTTCTGGAATCTAAGAGGAGCCACAAACTTCCTTCTACCCAGCATTTCCTCAGGTCTCCCGATAAAAATTATACCTTACTTGTGTGGGTAGGCATAGTACCCGCAACAGGAAATGCCCCAAAACACAATGTGAACACATCAAAATGATCTATTTCAAAACTACCTCTTTTTCCACGGGGAGGGGGAGAGCACCTGCAAAAGCCAAAGATTATAGTGGCATTATGGTTAGGTATGAAAATAAGATCTTAGGGCCTTCACAAAGGTCAACATACACTTTTAAGTATGATCACTATTCTTTGCTATTCAAAAAGGGAATTATGATTGTCACCTTTATTAGTGCGTCGTCTCCACACATAAAAAGACCTATCTGTTTATGTGTGGGTTTCTGCACTCGTAAAGATACTACTCGTAAATCTCTATTAGTAAACAATCGTAAACTTAAACAAATGTGTAAGTTTACATTTGTGAATGAAGCCCTTTGTTAAAATAAAAAATAAAAAACTGAAATTAAATGAAAAAAAGGTTGTAGTGACAATTTAGTTAAGCATGGAAGAACACCTTGACTTGGATAAAAAATAATTTTGCTGAAAAAACAAAGGTTAAACAAAGGTTAAAGTGACTTCATAGTGCAATAGTGAGATTTGGAAAAAAGCCCCTCAACTTATATGACTCACTGAAAAGAAACAAAGGTTAAAGTGGTGTTATAGCTAATGGACGAAGTTCCACTCAACATAATGTTGAAAAAGTGACGATCCACTGAAATTTGCAGTTAGAGTTCAGTGAGCTTAGTATAACTTAGCCACCTTTCATGCACTGCTTATGACCTCACACAGAACATCACTCATGAAATAATAAATTACACCATTTATACTGATTACATCATCCAAGCTACTGCTCCTCAAATTACTCTGTAAACTCTCCCCCCACTTAATCATTAGAGGCGCCCGCGTACCTCCACTGAATTAGTATTGGAATTCGGGGAACTCCTCTAAATTATTACTGGAAGCTGAGGACACCTACTCAAGCATTTTCAATGACTTACACAGCAAAACAGTACACAAACCATACAGAAACAAACATTCATCAAACAAATACACAACTGATTAAGTTTAATACACAAGCGAATATAAAAGGATCAAAATTTAAATTTTAACAGGAAGGTTGAAACTTTTCTAAATTCAATTGATGCCACTCTTTGCCCATAATATATTATTTTTTATGTTTTTCAACTGCTCGCACAAATCATTCTGAGAATATTAACAATTTTTAGCCTTTAATTTCAGATTCCTTCATATTTACTTTCATAGAGTAATATTTAATTTTCTAAGCAGTCACAGACCTCATGCATAGGCTTCACAGACCCCAAGTAGTCCCCCCACACACAGGCTAGGAGCCACTGTAATAAACTGCTACATTATTTTCTGAGACAAAGTAAACAGTATAGGGCTCAAAATTACAAACAGCATAGATGGACTCTATCTACTTGTGAGCATGTACAAAACAGATACAGTGAAGCCCTGGCAATAAGTTGTATTTAGTATGCCAAAAGTTATATGATGCACACTTTATCTACCTTTAAAGTTTTAAGCGCGTGCAGTACTTCCTTTAAACAAGTTAGAAACCAAGAGCAACTAGTGGAAACATATATTTCAAAAAGAATATGACTTGAATGAAAGGATTGTTGCCAAACATATGTGAGAAAAACTAAAGCTTCATCTTTCGATACATTATTCACCTGTGGATATCTATGTAGCGCTGCAGTGAATTTCTAAATAAATTGGATATTAACGAGTAGGCCTGAGTGACATTTTTTAATAACGCTGGAGTAATTGGACTAATTTTGGTGATTTTGTGTTATGTGAAATTACTGAATATTACACAATTGAGCCTGCTTGTTTCTTTAGAGAAATTTGGAACAAAAATCTTACCACAGGAACATAGAAACGGAAAACCTAACAAGCGTGAGCAGCTGCTGCTGTTTAGGGTCTGTTGCATTTGGTGCTATTTTCCTCACAGAAAATGCATCCTTGGGTCTATTATGGATGCAAGGGTGCATTTTGCTCTAAGATATAACGCAAAATGCTGGGTTAAGCTGTGTACTCTCATAACTTTGCTGTCATTTTGCGTAATTATGCTACAGCTAATTACAAGAGCAGGGCCTGCTTTAGGGCAGTTCAACTGGTGTGGCCGCACTGGGCACTGACTTAGGGAGGGGGTGCTGACCTCAAGAGGGGAGCAATGAGTTTAGCAATAACTTTTGATTTAAAAGCACCTCCTGCAGAGTTCCTTGTTCATCTAGCTTTCAGGCAGTAATGAAATTGTCAAGATAACTCTTGTGATTATTGTTCCAGCTGGAGAGAGAGAGAGATCAGAGTTTTGACCAGTGGCAGTTTTGACTTGCCATAAAGTAGTGCAGAGGGTTAATATGCCTGCTGCAAAGAACGCATACCGTGCAGATTGCAAATCTGTATTTTATGGGGCTAGCTGAGTGGATGACTGCTTTTGTCATACATAGGCCCTCATTACAGACAGCCACTTTACACTCCTACCGCCACGGCGGTAGCAACAAAAACCGCGGCGGTAACCACCAACAGCCAGGCTGAAGACAATGTACCGCCCACCCCATTACAACCTGACCATCTGCCAACTTTTCCGGGGTGGTACCAACGCCATCAAAAGCTCGGCGGAAACAGTACTTTGAAGGAAAACCACTCACCACTCGACACTCAAGGAAGAACCAGGACACCATGGAGCCCATGCTGCAGGTCCTCCCCATGCTGGTGTACCTTCTCATATACCAGGAGTACCAACGGCGGCGGCGACGACCATGGTGAGTACTGCACCTGGCACATAGGGGAGGGGGGAAGGAAAAAGAGAGTGACACACACACGCAACACACAGCGATGTCCTGCGGAGTGCAAGGCCATAGTCTCTCAAGTGGGTGGTTTGTCCACTGCTAGGTCCTGGGGAGTGCAAAGCCACAGTCTCTCAAGTGGATGGCTTGCCCACTGCTTGGTCCTGGGGACTGCAAGGCCACAGTCTCTCAAATGGGTGGTTTGCCCAACGCTTAGTCCTGAAGAGTGCAAAGCCACAATCTCTCTAGTGGGTGGTTTGCCCACTGCTTGGTCCTGGGGAGTGCAAAGCCATAGTCTCTCAAGTCTCTCAAGTGGGTGGTTTGCCCACTGCTAGGTCCTGGGGAGTACAAAGCCACAGTCTCTCAAGTCTCTCAATTGGGTGGGTTGTCCACTGCTTGGTCCTGGGGAGTGCAAAGCCACAGTCTCTCAAGTATCTCTAGTGGGTGGTTTGCCCACTTCTTGGTCCTAGGGAGTGCAAAACCACAGTCTCTCAAGTCTCTCAAGTGGGTGGGTTGCCCACTGCTCGGTCCAGGGGAGTGCAAAGCCACAGTCTCACAAGTCTCTCAAGTGGGTGGGTTGCCCACTGCTTGGTCCTGGGGAGTACAAGGCCACAGTCTCTCTAGTGGATGGCTTCTCCACTGGTTCTGGAGGGGGCCTTGTGCCCAGTGTGCTTCATCCTGCCAAGGATAGGGTGAGTGGATGCTTTTCTCCACTGGTTCTGGAGGGGGCTTTGTGTCCAGTGAGCTTCATCTTGCCAAGGATAGGGTGAGTGGATGCCTTTCTCCACTGGTTCTGGAGGGGGCTTTGTGCCCAGTGTGCTTCATCCTGCCAAAGATAAGGTGAGTGGATGCCTTTCTCCACTGGTTCTGGAGGGGGCTTTGTGCCCAGTGAGCTTCATCCTGCTAAGGATAGGGTAAGTAGATGCCTTTCTCCACTGGTTCTGGAGGGGGCTTTGTGCCCAGTGATGCAGCACTTGGGGGGTGCCAGGTCATAGTCCCCCATCTGGGTGTCAGAGCCACGAGATTTACAGTGACCAGGATGCATGCTAGTCCATAGAGGCAGGGCTACAGTCCGCCCACCAGCGGCTATGGCTGCACAGTGGTGGTAGTGCTGGTGCTGGTGGGGGTGCTGCCAGTGGTGGAGGGAGGCACCAGCCCTTCTCCTGTAGCCTCGGACCGCTGCCCACTGGGGCTGCTGCTGGTGGCAGTTGTGCTACTGTCAGCGGTGAAGGTGGCGGTGCTTGCAGCTGTGCATGTGGTGGTGCTGGCCGCGTGCAGGTGCTGGTGCTGGCCGCGTGCAGGTGCTGGTGCTGCCAGTGGTGGGGGGAGGCTCCAGCCCTTCTCCTGCAGCCTCGGACGGCTGCCCACTGGGGCTGCTGCTGCTGACAGTAGTGATGCTGGTTGCGGTGCAGGTGGCGGTGCTTGCAGTGGTGCTTGTGGCGGTGCTTGCGGCAGTGCAGGTGGTGGTGCTGGCGGTTGTGCTGGTAGCCACCGGGCCTTCACCTGCGGGCTCGGATGGCTGAAGTGCCTTTGCTGGTGTTTTGTGCCCCTTCCTGCCCTTGGCAGATGGTGGTGTCATCTTGGGTCTGGAAGCTGGAGTCTTTGAGGTGGCCTTGCTGGGAGGTTGTGGCTCCTTCCCCTTGCTGGATGCTGTCCCTTTCTTCACCTTGCCAGGTGGCGGAATGTTCTTTGCCTTGGCAGGGGTGGGTGGCACACTGGCTGGGCTGACGGGTGCCCCTTTGAGCCTCTGACAGCTGCAGGAACCACAGCAGACGTAGACTTGGTGCCTGAGGTGCTGGGTTGGGTTTTGGCCACCCTGGCCCGAGGGGAAGGACGGGGTAGGGGTAGGGAAGAGGTCAATGTTTGCCAGGAAAAGCTTCTTGGGGACATTGGGGCGGGAAGAGGGTGAACGTTTGGGCGAGGAGGAAGAGGGATTGCTTGTAGGAGGTGTCTGTCTGCTGTTTTTGGGTGCATGAGCTGGATGCTGTTGGGAGGTGGATGACTGTTGGGTGGGTGTGTGCTTGCGTTTGTGTAATTTGGGAGGAGGGGTCACAGACACAGTGGTAGAAGACACAGGGGATGTGTGCATGGATGTGGGGGTGGTGACTGCCAGTGAGGGGTGTGTAGTGATAGGCGTGCTGGTGATGGAGGTAGTGGATGATGATGTAGTACATGCAGGTGTGAGTGGAGACGCAACTGGAAGGGAGGTGGACGAGGAGGAGGAGGGGGACACAGTGCGGGCAGTGGATGTTGGTGTGTCTGCATGGGGATGGTGCTTGTGTGAGTGCCTGTGAGATTTAGTGTGGTGCTTGAGTTTGCCTGAGCCACTCCTGTGTGTTGATTTGGGTAAATGCTGGTCTGAAGGTGTGCTTGAGATAGGCTGGGGCTAAGGGGATTGGGACTGGGTAGAGTAAGTTGGAGGGGGGAAGCTGGACACACGGACAATGGCTGCCATCAATGCGGATGCCGGAGCCTGAAATGCTCTCTGTTGGGCCGCCACGCCAGAGTGAATGCTCTCCAGGTATGCATTTGTTTGTTGCAAATGCCTCTCAACACACTGGATGGCATTCAGAATGGTTGACTGCCCAACAATGAGGGATCTCAGGAGGTCAATAGCCTCCTTACTGAGGGCAGCAGGGCTGACTGGGGCAGGGCCTGAGGTGCCTGGGGCGAAGGACATGCCCACCCTCCTGGGTGAGCAGGCCCAAGAAATACACTGAGGGGCTGCTGGTAGGGCGATGCTGGTAGGGGGGGGTGGAGGCTGTACCTGTAGCTGGGGTGGGCACAGAGTTGCCCGCCACCGCCAGGGAGCTTCCATCAGAGGAGGAGTCACTGTCTGTAGTGTCCATTCCTGTCTCCGTCGTGGTGCTCCCCTCACCCTCCGTCCCACTGGTGCCCTCACCGTCGGTGGATTCCGCCTCCAGGCCCATGTGAGATGCAGCTCCCTCCGTCACCGGTGCCACTGCTCCTCCACCAGATAATGCTAATGCACACAAGGACAGGGTGACAAAACAAAAAGGGGGGAAGACAGAGGGTACACTTGGTCAATGCCAGCAACAACACTACCGTTGGCTTACACAACACACAGAGAGCTGCCCTATACACTAGACCATGCACTACCAGTTACAATGCTAGTCACCAGCCCATGGGGTACATAGCATAACACCATCAGCTGCTCACTTGAAACAAACAGGGCCCTGACCAGTAGTAGATGCCCACTAACACCATTGGGGTTGGAGTGCTTCAGATCCTGACCAACAAGGGACCTACCCTGCCATGTTCACACTGGCCTAGGGGCACCCACAGTCCACATCCCCACCCAGATAAAACCATAACGCGCACACACTCATGAATCTGAATTTGTACTCACCCCCTGGTGGCTGCTGTGATGCCCTCAAGCGCCCATCCAACTCCGGATAGGCCACTGCGGAACATCAGGGGGGTCATGGTGCGACGGACACCCCTTCCTCGTTGGGAGGCCAGCCCCAGCTGCGCCTCTGCCGTCTTCCTTGCCCAGCGGCGCAGGTCCTCCCATGGTTTGCGGCAGTGGGTGGTCCGCCTGTCAAAGAGCCCCAGGGTCCGCACCTCCTTGGGGATGGCACGCCAAATACCCTTTTTCTGATTGGCGCTGACCTGCAGGAAAAATACAGCAGAAAAGTGATTAGTAATACCGTCCTGACCATCACACTCATGGCCCATCATATCCCTCCCATCCCCTAACGCACATACATTGACCACCATACATGCAGCACTCTGCCCAGGACACCTCAGCCCCCCCTACATGTGGCTTACACACACAGCACTCCATACATTCATGGCCCACGTATCATGCTCACAGTGTACTCACTTGTTTGTCTGGAGGACCATAGAGTAAAGTGTACTGGGGTAGGACCCCATCCACCCGTCTCTCCAACTCCTCCCCAGTAAAGGCAGGGGCCCTTTCCCCAGACACATTTGCCATTGTCGCTTCCAGGCACAGGTCACAGCAGCACTTGCAGTGTAGGTCCTCTCCTGTTGAGGGTCAGGTAGCAAGTGAGTGAATAGATAGAAAATGGCGGTCACATCCGCTGCTGTGGGTACCGTCACCGCCAGCGTACATCGCCATTGGCTCCTGGAGCCTATTGGGCCCAATGATAACTAATGCGAAGTTGCACGGCGGTCATCAATTGCCTACCGCAACGGCACACAACGCCAGAAGAATTACCTCATTTCCAGTTGTCCCTCCTCACAGGTCAGGCAGCCGCCATTTCAGGGGGACACAGGCGATGGCCCCTAACTGCGTCACAGCAGACATCGGCACATCAACTGACTCTCTGATTCACAGACTGGTTCTGTTAATGAAGCGATGCATCATTATTTCAATAGATGTTTAAATATGACCCTCTGCTCACCGTTTTCCTCCCTAGGCTTCAACCACTGAGGATGAATATGAGATGGAGACATCCTCCAGTGTACAGACCCCTGGTGGACCTTGCGACAATGGAGGACAGACACATTATCCTAACCTACAGACTTGATCGGGCCACAATCCAATAACTGTGTGCTCAATTGGGGCCAGACCTGGTGTCAGCTATCCGCCAGCCCACAGATATCCCCCTATAGTGCAGGTCCTGTAAGTGCTCCATTTCCTGGCAAGTGGTTCCTTCCAAACAACAGTGGCCATGGCATCAGGGATGTCTCTGCCAATGTTCTCAAAAGTGTTGACCAGAGTGTTGTCTGCCCTGCTGAAACATGTTCAGCTACATCGTAATCCCCCAGGTGGAGGATTTGGCCACAGTGAAAGCTGACTTTTATGCCCTGTGACATATCCCCAATATCATTATTGCCATTGATGGTACACATGTAGCATTTGTCCCCCCCCTCTCCCCCCACGGAGAAATGAACACGTTTTCAGGAATAGAAAAAGCTATCACTCTCTGAATGTGCAGATGGTGTGTTTGGCGGACCAGTACATCTCCCATGTGAATGCCAACTATCCTGGCTCTGTGCATGACGCCTTTATCTTGAGGAATAGGAGCATCCCATATGTGATGGCTCAACTGCAGAGGCACAGGGTGTGGCTAATAGGTGAGCCCATGGTCCCCACCCAGTGTCTGTTGGTATATGGGTGTGGGGTTGGCCCTAAGGGTGAGTGACTGGCTAACAGGTATCCCTCGATATTTACAGGTGACTCTGGTCACCCCAACCTCTCATGGCTACTGACCCCAGTGAGGAATGCCAGGACAAGGGCAGAGGAACATTACAATGAGGCACATGGGCGAACAAGGAGGATTATTGAGAGAACCTTCGGCCTCCTGAAGGCCAGGTTCCGGTGCCTCCATCTGACTGGTGGATCCCTGTACTGCTCACCCAAGAAGGTGTGCCAGATCATCGTTGCATGTTGCATAACCTGGCCTTAAGATGCCAGGTGCCTTTTCTGCAGGAGGTTGAGCCTGGAGATAGTCTTTTGGCAGTGGTGGAACCTGTGGGCAGTGAGGAAGAGGAGGCAGAGGATGACGATGTGGACAACAGAAGCTCTCTTATACAGGAGTACTTCCAGTGACACACAGGTAAGACACTGTAACTTCACTTTACATTTCAGTTTTCTGTTGGACATTGTACATGGCAGCATGATTTCCATTCGTCTATGGCCACTTACTGTACCCTTTGGCATCTTTATTTTCAGATATCTGTGCCCCACTCTGGCTCCTGGTGTGTTTACTGCTGCCCACTACAGGTCATACCAATGTATATATGACTGTACATATGTATTGCAATGTTTTCAGCTTGTTGTACTAATACATATTTCAATCAATTGACAGACTCCAGAATTGTATTTGCTCCAAGGGTGTTTATTTAAGTGCTAATAAGTAGAAAGGTATGTGCAATGGGCTGGGGTGATGGTGGAGGAATTTCCACTTAGAGTCCAGTATCATAGATGCATAGACCAATGGGGCATAGGAAGGGGAGCAGTGGCAGTTCAAGGTGGACAGGGTGACAGAGTGTGACACAAAGGTGACAATCAGGAGAGTCTTATTTCCTGGTGGGGGTCTTGCCAATGTTCTCTGGCTTCTGCCTGGATCGCAGGGACCGTTTGTGGGGTGGTTCCCCTTCTGCAGGGGGTGGGGTGCTGGTGGCTTGTTGTTCTAGTGGTGGGCCCTCCTGTCCACTAGCACCGGCAGAGGTGGAGGGTTGTTCATCGGTGTGGCTAGTGTCAGGGGCCCGTTGTTGTGCCACTGCCTCCCTCATGGCATTGGCCATGTCTGCCAGCACTCCTGCAATGGTGTCCAGAATGGTGTGGATGTGTTTGAGGTCCTCCCTGATCCCCAGGTACTGTCCCTCCTACATCCGCTGGGTCTCCTGCAACTTGTACAGTATCTGGCCCGAGATCTCCTGGGAATGGTTTTATGCTCCCAGGATCCCTGCAAGTGCCTCGTGGAGTGTGGGTTCCCTGGGCCTGTCCTCCCCCTGTCGCCCAGCACCCACCAGCGTACCCATACCTCTGTCCCCAGGACACATCAATCAGCAGTGTGTCCACCTCTACAGGGACCCCAGGGCACACCTCATACCCAAGACAATCAGGGACCTGGGGTCAGTGGCAGTGGGCACATGGTTCAGGGGACAGAGGCACAGGGCAACAGGGAAACTGGGAGGTCTGTTGTGCACCAGAGGGAGGAAAGGCCCAGGGAACTGACTCTCTGGGAGGCACTCACTAAGATCCTGGGAGCCTACCAACCTTCCCAGAACACGATGGGCCAGATCTTGGACAACGTGCAAGAGAACAGGCGGCTGCAGGAGGGTCAGTACAAAGGGATCAGGAAGGACTTGCAGGCCATCAACACCACCCTGATCTCCATAGCAGGGGTGCTGGCTGACATGGCCAACAGTATGAGGGAGGCAGTCTCACAACAGCGGGCCCCTGCCAATAGCCAGACATCAGAACTGCCTTCCACCTCGGCTGCCACTAGGGGTCAGGAGGCCCCGCCACAGGACTCACAGGCCACCAGCACCCCTCTCCTGCAGAAGGAGAACCACCCTGTAAACATTCCCTGCGATCCAGACAGAAGCCAGAGAATATTGCCAAGACCCCCGCCAGGAAATGAGTCTCTCCTGATTGTCACAATTGTGTCCCACTCTGTCACCCTGTCCACCTTGAACTGCCATTGCTCCCCTTCCTATGTCCCCTTGGACAATGCACCTGTGCTTCAAATAGACTGGAACAATACCCTGGACTTTCCTCCATCATCACCCCATCCCAATGCACTTGCCCCTCTTCTTCTTAGCACTTCAATAAACACACTTTGTAAAAATGCAAGAATGGAGTGTGTTACATTTTTAAAGTATGTATTCGTTTAACCTAGTTCAAACATTGCAATTCAACTGTACATTAATTGTTCACATAGGAAAGACCTGTAGTTTCCTCCAGTGATCACACCAGAAGTGATAGTGGGGCACCAACATCTGCAAAATGAATTGCCAAAGGGTACAGTAAGTAGGCATAGAAGTGGGAAATAACAGCAAGCCAGTGCCAAAGTTATCCTAAATAATGACAATGAAATGTGAAATAACACTGTCTTACCTGTGTGACATTGGAAGTATTGTCGTATCACTGCTGTTCTGTTGTCCTCATCCTCATCCTCTGCCTCCTCATCCTCACTGTCCACAGGGTCCACTGCTGCCACACGGCCTTCTCCAGCCTCCTCCTCCAGCAGAAAAGGTACATGGGGCCATATTTATACCTTTTGATGCAAAACTACGCCGGCGCAGTTTTGCGTAAAAAATCTTACCGCCGTGCAGGCGTCAAATTTATACTTTGATGCATGGCGGCGCAGACCACAGGTGGGAGTAATTATTTTTGACCCACACCGCAGCGTCAAGTCGTAAAGCAAAACGATGTTAACGCGGCGGAAATGACTGTGGGTCGACTTACGACCCCGCAAACCGGATATGTGCCGTTTTTTGACGCCATACCAACAACAATCCCATGGGGGCATGCTGTCATGCCAACAATGGGTCAAAGGGAAATCCACGCCAGGAGGGAAGGCCACAACGTCAATCTGACATCCCGGCACACATCAGCCTCTATACCCCATACATTAACTAGGGCCCTATTAACAACCTCTAGCCATACCGACAAAAGACAAAGGCCCCAGTACTGTCAAGTGTCAATGGCCATAGTTGTTGCAAACATCAGCCAATGTAAACAACAATAGGAGCTACACAGCACTAAGGACATACCTATGCTGCATATGTCAGGGTTCATCCTGTGCCTGGGTCACAATGTAACATCCCAAATGTCGTACTTCTCAGACAACAGCATTGAGGGGGGGGGGGGGCACATGTAACTGGTCACTGAAATACACCTACACAGTCAGAGGAGGAAATAGGACACTGATACGATTATCAGGACAATCCAATGTACCACGCATTCCCCAACATCAGCAGTACACATTACCAATGGCAACATCCATAGAGGGGGTCATTCTGACCCTGGCGGTAAAATCCGCCAGGGCCAACGACCGCGGGAGCACCGCCAACAGGGTGGTGGTGCTCCCATGGGCATTCTGACTGCGGCGGTACAGCCGCGGTCAGAAACGGAAAACCGGCGGTGTACTGCCGGTTTCCCGCTGCCCTGGGGAATCCTCCATGGTGGCGCAGCTTGCTGCGCCGCCATGGGGATTCCGACCCCCATACCGCCGTCCTGTTCCTGGCGGTTTTGGCCGCCGGGAACAGAATGGCGGTATGGGGTGTCGTGGGGCCCCTGGGGGCCCCTGCAGTGCCCATGCCAATGGCATGGGCACTGCAGGGACCCCCGTAACTGGGCCCCACAAAGATTTTCAGTGTCTGCCATGCAGACACTGAAAATTGCGACGGGTGCAACTGCACCCGTCGTACCCCTTCCACTCCGCCGGCTCCATTCGGAGCCGGCATCCTCATGGAAGGGTGTTTCCCGCTGGGCTGGCGGGCGGCCTTCTGGCCGTCGCCCGCCAGCCCAGCGGGAAACCCAGAATAGCCGCGGCGGTCTTTTGACCGCGCAGCAGTATTCTGGCGCTCCCCACCTGGCCGGCGGCTTCCGCCGCCGGCCGTGGTCAGAATGACCCCCATAGTGTCATAACATTGCTATGCATAGGATATGCCACATGTCAAATACATTTAAGTGGATGTGAAAGATCAGAGATTGGGGCAGGTCCAGATTGTTAAGTGTGCTGCCAGGGCCATCAGAACACCCACAGTCAGTGAAAGGGCTCACCATGAGAATGGATGTAGACAGAGGGTTGAGTAGGACAAGAAGGTGGCAATTCTCTATTTGGCCAAAACCAACACCTAGAAGAGACGATGCCGACAAGTCTAATAACTCAATAACATACATGTGACATGCAGGTAGGCCATAGGCCTGGGAGAATGCCCATCTGAAGGACTGGAGCAATGAACACGAAACAAGATCACAATGTGAATTCATCACAAGGCAGGCATGTCACATCACTCATGCCACAACACAGACACACTAATTATACACTGTTTCATTGCAGAGGAAGATGGATCTCCTGCGGATATGCCTGTCCCAGATTACCCTGATGACATGGATGACGAGCCGATAAACATTCCCCAGGAGACTATCCAAAAGGTCCTTGAAACCCTCCAGACCCCACCTTCAGTCAGAAGGAGGACCACAGAACAAGCAGCCATCGCAGAGGATCCACCCACCACCCCAATTGTAAGACCTGCCAGCTCCAATACAGCTGAGGACTCAGACGACACTGGCACCAGCTTTGAGAGAACTGTAGTTGGAGTACAGCGGGATCTGGCCAAGGAGGTGCGGGTGGGGATACAAACTATGGCCGCCAGCCTTGAGGGGTTGCGTTCGTGCATGATGTCATCTGCAGATCAGGCAGCAGCTATGCAAGCCCTAACATCTATCTTGCAGGAACAGCAAAAAAAACAGAAGGAAATCAGCACAGTTGTAATACAGTTGACCCAACACCTACAACAGCAATCCTGTCAACGCGTGCACGAATGCAACATTGAACCCCTCAGGGCCGACCTGGCTGCCTACCATTGTGATGTGGCTGCTATTCTCAAGAACCAGCAGATCCTCCTTGCTGCATTACTGCCCTTAAGACCTTCACAGGTAGCAGCGACCGGGATGTCTAACTCCACGTCTTCTAACACTGAGGTGTGTGTTGCCCCTTCACAACCACCAACAACAAGGGCAGAGGAGGCAACACACACATCAGAAGAAGAAGACATGGAACAGATCACATTCACAAGGAAAAGTACCCGGAAGCACTAGTCCTTGCCACATGGCCAACTACTCCCAAGGTCCTGCGCTTTGTAACTTGCCAGTCTTGCAACAACTCTACTTAATGACTGTTCTGCTTACCACTGCATATCTTGTCAGCCTGCCCAGTGATTGTCTCTCTCCTACTCATTGGCAAATCCTGTCCCTCTGCACTGTCTGAAACATCAACCCCAGCATGTCAAAAGCATTTCCGTAACCCCTTGTGTACGATCACAATGTAAGATGTCACTATAATGGACTCACAATCATGGACAATGCACAGATAGCACTACAGCACTTTTCAATAAATAGCACTTACACAACAAATCTGTCTCTGGGTAATGTGACATATCAGCTGTGCAGTAGATAACTGAAATGTGCGTACTGTCTGCTATTGGCCTTCAAAGGAGAAATGTACATGATATATGTCATTTACAGTGTGTGTGTATGTGACCATTGTATGTTACGCATCACATTAGCTCTGGGATTTTCAGTGTCCTAATCAGTATATCAGCAATGCTCCATGAGGCAACACTCTTATTCTGATAGTTAGAGATGCAGGTGTGCAAAAATGATTAGCCAGACCATGATATTGTGATTATTATAGGTGTTTATTTAAATTAGTTCATTAAAGTGGTGATGGTGATTATATTTAAAAGAAATTGTTGACGATATGTTGCTGCCTGCGTATACCAGCAGCCGTGTTCTGTAGTTCCCCCTCATGTTGCAGGCCACCATCCTTCTCTTCCTCCTCATCCTCCTCAGCACCCTGTGAAGGCATGTGTGGCTCTGGTTCCAGGAGGGGAATGTTCCTTTTGATGCAAATGTTGTGCAATATTGCACATGTTAGGATGATCTTACAGACCATCTCTGGGGAATATAGGAGGCTACCACCAGTGATGTCAAGGCACCGGAACCTTGACTTGAGGATGCCGAATGTCCTCTCGACTATGCTGCGTGTCCTCCTATGTGCGTCGTTGTAGGCACGCTCTGCTGCAGTACTCGGGTTGCCAATAGGTGTCATTATCCATGGCTGGATGCCATACCCCTGATCAGCTGCAAGAGAAAATGAATGGGATCATGTTGATGTAGCTGGCCCTATTGAAATTACCTTTCATGGCAGTAATTGTCTTGTGTTGTCTGTGACTCTTTTATGTTATAATGTCACATCCTAGGCTTCTAGGATGTACCATCTGTATTGTGTTGTTTCCTTGGCTGAACAAGTGTTTGTCTGCTGACCGGTTGTAGCAGTATGTTTTGGGATTTGCAGTACAGTGTGCCCTCACTAGCATTGTGACTTGTGATACAGGTGTCCCTGTGTCTTCACTGGGGGTGAGATGATAGTGCCATACACAGGTTAAAACTGACAGTTTTGTTAACACGTTCATATCAATGTACCCTGGACATCCCATACCTTTAAGACTTTTGCAATGGATTAATGTAAACGTCATTGGGACACTTACAATTTGCAAGGTGACATTTAGGCATCCCACTCCACACGTTGTGATCATTGACTTCTTAATATTAGACTGTACACTAATTTCAGATGTGTGACAGGTTCACTGCAGACCCATGAAACATGGCTAGCGATGTCACGACCTCAGTGTGTTCCTGTCGACATGTTGCTGTTGTGGTGTATGTGTTGTGTGCCCTAGAGGGTTGCAGTGCAGTGAGTATATAAGTAGGTTTTTGTACTTCCCAACAACTAGTCCATTGCCATACCGTTCATCCTGGAAATGTTCATTGATGGTGCAGTGACGGAAGATGAATGAGTCAGGGACACTCCCAGGATATTTAGCCACAATGTTGGTGATCAATCCCTGGTGATCGACAATGGCCTACACATTGATGGAATGTGTGTGCTTCCTGTTGTGGTAGAGGTGTTCAGTTGCAGCAGGTGGCACAAGGCGTACATGTGTGCAGTCAATGGCACCAAGGACGTGTGGGAAGCCACTACTGAGGTAGAACCCCTGTTTTGTTTCCTGCTGCTTCTGCAGTGTGTTAGGCAAGCAGATGTGGTGGGGTGTAAGTCCAATGATGGCATCCAGTACTTTGGGCAAAAAGGCAGAGAATGATGGTTGTGATATTCCGGCAACCAGGGCACCAGTTGTTTGAAAAGAGCCACTTGCCAGCATGTGAAGTACGGCAAGCAGCTTGGTTTCTGTTGGGATGGTGCAGGGTGTCAGCAAAGTGGGTGCCAACTGCGGCTCAATGTTTCGCAGCAGCTGCTGAATGGCCTGCCAGTTCAACCTGTACCTCTGGATGATGTTGTTTTCCCTGAGGCCATGAAAGGTTGTTCTGGGGCGGAATATCCTCTCCTGCCTTCTGCGCTGCCTTTGGGGTCCCTGCTGGTGTTGCTGTAGCTGCTGTTGTAGCTGCTGGGCTCTGCGTCTGCGTGCATGCTGGATAAGAATCACCTCCATGTCTCCCTGTTGCTGCTCTGCTGCTCTGCTGTTGTTTTTGTGTGTTCTGATTAAATACAGGTGTGTTTGCCCCATTTTAACGCCTGCCCTGACCCAGGCATAAATTTTTGACGCAAATCGGGCTGTGCATAATTTTCCGGCTCCGCCTCCCGGCCGTGCACCATTTTTGCCCAAAAGCATAAATACAACGTTCGGCCGTTTAAGTCATTTTTTGGACGGGAACCCTACCTTGCATATCATTAACGCAAGGCGAGTTGCCGCATCCAAAAAATGACACACACAGCGGAATTTTGTCGTCTGTGGGCTCGGGCGTCAAAGTTTAAATACGGGGCTTCGTTTGCGCTGAATGTGCGTCAACATTTTTGACGCACATTCGGCGCAGACAGAGTATAAATATGCCCCATGGTGTCTCAAGGTAAGGTTGTGCAACATGCAGCATGCCACGATTATCTGGCAGACCTTCTTGGGTGAGTAGCACAGGGATCCACCAGTTAGATGGAGGCACCTGAACCTGGCCTTCAGGAGGCCAAAGGTTCTTTTGATTATCCTTCTTGTTCGCCCATGTGCCTCATTGTAACATTCTTCTGCCCTTGTCCTGGCATTCCTCGCAGGGGTCATTAGCCATGATAGGTTGGGGTAACCAGAGTCACCTGTAAATATCAAGAGACAACATTAGGCCACACACTAACCCATATGGCACACACCATACCCATACACCAACATCTACTAGGTGGGTACCAGGGCTCACCTATTAGCCACACCCTGTGCCTCTGCAGTTGCCCCATCACATTTGGGATGCTGCTATTCCTCAGGATAAAGGCATCATGCACCGACCCAGGATACTTTGCATTGACATGGGAGATGTACTGGTCCGCCAAGCGCTCCATCAGTACATTCATGGAGTGGAAACTCTTACGATTTCTGAACACCTGTTCCTTCTGGCAGGGGGTGGTGGACAAATGCAATATGAGTTCCATCAATCACCCCAATTATGTTGGGGATATTTTCCATTGCATAGAGGTCAGCCTTCACTGTGGCCAAATCCCCCACTTGGGGGAAAACAATGTAGCTGCACATGTGTTTTATCACAGCAGAAAACACTCTGGTCAGCACTATTAACAACTTGGACTGTGACATTCCTGCTGCCAAGCCCACTGTCACTTGGAAAGAACCAGCTGCCAGGAAATGGAGCACAGATAGAACTTACGCAAGAGGTGGGATCCCAGTGGGATAACAGATAGCAGGTATCAGGTCAGGTTCCTATTGGGCACGAAGCCTTGTGATTGTGGCCCTGACAAGTCTATAGGTGAGGATGACGTGCCTGTCCTCCATTGTTGCCAAGTCCACCAGTGGTCTGTACATGTGGGTATGTCTCCATCTCCTTCTCATCAACAGTGGTAGCAGTCTAATGGACAAAAGAGTGATGAGCTGGTCACAAACCAAACATTGGAGCCACAACAGTACAATGCATGATGTCAATTTGTAATGGGTAAGTGGGATTTGTCCTGTATGTCCAAATTCAAACAGTGACGCAGTTATTTTCCATGGCCTGCCTCCCCTGAAATGGCGTCCACCTGTCCTGCGTGGAGGGACAGGTGGAAGTGAAGTAATTCCGCTGACATTGTGCGCCGTTGCGGGAGGTGGTCGGGAACCGTTGTGCAACTCCTCATTGGTTAACATTGGGCCCTATGGATTACAGTGGCCAATGGTGATGTACGCCAGCGGGGACGGTATGCACCGCCGTGGACATGACCAGCATTTACTATCTCATCCCTTGCTTCCTGACTTTCAACAGGAGAGGACCTACACTGCATGTGCTGCTGTGACCTGTGTCTGGAACCTACTATTGCTCATGTGACTAGGGAAAGGGCCCCTGCTTTCACCTCGGTGGAGTTGGAGCGACTGGTGGATGGGGTCTTAGACCAGTGCGGACTGCTGTATGGGCCTCCAGACCAACAGGTGAGTACACTGTGGGCACAGTGCATGTGGCATGAATGCATGGAGTGGTGTGTGTGAAGGCCTCATGTAAGGGGGGTGGGTGGATGTCCTCTGGGCAGCGTATTGGTTGTGTGCTGGGCCATGTGTGTGCAAATGGTGATGTGAAGGGGTATGGTGGTCCATAAGTGTAACAGGCAGGACTGTCTGACTGATACCATTTTCCTGTGTGTATTTCTTCTGAAGGTCAGCACCCATCAAAAAAAGGGTATATGGCGTGCCATCACCAAGGATGTGTGGACCCTGGGGGTCTATGGCAGGCGGAGCACCCACTGCTGCAAATTGTGGGAGGACCTGAGACGCTGGGCACGGAAGACTGCGGACGCCCAGCTGGGGATGTCCTCCCAATGAGGAATGGGTGCCTGTCGAACCCTGACCCTCCTGATGGCCCCATATTGGCGTTCCCCTATCCTGAGCTGGATGGGCGCTTGAGACCATCACAGCAGCAACAAGGGGGTGAATACAGTTTCCATCCTTACAACTTTCACATGGTAGGGTGGTATCTGGGTGGGGGATGTGTGTGAGTGGGTGCCCTTAGGCCAGGCCTGACATTGCAGAGTAGTCCATGGTGGCCAGGGTTCTGAAGTGATAATCCTGCTACCTAGCTCGTAGGCACCCACTACTGGTCAGGGCTGCGTGGGTCCCAGGTGTGCTGCATTTGGCAGTGTGTGTGCCTCCCCATGCCTTGGTGTCTAGCAATATAACTGGTAGTGCAATGCATAGTGTGTTGGGCTGTCCCCTGTGTGTGAGAGTGGTGTGTACGCCAACGGTGGTATTGTTGCAGCCATTGACCAAGTATATACTTTGTCTCATCCCCCACTTTTTGTTTTTTCACCATGTCCTTATGTGCATTAGCATAATCTGGGGGAGGAGCAGCGGCACCGTTGACGGAGGGAGCTGCATCCCACAGGACCCAGGAGTCAGAGTCCACCGACAGTGAGGGTACCAGTGGGACAGAGGACAAGGGGAGCACCATGGCGGAGACTGGAGGGGACAGTTTGGACGCAGATACCTCCTCCGATGGGAGCTCCCTGGTGGTGGCAGACACCTCTGTGACCACCCCAGCTACAGTTACAGCCGCCACCCCGTACCAGCACTGCCCTCCAAGCAGCCTCTCATCGAGTTGCCCGTGCCCGTTCACCCAGGAGGGTGGGCATCTCCTTCGCCCCAGGCACCTCAGGCCCTGCCCCAGTGAGCCCTGCTGCCCTGAGTGAGGAGGCTATTGGCCTCCTGAGATCCATCTCTGTAGGGCAGTCTACCATTTTGAATACCATCCACGGGCTGGCAGCCCAAATGCAACAGATTAATGCATTCCTGGAAGGCATTCACACTGGCTTGTCGGCCCAACAGAAATCAGTCCAGGGTCTGGCCTCCTCTCTGATGGCAGCCATTGTCCCTGTTTCCACCCTCCCCCCTCGAACTTCCTCTTCCCAATCCCATTCCCCTCAACCCCAACCTATCCCAAGCACACAGGCAGACGAGCATGCACCCAAGACAACAGACAAGAGTGGCACAGGCAAACACAAGCACCACACATCATCCCAAAGGCACTCACACAAACACCATCCAGATGCAGACATGCCAACATCCACAATTTCCACTATGTCCCCCTTCTCCTCCTCCTCTTCCACTTCCCTCCCAGTTCCGTCTACACTCACACCTGCATGCACTACATCCTCATCCACTACCAGCATCACCTAGCAGAACACACACACCTCACAGGCAGACACCTTCACAACAGCCGCACACATGTCCCCTGTGTCCTTTGACCTTTTCCCTCCCCCTCCCCCCGTCCTTCACATCTGGCCAGGGTGGCAAAAACACAGGCAAGCACCTCAGCCAACTAGTCCACGGGCCCAGTAATCTCCACACACACTCATGGGGGGAAAGGATCCAGGGCACATGTCCAGAGGGTGAAGGAGCCCGCACCAGGCAGCCTCAAGAAAAGGGTGCCTGCCCCAGCTGCGGCCCAAAAGACCAAGGAGCCAGCCCCAGCTGCTGTGAGGAAGGGCAAGGAACCAGCCCCAGCTGCTTCCAGGAAAAGCAAGAAGCCAGCCGTCCGAGGATGCAGGGGATGGGCTGGAGCCTCCCCACACAAGCATCAGCAGCACCACCACTACAGTGGGCAGCCGTCTGAGGCTGCAGGGGATGGGCTGGAGCCTTCCCCCACCAGCAGCAGCAGCACCACCACCAGTGGGCAGCCGTCCGAGGCTGCAGGGGATGGGCTGGAGCCTTCCCACACCAGCAGAAGCAGCACCACTAACACCACTGGGCAGCTGTCACCGCTGGCGGACAGTATGTATTCCTGCATCCATGGGCTGCTGTGCGGCCTGCCCCCTGCAAATCCAGTGGGTATGACACCCACTTGAGAGACTGTGACCTTGCACTCCCCAGGATCAAGAGCACAGGGCACAATGATCCCTCCAGAACCAGTGGGTAAGACATCAACTAACCCCAGCCTCCCCAGGATCAAGTGCACAGGGCACGATGCCCCCTCCAGAATCAGTGGGTAAGACACCCACCAACCCCAGCCTCCCCAGTATGAATAGCACAGGGCACAATGCCCCATCCAGAACCAGTGGGTAAGACACCCACCAACCCCAGCCTCCCCAGGATCAAGTGCACAGGGCACAATGCCTCCTCCAGAACCAGTGGGTAAGACACCCACCAACCCCATCCTCCCCAGGATCAAGAGCACAGGGCACAATGCCCCCTCCAGAACCAGTGGGTAAGTCACCCACTCGAGAGACTGTGGCCTTGCACTCCCCAGGACCAAGCAATGGACATGTTGCCCCCTCCAGAGCATATGGGCAAGTCACCCACTTGAGAGACTGTGGCCTTGCACTCCCCAGGACCAAGCAATGGGCATGTTGCCCCTTCCAGAGCATGTGGGAAAGTCACCCACTTGAGAGACTGTGGCCTTGCACTCCCCAGGAGCAAGCAATGGGCATGTTGCCCCCTCCAGAACCAGTGGTGTTGTTCCATCTGCCAGCTGAGGTGCCCCCTTATCCCTGTCCCCATGAGATGCCTACCTATTTTTTAAATGATGCCCCTGCAGTCATACATAAGTCTAGTTCTTCTGTAAACAGCAGAAATAAGGTCTAGTAACTAACCATGTGTGACAAATCGCCTGTTTACACCACAATATAGATCAGGTAGGAATATTAGGCCCATGTTTATACTTTTTGACGCAAACAAGCCGCTGGCTAACGCCATTCCTACGCACCATGCGGGCGTCTTATTTAAGGAATTACGTTAACCGGCGCTGCGGACTGGTCTGAGTAAAAAAAATGACTCAAACCAGGCGGCGCCGGTTTAGGGGAAAATGGGGGTTGTGCGTCAAAAAATGGTGCAAGTCAGGTTTGAGGCAAAAATCAAGCCTCAAACTGGACTTGCGCCATTTTTTGATGCACAACCCCCACTGAAATAACTCCTGTCTTAGCAAAGACAGGAGTCATGCCCTCTTGCCCAATGGCCATGCCCAGAGGACTTCTGTCCCCTGGGCATGGTCATTGGGCACAGTGGCATGTAGGGGGGGCCAAATTAGGCCCCCCTATGTCACTTTAAAAAAATAAAAAATAATACTTACCTTAACTTACCTGTACTTACCTGGGATGGGTCCCCCCATTCATGGATGTGTTCCAGGGGTGGGCGAGGGTGGCAGGGGGTGTCCCTGGGGGCAAGGAAGGGCACCTCTGTACTGCTTCCATGGTCTGAGACCATGAAAGTGAGCCCACAGGTCCCTTAAACCTGCCCTCACCCAGGCGTTAAAAAACGGCGCACATCAGGCTGTGCGCCGTTTTTAAGGCCCGCCCCCTCCTGCACGTCAAAATGACGCAGGAGTATAAATAAGGCGCACTGGCCTTAAAGTCATTTTTTGGGTGGGAATGCCTACCTTGCATGTCAGTAATGCAAGGCAGTTTCCCGCATCCCAAAAATGACGCACACTGAGGAATTTTGACGTCCACGGGCTCGGGCGTCAAAGTATAAATATGGTGCACGGTTTGCGCTGAATGTGCGTCAAATTTTTTTACGCACATTCGGCGCAAAAAGAGTATAAATATGTCCCTTGGTGTTTTGTTTTTTCAGAGCTTCTGCATTTAGCAGAAAACGAGAGCACTCCCATATATCATTAAGGCATGGTATTCAGTGTTCCTTTGTGCCATTCCTCTGGGCACAATGGATAATCTTTACATTTTGCAAATATTGCTTTCTTCACGGTTTAACAGTTGTTCGAATTGCGACTTGAGCATTTTATACATACAACTACGAAAAGGAACATATACAGATTATTTGCTCTAAAGTATCACTGGACATCTGAAACTAGTGTGCTTACAAAGTCAGTAATTAAATGTTGTGGTTTACATCTTGTGTGTCTATTGCATCCTAGCTTGATGTTCTTCTAGTCTAAGTTGTCTTTCTCCAGTGGCTATGCAACCAATAGTTTTGTGTGCTCTCTACCATTTAATGTGCACGTTCTATTTTTTTGTTTTGTCATCAAAACTTACAATTGTTTACTTGTAAATATATTTGATTCATTAAATAATGTCTACGTATTATTCATACATGTAAAAAAATACATTTATTTTTATTATATTTTCCTTGTCGCTCCAGGTTTACAAGTTTGCACAAAATGGTAACAAGACTGCAGAAAAAAGAAAAAAAGAAAAGCTCAGCATGAAAATTATGAAGAAAGCATTCAAACTAGAGCAGATAAATCCGCAGGTAGAAGTGTGCCATTGAACCAGGTAAGAAAAGCTGAGCATCTATTAAAAAAATAGGAGAAATGTAGCAGGAAAAGCACAAGTTATGAATGAAGGTGTTACTCGCACACAGATAGCACCAAAATCAGTTCTAGTTCCAATATGAAAAGCATATAGTAAACTGTTACACTCATCAGATGGTGTATTCAGTGATATCATCAACATAAAATGTCATTAGTGATTTCATCAATGATGTCATTAACATGTTACAAGTGATGTAATATGTGGGGTCATAAGCAGTGCATGGCTTTGAGCAAGAAAATGCTAACTCACTGAACTATAATTGGCAAATTTCAGTGGTTTTTTTAGGTTTTAAATGCTACTTTTGTGTGACTTCGTCGCCTAACTATAATGTTACTTTATTATTTTTTCAGTGAATATATAAAATAAAATAGATAGATAGATAGATAGATAGATAGATAGATAGATAGATAGATAGATAGATAGATAGATAGATAGATAGTTACGCATCATGTAATATTTTACATATCATTGTTGGATGTGCAGGGGGGCTATCATGACTCATAAGAGGCAAAGCCTCAAATCTGTCAGAAGCGCCTTTCTCAACAATGGGACCATATTACTAAATGAATACACGTCTGTATATATTCAAACAAGATACAGATGTCACTGTTTAAATTTGTGTAGTGAGTTAGAATTGTATTGATGAGACTGTGAGAATATGAGAAGAGTTATTTTCTTGCTTAAAGCCACTGCATCAGAAAACTATATTAGAATTGTCTCTTCTAACTCTCATACAGGCTTCAATTGCCTAATAATGTTATGTTTTCAGCAGGCTTCAATGGTCATCAAAGGCCTAAACCACTGTTATACACCGAAGCTAAAGGCAAAGAGCGATAATAAGAGAGCAATACTTTTTAATGGCCACAATAGCCAGCTACACAGACCATAACACTATTAGAACATTCTGAATCACGAGGAAAGAATGGTCTATTATGGATTTATAGCCATCAAAGACACTCAGTGTTATAGACTGGTGCCAATATCAAAGGTCTATAACAAGTGAGTGGGACTTGAATGGTTTAAATGACCACCTACAGTGAGCTAGAACACCATTAGAACATTCTACCCCATCAGGCAAGAATGTTTTTATACACTCCTATATCCTACTCTACTGGATTATAGCAGCCATTAAATGCTTTCACAATATAGCCTGAGCCAAAGGAGAAGAATTATTACAAGGCTATGGACATTTAATGACCAGTGTAACCTAGTCCAGCAAAGTATTATAGCCTTATACCCTGCTGTAGAGTCTATACCACTTATTAAAGGCCCTGAACCAAGTTATAGGCCTGAGCTGCAGACGAAGGCTTATAACACAGAAGAAGGCCTATGACAACTGATATAGCTGATGTACAATGGCCAAACATTCCAACCACTGAAGGTAGAATGTTCTCAACTAAAAAGGGTAAAACAGAAAGACAAGCATTGAAATGTTGGAGCAGAAGGCTTGTAGCAGGCACTATTAAACCTAAACCACTTTGTTTTCCTAAATGGACCTCACAGCATTCCAATGTTTTAAAAGGTATCACAACATTTTGCCAGAAAAAGGGCATAGTGCCCTAATTAAGGACACATAGAGGGATTTAGTACCTTCTCCTCCAAATTCTTGGTATGCTTACTTCATCCAAAGTAAGAAACTTTTAAAGTTACTCTAAGCACAGAATTTTGTACTGGAAGTGTATTCTTTCAGTACATAGCCTATGCTACATACAAGGCACACATCTTTACACTATGGTGCAAAGGGGTGTCCATGGCACTATCAGTGTGGTTGAGCACCAGAATAGGGGAAAGAAGAGGAGCTTACAGCATCCTACTATATGTGACATATTCCTACTCTCTCATGCAGTGTTGGTTGCTGTGCTGTATTACGTCACTTCTTTGTAAATTTGCTCCTTTGTCTCTGTGATCGGTGTACATGATACTGAGAAAGTGGGAAAACCATTAAATAATACATTTTGTACAGCCATATACAAATACATTTACTATAGCATCTTGTTGAAATAATAAATTGCAGTTCTGATTAAAAACAAGCTACTTAATGTTTTAATAACAAAGAGTTTTACAGCACATAATAGCCATTCCACTCATCATCAAGAATATGTTATTCTTCATTTAGATTTCCACAGTTATAAATTATTCCAAAGAGATAATTTTACCAGCATTTAAATATTTTCTAATTGTAATGTAAAATCACTTATTTCAGTATATCTACATTTAATACGTGTTTCTGCGTCTGTAATAGACATTGTTACTAATTGTCATTCTGTATACTGACTAATAAAAGATAAATATTAAAAATAGACATATAATTTTAGTAATTACAGATTCAGAATGTATCTCAGTGCTGTTACCTTGAGGAAAATGTTGATTATTATGAACGATTCCTAAAGGAATCATGCAGTTTTTGAACCAACATTCATTAGTCAGTTACTACAAATCAACAAACTGTATAATTAAAAAAAAGTTTAAAAGATTCTATTTTCTTCTCAGAGAGTGCTATTTCACCTTGTGGAATATTTTATCATTTGTAAGTACTAGTACATATTCAGCATTCTAAACATTTCAAAGAAATGTTGGTGCTCATGGAACAATGAGGAAAAACATTCCTAAGATTATGAAGAAGGAAGCCAATAAAAGCTGTACATGTTAATATGTCAGCTACAAAGGGAAGATATCATAGTTGACCACATGACAGACATAGGTTTTTCTTCAACTTTACCCAACTAGCACTTAGAAAAAGAAAAAAAAATCCTAAACAAATATGCACACTGCCCTAACCTAGTAGTAAGCAGAATTCACTTCTTTGCCAAAACAAATGACGGCATACATTCACAAAATGTATAATATGTATTTATCTGAAACTAGTTCTAATACAGTACATTTTATATTTTCTAGAACCTTTGCTCCAGAAATTATATTTTTTTCTAAAGTTTTTTCATAACCTTTCTTTGAATGTTAGACAAGTGTCATTACATTCAGTTCAACCTGACCTATGTTTCACATAGGTTATGTAGTGACCTGATGTAATAGTCTCTCTCTCTCATGAAATATGATTCTGACGGTATTGTATAATGTCTTATATATTGTATCTGAACATTTTTAAAGTCAATAATGTCCAACTTTCTTTTTAGTTTCATGTGATCTATATATTTGTAGCATTAGTATGACTTATTTTCTACAATCCCTGACTACCAAAAATGGGAATCAGTTGGACACGAGTTGTATTGAATAGGTTTTTTTCAAATCATACTGATTTGCAAGCTGTTATGGTTAAATACACAATTCATTTTGAGTCAATGTCAGGTCTTGAAGAATGGTCTCAGGAATAGCTAATTCAAAAGAAATCATCAATTGGAACACATCAATTTTCTAAAATATCTAGAACTACCAGGAGAAATTCCTGGCCTACTTCTTTAGAGATTAAAGTAAATTGTGTATACCTGTACACAAGTCAACTGTGTCTTGAATGCATGTTGTAGCATGATAAGCATGTTTGTTAGCTTGGACTTTCCTAAGTAGATTTGACAGTGCTTTACATAGCGGCTTATTTGTGTTCTGCTCAGTTTTGCGAATAAGTGGAGTAAACTGGAAAATAACATATACAATTACAAAAGAGTTGCAGTTTACTATACTTACTCTACTCTAGATAAGTTACAAATCCTACCATTTCTTTTACTTCATCCACTCTCCATGTGTTAAGTTGCTGCAGCTGCCTTTGTGACTATTATGCCTTTATTGACTACTATACTCCGCTAGAACCTCTGTTTCATCAGGAATGAAGGGTTTGAGGTATTGCTCAGATGAGGAGCATAAAAACTTCTAAAACATGAGATGTTTACATTTACTTTGATCTGATCAAAGTGAAGAAGATGCTGTCCAAATACCGACCTAATTCAATACTGGGAAACATAGGACATTCCTTCCTTAAAAAAAGGTTTGGTATATATTTATCATTGCTACATCCAGGTGTAATTTCCATATTGACAACTGTGACCGGCCGATCGGAGACAGCCCGCACACAACACCGACTGGTGCTGACACTGCCCCAGGTTCAGGAACATCCTGGGGCAGAAACCAATCAGATGTCCCTGATGGCCGTGACACGGAGTCCAGGAAGCAGAACCGCGAACCCGGAACAGAAGAAGAGCCGGTGTCCCACAGACGAGATGCACGCAACCAGGAGGAGGAGAAGATTGGCGCAGTTGGAATGGAGACACCTCAACGAAGGAGAGAAGAAGACAAGGAGGAGGAAAGCCGAAGACCGAACTCTGCGGTGGCCCGGGAAGCGGAGCGAGGAACCCCCGCCATGCTTCTGGAGAAGCGTGGCACCATCAAGTGTATTTCCCTACCAAACTGAGGGGAACCAGAGTGGCGGGAGGACGGGAGGAGCAGGAAAATAAAAGCGAAGGGGTAGTGGGTGGCAGGGATAACAGAAAGGAGTAGGAAATAAGGGCATATGTTATGTTTAAAGGGCACACATTCTTTAAAAGAGGACCTGGGGGTATAAAACCGTTACCATACAAAGCAATGTGGTAGTTGCAGCACCACGAGGAAGGGCCTCAGCAGCACACCAAAATAAACAGAAGCAAGAAAGGAGAAGGAGCTGTAAGAGGAATGAATCTCTGAAAGACAGACAGGGCCAGTAAGAGGAAAGTAGAGGCTACGAGAAGTAAGGGAAAGACAATATAGCAGAAAATAGTAGTGGAGGAAAAGAGACACAGAACACTATAAGAGGAAAGAGACAATAGAAGGGGAGAAACTGAGTACACAGTTACAACCGGAACAGAGAAAGAAAGAGAGAGAGAGCAAGACATATGAAAGACAGAGGAGGAAAGAAAAGAAGAGGTAGAAAAGGAAACAAGACAGACAGAGAACAAAACCACTTACTGATACTTCTTTTGTTCTTCTCCTCGCATGCGCTTCCTGGGAGCCCTGAAAGAGAAGAAAAGACCACCGAACAGGTGAAGATCCAGGGAAACGAAACAGAAACCATCCAGGAAACAATACAAGAAAGACTGAGCACATTCGACATCTATCCTAGAGATTTGTGTCGTCCTTAAACCCGGCCAACCACAAGTGGTGTCAGAAGTGGGATCAGAAAAGGACCATCAACAACATGGAGGAGAAACCAACCTTGGCGGACATGATTGCCCAGCTGGCCGAGGGGCAACGGCCTCTACAAATAGTTTGGAAGCAGCAGCTGAAAGAGGCTAAGGAGGAACGAGAGGCCTTACAAACGGCTCTAAAAAGTCAAGCAACCATAATGGCCAACAACCAGTTGGTTCACGAAACAGCCCTGGGAAAACTGATTGATACCATTGCCCACACAAAAGTTCATCCTAACGTACCGGGTAGCGTGCTGCAAAGATATCAAGAACAGGAGGATCCTGGTTCTTTTTTTTACTAATTTCGAAAGGGTAGCCAGTACGGCTAACTGGCCTGAAGACAAGTGGGGTCAATATATAGCCCCGTTACTTACTGGACAGTTGCAAGCCGCCTATCAGGCAATTAACCCCGGTGGCACCCTTCCTTATAATGAGGTAAAGAAAGCTATCCTGGAACGCATCGGATTGGATAGCGAGAGCTATAGAACCAAGTTCCGTCAGACAAAATGGCAACACCAAGAAAACCCCCGCACCTTATATTACAGGGTGCACCATGCAGCAGGAAGATGGTTACACCCCTCAGAAACTACTAGGGAGGAGATGTTCAATACCATTGTCCTTGAACTATATCTGGACGCCCTACCACCCAGCACACGGAACTGGGTTGGACAACATCCGGGGTTGACAAACCAGACTGCCGTTGACCTAGCCTGTGCTTACCACCGGGCACCAGACTTTCGTACTGCATCCGGTAGGCAGCCTCTTCCTTCTTCTGCCCGACCAGCCCTATCCAAGAGTATAACCCATCGACCTATGGACACACATTGCCCGCATCGTTCTCTCCCTACGCCTTGGGCAGCTTCAAGTTATCCAACCACAGGGCCACAATGTAATCATTGTTCCGAATGGGGCCATATTGCTAGACACTGTCCGTTAAAAAAAGATACGGAAGAGCCGATGGAAATAGGTCTGATGAAAGGACGAGTATTATGGTCCGGAGGTAACAGGCCAACCTATACTTTAACAGTCCTACTCAATGACATAGAAAGAACGGCTCTAGTGGATTCGGGGTGCAGTCAAACTGTGATCAGACAGAACTTGGTCCTACCCGGACAAGGGAATCCACAGAATCAGGTATTGATAGCATGTGTACATGGAGATCAACGACCTTATCCCGTGGCTACCGTACACCTAAATTGGAAAGGAGAGGACGAGATAATAAAGGTGGGAGTAATTCCAAATATGGGAGAAGATCTCATCCTCGGTACAGACTATGTGGATTTTACCTCCCTCCTAAATAAAGCAGGACAAGAACAAGTACATAAGGCATGGAGGGAGGAGGTACCTTTTGGGGTCGGCGAGGAAGAGAACCGAAAACCGCGGATCAAACTTAGTAGAAAGCAAAAGAGAGAGCAGCGGCGAAGATATCAGTGTGCTTGGGATCCCCGAAGTACGGACTCCAAAGACCCTCCAGCCGTCATCTGCACCATCACGGGAGATTTCTGACAGTGCCAACATGAAGATCTCACACTGAAACATGCATGGCACCAAGCCTTGAACCCGGATGACCACGTGGTAGGTCCCAAGTTCCTGGTAAAAAACAATTTACTGTATAGAAACTCCTTCGCCATAGGGAAAAGAGCACTACAGCTAGTGGTACCACGGAGCCATAGACAGCAGGCCCTTCAATTAGCCCATGGGGATAATGGGGAAGGACATATGGGGAGAGAGAAAATGGAAGAAGCAGTATTGCGGCGGTTTTATTGGCTGGGAGTGTTTGGAGATATTTGGAAACATTGTTCTGAGTGCCCAAAGTGTCAACTCCTGAATCCCGCTCCGCAACGCCCAGCTCCCCTCCAACCCCTTCTCATTATAGAAACACCTTTTACTAGAGTCTGGATGGACATTGTAGGGCCTCTAACTCCTTTGGTGAGAAGACGACAATATATTCTGGTGTTAATTGATTACGCAACCCGTTACCCTGAAGCCATACCAATCCCCAGTATGCACACAAAATCCCTAGCCCAGGCAATGATAGAATTCTTTTCACGAGTTGGATTTCCTAAAGAAATTCTCACCAATCAAGGGACTCCCTTTATTTCGAGGCTTATGGCAGAAGTATGCTGTTCCCTAGGGGTTAAACAAATCAGAACCTCAGTTTTCCATCCCCAAACAGACGGTCTAGTAGAGAGATATAATAAGACTATTAAATCCCTACTTCGAAAAAGTATTTCCGAAGCCGGATAAAGATTGGGAAAAGAAACTACCCCTAGTGCTCTATGCCATATGCACCTATGTTCAGACATCCACAGGACATAGTCCCTTTGAGCTGTTATTCGGGAGACAACCCTGTACCCTTTTAGAGATGTTGGCCTAACAATGAGAAGAATCTGAAGAAGAGGTTAAAGACCTCTTGAGGTATATCCGAGAACTACGAGAAAACCTCCACACGGTATGGAAAGAGGCCCATACCACCTTAAGAGAGGCCCAAAACAAACAAAAACAGCTGTATGATGCTAAAAGTGTTTATCGAAGTCTGAAGGTTGCAGACAAGGCATTAGTCCTATTACCTAGCTGTGAAAATAAGCTATTAGCCCGGTGGCAGGGGCCATATGAGGTGTTAGAACAGATTAATCCCACCACATATAGACTTGCCATGCCCCAAGGCTCAGGAAGGGAGCATCAATTTGCTAAAAAAATGACAAGAACCCACGTGTGACCATTCCATCATGTATATCGAACAGGAAACAAATGATGAGATTACCTTCCCTTTCCTTCCTACTAGCTTACCTCACGAGGACCCTCCCCCTCAAATAAACCCCACACTCACGGACCTCTATCTTAGGCAACTCAACCATCTGATCGATAACAACTGAGACGTATTCTCTAAATCCCCGTGACGAACATCGTTAGTACAGCATGCGGTTCGTATCAAGTCCGACAGTATAGCCTGACAGCAGCCCTATCGTATCCCTGAAGCAAAAAAGAAAATCATCCAACAAGAAGTGCAATCTATGTTAGAAGCAGGCATCATTGAACCATCTACTAGCCCATGGTGTTCCCCTGTGGTACTTGTACCAAAGCCTAATGGAAGCACTCGCTTTTGTGTTGATTTCAGATGCGTCAATGCCCTGTCACAGTGTTACGCATACCCCATGCCCTGCATCGATGAACTTCTCGATAGATTGAGTCAAGCTCGGTATATGTCCACATTAGATCTGACGAAAGTTTACTGGCAAATACCATTACGGCCAGAATATAAGGAAAAGACCGCCTTCGCGACCCCATCCGGTCTCTATCACTTCACGGTCCTCTCGTTTGGACTTCATGGGGCCCCAGCCACCTTTCAGAGACTTATAGACGGGATATTGCAACCTTATCATCAGTATGCAGCGGTATATCTCAATGATATCATAGTCTACAGCATGACCTGGGAAGACCACCTGAAACACTTAGACACCATCCTACAGGCCCTGAGAAAGGCCAATCTTACAGCTAATCCTGAAAAATGCAGGTTGGGGCACACAAGAATTAAATACTTGGGATATATACTTGGAGAAGGACAGGTTAGACCACAGGTTGAAAAAATACAGGCCATCACTAAGATCACCCTTCCACGCACAAAGAAAGATGTACGAGCCTTCCTTGGACTCGTAGAATACTATAGACGATTCATACCACAATTCTCCACCATAGCAGGACCGCTTACCGACCTCTTATGAAAATCATGTCCAAACACCTTACCCCCTCTCACTGATATAGAACGACAGAGCTTTGAAACGCTAAATACTGCATTGATATCCAGACCGGTGTTGTGTTGTCCGGATTTCCAGAAACCCTTTATCGTACAAACCAACGCCTCAGATGTAGGTCTTGGTGCTGTCCTTTCACAAGAACAGGACGATGGGACCCTTCACCCAGTTGTATACATAAGTCGGAAACAGACTTATGAATCCGAAAGAAATCTTTAGAAATTTACTGGAAAAAACAAAGGTTAAAGAGACTTTATAGTTAGGTGAAAAGGTTGGTTAAAACATGGCGTTTCATCCCATGCAGTGCCACTTTTTTGGCGCCCCTTAGCACCCCCCTACCACATCATGTGTGCGCCATTTCTAATAAATGGTGCACCATGGCGCAGGGTAGGGGCAATAGTGTCAATATGTTTGAAACTATTGTTGTACTGTGCAGGATTAGCGCCTATATTTTGGGCGAATCCTAGAGAGTGCATCGGGGTCCATCGAAAACAATCCCATGCCCCTTTTTAAAGCCAGGTCTGTGCAGGCATTAAAAATAGCAGCTAAAAATGGCCCTGTGTAATCTCTTAGATTGGTATAGGCATAATGTTGTGCAAGGGGTTCCAAAGTGGCGCAATGCATCTGATCAGTACATTTTCACAAAATGTTCCCACAAACAATGGCTGTCACTTCAGTTGCTATCTGGAAAGTTTTGGGGTGATCTGTAAAGTGGTGTCTGAGAAAAATGGGGGTCCAAAAACACATTTTCCCCATTCATTATTCTGTAGGGATTTTGAACAGCAACATCGCCGAAACTACTGGACAGAATTACACCAAATTTGGCAAAAAGGTAGCCCTTAGTCCAGAAAGCTGCCTTATTCGGTGTATATCCATTCAGTAGTTTTAGAGAAATTAAAAGAAATTTAAATTTGTATATAAGGACTCCAAGGATTGGCAACACCTCCCAATCTCGTGCTGAGATCAGATTGGCTGAGAATACTTCAACAAGGAATAGTGGCATGTCAGCCATGTTGGGGCTTGGCTTCAGTCGAGTCCCACAAAAAAAGGTTAAAAATAAAGAAAATGTTCCAGGGTAGACTCACCCTGACCCCTTAGCTCTGGTAGTTGGGGAGAAGGACCACCCACCCAGGGCTAAATAAACTATTTCAAATTAAAAAAATTGTCACAGGATTTCAACGGGGTCGTGAATCTGTGGCAAAATAGTTTTAAAAAACAAAGTGCGGGTTTTGCTCATTCCTGAGAAGCCCCCAAGTGGTCCAGGTCATGGGGTATTTGGATTTTAATGTGGGAAGGCTGCCCATCTCCCTCCCGCTGCACAGTGACGCCATCTCCCCAGGGCTTATAACTACTAGGCAGGGGGCAGAGCAACCCCCTCTGCCCCGGGGGCCATCACCTATCTCCGGGGCTGTGTAAAAATACTGTTTGGGGGCCGTGTGGCCACCCAGCTGCCTCAGGGACCGCCACCTTCCTGGGGCTTTTATCATATTGTGCAGGGGGAGACCTGGTGCTCTGGTGGCCACCACCTCCCTGGGACTATTTACAAATACTGTGTGGGGGGCTGCACTGCACCCCTGGTGCCCCGGGGACCACCACTTCCCAGGGGCTGTTATCATACATGTTGCAGGGGCACGCCCCCTCCCACTACACTGGGGACCACCACCTCCCTGGGGCTGTGTACAATATTATGCGGGGACCACGCAGCCTCCCCCACTACCCTGAGGACCACCACCACTGCTTTTATAATATATGGTGCGGGTGCCATGTGTCCCCCTGCTGCCCCAACTGGTTCAACAAGGGATTCCCTGCTAGCTGCAGGTGGAAAATAGCTCATTAGAGTCTCCTGCATCAAATCCTGAAGGAACTGACCAGTTGGCCATTGTCTAGTGGTCATTTTGGAGTTTGAGTCAGGTGCATTTTAGGAGTTGTTGTCCTACCCCTCAAGGGGCAAATCAGAGCTTCTGGGACCTTGGAGTGAGTTGGAAAAAGATCCAGAAGTTTGGAGAACTTTGGTAAGCTTTTGGAAAAAAGCTCCACAAAGGGACCGACCCGCTGTGGCTTACCTCAACCGTGACCTATCCTGACTTGCAGGTTTGTTCAGCTAAAAAGCTTCAGAGCCCCAGTCTTCCAGGATTTCGCCGGGGGCTCCTGGAAAGGTGGTCCGATGACTTTTATTTGAAATTGGCTTGCTGTGGAGGGTCGACTGCCGTCAGAAGGAAAAAGCTCCAGAAAAGTGACTAAGTCTGAACATAAAAAGTTGACTGGAACTTCCCGTACAGCATATCCGAGGAGGGCTCCAGGGATGTCGGATCAAGATTCAGGTTTTGCCCAGGTGAAGATTTCCATCCTGAAAAACCGTTCAAGTCTGAAGGTAGAATTCTTCACCAAGGTCTCCTTTGACGCATTTCCGAGAGGGCTCCAGGGAGGTCGGATCGGATTGGTGACTTTGTCCCGCTGAAGAAAATCTTCAAGAAGAAGACTAAGGCACTCATTTTGACTTCAGAGGTCTTTTTGAAAGACCTCTGAAGCTGCTGCAGCTAGGAGACCGCCTGTGCTGGCAGTCTGCTGACCACCATATTAGGAGTCATTGGAGGACTTCCGCCCAGAAGTCCGATTCTGAAGAGGCGGTTTCATCACCAGCATCGCCACAGCAGCAATATTCTGCCCACTGTAGTACAGGCTGTAGTATGGTTTAGTGGAGTCTTGCTGGCATGGTGGTGCTGGTGATGCAAGACTGCCAGGACCCATCCCCTCCTAGATGGAGAAAGTAAGTGATCGTCTGAAAGGGGGGTGTGGGAGTGGGGGCAAGGGGTGTTGGGTGTATGTGTGTGGTGTGTGCCTGTATGTGTATGAATGGGGGTGTATGAGTGGTGTCTTTGAGCAAGTGAATGAGGGTGTATGTGAGAATGAATGCCAGTGAGTGAGGGTGTCTGTGTCTGGCAGTGTGCCTCATTGTATCTGTCCTCCCTATCTGTAGTTGGATATCTAACAAGTGTCAGGAGTCAGGGCAGGTTGGGGTATCCGGAGTCACCTGTGTGGAAATGGACACATAAAATAGGCAACAGTGATAGGCACAGTGCAGACTGTGTAGGAAGGTAGATCAAACATCTGACATGGACAGCAACACACCTATGAGCCAGGCCATTTCTCGCTCTAGCTGTAACATCAATGCAGGGACACTGCTGTTCCTCAGGACATTCGAATCATGTACCGAACCAGGGTATTTCGCTGTAACATGTGATTTGCACTAGTCTGCAAGACACACCATTTGTACATTCAGCAAATATGTACTCTTTCGATTTCTGTACACCTGTTCTTTGGCCCTCAGTGGTACCAAGGCAATGTGAGTCCCATCAATGGCCCCTGATACATGTGGGACATTTGAACTGTTGTAAAAGGCTGCCTTAACAGCGTTCAATTCTGCTCATTGTGGGTACCTTAGGTACCTGTTCATATTCTTGAGTAGGGCATCCAGCACATCCTGTAACACAATACTGAACTTGGGCTGTGACATCCATGCAGTTAGTCCCACAATCACCTGAAACAAGACACTGGGCAAAGAATGCAGGACAGCCAACACCTTGACTGTTGGAGGGATGGCATGGGGATTTCTTAAAGCTGGCAGGAGATCTGGCTCCAACTGGGCAACCGGTTCCCTGAAGGACACAGGGCTCGATCGATAGGTCATCATGATGTGCTGCTATTCCATGGTTTCAAGATCTATTAGTGGCTGGTAAACTGGTGCATTCCTCATCACTCCAATTTGGTGGTATCTAGGCAGGGAGACAATCTGGACACATCTTACAGTGTAGTGACCCATGTATGACATATGACAATAAGGAAGTATTGGTCATGTAAGTTGTCTGTCATGTTGTAGAAAGACACATTACTCCACACACCATTCCTACCCAGAAATCATGGCAATGCCTCATATTGCCATACCTGTGGCAAGGGACGTGTACAGGACTTGTAGTGATGTACAAAGACTTTCCATATGTTTCACTATACGGGTTGTCAGTACAGATATATGTAGAAACAACTGTACTAGTATCAGCTAACACCCACTAAATAGTGAGTGTTGACATATTGTAACCTACAATTAAGTATATTGTGATGATATGCAGGTAATGACGCAGTGGGAACCCAGGACAGTGATGTAACTATGTAAAATGGCAGCCGCCTGTCCTGCATGCAGAGGACAGATGGAAGTGACCTAATTCCTCCGGCGGCAGTCGTCATGGCAAAAGGCAGTTGAAACCGCCGTGCAACTCTCTATTGGTTAACAGTGACATCTATGGGACACTGGGGCCAATGATGATCACCGCTGGCGCTGACAGTCATGACCGCTAAGATGGTGACTGCCATTTTGTATGGCCCAGCTCACTTGACTCTTGGCACAGAGGCAAGGAAGACATCCACTTTGTGTGCTGCTGAGTCCTGTATATTGGAGCCACGATGGCTTGCACTGCAGGGGATAGGGCCCCAGCCTCCACTGCTGAGGAGCTGGACAAACTGGTGGAAGTGGTCCTACCCCTGTATTGGCTTTTGTATGGGGCTCCAGAGTAACAGGTCAGTAAAACGTTCGTTAACTCGCATTTCAGGGGGTGTTTGACGGCGAATATGTGTGCCCATTGACATGTGATGTCTGAATTGGAGTATTGCATGCATAGGGTATATGTGGTGCTTGGAGTATTGGCAATGTGCATGGGCAGTGTATGTTGTTTGTCACCAAATGTTGCAGCTGTATCGGTATCATCTACATCATGTTCTCCATTTTCTCAATGTTTCCCATGCAGGTCAGCGCCTACCAAAAGAAAGGGCTGTGGAGAGCCATTGCCAAACAAGGGTGGACCCTGGGGGTCCATAGTGGGTGCAGGACCCACTGTAGGAAGTGGTGAAAGGACCTGAGACGGTGGGCCCAGACGACTGCAGAGGCCCAGCTGGGGACAGCCTCCCAATGTGGAAGGGGTACCTGTCAGAACCTGACCCACCTAATGGCCCTCATACTGGCAGTGGCCTTCCCAAAGATGGATGGGTGCTTGGGGGCAGCGCAGCAGCCACATGGGGTAAGTGCAGACTGTTAGGTGACTTCTGCATACTTGTCTACTGTGTCCCTCACTAGACTTGGGATTGATGAAGTCAGAAGGAATTTGGGGAGTGTACAGTCCTGATTGTCACTCCAGTCATGTTGCACTGTAGTATGTTGGCTATGTAAAGACATGCAGGAAATGAAGTGGTGGTACTGTACCACATTTTCTACTGTACATGTAAGTTACTCCAATGTTGAGGCATTTTACAGCCTTCATACTCTATCCCTGAGTCTACTGTACTTGGCCAAAGTGATCTTGCTGACACTTTATTTGGGTAATGAAAATATGTGTAGTTTACATTGAAATTGGTATCATTGCAATATGATTGGACATCTGTACAGAATGTGTTCCACACATACCTGTCATTTCATTTGTGTATCAGTACCTCTGGAGTCAGATTTGTTTCATCCTGTAATGACTGACATGTATTTGAGTATGTTCATGGATTAAATTGATAGATTTGTGAGTTAGACAGTTGACAGGCATGTAGGATGTTCAATCATGTGTCTAAGCTGAAGAGGTGAGATAATAGGTGCTAAGTTTGGTTATGGCTTCCAGGACTCAATATTTCATAACTGTATTATGGGTTCTTGTTGTCATGACAGTGGCAATTGAGTATCTTGTTAGTATGTGTACTAGATAGGTAGGTATTTACCCTTTCCTCCTTTTCTTTCACTCCCACCCTCCTTCTCTGTCCACCTCTGTCTATGTGTGCATTAGCATCATCTGGGGAAGGAGGAAGGGCATCAGCAAGTGGGAAGTTGCAGCCCACGGGACCCAGGAGACTGGCACCAGAGGAGCCGAGGGGACCAGTGGAACAGAAGGTGAGGGGAGCACCAGGGGGAGACTGGAGCTACTAAGACATCTACTTCAGATTCCTCCTCTGAAGGCAGCTCCTTGGTGGAAGTGGACCAATCTGGAGCCAGCCCAGCACCATCCTTGTCTGCTACCCCCCTTACCAGCACAGCCCTCCCTGTAGCACCCTGCCGAGGTGGCCGTGCCTGCTCACCCAGGAGGGTGGGCATCTCCTTCGGCGCAGGCACCTCTGCACCTGCCAGCCCTGCTGCCCTCAATGAGGAGGCTATTGAACTCATGAAGTCCATCTCTGTGGGGCAGACAACCATTGTGAATGCCATCAGGGACTGGCATCCCAGATGCAACAGTCAAATGCCTACCTGGAAGGCATTCACAGTGCCTTGTCTGGCCTAAAGAGATAATTTCAGGCTCTGGCTTCCTTGTTGACATCAGCCAGTGTCTCTTCATCTTCTTTTCCCACTCCAGCTACCTGTTTCCAATCCACAACCCCTCTCCCTTCACCCATCCAGAGCACACCTAAATACCAGCATACACCCACTACAACAGACATGGTACGCAAAGACAAACACAAGCACCACAACCAAACCCACAGGCATGCACACACACAACACACATCTGCATACACAACAACAGACACTTCCCACACTGTGTCCCCACCACCTCCTCCCTTACAGTCGCATCACTACTCACCACCTGCTGTCACTGCATCATCACACCCTGATCCTACGAGTATTCCTGCCATACCCTCAGTCACCACAGCAGACTCACAGACACCCATCCCACACACCACATCCACTCTCTACTACCTGCAGCACATCCACCTCACTTGCACACACCACCCCAATATTCGCGCACACATCTTCCGTTCCCTCTTCCTGCATCTCTTCCCCCCTCCTCCAAGAGAAACACATGCACCAACCCACTCACCCACCCCAAACATGCACACATTTATTGCACACACCAGTATTCATGTACACCACACCAACACATCACATGAGTACTCTATCTAACTCCACTCCCATCCTTTTTCGTGTGCCCGCCCCTGTGTTCCTAAAAAAGGGCTCCTTGCTGCCCTTGACCTGTTCCCTACTCCTGTCCTACCCTGTGTTGCCCCCAAACGTCATGTCCCCTGGCCCCTTTCCGGCCCTTCCCCCTCCCATTTCTCCACTGCCCCTGCTCCTCCACCCAGTAAGACATTCACCCCTCCCATAGCCAAAGTCTCCCCTCCCAAGCCCAAACAGAAACACTCCCCTCCCAACCCCAAGCCATCCACACCCCTGAGGTACCTGTCTGCCCCATTGATGCTCCGATGACATGGAGGCCCATTTGCTGTCAGGAGTCAAGTTGGGGTAGTAACATGTGGACTATGGGCCTGATTCTAACTTTGGAGGACGGTGTTAAACCGTCCCAAAAGTGGCGGATATACCACCTACCGTATTACGAGTCCATTATATCCTATGGAACTCGTAATACGGTAGGTGGTATATCCGCCACTTTTGGGACGGTTTAACACCGTCCTCCAAAGTTAGAATCAGGCCCTATGTGCTTTGTGCACTTCTGCACGTTGGACTTGCCATTTGGCACTTTTTGTATATAGTTCATATTCAGAAATAATGTTTCCGAATATATCTGCGCACATTGCTGTGTTTGGCAAGATGAGATACTTGTCCTAGGTTTCTTCTACATAGTGGTGGGACATCTGTGTGTAACAGTGTGTGATGTTTATGTATGGGTTCTGTCTGTGTTGTTGCTAATGCTGGGTAGATGGGTTGTGTCATGTGCATGTTGTGATGTGTCTGAATGCTGGTTTGTGGGATTGCAAGGGGTGGTGTGGGAGTCCGTGTGTATGGTGCTGCATCTAAGAATTCCTTTGTATGTTGGTTGTACGTGGCGTCTCCCCTGTGTCATTGTTTGGAGGTCTGTTCGGTGATATTGATTGCGTGTGTCATTGCTACATACAGCTTTTTGTTTGTGTGGGTGTGTGATATTTCTCAGTGTGCCTAAGACTGTGTTTAAGTTCCTGTGGTCTAGTTGTCATTGTGTGATTATGGGGTATTGAGTATGGGTGTGTATGACTGTGTTGGTGGTGTTTGTGTGCGTTGTGCTGTGTGTTTGGCTTGTGTGTGCTTGGCGTTGTTTGTGTATTAGGTACTTGGCTTATTTGTATTTTGTGTGTGCATGTGTGTGTAGATGTGTGTGGTGGTACGGTATGTTTGTTTGCATGTGTGTGTGTGTGGCCTTCACTGTCCATACCGGGTGTGTATGATGTGTGTGGGTATGTATCACTGCCCTTTACTCCAGTGTGTGCTAGTCATATTTACGGTTGTCTTCTTCATCGTTGTCTCTGGTCCTGAAGGTGTATGGCGAGATACAACCCTGGGAGGACTTGCAGTTTATTTTCCATGGCAGCAACGGACACGTCTGTGTACCTGGAAGTGAGTGTCTCCTTTTATACTTTCTGTTTCTGCCAGGCTTTTCATGGCAGTTGGCCAACCACATAAATCCTGGTGGTCTGGTGACCCGCAATATGGTGGGCGGTACATTGGTACTCTTCTCTAAAGAAATCTTCTTCCAGATATCCTTAATTTCAGTTTTTTCAGATTTTGTGATGTACGATGTGACATACCGAGCCACAGCAATGGAGTTGGCAGCAACAAATTGAATGTCCATGCTAGCATTTCACATTTTTAAAATCACAGGATTTTAGTTATTAATGTATTTAGGGCCTGATATAGGAAAAGTAGCACGGCACCTAGTACAGCGCCACTTTTTTTGCACCCCTTATCTCCCCCTAACACCACCATGTGTGCACCATATCTAAGTCATGGCCCACCACGGTGGTAGCTAGGGGAACTAGCGTCAGAATTTTTCTGATAGCTTAGAGCTTTGCAGGATTAGCATAAAAAAATGTTGACGCTAATCCTGCAAAGCCTATTGAGGCCCGTTGTAAACAATGGTGTGCCTCATTTTAACGCCTGCTGTGAATAGGTGTTAAAAGTGCCAAAAAACTATCACAAAGAAATCTCTTCGATTTCTTTGCACAATTTTTTCTACCCCCCGAATGGGGGAATGCCCCCTTTGCATACAATATGCCTGGTGCAGGCATAATGTTATGCAAAAGGTAACAAAGTGGCACAATGCATTAATTGCACCACTTTCTAAATTTAGTGCGGTGATTTTGACCTTGTTGGGAAACATTGCATAAGGAGGCACCAGGGGTTCTTAAATCTGCCCCTTGGAATCTTTGATCCTCTTTAAGTCAAACATGTTCTTTGGTGAGTTCCATGTCAGAGTATGTCTGACTGAAGTTAAGAAGCTGTTTACTCTTCCTATTGAAATGACAGGTCTTGGAAATCCAAATCAACGTCTTGTGTAAAACTTTTCTTTGGACCTGTATGTATGACGACAGTACTTCCCACAGTTATGTTTTTGGAAATGCACAACTTGTTCTATAAGTCCTTTTTCACCAGTGGGTTTTGGTATGCTAAATGTGACATACTGTTCTATAAAATACAACACTGTAATTTGGGTGCGTCTCCTGTCCATAGTAGAATGTGAATGTGAGGAGCACCTCTTCCCTGGTACTCTCTCCGTATAAAGGAATCAATTATTTTTCAAAGAGCAGGATTGCTTTTGTTGCAGATAAAAGCAAGCATAGGTTGAAACCTGTGGTTGAAATATCTACAACCATTAGCAGGATCTAATGAGCACAGTTCTCCTGCTGTCTTTGAATTGATATATTTTATGCTAGAGTGTGCTTCTCTCAAGAATTCAATCAGGTCATCCTGCGCATACTCTGTGCAACTCAATACCAAAAACAAGGTTGGTGGTCCCAGGTTTCTTAGCATGCGCTTCAATTCTCCATGACGATGGAACCAATATTTGTTGGTGCCGCTTTGGCATGCCATTAAAATAATCAAATTGTATTCTAGGTTTTAATCCTATTCTTGCGTTTGTTAACAAAATCATGTGGGAAATATTTTTGAATAATAACTCCTGTTTTTAGAATGTGATTCACTGCGTACAAAAGCCCAGACAAGTCACTCCCAAATAGAAGATGAAATATGTATGGGATATTCTGTCTGAAGCTTGGATCCTCTGAATATAATCGTGTTTCTAAGTATCCAGTTGCTGGTATAGGCCGGTCATCATACTGACCTCCTACTCCTGTGGGAAACAAGAGGGGGAAACAGTGAGCCTCTAAACTCTCTTCCACGTGCTCATATGAGCTCATTTAGCTTGCTTCATTTGGAAAAGATATATAGCATCACCAGTGACTTCTGGAGAGATGCTGTAATGGTCATAATTTGTTTTCTGATTGGAATGGATCTACTTTTTATTTTTGTCCACTTGATAGCGAACCGTCATCATCATCAAGATTTGAAACATCAGGCTCAACATTGACATTTTTGTAATAAACATTATTTTGTACCAGGTGTAATGATGCTTGTTTAACTTTATGAACAAGAACGAACTCTTCTCAAATTGTTTTATTGTTAGTCTGTACACCATTTACCAGGATAATAAGTGGATCTTCATTGTCTTTCTCTATTCCTATCGTTTAAAAAGATTTTTGAAGTCTAATGGCAAATACAGGCCTATACCATGCATTTAACCTGTTTTTGGTTCCAATTGTGTGAAATGAATGTGCAGATTGTGTAAGGATAACTTTGTATACATTTAAGTCTCATAATTGTTTAGGAATAGTCACAATTTCTAACCTGTGATGAAATGCTCTAGATGGTGTTTTCACACCCTCTAACTTATCAAAGCAGTACTTACATATAACTTGCAGAGTGGACAATTCAAATTGCTCCTCCGCAAATAAGTAAACAGCAAATTCTTGCCACTTTTTTCCGTTTTCTCCTTGAATTTTGGAAAATACGTCTACATTTCATGTTTGACTTTTATAGTGAGTGTGTCTACAGCAAATGCAAACATAGTTTGGCTTTTCAAAAGAAGTTGTATTAAACTTTATATTCACTTGTGCAAAATTCTCAGTAGAAATACCTCTGCTATCTTCTTCAATAACTGTAACTACCAATTCCTCATTCTCTCTAGAATCTTCTTCAGGACCACAGAACCAAAACTGCACATCCTCTCAAACTTTTTCTACCTCTTGTATGGTACCATACAAAAGCTCTCTATTCATCTTTCATAAGCATAACACTGGAGTCTTCACATATTAAAGACTCCTATCTAAACTTCGTATTTTTGAGTGGTGAACTGCCAACATTCTAAATTGATCAGAGGTGCTTTGACACATTTTCTAAGATAAACATGCAAATGAATGTTCTTGTAAATTATTATGCTTTCTTATTTTACATGGATCTAATAATTGCAAGATCGAAACTTTGATCTTCAGACTTCTTAATGGAAAGTCACGTACAAAAGTGTATAATAAATCAATAGATTGCTGAGGAATGCTACAAATACTATTACAATTCCATTTGTAAGGACCCTGTCTATGTTTTCCCTGAAACTCTTCAGCTATCACCTCTTCCATGTTTCTAGGAACAATCTCCTCTTTTTCTATAGGACTCCCATCCTTAATCTCATAACATCGACCAGTTAAATCAACTGCAAGTACTAATGTGTCCTCTAGGAAATAGTCTTCTTTATTAAAGAAAGGCTCTCTACTTGATGTATGTTTTCATTCACCACTAAATATTTTACAAAAATTTGTTTTATTAATGGTGCTTTTTCTTTGGCTGCATCTGTTCATGCCCAACACCACTGTATTCAATCTTCTCATTGTATTAATATTCAAAATTAAAAGCTTACTGTTCAAGGCAAATACCTTATCAACTATAGCCTCCACCAATTTTTATGTTTCACTAGCTTCTCTTCCCCTTCCGTAATTATTCACATTTGTAATGAGATTCTGAATTACCCTGGCACGAAACATTCTCACTCTAAAATCTTTGAACTGTTAACTTCTCTTTGAGCTTTTGGCTTCCTTTTTTGACTTCTTGGTTCTGGTCTAACAACTTTTTTACTTTCTGTGACTGATTTAAAAGTGTCCATTTTGTATTCTTCGTTTTGCAAACATTTCAGTTTCCCACAAACCATTTTTAAAAATGTTTTGGTTTTGTTACCAACAGCTCCTTTCTCTTTAGTGAGATTGTCAACATGTTGTATTTTTCTGACTTGCAAGTAGGTCAAATAATTACTTCAATATCTATTTTTCTTGTGTTTCTTTTTTTTTTGCCATTTTTGGTTTTTCTTGTAATGCAGAATCTCCAAAAATAAAAAAATACTGTAATGTATACCTTCTCATCATATGCTGCTCAATATTATATTATTCTAATCATATCAATGTAATAAAAAATTGCACTACTATATTCTCACACTCTACATATCTTAGTTTTGTGTTTAAATAACAGTGTGCCTCTCTCTGTTATCATATGTAACAGTCTGACTCATTGTTTCAGTTTATGAACGAATGTGGTATGGTGTGTATCAATGTATGCTTGGGTTTGTTTTCACCTACATTAGTGTTTCTCCAGGTATATTAGTATATACATTGCTGTACCCCTAGGTGTGTTAGCATATGTATCAGCATATGCCTGGGAGTTTAATTACATATATATATATATGTATGCATTATTGTGTTTGTGTGGATTAGAATCTAAGTAGGTGTTTCAGTGTATTTATAAGTATGGTATTATATTTGCTAGTGTGTACATAGTCCTAGACATAGGGCCTCCTTTTGAGTTCAGTGGACGGGAAGACACGTCTGCTGAACTTCTGACGGGGAGGTTCCCACCATGCTGGCTACCTCCCTGCCGGGCCCATTATGACTTTCCTGCTGGACTTATGGGTGGTAGCCAAGGTATCCGTGCATCAGCCCAGGGGGAAAGTGGCAGCAGCATTTCCGCCGGCTCGTAATCGAGCCGACAGCAATGCTACCAATGCAGGGGCCACCAAGACCCTCGCAATGCTCACTGTCTGCAGGTAGACCCATGTACTGCGCATGCCAAGTGCATGGGCAGTGCAAGGCCCACCCTGTGGCTCCATGTACCTGTTTACCAGCAGCCTTTTCAAGGCAGTGATACCACCATGAAAAGGCTGGCGGAGAACTAGGTTGTAATCAGCAGGGTGGGACTGCATGCATTGCCACCGTAGCTGTTTCTGACCTCTGCCACGTCAGCCCTTCAGGATCACTGATCCCAGGGTTGACGGTGGTACCCTGGATGTCTGACTGCCAGGTTAGAAGCAGCTCTCCTGACCACCACCATGATACTGGCGGTCTCAAGACCACCAGCCTCGTAATCAGGCCCCTAGTGTTTTACTGAATCCATTAGACTCCTATTATGTTGAAGACACATAAGTATCATGCATTCCCAGCTTCAGAAATCTACGAATTCATCAGATTCCTACACTAACGTTTTTCAATCTATTTTGTATTTATCCTTCATTGGCCCCATTTTTTCTTCTTTCTATCTCAGTCTCCTTCTAAAGCACACAAAGAATTAAAATAACTCATCCCATGTTTGCTTTTGTCTAAGATGGTATTATTTCCTGAACAAAAAAAATCATCCTTACAACACAGGCAGCCATGCACCATCGTAAAAGCCTTAGCACTAGCCACACATTTCGGCATCGTCACAAAGATAAAATACAGAAAGTCACTCTATCTTTTACATACAGTACATTTCTGACATGTTGAAGTGGGGCAGGGCAACACTACAAAGCACTTACTATACTGCTTTACAGCATTGGCCCTGTAAATGAGGCCCTATATGTCTTTCATTATAAGTACATACCATCCTTCCTATAACTAATGTACATACTAGTTCACATGTAACCTCTATGTAGGGAAAAGGGAACTATAAGTCTTTGTAAATGTTTTCAACTACCAACTAAACTTGCAAGTTTAAGTGTGCACAAAAATCTCTAATACTATATTCTAGCATGGTTGTAAATCTTGTTTGTACTTTTATTAATTCTATAAAATGACACACACATTACTACATTTATAAGTAACATTATCAAAACCTCTCTGCCTAAACCTGACTTAAAATAGTTTTATATATATCATGGCCAATTTTATTATTTCTATTCTCAAATACAGCTTGGTTTAAAACTAATGCTGTGATTCACATACCTGTTAATAGCTTTCATTAATAGATAAAATACTGTCACAATACACCTTTTATTCTTGTTTGTATAACAATAACATCTCTGAATAAGAATGGTAGCATACTTTTAGACCAAGCAGCTGGTAATGGCAAACTGTTCACCTTAGCTCTCACTGATACTGTCCTAACTATATAATCACAAACTATGTTTCATCTTTTCTGTATGTTATGCCACATCTGAATGGTCAGTGGCTGTTCACTCTTTCTTGTCTTTTTTGGTAAGAAGCCCAATCTGCTCCTGTGTGCTCCTGGAGTCGCGACTCCATCGGGCTACCCTGCGCTGCCCGGTGTAACTTCACAATGGAGTCGCGACTGTAGTCGAGTGTTTGAGAATATAATTCCCATTATTTTTTGCACAATTTCTTCAATATTTTACATCCTTTGATATCACTGAATTGGAAAAATGAATCATTATATTTATTTGTACAAGAATATATCTATTTTGTTTTTAAATGGTGTCCTTTCACAGTTCACCTCCCCCCACACTCTTTCACCTCATCTGCCATAACAACCTTCTTTAGAGCACTGTACTGTAGCAGTAGTTCAGAAGTTCATTGCATTTCTATTACTAACATACTAGCTTCAATGTGTGCTATTGTGGTTAACTATTGCAGGATGCTAGCATATCCAGAATGGCTTTAGTTCCTTATGGAAAATTAGAACTGACTTACAATTTTACACCACCACCCATTTTTTGTCTCCCAATCTGAATACAATATCCAATCAAAATTTAAAAAAATTAAATCCACAACCCCCTCCATTTTAACCACCTCACAGTTGGAAAACTCCATCATTCTGCTGCAATCTTCTCCTCTGTGCTAATGCCCCTTCTCTTTAAAATGTTCAAAGTGTGGATTGTAGGTCACAGCTTTGTTTTTTGGGATAATAAGTATGCTAGAAAGAGTGGCATTAACAGGGACCTGGGTTTGCCTAATGTGGATATTGCTTGGGTTGCCACAGAGGGTTAAAGTGGCAACAATTGGTTCCATTTGTTGAAAGCATTAGAGACTGCCAACTGCCTCACCTCATGATTGTGCGCTGTGGTGGTACTGTCCTGGACATACTGACTGAGGTAGGACTGGAAATCCTAATGAAGAATACCTTTGTTCAATTAATGCACCATTTTCCTTGCACTGCCTTTGTGTTCTCTAACATATGCCAGAGGCAGAAAGGGAATTGTTCATCTGAAGTCTGTCTGATACACAAAGCAAGGAACCATGTTAATAAAACAGTTTCAGTATTCCTCAGAGACTACAACATGGGCTTGATATACAATAATAACCTGCACTTTCAGATGGATGGGATATATAGAAAAGATGCTGCTCATTTCACAGATGAGGGCAACAGAGTGTTTCTGAGCAACTTAAAACTCTGCATCCGTGTGTAGATCTACTAATACTATACACACACATTAAACACAAAGGGGGTCATTCTGACCCCGGCCGGCGGTGGAAGCCGCCGGCCTGGCTGGGACCGCCAGAATACCGCTGCGCGGTCAAAAGACCGCCGCGGGTATTCTGGGTTTCCCGCTGGGCTGGCGGGCGACCGCCAGAAGGCCGCCCACCAGCCCAGCGGGAAACACCCTTCCATGAGGATGCCGGCTCCGAATGGAGCCGGCGGAGTGGAAGGGGTGCGACGGGTGCAGTTGCACCCGTCGCGATTTTCAGTGTCTGCATGGCAGACACTGAAAATCTTGGTAGGGCCCTGTTACGGGGGCCCCTGCAGTGCCCATGCCATTGACATGGGCACTGCAGGGGCCCCCAGGGGCCCCATGACACCCCATACCGCCATCCTGTTCCTGGCGGCCAAAACCACCAGGAACAGGATGGCGGTATGGGGGTCGGAATCCCCATGGCGGCGCAGCAAGCTACGCCGCCATGGAGGATTCCCCAGGGCAGCGGAAAACCGGCGGTACACCGCCGGTTTTCTGTTTCTGACCGCGGCTGTACCGCCGCAGTCAGAATGCCCAAGGGAGCACCGCCAGCCTGTTGGCGGTGCTCCCGCGGTCTTTGGCCCTGGCGGATTTTACCGCCAGGGTCAGAATGACCCCCGAAGTCTCTCCTTAGAGACACCCTATATACCATACACTATTTAAATTTAAAAGCAAATCTGATCTTTTTAACAAAAAGGAGTCACATCACTGTTGCAGATTAGCAAATCAAAAGTGCAAATTCAATATACAATACACAACAAATTGTTCATTTGTTTTTATTTATTTTATTTTCACTCTCCATGTAGCAGTGAAGACATTGGTAGAAGTATAATTGGGTATATTAATGGATGCTCGAGTGACAAAGTGCAAGAGTGTGTGACTGGGTCTTGAGTGGGTACCTGCGTTTCTCAGTGGGTCTATGAATGGGTGTGTGAGTGTCTCAGTGGGCCTGTGAGTGGGTGTGTGAGTGTCTGAACATGTCTGTGAGTGGGTGAATGAGTGTCACTGGGTCTGTGAATATGTGCATGAGACTCTCAGTGGGTCTGTGAGTATGTACATGAGTGTGTGACTGGGTCTTTGATTGTGCGTGTGAGTGCCTGAGTGAGTTTGTAAGTGGGTCTGTGAGTGTCTCAGTGGGTCTGTGAGTGGGTGTATAAATGTCAGTAGGTCTGTGAGTGGGTGCGTGAGTGTTGGACTGGGTATCTAAGTGTCTGAGTATGTCTGTGAGTGGGTGTGTGAGTGGGTGTATAAGTGTCAGTGGGTCTGTGAGAGGGTGCATGAGTGTGTGACTGGGTCTGTGAGTGGGTATCGAAGTATCTGAGTGCATTTGTTAGTGGGTGTGTGAGTGTCCAAGTGGGTCTGTGAGTGGGAGTGTGAGAGTCTGAGTGGGTTTGTTAGTGGGTGTATCAGTGTCAGTGGGTCTGTGAGTGGGTGTGTGAGTGTGTGACTGGGTCTGTGAGTGGGGTTGTGAGTGTCTCAGTGCATCTGTGAGTGGGTGTATGAGTATCACCAAGTCTGTGAGTGGGTGTACGAGTGCCTCAGTGGGTCTCTGATTGGGTGTTTAAGTGTCAGTGGGACTGTAGGTGGGTACATGAGTGTGTGACCGGGTCTGTGAGTGTGTGTGTGTGAGTGTCTGAGTTTGTCTGTGAGTGGGCATATGAGTGTCACTCGGTCTGTGACTGGGTGCTTGTGGGTTTGTGTGGGTCTGTGAGTGAGTGAATAAGAGTCTGAATGGGTCTGTGAGTGGGTGTAAAAGTGTCAGTGGGTCTGTCAGTGGGTGCATGAGTGTGTGACTGGGTCTGTGAGTGGGTATCTGAGTGGGTCTTTGAGTGGGTGTGTGAATATTTGAGTGGGTTTATGAGTGGCTGTTTTAGTGTCTGGGTGCATCTGTGAGTATGTGTGTGAATGTCTGTGTGGGTCTGTGAGTGGGTGTATGAGTATCACTGGGATTGTGAGTGGGTGCTTAACTGTCAGAGTGGGTCTGTGGGTGGATTCATGATGGCCGCAGTCTGTGAGTGTGTGAGTGAGTGTCTGAGTGGGTCTGACAGTGTGTGTAACAGTGAAGATGAGAATATATATATATATATATATATATATATATATATATATATATATATATATATATAGAGTTTTTTTTTTTTTTCTTTATCAGCAGGATTCTTTGGATATATCAGACACCAAGGGCCTGATCTAAAGTTTGGTAGATTAAGTAAAGTCAGTCAAAGTGGCAGAGGACTTTACCTCCACCACCTAGCCTTAATTCCAATTTAGACTTCTGTACCGGCCCTTTGGTGAACTCATTGGGTTTACATGAACCTCCATTATGGTGGTTCAAACAAAGCAATTTAAGAGTTTGGTGTGCGTCCATCATTAGTAACAGACTCTTATACAAAACTTTAGAAAGTTTTTTGTTTTTCTAAAAACAAATTCCCAAAGCAGGAGTCTATATATAGAGAAGAAAAAATAAAAGACCCCTTTCATGCAGGTTTTTTACCTTTGCTGTTCCCTGTCTTAGGGATATTCCTGGGAATGACAGACAAAAAAAAGCCATCCAACTGCCCCCTATAAATAGGGCGGTGGCTTACATCAGATGGTCTGCACTCTCTCAGGCTGTTCGAGAAAGGTTAACACTTCGATATTGGCCTCCACCCCCCATGCCACCAATGTCCCCAGATATCCAAAAGCCTCAGTCTGCCATTGGAACCCCAATTGAGGCAACTCCTATTTGGTCCCAGCACCTAGTGCTCCCAACAGAAACAGCAATGTCTTGTGCCTGTTAATGTTTAGTCCTGCCACTGCCCCAAATTCTTCCAGGCTGTCTAACAGCAAAGGCTCTGACTCCCTAGGCTTCCTCAAATAAAACAAAACATCATCAGTGTAAAATAATATTAAATGCATACTATCTTCAGCCTGCATGCCCTGGTTCCTCTTATCTCTCCAGATCATTGCCACCAGTGGCTCCATAGCCAATGCAAACAATAACGGGAAGAGGAAACAACCCTGCAGAATACCCCTCTCCAATCCCCACTCTCCCAACATCAGCCTACCGCTAAACAGTCTGGCCCTGGGTGCTGTGTACAATAATTTGACCCACCTGCAGAAACCTGGGCCAAATCCCAACCGGTGAAGTACCTGCAGCATATACGTCCAATCAAGCGTGTCAAATGCTTTAGCGATATCCACAGACTTCAAGACCAATCCCCTTCGAGCTATCGTCTACCATATGTAGTACATGGAACAATCAACGTAGATTAATAGCCATACTACAACCAGGGATAACCCCACACTGGTCCTGTGATCATTAAGGTTCCTATCCCCCCCATGCAGTTACTAAGACCTTGCAAAGACATTTAGGACCTCATTACAACCCTGGCGGTTGATGATAAACTGGCGGTAATACTGCCAACAGGCCAGCGGTAATTACCGCCAAATTATGACCATTGCGGAAAGATCTCTGATAGACAGCCAATTTACCACTCCGACCGCCAGGGCGGAAACAATAGCCACCACAGCAGTAGCTGTCAATGTTCCCCCCACCATATTATGACATGCCAAACCGCCACCTTTTCCGGGGTGGTACCAACATCAAATGCCTGGGGAAACAGACCTCAGAAGGGAAAGGATTCACCATTGGAGACACAGGGAATAACCATGCTGCCATGGAGCCCGAGTTGCATGTCTTCCCCATGATTTTCTACGTGCTGCTCCACCACAAACACCAACCCCAACTAAGACAATGACGGTGAGTACAGCTGCCTAGCACACAAAAGAGGGAGGCAGAAAAACAACATTGACACACACATGCACCACACCCCCAACACCATACACACAATCAGTTGCATTACTAAAACATTTTTACCTCGGATAAATAATGCAGGGACAAAATGATTTTGAAAAAGGGAATGTAATGAGAGCAACACATCAAGATAAAGAAGTGAGGCAAGATAATAGATACATACATATGTACACAAAAAAGGAACACAGCCCAGTCAACAATGTACGTAGTCCACATGGCCACAGGCCAAAGTCCAAGGCCACACATGGCACCTGCATCAACATGGAGAGAACACTGCAGGGGCATCACTTGGGAAATAGGCAGGCAGCTCTGGGGGACGGGGGCACCTCAGCCAGGAGATGGAACAAGACCACTGGTTCTGGAGGGAGCAACATGCCCTGTGCTTGGTCTTGGGGAGTGCAAGGCCACAGTCTCTCAAGTGGGTGACTTGCCCACTAGTTCTGGAGGGGGCAACATGCCCTGTGCTTGGTCCTGAGGAGTGCAATGCCACAGTCTCTCGAGTGGGTGACTTGCCCACTGGTTCTGGAGGGAGCATTGTGCCCTGTGCTCTTGATCCTGGGGAGTCTGGGTTAGGTGGGTGTCTTACCCACTGGTTCTGGAGGGGGCATCATGCCCAGTGCTCTTGATCCATGGGAGTCTGGGTTAGGTGGGTGTCTTACCCACTGGTTCTGGAGGGGGCATCATGCCCAATGCTCTTGATCCTTGGGAGTGCAAGGTCACAGTCTCTCAGGGGGGTGTGATACCCACTGGCTTTGCAGGGGGCAGGCCGCACAGCAGCCCATGGAGGCAGGATTACATACCGTCCGCCAGTGGTGACAGCTGCTCAGTGGTGGTGCTGCTCCTGGTGGGGGGAGGCTCCTGCTCATCCCCTGCAACCTTGGACGGCTGCTCACTGGAGGTGGTGGTGCTGCTGCTGGTGGGGGGAGGCTCCTGCCCATCCCCTGCAACCTCAGACAGCTGCTCACTGGAGGTGGTGCTGCTGCTGCTGGTGGGGGGAGGCTCCTGCCAGAGAGGTGTGAGTTCTGCTTGGTGTGGTGGTGATGCTGGTAGTGGATGATGATGCAGTGGATGCAGGTGTGAGTGTAGATGAAACTGGGAGGGAGGTGGAGGAGGAGGAGGGGGAGACAGTGGAAATAGTGGATGTTGGTATGTCTGCATCTCGATGGTGTTTGTGTGAGAGCCTGTGGGATGAAGTGTGGTGCTTGTGTTTGCCTGTACCACTCTTGTGTGTTGTCTTGTGTGCATGCTCATCTGCCTGTATGCTTGGGATGGGATGGGGTTGAGGAGAATCAGATTGGAAAGAGGAAGTTGGGGGGGAGGGTGGAAACAGAGACATTGGCTGCCATCAGAGAGGAGGCCAGAGCCTGGATCAATCTCTGTTGGGCCGCAAAGCCAGTGTGAATGCTCTCCAGGAATGCATTAGTTTGTTGCATCTGGGCTGACAGCCCCTAAGTGGCATTCTCAATGGTTGACTGCCCTACAGAGATTGATATCAGGAGGTTAATAGCCTCCTCACTCAGGGCAGCAGGGCTAACCGGGGCAGGGCCTGAGGTGCCTGGGGCAAAGGAGATTCCCATTTGCCTGGGTGAGCGGGCACGGGCAACTTGATGAGGGGCTGCTGGGAGGGTGGTGTTGGTACAGGGGATGGCTGATGTATCTGTAGCTGGGGTGGTCACAGAAGTGTCCACCACCACCAGGGAGCTTCCATCGGAGGAGGTATCTGTGTCCCCTCCAATCTCCGCCGTGGTGCTCCTCTTGCCCTCCGTCCCACTGGTGCCCTCAGCATCAGTGGACTCTGCCTCCTGGGTCCTGTGGAATGCAGCTCCCTCCATCGCCCGTGCCTCTGCTTCTCCACCAGATGATGCTAATGCACATAAGGACAGGATGACAAAAAAAGAAAGGGGGGAGGGAGACAAAGGATACACTGGGTCAATCGCTGCACCAACACCACTGTTGGTGTGCACAGCACCCTCACACACAGGGAAAAGCCCAACGCAATATGCCATAGCACTGGCAGAGAAATAGTTAGCAGCCAAGCCATGGGGAGGGGCACACACCACCAAATGCAGAACACCTGGGACCAACCCAGCCCTGACCAGTAGTGGATGCCTAAGAGTTAGGTAGCAGGATTATCCCTTCAGAACCCTAGCCACCAGGGGACCTACTCTGTAATGCCAGGCCTGTCCTAGGGACACCCACTGACACACATCCCCCACCCGGATACCACCCTACCACGTGTAAGTTGCAATGATGGGCACTGTACTCACCCCCTTGTGGCTGCTGTGATGCCCTCAAGCACCCATCCAGTTCTGGATAGGCCGTGGCCAGTATGCAGGCCAACAGGGGGATCAGGGTTCAACGTGCACCCCTTCCTCGCTGGGAGGCCATCCCCAGCTGGGCCTCTGCCATCTTCCATGCCCAGCATCTCAGGTCCTCCTACCGTTTCCGACAGTGAGTGCTCCATCTGCCGTAGACCTCCAAGGTCTGCACTTCCTTGGTGATGGCACACCATATGCCCTTCTTTTGATGGGCGCTGACCTGCAGAGGAAATACACACTGGAAAATAGTATTATTCAAACAGTCCTGCCTTTAACACTTATGGTCCACCATACCCCTTCACTTTATCATTTCCACACACATGGCCCAGCACACAACCAACCCGTGTACAGACCCCTGGTGGACTTGGCAACAATGGATGATAGGTACATCATTCTCACTTATAGACTTGACAGGGCCACAATCACAGAGCTGTGTGCCCAATTGGAGCCTGACCTGATATCTGCTATCCTTCACCCCACTGGGATCCCCCCTCTTGTGCAAGTTCTATCAGTGCTCCATTTCCTGGCAACTGGTTCTTTCCAAGTGATGGTGGGCTTGGCAGCAGAAATGTCACAGTCAATGTTTTCAATAGTGCTTACCAGAGTGTTGTCTGCCCTGGTTAAACACATGTGCAGCTACATTGTATTTCCCCAGGTTGAAGATTTGGCCACAGTGAAGGCCGAGTTCTATGCAATGGTACATATCCCCAACATAACTGGGGTGATTGATGGAACACATATTGCATTTGTTCCCCCCATCAAAATGAACAGGTGTTCAGAAATCGAAAGTTTCCACTCTATGACTGTACAGATGGTGTGCTTGGCGGACCAGTACATCTCCCACGTCAATGCAAAGTATCCTTGGTCGGTGCATGATGCCTTTGTCCTGAGGAATAGCAGCATCCCAAATGTGATGTCTCAACCACAGAGGCACAGGGTGTGGCTAACAGATGAGCACTGGTCCCCACCACGTATATGTTGGTGTATGGGTATGGTGTGGGACATATGGGATAGTCTGTGGCTAAATGTTGTCCCTCAATATTACAGGTGACTCTGGTTACCCCAACCTATCATGGCTGCTGACCCTTGTGAGGAATGCCAGGACAAGGGCAGAAGAACGTTATATTGAGGCCCATGGGCGAACCAGAAGGATAATAGAAAGGACCTTTGGCCTCCTCAAGGCCAGGTTCAGGTGCCTCCATCTAACAGGTGGCTCCAAGTGCTACTCACCGAAGAAGGTCTGCCAGATAATAGTGGCATGCTGCATGTTGCACAACCTTACCCTGAGACGCCATGTGCCTTTTCTGCAGGAGAAGGAGGCTGGAGATGCCCGTGTTGCAGCAGTGGACACTGTGGACAGTAAGGATGAGGAGGCAGATGATGAGAATGAGGACAACAGAACAGAAGTCAACAGACAATACTTCTAATGACACTCAGATAAAACAGTGTTACTTCACAGTTCAATTACATTTTTTTGAATTTCTGTGGCACTGGCATGCTGTTATTTCCCACTTCTATGCCCACTTACTGTACCCTTTGGCAATTCATTTTACAGATGTTGGTGACCTCACATATGCTCCTGGTGTGATCACTGCAGCCAGCTACAGGTCATAAACCTATGTTCATTTTCTGTACAGTTGAATTGCAATGTTTGTACCTGTTTCAATGAATACATACTTAAACATTTTGACATACTTTTTTTTTCCAAGGGTGTTTATTGAAGTGCAAAAATATTGAGGGGCTAGTGCAATGGGATGGGGTGATGATGGAGGAAAGCCCAGTGTGTTGTTCCAGTCTGTTTGTAGCACAGGTGCTTTGTCCAAGGGGACATGGGAAGGGAGGCAATGACAGTTCAAGGTGGACAGGGTGACACAGTGGGACACAAGGGTGACAATCAGGAGAGTCTCATTTCCTGGCAGGGGTCTTGGCAAGTGTATCTGGCTTCTGTCTGGATCGCATGGAACGCTTGCGGGGTGGTTCACCTTCTCCAGGGGAGGGGTGCTGGTGGCCCATTGGTCCTGTGGCAGGGCCTCCTTGGTACTTGCGGCAGCAGAGGTGGAGGGCTGTTCAGATATTTGGCTAGTTGCAGGGGCCCACTGTTGTGAGACTGCCTCCCACATAATATTGGCCATGTCTTCCAGCGCCCCTGCTATGGAGGTCAGGGTGTTGTTGATGGCCTGTAAGTCCTCCCTGATCCCATGGTACTGTCCCTCCTGCAGCTGCCTGTTCGCCTGCACATTGGTCAGGATCTGGCCCATCGTGTCCTGGGAATGTTGATATGCTCCCAGGATCTCTGCAAGTGCCTCCTGGAGAGTCGGTTCCTTGGGCCTGTCCTCCCCCTGGCACACAGCAGTCCTTCCAGTGTCCCTGGTGACCTGTGCCCACTGCCACTGACCCCAGGTCTCTGATTGTCTTGGGGCGAGGTTTGCCCTGGGGTCCCTGCAGAGGTGGGCACACTGCTGATTGGTGTGTCCTGGGCACAGAGGTATGGTTACGCAGTGTGGGTGCTATGGTGGTGTTTCCTGTTGGGGGAGGCTCTGTGGTGGTGTGTGACTGGGCCTGGGTAACCGGCTGTCCAGAGGTCCCTGATGGGCCAGACTGGTCATCTAGATCCTGAAGACCAGAGTTGCTGTCATCACTGTGGGCCTCTTCTGTTGGGGGACTAGATATTGCTGGTACCGCTTCTCAGCTGACATTGACTGGGGTACCTATTGGGATGTAAATGATGTTTTATTGTTTCTGTGTCTGACATATTTTGCATCCATCGCTTGCCCTCTTTGGTTGTATTTGCCCTGGCAGTTATCACTTGTGTAAATTGGTATATGGTGGGATAGATGATTCTCTCTAGTGTGCATGCTTTAGTTATAGGTGTCCATGCAGGGCTGTGAGTGGTGTCCATGCAATGGTATGGCATGTAGGGCTTGGCATTGGGACAAGTGAGATGTGATGGTGGAGTTTGTGGGATGTAGTGGAGTGATGGGAGTGAGGGTGAAGGTATGTGATGGCATGCAGGTAGAGGGGTACTAGTAGTAGAAAGTTGACTTACCAGAGTCCAGTCCTTCTCCTACTTTGGCCAGGCTCTCAGGGTGCATGATTGCCAAGACTTGCTCCTCCCATGCTGTTAGTTGTGGGGAGGAGATGGGGGTCCACCACCAGTCCTCTGTACAACGAGTTGGTGTCTTGCTGCAAACAAATGTACCTTCCCCAGTAGGTCGTTCCACCTCTTCCTGATGTCATCCCTAGTTCTTGGGTGCTGTCCCACGGCATTGACCCTGTCCACGATTCTCCGCCATAGCTCTATTTTCCTAGCTATCGATATCTGCTGCACCTGTGCTCCAAATAGCTGTGGCTCTACCCTGATGATTTCCTCCACTATGACCCTTAGCTCCTCCTCTGTGCATCAGGGTGTCTTTGTGGTGCCATGGATGTTGTGTGAGGTGTGTAGGTGAGGGTATGTAGGGTGATGTGTTGGGGTGTGTGAAGTGGGGTGCATGGGTGGTGTATTGGTGAGTATAGTGTGTGGCTCTGCTTTTGCCTGTGGTCTTGTTGTCTGTCTTGTGCCAATGGTTTGTATTCGTAAAGGGTTGTGGGTAATGTGGGTGTGTGGTTTATACTGGTGTGGGTGTGTGTGTGTGGGTGTGGTGTGTGTATGGGTGTCAGGTGTGTGTTGTTTGATTTGTCCAATGTGGTGTTGTTTTGTTTGTGTGTGTGTATTTTGAGCGTGGTGGTATAGACTGACAATGGTTTACCACAGTTGAATGTCTGCTGTGGTGATTCGTGGGTCATAATGTGATGGGCCTAGTTCTGTTGGTGTAACCGTGTGGGTTTGGTACCGCCACTTTATCACTGACCTTTGGTGTGGCGGAATTGTGTCTTTGGCTGAATAGTGTCATTTCACTATGGTGAATGTGTGTCATAAAATGGCGAACGGATATCCGCTGCAGCGGTAAGTTGGCGGCAGTCAGCATGGTGGTAAGTGGGATTTACTGCCAATGTCATAATGAGGGTCTTTGTGTCCACATTCAACATTAATAATGATCTATAAGCTGCAGGATCTAACTCATCTCCACATAGCTTCGGGACCATGCAAACCACATCCTCCTGCATTGTAGGAGGCAGAACTCCACGGTGCCTGGCTTCCCTATAAAACTCCAGCAGTGGTTCTGTTGTCTGCACTACATGTCCCTGATGAAATTCAACTTGGAACCCACCACCTCCAAGCATCTTCCTCTGCGCTTCCCTCAGTTCCTCCAGTGTGAGCTCTGCATCCAATTTCTCCTGCATTACCACTGGAAGCACTGGCAAGTCCATACTCTTTAAATACTTAGTCACACCAGCAGGTCCCACAGCCCTCTGTGACCCCTTCAGGCCTTCCAGATGTTTCTTAAGCACTCCATTAATCGATTGCTCTTCTTCACCAGTGCATCATGTGGTTATCACTTGAACACAATAGGGAGTCTCTTTGACTCCTTGTTCAACTGCCATGCTAGCCATCAACAAGGTATATCCTCCTCACTATGTAATCACTCTCTCTATTCTTTCCTGGTGATTCTGTCCAACCTATCCCAGGTTTCCCCAATCACACATTGAAGTGTTGTGACCTTTTCCCCCATTGTTTTGTCCAGAGTCTCTTGCCCCTTTAGGCCCATCACTCTCCCCTCAAGTGTCTTCAGGGGGCAGACCCAAGTCATAGGACCCCACACCGTTCTCTCATTCATCAACTCCAACATTAAGGGTGAGCTGTCAGATTAATAACGTCCTAGATACTTCACCACTTGCACCGAAGAGGCTATGTCCTAAGTACCCAGCTCTCTACCCAGCTTACTGTATGTACTGTGTGCCAGTTACAGACAAGAGTACTTCTTAGCTACCAAATGTATCTCCTTCCATATGTCAACACATCACGCATTCCACGTTAGGGCCATCAGTGATTCCACCATAGCTGGTTTTGTTGCATACCACAATGGTTTCCAGGCCAGCTCTCCATCTCTCACACAATTAAAATTTCCTTTCCATGACATTCTTGTGACCATATCATCCATCAAAAGGTCCTGAATTTTCAGGTAGAATTCTCTATCATCATTGTTAGATGCATGCACATTCAAAATGCACAGGGCCATACCATTTAGCCTTCCCTGCACCAACATGTATCTGTCACATTGGTCTGCTTCTGAGTATTGCAATTTGAACAGAATACCAGGCACCACCCATACCGATACCCCTCAGGCATATGATGGCATATTTACCTTCTGACCCCACATCATGCACACATGCCCCTTGTCATCAGCCAACTGTTCTCTTTGTCTAGAGCCTAGAACAGCCCCCAGGCAAGCTTCCCAGTCCATGCCTTCCAGTCCCTCATAGCAAACTCCATTATCTCCCTCCAAACAGAAGTTCATCCATTGTCCTCCCAGCCCACATACCACTCCTCTGGTGCCTCCTCATCAGCTGTATTCATCATACATTCTCTACTACACTCCATCTCTCACACCAGCATACTGTCCTGCTGCACTACCACTCTTGGCATAAGCTGTGACATTTGCACACCCGCTTTGGAGGGGTTTCCTGTGCTTCCATGTTTTGGGCATCTCTGTTCACTCACATGCACTGACCTGTGCATACCTTTCTCATGGGTAAGTAACTTATGCCACAATCACACCTCCTCTGGAGTCTCAAAGAAGTGTGTCCTGCCATCCTCAATCACTTTGAGCCGCGCCAAGTGCAACATCATATAAGATAAAAACAGCACTTTCAGTTTTTGTTTAGCTTCTAGAAAGGGTCTTGCTTGTGTTTTCACCTTACGGATGTGGTCCGGGAAGATGGCGATATTGTGATTTTCAAATTAAATGAGACCCTCTGCTCATGCAGCCTTCAATATTAGGTTTCAATCCCTGTAGTTGAATATTCTTGCGAATAAAGCTCTTGGGGGCGCCCCCTGTGGGCTCTTTCAACAGCAAATATGGGTGACACATCTTTCAGCTTCCTTCTACATACTCCACCCAGTTTTCCAGCAGTGTTGTGGTTGCCATCAGTCATGTCACTTGATCCCAGAGTGTTTTTACTTCTACCTGCAGGTCTGTGAGAGTGTGTTCTGCAGACATGACCACTTTATGGAGGTCCATGCAGAGAAACCCCGCATCGATCAACACTGTGTCAATAGACCCCTCCAATGCCACTCATAATCCCTGGATAACTTCCAACAGGGCCATGCAGGATGGCTCCTCCTCCTAGTCCAGCTCAGCCATACTCATCAGGTCAGCAGTCCTCATTTAGGGCAGTGTACTGCATGATCATGTTTCCTTGATATCCCTTGTCTGGCTTGTCTTTCCTATAGCTGGGGTCCCCGGTCTGTCAGATGGTCTCCCCCCACCTTGCAAGGTGCCCCACAGGGGTCTGCACTGTCCACGCTGCTTCACTCTCAAGGTCACGACCCTGTTAGTGCAACATTATTGGCAATGCCCTGCAGGACTTGTGCATGTTTTCTATGCTCCTGTAAGACCAATTGTTGCTCTGTTTCCCCACCAAGATTCTAGTAGGCAGTGTCCCCCAGTCAACTCAGCATTGGGTCTGTCTCTGCCCAACATGCTCCACAAATCACTCCGGTACCCCTTTTCAGGGGTTCCTTGGTGATAAATTGAGCTTCCTAGAGCGGCAGGTCCTTTCCTCACCACAAATCAACATGCATCACTAGGTTTCTCAGTTTCTAAGCCACAATGGCATGCCCACTGTCTGCAGGTGACCATCATCATCACCTCGAGCAACACAGCAGTCAGGCGCGGCCTACGGCAGCAGGCCCTGACAGTCCTCACTCCTGGCCACCGGCAATGTGGACTCCGCCCTCTCGGTACTGCAGGCTGCAGCAGAGGCATGTCACAGCCTGACTCAGATCATCAAGCACAGGCTGTTGAACTTAGCGCCCTTTCCAACACTAGGGGCAATTCCCTGCAGCTCACATCCGTCCAATCTATCTGGGCATCGTTCCCTTCCAGGCAGGTCACTCTCCAGCTGCCTCTACCTGTTGCAGGTCTCTCTCTGCCTCCTAGCACATTGAACTGCTTCATGACTGTTGTTTGGTGGCTACTTCATTCCATTCTTGACCTTTGTAAGCAGGATGGTGAAGGAGAATTACAACGGACAGCGTAGCACTTTAAGAGTGCATCCAATCAGGCATCTTACTTGGCCATGCCCCAAGCAAAAATGTATATTTTTAAGGTAAAAAATGCAAAATGTGTCAGACTCCAAGCAAATAAAGACATTTAGACAGTTTTCAGAAAATAAATAGCATTTTTATGATAAAAGTGAAAGATATGATGTTTTAAATTAGTGGCAACATCTTATGCCATTGTGCTCTTCTGGAAAACTGCATTGATAGTTATTCATATCAGACTCTCTGCGTAGAGGCCAGGCTTGGAAACTGGGTTCCCCAATTCTTGATCGAGACCTGGCCAAGTTTAAGCACTTGTGGCACCCGGTGCAGCAATCATTTTTGGTGCCCCCACCCCATGACCAACTCTTTGAATTCCCTCACTACCACCCGGCAAAAGTGCCCCTCATATTTCCATAGCCTCTCACACATATATTTCATTTGTTTCAAAGCGCTTGTAAAGGCTGGCGTTACTAATCCACTCAGCTATCCACATAAAACATAGTTCTGTTCTTTACAGCAAGCAAATTAACCCTCGCTGCTACTTTATATATACTGTACCTGCAGTCGACTCGAGGACGGAGGACAGAGGACGGAGCAGCAGAGCAGCGAGATGTGAAATTAAGGTAAGTTCTCCCCCTACCACTCACTGCGCCGCCCACCCCTTTTTCCTTCCACAAGCCACCACTGTTTATATCGAGACAAAACTGCCACTGGACAAAACTCTGGTTCTCTCTCTCTAGCAAGAACATTAATCACAAGAGTTATCTTGGCATTTTAATTGCTTCCTGAAGGCTGGACGCGCATGGAACTTTTCATCAGGTGCTTTTAAAAAGTAAGTTATTGCTAAACACAGCACCTCACTGAGGTTAGCGCCCTCCCCCATCCAGAAGAGCACCCGGTGCGGCCGAACCTCCCTAAAGCCGGCCCTGATCAAAAGCTTTTTATGGTCCATGCATTGCAGCTTCTGTTTTCTATACAGGTGACTGCACTGTGTGTTTTATGATGGATAAAGATCGTGTGGGAAGATGGCACTTATCCTGCTTGCTTCATCAAAGCCATTCACAAAAGAAAGGTTGTTCTTCAAGCTTTGTTTTTGGGTTACAGTTTCCAAGTTAGGTGAATAATTCTAAAGTACTTTACACCATCTCTCAACAACAGAATTTGTGTTTTCCATGTAACCTACATGAAGAGTATGGAGGAAGTTTCAATGAGCAATGGTTGCTGACAATTAATTTCAGGGGATGAAGAACTGAAAATGCATTTTCAAGTTAAAATGGACTTGCAGCTTAAAATGACCTAATTGACACCGGGATGATGACAGCAGTGTGATGTTGGTACCTTTATCAAGTATCTAACCTAAAATCTTGACTTTCATGTTCCAGCATGGTTGTTTTTCAGAATCACCTATACTCTATGTATGTGTTCCTAAAATGCATGATGAAGTTGAGATTGTTGTATTTTGGTTTTAAGAAGTTGTTTTATATATGAGTGGCGCTAGTTAAGTTGTGATATAGCCAGCATAATCATTTAAGTGTGCACTACTGGTTTAGCAGCAAAAGGATTATGGAGAAGATGGCATACGTCATAAGATAGTGAAAGTGCTAGGGTGAGGGGCAATAAAGCTGCCAGATGCCTGGGAGGTTCAAGTTATACCGGTGCCATTGTGAGGTGAACATTTCTTAATTCCCATGTGAAATTAGGGACAGTGAGGTCTAGGTACTCAGATGGTTGCCAAATAGTCTATGAGCTGAGAAATTAAAGTTGCCCACACGTAGCTGCAGTTAATATAAAGGTTACAGACACTCAATGTGATTAGTTAAAAGAAAAATTCTCATGCACCCAAAATATTCAAGGGATATACTGTGCCCCCATGTGGGTGATGTAATACTCGCTATATGTCCACAGGTTTTGAGGCTTCATAAATGACAGCTGTAGGTGATTTTGTGTAAATGGTGTGAAAGAATAGCTTGATTGCAGGATGCGTTATCAAGAGTGTGATTCTACTTGTAAGTGACCAGCTACAAGACATTTAAGAGTGATCCAAGGGTTTTCCGCTATGTCTCTGTTTGTTGAGCTATCCTTCTGGGTTTCTCCCTCTGAAACCCTTCTCTTCCTTATGTATCTCATGTGTATGTTTCGTGGCTATGGGTTCAAGAAGGGAGGTGTATTGTGTCAAGTTTAGGTACAGCATTCACGCAGTGTATAGAGAGCGAAATTGACTTGCATATTTATGTGGTTCAATAACTTGGGCCTGAAAGGTCAGCCAGTGATGGTTGAGGAGTAGGCTAGGGCAATGGCTAAACTAGGGTAACATAACAAGCTATAGTCGGTGGGTGTGAAAAGTAACTTGCCTGTAACTTGATGAACTAAGTAGAGTTGTGTGGTAACAGAAAGCCCTCTGATTTCTGGTAGAAATGCTAAATTTAGAGGGCAATCCACTGGTTGCATTTTCTCGATCATCTTTTCCCTATCGTGGGGAGTATTCCACTCTAGTGCTCTGACCTGACCCACAACACTCTTCTGAATGTGCATACTAATAATTATACTTGTTTATACAATCTAGACATAACTTTCCTACTTATATTAATCAAGATAACTGTATCAGGAAGGAGATCAAATAAAAGCGTTTCTATATCGGGTCCGATTGGATTTAGATCTATTCCCTAGTCTGACTCCCTGATCTTATACACCATTCATCTTAAAGAACAAAACTGTCTGGAAATTCACCACGTCCATAGGGATGTGAATGCGTCACATATTGAAAAACCCCACTAAAACTTCCAAAAGTGAGAATGCAACAAACACTTCATCATGCAAACTTCGGTCGTTCCCAATTCCTTTCGGCTTCCTGCTTCCAAGAGAGATTACATTTTCAACCTAACATGCAGGTCAGAGACACTACTAACCCTTTTCAATGAAAAATTATTTTCTAAATTATACCTACACATTCTACAGAAAAAAAACATAGTCTGAACTTGATATGCTATTTTGAAACTAAAAGGTGTTCAGTTTCCTCTGCAAAAATCAGTGGGAAATAATGCAATTGCACCACGGAAGGCGATTGAGAATTTCAACTTTTGTGAGCCATGGCAGAAACTGCTTGCTTTAGAGTCTCAACCTTTCAGACTTGTGGAACATACAATTAAGCCAGATGTTTACTTGTGGATAAGGACTAAACTATGTGACAGGGCTAACTTTGCAGAATGACGTATTTTGAAGAGTAAGACTGATAGTTCAGGCAGTCTATCCTACATAATATCTCATCCAAAGTGAACCACTGCAACCCTCCGACGAAGCAGATTATCTGGCCTTGTTTTATGATACCAGACACTAGATAGGGTGGTGGATGGAACTTAGGTTTCAAATGAAGTACAGGATACTTTTTAACAGATAAAAGGATAGCATTTCCTCAATCAATGTGAAGCAGCACTGATGCTTGAAATATGGAACAGGAATATTGTGATGGAAATCAAACTTTGATTCTCATTCAGGATTGACAACGGACACTGCAATAGCACCCTCTTTCTCTCGGTGAAATGTTTGGGTTCCAAAGGGCTTAAAATTGAGAATTACAACAAGCACCGAAGGACTGAGTGCCACTTTTATTTTCCATCTCTAAGGGTAGAACTCTGAGTACCATGGTATTCCTACAACCTGAAATTACTATTATTAGCTACATAGGTAATTACAGAATATGGAATACTATTGTGGTACTGCTTGCCACTCATAATGACGTACATATATAAAGAAGGACTTCAGGGAGTTGGGGAATTGGGTGATGTTTACTTTTATTAAATGCAACATTTCTAGGGACAAAATGTACTTAAATGTCGTTTTTGGAAGTAGAGTGCACGGATACGAATTAAAAAAAATGTTAAAACTATCTGTAAGCTAATAAAGTACTTTTAAATGGTGTGTGTATCTTTGGGAAAATAAGATCTATATAAATCATTTTCTGACAGATCACGTAAAAGCACTGGAGTACATTCAGTTCATAATGGAGAATATAGACTGTGAAGTGTGACAACTGTAAGAGGCCATAGAACTGTCAAATATGATACTCAAGATTGGTGGCGCAACACAGTCATGTTTTAGGCAGAATATGGTCCCACAATGGACCACACAGCTCCCCACAATATGCAATCTCCATCGCAGACCACTTTCAAGGATGGCAACTCATGAGCCTATTTCTGTAAATCTGTGACATCAGCTCCTTTGGTAATCAAGATGACTGTCATATGTTGGGTCTGGAACCAAAACCCCACAACACATGGAACACAGAGAGGGAAATATCGAGGTAAAATAAGAGTGGGAACGAGGATTACTTATCTGAGTCATGAATCTTGGGGTCAGGGTCAGGTGTGCGAAAGCATACACTGGGATGCAAACAACCATGGCTAGACAGGGAAAGGTTCCCTTCTAAAGGGATTTGGTCACCTTGGAAGGCAGAATATTTGGAGCAAATCTCCAAGTATGCTCAGGACCTGTCATATTTTCTTATCTTTGAGGAACCAATATGGGGGAAAGGGTGGTATATTAGGAGGAGTTTGTTTTTCAAAGTGGAGGTTACTGAAAAACAAAAACAACTAATGAAAGCCACACCCAGGGTGCTGTTTTCGTGGGTGTGTGGGGGAGGGATCTTTATTTTTTTTTATGTCTGTCACTGCGAGGTTTTACCTGCTGTAAATGAACAGAAAAAAAAATCACACGTCCACCATAAATAGGACAGGAGGTGTAGTGCCCATCCTTGGAAAGCTGGTAATCCTGATCTTAAAGAGGGCCAGTAGACTTTAATTTTGGCAATGCTTGCAATGAAGTACCCTGTCCAACAAACTCAAAATTACCCCCTTAGTGTCAAATGTACTACCAAGATTTAATATAAATGGGACATAATCATTGATTAGTAAATTAACTCTCTTTCTGGCTTGAACACTGCTCCTGTTATCCTCATTAATCTGCTGATTTTTACTCTTGTGCTGTTGAACCATGCATTCAAACTAGGAGCTAATCTGAACTTGAACTCTTTATAAAAGCCTAATACGTGTTCATCACAGTGGATTCCCAGAAGGTGAATTTTAGTTACTTTACCTATATTTCCTGCCAATATATACTACAACACAAATCAGTGTACCCTTAGAAATATGGTGTAAGGATGCATAGCTCTACAAAAAGGTTTTCAAGCTATCCTCTGAACCTTTATGAAATGTAACAGGAATCACCTTGGTTTGATGGTTGAAGTTGTGTTGGGTTGGTTTTATAACATAATTGTGACAGTGCAGAAAATCATCAGTTCTTCTTTCTTGGTGTGATATAATTCACTCAATTGAGCAATCAATCACATAACTAGTCAATACAACGTGTCTGCTATTAAAGCTAATTTAGTTAAAAAATAAGTGCCTCTCAAATTCATTACGTTTCAAATATGACCTTGTAAAAACAAATAACAACATATACAACAGCAGCAATCTAAAAGTAAAAGCTATGAATCACAGGCAAGCACCAGCTGTATCCTGAAGTTAATGTGATGGAGGGCGATTCAAGATTATTCCAAATGCTGTTTTACAGCTGCATCACAGAAAATTCATTGTCTGTGGTCCACGAAGCACAGCCAGATAAGTAACTATTCCAGAAAATAGTTTAACTTCCAGCATACTTGGGTAATTATTTGAAGTTTTACTATAGTTGTATTATTCAGTTTTATAATTTCCACCAGCCGGTCTGTTTATTTCTATGTTGCTATTGTGACAAGCACCTCCATGGACACATGAACATGCATTTCCCTGTATAAGCCAAGGTCTCCAAATTAATCTTTTGGCAACATCAGTAACGCATCGATTTTTGGGGCAGGGGATACATTTGTGACCTTTTAAAATTTCCCCCCTGTGGTTTTTGTGGGGTGACCACCTGACCTGGAGGCAACATCCAGACAGGACTGTATAAAATTCAGGATGAATGGTCAAAATTCAGTCACACAATAGGTACACTGTTCCATAAATCTAGGGAGACACTGATGTTCAGGAGCAAGAGCCCTCACACATCCAAATGGATGTCATGCTTCATCATCGGGTTGCTCCTCGTCAGAGTGGCACTGCAATATCTGACGGGCTCCCCGTTCGGGGGCTCTTTGCCGGAGATCTTTTTATAAGTGGCTGCCATCGTGATCGTAAAGGTCAGGCACTCATTCTAGCAGAAGAGTAAAAATTTAAATTGATTCTTAGCCCCACTGAAAACAGCACAGTTTAATGTGTCCGAAAGAAAGGGCCAAGACCAAGATTAAAACGTAAGGAAAGTGGAACATTGAGAATTTATGTTCAGCCACTTTCTAGTTGAACCCAGAGAACTGGGAAATTTTCACCTATCTCCTAAGGCATGGTCAACATGTTTCGCATATTGTGGTCTATAAAGATCCTATAACGCTTCTTCAGGACCGAAAATCAATTTAACTTCTCCTGACTCATAATAAGTTAATACAAATAGGTGAAATACAGAACTACTTTGTGTATGTATAAGAAAATAACAGTCACTTACATTTCAGTAAACTGTCTGTCAAAAATACTGAATAAAGGTCGCCCTAGAAAACAAAAATAAACAATATATATCATCTGCATGCACGGGTAATGATCAAGACACCCAGGAAACTAAGTGAGAACAAGGGGGTGATAGCCCATAGTGTAAAACAACAATTAAAATTGTATGTTTACCATCCCTCATCATTGGGGGGGCCCCATGGGAAGTAGCAAGGCACGTGCGTCACTACTAAAAAATGGAGATGTAAAGTCAGCAGATTGAATCTAGTAATCCAATCAGTACATTGTCAGGTAGAGAACATACATGCTGGAATGCGTGAAGCAACTAATAAGTTGCTATACCCAATCTTTTAAACAGCCTTCCTAATTAGGATGCAGTTAAATCTTTATAAACAAGTCAGTCAAACCGAGGAGTCGACAAGCACAATGCCTATTTCACTGCATAGCATGTGCATTGAAAAATCGTGGTTACTTGCCAAAATTAATATTATAACGACTACAAAAGAAAAAACATCGGCCCATAAGTCACAGAGGAGCCCATAGGGTTAAGGTTTCCTCAGTGCAAAAATGCTCCGGGTCATTTGAATGCCGTGTCAGGTATCCATACCGCTTAGCATGCCATGTGTAAAATCAGACAGACAGCCATTGAGAATTATTTACTTTATGTTGTGACGGGCGAGGTCGCCTTCACCTACCCCTGGCGAGCACTCCTGGTAGATGCAAACCAGGAGTGTAACGCGTGTTTTAAATAAACAACGCGACGCGGAGGCAACGTCCTTCCGCGTCACATGGGGTCCTGTTTGTTGGAGACATAGAAGAAGGACTAGCCAAAATTCGGTCAAAATTCAGGACATAAATTCAGGACAAAAGGACAATTTTATCGATGTATCTAAGGAGAGGCCACACCCAACTACCTTATCAGTGAATTTATTTACCATTATCCACATAGCACTATGTGATTGCCTCTAGGTATGCTACATTCAGGTGGCACATTATTCCCTAGTTCAACAGTAAATTACTACCCTTAAGCACAGTGTCACAGACATCACCCCTTTCCAATTTTACCAAAACTCGCTTGGAAAGAAAGCAACAGCAAACATTTGATTATTTTATAAACATTTTAAAACCTATGGCAGGCAATTTTGAAATATTAAGGCACGTGCCCACCTGCTAGTTTAGACAAGTTGAACAAAACATGTCTCACCTCAACCTCCAGGCAATGTTCAACCTCTGAAATTTAATGAGACAGGGCAGATGGTGTGGGTGACAGTCTCACACCTAATGTCAGGATGTGAGGTCCCTACAACTTGTTTGTAGTGTCACAGCAGTAGAATGTGCTTCTAAGACTCTACATTTAGCTCCGAACAGCGAGCCCAGTATAAAAAGACCTATAATATTAAAGAGCAGGATGAAATTGCGATCAGATGGGAGATCAACATTAACTGATTCAAATGGTTGTTGCTAAGAACTGGATAGTAAGGAAGAGAACAAGGTGTGAGAATTTCTTAAATCTGACAAGATGGGCCCTTCCATGTGTATTGGAGAGTATTATATACCTGGGAATTTGTCTCAGCAGGTAGGAGAGAAGCAGAAGAGGCACCAATAAATGTGACCTTGTGTAATGTAAGTGGAGCGCACGTAAAGTGCTCCAATACCTTTGGGTCGAGTTCACACTATACGAAAAATGCACACAGAAGTAAAAATAGTGCCTTAACATAAAGAAATATAAATACCCATTTCCTGGCTGATTTGTAAACAGTTAAATTAGAAAAACGGGTTAAATAGTGGCTTCCCTGCTTAAACTGTGTGACCTTAGGCAAATATTTAACTTCAGCAAAACGATTTTTTCTTCATTAATGCATGTGAAAGCACTTTCAAATAAGTGAGTTCTGAATACCAGTTTTATACAAATCAATCGTATTTGATTTAACAGACTTTATTTTGATGTTTTAGCATGAAAACTTCATAAGTTAAAGAAATGCATTTCTCTTGAATTGTACTATATTTTAAATGATGTTTACTATATGCCTTACATAGCAAACACATTGGAACTTGGCTTTTGCATAGGCGCTAAGATCCGTGCTAGATCCTTGGCTCGGCTTTCCTTAATACTTTGTTGGCTCGCCCACCTTGAAGCTATTCACTGCAGAGGTTGAAGTGCATTAAAAAAGGTATGCATACTGCCATGGAGATGAGATGAATGAGCGTGGAGGCGGAATCAAAGAATGGCAGGGCTAAAAAGAGCAAATTATTCTGCAACCTTTTTGGTGATCTCGCACCACCAGATAACTACATATAAAATAACACACAGCTAAGCTGCAAAATGCCTAAAAGTTAAACTAATCATTGAAAAATGCATTATTTTATTTTATGAAACCTATTTTAGGTAATGTAATCACTACCAATGGATATGTGTGCAACAAGAGGCCCAGAGAATTGAATCCTGTTTGGTGCAACAGGGAAAAGTGAAGTGTATATTTACTGCTAGGAGGTCCCTGAAAGAACTGTAATTGCATGTCATTATTTAAATGTGCATTATACGCAGTATAGTATAGACTTCCACTAGATGCACATTAACATTTAGGTTAAAGATCAGAAGTATTTTTTGAAGTATAGATTTCAGTAATATGCAGATTATACCTAATGCAAAAAAAATTTATAACTGTCCATTAAAAGGACGTACTCCATAGCTCAGCTTGGAACATGCTTACACTTCCTCTCAAAAAGAAAATATCTTGTCAGTAGCAAGCTTAAAGTGACTCCATCAACTAATCAACTAATGCCTCCAAAGTAGCCTTTACGTTTTAAATTAACCAATTGCACACATTTGCATTTCTTTGGGGAAGCAGACACCTTGACAAGAAGACGTACTTCTGTCCCTCCCTGTAGTTAGTAGACTCCCTCCCTTCCACTTCAGATGAGAAAACTCAAGTGTGAGAATTCAAAAAAATTCTTCAGTTGAGAGGCTAAAATTATGGACAAATGCTATAATTTAAAACAACAATCATAGACAACGGATATTAGAGGTAAATTATGGAAGTCTCTGAAAATTACGGATGGGTGGTCACCCTAGTCATGTGATCTCTTATCTTACAGAGGCTTTGTTATTGTAAAGATGAAACTTATAACTGAATACCATTTTCCCATTCTTAGGGCCAACAGCTTCTTTAGTAATTCACTGAGAATACAAAAATATCAACAACAAAATCATAAACATATGAATTCCTTCTAATTAAGCAAAACAGTCTCTCCAAACCTAAAATCCCCATTCTCCTCATATCACCCAAACATGGTCAAATACATTTAGGTGCTCAAAAACCCATTAAAAGAATTAAGCCAATAATGAATCAGAGACATCAAATACATATAATGCATAGCACATACTTACTGCCTATCACACACACAAACACTTTCCAGGTAGGCAGCTGAATTGTAAACCCCTGTGCTAGAGACCAATATAAGAAATAAACAACTAAATCACTGCCCATACTTGTGCATAAGATCATGAACTAGCCCTCTTAGATTGCTTAATATGTTTACAGGCATTAACAAATTCCCCCAAAACTTTAACTTTGGCCTCAGTACTCTAAATCCTCCATTGCAAGTTAATCCACATTTTGAATATAGTGGAACCACACAATAACCTTTCAGTACATTGTCAGTGAATATATGAAGGATGGGTCTAACATCCCATTTTCAGCTCTCGTAAAGATCAGCAGAGCATGAGCTAGAGGAACTCCTTCTGTGTCATACTTTTTGTTTAGTATAGCCCAGTAGATGATGATCTTACTAGTGAATTCAATAATAAACAGGAGTACTACTGATATGCTGCAGGAAATTGTGGAAAATGCATACTATGGTGTGTGGATATGTTTGTGCCCTTGAAAGGGCTAGGCAGGAAGTGGCATGCCTGCTGGTATTTGAAATGCAAGTGAAGTGTTAATAGGGGCAATGCATAAAATAGTGTTTACTCAAATACTATTTCCTTTCTCTACTTCAGAGCTAAGCTAAAATACTTTGGTGACTGTCTTGTTACAATTCACAATGCTGGTATTCTTTACCATCTGGAGTAGATATGGAGCCACAGTTGGAAACCCTGTCAGACTGGAGACCCCTTTCTATGAGAACAACTCCCCTGATTGTGTGTACTCATAAGTCACCAATTCTGCTGACAAAACTGCCCCACTGACTCCGCAAAAGCCTGGCTTCCTGTGTCAATCAGCAATTGCTTAGACTAGACATGAGTAAGGTGCAGCTTCAACAATTGCAGTCAGGTTCTCCCCCAATGACCAAGGAGCTGTCCCGATGAGCTGACAGTGACTACCAAGTTTTGTCATGTCTGAATTTACTTGCCAAGCTCGAGTTTTTAATTGCCAATACAGTGGGGGTAGGGCTAAAGCAACATTGTGACTGTGCTTCAGGCCTCAAGTGAAATTTTGGAGCCTTCTGTATTGTCTAAACCATCAGCTTTAGTGAATGCCAGAGGTATCACAAGGGTGCAATTGGCCTTAAAACAAGCAAGGAAACTGAACCCAATCTTACTTTTTGGATGAAGTGGCCCCTAACTCCTGTGGGCCACAGTGCCTCTGCCTGGGCTGTGCTATGTGTAGCTACACCGTAGGAGGACGCAGAGCTGTGGAGCTGGTTTATTTTGAGTACAATATAAAGATTCTTTCCACAATCAAGGAAAGAAAACACAAACACATATACTGCCATTCAATCATGAGGAAATGATGGGAGGCACAACCATCAACTATTAATGAATGCTTTCACTTGTTGATCCAGAGACAATTTTGTCTCAATAATAACAGTATCTGAAATACAAATGAGAAGTAATGGTTCTGTTAAGGACTTGATGCTGTCCAGAAAGAGGTGTTCAAAATCTCAGACTCCACTTTAGTAATCACTGGTGTAAACCTTCCATCAATGCTACTGGAAATGACATAAATCTCAAGGGGCAAAGTCCAAGCAAACAAGTAGGTATTATCTTCTTGGAGATGACACATAACTAATTCATCTATTCTGTTTCTCTACAAATCTTGGCTATTGCTATTGCATTTCGTGCACAGATTTTTAAATCACTGAGCTCTGTGCAGTTTGTGAATGAATGTGATAATTCAATGCTGCCTGGCTCTTGCCATCCACACACTTTTTCTACAAAAGAATAATTTTACATCACAATTTACAACTGTGTTTTGGCGCTTTCTTACCTCCTCATTATTCCCCAATTTCTTGCTGTTAAGAGCTTTAATTTTTCTGGAGCAGCTACCATTAAAGTATTTTGACTTATGATTTACCTCACAACTGATTTAACTCAGGTCAAAGATTATTCTATTTCTTTGACTGTTCTCCCTGGAGCTATAGAGAAGGCTACAAGGTCTGGTTTGGAGATGGTAACGATGGTTAATGAGTTTCAAAGCTCCAAAAAATGGAGGGACTCATGCTTAGTAGCATAGTGTATGCCTCTGACCTGGACATCATCTCTGGATATTTGTATAGGCCATTACATATGGACTCATCCATGCTAGTCTCAAAGCTGTCAGAGAGGTGCTTTTTCTAGTTATAGCAAATAGATTAGCAAAAGGTTGTATAAAGAAGTCAACTCTGCTAGGAAATCACCTTTAATTCTAAAAAGTGGGAATTAAAATGGTTACCAGAGTATTACTCTCTGAGTGTTGCTGTGGGTGTTTCACCGCAACAACCATGGCTTTGACACTGCCCCAGATTTAAAAGAATCTGCAAAATTCCTTGAAGTGGCTAAAAAACTCCACGAGCTCTGCGCCACCCGTTCGTGCTATATTTTTCATGCTCAGGAGCGCAATTTGCACTTTCGAGTTGCAAATATTGCACGAACGCCACCACGTGGTTTGCATGGGTGCATTCATTATTTTTCTCTGTCTCTGTGCATGGTGCTTGGCCTATGTTTTCATCCACTGTAAATCTTTACCATCCCAACCTTTTCTAAATTATCCACCCCTCATTTTTCTTTATTTTATCAGTGTGTGTCTTTGTGTTTGTATATTTTACTTTTTTGTATTTTTTGGGTGGTTTTGAGACTTTTGAACTTTGTTGTTTTTTTGCATTTCCCTTTCACTTTTCCTTTTTTTTTTCTTTTTTTCTTTTTTCATTCTTTCTATTCCCCCCCTTTCCTTTTCCTACCCAGGGCTATGGCAGAGGGCAGCAGAGGTAGAGGTGGCACTGATGCAGCTGCTAGTTGTTTACCTTGTGGGCATACGTGCCTCCAAGGGGTGCAGTCCCATCCCATTTTCACCCAGGTGGTGGTGGAAGCACTAGTCTTCTTTGTGCAGTGCAACCTCTCCTCCATGCTAGCAGCCTGGGAGTGGTTATGCCCTACGGGAGCCTTGACCGCTGTGGCAGAGGCTGCGTCGGTTGTTCCATCAGTACTCTGGCATCCAGTGCACTCAGCTGCAGCTGACACACTGTTGGGCGGATATCATCAACTCTGAACAGGACCTCCTTGGCCTGGTGAGTGTTGAGGTGTCGGGTATGCTAACTTTGTTTTCTAATAGCAGTGCTTCCACTCTGAGGTAAGTTAATGTTACATTTATTTATTATGTGATCCAGTATGACCTTGCAAGGTGAGTCAGCGCTTCCTAATCGTACTTGTGGGTGCACATTCAAGAAGCCATGCAGACTCCTCCTGTCTCCAAGAATTAGATAGTGGTAGTAGTAGTAATAAGTAATATCAGTTGTCATTTCCTTCTCTGTGCCTTTATGTACCTTATGCAGTCCCTCTCAATCACAATCTCCCGGTGATGTGTATATCATCATAGTATGTATGCAGCTGTGTATTAAAAAAATAGAGGCTGAGTCATCCCATCAAAGGTGGTTGAGAGAAGCAAAGATCATTTGTTGCAATATGAATACATTGTTAGTGGTATGTAGTTGTAAATGTAGGGCCATATTTATTTACAAGGCCCTTTGCACCACCGGACGTCACTTTTACTGATGGTGCACATTGCTGGGACATATTTACAAGGCCACGTAACGCCACCATATGTGGCTCTCCATTGCTTTGTAAATGTGACTGAAGCAAAGTTGCTCAAGTTGCTGCGTTGACTCAACATTCAACAGGAAGGTGTGCCCTGGGAGTTACAAAGGTTGTTCCCACATAACACCCATGGCATTTCACACATTCCCAGATTTGCAAGGTTTTGTATCAAGGAATGCATCAAAGGCCTATGCCTCTCCAGGGGAGGAGTAAGGGAGACACACACATTTCTTAATTTCTCCTCATTTTTTCCTTTTTCTATCTGTGCTGCATTGGTGATTGATTTTTTGCTGGACACCTGGACAAAACCAATCATCCTCTCAGCGCAGTCAGCCTTGTAGCATGGTGCAGGGGTGTCTGTATTGGCTCATGGCAGCCCATTGCATGCCAACGCAGGGGAAAAGGACAGGAAGCTGTCATATCTGTTACAGATATGGCACATTCATGCCCTTTTCTTTTGATTCAGGGCAGTGCTGCAAGAAGGCTTGCGGCACTGCCCTGCATCAAACGTTTGTAAATAATATGGCCCGTTGTTTAGGAAATTTGGAGTAGGGCTTGGGTATAGGAATTAGGAAAGTAAAAGTAATAGGTCACCTTGAGTTGAGTCCATCATACTAGGCAATCTGATTTAGAAAAGTACAATGCTATTATGTCTGTCTCTCAAAATATTTTTGGGGGGATTACCTGTACTACTAATATTGTCTTTTTATTTTCTTTATTACTTTATCTCTTACTTCAGCACCCAAAGTGAAGAAGAGAGTAACATCAGAGGCGGGTGCAGAAGGAGGCGAGGGTGCCAGTGCCACCAACAGTGAGGATGCTGGTGGATTTGATGGCCACAGTAAGTCTTCTTGTTATATTATTATTGTTTACCTAATTTTCACCTCTCCTCATTTAAAATAATTTGTCTTTTAGTTTTAGTGTTCCTCTCTATCTTTTTTCTGTTCTTATTTTCATTCTATGTAAGCTTTGTTAAATACATTTTTGTTATCCCTGCATTTATCTATTTTTTATGTTTCTGTACCTCACCTGCTCCTGTCTGTACTAGCTTTCTTATGCTTTGTTACTAAACTTCCTTCTCTACTTTGCGGACTGGTAGTTAATAGTTTTAGGACAGGTACTCTACCAACTAGATTGCATGTGCTTGTCAGCTTTTCTATGCATGTTTGTGAAGGTTTTCTTTGCCTTGCTCATGCCCATTTTATTTGTCAACGAAGACCTCACCATAGGTTCTCCTGGATTGACCAAAGTATTCCATCCCTTTTTGCGCTTGAGTGACTTAGCTCTGCCCCTCCATTATGAAACGTTTGCGGTTGATTTGTCTACCTGGCTTTTCTAACACATCACAAGATCTCCAAACGTGTGCCGAGAATGCCCTCTCCTGGCTCTTTTTTTAATTTTTTGTTTTAGTGGGAGGGACACTTGCTTTGGGTGGAGAGGGTGGGGAAGGAATTGGGATGAGGTATTTTCAAGAACTTTACTTATTCCTTGGACTTTGCATTGGACTTATTGGGGACAGGGCTATTTGTTTGGGGAGAAGGGTGGGCCTGTTATGGGTGGAAAGGGTGGGCTTTTGTATTTGTTTAAAATAAACAAATGTTTATTTTGGTGTTTTAATTTGCACTGCTGTCTTTTAGTGTAGCCTATTTGTTTTAAATATGCTAAAAACATTGTATCTTGTTTACTTATACCCTTGCTCTATTGCCCTCTGCAACTATATTGATGACTAGGGGATGATTGCCACTGTCTATTTTGCCAACAAACACATAGATACACATAGACAAGTAAGACAATAGCTTGCTTACTAGGAGGTAATTACTCACTACACAAGTTAACTTCATTCCATAGTTACCTGAACAGATAAAGTGAGAGGGTCTTCTTACTGCAGGTTTTGCCCAAGATGGCATCTTAAGAGGGTGGTAGGTAGTAGTAGTAGCAGGCTAGCACTTTAACAGGGAAGACAGAGCTGGCACTCCCACCTATGTGAACCCCAGATGCAGGATTAATCAAAGGGTTGTCCATCACTGTCAACTAGTTAAACGAAAACAGCGTTAGCGGGTCACATTACATCATATCTTTAAGAAGACTGAGACCATTCTACCACAATGACAGTATTTGACACACACCAAAGAAGATCTGATATGATAACAAAAAAACTAGCAATATCAACTACTTTTGAGCAATGGTGGGGAGCTAGTATTTGAAAATTAAACTTAGGAAATGAAATCATCGTGTCAGAAGAAGTGGGCTCAGAGTCAAGAGTAGCTGGATAAGATTCAGCATTTATGCAACTCACAATACAACAGGCCTTAATGATGATGTTGATGAGACAGGTCTGGATTATTGCTCAGGTAGTAGGTCATGTAGTGAGTTGATGTTGTTTTCACCACATCTACCCCAGCAAGTGTGTAATCGATTGTAAACTTAAGTTATACCTCAATAAATCACACAGCCTGGGGGAAGATGATTAGGGGGCTCGATGAATGGAAGGGAAGGTGTGACAAAGACAAACACTACACAACAGAAACCATGACAATATCCACCGCTGTGCAGAGCAGCACACCATCATCAATCTGCTGTAGAAGGAAACGATGAAGGGATAAGTATGACACAGTTCAGGTAAATGCACTGCAACCAGTTCTTCTGCCACAGAGAGACCCAAGATAGTATATCTCTGAATGTTATGTCTTCTATTGAAAAATACACATTATGGGGGATTGAAGTTAACCCACCCAATTTTAGAAAATATGATGGCTAAAAGGAAAATGATAATGTATTGCCAAATTGGGCAGTGCAGCTCCATTCTGCATGGAATGTCTGTCACTTTTGGGTGCCTTGCTGAACCTGACTGGTAGGTAAGCTGGAGTCTTGAGTTTTCAGCATTTTTTGTTTGTGGAGGATGGAGAGAAGGCTTGTGTATTGAAAAAACACTAACTGTATTATTGAGCAAAGGAGAAGGACAAAAGGATTTGAAGCAAGGTAAACTTCATGATGAGGCAGGAGTGCACCAAGGAGACTCAGAGGCAGAGCAAGAAAATAAAGAGGATTTTCACGTTTGAGTCAGCAATGTAGCGAACACATTTCCAAAATCAATGCACCTCTCTCCAGTCAACAGAGCTGAGTGAGTTCCAGGCCTCAGATTTGTCACCATCATCATGGTTTATCTTTGAATTCAATAACTTTCTCCTTCTATCTTTTGAGGTAATCCTGCACTGAGTACTTCCATCCTCCTCCTCCTGAATCTAAATAACTTAATCCCAGTTCCAAACCGAGTGAGGTAGAACTGTGTAGACAAGTGTACTGCTGTTGAAGAACAAAGAGAGAAACAGAACTGGAGTATTTTGTGTAGATCTGTGTTTGGTAACTAAAGTGACTGGTCTGGTCTGAGCAACTAGAAAAAAGGAGTGGGCCCGGTAGGTAAATTAATTCACTAAGCTTGAAAGACCAATCACATTTAGGAAAAAATTATCACCCATCAGCCCCCAAACATTGCAAATCATCAGAAACAAGTTTACACATTTGTCAAACTCCCTCTTTCACTGTCAGACAGCCACCACATATATCATCAGTCATTACTCACAGTCACAGTCACTCAATATATCACCACTCATTTGTGAAATTATTAGCAGTTACCTCTTTCAATCCAAACACGGTGGTTGAACAAAATATGTCACCTTTCATGGTATCATCAACACATTGGTATTTGGCATTGGCATTGGCAGTCTTTTAATCAATGATCTTCTAAGGCAGCCCTGCTGGGTGATGTAAGAGAAATAGGATAGGCAATGGCATGTGATGGAGGCAGGCATCGCCTTCCATGTCCTCAAGAGTATGTGGTGGCTTCTTCACTGCACACAGGTCCAACTCCAATCTGGGCTTATATGTGACTATAAAACTGTATAAATCCAACATAAACATAATATTCTACTAGCATACTAGCATTTTTGTTTTGCAAACAAAGAAAAAAAGAAGATCAGCATGGATTTAAAAAGGTCTATGGTGGCACTGGTTGTGTACTTGGGCCCCTGGTAGGTGGAGGCCAAGTTCAACCCCTAAAGCCCAAAATCCAGACAATGCTGGCTTGAGAGGCTCCAGCTACCCAGACCCAAGTCATAGCATTCCTTCGCTTGACTGAATACTATGAAAGGTGTGTGAAGGATTATGGCACCATAGTGCCCCCCCTCACAGAGCTTACCTCCGTGAAAATGCATAAAAAGATCAACTGGACAGTCCTGAATGCTCCAGATTACTCCAGGCAGTTTAATGGCCAAACAGATGTCTCAGAATCTGGGATACGAGCAGTCCTATCTCAGACCAATGATAACTCAGACTTGACTGGCCTGTTGCTTTTATAAGCAGAAGACTACTCCCTGAGAAACAAAAATGGAGTGCTATAGCAAAGCCTTTGCTGTGGTCTGGGCCTTGAAGAAGCTGAGGTCATACTTGTTTGGCTCACTTCATATTGCAAACAAACCACAGGCCTCTCAGGTGGCTTCAACAGACTTCAACAGATGAAAGGAGAAACCCCCAAACTGGTTAGTTGGTCTTTATCTCTACAGGGAATGGACTTTAAATACATACCTGAGGCTGCCCATGCTGGTGCTGATGGCCTTTCCAGATTCTTCCACTTACAGGATGAAGACTCCCCAGGGGAAGGGTAGGTTCTTCTCCTTTATTTTGGAGGAGGGGGGTTTAGTGTGAGAAAGGGCCTCATTTTGATGTGGTTTGAAACCGTAAGTGCCCTGGGCCACTGCTAAACAGGTTCCCAGGCCCAGATCGCTTTCTCCAAATGGTACTCCAGCCACCCGTATATGTTCCTCATACATGGGACCCTGCTACCTAGGGCATGGGTACTGAAGCAGGCCCCCCAGAGCTGCAGCACCAATTGTGCCACTCTAGGAGGCCTCACATCAGCCTCATGCAGACTGCCATTGTAAGTGTATGACAAGCTGTATTTAAAAGTTGCAAACTCAACATGGCACTCACCAAGAGTCCCCTGTCCACTGACACTGCATGCACTGTAGGTAAGTCACCCCTCTGGCAGTCCTTAGAGTCCAAAGGCAGTGTACACTATAATGCAAGTGAGAGCATATGTTTGCATTAGCAAATATGCCCCAACTATGTCTTTACAAAACCTTAAGACAAAGTAAGCGTGCAGGGAAGCCATAGCAAATACATGTGCTGGGCACTGTCATTATGAGCTCCCCAGCTACATGATGGCCTCTCTCTGAATACTTGGTTGATATCAAGCAGCTCAGAATAATAAACCCACACTGATGCCAGTGTTGGATTTATTACCCAGGGGGCACCTTAGAGGTGCCCCCTGCAAAACCTACTAGCCCTGGCATGGTTGCTGACTGTTTCTTGCCAGCCTGCCACCACTAGACATAGATCTGAACTGCTGGGGTGAGAGACTCTGCTCACATGAGCCAGAACACAAAGAGCCTTTTCTGGGTTGAGGTGTTACACCTTCTCCACCCAGGCAGCCACTCAGGTCCAGAGGTCAGCTTCAAAGGCTCTACCACCTTTGAAATCTGACCTTTGACTCTGTTGCTAGCAGCAGATGACAACCCCATGGTTTTACCCCACTTTGAGTCAGAAAACCGGTAGGAAAACTCAGCCAGAGTAGGAGGAGTGGCCACCCCAAGCCTACACCACCCCCGGGTGTGGCAGCTGAGGTGACCACTCCATTTCATTTTCCTCCATCTTGGATGGTGGGGAAAATAGCCTCTCAAAGTTAGGCATGTGACCTCTTCCCACAAGAAGTGATCACATATTGGGTGTAGCCAACCTAAGGAGGTACCAGGTACTCCCCTAAATGCAATAATCAGTGGGCATTCCTAGACCTGAACATAAGATTCAATAGACACAAGACAGTGACAAAGAAGGCCCAAGGCTCAAGAACAGAAGTTCTGCTGCAAAAAGAAAAAAGGCCAGGCCCTGCCTGCTGCACCTAGGACTCAACAACTGCCACAGAGGGGTTGACTGGAAATAGGGTGGACTCTAAGAAACCCCAGAAGACTTCTAATGCTCTAATAATTGCCGAGAACCTCTTTACAGAGTGAAGACATTCCTCCCTGCACCCAACATGGAAGAATCAGTGAAGTCCAGTTCACTGACCAGCCACTGACCAATGAACCAGACACAGCACCTGGACCAAATTTTACCTGACAGTCCTGAAGGACAAAACCCTGCCAGTGTGCCAAGTGTGGTGGCACTGAGTCTTCCAGTGGCTGAGACTAGCCATAGCCCAAGGACCCCCAACCTCAGACACCCAGAAGAAAAGTCCACCCCATACTCTCTGAGAACCAGAACTAAGCACCAGTCGCGTGACTTGAGGACACCCAAGAACCACCCCCCAGATTGGCCGTGCTAACCTGCAATCCACCCTCAAAGTGACCTGCACTTGGCTCCAAGGACCCTAGGATGCATGACCCGTGGCTGACCTATCTGCACTTCACCTGGCCTCCCTAGCCCCTGCACCAGAAAACCAGCTGTGATCCAGGGGTCCTTAACCGCTTGCAACCTTTCCACTCTAAGGGGACCCACTGGATTTACCTTTAAGTCCTCCTGTGCAGTGCGTTTCTAAGAGGTCACCTTATTTGTTCTGCAGCAACTCCAAGACATTCAGGCACTGCTCCCGCTTGAACCAGGAGCCACCTAAACTTCTCCGGCTAGCGCACGGGACATGTCAATGACCACAGCCTAAAAACAGAAGGTGACACTTGTAAGAGCATTGCCCGAGTTTATATGCATTTTTTATATTTTTTCCCTTTGATTTCTATGGTGCCTACTTATGCACAAAAGACTATTTTTTGCTAAACGTTACAAAAATAATAACTTAAAAAGTACTTACCCAATTTTGATGATCTTGGTCTTAAAAATTTTATAAAAATCTAAAGTATGTTTTCACATTGGTCTTGAGTTATTCTTGTGATTGTGTGTCCACATTTTCTGATAGTGTGAATAAAACAAATGCTTAGCACATCCCCAAGATTAGCCTAGCTGCTCGACCAAGCTGCACTAAAAAGAGAGCATTACATGGTCTACTTAATACCTCTGGATACAAAGGTGGGGTTGCTTGCACTCTCTCTCTCGTGCTCTCTCACTAACACAGTGAACATCATTTTTGCACACTATATAGAGAGCCAGCCTGCTACAGTCCTATTCACTATAACAACCGCACCAGCTGCAATAACAATAAAGAATTATAAAAAAATTAAATATAAAAATTAAAATAAGAAATACATTGACAATCGAAATAATAAATTAAAATAAAAAATAGAACCAAGAAAAATATTTTTAAAAAAATAGAACAATTTGAAAAAATAATTAAAGAGTAAAACTAAATACTTGAATGAAAACTGAAATAAAAAAGTTAAAATAGAGAATTAAAATTAAAAAGTAAAATAGAAAATAATAAAAGTATAAAAAAATAAAAAATAGAAATAGACACTTTAAAAAAATAAATGATCAATAATTTAAAATGTTTGTAAGCAAGTATATGGCAAAGGCACACTGGCTGCATGCATAAAATGGATACCAGTCAGCCACCTGGTCAAACAACAACAACAAGGAGGAAGGAGGCATAGGAAACGAAGAACACATGCAAGCCTATGGCAAAGACACACTGGCTGAATGCACAAAATGGCTGCCAGCCAGCTGCATAGTCAAACAACAACAATAAGGAGGAAGGAGGCCTGGCAAACAAAGAACACATGTAAGCCTATGGCAAAGGACACTGGCTGGGTTGACAAAGTGGCTGCCAGCCACATGGGCAAACAACAAAAAGGAGGAAGGAGGCATGGCAAACAAAGAACACATGCAAACCTATGGTAAAGCGACACGGGCTGGATGGACAAAATGGCCGCCAGCCACATGGCCAAACAACATCAACAAGGAGCAAGGAGGTATGGCAAACAAAGGACACATGCAAGGCAAAGGCAAAGACACAATGGCTGCATGCACAAAATGGCTGCCTGCCAGCCACATGGTCCAACAAGAACAACAATGAGGAAGGATGCATGGCAAACAAAGAACACATGCAAGCCTATGATAAAGGGACACTGACTGGATAGACATGATGGCCCTTAGCCACATGGTCAAACAACAACTGCAAACAAGGAGGCATGGAGAACACATGATAGCCTATGGATAGAAAATGACCACTGGCCACACTGCATGGAGAACGAAAAGAAATGCTGGACGATGACAAACACACACATACATTGGACATAAAGAGACATGGTGGTAGCAACACTGAAGAAAAGTGACCAATGTTAATTCAGCAATGCAAAACATGACAATAAACTGAGCTATCAACATTTCACAACAACACACATCCTACTATGCCATCAAATATTACCCAAGAACATATAGACTTTTTGCAAAAATATATGAAATGCAAACAACAGCCAACATTTATAATTAATCCAATGCCTTCCCTGCCCTAAATAAACGTATCTGCTGTAACATTTGTTTCATTTTCATACACTGATGACTACTAGTTCTGGCTCTGACTGGCTAGGTGGCCCTTTGGAAATCTAGGCCACTTAGTAAAATATTATTACAAACATGTAGGTACTGAGCTGTGCAACAATATTCCTTTACTAAAGGTGAAAAATCAATCAAATGCAAAATTAATGAAAACTAGGCCTATGCTAAAACTACAGGCCGCCTAACACTATAAAATGTAAAAACCTAATTAAAGTGCAATGAAATACTGGTGCATGCCCAAGCAAACAAACAACACCCTTATCCAATAGTTTTGGAACTTACTTGTGTGATTTCACAAAAACAAAGTCCTTCAATCCAAAGGTATATCAAGGAGACACAGAGAGTGATCCTTCTACCGCGGAATCCAAGTGAAAAGTGACCAGTAAATGGTCAAAGCACGGGGAGGAGCCTGCTGGATAGGAACAGGAAGTTGGTGTCTCTGACGCACTCCCTTAATGTTTGACAAAAAAGGCTTCTCAATCTGAAAAACAAATTGCAGGGTCCATTGGAGAAGAAAATCTAGTCAAAATGTTCTTTCTGACTAGACTTTTAGGGACTCATGGTGGCAGTCATGACCGCCACCAGTTTGGTGGTCGAACCACCAAATCAAGAGTTTGGCAGTCGGACCGCCAAGTGACCACCGTCTCTGCCAGGAACAATGTTCCCGACAAGCTGGCTGTGAATCAGCCAGGGCAGAACTGAACTCAATGCCACCCTGCTGGTTACAACCTGGTTCCAGGCCTGGCAGAGAACAGATGCAGGTGTCCTACTGTCCAGCACCCTTGTAATGCGCACTGTCTGCTTTGCAATCTGCATTACGAGGGTGTTAGTGGCCCCTGCGATTACGAGCCAGCAACAATGCTGGCGCCACTTTCCGGCTGGGCTGACAGGTGGAAACCTTGGTTTCCACCAATCATCCCAGCAGGAAATTTGTAATGGGACCGGCGGGGAAGTCAACAGAATTCATATTCGGCCCCCTAGTGGCTATGGAGTAGAAATTCAACTCCTGAATGGAGTTTGCACTCGGGAGCAGCACTGTTTTGGCTGCCGGTACGGGCAGAAGAAGCACAAGTGAACGCAAAGTTTTGTGCGATCTCTCTAGGGGCCCAGGAGTAATGTTGGCTGCCAAAGAAGATCCCCAGGGACTGTAAGATGTACTGGGCCATCCTCAGGGACCCATCACCTACCTCATGAGACTGCCATTACAGGCTGCCAGTCTTGGTGTAGCTAAAAGGGAAAACATGACTTGGCACACAGCCTGTGTGCATTGCCCACTAACACTGTATGCAGTATATGTAAGTTGCCTCTACATCAGGCCTCCTAGCCCTAAGGAAGGGTGCATTGTATTACATGTGTGGGCATATCTGCAAGAGCAGATATGCCCCTGCTATATCTTTGTTGATTCTTAGACATAGTAAGTGATCAAGGAAGCCATTTTAAGTACATGTGCTGGACACTGGTCAGTACGGGGTCTCCAGCTACATGATGGTTTTACTGAAACTCTGGATGTTTGATATCAAACGTCTTATATTAATAAACCCCCACTGATTCTAGTGATGGATTTATTAATACATGCACCCAGACGGCATCTTAGAGGTGCCCCCTAAAAACCCTACCAACTGCTGGTGTTTGCGCTGACTAGTTTTAGCCAGCCTGTCACCAACAGATGTTTCTGACCCTCGAGGTGACAGCCTCCACTCCCCGGCGGTCAGAAACAAAGCCTGCTCTGGCAGGGGTGTTAACCTATCCCTCCCAACAATAAGACCTGCAAATCTGCATTCCAGGACAGGAGGCTTCAAAGAGCTTTGGTATGTAGATCTAGCTTCCCCCAGGGCGAAAATGCTGACCCCCTGACCTAGGGTCCACTTGGCACCTGAAAAGGAGGGTAAATTAGTAGTCAAAAGGTGTGCCTACCCCTCAGGTTAGTTCCACCCTAAAAGTGAACTGCATGATGTGAAACCTTCTATCTTGGTGACAGTAGAACTAAGAACTCTGGGAGATGGTTAAGCCCACTCCCCACAGGAAGTGGTCATATAAGGAGCATAGTGATACCAGGGGTAATTAGCCCATTGCCTACTACCCTACACACCCCTAATGCCCCTAAATTCAGTACTTAGGGGAACCCCCGGCACCAGAAAACAGATCCTGCCAACCTAAAAGAAGAATAAGGACACCACAGAGATGCAAAAGCAAGAAGTGAAGAACCAGTGACTGACTCTGGGCCCACCCTGCCAGCCTGCCTGCTAACTTCAACAATTGTGCTGCAGCTTCTTGTGCTTCCAAAAGCCCAGGAGAAATGCTAGCCATTCCCCCAGAACCAGGAAGTCCTATGGAGTAGCCGAGCTGCTTCCCTGCACCTTGCAGGCACCTCAAGAAACTCTGAGAGGATTCCAGAGTGCCAAAACCTGACACCGGACAACACTACACCTGTGCCCCCTAGCCCAAGTTGAAGTTGGGCAAAGGTGCCAGTGTTGTTCCCAGTCTCTCCAGAGATGAAGCCCACCTTGCATTCACCCAGTGTGGACTTTCCTGAGATGCCTGCAGCCTCTTTCTGCAGTGCCCCCTCTACCACGACTGCCTCCAGTGACAGAACCCTGACAGTCCATTAAACCTCTGCACCCAGCAGCCCCAGACAGAGGAAAAGAGGACCAGAGGTGTCCCTATGTCCCTGAGCTTCGTGAAGCCTGACCCAAATTGTTTGTTTGGTCAGACTGGACATCAAGTCCCCGCCCGCAGCCTCTTTCTGCAGGCCCACCTCTACTGAGACTGTCTCCGGTGACAGAAACTCGACTGTCCACTGCACCTCTGTTGGAAAGTGGATTATTGGTAAGGGCAGGTAAGTAACTACACTTAGCAATAGGCCACTAACCCCCACTTAAGTTCAGTTAGGTCTCAATAAATTAAACCCAGCTCAACCTTTGGTGGCTTGGCAATGAGCGATAGGGCTTAGCTTAGGCAAAAAGTGTGTAAGGCAATTAAAAATTACAAAACAGTAAATAAGTAAACAGTGAATGCAGTGTACAGGTGCCAGCCAGGGGTCCAGCAGGGCAGTCCTTCTTCTCCAGTATCTTCTTCCAGCAGGGATCTGAGGTGTGGCTGCCATATTTATCCTTGCTACTGGGGTGAAAAGCAAGGGGGCCGACTGTCCAATCACAGGCAAGCCACATACCGATTGGAAAACTACTTCCTGGGAAGTGTGGCAAAAATCAATCCCAGGGATCAACATTCTAAAAAAATCCAACATGGCTGAATCTGTTTTTTGGAGGTTAGATGTGGCTGATCCCACCCACTGGTATGGCTAAAAATATCTCTCGTAATCTAAGCAAGAGTGCACATCATTTTTTTGTGGTGGCAGGAAACAGGGGAGGTCCTGAGCTGCTCCAAATATCCTTCCCTGCCTTTGAAGACCAGTTTGGATGCCCTACCCCATCCTGTTTCACTATCTACTGAGGCAGATCTTCTCCCCCAGGCACATCCTTTGTGTTCAGCCTAGGCCACTTCACACCTCATCAAGGCAGCCTGCCCAGGCTGCCAGAGGCTGGCCAATCAGAGAAGGGTACTACAGAGCTGAAGTTGGCAACTTCCATGTAGAGTTTTAAAACTCTTTAACTGAACTAGTTACCTTGCATCCAACAATGGCAAGTTGTGAGATTTATTATAACAATTAATTTGATACCAAACTCAAGAAATCTGGCTCTTTTGGGGACTTTGTTAATTAAAATAAAGTCTATCCATTTTAGCTTATGGAGGCCATTCACTACAGTGAGGGAAAACTAATTTGGCTATTTCACCAAACCAGGGCTTATAAAAGATTCTTTATAAGTTCCCTGCTTATAGTTATATGGCACCCAACCCTAGGGGCACTTAGGACACACCTTAGGGGTGACATACACATAGGAATAATGTAGCTTAAGACTTTGGAAGCACTTTTAATTCCAAAGTCGAATGTGAATATAACTTTAGTTTATTAGGAGCTAGAAAAACAGGCCTGCCTTTAAAATGACACTGGGCACCTCAGCAGTGCACCTATGGCTGCACTTCCTACGCTGGGGTCGCTAAACCTGCATGCCTAAACCATATACTAGGGACTTATAGGTAGGTTGATACTGACAATTATAAATAACCTAATTTGCATACTCATTTTACACAAAGCAAAGGCACTGGGATGGGTTAGCTGTACCCAGGGAACCATCTGATTCAGGAAAACACCAGCAAAAAGTGAAAAATTGGGTAAAACGTTAGGGGGCCTATGTCCCCCAAGCTTTGCTAGTTACTGAACACCTTAGTAGGTTCACCCGGACTAGACCCCCATTCCCTACTTGCAGCAACTTTCTGACCAGACAGCTCCCATTGACTTCAACGGGACACCTGATTCTGAACTGCACCCGCCCATCCCAGTGCCTCCCGTGGTGGCCTATTGGAGTGGCCTAGGACCCTGCCCTTCACTCACCCTAAGCTTGGAATATCACTCCTGTAAGTTGATGTGGAGTACCTGTTTGCCGTGTATGTTTTCTCTCCCATAGGGTTACATTGCAGCTTCAGAAAATTGGACTGTGTCAAATTTTCAAACCTGTAAAGATTCTCTTGCAATATGTACTTACCTGATGGTACTGATTCTGGTGCCTAAACCTGTATAAAGATATCTGTTATTTTTATAAATTGGTGTGGATCTCCTTATTGAGTCGTGTGTCTCATTTATTGACTGTGAGTCTATAGTAAGTGTCTAACACTCCTCTCTGATAAGCCTAAGGCTGCTCGACCACACTACCCCCTAAGAGAGCACCTTGGCATTGCTAGAGCGAGCCCTGTCAACTAGTAAGGGAGTTCCTGGACTCTTTGCACAGGATATCTCATTTTGGTATACTATATAAAGAGCCAGCTTCCTACAGTAATGTTGAAAGTGACTTCACTGGTAAAGAGGATTTATAATTACCATTCCAAAGATCTGAACCAGAATGAAGCTACTCCTTTCTGATCAGGAATAGCATCTTAAAAATATATTAAGGAATTCCTAATGGTAGCATATGAGAGGAGTAGGCCTCACTGTAGTGAAAAACAAAATAGGCTGTTGGTCACTACCAAGACATGTAAGTACACGTCCTCCCTTTTACTTACATAGCACCCTGCCCTATGGGTTACCTTGGGTCTACCTTATGGGGAACACATTTGTAATAAAAGGGGAGTTTAAGGTTTGGCAAAAGGTTTTAAATGCCAAGTGGAACTGACAGTAAACTGCACACACAGCACTGCACTGTCAGGCCTGAGACAGGTTTGAAAGGCTATTTCTGTGAGTGGCACAATCAGTGCCGCAGGCCAACTAGGGGCATTCAATTTTCAGGCCCTGGGGATATGATATACCTCTTTACAAAGGGCCTTATAAGCAAATAAAATATGCCAAACAGCTATACACCAATGTCACCATGTTTAGGGGAGTGAGCACATGCACTTTAGCACCAGTTAGCAGTGGTAAAGTCCTCAGTGTCCTAAAGCTTACAAAAAGAAGGTCAGAAAAAGATGAGGAATGCAAAAAGTTTGGATAACCCTGTGAGAAGGTCCATTATCAGCACCCATGTTCTGTACTATTTTTGGAACCCTATAAAATCTGATACCTCGAGGCTCAGAATTCATCAAGTGTGAAAAATAGCATCTATTTCAAGCTATGCCAAAATGGGATGTGAAATTAAGATTATGAAGCTTACTGCACTGAAATCCACATGCTCTGGTTCTTCTTAGCCCTTTTAACATTGGCAACTTTTGTCAGGTTTGACATGCTGATAATTAACCAGAGGAGTCCAGACTTTATTGCACCTAGCAAATGCTATTGAAATAAAGTTTGTACAACTACTGTTGGAACGGGCCCTTGCCTCTGTCTGAAGAAGAAAGACTTGGCCTGCTGACTTTGAACCAAGACTCCCCAGAAGTGACTCCAAGTATCAGTTGGCTGACCTCCTGTTTGAGCTACAGGGACACAGCAAGCCTCTAGATGCATCCCTGCAACTACCCAGATGACTAGCACAAACTGGACCTGCCTGCACCTGCCTGAGTCCTGCTGCTGGCCTCTGCTGGAATGAGTCTTGTTCATCAAGCTGTGCCCCCCCAGGTTCTGGGACCTTGGCTGGTATCAGAGTATACTCCTCTTGCCCCCAAATTACAAGCTTGAACTCCAGTTGAAAAAACAGAAGTTTGTGGGTTCTTTGCGACGGTGAACAGACTCCTCAGGTCACCAATGACCATCCCTGTCAACCACCAATGCAAAGCTCTAGTGACGAATAACACCTTGCTCCGATCAGAAACCATGCACAATTCCTGACCTGCTACTCCAATCCACAATGGTCTCCTTTCAGCAACCACCAATGCAAGCTCCGCTGCAGCTCTCTAGACGCACAGAGTAAAATCTTCAGCAGGATGAACCTGGTCCCTGTATCCGACCTGCCCTCCATTATGATCAGCCGGAATGTATGGCTTTACTGCAGTCCAGCACAACTAGATAGCTACAATTGGTGTGTTGTGCTTTTGGGGTTTATTTTCAATAGGAAATATAAAAATGTAAGACTCCGGTTGTACTGATTGGAATTTTGATTTAGTGTCATTTTATTTATCAAAATTAACGGAGTGATGCATAAACACTTTACACATAGCCTCTAACTGTTTACCCTAAAAAGAATTGTTTATTGTTTGAGTGGATCTTCCACCCCAATTTGTTACAACTAGTAATTGTAAAACTCAAGGGCACTTGCTCTGGAGGCCTAGGAAAGAAGAAACCTACTTTATCATCACTCCATTTTGGTGCGGTTGTTCTCTCGAAGCCGGAAGTTTGCTATCATTGCTGAGCATTTGTTTGACCCAGGAGTAGTGCCAGAAACACAGTATTGCTGTGAGGAACCCAGCAGCACAGTGCAGGCCGTTGTTGCACACATACACATGACAGGTGGCCTATCACGACAAAATACACATTTGTTTGCTCCTCACAATGCTTTTCTTTTTCTTCGTTTCCTCTTTATTGTCTTAAAGCTTAATGCTGGTGATGTAAAAATGATTTCCTGACAGCCCTGAAGGGTAAAAAGCCATTTAAATGTGAAATATTAGTTGAGAAATGGGTTTTACAATAATTTTAAAGACTGCATGAAATCAGAATAAAGCAGATCACCAAAAACGTGTTAATCAGTCCCGCAGTTTGATATGGTACCGATACACTACCTCTTGGGTTTCAAAGAGGAGGATTTTATAATAAAAAAAAAGGTTCTTTCAAATTGTGGCACAGCAATAGAATGTATTCAAAGATAATACGAACTTACGTGTTCATAATTCAGTCTTCCTGGAAAATATGAGAATGTGGTACCCAGAGGACAATTTCGACGCCCAGTTGATACAAAGAGTGAGTAAGGTCATGAATATCAATGAAAACCTTTGAACTTAGATTGTTGCTTAAATTGGCGGCTGATACTTTAAATAAGGCCCACGGCTTTCATTACGCACGTTAACATATTTTATTCAATGAATATACTTATGTAGGAAGAGAAAGGTAGCAAGAAGAGGCGATGTGATTTCTAGGGCCTTGGTCACACATCGTTTTTGTGAGTAAATTCATCATATTACCGGAAATTCAGGAGGCAGGCACCCCAAGGCAGGGATAATACAAAACCATCCCAAGTAAAAATGTCTTGGCTGGATTCCCTGATCTTCTTACTGTGGATGTGTCTTACTCTTGGAAATCCTGGAATAGTGACACCTAAAGGACTGGTTACAAATGGGGCTGGTAGCCTGCCTCTGATTCCCACCAACAAAACTTCCAATAATGAAAGGCAATTTAGGCTCGACCCCCAGGATAATCTTAGAAACAGAGAATTAATGGGGGGGGGGGGGGTACTATAACCGACCACTGCGGTAATTCCCCCCATTATTTCAGAAGGCAGAGTCCTGATGAAAAACTTCTAACCTGGGCCGATCCTGTGCGATTTGTAATCCTCTTCGGGGTTAATAGGCCATTCTTAATGACTTGTCCCAGACTGATGTCACATAAGGTGTCTTATCATTGTAATTGTCTGGAAGACAACACCTTTATGGGTTTTTAGAAAGATGAGGACAAACAGTGTCTACATCAAAGGTAAACATGCAGTGACCAGGCCAAAAATGGAGTCCAGCCCCACTACAAATGGAGCCTGTCCTTAAGATTTTTACATCACTTCCTATCATCTGTCTTTATTAGTTACCAGTACTAAACTGAGACTTCTTTCTTTAAGGGGCAAGTGTTCTGAATCAACCTGCTCCTTGAATTCCCAAATTCCTTTCAAGTTCAAATTTAACTTTGCCAACCATGCAACTAGTTGTATATATTTAGACTTTGATGCCCTCTCTTTGTGACCTCAGTTAATCTATCCCATGGTATCAGGTCATGCCCTATGCGTCATTGCTCTCAGTATCTTAGATCTGCATCTTTCAATTGGAGACTTAAATTGCCTAACACAATCTCTTGGGTATCTGGAGAGGTCCAAATAGGGGTGAATGTAGCATAGAATCCAATACCAAGAGATTTCTTAATTCTGTTCACAAGTCTGATAACATAAGGACAACATAAGCAATTAACACTTGATTTTGTAAACTTAATACCTACCAAATTTTCAGGAACTCTTCTAGGCATACAGAATATGCCTGAGAATAGAGGGTGCGTTCCTTAAAGGCAGGCACTGGATCGGGGGCATATAATAAAACAGACAAAAATCGTAATCCTCATGTCTAACAACAGAAGAGAAAGTCCACAATAGTATCAAGGATCCACGTTAGTAGGATAGAGCAGATAATACATAGGAGACGGGGAACAACAAGGTTAAAATAGTAAAGTTCTAAGCATGGAATGTTAACAGCCTTCGTAACAGAAACAAAGCAGAGACGTATCTTGCAGTATGTAGAGGAATGCAAAGTGCAAATCCTCATACAGAAAGACACATTTGACTTATATTGAATGTAAAGAGCTATTTGACAAAAATGGACGCAACAACTAGCAAGTCTTGACTCTACGGGAAATTCCAAGGAGGTTGCAGTAATAATAAAACAATGTTAAGCTGATAGACTACAAAACTGACTCTTCTGGAAGATCGATTATAGGCAATCTCAGATGCAACCGTAAAACCATCACATACACTTGGTTCTATGTATCCAACTACGATGACACAAAGCACTTGAAAACTTTTGAGCTGAACTTACTGAAGTCTTCCTCATCGATATTGATCAGTTGGAACACACTTCTTAATAAAGTACTGGATAGATCCATAAAGCAAGAATTTATAAATGCCCCAAAGCTTAGGGACACACTAAAAAAATCTCTTACAGGACTTAATATTTGCGGTAGGAAGTTTGGATCACAATGATGTTACACATTTTCCCATTGGAAATACTAGATAGGAATTTGTTTTTAGATGACACTTTATTAGATAAAGAGATATTATACATATGCCTGCACACTTGTCAGACCACTCTGCAGTCTTTATGTCCAACAAGTTTTCCAACATTAGAGAACAACACAGTTGGTCTCGAGCAGGATTTTCAAATTGTGGGTTTGATCAACTGCTGTGTCACAAGCCTATTTTTGGTGGGTTGCAAAAGTCCAAGGAATAAATAAAGAAGCCTTCAAATTAAGTATTTATCTTGTCACACTTGCTGTTCTTCAAACATAGTGGTCAAATGTCAGGCTATGTCTTCTGGCAAATTTCTGAGTATTTTTTAACGTGGGGATTGGTGTTTATAAGCACCTTTCACTTTGCAGACAGAAAAGGAACATAACAGTGGATTATATGACAGTCTTACTGGGGGTACAGGCAGTGTTAAGAATGTGAAAGCAACAACTGCAGGACATTTTTTGTTTGCAACATACAGCAAAATGTAAATTCCCTTAACTGAACTGTAGATATTCAGCAGTTAGAAAGCAAAAACTAAACACATTTTGTGTAATTTTAAAGTGTTATGGAAACAAAACTTTTAATGAATCAAAACAAATCAAGACACTGCAATTGGTGATGCTCAAATGATTAATGTCCACTGAAAACCAATTAGCACACATTGACATTTATGTGCAATATAGTTTTATCAATAAATGTAGTGGCCTTTTCAATGTAAAATGTTTTACTTACTTACCGGTAATTTCATTACTCCTAGTACTACACCCTCACATTAATTCAGTACCAGTGATTCAGAACCAGTGAGACTTCCCTGCCTCCAAAGACCCAAACACAAGCCTTCTTTTAACCTTCAAAGGCCCTTCTGTTTTGCTTTCACTAATGACCGAGCTGACAAAAATCTCAGGAATGCACTTTTTAGTTTAAAGAAGACATTTATTATTACTTCACCACGAGGTTCCTGAGAGAGGAGATTAGTAGGTTGGAGGGGCATGTTTAAAAATAGTCACAGCAATGAAAGGCAATATACACAGCAAATATGTGTGATTATATTATAGCATAACTGCCAATCAAAGAATAAAGTCAAAATTTATCACCGTAGGGCCCATCATTGCTCTTCATCTTTCTCATGCCAGAAAGGTGATGATCCCTGTATAACTGCGAGAAAGAGTTTTTCCACCCTCACGGGAGGTCAGGCAGTTGACGTCTACCCCTGACTGAAGTCTCAGAAAATTCCCCCTCGCTGATGCCCAGGGACATCTTTTATAGAACATGCTGGCTATTGTAGGTGAGAGTTGGAAGTAACAACGTTGAAAGTTGGCCAGGTTTTCAAGGCTCTCTCTCCCAAGGCTGAGTCCTTCCCTGCACTAAAGAAAAACACAAAATATGCGCTTAATAACACAAGCTTAGTTTACCATGTGGAAAAACACAGCTCATCTGCAATATCTCAACTGCAATGTCTAACGCCACGATAAGGCCAATAGGCACCTAAACTGAATACAAAATGTAATGTCCAACACCACGATAAAGCCAATAGGCAGCTAAACTGAATACAAAATGTAATGCGCAACTGGTGAACATTGAACTACTAATATGCACAGTGGTGAAACACAAAGTCAATGGTCAAACATACTTATTTTCACTACACCTTCCCCCACCACACCTCCTGTTTAAAGCCAAGCTTGGTATACAGAAGTACTCAGTTGCTCCAGACTGGGTGGGTGGGTGGGGCTCTGATTTAGAGCACGGGAGTAGGATTATGAATAATATAATTACTGTAAGTAATTGAAACATTACATTCACGTCCCTCCCTTTCTTGAATTCGGTACCAATGAGGCATAGCAAGCATGTAAAAAGAAAAAGTGTGCTCAACTGAGTTGAATACAAAAAAATCAAACATTTGTATTACTCAAAACCACAAATTTCCCTCTTTTAAGTCATAGAAGAGAGAACTTTATGACCAAGCACAAATGAGATATTTTGACACTCCCCACCCTGTAGTGCTTTACAAAGGTCAAAGGAGTAGCCCAGTAGCCCATGTTGCTGCTCTACATATTTCAGATATTTAAGCTTTCTATAGTTCTGCACTGAGGACACCATACTTTGGGTAGATCTGCCCTGAATTCCAGACAAAGGCATCTCACCCATCACCTTGGAAGCCATGGCAATCAAAGACGTTTTTACTTATGCAGGGTCATCCCCACTCTTTTTGCCTCCTGCCTCCTATTTTTTCTGACCTGTTGCTGTTGGCATTTGAACTCTGAGCACTTTACCACTGCTAACCAGTGCTAAAGTGCATATGCTCTCTGTGTAAATTGTATTGTTGGTTGGTTTATCCATGATTGGCATATTTGATTTACTAGTAAGTCCCTAGTAAAGCGCACTAGAAGTGCCAGGGCCTGTACATCAAATGCTACTAGAGGACCTGCAGCACTGGTTGTGCCACCCACATAAGTAGCTCTGTAATCATATCTCAGACCTGCCATTGCAGTGTGTGCAGTTTTAATGTAAATTCGACTTGGCAAGTGTACCCACTTGCCAAGCCTAAACCTTCCCTTTTCTTACATGTCAGACACCCCTAAGGTAGGCCCTAGGTAGCCCCAAAGGCAGGGTGCAGTGTATGGTTAAGGTAGGACATATAGTAATGTGTTTTATATGTCCTGACAGTGAAATATTGCTAAATTCTCTTTTCACTGTTGCAAGGCCTGGCCCTCTCATAGGTTAACATGGGGGCTACCTTTAAATCTGATTAAAGTGTAGATTCCCTTTTGGAGCGGATGGACATGTGGAGTTTGGGGTCTCTGAGCTCACAATTTAAAAATACATCTTTTAGTAAAGTTGATTTTCAGATTGTGTGTTTGAAAATGCCACTTTTAGAATGTGATCATTTTATTGCTTATACCATTTCTGTGACTCTGCCTGTTTGTGGATTACCTGCTTGGCTCAATTTGACAGTTGGGCTGGTTGCACCTCACACTAGACAGTGACACAAAGGGAGCTGGGGTGTAGCCTGCATATCCTGATGAGCCATCTGTGCTAGGAGGGAGAGGAGGAGTGGTCACTTACACCTCAAAGGGCTGTGCCTGTCCTCACACAATGCAGTCTCCGACCCCCTGGTGAGTGTCTGGGGCCTGGTCTGGGCAAGGCAGGATTTCACATTCAAAAAAGACTTTACTTTGAAGTAGGCCTACTTCAAAGGAGAAATTGGGCAGAAGAAGGGCACCCAAAACCACAGACTTTAGAACACTTCCGGAAACAAGAGTAACCTCTGCCTGTAGAAGAGCTGAAGAGCTGAGGAAGAAGAGCTGCCCTGCCTGTGGCTGTGCTTTGTGGAGCTATCCTGCAGTTGCTGCTTCTGCTAGAGTAAGAGGGCAAAGACTGGACTTTGTGTGCCTTCCATCTTGTGAAGAAATCTCCAAGGGCTTGATTTAGAGCTTGCCTCCTGTTGTTTGAAGTCTCAGGGACAGCAAAGATTTCTCTCTGCCAGCACCTGGAGTCTCTGGAGAGACTCCTGCTCTGACAAGTGGTGCCCTATCCAGTCCCTGGGCCCTTGAAAGGAAGGCTGGTGGAAATTCAAGGAAATCGCCTTCGGACGACTTCGGACCGACGCCACTGCTGAATCCGGTGACGCCGCCTGCACCCGACTCCGTGATCTTCGCTGGAACGCGACGACCTTCGCAGGCCTGACATTGCTGCAGCTCCCCCGAAGTCCGCAACTCAGTGGAAGTCGCTGCACCACGTTGTGACCGACGCTGCGCGAAGTGCACGGATTCAACATTTCGCACAGACTTCGAGCATCGGCTTGTATTCACTCTTCAACAAAGGTACTGTACCTTGGGGTCTACGCGACTCCGTGCCTCGCGCCGCTGGTGTCGGAGTGTTAGGAACGACTATGTCATGACGCTGTGTTTACACCTCATCCAAGCATTTTGTGTTTCTAAGCGCTATTTTTTAGGTCAATCTTTAAAAATTTGTAACTTGACTTGTGTATGTCGGATGTTTGTCTTTTTGGTTTGGTTTTGTTTAGATAAATATTTCCTATTTTTCTAAACTGGTGTTGTGACATTTTAAAGTGTTTTCATTAAGTTACTGTGTGTGTTGGTACAAATAGTTTACACCTAGAACTCTGAAGTTAAGCCTACTGCTCTGCCAAGCTACCAAGGGGATAAGGAGGAATTAGCTGAGGGTGATTCTCTTTTACCCGGACTGGAGTGAGGGTCCTTGCTTGAACATGGGGTAACCTGGCTGTCAACCAAAGACACCATTTCTAACATTATCTAACTGCTCATTGTTTCTGACACTGATCTTTTCCCTTTCGTAGGGGCCCTAAAATTCATCAGCAAACACTCTGATTTTCTAAAAACTTCGACCCTCTCCAAATAAAGAACTTGAACTTTTCTTGCATCAAGACAATGATGTCTGGTTTCTTACTCTAAAGCAGGAGAGGAAAAAACTATAGTAACATAATTGTTGTTTATGAAATGCAAACTTTTAGGTAAAAAATCGCTGGACCGGAAGCAGAACCACTCTATACTGACAATCCCTAGAAAAAGAATGTTTACATGACAAACCTCTTATTTTTCTTAATCTTCTCACTGATGTAATTGCAATGAGAAAACAGGTCTTAAGACAGAGAATTTGCAAATCAATCTGGTCCAAAGACTCAAAAGGGTATACTGTTAAAGCCCCCAAAGATAAATCCCATGAAGAAAACAGATGGGAAGAAATGGGAAACAAACACTTTATTCCTCTAAGAGAACCATACTTCCTCATTGTTTAAATTCTTCCATGAACTTCAAAAAGCCCCTATTGCTACCCACTGAACTCTAAGGGCTGGTACTGTCAAGTCTAACTTTGCTCCTTCCTGTGAAAATTCCATAATCATAATCAGACTGGCCGAAGTAGGATCCAACTCTCTAAACTCGCACCAGTGAGAAAAGGAGGCCCAATGGCTACTATATGAATGTAGTATGAACACCCTTCTGGAAGCCTGAACTGTGACTGCCAGACCCTGAGATAATCCTCCCTCCCTCAATTCCCTCCCCTCAGCCACCAGGCCATCAGGCTGAGCATGAGAAGCGTTTTCCTGGAAAGGACCAGAAACTTGGTAGGAGAGGGCACTATGGTGAGCTTCCATTCCTGCAACAGCCTCATAGACTGCAACAGAGGAAAACAATTTGTCAAAGGCCAAAGCAGAGCTATCATCACCACCTGCACCCTTTCTCTCCTATCACTAGAAATGCCATGGATAAGGGAGAAAACATTAAGGCGTATATCAGCCCAGAACAGTGGACATGTTAAACTGCCTACGGCCCAAGCTGCCTTGTACCTCTACATAGAACAGAATATCTGAAGTTTGGCATTCTCTGTTGCAGCAAATAGATGTATCACTGCCCTGCCTCATTAAGATTGAATGTGTTTGGACAAAAAGAGAAGTTTAGAAAAGACAGAATTTCCCTTCTGCCATCACACTGGTCACTTCCTGAATATGGACTACAGTCAGAGAACTCAAAGAATCCGGAGCCCCGTCAAAAATCTGCTTGTCCATGTCCTTCAATGACTAGGATCTGGTCCCTAATGTTTGTTTAGATAGGTCTTTGCAACCATGCTGTACAACTGCATCAGAACTGCTCTGTTCTGACCAAGATGAATGAATGCTAGAAATACCAGCTGCACAGCTTTGAGCTCTCTCCAGTTTGAAGAATCCTGCACCTCTGTTTCTGTCAAAAAATTATGCACTTCCTGATCTCCCAACCAAAGTGCCCATCCAAACAAACAGGCGTCTGTTATGATGATCACCAGAACAGGAGGAATAAGTGGTACTCTCTTAATCAGCATACCTCAATTCAGCCACCACATGATGTCCTGCCTTTGGCTGGCATCCATCTCTTAAACTAGTGCAAATGAAACCTTGTAAATGGAACTAGGAAAATTATCGATGATTATGGAAACAAAGTCAGCTTGAATCCGCAGACATTCTGCAATCTTTGGACACTAGTGTCCCAGAAGCTTTCTTACATGGGCCTCCAACTTGAGTTATCTTTTTTCTAGGACCTTCACCATTCCCAATTCTGTTTGGAAATTAGCTTCTATAGATCCTAAGCCTTATGTTGGAGTTAGGGAAGATTATTCACAGTTGATAAGAAAACCATGTTCCTGGAGTACCTCCAACACTCTTTACATGAAAGAGAACATCTCTCCCTGAAGACTGCACCAGTGAATCGTCTAGATAGGGGTGTACATAGATACCTTCTCGATGCAGACTTGCCACCAGAGGAGCCAACAGCTTCATGAAAACCCTTGTGAAGATGTTAACCCTAAGGGGAGAATGCAGAAGTGGAAGTGATCATCCCCAATAGCAAAATGAAGATTGTTTGATGAGCAGGTTTGACAGGCGCATGCAGGTAAGCATCTTGAAGGTTAATGCCACGAAAATGGGAATAATGGCTTTGAAGAGTCAATATGCGAAAGGGAACTGCCTTGAAAAAAGAGTTCACCCCCTTTACATCCAACATTAGAATAAGAATGGTAACAGAACTCTGGAGATTGCATTCTTTTTGTGCAAAGTGTGCAATCCCTGTAACAATGCCAATCTCTGTGCTGCATGAGTTGGGAGATGGGTGCAAATAATTCTGTTATGTGGCAGCAAATTTACAAAATATATAGCAAATTCTTTTGAAACAATGTTCAGCATGAAGTGTGGTTGGTGGGGTGGCGACCTTAAAGGTTTAAAGATGGCTTGGGATTCAGTCTGTGGAGGCAGCCTTGGTACTGAATTTAAGTGTGGGAGAGACATGGAGATAATGGACTGTCTGTAAATGACAGTGCCCTACCAAATTATGCTTTAGTTACATTAAAAATTGGCCCATGGTTCTAAATAATTTGGGAAGCGCTGCTCTACAGTTTAATTATTATTAAAGATTGTAAAGAGAAAGACATAAATGGTGTCAGTTTCCCTAGTTCTAGATGATGTAGAGAGTTATCCTAAATTTGGAAAAAATAATATTCTGAAATTCAAAGTGTAGAAAGGTGATCATACTAGTCTATCCTGTGGATGGATTGTTGTCCAGAGAGGCACTCTTGTAAGCAAATGGAGATTGTTAATGCTGATAAGAGGTGTCATCTCCATATTATTGAAAAACTCCCAATTTTCTGCCATCCAGAAATTAACTATTTTGTTAGGTTTATTTTCTAAGGGTGGGAGACAAAATGGAATGCTATGCAGCCCACTGCCTAGAGATTTAGAACAAGGGCTATCTGAGGTTATGGATATTATGGCTTTCGAGAAACATTTGCCTAGTGACACTATTCTATGTCTAAACTTGATTGCTCATATCAAGGTAAACTAATCTGAGCAAAGTATAATGATACTAATAACACCAATCCTACTACTAGTACTATGTCTACTACTACCTCTACTACAACTACTTCTTGTAATAATAACAAAACAATGAAACAACAACATAATAATAATAATAATAATAATAATAATAATAATAATAATAATAACAACAACACTAATAAGAACAATAATAACAATAATAAATGCATTATTATTATTATTATTATTAGTAGTAGTAGTAGTATTAGTATTATTATTACTTTTATTTTTATTATTCTTTAGTCATGATACACATCTGCCCTTGCTAAATGATGTAAAATATTGATTATACCATTACACATTGTTTGTGGAATCATTTAAAGCAGGACTTTGTTTTGGAATATCAGGTGCACACTTACTGCACAGAAGAATATCTGCTGATGAAGTGAGATAGTTCTAAAGACGTGTGAATACAGAGAAGGTTAGATCATATGGCTTCTTCAAGAAAATAGTCATAGTTTCAGAGACAAAATGGTGGTATATTTAATTTTCTGATGCAGCATACGCACAATTACATAAAATAAACTCTGTATTACATACAGTACCTCACAGATTGCACAGCTTGCCTGTTACACTGAGAGACTGATTTTCATGATGTGTTTACTGCCTGCGCCCCTAGTCGAGTGGATGGGATCATAGTTTTTTTTCCTTATATGTGGATAAACACTATGTTTTGTAATTGCCCCAGTTAAACAAGTTCTTTGGAAACCTTAAGAACATCTGCCGGAGAATATAAAGTACATACATATAGTACAGATTGTTAGGGCGAAATCGTTCTTTAATTGACTGGCTGAAACTGGTCAACTCGACTTCGTAAACTTTCAAAATTTCTCCCATGATTCATTATTTTCTAAATAAATACTTATTTTTGGCAACCAGGAATCTTATCGCTTCCTCCCACGTGCAACATCAAAGGCCCAATTAGAAATCTGGTGGTCTATATGGTCTGGCCATCCCATGCATTGATGAAGCTTTTATTTTTGGTCGCCATTGGTGGTGACGTCATCACTGAAGTTCCATCCATAGGGGCATATTTATACTCTGTTTGCGCTGAAATAGCATTATTTTTTTAATGCTATTTCAGCACAAACTTAACTCCTTATTTATATTTTGATGCTAGACCCGTCTAGCATCAAAATATTGGAGTTAAAGTCATTTTTTTCCTACGGAAAACTACCTTGCGTCGATGAGATGCAAGGTAGGCGTTACTGGGCAAAAAATGACTCTAAGGCCCAATGCGCCTTATTTATCCTCCCATGCAAAAATGGTGCACAGGAAGGAGGCGGGCCTAAATATTGGGGCTAAACTTGCATAACGCCATTATTTATTGCCTGGATCAGGGAAGGCGTGTGGGGACCTGTAGGCCTATTTCCATGGTGAACCACCATGGAATAAGTCCACAGGTGCCCTCCTCAGACCCCACGACACCCCCACCCACACCAGAGGGACAGCAGAGGATGGGGGACGCCATCCCAGGTAAAAATAAGCAAGTAGAGGTAAGTATTTTTTTTTTTTTTTAAGTGCCATTTTGGGCCCTGAAATGGGCCCCCATACATGGCACTGGGTGCAATGACCATGCCCAGGGAACCCTTGTTCCCTGGGCTGGCCATTGGGATGGTGGGCATGACTCCTTCCTTTTCTAAGACAGGAGTCATGTGGTATGGTAGGTTTAGCGTCAAGAAATGACGCTAGGCTGGTTAGAGTCATCTTTTTTGCTGTAACCGGTCTAACGTAATTTTTTGGGGCAAAACCTCCTTCTGGCATACTGCCACCCCACCCCCATCTGGCTAACATCATTCTCCATGACGTTAGCCCACCCTTTGTCCCCGATTGTGCACTTCCTTAAATAAGACGCCCGGCTGGCATCTTGGAATGGCGCTAGCCTGTGGTATACTTTTTTTACTCTAAACTGCGTTAGCCCAGTTTATCATCAACAAGTATAAATCAGGGCCATAGTATCTGCTAGTCAGTCCTACAGTTTCTGCAGGTCATGGTTGGTGCAGGCCTGATTTTCTTATTTGTTAGAAGCTGAGGTTGCTCTCCCTGGGGACATGGGGGACATGCCCTGGTCTGAGATTTGCAGTGTTTACTCATTGTCAGTACAGTAGGGTGCGTTATTATTCTCAGAAGATAAATTACTTCTTGTTTCCCACTCCACGATGCTCACTTTGCTGCTTTGTCTCATTCTTGGGGTCAGAGACTGGCCCTACTCACTGAGAATGCATATGTGCCCAACGATGAACCTGCATCTTCACCGAATGCAGTGTAAGTCGAATTGTGTACAAGTTGATCACTGTTCAGCGCGATCATGTAAGGTCACATACAAGTAGGCTCAGCTCTGTCAAGTGCCTCACCCACAATTAAAAAAACTCACTCGAAGAACAAATCAAAGCCATATTTCGTGCTCCTGCAGGGGCCCAGGGGCACTTGTTTTCTAATCATTCATGCAGTGTTTATGAAATAACAAATATAGAACGTGCACTTACAGATAAGATTTGATGGAAAATAATTCAGCTGCATTTTTTTCTGTTTAAACAATGCGTAACATGGCATTTTATATTTCTTATAATTTAATGGGTGCACAGCCCTAATATTTCAAAAAAAGTGTATGGTACAATGACGTCAAAAATATTTTGATATCAACTTTGTCACGCGGCAAAATAATGTAGGAAATAATATTGTTTTTCAATGTTTTAACAGTATTTTTAATAATTTCGAACATATTTTTTATTTAATTTGTTATGGTTTAATATTTTTTGTGTTATACATTATTAATGTAATGTCAGTTATGTGTAATTATTTTTGTATAGTATATCATTCTAGCTTTGGTAATATAGTTTCATTATTTTCACTAGAGTATATCATTTTAGATTTGGTAATGCAGGTAATTTCTTTTTCTGATTGTAGTTAAATTAATTTACTTCCTTTGGACGAGCCCACATGTTCGTCCATGTTTCGGGTGCAAGATACTCCTGCCTTACTAGCCACCCAAGCTTTCACCTCGGGTGCCACAGTACCATAAAGCTTCCTTGAGCAAGGGTGCAGAGTACTGTAGCACCACAGGGTGAATGTTTATGCAGCTGTTCCCCAGGGAATACCGTCGTATCTCACTGGAGGGCTGAACAAATGACCCAATTGTTTTTGTTTCAATTAAAATCTCAGGGCGAGAGGTTTGGGCAGCCCCCTTGCCCCCCACACACACACTAATGCCTGGCATACAGGATGTCCCTAACCTGCCTCGTTATACCCTTTTTCAAAAACGTTTTTAGGACATTGGACTGAATCTCCAAGTCTTGTAACGGCAGCCAAAACATCTTGTTCACAGTTGGGACCAGCTAATCTGATCACTTGGCACTGCTGTACCTGAATAAGTACAGTGATTCAGAAATTGCCGATGGGAGAAAAAGCTCACTTAGATAATAAGAAAGCTCTATTTTTTTTAAATGTCAGTACCATGGGGCCAACTGTACAGATATACATATTTTTTTCCGAGTGGTAACTGGAGACTGTCTTTAAACAGAAATTTCATGAAAGACAGCTGGACGTATTTGCACCAAATTATGGAAATCATGCTTTCAGAGTAAGATATTCATTGCCAAATTTGGTGTCATTTCCTTTTGGTAATTTTTCCGTATCAGAGACCAAATTCCTATCGCAAGTAACATGGAAAATCATGATTTTGGTACTCCCTTTTTCTTGGGCCGCCACTTGATGGATCTGCGGGAACTTTATTTGAAGGAGCCAAGATGAATAAACATTGTTTAAAAAAGTTTTGTGCAGATTCATCAGATGGTGCAAAAGTAATTAACAAAAATTCTCTTCCTATGAAAACTATGACCTAACTAGTATGGCAATAACCACTGTGTTTAGATTCACTGAAGAAACCAAAAGTTGCAGGGATGTTATAATTAGGTTGACGTTTTACCAACAAAAAACATAGAAATTTAGCAGTTATTTTGATGTTTTTTTAATGTAAAGTAATATACAATTACAGTACGATAACACAACCATTGCCCAGCACAGCCTTTGACCGTGCGCGCTGGGGTTGGCCGCCCCTTTAATTCTATTTCCGAGCTATAATGTCCCTGTGACCTTTGTGTTTTTTCAATGAATTTCTATTTTTTTTTTAACATAAAGTAATTTAAATTACTATACGTTAAACAAACCACCACCATGCACAGCCTGTGGCTGTACATGGGGGAGGTTGGTCCCCTATAACTACCCAACCACACATAGCCTTTGTGACACAACATAAAAAAGGGGTGTGGGTAAATGTACCCTAACAGCTTTGCCTTGGTCCTCCCTCCGGGACCCTGCCAGGGCTAAAAGGTTTTCTTTTTTGATTTTTTTGCAAACTCTACATGTGGATCCAAGGATTTAGCCAAAAATGCTGAAAAAGAGCAGTCTCCCACACTTCTTATTAATGTTGCTCCTGGGTGGGCCACATCCCAGGGGCATGGCCAATTTAAATAATAACAAATAGGCACATGAGGCCCACTCCAAGGGCTTTTAAAAGCCCCGGGGACCACCACCTCCCTGGGGCTACATAATTTAAAAGAATCGGGGGGCTGCATGCACTGTCAGGTCCCATGGACCACCACCTCCCTGGGGCTACATTTTATGATCATACGGAAGGGCCGATGGACACCTCCATACCCTGGGGACTACCACCTCCCCAAGACAACATTAAAAAAATATGGGGACCACCACCTTCCTGGGGCAACAACTTTACACTTTGGAGGTGACCCCATGGACTCCCTCTTGGCCCCGGCGGCCACCACCTCTCAGGGCCACAACCAAATGAAGCAGGGGGCCACGTGGACCTCCCTGGGACCAGGTGGCCACCACCTCCCCAGGGCTCTATTTAAAAAAATAAGTGGGGATAATGCAGTCCCAGGGCCAAGTGGACCACCACTTCCTCAGGGATTTAGTTATAACTTATTACAAAGAGGCATTTCAGACCCCCCCAGGCCCTGTGGACCTCCACCTCCACCGGGCTATATTTGAAAACTTTGTGGAGGGCTGTGCAGTCCCCTGTCTCCCAGGCCCACTACCTCCCCAGGGCTATTTTTAAATTATAAATCTAAGGGCCACAAGGACCCCTCCAGGATCCAGGGACCATCACCTCCTCAGAGCCAAATACTTTTTTTAGAATGGGAGGGGCCCAATATGCCCCATCAGGATAATTACAGCCCCATAAACCCGGGCCCTCTGGGGCCTGGCCACATGTTCTTGGTTGCCCTGGCCCCACCCAGGGCACCCAGAGCAGATTTATGGGGACCATGGGGGGAGCCTCAAAGCCCTCATGCTTCCACCAGCTCCCATCTCCTGCACGAGCTGGCATTGGTATTGATATACAAACCTCTTCTCCCTTTAATATCTCAAAAACTACTGAACTGATTTGCACTAATAAAACAAAGGGGTGATCTGTGGACCAAAAGTTTAATTTTTGTCAAATTTGGTGAAACTCTGTCCAGCGGTTCGGGCTGCAGGCATGTCTATAGAGTCTGTGGAAATTAACATGGTAAACAAACTTCTTCTTAACCCCTTTTTATCTGTCCCCATGTGACAGATCATCATTCCGTGCACAACAAGACCCAACTTGACACTTTTTTTTTAGAAAATGTCATGAAACTTTCTCAAACTGTACCAAAGATATAGCCAAGTCAAAAAATGCTTTTTCTATTTAAACTAGGCCCTAACTATAACTAACTACTGGTGACCGTCAGTAGGTGATATATGTATATTCTTTCTCTGAAAGAAACAAAGGTTAAAGTGACATTACAGTTAAGACATTGGATCAAAAAATACATTGGAAGTTCACTGAAATAAACAAAGATTACAGAGATGTTATAGTTAGGTTCCCATTTTACACATACAAAACAAAAGAAAATCAGTATTTATAATTATACTTTTATTTATTTATTAACATTACTTGATATAGCACAACAAATCATACCCGAAGGTTTATCTCAGCGTTCCACTGAATCACAATTGACAGGCAGGCTAGTATAGCGATATCTTTAACAGTTTTTTTTAATTTTACCTGGCTCCATACATGAGCAAAGGCATAGAGGCTGTTTGTTCCAAAAAGAAACGAGCTAGGTACGAGAAGGGCCTCCCACCACATCTCAAAGTACGGACTTAAGGAGTCTGAAGTAAGACTTTATCTTAGATCTAAGCAGTCTGAAAGGACAGTGATAGCTAAGCCTTGCCTGCATATGGATTGGGATTTTCCCAGTCTGTTCTTTGCGGGTGAGACAACATAACTTAAAATGCATGTTTCCTGATTGGTAACTTGTGCAGAGCCCTTAAGACAGTTAGCGGTGTGAGAACCAAAAGAAAGATTACATACTAATCTGGCAGCTCTGTTCGGTACAACCTGTAATTTGGCCAGTAGTGTTTAATTGTCAGCTACAAGCAAAGCATTACCATAGTTCAAGCAACTAATGATTAAGGGCCTGATTTAGAACTTGGAGGAGGGGAATACTCCATCACAAATGTAATAGATATTCTGGCCACCATATTACGATTCCATGATATCCTATGGGGATCGTAATATGATGGACGGGATATCCATCACGTCTGTGATGAAGTATTCCAACTGCTAAGTTCTAAATCAGACCCTAAGACATGAATTAGACTTCCTAGAGGCAGGTGGAACCCACGGAAATACTTTTTTTAATACGCACATGGTAGCGAAGCAGGCTCCTCACACAGTCAAGACATGGTTCTTAATGAACAAAGTGTGATCCAACTTGATGTCAGACTTTTTACTACTTGCTTGGTGGATAGGGGCCTACCGAAGTTCAGAAGGCCACCAATTGCTGGACCAAAGCTACAGAACTTTACCGAACAACAGTATCTTGCTATCGTGCCATTTAGTTGCAGACAGTTACTGTATATCCAAACTGCTATTAACCTCTTGCAATCAGAGAAACAGACTTTAACCCCATCAAGATCCTGCCCTAAATAGATGACTAATTGACTGTCATTGATATGAGATATTACCTCAAAGCCACACGTTTTGACAATCTGAGCAAAGGGGGCAACATAGATAGAGAACTCCCTTGTCAATCCACATTGTGTTGTGTGATTGTTTGAGTCCAGTTTTTCAAGAAGTTAGGAAACCATTCAAGCACTTTGCCATGAATGCCTTTATCATACAGCATGCAGATTAATATTGTTTGGGAGACAGTATTGAAAACCACAAACAGATCCAACAGTACAAGCATAGCCAGTGTATCAGCCTCCAGCACAAATCGAATGGAGAACTTGACATGGCTTGTGCTAGCATCCCCTGGTTCTGCCCCAGGGTGCATGGTTCAAGCTCTTCCAGTTGGAAAATGTCCTTGGGAGATGGCAGGGTGTAGACGGCTGGTTCCTCTGGCTGCATTAACATAGTAATAGATTTTATCAATTTTCTCCTTGAAAACGTCTGCCAGGGAAACACATAGTTCTTGAGATGCTGGGATGGCACGAGTACAGGCTTGAGGTTCAATAAATTAATTGAATACTTTAAAAATGACCTTGACACAGTTTCTCACCAGTTTCTCACTTGCTCTATTTTATTAGTTAAAACGTTTCTCTAGGCCAGTTTAATTTTGTTGTGATAGTTTTTAATCATCTGTTTGTATTTGTCTTTGTCCATGGAGGATTTGGTCTTTCATCATCTTCATTTGAACCTTTTACACTTAGGTTTCTCCAGTGTTAATTTGGAAGAAAACCAAGAAGCATTACCGCTACTGGAAGTAGCTGGGGCCTGCTTAAGACAGGCAATTTGATCAAGCACCTGAGAAAAGGAGCTATAGAAATCTTCCAGGGCAACATTTACATCGGTGCTGTTAGTAGTTTCTGATGGAGCATAAACCTTAGAGAAAGAGTCAGGAGACACTAGTGTCCAGTGTCTCATAGCTTTCCTATATCTACTTTTAGGCTTATCTGACTCATTTGCATTGATGATGGACATTCACTCTTTAGTTTGGGGGAGTGCATAAAGATCAGATCTAGAGTGTGACGCTCCTTATGGGTCGGCCCAACCACTTTCTTTTGAAGACCTGACATGCCCATAACCACCAAAAGTTGGGCCACTTCAGCATCAGAGACATCTTCTCAATGAAAACTAAATTCTCTCAGCATAAGGAAACTAATGGTGCTAATATATATGGTGCAATGCACTCTGCTAACAAATGGCAAAAATCTTTTTTGGCACCAGGGGATAGTATAGAAGAGCATCCTTGCAATAATCTGTTGTTGAAAGCACAATTTTAAAGGTACACAGTTCCACCCAGTCAGCTAAAAGAGTATCAATAAGTTCTACTTTGACTGTATTTTGAAAAGCAATTGCAACACCCCACTCATTCTTGTCTCTGCTCAGTTTGACTAACTGATAGCTCTCAGGTAGAGCTAGAGGAATGCAGGGAAAGGCTGCAGAATTCAGCCAAGTCTTGGTGAAAAAGCACAAATCTAGAGAAAGGGAAGTTAAAAGGTACTCAATGTAGTGTTTTGACATGAAACTAACATTTCAATATAGGCCCTTGAAACTTTGATAAGGGGTTGGGGGACCTGAGCCTAAATTCGGGCTTGGAACACTCCAGGTCAAAACTTTCTTAGAAACTAGACAGCGCATGTTACTTGTTGTACCGCCAGCATTCAGGGATGACACCGGGCCTCATCAGTCCCTGACAGCAAAGAGTTAAGAGACCTAGAAAATTTGCAACTAATACAGGATGCTGGTCCTTACAATAGAGGAGGGAAGTGACCCATAAAGTAAGTTGTGTGAGAACTTGGGTTAAAAGGCCTTGAGTTTAGTTGATGGAGTTCTAAGGACGATTAGCCTAAACTAAACAAGGTAGTAGATGCCCTAGTCATAAGACCAGGGCTTCTGGTGCCTGGCAATGTTCGGGCATGAATGGGCACAGACAGACTTGCTCCTGGCACACCTATGGCATGAAAGACACATGTCTGCACACTAAATGGTTCTTAAACAGGTATCCCCAACCAGGGGCAGAGTGCCTGGATTGCTAACTGTTAGAAATGGGGTCTTTGGTTGGCAGTCAGGTTACCCCCTGTCCAAGCAAGGGCCCTCAATATAGTCAGGGTAAAGGAGAATCACCCTCAGTTAACCCCCGCTCACTCCCTTGGAAGCTTGGCACAAGCAGGCAGGCTTAACTTCAGAGTGTATGTGTAAAGTATGGTTACCAACACACAATGTAACTCAGTGAAAGCACTAACAAATGACACAACACAAATTTAGAAAAATAGGAAATTTTTATCTAAGTAAAACAAGACCAAACCTACAAATATCCAACACACACAAGTCAAGTTATTAATTTTAAAGGCAAAAGAGTCTTAAATCCTTGAGAAAACAGTAAAAATACTGTTAGCGTTGAAAAGTACCTGCGTAGCGTCAAAATAACACGCACAGGCGAGTGTGCATCGGAAAAGGCTAGCGATGCATTGATTTCTCACCCGCAAGCAAGACCGTGCCTCATTTCTCCTCCTCGGGTCGAATCGGCATGCATTGTTTTTCCTCTCCGCAGGAGAGTGATGTGTCGATCCTGGCAAGCACTCGGGTCCAGGCAGGCTTTGTGTTGTTTTTTCCATTCCCAGCGAGGTTTGCATCAAAAATTCGGCTGCAGGGTATCCGCAAAACCGTGCTATGTGGGTTGTGACGTTGTCAGCCTCCTTCAGCAGGTGTTGTGGCCATTTGTCCAGCTGCGTGCGTCGATTTTCCAGCCACGATGCTGGCGGAGCATCGATTTCTGCCACGAAGCCGGCGATGTGTCATTTTTCAGCCGCGCTCAGAAAGTGTGTCAATATTTTTCCCTCACGGCGGTCTCTGCGTGGATTTTCAGTCTTGGTCTGCCAGCTTCTCCTTCCAAGGTCCCAGGAACTGGATAGGGCAACACTTAGCAGGGCAGGAGTCTCAACTTAGAGCCCAGGTGCTTGCAGGAGAAGTCTTTGATGACCCTGAGACTTCAGCAACAGGAGGCAAGCTCAATTTCAAGCCCTTGGAGATTTCTTCACAAGCAGGAATGCCAACAAAGTCCCCTTGCACAGGCAGAAGCAGCAACTGGAGGATAGCTCCCCAAAGCACAGGCACAGGCAGGCCAGCAATTCTGGCCAGCTATTCAGCTCTTTTCCAGGTGGAGGTTCCTCTTGATTTCCAGAAGTGATCTAATTTTCAGGGGTATGGGTGCTCTTCTTATACCCATTTTGGCCTTTAAAGTAGGCCTACTTCAAAGGAAAGTCTCTCTTGTTTGTGAAATCCTGCCTTGTCCAGACCAAGTCCGAGACACACACCAGGGGGTTGGAGACTGCATTGTGTGAGGGAAGGCACAGCCCTTTCAGGTGTAAGTGACCACTCCTCCCTCCTAGCACAGATGGCTCATCAGGATATGCAGGCTACACCCCAGCTCCCTTTGTGTCACTGTCTAGAGAGAGGTGCAAACAGCACAACTGTCAAACTGACCCAGACAGGGAACCCACAAACAGGCAGAGTCACAGAATGGTTTAAGGAAGAAAATGCCCACTTTCTAAAAGTGGTATTTTCAAACACACAGTCTCAAAACAAACATTACTAAAAGATGTATTTTTAAATTGTGAGCTCTGAGGCCCCAAACTCCACATGTCTATGTGCTCTCATAGGGAATCTACGCTTTAATAATTTTTTAAGGCAGCCCCCATGTTAACCTATGAAAGAGATAGGCCTTGCAACAGTGAAAGCCAAATTTGGCAGTATTTCACTGTCAGGGCATATAAGACACATTAGTATATGTCCTACCTTAAACATACACTGCACCCTGCCCATGGGTCTACCTAGGGCCTACCTTAGGGGTGTCTTACATGTAAAAAAAGGGAAGGTTTAGGCCTGGGGTATGCATAAAAAAATACTTAAAATCTTCATAGGTAAAACCAAATAAAACAAAATTGACAAAGTGAACACTAGCAATAAAGAAAAATGCCTTGTTACTCCTTGCCTGAAACTTATGTTAAGATAATATAATTTGTGGCTTAAAGTTACTGTACAGCAAAAGTTATAGTTTCTTCAGATAAGTATGACTGTAATTGCTTAATTTGTAGAGCCTTTGTGTGTAAAATGTGAACCTAACTATAGCGTCACTGTAACCTTTGTTATTTGATTTCCTAACTATAACTTCTGTAACCTTTCCTTTTTTAGTGAATTTCTATGATTTGTTTAATGTACACTAATATTTAATTCCCATATATTAATCGAACTACTGCTGCACACGCCCTTTAACTGTGCATGTAGGGGGGTTGGCTGCATGGCTTGGCCCGAGGGCAACTCCCCATATACAGCCAACAGGATGCCACGCGTGACCTTTGGCCTGTGTACGACGGGGGCTTAGCTGCAGGGCCCAAAGGCAGTCTGACTAGGAAGGAGGAATGCAGACCCCCTCTATGGGCTGATTTCAGCCCCAGAGACCCAGTCTTTTGGGGCCTGGTCATATTAACATGGGGTGGGAGACTCAAAACCCCCCTCCCTGGGCCTATATTGGGCCCGGGGACTTCATCTCACAGTCAGTAAAGTGTGGATGCCTGGGAGCCCACCCAGGGCACCCTCTTCCTTTTTGTTGGGGGCCATGGGGGAAACCCAATGCCCCCGCAGCAGGCTCCCCACCTCTGGCAGGACCAGGCATTGCTCCCGCACACAGGGAGCAGCAAAACGTGCTGCTCCCTGTGGGCAGGGCTAATTCTGCCATCTGTTTCCTGGATGAAAAGTCCTCTCCTAGCGGACAGGAGCATTTTATCTGCTCCCGAACACTGCAAGCAGACTTAGGCCCTCATTATGGCACTGGCGGTAAATTCTGCTTACCGACACGCTGACAGTCTCCAACATACCACCGAGGTGGCAGATATCCATTCACCATATTATGACACACACACACACCAATCTGACAGAATACAGCCACATACACAAATCCGCCAGCCCAAAGGTCAGTGATAAACTGGCAGTCCCAACAAACAACACCCATTACATTATGACTCACGAATCACCACGGAGGACATTCAACGGCGATAAACCATTGGCGGTACATACTGCTGCGCTCTGAATGGACCCCAAAATACAAAACAACACCACATTGGCCAATACTAAAAACACACACCTGACACTCATGCACACACCACACCCACACACCCATACCAATATAAAACACCCACCCACATTACCCATAACCCTTACCAATAACAATTGGCACCAGGTGACTGAGAAGAAGAGCACAGAGACAACTAAACACACACACCACTTACACCCAATCACCCCTCATGAAGTCCACATCACACACCCCACCACATCACCCAACACACCCTCACCAACACACATCACACAGCACCCATGGCACCACAAAGGCACCACAAAGGCACCCCTGTTTCACTGAGGAGGAGTTAAGGGTCATGGTGGAGGAAATTGTTACGGTAGAGCATCAGCTCTTTGGAGCACAGGTACAGCAGATATCTATAGCAAGGAAGATGGAGCTATGGCGGAGAATTGTGGACAGGGTCAACGGTGCGGGACAGCACCCAAGAACAAGGGACGACATCAGGCAGAGGTGAAACGACCTACGGAGGGAGGTAGGTTCCATAGCAGCAAGACATCAGCTCCACTGAAAAGGACGGTCACCCAAGCCCACTCACAGACCACCACAGAGCCTCCCCCATCAGGAACCAACACCATAGCACCCACCCAGCATTCCCACACCTCTGTCCCCAGGACACATCAATCAGCAGTGTACCCACCTGTACAGGAACACCAGTCGACACCTCGCCTCTAAGACAATCAGGGACCTGGAGTCAGTGGCAGTGGGCACACCGTTCAGGGGACAGAGGCACAGGCCAACAGGGACACTGGGATGACTGCTGTGCACCACGGAGAGGACAGGAGCAGGGAACCGACTCTCCAGGAGGCAATCTCTGAGATCCTGGGAGCCTACCAACATTCTCAGGATATGATGGGCCAGATCCTAGACAACGTGCAGGAGAACAGATGGCTGCAGAAGGGACAGTATCAAGGGATCAGGGAGGACTTGCCGGCCATTAACAACACCCTGATCTCCATAGCAGGGGTACTGGCAGACATGGCCAACATCATGAGGGAGGCAACAGCACACCAGCGGGCGCCCGCTACCACTAGCCAGTCAACTGAACAACCCTCCACTTCAGCTGCCGCTAGTGGCCAGGAGGCCTCACCACAGGACCCACAGGCCACCAGCATCCCTCCCCCTGCAGAAGGTGAACCACCCGCAAATGTTCCCTGCGACCCAGACAGAAGCCAGAGACACTTGCCAAGACCACCGCCAGGAAATGAGACTCTCCTGATTTTCCCCCTTGTGTCCCACTCAGTCACCGAGTCCACCTTGAATTGCCATTGCTCCCCTTCCTATGTCCCCTTGGACACTGCACCTGGAGCTATACCTTGGACTTTCCTCCATCATCACCACATTCAATTGCACTTTACCCTTATTTCTTAGCACTACAATCAACACCCCTGGATAAAACACAACTATTAGTATTTCTGTACATCAAATTTGTATTGATTGAAACAGCTACATCCTTTGCAAATGAACTGTTCATAGTGAGAGCATAGAATGAATGGCCTGTCGCAGACTGTAGTGATCACTTCAGGACATTGTTGTCGTATCACCAACATCTGTAAAATGATAATCCATAGGTGACAGTAAGTAGAGGTAACAAGTGGGTAATGCCAGCATGTCAATGACACACAGAACACAATAGTCATAGAATTGTGAAGTTGCACTGTCTCACCTGTGTGTCATTGGAAGTACTGACGGATCACCAATGTTCTGTTGTCCACGTCCTCATCCACTGCCTCCTCATCCTCTCTGTCCACAGTGGCATCTCCAGTGTCCTCCTCCAGCAGAAAAGGTACATGGCATCTGAGGGCCAGGTTGTGCAACATGCAGCATGCCACTACTATCTGGCAGACCTTCTTGGGTGAGTGGCACAGGGATCCACCTGTCAGATGGAGGCACCTGAACCTCTCTTTCAGGAGGCCGAAGGTCCTCTCAATAATCCTTCTGGTTCACCCATGTGTCTCATTATAACGTTCTTCAGCCCTTGTCTTGGCATTCATCACAGGGGTCAGCAGCCACAAAAGGTTTGGATAGCCAGAGTCACCTGCAAGTATTGAGGGATAACCTTTAGCCACACAGTATCCTATGAGGTTAACACCAGAGGCATACACTAACATACAATGGGTGGGGACCAAGGCTCACCTATAAGCCACACCCTGTGCCTCTGTAGTTGTCCCATAACATTTGAAATGCTGCTATTCCTCAAAACAAAGGCATCATGCATTGACCAAGGATATTTAGCATTGACACTGGAGATGTACTGGTCCGCCAGGCACACCATCTGCACATTCATGGAGTGGAAACTCTAACGATTCCTATACACAAGTTTATTCTGCCGGGGGCAGGGGGGAACAAACGCAATATACGTTCCGTAAATCGCACCAATAATATTGGGGATATGTCCCATTGCATAGAATTCGGCCTTCACAGTGGCCAAATCTTCCAACTGGGGAAAAGCTATGTAGCTGCACATGTGTTTCACCAGGGAAGACAACACTCTTGCCAGCATGATTGAGAACATTGGCTGTGCCATTCCTGCTGCCAAGCCCACTCTAACTTGGAAAATCCTGTTGCCAGGAAATGGAACACTGATAAAACGTGCACAAGAGGGGGATCCCAGTTGGTTGACGGATAGCTGAGATCAGGTCAGGCTCCAACTGGGCACACACCTCTGTGATTGTGACCCTGTCCAGTCTATAGGTGAGTATTAAGTGCCTGTCCTCCATTGTAGCCAAGTCCTCAGTCTGTATGTCTCCATCTCCTATTCATTCGCTGCAGTAGGTATCTAAAGGGCACAAGAGTGAGTAGACTGTCACAATTTGCGAAACTATACCACAACAGCAGTCCACATTGTGCAATCATGTATTTTGACAGTGTAATTTTCAAAGTATGTGCCTATTTATCCTGTGACGCAGCAATTATCGATAGGCCTGTTCACCCCCCCTGACATGGCAACCGCCTGTCTTGTGTGGAGGGACATGTGGAAGTGAGTTAATTCCACCGACGTTGTGTGTCGTGGCGGTAGGCAGTCATGAACCGCCGTGCAATGCCTCATTGGATAATATTGGGCCCTATGGGGTACAGTGGCCAATGGGGATGTACGCTGGTGATGACGGTGTACACTGCCGTGGACGTGATCGCCATTTTCCCAATAATTCCTCACTTGTTTCCTGACCTTCCTTAGGAGAAGACCTACACTGCATGTGCTGCTGTGACTGGGGTCTGTAACCTACCATGGCCTGTGTGACCCAGGAAAGGGCCCCAGCCTTCACTTCGGAGGAGTTGGAGCGACTGGTGGATGGGGTCCTACCGCAGTACGGACTGCTGTATGGGCCTCCAGACCAACAGGTGAGTACATTGTGTGCACAATGCATGTGGTATGGATGCATGGGGATATGTGTGAAGGCATTGTGTAGGGGGAGGTATTATCTGTTGGTGGTGTACCTGTCGTGCGCTAGGCAATGTGTTTGCCAATGGTGATGGAAACAGGCATGGTGGCCCATGTTTGTGACCGTCTGGACTGTTAGTTTCATGTTTTCTACAGGTCAGCGCCCATCAAAAGAAGGGAATATGGTGTGCCATCGCCATGGAGGTGCAGAGCCTGGGGGTCTATGGCAGGCGGAGCACCCACTGTCAGAAACGGTGGGAAAATCTGAGATGCTGGGCATGGAAGACCGTGGAGGCCCAGCTGGGGGTGGCTTCCCAGGGTGGAAGGGGAGCCCGTCGGACCCTGACCCCCTGATGGCCCGCATACTGGAGTGGCCTACCCTGAGCTGGATGGGGGCTTGAGGTAATCACAGCAGCCACAAGGGGGGTGAGTACAGTGGGTATCATTACAACTTATGGCTAGTGGGGTGGTATCAGGGTGGTAGTTTTGTATTAGTGGGTGCCCCTAAGGCCAGGCCAGACATTGCAAGGTGGGTACTCTGAAGGGTGATGGTTCCATGGCAAATACAGGTAACCTAGCTTGTTAGTAGGCATTGCTAGGCAGGACTGCGTGGGTCCCAGGTGTGGCGCAGTTGGTGGTGTGTGCTCCTCCTCATGCCTTGGTGACTAGCCATTTCAGTGGTAGTGCAATGCATAGTGCGTAGGCCTGTTCCCTGTCTGAGAGGGTGCTGTGTACGCCAACGGTGGTGTTGGTGCAGTTATTGACCCAGTGTATCCTTTGTCTTTCTCCCCTCCTTTCTTGTTTTGTCATCATGTCCTTGTGTGCATTAGCATCATCTGGCGGAGGAACAGTGGCACCAGCGACAGAGGGAGCTGCATCACACAGGACCCTAGAGGCAGAGTCCACCGACACCAAGGGAACAAGTGGGACAGGGGGCAAGGGGAGCACCATGGCAGAGACTGGAGGGGACAACACAGGCTCTGATACCTTCTCCGATGGGAGCCCTCTGGTGGTGGCAGACACCTCTGTGACCACGCACGCTGCAGGTACAGCCTCCACCCCCTGTACCATCGCCCGTCTCCCAGTAGCCCCTCAGCCAGTTACCCGTGCCCAATCACCCAGAAGGGTGGGCATCGCCTTCGCCCCAGGCACTTCAGGCACTGCCCCAGTGAGCCTCGCTGCCCTGAGTGAGGAGGCTATTAACTTCCTGAGATCCATCTCTGTAGGGCAGTCAAAAATTGTGAATGACATCCAGGGGCTGGCATTCCAGATGCAGAAATGCAATGCATTCCTGGAGGGCATTCATGGTGGATTGGCATCCTACAGAGATTGATTCAGGCTCTGGCCTCCTCTCTGATGGCAGCCATTGTCCCTGTTTCTACTGTTCCCCCTCCAACTTCCACTTCCCAGTCCCATTCTCCACAACCCCAACCCATCCCAAGCACACAGACAAATGATCATGCACACAAGGTAACACACAAGAATGGCACAGGCAAACACAAGCACCACACCTCATCCCACAAGCACTCACACAAACACCATACCATTGCAGACATGACAACATCCACAGCCTCCACTGTCTCCCCCTTCTCCTCCTCTTCCTCCCTCCCAGTCATGTCCACACTCACACCTGCATGCACTACATCTACATCCAATATCAGCATCACCACGCCAAGCAGAACACACACCTGACTTGCAGACACCTTCAACAACACTCATGCACTAGTCCCCTGTGTCCTCTCCCACCGTGTCTGCCCTCCTCCTAAAGGACACAAGCATAGGCACTCGGTCACCCAACAGCCATCCACCTCACATCAGCATACAGCCAATGCACCGGCACCCAAATCCAGCAGACATACACCTCCAGCAACCATGCCATCATCCTCCACTCCCATTACTCCTCCCTCCTCTCACCCCACCGTCCCTAAAAAGCTTTTCCTTTCCCAATTTGACCTCTTCCCTACCCCTACCCTCATCCTGCACGTATGGTCAGGGTACCAAGGACACAGCCCAGCACCTCAGCCACACAGTCCACGGGGACATTGGTAGCACCACCTACTCATGGTGGTAAGTATACCAGACCTACAACACTGAAGGGGAAGGAGCCAGCACCACCAGGGAAGAAAGGGAAGAGTCCTGCACCAGCTGTGAAGAAGGGGAAGGAGCCTGCACCAGATGTGAAGAAGGAGAAGGAGCTTGCACTAGCTGTCAAGAAGGGGAAGGAGCCTGCACCAGCCGTGAAGAAGGGGAAGGAGCATGCACCACCAGGGAGAGAGGGGAAGGGCCCAGCCACCCCTGCCAGGACGGGTAAGGGATCCCCAACCCATGGACAGGAGGAGACAAGGCATTCTACACCAGTGGAAGCTGTCAGGCTAACACCGCCACCACTACAAGCTGTCGCAGGGCCCCCACCGCCAGCTGTGGATGTGCAGCCATCAATGAGTGCAGGGGCTGCCCAGGAGACTTCTCCAACCACCACCACAATGCAGCAATCAGTGAGTGTTGGTGCCCAGGAGACTCCTCTAACCACTCCACAATGCAGCCATCAGTGAGTGCAGGGGCTGCCCAGGAGACTCCTCCAACCACCACCACAGAGCAGCTGTCACCACCGGCAGTCGCTATGTAGGCCACCCTCCAAGGGCTACTGGGCAGGCTGTTGCCCCATCCAGAACCAGTGGGAACATTCCCATATTCAGGTGAGGTGCCCCTCTCTCCCTGAGGTGCCTTCCCACTTGCAAAATGATGCCCCTGCAGTGCTCTCTCCGACTGTGTCGGGGAACATGTTGGGCCTTGAAATGTGGCCTTGGGTGCCCTCATGACTTTGGACTGGGCATTGGCCCTGTATGGGCATTTGTATGTATTTGGTTCAACAGGGGGATATTTTCTATGCTGATACATTGTCGTTACTCCAGCGTTATGGTCCGTGTATTATTCTGCAGTGTGTCTTGTGCAACTGGGTTATGTGTGCTAGGCGGCTGTACTCACCGTCATCGTCTTCATCGGCGTTGGTGTTCCAGGTGGAGCATATCGTAGAAGGTCATCAGGAAATCTTGCAGTTCGGGTTCTATGGCAGCATGGTTCTTCCCTGTGTCTCCAATGGTGAGTCCTTTCACTTCTGCTTTCCGCCAGGCTTTTGTTGGCATTGGTACCGCCCAGGAAAAGGTGGTGGTATGCTGTGTCATAATATGGTAGGCAGTATTTTGTCTTCCACCTGGCTGGTGGCGGAGTCCGCTCTGGTGGCTGTTGTTTCCACCGTGGCGATTGGTGAGGTACATTGGCTGTCTATTGGAGTTATCACCGCCATGGTCATAATTTGCCGGTACTTAGCGCCAGCCTGTTGGTGTGTAATACCGCCACTTTATCACCCACCGCCACGGTAATAGTGAGGGCGTTAGTGTTTGTTCTTGCTTGGTGGGAGCTTTAAAATTGTTCCAACCAAACAAGAGCAAACACAGGTTTCCTTGCTCACCCCAATGCAGGTCTCCATGGGACATAGGTGCAGCTGCGCCCTGGGAGATAGGCTCCCAAGGGCCATTAATATGGGGATTGGAGTCCTCTGCCAGAAAATGGCCTTTGGCGCCTTGCCCCTTTATAGTTACAGGTTGGTGCCAGGAGTGGCAGTCCCCAGGGTCAAAATTGACTCAGGAAGGAGGGATACATGCTGCCACTTTCCAAAATGTGTAACAAAAATTCCATACAGGATCTGGCCCACCCAGGAGGGCTAATTAAATAGCAATCACAGAATACCATGCTTGGTATTAAAAAAAAATTGCAGTGGGTTTGAGAATTCTCTGTAAACTGGTAGCAAAACTTTAAAAAAAAAGGTTTATGGCCCCTGGTGGGGTCCCTGTGGGTCCCCACCCCCAGGTCTTGGAGGTCATGGTATCCGAACCCTACCCTCTTTTGTATTTGCATTTTCTTTCATCTCGGGCTGAGACCCAAGTCCCTACATGGATGCTAGCACTTCCTGGTTGAAGTGTTGGCAGCCAATCAGATCTCACCATAAGGACTCTTGGATTCGCAAATCCTCCACATCCCTAGATATGTACAAATCTTTTCTTTAACAACTACAAAACTACTAAATGAATTTACATCTAGTTAAAAAAAGCACTATTTCTGGGTCAAGATCTAGCTTTTTGCAAAATTCAGTGTATTTCCGTTCAGCAGTTTGACCTGTAGTCGTTTTTAAATTCTGTATGGGAAATTTCTTGGAGAAGGTGTGTTTTAGGACCCACTGTCTTTCTCAGCCACCGCTTGATGAATCACCCTGAAACTTTGAAGGCAGCAGATGACGTGAATGGCAAAGTAGTTTTGAAATGTTTGTAAAGATTTGTCAAAAGGCGTCAAAGTTATAGGAAAAAAATGCTTTTCCTACGGTAAGTTGGTGAGTAGGTCCTAACTTTTGGAGGTTACACGTTTCCATAGGAAAAACATTTTTTGTTATGCCATTTGACATATCTGCATGAAATTTTTGAAACTAGTAAGAGTGTCACTTCAGCTGGTGTCTGGAAAGTTTTGAGGTGATTTGTCAAGTGGAGGGATAAGAAAAAGGGGGGACTCAAAACATGTTTTTCCCATGCAATTTCCCTTAGGGATTTCAGACACGACTCCAGCCGGAACCACTGGATGGAATTACACCAAATTTGGCAGGAAAGTAACCCTTGGTCCAGAAAGCACCGTTTTTGTTATTTTGTGTAAATCCATTTAGAAGTTTCTGAGATATTTAAAGAAAAACATATCTAGAGACACAAACACTTCACAAATTCTATTGATCTCCTGCAGAGACCTGACTGGCTGCTAGCATTTCCACCAGGAAGTGTTGGCAGCCATTTTGTGACTCAAAAAGATAAAAAAGAAAAAAGGGCAAAGTTATTTTTTAAATGGTTACCATGCAATCATGTCAGATTCGCGACCAAATGTCAAAAATTTAAATAAAACAAGTGCAGCCTCCTGTGATTGTTTTTCAATTTAGCCCCCGGGTGGGCCAGGCATGAGAGTATTTTATAAGAAGAATGGGCCACACAGGGCACCATCCTAGGGCTTTTTAGCCCTATGACTACCACCTACAGGGGTTTTATTTAAATATGGAAGGGGGTCTCCTAGGGCTTTTTTGAGCACCAGGGATCACCACCTTCACGGTCTTTAGTTACAAATAGGAGGGTTCCAGATCAACCCCCTCCTGGGGCTTTAATATGCCCCAGGACCACCACCTCCCTGGTGCTAAACAAGCAAAGATGTGGGGGGCTGTGTGGACTCCATAGACCTTGGGGAACAACACCTATCTGGGGCCAAATTCAAAACTAAAACAGGGAGGAGTGCCACGTAGCCCCCCCCTTCTGGCTATATACAGCCTGTGGGCCACCACCTCCCCTGGGCCAGCCCATGCTATTAAAGGAGGAGGGTGCTGCACGACCCTCTCCTGGAGTCATAAGTGGCCCTGGGGACCGCCACCCAACAGGGCCAGCTCCTGCTATCTCCTGAGGTGCCCACCCTCAGGAGACAGTTGTTTGCCTTTACTTGGGTGGAGCTGTGACAGCTCCCACCAAGTGAGAGCAAACACTAACTCCGCTCCTAGCAAGCAGGAGATGTCAAAATACTCCAGCTTGCTGGGAGTGGAGTTTTCATCTCTTTCTCTGCCTGCTGTCACTCAGGCAGCTCCCTACATGCTGGAGCATTGCCAGCTTCCACAGGAGGCTGGAGCCGACTGGGTCAGCGGGGCCTCCAGGCTCCCACTGCAGTCCTTATCATTACAAACTAGGTGCCCTGATTGGGACCAGGACACCCATATAGATGCCGACTTGCGCTGGTGGATGGGGATCCCCAAAGCTGTAATCAGCCCAGGGAGGGGGCCTGCGTGGCCCCACTCCCAGCTTTAATTATTTATTTGGTCCCAGGAAGTGTTTGTTTAGCCCCAGGGAGGTGGTGGCCCTCACCATGCACCTCTAAGTACCCCATATATTATATCAGTCATGACATCATCTATGGCATCATTGAAATTATCACTGCAACATTTGCAATAAAATTATTGATGAGGAAACTGTGCATGGTGGGAACACGAGTTATAGTTACCTTAGGGCACAAGTTATAGTTATTTGAAATTACTCTAACTGCTGAGTTTGTATGGTTTTGTACGTTTGTAATAAGAACCTAACTATAATGTTCCTCTGTATACACACACACACACACACACACAGATAAAATTATACACTATATATATTAAAAATAAATACAAGCAGAATTATGCATCTGAAGAATTTGAATTTGAAGCTCAAGGAAATCTTTGACATTTATGTTCAGCAAGTTGAGAAGTGTATAGTTCTACAGTTGGATTTTTATGGCACACTTGTGGGCTCGCATTTCAGTTTCATTGCCTCAAAGCTAAGTCAATGTAAGAGTGTTTGTCTAAAATATTACATGTTTTGACAGCGGCCTCGATTTAGGCCTAGATAAATTAACCGTTTGCAATACAGGTGGCCATAAGTTGATATAGTGAAAAAAAGGTTTGAAATTCGGTATATGGGCAACATAATGTATGTAAAACGATTCTCTCAGTTAAGAGTTTCTTCTTCATGGGAAATTTGAATACGTGTCATAAACAGGATGCTTGTCGAAGCAATATTGCATATTTAGTAAACGATTTCTGTCGAATAACAATGATAACATTTAGGACTCATTCTTTTAATTAAAATTGGTTTATTCTTAGACCTGTATGCTAACTATTGGTTAAGGCTGTGATTGCTCACATTAAGAGGTTTAATGCAATGTAATTATACAAGCTGAGAAAACTACCAGAGCATTTGTGTCATATTTAATGAGTAAACTTCCTCTATTTCGGGAAACGAAGCTGAGATCTGTATGCAAATTAAGACTATTTTAAATACTCACTGAACGTCCAGCAGCAGAGTGGCCCAACTGGTTACTTTGCAGTTAGGCATGCAATATTTTGTCCATTGTAGTCCCCAATTTAGAAACAAGCTGGCAAGTTATGACAATTTAGGAAATCCTAATTAATACCTGTAAATGCTTTAGAACAATTCCCAATACCAGGAAATGAGCCCTTGTCCCTTTCTTGTCTGTCTCATCTTTTCTTGTAGTGGAAGTGTATATTCTTCAATGTATTCATGTAATTCAGATTTTTTTGTATTTCCTATATTTTCAAACATAGCTTTATTTTTCAATGCACAAAATGTGTAGTATTATTATGATAAAAATAAAATTCAACCCACATCGCACACAACAAACACTTGCCATATGAAGTAAATTACATGGGAGAACTGTGCGTGCACTCTTAATGGAGTGGTGTATTAGTGGGAGGTATGTGGCAGGTCTACATCTAACTTGGTGAAACGGATTCTCACAAGCCGTTAAGTCGAATTGGTGTCCTTGTCTCACCTCGGTTTCGCCATGAATGGCACTCACCTGGCTAACAAACACAAGCTTCAGCAAATATTTTTGCTGTTGAGACTGATACTTCAGAGATAGGGGAAGTGACTTCCTAGCTAAATGGCGAAGTTCTGGACCATACTGTAGTGACCATGACCAAAGGATGCTCTAAGGAACAAATGAAAAAGTAGAGAAAGAAGAAAGGTATATTTAAAAAAGGGGCGTAATATAGACACACTAAGGACAACAAAGAGAGTGAAAGTCGATGCTCCCCACGACAAAGTGTGCCAGCAGAACTGAATCCAGCAGCTTCCAGCAGCTCCCCGCACCCAGTGAAGCAAGTGAGTATCCGATGCAAAACCCAACCATGTCTGATGACCCAAAAGCGTTACCCCTGCAAGCGCAACCAAAATGACAGTTTCCCCCACAACACTCTCTTGGAGGTGTATTAAAGTCATTAAGTGAGCTAGCCAACCCTACGACTAAATCGCCCCGCTGGTTAACATGGGTGGGGAGATTGATCAACAACTTCACTGCCACCCGAGAGAATGACAGAGCTCTAAAGTACTGCCTTCTACTCCATCACGGAGGAGATGAAATCTATAAGCTGTTCAAGCACCCTCCCAAATACCGGTGTGACAGACAACTATGATACAGTAGTGAGAGCCCGTAACGCACATTTTGATACACAACTAAACCCAGACTTCCAGCGCTTCAAACTTTGCCAAGTGCACTAGGGAGAAAGAGAGTCTGCAGACATCTTTTAAGCATACCTGCTTGAGCAAGCCAGCACATGCACAGCAGATGACCAACTAAAGGAAATAAGGGCATAGATCACCCAAGGGTGCCAAAATAAGAAATTCAGAGGCCTTATTCCCTTGACACTCCTAGAGTGCCAAGCTCCAGTCACATTAGCAGACAGATTGAGAGGCATATTCATGGAAAGTGGCGCTACACCAAGTGCAGCACCACCTTCTCTGCGTCCCTTAGCACCCCCTACTGCGACCATGTGTGCACAGTATTTAAAATACACCGCACCATGGCGCAGGGTAGGGGGCAATAGCGTCATATCTCATGACACTATTGATGTACTCTGCAGGCATTAAAAGTGCCATACAAAATGGCGCAAGGAAATCTCATAGATTTGCTTACGTCATTTTGCCGGCTCCCCTAACCGGGGAATGCCCCCTTTGCATACATTATGCCTGGCGCAAGGGAATTATAAATATGTCCCATAGTTTCTATCCTGTCAGGTGGGAGGAGAGCTCACCTAGATAAGGAAGTGTCTCAGTCGCTGAAGACAGGCCTGCCTGGTCACTGAACGGTTCAGCCATTTTAAAAAGACACTTCTGGGTAATTTTCCATAAGTCAAAGAAGATGTGCTACAAACAGAGGTTAGAACAGAGAGAAGATAGTTAGGATTAGCTGTCACAGTGTCTTGGACCTAGGAAGAATGCATTTGAAGAAGAAGGCCCCACTGGAAGAAGACTCCTGACTCTAGCAGGAAGAAAAAGATTCACTCAAGGACTCAAAGGCTCATGTAATACTACCTTCTCCTGGCACCCAGTCACAGGAACTGCAATGTAAGGGTTGAATGGCTGGTCTCCTCTCCACCTAATTGAGGAACACTTAAAAAGGATGCCTGACTCCAAGACAACCTGGCTAACCTTAGAGGATACCTGGCTGCGAAGAAACCCTATGACAAGATGTTTGCCCTTAGGATTTAGTGTCCACCGACCTAACCGGATGGAACTCACCAAGTAGTTGGAGAAAAGTGGGACTTATTCATGTTTTCCACCTCCTGAGGACTCAAAGCCTTGCCCACTGAAGTGGCTCCAAAGGCTGAAAAAAACAAGATTGTCCAACTCAGAGCTTTGCATTGTGTTGACATTGGTTCAACAGGATTTCTGTGTTGAAAGTATCCTGCCAGGTTTGGATACAGCTTTCAAACTTGCTTATGTGAAGGAGTTAGACTTAGAAAAAAGTGACTAAGCCTAAAGGTAAGATCTACGAGTGGGTCAAAGTGATAAAGTATTCTGACCTGCAAAGTGATCCCAGTGTCTCCAAAATGCAGGTTTGTTCATATCAGAGCTTTTCGTTTAACAGCCAACAGCTTCAGTGGCAGTTCAAAGGCAATGTATCTAACTTGATGGACCCTTGCCAGCCAGTACCTTTTACATGCCTTATTGGAAGTTTTTGACTTTCATTTCCGAAACTAAGTCAAAAGGTAAAATCTTTACCTTTTCTGGTCAGCTTGACGTCATGTCTAAGTCCTAGTCAAGTGTGCACGTATGATAGGTGCTTCACCTTGTTTTACATTTTTTTTGTCCTAAGGCTTTAAAATTTCATGTCTTCTGTTCCTTCTATTTTAATCTAACCTATGGTGTTTGTGTTCTTTTGCTCTTTCAAATGTTCTCTATTTTTCGAGATCGTTATGTTGATCATGTTGTCTTCTTTAATGTATAGTTTAAAATGTTTGTTACTGCTTGAGCTTAACACACATGTTTCTAATGAGTGCTAGCTACCCGTGTCTTAGCTACAAGGGTTTAAGTTGACATTTATGCCGAGCTAGAACTCTGTTTTGACCTAACCAAAAATAATTTATTGAGAATCCTTTTGGACGTACGTGCTGCCTTTGATACAGTGTCATACTTTACCCTTCTCTATCGGCTGGGTAGAGCAGGCCTTATAGGGAAGGCTCAAAGTTGGCTTGTCTAATTTCTGGAACATTGTACCTTCCAAGTTAGTGAAGGAACGAAGTTTTCATCTAGTTATCAGCTGAAGTGCAGTGTACCACCGGGCTCCTCTTTAAGCCCACCCCTTTTTAATAGCTAAATGCTCCCACTCAGAGATATCATTGCTCATTTGTATTTGAGATGGTATCCTATGCAGACAACACACAGAGGGTGACCACTCTATTATCAGACATTGATGTAATTTCATCAAGGTTAAACTGTTGTCTGGAAACGGTGTATGAATTGATGAGAGCTGGTTGCCTGAGGTTCAATGGGGAGAAAACAGAGGTGATGGTGCTGAGGTGCTATATTATGCTTTGGGACAGGATTGTGTGGCCAACCTCCTTAGGGGATCGACCAACCCTTAAGGAAGAGGCAAGGATTCTGGGAATGACTCTAGATAAACATCTAACCATGGCCCTGCACATAAAAAAGGTGTTGAACTGCTGTTTTGGCCTTTTGAGTGTGCTTAGGAAGGTGTTAAAATGGCTCCCAGTGGAATCACTCAGATCGGTGGTCCAAGGGGTGATTTTGTTGCTCTTTACTAATGGAAATGACTCTACCTTGGGAGTCCCAAAGCAGTAATAAACAGGCTACAGATCATTCAGAATGCCGCAGCTCGCAGCTTGTTGGGAATACCGAAAACACAGTTGGCGAGCACTGCACTAAAAGCTCTCCACTGGTTGCCGATAAAGTGCAGAATACAGTTTAAGGCTCTCTGCATTCTGCACCGGGCAAAACACAGAGTAGGCCCTACCCCACTGCAATATATGACAATGCCCTTTAAGATGAGCAAGGACTTGAGGTCCAACAAAGAAAAGGTGTTGGTTGTTCCAAAAATTCAAAGAACAAGCATTGGGGGGAGGTAATTCATGTACCTAGCACCTGAAAGGTTAAATGTGTTACCCAGAAGTCTGCAACAGATAATAATCATTTCAGTTTCAGAAAAACGCTAAAGACCATTCTTTTCCATTCATTTTCTAGTTAGGTTGTGCATTCCTTCCTTTCACACAGCACTGGGAAATTGGAAATGCAGGTAGCCATGCACTCTACAAATGGTTTGGAATTTGGAATTCAAATTTGGAATTTGGTAGTAGCACTCTCTCCCAAATTAATAACTCCATTCCTGAAATGGCATAATACTCTATTAGATAGGACCCAAGTGTCACCTGTATTGGGAGTAATGCCACACAAATGAAAGCCTTCATTTGATTGCTGCGACATTTACTATTATGTATTGTATTTTGATGTGCTGTTTTTATTCCTGTTTTTTTTATATAAGCTATCCATGGGTGTTGGACAGGAGATGGCATAGTTAACACATTGAGATGTGCCTCAAAATAAGAGGCAACAGTATGTTAGGTTGGATTCCCACTTTCTCATTACCCACAAAAGGCAGGGAAATGCTGTAGTAAACAGTATTGAAGACCATACTGAGCACTGTTATGCTTTTGGTGCGGGTTTTCCCTTTGCCACCTGCTTCAAAAGTGCAGTCCCAGATGTTCAGAAGGAGACAATTTGGTCCCATGCCCAGTTGGAAAGCCAGATTGGTGGTGCCTATTCAAAATAGTCCACTGGAGAACTTTATATTGAATTTAATATGCTACACAAGCTGAGGGTTGTGAGTTAGAACAATATTCCACTATATCTGCAACAAGCATTATTAAGAATGGGTGGTACTTGCTAGTTTCCCCTCATAGAAATTACGAGTGACCAGTTACTATTAGATCCAGTTACTAATATTTGGACTTTGGACATCTATAGAAGTGCTATGAAAAACACTTATTTGATTGCAATGGCCTGTCAGATTCTTCTCTTAGTGTCCCATTAAGCCTTTTGTGTTCAATTAATATGTTCCTTTAACTAAGTAAACATTCCTGATTTGTGTTTCTTCATGCTTGGGGATAGGAACAAATTATCAAAACAGTCGAAAATGTCTTGGCTTATTCAGACTTCTAAACGTTGCACAGTGAGCGAACTGGTAACATGCATGCCGTTGCTAAAGGAAATATGTTGTCTCATTTGTGTTGTCTCCTGAATGGTAGTGAGTGATGTTATGTTTTTTTTCTCTAGAACCTATTAGACTTGCTCTTCTTTCTCGATATTTATTTTGAAATCAGTGGCTGAGATACATGCATTTTACAAGTGACTGGATAATTGCATTAGGGATATTGCAAAAGGAGAGGTGGAAAAAATTGTAGAGACACGTCATAAAAAGCATTGAGGCATATTTATGAAAGCCTTGCGTCACCGTTGTATAATTATTTTTGATGCAACAGTGGCACTGGCAGCACTCCATACAGTCCATCATTGAACTGGTGAATCGGTTTGCGCCAAGGCTGTACCTACCAACTGCCAGGCCCACTATAATCCCTCCACAGGTCAAGCTAATGGCAGTCCTCCATATGCTGGCATCTGATTCATTCAGAGCACAGCAGCCAGATTGGCAGGAATATCACAGCCATCTTTTTCTTGCTTCCTACCATCTGTCCTGGATGCCATCATCAGCCTCACACCCCAGTCCTTCCTTTTCCCCAAGACACAGTTGGGCACCAAGCAAGATTTCTATGCCACATGTGCTAAGTGTCATGGAATGCACACATGTGCAACTGGTTACCCCTGCAGCAAAATCATATTTGTAGAAGAACCCGAAGCACATGTATTCCATCAATGTGCAGGCCATCGTGGACCACTTTGAGATGTTTGCTAATGTGCTGGCAAAATACTCAGAAAGTGCTCATGATGCTTACATCTTCAGGCACTCTGTCATCAATGAGCTCTTCCAGAATGGGCATTATGGGAAAGGCCTACTTGTTGGTAAGCAGATAAGGCCCTCATTACAACATTGATGGTAAATGCTGCTTACCGTCGTGCTGACGGACGCCAACATACCGTGACTGCGGTGGTATACCGTTACGGGTATTATGACCCACACAGAGAAATCCGCCACTATACAGACACCCACACAAGTCCGCCAGACCAAAGGTCAGTGATAAACTGGCAGTACCAAAACCCACACCTTTACGCCAACAGAAATACGCCCACAGCATCATGACCCATGAATCACTGCAGCGGACATTCAACCGCGGTAAACCATTGGCGGTACACACCGCCGCGCACACAATGCACACACACTAATAAAACTACACCACATTGGACAATTCAAACTACACACACCTGACACACATATACACACCACACGCAGACACCCACACCACTATAAAACACCCACCCACAATACCCACAACCCCTTAGAATGAAAAAAAATATTGCCAACTGAGAGAGAGAGACAAGCCAGGAGCAGCCACTGAATCTGAGCCACATAACACCATCACCCATACACCATCCACGCACCTCACAGCACACACCCCAACACATCACCCCACACACCCTCACACGTACCACTCACACTACACCCATGGTACCACAAAGACACCCCAGGTTCTCAGAGGAGGAGCTAAGGGTCATGGTGGAGGAAATCATCGGAGTAGAGCCACAGCTATTCGGATCAGACCTCCATTGCTAGGAAGATGGAGCTATGGCGGAGAGTCCTGGACAGGGTCAACGCCATGGGACAGCACCCAAGAACAAGGGATGACATCAAGAAGAGGTGGAACGACCTGGGGGAAGGAGCGTTCCGTGTTGCAAGACACCAGGTAGCTGTACAGAGGACTGGCAGTGGACCCCCACCTCCTCCCCCACAACTAACAACATGGGAGGAGCAAGTCTTGGTGATCATGCATCCTGAGGGCCTCGCAGGAGTAGCAGGAGGACTGGACTCTGGTAAGTCAAATCTTTACTACTCACCCCCACCTGCATGCCATCACAAACTCCTACCCCTACCCTCACCCTCATCACTCCACCACCTCACATATACCTTCCCATCACAACCCACCCATCTCAATACCAATTCCTGCATACAACACCAATGCATGGACCCCATCACAGATCTGCATGGACATCCATCACCACAGCATGCACACTAGTGACAATCACTTAGCCAAACCAAGCACAACTCAACAAGCCAAAGCTGCCTTGCTAACAACAGCCATAGAGGAAAACATATCCATGCACAAGATGGCACACACAGATACAATAGCACTGCGTTTACATCACCACAGGATCCCCACTTAACGTCATTGGATAGGAGGTGCCAGCCACATCCAGTCCTTCCCTGAAGAGGCTCACAGTGATGACAGCAGCTCTGCACACCTCGATCACAATGACCAAGCTGGCCCATCAGGGACCTCTGGACAGTCGGTGACCCAGCCACAGTCCCAAACCACCACAGAGTCTCACCCCTCAGGAAACACCACCACTGCACCCATCCAGCCGGCCCATACCTCTGTCCCCAGGACAAGTCAATCAGCAGTGTGTCCACCACTACAGGGAGCCCAGGCAACCCCACAAACACAGGACGATCCGGGACCTGGGGTCAGTGGCAGTGGGCACACGGTTCAGGGGACAGAGGCACAGGAAAACTGGGTAGCTGGGAGGACTGCTGTGCAACAGGAGGAGGACAGGCCAAGGGAACCAACTCTCCACAAGGCACTTGCAGGGATCCTGGGAGCATACCACCATTCCCAGAAGACCATGGGCCAGATACTGTACAAGTTGCAGGAGACCCAGCGGCTGCAGGAGGGACAGTACCTGGGGATCAGGGAGGACCTGAAAGACATCCACACCACCCTGGTCACCATTGCAGGGGTGCTGGCAGACATGGCCAACACCATGAGGGAGGCAGTGGCTCACCACCAGGCCCCTGACACTAGCCACACCGATGAACAGCCCTCCACCTCCGCCAGTGCTAGTGGACAGGAGGCCCCGCCACAGGACCAAGAGGCCACCAGCACCCCACCCCCTGCAGAAGGAGAACCATGCCGCAAATGGTCCCTGTGATCCAGGCAGAAGCCAGAGAACATTGCCAAGACCCCCAACAGGAAATAGGACTCTCCTGATTGTCACCCTTCTGTCCCACTCTGTCACCCTGTCCACCTTGAACTGACATTGCTCCACTTCCTATGCCCCTTTGGACAATGCACCTGTGAAACAAATTGAATGCACACTACCCTGGACTTTCCTCCATCACCAATCCAGCCAATTTCAATACCACCTCCACCTATTAGCACATAAACACCCTTTGAACAAATTCAAGTATGGAGTCTGTGGATTATATGACAAATGTATTAGTTTCACAAACTGTAAAAATTGCAATTCAGATCTACTGTAATATTAACATAGGTATGACCTGTAGTGGGCCGCAGTAAACACACCAGGAGACAGAGTGGGGCACAGAGATCTGAAAATAGAGATGCCAAAGGATACAGTAAGTGGCCATAGAAATAGGGAAATCAGGCTGCCATGTTCAATGTCAAACACAATACTGCAATGGAAGATGAAATTATAGTGTCTTACTTGTGTGTCACTGGAAGTACTGTTGAATGAGTGTACTTCTGTTGTCCACATATTCTTCATCTGCCTCCTCTTCGTCACTTTCCACAGGCTACACCGTTGCCACACAACCATCTCCAGCCTCATCCTCCTGCAGAAAAGGCACCTGGCGTCTCAAGGCCAGGTTGTGCAACATGCAACATGCAACAATGATCTGGCACACCTTCTTGGGTGAGTAGTACAGGGATCCACCTGTCAGATGGAGGCACTGGAATCTGGCTTTCAGGAGGCCAAAGGTTCTCTCAATGATCTTTCTTGTTCACCCATGTGCCTCATTGTAACGTTCCTATGTGCTGGCATTCCTCACTGGGGTCAGTAGCCATGAGAGGTTGGGGTAACCAGAGTCACCTGTAAATATCGAGAGATACCTGTTAGCCACACACTCATCCTTAGGGGCAAACCCACACCCATATACCTACATCAACTGGGTGAGGGCTTATGGGCTCACCTATTAGCCACACCCGGTGCCTCTGAAGTTGAGACATCACATATGGAATGCTGCTATTCCACAAGATAAAGGCATCATGCACAGAGCCAGGATACTTGGCATTGACATGGGATATGAACTGGTCCGCCAAACACACCATCTGCACACTCAGAGAGTGAAAGCATTTTCTATTTCTTAACACTTGTTCATTTCTCCGGGGGGGGGGGACCAATGCAATATGTGTACCATCAATGGCACCAATGATGTTGGGGATATGTCCCAGGGCATAAAAGTCAGCCTTCACTGTGGCCAAATCCTCCACCTGGGGGACTATGATGTAGCTGCACAGGTGTTTCAGCAGGGCAGACAGCACTCAAGTCAGCACGTTTGAGAACATTGGCTGAGACATCCCTGATGCCATGGCCACTGTCGCTTGGAAGGAACCACTTGCCAGGAAATGGAGCACTGACAGGACCTACACTAGAGGGGGGATACCTGTGGGGTGACGGATAGCTGAAATCAGGTCTGACTCCAATTGGGCACACAGTTCTTGGATTGCAGCCCTATCAAGTCTATAGGTCAGGATAATGTGCCTGTCCTCCATTGTCGCCAGGTCCACCAGGGGTCTGTACACAGGGGATGTCTCCATCTCCTTTTCATCCTCAGCGGTTGAACTCTAGGGTGAAAAACAGTGAGCAGATGGTCATATTCACACATATGTTAAAATAAATATGCATTTCTTCCTTTACAGAAGCAGTATGTGAACTCAAGAGTCAGCTGATGTGCCAATGTCTGCTGTGACGCAGTTAGGTGCCATGGCCTGTGCCCCCCTGACATGGCGGCTGCCTGACCTGTGAGGAGAGACAAGTGGAAATTAAGTAATTCCACTGGCATTGTGGGCCGTTGCGGTCAGCTGTCGACGACCACCGCGCAACATTGCATGGTTATCATTGGGCCCTACGGGTTCCAGGAGCCAATGGCAATGTACACCGGCGGTGACGCTACCTGTTCACTCACTTGCTACCTGACCTTCAACAGGAGAGGACCTACACTGCAAGTGCTGCCGTGACCTGTGTCTGGAAGTGACCATGGCTCGAGTGTATGGGGAAAGGGCCCCCGCCTTCCCTTCAGAGAAGTTGGAGAGACTGGTGGATGGGGTCCTACCCCAGTACACTTTACTGTATGGTCCTCCAGACAGTACACTGTGAGCATGATGCGTGGGCCATGAATGTATGGATTGCTGTGTGTGTAAGCCTCGTGTGGGGGGGGTCTGAGGGGTCCTGGGCAGAGTGCTGCATGACTGGTGGTCAATGTCTGTGCAAAAGGGGATGGGAAGTATATGGTGGGCCATGAATGTAACAGGCCGGACGGTATGACTCATACCTTTCTCTATGCATCTTTTTCTGCAGGTCAGGGCCCATCAGAAAAAGGGTATTTGGCGTGCCATCGCCAAGGAGGTGCAGACTGTGGGGGTCTCTGACAGGCGGAACACCTACTGCCACAAACGGTGGGAGGACCTGCGCTGCTGGGCAAAGAAGACAGCGGCGGCCCAGCTGGGGCTGGCCTCCCAAAGAGGAAGTGGTGCTGATGACCGCATCCTGGCGGTGGCCTATCCGGAGTTGGATAGGCACTTGAAGGCATCAAAGCAGCCACAAGGGGGTGAGTACAGATTCAGAATCATGACTTTGCACGCGTTAAGGTTTTACCAGGGTGGGGGATGTGGGCTGTGGGTGCCCGTAGGCCAGGGCGAACATTGCAGTGTTGGTCCCATGTTGGGCAGGCTCTGATGCACTCCAACCCCAACAGTGTTAGTGGGCATCTACTACTGGGCAGGGTTCTGTGGGTTTGAGGTGTGCAGCTAATGGTGTTAGGCATTGTACCCCATGACTAGCATTGTAACTGGTAGTGCATGGCCTAGTGCATAGGCCTTTTCCCTGTGTGTTGTGGACGCCAACAGTAGTGTTGTTGCTGGCATTGACTAAGTGTATCCTCTGTCTCTTCCCCCCTTTTTGTTTTGTCACCCTGTCCTTGTGTGCATTAGCATCATCTGGTGGAGGAGCAGAGGCACCGGCGACGGAGGGAGCTGCATCCCACATGGGCCTGGAGGCCGAATCCTCCGACAGTGAGGGCACCAGTGGGACGGAGGGCAAGGGGAGCACCATGACGGAGACAGGAGGGGACACTACCGACAGCAACTCCTCCTCCGATGGAAGCTCCCTGGAGGTGGCGGACACCTCTGTGCCCACCCCAACAACAGGTACAGCTGCCACCCCCGTACCAGCACCACCCTCCCAGCAGCCCCTCAGCGAGTTTCCCGTGCATGCTCACCCAGGAGGGTGGGTATCTCCTTCGCCCCAGGCACCTAAGGCCCTGCCCCAGTCAGCCCTGCTGCCCTCAGTCAGGAGGCTATTGACCTCCTGAGATCCCTCATTGCTGGGCAGTCAACCATTCTGACTGCCATCCAGGGTGTAGCAGGGCATTTGCAACAAACAAATGCATACCTGGAGGGCATTCACTCTTGTGTGGTGCCCCAACAGAGAGCATTCCAGGCTCTGGCCTCCGCACTGATGGTAGCCATTGTCCCTGTCTCCAGCCTACCCACCCCCACTCCAACTTCCTCTACCCAGTCCCAATCCCCTCAACCCCAGCCTATCCCAAGCACACCTTCAGACCAGCAATCACCCAAATCAACACACAGAAGTGGTTAAGGCAAACACAAGCACCACACTTCATCTCACAGGCACTCACACAAGCACCATCCCCATACAGACACACCAACATCCATTGCCTCCACTGTGTTCCCCTCCTCCTCCGTGTCCACCTCCCTCCCAGTTGCATCGCCACTAACACCTGCATGTACTACATCATCATCCACTACCTCCATCACCAGCACACCTATCACTACACGTCCCTCACTGGCAGTCACCACCCCCACATCCATGCACATATCTCCTGTGTCCCCCCCCACTGTGTCTGTGACCCCTCCTCCCAAAGTATATAAACGCAAGCACACACACACCCAACAGCCATCCACCTCACAACAGCATCCAGCCCATGCACCTGCACCCAAACACAGCAGACTGACACCTCCTACAACCACTCCCTCTTCCTTCACACGCAAACCTTCACCCTCTTCCCACCCCAATGTCCCTAAGAAGCTTGTCCTCACCAACATTGACCTATTCCCTAACCTCCCATCCTTCACCTCAGGCAAGGGCCCACAGAACCTGGCACAGCACCTCAGCCACCCAGTTCACGGCCACTGTGGTTTCTGCAGCTGTGAGAGGCTCCAAGAAGGCACCCGTCAGCCGAGCCAGTGTGCCAGCAACACCTGCCAAGTCCAGGAAGGGTCCACCACCTGGCAAGGGCATGAAGGGGACAGCAGCCATCAAGGGGAAGGAGGCAGAACCAGCCAGCAAGGGCAAGTCAAAGACTCCAGCTGGCAGAAGCAAGGAGGCACCACCATCTATCGAGGGCAGAAAGAGGCACAGAACACCAGCCATGGCACTTCAGCCGTCCGAGGCTGCAGGTGAAGGCCTGGAGGCTACCAACACCACTGCCTGCACCGCCACCTGCTCTGCTGCCAGCACCACCACCTGCCCCGCGGCCAGCACCATCACCTGCCCCGCTGCCAGCAGCACCACTGCCAGCAGCAGCAGCCCCACTAGGCAGCCGTCCGAGGCTGCAGGTGAAGGCCTGGTGGCTACCACCACCACCGCCTGCACCACCACCTGCAGCGCAACTGGCATACACTGAGCAGCCGTCACCGCCGGAGAGCAGTGTGTAGTGATGACTACATGGGCTGCAGTGTGTCCTGGCCCCTGCAACACCTGTCTGTGTGACACCCAGGTGAGAGACTGTGACCTTGCCCCATCCAGGAGGAAGCACACTGGGCACAAAGCCCCCTCCAGAACCACGGAAGAAGGCATCCACTCAGCCCCTCCTTGCCAGGATGAAGCACACTGGACACACAGCCCCCTCCAGAACCAGTGGAAGAAGGCATCCACTCAGCCCCTCCTTGCCAGGATGAAGCACACTGGGCACAAAGCCCCCTCTATAAGCACTGGAAGAAGGCATCCACTTGAGAGACTGTGGCTTTGCACTTCCCAGGACCAAGCAGTGGGCAAACCACCCACTTGAGAGACTGTGGCTTTGCACTCCCCAGGACCAAGCATTGGGCAAACCACCCACTTGAGACACTGTGGCTTTACACTCCCCAGGACCAAGCAGTGGGCAAACCACCCACTTGAGAGACTGTGGCTTTGCACTCCCCAGTACCAAGCAGTGGGCTTGGAGCCCCCTCCAGGCCAGTGGCGTTGTACCATCTTCCGGCTGAGATGCCCCCCCATTCCCCGTCCCCCTGAGGTGCCTGTGTGTTTTTGACCTGATGCCCCTGCAGTGTTCTCTGTCAAGTGTGGCCTTGGCCTATGTTTTTATGGCCCCATGGGCCACAGACATAATGGAGTGGGCATTGTCCCTCCTTTTGTTTATATTGCACATATTGTACATACTGTTTATTTCATTCTGAACAAATTTTTAATAATTACTTATATTACACTAATTTTACTCCATTCCTTTTGTCCTTCCTGAGGGTTACGGGGTGTATATGTAATGTTGTTGCATGTGTTTGTGTGTTAGGTGTTGGGGGTGAGGGTGGGGTTGGGGGTGTTGCATGTGTGTGTCACTCTCTTTTTCCCCCCCCCTACCCTGTGTGCTAGGTGCAATACTCACTGTAGTCATCTTCTCTGGCGTACATGTTCCTAGTGTATGAGAAGGTACACCAGCATGGGGAAGATCTGCAGTTCGGGCTCCATGGCGTCCTGGTTCTTCCTTGAGTGTCAAGAGGTGAGTCGTTTCCCTTCAGTGTTCTGTTTCTGCCTTGCTTTTGATGGCGTTAGTACCGCCCCGGAAAAGGTGGCGGATTGGCTTCTCATAATACAGTGGGCGGTAGGTTGTCTTCTGCCTGGCTGTTGGCGGTTACTGCTGCGGTGCTTGTTGCTACCGCCGTGGCGGTCGGAGTGTTAAAGTGGCTGTCTGTGCTGGTGGTTTCCGCCATGGTCATGATTCCATTTTTTTTACCGCCGGCCTGTTGGCGGTATTACCACCGCTTTATCACAGACCGACAGGGTAGTAATGAGGGCCTAAATAATTTATGACCAGATAACCGTCTCTGTGTTTGTCGACCGCGATAGGCCCATAGTTATGAGGGTTGTGCCTCATACTTCCACCATGCTTCATAGCACATGTGCAATGCAAACCTCCAAGTCACACTTGCTAAGACAGGCAAAGCCACAGTGCAAATGGTGTAAAAGACAGTGTTGCATCACTGTATGCAAGGGAGGAATTACATGCAATGTCAGTGGTGGTGCCAGACATGGGTAAATATCAATACTGGATAACAATTTGGCATCAACAGTACAAAACGCACATATGTCTCAGTCATACTTACAGTCCATGTACAGACATGCACTTAGGTTTACAGCCACATTGACAGATGCAACCAATCTGATGGCTCATCTGTTCTGTGAGTTAAGTTGCTCAAATGAAAAGCATATGAATTCAGCAATGTGAAACTCAACAAGTCAAACACAGTGCTGTCAAACATGGCATACATCAGTCATCAACATAGAATTGAATGTAACCTGGACAAGGCACCACAGTGTACTCCGGATACCAATCTCAATATTAATTTGTCACAGCAGTGAGGATGACAACATCAGTAGTTCCATAGGAACATATGTATGTGTGAGGTGAAACAGATTGGCACTAGCACAGCCTACCTAGTGATGTCCAAAAGGGCAAAAATAAGATCTATATACTGTCACTATGCACTTGCAGTGAGTGGATATACCCACAGTGGCAATAAACGTCTTGGAAGACCTATCATGGTAAGCTACTGCCCAAATGTTATTGTCTGCATATGGAAGTGTCCAAAGTATCATGGCAAGCACATCTTTGGCGTTGATACACAGAACTGGAAAAGACATGTGGAATAAAATGGGAAAATGTATATGTAACAAATATTGGGCCTAATTTAGATTTCGGGGGACGAGTTACTCCATCACAATGGTGACTGATATCCCTTCCACTGAAATATAAATCCCATTCTTTCCTATGGGATTTGTATTTGGCGAACATGATCTCTGTCACAGGTGTGATGGAGTAGCCAAAATCTAAATCAGACCCGTTGTCAAATACTGGTAGAAATGTGTATGAGTCATCCAGTACACACAACAGACATGTACTCTTCCTTCCATTGATTGGACATGTCGGGTGGGATATTGCTGTACTCCTCCCGTATGTTGCATCCCACACAACATATGTGTATGGGAAAATGTCCTGCGGGCCATGCCCCATTAGGAGCAGGAAGCAATGAAGCAGGATGAGGATGACGACAAAGATAGTGGAGAGATGGAACACAATGTCTGGTAGGTGGTGATGTGACTACATTGCATATAATGTTTTTTTTTTAATTTTCCTTTCACTGGATGGTCTAAATTTGAGATAAGAAGTTATTTTGTAAAAATGTAAATGAATGTATATACATTTACATTTTTATGTCACTGTAATGAACAAAACACTTATGTCTCCTGAACTTGTATTATGCTTCAACAGGTGATAATCATGTTTTCAGAGCCATTGGACTACATGTGGCAGTGCACTGCAGTAAAGCAACAGGCAAGGTATACCACATATTCACATCCACATTTCTCAGTCTTCTTCTCAGGCACTTAGGCAGTGCAGTGCTGCACAGCTGGGAGTCTTACTGTATTTTGCATCAGCTAAGTGTGTTTGGGATGCCTTTCTGTGAATACAAACCACCTAATATGTCCATACCTGAAACAATCAAATCAGTGTAGTGTGTCTCACAAATGTGATAGCATTTTCAATGTCTGCACTTTGCAGGAGACATTGTTATAGAACAAGCCTTCACAGCTCAAGAGTGACAGTTGTCATGGACAAGGGACAAGTATGATGTGTACAAGATGTAATTGAGTTGTTATAGTTTGTAAAAAACAGCATGTCTGGGGAATCTCAAAACATGACACATGTGTCTCAATTTATGGCCTAATTGTCATATATACCACTTCAGGCCAAAGTTGTCAGTAAACACAACTCACAGGCCTGGCACAGTCATTGTGATGAAAGTCAAAGTCCGGTAACCCAACAATATGAGCAGATGATTTTACATTGTGAGCAGTTACCCAGAGAGGTATGGTAATGGAGATGTGTTTATCAAACATCACAGCACCTGAGGGATACAGAGATGTCACGAGTATGATCTGCCCATGTGAAAACTATGTAAAGAACATATGTTTACACAAACACACACAATTATTAAACATGGTTTGATGGAGGAAATAGGATTAACACTTAACTCTGCATGGCTAGAACAGTCGACCCCTGCCCTAAGTGTACAAATGCAAGTTGATGTGATCACTAATAATGCATGACCCCCAATGGGGACATGGCATTTGAGTGTGTACCATTACATAGGCCTGTGTCAGGGAACAGTGTCTTCTTGGACCAGGAGGCCCACACAAACCCTGGCCTTCAGAGTAGATGTACTGGAAATCCCTATGACAGGAGTGAGACAGAGATCATGTGTGATTGGCATAGTTAAGTACATTGTACATCAGTAATGTCCCGGATCATGTGTCCATTGTTCATTGCAGTGAGGCCTAAAGGCTCACACACCTCTTCAAAGGTAGTGCTGCAGTATTGCACCCTCCGCTCAACATCATGTCAATAAAAAGATGTGTGCATGGTAACAGAAATCTAGCAATGTGGAACAGTGTGCACATTCTGAGAGTGTGTGTGCTGCAAAAATATGTTCACCTTCTGACGGTCAAGCACAGCACCAAAGGAGTAAAGACACAACCCATGTGAGCTAGGAATGTGTGCTGCACTTCACAGGTTAGTTTATGTCAGACACACATGCATCATAGGTGAGTTCTACTAACAAGCTTTGATAGTAAACAGCTAGGCATAGAATGCGCATAGCCACAAAGTGCAGCACTGATAGTCTCCCTAATGCTTGACTTTGTGTGAAAGGATATTTCAAGTAATTTGCTATCCATAACTGAATACAGAGCAATCATGCCTAATTCTTTGTCCCACTGCTATTTTGGCTGGCTAGGGCCTATGCAGGCACACTTGTACCATGGAATCGGGATGTAAAGATCACTTGCAGGAATAAATGTGTGCCTGAAGGGGCAGCCTCTTCCTTAAAGTAATATCCTTTGAGCCTACTTCCTCCATCTAGGCGTGATGCACAATCCAGATTACATAAAGAAATTAAGTGTTTAGGAGATTTTTTGGTACAAGACCTTGTAATTTCACACCTGTAAATGTGATACTTACTTGCACATTTCCCACTGTATTTAGTTTGGTATGTTGCAGAATGCATATGTTACCATCGTATGTACCCTAATGCAACATTCAAGGAGCCTATATCTGGTGCAGCCAAGAGCCAATGCATTGATTTGTGAAACATTGTTTGACTCAGTATTAATGAAAATTTTCATGCCTATACTACTGACCCAGCAATTATAACCACTTGTCCACCCCCTCTCTCACACAGACCTGTTAAGTGCTGCCAACCTAGTCCACATTGGTGCCAAGTACCATTCAACACTGGATGTAGTTATGAGTGCATTACTTAACTGCAGCCGTACTGCAGCTATCAACGTACTCCCAAGCCAATTTTGAAACCACTAAATAAAGATAATTTACTAAATGCCTCAATACATTACAATAATTACAATGTTACACACTCAATAAATTGAGAGTGATGTCTTTTGTAAGATGGTATTATGTTGCACATAAGCACACTATGATCAGTCAGTGAAATGACACACATAACCAACCTTTGCATCCATCTGCTATAACTCTAGGACCAATGGAAGTGTGTAAAAGGTGTGATATCCTGTTTTTCCCTGTCATCTACATTACATCTAGGGGTGTGCAGGCAGCTCTGCTCCACTTGCAGAGCTAGCAGAGTTTTTGAAACTCTGCACTGCTCTTGGAGTGTGGAGTTAGTCAAAAACTCTCCTAGCCCTGCCAACGGAGCAGAGCTCACCTGGTGCGTGCTGCAGCCCAGTTATAGGCTGCACAGTGCAAGTACAGACACTGCGCGCTCATTCTGTGCAGTCTATAACTGGGCTGCAGCATGCACTGGAGCCCAGGAGCGAAGCCAGAGGGAGACAAGACAACGACAAGGGGAGGAGGACCCCCTGGGAGACCCAGGTAAGTCCTTTTCTCTTTCTTTGGTTTGTTGTTGCATGTGCACACTAGTGCTCAAACAAGGACTGAAAAAGCAGCTTTTGCTGCCTATGGCTCTGGCCTGAAATCAAGCTGCAGCCCAGTTATATGCTGCACAGTGCAAGCGCAAGTACAGACACTCTGGGGCATATTTATACTCCGTTTGCGCCGAATGTGCGTCAAAAATTTTGACGCACTTTCAGCGCAAACGTTGCCCCATATTTAAACCCTGACGCCCGATCCGGCGCACCAGGAAAATGGCGCTATGTGCGCCAGTTTTTGGAAGCGGCACCCCGCCCTGCGTTAATGACATGCAGGGTAGGCGTTCCCGTCCAAAAACAGACGCACATAGCGGTGCGTGGTATTTATGCTTCAGGGCAAAAATCACTCCCGCGCGGCAGGCGGCGCAAAAAAATGACGCAAAGCACGAATATCGTGAAATTTTAACGCCTGGGTCAGGGCAGGCGTTAAAATGGGGCAAACACACCTGTACTTAATCAGAACACACAGAACAAACAACAGAGCAGCAGAGCAGCAGAGCAGCAACAGGGAGACATGGAGGTGATTTTTCTTCAGCGTGCACGTAGACGCAGAGCCCTGCAGCAACAACAGCAGCCACAACAACAACAGCAGGGACCCCAAAGACAGCGCAGAAGGCAGGAGAGGATATTCCGCCCAAGAACAACACTGCATGGCCTCAGGGAACGAGACATCATCCAGAGGTACCGGTTGAACGGGCAGGCCATTCAGCAGCTGCTGACAAATATTGAACAGCAATTGGCCCCCACTTTAGTGACTCCACGCACTATCCCAACAGAAACAAAGCTGCTTGCCGTACTTCACATGCTGGCAAGTGGCTCCTTTCAGACAACTGGTGCCCTGGTTGGTGGAATCTCACAACCATCTTTCTCCGCATTCCTGCCTAAAGTACTGGATGCCATCATTGGACTGACACCCCGCCACATCTGCTTCCCTAACACAGTGCAGAAGCAGCAGGAAACTAAACAGGGGTTCTACGCCATCAGTGGCTTTCCGCACGTCCTTGGTGCAATCGACTGCACACACGTACGCCTTGTGCCACCTGCTGCGAGTGAACACCTCTACCGCAACAGGAAGCAAACACATTCCATCAACGTGCAGGCCATAGTCGATCACCAAGGACTGATCAGCAACATTGTGGCTAAATATCCTGGGAGTGTACATGACGCATTCATCTTCCGTCACAGCACCATCAACCAACACTTCCAGGATGGACGGTATGGCAATGGACTACTTGTTGGTAAGGACAAAAATCTACTTATATACTCACTGCACAGAAACCCTCTAGGATAAACAACCCATACACCACAATAGCAACACCTAGACAGGAACACACTGAGGTACTCACATCACTAGCCATGTTTCACAAGTCACCATTGAACCTCTCACACAGCTTAGTGTGAAGACATTCATGACTGTGGTTGCCTAAATGTCACCTTGCAAATTGGAAGTCTCACAATAACCTGTACACTAATACAATGCATAAGTTTTAAGGGATGGGATGGCCTGGGTATGTTCAATTGAACGTTTCTAATACACTTTCATGTTTCAACTCTGCATGGAACTATCATCACACCCCCAGTGAGGACACACGGACACCTGTGTCACAAGTCACAATGCAAGGGAGGGCACACTGTACTTGAGAAACCGATACATCCTGCTGACAAACAGTTAGCCAACAAACACTTGCTCAGCCAAGGAAAAAAAACAATGCCAAAGTTTCCACCAACAACCATAGGTTGTCACATTAGTACACAAAATAGTCACAGACAACACAACACAACTACTTCCATCAAAGATACGTACAACAGTTCCTCCTACATCTAATTGATACCATTCTGTGTTTCTCTTTCAGCTGATCAGGGGTATGGCATCCAGCCTTGGATAATGACACCATATGGGAACCCAAATACTGCTGCTGAGCGGGCATACAATGACGCCCACAAGAGGACACGCAGCATTGTGGAGCGGACCTTTGGGATCCTAAAGTCAAGGTTCCGCTGCCTTGACATCACTGGCGGAAGCCTACTATACTCCCCAGAGATGGTCTGTAAGATCATACTCACTTGTGCCATATTACACAATATTTGTGTAAAAAGGAACATTCCCCTCCTTGAACCGGACCCAGACATGCCTGAGGATGATGATGAGGAGGATGCTGGCCTGCAACAGGAGGGGGAACAACCTAACACGGCAGCAGGAGTCCGTAGGCGCCAACAGCTTGTGAATTTTTTTTTTACTTAAGTTATTATAATCACTTGTATTCCACACTTGTAAATAAACACAGATAAGAGACACCACATCATGCTTTGGCCTATTCATTTCTGACCACCTTTAGTTTGAAATAGCTGAAGATGAATGTCGTCTCATTGATCAAGAATGCCATTAAAATTCATCACACCAAAAATAAACATCACAACTGTATGCACAGAGGGTAGGATGTGACATGATACATTACCATACACAGAGCCCAACAAGAGTACAAATGTGACAATTACACATGCCGGATCAAAACAACTGAAACAGTCTCTCATCCAGCCCAAAATTGGAGATCATTTGAAAGTCACATTACACGTGTTCAGAGACTGGGTGGGACCATCCATGTGTACGTGACCATGTCATCAATGGCTTCTCTCAAGTGTGTGATATGAGCAATACACAATAGCTACAACATCAGCTGCCACTAACTCAGGAGGAGACCTTGAAGTTACAGTGACAACATACACCCAGACAGGTGATAGTGGATCCACATTCCCACACACATGTACACATATGTCATACAGTCAATCTAATATTTGAAAGTAGACCATCACAGTTGTGTCCCAGTCTGAACCTAGCAGGAAGATTGTAACATGACACTAAACCAGTTTATGCAGAAAGGGACACAGACAACCAAAATATTCTTCTCATTATCACATCGGGAACGCTGAGAGTCTTGCAAACATAGTCATAGGAAAATGGTATGCAAGTTTGCTCCAATTCATCATTACTGCAAACGTCAAATGGACTAATGAGATCAATGAATGGTCAACAGTCATTCATACCATATGGCCTTACATTAGCCCGCTGCTGCAGGTTTGCCATGATATAATAAATATACTCCATGGATACAGTAGCTATTCTGGATGGTCAAATCCTAGGGTGCTGGGGGCCTAAGTCCACCTCTACCGCCCCCAAAACATACAAGAATCATGTACTTGTGAACTAAACACATGCATAAGGCACATGTGTGGCCTCCATGTCACAAGTCCAACACAAATCTGAAACACAAAATCATAATGGGACATGCTCAGCCCCATAAAAACTGAAAGTGACTCTCCCACTCCCTGTTAGGACTACAGATAAAAGCATCACCATCATAAATGTGGACACATTTTGGAGACGGAATACATAATGGTATCCCATCCATCATTTCAAAATAGCCATCAGCAATTACACCAAATATGTCGTCAAATATGGTCAATACATTAGTTAACGTATCCCAAACATTACAGTGTGAATGCCTTCTATACATAAAACAACGGACATGTGTCATATACAAACACATATGTGTATCACATTGCACCGTTTGACCATGACAAATCACCTTTCCAAAGCTAAAAACATGAAGACATAAGGATACATTTGCTCCATATTCTACGCATACAGCATGGCCGTCATAATTTGTTCACGTACATGTGTGCACACAATGCAGAGTCAAATACAAATGTATCCAAAAGTGTCTTAATATTTCGCCTTCAAAGTATAATTTCCATCCCCAATATTTTTGACTCTGCATCATGTGCACTACTGTACGTGTAAAAAAAATGACACCCATGCTGTATGCGTGGTAAAATTGACGCTACATCGACAATATGTTGGTCATCTCATGTACATTATAAAATATTAATATTCATATCATATTTTTTCACTCCGCATCATGTGCACTACTGTACGTGTAAAATAAATGACGCCCATGCTGTATGCGTGGTAAAATTGACGCTACATGGACAATATGTTGGTCATCTCATGTACATTATAAAATATTAATATTCATATCATATTTTTTCACTCCGCAGCATGTGCACTGTAATGCGTCAAAAATAAATGACGCACAACTGTGTATGCGTGAATATATGACGCAAAACGGGAAAATAAAAACGGCGGCCATTTTCTGCAGGAAGTGATGTAATAGGATATCCTGTTTACAAAATCTGTACTGGGAGTTAACTTTCACTTTCACTTTGCAGTCTCAGATTTATCTAGACTGTGTGGTTGTGTGAAAGGTGTTGTCCTGTGTTTTACTGCTTTTGTGTCCTGTGTGCCTTGTATTTTGTCTTAGTGTCAATCTATTATTGTTGTATAACATTGTCTCAGTCTGTTTAGTGTTATTTTGTCTATACCTGTGATAGTTTGTATTGTCAGTGGGAGTCTGTTGTGGGTAGCATAGTTTGGGGGGTTAGTTGGGCTATTTTTCTCCTTCTTCTTTTTCTTTCACACCTCTACCTTTCCCCATTTCCCACTTTTACTTTCATATTTATTTTGTCCTGCATTAGTCCTCTCAATATGTCAGGTAGGCCTCGCCTGTCCAGGATGGGTGAAGACGAATTGGGGGGGTTCCTATGGCTAGTAAGCCATTTCCTCCCACTAATGCTGGAAGCTGGGGGCCGTGTGATACAGGGGTATCACACAGAGGCGAGGAAAATCCGGTGGGAGAAGGTGCGCCATCACCTGGTCCGGGTCTACGGGAGTCTGAGAAATGTACACCAACTCAAGCACCGCTGGGCAGATCTGATCACCAGGAAACAGGACCTGCTGGACCACCTGGGACTCCGGATTGGTGGCCATGTTGGTGAGTAAAAATCTATTAAATGGGAATGATAGAAATCTGTGTGTGAACATGTAATGATTGTTAGCCAATCTGCAAAATAAGTAGCTGACTGTGTGTAATGCTAGGGAAACCTAGGCCCATGGTTGTACACATAAATCCCCATATTTTGCAACACATGTACACGCAATAACAGCATTAAAATCCAACATCTATTTGTATTTTGCTAAGTCGCCCCCTCTCTGCGTCACAAAATGTTGCAAATGCTGCGCTACCAAGGTATACATCTGTGTCCTAATGTGTATTTGTTGCAGAATGTGTATGAAGACCTATGCTACCAGTCCGATGGCTCATTTTTGCAACACATACCAGATGCCTGTAGCTGCATGTAATGTAGTGTTGCATTTGTGTCAGAAAAGCAACACGTGAACTTCTCTATTTGTACTCCAAAGGTCATAATGGCCAGTGAGTACGTCATGTAGAAACAACATACCTACATATGCAGACGCCATAGCTAGACAGAAAATTGGAAACACATGATGATGCTATACATGTGTGTTGCCTTCACGTCACATGAAGTTAGTCATGTTGTTCACACATATGTCACATGTGTGTCTGGTTGCTGTGTGTTGAACCTGTCCACATAGCCTGTTTGATTGTGAGTGGTCATGCAGTCCTCATGGAACCAGTTTTGGAATGTCTCTCTGGGATGCACATGCTGAGATGTATGGTTAACATTATTGTTGGGGCATACTAATGGAGGATTAACTTGGACGACACATGACTGTCCTGGCCACTGCATGAGTGTAGTAGGGTGTGACACTGGAGCAGGAGACTCATCCAATGATAATGTTGAATACAAAGTCATCCATGCAGGATGAGCATGTGTGAAAGTCTATCATTACCATGTCATATTCACACAGTGTCATTGTAACAGAAATTATTTGTCCGTTCACCCAGTCTGAGTATAATCTTTGTTTCATGCTTTACAGGTGGACCAGCCCCGTACACCGTGGGAGAGGTGGCCCATTTTGACGACCCCGATACCTACAGTGAGTGTCGCCTGAGTGCTATTTACATTGTGTGGTAATGAAGCATGATGGATTACTGTGTGTTCAAGAGAATTCATGATTTGATGTGCTGGCCGTTCATTGGCTTTGTTGTTTTAGTGTGATATCAAATTTGAATAATGTTTCTGTAAAGCAACACCTAGTCATCTCTCAGATTGAGGGGTTGTAGCCCATTCAATTAGGGCGGCAATTGGGAATGGTATGACTCATTTGGAATACACTGGTCAATGTTAGACTTGGTCAGGGACTTGCCATCAACTGAGTCTGCATATCAGACTGACAGTCTCCCAGATAGCTTAGGCACATGGCTTTGATGACAAGTGTTTCTTCCTAGTTGAGGATGGACTGTGTACACTGTAGGTCGGATCTTCCAGGGCCATGTACTTCCACAAGGTGAACTCAAAGTGTATGTGACTTGAGTGCAATGGCCTAGGTGTTCAGTTGAATCATGTGAATGGGTGTTCTACCTCCTCTGTGTGTGTTGTTAAACATGCCTCACTAATAGTATGTTATGTTGGGCTAAGTCATATCATTTTGACATGTGTGGACCTGGGATGTGACAAGGTTGGGCTGACTACAACGTGTTGCTAGCCCTTCATAGTTGTTGTGTGTGAAGACACATACTTGTTGAACTTTCTGTACACTCCTGGGTGTGCATTGAACATGGGATTGTTGGTTGTTCTTCCCACACCACCCACAAAGACTGGGATGTTACTGTGAAACAGGGTACCTAGGACTGTAGCAACCAGTATGTTACACGTACTTAGGGGCATATTTATACTCCGTTTGCGGCAAATTTGCGTCGTTTTTTTCTACGCAAATTCGGCGCAAAACTAACGCCATATTTATACTTTGGCGTTAGACGCGTCTAGCGCCAAAGTATGAGGAATGAGCGTAATTTTTTTGCGTGAACGCCTTCCTTGCGTTAATGAGATGCAAGGTAGGCGTTCCCGTCCCAAAAAATGACTGCGACACAAATGCGTCGTATTTATATTCCCGGGCAAAAATCACGCCCGGGAGTGGGCGGGGCAAAAAACCCAGCATTTGCGCCTCTTTTTAACACCTGGGTCAGGGCAGGCGTTAAGGGACCTGTGGGCTCAAAATGAGCCCGCAGCTGCCCTCCCATGCCCCCAGGGACCCCCCCTGCCACCCTTGCCCACCCCAGGAGGACACCCAAGGATGGAGGGACCCATCCCAGGGACATTCAGGTAAGTTCAGGTAAGTATAATTTTTAATTTTTTGTATAATTTTTTTTGGCATAGGGGGGCCTGATTTGTGCCCCCCTACATGCCACAATGCCCAATGACCATGCCCAGGGGACATAAGTCCCCTGGGCATGGCCATTGGGCAAGGGGGCATGACTCCTGTCTTTACTAAGACAGGAGTCATGTAAATGGCGTCTGGGCGTCGTGAAAAATGGCGCAAATCGGGTGGAGGCGATTTTTTTGCGTCAACCTGACTTGCCCCATTTTAAGACGCCCTAACGCCATTTTTCCCTACGCTGGCGCTGCCTGATGTACGTGGTTTTTTTCCACGCACACCAGGCAGCGCCGGTCTGCTAGCGCCGGCTAACGCCATTCAATAAATACGGCGCCCGCATGGCGCTTCAGAATGGCGTTAGCCGGCGCTAAACTTTTTGACGCTAAACTGCGTTAGCGCAGTTTAGCGTCAAAAAGTATAAATACGGGCCTTAGCACCTTTTGTGACTTGAGTTAGTACCTAGGGCCAGAGTGAGAAAAATGTCTACACGTTGCAAATGGCATAAATATATGTTTGTGATTTGCAAACGTCTGTTTCCTATTCCAAAATGTATTTGGTGGTCATGCACATATTAGGAAAATGCTTTTCAAAATGGAAATGATAAAGGGGTTTACCAGACCTACTTGCAAATCACAGTGGTAGGCAATCCCATTTGCAACCGAGTACGTGGTTGCAAAGTGAGTAGCTGTTATCATCCACTTGAAGTGGATGGTAACCAACTTGCTGACTGGAAGGGGTCCTCATTGTAAACCTTCACCTTTGTGAGTGGACCAAAATAATCCTGCACAAAACAGCCAGTGGTCTAAGGGACCAATAATTACCGTGAAACTTTCCTAGTTGAATTGTTGTGTTTTTAAACTAATTGCAGCTCATTTTCCTTTCAGGTAAACGGCCTACACTTGGGGAAAAATTACTTGCTTCATTTAAAAGCAGTCACGTCTATGGATTTCTGCTGGTCCCAGCAGGCCTCCATCCCCCTGAGTGCCCATAGTCGCTACGGTGGGGCAACTTGGAACCCACATCATTGATGTTCATGAGGTGGGTTTTCGGGACCCCATAGCGACTCGCAGACGTTGTCAGAGACACCGTTCTGCTTTGCATAATTGCTAGTTGTTATTTCAAGATTCCTATATCTGACCCCTAGTGTGGACATATGATTCTGGGCCAGGGGTTCAATCTTAGCACACAACTAATTCCAAATGCCATTGAGTGAGGAGTGTGATTGTTATCACATAGAATGACATATGTAGTGAAGTCAGTATGCGGAAGAGCTGGTGCCATAATGTCTCATGCCTTAGGTATGATTTGGTTGAGTAGTTTAGGGTGATGTCATCCATCATGTAGAGACATGTATATGCTAGGTGTGATATGCCCTTAGGTATGCAGGATTCACATGTACTTCCTCTGAGCCTTTCCGTGAACTATGTTGTAACAATTGCTGCAAAAAATACATTTCTAGTAATGGACAAATGACCCATGGTGGTATTCAACCCACTGTAAATTCAATGCTCAATATTTCCCTTTTCTCTTCACAGCTGCAAACCTGAGTGCTGCAGAGCGCAACCATTTCGAGCGCCGTGCAATGAGGTACAGCCACATCCTGCAGGTGCAGTGTGGGTATCGGAGGATGGCCCGCAGATATAATTTGGATCGGGCCTCCGGGGCGTGGTATGCCACACCACAGGCTCCCCCAACGGTGCCACCAACAACCACCGCCACTACATCCACCAGGTCTGCCCAAGGGGACACAGCAACGGACCAGGCATCTTCATCCAGACTTGGACCCAGCCGTGTGTTGGGAGCAGGGCTGTCCCGTGGCCACTCCACTCCAGCAACAACCTCCACCTCCACCGGCACCCAGACCAGCACTGACCCTCCTATTGACCCTGCAGCCTTCCAGGTATTGTCCAGAAAATTGGACAGGTTGATCCGCAAAGTTGACAACCTTGCGGAGGACATGAATGAGGTGAAGAAGAAGGTGCGCTCCATCCGGCGCACACTACGGAGGGCAAATCTGTAGTCATTTTGCCCTCCTGAACTTTTACCCCTCCCCTCCCACCTCTTTCCTTTTTCATACTGTTAGTTGGGTTTGGGGGGTTAGTTATAGGATAAGTATAGGAAATTAGCTTAGTTAGTGTTAGGTAAGAGGGTGGGGGGTCCTTATTCTTTCTATCTAATATTTTTGTGTGTTGGGCAATGTTGGGATTCCTGTTTAATTAAAAAAAAAAAAAAAAGGAAAAGAATTAAAAAAAAAAAAAATTAAACAAAAATATATGTTTGTTTAGGATAGTATAGTATGTGTGTAGGTTAGTAAGTGTTGTCCTGCATGTGTCTTGTCTCTTAATGGTGAGTGGGGGGTTGATGTTTAGATCGTTTCGTTACATGTGTAGAGTAAGTTTAGCTTAGGTTAGTTAGGGACAGTTGTGGGTTAGTAGTAGTCAGGTTAGATCAGTGTAGGTTTACCTTTCCCTTAGTTGCCTCTTTTATTACTACTTTGAAATAAAAAATTTGTTAACCCTTTACCTGATGCGTTAGTTGCTACCTTTTCATAGCCTTGACATCAGTGTAGCAGAAAGTTTTAGTATGACATTTGTGTTCCATGCTCGCTATCCCCAGGCTAATGAGCTTTAACATGCCAGCTACCCGTGTGCTAACTTGGTAAGTATCCACCATGTGGGAGAGCCAACATTGGTAGTGTGCATTGATCATCAAGGTTTGGGGTTGGTATGTATCCTACTTCACAAAGAGTGCTTCCCGACTTGTTATTGTAGGTAAATAGATAGGTCGGACAGCATTGTGAAGTTCTGGGAGAGCTTTGTAGATGAGGATTTGTTCACACTCTTGTCTTGTTGCTGTCATTGCTGACCTACATTATGTGTGTACTGATTCAGCATGACTTTCCTTCATGGAAGTATACGCCGTAAGGGTGATTGATGCAGTGTAATTTGCTTATCATTCCTTTCATTTTACAGCATAATTTCCAATTTTAGTATCGCATGGTGCCTACATTTCTCAGCCACCATTAGTTGTCTAGAATAGCTGTAGATGGTGCATCATTCTGTCCAACACAGCATGATTGTGTGTGCTTAGTCCCTTCATCAGTTATTTTCCTCAGTATAGTGAAGCTATGGTGCAATCCTGGCCACTGCACAGATGTTTCAGTATACATGAAATCAGGACAGTAGTATAGAGAATCTACATGGTTGCCACACAGCCACTTTGGAGTTATCTACTGCACAGTTGAAGTGTGAAATGACACAGAGACACAATAGGTGTGCAAGTGATATTTATTTGTAGGTGGTGTAATGCAAAATGTCCATTCACAATGTTAGCTGAGTCCGTTCTGGTGCATTCTTACATGGTGATCCTACAGACGGGGTGTGGATGATGCTCCTGACATGCTGGGGTGAGGTCACAGACGGTGCAGAGGAACATGAATTGCCAAATGGTAGGAGAGAGACATTCACTGGCAATGGGGACAAGTCATACAGTGGATTGCCGAACAGTCATTGAGGGTAGTTGTAGTGAGACTGGCATGTGTCAAAACGTAGGACCTTGGTCAGAGTAGGCCATGGTGCAGGGACTAGGGCTTCCGGGTACTCTTGCGTGTGAATGTTATCTGTTCCATGTCTTCTTCTTCTGATGTGTGTGTTGCCTGGTGTATCCTTGTTGTTGTTGGTTGTGAAGGGGCAACACACACCTCAGTGTTAGAAGACATGGAGGCAGACATCCCGGGGGCTGATCCCTGTCGAGTAATGAAGGGCAGTACTGCAGCAAGGAGGGCCTGCTGGTTTTTCAGAATGGCAGCCACATCCCGATGGTAGGCAGCAAGGTCGGCCCTGAGGGGTTCTATGTTGCATTCGTGCACACGTTGACTGGCTTGCAGTTGGAGTTGTTGTGTCAACTGGATGACAGCTGTGCAGATTTCCTTCTGTGTTTTTAGAAGTTCCTCCAAGAGCGATGTTCTGGCTTGCATTGCAGCTGCCTGATCAGCAGTTGACAACATGCACGAACGCACCCCCTCAAGGCTGGCTGCCATAGTTTGCATCCCCACCCGCACCTCCTTGGCCAGCTCCCGCTGGACCCCAACGACAGTTCTTTCGAAGCTGGTGCCAGTGTCGTCAGAGTCCTCAGCTGTGTTGGAGCTGGCAGGTCTTACAATTGGGGTGGCGGGTGGTTCTACTGTGGTGGCTGCTTCTTCTGTGCTCCTCCTTGTGACTGAAGGTGGGGTTTGGAGGCTTGCAAGGACCATGTCAAGGGTCTCTTGTGGGAGGTTGATGGTCTCGTCATCCATGTCATCAGGGAACTCATGGACAGGCATATCGGCAGGAGATCCGTGTTCCTCTGCAATGAAACAGGGTACAATTAGTGTGTCTGTGTTGTGACAATTTTGCTTTAAGATACAAGCCTTTGGATGCCTTAACTTTGTACTCTGTGTTTGTCTTGGTATCTGCTGTCCGTCATAGGGCATTGTTGTAGGCCTATGGCCCACCTGTGTCTCACATGTATGATATGGATCTTTCAGACATGTCTGCCAGGTCGCCTCTAGGTGTTGCTTTGTAATTATTTAGAAATAGGCGTTTTTTTGTCCTACTCCTCCCTCGGTGTTTCACTATTGTTATGGAGGGACATTTTGTTGGGTGGGCTCTCATAATTCTTCATGTGATTCTTGGCTTTCTAGGCAGCAGGATAGCTAATGGTGTGGGGGACTAAGTTTGACCCACTTGTATATAACTCTGTCACCCAGATATTCAATTTAGCTCAGACTAACTAGCAGTGCCTCTGGTCTCCCACATCAAAGGAATGTTTAGACATCCGAGCGCATGACATCTTTGGAACTTCTCAGGGAAGTGGTGGTCACTCAGGTCCTACACATTTCTATCTTTTCCGGTATGTTCCCATACACAAATGACAAAGACAGTATTTGTTTGATATGAAGTTTCATTGTACAACTGACTTGTAGGAATTTAGGTGTGAGCCCCAATAACCCAAACAATACACACTGTTAGAATTGAAATAGTCCGCAGGAGAATAATACATTAGTACACAACTATCATGGTGCCTAACAGTTTCTACTCTCCCTCTGCTTGTTCTATGTATAGCACAGCATGTTAAGTTTGGAGCTTGCCTGTCTGAATCACAGGGGAGACATCATCCCTCATATCAGAGGAATGGGCTGGGATCTGGTTGTGCATCAGCAGCAAGGCAGTCAGCATCTAGTTGTGAATTTATGTTTGGAAACTCCCCCATGCGTGTCTTGGGACGAGGAAGTGAATTTAAAAGACATATGTCATGGTGATGACAAGGTTTCCCTACGTAGGAATGCCAGACCTTCAACCCTACCACATCTATCAGCAATGTACCAGACGGTATCCTTGACTGGGGCACAGAGTGAATATATTCTGGCAAACTCCAGTGCAGAAGTAGGCAAAACAGGGTGATTTGACTAATTAACAACACCCTAGGACTGACTATTTGCTACATTAACTGATAGGAAGGGCAATGACAATCATTTAGTGCAAAGTGCTCTGAGGCTCTTAGATGTGAGCAAATGAGTATTAGTACATTCAGGGTAAGATGCACAAAGGCCTCCAGCCTGAGGCTAATGCGCAAAGTATACGTTTCATTTGCCACACTACACTTTGACTGACTGTGGGTGTTGTGACTGCCCTGCCAGCACACTTGCCTCTCAAGCCCTGCCCCATACACTTTTTATTCACATTGCATGAACTGTACATGTTACTTGGCATTACCTATGCATGTCAATGTTAGGATGTGGTATGGATGTAAACATTGTTGATGTTTGTATATGATGGGGTATAATGTGTGTCTTACTGGATTGGCCTGTTTATCATATGAATGTCCTATTTTTTTGTAAGACTGTGCAGATGTGTTTCAGTGACCAGTTGCCTGTGTCCCCTCCTCAATGTTGTTGTCTGAGCAGTATGACATTAGTGATGTAGCCTTGTTAGCCAGGCACTTGAGGGACCCTGACGTATGCAGCATGTGTGTGTCGTTAGTGCTGTGTGGCTCCTATTGCTGTTTACTAAGGGTTATGTATGTGTCAGTTATGGACATTCGGCATTTGAGTGTACTGGTACCTTTGTCTTATTTCTAGGAGTAATTGCAGATGTCATCCTCACCCCCTATTTTAGGTATGTATGTTCCAGGGTGGGGTTCCTGCCATTTGGTGCTATAGCTGCACAGAGATGAGAGGTGTTATTGTCAACTGTGGTGGCAGTTAAGTTGCAGTTGTTGTATTTGCTACAGCATTACAGGTAGGGACCTAGTTGATGGGGAATAGATTTTGCAAGACAAGTGCCTGGATGTGGATTTGAGGTAGTGTCCTTCCCACCTGTCACTGCTTTCCCTTGGCTCTCTTGTTGTAATTACAGGATGTCCCCGTGGGACTGTTGTGGTTGCTGTATTTTGTCGTGCCCCAGCTTCGGTCAGTACTGGGCATGCCCCCCTGCCGTGCCCCTTTCCCCATGCCACTTCATATATGTGCTGACTTACATGCATTGTGTAGTAGGTATCCCCCCCTGCTTACAATCCTCATTATTGCATTTGAATTCCCCACGCGACTTACCCTGCATGTGCGTTGTGTCGTGGTAGTCTGCGCTGTCCAGTCCTTGAATCCCTGTGACGATCTCCTCCGGGATGACGGCTGCGACCATCTCCTCCATGTGGTCCAGGGCCTCCTGTTGTGCTGGACTCCCCCCTCCAGTCTGCATTGCTGCCTTCCTGTTCCTGGCCATTTTCTCTTTGGTCCTACGTTTGCAGTCATGCCAGCGTTTCTTACACTCGGTGACTGTCCGGCGTTCTTCAGCCACGCTGTTAATCTTGTCCACAATTTGTTTCCAGATGGCCTCTCTCCTACTGAGTGGCAATTTTGAGGAGATGAAAAGTTGGTGCTGGTGTTCCGTCACCTCTTTCACCAGGATTTCCTGCTCCTCTGCACTGAAGCGACACTTTCTTTTTTTTTTTTAAATGTCCTGGTTCCTGTATGCTTCCTCCTGGCTGGTTCCTGGTCTGCTCTCATCCTCCTGGGGTCTCTTGCGGCATCTAGGATCCATTTTGGGTCTCCTCTCCTGAAAGGGCAGTTTTCACGCAAAAATGTAACGCAATAGCGTGAAAAAAAACAGCGTTTTCACGATTGCGCTGTCGTAAATCGACCCACAGTGATGTGCGTCGCATTTACGTTGGTTTCCTTTACGACAGACCGACGCTGTGTGCGTCACGAAATAATGACTCCCACCTGTTGGTTGCGCCGCCGTACGTCAAAGTATAAATTTGACGCCCGCATGGCGCTTCCAAATGGCGTTAGATGGTGCAATTTTTTTTGACGCAAAACTGCGTTGGCGCAGTTTTGCGTCAAAAAGTATAAATATGGCCCTCTGTGCTCATTCTGTGCAGCCCATAACTGGGCTGCAGCATGCACTGGAGCCCAGGAGCGAGGCCAGAGGGAGGCGAGACAACAACAAGAGGAGTATGACCCCCTGGGATACCCAGGTAAGTCCTTGATTCTTTTTTTGGTTTGTCGTTGCTTGTGCACACTAGTACACAAACAAGGACTGAAACAGCAGCTTTCGCTGCCTATGGCTCTGGCCTGAAATCAAGCCAGGGCCCCTGGCAGTAAAAGCAGCTGTTTCAGGCCTCTTGTGCACCTGCCTGCACCCATAAAAATGCCTCCCAGGATTTTTTATGTACAGGCATATGCTCTTTCCTATGCCCAACCAATCTTGCATACAACACAGACACCTTTGCACCATGATGCAAGGGAGCCTGCATTTGCGATAGTCTGCCGGAATGGCACCCGAGCATGGGTAAAGGAAAGGAATGCACTATATGTTGTCCATATGGTACATTCTTACACTTTGCACTTTGAGGCAGGGCAGTGCAGCTAGGTGTTATGGTACAATGTAATCTGACATAATGCTGCCCAGCATAATTAAATACTAGGTATGGGTGGTAAATTCAACTTCGCAGGCCGAGTTCACAGATTTTTGTCACTCAGAGTTCGGCAAAAACTCTGCCTAAGCCACTGGAGATTACCAACGCTCGCCATAATAAACCTACAACTTTTACTACTTTTAAATCATGGACAATAGAAACTTGATATTCTATGGTGCCCAGTGTTTCTCTGTATGTGAATATGGCAAAATGCACTCATGCTTAACAGAGGTTTGGCTGCAAGGCTCTCAGCTTCTTTGCAACTTTGCACCTAGGTAGCAATCACAAGAACAAACTTGGCACCATAGATATTAACATTAAATGAACTAAACTATGTGCATTTTGATTAAAGTAACAATTAATCACATACTTGTAGAAGAACTGATAGTTGTAAAATACTGCTGCAGTAGTCACACGCTGAAAAAAAGGTACTTTACACCTACTTTGTCTTTCATGCACACCTCACTTTGCCAACAGTCAGGTACCCCTATCTCTTCCCCACTCACCTCTACCTACAAGTATGTCTGCCAACCGTATTCTTTGGTCTATTAATCAATCATTTGGTCTGCCTACCTACCATGACCTCTATATGGCTGGAAGGGTGGGTGTGAGTAAATGGTGGCGCTGTAGTTTTCACTCTCCTTCTCTACCCTCTGCATGTCTCTCCTCTGCTCTTTACTCTGCCCGGTTTCTATAAACATTTCTTTGCCTTTGTCTTTGAACCTATCTATTGACTGATAGGTCAGATTTCCCATGTATTCACCTATCTGTCTGTCTGGATACACAAGCAGGAGCAGGCTGGCCCGCTGGTAAGTAGGTGGGAGGCTAGGTCTGATGGATGGATGGATGGAGGTATGTATGAATGGATGGATGGATGCATCTGATGGTGGGGATGGATGGATGGATGAATGGATTGATTGATCGATCAATTGATCTAATGGTGGGTTTGGATATATGGATTGTGAGTTGGTAGGATAGGAGGTGGAGATGAATTGCTAGACAAACACAGTACCTGTAGATTTGAACAAAATACATTAATGTACTTTTGTGAATATTTTTCCTTCAGACAGTGTAAGGTGTGAAACCAGGATATGGATTGCATTGTCTGTGTTAGCTGACTAATATTCTTGGACTAGTTGCATGGCACTGCATGCTCGAGCCTTGGAGCTTCTGCTTCGATGTTTTAGAGAGAGGCCGTGGCATGCTGTTGCAGTGGTATGACACATGATTTGCACATCTCAGAGTGTAGCAGCTCTCTCAACTCGTTAAGTTTAATATTCAATGGATAGAAATAAACTTAACAATTTCATGTGATGAAACAAGGTTAGGAAACAGCTGATTATGTTGATGTGCATCGTTCCCCCAGAAAACAATTTACTAAGAAGTTGTTAGAAATTGGGTCTTTGGTTGGAAGTCAGGTTACCCCCTGTCCAAGCAAGGACCCTCACTCTAGTCAGGGTAAGTTACACACAATCCACATTATCCTGGGCCCACTCTCTGGTAGCTTGGCACTGAGCAGTCAGGCTTAACTTAGAAGACAATGTGTAAAGTATTTGCACAATAAATCATGCAATAACACAGTGCAAACACCACAAAAATACACCACACAGGTTTAGAAAAATATAGCATATTTATCTGAGTAGATTAAGGTCAAAACGATCAAGATTTGATAAATACAAGTTGAAATATCACTTTTATAATAATAAATAGATCCTTTAGTTCTTAAAAACAACAATGGTCTCTTGCGAGTGCAAAGTACCTGGTTTGCGTCCAAATTATCCGCACGGTACCACAGAGGACGAGATGTGTGGAAAACGGGGAGGTGTGTCTCGGTTTCTCCAAGCGCACATAGATGATGCATTTATGTTTTTTCATGTGGAGAAGTGTGGCTCAATGGTTAGAGCGGCAGACCCTGAAACAGAGATCTGGCTCAAGACCAGGGTTCAAGTCCCGCTTCGGCAGGTCGTGGGCTCAATTCCCCTTGACCAGATAATTCTCGCCTCAGTGCCTAATCTAATTCATGGGTCCCACTCTGCGACTCTGGGCAATAGCTTGCTTAATCTCCACAATGGCCCCAACAGCGCTTGGATGCCTGGCTTCACCCTGGGGGTGCTCAGGAGTGGGTGCCTCACAGGGAAAAGCCGGGAGGGGTTCCATAGCGGTATGAGTACAGTGCCTTGAGACCCTAACGCTATAGTAGTGCGCTATACAAGTGCTAATTTACATTTACATTTTTAATTTTACATGCAGCAAGGCCTTTACGTTGATTTCCGGTGCACAGGCTGGGATCCTCTTTTGGTTGCAGGGGATTTGGACACCCCGGGAACGATGCAGAGAAATCATGGGCGTGCAGGGCAAAGCCATAGGAGCTGCGTCGATCTGGCGGGCAATACGGGCAAATTTCTGTCGCACAGAAGCAGAGCCAGAGGTCAGCAGAGCCAGAGGGGAGCAAGGCAGCAGTCCTTTACAGCAAAGCAGTCAGGTGAGCCCTTTGGGCAGCCAGGCAGCTTCGCTTAGCAGGTTGCAGGTTCTGGTTCAGAGTTTCTTTCCCAGGAGGTATCTTGTCAAGAAAGGTCTGAGTTGCTAGGGTCAGAGACCCAGTAGGGGGTTTGGCAGTCTATTGTGTGAGGGCAGGCCACTGTCCTTTGAAATGTAAGTGTCAGGCCCTCCACCCTTCCAGGCCAGGAAGACCCACTCAGTATGCAGATGTGTGCAGGTGTGACTGAGCATCCTTTGTTTATGGTTGTCTGGGTGAAATGCACAAGGAAGCTGTCAACCAGCCTAGCCAGACGTGGATTGGAGACAGGCTGTAAGGCACCGAAGGATTTGAGTGTAGAGAAATGCTCACTTTCGAAAAGGGCCATTTCTAGAATAGCAATATTAAATCCAACTTCACCAATAAGTAGGATTTTCTATTACCATTCTGGCCATACTAAATATGACCTGGTCACCCCTTTCAGATTAGAATCTTCCACTCAAACAGTATATGACGGTAGCCCTAATGCTATCCTATGAAAGGAACTTGCCTCACAGTAGTGGAAAACACATTTAGGAGTTTTACACTACCAGGACATATGAACTACACAGGTCCATGCCCTGCCTTATACCTACAAAGCACCCTCCCCTATAGGTTACCTAGGGCCTGCATTAGGGGTGACATATATGTAGAAAAGGGGAATTTAAGGCTTGGCAAGTACTTTTAAAAAACAAGTCAAAGTGGCAGTGAAACTGCACACACAGGCCTTGCAGTGGCAGGCCTGAGACATGCTTGAGGGCTACTTATGTGGGTGGCACAACCAGTGCTTGCGGCCCACTAGTAGTATTTAATTTATAGGCCCTGGGCATATGTAGTGCACTTTGCTAGGGACTTAACGAGGTTGAGTCCGCCCAGGTAGTACTATCTTACCTGGGTGGGGCAAGGTGGTCAAATGATGAAGCATGACACTATCATGTGTGTGAGACCACCTAGTCCGTAAAAGGAACTCCCTCTTGTAAGACACAGCCATCTCCATAGACACTCTCTACACACACCTACCCTTAGAACTAACCTACGCCTAATCAGCATTATTAGCTGAGGGTGCACTAATCCAGCTTCACCCTTATCTCTGACCACCCCACACTTCCAATGGTTTATGGTCAATGAGTGTTGCCTTAGATAGCACTATGTGCCAGGGAGGCGTTGGGACTTTTGCAATGAGGTGAAGTGAGGAGTACTGCTTTCAATCACACAGTGTGCCAGAGAGGCACCAGGTTTTAGTCTAGTTGATGGCCTGGAGTCTGCTCGAGTTAGGTGTGTGGCAGGTGGCAGGACAGATGACGAGGGTTACATCTGGAGAGTGTCACAGTCCCTCTCAGAGGATCCCTTTGCACAAGATCACACTAAGTCTTGTTATGGAAAAATGCTGTACTGTAAACACCACTGAACCGGTAAAGTCTGATTGAAACAGGCAGTAGTTTCATCAGCAGTACCTAAAAGTGTTTCATTAGGGAGCCACAACCTTATGAGTGGGCAGTAATGCAAGCAGATGGCTGCTAGAAGAGTCTGAGCAGGTGCTCTTGGTGAGAAGATGAGCAGAGAGAGTGGGCGCTACTTGTATGACTGGTGCATCATAGTGCTGTGGGACTGCAAGCCTTACATGCCAAATAAGTGAACATGTAACTCCACAAGTACTCGCAAACAAACCATGCTGTCATACTCTGCCTACTTGCAGAACCCTGCAGAATCATCCAGAGTTTTTCTGTAACTCAGCAGAATTCCAGAGAGTTAAACTCTACGAGCTCCACCCAGGTCTACTAAATGCATCACATGCTTGAGGCATGCTTCAGGCGTGTGATGATGGATACATCTGAACTGCATCCTCCAGCCAGTTCAGGCCTGCATGCTGACTAGCTGCACTCAATAATTTTGCCATGATCAGATATTTTTCTCTAATCTGTTATGTGAATATAAAATACTGGGATCGCATTGTTTATAACATGAACCTGTAAGTATATGATAAAGTATTGTCCAAATCATGTTTTCTAGGAAGTCATAAACCATTCATCCACAGAGAAATGGACTCATTCAATGACCCCCAATGCTACTGGTAAGTGTCATGAGTACATGTATGTCAAATTTTTATGTCTGTGTGTGATCTAAGTGACATTGTGATGTGTTTTGGGAGATAATGATCACCTACTATCAATTTTCTATCAGTGTATGAAACACAACGGAACCTGCTCACAGATTAAATGTGAATAAACAAGGAAGCTTTCCTTTGTGAATGTAGGGTATATGTAAACAGGTGCACATGATGTAAGCATGTTAGCATTTTAATAATTTATGCACATCTCTAGTCATGTGGCTTTGGCCCTACTAACCATCACCGGTTGCAGAATCCACACTTGTTCAACATAAACACATTAGCTGGTACCAAAAATGGCAATTAGCTATACAATTAGGTTTCAATGTATGTGATAGCACAGTGAAGTGTGTGTTGCTAAGCATGTCTAACTAGGGGTCTGTTTCATTTGTCCAAAATTGTGTTTGAAACAAGTACAGATGAAATTCAATATGTTCATACAAACACTGTTAGTAAGCATGCACATGTAGTTATGAGGAAATCAGAGTCACACAGTGTGTGAATATGCCCAATGTGTTCCATTAATGTGCAGCATACTTAGGCCAGAAATGCTGCATACTTTAGATCGCTCCAGCTTAACATATATCTGTTTGACTCATTATAAGGGTGGGCAAACATATCTGCTGCGTTACACCTCATTTGTTTGTAGACAACATACCTTTCCCTGTAGCATACCTATTCCTGTAGCAGTATGCTAGACAAAATGCAAATTGTATAAAAAATGTATGTGAGTGTCAGCTGGGTATCCATCAATAGTAACCTATTTTGTTTTTGATCTTTGCAACAGAAGCTTTTGATATGGAAATAATTAATCTTCAAAATGTAAATGATCCATGACAGACAACAAATGACATGGCCACTGGTATCTGTTCATTTGTTTATTCATCATCATGTGGATACCTAGATCAGCAACTTCTTGGCCAATGCAGCCTCAGGAGCCTCCCTCAGAGTAATGTTTCAAAAGTGCCTGCATTATATGTAACAAGGTTCTTGGACAGATTTCTGCACGCATATACACACTTTTGAGAAACATTGTCTAAATCATGATGTGTGCAGCCAAATGCAGGCTTGGGATGATGTGTGCATTGAAACATGTTGAACTATGAATAAGCATGTTTTTGGCTACAGGTGTCAACCAGAAGCCACATGTTACATTTCTCTTCAGTTGCTTGAGGGTACATAATTGAAAGCTATCCCAGTCATGTTTTGCAGGAGATAAATTACATGCACATATCCATGTATGGGCTAACTGACACTGACTAAGTGAAGTCAGCAATGCATGGTGTCTTTTGTGACTCCAGATATGGTATGCAACATAGAGGCACACTACCTGGATTGTATCACCTTAACCACTTTCACATATGTTTATGTGAACGCCTCTGCCCATTTGTATAATGCAATTACTCAACCCAATTTACTGACTCAGGACCATGTGTACAATATAGAATCTATACATCATCATGAGTGTAAATCACTGTTTGGTATGATATGGTGTAATTGCATTGTGAGCATATTTACTTAAAGTTAACATACTCAGATAGCAACAGACTCTGTTTTCCTTGATCAAGCAGAAGATGCCCATGTAGAGACAGTATCTTGTGCATATGTCCATTTCAATTTTGTGAGTTGACCTGGTCATGCACATATGATTCTGTCATAATGTAAATTATTTTCACATACATCCTGTACATGTACAGCTTGTGCTAACCAAATTTTACCATTACTACCCTAGATAACATGACAGCTGAAGATCGCAAGACATTTGAGATGTGGAAGGAGCAATACCACCACATCAAACAGGTTGCAAAGGGGTACTGAAAAATAGAAAAACGATATACACGTGCAAAGGCAGTAGGATAATGGAATGTCCCTATTCTCCAAGACCATCAGCAGCTAGAACCACCTCAACTATTCAGACCACATCAGGTAAAAACCAGAGAAAGGACAGGCCCCAATAGCCCAGGTACCAGCGGCTACATTGGCTGCAACACCAATGATAACCACACTGGCCAGGAGGCCCATTCATAGGAGTGGCTCCCTCTTTAAATACTTCATATTACATGAACTAAACAAAATCACCAGGAACCTAGAGGAAATCCAGAGGGAGCAGGCCACTCTGTGCATATGGAGGGACACTTTAGAGGAGGCCCTTGACCAGATATCTCAACTAGTATGAACTAGTTTGAACTTGGTTTTAGACCTTGTTGTTTTTGGGGAGGGTAGACTTAGTTAATGTTGTATTAGATAGTTTGGCATACAGTTAGTTAGTGTATAGGATAGGTTTAGTGTCGGTAGGTTTTCTATTTTAGATGTTTTAAGATAAGTGCTTTTATAGATTTTAATATTTTCATTGGGATTTTAGAGGGCTGTGGTTTGATACATATGATATGTTTAAAAAACATATATATATATATATGTGTATACATATATATATATAGATAAATAATTGTTTAGGTTAGTATGTGTAAGTAGTTTGTGATTAGGTGTAGTTGATGTTAGTATTGTGCAAACATGTGTTAAGGGTGGAGGAGGGTTGATGTCTAAACGTTTTTTTGTGCTAAATGTATAGGATAGTTTATGATCAGTTTAGTTAATTTAAGGTAGTGTTCCTGTAGTAGGGGCAGGCTAGGTAGGTTAAGGTAGTTTAGACCTGGATTAGATATAGTAAGTTAGCGTAGACTAGATATTTTAGTTCATAAGGATAACATTTGAATATTTAATTGTTTTACTACTTTCACAACTTTGTAGTCATTTCATGCTGAAGAGTTGTCACCACTGCTTATGATGAGTTGAGTGGATGAGGTAACTATTCCCTACATTATTTGTAGATATGTGTAACTTTGTGCGAGGCCTATGGACAAGAGACAGTCTACATCACACTTGAGTCACTTAACTACTCTTCACCATTCCTTAGGCATTGTGAGTGGTCCTCTTCATGTGAACTGACGAACAACGCAACACAGATAGTCACTTACTGCTGTCGTGTGTGTTTGTACAAGATGTTGCATGTATAGTATGGATGGTTCGGTCTCTCTATATTACCCATTCCTGGATGTGCTGGGACACGTACTAGTGCCTGCTAGTTAAGCTCTCACCCCTGCACCATTGTACTAGTAGGTTATTATTGTTAGATGTTTGGAAATCATGGGTGTAGTCCCCACCTCCCTGGATAACCTTAATTGTCTTTGCGTATTGAGTACTTGCTAAGAGTGGCACTTCATGCATGTGACTTTAGTAGACTACTTGCTAAGTTTGAATGTCATCAGTCTCACATTTCCTCTGATCATGCAGATGTGTAGCTTTGATTTTGCATCTGTACTTGACTCTTATTTTGTGGTATATGTGCATACTGTCAAATTGACCTACAATGCGCTACACTACCAGGTGCCCACCAGGTTCACACACCATCTATTCTTCCAGTGTCATGGGTGGTTACATTTAACACTCAATGCGTGTGATAGCGGTCAGGGACAGAGGTAATAAAGTCTTGAAAGGAGAGTGTCAATATACAACATGTCCCAGTGTACACTTGGACAGCATATATCTTTTCACACAGGACCACAGAGTTACTAGCATTTCATAAATACTGACATCCATGATGTTGCACTGAGGTTCTACATCCTTGAGTGGCATAGGTATGATGCTAAATCAGGAGTCTGGTCATTAGTATCTGCATTTAGTCAGTGCATGCATAACTTGGGTAACGTAGTAACTCTTAAGTGTAACCATTGAGGCTAACGTATGTTCTTGATCATGTTGTCAGCATCACAGGGAAAGACAAGAGGATGTGTGAAACTGTCTTTGTGGCTCACATTGCTCACATGATCCATTTTGTGCAGGGAGGCATTTGTGTGAATATAAAGGTACTGTTATGGTGCCTTTCAAAAAAGTTATGCCTTTTGGCACACCATAACATGCAACATTTAAATGAAACTTGAACATACCGCCAGGGCAGTTGATGTACATGGTGGTTTGGCCAGTCCAACCAGAGCAGGTGATAGTGACTGTAGCACTATAGTAAGAAGTGGCTTTTGTATGTATGAACACATCTACCATGGTCTAGCTAGTCCCATCTGCCACAGACAGACACCACACTGGTTCATATGAGTGGATTTATTTGCAGTTGTACATAGTCAATTCCAAAGTCTGAGTTTTTGCAGCAACAACCCAAACTTTGCTGATGTTCAAAGAATGTCCCAACAGGGTCCATAAGGTATACATGCCATGTGGCATGTCAAGGTGAGGGGTATTCCATTGAGGAGGTCCAAATTGCCATGAAGGGAAGGTAGACCACATCAGCAGTTCAGAAATAGGACATATTAACAGGTGGGCATACAAAAGGGTACAGTACCAGGTAACAAGCATTTCCAATGAAAAACTGGCCAAGATGCACAGACAAATGTTACTGGGCAGTTTGCCGCCAGAAAGTGTTGTAGCACACATATTCATCCTCTGATGTGTGATGCGCCTCCCCTGAGGGTGGTGGTGTTTGGGCAGGAGGCATCTGAGGCACACACACATCAGGAGCAGAAGATGTGGCTCCCCTGTCCTCGGCAGCATTTGTCTGTGTGAGTAGGGAAGGCAGCTCTGCACTGACTAGGGCCTGATGGCATGCTAGCAAGCCAACAAGGTCCCGGTGGAAGATACCCATAGTTGCCATACAGGAGTCCTGCTGGCACTCCATAGATTGGAGGATGGTGCGGATGGATCCCAGCTGTGTGGTAACCTCACTGGTGTCATATTGGCCGGGCTGTTGCCTCTGCCTCGTTGTTGGACCTGGCCCTTTTTACAGTGTCATCCCTAAACTTTCTGCATTCTTTTCTTACCCCTTTTTGTTCACGTTAGGACTCTGAGCACTTTACCACTGCTGATCAGTGCTTCTAAAGTTGGCATGATTGGTTTACACCTGATTGGCACATTTAATTTACCTGTAAGTCCCTTGAACAGTGGTATCCCTATGCCCAGTGCCTGTAAATTAAATGCCACTAGTGGGCCTGCAGCACAGCTTTCCCCACCCACATTAGTAGCCTTTCATACCTGTCTCAGGCCTGCTACCACACATCCTGCGTGCGTAGTTTGCTGTCACAGGGACCTGGCATCTAAATTCCCTTGGCAGGCCTGGAACTCTACTTTTATTACATATAAATCACCCCTAAGGTAGGCCTTAGCTAGCCCTATGGGCAGGGTGCTGTTTAGAACATATGTCTAAGTTAGAACATATGTCTTTATGTACTACATGTCCTAGTAGTGACAAACAGCCTACTTGGTTTCTCACTACTGTGAGCGCTGCCTCTCTCATAGGACTGCATTTGAAATGCCCTATCATATGTCTAAGTGGTATTGTCTGATCTACGAGGGGTGGCATAGGCATGTTTGGTATGGTTGTAATGGTAGTGAGAAACGCTGCTTACTGGTGTAGGTGGATTTTTTATTACCACTATAGAAATGCCACTTTAAAAAAGTGAGCATTTTGCTGTGCTTGTGATTCTGGTGTTTTGCAGCTTGACTCCAATCCACGTCTGGGGCAGAGAGACAGTTGGGCATTGTGCATACACAGGGAGGGTAGAGGTGTCACAAGAGTGCATCTGCATCCTGAATGGTCTTCCTGGGCTGGGAGAAGGATAGGTGGGGCACACCTGCATTTGGAAAGGTTGTGCCCTGGCATGACACAAAGGGCTTGTTAACCCCCCACTGATGTCTGGAGCCAGTACTGAGGAGAGAGGCGACATTCCTGGAACCTGTTAGTGCTGGTTGGAGCCCTTTTTCCCCCTTTTGTGGAAGCTGTGAAAAATGAGTATAAGTACTGGGGGCTGCCCCTCACATATGGAGAGCACTTTTGGACTTGGGACCGGACCTCTGCCAGAGGGACTGCCTAACCACACAAAGGACGCATCTGGATTGCTTTTCTTCTTGTTGCCCTGCTGCCAGCCTGTTTCCTGACTCTGACTGCCAAGGGACTGCTAGGAGGGACCACCACTGGAATCTCATGTTGTGTGATAGTCTGCCTGCCCCTTTGCTGTCCCCTCTTTAGTGCCTCCAAGGGATCCAGCATGGAGGAGGCACTGTTCTCCTGCTCTCTGGCCACTAGCGCTTGGCAGGCACTTTATATTAGCCCTATATCTTTTGTTCCCCCTGTTCTACCAAGGAATGGTGAGCGTTCCGCCATCTACTCTTCTTGAATGCATGGTGGGCGCATAATCCCATCGCTTCACTTGGTGTGGGATGCCCCTTTTATTATTTGTCTTATCACTGGATAAGCCTAACTCTGGGAAGCCAAGTGTCGCCTGGTAATACGAAGAAGTCCATTGAGCTGCAGGGGGTCTCCCTCAGCAGAGACACCGCTCTGTGCTGTGGCCGAGCCAGGGAAAGGAGTATAGAGGGTGGTTATCTCCCCCCCCCCACCGTGACATCATCTCAAGGGAGTGGGAAGCTTCTTTGCTGCGGGCCCAAGATATACGGTCAGCCAATAGCCAGAGGGATGCCTCACGGTAACAGTATGTTGCCAGAGTCAGTGCTGCCTGGCTCCACCTCTAGGAGATCTAAATGCCTCGCCGAGCAAGACTCCCAGCTCGGTTCTATGCAGGTAGTGTGCCGGCAGAGGAGGCCGAGGCACACCTGGCAAGGTGCGGGTGACCTACTGGTATCTGTGTGGCAGAGCCTTGAGACCGCCATCCTGCCTGGCATCGGCAGGATTCCACACGACCATGAGCAGCTGCCAGAGGATCACCTGCTCATGCAGGAAACCCAGAGGGGTCACACCACCCATTGGAGCCTTGTAATAAGAGCATACCTTGGGTTGGGGACACTCTCCCCTTTGCGGGTGGGAAAGAACCTCGACAGAGGCCTCGCTCCCACTGGAGGGGAAGTTGCCCATATCTACTGTAATAGGAGCGCAGGAGCTCCCAAGGGGATGGCGCGTGTCCCGGTTCCCATATTGCTCCTATAGGAAGAGCAGAGGCACTGGAACTTTCATACTGGAGGAAGTAGGGGGTGGTTGCCTCCATATTTTTGGTCTCTATCGCCAAGATGTTTATGCCCTAATTGCCTATTAGGGTATAACCTGACTGAGAGTTCACATCACAGGTCGTGCTCACCCTGATAGGGGGAAACGTTTGTATGTTCAGGCTGTACATTTCAGGAGGGGCCGTGCAAACTAAGCTAGTGACCAAAGCGATATGAGAATGTTTTCATGATATGTGCTCCATCTGATATGCATTCCTGATGACATCTTGGCACTCATGACAATGGGGGTCATTACAACCCTGGCGGATGGTGTTAAAATGCCGGTAAGACCGCCAACAGGCTGGTGGTCTTTTTTTTAGTATTATGACCATGGCGGTTACCGCCATGGTCATCCGCCGCTTCCCCGTTCCGCCCGCTGAGCTGGAGACCTGGGTCTCCAGCCCGGCCGCCATGACAATACCACCGCCAGTATTGTGACCCGGCTTACCGCCGTGGATTTCCAGCGGTAGGAACCGCCATGAAATCCATGGCGGTAAGCAATATCAGTGCCAGGGAATTCCTTCCCTGGCACTGATAGGGGTCTGGCCCCACCCCCCACCCCCACCCCGACTCCCTCCCCTATACACCCCACCACCCCTGCCACCCCCCAAAGGTGGCAGGGCTCCCCTCCCCACCCGACCCCCAACATAACATTACTGACACACACCAGACACGCACGCAGACACCACCAACACACATACACGCACACACACCAACATACATGCCAACATCCACACACACACACAGTCAGACACGCACACCCACATTCAAACATACACGCACACATCCATACAGACATACATACATACGTACATACAGACAGACATGCACACATTTCCGAAACACGCATCACCCCCGCAAGCATACACGCACTCACACACACCCCCTACATACACATACGCACACCCCCATGCACCCACACAACACACAACACCCCCCTCCCCTAACGGACGATCAACTTACCTGTTCCGTCGATCCTCCGGGAGGGGACGGCAGCCACGGGGGCAGCTCCACCAACACCACAAGCCAACAGAACACCGCCGCTCAGAATCACAGGACGTGATTAGCTGGGCGGTGTTCTGTTGACGTGGCTGTGGAGCAACCTCCACTTCCCCGCCGCCCGCAAGTATGGCTGTTGGCGGCTCTCTGTCGGAAAAACGACGGAGGGCAGCCAACGGTCATAATACGCCGCGCGGCAAACCGCCACTACTGGCGGTCTTCCGCACGGCGGTCCCTCGGCGGTCTTCTTAAAAGACCGCAGAGGTTGTAATGACCACCAATGTGTCTGTTACGACAGGGGCCTGATGGGAATATTTCCTTTTATGTGCATTCCTTCTGAGATATTTCCATTTATGATTGTGTGTTTATTCTGACATGTGCATTCTGGGGTGATAGTGACAACCTGACTACTGCTGGTGTGGCAGAACACCAAAAGTCTATGGGGGTTATTACAACTTTGGAGGAGGTGTTAATCCGTCCCAAAAGTGGCGGTAAAGTGAAGGATATACCAACAGCCGTATTACGAGTCCATTATATCCTATGGAACTCGTAATACAGCTGGTGGTATATCCGTCACATTTGGAATGGATTAACACCTCCTCCAACGTTGTAATAACCCCCAATATGTTTACCTGACTACTGCTCATTTTTACAGAGTACTAGTAACTTGTGCGATGTTCTGACAACTTCTTGTGTAGAAGGGTATTACTGATACATGTTGTGTTTGGTCTAATTATGTTTTATGCAATGCAGTTCATTTATATAATACTTGTTGCTGTTTTTCCTTTCTGGTGTATTTATTGTGTCACATCTGTTATGTGTGTTGTGCAAATGCTTTACACATTGCCTCTAGGATAAGCCTGACTGCTCATGCCAAGTTACCAAGGTGGTGAGCAGAGGTCTTGGATGTGTAACTCCCTCACCCTGACTAGAGTGGGTTGGGTTGTTCCTGGCTGAGGTGCATACCCTAGTCAACCAGAAACCCCATTTCTAACACTCATAACACCAGCAATGTCAGCCAGGGACTGATCCATTCTATGGGTGATCAGTAGGTGCCTTTTATTGTCTCAGAGGTGTCCTTATTCGGATTGAGACACCTATGGACTCTCTTTAGCTTTCCTAGAATGGTCTCCATCCCCATCCAGACTTCATCTACCAGCTGTAGCTGGACTCCAACTGCTCGCCTTTGGAAGACAACTTGAGGGTCCTTAGAGTCCAGAACTGGGCTTGTGCTGGCAGATGAGGCATGTCCTGGGGTAGGTGGATCCTCTGGCAACCCAGTAACATTGCCATCCCTCGCCATGACCAGAGAAGGCGTTCCAAAGGAGTACAGGAGTTGCTGGAGGGTGTCTTTATCCATGGGAGGTATGACGACTTTACCAACAGGTTTGTCATCCAGGACAGGCTGCTGATCAGGAGTTGTTTCTCCATCTGCAATGTAATAGCAATACACTACTGCTGACCTACGCTAGATGTTGACATGTGTAATGTTGCTGAAATACAGACTTTATTCTCTTTCACTTTCATTTCAACATTGATGTGGCGGATATATGGCAAAGTTGCACTGTAGTCTTTCAGATAGCAATATATGTCTATCATTTACATGACCACTGGTCGACAAGAGTGACCTTTCGTGTCATACGGCCCATAGCAACAGAGCTATACAGCTTGCTTGCCTGCTATGCCTCAGAGGAGGAGGTATGGTCCACATCTGCCTTGTTGACAATCTTTATTTTCCATGATGGCTGTACTCATTAGTGATTCACCTATTGACACCACTACTGTACAAATTTCACAAGGTCAGCAGGGTGCCTGCATCGCCTCTAGCCACTACTTAGCCCACATCATCTGGCAAAGTGTTGAAGGTTTGTTCTTGTATTTGATTTCATCCTGCATTCTGCATTACACACTGTACACTACACCAGTTCCAATTTGTGATATATTGCATTCACATTGTGCATTTATGTGGCCAAAGGCTCATGTATGACACACATCAACACAACTCTACCCAGCTAGTAACGTGGCTACAGTGCAGGAATGTGTAAAGGTATGTACATGCAATTGATTTACCTACATGTGTGAATTCAAGTAAATTATTTCTACTATGTCAGGCAGCATTTGTGTTCTCTCACCCTATCCATCATGATAGCTGCATGCTATGTAGTTTCATGCTAGTGACTGTACAAGAGAGCTCTTTGTATGATCCTACATAGCGAAACTTCATGTACACCATACCTGAAGCTAATCTCAGGTGAGGGGTTAATCCTCTGTCATCGCCATTCACATTCATTGCTTTATATTCCAGATTTACCAGCACAGGTCCAAAAAAGACATTGTAACTTCATGGTACAAGGGGACCAGCATTATTCCAGTCAGGCTGGGAAGGGTTCAGGTGTCCATGTACGATGTGCTGTTCCAGACTAGTATTTTTGCTTAATGATGTGGGACTTGTAGTCCTGGTCACTCATGTTATGCATTCCATACAAGTCCTAGTATGCAAAGATGAATGTGGAGTGGTGCTGCACATCACACATGGAATGGACAAACTGAACAGAGCTGGACTGGGCTGTACAACATGTAACTGAGCTTTATGACTTACATTTATGTGATGTTTGACTGAACATCTGAGTGATTCCTGCCCTTTCCCTTCCCCACAGAGGGGTTCAGCATAGGAACGTAGCTTGCTGTGCAGCACAGCGTGACATTTTTATGCGTATTGTCCTTTTTTGTCACTTACCTTGTTGATCTTGCTAGTCTTCAAAGCCAGCACTGTTGTGTCCTTCCATTCCTGCCTCCAACTCTGATGGAATGACTGATGCCACCTGCTTCTCCAATCGGTCCAGCTCCTCCAGGTCTTGATGTCCTCCTCTGGTCCACATGGCTGCCTCAGGTTATTGGCCAGTTTCTCCTTGGTCCTACGCTTATAATCATGCCAGTGTGGTTTGCACTCTGCCACTGTACTTTTAGTTTGCGCTACACTGTTTATCTTCTCCACTATGAACTGTCAAATGGCTTCTTTCTTCCATAATGGCAAGTTGGAGGTGACAAAGAGCAGGTGTTCATGCTTTGCCACCTCTGTTATTATTATTTCATTCTCCTCCTCACTGAAATTATTCTTCCTCATACCTTACGTTATACTGGACATTCTGGCTGGAGTTGGAGTTGTTAGGATGTTGCCCTGCCTGCTCTTGCCCCCTGCTGCCTCCTCCATCTCTCCATTTTTGAGGTGTAGGAAGCATTTTCTAACCAATGCATCACTTCTTAAGGGATTTTTGATGCATGGCACATTCCATTGTGACACAAAGGTGATTTGCGGCACGTAAGCATTGGTGTATGACCCGGAAAGCATGTTTGCTTCACTTTGGCTGCACAAGCATCAGTTTTCGTTTTGCCATCCATCCGACTGATAAGGGATTTTGTTGACACACTTTGGAACCTTACGAAATGGTGCACCATACTGCAAATATGGCACATCCATTGCATTGGTAACTGTTGGAAAGCAGTGCAACTTTTTCTGACACATCGCTGCCTTTTGCAAGGGTTGTGTCCATTCTCATAAATATGCTCCATTGTTTTGATGGGACACTCTGAACCGGTTCTCCATGTCTGTCTTTGTTTTTGGAGAATCGGTTGGAGTATCAATAACTCCAGGGGTGTGAGGACTTCAGCCTATTCCGAGTTAGACCCCGAGGGTCTAATATGAAATGTGATTATTACTTGGGAATCAGTAATTCCGGGTCTGAATCCACAATAATTCCTTAATTTGGCCAAGATCTCACCTGGAGATTTTACACTCTTTCTCCAGGAGAAAGTAAACAGATCTTCCATATTTTTGTTTACCTCATAATTAGATGGGAAAATAACTGCCATTTCGGACCTATGAGGTTTATATGGCAACTCGTAATGAGAACCTAAAGCTCTTATTCTGCAAGTCACAGGTAAAACTTTGGGTATGTTCGTAACTTTAAAATATTGTTTCTGCTAAAGGAATATGCACATTTTACCTCTATTTCTTAAAAGAATTGCCTGTTATAAACATGTTTACCAATGGTTTTCCGCATTCGCATGCAGACTGGTTAAAGTCCAGGTTATTTTTTGTGATTATATGCAGTATTGCCGCTCCTTATTAATTTACATTCGTTTACATTGTCATAGTGTGATAAACGCATCTTAGACGGGTGCCTGCGCATTTATCAGATTTATCAGTCACTCCAATTATTTGCCCAAGATTCCTGCTCCAAAAAATCTCGTTTGCTCCCCCTAAATTCCTTTATTGCAATAAGACGCCATAGAAGGCCCAATGGCTTTGTGATTGGGGTGAGGCCTGTTAGACTGGAGCATACACTGGAATAAATTCTTACAGCCCCAGGTCCCTCTTGTCCTCATCCCATTCATCACAAGTGAGATTTTACTAGCTCACCATGGAGAACAAGCATTTACAATGCAATGGGCATCGCGTTTGCTTGAGTTCCTAACTGGACTTTTCTTGACACATCAATTGAAAATGAAAAGTAAAACAGATGGCAAAAGTGAGTCAATCCAAAGCGCTACGGCCGCTGTGAGCACGAGAGTTATTAGCTCCCTGCGTGAATGTCTAGAAAGGATCCTGGCTGGGATGAAAGGCAAATCGAAACCGGAGGAGGAACTGCTGTAACAGGAGGAAGTGTGAGGTAGTGTGATGGCCAACATAAATGCTTTCTTAGTAAAATTGCCGGCGAGGGAACTCAGTGCACAAAGGAGGGACAATTCATGAAATGCACCAATATACATGAAGCATTTAAGACAAGCACCACAAAGAATGAATAGCAAAAGTGGTTGTGGGTAAAAGTCCACAGAGAGATTCCAACAGGCCAGAGCGCTTGCGCGCTCGACCCTAAAAAAGAAAAGAGGAATGCCTGTTCTTAGCAGGACTTACCTAGCATTCCTCCTGTTCTTTTTTTCGTCAGACCTATAGCATGAAGAGGACAAGGAAGGGGGGTTGCATCTGTATTTCATCAAGTTCATGGGTCAAAGAGTAAAAGAGTCAGTCTGTAGTGATGCAAAGTGAGAGAAGGGCAGTAAGGCGGCTGTGAGTGAATTCATACTAAACTTGCAGATATGACTTATGTTGGTGTTAAGGAATGTTACTAATGTGTTATATTATTGCTGTTCACTGAAGGTGATTATGTTATGGTTTAAATATTTATTAATTAACAAAAAGTATTTTTTATTTCTTTAAGTTGTAGTTGCTTTATTAGCCAGCTTTCCGTGCTATGTCCTTCTCGCTCATCTAAGTAGTTTTAATATTTAGCCAATAATATTGTCAATAGTGCTGGGTTACCACAACTGATACTACGGATGCTATCTCGTTCTTTTCAGACTGGTGAGTTTCATGCTACAAAATTGGTCAGCGGCTTTAGGTTTTACTTTCTATTATATTTTATGGTCCCAGAGAGAGGGTGTGTTTGGGATCAACTGCTTAACATTAGGAAACGGATGACAGCCCCGTTGTATGTATGAAGTGATAGTCATATATTTGCGAAAGGTATTATAAACATAGAAGAATCTACATCAAGGGGATCCTTCTGTATCCTGAGATTTGAGCTCAGACTTAGAAGAAATCAAGCTCGTGTTGTGCATGCAATAAAGCAGGGCAGAGAGCCTCGCCACATAGAAGAATAGTCGAATAATACAACACTGCAATTGTAAATTATTTAAGCAAAATTAAACAAGGGCAACTATATAGATTGCATTGCTTTGTAACATCAAACCCACACTGGGCCACAGATCCTGTAAACATGAAAATATAGGAAATTAGTGAATCGAAAATGAAAGGGTTCGTTCTATTGATATCCTGCAAGAAACCCTACTGAGCATTTGAATAAATTTCTTGTGTGGATTTGTGTTAGCCGAATAAAGGAGCAAACAGTTCTTGTGCAACATCTAAATACATTTTATTTTAAAAGTAGCTACTGGCTAATAAAACAAGTGGGGCAAAATATCGAAAACAACCAGGCTCGGGAGCATGCAAGACTGGAGCCAGAAAATTGTGAGGTGTTTGATGAATTTGGGGGTGGGGGACTTTACTTCCTAAGAGTCTAACATGCTGACATGGCAAACACCTTGCATCAGGGAGGTTCCCCTAAGTGCATACAGCTACACTCTGGAGAATAGCCTGCAAAGGACCAAGCTGTGCCTCCTCCAGTTAAAGCCCCCTTATAATGCGAGGATATTGGTCATCCGAGCATAAGTGCTGAAGTAGCTTCTAGAACCAAGTTGAAATAGGAACAGCATGTTTTGCCCTATGGATGAAGTCCCCACCCTGATGTGACAAGATATTCACATGGGAGAGATTAACCAATGAATCTTGTATTGTGCTGAGTGTCAGGAGTGTGTTCATGCAAAAACAGGAGTTGCACTGGAATAACCATGTCCACTGACGATGCACTGACGATAGATGCTGTGAATAGTTGTTCCTGGTACTTGCTATTTAAAGGTAGACGAATTTTAGAGTGAAAGTTGGACGTATATTCTGGTAGGTCTACCATTGTCTAGACTATTATAAAAGCATCCTACTATTTGTGCAGCTAATTGAGTTAGGGTAGTGCAAGGCTCCAGGGAGCAAATCTCAAGGCATCCCTTTTATGCTGCTACTGCCAAGCAAACCATTTTGCCAAAAACAAATAAATTCAGACTTAAATATATTTTCCTTCGCATGAAGATCCCTATCATATGCTGTAGACAGTGCTTTAAAAGGGCTGGTACTGTCCGGTACTGAGTACCAGCACTTTTTTTTATTTTGAGAGGGAGAGTACCTTCACTTCTCAAGATAAACTTAGTACTTTCAATTGGAGAGTACCGGCACTTCTATTTTTCCATTCCAAGCACTGGTTGTAGAAGAATTCAAGCAACTACGAGGGCTCCGGTGTTTCTGGACACTAAGCAACTTGGACCTGAATGACCAGACCCTGTTTTCTTGGAGCTATCCCACAACCGGCAAAAAAACATGTGGAGAGGGGCTAGAGCTGCGGGTAGAGGCACATCTAGGCCCCGCCCACACCTCCGTCACCACAGGGGAGCACACAATATCACCTTGACAATCCACCCAAAGTGGCCACAGCCTTTCCATCTCCCATGCTTTGCCCCATTGCCACTACTTGAATCACATAGATTTATGGGCGAGGTATTGAACCCGGGGACCTACCTATGTACAGAGAATGAATGTGAAAATAATAATTGAGATTACTCTCTCGAGTCTTATCTGCTGGAAAGGTCCTATTTACCTTTTCTTTTTAGTTTGCATCCTTACTAGGTATATACCCTCGTCCCTATCGCAGGTGCATACTCTTGCCCAGTCGCTTACTTCTTCCGGTTCATTGTTAAGTTTTACATCAGTTTACAAGTACACTAGTTTGCTGCTGTGCAATAGTTACATTCCATCTTTACTTTAGCCTAATCATCTCTTTTAAAACATTTCATTTGTTTAAACTGCTGTGGTTTTATGTTTTTTGATTTCTTCTTGTTCAGAAGATGACAAGGAAGGAATTATTTGCAACAATTTCTGTCAACATGTAACTATTGCTCCCCCACGCTTTGTGGCGTATTAGGCTTTGTCGTCCTATTTGAACTGTCAGTCAGACTCTATCTTCCAAGCGCTACCTGACAAAATAAAGCAGGATCAAGGAACGCACGATCTGGAAAGGTGCATCATTTTTTATCTGAAGTTCTAAATCCCATTAAAAACATATTAATAATTAATCAAATATAAATTAGGCTTCAGTTTGTCACTTTTATCACAAAATGTATTTCTTTCTTAACGTGATAGTGCACTTAAATACAGTTCGAAATATTTCAAGGCATAATTTAACAACTAATAGCGCGTACTGTAGTGAAAGATGAATAGGGACAAGTGTGGATGACCGCAAGGTTGATAGACCGCAGTTAAAGGGAAGTAAAAACAGATTGCACTGCTCAGGCTCTCACTATCACATTGTAATGTATAAGGTGATAGTGAAAACCTGAGAACGTGCATTATATAATTTATGAACCCACACTTCCGATGGAATTAAAGTGAGTGCTGTACCGGCTTAAAATGTCCCGACATCCTTGGAGCTCAAACCTTTTAAGGTTGTGAACTCCAAATGCATTCATGGTACGAATTAGAAAGTATATAAATAGTTTTAATTGAATGCGTTACTAAATACAGAAGCAATCGTATTTTGAAGGAAAACAGAATGTTTTTTATTAACATGTCAGAAAATAGTGACCCCACCGACAAAAATAATAAAAAATGAGGTTATTTGTGGTCCTCTTAAATCTCAGCAGATGCAGCAGACCAATTTAATGGCCATTTTTGTAGTGTCATGTGTTCACATCAGAGTGAAACTTAGGGGCATATTTATACTTGTTTTACATCAAATTTGTGTAATTTCTTTAAATGCAAATTCGGTGCAAAACTAACTCCATATTTATACTTTGGTGCTAGACCTGTCTAGCGCCACATTTATGGAGTTAAAGGCATTTTTTGGACGTGGAAACCTACTTTGCATCAATGAGATGCAAAGTAGGCGTTCCGGTGCAAAAAATGACACTGTGGCCTTAGCGCCATATTTATCCCTCCGTTCTAAAATCACACACATGGGGAGGAGGGGTCAAATAATGGTGCAAAGCTTGCTTTGCACCATTATTTAACTCCTCGGTCAGGAGTTAGGGGACCTGTGGGCCAATTTCCGTGGTGGAACACCACGGAATAAGCCCATAGGTGCCCTCCCAAGGCCCTAGGGAAACCCCCACCCACACCAGAGGGACAGCAGAGGATGGGGAACCCTATCCCAGGTAAATATAGGTAAGTACAGGTAAGTATTTTTTTTTTAAAGTGTCATTGGGGGCCCTGAAGTGGACCCCATGTATGTACCCTAAATGGCACTGGGTGCAATGGCCATGCCCAGGACACCCTGGTCCCCTCTGCTGGCAGTTGGAGTGGTGGGCATGACTTCTGTCTTTTCTAAGACACGAGTCATGTGGTATGGATGGTTTTGTGTCAGAAAATGACGCTGGGCTGGTTAGAGTCATTTTTTTTTTTACTCTGCCTAATGTCATTTTTTAGTGCAAAACCCCCTTCTTCCATACCGCAGCCCCACCGGGCTAATGTCATTTTTTTTTTACGCTACCCTACCGTTTGAACCAGCTTGCACCATTCCATAAATATGGTGTCCGGCTGGTGCTCAGAAATGGTGCAAGCCGGTGCTAAACATTTTGGTGCAAAACTGCGTTGGTGCAGTTCTGCACCAAAAAGTATAAATCAGGGCCTTAATTCCTTGTGTATTTGAATGTGGTGGGTAAAACACTTTTATATAAAGTGAATGTCAGGAGAAAGTTTGACTCACCATTAACCACTCATGGTGCCAACAGTAAAAATGAATAAGAGGATTATTTTAGGTAACACTGAACTTTTTTTCAGAAGAAACATTTTTGCATCATGTTAAACATGCTTCAGTTTCAGATTTAAAAATATTTAATACACATTACTTGGTTGCATAATAACAAATACTTAATGAATTTTTTTTGCTGCATAATAAGAATTTCTCAAGGAAGTCTTTCTCTTGCTCAAATCTTTTGACTCACGACAAGAGTGAATTTAGCTGAAATTGCAGATCTGCGACTCTCAATCACATTATCACCAACATTTTATTTGTATTCATTATATTTCTTTTCACCTCCTGGCGTACTTTTTCTCTTTGATTTTATTCACTGGTATTTTTCCGGTGCATTTGGAATAATAGTTACGTGTTTTGTTGTCTATAGTGTGCTTTCTCTGCTCATGAGGATCTGCGTCTTATGCTTCAGAATGTGGTTGGAAGAATGTCGTTGATCTAATCTGTCACTGCTCTAAGGCAGTTGTTGCTTGGCTGCTGGCTGATAGGTGGTATTCAGTGGTCTCTCCAACAGGCAGGAATACAACGCTACGTCAAGTTACTCATGTGTAGAAACAAGTTCAATACTGTGCGAAGATCTCACACATGGTGTGATATAAACATCATTTAATAGGTTTATTCGAGGACGCGAAAGATTTTATAATTTTTCTCACAATATTATATTACCATCGGTATGCCCTTAACTATAGATATTAAAACCTTCATCCACGTTTTGAACATTCATCTTTAATAATATTCGAATGGGGTAGAGAAATGTGAAATTTCTGTTCATGGATTGTCTGCTTCTGATAGAGGCATTTTCATCCCCTGCTATCAGCTTCCCCAGTTTTCCCTTTCCATTTAAGAGCCTTTAATTCACTGCGCCTTGTGCTCTTCAGCATCATCATCACCTTCAGAGTTTGCCCCTGATGGCTACAAACTACCAGACAAACGACTGTATGAACTTATATCACCAGTACAGGAATGAATTGAACCAAGATCCCTGTCTGAATGTTTTTCTGTAGTTTCCATTCCTTTCCATTCAACTCGCCCTTGTTATAATGAGCTGAGGGGCACACGTTTAAAGCAGGCAACTCAATTTGCCACATACAAAAAAGGGAAAATGTTGCTTCACTTTTGGAGAAACCTTTGGGACGTGGCCTGTCTTCCCTCACTGTTAAGAATTCTATTCAGTCATTGTGTTTGAACTTTATAGTGAGTGGGTGAGGTCAGTGATTTTGGTTAGTTGAGATTAGCCGGTCTGTCTGTTTCCATCTTGGTAGTGTTCTGTGTATCCTGAATAAAGTCTGGGTTACCGCACCTCTTAGTGTGTGCATCCTTAAAAGGATCAACTCTGTTTTCTAAGCTATGGACTCACCTAATTTGGATGTCAAATTGTCGTGCACTACTCTCATTATCAGTTTTTTTCCTCTCTGTCACTATAACGTGTGACTTCGGGGAGGAATGTAGCCAAAAAATTAAAACACCCACATTTATAAATGTTCTGGGTGATTTCCTCCAAGAATATTGTTTTAATTGACCCCCCCATTCAGTACACCCAGATATTTTTTGCTTTTTTAGATCACCAGGTTTTGGACTTTTTACTGTGGGAGAGTTTCACTACATGTGTCACACCCATGGTAATTATATGGCAAAGGTACTACCCATGTTACCATCAAAGTCTGCCTTTTAAGGTAAGGCCACTGCAAAGCAGCAGGGGTAAGGGTCACTTGGCTTGTTCCATGTGGACATATGCACACGTGTGTGGGCTGCATGTGGAAGACTACTGTTGAGTGCAGCCTGGTAGTTGCAAACAGGTAGATTGATGCACAAGGGGTTCCAGTGTGCACTAGTAGGGAAAGTCAGTGTGATTAATTGTTTTCTCTGTAGTTACACTTTAATACACAAATAGGGAGAAAACTGCCTTATAGTGCAGTTTCTCTTCACTTTGGTCTACAGAGAGCAGTGATGTATCAAAATTGGGGTGTGTCCTGTATGGGAAAATCAATTCTACAAGTTCAAAACAGATATTGGTACAATTTAAGGGTCGTCCAGAATTTTTATATTTCTCTGGCTCCACTCAGGATCAGAGCAGTGGTGTAGCAAAACCTGACAGCCCCCCCCCCCCGGAAAGTCCAAGGAGAGGGCCCCTCTCCCTGGTCCACTACCTACCACTTTTGCTGAGGGGCTCACTGGAACGCCACAGAACCCCTGCAGCACTGGGGCTGTGGGGACATATGTTACACCACTGAATCAAAACCAAGACCTTTTATCACCCTGCTGTGCCAGGTTAATTACATTTCTCTCAAGCAGCAGGAACAAAGACCTCTCCACACAAAGGGAGCAATAAAGAGTGATTCACTCAGCTTCTGAGGAAGAAATGGGTGGGGCAGGATGATCTACATCAATCAATCATCTGTCAAATTATGCCAGGGATGGTCCTGCTGAAGCCCACTGAAGAAAGGAGGCAGCCCAGACGTCTCTAGCCAACACAGGAGGGGCTCACCTTTGAAAATCTAGTGAGAAAGGCCTTGGCAGTGATGTCACAATGGGTTGGAGCTGAGGCTCCCAAAGGAGATGTGACTTCTGAATTAAGTAATTTTGAACTGTCCCAGCATGCTGCGCAGGATGATTGAGGTGGGAGTGGAGGGGTGATGTGGTATCATAGGATTTGCCTGGGGTGCCTGGATTCTGGAACCATCCACACCCCTTTTAAAAAGCTCTTGCACAAGGAGAATCTCTCTTGCTTGGTCTTTTTTTCTGCACTTTGCTGCTATAGCCTGGAGCAGCCATTGACAACTGGAAGGAAGAACCCCCTGATTCCCACAAAGGACCAAAGGACCATGGATTCTACCCACCCCATGACCAGTGTGTCTCCAAAAGGGCCAGTAATGCTGGCCTCCTTACACTCCCTGAGGACCAGTTGCAGGAAGCCCTGGACTTCTGTGACCAGAGACAGAGATCAGGAGGAAGTCTGGCACAGGGAGTCAGGAGAACCAGCTCTTTTAAGATTACACTGCTGTGGCGATGAGGAGGTCTCCTGCAACTGCCCCTGGTGGCTATAGATTTGTACCAGGAATAAAATGAGGCCAACATCCTCTTCTTGAAAATCAGCACAAAAGGGCCTAAGATATGGCATTTTAAACTTTGCTGAGCTTTTTTTCCAGACAAAGGGGGTCATTCTGACCCCGGCGGTCATGGACCGCCGGGGCCAGGGTCGGCGGTAGCACCGCCGACAGACCGGCGGTGCCCCGCAGGGCATTCTGACCGCGGCGGTTCGGCCGCGGTCAGACATGGAAAACCGGCGGTCTCCCGACGGTTTTCCGCTGCCCTGTTGAATCCTCCATGGCGGCGGAGCGCGCTCTGCCGCCATGGGGATTCAGACACCCCCTACCGCCATCCTGTTCATGGCGGGAAACCCGCCATGAACAGGATGGCGGTAGGGGGTGCAGCGGGGCCCCAGGGGGCCCCTGCAGTGCCCATGCCAATGGCATGGGCACTGCAGGGGCCCCCGTAAGAGGGCCCCGCAAAGTATTTCAGTGTCTGCTGTGCAGACACTGAAATACGCGACGGGTGCCACTGCACCCGTCGCACCTTCCCACTACGCCGGCTCCATTCGGAGCCGGCGTCCTCGCGGGAAGGTTGGTTTGCCCTGGGCTGGCGGGCGGCCTTTTGGCGGCCGCCCGCCAGCCCAGGGCAAACCTCAAAATACCGTCAGCGGTCTTTGGACCGCGGAGCGCCGAAGTCAGAATGACCCCCAAAGTGTTTGGGGCTCATCCGCCATTCCTTACCTTACCCCAAGGGTGGGTCATGGCCCAGGGGTCATTGCAAGATTTATTTATTACATTTTTCTTCAGGGAGGGGTGTGCTTGGGAACCCTCGCTAAACTCTCTACTGGCCCAGGCCAATACAGAATTTGTTTATTAAAATCTTCTTCAGGGAGGGGGCATTCTTGGGACACCCTCCCTTAACTCTGTTTTTTTTGTGGCTGGAAAGTTCATAGAAAGTGCACAGACACATGCTTTGCACATTTTAAATGCTCTATTGATCTAACTAGTAATGTTGACAATGAACAGTGATCAAAGTGCACGTGCTTTATTCTCATTAATATGTGCATTGAGCAATGATTACTATTATTGATGATTGCATTTACACACAAAATGTGGTCTTTAACATGTTGTTTGCTACTCTTGAACCCTTGACCAAGCCAATATGCAATTATGCAATGTCACCAATGGTATGTTCCATCTGCCAATGAACATATTTGTAAATTAGTGCATGGTATTTAGTAGTAGGTGTGTACTAAATATAAGTTTCTTTCATCTAAAGGAGAAGCACTGACTTGTCAACATCAGGACAGTGTGCGCTCTACTGGAGACAAAAATGCAAAAACCCAGTCTTTATGCAAGAGCATAATTTATGCATTGTGTTTATATGCAGTATGTTAACCTTTTGTATTGCAGAGTTTAACCGTGAAAAACACTACTAATGATGTTTGCAAATAATGTTCAATTGCAAGGTATTGCTGCAGGCTTACAGAGTGTGTCAGGGTGTGGTCCCTTTCTAGGACCTTCTAGAAGCTTTCCCTGCAGCATGACTGGGTGTGGTTTGTGGGCTGGGCCAGACTCTATATAAGGGAGCCAGCCCAGCTCCACGTGCTCACTATTCAGAGGTCCCGGTGCAGAGCAGCAGCAACTTCCTGAGCTCCTGTTCCAAAGGCCTACCTTGATGTTCCAGGCCTGCCCCGCATTATATTGGTGATCCTTGAGCAGGGTGGTAAAGCGAAGGTCGGGCTGGGCCCCCGACCCCGTTCTCAAAGACTCTTGAGTTTTTGGGCCTACTTGTGTAACTTTCAGAGTATGCAAGTCATTGCTCTCATGTGAAGCTTGATGTTCAGATCGGCGGTGGCACACGCAATCATTTCATAGCATTTGCATATTCTTGTTCGAATCAGCAGTGTGTGCGACTCATCTCCTGCATGTGAAACTTGTTGTTAAGATCGGCGGTGGCACGTGCGATCATTTCATGGCATTTGCATATTCTTGTTAGAATCAGCAGTGTGCACGATTCATTTCCCGCAAGTAAAACTTGGTGTTCAGATCGGCAAAGGCTTGCACGATCATTTCATGGCATTTACATATTCTTGTTAGAATCAGCAGTGTGCGCGATTCATTTCCCGCAAGTAAAACTTGATGTTCAGATCGGCAAAGGCTTGCACGATCATTTCATGGTATTTACATATTCTTGTTAGAATCGGCAGTGTGCGCGATTCATTTCCCTCATGTAAACCTTGGTGTTCAGATCGGCAAAAGCTTGCACGATCATTTCTTGGCATTTGCATATCCCTGTTAGAATTGACAGTGTGTGTGATTCATTTCCAACATATAAAACTTGATGTTCTGATCGGCAACAGTGTGCGCAATCATTTCATGGCAATTAAAACTTTGAGGTGATTGTTTGTTGAAGTGCACACATTTATCCTGGACTTCTGGATTTTCTGCGAAGACGCTAAATTAAAAATGTGACATTCTTTGTGCGAATTAAGTTCCTAGTACAATTCTTATTGTTTTCCTGGGAATGTTTCAGATTGCCTTTGTCCTCATGTTTGAAATGCAATGTTTGTTCTGAAACATTATTCTAGAAGGTTCTTGTACTCCTAGACAGTATGTGACATTTCATGAAAAGCCCATATGAAACATTGTATTAATCCATTCTTGATTTTTCCAGGTACCTAGATTTTTCGAGGCCTAGTTGGAGCCTAGTTCTAGGCCATTCATGTTTCTTCAGTACAGAGGGGGTTATTCCAACTTTGGAGGAAGTGGTAATCCGTCCCAAAAGTGACGGTAAAGTGACGGATATACCACCAGCCGTATTACGAGTCCATTATATCCTATGGAACTCGTAATACGGCTGGTGGTAAATCCGTCACATTTGGGACGGATTACCACCGCCTCCAAAGTTGGAATAACCCCCAGAGTGTTATTTCATGTTCCGAATATCATTGAACCTTAGGTCCAACAGAGTGTTATTTCATGTTCTGAGTATTATTGAACCCTAGATTCAACAGAGTGTTATTTCATGTTCCGAATATCATTGAACCTTAGATTCAACAGAGTGTTATTTCATGTTCTGAGTATCATTGAACCCTAGATTCAACAGAGTGTTATTTCATGTTCTGAATATCATCGAACCTTAGATTCAACAGAGTGTTATTTCATGTTCTGAGTATCATTGAACCCTAGATTCAACAGAGTGTTATTTTATGTTCCGAGTATCATTGAACCCTAGATTCAACAGAGTGTTATTTCATGTTCCGAGTATCATTGAACTCCTAGTACCATAGTCTATTGAAAGTCAATGTGATTTTATCTTGATACTGTGTTGTTTAACCTTTTGCTTCCTACAGGTCTCCTTCCCAGCTGTTCCCTTCCTAATCCCCTTTTCCCCTGCTTGGACTCTCTCAGGCTCTGTGATATTTCTATCGGAGCTTTGGAGCTGTCTAGTGGTGAACATGTTGGGAACGTGCGCAGGCACCGAGGATCTGGTCTCCCTGACATGACTGGACAATCATTTATTGAGTTTTATTATTGGGTGACAGTGAACGGTGATTCCTAGCCCTCACTACCTCCCCTGAGTAGGCCTTGGACTGCTCTGCTTTGATACCCATGGGAGAGTCAAGCGCTACAATCCGGTAATTGGTTCCCAACAAGGTGAAATTGTGGACCTATTACTTGTGCAGGCCACAAAACTAATAATCCAATTTCCCACAAATATTCTTCTACTGTATTGCCAAGTGATCTCTTTTAATTCACAGTATCTTCAAAAGTTTGAACAGAAGCTTAGGCCCTCATTCTGACTTTGGCGGATGGCGGAGGCCGCCCGCCAAAGTCCCGCCGGCAGAATACCGCTGCGCGGTCAAAAGACTGCTGCGGTTATTCTGGGTTTCCCGCTGGGCTGGCGGGCGACCGCCAGAAGGCCGCCCGCCAGCCCAGCGGGAAACACCCTTCCATGAGGATGCCGGCTCCGAATGGAGCCGGCGGAGTGGAAGGGGTGCGACGGGTGCAGTAGCACCCGTCGCGATTTTCAGTGTCTGCATGGCAGACACTGAAAATCTTGGTGGGGCCCTGTTACCGGGGCCCCTGCAGTACCCATGCCATTGGCATGGGCACTGCAGGGGCCCCCAGGGGCCCCACAACACCCCATACCGCCATCCTCTTCCTGGCGGCCCAAACCGCCAGGAACAGGATGGCGGTATGGGGCTCGGAATCCCCATGGCGGCGCAGCAAGCTGCGCCGCCATGGAGGATTCCCAAGGGCAGCGGAGAACCGGCGGTACACCGCCGGTTTTCCGTTTCTGACCGCGGCTGTATCGCCGCGGTCAGAATGCCCAAGGGAGCACCGCCAGCCTGTTGGCGGTGCTCCCGGGGTCGTTGGCCCTGGCGGTTTTTACCGCCAGGGTCAGAATGACCCCCTTAGTGTCTTCAAGGGGCATTCAAAGTAAAGCCACAGAATTGCTGAAGCTAATTTTCTCCAGGGGTTGTGAGTGTCCATCATCCACAGGAACATTTTGGGGGAAAAAACAAAGTGTCACATTTGCACACACATTAGGAATAAAATGGCTGAACCAGAGAATTGTCAAACAATTCTGAAACAGCACTAATAAAATATTCAAATGCCGTGTCCTTAAAATCTAATCCTCTTATGGATATTGTTTCCTCTTGCAAGTAAACTTGGTAATATCTGGTGGCATGCTTGAACACTTTTTCCCTAATTTCCTTACCATTTGATAAAAAGCTATATTTATTATTGCAAATCAAATAATCTGGGTATGTAATCTAACATTGCTTTCTGTAACACCTACTTTCTTACAATCAACTGAGAATGGCAGCAAATGTTCCTGTACTATCCAGAAATGACTCTGGCAATGCGATCTTGATTGATCCATCAGTATCCACACTATCCCTTCTGTAAGATGATTTACACACCACAGTGTGCCTTATCACAGAGGTTTAAACAACACCTTGCATTAGAACCGAAAAGCCATAATGTTGATATATTGAACTGAGAGGTGGCAGGTTAATATGGCGCTCACGTTGACTTTGTTAATGCAGCCATGCAATGACAGTCCTTTCACTATGTCGACTGTTAATCTATTTCACTGCAGTCGAGGTGAACTCCCATAACCTGTGAGAAAGACCATGCTGGGCTGAAATGTGCCGGGAGAAGTCAGCAAATAAACGTTGTCTTGTACTCCACAGGAGTGTCTGAGTGATTCCTTAACTAGGGCCCCAAGGTGTTTTTATATATATATATATATATATATATATAAATATATATATATATATATATATATATATATATCATTTGACTGAAGAAAACAAGGATTAAAGTAATATTACAGTTAGGTGAAATGTTCAGTAACAACATCATGTTTAAATCTCTAAATATCACAGAGAGTCACCCATCATAGTTATCTCAGTTAACTTGTGTCCTAAGGTAACTGTAACTCGCACCACAGCCATGCACAATTTTCTCATCAATAAAATGTCACTAATTTCATTGCATATGTTACAGTAATATTATCAATTATGTCATAGAAGATGTCTTGAGTGATGTAATATGTGGAGTAATTAGCAGTGCATGGTGAGGACCTGAGTTATAATTACCTTAGGATATGAGTTACAGTTACTTGAGATAGCTGTAACATTTGAACACAAAGAGCAGAAATAGAACTAACCACAAGGGTTCCCTGTATTCCAGATGAACATTATACAACTCCAGCTCAGAGTACTTTAAAAATATGATAAGGTCTCCTGAGGTCATGGATTCAATGAACCAGGAGACTTAGGTGGTCATTCTGACTTTGGCGGGCGGCGGAGGCCGCCCGCCAAAGTCCCGCCGTCAGAATACCGCTGCACGGTCAGGAGACCGCCGCGGTAATTCTGAGTTTCCCGCTGGGCTGGCGGGCGACCGCCAGAAGGCCACCCGCCAGCCCAGCGGGAAACCCCCTTCCATGAGGATGCCGGCTCCGAATGGAGCCGGCGGAGTGGAAGGGGTGCGACGGGTGCAGTTGCACCCGTCACGATTTTCAGTGTCTGCTTGGCAGACACTGAAAATCTTGGTGGGGCCCTGTTAGGGGGCCCCTCGACACCCGTTACCGCCAGCCAGGTTCTGGCGGTTAAAACCGCCAGAGCCAGGCTGGCGGTAAGGGGGTCGGAATCCCTATGGCGGCGCTGCCTGCAGCGCCGCCATGGAGGATTCCCCAGGGCAGCGGGAAACCGGCGGGACACCGCCGGTTTTCCGTTTCTGACCGCGGCTGTACCGCCACGGTCAGAATGCCCATGGGAGCACCGCCAGCCTGTTGGCGGTGCTCCCGCGGTCGTTGGCCCTGGCGGTCCATGACCGCCAGGGTCAGAATGACCCCCTTAATGTGTTTTATTTAGTGTTGCTAAGGGGCTCCTGCACTCCCTGCAGACTTCCACAACATTAAAAAATGGTTGGTGGTGGCCCTGCCCCTTCTAAAGGTACCTGCATCTTTTGTTTTTAGTTGGGGGATGGAGGGGACCCAAAAACCTGCCAGCCACTGCCTGCTTCCCAGCCAGTGTCCAGCGGGAGCCAATCATAATGTCAAAGTGGATGCCCAGTACCAACTGAGGCACCCATAACATCCCATCGTTGTACCTGCAGCCCCTGCTGACTCTCCAGCCATACAGGGTGCTGGAGGGAGCAGGCTGCCCCAGCCCAGGTGGAAGTAAATATTTTCCCTGCTTGTACCTGGTGAGAGAAAAGTTGTTTTCCCTGCCCAGACGAATGTGGGCAGAGAATAAAGTTTACATTCCCTACCCACACTCTTATTGGCCTGGAACACAGAAGTGTTCCAGGGGATGAGGTGCCCAGGACACTGCTTTGATCAGGTCTTGAGGGATGCATTTCCTGGGGCCAATCTATGGCTTGGTGAGGGGAGCTGACATTCCCCCTCAAAAAAAGCACTGGCCCGGGTCATGGGGTCCCCGGGGAGGGAACCAAACACCCCCTACCCAAACGACCAATCCTTGGTTTAATCCATGGGGAATGGGCTCTCTAAATACATACTCAGCCCAGGGGGGATTGGATCCTGTACTCTTTTAAGGGCTTAAGGAGGGGAGTGGCACCACCCTTCTAACAAATAACATAGTGTAGACCTCCCGGGCTATGGCCAACCCTGTGGGACTTATATTTTGAAAGCACATTGTATTTTTTAACAGTACTGTGGATCCATAAATCCTTATCAGATCTGCAATTCCATTAAAAATAACTACGTTTTTGGCCACAAAGAAGAGTCCCTCTTGGTATAGCGGGCTGGGTATCCCTACTTTAGCACCCATTTGTGTTTTTGCTTAGTTTTTGAGGACAGATGACTAAGTCCCCGAATCCTAAATGGACAAAGAAGTAAAAGCAGCCAATCAGATTTTATCTTTTGACATGTTGGATCTGACAATCTTCCTCAGTGTGATTTATACATACATTTTAACCCTTATTCTCTCAAAAACTACTGAATGGATTTACACCAAATCACTAAAGCACACTATCAGGACCAAGATCTAGCTTTCTGCCAAATTCGGTGAAATACTGTTCAGCCATTTTCACGGTATAACTTTTTAATTTTCCCAGGGAAAAATGCATGGGGAAAAGGCATTTTGGGACCCAATAATTCTTCTCGACCCTCCCTTGATGGATCATCCTGAAACTTTCAGCTGACGTGAGTGATTTTTTTTTTTAATGGAAAATTTTATGAAGATTTGTTAAATCTATTATAAAACAAAAAATTATATTTCCCATTGAAATAAATGTGGTCTTACCTACAGATAACAACTCAGTGACTACTGGTACTAGGAATATAACATAGTCCCTGAAAAAACAAAGGTTAAAGTACCACTATAGCTGTTATAGTTAGGTGAAGATGTCAGTTCAAAAATGCCGATCAAAGGTTAAAGTAACATTCTACATAGGTGAAGGTATTAGTGAAAAAATGCTGTTTTAAATATACAAAACCACTTCAATTCACCAGTTATAGTTATCTCAAATAACTCTGACTTGTGCACCGTGGAAGCTACATTTCGCACCTTCAGACTGTGCCTGCTCTACTCCTTTATGGGCTTTTCAATTTTTTATCAGAACTTAGGGACTGAGGGCCAGATGTATCAAGGTCCGAATTTGCGATTCGGAAATTGCGAGTCGGTGCGACTTGCAATTTCCGAATCGCAAATTCGGATGCAGAACGGTGTCTCAGACACCGTCTGCGACTCGCTATGGGATCGCAACGACCCACCTCATAAATATTAATGAGGTGAGTCGCATTTTGCAACCCCATAGCGAGTCCCTGCACTCACAGGGATGGTGGCCTGCTTAAAGGAAAACGAGTTGCAAAATAAAAAAAATAACAAAACCATTTGGTTTCGTTTTTTCAGTGTAGGCAGTGGTCCATTGGACCACTGCCTGCTCTGAAAAAACCTTTTTGCCCACATTCACAATAGGGACCCCTTCCCTTTTGCAAATGAGTTACCACCAGTGTGACACTGGTGGTAACTGCGAATTGCTTTACGACCGCATTTGTGGTCACAAAGCAATTCTGCATTGCGATGCGAGTCGCAAATAGGAAGGGAACACCCCTTCCTATTTGCGAGTCGCATTCACAATTTGCGAGTTGGTACCGACTCGCAAATTGTGAATGTGCATCGCAGAAGGCTGTTTGCATGGCGCAAACTGCGATTGTTGCCGTTTGCACCATGCAAACGGCTTCCTACATCTGGGCCTGAGTCCCCACGTCCTATTGTGATGGCTCAACATTTTTATTTGAGTTGTAGCCTGTCAATGAGATTGCTCAGTAACAGAGGACTGATGCTGGTCCAGAAGTACAGAAATTATTTATGGGAAAAATGGCTCTCTCTGCCAATCAACAGTCCCTATATGTTTAATTTTCAGCACCATGGGACATCTACTTTTTAACACCTTCAAGCCAATCTGAGCCACCCTTTAAATTCAAATTCCTCAAAAACTGCTGAACAGATTTACACTGAATTAGAGAACACCCTTTCTAAGTAAAAATCTAGGGCCCCGATTTAAGAGAGCCTAGTGCCACTTTAGCGCCTCCTTGATGGCATTTTTTTACACTAAGGCGGTGCTAAGGTGGCCTTTTCCGTGTGTCATGTTTACAAAGTGGTGCAATGCATTCATTGCGCCACTTTGTAACACTTTGCGCTGCATTATGCCTGTGCCAGGCATAATGTATGCAGAGGGGGCATTCCTCCATTAGGGGGCGCTGAAAAAATGGCACAAAGAAATCTCAGAGATTTCTCTGCGTCATTTTGTTTGCCACTTTAAACAACTGCTCAGAGCAGGCTTAAAAGGAGGCACACCATTGTTTACAATGGACCTCAATGGGCTTTGAAGGATTCGCATCAAATTTTTTATGCTAATCCTGCAAAGCTTCGAACTAGTTCCCTAACTACTGTCATGGTGTGTTGTATTTTAGGTACAGCGCACGCATGGTGGCATTAGGGGGCGCAAGAAAAGTTTTGCTGCGCTCTGTATTGGAGAGCAACATTTCCTATGTGAATTAACGAGGAACTAGATCAACGCAAAACTTTCCATGAGGAAGCTTAAATGGATGAACTTTCTTGTGAAGATTTTTCAAATTTATTAGCGAATAAAACAGCTCTCTGCCTATGGAAAAATTAATACTCACAACTCAAATTGTTGAATGACTTATTTAATATTATTGTTTCTGATTAAAAATGACACCACTGATTGAAATGCTGACAGGCTGCCTTTACCTTTGAACTGAAATAAGCTTTTCATCTCACTTTGTTTCCTTCAACATAGTGCACATTTTTTTCTCATCATTATTTATTTGTATTTGCTCGCTCAAGACTAGAACATGCCAAATTTTAAACCAGATTGGCCACATGATATACTCATTTTCTATTAAGCAATCAGTGAACATGTTGCAGATTTAAAAAACCATTCCTGAATGTGCTTTCCTAGGAGGGTAATGGCTATAGATTGCACTTACGATATTGAGCACTACCTTAGCACGGTCAACAGCATCCGCTAGTACCAGCTAGTTTCCTAATATAGTGATTGTTAATCTGATTTCTGGCGCACACAGACGATGCGTAGTTGAGATTTCACGCAGATCAGGCTTTGCGTCAATTTCCGGCGAGTAGACTGGGATCCTCTTCGGGTTGTGAGGTTTTTGGATGTCCCAGGGACGATGCCTTGAAATCCGGTGCTTGCAGGATGAGGTCACAGGAGCTGTGTCGTTCCGGTGGATGTTAAGTGGAAATTTCTACCGTACGGCAGGCGCTGCATCGATTCACTGGGCTGTGTGTCACAATTCCGGTCACTACGCTGCCGCTGCTTCAATCTTCTCCTTGTGAAGTCTGGCTGCGTCATTCCGGTTCGGCGTGCAGTGATTTTCTCGCCGTGATGCAGGCTGTGAGTCATTTCTTGCAGGCTGTGCATCAATTTCCACCACACAGGGAGTTCTCTTACAGGAATGAAGTCTTTTTGTTCCTGAGACTTCAGGGATCAGGAGGCAAGCTCTATCCAGGCCCTTGGAAAGCACTTCTCAGCACAGCAAGGCAGCAGGGCAACAGCAAGGCAGCAGTCCTTCTCAGAAAAGCAGTCAGGTGAGTCCTTTGGCCAGCCAGGTAGTTCTTGGCTAGTTGCAGGTTCTGGTTCAGGTTCTCTTCTCCAGGAAGTGTTTGAGTTGGTAGGGGCAGAGGCCCTGTTCAAATACCCAAATGTGCCTTTGAAGTGGGGGAGACTTCAAAGAGTGGCTTAGAAGTGCCCAAGGTCCCCTTTCTGTTCCATCCTGTCCCAGTAGGGAGTGGCAGTCCTCTGTGTGAGGGCAGGCTACTGTCCTTTGACATATAAGTGTCCAGCCCTCCACCCTCCCAGCCCAGGAAGACACATTCAATATGCAGATGTATTCAAGTGTGACTGAGTATCCTGTGTTTAGGGTTTGTCTGAGTGAATGCACGAAGGAGCTGTCAACTAAACCTAGCCAGACGTGGAATGTAAGGCATAGAAGGATTTAGGTGCAGAGAAATGCTCAATCTCTAAAAGTGGCTTTTCTAAAATAGTAATATTAAATGCAACTTCACCAATCAGCAGGAGTTTGTATTACCAATCTGGCCACACTAAATATGACCTTCTTAATCCTTTCAGCTCTGAAGCTACCACTCAAACAGTATATGAGGGTAGCCCTAATGTTAGCCTATTAAAGGAGCAGACCTCACAGCAGTGCAAAATGAATTTAGGAGGTTTACACTGCCAGGACATGTAAACTACTCAGGTACAGGCCCTGTCTTTTGTCTCTACATCACCGTGCCCTATGGGTTACTTAGGGCCTACCTTAGGGGTGACTTATATGTAGAAAAAGGGGAGTTTTAGGCTTGGCAAGCACTTTTAAATGCCAAGTCGAATTGGAAGTGAAACTGCACACACTGGCCTTGTAATGGCAGGCCTTAGACATGGTTGAGGGGCTACTTAAGTTAGTGGTACAATCAGTGCTGCAGGCCTACTAGTAGCACTTAATCTACAGGCCCTGGGCACATATAGTGCACTTTACTAGGGACATATATGATCTTTAGTTTGCTTTTATAAAAGATCTCAAAATAATCTGTTTGTCTTTGGCATTGATATGGAAAACTTTATAAACTGTGCAGGGAGAATGTGGCTTATGAAAATGATTTTGAACTTAACATATGTATGAAGAAACACACAACAGTTACAATAATGTAATGCCCTATTGTACAATGTATAGTGATATACAATACCAGGGATGACTTTGAATTATGTTGAACGATTCGTAGTGAGGATAATTTTATCTTAAATCAAAAATATATCTTCTCTCTGCTAATACTGTCTGCATAATATGCGCAATGCATTATGTAGGTGATCTATTTTGTGGGCATACAACACATTGTGCTTTCCACCAAACATTTGACTTTATCAATGACTTCTATTTGAGTGTAAGATTAATGCTCCGCATATGGAACAATTGAGTTTTTATACCAAATTCTAAATAAGGGAACAGTAGAATGACATGATAATACAAACCAGATGGCTATCTAGAGAGTTTTTCAACACAGCTGCCTTCATCTGGTTACTGCAACTAAGCATTGTCACACCCAGATAAAAATGGATAGGCATACATATGAAGAATAAGGTTCCACATCATCCCTTTACCTTAGTACTCTACAGGGACATAGCTTAACAGGGGTGTTTAGGTTGAGAAACCCCCCAAATAAATCTATTCTTGGCATGGTAGTTGGGCGTGGGGACCCTGAGTCATGTCTGCCATGTCTGTGTTGGTTTTTCTCTTAGTGCTGATTTCACTTGGAGGTTTTATCTTGTTCATTTTATTGTTCAGGACTTAAATATATGTAATGGCCAGTTTACCAAAGAAGTAGCAAATGTGTACCCATAGTAGTACTCCTTGATTGGATGGAAATTTAATATTTATTAGAATTCACAGGCATTGGAGGTAGAGTGCTTGGAAAACTGTGCCAGTCTCAGGTTTCCAGGTCACCCAAAAGGTGATGGATAAATACTTCCAAATAGTCTAAAGATTGACAATCCCTCAGGTTAGTATTCTAATCCATCATTTTTCACCCATTGTGCCACTCAAAAGAAAGGCCAGATCTATGGTTTGGCTGATGGAGTAAAGGCAGACAAGGTGGTGGAAGACTTTACTCCTGCCACCGTGCCTTTAATCTGCCAGCCAAATTTAGAGATTTCCACCAGCTTTGTAGACATCGCTATACAAAGGCGAGAACAGCTGTGATGGTAATTACTATCAATGTAGGAAAGTTTAACAGATAGCACCATCAAATTTGAGGTCTGGCTGTAAAACTTTTCAAAAGTGTTTTTATTTTTCAAAGACAAACTCCCAAAGTTTATTTTTGAAAAGTAAAAAACGTATGGCTCACAGCTCACTTGTGAATCTTCTCCCATGGTGTGGGGGATATTTTTCTTTTTTTACTGTCCCCGACCTGGAAGTGATGGAAGTAATAAGAAGCCATTTGACTGTCCACTCAAATAGGGCAGACAGTTGAATAGCTTTCTTGCAACACCACCTGCTTTGTCAGGCTTTTGGAGAATGTTTTCCTCTAGTGGAGTAAATGTCACTCCATCAGCGTAAAACTTGAGGGCACCCCAAATCAAAATTGGGTGTGCATACCTTGAACTTGGCAGGTATTCCATTGCCATTGCTATGGAGTAGTTGTTCTCCAAACTCTAAATCAGCCCCAGAGGCCCCCCAATCAGTACTTACCCTGCTCCTCAGGGAAATGGTCCACCCTGAACCTTGGCCTTCTCCTCATTTACCCTGCAGCCTATTATTTTTTAGTTCGGAAATTTGAGATTCACACCCCCTGAATCTCACTGACTAAGCTACACCCCTGGGACTGGAACAAACGTTTAACCACATTGAACATCTCTCAATCAAATCTGAGAGGGATTTTAACCCTTACATTTAGAACCTTTGTCCCATGACTTGTATCTAAACTGGAGACATTTCTAGGAATGGCCACATGGATTAGGTCCCACACATGATGAATGGGAATGTCACGGTTAGGGAGAGAAAGACTGGTCAGTGATAAGCAGAGGGACAGGTCAGTGAAAAGAAGAAAAACAAGTTAATGAGAGAGAGGAAGATGCATTTGGATAGGGCTTGGGGTTGTTAGATTGTGTTCATCTCCACTGGAGAAATGTAGAGCAGTAGTTGTGCAAAAGGGGTTTGCATACAACAGTTAAACAACGTACTTGCAGGTGTCAAATTGCCTTTATCCTAAGGATACCAAATATTTAAAATGAAATACTGATGTGCCATTCTACAATCCTGTCACTAAACAGTCTAAACAGTGCAGTTTTAGTAGAAGTAATTGCCATGGTAAATAATATGACTGACCAATTCTTACTCAATCTATCATGTGTAACAATGGTTTTATATATAGCTTTGATAATTTTAGCAACTTCTCGTTGATTTATCAATATTTCAAGGGAAGTGAGTAAGTAGAGGGAGCTGAAGGACTTCCTTTCCCAAGCTTCACAATTTTTTTATTGAAACCTTCTGCACTTCTTGAGGGTGATTGGCAAGTATCTTCCCAAAGTAATGAAAGGCCCTCTGCTAGTGGGTTTTGGAAGCAGAAAATCCTCGTAAAAGCTTTTTTTAACAGGAGAATAAGAATGCATCTTTTGTGTGGAAACTGTATGTGAAGTTCTGTAAACTTCACAAACTGCAACTCGATGAAGTACACATTTTAAGAACTTTGGGCCACATGTACGAATATTTAGAATTGTGATTTCCTAATTGCGATTTAATGTGAATCGCAATTAGGAAATCGCAATTCCAAATGTAAGAAACTCCATTGAGTTTCTTTTACGATTCCCAGTGTGTCGCAAATAGACCTACCTCATTAATGTTAATGAGGTAGGTCGCAATTTGCGACCAGCTGGGAATCGCTAAAATCACAAGGATGGTGGCCTGCTGGTGAAAGCAGACTACCTTGTCTGTGATTGCTTTTAAATAAAGCAATCTTTTTTTTTTAAACACAACCCATTTTCCTTAGAGGAAAACAGGCTGCATTTAAAAAGAAAAAAATGAAACATTTCAGTTTGATTTTTTTAAGAGTGGGCAGTGGTCCCGGGGACCACTGCCTGCTCCTAAAAAACGTTTTTGCCCCCTTCCCCTTTGGGAATGGGTTAGCACCAATTTGAAATTGCTGCTAACTGTGATTGTTTTGGGACTGAATTCAAGTTATCTTATCGCAGTTTGGGCTTTCGCAATTTGGGCTTTGTACATCCCAAAAAGCATTTTTCTAGTTGCGATTGGGCCGATTCTGTGAATAGGCCCGTTTGGGACTAGAAAAATGCTTTGTACATGTTGCCCTTTGTGAGCAGCTTTCCAGTTCCAAACAAGCCTGAATGATAAATCTACAGAAGAGGCAGACAATGAGTCAGGTTCACTGAGTATACTCCATAAATCCAATTAGGTAGAAGATAAATTATTGTATTAGATCATACTGTGTAATTGATTAAAGTACATTTACTTAAGTAACATGTGAGACACATTGATTGCTATTTAAAAGTGTGCATATATTCTTCCTGTTTGATGCAATTTATTATACACTGTCTATTTATATAATCCTTGTCTACTCTTTTGTAAACATACCTGCAAGTCTTTCACTTGATAGCATTTTAAAATCGAAATTATTCTCTTGCAGGAAAATATTAGCCTTCTAGATTATATTTGGATCTTCATATATGAAAAACATTGCTCTAAACTGAAACAGTACACTTGAGGATCCAAATATTTTTGGGATGGTAGTTGTGAAGGTGGTGGTACATGAGCTATCTGAGCAAAGTCTGACATGGAGCGACCCCTACTGCACCAGTCTATTGTTTCTCAGTGGGCCGTACACTTCTATTCTGTATGATTTACACCCTCAGCTGGTGCAGCTATTTGCACTGTAGCTGCTTGAGCTGTTCAGTGTATGAGGGTATCTTTCTTGCTGTACCTTTTCTCAGTAAAAGTCAAGCAGGTACGGTAGCTGATGCTTTTTGTCAACCTGATGAGAGCTCCCTTTTCCAGTGTGTGCAACACTACTTGTTTTGCATGTACACAATAGGACAAAGCCCATGAGGTGGCATAGAATGTGATTCACCTATAATTGGAATTTATTATTTCAAGCATGATGGCTTTAACAGGTGCCATGTGTTGCCCTGGCTAAGTCTTTTTAGCTCTGGACCAGAAGCAGAGTTATATGGTTCTTCCATAGTAACGTATCTACAAAGAGAAAAGGGAAATTGTCAATCCCCCATAAGCCACTGTTTGTAGTCAGTATATATGCAACAGCCACTGGTTGACCTAACTGCCATTCCTGATACATAGGGTTTTGTGAGCAGATAAGGGTCATTCCACTTGTGGAGCAGTTCCGTTGCATTTCATGGACGGTGCAGCATCCATGTGGTGCAACATCAGAAGCTTTCCTACGCTTTGTATGACCTTCACCAGCTGGCATGGGGAGCTGGAGCATCGTGGGACACTGTAAGTGTGGGAGGAGTTGTGTTCATAGGCAATGCTGCATGCACGTGGCACAACGCCTGGGCAGGTGGAGCTTGGTTCTTCTCTTTCATAACGCTATTGCTGGTGCCCATTAACCTCTCCTCCCCCCAAGAGCTAGTGTTTCTGTTGGCCCAACATTGTGGTAAACAATAAAACTATAATTACAATGTGCCAACTCGATGGCCATGGAGGGAAACAATCAAAAACAACGATTTTCTTTCAGTGGCTTTCAAAAATAGTAATTTGATACATTTTAAACTATGGTATCCCGTATATTCATAGATATTCCCTAGCACAATCAGCGATGTGATGCTCACTCCTCCATAGGCTGTGGCTTTGAGTGATTGCAATTATTGAACAGTCGACAAGACTTTTTGGGATTTGTAGGTCACGAGGTTTAGCACCAGCAACACTAACTCAGCACTCCGTCTTCCAAATGGCTGAAAAGTGTGTACAATTACACAGCTAAAAGTGTCACCTATTTTATGGCACGTTGACATGGCAGATATGTATGTGCTTTGAAAAGCTGTATATAAAACACGTTTCACTATCATATCCCAAAGTCGAGGGTGCATTTATTTAATGATTAGCGCTGGCAGACTAATACCGTCTCTTTAATAAGTCGAGGCTGATGTTTTCGAGGGCACGGAAAAGTCGTGAGCACTTTGCGCTTTTCAGAATGTAAGGGCCTTTTTATGTCTGCCCTGCATGGACACTTCACACAGGTAAAGTAAACCGTAGATTGCTGTGACTGACGAATGCTGAGGGCAGGCTGACATCCAGACGAACTAATATTTCATTGTAGCAATAACAAATCAATTCTGTTTATAGTAATTTGTTTTTCAACGGGTCGCGTGGCATGATATTGACATATTATTCATTAGTTAAAACATGTTGGCTAGTAAATGCATGTTTAATACTGCAATTTCTAGACTCTCTGGGCCTCATTTACAAGAACTGACCTATCGATATGTTGTAGCAGAGATGCATCAAAAAAACCTTGTGTTGCGGCAAAACCGTTGACGACATCATAGATTGTGTCGTTTTTGCAAAATGGTGCTCCTTGGCATACGGTCTCAGGATGCTTCAGAAATACCCATGTACCCTAGGTAAAGATGTTGCAACACATCCACTCAAAAAGTGACACATTGCTGAAGTTGGTGTCAGAACTGATGCAACGTCAGCAATGTGTCACAAATTGAGGCAATGTGTCAGTTCAGATTTACACATGGAGCATAATGTGTGAGGACCAATGTAAAAGACTGTAAAATGGTGGAATATCACATTCTACACTTTTACTTTTACTTTGGTCCTGTGTGCACAAGGTAATGAATGCAGTATGGCTATGTGTTACATTACAGTGAGAATAGTCTACGTATGTGTATGTACAGACCTGAGTATTTGTGACATAGTGAGTGACAGTATAATGTGAGTGAATACATGTTGGAATGTGAAGTGGCAATACATGTATTACCTACCTTTTGTGTATACTTACCTGGTGCCCTTTGGAGTACGCAGGCCTGGACGTGGGAACCCCTTCCTCCATGGAGAAGTGACAATTCTGGCCTGTCCCTTACAATAGTGCACTATGTAACATTGCCTTGCTGAAGGGGATGATTATATCAGAGGAGGCCTCTTTTTGCATGGTTAGCCTCCACTTCTTGCCTGATGTTGATATGTTCTAGAAGTTGTAGTGCCCAGGGCCCCTGCTAACCAGGTTCCCTGGGCCAGAGCTCTTTCCCTAAATATGTTGTGATGCTTGGCACAATTGGATTCACTCTTACATATCACTGTAAGACCCTAGTAAATGGGTACCTCAGGGCATGGGATAGTATGAGTCGGACCCTGAGGGCAGCAGCACTGATTGTGCCACCCTGTAGGGCCCTGCACCCAGATGCACCCAGCACTGCCAGTGCAGTCTGAGTGTACTGGGGCAAACCTAAAAAAGTAAACTCACCATGGCACACTCCCTGTGTGCCCTGTCCACCCTTCACTGCATATGATATGGGTAAGTCACCCCTCTGGTAAGCCTTACATTCCTAAGGCAGGGTGCACCGTACTATATGTGAGGGCATAATTGCATGAGCAATATGCCCCCACTGTGTCCTTGCCAAACCTGGGACATAATGAGTGAACAGAACAGCCATTTTAAGTGCATGTACTGAACACTGGTCAAACATGAGTTCCCCAGCTACCTGATGGACACTCTGCACCCTGGAATATTTGGTATCAAGCAGCTCAGGACAATAAATCCAAACTGGTACAGTATTGGATTTACCCCAAACGCACCCAGGGGTCACCTTAGCGATGCCCCCTAAAAAAGCTAACCTAACTGTCATTGTTGCTGACTGGTTCCATCCAGCCTGCCACTTCCAGACAGGCAATATACAAACCTGGGGAGAGCCATGGCTCTCTGGTTTGTAAAACAATACCCTTCCTGGGTGGAGGAGCTAACACCACCTCCCTCAGGAATGTGCACTCTCCTGGCAGTGAGCTCCAAAGGGCTAGCACTCTTGAAACTCGAGCCCCCAGGCCTGCTGCTAGCAGCAGATGGCTTCCCCCTTTGTCAACCCCCACTTTTGGCGGGAGCGAAGGCGGTAAACCACGTAAAGGGAAGGAGGAGGGGTCTCACTGAGCATGCATCACTCCTAGGGGCTTGCAGTTGAAATGGACTGCCCGTTTCATTTTCCTCCATTTTGGATGACAGGAAAATATCCAATGGGGTTTAGGGAAGTGACCCTTCCCACAGGAAGTGGTCACTGTAGTGGGTGTAGCCACCCAAGGGTAAGTGTCCCATTGGACCCTATCAGTTTCCCCCTAAAACACCCACTAAATTCAGTATTTAGTGAGCTCCCCTAGACCAAGAGATTAGATTCATCTGGAAGAAGAGAAAAAAGCACCAAAAAACCCGACAGGATGAGAACAGAGGACCTGCTGCACCAGAAGAGGCTCCAAGACCCCTGCTTGCTGCACCAGAGTCCCGATAATCACCGCTGTGGAGGAGCTGACCACTGGAATGAACCCAAAAGACCCTGAGAACCTCCAGGCTTCATAAATAGCCCACGATCTTCCTCCTGAGTGGAGGCACCACTCAAGAAACTAAAGGAAGACGCAAACTGGTGAGGGACACTTCACCGACCGGACGATATCTCCACAACCGGAAATTGCAGCTGGCCATGACAACACACCAACAACAGCCCAGATGGCACCTGCAAGTGTGCCATCTTTGGTGGCAAAGCGCCCTCCTGTGGCGGAGTTGTGCCAATACCCATGTCAGTGCACGTCAGACAACCCCATAAACAGCTCACCCAAAGCTGCAACTGGACCAGTAGGAAGCCCCAGTCAAGGGTCTTTAGTGACACCCCAGACCTCCCACCAGAGCACCCACAACATCCTGCAAGGCCCACAAGAGAAGACTTACCTCTGGCTCCAAAGGGTCCATCTGTGCACAACAATCAAGACCTTCAAATCGCCCTGCATCACGGGGTCTGCTATGTGCCCCAGATACCCAACCCCTTGCAACTGCAACAGCCCAAGGGGACCCCAACACACCATCTTTAAATCTGCAAACCAGCTCCTTTTCCAAATGCCCCCTCCAGGTGGCCCTATGTCTGTGCCAAGAGATTTTCCAACACTGCTCCCGCCGGAACCGGGAGCTGCCTGTGGCTCTCCGGCTGGCAGAGTGTGCCCACCGACTACTTTGACCACCCTGCAAACAAATAGACTGATAACTCAACTGTACGATTTTTTATGCATCTTTAAGAGTGACTGCCTATTGAATCCTAAAGTGCGTAATTACACACAGCAAGACTAACTTTATTAAACTTAACCTTTAAAAAGCCGTATCTCAAAAAGTACTTAACGTATCTTAAAGATCTTGGTCTTAAAATGTACATAAAAGTCTGAAATATGTGTATCAATTCTGGTGTTGAGTTATTCATTGAGTGTGTGTGGTGCATGATTGGATTTGTGAGTACAGAAAATGCTCAGCACATCTCCTGGATTAGCTTAAGTGCTTGACCAGCGACCTTAAACATTGGAGCATTAGGTGGTCTAATTTTTACCTCAGGAAACCAACGTATGGTTGCCTGGAGCCCCTACACAGTGTGCCTAGTTTTACCCACTACATATAGGGCCAGCCTCCTACAGTGCCATGGTCCCTGGTTGGTCAAGGGGTCCTGCAACATGATGGTCACATGTGTAGACCTCCCACAGCTAGAGGGAATGTGACAAACATTCATCTTCCAGGGTTTGAAATGACTTCAAATGGTCAGTTTTAAAAGCACTGTGTCAGTTCCTACACCTGGGTTTTAGAGGAGTAGAAATTCTGGCACATTGCAGGCTATACATGACGCACCTTGAAGGAGCGTCAAAAGAGGGAAATGTTGTACATATCATTACATCAGTTTTAAGTGACTTTTTCTGATGGAATGCCCACTCTGCATACAATAAGTTCAATGTGACGCAGCCCGATCCCACAAAGGTTTTTTTTGACACAGGGCCAGGAAAGGTGATGCATTTTGCCAAAATGTGCCACGTTGCAAATATGGAGCTAGCACAGCGCTGCTGCTGCATCTAAAACAATGATGCAATGGCGGCGCAAGCTCCTTGTTAATAAGCCCCTCTGTTTACAGGGAATATGTGCAACTGTGGCCTCCTCTTCACCCAGGCTTGAAGGGTGTTTGCAAAGGTGTTGGAAATTGGTACCCAAATGCAGTTTCTCTAATACTTCGATAATTTCTATAACATTGAATCAACTTATTTGTTATACCACTTAAACCAGATCCATTGTCAAGCCACTTGCTACCAGAGTGGGAGGTTAAAAGCAGAGTTCAGCAGATTGTGTGAAACGTCCCAATTCCTCACAGTCTGTGGTGCACCTATGAAGTGATGAGGAATATCGAGCTTTAACTCATCTTCTTCTGTCATAGCTGCCAAGGCTTCTGATTGCTTATTTGTGACATTTTTTTTATATTTTCAGTGTAATAATGAGCAACGTTCAACAACTAATGTGTGACACTTAGAGTTACACTTCCTCACATACAAAATCAAGCAATCAAGACCAAAGAAACATGTACATTTCAGAAATTACACCATTTGAGCAACCAGAAGTTCTAGGAAGATATTAAAACTGCTGCAAAGCACCAGGAATGTTATGAGAGAGATGTGTGTTTTAAAGATACTCAGGACAACCTGCTCAGCTTGTCTCCCCTGACAGGTGGGGTTGTCTGTGCCACCTTTCCCCCTAAAACTACTACTTTTATTTGTGCTTGGCTGGTTTTGGAATTGCATGTTGTATACAGATTTTATTTCAGCAGGCAGGTGCTGTGGGGTGTTGGGATCTGGCTGGCATGGGTTCCACCCCCGACCACCACTGCGCTCCGCTATAAGCCCGATGAAGCCTGGTGAAGGGATGATGTTTCCCTTTCTGCATGGGACTCCTAGTCTGGACCAAACTGGAGAGGCGCCGGCCACCATGTCAGGGCCTAGTCAGGTGCACTGCATCCAATTACAACAGAGAATAAAAAGTGGAGCAATAAGTGCTATAACAGGTTCAGCACAGTGTTGACTGAAGGTCTAAAATGAATATAATAGTATTTAAATTATGTGGTTGAGACTAGCAACAGCCTGGCTTTGGCAGTGTGAGCCATGAGGTATAGGCGGGGCCAGTGTCATTAGAGGGTGCTGGCACCAAACTCTCGCTCCGGCAGCCGCAGTCCAGTGCCGACTCGGGCAGCATGATCATGAGAGTTTGCAGGCACCAAAATCAGTCTCTCTGGCACCCCTTGCAACAGCACTCAAGAAGAATCTTGTGAGAGGCTGCAGGCACACAACACATACTGCTGGTGGCACAATTGCGGTGCAAGCAGTGGCGAGTTCACTCCAGCTTGAAACATTAAGAAACTTTGATAATTGGTGCTCGCCTCCTTCACACTGCAGGAGGCCTGCTCCAATTATAAGTCATATCTCGGGCCAGCAGTGGGCAAATAAAATAATGGAACACATTGTTACAGTGAGTTGCCATGAGTACTGAATAGAGCCATCAAGCACAAATGAGCCAGTCCCCAGGCCTTGCGGCAGTCAGAGTCTCTGAGAACAGCATGGATCATGCACTGCTTTGCTCTGGCTTGACAGCTTCTGGAGGTGCTACAAATGTGTGACTTTGCATTTTAACGAGGGGATGCGGACCAACACACTGAAATGCGTTAGTCTAACCCCTCATGTGTGGTGCTTGGCAGGGCTGCATCCTCCTCCCATTCCTTACTATTTGAGTGACGGGGCCCATTCACTCGATAGGGGCCACCACTGTCAAGCTTTTTTCTCTTACCATTAGAGGTCAAAGAGCCTCCCATAAATCCCTCCCTCACACAAACACCTTCCGTTTTTTTTTGTGTGCCCTTTACACTGCTAGGACTCTTAGGGGGTGCAGCTATGCCTCCCTGCAAGAAGAAGGTATTTTGTGGCTGCATTGTGTGTTTTAAGTGGCTGCTCTAAAGCTGCTTTTCTACTTTTGATGAGTGCTACCTATTCGGTTTGGCAAGAGGTCACGGAGCCACTGTTAACTTTGCTGTATGCAGTTGCAGTTGCTGTGTGCTGAAATGGGAGTGGCTGCAGAAGCGCTGCATGTTTGTTTAGTAGAAGCAGCTCCCAGAGCTCCAAGTGTTTCTAGTATAGCATCTGCAGGAGCACGACAGTCTTAAGGAAAGTGGCTGCTGGAGCGCTGCAGGTTTGTTTAGTGAAGCAGATGCTAGGGCGCTGTTCTGACCAGGTTTGTGGCTGATGCATTGTCTCAGCATACTACTTTTGAAAGGTTGCAGTGGGCACTGTATTTCTATCTCCCTAGCTTACTCCTAGGAGTTATAGTTTTTCCTGCTTTGTAGATGAGGCAAATTAGAAACTGGTTAGGAATATTTCTTACCATTTTTATATGCAGTCCCTTTGTATTTTGCCTTTACATAGCTCACACCAGTTTCTCATTTTAAAGCATGGTTGGCCTTCCTTTTTACTTCCAGTCTTTTTAGACCTTCTTTCAGATGGAATTTAGAAATAATTAAACATCTATGGTTCCCTAGACTCTGGAGACATGTTTTTATTTATGCTTTATACTGGGGACTGTATTTAGTCTACTATCTGCTGTGCAGATTAGTGGTCTGCTATGTAAGGCCCCCCCAGCCTGTTTAAAGACATTTTCTATTTCTTTCCAACTATGCTAGTCAAGACTTGCGATATAACCACTGGGAAACAATTGCATAAAACTTGTCATGTGCCTCCAGAAAGCTCCCTTCACAATGTGCACAGTGGAGGTCATAGATGCTGTTCTGTGACAGAGAGAGATTTGCAGGAGAAGCTAAAATTCCTATTTTAGGCCTACAAAAGACATCGGAAAGGAGCCCCCACTCCGGTATTTCATCCTTTTTCGGCTGGTTCATATTAATCAGTCTCATCTCCCTCATCTTCATCAATCAATCCATCAATCAGTTTTTAGAAAGTGCAACTACACACCTGTGAGGGTTTCAAGGTGCTGGTGGTGGGACTGGTACTTCATGCGAAGAGCCATGTCTTGAGGTTCTTCCCGAACATGATGAGTGATGGCCTTTGTCTAAGGTGCGTGGGAAGGTTACTCCAGCTCTTACCTGCGAGATAGTCAAAAGATCTTCCTCCGGCTGTGGTTTTCTGGATGCAGTGTATGGTGGTTAGCACCTGCTGGGCAGAGCGGAGGGATCTGTTGGGGTTATGGAATGAGATGCGATGGTTCAGGTAGGCCAGTTCGATGTTGTGAAGGGCCTTGTGGGTGTGGGTGAGTAGTTTGAAGTTGATTTGCTTCTTCACTAAGATCCAATGGAGGATACTCAAGTTTTGAGAAATGTGTTCCTGGCAGGGGAGGTTCAGGATGAGTCTGGCAATAGCGTTTTTGATGAGTTGTAGTTTCCTGATCTTCTTTGTTGTGGTGCCGGCACATAGTGCGTTGCCGGAGTCGAGCTTGCTTGTGACTAGGGCATGGGTGATTATCTAGCTGCAGTCGACTGGGATCCATTTGAAGATTTTGTGGAGTTGGCAGAGAGTGTGCCAACAGGAAGAGGTGACTGTGTCTACCTGTCAGGTCATTGATAGGGAAGAGCCGAGAATGATTCCTAGGTTGCGGGCATGGTCAGTCAGAGTAGGCAGTGTGCTGAGCGATGTGGGCCACCAGGAGTTGTACCAGGCTGATGTGGAGTTCCTGAAGATGATGAGCTCGGTCTTGTCTGAGTTGAGCTTGAGGCAGCTCTCCCTCATCTAGGCAGCAATGGCTTCCATTCCAGTGTGAAAGTTCCTCTTAGCTTTGTCCGGGTCTGTAGTGAGGGATATGATGAATTGTGTGTCATTGGCCTATGACACAATGTTCATTCAGTGGTCTCTGACGGAGTATGCAGGTGGGGCCATGTAGATGTTAAAGAGCGGTGGACTTAGGGAGGATCCCCGAGGTAACTCTGCAGCTGTTTTCTTTTGGTTTGGATATAAAGGGTGGGAACCTGACTCTGTGTTTTTCCGGTGAGAAAGGAGTGGATCCATTGCAAGGCTTTTCTGCGGATTCCTGTGTCGTGGAGTCTGGTGCATAAGGTGCTGTGGGAGACTATGTCGAAGGCTGCAGGGAGGTCGAGGAGTATGAGTGCTGCGGTGTGGCTGGGGTCGAGGAGTGTGCGGATGTCATCGGTGGCTGCAAGAGGAGCTGTCTGTTTCTTCATCCTAGGCATCTGCCGCTATGATCAACAGGGACTGGAACTTCCAGCTGATGGCTCAGCCAGAGATAAAAATGTATGTAAGAAATACATTTCAGCCAGTAATCTCTTACCTCTCTTCAAACATCCCCTAACTTGTTAAGGACGATCAGCCTAGTACGAGCAGGATAGTGGTTCAAACAATTCCAAAAGCCGATAGGCCAGATTTAAGAAACCTCTTGTGCTGCCTTGTGCCACATTAGCATAATTTTTCTGATGCTAATGTGGTGTTAGGTTGGCAAAAACGCCACTCCATATTCACAAAGTGGAGAAATCCATACATTGTGCCACTTTGTAAACCCTTGCACCACATTATGGGGGTGATTCGGACCCCGGCGGTTCACTGCCGCCGGGGCCAGGGTCGGCAGGAGTACCACCAACAGGCTGGCGGTGCCCCACAGGGCATTCTGACCGCGGCGGTTTGGCCGCGGTCAGAAAGGGAAAACCGGCGGTCTCCCGCCGGTTTTCCGCTGCCCTGGGAATCCCCCATGGCGGCGCAGCTTGCTGCGTCGCCATGGGGGATTCTGACAACCCATGCCGCCATCCTGTTCCTGGCGGTTCTCCCGTCAGGAACAGGATGGCGGTATGGGTTGTTGTGGGGCCCCTGTGGGCCCCTGCAGTGCCCATGCCAATGGCATGGGCACTGCAGGGGCCCCCGTAAGAGGGCCCCACTTTGTATTTCAGTGTCTGCATTGCAGACACTGAAATACGCGACGGGTGCCACTGCACCCGTCGCACCTTCCCACTCCGCCGGCTCAATTCTGAGCCGGCGTCCTCGTGGGAAGGCTCTTTTGCACTGGGCTGGCGGGCGGCCTTTTGGCGGCCGCCCGCCAGCCCAGTGCAAAAGCCAGAATCACCGCAGCGGTCTTATGACCGCGGAGCGGTGTTCTGGAGGGGGGAACTCTGGCGGGCGGCCTCCGCCACCCGTCAGGGTCAGAATGACCCCCTATGTCTGCAACGGGCTTAATGTAAGGTAAGGGGTGTTTCAGCATTAGGAGGACCAGAAAAATGATGCAGTGGAATCTACGAGATTACAATGAGCCATTTCTAGCGTCATTATTAATGCCTGCCTAGTGTGGCTGCAAGAGGAGCTATCTGTTTCTTTATCTTAGGCATCTGCTGCTATGTTGAACAGGAACCGGATCTTCCAGCTGATGCCTCAGCCAAAAATAAAAATGTATGTAAGAAAGAAATTTCAGCCAGTAATCTATTACCTCTCTTCAAACATCCAATTACTTGTTAAGGACGATCAGCCTAGTGTGAGCAGGGAGTGGTTCAGACAATTCCAAAATCCTAAGGGCCAGATTTAAGAAGCCCCTTGCACTGCCTTGTGCCATATTAACATCATTTTTCTGATGCTAATGTGGTGTTAGGTTGGCAAAAACGCCACACAATATTTACAAAGTGGTGCAATGCACGCATTGCGCCACTTTGTGAACCCTTGCACCACATTATGCCTGCGCCAGGCTGAATGTACGCAAGGGGGAGTTTCAGCATTAGGAGGCCCAGAAAAATGCAACAGTGGAATCTATGAGATTCCAATGAGTCATTTCTAGCATCATCTGTAATGCCTGCCTAAGGAAGGTGTTAAAATGAGGCTCCCGTAGTTTTCAATGGGCCTTCTTTCACTTTGCAGGGTTAGCATCAATATTTTTGGAGCTAATCCTGCAAAGGGCCAAACTAGCGTCAAAGTTTGTTATGCTAGTTCCCTAACAGGCGCCATGATCTGCTTTATTATAAATATGACGCACACATGGTGGTGTTAGCGGGGCGCAATGGGGAGCAAGAAAAGTGGGAAGACTGTTCCCATTGGCAAAAGGAGAGACTGAATCAAGTCCAATCATATTACAGTTGATCCGGCTATAACAAACTTGACTGCGAAACCTTCTTTGCCTACAGAAGATTTCACACAAGCAGGCCTGGTGGTCAAAAAGGTGAAGGTTGCACTGAAGAGAGTACTTACCAGATTTGTTCTAGTTTTAGAGTCTGAGATCTATGCAATCTATGCATCCTAATCCTTTGTCAAGGATTTCCAAGCAATATCTTCTTCCATCTAGGAGTGTGAGCACTTTTCACAAATGCAAGGTTGTGTGGAAATGCAGGCCAATTTCCTTTTGGACATCATGTTCAACAACCTAAGGGCTTCAGTTATGGCCTCTGCTAGCTTTATGGCTGCAGCAGGTCATTCCACTGATTTCCTCTGGAGATTTCCTGGCAAAGGTCGACATGCAGGATGCATATCTTCATGTCCCTACATCTCCTGTTTCACAAAGATTCCTAAGGGTTGCAGTGGGGGGCTGTCATTGGAAGTTCTAGGTGCTTACATATGGCTTGAAGACTTCACTCAGTATCTTCACAAAAGTTCTGGCCCTGGTAATTGGTCTCCTACACTTTCAGGAATAATAGCCCATCCCTATCTGGACAACCTACTAATCAAGTTTTACTCCTAAGAGAAGTCCTTGGAGGACACACCTGTGATAATGGAAACCCTCCAAGAGTACCCGATTTTTGATCAATTAACCTGAATTTCTGTTTCAACCAGCCCAGAGACTGGAGTGTACAGGGTCAGTATTTGATAAAGTAGCAGGAGCTTTGGTGAGAGATTGGTTGTGCATCCAGGAAAATATGGCAAGAGGCTTGATTGAGTTTTTACCTAAATAGACTTAGAAGTTAAATTACATCTTTTTTTCTGCCCTTGTCCTTTTTACTCGTAGGCAGCAACATTGTGCATAGTGTATTGGGCTCACATCCAACTGGGCCAGGTGTTTTAAATCTTAGATCACTGGCAGCAGGCCTGCAAGACGTATGAACATCTAACCTTGTGATTGCTCCACTTTAAATTTTTGTTTGTGGCTGACCCCTCCATCCCTAGAGAGAGAGGGACTTTCTTTTTGTACCCTAATCTAAAAACTCTAATAACAGATGCCAGCAGCCTGGGTTTGGGGGGAGGTCTTGCACAACCTGACAGATCAAGGCCTTTGGAACCTGCTAGAGCAATCCAAATCATTGATCTGGGAAGAGCTAATGGCGGTTTGGGAGGCTCTGCAGTTCTTTGAGGATCAAAGTAGGAGCAGTGGGTTGTGGTAAACATCGATAAGCAAATAGTGATGTCATACTTAAATCATAAGTTTGGACCAGGCTCTACTTTCATAAGCAGTTTTTTCACTTCATCTGTACTTGGGAAGAGCTTAACCTACGGAGCATAAGGGCGGCACACATCAGGGATTTTTTAACATTTTTGGCCATACTATACGAGCCGAGTGTTTGTTTCCTCCCAGGACTTTGTGCTCAGTCCTCCAGTGTTTTAGAAAATTTGCAAAAGGCTGGGAGTCCCTGTGGTATACCTGTGCACCTCTCATCTGAATTGCCAGCTTCCTTGTTTTTTTATAAGTTTCAGGTTCAGACCTAGAGTTCAATTTCTTTTCCTTCTTGGACCTCCCGCTTGTTCTTTCTCAACTCCAGAAACACCATTATTAGCCTTTAGAGGAGGTATCTGAAAAGGCTCTTACCCTGAAAATATTCTTTTCGGCTGTGATTACTATTGCAAGGGCAATAGGGGAGCTAAACGATTTGGTCTGTTGACACCATTATTTAAGGGTTTTCGTGAAAGGATAGTTTTTTCCAAGGTGTATGCCTAAAGTCAATTTTACCTTCCACAGTGAACAGGAGATAATACTTCCTGTATTACAATAGGAAGGGAATATCACAGATCCTTCGATACACTTCTTAGACTTGGTGAAAGCCCTTGAGATCTATAACACAAGGTAAAAAGAGCTCAGAAACTCTGACAGCCTATTAAGTATTTTGACTCTGTGAAGAGAAGGGTGTAACCATCATCTTCCATCATGGCTAGATGGGTGAAGATGGTCATGTTCGTAAGCTATGAGGCGAAGGGTAAAGATATTCAGAGTGGAAGAAAGGATCAGTATACCAGTGGTACTGTAGCCTCAACGGCCAGGTGGGCAGGTGTTTCCATCCATGACATATGTAAAGCTGCAACTTGGGCCTCATCTTCGACCTTTTTGTTATCCTACAGACTTAGGGGGTCATTCCAACCCTGGCGGTCGGTGTTAAAGCGGCGGCTAACCCGCCAACAGGCTGGCGGTTAAAAAAATGGAATTCTGACCCTGGCGGAAATCGTCAACAGAGACCGCCACATTAACACTCCGACCGCCACGGCGGGACAAACAAACAGTGCGGCGGTCACCGCCAACAGACAGGCGGGAGTCAATGTACCGCCCACCCTATCACAACCCACCATTCCGCCACCTTTTCCAGGGCGGTAGCCCTGCCGATAAAAACGCGGCGGAAACAGACATTTCAAACGGAAAGCGCTCACCTCCATACACCCCACGAGGAATCTGGACAGCATGGAACCCGAACTACACATCCTACCAGCTATTGTATTCCTGCTCCTCTACCAGGAGCACAAACGCCGGTGCAGAAGACAACGGTGAGTACTGCACCTACGACACAGGGGAGGGGGGAGGAGAAAATATTACAGGCACACATACGCTACACACCCACCACCACCCTCACCCACTACAAGACACACATCAATGCATAGCAATACATCACTGTTACAACCCCCAAGCCCCCCGGAAGAATGCAAAGACAAAATGAAATGATCATAAACAGTCGAATATATTGTATTATTGGCATATAAAAATATCACACATTTAAAACTAATATATACATAAATATTAAAAGTCCGATACTTTTAGCAGTCATTGTCCGTGGACCACTGGGCCCAAATCACATGGGCAAGGCCCACACAGGATACCTGACACCAACGGAGAGAACACTGCAGGGGCATCAGATAGAAAAACTACAGGCACCTCAGGGGGAAGGGAAGGGGGGGCACCTCAGCCACATGAGTACACGACGCCAGATCCACGAGGGGCCTCCATGCCCACTGTCCCATCCTGGGATGTGCAAAGCCACAGTCTCTCAAGTCCATACAGTGGGTTGCTTGCCCACTGTACCATCCTGGGGAGTGTAAAGCCACAGTCTCTCAAGTCCATACAGTGGGTGGCTTGCCCACTGTACCATCCTGGGGAGTGCAAAGCCGCAGTCTCTCAAGTGGATGACAGTGTCCACTGGTTCTGGAGGGGGACTGGTGCCCAGAGTGCTTCGTGCAGCCCTGCCCGACACAGATGCGGAACTGCCCCTTCCGCCAATGGGCCAGCGGTGCTTGAGATGAAGGGCCCAGTTCAGCGGTGCTTGAGATGAAGGGCCCAGTTCAGCGGTGCTTGAGACGGCGGTGCCCAGCGGAGCGATGCTTGAGATGAAGGGCCCAGTTCAGCGGTGCTTGAGACGGCGGTGCCCAGCGGAGCGGTGCTTGAGATGAAGGGCCCAGTGCAGCGGTGCTTGAGATGAAGGGCCCAGTGCAGCGGTGCTTGAGATGAAGGGCCCAGTTCAGCGGTGCTTGAGACGGCGGTGCCCAGCGGAGCGGTGCTTGAGATGAAGGGCCCTGTGCAGCGGTGCTTGAGATGAAGGGCCCAGTGCAGCGGTGCTTGAGATGAAGGGCCCAGTGCAGCGGTGCTAGAGACGGCGGTGCCCAGCGGACCGGTGCTTGAGATGAAGGGCCCAGTGCAGCGTGCTTGAGACGGCGGAGCCCAGTTCAGCGGTGCTTGACACGGCGGTGCCCTGTTCAGCGGTGCTTGAGATGAAGGGCCCAGTTCAGCGGTGCTTGAGACGGCCGTGCCCAGCGGAGCAGTGCTTGAGATGAAGGGCCCAGTTCAGCGGTGCTTGAGAAGGCGGTGCCCAGCGGAGCGGTGCTTGAGATGAAGGGCCCAGTGCAGCGGTGCTTGAGATGAAGGGCCCAGTGCAGCGGTGCTAGAGACGGCGGTGCCCAGCGGACCGGTGCTTGAGATGAAGGGCCCAGTGCAGCGTGCTTGAGACGGCGGAGCCCAGTTCAGCGGTGCTTGACACGGCGGTGCCCTGTTCAGCGGTGCTTGAGATGAAGGGCCCAGTACAGCGGTGCTTGAGACGGCCGTGCCCAGCGGAGCAGTGCTTGAGATGAAGGGCCCAGTTCAGCGGTGCTTGAGAAGGCGGTGCCCAGCGGAGCGGTGCTCGAGATGAAGGGCCCAGTGCAGCGGTGCTTGAGACGGCGGTGCCCTGTTCAGCGGTGCTTGAGACGGCAGTGCCCAGCGGAGCGGTGCTTGAGTGAAAGGGCCCAGTTCAGCAGTGCTTGAGATGAGTGTCCAGTGCAGCGGTTCCAGCCCAGGCATGGATGTCACTCGCCACCTGACATGTGGCTGGCGGGGCCTTCCTGCCCATCTGTCTGTTGGCTTGCGGGGCCCTCCTGGCCTGCCGTACCGGGCCTCTGGGTGTCCTCCTGCACACCTGTGATGGGGCTGGTGGGGCCCTCCTGGGCAGCTGGCCTGCTGCCGGACTTGTCGGTCGTGCTGCCCTTCCCACCCTTCCCTGGTCGTCTGCGGCCCTTTCCCACCTTTGGCGGTGTGCCAGGTGGCACCCCACTTCCAGCCGGAGCCAAGGTAGGGATTATGGTCCTAGGTGTCCTTGGCCTCTTGCGCCGGTCACTGGTAATCTTTGGGTGTTTTTCCGGGGGTGGGCTGGCCGTGCCTTGGCTCCTAGCAGAACTAGTTGCCCTTGAGGGTGGGGGACTCCACAGTCCTTGGACAACAGTCTTGATAGGTCCTGGTTTGGTGGTGGCTGAGGTGCTGATTGCAGTCTTATGAGATGGACGGGGTGGGGGAGTTGTTGGAAAGAGGTCAAGTTTGGAAAGGAAAATCAATTTGGAAAGAGAGGGATGGCTAGGTGTAGTGGGTATGGGAGTGGAGGAAGAGGATGTGGTTGTAGGAGTGTGAAGTCTGGTGTCTTTGGGTGCAGGTGCTTGGGCTGCAGGCTGTCGTGAGGTGGATGGCTGTTGGGTGGGTGGCTGCCTGCGTTTGTGTGGTTTGGAAGAGGGGCTGACAGACACACTGGGGGAGGACACAGGGGACGTGTAAATGGTAGTGGGGGTGGTGACTGCACGTGTGCGGAGTGTTCTGGTGGGTGTGCTGGTGATGGACGTAGTGGCTGAAGATGTTGTGCATGCAAGTGTGAGTGGAGACATCACAGGGAGGGAGGAGGGAGACGAGGAGGAGGGGGACACAGTGGAGGCAGTGGGAGTTGGTGTGTCTGCATGTGGATGTTGCTTGTGAGAATGCTTGTGTGATGTGTGGTGCTTATGTCTGGATGAGCTTCCCTTGGGTGTTGAGGTGTGTGCAGGCTGGTCTGTAGGTGTGTCTGGGATAGGCAGAGGTACAGGGGATTGGGTCTGGGTGGAGGAAGTTGGAGGGGGGAGGCTAGAGACAGGGACAATTGCTACCGGCAGTGCTGAGGCCAGAGCGTTGAACGATCGCTGATGGGCAGCCTGACCCGAATGAATGCCCTCCAGGTATGCATTACTCTGGTGCACCTCCCTTTCTACACCCTGGATGGCATTCAAAAGGGTAGACTGCCCAACAATGATGGTCCTCAGGAGGTCAATGACCTCCTCACTGAGGGCAGCAGGGGTGACAGGGGCAGGGCCTGAGGTGCCTGGGGCAAAGGAGATGCCCCCCGTGAGCGGGCACGGGGCAAACGCTGAGGGGCTGCTGGGAGGGCAGTGCTGGTGCGCTGGGTGGCGGCTGTACCTGTTGTTGCGGGGGGCACGGATGTTGCCGCCACCACAAGGGAGCTCCCTTCAGAGGATGAGTCGCTGCCACTGACATCAGCACGAGTCCCCGCTGTGGAGCTCCCCTCGCCCTCCGTCCCACTGGTGTACTCAGAGTCCATTGCATGGCCCTCCAGGGCCATGTGGGATGCAGCTCCCTCGTGCTCCGATGCCACTTCTCCTCCGCCTGATGATGCTAATGCACACATGAACAGGAAGACCACAAAAAAGGGGGGGGGGAGAAAGAAAGACATGTTGAGTGCATGCATAGGCGACACCGTTGGCGGAGAGGACAGACACAGAAGCCCCCTGCACTACGCTGCGCACTTGGCGTCCACTACTCAATCAGTGGGACATGGCCTACAAGCCTATGGACGACAACTGCACACATAGATGACACAGGGCCATGAATAGCTGTACTTGGCACCCTACAGAGGTGGGGGGCGGGGCACAGGGCCATGCCTTACGGAGGGGCTTAGCCTACAGAAATCGCCCTGGCCTAGGGATACCCACAGCCTACCTCCCCCACCCAGACACCTCCACTGTGCGCAAAGTCACCAGAATGAGAGTGTACTCACCCCCTTGTGTCTGCTGTGATGTCCTCACGCGCCCATCCAAATCGGGGTAGGCCACCGCCAGGATCCGGGACATCAGGGGGCTCAAAGTACGACTGGCACCCCTCCTACGTTGGGAGGCCATCCCCAGCTGAGCCTCCGCCGTCTTCCTGCTCCAGCGTCGGATGTCCTCCCACCTCTTCCGGCAGTGGGTGCCCCATCTGTTGTGGACCCCCAGGGTCCGGATGTCCTTGGCGATGGCACGCCAAATAGCGACTTTCTGGTGGGCGCTGACCTATGTGACTTGTACAGGGGGAGAAAAAAAATCATCACCTTCTGCATGCTTGATGTGAGTGGCCCCCCATCCCCACCCTTGCCATGTGGCCAATGCTCTCATCTGTCGTCTGATGCATGCCTCAATCGCTCCCCTCCCCACCATCTTTCATCCACCCGACTCAACCCAGGCATTGCCCACAAAGCATGGTCCCAGTGTACTTACCGCTGGTGGACCTGTCAACAATGGAGGAACGACATGTCATTCTGACATACAGGCTTGACCGAGCCACTATACATGAACTGTGTGCCCAGCTGGAGGCAGACCTGATGTCACCCATCCGCCAACCCACAGGGATCCCCCCTCTAGTGCAGGTGCTGTCAGTACTCCATTTCTTAGCAAGTGGGTCATTTCAAACAACAGTGGCAATATCATCAGGGATGTCTCAACCTATGTTTTCCAAGGTGTTGTCCAGAGTGTTGTCTGCCCTGCTCAAACACATGCGGAGCTACATCGTTTTCCCTGAGGTGGGGGATTTGCCTACAGTGAAGGGTGATTTCTATGCCCTTGGACATCTCCCCAACATCATAGGTGCCATTGATGGGGCACATGTGGCTTTGGTACCCCCCAGCAGGAGTGAACAGGTGTACAGGAACAGGAAAAGTTATCATTCGATGAATGTACAGATGGTCTGTTTGGCAGACCAGTACATCTCCCATGTTAATGCCAAAGCTCCCTGGCTCAGTGCATGACGCCTACATCCTGCGGAATAGCAGCATCCCGTATGTGATGGGTCAACTCCAGAGGCACCGGGTGTGGCTACTAGGGGACTCTGGTTACCCCAACCTGTCCTGGCTACTGACCCCAGTGAGGAATCCCAGGACCAGGGCAGAGGAACGCTACAATGAGGCCCATGGGCGGACTAGGAGGGTGATCGAACGCACCTTTGGCCTCCTGAAGGCCAGGTTCAGGTGCCTCCATATGACAGGTGGATCCCTAATGTACTCACCAGAGAAGGTGTGCCAGATCATCGTGGCCTGCTGTATGCTTCACAACCTGGCTTGCGCCGCCAGGTGCCTTTTCTGCAGGAGGATGGTCCAGATGGTGGTGTTGTAGCAGCTGTGGAGCCTGTGGAGAGTGAAGAAGAGGAAGCCGAAGAAGACGACATAGACAACAGGAACACAGTAATAGAGCAATATTTTCAGTGACACACAGGTAAGAGTACACACCAGCATATTACATTTACTTAAAGACTCCTACCTCTCTACTGTCTGACTTTTTCCCCCAGTGTATGGTAACTGTGTTGTGACTTTCCCTTCCGTTTTCAGAGATGTGGGCCCCACTGCGTGACATCTGCTTTGTTTCCCCATGGACTACAGCTGTGTGACAGCGGTTTGTTGGCATCAGAATGTGAATAAAAAATTTGGCACTGTCATGTCTAATACATTTGTTAAAATCACAGACAGACTCCAGATTGTTTATGTGCAATAAGTGTGTTTATTCAAGTGCTCTAATTTGGATGGGTGGTTGCAAATCGGTGAGGGGTGATGGTGGAAGATTGTCCATGGCAGAGTCCAGACTATCAGGTTCACAGGTGTATTGTCCAAATGCCTGTGGGAAGTGGAGCAGGGGCAGTTTAAGGTTGGACAGGGTGACAATGTGGAACAGTGGGATGACAATCAGGGCGGTATCCTTTGCTGGCGGGGGTCTTGACATGTTACTCTGTCTTCTTCCTGGATCTCAGGGCCCGCTTGCGGGGTGGTTCTCCTTCTGCAGGGGGTGGGGTTCTGGTGGCCTGTTGGTCTTGTGTCGGGGCCTCCTGTCCACTAGCGCCGGTGGAGGTGGTAGTCAGTTCTTGGTCCATGCTAGTGACAGGGGCCCTTTGAGGTGCCACAATGTTCCGCAATGTGGTGATTAACTCATTCAGGGCCACTACGATGGTACCCATGGTGGAACTGATGTTTCTTAGTTCCTCCCTGAACCCCATATACTGTTGCTCCTGCAGAAGCTGGATCTCCTGAAACCTGGCCAGGACCGTCGCCATCGTCTCCTGGGAGCGGTGGTATGCTCCCATGATGGAGGAGAGGGCCTCGTGGAGAGTGGGTTCCCTTGGCCTATCCCCCCCCTGTCGCACAGCAGCCCTCCCAGTTCCCCTGTTTCCCTGGGCCTCTGTCCCCTGGACCGTGTGCCCACTACCACTGCCCCCAGGTCCCTGTTGCTGTTGGGGTGGTGGGTTAGCCTGGGTTCCCTGTAGTGGTGGACATACCGCTGATTGACGTGTCCTGGGGACAGAAGTATGGGCCCGCTGGGTGGGTGCTGTGCTGGTGTTCCCAGAGGGGGGAAGGTCTGCTGTGGCCTGTGACTGTCTGAGGGGAACCGACTGTCCCGAGGTCCCCGATGGACCAGGCTGGTCATGTAGATCCAGGGAGACAGAGCTGCTGTCATCACTGTGGGCCTCTTCTGGGGGTGGAGTGGACATTTGTGGACCCTCCTGCGCGGTGACCTGGCGTTCGGGTCCTGCAGGGGTATAAAAGTATGGTTATTGCTTCTGTGTGTGCCAATGGCGTGCAATGGGTGGGTGCCCGTGTACCCCAGTGCTGACATTCCTTTGTGGGGGCTGTTGTGATGGTGTTTTGGGGGGGGGGTGATGGGGATGTGCATTGGGCATGCTTTGGTGATGGGTGTCCATGCTTTGGGGTCGCATGCAGGGCTAAGTTTTGGGATGGGTGGGTTGTGATGGTGAGACATTTGCAAGGGGTAGTTGTGATGGGGGTGGGGGTGAGGGTGGGGGTATGAGTTGGCATGCAGGTGGGGTGGGGGGGATGAAGTAGTAAAGATGAGACTTACCAGAGTCCATTCCTCCGCCTACTCCTGCAAGGCCCTCAGGATGCAGGATGTTCAAGACCTGCTCCTCCCATGTTGTAAATTGTGGGGGAGTAGGTGGGGGTCCGCCGCCAGTCCGCTGCACCGCGATGTTGTGCCTTGATACCATGGAACGCACCTTCCCCCGTAGGTCGTTCCACCTCTTCCTGATGTCGTCCCGATTTCTTGGGTGCTGTCCCACAGCGTTGACCCTGTCGACTATTCTGCTCCATAGCTCCATCTTCCTGGCAATGGTGGTGTGCTGCACCTGTGTCCCAAACAGCTGTGGCTCTACTCGTACAATTTCCTCCACCATGACCCTGAGTTCATCATCTGAGAACCTGGGGTGTCTTTGAGGTGCCATGGGGTGGTGTGGGTGGTGTGTGGGATGGATTGTGTGGTGCTAAGTGTGGTGATGTGTATTGTTGTGTTGTGTGAAGTGCGTGCTAATATTGCAGGGTGACAGTGAATTGGGCGTCTGGGTGCTCGGATGTCTTTTCTCGGTGCGTGTTCACGAATCTCTAGGAGTGGAAGTTTGTGGGTGATGTGGGTGTGTGTTTTATATTATATTGGGTGTGTGGGAGTGGTGTGTGTATGTGTATCAGGTGTGGGTATTTCAAATTGTCCAATGTGGTAGTGTTTTGTACGAGTATGTGTATTTCGACCGCGGAGGTGTGTACCGCCAATAGAATACCGCGGTTGAAAGACCGCCGCGTGGATTCGTGGGTCGTGATAGTGTGGGCGTATTTCTGTTGGCGTGACGGTGGAGGTTTGGTCATCGCCAGTTTATCGCTGACCTTTGGTGTGGCGGACTTTTGTGGATGTCGGTATTTTGGCGGTTTGCCTGTTGTGGGTCAGAATGACCGTGGCGGTTTACCACGGCGGTGTTATGGCGGTCTTCTGTCTGGCGGTAAACGCCTTTTACCGCCGAGGTTGGAATGACCACCTTAATGTCACTCAAGATTCTGAGTAGGGGTGGGTGGAACTCGTGGAGTTTTACTTTGTGGAATTCTGGGGAGTTACATAAAAATTCCGCAAGATTCCGCAGAATTCCGGGAGCGGGCAGAATTTGGGCATGCTGCGCTGCTTGCACTGGTTTTTAGTGTTGGGAGCTTGTACCATACTGTAAAATCAGTTCAAACGGCACTACATGGTGCACCAGAAGGCGTTGTTTCTTTCTGGCACTCCAGTTGATTTTCTACTTGAGCAGCACCTTTCTCAACGCAAATGGTCATGAACTGGTGTGACCAACTGTGTTGAAAAAATCTCACTGGGAGGCATTCCAACCCCCCAAAATCATACTAGGGGATGCAAATTCTCACTCATGCTTGCCAACGTAACGTTGGCAAGCCGTAGGTGAGAAAAAACGCCATCACACAGTGGGCGGCAGTATTTTGCTGGAAGTCTGCCTCCATGAGAAATTCAGAGTGGGCAAATCTCCGCAGACTCTGCCAGCAGAGCTGAATTTTTCACCCACCTCTAGTTATGAGTTGTATTTAGGTTCTCAGCTAGTGGTAAGAATAGTGTTCATTTAAAAGTCCTATATTTCTTTTTGCTTTCCATTGACACATAAGTGTATGTTTGCTTTCAGTTTGTGTTTCTGTAAGTGAGCATTGTGCAAAACAGCAATAAAAAAGCTCAACTTTGCATAAAATGAATACAAGAGGTGAATAGCAATACAATTGTATTCTGAGACTGTACAGTTTAAAGTGTTCTTCTTAGGGGATGAGGAAGAGGTTGTTGCAGTAAGGAATGGAATGATGATGGAAGAACAGGGGGTAATGTCTGTATTACTTACCAGTAATCTTCATTACTCCAATTCTTCCTGACACACCCCATTACTTATGACCTCCCTCCATCCCGCCCCATTCCTTTATGAGCCCTTGTCTATGGCTTGACAAAAACAGGAAATAGTTTGGGCGCGGTGTGGGTTTATGGGAGGCTCTTTGTGTTTGACCTTTAATAAGGAAAGAGCAAACAGCTCAACAGTGATAGGCCCTATAGTGTGAATGGTCACCTTCACTCAAAGAAGTCAACTCTGTCAAGGGTTTAACAACGGTGCAATATCCCTTGACAAACCTCCTATAGTACCCAGTGAGGCCCAAGAATTCTATACCTTCACTCTGATTTTTGGGGGGCTCCCAAGCCATGATAGTCTCTATCTTTGCCAGGAAGGGCTGCACCTTACCCTTACCCACCAGGTGTCCCAAGTACACCACAGACCCCTGCCCTTCCTGGCACCTACTGGCCTTGATAGTCAGGCCTGCCTGTTGCAGAGCTTGAAACACTTCCTGGAGGTGAGAAATGTGGTCCTTCCTGCTGCTAACGAAGACAGATATTTCTTCTGGATAGGCAGCTGAAAGGCCTCCATACCAGCCAAGACCTGGTTCACCAACCTCTGGAAGGTGGTAAGGGCATTCTTGATCTCAAAGGGCATCACTTTAAACTGATAGTGGCCCTCTGGAATGGAGAAGACTGACCTCTCTTTCGGAATTTCTGTTAGGGAGGTCTGCAAGTACCCTGAAGTCAGATCAAAAGTACTTAAACACTGGGCAGCCTTAACCTGTCAACATGCTCATCAGCCCGGGGAATGATCTGAGCATCTATCTTCGTGACTAAGCTTAGCCCTCTATAATCTACATAGAACCAGAGTTCAGGCATGGTGCCCAGTGGGGCATCCTTTGGTACCAGAACCACAGGACTAGACCCTGGGCTACTTGAGGTTCTTCACCTTGTTGAAGCCTCCTTCAGAGCAGAAACAAAACCAGAGACCAGCCAGTCTTAGGGTATAAAGAAAGACAATTTAATATATGAAGAGGAACTGATGGCTTGAGGGGCCCAGTCCAAGCACAAAAATGTGAAAATACATCATCCAATCAGAACAACAGAGAGGTAGATTTTTCATCAAGTACATGGTGTGATGTTGATCTGGTGATGCATGGTGTTACAAATATATTAGGCATCTATCCAATCACAGTAGAACTACATTTCACGATGGCAGCGTGATATAAGATGATCACAAGCATGACTTGCACATTTCTCAGACGGTTGGGACTTTCCAAGCGTCACCAAACCAGTTTCTTCATAACCTTTCCTCAGACCTCTGTGGTAATTCAGATGTCTGTCTGTTGCTGGGTGAGTGAAGCAATGTATGTTGCGTGAGGTGTCTCTTTGAAGCAAGCCTTGCATTACAAGCTGTCTGCCAGGGTTAATTTAGTGAAGGTCATCCATCCTTTTGCATATATTTTTCAGGCCTGTTCAGCATTGAGTATCACAGGATGAAGTCAGGCCTGGAGAAATAATAAAATGGATTAATTAGCCAGTTTCCACATTCCCTCCTCTGATAATCAATGATGAAACGGTGTTCCCAATCTTCTTGGAACTGTCTTGTATCCATCAGTTTTTAATTTTAGATATTGTGTCTGGTAAGCATGCTGTTGCTATTGTGAGAATCACTACTATTGCTGTCTTGCGTCATACTTTGTACCTCTTGTTCAAACTTCAGTGGATACCTAATATATCATTATATGTGTTGTTTTGTGTAAGCAATGTTGTACATGGGACATTATCATTAGTTATTATCTGTTGTGTATGTATGTGTATGTAATTAGGAACAAATATTTGCTTCCCGTACATGGAATCTGGGAATCAAAGTTGGGCCACTACTTACTAATCTAGTCTGAACCTAACAACAACCCATTCCTCCTATTATGATCCCTATGTACTTTATATAATGCATTATAATCAATGACAACTCATGCGATCGCGCAGCGGACTCTACCAGATTAAGTTGGTGATATTTGCTAGATGACTGTTACTTTTTATGCTTTGTTACGATTTCACTAACGCTTCGCTATTTTAGAAAAAGTTTTTATCTGTTCCTAATAATTTAACACATTGCACTGTGCTAGTCAGCTGACGAAGACCCGTGGTCAGTGGCCAGTCAGCTGTAGCAGTGCAGGTCTTATCTTGGGTGTCTTCCTCCCATCCCCCCTTACCGGTTTGTGTGTTATACACGCTGTTTTGACTACCGGTCAGGTTGTGGCCACCATTTTTCACCTGACGGCCGCCATTTTCGTGGGTTAGCGGTCTAGCTGTTATAGATTTCAGCTTAGACCCATATAGAGTGCAATGCTGTGGTCGGACAGCGGACTCTGCCAGATTAAGTCGGTGATATGTGCTAGATGACTGGTACTTTTTATGCTTTGTTACAATTTCACTAACGCTTCGCTGTTTAAAAAAAAGTTTTTATCTGTTCTTAATAATTTAACACATTACACTGTGCTAGTCAGCTGACGAAGGTTGTCAAGTTGAAGTTCATAGTTGGTGAAGTTGATGGTTCCCCTAGTCATCACAGTTTTACCCTTTGGAGGAGACGAAGAGATCCTTAAGTGTCGTAGGTCTAGAGGGTCCCTCTTTCTGGAGCCAACAGCCTGTGGTCACAGTACAATGGACCGGAAATCAGTTGTGGCCACAATAGGTGGTACCCCTTCAGTGTGGCATTAAAGGATAACCAGCCCTTAATGCTTACTAAGGTACTTTGCATAAGAACCAAACAGGGCCCGCTTACACCCTCTGTCTCTTGAAGGCGTGTAGCACGAGCAGCCCTTGTAGAGCAGAGACTCAACCACAATGGTGATGGTGGGCCAGCCAGTTGTTCCACTCATTTCTGCTGCTGCAGATGTCCCTGATCCGCTACCTTCTTGATGTAAGAGCTGTGGATTCAGGAGGTCAGTCCCTCCCACTTCACAGGTGACTCAGGCCCAATCTCCCTGTTGGAGATCATGTCCAGGTGGTGTTGTCTAGCCAGGAAGGGCCTGCAGCACCTGACTCTGAAGGCAATGCAGCATTGCTGTCAAAATGACTTATGAGATACTGACAGCTCAACACTAGACATGTGCGTAGGCCAGTCAAACAGTATTTCACTTGGCGCTCAGTTTGGACACTTTTGTCAAGTATGCGTCTCCTGACCAATGAAGCAAGTCGTAGTGCTTCAAACCAGAACAGCTCAGCAGATGCACAAAACCTCATAAAGGGACATATCTCACTGGGGTAACTGATATTAAATCAATCAAGTCACCCCCTCCTTTTTGCGCACACCTAATCCCACAGTCTATTGTACCTCCTGTCAGCTGTTACTCATATCATAAGCTGGATCATTATAATACATATAACATACGTCACTGTCAGTAGCACCACTCCTTTCAACAAATGTAGGCAGGACAGTCATATTCACATATTAAAGGCACAATCATTATCATTGCAAACCATACATGTACTACATTGGAAACTGTAAATCAACTAGGTGAGGCTAAAGTGGAGCTAAGGGTAATATGCATATAAATTATTTTTTCTCCTTATTATCTATTTTTCTTTTTCTCGTTTTACATTTTTAAATCAGGAAATCAAAATCCAGTCGAGGTATGTGGGAGAAAAGACTCTCTACTCTGCTTACAACCATATCCTTCATAAAGAAGAAAAGTGTATTGAAACATTACATAAATCTGTACAGTGAAATACAATTTCTCTCCCTCTCATCATTGCTGTATACTTGCCACAAAAACTTATCTAATTATACTTGAGAAAAAATATGCAGTAATACATTTGGATTAGAAATGTTAATGGTAATAGCCAACCATCATTGTATAGTCAAGTGTATAAGCACTGCATCAAGTCCTTCTCTTTTCGTGTAAGTGTAACACAGGACATACATTCGGAAGTGACATTGTAGATCTACTGATAACTTTATGTTAATATTTTGGTACTCTCAATGTTGTATTGTATAATGTAATAGAACTTGGGCATTAGAACTTAGGAGCCCTGGAATGGTATGGGTTGCTTAGCAATGAGGGTGGAATGGTAAGGGCTTGTAAAGGAAGCTATATATAAGTAATTCAACAAGAATAATGCTAAAGTACAGATATTTGTATTAGCCTACGACATTGGTGACTACTTTTTATATGTTATCTCATGTAGCCTCTCATTATTCTAATGAGACTACGGGATTTTCAGCAGCAAGATTGTCCACAGGGTGGGAGACTGAGTCTAACCCACAGTGGGTGACACCTGTCGCTCTAAATCTAGGTTTTGCTCCGGCTAACTGGCAGTGCCTCATCTCTCCCGAAAGGTAGAGACGATTGGGCAGCCGAGCGCATGACATATCGTACTTCTCAGGGAAGTTGTGGTCACTCAGGTCACATCCGGTTCTCTCATTCACAATTAGGTCTCATATATAAATGACAATGAAAGCATTATAAGTTTTAAAGACTGGTTTAATGAAACAACTGCATTTTAGATAGCAAAGCGTGAGCTGCAATAACCAGAATGACACAACATGACAATATTAAAATGGTGACGATGAGAGTGAAGCATAAGAATAACGCTATCATATTGCCACTAGAATTGATGGACTATTACCGATCTGAATCATAATTTGAGCACAGCATGTTAAGCTCTAATCCTGCCTTTCAGGTTCCCCCGGGAGGACATCGACCCTCATACCTGAGCAAAGGCCTGTAGTCTGCGTTAGCATCTGCAGCAAATCATTCAGCAATCAGCAATCAGCATACAGTCGTGGTTCCCTGACTGGAATCTCCCTCTTAACGTGTAATGGGACTAGGAAGTGTTTTTATAATAACACAGCTAATGTTCTAAGAAAATGTCTCTACGTAAGGATGTGTATTTTCTACGAATGTTGGAGACTAAACTTCTACCACGTTCACCAGCAATGTACCAAACTGTAGCCTTGACTGAAGCACAAAGTGATCAAGAATGTCTTGCTTTAGAACAAAGTGCTGGGGTAAGCAAAACAGTTAGATAGAAGAAATTAAAACAAGACCGTAAAACTGTTTATTGTAAAAATAGCAATGCAAAGGCGAATAAAATATATCTAGGTCAAAGTGCACAGCAGCCTAGTGTATTAAACTAACGTGCATGGAGCTATAGTTAAGATGGCTACACAACACCCTCCCCTTATCGGTTGAAAGTGGTTAAAGCCAAAACTAAAATTTCATATCCTAAGATATATATAAAACCTAGTCAATTTTGACAAGTTAAAAGTACACACAAGCACACTACTTGGCAATTTATAACATGAGCATGTGGCTTATTACCAAATTCAATGAAAATGTCAATTTAGAAAAGTTCCAAATTAAGTACGAGTCATGGAAAGCAGGAGATCTTCCACTTCGACAGGTGACAGAACCGGAAAGTCCGCGCCAAAAATGATCAAGGAGCAAGTGTGTTCCACAGCCACAGTATCAACCAAGGCGGCATCCCGTGGGGTGCCCATTGATGAGTTGGTGGCAACTTCCTCCAGGAAGGGTAACTCATAATTAGATTCACGTAGAAAATGCAGCCTCAGTGCACATGTCTGGTAATGAACCCTCCGCGAGAATATCAACAGATCAGCATCTATTTCTGGGGAGCGCTTCTGTGAAAGACAAGCTTACAGTGCATATTCGAAAGAGCACCAGAGGCACCGGAACACAGGCTGCACACAATACAAAACCAGTCTGAATGACAAAGACCAGTCACACTCCAAATGCTCCAGGAGTGTTGCTCCAAAATGCTGCATCATACGTTCACGACACAGCTGCGCTGATGGGTTCGCCGTAATGTGTCCTTGTTGCAGCGGGACAGCCATTGCGCATAAACAACAGCAACAGCAGGAAGCCAGCTAATAAAGCCAAAGTTATCTGAAATCCCCCAAAAATACTACCAAAAATTGAGTGGATAGCTGAAGGTATGAAACCGAATATGGAGTAAAAGGTGTGAACAAAACCAGAACCAAGAGCTTTGAAAAAATGTGCTATTCCAGTCATGCTGGACGCATTAAATATTCGTACAACGAGTTCACCAAAGTGTTTTGGAAAGTTCGTATTTAACAGCGACTGTATTTCTGCTGATGACCTTGCCACTTGAAGTGCGTAGGTCTTGCGTGCAGATGTAAGGGCCAGATGCTTTTGAAACAATAAAGCCCTGAGTCTACTCAACTTGTCAAAATTCACGTTTGAAGTAGCAATGTAAGGCCACATATCAGCTACCTCCTTAAATTTAGTGGGGGGAAACAGTACGTTCCCGCAGCATGTAACGACCTTAGAGACTGAAACAACGTAAACTATTCCGGCTAGCATGCCACAACAGTCTTCACTATTGAGAAGGACGTAGCTGCCATTTGAAAGCACCTGGAACGTTGGTCTAATCAAGGGGACTGGAACTCCCTTAAGATAACAAGCCAAGTTTGCTACCGAAGCATTACACGCCCCATGCAAGGACAGCTGTTTACAAATCATCGAATTACTTACTGAAGTCTTACAGTCACTGCCGCTAAGAAGGACTTCTTTCATGCCATCAAAGCATTTGTACGAGAAGGGAAGCTCCCACACCTCATATATGTAACTATATCCCAGCTTTTCATATCTGCCTACCGGAATGTGTTTCAAACAGGAGGTGAATTGTAGTGTTGAAATAGCCTGTGTATTAACCACTCTGCTGATGGTATTTCGGCCACGGTAAAAGGCAACTTTTCTAATTTCTCAATGTTAAGCATGACATAAGTCGCTTCTTTCTTAGCCATTAGTTTTTGTTGTCGCGTTAGATTAAAAGAAGAAAATATCTCCCTTGCACTGACGTGCTGCCATGGAAAGCGACCCGCCTTCAATGTTTGAAGCATCCAACCCAACTGCATAATGGACCTGATCTGACTCTGTCCATGGTATAAAGAACACATATCAGATTGTATAATGTCTATAGCAGAAGAGACAATGTTGTTAATTGTATATATCCGGTCGGACAAGGTATTAATCCCATTATCCACAACAGCTAATGCCTTTTTTAGATTTTCCTGATCTATTTGCCTTAACCGGGCAGCAGCATCTTGTTGGGAAAGTTTCCATATTTCATTGTATACTGCATATAAGGAACACTTCCTATGTGGTGTTCTGGGGCCTGACAAGAAATCTTGCAAGTCAGTAGAGTTAGACAGGAGATTGAGGTGTTCTTTAACCGCGTTCAGTGAGGATGACTTTTGCCACTGTTGGCATAATTTTCCTACACTATGGTGGTCATTACAACCCTTGCGGTCGGTGTTAAAGCGGCTGTAAGACCGCCAACAGGCTGGCGGTAAAAAAATTGGAATTACGACTGTGGCGAAAACCACCAACAAAGACAGCCACTTTAACACTCCGACCGCCACGGCGTACAGACAAACAGCTTTGCGGTCACCGCCAACAGACTGGCGGAAGACAAAGTACCACCCACAGTATCACAACCTACCAATCCGCCACCTTTTCCGGGGCGGATTCACCGCGGATAAAAACACAGCAGAAACAGGACTTCGAGGGGAAAATGCTCACCTCTACACACCCCATGAGGAATCCGGATGCCATGGAACCAGAGCTGCACATCCTGCCAGTCCTCATATTCTTGCTTGTCTACCAGGAGCACGAACGCCGGCGGCAAAGACCACAGTGGATACTGCACCTACGGCACAGGGGAGGGGGGAGGGAAAAAACAGGGACACACACATGCAACACCCCCATCCCCACCCTCACCACTACAACACACACACCAATACATATTTATACATTATAGTTACACCCCCCCAACCCCCCTGGAAGAATGCAAAGACAAAAGGAAATGAGTGTAACCATTGTAATATATTAAAATCAAGTAGGCAAAAATATATATATACACCATAAACAAAATATACACCAAGCTTAGTAGTCCAGGTATTGCTTCAATGAAGTCCGTGGAACACTGGGCCCACACGGTATGGGCAAGGCCCACACAAGATCCCAGACCATGATGGAGAGAACACTGCAGGGGCATCAGAGAGCAAGAAAACAGGCACCTCAGGGGGAGGGAAAGGGGGGCACCTCAGCTGGTTGAGTGCATGACGCCAAATCCACGAGAGGGCCACATGTCCACTGTTCAATCCTGGGGAGTGCAAAGCCACAGTCTCTCAAGTCTATACAGTGGGTGGGTTGCCCACTGTCCAATCCTAGGGAGTGCAAAGCCACAGTCTCTCAAATCTCTACAATGGGTGGGTTGCTCACTGTTCCATCCTGTGGAGTGCAAAGCCACAGTCTCACAAGTCTCTACAGTGGGTGGATTGCCCACTGTTCAATCCTGGGGAGTGCAACGCCACAGTCTCTCAACTCTCAACAGTGGGTGGTTTGCCCACTGTCCAACCCTGGGGAGTGCAAAGCCACAGTCTCTCAAGTCTTTACAGTGGGTGAGTTGACCACTTCTCCATACTGGGGAGTGCAAAGCCACAGTCTCACAAGTCTCTACAGTGGATGGGTTGCCCACTGTTCAATCCTGGGGAGTGCAAAGCCACAGTATCTCAAGTCTCTACAGTGGGTTGATTGCCCACTGTTCCATCCTGGGGAGTGCAAAGCCACAGTCACTCAACTCTCTACAGTGGGTGGTTTGCCCACTGTCCAACCATGGGGATTGCAAAGACACAGTCTCTCAAGTCTTTACAGTGGGTGGGTTGACCACTGCTCCATACTGGGGAGTGCAAATCCACAGTCTTCCAAGTCTCTACAGTGGGTGGGTTGCCCACTCCTGGGGAGTGCAAAGCCACAGTCTCTCAAGTCTCTACAGTGGGTGGATTGCCCACTGTTCCATCCTGGGGAGTGCAAAGCCACAGTAACTCAAGTGGATGTATCTCTCCACTGGTTCTGGAGGGGGTATGGTGCCCAGAGTGTTTCATCCTGCTAAGGACAGAGGTAGTGGATGCCTTTCTTCACTGGTTCTGGAGGGTGCATGGTGCCCAGAGTGCTTCATCCTGCTAAGGACAGAGGTAGTGGATGCCTTTCTCCACTGGTTCTGGAGGGGGCATGGTGCCCAGAGTGCTTCATCCTGCTAAGGACAGAGGTAGTGGGTGTATCTCTCCACTGGTTGTGGAGGGGGCCTTGTGCCCAGAGTGCTTCATCCTGCTAAGGACAGAGATAGTGGATGTATCTCTCCACTGGTTCTGAAGAGAGCTCTGTGCCCAGTGTGCTTCATCCTGCTCGTGACGGACTCAGTAGCGTCAGTGCCCTTGGTGCTCATGGGCCAGCGGTGCTTGGAGCGGCGGGGCCCTGTTCAGCGGTGCTTGGAATGGTGGTGCCCTGTTCAGCGGTGCTGGGAGCGGCGGTGCCCTGTTCAGCGGTGCTTGAGTGACGGTGCCCTGTTCAGCGGTGCTTGAGTGGCGGTGCCCTGTTCAGCGGTGCTTGGAGCGGCGAGGCCCTGTTCAGCGGTGCTTGGAGCTGTGGTGCCCTGTTCAGCGGTGCTTGGAGCGGAGGTGCCCTGTTCAGCTGTGCTTGGAGCGGCGGGGCCCTGTTCAGCGAGGGTTGGAGCGGCGGTGCCCTGTTCAGCGGTGCTTGGAGCGGCAGGGCCCAGTTGAGCGGTGCTTGGAGCGGCGGTACCCTGTTCGGCAGTGCTTGAGGCGGCGGGCTCCTTTGCAGTGACTCAGCTGCTGGCAGTCCTCTCTGTCCCAGCGGGGCTTGTGCTGGCGGTCCTCTCTGTCCCAGCGGGGCTTGTGATGGCGGTCTTCTCTGTCCCAGCGGGGCTTGTGCTGGTGGTCCTCTCTGTCCGAGGGGCACTTGTGCTGGCGGTCCTCTCTGTTCCAGCGGGGCTTATGATGGCGGTCCTCTCCATCCTAGCTGGGCTTGTGATGGCGGTCCTCTCTGTCCCAGCGGGGCTTGTGATGGTGGTCCTCTCTGTCCCAGCGGGGCTTGTGCTGGCGGTCCTCTCTGTCCCAGCGGGGCTTGTGATGGCGGTCCTCTCTGTCCCAGCAGGGATGATGGCTGTGGCCTCCTGGGCAACGGGGATGATGGCGGTGGCCTCCTGGGCAGCGGGGATTCTGGCGGTGGCCTCCTGGGTAGCGGGGATGATGGCGGTGGCCTCCTGGGCAGCAGGTATGCTGGCTGTGGGCTCCTGGGCAGCGGGGATGATGGCAGTGGCCTCCTGGGCAGCGGGGATGATGGCGGTCTCCTCCACCGTGCTGCTCTTCCCAGACTTTCCTGGTTTCTTGTGGCCCTTCCCCACCTTGGAAGGTGCAGCAGCTGACTCCACACTCCCACCGGGACCCCTGGGAGTGGCTTTGGTGGCTGGAGTCTTCCCCCCTCTCCTGGCGGGCACTGGCCAACTTTTGATGCTTGACAGGTGGGGGACTGTCCGTGCTGTGGCTCCGTGCCACACTGGCTGACCTAGTGGCCGGTGCACTCCAGATTCCGGTGACTACAGGCACCACTGGTCCCGGAGATGTTGTGGCTGAGGTGCTAGTTCGGGAACTAGGAGACGGACGGGTTGGGGGAGGTGTGGGAAAGAGGTCAGGGTTGGACAGGAAAAGTTTTTTGGAGACACTGGGACGGGTAGCTGGAGGGGGTTTGGGAGTGAAGGAAGAGGTTGTGGTTGTAGGAGGTGTTCGTTTGCTGACTTTGGGTGAAGGTGCATGGGCCTGTGGCTGTCGTGAGGTGTATGGCTGTTGGGTGAGTGTGTGCCTGCATTTGTGTATCTTGGGAGGTGGTGTCACAGACACACTGGGAGAGGACACAGGGGACGTGTGAATGGTAGTGGGGGTGGTGGTGGGTGTGCTGGTGATGGCAGTAGTGGCTGTAGATGTAGTGCATGCAGGTGTGAGTGTAGACGAGACTGGGAGGGAGGAGGGAGACAAGGAGGAGGGGGACACAGCAAAGGCAGTGGATGTTGGTGTGTCTGCATGTGTGTGATGCTTACGTGAGTGCCTGTGGGATGTGTGGTGCTTATGTTTGCCAGAGCTTCCCTTGTGTGTTGACGTGTGTGCATGCTGGTCTGAAGGTGTGCTTGGGATAGGCTGAGGTAGAGGGGATTGGGTCTGGGTGGAGGAAGTTGGAGGGGGGAGGCTAGAGACAGGGACAATGGGACAATGGCTGCCATCAGTGCTGAGGCCGGAGTCTGAAAAGCTAGCTGAAGGGCCGCCTGACCAGAATGAATGCCCTCCAGGAATGCATTTGTTTGTTGCAACTGCCATTCTACACTCTGGATGGCAGTCAAAATGGTAGACTGCCCAACAGTGAGGGACCTAAGGAGGTCAATGGCCTCCTCACTGAGGGCAGCAGGGGTGACTGGGGCAGGGCCTGAGGTGTCTGGGGCGAAGGTGGTGCCCACCCTCCCAGGTGAGCGGGCACAGGGCAAAGACTGAGGGGCTGCAGGGAGGGCGGTGCTGGTAGGAGGGGTGGCAGCTGTACCTGTAGATGGGGGGGGCACAGTTGTTGCCGCCACCACAAGGGATCTCCCATCAGAGGAAGAGTCTGTGTCGCTGGTGTCAGCTCCTGTCCCCGCCGTGGAGCTCCCCTCGCCCTCCGTCCCACTGGTGAAGTCCGAGTCCGTAGTGTGGCTCTCCATGGCCATGTGGGATGCAGCCCCTTTGTGCTCCGGTGCCACTGCTCCTCCGCCTGATTATGATAATGCACACAAGAACAGGGAGACCACAAAAAGGGGGGAGATGACAGAAGAAAGACATGTTGAGTGCATGCATTACCGCTATCGTTGGCGGACACAACAGACACAGAAGCCCCCTGCACTACGCCGTGCTCTTGGGCTCTACTGTTCAATCCCTGGGCAATGGCCTACTAGGCTATGCACGATATCTGCACACATGGATGACACAGGGTCAGGACTAGGTGTACTTGGCTCTACAGAGGTGGGGTGGGGTGCCACATGGCTTGCCTTACGGTGGGACCTTGCCTTCTAAACTTGCCCTGGCCTAGGGAAACCCACAGCCCGCCTCCCCCACCCAGACCCCTCCACTGCGCGCAAAATCAGCAGGATGAGAGTGTACTCACCCCCTTGTGGCAGCTGTGATGCCCTCAAGCACCCATCCAACTCCGGGTACACCACCGCCAGGATCCTGAACATCAGGGGGGTCATGGTGCGACGGGCACCCCTCCGACGTTGGGAGGCCATCCCCAGCTGAGCCTCCGCCGTCTTCTTGCTCCAGCGGCGAATGTCCTCCCATCTTTTCCGGCAGTGGGTGCTCCGTCTGTGGTAGAACCCCAGGGTCCGGACGTCCTTGGTGATGGCATGCCAAATATCTTTTTTCTGGTGGGCGCTGACCTACATGAATTGTACAGGGGGAAGAGAAACTTATTACCAACTGCACCGTCACAGTCATTGGCCCACATCCCTACCCTTGCCATGTAGCACATGCACTCACTGTCGTTTCATATATGCCTCAATCTCCCCCTTCTTACATCCCCCCACTCCACACAGGCATAGCCCATACAGCATGCTCCCAGTGTACTTGCCTGTTTGTCTGGAGGACCGTAGAGTAGCGTGTACTGGGGGAGGACCCCATCCACGAGTTTCTCCAACTCCTCCGATGTGAAGGCAGGGGCCCTTTCCCCAGACTCTCGAGCCATTGTCTCTTCCAGACCGAGGTCACAGCAGCACTTGCAGTGTAGGTCCTCTCCTGTCGAAGATCAGGTATCGAGTGATTGAGGTGATGGAAAATGGCGGTCACATCTATGGCGGTGCGTACCGCCACCGCCCGCGTACATCGTCATTGGCTCCTGGGACCCATAGGGTCCAATATTAACCAATGCAGCATTGCTCCGTGGTCTTCGACCGCCTACCGCGACGATGTACAACGCCAGCGCAGTTACCTCACATCCCATTGTCCCACTTTAGAGGTCAGGCAGCTGCGATTTCAGGGGCCCACATGGCTTCATTTTTAACTGCGTCACACATACCTAGGCCTAGATTCAACACACATACAGGCCACTTTTTGGATTATGATTCGTGTTCTGTGTAAGCTGTGGGTACGTACCTCTGAGTTGGTTGACTCTGTGCTCGCTGTTGTCCTTCATAGGCACCGTCCAATGGGACATGTGAGGAGATGGCGGCATCCTCCGGTGTACCGACCGCTGGTGGACCTGTCGACAATGGAGGAAAGACATGTGATCATCACATACAGGTTTGACTGTGCCACAATCCAGGAACTGTGTACCCAGCTGGAGCCAGACCTGATGTCAGCTATCCGCCATCCCACAGGAATCCTCCCTCAAGTGCAGGTGATGTCAGTGCTCCATTTCCTTGCAAGTGGGTCATTTCAAACAACTGTGGCCATTGCACCAGGGATGTCCCAGCCTATGTTTTCCAACGTGTTGTCCAGAGTGTTGTCTGCCCTGCTGAAACACATGCGGAACTACATCGTTTTCCCTCAGGTTGAGGATTTGCCTACAGTGAAAGGTGATTTCTATGCCCTGGGACATATCCCCAACATCATAGGTGCCATGTGGCTTTGGTCCCCCCCGCAAGAGTGAACTGGTGTACAGAAACTGGAAGAGTTATCATTTGATGAATGTACAGATGGTATGTTTGGCAGACCAGTACATCTCCCATGTTAATGCCAAGTTCCCTGGCTCAGTGCATGACGCCTACATCCTGCGGTATAGCAGCATCCCTTATGTGATGGGTCAACTCCAGAGGCACCATGTGTGGCTATTAGGTGAGCACCTGGAAGCAAGACAATGGGAATGGTTGTCTGGGTCTGGGGTTATCCCTAGGAGGTTAGTGTGTGTCTAACTGTTGTCCCTCGCCATTTGCAGGTGACTCTGGTTACCCCAACCTGTCATGGCCACTGACCCCAGTGAGGAATCCCAGGACAAGGTCAGAGGAATGCTACAATAAGGCCCCTGGGCGAACACAGCGGATAATCGAGCGGACCTTCGGCCTTCTGAAGGCCAGGTTCAGGTGCCTCCATATGACAGGTGGATCCCTATTCTACTCACCAAAGAAGGTGTGCCAGATCATCGTGGCCTGCTGTATGCTTCACAACTTAGCTTTGCGACTACAGGTGCCTTTTCTGCAGGAGGATGGTCCAGATGGCGGTGTAGTTGCAGCTGTGGAGCCTGTGGACAGTGAAGACGAGGAAGCAGAAGAAGAAGACATGGACAACAGGGACTCAGTGATCCTGCAATATTTCCAGTGGGATACAGGTAAGAATACAAAACCTGCCTACTAAATGTACTTTAACACTACTACCTCTCTACTGTCTGTCGTTTTCACCCAGTGTATGATCACTGAGTTGTCACGTTCCCTTACGATTTCACAGATGTGGGTCCCACTGTGTGACATCTGCTTTGATTCCTCAGGGACTAGAGCTGTGTGACATAGGTATGTTGCCATTACAATTGAAAGAGCTTTTTGCCACAGTACTTGATAATACACTATTCTGAAATCACAGACTGACTCCAGATTGTTTTGTGCTTCAAGGGTGTTTATTTTAGTGCTCAATATTGGAGGGGGTTGCAAAATGGTGAGGGGTGATGGTGGAGGAATGTCCATGGCAGAGTCCAGTCTATTAGTCTCACAGGTGTATTGCTCAAATGTGCATAGGAAGTGGAGCTGGGGCAGTTTAAGGATGGACAGGGTGACAAAGTGGGACAGAAAGATGACATTCAGGGTGGTCTCATTTCTTGGCTGGGTTCTTGGCATCATTCTCTGTCTTTGTCCTGGATCTCAGGGACCGTTTGCGGGGTGGTTCTCCCTCTGCAGGGGGTGGGGTGCTGGTATGGTGGTCCTGGGGCCGGTGCCTCCTGTCCAATAGTGCCGGCGGAGGTGGTGGGTAGTTCATCGTCCAGGCTAGTGTCAGGGGCCCCTTGTTGTGCCACAGTGTCCCTTCTGGTGTTGAGTACTTCCTTCAGCACCCCTACGATGGTGCCCAGGGTGGAATTGATGGCTCTGAGTTCCTCCCTGAAGCCCAAATACTGTTCCTCCTGCAGGCACTGGGTCTCCTGAAACTTGGCCAGTACTGTTGCCATCGTCTCCTGGGAGTGGTGGTAGTCTCCCATGATGTTGGAGAGGGCCTCGTGGAGAGTGGGTTCCCTTGGCCTGTCCTCCCCCTGTCGCACAGCAGCCCTCCCAGTTCCCCTGTGTTCCTGGGCCTCCGTCCCCTGGACCGTGTGCCAACTGCCACTGCCCCCAGGTCCCTGTTGTCGTTGGGGTGGTGGGCTAGCCTGGGTTCGCTGTAGTGGTGAACACACTGCTGATTGACCTGTCCTTGGGACAGAGGTATGGGCCCGCTGGGTGGGTGCTGTGCTGGTGTTTCCAGAGGGGGGAAGCTCTGTAGTGGCCTGTGACTGTGTGATGGGAACCGACTGTCCCGAGGTCCCCGATGGGCCGGGCTGGTCATCTAGATCCAGTTGGACAGAGGTGCTGTCATCACTGTGGGCCTCTTCTGTTGGTGGTGTGGACATGTGTGGACCCTCCTGTCTGGTGACGTTGGGTAGGGGTCCTGCAGGGGTATAAAAGGATGTTTATTACATCTGTGTGTGCCATGGTGTGCAATGCGTGGGTGACAGTGTACCCCAGTGCTTGCATTCCTGTGTGGGACCTTGTGTGATGATGGTTTAGGGGGGTGTATGGGTTTGTGCAGTGGGCATGCTTTGGTGATGGGTGTCCATGCTTTGTAGTTGCATGCAGGGCTTGGTGTTGGGATGTGTGGTTTGTGATGTTGGGACATTTGTGAGGAGTTGGAGTGATGGGGTGAGGGTAGGGGTATGTGATAGCATGCAGGTAGGGTGGGGGATGTAATAGTTAAGATTTGACTTATCAGAGTCCATTCCTCCTGCTACTCCTGCAAGGCCCTCAGGATGCAGAATCACCAAGACCTGCTCCTCCCATGTTGTTAGTTGTGGGGGAGGCAGTGGGGGTCCGCCGCCAGTCCGCTGAACCGCAAGGTGGTGTCTTGAGACCACGGAACGCACCTTCCCCCGTAGGTCATTCCACCTCTTCCTGATGTCATCCCGATTTCTTGGGTGCTGTCCCACTGCGTTTACCCTGTCCACTATTCTTCACCATAGCTCCATCTTCCTTGCAGTGGAGGTGTGCTGCACCTGTGATCCAAATAGCTGTGGCTCTACCCGGACGATTTCCTCCACCATAACCCTGAGCTCATCCTCCGAGAACCTGGGGTGTCTTTGCCGTGCCATGGGGTGGTGTAGGTGATGTGTGGGGTGGTGTGTGTGGTGATAAGTGTGCTGATATATAGTGGGGTGTTGTGTGAGGTGCGTGGAAGTTATGTGGGTGATGGTGTTGTGTGCCTGTGGATGCTAGTATTGTTGATGGTGGTGTCTCTCTCTGTGCTTCTTTCTCAGTTGTGCTCGTAGGGGTCTGTGGGTGATGTGGGTGTGTGTTTTATATTGTATTGGGTGTGTGGGAGTGGTGTGTGTATGTGTATCAGGTGTGTGTATTTGGAATTGTCCAATGTGGTAGTGTTTTGTAAATGTGTGTGTATTGTGAGCGTGGCGGTGTGTACCGCCAATGGAATACCGCGGTTGAAAGACCGCTGCGTGGATTCGTGTGTCGTGATAGTGTGGCCGTATTTCTGTTGGCGTGACGGTGGAGGTTTTGTTTTCACCAGTTTATCACTGACCTTTGATGTGGCGGACTTGTGTGGGTGTCTGAATATTGGTGGATTCCGTGCTGTGGGTCATAATGGCTGTGGCGGATTTCCGCGGGCGCTGCAGTGTGTTGGCAGTCTTCTGCACGGCGCTAAGCGGCTTTTACCGCCAATGTTGTAATGAGCCCCTATATGTAGTAATGATATCTGCATGTTCTGGAGATATATAGCGAGGGTCTGGCCTACTTGTCCTAAAACCCCCCCGAGGAGTTAATAAAACATTGATGACACCCATTGGTATCTATTAACCACAATAACCACCCATCTGAATGTGTCAGTGAAGCATTAAACGTACCATTCTGGACCCACTCATCAAGCTCATCTTTAGTTGCATTAGTGTATTTTTGCCATTTGTAATTTTTTGCAGGGGCAGGTATATTGGGCATGTTTAATTCCCTGATTGTTGCTAAGCCTAAACAACTAGTTTGTTGCACTGTTTCTTTTAAGAAGATCATTTGAACAGGAATAAGACATGCTCTAAACAATGTTTATTTTCCCTTAATTTGCCAATTTTTTGTTCCCCAGACAATATTCATAGCCTTCTATCGATAGCTGGGAAACAAAGGATTCTGAATATATAAATTTCGTATTAGTCAATAACGTGTGTTTATCCTTAGTGGGTGGTACCTTAAAATAATACGACTCAGCATTCTTTTGGTTGTGCGCAGAAAAATATGCAAACTTTTCAGAATATGTTTTAGAACTCCCTTGCGGTGGAGTTGGACAATGTTCCCATTGCGTGTAATTAAATATCATTTTGGCACTGCTCGCTCTATCTATAAAATTGTGCCCATAATAATTATAGCAAAACATATCACCATAATTTTCTTTAAATTGGTAAACATCTTCGTTTTCAAAGACAGTATAATATTGCAATTCTGTCGTCATAGAATCAACTGTTTTCACATCCCAATCATCAGATACAATGCCTGGTATCACTATCTCTTTCATTGATAATTTGAACACATTCGGTATTTGAATAATTTCCATGGAACCAAACAATCCCATCAGGAATTGGCACTGCGGAAATATTCACAAAGGATAAATCTCTTCGGACTTTGTGTGACGAAAAATGTGGTTTCAAAACCTCCTCCACCTGTTCAACTGTTGACCTTTCAGGAAGAAAATGACCATGTATTAATAAGAAAAATGTAATAACAAAACCAATCCAAATTAGAAAGGCTAGGACAGTCTGAAAAAGCTGTATATAGTACCATAGAAAAATGAAATACGTTTCTTTAAGCCAGTTTGTTAGCTTACGTGAACTTGACAAGTCAGCTGTCAAAGAGACAAATGAGTCTGAGAAATCATCGTTGAAGTCGACAAAATAACCAGAGGCAGTTTGAGCAAATGGCGCAGCCATTGTCAGTGGTGGAGTTGGTGCTTCCTGTGTTGGCACACTATAGACAGCACCATCCGTTTGGCTTGTGTTTGAGTTGATTTAGTCAAATGTTTCTAAGTTAGTTGACGTTAGTGGAACTAATGCAAGATCATCTTCCACCCTCCCCAAACTCGGAGAGGTATCAGTGTTGGTATAAACAACTTGTAGTGGAACTTCTTCGCCAGTAGTGAGAGGGATTCGGAAACTACTGGATGTTCCTCTTGGTCGGCTGTGCAGGATCGGCCACATGGTGTAAATTTGACATTGTCAATAGAGACAAAACGATTTTCTTTGGCATCTGCCAACGGTGGTAAAATAACAGTTCTGGTACCATGTGTCCCTAGTACAGGGACTGGTGCTCGATAAGAATGGCCAAATTCCTTTTTCACTGCGACTTTTTCACGTACAAGATCCCCTATTCTGGGAATCCAGCTGGTAGATGTTACTGGCACATTCTTAATTCCTGTGGAGGTGGCACTTTTAGAAGAATAATTATCACGGAACTTTTGCAATTCCTGTAAGACAGTGACACGTTCATTTATGTCAAAAGGTGTTTCTGTTGCCTCCACGCCAGGACCATCATAGGAATTCCTGAGTTTCTAATTTTGGGTTGAAAATGTAGTCTACATCAGTGGCTGTCAGATCCGGAACATACATTCGGACAGGCACTCATATGAAGTACGACCCCCCAGGGACCTTCTAGGCAGGTTATTTTGTGCTCTCTGGACTCCATACAGGTGATTAAGCCAACTACAACCCGTAACTAACACTCTGGCTGTTAAGGATTGCTTTAAGTCACGGTTTAATCTAATCGCTCCACAACACTTATTTCCCTCGGGATGAAATGGAGACGAGTACTGTAGTTGGACCCCCAAGAAGCCATGGTGGGCCCTGGTCCGGATAGAAGGCCGCAACTGCATATGTGCCGATAAAGACTCGCAAATCTTTAATAACAGTCCAAGCGTCAGAGGAGCGTTGCGGCCATACCCATACAAATCTGGAGCATCAATCAACAGCGACTAGTATACATTTGTATGCACTATCAGGTGTTAGGGGACCGCAGGGGTCCAAGTACACACACTGTAATGGTTTGTTTGAAATTAAGAATGGTGTCTGCGGCGGGCGCTTGGCAGTGGAAACTTTGATTTGTTGACAGATTTCACAACAAAGGACATACTGCTTAGTTTCTTTATAGAGACCTGGCCACCAATAACAAGCCTGTAAGATTGAAATTGTAGCTGCCACACCAGCATGTGCAGTTGCTATCCCCTCATGCGCTGCTTTAATCAATTATGGTCTTACATCTTTATTAGGGATGTCTCGTACGCCTATGCCTGGTATCTTAACTTCAGCATTCAGCATACTTCCTATATGATAATGATATTTGTTAGGAAATCCTTTAGGCCGTAGCTTTAACGGCAGCCCAAATGTCTGCGTCTGGTTTGGAACTCGAGCGAGTCACTGCAGCTACAGTGGCTACTGCCACTGCTGACTTTGAGGCTTCATCAGCCAATGTGTTTCTAGCAACATGTATTCCAACGTGCTGGTGTCCAAGTGTATGTACAACATGGACGGTCTGTAGCGTCTCTTTCAGGTCCGCAACTTTCCCCCATAGTAGTCTGTGTTTAATGGTGTTGCGTTTGGAGTCTCTGAACCCATTCTGGCGCCAATAATGCAGGTATTCATTAAAGGACTGGACGCAGTAATATGAATCACAATCAATCAGAAACAGAAATCTGAGGAAGTCTATTTTTGTTTTTTTTAAATTAAATTTGTAGCCAAATTCGGCAAACCCTACAACAATGCGGGCTACCCATCTTAAATGTTGTAGTAATTCATCATCCGTGAGATAGATATCATCTACTTAGGACAATGCTTCAGGGTTGATCTCCTGTAAAATGGCAGAGACACGAGCTGCAAACAGTCCTGGGCTGTTCTTAGACCCCTGAGGTAAATGACAGAATTCTGAGAGCCTAGTGCGCTAAAGCTTGTTAAGTCTCTGCTTTCAGGTGCTATATTCTGGCAGAAAAACCCATTAGAAATGTCTAGTGTTGTTTTGTATTTTTTACGCAAAATGTTGCTCATCAGTGCAGTGTTATGTGAGTTTTGTATAGCATAGGTGCGTGTATGACTATTTAGATGTCTGTAGTCTAAGACTATTCTGTATGAATGGTCTGGTTTAGCTACGGGGAATAAAGGGTTATTCATTGGCGAGACACAGGGTTCAATCACACCCTGGTACTCTAATTGCGTGAGTATTTCTCTCACTGCTGCTTTTGCTTCATGTTTAATAGGACACTGCGGTTGTGGCTGTGGTTCACTTTTAATGGGAATTACATGGTAGGGGGAATCCTTATCCCATCCTACGTGATTTCTGTATAATGCAGGTGCTTGTGCTAGAGCCCATTCAATGGAATAGGATTCAGCTAGTTTCTCTGGAACAAGGGGTGAAAAGGAAGGCTTTATGACATCTTCTCCATATGGGCAGGTATGGACAAAGTCAGGCGGCCAATCTTGTTCGGCCAACAAGACATCATACACTTTTACTATGCAATCCCAAATGATTGCGTCTATTGTGCGTTCATTGTCTCCTTCTAATTATAGCATTACTTTGTACACCCTATCAGGCTTGGAGACATACATGTCTGCTGTTTCTACTTGTATAAAGTCATCAGTTGCTTTCACCTCCAGATGCTTTAGAAGATTCCGGCGAACTATTCTGACCTCTGCCGCGCTGTCTAGCAATGCTAATATCCCAATTCTTGTTCTTCAAGAGGACCCTCTTCCTGAGTGGCATGTCTGACTGCGACTGCTGCCACTTTTTTCTTTTTAAATTGTTGTTTTTGTTGGGCGGGTTTCTCTTCCTTTTTAACAGAAACCTCCGAAGAGCGATGTGATTCCTGTCTCGGTTTCACGTATTCTGTTCTTCGCTCTGATCGCCCACCTCTCTCATTTCTCTTTTCCGATGAGTCCTGAAAGTAACGTGATTGGCGTGTATCAGTGTATTAATATCTATCAGGCGTTTTGATATTATCTCTATTTCTGAGATTATACCTATTCTGTGGGGTCTCAGTACGCGGAGAATCTCCCCTTTCTTTTTTAGGCATTTGCTGCTTTTTATCCCAGCATTTCTTATTACCCTCAGGTGTTTGTTTGGGGTTATCTTTATTTGATTTACCCTGAAATTTAGGTTTTTGTGGTCTGGCCCCTAGGCTATCTCGACCGATACTCGAATAGGTCTCTTGATCTTGTTGTGGAACATCACGAAGTCGCATGCGCACTGCAAGTGCGACTGCTTCCCCTTTAAGGTTACTTAAAATGATTGGAGGACACTGTGTCAAAATTGCCCATCAATTGCATCCCCAAATCTAGGGCTGGGGCAGCCCCATATTCATCTTGAATTTGTTTCAGCACTTTCGGTAAATTGGCAAGTGTCGGTGTACTGTGTGCGGTTGTGTAGAGCGCGGCAAATACCGTCCCCCAGGTATTACAGTTTTCTACTGTAGGGACCATCCCGAAAGGCAAGCACATCGTTAATATTCTATGTCAATCCTGAGGTCCCGTATGGGGAAATACTGCCTCCGGCGTATTACTTTTCTGTGCTAACCAAAACTGAGTTTCTTCACGTTTGGCGGGTACCTTACCCATGATTCAATGTACAGTCGCAGGATTTTTACCTGCCATTACTGCATGTGGATGTGCTGGAGCAGCATGTGCTGGGTTTGCATTTAATGTTTGCATCACGAATTGTACTAATCATCTATATATTGCTGTTAATTCAATGTATAAGCGATAAACCTCAGTTACTGCTAAATTTCCAACCGCAGGATATGGTGTATTAGTGGCCAATAAAGGCCAGGTAGGACCGTCATTACTTAGTGGACCTAACCTTACTGGTAATATTGTATGGGGTAGGGCACCATCAAGCCAATTATTATGTTCTTGATAAGATATAGGTATCTCTAAATATGCGTACGCTCTGTTTTGTCCAGGCGCGTTCGCAGGTGTATATTGATTAAATGTATTAGTGTTCCCATCAACTGCTGGAAATGTGACCCAAGAGTAAAAAAGTTCTGTTCTATAATCTGCATGGGCGTCCACCACAAATGTGACTGTACCTCTCTGGGCCGTTAGGCCATTTGCTAGTAAGTGTGCTGTAAGAGGTTGTCTCATGTTAACAGCTATTTGTACATGTTGGGGATTCTCCATGATAGTAACACTATTAGTTCAGAGAAGGCACACCAAAATGGGGTTACTTTTAAAGTTCAAGCTTGAACAACCGCCAGTTGTAGTAGGATTACCTACACAGCTGTGGTGGAAATCCTCAGTACCACGGACGTCTCTGCATACGGCATTGAGGTGTCATTATATATAATGAGACAGAGATACTCTGGAGGACCTGAAAATTAGAGCCAGACCAAACGTTGCCGGCGCCATGTCACGTAGGCTCTCATTATTCTAATGAGGCTACTGGATTTTGAGCAGCAAGATCGTCCACAGGGTGGGAGACAGTGGGTGACACCTGTTGCTCTAAATCCGGGTTTTGCTCCGGCTAACTAGCAGTGCCTCGTCTCTTCCCAAAGGTAGAGATGATTGGGCCGCCAAGCACATGACATATCATACTTCTCAGGGAAGTCATGGTCACTCAGGTTGCATCCGGTTCTCTCATTCACAGTTCGGTCTCATATATAAATGACAATGAAAGCAGTATAAGTTTTAAAGACCGGTTTAATAAAATGACTGCATTTTAGATAGCAAAGCGTGAGCTGCAATAACCAGAATGACACAACCTGACAATATTAAAATGGTGACGATGAGAGTGAAGCATAAGAATAACGCTATCATATTGCCACGAGAATCGATGGACTATTTCCGATCTGAATCATAATTTGAGCACAGCATGTTAAACTCTAATTCTGCCTTTCAGGTTTCCCTGGGAGGACATCGACCCTCATACCTGAGCAAAGGCCTGTAGTCTGCGTTAGCATCTGCAGCAAAGCATTCAGCATACAGTCGTGGTTCCCTGGCTGGAATTTCCCTCTTAACGTGTAATGGGACTAGGAAGTGTTTTTATAATAACACTGCTAATGTTCTAAGAATATATCTGTACGTAAGGATGTGTTTTTTCTATGAATGTTGGAGACTAAACTTCTACCACGTTCACCAGCAATGTACCAAACTATAGCCTTGACTGAAGCACAAAGTGATCAAGAAAGTCTTGTTTGAGAACACAGTGCTGGGCTAAGCAAAACAGTTAGATAGAAGAAATTAAAACAAAACCGTAAAACTGGTTATTGTAAAAATAACAATGCGAAGCCGAATAAGATATATCTAGGTCAAAGTGCACAGCGGACTAGTGTATTAAACTAATGTGCATGGAGCTATAGCTAAGATGGCTACACAACAGTTAGTTTGTTGTTTTTATTGACTTACAACATGCAATCTCTATTACCTCCATCGATTTTTTTGGCGATGCCTGGGGAACCATGCATGTCATGGGAGGATTGGCGTGATGCTTTTGAGACGTACCGTGAAGCATTAGGTGGAGCCATTTTTACTGCAAAAAGGAAATTAGCTCATCTGAAACATAACTTGGGGGTGGAGGGAAGGAAGGTATTGAAAACCTTACCACAAGTGAGTAGTTTGGGAGAGGGTGTAGGTGCTTCAGATGAGGAGAATGAAGGTGATGATGTCTATACGATGGCGATGGGGGCATTGGAATCTCATTATTGTAAGAAAACTAGTATTGTGGTAGAACGTCATAGGTTCTTTTCGAGAGCACAAGCTCCAGATGAATCAATTGATCAATTTGTATGTGCATTGCGTACATTGGGAACACTTGTAAGTTTAGGGAAATGCACGAAGAAATTATCAGAGATCAGTTGAAAAATTTAAAAAAAAATTGGAAAATTCAAGAAAAACTCTTGAGTTTGAAAGATCCTTCGTTGGATGAAACAGTTGCTGTGGCAAAACGTGTTGAAGACAATTTGAAGAATTGGGAAAGAAGGATGTGGGGAATGTGTCTGTGCATGTGATTGACAAAGAGAAAGGTAACCAGGAATATGCAAAGGGAAAGTTATTGAAGAAATGTTATAGGTGCGGGAGTACAAAGCATCTGGCGTCTTCTATATATTGTCCGGCTATAGAAGCTAAGTGTTTTAGGTGTGATAAGAGAGGTAATTTTTCTAATATTTGCAACAAAAAGGAAATACAAAAAAAAGAAGAAAAGTGTAAATGTGATTCATCAATATGACAGAGGAATGGGGCGAAGTGATGAGGAAGAAAATAGTCAAATAGAAGTACTCATGCTGAATGATGTTGCAGTAAATGTAAATGAAGAGAACATTTTGGCACTGAGGGACACAGAGTACAGACCACAAAAATGCATGGTACAAATTAATGGTGTGATGGTTGACATGTAGGCGGATTTGTGTTCTCCATATACGTTGATAGATAAAGAGAGTTGGCACAGTTTGGGCCAAGGTACTTTATCCAGGGCCAAAGTCAAACTGGTGGGTTACGGTGGAAATGAAATACCCATTTTGGGATGTTTCCATGGAACGTTGGCATTTAAAAACAGAACATTTGCATCTTGGGTGTATGTGGTAGAAAGTGGTCAGTGTTTGTTGGGATGGAATGAGCAGAGAGAATTAAAAGTGTTGTTGGACCCTAACTCGGTGGAATTTCTTTTATCTCAGGTTTTGACTATGTCTAAGGGTCAAGACGCTGTGGAATGGAAAGAAGAATTTCCTAAGTTATTTGGAGAGGGTGTAGGCTGTTTGAAGAAATTTCAACACAAAATCATCTTGAGAGAGGGTGCTACACCAAGAGTACAGAAAGTAAGGGGTGTACCTGTGGTATTGAAAGCGGCATTAAGAGCTGAACTAGGGAGGTTGTTGAATTTGGATATTATAGAGAAGATCGAGTCATCGGAGTGGTTAAGTCCTGTTGTGTTGGCTCGGAAACCCAATGGTAATATCGGAATGTTTGTGGACATCCTTTGCCAAACATTAATGAACTATTAGCCAGGGTCCAAGAGGGTAAAGTGTTTTCGAGATTGGACTTGTCAAACGCATACCACCAAATAATTTACACCCGGACTAAAAACATCTCACATCTTTTATTACACCGGAGGGAGCGTTTAGGTTCAAACGCATGCCGTTTGGTCTTGTGTCTGCCTATGCTATGTTTCATAGAGTTATGCGGAGTTTACTAGGAGAGGTTGAGAACGTGAGTTTTTTTCAGGATGATGTGTTGGTGTGGGCGGAAGATTTGGAAAAGCATGATGGTATAGTGAGGAGAGTATGTCAAGTTTTGGAGGTGGCTTGGTTGACGGTGGAGTTGAGTAAATGCAAGTTTGGGTGTTCTGTTGTTGAGTATTTGGGACATACTATTTCTGGTAGTAGAATGAAACCTAAGGCCAAGTTGTTGGAAGCAATTGAAAAAGCGCCTGGTCTGGGGAATAAGGATCAATTGAGATCATTTTTAGGTCTGGCAGAATATTACGCAAAATTGTAAAAAATGTTGCTGGTATGAAGCAACCATTGCGTGAGCTAATGAAGAAGAAACAAAAGTATGTTTGGACGGAAGAGTGTCTGCATGCTTTTGAAGAACTTAAGAGGTGCGTGGTTGGTGCTGTAGAGTTGAAACTTTTGTAGCTCAGAGGTTCACCATTGTGGTGACAGATGCTAGTATGCATGGATTAGGTGCTGGCTTGATGCAAGTGCATAAAGGGAAGGAACATGTAGTGGCGTTTGCATCAAGAGAATTGAAGGGTGCTGAGGGTACATATTCTGCAATAGAAAAGGAAGCCCTTGCGTGCTAGTGGGGTATCCAATATTTCAGGAATTACGTGTGGGGAAGAAGATTTGAATTGCAAACAGATCATAAACCGCATATGGAGTTATTTTCAACCAAGGGGACCAGTCGGTCATCATCTAGGATTGCAAAGTGGTTATATCGTTTGCAAGAGTATACATTCACAGTTAAGTATGTTCCGGGTGTGAAGAATGTGAATGCGGATTCTTTATCAAGGTTACCGTTGGAAAATACCAGTGAAGTGGATGATGAGGAGTGGCTGGTGGCGGATATTCGTGACATGAAAATCAAAGCAATATCAGAAGATGTGTGGAAGTCTGCTGTTGCAGAAAATGTGGATATGCAAGCGTTGAAGGAAAATTTGGATAAATTATGGCACATGTTGTATGAGAGTTTGAGTAGATTGGCAAATTACAAGAGTGTATGGTCAGAGCTGTCTGAGCAAAATGGAGTTGTGAGAAGAGGGGACAAACTGATTGCACCTAATAGTTTGAGAAAGCAGGTACTGGAAATTCAGCATGAGGGGCATGGAGGCATGTCAGCGATGAAAAGGAAGACCAGAGAAGATTTTTGGTGGCCGGGTATGGATCGTGATGTGGAACGGTTTGTGAGAAATTGCATAAGCAGTGCTTGCAGTGACAAAACACATAAGTGTGAAAAGACTCCGGTTATTCCGGTAAAATTCCCGAGTAAACCGTGGAAGAAGTGAGAATGGATGTGTGTGGTCCTTTTGAATTTGGTGGTAGTGGGAAATGTTATGCTGTGGTGATTATGGATTATTATTCCAAGTGGCCAGAGGTGAGTGTGGTTAAAGATGTTAAATCAGGAGCTGTCATTGAGTTTTGTGAAGAAGTGTGTAGAAGGGAGGGGTACCCCGAAGTACTCATTATGGATAATGGTCCTCAATTCACATCAAAGGAGTTTTGTAGTTATTTGGAAAGTTGCGGTGTCAAGCATATCAAGACGGCTGTAGCTCATCTCAGGGATGTAGAAAGGTTTAACAGGGTGCTAAATGAAAATGTACAATTGTCACTACAAAGTGGTATGGATTTGAGAAGAGAAATAAAAAATTTACTGTAGAGTTATCTCACCACCCCACATTCCCTTACGATGGAAACTCCCTTCATGTTGTTAAAAGGAAGAAAACCTTGTACCATTGCTGTACCCGGATGGATCGGAAGAGCTGGTAAAGGGAAGATTGATGAGGAAGAGTTGTTGAGTAGAGTGAAAAAACTGCAAGAGAAGTATGATAGGAGTTTGTGGGGTGAGAGAAAGGGAAGCCAGTTTGTGGGTGCGAACCAGAGTAGGGGGGTCATTCTGACCCCGGCGGTCCTTGACCGCCGGGGCCAGGGTCGGCGGGAGCACCGCCAACAGGCTGGTGGTGCCCCGGAGGGCATTCTGACCGCGGCGGTTTGGCCGCGGTCAGAACAGGAAAACCGGCGGTCTCCCGCCGGTTTTCCGCTGCCCTGCTGAATCCTCCATGGCGGCGCAGCTTGCTGCGCCGCCATGGGGATTCAGACACCCCATACCGCCATCCTGTTCCTGGCGGTTCGCCCGCCAGGAACAGGATGGCGGTATGGGGTGTTGTGGGGCCCCTGGGGGCCCCTGCAGTGCCCATGCCAATGGCATGGGCACTGCAGGGGCCCCCGTAAGAGGGCCCCACAAAGAATTTCAGTGTCTGCTCAGCAGACACTGAAATTCGCGACGGGTGCAACTGCACCCGTCGCACCTTCCCACTCCGCCGGCTCCATTCGGAGCCGGCTTCCTCATGGGAAGGGGGTTTCCCGCTGGGCTGGCGGGCGGCCTTCTGGCGGTCGCCCGCCAGCCCAGCGGGAAACACAGAATAACTGCAGCAGTCTTCTGACCGCGGTGCGGTATTCTGGAGGGGGGAACTCTGGCGGGCGGCCTCCGCCGCCCGCCAGAGTTAGAATGACCCCCTAGGTGATGGTAACAGGAAAGGTTTATCAAAGTGGTCAGTTCCTAAACGAGTGATTGATGTGAGGAGGTATAGTGTGATTTTAGATGATGGAAAGAGGTGGAGTACAGAGAGTGTGGTGAAATGCAATAAAGGCAAGTTGCAGGAGAGTGGTGTGGGTAGTGATGATAGTGTGGTGAAGATTGACGGGGATGTACGGATGGATAAGAGCTTGAAAAGGAAGCTGAATTATTTAAAAGAATATTATACCTATTGAGTATGTTATTCTTGTTTTATAGCTCAATTTACTTGGAAGATTATCTTATTGTCTAGTTTTGTATACATTTTGTGTTATTATGGTAGTGTAAAGTTTTTTTTGTTACGAAGGGGGAATGTTGTATTGTATGATGTAATAGAACTTGGGGATTAGAACTTAGGATACTGGAATGTTATGGGTTGCTTAGCAATGAGGGTGGAATGGTAAGAGCTTGTAAAGGAGATTGTTGGCAGTTGGTGACGGCTGTGGCAGGGTTGTATACTGGAACTTAATTGCTGTATTATTTACTGAATAAAACGGAAAAGAAAAAAAAAGGAAGCAGTGTAATCTTTTCAGTCCCTGTATCTAAAGTCTCATCACTGAGGCATATAATAAGTATGAACAAATAGTTGCTATTGGATAACTCTTCTAATCACATATACTAATACCATCCTAAACAGAAATCAGCACTCAAAAAATAAATAACAATGACACTCACTAACAGTGGAATATTCACACAAACTACTTTACCAAACAAAATGGTAACCCAAAGGACAGGAATACACAAATTACACCCGTATACAGCGAGTATTGTGGGAACACAGCTCTGTATCCTATTAATCTCCTTCAACACACAGAATATTTGTATCAAGGCTGGAGGGGTTGGGACCTTGCTGGCATCACCGCTGTCAGAAGTCACTTCCCCTTTCTTGTACAAGTGCGATGTTGTGAAATGAAGATGTTCCTTTATGATAAAATACGGGCAGGGGACACACACCAGTCTTTACTCGGTGCACACCGTCTTCAGTTGTTGTGTGGCTATACTCTTGCATAGTGCAAAAACACAAAACAAGATGCAGTTCATATATGTCACCCTTATCATCAGAAGTATATTACTAATAGCTGTACTGCACTACTATTATGCACATCTTAAGGTAGGAATAACTTTGTTCTAATATAGTTATGTTCAATACCCAAAACCAGTGTAGAAAGTATATAGTTAAAATCTACAAGCGTATGAAGGCAATCCGTGTCAGATGTACCCCCAAAACTCTCATAAACTATGAAAACATAAAACAGGATATAGACAGACTGATACAGAAAACACATCTTCTCGTCAATGTTCTGAAAGCGAGGAAAAAGCATGGATAGAAAAATACTCCTCCTGCAACCAATTATATGATTCATTGATACACACACATATAGATACACACATATATATGTAGATACGTACATCCCTGCATCCAGGGTATGTGAGAAAATTATACAAACCTTAAAATTATCAGTATCCAAAAACTTATTAGGCATCAATATTCAGTTATACATTTATTTGTTAAATCCACAGTATACCATCATCGTGTAAACCACAATTCTACTCTGTCATGGTGGAATATGTGGGATATTGCAACAATCCGTGGCTTTGCGCTTGAAGCCGTGCCCAGAGTCTGTGGTGAGCAGAAATGGGGAAGGTAATCTTAACTGGCACAACCGATGCAGGGACCCTGCACAAAAATGGTAAATGTGTGTCCAGAGCTGATCAGTGAATGCAAAGATAAATTTAAAATTTTCGTGAAATGATCGTTCTTTCTACTGAAATTCCTTCATGTGGAAAAACAGTAGAAACATAAAATCAATATCATCCAGGATGCATTTGGTATAAATAAAAAACATGCACTCTTCTTTTACCTGTGGAGGAGACATCACCTGTAATATTGTGTAATCGCACCCCGTTAGTGATATTCTTCTTTTTCTTTTTTTTTTTTTTCATCAATCAATTAATTTCCTTTCACATTCATATTTTGTTTGTGAACTATGAGTGCACTAGGTAAGCACAGTATGATAACTGGGGAAATGGTACTTCCTTTTGTGAATTACATGCTGTTTTGTATGTATATCTTCTCACATTTGTATGATATGAAAACATGGAATAAGCCAAAGAAAAGTTTGCAGAATTCACCCTGTGTATCTTATACTATATGTGTAACCAGAATGTTTAACCCAAAAACAGCACATTCATTGTTTTGTTGAAAACACATTCCTGTAACTAGAGAAAGTGTACACAGTACAATGTACATTAATTAGGTGGATCCATTATTATTTACAGAAAATTTACTGTTCTGATACAATATAACCATTTTTGCCGTTACTGCAATAAAATAAAATACATTTTGCCAAATGTATTGCATTTTCTTTTGCTATTTGCAATTATTCAGGGTGAGGTGAAAATACCCATTACCCATTTATAATTTAGTTGCACTCACATGACTTCAACATACTTCATGTACTGCAGTTCGCAGTACCACATTATGGATCGGTAAAGGGCATTGTCTGCAGTTATGGTAATTTTTTTCGTCCATATGTTAACGCTGTTTGAACTTGTATTAATGATTGATCAATGTAAAACCTTTATTAGTAGGGTGAGCACACTAAGAAAGTGTAAGTTTTGACTGCATCGCTGACAGTGCTCCAAATATAAATATGTATACACACATTTTCAAGGTACAACAATATGAGACACTGGACAGTTCTTCCAGAATGCTTTCTCATCAAATGCAAATATTTGCAGAAGCTTGAAAGCAGAATTTACTATTCTCTACTATCTTTTTCTTTCAAAGTAAGTTCACAAAAATGCAACTAGGAGCTTCCACCAGGGAGCTTCCATCAGAGGAGGTATCTGTGTCAGAAGTGTCCCTCCAGTCTCCGCCGTGGTGCTCCCCTAGCCCTTTGTCCCACTGGTGCCCTCACTGTCAGTGGACTCCGCCTCTTGGGTCCTGTGGGATGCAGTTCCCTCCGTCGCTGGTGCCTCTGCTCCTCTGCCAGATGATGCTAATGCACATAAGGACAGGGTGACAAAACAAAAATGGGAGGGAGACAAAGGATACACTTGGTCAATGGCTGCACAAACAGCAGCGTTGGCGTACACAGCACCCTTACACACAGGGCACTGGCCTACGCACTATGCAGTACACTAACAGTGATATAGCTAGCCACCAAGGCATGGGGAGGGGCACACACCGGCAAATCCAGCACACCTGGGACCCACGCAGGTTTGACCAGTAGTGGATGCCTATGAGCCAGGTAGCAGGATTATCCCTTCTGGACCCTCGCCACCAGGGGACCTATGCTGCAATGTCAGGCCTGGTCTAGGGGCACCCACTGACACACATCCCCCACCCGGATACCACCCTATCATGCATAAGTTGTAATGATGGGCACTGTACTTACCCCCTTGTGGCTGCTGTGATGCCCTCAAGTGCCCATCCAGCTCCGGATAGGCCACCAGCAGTATGCGGGCCATCAGGGGGGTCAAGGTTCGACGGGCACCCCTTCCTTGTTGGAAGGCCACCCCCAACTGGGCCTCTGCCGTCTTCCATGCCCAGCGTCTCAGGTCCTCCCACTGTTTCTGACAGTGGGTGCTCCACCTGCCATAGACCCCCAGGGTCTGCACCTCCTTCGTGATGGCATGCCATATACCCTTCTTTTGATGGGCGCTGACCTGCGGAGGCAATACACACAGGAAAATAGAATTTGTCAGACAGTCCTGCCTGTTAGACTTATGGGCAACCATACCCCTTCACATCACCATTTACACACATATAGCCCAGCACACAATCTGTACACCGCCCAGGGGACATCCACCCACCCCGTACATGAGGCCTTCACACACCATTCCATGCATTCATGCCACATGCATCATGCTCACAGTTTACTCACCTGTTGGTTTGGAGGACCATACAGCAGTCCGTACTTTGGCAGGACCCCATCCTTCAGTCTCTCCAACTCCACCGAAGTGAAGGCAGGGGCCCTTCCCCCAGTCACAGGGGCCATGGTAGGTTCCAGACAACGGTCACAGCAGCACATGCAGTGTAGGTCCTCTCCTGTTGAAGGTCATGTAGCAAGTGAGAAATCAGATAGAAAATGCTAGTCACGTCCGCGGCAGTGCATACCGTCACCGCTGACGTACATCACAATTGGCACTGTAACCCATAGCGCCCAATGTTAACCAATGAGGAGTTGCACTGCGTTCCCGGCCGCCTCCCGCAAAGGCGCACAACGTCAGCAGAATTACCTCACTTCCACCTGTCCCTCCACACAGGACAGGGGGATGCCATTTCAGGGGGGGAGGCAGGCCCTGGATAATTACTGCGTCACTGTTTAAATTTGAACATACAGGACAATTCTCACTGCCCCATTACAATTTTACAGCATGCATCATACTGTTGTTACCCCATTGTTCAGTTTGTGACCTGCTCCTCACTCTTTTGTCCCTTAGATTGCTACCGCTGCGGATGAATAGGAGATGGAGGCTTACCCCCGTGCACAGACCCCTAGTGGACTTGGCAACAATGGAGGACAGGCACATAAAACTCACCTATAGACTTGACAGGGCCACAATCACAGAGCTGTGTGCCTAATTGGAGCCTAACCTGATAATTGCTATCCGTCACCCCACTGGGATCCCACCTCTTTTGCAAGTTCTGTCAGTGCTCCATTTCCTGGCAACTGGTTCTTCTCAAGTGACAGTGGGCTTGGCAGCACGAATGTCACAGCCAATGTTCTCAATAGTGCTGACAAGAGTGTTGTCTGTCCTGATTAAACACATGTGCAGCTACATTGTATTTCCCCAGGTGGAAGATTTGGCCACAGTGAAGGCTGATTTCTGTTCACTGGTACATATCCCCAACATAATTGGGGCGATTGATGGAACACATATTGCATTTGCCCTACCGTCAAAATGAACAGGTATACAGAAATGGTAAGAGTTTCAACTCAATGAATGTATAAATGGTGTGTTTGGTGGACCAGTACATCTCCTGTGTCAATGCTAAGTATCAAGGGTTGGTGCATGATGCTTTCGTCCTGAGGAATAGCAGCATCCCAAATGTGATGGCCCAAATACAGAGGCACAGGGTGTGGCTAATAGGTGAGCTCTGGTCCCCGTCCAGTATATATTGGTGTATGGTTATGGTATTGGGCCATATGGGATAGTGTGTGTCTATATATGTTGTCCCTCAATATTTGCAGGTGACTCTGGTTACTCCAACCTCTCATTGCTACTGACCCGTGTGAGGAATGCCAGGACAAGGGCAGAAGAACGTTACGATAAGGCACATGGGCGAAGCAGAAGGATCATAGAAAGAACCTTGGGCCTCCTGAAGGCCAGGTTACAGTGCCTCCATCTAACAGGTGGACCCCTGTGCTACTCAACCATATAGGTCTGCCAGATAATAGTGGCATGCTCATGTTGCACAGCATTGCCCTGAGCCACCATGTGCCTTTTCTGCAGGAGGAGGAGGCTGGAGATGCCCGTGTACCAGCAGTGAACCCTGTGGACAGTGAGGATGAGGAGGCAGAGGATGAGGATGAGGACAACAGAACAGCAGTGACCAGACAATATTCCCAATGACACACAGGCTAGACAGTGTTACTTCACATTTCATTGTCATTATTTTGAAATTCTTTGGCACTGGCATGCTGTTATTTCCCACTTCTATGCCCACTTACTGTACACTTTCATTTTCCAGATGTTGGTGCTTCACAATAGCTCCTGGTGTGATAACTGCAGCCAACTACAGGTCTTTCATATGTGCTCATTTACTGTACAGTTGAATTGCAATGTTTGTACATGGTTAAACGTGTACATACATATACATACAAAAAAATGTGACATACTCCATACTTCTATTTTTTCCAAGGGTGTTTATTGAAGTGCTAATGTATTGAGGGGCAAGTGCAATGGGATGGGGTGATGATGGAGGAAATTCCAGGGTATAGTTCCAGTCTGAAGCACAGGTGCATTGTTCTGGGAGCAATGGCAGTTCAAGGTGGACAGGGTGACAGAGTGGGACACAAGGGTGACAATCAGGAGAGTCTCATTTCCTGGCAAGGGTCCTGGCAATAGTCTCTGGCTTCTGCCTGGATCGCAGGGAACATTTGGGGGGTGGTTCTCCTCCTGCAAGGGGAAGGGTGCTGGTGGCCTGTGAGTCCTGTGGTGGAGCCTCCTGGTCACTAGCGGCAGCGGAGGTGGAAGGCAGTTCAAATGTCTGGCTAGTGGCAGGGTCCTGCTGGAGTGATACTGCCTACTCATAATATTGGCCATGTCTGCCAGCACCCCTGCTATGGAGACCAGGCTGGTGTTAATGGCCTGGAAGTCCTCCCTGATCCCCTGGTACTGTCCCTCCTGCAGCCACCTGTTCACCTGCACATTGTCCAGGATCTGGCCCATAGTGTCCTGGGAATGTTGGTATGCTCCCAGGATCTCTGCAAGTGCCTCCTGGAGAGTCGGTTCCCTGGGCCTGTCCTCCCCCTGGCGTACAGCACTCCTCCCAGTTTCCCTGTCGTCCTGTGCCTCTGTCCCCTGAACCGTGTGCCCACTGCCACTGACCCCAGGTCCCTGATTGTCTTGGGTATGAGGTGTGGCCTGGGGTCCCTGTAGAGGTGGACACACTGCTGAATGACGTGTCCTGGGGACAGAGGTGTGGGTGCGCTGGGTGGGTGCTGTGGTAGTGTTTCCAGATGGGGGAAACTCTGTGGTTGTCTGTGACTGGGCTTGGGTAATCGACTATCCAGAGGTCCCTGATGGGCCAGGTTGGTCACCCAGATCTAGGTGACCAGATTGCTGTCATCACCGTGGGCCTCTTCAGTTGGGAGACTGGATATTGCTGGCACCTCCTCTCCGGTGACATTGGCTGGGATACCTGTGTGGATGTAAATGATGTCTTATTGTTTCTGTGTGTGACATATTGTGCATCAGTGGCTTGCCCTCTTTGGTTGTATTTGCCCTGGCAGCTTTCACTTGTGTAAGTTGGTATGTGGTGCACTAGCTGATTATCTCTAGTGTGCATGCTTTAGTGATAGGTGTCCATGCAAGGCTGTGTGTGATGTCCATGCATTGGTATGGCATGCAGGGCTTGACATTGGGATGAGTGAGATGTGATGGTGTGGTGTGTGGGGGTGGTGGAGTGATGGGAGTGAGGGTGAGGGTGGGGGTATGTGATGGTAGGGGGTGATAGAAGTAGAGAGTTGACTCACCAGAGTCCAGTCCTCCTTCTACTCTGGACAGGCCCTCAGGATGCATGATTGCCAAGACTTGCTCCTCCCATGTTGTGAGTTGTGGGGGAGGAGGTGGGGGTCCACCCCCATCCTCTGTACAGCGAGTTGCTATCCTGGTGCAATGGAACGTACCTTCCCCTGGAGGTCATCACACCTCTTCCTGATGTCATCCCTAGTTCTAGGGTGCTGTCCCACGGCATTGACCCTGTCCACAATTCTCCGCCATAGCTCCATCTTCCAAGCAATCGATATCTGCTGCACCTGTGCTCCAAATAGCTGAGGCTCTACCCTGATGATTTCCTCCACCATGACCCTTAGCTCCTCCTCCAAGAATCGGGGGTGTCTTTGTGGTGGAATGGGTGAGGTGTGTAGGTGAGGATGTGTAGGATAATGTGTTGGGGTGTGTGATGTGGGATACATGAGTGTTGTATAGGTGTGAGTGGTGTGTGGCTCTGGCTGTGTCAGTGGTCTTGCTGTCTCTCTCTGGTGGCAATTGTTTGTAGTCGTAAAGGGTTCTGGGTATTGTGGGTTTGTGTTTTATGGTGGTGTGAGTGGGTGGGTGTAGTGTGTGTATGGGTGTCAGGTGTGTGTTATTTAAATTGACCAATGTAATGTTGTTTTGTATATGCGTATGTATTTTGAGCGCAGCAGTATGTACCGCCAATGGCTTACTGCCGTTGAATGTCCGCTGTGGTGATTTGTGAGTCATAATGTGGTGGGCGTTGTTCTGTTGGCATAACGGTGTGGGTTTGGATACTGTCATTTTATCACTGACCTTTGGTGTGGCGGAATTGTGTATGTGGCTGAATAGTGATGGATTGGTGTGTGTGTGTGTCATAATATGGTGAACTGATATCTGCCTCGGTGGCCGTACGTTGGCGGCCGTCAGCATGGTGGTAATTGGGATTTACTGCCAATATCATAATGAGGGCCTATATGTGGTCCCGGTATCATAGCAGTCTAGAGCTGTCACGTCCTGTGGTATATCCATATACCATACTTATTTTTAGTCCTCACGTCTACCAGAAGCGGATCCACATTCAAACCTCAGATATGCATTTTATGCCATCCATTCCATTTAACAGATGCTCAATATTTAGCACAAACCAATGGTACCGACAGAACTCACAACACAGTATCACATAAAATCATCACACTCACAAGCCATTCAAAATAACACACAATCCATCGGTGGCACACAAATAAACACAAATCTGTATAAAACAAAGTATAATCACAAAACTTCAATGAAATTGATGAAACAAAATCATTAATAAACCGGGCACCTCCTGCCCGCTACCTTGGAGTGGAGAAGCACCACTCAACAACACTTGGGCACCTCCTGCCCTTCATACTGGGGTCGAGAACTACCACCTCTTCTTGCCAGAGTATTCCTCCCCAGCCTCTCCGACTGGGGATGCCAATACCTTGCACCCCAACCCCTCCCGGTTAGATTCACTGGTGTCTCAGCTCCAGCTGTCTACAAAACACAGCCCCACTGGCTGGTGTTAACAGCAAAGGATGTCCGTACCAAATACAAGATCAGAAAGAAAAAGGAACTAAGCACTGAAAAAGAAAGGGGAGAGGAAATGCTCCAGTGAGAGGAAAAAATAATAACATTAATACAGAATCCCCGCATCCAAAGAGTGGCGGATGGCCACCAATGGAAAATTCAGAGCAACCACTAGAGTGGGAGCAGAACTATTGCCATGCCAGAGAAGGCAAAAAACAAACATAGCTAGAAAGAAAAGCATGCTCAGAGGAACAGAAACCGTCAATTTCAAAGACCCCCAAACTCCAGAAAGAAATATATACGATGCCCCATCTCCACCCCATTTAAAGCACTCCACACAAAAAACAAGAAACATACGCCAGAGAAAGGCAAAACGACAGGTGACCTAAGAAGTGACAGATACTCACTACAGCCCTAGCTCCCCGTTGAAGAGGATCCCTCCCAAGCACTGCAGCGGGGAGCCAGGCAGGGGAGAACTGCAATCTAAACATAGCATTCTTCACCAAGAAGTTTAAGCCTCTTTCACAGCAGGAACAAAACCAGAGACCAGCCATGTAGGAGGCTGGACTGGCTTGTAGTGAGTACCAAGGGGTACTTACACCTTGCACCAGGCCCAGGTATCCCTTATTAGTGTAGAGGGGTGTCTAGCAGCTTAGGCTGAGAGAAAAGGTAGCTTAGCAGAGCAGCTTAGGCTGAACTAGGAGACGAGTGAAGCTCCTACAGTACCACTAGTGTCACATGCACAATATCATAAGAAAACACAATACACAGATATACTAAAAATAAAGGTACTTTATTTTTATGAGAATATGCCAAAGTATCTCAGTGAGTACCCTCAGTATGAGGATAGCAAATATACACAAGATATATGTACACAATACCAAAATATGCAGTAATAGCAATAGAAAACAGTGCAAACAATGTATAGTCACAATAGAATGCAATGGGGGCACATAGGGATAGGGGCAACACAAACCATATACTCTAGAAGTGGAATGCGAACCACGAATGGACCCCAAACCTATGTGACCTTGTAGACGGTCGCTGGGACTGTAAGAAAACAGTGAGGGTTAGAAAAATAGCCCACCCCAAGACCCTTAAAAGGGGGTGCAAAGTGCACCTAAGTTCCCCAAAGAGCACAGAAGTCGTGATAGGGGAATTCTGCAAGGAAGACCAACACCAGCAATGCAACAACGATGGATTTCCTGACGAGAGAACCTGTGGAACAAGGGGACCAAGTCCAAGAGTCACGATCAAGTCGGGAGTGGGCAGATGCCCAGGAAATGCCAGCTGTGGGTGCAAAGAAGCTGTCACAGGATGGTAGAAGCTATGGATTCTGCAAGAACGACAAGGACTAGAAACTTTCCCTTTGGAGGATGGATGCCCCATGTTGTAAAAATCCGTGCAGAGGTGTTTCCGTGCAGAAAGACTGCAAACAAGCCTTGCTAGCTGCAAGGGTAGCGGTTAGGGTTTTTGGATGCTGCTGTGGCCCAGGAGGGACCAGGATGTCGCCAATTGCGTGAGGAGACAGAAGGGGCGTCCAGCAAGACAAAGAGCCCACTCAGAAGCAAGCAGCACCCGCAGAAGTGCCGGAACAGGCACTACGAAGTGGAGTGAACCGGAGCTCACCCGAAGTCACAAAAGGGGGTCCCACGATGCCAGAGGACAACTCAGGAGGTCGTGCACTGCAGGTTAGAGTGCCGGGGACCCAGGCTTGGCTGTGCACAAAGGAAATCCTGAAAGAGTGCACAGGAGCCGGAGTAGCTGCAAAACACGAAGTTCCCAGCAATGCAGTCTAGCGTGGGGAGGCAAGGACTTACCTCCACCAAACTTGGACTGAAGAGTCACTGGACTGTGGGAGTCGCTTTGACAGAGTTGCTGAGGTCAAGGGACCTTGCTCGTCGTGCTGAGAGGAGACCCAGAGGACCGGTGATGCAGTTCTTGGGTGCCTGGGTTGCAGGGGAAAGATTCCGTCGACCCACGGGAGATTTCTTCGGAGCTTGTAGTGCAGAGAGGAGGCAGACTACCCCCACAGCATGCACCACCAGGAAAACAGTCGAGAAGGCAGCAGGATCAGCGCTACTAGGACGCAGTAGTTGTCTTTGCTACTTTGTTGCAGTTTTGCAGGCTTCCAGCGCGGTTAGCAGTCGATTCCTTGGCAGAAGGTGAAGAGAGAGATGCAGAGGAACTCTGATGAGCTCTTGCATTCGTTATCTAAGGAATTCCCCAAAGCAGAGACCCTAAATAGCCAGAAAAGGAGGTTTGGCTACTTAGGAGAGAGGATAGGCTAGCAACACCTGAAGGAGCCTATCAGAAGGAGTCTCTGACGTCACCTGCTGGCACTGGCCACTCAGAGCAGTCCAGTGTGCCAGCAGCACCTCTGTTTCCAAGATGGCAGAGGCCTGGAGCACACTGGAGGAGCTCTGGGCACCTCCCAGGGGAGGTGCAGGTCAGGGGAGTGGTCACTCCCCTTTCCTTTGTCCAGTTTCGCGCCAGAGCAGGGCTGAGGGATCCCTGAACCGGTGCAGACTGGCTTATGCAGAGATGGGCACCCTCTGTGCCCATCAAAGCATTTCCAGAGGCTAGGGGAGGCTACTCCTCCCCAGCCCTGACACCTTTTTCCAAAGGGAGAGGGTGTAACACCCTCTCTCTGAGGAAGTCCTTTGTTCTGCCTTCCTGGGACAAGCCTGGCTGGACCCCAGGAGGGCAGAAACTTGGGTTAGCAGCAGCTGCAGTGAAACCCCGGGAAAGGTAGTTTGGCAGTACCCGGGTCTGATCTAGAGACTCGGGGGATCATGGAATTGTCTCCACAATGCCAGAATGGCATTGGGGTGACAATTCCATGATCCTAGACATGTTACATGGCCATGCTCGGAGTTACCATTGTGACGCTGTACATATGTCGTGACATATGTATAGTGCACGCGTGTAATGGTGTCCCCGCACTCACAAAGTCCGGGGAATTTGCCCTGAACAATGTGGGAGCACCTTGGCTAGTGCCAGGGTGCCCACACACTAAGTAACTTAGCACCCAACCTTTACCAGGTAAAGGTTAGACATATAGGTGACTTATAAGTTACTTAAGTGCAGTGGTAAATGGCTGTGAAATAACGTGGACGTTATTTCACTCAGGCTGCACTGGCAGGCCTGTGTAAGAATTGTCAGATCTCCCTATGGGTGGCACAAGAAATGCTGCAGCCCATAGGGATCTCCTGGAACCCCAATACCCTGGGTACCTCAGTACCATATACTAGGGAATTATAAGGGTGTTCCAGTATGCCAATGTAAATTGGTGAAATTGGTCACTAGCCTGTTAGTGACAATTTGGAAAGAAATGAGAGAGCATAACCACTGAGGTTCTGGATAGCAGAGCCTCAGTGGGACAGTTAGTCATAACACAGGTAACATATACAGGGCACATTTATGAGCACTGGGGCCCTGGCTGGCAGGGTCCCAGTGACACATACAACTAAAACAACATATATACAGTGAAATATGGGGGTAACATGCCAGGCAAGATGGTACTTTCCTACACAACCCACCCCCCCAAACGAAGGACAATAAGACTAGCCATGACCTGATGAGTCTTCATTGTCTAAGTGGAAATATCTGGAGAGTCCATTTGCATTGGAGTGGGTACTCCCAGGTCTATGTTCCACTGTATAGTCCATTCCCTGTAGGGATATGGACCACCTCAACAATTTAGGGTTTTCACCTTTCATTTGTTTTAGCCAAAGTAGAGGTTTGTGGTCTGTCTGAACAATGAAGTGAGTGCCAAACAGGTATGGCCTCAACTTCTTCAGTGCCCAGACCACAGCAAAGGCCTCCCTCTCTATGGCAGACCAACGCTTTTTTCTAGGGGTCAACCTCCTGCTGATAAAAGCAACAGGTTGATCCTGGCCCTCAGAATTAAGTTGTGATAAGACTGCCCCTACCCCTAATTCAGATGCATCAGTTTGGACAATGAATTTTTTGGAGTAACAGGGGCTTTTCAGGACAGGTGCAGAGCACATGGCTTGCCTCAGCTCCTCAAAAGCTTTCTGACAGTTTGCTGTCCATAATACCTTTTTAGGCATTTTCTTAGATGTGAGGTCATTAAGAGGGGCTGCTATGGAGCCATAGTTCTTTATGAACCTCCTGTAGTACCCAGTGAGGCCTAAGAAGGCTTTCACCTGAGTCTGAGTTGTAGGGGGAACCCAATCTATAATAGTTTGGATTTTCCCCTGAAGTGGTGCAATCTGTTCTCCACCTACCAGGTGTCCCAGATAAACCACTTTCCCCTGCCCTATCTGGCACTTTGAAGCCTTGATAGTGAGGCCTGCCCTTTGCAGGGCCTCTAAAACTTTCCATAGGTGGACCAGGTGATCATCCCAGCTGGCGCTAAAGACAGCTATATCATCTAGCTATGCTGCACTAAAATCTTCCAGCCCTTGCAGGACTGTATTCACCAACCTTTGAAAAGTGGCAGGTGCATTTTTCAATCCAAAAGGCATTACTGTGAATTGGTAATGGCCTCCAATGGTTGAAAATGCAGTTTTTGCTTTTGCATCCTCTGATAACTTGATCTGCCAATACCCTGCAGTCAAATCAAAGGTGCTTAGATACTTGGCAGATGCCAGTGTATCTATTAGCTCATCTGCCCTGGGTATAGAGTGAGCATCAGTTTTGGTTACCTGGTTGAGACCTCTGTAGTCAACACAAAATCTCATTTCCCTTTTACCATCTTTGGAATGAGGTTTTGGTACAAGTACCACAGGAGAGGCCCATGGACTTTCAGAGTGCTCAACCACTCCCAGTTCAAGCATTTTCTGAACTTCTTCCTTTATGCAGTCTCTGACATGATCAGGCTGCCTATAGATCTTACTTTTGACAGGCACGCTGTCTCCAATATCTATAGTGTGCTCACACCAAGAAGTAGTGCCTGGCACAGTAGAGAAGAGTTCAGAAAACTGACCCAGGAGATTTATGCAGTGGTCTTTCTGCTCAGCAGTAAGACAATCTGCCAAAACTACACCTTCCACTAGAGCATCTTGTTCTGTGGAAGAGAAGAGATCAGGGAGAGGGTCACTCTCTTCTTCCTGTCCCTCATCTGTTGCCATGAGCAGGGTGAGATCAGCCCTGTCATAGTAGGGTTTCAGGCGATTGACATGGAGCACCCTAAGGAGACTCCTGGCAGTGCCCAAGTCAACTAAGTAGGTGACTTCACTATTCTTCTCAACAATAATGTGGGGTCCACTCCATTTGTCTTGGAGTGCTCTTGGTGCCACAGGCTCCAAGACCCACACTTTCTGCCCTGGTTGGTACTGAACCAAAACAGCCTTCTGGTCATGCCATTGCTTTTGGAGCTCTTGGCTGGCCTGAAGGTGTTTACTGGCCTTTTACATGTACTCAGCCATCCTAGATCTTAGGCCAAGTACATAGTCCACTATGTCTTGCTTTGGAGCTTTTAAAGGTTGTTCCCAACCCTCCTTCACAAGTGTTAGGGGACCTCTTACAGGGTGCCCAAATAGGAGTTCAAAGGGGCTGAAGCCCACTCCTTTTTGGGGTACCTCCCTGTAAGCAAAAAGGAGGCAAGGTAACAGGACATCCCATCTCCTGCAGAGTTTTTCAGGGAGTCCCATTATCATACCTTTGAAAGTCTTGTTAAATATCTCCACCAGTCCATTTGTTTGTGGATGATAGGGTGTGGTGAACTTGTATGTCACACCACATTCCTTCCACATGGCCTTTAAGTAAGCAGACATGAAATTGCTTCCCCTGTCTGATACCACCTCTTTTGGGAAGCCCACCCTGGAAAAGATTCCCAGGAGGGCCTTTGTCACTGCAGGAGCTGTAGTGGTCCTTAGAGGAATTGCTTCAGGATATCTGGTGGCATGGTCCACTACCACCAAGATAAACCTATTGCCTGAAGCAGTAGGAGGGTCAAGGGGGCCAACTATGTCAACCCCTACCCTTTCAAAGGGAACCCCAACAACAGGCAGTGGAATAAGCGGTGCCTTTAGAGTGCCACCTGTCTTGCCACTGGCTTGACAGGTTTCACAGGACTTACAAAAATCCTTTGTGTCCTCTGACATTCTCGGCCAATGAAACAAGGGGACAAGCCTGTCTCAAGTTTTCATTTGCCCCAAATGTCCAGCTAAGGGAATGTCGTGGGCTAGAGTTAGGAGGAACTTTCTGTATTCCTGAGGAATCACCAAACTCATGGCAGCTCCAGGTTTTGGATCCCTTGCTTCAGTATACAAAAGGTTGTCTTCCCAGTAAACTCTGTGAGAGTCACTGACATCCCCATTTGCTTGTTTGACAGCTTGCTGCCTTAGACCCTCTAGTGTGAGACAGGTATGCTGTGCCACACTCAGCTCCTCCCTGGCAGGCCCCCCTTCACCCAAAAGCTCAGCAGTGTCTGCTTCCAGCTCCTCTGGTGTAGGTCTGCACAGGGTGGAAATTCTTCTTCCTCAGAAGTTGAATCCACTGTAGAGGGAGGGATAGTAGGTAGTGTTTTACCTTTACTTACCCAAGCTTTAGGGAGCACTTGGTCCATTCTTCCAGGATCCAAGTCACCCTGTCCTTTTTGCTTTTTGGCCTGAGCCCTGGTTAAAGCAAAAATATGCCCTGGAATGCCCAGCATTGCTGCATGAGCCTCCAACTCCACTTCTGCCCAAGCTGATGTCTCTAAATCATTCCCTAGTAGACAGTCTACAGGTAAATCTGAGGCAACCACAACTTTCTTTGGACCAGTACCCCCCCCCCCCCCCCACCTGAGATTCACAACAGCCATGGGGTGGCTAAGAGTGTTGTTATGAGCATCGGTTACTTGGTACTGGTGACCAAGTAGGTGTTGTTCAGGGTGGACCAGTTTCTCTATTACCATGGTAACACTGGCACCTGTGTCCCTGTAGGCCTGAACCTCAACACCATTTATTAGTGGAAGTTGCTTGTGCTTATCCATGTTAAGGGGACACGCAACCAAGGTGGCTAAATCAATAGCCCCCTCAGAGACTAACACAGCCTCTGTGGTCTCCCTAACAAGACCAACCCCAACTAAGTTACCAAAAGTGAGCCCAGCTAATCCCTTGGATTGGCTATTAGTAGGTTTGCTCCCACCACCACTTCTATTACTAGGGTCACTAGGTGTAGCAGCAGGGGTTGTAGTGGTAGGAGGCTTGGTGCTTTTCTTTGGACAACTGGGATCTGTTGTCCAATGGCCTTTTGTTTTACATAAATAGCACCATGGTTTCTTTTCTTTGTTTTGATTTGAAGAGGATTTGGGCACACCACCCCCACCAGAGTGTTTTTGTGGGCCTGATGAAGACTAATTTTTAGATTTGTCCCCACCCTTGTCAGAAGACTTACCATCCTTCTTCTTGCCATCCTTGTTACCCCCTGTATGAACTTTTCTGTTCACCCTTGTTCTGACCCATTTGTATGCCTTCTTTCCCAATTCTTGGGGAGAGGTCAGATCACCAGGTACTGGTGTAACAAATCAGACACACAATTATTAAGAATATGCTCTCTCAGTATTAAGTTATACAGGCTTTCATAGTCAGAAACTTTGCTGCCATGTAACCACCCCTCCATGGCCTTCACTGAATGGTCAACAAAGTCTACCCAGTCTTGTGAAGGCTCCTTTTTGGTTTCTCTGAACTTCCTCCTGTACTGTTCAGTGGTTAAGCCATAACCATCTAGGAGTGCATTCTCAAGAACTGTACAATTATTGGCATCACTTTCTTTAACAGTAAGGAGCCTATCCCTACCCTTTCCACTGAAAGATAGCCATAGGATAGCAGCCCACTGCCTTTGAGGGACCTCCTGTACAACACAGGCCCTCTCAAGTGCAGCAAACCACTTGTTAACGTCATCCCCCTCCTTGTAAGGGGGAACTATCTTGTGCAGATTCCTAGAATCATGCTCTTTTGCAGGATGAGTATTTGGAATACTGCTGCTGCCACCATGGGGTCCTAACCCCAACCTCTGCCTTTCTTTTTCTAAGTCAAATGCTTGTCTATCTAAATCCAGCTGTTGCTTCTTGAGCTTCAGCCTGGATTGTTCCACTCTCAATTTATTGAGCTCCCTTTCTCACATTCTGTCTTCAGGGAGGGTGGGTTGGGCATGCCTTGACACAGAAGAATGGTGAGAATGAACAGAGGGAGACCTGGCCCTAACAGATGGCACTCTAACATTCTGGCCTACAAAAGTAACACTTCTACTGTGATGAGAAGCAACACTATTACTGTGATGTGAATTCACATCAGTACCAGCTATGCTAGGTGGCCTGCTAAGGGGCAGGTTGGAAAGATTCCCTCCCAAATCTTTTGCTAGGGGTGCCCCAGGATCAGATTGGGAACCATCAGCTAATTTCTCACCAGAAGTGCCAACTAAGGTCTTATCTTGTTCAATTAGCATATTAACTAACAGTTGTCTTGAGGGATTCTTCCCTACCCCTAAACCTCTATCTAAGCAGAGACTCCTTGCTTCCTTCCAGCTAAGGTTGTCATAAGCTATGCTGGCCAGATCAAGAGTTTGGCCTGTACCAGACATGATAGACAAGAGTTTAAGGGACAGAAAAAGAAAAAAAAGGTTTCAGAACTTTTTAAAGAAGAGAAAAAAACTTTTAAAACTTTTTAAGAACTTTTTGAAAGTTTAGAGGTACTTTTCATCACTTAGGGCCTGATTCAGACCCTGGCGGCCGGTGACCGCCAGGGTCACCGGCCACGGGAGCACCGCCGACAGACCGGCGGTGCTCCAAAGGGCATTCTGACCGCGGCGGTTCTGCCGCGGCCAGAAAGGGTAAACCGGCGGTCTCCCGCCGGTTTACCGCTGCCCTTGGAATCCCCCATGGCGGCGCAGCTTGCTGCGCCGCCATGGGGGATTCTGACACCCCCTACCGCCATCCTGTTCCTGGCGGTTCGCCCGCCAGGAACAGGATGGCGGTAGGGGGTGCCGCGGGGCCCCTGGGGGCCCCTGCCGTGCCCATGCCAATGGCATGGGCACGGCAGGGGCCCCGTAAGAGGGCCCCACTGTGTATTTCAGTGTCTGCCTAGCAGACACTGAAATACGAGACGGGTGCAAACTGCACCCGTCGCACATGCCCACTCCGCCGGCTCCATTCGGAGCCGGCTTCCTCGTGGGGAGGGGTTTCCCGCTGGGCTGGCGGGCGGCCTTCTGGCGGTCGCCCGCCAGCCCAGCGGGAAAGCCAGAATGGCCTCCGCGGTCTTTCGACCGCGGAGCGGCCATATGGCGGTTCCCTCCAGGCGGGCGGCGACCGCCGCCCGCCGGGGTCAAAATGACCCCCTTAGTAAAGAAGTGATAGAAGAAAAGCAAAACTTTTTGGTTAGGTGTACATACAATGAACTTGTTTTGTATATTTTTCTCTTATGAAAAGTACAATATGACAAAGTGGTAAGTAGTTGCAAAGTACTTATCCCACCGCTGCACAACCAATGTAGGAGGCTGGACTGGCTTGTAGTGAGTACCAAGGGGTACTTACACCTTGCACCAGGCCCAGGTATCCCTTATTAGTGTAGAGGGGTGTCTAGCAGCTTAGGCTGATTGAAAAGGTAGCTTAGCAGAGCAGCTTAGGCTGAACTAGGAGACGAGTGAAGCTCCTACAGTACCACTAGTGTCACATGCACAATATCATAAGAAAACACAATACACAGATATACTAAAAATAAAGGTACTTTATTTTTATGAGAATATGCCAAAGTATCTCAGTGAGTACCCTCAGTATGAGGATAGCAAATATACACAAGATATATGTACACAATACCAAAATATGCAGTAATAGCAATAGAGAACAGTGCAAACAATGTATTGTCATAATAGAATGCAATGGGGGCACATAGGGATAGGGGCAACACAAACCATATACTCTAGAAGTGGAATGCGAACCACAAATGGACCCCAAACCTATGTGACCTTGTAGAGGGTCGCTGGGACTGCAAGAAAACAGTGAGGGTTAGAAAAATAGCCCACCCCAAGACCCTGAAAAGTGGGTGCAAAGTGCACCTAAGTTCCCCAAAGAGCACAGAAGTCGTGATAGGGGAATTCTGCAAGGAAGCCAAACACCAGCAATGCAACAACGATGGATTTCCTGACGAGAGTACCTGTGGAACAAGGGGACCAAGTCCAAGAGTCACGATCAAGTCAGGAGTGGGCAGATGCCCAGGAAATGCCAGCTGTGGGTGCAAAGAAGCTGTCACCGGATGGTAGAAGCTATGGATTCTGCAAGAACGACAAGGGCTAGAAACTTTCCCTTTGGAGGATGGATGTCCCACGTCGTGAAGATCCGTGCAGAGGTGTTTCCGTGCAGAAAGACCGCAAGCAAGCCTTGCAAGCTGCAAGGGTCGCGGTTAGGGTTTTTGGATGCTGCTGTGGCCCAGGAGGGACCAGGATGTCGCCAATTGCGTGAGGAGACAGAGGGGTTGTCCAGCAAGACAAAGAGCCCACTCAAAAGCAATCAGCACCCGCAGAAATGCCGGAACAGGCACTATGAAGTGGAGTGAACCAGAGCTCACCCAAAGTCACAAAAGGGGGTCCCACGACACCGGAGGACAACTCAGGAGGTCGTGCAGTGCAGGTTAGAGTGCCGGGGACCCAGGCTTGGCTGTGCACAAAGGAAATCCTGGAAGAGTGCACAGGAGCCGGAGTAGCTGCAAAACACGCGGTTCCCAGCAATGCAGTCTAGCGTGGGGAGGCAAGGACTTACCTCCACCAAACTTGGACTGAAGAGTCACTGGACTGTGGGAGTCGCTTGGACAGAGTTGCTGAGTTCAAGGGACCTCGCTCGTCGTGCTGAGAGGAGACCCAGAGGACCGGTGATGCAGTTCTTTGGTGCCTGCGGTTGCAGGGGGAAGATTCCGTCGACCCACGGGAGATTTCTTCGGAGATTTAAGTGCAGAGAGGAGGCAGACAACCCCCACAGCATGCACCACCAGGAAAACAGTCGAGAAGGCGGCAGGATCAGCGTTACAAGGTCGCAGTAGTCATCTTTGCTACTTTGTTGCAGTTTTGCAGGCTTCCAGCGCGGTCAGCAGTCGATTCCTAGGCAGAAGGTGAAGAGAGAGATGCAGAGGAACTCTGATGAGCTCTTGCATTCGTTATCTAAGGAATTCCCCAAAGCAGAGACCCTAAATAGCCAGAAAAGGAGGTTTGGCTACTTAGGAGAGAGGATAGGCTAGCAACACCTGCAGGAGCCTATCAGAAGGAGTCTCTGACGTCACCTGCTGGCACTGGCCACTCAGAGCAGTCCAGTGTGCCAGCAGCACCTCTGTTTCCAAGATGGCAGAGGTCTGGAGCACACTGGAGTAGCTCTGGGCACCTCCCAGGGGAGGTGCAGGTCAGGGGAGCGGTCACTCCCCTTTCCTTTGTCCAGTTTCGCGCCAGAGCAGGGCTGAGGGATCCCTGAACCGGTGCAGACTGGCTTATGCAGAGATGGGCACCATCTGTGCCCATCAAAGCATTTCCAGAGGCTGGGGGAGGCTACTCCTTCCCAGCCCTGACACCTTTTTCCAAAGGGAGAGGGTGTAACACCCTCTCTCTGAGGAAGTCCTTTGTTCTGCCTTCCTGGGCTAAGCCTGGCTGGACCCCAGGAGGGCAGAAACTTGTCTGAGGGGTTGGCAGCAGCTGCAGTGAAATCCCGGGAACGGTAGTTTGGCAGTACCCGGGTCTGAGCTAGAGACTCGGGGGATCATGGAATTGTCTCCCCAATGCCAGAATGGCATTGGGGTGACAATTCCATGATCCTAGACATGTTACATGGCCATTTTCGGAGTTACCATTGTGACGCTATACATATGTTGTGACATATGTATAGTGCACGCGTGTAATGGTGTCCCCGCATTCACAAAGTCCGGGGAATTTGCCCTGAACAATGTGGGAGCACCTTGGCTAGTGCCAGGGTGCCCACACACTAAGTAACTTAGCACCCAACCAATACCAGGTAAAGGTTAGACATATAGGTGACTTATATGTTACTTAAGTGCAGTGGTAAATGGCTGTGAAATAATGTGGACGTTATTTCACTCAGGCTGCACTGGCAGGCCTGTGTAAGAATTGTCAGATCTCCCTCTGGGTGGCACAAGAAATGCTGCAGCCCATAGGGATCTCCTGGAACCCCAATACCCTGGGTACCTCAGTATCATATACTAGGGAATTATAAGGGTGTTCCAGTATGCCAATGTAAATTGGTGAAATTGGTCACTAGCCTGTTAGTGACAATTTGGAAAGAAATGAGAGAGCATAACCATTGAGGTTCTGGATAGCAGAGCCTCAGTGAGACAGTTAGTCATAACACAGGTAACATATACAGGGCACACTTATGAGCACTGGGGCCCTGGCAGGCAGGGTCCCAGTGACACATACAGCTTAAACAACATATATACAGTGAAATATGGGGGTAACATGCCAGGCAAGATGGTACTTTCCCACAAGCCAGTCTTAGGGTATAAAGAAAGACAATTTAATACGTGCACGAGAAGTGATGGCTTGAGAGGCCAAGTCCAAGCAGTTCGAATTGCGGAACTCCAATACAATCTTTTATGCATGAAGACCACTAAAATGTGAAAATACATCATCCAATCAGAACGACAGAGAGGTAATTTCTTCATCATGTACATGGTGTGATGTTGATCATGTGATGCATGGTGTTACACATATATTAGGCATCTATCCAATCACAGTAGAACAACATTTCACGATGGCAGCGTGATACAAGATGATCACAAGCATGAACTGCACATTTCTCAGATGGTTGGGACTTTCCAAGCATCAGCAAAGCAGTTTCTTCATAACCTTTCCTCAGACCTATGTGGACATTCAGATGTCTGTCTGTTGCTGGGTGAATGAAGCAATGTATGTTGCATGAGGTGTTTCTTTGTAGCAAGCCTTGCATTACAAGGTGTCTGTCAGCGTTAATTTAGTAAAGGTCATCCAACCTTTTGCATATGTTTTTCAGGCCTGTTCAGCATTGAGTTTTACAGGATGAAGTCAGGCCCAGAGAAATAATAAAAGGGATTCATTAGCCAGCTTCCACAACCTTATCAGACAACCTGTAACATTTATTCTGGACAGGGAGGTTATCTCCTGTGTCCACATTTTGGTTACACAGGTGAATAGTCCCATGGAAAACAGAGAGGCGTACTGCTCCAGCACCTGGCAGCAGTCCCTCTACTGTCCAGGAGTTAGGTTGGGGGAAAGGATTACTCCCTCCGCAGACCCATCTGCAAGGGTCGCTCCTCTGGGGGACAAATTGTATTCAGACCATTTCTGCCTCCCTTGGGGACAGATCAGCCGATTTTTGTTAGGCCAAACCACTAGGCACCGGAGATTTTTTTTGCACCAAATTCTTCACAAGTGGAGTGACCCCTTAGGCAAGGGTTGCTCCCCTGGGGGGGGCAAATTTATTTTATGCCCTTGGGGGCAGATCAGTATTTTTCTATCAGGCCGACCTGCCCCCAAGGGGGGCAGAAACCACTAGGCACCGGGGATTTTTTTTTTGTGCCAATTTCACGCAAGGGGAGCGACCCCTTAGGCAAGGGTCGCACCCCTGGGGGAGGAAAATTTATTTTTGGCCATTTCTGCTCCCCTTGGAGGCAGATCGGCATATTTCTATTAGGCAGAAACCACTTAGGCACCAGGGATTGGTGTGTGTGTATGTGTGTGTTTTCTTTAGGGAGGCAGCCCCTTGGGTAAGGGTCGCTCCCCATGGAGGCGCATTACTGTTGCCCATATCTGCCCCCTATGAGGCAGATTGGCCTATTTTTGTATTGCCGATCTGCCCCCAAGCGGGGCAGAAAGCCCACCAGAGACCAGGGAAGTTTTTTTTCCAAAATAAGAGGGTCGGGGTATGGCCATACCCTCATCCCCAAATAAATGGGACCCAAAATTGTTCTGCCATGGGGAAATTACCCCTGATCCACACCCCGGGGGGACAGAAAGTCTACTAGATGCCAGGGAATAAAAAATAAAAAAAAATAGTGGGGTGGTGGCAACCAACCAGTATGGGCCTGGATATGCCCCCACCCCAACTGAAGGGAGTAACAGTCTTTCAGCTCCCCACCCCTTGCACACTAAAACATCTTATCCCACACCAAGCAAGAAGACATTTGATTAGTTTGGGTTTTGGTTTTACATTTGAGCCATGAGAGCTTGGCTAACTCTCACAATCGCCCCACTTGGAATGGTGAGGGCTGCACTTTATGGACTTTGGGATGCTGCCATGTAGAAAAATCCATAAGACCTAGACACATCTGAAAACTAAACATCTGGGTGATTCCAGGGTGGTGTGTTTCACATGCACCCGCACCATTTTCTTACCCACAATGACTTGCAAACCTCCAACTTTGCTGGAAATCACACATTTTTCCCACATTTTTGATGGAACCTTCAGGAACCTGCAGGAATCCACAAAATTCCTACATACCAGCATTGTCTCATGTATACCAATAAAAATTCTGCTGCACTTGTCAGCCTAAAAATGTTTTTTTTCAAACTGCCTTTATGGACCCGCTTTGGTTCTCCCTTAATTTCGACATGTTTTTGCCTCTTTCCTGTCGCAAGTACTTGGCCCACCTACAGAAATGAGGTATAATTTTTACCAGGAGACTGAGGGGAACGTTGGGTGGTATGAAATTTGTCCAGGTGCGGTGATTTTTTAGCTAAATTTGAGGTTTGCTGAGGATTCTGGGTAAGAAAACTTTGGGGGATCCACGCAAGTCACACCTCCCTGGACTCCCTCGGGTGTCTAGTTTTTAGAAATGTCTGGGTTTGGTAGGTTTCCCTAGATGGCTGCTGAGCCCAGGACCAAAAATGCAGGTGCCCCACCCCTGCAAAATTTTGATGATTCCAGAAAGTGTTTTGGGGCATTTCTTTTCGCGGGCAGTAGGCCTACCCACAAAAGTGAGGTACCATTTGTATCAGGAGACTTTGGGGAACACTGGGTGGAAGTAAATTTGTGTCTCCTCTCTGATTCTAGAACTTTCTGTCACCGAAATGAGAGGAAAAGGTGTTTTTTTGGCCAAAGTTTGAGGTTTGCAAAGGATTCTGGGTAACAGAATCTGGTCAGATTAAGCCACTGAGTCTGAAGCATCAAGCAATGCCTGATACCAGACATAGATTTCTTTATGAACCAAGACCGAAGATAATTTCTCTTCCCAGTAATAATACACACCCCCTTTCTCTTGGAGAGAGGCTGCCCAGCTCGCTAACTGCAAATATTTGAACTTGAAAGCTTGTGATCTGTGAACTCCTCAAGCCTTGACCAGGACACCAACTTGGTCGCCTCCAAAATGTGTCCCCAACTAGTCACCCCCTTTAATGCAAGAGCCAGTTTATCTAAGAGAAGCTCTGGAGTACCGGGAGAATCCCAGACCGGAGCCCGAGGACTGTAATAATGAATACCCAATACTTGCCGTACGAACCACCACATTCTAGCAGCATTCTTAAGAAGTTTCAGACGAATCTTTTTAAAGAATTTTGGATGACCAAACTTATACAAGAAGAAACTGCCAGCCACTAAAAACTCTTGAGTCATTGCGCCCCAAAAGGACATGATTCAGAACTGTCACGTAACAAAATCCGAACATTCTTCAGATGAAAAGCCAAGTAGTATTTATAAAAATCTGGAGCTGCAATCCCCCCTTTTCCTTGGGAATACACAATTTTTGTCAGGCGATCCTAACCCCTCTAGAGGACCATACAAACAAAGTTAAATCAGCATGCATCTTCTGGAACCAACTCTTCTTAAATTCCAGGGGGATGGCGTTAAACAAGAACGTAAATTTAGGAAGTATAATCATTTTAAGAATATTAACTCTTCCAATGAAAGACATATGAAGCCCAGCCCAAGTTTTAAGCAAATTATGAGTCTCCTTGCAAAGCTTATCAAAGTTAATCCTGGCTAATTCATTAAGGTTGGGGATAACTTGAATACCCAGGTATCTAATATGTTGCTTAACCAGAGGGCTATCAAAGGTAGTATTCCAACACATGAGTTCAGTTTTCTCGGGATTAACAGAGTAGCCCGACACTTCACCAAAATCCTTTAAATGTTGTAAAATTCTGGAAAAAACATAGGCGGTCATTCTGACCCTGGCGGTCGGTGTTAAAGCGGCGGCCAACCCGCCAACAGGCAGGCGGTAAAAAAAATGGAATTCTGACCCTGGCGGCAACCGCCAACACAGCCCGCCATTTTAACACTCCGACCGCCACGGCGGGGCAAACAAACAGCGCGGCGGTCACCGCCAACAGACAGACGGCAGACAATGTACCGCCCACCCTATCACGACCCACCAATCCGCCACCTTTTCCGGGGCGGGAGCCCCGCCGATAAAAACACGGCGGAAACAGACCACGAATGGGAAAACGCTCACCTTTATACACTCTACGTGCAATCTGGACAGCATGGAACCCGAATTAAACATCCTACCAGCGATTGTCTACCTGCTCCTCTACCAGGAGCACGAACGCCGCCGCAGGAGACAACGGTGAGTACTGCACCTACGACACAGGGGAGGGGGGAGGAGAAAAGGTAACAGGCACACACATACGCAACACACCCACCCCCGCCAAATCCCCACACACCAAAGCAGAGCAACAACTCAGATTTACACCCCCAAACCCCCCGGAATAATTCAAAGATACAATAAAATGATAATTAAAATAGAAGTATATTAAAGCATATTTGAACTGAAGTGAAATATGAGATATTTAAAATAAATAAATCACAACATGAACAATGTATACATAGTCCAAAAGTCCGGCACATATTGGGTACATGCCATTGTTCGTGGGCCAATGTGCATTAACACATGGGCAAAGCCCACACACGAGACCCGATTCCATTGGAGAGAACACTGCTGGGGCATCAGATAATAAAACCACAGGCACCTCAGGGGGAAGGGAAGGGGGGCACCTCAGCCACATGAGTCCACGACGCCAGATCCACGAGGGGCCTCCATGCCCACTGTACCATCCTGGGGAGTGCAAAGCCATAGTCTCTCAAGTCTCTACAGTGGGTGGGTTGCCCACTGTACCATCCTGGGGAGTGCAAAGCCACAGTCTCTCAAGTCTCTACAGTGGGTGGCTTGCCCACTGTACCATCCTGGGGAGTGCAAAGCCACAGTCTCTCAAGTCTCTACAGTGGGTGGGTTGCCCACTGTACCATCCTGGGGAGTGCAAAGCCACAGTCCATCTGGTGGATTACAGACTCCACTGGTCATGGAGGAGGCATGGTTCCCAGAGTGCTTCGTGAAGCCCTGCCCGACACAGATCCGGCCCTGCCAATGGGCCAGCGGTGCTTGAGATGAAGGGCCCAGCAGAACGGTGCTTGAGATGAAGGGCCCAGCGGAGCGGTGCTTGAGATGAAGGGCCCAGCGGAGCGGTGCAGAGACGGCGGGGCCCAGCGGAGCGGTGCTTGAGAGGAAGGGCCCAGCGGAGCGGTGCTTGAGAGGAGGGGCCCAGCGGAGCGGTGCTTGAGATGAAGGGCCCAGTGGAGCGGTGCTTGAGATGAAGGGCCCAGCGGAGCGGTGCAGAGACGGCGGGGCCCAGCGGAGCGGTGCTTGAGAGGAAGGGCCCAGCAGAGCGGTGCTTGAGATGAAGGGCCCAGCGGAGCGGTGCAGAAACGGCGGGGCCCAGCGGAGCGGTGCTTGAGAGGAAGGGCCCAGCTGAGCTGTGCTTGAGATGAAGGGCCCAGCGGAGCGGTGCAGAGACGGCGGGGCCCAGCGGAGCGGTGCTTGAGAGGAAGGGCCCAGCGGAGCGGTGGTTGAGATGAAGGGCCCAGCGGAGCGGTGCTTGAGATGAAGGGCCCAGCGAAGCGGTGCTTGAGATGAAGGGCCCAGCGGAGCGGTGCTTGAGATGAAAGGCCCAGCGGAGCGGTGCTTGAGATGAAGGGCCCAGCGGAGCGGTGCAGAGACGGCGGGGCCCAGCAGAGCGGTGCTTGAGAGGAAGGGCCCAGCGGAGCGGTGCTTGAGATGAAGGGCCCAGCGGAGCGGTGCTTGAGATGAAGGGCCCAGCGGAGCGGTGCTTGAGATGAAGGGCCCAGCGGAGCGGTGCAGAGACGGCGGGGCCCAGCGGTGCGGTGCTTGAGAGAAAGGGCCCAGCGGAGCGGTGCTTGAGATGAAGGGCCCAGCGGAGCGGTGCTTGAGATGAAGGGCCCAGCGGAGCGGTGCTTGAGATGAAGGGCCCAGCGGAGCGGTGCAGAGACGGCGGGGCCCTGTTCAGCGGTGCTTCTCACGGCGGGGCCCTGTTCAGCGGTGCTTGTCTTGTGTTCCTAGGGAACCAGATCTGGGCAATCATTCCCGCTCAGTCGCCATCCGACCTATCGCTTGCGGGGCCCTCCTGTGCAGGACTCCTGGGCCCCTGGGTGTCCTCCGTCACACCCCAAATGGGGCTGGTGGGGCCCTCCTGGGCAGCTCGCCTGCTGCCGGACTTGTCCGGCCTGCTGCCCTTGCCCCCCTTGGCGGAATCTCTGGGGCCCTTGCCTCCCTTTGTTGATGGGCCAGGTGACGGTGCAAGGGTGGTGTCCTTGGGGGCAGCCGTCTCAGGCCTGTCGCGCCGGCCCTTCCCTTTTTTGGTTCTTTCCCAGGGGGTGGGCTGGCTGTCCCCTTGCTGCTGGCCGATGTTCCTGCCCTAGGAGCTGGTGGACTCCAATAGCCCTGAACGATGGTCCTAGTAGGTGCAGGGCTTGTGGTGGCTGAGGTGCTGTTTGGACTCTTACAAGATGGAGGGGGTGGGTCAGGTGATGCAAAGAGGTTAATTTTGGAGAGGAACAACTTTTTAGGAGCAATGGGAAGGGTAGGTGCAGTGGGTATGGGAGTGGAGGGAGAGGATGTGGTTGTAGGAGAGTCAAGTGTGCTGTCTTTGGGTGCAGGTGCTTGTGCTGGAGGCTGTCGTGAGGTGGATGGCTGTTGGGTGGGTGACTGCCTGCGTTTGTGTGGTTTGGAAGAGGGGGTGACAGACACAGTGGGAGAGGACACAGGGGACGTGTAAATGGCAGTGGAGGTGGTGACTGCACGTGTGCGGACTGTTCTTGTGGGTGTGGTGGTGATGGACGTACTGGCTGATGGTGGTGTGCATGCAGGTGTGAGTGGAGACGTCACAGGGAGGGAGGAGGGAGACGAGGAGGAGGGGGACACAGAGGAGGTAGTGGCTGTTGGCATGTCTGCATGTGGATGTTGCTTGGGTGAATGCTTGTGTGATCTGTGGCGCTTATGTCTGGATGAGCTGCCCTTGGGTGTTGAGGTGTGTGCAGGCTGGTCTGTAGGTGTGTCTGGGATAGGCAGAGGAACAGGGGAGTGGGACTGGGTTGAGGAAGTTGGAGGGGGGAGGCTAGACACAGGGACAATTGCTGCCGTCAGTGCTGAGGCCAGAGCGTTAAACGATCGCTGATGGGCAGCCTGACCCGAATGAATGCCCTCCAGGTATGCATTGCTCCGATGCACCTCCCTTTCTACCCCCTGGATGGCATTCAAAAGGGTAGACTGCCCAACAATGAGCGTCTGGAGGAGGTAAATGATCTCCGCACTGAGGGCAGCAGGGGTAACTGGGGCAGGACCTGAGGTGCCAGGGGCGAAGGAGATGCCCGGCTTCCTGGCCGAGCGGGCACGGGGCGAACGCTGAGGGGCTGCTGGGAGGGCGGGGCTGGTGCGCTGGGTGGCGGCTGTACCTGTTGTTGCGGTGGGCACGGGTTGTGCCGCCACCACAAGGGAGCTCCCTTCCGAGGACGTGTCGGTGTCGCTGACGTCTCCACGGGTCCCCGTTGTGGAGCCCCCCTCGACCTCCGTCTCACTGGTGTACTCTGAGTCGGTTGCATGGCCCTCCGGGGCCATGTGAGATGCAGCTCCCTCGTGCGCCGATGCCACTTCTCCTCCACCTGATGATGCTAATGCACACATGAACAGGAAAACCAAAAAAAAGGGGGGGGAGAAGAAAGAAAGACATGTTGAGTGCATGCATTGGCGGCACCGTTGGCGGAGAGGACAGACACAGAAGCCCCCTGCACTACGCCGCGCACTCGGGGTACACTACTCAATTATTGTGACATGGCCTACAAGTCAATGGAAGACAAATGCACACATAGGTGAGGCCCAACCATGGATATCTGTACTTAGCACCCTACAGAGGTGGGGGGCGGGGGCACAGGGCCATGCCTAATGGAGGGGCCTAGCCTACAGAAACCGCCCTGGCCTAGAGATAGCCACAGCCCTCCTCCCCCACCCAGACACCTCCACTGTGCGCTAATATAGCAGAATGTGCTGATACTCACCCCCTTGTGTCTGCTGTGATGTCCTCACGCGCCCATCCAAATCGGGGCAGGCCACCGCCAGGATCCGGGACATCAGGGGGGTCAATTGCCGTGTGGCACCCCTCCTAGGTTGGGAGGCCATCCCAGCAGAGCCTCGGCGGTCTTTCTGCTCCCGCGGTGGATGTCCTCCCACCTCTTGCGGCAGTGGGTGCCCCGTCTGTTGTGGACCCCCAGGGCCCGGACGTCCTTGGCGATGGCACGCCAAATGTCGATCTTCTGATGGGCGCTGACCTATGTGACATGGACAGGATGGAACAAGAAATATCATCACTTTCCTGCATGGTCGATGTGAGTGGCCCCCCTCCCCAACCTTGCCATGTGGCACATGCTCTCATCTGTCGTGCGTTGCACTCCCCATTCGCACCACTCCCCACCATCTTACACCCACCCCACTCAACACAGGCATAGCCCATACTACGTGCTCCCTGTGTGCTTACCTGTTGGTCTGGAGGACCGTAGAGTAGCGCATACTGGGGGAGGACCCCATCCACAAGTATCTCCAATTCCTCAGATGTGAAGGCAGGGGCCCTTTCCACAGTCGAAGCAGCCATTGTATCTCCCAGACCGAGGTCACAGCAGCACTTGCAGTATAGGTCCTCTCCTGTGGATGATCAGGTCTCGAGTGATTAAGCAGTTAGAAAATGGCGGTCACGCCCGCGGCGGTGCGTACCGCGACCGCCGGTGCACATCGTCATTGGCTCCTGAGACCCATAGGGTTGAATGTTAACCAATGCTGGTTTGCGCCGCGGTCTTCGACCGCCTACCGCCACGGTGTGCCACGCCAGCGCATTGACCTCACATCCCATTGTCACACTTCACAGGTCTGGCAGCCGCCATTTCAAGGGCCCACATGGCTTAATTTCTACTGCGTCACACAGGCCTAGGCCTTGCATTGCCACTCATACAAGCCATTCAATGCATAGCGAATCGTGTTTTGTGCAAGCTGTGGTTACGTACCTGTGGGTTGCTTGACTCTGTGCTCCATGTTGTCCTTCCTAGGCACCGTCTGCTGGGACTTGCGAGGAGATGGAGGAATCCTCCCGTGTACAGACCGCTGGTGGACCTGTCGACAATGGAAGAATGACATGTCATACTGACATACAGACTTGACCGAGCCACTATACAGGAACTGTGTGCCCAGCTGGAGCCAGACCTGATGTCCCCCATTTGCCAACCCACAGGGATTCCCCCTCTGGTGCAGGTTCTGTCAGTACTCCATTTTTTGGCAAGTGGCTCATTCCAAACAACAGTGGCCATATCATCAGGGATGTCTCAGCCTATGTTTTCTGAGGTTTTGTCCAGAGTGTTGTCTGCCCTGATGAAATACATGCGGAGCTACATTGTTTTCCCTGAGGTGGGCGATTTGGCTACAGTGAAGGGTGATTTCTATGCCCTTGGACATATCCCCAACATCATTGGTGCCATTGATGGGACCCATGTGGCTTTGGTTCCCCCCAGTGGAAGTGAGCAGGTGTACAGGAACAGAAAAAGTTATCATTCGATGAATGTCCAGGTGGTCTGTTTGGCTGACCAGTACATCTCCCATGTAAATGCCAAGTTCCCTGGGTCTGTGCATGACGCGTACATCATGCGAAATAGCAGCATCCCTTATGTGATGGAACAGCTACAGAGACACCGTGCGTGGCTAATAGGTGACTCTGGTTACCCCAACCTGTCGTGGCTACTTACCCCAGTGAGGAATCCCAGGACAAGGGCAGAGGAACGCTACAATGAGGCCCATGGGCGAACTAGGAGGGTTATAGAAAGAACCTTCGGCCTCCTGAAGGCCATGTTTAGGTGTCTGCATATGACAGGTGGATCCCTAATGTACTCACCAAAGAAGGTGTGCCATATCATCGTGGCCTGCTGTATGATTCACAACCTGGCTTTGCGACGCCTGGTGCCTTTCCTGCAGGAGGATGGTCCAGATGGTGGTGTTGTAGCAGCTGTGGAGCCTGTGGAGAGTGAAGAGGAGGAAGACGACGGGGACGACACAGACAACAGGGACACAGTGATACAACAGTATTTTCAGTAGCACACAGGTACGAATCAACCACGCCATTTTACATTTACTTAAAGTCTCCTGCCTCTCTACTGTCTGAGTTCCCCCCCAGTTCCTGTTAACTGAGTTGTGACTTTCCCTTCCGTTTTCAGAGCTGTGGGCCCCACTGCGTGACCTCTGCTTTGTTTGCCCATGGACTACAGCTGTGTGACAGTGGTATGTTGTCATCACAATGTAACTGAACATTTTGGCACTGTTATGTCTAATGCATTTGTTCAAAATACAAGCAGACTCCAGATTTTTTGGGTGCAAGAAGTGATTTAATTCAAGTGCTAAATTTAAGGAACATGATTGTAAAACGGGGATGGGTGATGGTGGAGTAATGTCCATGGCAGAGTCCAGTTCTCAGTCGCACAGGTGCATTGTCCATATGCCTGTGGAAGGATGGAGCAGGGGCAGTTCAAGGTTGGACAGGGTGACAATGTGGGACAGTGGGATGACATCAGGGGGTATCGTTTGCTGGCGGGGGTCTTGCAATCCTACTCTGTCTTCTTGTGAGATCTCAGGTTCCGCTTGCGGGGTGGTTCTTCTTCTGCAGGAGGTGGGGTTCTGGTGGCCCGTCGTTGTGTGGGGGCCTCCTGTCCACTAGCGCCGGCGGAGGTGGTAGGCTGTTCCTGGTCCAGGCTAGTGACAGGGGCCCTTTGTGGTGCCACATGGTCCCGCAATGTGGTGACTATCTGTGTTAGGGCCACGACGATGGTCCCCATTGCGGAACTAATGTTCCTCAGTTCCTCTCTGAACCCCATGTACTGTTGCTTCTGCATGACCTGGATCTCCTGGAACCCTGCCAGTACCTTAGCCATCGTCTCCTGGGAGTGGTGGTATGCTCCCATGATGGAGGAGAGGGCCTCTTGGAGAGTCGGTTCCCTGGGCCTGTCCCCCCCTGTCGTACAGCAGCCCTCCCAGTTCCCCTGTTTCCCTGGACCTCTGTCCCCTGGACGGTGTGCCCACTACCACTGCCCCCAGGTCCCTGTTGTTGTTGGGGTGGTGGGTCAACCTGGGTGCCCTGTAGTGGTGGACACACCGCTGATTGACGTGTCCTGGAGGCAGAGGCATGGGCCCTCTGGGTGGGAGCTGTGCTGGTGTTCCCAGAGGGGGTTAGGTCTGGTGTAGCATGTGGCTGTCTGAGGGGAACTTACTGTCACGAGGTCCCCGATGGGCCGGGCTGGTCATCAGGGTCCGGGGAGACAGAGCTGCTGTCATCACTGGGGGCCTTTTCTGGGGGTGGGATGGACATCTCTGGACCCTCCTGGGCGGTGTGGTGGCGTTCGGGTCCTGCAGGGGTATAAGAGTATGGTTATTGCGTCTGTGTGTGGCATTTCGTGTAAAGGGTGGGTGGTCGTGTCCCCCAGTGCTGGCATTCCCTTGTGGGGGCTTTTGTAACGGTGGCTTGTGGGGGTGATGGGTGTGTGCAGTGGGCATGCTTTGGGGATGGGTGTCCATGCTTTGGGGACGCACGCAGGGCTAGGTTTTGGGATGGGTGGGATGTGATGGTGAGCCATTTGCAAGGAGTTGGTGTGATGGGGGTATGATTTGGCATGCAGGTGGGGTGGGGGGAATGAAGTAGTGGAGATTTGACTTACCAGAGTCCATTCCTCCGCCTACTCCTGCGAGGCCCTCAGGATGAAGGATATGCAAGACTTCCTCCTCAAACCCTGTGAATTCTGGGGGAGTAGGTGGGGGTCCGCCGCCAGTCCGCTGTACCGCGATGTTGTGCCTTGATACCATGGAACGCACCTTCCCCCGTAGGTCGTTCCACTGCTTCCTGATGTCGTCCCGATTGCGTGGATGCTGTCCCACAGCGTTGACCCTGTCCACTATTCTGCTCCATAGCTCCATCTTCCTGGCAATGGTGGTGTGCTGCACCTGTGCACCGAAGAGCTGGGGCTCTACACTAACTATTTCCTCCACCATGACCCTGAGTTCTGCGTCAGAGAACCTGGGGTGTCTTTGGGGTGCCATGGGGTGGTGTGGATGAGGTGAGGGGTGGCGTATGTGTTGTAGAGTGTGGTGAGTGTGGTGGTGTATGGTGTTTTGTGCGTGGAAATTGTGTGGGTGATGTTGTGATTTGCCTCTGTGTGATGGTGTACTCTATGCTGTGCTCTCTCTCTCTGTCCTTCACTCGCAATTGTGGTCATAGGGGTTTGTGGGTGATGTGGGTGTGTGTTTTATAGTTAATTGGGTGTGTGGAAGTGGTGTGTGTATGTGTCTCAGGTGTGTGTATTTTGAATTATCCAATGTGGTAGTGTTTTGTAAAGGTGTGTGTATTTTGACCGCGGCGGTGTGTACTGCCAATGGAATACCGCGGTTGAAAGACTGCTGCGGGGATTTGCGGGTCGGAATGGCATGGGCGTATTTCTGTTGGTGTGACGGTGGAGGTTTGGTCATCGCCAGTTTCCCGCTGACCTTTGGTGTGGCGGACTTTTGTGGATGTCGGGTTTTTGGCGGTTTGCAAGTTGCGGGTCAGAATGACCGTGGCGGTTTCCCGCGGGCGCGGCGGTGTTATGGCGGCCTTCTGGCTGGCGGTAAGCGACTTTTACCGCCGAGGTCGGAATGACCCCCATAATCTGGTCAGAGCCCCACAAGTCACCCTATCTTGGATTCCCTTAGGTGTCTAGTTTTCAAAACTGTGCAGGTTTGCTAGGTTTCCCTGGTGCCGGCTGAGCTAGAGGCCAAAATCCACAGCTAGGCACTTTGCCTATATCTAAGGCTTGCAGAACCCTTCCCCATTTCTTCTCGGGAAGAGAAGCCACTGAGTTAAACAACTCTGTCAAAATTGGCACCAGCTCCTCGCAAAGATTACCATATAACTCATTAGGCAGACCGTCTGGGCCTGGGGCCTTCCCCTTCTTTAGATTCTGAATTGCAGCTTTCACCTCCCCAAAATCTATCTCCCTAACCAGTTGTTTCTGATCCATATCTGTTAACCGAGGGAGATGAAGGACATCCAGATAAGCCCTTGCCGATGTTTCAGAAAAATACAAGTCTTCCATGTAAAGATTCTGAAAAAAGCCAACAAAAGCATCCTCAGTTTCGGCTGTGGATAAAGCTCCAGTGACCTCTGATCTGGCTGAAGAAATAATGTTCTTGGAGCGGTCTGATTTGGTTTTCCAAGCTTCCCACAGCCTTCCCCTTATTCATAGTGGGCAAACCTGCTGCATTCCCATGCCCTTCTAATTTTCCTCTCGAGAAATAACCCCAACTCGGATCTGGCCGATTCTAACTGAGCATTAAAAAAAACCAACTGGCTCTCCTCACCCTTTAAAGTAGCCTCCTGCAGGGAAGCCACCTGAAACTCAAGTTGTTTTAACTGATTTTTGTCCTCTCTGTAGATATAAGTGGGCAAACCCACAAGCCTACCTCTAATGAATGCTTTATAAGCATCCCACAATATCTGCTATGTGGTGGATCCATAATTAAATTTAAAAAATGAATTGGTCTCCCTCCTCAAATCATCCACAATCAGCTCGTCCAAAAACAGAGCGCGATTAGCTGTACACCTAGGATTAGGCACTTTAATAGTAAGGGAGACGTGCATTATTACAGCTGAATGATCTGAAAGATGTACCGGGGCATGGCTAACCAATCTTACCATGTCCCTTAACTGATGCTGTATTATGAAAAATCCGAGAACGATGACCATACTTCTTGTTATTGAATGTGAACCTAAGACCCTCCCCGCCCTTCTGATGCCAAATGTCTATCAAACCTAGATCTAACATTCCTTGTTTTATCCATGACCGAGTTTTAGGTGAATTCACCGTTGGCCTTGATGTGGACTTATCTAACATTGGGCGTCAAATAGGATTTTGTCTTTTACGGAGTAAGTGCCAAAGTTAACAATAATTTTCCTGGGGGTCTTCCTGTCGAGCTTCCTTCTGAAGGAGTCCCGGTGAATTCTCTGAATGTCTTCTTCCAACTTTAACTGATCCACAGTGGGGAAAAATTTCTTAAACAGCATTATTGCGTAAGCCTTAATGTCATCCCCTTCCAGCCCTTCAGGAACATTCAATAACCTTCAATAACCTGATGTTATTCCTCCATAAATTATTCTCCAGAGATTCCAGCTTCTCCTGGACCATCTTGCCATTACGGGTCAGCTGGGAAATGACCTGGGAATTGGACAGTACTCGGGCCTCCTGCTCTGAAACTGCTGTCTACAATGTACTCATCCTCTCCGCCAGCGCATTAAGTTTACTTCCCAGGGCAGCACAAGATTCTCTAATTTTTCCTTAGTTATGTTCAGATACCTCAAATTTACCTCTGATCTCCTCTGATAAAGAAATCAGGAGGTTCTGTACCACAGAATCGTGAGAGGATGGACCTGGCTCTAAAGCCTTCATTAACATGGGACCGTGTACCCCACCACACTCGACAGATTGCACTTGTGCAGCCTCTTTCTCAGCACCCTGCTTCCCATTCCCAAAGGAAGAGGCCAGGGGGGCCAGGGAGAGAAGAAAATCCTCAGAGGATTGTGAGGGCTGCATCTCTGAGCTACGAGTAATACTTCTTAAAAAAGGTGCCCACCCCAAGACCCTGAAAAGTGGGTGCAAAGTGCACCTAAGTTCCCCAAAGAGCACAGAAGTCGTGATAGGGGAATTCTGCAAGGAAGCCAAACACCAGCAATGCAACAACGATGGATTTCCTGACGAGAGTACCTGTGGAACAAGGGGACCAAGTCCAAGAGTCACGATCAAGTCGGGAGTGGGCAGATGCCCAGGAAATGCCAGCTGTGGGTGCAAAGAAGCTGTCACCGGATGGTAGAAGCTATGGATTCTGCAAGAACGACAAGGGCTAGAAACTTTCCCTTTGGAGGATGGATGTCCCACGTCGTGAAGATCCGTGCAGAGGTGTTTCCGTGCAGAAAGACCGCAAGCAAGCCTTGCAAGCTGCAAGGGTCGCGGTTAGGGTTTTTGGATGCTGCTGTGGCCCAGGAGGGACCAGGATGTCGCCAATTGCGTGAGGAGACAGAGGGGTTGTCCAGCAAGACAAAGAGCCCACTCAAAAGCAATCAGCACCCGCAGAAATGCCGGAACAGGCACTATGAAGTGGAGTGAACCGGAGCTCACCCAAAGTCACAAAAGGGGGTCCCACGACACCGGAGGACAACTCAGGAGGTCGTGCAGTGCAGGTTAGAGTGCCGGGGACCCAGGCTTGGCTGTGCACAAAGGAAATCCTGGAAGAGTGCACAGGAGCCGGAGTAGCTGCAAAACACGCGGTTCCCAGCAATGCAGTCTAGCGTGGGGAGGCAAGGACTTACCTCCACCAAACTTGGACTGAAGAGTCACTGGACTGTGGGAGTCGCTTGGACAGAGTTGCTGAGTTCAAGGGACCTCGCTCGTCGTGCTGAGAGGAGACCCAGAGGACCGGTGATGCAGTTCTTTGGTGCCTGCGGTTGCAGGGGGAAGATTCCGTCGACCCACGGGAGATTTCTTCGGAGATTTAAGTGCAGAGAGGAGGCAGACAACCCCCACAGCATGCACCACCAGGAAAACAGTCGAGAAGGCGGCAGGATCAGCGTTACAAGGTCGCAGTAGTCATCTTTGCTACTTTGTTGCAGTTTTGCAGGCTTCCAGCACGGTCAGCAGTCGATTCCTAGGCAGAAGGTGAAGAGAGAGATGCAGAGGAACTCTGATGAGCTCTTGCATTCGTTATCTAAGGAATTCCCCAAAGCAGAGACCCTAAATAGCCAGAAAAGGAGGTTTGGCTACTTAGGAGAGAGGATAGGCTAGCAACACCTGCAGGAGCCTATCAGAAGGAGTCTCTGACGTCACCTGCTGGCACTGGCCACTCAGAGCAGTCCAGTGTGCCAGCAGCACCTCTGTTTCCAAGATGGCAGAGGTCTGGAGCACACTGGAGTAGCTCTGGGCACCTCCCAGGGGAGGTGCAGGTCAGGGGAGCGGTCACTCCCCTTTCCTTTGTCCAGTTTCGCGCCAGAGCAGGGCTGAGGGATCCCTGAACCGGTGCAGACTGGCTTATGCAGAGATGGGCACCATCTGTGCCCATCAAAGCATTTCCAGAGGCTGGGGGAGGCTACTCCTTCCCAGCCCTGACACCTTTTTCCAAAGGGAGAGGGTGTAACACCCTCTCTCTGAGGAAGTCCTTTGTTCTGCCTTCCTGGGCTAAGCCTGGCTGGACCCCAGGAGGGCAGAAACTTGTCTGAGGGGTTGGCAGCAGCTGCAGTGAAATCCCGGGAACAGTAGTTTGGCAGTACCCGGGTCTGAGCTAGAGACTCGGGGGATCATGGAATTGTCTCCCCAATGCCAGAATGGCATTGGGGTGACAATTCCATGATCCTAGACATGTTACATGGCCATTTTCGGAGTTACCATTGTGACGCTATACATATGTTGTGACATATGTATAGTGCACGCGTGTAATGGTGTCCCCGCATTCACAAAGTCCGGGGAATTTGCCCTGAACAATGTGGGAGCACCTTGGCTAGTGCCAGGGTGCCCACACACTAAGTAACTTAGCACCCAACCAATACCAGGTAAAGGTTAGACATATAGGTGACTTATATGTTACTTAAGTGCAGTGGTAAATGGCTGTGAAATAATGTGGACGTTATTTCACTCAGGCTGCACTGGCAGGCCTGTGTAAGAATTGTCAGATCTCCCTCTGGGTGGCACAAGAAATGCTGCAGCCCATAGGGATCTCCTGGAACCCCAATACCCTGGGTACCTCAGTACCATATACTAGGGAATTATAAGGGTGTTCCAGTATGCCAATGTAAATTGGTGAAATTGGTCACTAGCCTGTTAGTGACAATTTGGAAAGAAATGAGAGAGCATAACCACTGAGGTTCTGGATAGCAGAGCCTCAGTGAGACAGTTAGTCATAACACAGGTAACATATACAGGGCACACTTATGAGCACTGGGGCCCTGGCTGGCAGGGTCCCAGTGACACATACAGCTTAAACAACATATATACAGTGAAATATGGGGGTAACATGCCAGGCAAGATGGTACTTTCCCACAAGCCAGTCTTAGGGTATAAAGAAAGACAATTTAATACGTGCACGAGAAGTGATGGCTTGAGAGGCCAAGTCCAAGCAGTTCGAATTGCGGAACTCCAATACAATCTTTTATGCATGAAGACCACTAAAATGTGAAAATACATCATCCAATCAGAACGACAGAGAGGTAATTTCTTCATCATGTACATGGTGTGATGTTGATCATGTGATGCATGGTGTTACACATATATTAGGCATCTATCCAATCACAGTAGAACAACATTTCACGATGGCAGCGTGATACAAGATGATCACAAGCATGAACTGCACATTTCTCAGATGGTTGGGACTTTCCAAGCATCAGCAAAGCAGTTTCTTCATAACCTTTCCTCAGACCTATGTGGACATTCAGATGTCTGTCTGTTGCTGGGTGAATGAAGCAATGTATGTTGCATGAGGTGTTTCTTTGTAGCAAGCCTTGCATTACAAGGTGTCTGTCAGCGTTAATTTAGTAAAGGTCATCCAACCTTTTGCATATGTTTTTCAGGCCTGTTCAGCATTGAGTTTTACAGGATGAAGTCAGGCCCAGAGAAATAATAAAAGGGATTCATTAGCCAGCTTCCACAACCTTATCAGACAACCTGTAACATTTATTCTGGACAGGGAGGTTATCTCCTGTGTCCACATTTTGGTTACACAGGTGAATAGTCCCATGGAAAACAGAGAGGCGTACTGCTCCAGCACCTGGCAGCAGTCCCTCTACTGTCCAGGAGTTAGGTTGGGGGAAAGGATTACTCCCTCCGCAGACCCATCTGCAAGGGTCGCTCCTCTGGGGGACAAATTGTATTCAGACCATTTCTGCCTCCCTTGGGGACAGATCAGCCGATTTTTGCTAGGCCAAACCACTAGGCACCGGAGATTTTTTTTGCACCAAATTCTTCACAAGTGGAGTGACCCCTTAGGCAAGGGTTGCTCCCCTGGGGGGGGCAAATTTATTTTATGCCCTTGGGGGCAGATCAGTATTTTTCTATCAGGCCGACCTGCCCCCAAGGGGGGCAGAAACCACTAGGCACCGGGGATTTTTTTTTTGTGCCAATTTCACGCAAGGGGAGCGACCCCTTAGGCAAGGGTCGCACCCCTGGGGGAGGAAAATTTATTTTTGGCCATTTCTGCTCCCCTTGGAGGCAGATCGGCATATTTCTATTAGGCAGAAACCACTTAGGCACCAGGGATTGGTGTGTGTGTATGTGTGTGTTTTCTTTAGGGAGGCAGCCCCTTGGGTAAGGGTCGCTCCCCATGGAGGCGCATTACTGTTGCCCATATCTGCCCCCTATGAGGCAGATTGGCCTATTTTTGTATTGCCGATCTGCCCCCAAGCGGGGCAGAAAGCCCACCAGAGACCAGGGAAGTTTTTTTTCCAAAATAAGAGGGTCGGGGTATGGCCATACCCTCATCCCCAAATAAATGGGACCCAAAATTGTTCTGCCATGGGGAAATTACCCCTGATCCACACCCCGGGGGGACAGAAAGTCTACTAGATGCCAGGGAATAAAAAATAAAAAAAAATAGTGGGGTGGTGGCAACCAACCAGTATGGGCCTGGATATGCCCCCACCCCAACTGAAGGGAGTAACAGTCTTTCAGCTCCCCACCCCTTGCACACTAAAACATCTTATCCCACACCAAGCAAGAAGACATTTGATTAGTTTGGGTTTTGGTTTTACATTTGAGCCATGAGAGCTTGGCTAACTCTCACAATCGCCCCACTTGGAATGGTGAGGGCTGCACTTTATGGACTTTGGGATGCTGCCATGTAGAAAAATCCATAAGACCTAGACACATCTGAAAACTAAACATCTGGGTGATTCCAGGGTGGTGTGTTTCACATGCACCCGCACCATTTTCTTACCCACAATGACTTGCAAACCTCCAACTTTGCTGGAAATCACACATTTTTCCCACATTTTTGATGGAACCTTCAGGAACCTGCAGGAATCCACAAAATTCCTACATACCAGCATTGTCTCATGTATACCAATAAAAATTCTGCTGCACTTGTCAGCCTAAAAATGTTTTTTTTCAAACTGCCTTTATGGACCCGCTTTGGTTCTCCCTTAATTTCGACATGTTTTTGCCTCTTTCCTGTCGCAAGTACTTGGCCCACCTACAGAAATGAGGTATAATTTTTACCAGGAGACTGAGGGGAACGTTGGGTGGTATGAAATTTGTCCAGGTGCGGTGATTTTTTAGCTAAATTTGAGGTTTGCTGAGGATTCTGGGTAAGAAAACTTTGGGGGATCCACGCAAGTCACACCTCCCTGGACTCCCTCGGGTGTCTAGTTTTTAGAAATGTCTGGGTTTGGTAGGTTTCCCTAGATGGCTGCTGAGCCCAGGACCAAAAATGCAGGTGCCCCACCCCTGCAAAATTTTGATGATTCCAGAAAGTGTTTTGGGGCATTTCTTTTCGCGGGCAGTAGGCCTACCCACAAAAGTGAGGTACCATTTGTATCAGGAGACTTTGGGGAACACTGGGTGGAAGTAAATTTGTGTCTCCTCTCTGATTCTAGAACTTTCTGTCACCGAAATGAGAGGAAAAGGTGTTTTTTTGGCCAAAGTTTGAGGTTTGCAAAGGATTCTGGGTAACAGAATCTGGTCAGATTAAGCCACCGAGTCTGAAGCATCAAGCAATGCCTGATACCAGACATAGATTTCTTTATGAACCAAGACCGAAGATAATTTCTCTTCCCAGTAATAATACACACCCCCTTTCTCTTGGAGAGAGGCTGCCCAGCTCGCTAACTGCAAATATTTGAACTTGAAAGCTTGTGATCTGTGAACTCCTCAAGCCTTGACCAGGACACCAACTTGGTCGCCTCCAAAATGTGTCCCCAACTAGTCACCCCCTTTAATGCAAGAGCCAGTTTATCTAAGAGAAGCTCTGGAGTACCGGGAGAATCCCAGACCGGAGCCCGAGGACTGTAATAATGAATACCCAATACTTGCCGTACGAACCACCACATTCTAGCAGCATTCTTAAGAAGTTTCAGACGAATCTTTTTAAAGAATTTTGGATGACCAAACTTATACAAGAAGAAACTGCCAGCCACTAAAAACTCTTGAGTCATTGCGCCCCAAAAGGACATGATTCAGAACTGTCACGTAACAAAATCCGAACATTCTTCAGATGAAAAGCCAAGTAGTATTTATAAAAATCTGGAGCTGCAATCCCCCCTTTTCCTTGGGAATACACAATTTTTGTCAGGCGATCCTAACCCCTCTAGAGGACCATACAAACAAAGTTAAATCAGCTTGCATCTTCTGGAACCAACTCTTCTTAAATTCCAGGGGGATGGCGTTAAACAAGAACGTAAATTTAGGAAGTATAATCATTTTAAGAATATTAACTCTTCCAATGAAAGACATATGAAGCCCAGCCCAAGTTTTAAGCAAATTATGAGTCTCCTTGCAAAGCTTATCAAAGTTAATCCTGGCTAATTCATTAAGGTTGGGGATAACTTGAATACCCAGGTATCTAATATGTTGCTTAACCAGAGGGCTATCAAAGGTAGTATTCCAACACATGAGTTCAGTTTTCTCGGGATTAACAGAGTAGCCCGACACTTCACCAAAATCCTTTAAATGTTGTAAAATTCTGGAAAAAACATAGGCGGTCATTCTGACCCTGGCGGTCGGTGTTAAAGCGGCGGCCAACCCGCCAACAGGCAGGCGGTAAAAAAAATGGAATTCTGACCCTGGCGGCAACCGCCAACACAGCCCGCCATTTTAACACTCCGACCGCCACGGCGGGGCAAACAAACAGCGCGGCGGTCACCGCCAACAGACAGACGGCAGACAATGTACCGCCCACCCTATCACGACCCACCAATCCGCCACCTTTTCCGGGGCGGGAGCCCCGCCGATAAAAACACGGCGGAAACAGACCACGAATGGGAAAACGCTCACCTTTATACACTCTACGTGCAATCTGGACAGCATGGAACCCGAATTAAACATCCTACCAGCGATTGTCTACCTGCTCCTCTACCAGGAGCACGAACGCCGCCGCAGGAGACAACGGTGAGTACTGCACCTACGACACAGGGGAGGGGGGAGGAGAAAAGGTAACAGGCACACACATACGCAACACACCCACCCCCCGCCAAATCCCCACACACCAAAGCAGAGCAACAACTCAGATTTACACCCCCAAACCCCCCGGAATAATTCAAAGATTCAATAAAATGATAATTAAAATAGAAGTATATTAAAGCATATTTGAACTGAAGTGAAATATGAGATATTTAAAATAAATAAATCACAACATGAACAATGTATACATAGTCCAAAAGTCCGGCACATATTGGGTACATGCCATTGTTCGTGGGCCAATGTGCATTAACACATGGGCAACGCCCACACACGAGACCCGATTCCATTGGAGAGAACACTGCTGGGGCATCAGATAATAAAACCACAGGCACCTCAGGGGGAAGGGAAGGGGGGCACCTCAGCCACATGAGTCCACGACGCCAGATCCACGAGGGGCCTCCATGCCCACTGTACCATCCTGGGGAGTGCAAAGCCATAGTCTCTCAAGTCTCTACAGTGGGTGGGTTGCCCACTGTACCATCCTGGGGAGTGCAAAGCCACAGTCTCTCAAGTCTCTACAGTGAGTGGCTTGCCCACTGTACCATCCTGGGGAGTGCAAAGCCACAGTCTCTCAAGTCTCTACAGTGGGTGGGTTGCCCACTGTACCATCCTGGGGAGTGCAAAGCCACAGTCCATCTGGTGGATTACAGACTCCACTGGTCATGGAGGAGGCATGGTTCCCAGAGTGCTTCGTGAAGCCCTGCCCGACACAGATCCGGCCCTGCCAATGGGCCAGCGGTGCTTGAGATGAAGGGCCCAGCAGAGCGGTGCTTGAGATGAAGGGCCCAGCGGAGCGGTGCTTGAGATGAAGGGCCCAGCGGAGCGGTGCAGAGACGGCGGGGCCCAGCGGAGCGGTGCTTGAGACGAAGGGCCCAGCGGAGCGGTGCTTGAGAGGAAGGGCCCAGCGGAGCGGTGCTTGAGATGAAGGGCCCAGTGGAGCGGTGCTTGAGATGAAGGGCCCAGCGGAGCGGTGCAGAGACGGCGGGGCCCAGCGGAGCAGTGCTTGAGAGGAAGGGCCCAGCGGAGCGGTGCTTGAGATGAAGGGCCCAGCGGAGCGGTGCAGAGACGGCGGGGCCCAGCGGAGCGGTGCTTGAGAGGAAGGGCCCAGCTGAGCTGTGCTTGAGATGAAGGGCCCAGCGGAGCGGTGCAGAGACGGCGGGGTCCAGCGGAGCGGTGCTTGAGAGGAAGGGCCCAGCGGAGCAGTGCTTGAGATGAAGGGCCCAGCGGAGCGGTGCTTGAGATGAAGGGCCCAGCGAAGCGGTGCTTGAGATGAAGGGCCCAGCGGAGCGGTGCTTGAGATGAAAGGCCCAGCGGAGCGGTGCTTGAGATGAAGGGCCCAGCGGAGCGGTGCAGAGACGGCGGGGCCCAGCAGAGCGGTGCTTGAGAGGAAGGGCCCAGCGGAGCGGTGCTTGAGATGAAGGGCCCAGCGGAGCGGTGCTTGAGATGAAGGGCCCAGCGGAGCGGTGCTTGAGATGAAGGGCCCAGCGGAGCGGTGCAGAGACGGCGGGGCCCAGCGGTGCGGTGCTTGAGAGGAAGGGCCCAGCGGAGCGGTGCTTGAGATGAAGGGCCCAGCGGAGCGGTGCTTGAGATGAAGGGCCCAGCGGAGCGGTGCAGAGACGGCGGGGCCCTGTTCAGCGGTGCTTCTCACGGTGGGGCCCTGTTCAGCGGTGCTTGTCTTGTGTTCCTAGGGAACCAGATCTGGGCAATCATTCCCGCTCAGTCGCCATCCGACCTATCGCTTGCGGGGCCCTCCTGTGCAGGACTCCTGGGCCCCTGGGTGTCCTCCGTCACACCCCAAATGGGGCTGGTGGGGCCCTCCTGGGCAGCTCGCCTGCTGCCGGACTTGTCCGGCCTGCTGCCCTTGCCCCCCTTGGCGGAATCTCTGGGGCCCTTGCCTCCCTTTGTTGATGGGCCAGGTGACGGTGCAAGGGTGGTGTCCTTGGGGGCAGCCGTCTCAGGCCTGTCGCGCCGGCCCTTCCCTTTTTTGGTTCTTTCCCAGGGGGTGGGCTGGCTGTCCCCTTGCTGCTGGCCGATGTTCCTGCCCTAGGAGCTGGTGGACTCCAATAGCCCTGAACGATGGTCCTAGTAGGTGCAGGGCTTGTGGTGGCTGAGGTGCTGTTTGGACTCTTACAAGATGGAGGGGGTGGGTCAGGTGATGCAAAGAGGTTAATTTTGGAGAGGAACAACTTTTTAGGAGCAATGGGAAGGGTAGGTGCAGTGGGTATGGGAGTGGAGGGAGAGGATGTGGTTGTAGGAGAGTCAAGTGTGCTGTCTTTGGGTGCAGGTGCTTGTGCTGGAGGCTGTCGTGAGGTGGATGGCTGTTGGGTGGGTGACTGCCTGCGTTTGTGTGGTTTGGAAGAGGGGGTGACAGACACAGTGGGAGAGGACACAGGGGACGTGTAAATGGCAGTGGAGGTGGTGACTGCACGTGTGCGGACTGTTCTTGTGGGTGTGGTGGTGATGGACGTACTGGCTGATGGTGGTGTGCATGCAGGTGTGAGTGGAGACGTCACAGGGAGGGAGGAGGGAGACGAGGAGGAGGGGGACACAGAGGAGGTAGTGGCTGTTGGCATGTCTGCATGTGGATGTTGCTTGGGTGAATGCTTGTGTGATCTGTGGCGCTTATGTCTGGATGAGCTGCCCTTGGGTGTTGAGGTGTGTGCAGGCTGGTCTGTAGGTGTGTCTGGGATAGGCAGAGGAACAGGGGAGTGGGACTGGGTTGAGGAAGTTGGAGGGGGGAGGCTAGACACAGGGACAATTGCTGCCGTCAGTGCTGAGGCCAGAGCGTTAAACGATCGCTGATGGGCAGCCTGACCCGAATGAATGCCCTCCAGGTAAGCATTGCTCCGATGCACCTCCCTTTCTACCCCCTGGATGGCATTCAAAAGGGTAGACTGCCCAACAATGAGCGTCTGGAGGAGGTAAATGATCTCCGCACTGAGGGCAGCAGGGGTAACTGGGGCAGGACCTGAGGTGCCAGGGGCGAAGGAGATGCCCGGCTTCCTGGCCGAGCGGGCACGGGGCGAACGCTGAGGGGCTGCTGGGAGGGCGGGGCTGGTGCGCTGGGTGGCGGCTGTACCTGTTGTTGCGGTGGGCACGGGTTGTGCCGCCACCACAAGGGAGCTCCCTTCCGAGGACGTGTCGGTGTCGCTGACGTCTCCACGGGTCCCCGTTGTGGAGCCCCCCTCGACCTCTGTCTCACTGGTGTACTCTGAGTCGGTTGCATGGCCCTCCGGAGCCATGTGAGATGCAGCTCCCTCGTGCGCCGATGCCACTTCTCCTCCACCTGATGATGCTAATGCACACATGAACAGGAAAACCAAAAAAAAGGGGGGGGAGAAGAAAGAAAGACATGTTGAGTGCATGCATTGGCGGCACCGTTGGCGGAGAGGACAGACACAGAAGCCCCCTGCACTACGCCGCGCACTCGGGGTACACTACTCAATTATTGTGACTTGGCCTACAAGTCAATGGAAGACAAATGCACACATAGGTGAGGCCCAACCATGGATATCTGTACTTAGCACCCTACAGAGGTGGGGGGCGGGGGCACAGGGCCATGCCTAATGGAGGGGCCTAGCCTACAGAAACCGCCCTGGCCTAGAGATAGCCACAGCACTCCTCCCCCACCCAGACACCTCCACTGTGCGCTAATATAGCAGAATGTGCTGATACTCACCCCCTTGTGTCTGCTGTGATGTCCTCACGCGCCCATCCAAATCGGGGCAGGCCACCGCCAGGATCCGGGACATCAGGGGGGTCAATTGCCGTGTGGCACCCCTCCTAGGTTGGGAGGCCATCCCCAGCAGAGCCTCGGCGGTCTTTCTGCTCCCGCGGTGGATGTCCTCCCACCTCTTGCGGCAGTGGGTGCCCCGTCTGTTGTGGACCCCCAGGGCCCGGACGTCCTTGGCGATGGCACGCCAAATGTCGATCTTCTGATGGGCGCTGACCTATGTGACATGGACAGGATGGAACAAGAAATATCATCACTTTCCTGCATGGTCGATGTGAGTGGCCCCCCTCCCCAACCTTGCCATGTGGCACATGCTCTCATCTGTCGTGCGTTGCACTCCCCATTCGCACCACTCCCCACCATCTTACACCCACCCCACTCAACACAGGCATAGCCCATACTACGTGCTCCCTGTGTGCTTACCTGTTGGTCTGGAGGACCGTAGAGTAGCGCATACTGGGGGAGGACCCCATCCACAAGTTTCTCCAATTCCTCAGATGTGAAGGCAGGGGCCCTTTCCACAGTCGAAGCAGCCATTGTATCTCCCAGACCGAGGTCACAGCAGCACTTGCAGTATAGGTCCTCTCCTGTGGATGATCAGGTCTCGAGTGATTAAGCAGTTAGAAAATGGCGGTCACGCCCGCGGCGGTGCGTACCGCGACCGCCGGTGCACATCGTCATTGGCTCCTGAGACCCATAGGGTTGAATGTTAACCAATGCTGGTTTGCGCCGCGGTCTTCGACCGCCTACCGCCACGGTGTGCCACGCCAGCGCATTGACCTCACATCCCATTGTCACACTTCACAGGTCTGGCAGCCGCCATTTCAAGGGCCCACATGGCTTAATTTCTACTGCGTCACACAGGCCTAGGCCTTGCATTGCCACTCATACAAGCCATTCAATGCATAGCGAATCGTGTTTTGTGCAAGCTGTGGTTACGTACCTGTGGGTTGCTTGACTCTGTGCTCCATGTTGTCCTTCCTAGGCACCGTCTGCTGGGACTTGCGAGGAGATGGAGGAATCCTCCCGTGTACAGACCGCTGGTGGACCTGTCGACAATGGAAGAATGACATGTCATACTGACATACAGACTTGACCGAGCCACTATACAGGAACTGTGTGCCCAGCTGGAGCCAGACCTGATGTCCCCCATTTGCCAACCCACAGGGATTCCCCCTCTGGTGCAGGTTCTGTCAGTACTCCATTTTTTGGCAAGTGGCTCATTCCAAACAACAGTGGCCATATCATCAGGGATGTCTCAGCCTATGTTTTCTGAGGTTTTGTCCAGAGTGTTGTCTGCCCTGATGAAATACATGCGGAGCTACATTGTTTTCCCTGAGGTGGGCTATTTGGCTGCAGTGAAGGGTGATTTCTATGCCCTTGGACATATCCCCAACATCATTGGTGCCATTGATGGGACCCATGTGGCTTTGGTTCCCCCCAGTGGAAGTGAGCAGGTGTACAGGAACAGAAAAAGTTATCATTCGATGAATGTCCAGGTGGTCTGTTTGGCTGACCAGTACATCTCCCATGTAAATGCCAAGTTCCCTGGGTCTGTGCATGACGCGTACATCATGCGAAATAGCAGCATCCCTTATGTGATGGAACAGCTACAGAGACACCGTGCGTGGCTAATAGGTGACTCTGGTTACCCCAACCTGTCGTGGCTACTTACCCCAGTGAGGAATCCCAGGACAAGGGCAGAGGAACGCTACAATGAGGCCCATGGGCGAACTAGGAGGGTTATAGAAAGAACCTTCGGCCTCCTGAAGGCCATGTTTAGGTGTCTGCATATGACAGGTGGATCCCTAATGTACTCACCAAAGAAGGTGTGCCATATCATCGTGGCCTGCTGTATGATTCACAACCTGGCTTTGCGACGCCTGGTGCCTTTCCTGCAGGAGGATGGTCCAGATGGTGGTGTTGTAGCAGCTGTGGAGCCTGTGGAGAGTGAAGAGGAGGAAGACGACGGGGACGACACAGACAACAGGGACACAGTGATACAACAGTATTTTCAGTAGCACACAGGTACGAATCAACCACGCCATTTTACATTTACTTAAAGTCTCCTGCCTCTCTACTGTCTGAGTTCCCCCCCAGTTCCTGTTAACTGAGTTGTGACTTTCCCTTCCGTTTTCAGAGCTGTGGGCCCCACTGCGTGACCTCTGCTTTGTTTGCCCATGGACTACAGCTGTGTGACAGTGGTATGTTGTCATCACAATGTAACTGAACATTTTGGCACTGTTATGTCTAATGCATTTGTTCAAAATACAAGCAGACTCCAGATTTTTTGGGTGCAAAAAGTGATTTAATTCAAGTGCTAAATTTAAGGAACATGATTGTAAAACGGGGATGGGTGATGGTGGAGTAATGTCCATGGCAGAGTCCAGTTCTCAGTCGCACAGGTGCATTGTCCATATGCCTGTGGAAGGATGGAGCAGGGGCAGTTCAAGGTTGGACAGGGTGACAATGTGGGACAGTGGGATGACATCAGGGGGTATCGTTTGCTGGCGGGGGTCTTGCAATCCTACTCTGTCTTCTTGTGAGATCTCAGGTTCCGCTTGCGGGGTGGTTCTTCTTCTGCAGGAGGTGGGGTTCTGGTGGCCCGTCGTTGTGTGGGGGCCTCCTGTCCACTAGCGCCGGCGGAGGTGGTAGGCTGTTCCTGGTCCAGGCTAGTGACAGGGGCCCTTTGTGGTGCCACATGGTCCCGCAATGTGGTGACTATCTGTGTTAGGGCCACGACGATGGTCCCCATTGCGGAACTAATGTTCCTCAGTTCCTCTCTGAACCCCATGTACTGTTGCTTCTGCATGACCTGGATCTCCTGGAACCCTGCCAGTACCTTAGCCATCGTCTCCTGGGAGTGGTGGTATGCTCCCATGATGGAGGAGAGGGCCTCTTGGAGAGTCGGTTCCCTGGGCCTGTCCCCCCCTGTCGTACAGCAGCCCTCCCAGTTCCCCTGTTTCCCTGGACCTCTGTCCCCTGGACGGTGTGCCCACTACCACTGCCCCCAGGTCCCTGTTGTTGTTGGGGTGATGGGTCAACCTGGGTGCCCTGTAGTGGTGGACACACCGCTGATTGACGTGTCCTGGAGGCAGAGGCATGGGCCCTCTGGGTGGGAGCTGTGCTGGTGTTCCCAGAGGGGGTTAGGTCTGGTGTAGCATGTGGCTGTCTGAGGGGAACTGACTGTCCCGAGGTCCCCGATGGGCCGGGCTGGTCATCAGGGTCCGGGGAGACAGAGCTGCTGTCATCACTGGGGGCCTCTTCTGGGGGTGGGATGGACATCTCTGGACCCTCCTGGGCGGTGTGGTGGCGTTCGGGTCCTGCAGGGGTATAAGAGTATGGTTATTGCGTCTGTGTGTGGCATTTCGTGTAAAGGGTGGGTGGTCGTGTCCCCCAGTGCTGGCATTCCCTTGTGGGGGCTTTTGTAACGGTGGCTTGTGGGGGTGATGGGTGTGTGCAGTGGGCATGCTTTGGGGATGGGTGTCCATGCTTTGGGGACGCACGCAGGGCTAGGTTTTGGGATGGGTGGGATGTGATGGTGAGCCATTTGCAAGGAGTTGGTGTGATGGGGGTATGATTTGGCATGCAGGTGGGGTGGGGGGAATGAAGTAGTGGAGATTTGACTTACCAGAGTCCATTCCTCCGCCTACTCCTGCGAGGCCCTCAGGATGAAGGATATGCAAGACTTCCTCCTCAAACCCTGTGAATTCTGGGGGAGTAGGTGGGGGTCCGCCGCCAGTCCGCTGTACCGCGATGTTGTGCCGTGATACCATGGAACGCACCTTCCCCCGTAGGTCGTTCCACTGCTTCCTGATGTCGTCCCGATTGCGTGGATGCTGTCCCACAGCGTTGACCCTGTCCACTATTCTGCTCCATAGCTCCATCTTCCTGGCAATGGTGGTGTGCTGCACCTGTGCACCGAAGAGCTGGGGCTCTACACTAACTATTTCCTCCACCATGACCCTGAGTTCTGCGTCAGAGAACCTGGGGTGTCTTTGGGGTGCCATGGGGTGGTGTGGATGAGGTGAGGGGTGGCGTATGTGTTGTAGAGTGTGGTGAGTGTGGTGGTGTATGGTGTTTTGTGCGTGGAAATTGTGTGGGTGATGTTGTGATTTGCCTCTGTGTGATGGTGTACTCTATGCTGTGCTCTCTCTCTCTGTCCTTCACTCGCAATTGTGGTCATAGGGGTTTGTGGGTGATGTGGGTGTGTGTTTTATAGTTAATTGGGTGTGTGGAAGTGGTGTGTGTATGTGTCTCAGGTGTGTGTATTTTGAATTATCCAATGTGGTAGTGTTTTGTAAAGGTGTGTGTATTTTGACCGCGGCGGTGTGTACTGCCAATGGAATACCGCGGTTGAAAGACTGCTGCGGGGATTTGCGGGTCGGAATGGCATGGGCGTATTTCTGTTGGTGTGACGGTGGAGGTTTGGTCATCGCCAGTTTCCCGCTGACCTTTGGTGTGGCGGACTTTTGTGGATGTCGGGTTTTTGGCGGTTTGCCAGTTGCGGGTCAGAATGACCGTGGCGGTTTCCCGCGGGCGCGGCGGTGTTATGGCGGCCTTCTGGCTGGCGGTAAGCGACTTTTACCGCCGAGGTCGGAATGACCCCCATAATCTGGTCAGAGCCCCACAAGTCACCCTATCTTGGATTCCCTTAGGTGTCTAGTTTTCAAAACTGTGCAGGTTTGCTAGGTTTCCCTGGTGCCGGCTGAGCTAGAGGCCAAAATCCACAGCTAGGCACTTTGCCTATATCTAAGGCTTGCAGAACCCTTCCCCATTTCTTCTCGGGAAGAGAAGCCACTGAGTTAAACAACTCTGTCAAAATTGGCACCAGCTCCTCGCAAAGATTACCATATAACTCATTAGGCAGACCGTCTGGGCCTGGGGCCTTCCCCTTCTTTAGATTCTGAATTGCAGCTTTCACCTCCCCAAAATCTATCTCCCTAACCAGTTGTTTCTGATCCATATCTGTTAACCGAGGGAGATGAAGGACATCCAGATAAGCCCTTGCCGATGTTTCAGAAAAATACAAGTCTTCCATGTAAAGATTCTGAAAAAAGCCAACAAAAGCATCCTCAGTTTCGGCTGTGGATAAAGCTCCAGTGACCTCTGATCTGGCTGAAGAAATAATGTTCTTGGAGCGGTCTGATTTGTTTTTCCAAGCTTCCCACAGCCTTCCCCTTATTCATAGTGGGCAAACCTGCTGCATTCCCATGCCCTTCTAATTTTCCTCTCGAGAAATAACCCCAACTCGGATCTGGCCGATTCTAACTGAGCATTAAAAAAAACCAACTGGCTCTCCTCACCCTTTAAAGTAGCCTCCTGCAGGGAAGCCACCTGAAACTCAAGTTGTTTTAACTGATTTTTGTCCTCTCTGTAGATATAAGTGGGCAAACCCACAAGCCTACCTCTAATGAATGCTTTATATGCATCCCACAATATCTGCTATGTGGTGGATCCATAATTAAATTTAAAAAATGAATTGGTCTCCCTCCTCAAATCATCCACAATCAGCTCGTCCAAAAACAGAGCGCGATTAGCTGTACACCTAGGATTAGGCACTTTAATAGTAAGGGAGACGAGCATTATTACAGCTGAATGATCTGAAAGATGTACCGGGGCATGGCTAACCAATCTTACCATGTCCCTTAACTGATGCTGTATTATGAAAAAATCCTAGAACGATGACCATACTTCTTGTTATTGAATGTGAACCTAAGACCCTCCCCGCCCTTCTGATGCCAAATGTCTATCAAACCTAGATCTAACATTCCTTGTTTTATCCATGACCGAGTTTTAGGTGAATTCACCGTTGGCCTTGATGTGGACTTATCTAACATTGGCGTCAAATAGGATTTTGTCTTTTACGGAGTAAGTGCCAAAGTTAACAATAATTTTCCTGGGGGTCTTCCTGTCGAGCTTCCTTCTGAAGGGGTCCCGGTGAATTCTCTGAATGTCTTCTTCCAACTTTAACTGATCCACAGTGGGGAAAAATTTCTTAAACAGCATTATTGCGTAAGCCTTAATGTCATCCCCTTCCAGCCCTTCAGGAACATTCAATAACCTTCAATAACCTGATGTTATTCCTCCATAAATTATTCTCCAGAGATTCCAGCTTCTCCTGGACCATCTTGCCATTACGGGTCAGCTGGGAAATGACCTGGGAATTGGACAGTACTCGGGCCTCCTGCTCTGAAACTGCTGTCTACAATGTACTCATCCTCTCCGCCAGCGCATTAAGTTTACTTCCCAGGGCAGCACAAGATTCTCTAATTTTTCCTTAGTTATGTTCAGATACCTCAAATTTACCTCTGATCTCCTCTGATAAAGAAATCAGGAGGTTCTGTACCACAGAATCATGAGAGGATGGACCTGGCTCTAAAGCCTTCATTAACATGGGACCGTGTACCCCACCACACTCGACAGATTGCACTTGTGCAGCCTCTTTCTCAGCACCCTGCTTCCCATTCCCAAAGGAAGAGGCCAGGGGGGCCAGGGAGAGAAGAAAATCCTCAGAGGATTGTGAGGGCTGCATCTCTGAGCTACGAGTAATACTTCTTAAAAAAGGTGCAAGGGGAGATACCAGCCTACCCTCTTCTGTTGAATAGTCTTGGGCGCAGGAGACTTTACTGAGGTTACTTAGTTTGTTACTGTGCCTCTTTTTTGACTCAATATCAAGCGGTTGGGGTGCGGAGAAACTCCCTTTTTTGGTTTTTATAGCACCCTTCCCTTGCCCTTTCTTGTTACAGGACCCCCCCTTACTGGGTGCCGCTAAGTTGCCAATGACGACCTTTATGGGGGCCTCTTCACCCTCTCCTGTACAGAAGTGATCTTTCTGTTTCCGCACCAGTGGGGGGCCTCTGCTGGTGCCCGTGCACTCAACTTCACTGGCGTCATAAACAAATGATCTCCTACCGGAATGGCCAAGTAAAGCTTGCTGTGGACCTGGGGTTCCTTCCCCAACTCCTTCCTGGAAGTGCAAAAAACAGCTGCAGAATGTTGTCCCTGAAAGCAGCAAAGGGTGAGACAGCGTCTCCCCCGGTGAAGGAAACAGGCATTTCCTGTCGCGGGCACTAGGCCAATCCACGCAAGTGAGGTACCATTTTTATTGGGAGACTTGGGGGAACACAGAATAGCAAAAATAATTTTATTGCCCCTTGTCTTTCTCTACATTTTTTCCTTCCAAATGGAAGACAGTGTGTAAGAAAGACGTCTATTTGAGAAATGCCCTGTAATTCACATGCTAGTATAGGCACCCCGGAATTCAGAGATGTGCAAATAACCACTGCTTCTCAACACCTTATCTTGTGGTCATTTTGGAAATACAAAGGTTTTCTTGATACCTATTTTTCACTTTTTATATTTCAGCAAATTAATTGCTGTATACCCGGTATAGAATGAAAGCCCATTGCAAGGTAAGCTCATTTATTGGCTCTGGGTACTTAGGGTTCTTGATGAACCTACAAGCCCCATATATCCCCGCAACCAGAAGAGTCCAGCAGACGTAATGGTATATTGCTTTAAAAAAGCTGACATCACAGGAAAAAGTTGCTGTTTTTTTCACCTCAATTTCAATATTCTTTTATTTCAGCTGTTATTTGCTGTAGGAAACATTTGTAGGATCTACACAAATGACCTCTTGCTGAATTCAGAATTTTGTCTAGTTTTCAGAAATGTTTAGTTTTCTGTGATCCAGCACTGGTTTCTTACCCATTCCTGTCACTAACTGGAAGGAGGCTGAAAGCACAAAAAATAGTAAAAAAGGAGGGTATGTCCCAGTAAAATGTCAAAATTGTGTTGAAAAATGTGGTTTTCTAATACAAGTCTGGCTGTTCCTGAAATCTGGGAAGATGGTGATTTTACCACCACAAACCCTTTGTTGATGCCATTTTCAGGGGAAAAAAACACAAGCCTTCTTCTGCAGCCCTTTTTCCCATTTTTCTGGAAAAAAACACTGTAGTTTGGCTAATTTCTTGGTCTCCTTCAGGGGAACGACAAAGTCTGGGTACCTCTAGAATCCCTAGGATGTTGGAAAAAAAGGACGCAAATTTGGCATGGGTAGCTTATGTGGAGAAAAAGTTATGAGGGCCTAAGTGCGAACTGCGCCAAATAGCCAAAAAAAGGCTCTGCACAGGAGGAGAAAAGGCCTGGCAGCGAAGGGGTTAAAGATACAGGTAAATTCCAGCAGTATCACCATTTTTATGAGGTTTGTTCTACCTAGAATAGAGAGTTGTAGATGAGACCATTGATGGAGAAGCCTCTTTGTTCCTCTAATAATATTTAGAAAGTTCATCTGGGCCATATCTGCCACGTTTTTAACCACTTTTACCGCTAGATATAAAATTTAATCTTTCTCTAAAATACTGTCCTGTGGGCCATTCCAGGTCAATAGCTCAGATTTGTCAGGATTGACTAAATAGCCCGAGATTCTCCCAAAACCTGTTATAATTTCAAAAAGTGCTGGAAAGGAACTTTGAGATTTCTGTATATAAATCAGGAGAGCATCTGCATATAAAGCTTCCTTCAAAACCCAGCTTTGATACTGAAAGTGTACTATTCTCTGATCTAGTCTAATTCTCCTAGCAAATGGTTCAATATATAAGTTGAAAAGAAGAGGAGAGAGTGGATATCCTTGTCATGTTCCTCGTTAGGTTTTAAGGTGTGGTGATAAGTTACCATTAACAAGAATCCTGGCTGTGGGTGTTTTGCAAATAGCTTTAATTGCCTTAAGGAAATGATCTCCTAAGTTGTTTTGCTTCATTACGAATATGTGACAGAACAACTAGGTCCTAAACAACTATAGCCTAAACCACTACTGCTAAACAACTAAAAAGTCTCTACAACTAAGTACTGAACAACTACTGTCTGAACAACTACTGTGTCTGAATAACAATTGCCTGAACAACTAATATATATATATATTCTAAACAACTAATAAACCATAAAAACCAAAAGGAAAACCTTACCTTACAATTAGTAGTTCAGGCAATTGTTATTCAGGCACAATTGTTGTTTAGACAGTAGTTGTTCAGTACTTAGTTGTAGAGACTTTTTAGTTGTTTAGCAGTAGTGGTTCAGGCAAGTAGTGGTTTAGACCTAGTTGTTCAGGATGTTTCCCGGGTGTTAGTAGTAGTGGCAATGTCAATTGCGGAGACCAAGTAATGGATCAAGGACCAGATGTATCAAACGTTTTTGCATTCGCAAACGGTGCGAATCGCAGAATTCGGCTGTTTGCGAATGCAAAAACATGTTTTGCGATGTATGAAAGGCATCCGCAGGCCAAAAACAAGGAATCGCAAAAATAGTGTTTTTTAGCGAAGCGACATGGTTTTGCGTGTTGCAATCTGCGTATCGCAATTTGCGACATGAAAAACCGAATCGCTACTTGCATCTCGCAAATTGCGAGCCCGAATAGCGACTCGCAAATACAGATTTGGTATTTCTTGTTGCAAATTGCGATACACAGATTGCGACACGCAAAACCATGTTGCAATGCGATGCATCAAAAAATCGCAAATTGCGAATATTCGCAGAATGGTCTTTTGCATGTGCAGTTTACCACGGATTGAAACCAGGTGGAAACCAGGTGCAACCTATATAAAGAGGCCCAGAATGCCTCAGCCTCTTTTCCTCAATGGCTGCACTCTACGTCATGGCGAGGAGAATGAGGATCTTGGCAGGTTTGAGGAGAGGGAGGAGGAGACAGGAGTGCATTTTCAGAGTGCGCATTACCCTTTTTGACCAGACCGACGAAGACATTTTTGATAAGTACAGGTTGAGCTTTGCCATGATACTTGACCTGATAGCTGAGCTACAACCCATACTGCAGGTCACAACACACAGGGCCAATAGCATACCCACCCATGTGCAGGTATTATGCTCCCTGCACCTACTTGCCTCAGGGAGCTATCAAGGGGTCATAGCAGCAGCTGGAAGGGTATCACAGAGTGCTCTCTCTAGATTTTTCTATGCATTTCTAAATGCCATGCTGAGCAGGATACACCAGTACATCAGATTCCCCACACCCTACAGGAAATACAGCAGACAAAAATTGATTTCTACCAGATAGCACAGTTCCCCAATGTCCTAGGTGCCATAGATGGGACACATGTTGCAATCTGTCCACCATCGACCACAGAGTATGTGTACCACAACCTTAAAAACAAACATTCAATGAACATACAGGTGATATGCGATACCTCCTAAATCATAACTGATCTTGTGGCCAGGTACCCAGGGAGCACACATGATTCGTACATCTTTCGCCACAGCGGGATTCACACAAGACTGCTAGCTGGGGAATTTGGTGAAGGATATTTATTAGGTAATTTCCAACTTTACAATGTTGCATTGATGGCAGTGTGACGTCAGATGGCACAGCTACTCATTATACCCTCTGTTCCTTCCAGGAGACAGTGCCTACGCAGTGCGCACCTACATGATGACGCGCTACCTAAATCCTGCAACACCAGCAGAGCGGAGATACAATTTAGCACACAGGGCAACCCGCAATGTGGTGGAGCGCACCTTTGGCCTGCTGAAGAGTCGCTTCTGGTGCATCCACAAAAGTGGAGGGGCACTACAGTACAGCCCGGACACGACCTGTAGAATAGTGGCCACATGTGCGATCTTGCACAATATAGCTACCACCAGGGGCATACCTGTGGAAATATCAGAGCCAGACTCAGATGAGGATGATGATCCCGTACCACCCCTACAGCCAGCAGACAGGACCAGTGCAGCAAAGGGCAGGCAAAGGCGTGCTGACATCACGCACAACCATTTAAGATGTAAGTAATGACAACACCACCTCACTGACATGTATTCCGGTAGTTAGCACCTTTATTACCTTGACTTCAGGTAACATATGTGTCACTAGGACAAAGCAATACACATGAGGCAGACATGAGCCATTAACAGTGTAACACTATTATCATCATAGTTTTACTGTATTGCTACATGTGAAGGTAGTCCCCTGTAGCCCTCAATGTCACTTCTTACGACCACGCATTCCACTTGAGTGCGCAGTGGCCTCGCCGGCACCTCTTGTATCAGGCTCACAGGCAGTACTGTGCCTGCCACTGCGACGCCTAGGATTCATCACGGGGACTGCAAGGCTGCTGAGGCTAGATGACTCCTCAGTATCCCCAACACCCAGTTCACTGGGTGTAGCACTGCGTGCTGTCAGCATAGCATCCAGAACGTTGGTTATTTGCACCAATCCCTGTGCAACGTCCCAACTGCTATGTGCTGCCTCCACCTGTGCGGCCACAGCACGCCATGATATCAGGGCAGTTGATGTAGCAAGACCATTTACGGATCTGCAAAAGCCATTGAACGTTCCCATGAACTGCCGTTCCCGCCTGCGGTGGCTCACATGCTCATGCCTGATCTCAGTTCAGAGTTCCTTAATGGCATTTGTCAGTTCCTTGGTGTTATCTGCAGCTGTTTGCTGTCCCTCATGCACCTTGCAGATGTTTGCATTCAGAGACTCCAACTGCTTGTGCAGCCCCCCATATTGGCATTGTGTGACTGCAACTGCCTGTGCATTGCCCTCATATTTTTGCATTGGAGGCGCTGCACTTTGAGCATGGATGCTTCAAGGCCACCACTCCCATAAGGCATTGTTGTGCTGCAAGTAAGATGTGGAATGGACTACTTATCACAATGCATTGCACTAATTGCTATTTCCTAAGGGGCATGTGTACATGCACATATGGGGATACACATCATTATTGGACTTACCTTTACTGGTGCTGGATGTGCCGGAAGTGTCAATGTCAGTGACCCCACTGACAGCTTCTGGAAGCAGTGTGGATTCCACCAGGTCTTCCATGGGGGTGGAGGGTGTCTGGGTGGATGGTCCGCCTCCTGTGCTCCTTGCCTCCTTTAGCCTGCTGGCCACCTTCTCCTTGGCATGGGAACACAGGTCGTAACACCTCTTGCGTATCTCTTCCACCGAGCACCGCGTAACCCCCACTGCGCAGATTTTGGTCTGGATGTCAGCCCAAAGTTACCGCTTCTCACTCTCTGGTACCTGGATTGAGCTCTTCCCAAAGAGCCAGTCATTTCTCCTGACCACCTCCTCAGTGAGCACCTCCAATTCTTGCTCACTAAATTTCACCTTCCTCTTCCTCTTCCTCTCTCCCTTCTCCTTCCCATTGCCAGCATTTTCCATGTTGGTGTTTGGTCTTGGCTTGCTCCCACACTTGCTCCCTGGGGCTGGTCTGTGACTCTCTGACTGCTCCTGTGGGTGTGGTACCTGGAAACAGCATGGGCTGACTCACTTCCTGCTTGTGATGTCATCAGGCTGTGCCAGATAACCGATTTCGCAATTTGCGATTTTTAAATAGCAAATCGCAATTTTGTTTGCGATTCGGTATTTGGACCTCGCAAATTGCATTAGCGATTTTTAAGAAATCGCTATTTCTGACTCGCAATTTTGGTACATCACATTTTTCATGCCGGAAATAGCGATTTCTTAAAATTTGCTATTAGGGACTCGCAAAGCAAAATCTTCATACATCTGGCCCCAAATCCCCTAAATGCCGATCTCTCATAAAGCCTTTCTGATTGTCATGTACTAGGCCACCAATCACTTTGTCCATTCTCCTGGCAAGCACTTGTGCCAAAAATGTATAGTTGTTGTTGAGCAATGAGATAGGTCTGTATGACTCACATCTCTTAGCATCCTTCTGCGGCTTTGATATTAGAGTTATGATAGCTTTATTCCATCAGATCGGGACCAAGGAGGACTCTATAAATATCGAATTAATCAACTGAGTTAGAACTGGTACAAGTTCTTCTTTCAGGGCTTCATATATTTCGGCTGGTATTCTGTCTAGGCCCGGAGCCTTCCCATTTTTCAGCCCGGCAATAATATTATCTACCTCCCCGGCTTAAAGGCGTTGATTGAGAATATGATTCTTGTCTGGTTCTAGCATAGGGAGAGTGTCTGCCCTCAACCAATTTTCAATCTCCTCTGCAAAGGCTGAGATTTCTTCTCTGTATAATTCTGTAAAAAACTTGACACAAGCTCCTCCAATATCTAAGTCTTCTAGAGACATTCTACCCAACTTGTCAATCATTATTCCTTTAATAGTATTCCTGGTGTTATCAGACCTGATTTTCCAAGCTAGTAGCCTCCCACAGACTTCACCATACTCAAAATGCGCTACTTTACTAGCTTCCCATTTACTCCTTACTATTGATTCCAAGAGCACCTATTCGTGGATTTGGTTCTATAAATCAGTATGTGTTGTCGGGTCCTTAGAGATGTCAATAGGGGCCTGTAATTTACAGAGTTTACCCCCCATAGATTCCACCATGGCTTTAGTTCTTTTTGCCCTGTAAGCTGCATAGCTAATCAATTTTCCACAAATAAAGGCCTTATATGCTTCTCAAACTGTGCTTCTCAATGCTGAAACTAGAATAATCTAAAAAAGTCCTTTAAATCCCTTTTTAACAGTCACATAAACTCTTCCTCAACCAGGAGAGATCTATCAAGTGTCCATCTGGGATGTGCACGAGGGCCAGTTAGTGTGATGTCAAGCTGTACAGCTGAATGATCCAAAAGGTGGCATGGCTGATCAGAGGCCCCCACTAGGTTATTTCAAAGCCTAGCGTCTATCAGAAAGAAATTGATTCTAGAGGCGTGACCATATTTTCTGTTCCAAAAAGTAAACTCCTTAATCTGTCCCATTCTAGTTTGCCAGGGATCGATCAGGCCTACATTCTTCATTAATATATTATATAGACAATTTCTCATCCTGATTGTACTCACAATTGGTCTGAGGGGGACCTATCTAGGGTGGGTTTAAGCAAAACATTAAAGTCCCCTCCAACTATTATCAGATTCTTAGCTCTTTCTGACAGCTGATCATAAAGTTCCAAAAGTGGTCCTGGATCATCCATGCTGGGTCAATATTAAGAGACCAGGGTATACTCTACCCCTTCTAATCTAATATTCGCCATCAACCACCTCCCCTAGGGTCTGCTGTTATGTCAGTCCATTGACCTTGAATCTTGTTCTTTACAATGATTGCCACCCCTTTCACATTACAGGTTTGATTAATGAAAGGAAACTGAGTAATCCATCTTTGCGCCTTGAGCCTGTTCGTTCACTTCCCGTTTCTTAAATGTGTCTCTTGTAGGAGAATAATCTGATTGTAAGATAACATTCTCCTTCTCCTGCTACTTACTCCAAGTCCATTTACGTTCCAGGTAAGAATTGTGAGTTTAGAAGTGACCCTGGACCCCATCATCCTATTCCAATTAAGATATTTGCTTTCTGTCAACCCAGAGAGTTGCAATAAAACATGAGGACTTTTCTTTTTTTTATTTTCTCCCATATGATCCCCACCCTGTAAAAACGTAACCAAGTCATTTTACTATGTGCCTCTCCTAGGCTACCCTTCACCCAGTCTTCCCTGGAGATCCCTCCTTTTAACCATATTGAGTGATCCATCCTACCCTTGAGCCCCGCCACTCCAAAGTCCGCTAGCACTCCCCTTTTACCTGTTCAATTAGTGCCACAACTTCTTGAGGATCCCTCAATTATACATTTTATTTATCCACATTACTCTCAGAGTAGCAGGGAATCTCAGTTGCGAGTAGCACCTAGAGACTGGGGACAGGTTCTTGAAGGAGGCACTGCTCCCTGCTCTGAGGTTCACCACAGCTTCCATCACATTGTTGGCCCCTTCCACAGCCAGTCCCAAATCCTCATTGGAATCCAGGATCAGCTCATGCTCCTCCTCTAGAATTTCTGGCTCCTCCTTTGGGTCTACAGTCCCTGCATTCTGGGCCTCTGCCCAGTCTCTCAGAGTTTTCTGCAGCTCCACCTTCCCAGTAAAGCCTCTCAGGAACACATAACATTTGTTGCAAAAAACCTTGAGCAGGGCCCTGTATAGGATTTTAACTTGACCAGCTCAAAATCAATTAATTCAGATGCAGGTGGGGCTTCTCCAGAGAGAGACATGGTTTAGCAAAAAATCAAAAGGTCAATCAGGGAGAAATGAGAAAGGCTCAAATTGTTTTTTAGTATGGATTTGTAGTGAACAATGAGTTCCTATATGGTATTGCACAAACACAAGTCCTACCCTACCTACGATCTCCAATCTTAAAATAGGGTCTCTCTTTGGCAGGAGTATGCACCCAATCCAAGTAAAGACCACCACTCTAGTCAGGTTAAGCCAGATACACAATAAAGGATAACCTGTACTCACTTGGTGGTAGCTTGGCACACAGCAGCCAAACTTAACTTAAGAGGCAATGTGTAAAATATTTGTGCAACTCACAGACACACACACACACACACAGCAACACAATTAAAACACCCCAAAAGACTTCACACAGGTGTAAAAAAATAGACAAAAGTTGTATAAATAAATCAAGACCAAAACAACAAAAATACAATGAGTAGAAGACGAGCTGTGAATGTTAGACGAAGAAAAGCTTTCTAGAGCTCAGAAGCAAATAGCACATTAGGGGTTAATTATGGTCATGCTGAACTGGGATGAAATCAAGAGTTCACTCTGCCTGCGATGAAGCACAGGCCAGCTATAGGGCCCACACACGGTCCGCTGAGAAAAGTACCTTAAACCTGGTTGCAGTCATAAGATGCATCAACTTTCCTCACGCAATGCTGGTGATGCATTGGTTCCAAAGATGAAACTCTAGTGCTATAATGTGTTGGTTCTGAAGGTGATGCTCTGGTTTCTCCACACAGTGAAGGGATATGATAATCTTCCTTCAGTAGTAACATCGATGTGGTGGTACCATTGCATCAACAATGCAATGGCAAAACTCTGCTTCCAAATGCAATGCAGCAGTTCTATTACTGCAACAGGGTCAATGCGTTGGTAGCCATGTCCCGCAGGCAGGAGATGCATTAATTTCACTGGTGCAATTATCTGGGTCCACTTCCAGAGAACCAGCTAAAGAAGCAGGGGTAGACACTTTAATATACCTGAGTCTCTAGCAACAGGAGGCAAGCCATAATCTCTTAGATATCACTTGGGGTGCAGGGCAGAACCCAGCTCTCTAAGCAGCAATGCCAGAGAGTAGCAGGGCAGCACAGCAGAAAAGCAGTACTTCCAGGTCAGCTTTCCAACAGGGTGACAGTCCTAGATGCAGCACACAGGTTCTTCTGTGAGAGTCCAATTGTAGGTCCAGAAGTGATGTATTTGAGGGGGTCAGAGACCCAGCACTAATGCTCAGATGTGCCTTTGAAGTGGGTGTGACTCGAAAGAAGGGCTTTTGAAGTGCAAATGTATCCTTTCTTTCTACGCCCTTGCACCAGACTATAAGTAGGGGGTAATGACCCCTTTGGGTGAGGACAGGCACTGCCTTTTCAGGTGTAACAGTCATCCCTTCCCACCTGAGCAGGAAGGGCAGGGGGGTATGACTCTTACACCTCAATAGGCAATGCCTGTCCCCACACAAAGAGCTCAGTACCCCTTGCTGAGAGTCTGGAGCCAGGGCTGAGGAGGAAATGATACTTGGAAAAATGGAGGCAAGCAGACAAAACGTTTGGTGGAAGAGCACCCTAAGGCTAACACATCTAACACTTTTCTACAGTTTACACCAAACCTAATTTGAAACATCCCTTTGCAACCCAAATCATGTGAGTTCAGGCTTTACATTGCTCGCCATGGAGTGCTGTTGGACCTGGCCCTCTCTTCAGGGTCGCCCTCCATAATTTTGCCTTCACCCTTCATATTTTCTGAGCCTGTTTCTGTTGGCTTCTAGGGCTCTGTGAATTTGACTATTTTAACTAACTGCTAACTGGTGCTAAAATGCTTGTGCTCTCTCTTTTAAACATGATAAAATTGGCTTGCACTCCATTTGACACATGTAATTTACTTTTAAGACCCTAGTAAAGTGGTACTACATTTACCCAGGTCCTGTAAATTAAATGCCACTAGTGGGCCTGCACCACTTATTGTGCCACCCACTTAAGTAGCCCTTTAACAACTTAGTCCTGCCATTGGAGCCTATGTGCACAGTTTTAAACTGTCATTTCAACCTGGCAAAATAAAGCTTTAACTAAAGGTAAGTATGCGGTTCTTACAAAAAACAAAAGCCCTGCATGCAGGTCAGAATCCCACAGGGGGGTAGCCCCTTTCAGGAGCAAGAGCCCTCAAACACCTCAAAGGGTGTCATGCTTCTTCATCAAGCAGTTCCACGTTGGGCCCATGCTACATTGCCCAACGGGCCCCACTGGGAGGATCTTTGCCTGAGAACATTTCTGGTTGTTGATGTGAATGGTGAGGTACAGTAGCGTTGTGGTGTTATGAGAGTGAGTAGATTGATGTAGGAAAGGTTAATTAAAAATGAGTAGGGGGGATCCAAAATCAATTTAATCTGTAGGAGCCTCTGTCATGAATAAAAGCAACAAATCGACTCAGTAATGGGCGCGATGATCCTTCTGACTCAGGTGTATGAATGGAATAAGGTTGAAATGTTTCTTGCCTATTTAATGTACCACATGGATCATGGCAATTCTTCAGGACCAGAAACCTAACCTACTCTCAGGGGGGTGGAGTTTAATGGATATCCATATGTAATCCACCCCTTGGAAAATAAGTGTGTAGTGTTTACTTGTTCTGTAAATAGCTCCCCTGCAAAGAAGCACAGAAACATTCAAATGAAGAAATTCTCTCATAGAAAGCACAAAACACAGTAGTGACATACAGCAAAGAATACAGTCATGAAAACAACAGCAGCCAGTATATTAAAATGCTTAAATCTGGCTTACCAACTTGATTGCTTAAAAAGTTAAATTGAGTGGCAGAGGAGACGCCCTCTGTTCGTCTCACCTAAAACTTTTAAAAGGGAAGGCAATGAGAGTGAAATCAAGTAAACTATGCCCAAAGATTAGGGAATCTAAACAAGAGATACTCACTTGAGTCCCGTAGAGCATCTTGCCAGAGACCTACCCCATCCTCTGCCCTCAATGGAGTGAGGGCAGGAACTGGCTGTAGGCTTTTAAAGCTTGTTCCCAATGTCTAAATGGCAACAGATGAGACTTGTGAACACTCGGGATCCTAAAAAGACTAGACTGCAGCTCGTGTTCAAAGTATGACCGCTATCTTGAGACTAGCATTGGCTGTGAGCCTTTCTTTGTTTCTAAAAGGCACATCTAAACAGCATCAAGCCAACGGGGCAATCCTGCGGCCATCATGGAAAGGGGGTCCTTATACATCAATCGTACACATGTTTATGTCCCATTGCAAATATGATAATCTGATAATCAGCCATGGAAACAATACGATTATGGAAAGAATTGACTGACATGGTTATGTTCCAGAAATAACTCATTAATGTTACAGCACATAACATGTGGATTATTATGTAGGGATTGTAATCGGAGGGTTAACCAATCAGCACAACTATGGTTGGGCAGTCTACATTGGCCAGATGTAGCTCATTAAACTAGTACCACATCCAAAACTGTGTTTATGACAACATTATGGGGTTAAAATGAAAACTCAAAGAGACCCAAAAAATGTCAGTGACTGCATGGGATGTTGCCCCCCCTTTTTAAAAAACAAATCTTGCAGTTTTCGTCCATGCAGCACTCCCTTCCTGCACTAGTGGTACCTACAAACTATAGACAGTCCAGAGGTGTGTAAGTCAGGGACCAGGTCCCTGGGTGGGGGATCATGATGAGACTTCTTCCCAGGGGATGTCATCGTTTACCCTCTCCCTGTTTGTGGAACAGTGGAAAATCTACATTTGTTCTTTCTGGAATAGAGCTTCCTTAGATAGCTGGGGGTGGCACCAGCCCCACGTGGACCTGCCCCATGATGAAGCATAACATCCCTTGGAGTGTATGAGGGCTTTTGCTCCTGAAAGGGGCTACACCCGTGTGGGGCTCTGACCTGCACGCAGGGCTTTTGGTTTTTGTCCGAACTCTATGCTTAAAAGTGTTATAGTTAGGTAGGGGCATTTATGCTGGACCTTTAACAGCCCTCTGTCCCTTTTACTTGTGAAAATAAAGCTTTTGTAAGAGCTAAACCTTTCTTTTTAATACATATGAGTCACCCCTACTGTACACCCTAGACAGCTCGTAGGGTAGGGTATTTTGTATTCAAAAAAGTTGGACATGTACTTTTAAGTTTCAATTTACCTTCTACTGAAAAAATCTCAAATTTGTTTATTATTATTGAAGAACTTGCCTCTCCCATAGGATAACGTTGGAATACCTTATTAAATTTAGTAAGTGACAACTTTTATATGGGAGCTGATTGTAAAATCATGTTTGGTGTCTGAGGAATTGTATTTTTAAACCACCTTTAATAGTAAAGTTGGATTTTAAACCATAATTCTGAAAATGACACTTTTAGAAGGTTAACATTTTCTTCTCCCAACCATTTGGTGCCCGCTGTTATGTACTGCGCTGGACTTCTCACCTCTGGATACCGGGTTGGCGAATACACCAAGTCTTCCACAGGTTCTGGATACTCCCAGATAAGGGCGACCCCTTCTAGTAGCCGTGGTGTCACTTGACAGGCTACGCCAAAGCAGACCGTACCTTCCAGAAGGAGTCCCAGAGAGAAAAAAAACCAACACTGGGGAAAAAACTTCAAACAGGAACTCCTTATGAAAAACAAGAAAAAACAGGACTTGACAACAGGAAACAAAAATAGGCAACATCTCCCAAGACAAGAAGCAGGAACAAAGAACAGGCAAAAATCTCCCAAGGCAAAAAGCAGGAACAAAGAACAGGAGCGAACAGCACAACCAGAAGGAAGTGTTTGCAACGCAAGGTGGAACAAGACTGACTGACTTATAGACTGAGAAAAGGGAAGTGACATCACAGGAAAAGGAAAGAACACCATCTTGAATTGGGAAGAGCCCATAGACCAGTATAGGAAAAAGAAAGTAGTATAAAAGAAAAACAGAGCATGCTGGGACAAAAACACGAAGAAGACAAGATGGACACAACATGGACAGAGTCAGGAAAAAAGACCAGGCAAACACACCACCAACAACAAAAAGAAGAAAAAAGGGCTACAGGTAAGTGTAGCGCGACCGGGAGCGCAATATATGCTTCCCAGAATGTGTAGTCAAAAAACGCGGGGAACGGCGCTCTGAGTATCGGTAGCGCGTTCCATCCACGAGGACAGAAAGAGACGCTGCGTCTGAGCGCGGCATTACAGTAGGTCCCCTCCCCGAGGCACCAGGTTTGTCAATATGACTGTCAAAAAACATGCGGACCAAACGGGGAGCATGGACGGAGGAAGCATCTTTCCAAGAACAGTCACTGAGAGGGTATCCTTTCCAATGGACCAAAAACTTTAGTTCGTGTCGAAAAATTCTGGAATCACAGATTTCCTGGACTTTTAATAGAAAGAGGAGGTGGACACTGGAACTGATGATGGTATGGATCAGGAACAAAGAGTTTTAACTGGGACACAGGGAAAACAGGATGAACCCTACAGGTCTGAGGTAAGCAGAGTCGCACAACTACAGGTATTCAGGACTTGCGAAATCCGAAAGGGTCCATAAAAACGTGGCTTGAACCTATTGGTGGAAAACCGGGACAGTAGAAATCTGGAAGAAAGCCATACCTTGTGGCCCACTTGATACAAAGGTGTGGCTTGTCGATAATGATCCGCCTTTCGTTTCATTGCTTGTTTCGAAGCTAGGAGAGTTGTGTGAAGTAGGCCCTGGATTCTACGGATCTGTCGTGAAAAAGAAGTGACAGCAAGCACAGAAGAGGATGTTCGGGAAACAGTAGTGAAAGTCCTCGGATGAAATCGATAGGTACAATAAAAGGGTGTGGTCTTGGTCGCACTATGTATTGTGTTGTTATAGGAGAACTCTGCAAGAGCAAGATACACTGACCAATTGCATTGTGTGGCATCACAGTAACATCTCAGATACTGCTGAAGTTCTTGATTCACTCTTTCAGTTTGCCCATTAGTTTGTGGATGGAAACCAGAGCATAAAGAAATCTCAATGTTAAATAAGGCACAAAAGGCTCTCCAGAAACGTGATACATATTGAGGCCCTCCGTCCGAAATGACCTCTTGCGAAAGACCATGGAAGCTAAAAATATCCCGCAGAAAAATGTGACTCATTTCTGGGGCCTTCGGTAGTTTCTTCAAGGCTGAGAAATGGGCCATTTTGGTGAATGACTCTACGGTCACCATGACTGCTTTGTTACCAGAGGAGGTAGGTAGATCGCATATGAAATCCGTAGACAGAGTACACCAAGGAGCGGAAGGAACCAGTAAAGGTCTTAATAAACCTGCCACCTTAGTTCGGGGTGTCGTAGTCTGAACACAGACTGGGCATGCTGACACATAGGTTTCAGTGTCTTTCTTAAGCGAATGCCACCAAGAAGATCGCTGAAGCAGCTCCTGGGTCTTTCTGATACCTCGATGACCGGCTATAGGAGAATCATGGCACATTTGTAGAGCTTCTGTCTGCACTTCCTTGGTATGTAGGAAAAGAGCATGTTGATGATAGAAGTAGTTGTCCTTCTTCTGCAAAAAAGGAGTCACTCTATCCCATTCTGAAGCAGACAGAAACTGGTACTCGGATGGAACGCGTTCTTGAAAAGATTGAGTAGCTCCAATGATTCTGCTAGACTCAATAAGATGTGGAGAGGAGTTCTGGGCTATGTCAGGATATAAGGCATCTGCCACTGAATTCTGGGAACCAGGTATGTACGTGATCACGAAATCGTACTGGCTAAAGAAGAAAGCCCATCCAGCCTGACGACTATTGCAACACTGAAAACTCCGAAGACATTGGAGATTACGATGATCAGTCCTGGCTTCAAAAGGCTCTCTGGAACCCATCAAGAAATGCCTCCATTCTTTACAAGCTACTTTGAGAGCGAGTAATTCTCGTTTCAGTACAGAATAATTGCGTTCAGCCTCTGATAGGATATGAGACAGATAAAAGATAGGATGTTCCAATCCATCGTTGTCTTGTTTCTGCAGCAGAACTGCCCCAATAGCTCTGTCTGAGGCATCAGTCACAACGATAAATTTCTTGGTATTGTCAGGATGACGCAACACAGGTGCTTGGGTAAAGGCGGTCTTCAATTCTTGAAACGCGTGTTCAGCATCCTTGGACCAAACAAAACCCTTCTTCAGGTTCTCTTTCTTAATTGTTTGTGTTATGAAACTTTGTAGGTGGGCAAAGTTCTGAATAAAACTGACAATAAAAGTTTGATAAACCAAGGAAACATTGCATTTCCTTAATGGACGTTGGAGAAGGCCAATCTAATATGGCACTGACCTTGTCAGGATAAATGGATATTCAGTGTTGATTAATACAGAACCCCAAATACTTTACTTCAGATTTATGGAACTCACACTTCTCAGGTTTACAAAACAATTGGTTTCCTTGAGTCTTTCCAGCACTTGCAGGACTTGCAGGACATGATCTATATGTTGCTCAGGATCACGGGAATATATCAAGATATCATCTTAATAAATGACTACATATTGGTTGAGTACATCAGCGAACACCGAATCCATAAATCGTTGAAAAACAGAAGGGGCGTTGGTCAGTCCAAAGTCTTCCCAGGACTTGCAGGACATGATCTATATGTTGCTCAGGATCATGGGAATATATCAAGATATCATCTTAATAAATGACTACATATTGGTTGAGTACATCAGAGAACACCGAATCCATAAATCGTTGAAAAACAGAAGGGGCGTTGGTCAGTCCAAAGGGCATAACACGGTACTCATAGTGCCCAAAAGGGGTACGGAAAGCTGTCTTCCATTCATCTCCTTCCTTGATCCGAAGGAGATGATAGGCACCCCGTAAATCTAATTTGGTAAACATCTTAGCTCTTTGAATGGCATCCAATATATCTCGGATTAAAGGCAGCGGATATGATATCGATCCTTAATCGTTATTCTATTGAGTTCACGAAAGTCAACACAAGGACGCAGATCCTTGGTCTTCTTTGGGATGAAGAAGAGAAGAGCCCCAGCAGGGAGCGTGGCAGGAGCAATCAAACCGTTGTGTAAGTTATCGTCTAAACATTCCTTTGGCACCTTCTTTTCTTGGTCTGTCAGAGAATACATTCGACCAAAGGGGACGACTTCATCAGGAATTAAAGGAATAGCACAGTCATAACTGCGATAAGGCGGCAAAATAGGATTACTAGGTTTCTGAAAAATGCTGATATATTCCTGATAACAATCTGGAACCCCCTGGATCATATTGATAGAGTTAGTGTTATCCTTAGTTGATTGACAGGACCTTTTGGGAGTCCAATAAGAAGTAGTGGAATAACAATTCTGTTGACAAAATGAAGACGTTATGGATATAGTTCTTTTTTCCCAATTGATATAGGGATTGTGTCGGGCTAACCAGGGTATTCCCAAAATCATGATGTGATTTGGTGAGGCTATGAGATCAAAGGCAACATGTTCTTGATGCCCCCCATATGTCAAAAAAGAGTAGGAGTTGAGGCCACCACAGGTCCTTTGGTTAACGGAGAGCCATCCACGGTGTGAACCTGCTCAGGAGTCTCTTTAAGAATGCAGGGAATTCCTTTACTCGTAGCCCAGGTCTCATCCAGATAGAGTCCACTGGCTCCACAATCAAGGAGAGTCAGAAGGTATTCTTCTTGATCTTGTGAACTTTGTAACTTGACAGAGAGGATAAACAGGGTGGACATGCTTTCTTTGGAGGAACATATTGATGGTACTTCAGCTCCTCCCGTCTCCTTCCTCCTTACAGGGGATGGGAGCTGGCATTTCCCGCAGGTCTTGAGGGACGTACCGGACAACTACGGATCAGGTGCCCAGCCTTACCACAGTACAGACAAAGTCCCTTTCGTCATCGTTCCTCCCTTTCTGACTCCGTCAATGGCCCACGAACCAGATCTATCTGCATGGGTTCTTCAGGGGGAGGTGGAGAAGCTTTGGATGGAATATCTTCTGTTCGCCGACTGCTAGCACGAAAGGTACCAGACTGGTATGGAGCTTACGTTCTATGTCTCTCCATCTTGCGTTCTCGAAGTCTATATTCGATGTTCATAGATTGATCCATTAATTCCTTCAAAAGAACAAGCTGGAGAAGAATGTACAAGCTCATCTTTAATTTCTTCACGCAGGCCTCGGCGGAAATGGGCTATGAAGGTGCGTTCCACTCAGGAGGTTTCAGCTGTTTGAAGCGGGTTATATACTGCAGAACATCCTGATTACCCCGCTGAATGTCACATAAGGCTTCTTCAGCTGCTTCTTCTACCCCAGGTCTCTCAAACATTTGTTTGAAAAGAGTCAAGAAAGCGGAATAGTTAGCCAGGACTGGGTCTTCTACAGAAACCAGAGGAGTCGCCCAAGCAAGAGCCGGGGACCAAACAAGGCGCTGATTAGATTGCCCACCTTAGCCTTATCCGAAGAATACTGGAGTTGACAAAAGGCAAAGAAAACCATCAGGGCGTCCAAAAATTCCTTCATCTTTAGAGGATCTCCAGAATATCGAGGAGTAGTGGCAGATACGGGTGGTATGTCCATTGATCGGGAAGACAAGACCTGTCGCAGCGCAGTGTTCTCTGCCCATAACTACTGTAACTCTTGGGCTTGTTGTTGGACAGTCTGCAACATGGCTTGAGCATTTTCTGACGCCTCTCCTTGTGGATCTTCCATGGCAATCTCGCAATGCGGAATCTTTTGGTGTTGCAATCTGTTACGTACTGCTCTGGACTTCTCACCTCTGGATACCGGGTTGGCGAATACACCAAGTCTTCTACAGATTCTGGATACTACCAGATAAGGGTGACCCCTTCTAGTAGCCGTGGTGTCACTTGACAGGCTATGCCAAAGCAGACTGTACCTTTCCGAAGGAGTCCCAGAGGGAAAAAAAAACAACACTGGGGAAAAAATAGGCAAAATCTCCCAAGACAAAAAGCAGGAACAAAGAACAGGCAAAAATCTCCCAAGGCAAAAAGCAGGAACAAAGAACAGGCAAAAATCTCCCAAGGCAAAAAGCAGGAACAAAGAAAAGGAGCGAACAGCACAACCAGAAGGAAGTGTTTGCAACGCAAGGTGGAACAAGACTGACTGACTTCTATATTGAGAAAAGGGAAGTGACATCACAGGAAAAGGAAAGAACACCTTCTTGAATTGGGAAGAGCCCATAGACCAGTATAGGAAAAAGAAAGTGGTATAAAAGAAAAACAGAGCATGCTGGGACAAAAACACGAAGAAGACAAGATGGACACAGCATGGACAGAGACAGGAAAAAAGACCAGACAAACCCCCACCAACAACAAAAAGAAGAAAAAAGGGCTACAGGTAAGTGTAGCGCGACCGGGAGGAAAATATATACTTCCCAGAATGTGTAGTCAAAAAACGCGGGGAACGACGCTCCGAGTATCAGTAGCACGTTCCATCCGCGAGGACAGAAAGAGATCCCGTGTCTGAGCGCGGCGTTACACCTGCAGCCTTTATCTTTGGTCACATGACTATGTGTAGTTGGCAGTTGGCAGTTGTGCATTCTTTCTAGACAGTTTCACGATAGAGGGTCTGAGAGTTGACCGGACGGGCCATCCAGACTTGATGAGGAGGGTGGGGTGGCACCTGTCACACTTGCACTTTAAAGATATTGCCTCATCTCACATACAAAGAACTCCACACTAGCCTAATGTGACTATAGACATGTTGGGGGCAGGACAGAGAGGCAGAACAATTTATATTACCTCTTTTGGATGGAATACTTCAGAAGTGCTCCTATTCAAAGCTATCATCACATATAAAAATGAAACCCTCAAACCAACCCTTCCGATCACTTATGGGCATATTAAGGTCTCAGACAAAGGGCTGCTCTACTGCTTACTGCTAGAAGAATTTCTCCTCTGTAATGAAAGGACTGCCCTGCTGCTATACTGCCTGGGGAAAGAAGACTGGACCTGCTCCTTGAACCCACAACCACCAGAAAGACACCAAGGGCTTGCTGACGGGCCTCATGGTTTGAGCTACAGGAATATGACAAGCTCCATAGACCTGTCCTGCACCAGGCCAGCTGCCAAGAGTCAACTGACCTGCCTGTGCCATTCTGATGGCCTCAGCTGGAGTGAACCCTGATCCACAAGAGTTGTCCGGGATCATGGACTCTTGGCTGGCATCAGAGTGTACTCCTACTGGCCCAACCGTAGATTCCTTCAGAACCAATACAGCGCAAAGCAATGTGATGCAGGACCTCACATCACAGTCTTTGCAGCCTCTCATCAAAACTGAAGAAGGACAATGCAACTCGATGAAGACCTCGCATGGCAGCACTCATAGTTCCTCATTGGAACTGATGCAGCATGATGCAACCTGATGCAGAACCTTGCTTTGCAGCCCTCACAGCTTCTCCTTGGGACCGATGCAGCATGACTGAACACCTTGCATCAGGACATAAGGTGCAATTCTCAGTGGAGCCAACCCCATCCATGTATCTGGCCCATCCTCCATTGCGTTCAGCCTGACCTTTTGCATTTGTCCCGGTCTGGATTGACCAGATGCCCACAGTTGACACTTCGCATTTTTTGACTCTTTTGATCTAAGCATTTTAAATTGTAAAACTCCACTTCTACTGAATGGATTTTTGTAGTTTTGGTATCAAATTTATTAAATATGTCTCAATTTTCTAAATTGGTGTGGGTTTTTTCTTGTGTTGTGTTTTTACTTTATTACTATTTGGGTGCTGTAAAAATATTTTCCACATTTACTCTAAGTGAATCCTGGCTGCTTTTGTGCCAAGCTACCAGAGGGCTAAGCACTGGTTAATTTAGTGACTTTTATGGTTCACGCTGAAAGGATTATAATACACTTCGTCCCACCTCAATCAAAAACCCAATTTCCTACAATTGCATTAAGGCTGTGTGGAATTTTGGTCACTCAGCGTTACTCCTAAATGAAGAGTTCTGGCCAAATTCCACCAATGTGTGGTAGAATTTCTCTTTTGTGAAGCTCCAGAAATTACAAGCTGATGATCCCAAGCAAAATTTGCCATCCCCGAGTGCGATTTTCAAATGCGGGTTGTCATGCTCAATTGAAGTCAGAGGACTGCCACTTGAGTAGATTTGCTACGTCTTGAGTAGATTTTCTATTCGAGCAGCAGCAAAATCAACTCAAATGGCCACACGCTAGTGGACAATGTATGGTGCCATTTGCGCTGCTTTATATGTGCTGCTTGCTCTACCGACACTAAATTGCAGCATGAATGGAATTTTTTCTGGCTGTTGATGAAATCCCATGGAGTTTTTGTGTCACTCCTCAGAGTTCCACGCAGTGAAATTCTGTGAGTTCCGCCACCCCTAGAATTTGAGAATTATTACAGAGTCCAAGAATGAAATTTATTGCTCTTTCCTACCCGGAGATAGCACTATTAAATATAATATTGCATCTCTGTGTTATCCTAAGGAACAGCCAGCCTTGCTACAGTAAAAATAGCTTTTGGAGCTTTATCAATGTAAAAACAAGGGTAACATTAAGTTTGCAAATTTCTATGTGTTCCAATTTTAAATATTAATACCATACACCCTGCCTTTTGGGCAGTAAATGAGGCCTTCTTAGGGGAGGCTTATTAATATATAAAAGAGAAGTTTAGTCATAAAGGTCTATTTTAGCCACAATCTTTGGCCTGATGCCAGGGTTACACTGTCATTTTAGCGGATGACCCAAAAGGTGCTGCAGCCTACTAGTGATATTTAATTTACAGTTCCCAAGTAAACTTTGTAACCTGGGTCCTCGTCAGCAGAGTCCCATAACAGAGTCAAAAAACAAGCAGTCCACATAAAATGGGGGCGACCATGAAAAAGAGGCATTTTACTACAGGTACTCTATGCAATATGGCCCCATGTGATTATACAAGCAACTGCAAATAGTATTTGTACATATTATCTCTCTAAGTGCATGCCAATCATTCAATTACCAATGCAAAAATCTGTGATGAAAACAAACTACAAATGTAGCCTACTATTTTTTGTGCGATCCTCACCCCTAACCTTTTTACTCCCAAATGTTTGTTTGGAAGCTGCTTCTGAAAGCAATGATAAGCATTACCAAATAATACAAAAATGAATCACTAACTCAGTCTGGTGTGTAATAATCCAGCATACAAAGCTTTTGGATGTAGAGGGGTGGTAATTACCCTTTCTTTTCAATATAAAGCAAATGTTCATGATTTCCATAAATTGTTTTTTAAACTAAAAAGTCACTTTCAATTGACAATCACTTTTTTATATGCAGACATTAAGCTTCTGAGATGGGTCCGTCATCAGGAGTGGGTTTGCATGGCACAAGTGAAGGAGAAGCAATTGGTACAGTCTTGTGAAGCTGTGTTCTCCATAACAGTAATGTTGATCCACTTATGTCATTTTTCATCCATCCCAAGCTCTGAATTCCACACCTTGAGGCAGGGGGAGAAGTCAATAACCCTCCACCGTCCCCATCACTCCTTTTCTAATAATGCCTTCTCTAACCTGCCATGGAGTACGATGTTCCAAAGAAAGAATGGAAGTCTGATTCTTATCCAGCCCTTCTCTTCTCAAGTAGACAAATAGGCTGATAGTGAGCTTGGGTGGAGTTCACAGAATTCTACTCTGTGGAATTCCGTGGAGTTGATCTGTGGAATTCCGTAGAGGCACAGTTACATGACCCACGGATTCTTAAATGTGCCAGATCTCAGAAGCGCTAAGCAGGGTCGGACCTAGTTAGCCAGCCCGACCTTGCTTAGCACTTCTGAGATCGGGCGCATTCAGGAGAGGGCTGCAGGCAGTGAAAGTTGCCATTTAAGGCCTCTTGAGCACCGGCCTGTCCCGTGTGCACTGCACACCGAGCAGGCAGGTGCACAGGAGGCCTGAAACAGCAGCTTTCTTTCACTGCCTACAGCCCTGGCCTGAAAGCTGCCAGGTGTCTAGTGCACAGGCCTGCGCACAAGAGGCCTGAAATGGCAGCTTTCACTGCCAACGGGGACCTGAATTTAGGCCAGAGCCGTAGGCAGCAAAAGCTGCTCTTTCAGTCCTTGTTTGTGCGCCAGAGTGCACTAACAAGGAAAAAGAAAAGAAGAGACGAGGACTTAGCTGGGTGTTCCAGGGGGTCCTCCTCGTGGTCCTCTTCCATAGCCTGGGTCTCTGTCTCCCTCTGCCCCCTGCTCCCGGGTTCCGGTGTGCAATGCAGTCCAGTTATGGGCTACACAGTGCAAGTGCAGACTGTCTGCACATGCATTGTGTAGCCCATAACTGGGCTGCAGTGCTCACTGGGTAAGATCTGCTCTGTTGGAAGGGCTAGCAGAGTTTTTGGACAAACTCTGTGCATGCCTAAAAATCTCCCTGCACACCCCTAGTTGATAGTCACAAAGGGATGGCTGCTTTGAGTTGTCAGAGCAATATTATATTGTGTATTTGATACACATACACAATACCAGCCTCACCTCAATTGCCTTGGCTGTAACGTGTCTGTTTGAGGCCTTGAGGTTTTGTTGCATTTTCATTTTACTCTCTTTCTCCACATGAGAACTGTGGTGTTTATGACATTAGCAGCCTACAGGTGGATGCCTGTCTGTCATTATGGTATTAACAAGTCTGTGGGAGCACCTGGTGCACCTCGTGGTATTATTTGATCTTTGTGATACATGTTGTGGACAGCATTCCTTGATTGATTTACTAGGGTACAGCATGACAAGAGTCAGTGTAAGCAGTGCCCAATTTGTAAGATAGTGAGCACCAGTGCACAAAGCTCTGCTCAGAAGCCCACGGACAGGGTTGTACGACGGAACACCGACTTCCAAAAAAACTAGTGCCTTAACAATGAGGTCGGAACACCAACCTTGTTCTTACTACTAATGATTTTACCACGCGTTGTAAAGGCATTCCTGATAAAAGCATTACTAATAGGCACCATTCACCCTACATCCCTCACCCCACCCCCCCAACCCCACCCCAAACCCCAAACCCAAAACCCCCTGACCCCTCACCCCCTCCCCAAAACCAAAAAGTCCCCACCCCCCCAACCCCACCTCAAAACCTAAAACCCCGACCCCCAAACCCTCCCCAAAACCAAAAACGCCCCACCCCCCCAACCCCACCCCAAAACCTAAAACCCCCTAACCCCCACCCCCTCCCCAAAACCCCCAAAAAAAACAACCCCTCCCCAAAACCAAAAACAACCCACCCACCCAACCCCGCCCCAAAACCTAAAACTCCCTGATCCCCCACCCCCTCCCCAAAATCAAAAAATCCCCACCCCCCAACCCCGCCCCACAACCTAAAACCCCCTGAGCCCCCACCCCCTCCCCAAAACCAAAAACGCCCCACCCCCAACCCCACCCCAAAACCTAAAACCCCCTGACCCCCTCCCCAAAACCAAAAACGCCCCACCCCCCAACCCCACCCCAAAACCTAAAACCCCCTGACCCCCCACCCCCTTCCCAAAACCAAAAACGCCCCACCCCCCAACCCCGCCCCAAAACCTAAAACCCCCTCACCCCCCACCCCCTCCCCAAAACCAAAAACGCCCCACCCCCAACCCCGCCCCAAAACCTAAAACCCCCTGACCCCCCACCCCCTCCCCAAAACCAAAAACGCCCCACCCCCCCAACCCTGCCCCAAAACCTAAAACCCCCTGACCCCCCACCCCCTCCCCAAAAACGCCCCACCCCCCCAACCCGCCCCAAAACCTAAAACCCCCTGACCGCCCACCCCCTCCCCAAAAAACAAAAATGCCCCACCCCCCCTAACCCCACCCCAAAACCTAAAACCCCCTGACTCCCCACCCCCTCCCCAAAACCTAAAACGCCCCACCCCCCCAACCCCACCCCAAAACCTAAAACCCCCTGACCCCCCACCCCCTCCCCAAAACCTAAAACCCCCCACTTACCTTAGTCGACCCCTTGTCACCTGCGTCGTCCTCCTTCGCCAACTCCCTTCTTTGTACCTTAACCACGCATGTTTGTTGTTCAGAACATACGTAGTTAAGGCACAAAATAACGGAGTCGTGGTTAAAAAAAGCGTTGTTGCGCTTTCGTTAACCACGACCTCGTAAACAAAACGTCGTAATAAAGGATGTTTCCCCACGGACAGTGCTATTAAATGGTGGCATACCCAATGCCAAGGCTGCGTAGTCCTAAATCCACTTCAGGCCTCTTTAATCCACTGCCATACACTGCCTGCCCCTTCATGTCACTCTTATGGGTACCTGCCTTGTCCCTTGGTGGCACTTTTAGGTCTTTCTCTTCCTCCTTCCCCATTTGTGTGTGTGTTCCCTCTCTTGCTCTCGGGAAATGTCTGTTACTGAAAAATAACTGCTGGTCCAAAAATGAGTGCCATTGCCTCCCACAGGCAACCACCTGCTCAAATTAGGCACAGGGTGTAGGGGTAGGACACCAGAAGCATATCATTAAATTGATTAAACTATATAGGGCTTCTAGGCCATATAATGCATTGTACTTGTAGATAATTGTCACATGATGACACTGACTAACATATGAAAGGGATAACTGGTGCCAAGATGGCAACGAATGGCATATATGTATTTCCTATTTACAAGAGAATGTTATTTGTGTACAAAATGATTAAATTATACTTCAGCACAAATAGAGGATTTATAATAAAATCACAGACTTACGTTTACAAACAGATGTGTTTAATTACTTGACTTTAAAGTTCAGCATTTTGGAACCAAAGGTGTGCGTTTTGAGAAGTTCAAAAGCTTGTATTTGGGAACATAATGAGTTTACTATTAAAAATGAAAACATGTATTTAGCGTTTTATATTTTTTTTAAATGACAAACTGGTGGATGTGTTAAGTGAACAATTTACTTATTAAGCACAAACGACAGGTTTTGCAATATTTTTGAAGCTACTTCAGCTGGTATTTTTGGCTGATTTCGAGATACTCTTTGCTGATTTAAAATACTTGTTGCATTACGTCCTTGCACAATTCACTCATTTGCTGCTCAGGCTCATGACTCATCCAAAGGCGTTTCATGAGCCAAACTTTTAGAGTTTTGAGTCATTTTATCAGTATAAGCAAATGGTTACCAATGTCTGAGCCTGAATGATCATGGCAAGAAAGCTCTTCTATTCACATCAAGTGTTATATCCGCTGTCTAAAGTGTAAGACAATGACGTCTGCAACTTTATATTTTCCCATCCACCCCATTTCTGGTAAATGATCAATCATAGAATGTGACTGAGAATCTAGATGGTCATGTTAGAATTAGAAAATGAAAGAACATGGGACACAGAAGTACATAAATCTACCTTATTCAGGTAAAGGGGCATATAGGAATATTAATTTGCGATAACCTGATAAAAACAATTGTTCGGAGGGTCCGTAAAATTTCATAACTACATTAGTTACGTCAATTAAAAAACTTTGGCGTTTTAGCCAATTGTCATGGCAAATTTTGTTCAAAAATGCACGTTCAATCCTGTTTTTCACAGTTTTCTCCAAATGGTGAACAATCCAGGTTCCACTTTGTTGAGTTTGGTCTAGCATTGGTAAGTGCAGGTGATACCTGAACTGTGCTTGAATGCCCATGACAGTCCTGACCATATAGGACTGGCCTATAAAGTAACCAGGCAGTGCCTGAGTGGCTGGTCAGTGAGTGGGACTGTTTTTGGAGGTCTGTGGCCTGTTTTATGAGACTGGTGGAGCAGTTTTAACTCTTGATTTCGGTGATATCACTGCAAACATTGCTTGCGGCATTGATATATGTATGCAGATTCCCATAGTTTGCTAAATAACTGTAGCACACATATCTTTACAAGTTCAAAACTGCCTTATTTGCAAATGTGGGACACTATTTCAGCAATCTTATTCACTATTGAGGGGCACTTTTATTTTGGTGCTTGGGGCTATTTTCTGTACCAGTCCAACCCTGATCCTGACGCTGGTAGTGAGCCTACATTGTTCACACAGGATACACGAGGGCTATACACAACCCGCATATTAGAACATTTACCTGCGGCCTCTGGGCTCGTCTGCATCTTTTGGTGACAAGAAGGAGGAAGATGTAGGCTGCCATGTGCATCACTCTATTCTGACATAGGAACATGCACACACGTGGCAAGGGAAACTTGCCTATGTATTTTCAAGGGCCTCCATAATGTAGAGTGCGGTCAGGTATCTGGAAATGGTTGGTTCATATTAGTAAAGGAATGAACAGTGCCCAATCTGTGCCAGAGATTGCAGATGGTGGGCACCAGCACTCATATTTCAACATCAGACTTTGACCTAGAGCAAAAGAGAAAAACAAAAACAAAATGCAGAAATAATGAGGAAGAGAGAAACAGGAAAACCGCAACGGAAGGAGGGAAAAGGTACGGAGAAAGCCTCAAAAGGAGGAAGCAGGGATGAAAAAGAACCTGTAAGAGCGAGATAAATAAAAGGAAACGTAAGGTGGGTAAAGAAATATGTATGAGGTCCTGCTTTTTTAAAAATATTTATTTATTTATTTATTCTTACAAACTAAGCAATCTGGGTGAACAGTCCTCTGCCTTTCGTTCGGTAAATCTGTTGTAAAAATGCAGCTGTGGAAATTAAAAAAATTCCAACGGATGAGAAAGCTACTTCTAAATTAAAAAAATAAATATACTATTCTCTCAACACACACACCTACTTATCCTGATGACTGAAGTTTAACTCGAGTGGTGTTGTAAATCGGGTTTAAGAGAAAATTCATTTTTAGTCAAACAACTATATCAACCATTTTTTTTAAATAGTCCTCATCTAAGGTTTCTGCAATTTTTATTTTTCAGAACATTTTGTAATTCTGCTTTGCATGTTCTTTTAAAGTAGTACTAAACACGTTTCCTGTTCAACACTTGAAGTAAAAAAATGCATGCATTATTTTAATGTAATATTGTGGTGCCCTGTATCTGTCATTGAGAACAAACAGCTCTTAAATCTGTAGAAAAATAAATGCACAGTTAGTATGCTAGAAGCTGCAGGCCAGAAAGCTGATCTCTTTTGATTAACAAATACAGCCGTCATGCTTCTTCAAATACATTCAATGAATGTCCATCCATTAAAATTCAAATGAATAGAACTCTGAATGCTATTGAGTATCATGCTGAGCCCACCACCTCCAGACCCACGTGCAATTCGAACTGAAATCCTGGGAACTAACCTAGTTTTTCTCTCTCTAATGAAATGATATTATTAAACCTGCAACATGAGATCATGGCTTTAGAAATCCTTTCAAATCTTATTTTGTTTTTTTTCTGACATGTGGAGCATGATATGAAAAGCAAGAGGCTAAACACAGTAGACTGAAATATCCTGTTATTAACTCAACTTTTAACCCAACTCTTCTGTCTTTGAAGACAACAGCATAGTTAGTTTATATCTTGTTTTGGGATGCTTTAGGTAAATTGCCTGAAAAGAATGGGAGCTACTTTTAAAAATATTCGGAATTGCGAAAATGTCATACTCAAGCTTCCGTTCTTTTCACTGTCACTCTCTCTATACCTCTTTCATATTTTCACCCTATCTTTTTAAGACCTGACTTGACAGCCTACTGTCTGCTATATCTCATGCCAACACAACACACAATGCAAATCTACAATTTAGGGAGCGTTGCATGTCAACCCCCTTCAGCTATTATGTTGTTTTGGCGAGCCCTCATCAGGCATTGACTTTATGTAGGATCTGTTCGTGGCATTTTACTCATCTTTCTATGTTCACTGAAACAATATATTTTTTTCTTGGTATGTCTTAAAATAGCTCCTCACCTTAATTCTAACTATACCTCGCTTAAAAAGGCACACACTGAGACTTTTATTGTTTATAATAAACTTCACTGAGGCAACTACGAACTATGGTGTGGGGTGCTGGCAGGAACAGCATGGAGCCCCCGCGAAAAATTCGGCAAAAATTACAGCACTAGCTTTGTGGTTGGTCCGATGCATATATGGGTCTTTAATATGGAACGGCCTCACTGTCCCTGTTTGTGTTTTGGTTCACCTTTAAACAGGTGCATTGGTGCAAATAGGGATAGTGTATCCTATTACAATGAATCCACTGCCCTACGGGAAGCTGCAAACCTGCAATGCCTGGTGACATCACATTAGTGGAAGGTGAACTTGCTGTTTGGCCTAGATGGTCCATCTTTCTCTGTGCAGGTGACACCTCCCTGCACTACAAAGGAGAGACTGAGATCTCCTTGAAGGTGAGTGCAGTGAATGCCTGCATCTGCCTACAGGAGGATTTCTGAGGGGCCAAAGGGAGCCCTTTTGTCGCCTTTGAGGGGTGCACTGACTGTACACCAAATCTTTGTGGCACAGTGTCAGTGGTCTCTTTATGGCCTTTTTGTCTCTGCACATGTGTCCATAATAGGGTGTGGGTACAGAGTCAAAGGGGCATATTTATACTCTGTTTGCGCCGAATGTGCATCAAAACTTTGACGCACATTCGGCGCAAACCGTGCACCATATTTAAACTTTGACGCCCGAGGATGTCAAAATTCCTCCGTGTGTGTCATTCTTTGGATGCGGGAAACTGCCTTGAATTAATGACATGCAAGGTAGGCATTCCCGCCCAAAAAATAACTTTAAGGCCTGTGTGCCTTATTTATACTCCAGCGTCATTTTGACATTTTGACACACAGGAGGGGGCGGGCCTTAAAAAACGTCACACAGCCTGATGTGTGCAGTTTTTTAATGCCTGGGTGAGGGCAGGCATTAAGAGACCTGTGGGCGCACTTCCATGGTCTCTGACCATGGAAGGAGTCCAGAGGTGCCCTTCCCTGCCCCCAGGGACACCCCCTGCCACCCGCGCCCACCACTGGAGGACACCCATGGTTGAGTCATTTTTTTTTACTCTGACCAGTCCGCAGCGCCGGCTAATGTCATTCCTTAAATAAGGCGCCCGCATGGCGCGTAGGAATGGCGATAGCCGGCGGTAAAATTTTTGACGCAAACAATCGCTGCCGCTGGTTTGCGTCAAAAAGTATAAATATGGGCCATAGGGCCATATGTACTAAAGCATTTTCCCATAGACACAGAATGGGTAAAACTCTTTGATACATCTGGCCCAAAGTCTTTTCCTCATGAACATGGGCCATGTCCCCTTGCTAATGACAGAACACCTCTGAAGATGGCTCTAGCAGTATATCTGCACCAGCTCTATCTGTACTATAGAAGAGAGAGCACAAGCTTCAGCACACTATTCTGTAATACCGCAGTGTACCATGAGTGCAGAAAATGGGCACCCACTCCCGCTGTACATTGTATATAATCCAGCCCCTGTTGTCTTTCTTGCTAAGAACACCAGAAGATACCACCTACTACTCCAGATGGTTTGCGGCACAAGTGGGTACTCTAAACTGCTCTGGTCTGGATTGAGCACCCCTTGCTGTTCCTTTGCACTACCTCTTTCTTAGTGGGCTGAGCTATTACCTCAGCTAACGCAACTGTCCAGGCCAAACCTTGGGCTTGGCAAGGGATGAACCAGCTACTGCTTCTAGGAGAAGGCGGAAGGAGAACGCAAAAAAACTAGGCCCATATTTATACTTTTTGACGCAAACCAGCGCCGGCGATGGTTTGCGTCAAAAATGTCACCACCGGCTAACGCCATTCCTATGCACCATGCGGGTGCCTTATTCAAGGAATTACGTTAGCGGGCACTGTGGACTGGTCAGCGTAAAAAAAAAAGACTCAAACAAGGCAGCGCCGGCGTAGGGGAAAATGGGGGTTGTGTGTCAAAAAATAGTGCAAGTCAGGTTTGAGGCAAAAATCATGCCTCAAACCGGACTTGCGCCATTTTATGACACACAACCCCCATTGAAATGACTCCTTTCTTAGCAAAGACAGGAGTCATGCCTCCTTGCCCAATGGCTATGCCCAGGGGACTTCTGTCCCCTGGGCATGGTCATTGGGCACAGTGGCATGTAGGGGGGCCCAAATTAGGCCCCCCTATGCCACTTTCAAAAACTAAAAAAAAATACTTACCTCAACTTACCTGTACTTACCTAGGATGGGTCCCCCCCATCCATGGGTGTCCTCCAGGGGTGGGCGAGGGTGGCAGGGGGTGTCCCTGGGGGCAGCGAAGGGCACCTCTGGACTCCTTCCATGGTCAGAGACCATGGAAATGAGCCCACAGGTCCCTTAACGCCTGCCCTGACTCAGGCGTTAAAAAACGGTGCACATCAGACTGTGCGCCATTTTTTAAGGCCCACCCTCTCCTGTGCGTCAAAATGACGCAGGAGTATAAATAAGGCGCACAGGCCTTAAAATCATTTTTGGGGCGGGAACGTCTTCCTTGCGTCAAAAATGTCACCACTGGCTAACACCATTCCTATGCGCCATGCGGGCGCCTTATTTAAGGAATGACATTAGCTGGCGCTGTGGACTGGGGAGAGTAAAAAAAAATGACTCAAACAAGGCAGCGCCGGCGTAGGGGAAAATGGGGGTTGTGTGTCAAAAAATAGTGCAAGTCAGGTTTGAGGCAAAAATCATGCCTCAAACCGGACTTGCGCCATTTTGTGACGCACAACCCCCATTGAAATGACTCCTTTCTTAGAAAAGACAGGAGTCATGCCTCCTTGTCCAATGGCCATGCCCAGGGGACTTCTGTCCCCTGGGCATGCTCATTGGGCACAGTGGCATGTAGGGGGGCCCAAATTAGGCCCCCCTATGCTACTTTAAAAAAAAAAGAAAAAAATACTTACCTCAACTTACCTGTACTTACCTAGGATGGGTCCACCCCTCCATGGGTGTCCTCCAGGGGTGGGCGAGGGTGGCAGGGAGGTGTCCCTCAGGGCAGCGAAGGGCACCTCTGGACTCCTTCCATGGTCAGAGACCATGAAAGTGAGCCCACAGGACCCTTAACCCCTGCCCTGACTCAGGTGTTAAAAAACGGCGCACATCAGGGTGTGCGCCATTTTTTAAGGACCACCCTCTCCCGTGCGTCAAAATGATGCAGGAGTATAAATAAGGTGCACAGGCCTTAAAGTAATTTTTTGGGCGGGAACGCCTTCCTGCATGTCATTAACGCAAGGCAGTTTCCTGCATCCAAAAAATGACTCACATGGAGGAATTTTGACGTCCGCGGGCTCAGGCGTCCAAGTTTAAATATGGTGCACGGTTTGCGCCGAATATGCGTCAAAATTTTTGACGCACATTCGGCACAAACTGAGTATAAATATGCCCCTTGGAGTCAGGAACCAGACGAACTTCATACCACACTGTATGCACCCACACCCATAGGATGTGACTGGTAGTGAGTGCTGCATGTCCTTTGGCCTAGGACTAGAGAGGATAGCCACATGGAGGAACCGCAGCAATGACTACTCTGTCCTGAACTGGATGCTGATTGTTGGTCTGGAAGATTCATGACTTAAAATGAAGACGGCATCCTCCAACAGTGGTAGGAGTGTGAGTGCTCAGTATATAAAGGGGTACGTTTTATCTTCCCAACATTAAATTGATGATTAACACTTACAGTCAAAAACTCAGCTCACACAATATCCTTTTGAAATATGTTGTTGGAGAAGTGGGGGTGGCAGAGAGAGTAGCAGATTAATTAATTAACAGCACCAAGAATAACACATAAATAAATCAGAACAATAAATATGACAGGCAATATCATAAGCAAAGCACACTGTGATAGTACAGAAGCATGTCAAAGTATGCAAGAGCATTATCTGACATAATATAATTTGTTTTCAATTTGCTGTATCAGGATGTGTCCTTAGAGGGGAGAGGTCAACTTGAGATAAGGATACAAAGAGTATAAATCCGGTAACAGAATGCAGGAAAAAGAATAAGAGGGCCATTTAGAAAAGTCAATAAACACAAATATGTTCATTCACATTTATATGTATTCCTACACCTGGATGTAACTACATTTTTTTCTAGTCACCCTTTCCACATGTAGGTTTTTTTACCCATGAGTGGACTTAGATGTCTCCATCACCACCAATCAGGTTGTGGCAGCTCCAACAGGATTTATCAATGTAAAGTTACTACTAGTACCTTTGCATGATGGTGGAGGCCTCCCAGTGGAAAAGTAAAGTAAAAAGTATTAAAGGGTAATATTCTTTAAAAAAATAATCTTCTAATGTATATATAAATGTAAATTAAGTTATTAAGTTTGAATACTTATTATTGACCTAGAATTAATAAAATAAAAATAAAATGTAACAGCACATTAACTCCTCATTAATATATATATATATATATATATATATATATATATATATATATATATCAAAACAAATCCATTTCAAGGTTAGAGTGATGCATAATTATGCAAAAAAGAATAGAGAACTCTGGGTAGTTCCCAAGTATAGGTGGAGAGCAGCTCTATTAAGGTGCACCCTGCAACACCAGCGACACTCTAGATTTGCTCACCTCAAATGTCTGTTCATCTAGCAAAGTTTTTAAGCATGGGATCAGCACAGTGCTATCCACGCTGAGCTAGATAGCGACAAAGTCTTTAAGCATATGTTTGACACAGTGTCAACCTTGCCGAGCTGTAAAATGACAAAAGCCATTTACCACTCCAGGCACAGTATTACAGCTTTGGACTGGTAAAATACTGTCCAAGCCAACCTGGAATGAGTAAAAGCAAACCCCTGACACATGTTTCACTCTCATTTGAGCTCGTCAGAGAGGTTTAGCTTTGTCCAGACACAAGGAAGCACCCAGTATAAGTCAAAACAAATCTCTTTCAGGGTTAGAGTGACACATAGATTATGCAAAAAAGAATAGAGATCTCTGGGTAGTTCCCAAGTTTAGGTGGAGAGCAGCTCTAGTAAGGAGCACCCTGCAACACCAGCGACATTCTAGATTTGGTCACCTCAAATGTCTGTTTATCTAGCAAAGTTTTAAGCATATGATCAGCACAGTGCTATCCACGCTGAGCTAGACAGTGACAAAGTCTTTTGCCATTTGTCCAGCAAAGTCTTTAAGCATAGGTTTGACACAGTGTCAACCTTGCCAAGCTGTAAAATGACAAAAGCCATTTACCAATCCAGGCACAGTATTACAGCTTTGGACTGGTGAAATACTGTCCATGCCAACCTGGAATGAGTAAAAGCAATCCCTGACACATGTTTCGCTCTCATTAAAGCTCATCAGAGTGGTTTATCTTTGTCCAGATACAAGGGAGCACCGAGTACAAGTCAAAACAAATCCCTTTCAAGGTTAGAGTGATGCATAAATTATGCAAAAAAAGAATAGAGAACTCTGGGTATTTCCCAACTTTAGGTGGAGAGCAGCTCTAGTAAGAAGCACCCTGCAACAACAGTTATAGTTACTTGTGATAACTCGAACTACAACAGGTGAATTTATATGGTTTTGTACGTTTAAAATGTGAGGCTAACTATAACATCCCTGTAACCTTTGGATTTGTAAGTGAATTTCTATGTTTTTTTAAATTCTATTTCTTAACTGTAACGTCCCTTTCACCTTTGTTTTTTTCACTGAATTTCTATGGTTTTCTCAACCATATAGTAATTTTCATTACTATATGTTAATCCTGTCACCACTGTGTACGGAGCTGCCCGAAGCTGTCAGCTTCAACCAAGTCCCAAAATGTCTGCCAACACTTCCTGGATGAAGTGTTTGCAGCCAATCAATTCTCTGCACAAGATCAGGACTATTTGCGAAGTATTTGTGCTTCTAGATATACAAATTTAGATTTCCTTTAATATTTCAAAAGCTACTGAACAGATTTATAATGAAAAGTGTGCTTTCTAGACCAAAAGCTACCTTTCTTCTAAATTTGGTGAAATTCCATCTTGCGGTTCGGGCTGTGGGTGTGTTCAAAATTTACATGCGAAAAACACTTTTTTGACCCCCACCCCTTTTTCTCAGCTCCTGCTTGATGGATCAATATGAAACCTTCCATGCACAGTAAGATCCAACTTGACAGTCTTTGTGCAAAATTTCATGAAGATTAAACAAACGGTGCCATAACACACATACACACACATACATATATATATATATATGAATGTTGGACTTTTTTCCTTACGTAGGGTCATCCCCAGTCTTTTTTCCTCCTTCCTCCTATTTTTTCTGACCTCTCGCTGTTGGCTCTAGGACTCTGAGCACTTTATCACTGCTGACAAGATTGGTTTGTACCTAATTGTCATATTTAATTTACTTGTAAGTCCCTTGTACAGGGGCATCTCTATACCCAGGGCCTGTAATTTAAAAACTACTAGTGGGCCTGCAGCGCTGCTTGTGCCACCCACTGAAGTAGACTTTCAAGCCTGTCTCAGGCTTGCTAGCGCTGTGCCTGTGTGTGCAGTTTTCTGCCACAGGGACCTGGCATCTAAATTTACTTGCCAGGCCCAGAACTCCCCTTTTACTACAAGTTAGTCACCCCTAGGGTAGGCCCTAGCAAGCCCTATGGGCAGGGTGCCATGTATGTAGAAGGCAGGACATGTGACAGGTTACGTGGCCTGTCCTGGTAGTGACAAACAGCCTAACTTGGTGTCTCACTGGTGTGAGTGCTGCCTTCTCATAGGATTGCATTAGAAATGCCCTGCCTTATGTGTAAGGGGTATTGTCTGATTTCTGAGGCGTAGCGTAGGCATGTTTGGTACGGTTGTAATGGTGATAGTAAAAGCTGTTTGCTGGTGTAGGTGTATTTTTTATTACTATTACAGAAATTCGACTTCTAGAAAGTGCGCATTTCTCTGTGCTTATGACTTTCGGGTTTTGCAGCTTGACTCCAATCCACGTCTGGGCAGAGTGACAGTTGGGGCTGTGTGCATACTTTTCAGACAGCCTGTACACAGGGAGGGTGGAGGTGTCACAGAGGTGCATCTGCATACTGAATAGTCTTCCTGGGCTGAGAGAAGGGAGAGGCGGGGCACACCTACATTTGTAAAGGCTGTGCCCTGGCCTCACGCAATAGGGTAGTTTACCCCCAACTGATGTTTGGAGCCTGTGCTGGAGGAGAGAGGGGGCACTCCCACAACCAGCTGTAACTGGTTGAAACCTCCCCTCCCCTTTTATTGTAAAACACTGTAAAGACTGAGTATAAGTACAGGGGAGTTTTCCCCACAATTTGGAGACTTGTGGAATTATCTTGGAACTGGACACAAAGGACTGGAAGGACTCACTAGGGAGCGCGAAGGACTCACTAGGGAGCGCTAAGGACTGCTGCTGTTGTGCTGACCTGTGACCTGCTTGGTCACTGTAAGGGACTTGTCACCAGCTCACATCCTCTGTGCTGGCCTGTTTCTGGGCCCCTCCCTTTGTGGGCCTTTTTCCTAAGACTCTTGTTCCCCAGAGGCAGGGTGCTGTGGCCCCTGAACCCTGCGATGATCTGCAGACACCAGGAGTGCTTCTCCCGATATCTGGAAGTGGTGCTGTGGAGAGTGCTGCTGCTATAATGTTGGTAGCACCTTGGAGAGTGCTCTTTCTGATTGTGGCATGGGAAAATCACCGCCACGACCAGGGCTTCATTTGCTGTCCAAGCACTTTTGAAAACGTGCGTTGTGGTGCTGGGAATCACCGCCGCACCCCGGGGAGTCTGTTTCATCCAAGCGTGGGTGGAGCGCGCTTCCTTGTGTCCCCGGGGCATGAAGAAAACCTTTCTGGCAAAAACCAGAGCAAGCGTGCTCCTATGGCTGCCCCCACGGCGAGGTCTGCTCTGTAGAGCACCCCCAGGGCACCGGAAGGCCCTGCTTTGGGCCGGAACGTGGACAAAGGCAGGAAGGAGAGAAGGGCGCCTCTCATTCACCTGCCGAGCCCCGGAGGGCTCCTGCTTGATCTGCGGGCAGGGCGGCAGCCTCACCGGAGGCTCGCCCACGCCGCAGACCCCTCGTTGGCCCCTCGTGGGCTAGTGTCAGTTTGAAGTCGCCCCCCCCCGACTCGGATGGCCAGTGCAGGCCCGGGGGGGGACCCCAAGCAATTGCGGGCCCCTGGAGGAGCCCGTCAATACTACAGAGGAGGTGCATGCCATCCTCCTCTGCCTCAAGGATACCAGAGGCCGCCGTTTGGCGTGGAGGAGTGCCGGAGGTCCAATTTTTTCACTTCTCAGGCACTGGAGGTGCCTTTATCATCAGAACAGGTACTTCCTAAAGGGATAATATATATCCGGGGTTCTTGTTACAGACTATGTGGATACCTATATTGCCTACCTGCCTTTGATGTGTTTATAGATGTAGGTAAATGTTCCTATTATGGGCATAGCATACTAATATGTTTTTATGACTTGGCATATGGTTTATAATGTTCCTAGTATGGGCGTTTATGATATTCTTATGACAAGTGCTTTGGTATAAGAACGTGTTTCCTGCCTACTGCTTATGTTGCAGAATACTGAGTAACCTCTGTGTTATATGTGACTACTGCTAGTTTGCAGAGTAACTAATGTGTAACGTTCTGACAGCCACTAAGGTAGCAGGGTACTGCTGATATGTGATGTTTGGTCTAATAATTGCATTGTGTACAATACAGTATATTTTCATATAACTGGCTGTTGTGTTCCTTTTGTGGTGGGGATAGTGCGTCACGTGTGTTGTGTGTGTTGTGCAAATGCTTTACACATTGCCTCTGGGATAGGCCTGACTGCTCGTGCCAAGCTACCAAGGGGGTGAGCAGGGGTTATCTTGGACGTGTAACTCCCTTGCCCTGGCTAGAGTGGGTAGGTTCTGCATGGCTGAGGTGCATACCCTAGCCAAGCAGAAACCCCATTTCTAACACTGACCTACTGGTGGTCATCAGTAGGTAGTTATAGTTAGGGTCATGTTTCCATAGAAAAAGCATTTTTTTGACTTGCCTACATCTTTGGCACCATTTGACGGATCTTTACAGGGGTGTGATATAGGTGTGTTTTAGGGGCAAATCATAGGTTTTGTATAATTTGGCATCACAGTGCACAATATTCATGAAACTTCTCGAATTTTCACAAATTTCCATTCATTATTTGCAAAATATTTGCAATTATGGAAAAATTTGAAAGAAAAACAACACTCATTCATACACTAATTCATTCACTCATACATGCACTCAGGCACCCACTCACACACTCACTTATACATACACCCATGCACTCACTCAGACTTACACATAGACTCACACACCCACTTTCAGACCCAGTCAAACACTCACGCACCCACTCAAACATCCACTGGCAAGGGCCCGAATTATAGTTACCTTAAGGCACGAGTTGTAGTTACTTGAAAGAACTCTAACTACAACTGCTGAATTTATATGGTTTTGTATGAGTAAATTCAGGAACTAACTATAACATCCCTGTAACTGTTGTTTCTTTCTGTGAATGTGTGAAGAAAACAAGTACTTCAACTGCCGAGCAGCACCGATGTCCAACTCTGTACCGCTGCCTACACTAGAACCATGGTCCCCTCTGAGTGCAACAACTGTGGCTGACGGTGCAGGCCTGATGCAGATGCGGTATCTCCGAAGTCACTTCACAGTGTGAGTCCCGAGTATCATGTTACCAACATCTGCAACTCCTGACTCTGACTCCACTGCAGCAACTGCGCCCCCATGGTGTGATCATGACACAGCAAATTTGACACCTTGCATCTCCCCTGCAACTGTAAGGAACTACCACCTCCCCTGCCTGGTAGTAAGGAACCAACACCTCACCTCCCGGTGGTAATAAGGAACCGACACCGCACCAGCTCCAGGGATGCCTAACCTCCCTGACTCAGTGCAGCATCTTTGTTTCCTCATTTACCAAAGGTACTGCACCTGGGATCCATGCATCTCTGTGATCGGCCTGCACTACCTCGCATGTGGTATTAGACTGTTCGGAACAACTCTGTCAAGATGTCATGATAGCTCCAATTGGGGCTATTGTGTTTCTAAGAGCTATAACCTTGGAAAATGTGTATCTTTGCTTGTGTATGTTTTGATTTCTGTTCTTTTGGTCTTCTTTTACTCAGATAAATATTGGCTATTTTTCTAAACTGGTGTGGAGTGTTTTTGTGGTGTTTTCATTGTGTTACTCTGTGTAGGTACAAATACGTTACGCATTGCCTCCTGAGATAAGCCTGACTGCTCATGCCAAGCTACCAAGGGGGTGAGCAGGGGTTACCTCAGCTGTGTGACTCCCTTACCGTGAATAGTGTGGGGGTCCCTATTTGGAGGGGAACAAACCACTGCCAAATAGAGACCCCATTTCTAACAGCTGTCCAATTGCTTCTTGATTTAGAGGTCCTGAACTTCGGCTGCTCTGTGAACTATCCTTTGCTATCTTTTTCCTCTTGTTTAATCTCATCATTTAATATTTTTAGGTAGTTAGGGAAGACTGAACACTCAATGCTGTCTTTTACAGCATTGAAAGAATCTTTACAGCAGTCATTTTGTCCGATTAACTCTGTTTCAGAATGCCAATGCTTGAGTGGTTGCAGAAGTCGAAAAACTCTCTTGTCTTAGGAGTTAAACAACTAAGTTTCTATGGTTTAGTAAACTACTTTTGCATGTTGAACTAAATAACTTTCGCAACCAAGTACAGGATATTTCCATTCATCTACTTTTTCTGCCACATTGTTTCTGTACCTATGGTGTTGCAGAACCTCATAAAGACACATTATTTCTAGGTGTTGACTTCTTCCTGGATATTAAGTATCCCACATATTTGTTTTTACAATATCTATACTCTGCTGGGTACTGAGGGCTTCATTTCCAAGAAACTGATGTGTTGGCTCTGATGCATCAGATTTCTTGCGCTGCCTTGTGACCCCCTAACAATGCTATGGATGCACTGTGTTAATAGCACAGAGCTCCATGGCACAGGTTTTCACAGATGTGTCAGACATTCTGGGGCATCTGTGGTGCTTAAGTCATGCGCATTGATGCTACACCAGCAATGTGAGGAGGCCCCCATGGACAAAAGCTCTGTGTTACTTTAACTGACTGCTCTGAGCAGGCGGTAAATTCTGATGCAGTGAAGGTCCGAATGATGCAGTGAATTGTTGTAAATTTCACTGTATCAGTTCTGCGTGGTTTTTTGCCTGGGAACGCCTACATTGCATATCATTGCCCATAACTGGCACCCAGTGGTGAAAAGTGATGCTAGAGGCCTCTAGGGTCATTTTGAAGATTTGGAGTTGTTTTAACACCACCACAGCATCAAACAAATGACGCTGAGGTGGCACAAGGGCCTTGTAAATGAGGTTCTGAGTTTCTGGAAATATTTCAAGACTTTCTTTCATGTGCTGGCAAGGCCTAGACTAACTTAGACAATTCCCCTTTACTTTGTGTACAAACTAGCTTAGCTCAACCTGTCAAAGCACTTGTAGGAACTTACCTCCCTATGCAAAAGCATTTTCAAGCTGAAGCTGTATAATTTCTTGGTTAGAGACATTTCTGCAAAAATCTCCTCCCCCATTTCCTTCACCTCTGTCTTCTCTAATTTTGTAGTGTACAAAGTGACATAGCAAGCAAAAACAATGGAGTTGTCTGCAACAAACTGGAGCCCTCTGCGCTTCTCAGGTTATATGTATCTTTTGGTGTTTTTCATGTCAGTGTATGTCTGACTGCAGATAAAAAGCTGTTCACTCTTCCTTTGGAAATGATCTTGTATCTTGCATGACAAAAGTTGCCACATCGATGTGTTTGAAACTGTAGAACTTGCTGTCTTAGGACTTTATCATCATTGCCATTTGGGTTGGTGCATATAACATTCTGCATACTCTATGTAACTAAGTGTGATAAACCAAATAGGTGTACCTATGTTTTGCAACATACATGTAATTCTCCATGACCATGATACTAATATTCATTGGTACCACGTTGACATGCCATCAAGTTAATTAAGTTGTACTTCAAGATTTCATCCTCATTTTGCGCTTTGTCAAAAAAACTCACTTGCAGAAAGATTTTGCCGATTGAATCCTGTCTTTAGAATGTGGTTTATAGTGCAAGACCATACTCGCGAGTCACTCTCAAACAATAGATGTAATATGTAGGGTATACACTGACAAAACCTAGGTTCCGCTAAATATTTTCTTGTTGAACTATACTCAGCTGCTGGTATCTGTACATGCTGGTCATCATATCTCCCACCTACTCCTGTGGAAATAGGTGTGAAAAACAGCAAGCCTCTTAACTTTTTTTCCACGCAGTAATTGGAGCTCCTCTAGCTTGTTTCATCAACAATAGATTCTTTGAAATGAAGTAGATGCATACTGTAGTGCTCATATATTTCTTCTGATATCTGTTTATTCACTTTTTCAATCTGTCCACTTGATTATAATGCTTCATCATCATTACAACTTATATACAATAATATCGACATTTTTGTAAAACAATGTAAAAGTGGCTCTTTTAGTGTCTGACCCTGTTTCTGCCCGCCGGCCCTGCGGTTAACTCCTGGCGGGGTTCAGGCTGCAAAGGTGGAAAGAGTTTGGCGAGCAGCCTCAGCAGCCTGCCAAACACATAATGAGGGCCTTTTTAATTAATTTGTTGCACTAGAACTGTAAATACAAATTCTCAGTTTGGTCTTTTTAATTCCCCGTGCCCCTGTAGCTGTGCTACCATGGTAACATATGTTGTAAATTCTCTTTTATCAGTAAGTCACGAGTTCATAACAGTTTCTGAGAGCACCATTCTTACTTCTAAACCAAATGTATTAGGTGCTGTTGAATATTTGAAATAATAAACATATCCCAAACACCAAGACTTTTTCTAATTTCACCAAAGCCAATCCGACATCTACTTACGTTTCTCACAACTTCACTACCTAGTTTTAAGCACCAACATATTTAAAATAACCAATCAACTGTTCTTTCAAATTGTAACTTGTAGCCTCTATTTCAATATCATTTTATTCAAAATCTGTCTTAATCAGTTACAGCTGTTTCCTGTGTGGAACTTCAGCTTCCCTCCAAAATGCTCAAGGTGCAGTTTGTGGGTCATAGCTTTGTGTTTTGGGTGAGAGAGAGTGCTGGAAAGAGAGGCATTGATAGGGGCCATGCTTTATCTAATGTGGATATTACTTGGATTGACCAGGGAGGGTTAAAGTAGCATCAATTGTTCCCTTTGATTGAAAGCATTAAGGATTGCCAACATCCAGACCTCATGATTGTGGTGGCATTGACCTGGGCACAGTTAGTGGGGTAGGATTGGAAATCCTAATGAAAGACACCTGTAGAAAATTAATTGCACTTTTCCCATACACTGCCTTTGTGTTTTTTCTTATATTTGCCAAAAGCAGAACTGGAAGTGGTCAAGTGAATTCTGTCCACAGATAGACAAATCCAGGAAACGTAATGAAACTGCTTCTGCTTTCCTCAGAGACGATAACATGGGCTCCTTATTCCACAATAATTTAGGGTTTGATATGGATTGTATGTATAGAAATGACGGAGTTTATCTGACAGACAATCACCTGACAGACAAAGGCAACAGGGGGTTACTCCAGAACTTGAAAGAATGCATCCTGTTTCATGTGTAGTTGTCACCTACACATCATAAACACAACGGCTCTTTTCAGGGCCAATCCTTTTACCATGGACATATTTATTTTTTAATTCCTATTCTTTTCAAATCTTTTCAGGAACCATGGATCCAAAAGCGGATCTTTGAAAACATTTTCTACCAATTATTTACTATTGTGTCACATTTATATCAAGCCCCTGGTGTAAGTTTACCATGACCCCTTCATATTCATTGCTACCCACATTTTAGCCCCAGGTCCCTTTCCTGATACAACAAAATAGCAGCTGCACTTTCCCTGTCAGGTTGTGGCTAGCAAAGACCCTGTGAGTGTCTGTGTGGATGTGGGAGTATGTGAGTTAATGTGTGACCTGGTATGAGAATGGGTGAGAGAGTGGGTGTGAAAGTGTCTGTCTTGGTGTGAGAATCTAACCCAGGATGTCACATGGGTGTGAGAGTGTCTGGGTATAAAACGGTCTGTGTAGGTGTGAGTGGGTGTGAGATTGTCTCTGTGGTTATCAGAGTGGTTGTGAGAGTGCCTGTATGGGTGTGAGAGTGTGCATTTTGGTGTCTAACCCAGGCTGTCACAGTGGGTGTGAGAGTGTGTGGGTGTGACAATAGGTGTGAGAGTGTCTGTTTGAGTACCATAGTGGGTGTGAGAGTCTCACCCTGGGAGTGAGACTGGGTGTGAGATTGTCTGTCTCACTTTAAGAAAGAATGTGAGAGTGTCTGTCTGGTTGGGAGACTAGGTGTGACAGTGTCTGTCTGGGTGTCACAGTGGGTGTGAGAGTGTCTGGATGTGAAAGAGAATATGAAAGAATCTCTGTGAATGTGAGGGTGGGAGTGAGAGTGTCTGTCTGGGTGTAAGAGTGAGTGTAGGAGTGTCTGTCTGGGTGTAAGAGTGGGTGTCAGAGTGTCTTTATTGGTGTGAGAGTGGCAGTGCGATATCTCTACTAGATGTGAGAGTGGGTGTGACAGTGTCTGTTTGGGTGTGAGAGTGGGCATGTCAGTGTCTAGGTGTGAGAGTGGGTGTTAGAGTGTCACGTTGGCTCTCATTATCCTAATGAGACTACTGGATTTTTGGGTGACAGGGTCGTTCTTAGTGCGGGGGACTAAGTCTAACCCACGGAGAAGGACCCTTGGCGCCCTCAATCCAGTTTTGCTCCAGCTAACTAGCAGTGCCTCATCTCTCCCAAAGGGAAGGGATGATTGGGCAGCCGAGCGCATGACATCTTAGAGCTTCTCAGGGAAGTCGTGGTCACTCAGATCCCAACCAGTTCTCTCATACCAAGTGTGGTCTCATATACAAATGACAGAGGCAGTTTAAGTTTTACAGATTGATTTAATAAAACGACTGCATTTTAGATAACAAGGCGTGAGCCGCAATAACCAGAACCATATAACACAGTAGGATTGAAATAGTAACGAGGAGAGTAAAACATAAGAATAACGCTATCATAGTGCTACCAGATTACGTTCTCTCTTCTGAGTTCTATTTTGAGCACAGCATGTTAAGCTCTAAGCTTGCCTTTCAGGTTCCCCGGGAGGACATCAACCCTCATACCTGAGCAAAGGCCTGTGATCTGGATCAGCATCTGCAACAGGGCAGTCAGCTTCTAGTTGTGGTTCCCTGGTCGGAATCTCCCTCTTACGTGTACTAGGACTAGGAAGTGTTTTTATAATCAACACGCCGGTGTTCTGAGAAACGTCCCTACGTAAGAATGTGTACTTTCTACGAACCCTAAAGACTAAACTCATACCACGTCTATCGGCAATGTACCAGACTGTATCCTTGACTGAAGCACAGAGCGAGCAAGAATGTAATGTTTGAGAACTACTCCGGTGCTGAAGTAAGCTAAACAGTGTGATAGAAGAAAATAAAACATGACCGTGAAACTGGTTATTGAAAAATAACAGTACGAGGCTGAATAAAATGCATCTAGAACAAAGTGCACAGAGGCCTAATGCTTTAAGCAAACGCGCAAAGGCTACATTAAAAATGGCTACACTACACCCTCCATTTGTCGGTAGAAAGTGGTTCTAATCGAATTTCAAAAAATGCCCTATGTTAAAAAAAAAACTACTAAAACCTTATATAATTTCAACAAGTTAAGAGGACACCAAAGCACAATAATCCTAAATTTAAAAATAAGCATGCGGCTAAGAGCCATATTTATATAACAGTGTCAATTTAGACCAAATCCAATTCAAACGGTGGTCATTGAAAGCAGGAGGTTCTCCACTTCGGCAGAAGACAAGACCGGAAAATCCACGCCAAAGACTATTAAGTAGTAGGTGTGTTCCAGAGCCTCAGAATCAACCAAGGTGGCATCCCGTGCAGGGCCTATGAACGAATTAATATCAACTTCCTCCAGGGAGGGTATTTCGTAATCAGCCTCTCGAAGCAAACGCAGCCGCAGCGCGCATGTCTGGGAATGAGCCCTCATCGGGAACATCAACAGATCAGCATCAGTCACTGGGGGGGCGCTGCCGTGAGAGGCCAAGTGCATGTTCATATGAGCACCAACGGCACCAAAACACAGGCTGCACACAATCCAAAACCGGTCTGAATGACAGAGACCAGTCACACTCCAAATGTTCCAGGAGTGTTGCTCCGAAGTGCTGCATCATGCGTTCAACGACACAGCTGCGCTGTTGGGAGTGCCCACATTCGTTCTTGTTGCGGCGGGACAGCTATTGCAGAAAAACAACAGCAACAGCAAAACGCCGGCTAATAAGGCCAAAGTGATTGGAAAACCCCCAAAAATGCATCCGAAAATTGAATGAATAGCCGAAGGTATCAAACCGAAAATGGAAGAGAAGGTGTGAACGAAACCAGCACCCACAGCTTTAAAGAAATGTGCCAATCCAGCTGTGCTGGACGCATTAAATATACGTCCCACGAGTTCACCAAAGTGATTCTGAAAGTTGGTATTCAACAGGGACTGTATTTCCGCTGATGACCTTGCCATCTGAAGTGCGTAGGTCTCGCGCGAGTCTACTTAACTTGTCAAAATTCACCTTGGAAGTAGCAATGTGAGGCCAGATATCCGCTACCTCCCTTAATTTAGTGGGGGGAAACATAACATTCCCACAGCAAGTAACGACCTTGGTGACCGAAACAACACAAATTATTCCGGCCCGCATGCCACAACAGTCTTCACTATTGAGGAGGACGTAGCTGCCGTTTGAAAGCACCTGGAATGTGCGTTTAATCAAGGGGACCGGAACTCCCTCCAGATAGCAAGCCAAATTTGCAACCGAAGCATTACATGCCCCATGCAAGGACAGCTGCTTACAAACCATCGAATGGCTGACAGAAGTGTCGCATTCACTACCGCTAAGAAAAACCTCTCTCATGCCATTAAGACATTTGTACAAGAAGGGAAGTTCCCACACCTCATGTATATAACTGTCTCCCAACTTTTCATATCTGCCTACAGGAAAATGTTTTAAACAAGAAGTGAATTGTAGTGTAGAAATAGGCAGATTAATAACCCTGTGTATCAACCACTCAGCGGAGGGAATCTCAGCCACGGTAAAAGGCAATCTTTCCAATTTTTCAATGTTTAACATGACATAAGTCGCCTCCTTCTTAGCCATCAGTTGTTGTTGACGTGTCAAATTAAAGGAAAAAAATATCTCCCTGGCTCTGATGTGCTGCCACGGAACGCGACCCGCCTTCAGCGTCTGAAGTGTCCAACCCAACTGCATAATGGACCGTGTTTGACTTTGTCCATGATATAATGAAGACATGTCAGATCGTATAATGTCTATAGCAGAAGAAACAATGTTGTCAATGGTATATATTCGGTCGGACAGGGTGTGAATTCCATTATCTACAACAGCTAATGCTTTTTTTTCAAATTTTCCTGATCTATCTGCCTTAACCGGGCCGCAGCCTCTTGTTGGGAAAGTTTCCATATTTCAGTGTAAACTTCGTACAAAAAATGTTTCCTACGTGGTGTCTTCGGGCATGACAAAAAATCTTGCAAGTCAGTGTTATTACACAGGAGAGTGAGATGAGTCTTCACTGCATCTAGCGTAGATGATTTTAACAATTGTTGGCACAATTTCCCCACGCTATACGTAGTTATAATTTCAGCATGTTCAGGTGATATGTAGCGAGGGTCTGCCCTACTCGTCCTGAAACCCACCCCGAGGAGGTGACAAAACATTGATGACACCCGTTGGTGTCTATGGGCCACAATAACCACCCACCCGGACGTGACAATTAAGTGTTAAATGTACCATTCTGGATCCACTCTGTAAGTTCACTAAAAGTGGCATTGATATATTTCTGCCAATCCTTCATTTTGGTAGGGACAGGTATACCAGGCATGTTCAATTCTCTAATCGTTGCTAAGGCCAAACAGCTAGTCTGTTGCACAGTTTCATTTAGAAAAATCATCTGGACAGGAATGAGACATGCTACAAACAATGTTTCTCTACCCTGTGTCTGCCAATGTTTTGTTCCCCAAACACTTTTCAAATCAACATTGCTTGACCAATATTCATAGCCTTCAATTGACAGTCGGGAAACAAAAGAATCTGAGTATATGAATTTCGTATTAGTCAACAACATTTGCTTATCTTTATAGGAGTTAACTTAAAATAATATGACTTAGCATTCATTTGATGATGCCCAGAAAAATACGCAAATTTGTCAGAATATGTTTTAGAACTCCCTCGTGGGGGAGTTGGGCAACACTCCCATTGCGTGTAGTCAAATATTGTCTTTGGACTACTGGCCTTATGTATAAAGTGGTGCCCATAATAATTATAACAAAACATGTCACCATAATTGTCTTTAAACTGGTAAACATCTTCATTCTCATAGACAGTATAATATTGTAACTCAGTCATCATGGAATCAACTGTCTTCACGTCCCAATCATAAGATACAATGCCTGGTATTACAATATCATTCATAGATAACTTTAGAATGTATGGTATTTGAATGATCTCAGTGGGACCGTATATATCAAACATCACTTTATCCCACACAATCCCATCTGGAATTGGCACTGCAGAAATGTTCACAAAGGACAAGTCTCTTCAAACCTTATGTGATGAAAAATGTAGCTTCAACACCTCCTCCACCTGTTCAACCGCTGATCTCTCAGGAAGAAAATGACCATGTATCAACAGAAAAAATGTAACGACAAACCCTATCCACAGAATAAATGCTATCATAGTCAGTAAGAGCCACAGATAGTTCCAAGGAAAAACAAAATATGTATCTTTAAGCCAATAAATCAGCTTACGTGGACCTGGGTCAGGTGTTGAAGAGGAAAATGAGTCCGACAGACCATCGTCGTTGTTGGCAAAGTACCCAGAGGCAGTTCTTGCAAAAGGAGCCGCCGTATTCAATGGAGGAGTAGGTGTCTCACGCGGTGGTACACTGTAGATAACACCACCCGCAACATCAGTAGTCATTGTGACTCGATCAAATGTTTCCAAATTATTATTTGTCAGTGGAACTAACGCAAGATCATCTTCCACCCTCCCCAAGCTCGGAGAGGCAACAGTGTTGGAGTAAATGACCAGGGGCCAGATGTAGCAACTGACGAATTTGCGAGTTGCAAAGTGCGAGTCCATGAGACTCGCAATTTGCAACTCGCAAATTCGTATGCAGTACGGTGTCTCAGACACCGACTGCAACTCGCTATGGGGTCGCAATGACCCACCTCATGAATATTCATGAGGTGGGTCGCAAATTGCGGCCCCATAGCGAGTATAGGCACTCGCTAACATGGAGGCCTGCTGACGTCAGCAGACCTCCATGTTCGCGACCTGCTTTTAAATAAAGCAGTTTTTTTTTTTTAAGTGTAGCCCGTTTTCCTGACAGGAAAACGAGCTGCACGGCAAAAAAAACGAAACCTTTTGTTTCGGTATTTTTTCAGGGCAGGGAGTGGTTCCTTGGACCACTCCCTGCCCTGAAAAAATATTTTTGGGTCCATTCACAAAGTGGAAGGGGTCCCATAGGGACCTCTTCCAATTTGCGAGTGGGTTACCATCCACTTGAAGTGGATGGTAACTGCGAGTCCATTTGCGACCGCGTACGCGGTCGCAAATGGAATTGCATCCCACAGCGAGTCGCAAATAGGAAGGGAACACCCCTTCCTATTTGCGAGTCGGAAATGCATTTTGCGAGTCGGAGCCGACTCGCAAAATGCATTTCTGAATAGCAAAGTGGCTTTTGCGCCTCGCAAACGGCGATTTTCGCCGTTTGCGAGGCGCAAACACTTTGCTACATCTGGCCCTTGGAGCGGAACATCTTCCCCAGTAGTGAGAGGGATTCGGGAACTACTGGACGTTCCTCTTGGTCTGCTGTGCAGAATCGGCCACATGTTGAAACTTGACATTGTCGATGGAGACAAAGCGATTTTCTTTGACACCTGGCAACGGTGGTAAAATAACAGTTCTTGTTCCGTGTATCCCCAACACAGGGACTGGTGCTAGATAAGAAGGGCCAAATTCTTTTTTCACTGCGACCTTTTCACGCACAAGATCCCCAACTCTGGGAATCCAACCAGTAGGCGTAGCTGGCACATCCTTAATTCCTGTGGAGACAGCACTTTTAGAAGAGTTATCTTCATGGAACTGTTGTAATTCCTGCAAACAGTGACACGATCATTTATGTCAAAAGGCGTTTCCGCCTCCTCTACACCAGGACCATCTAGATCCGGAACAAACATTCGTGTTCCGAGCAGGCACTCATATGAAGTACGACCCCCCAGGGACCTTCTAGGCAAGTTATTCAGTGCTCTCTGTACTCCAAACAGGTGGGTTAGCCAACTACGACCCATACCTAAGACTCTAGCCGTTAAGGATTGCTTTAAATCGCGATTTAAACGCTCCATGACAGAATTTCCCTCGGGATGAAATGGAGACGAAAACTGGAGCTGGACCCCCAACGAAGCCATGGCATCCCTGAATGCCGTTAAGGCAAAAGCAGGGCCCTGGTCCGAATAGAACACCGCAACTGCATATGGATCGACAAAGATACGCAAATCTTTAATAACAGTTCGAGCATCAGCCGAGCGTTGTGGCCATACCCACACAAATCTGGAGCAAGAATCTACAGCCCCCAGAATATATTTGTATGCACTGTCCGGTGTTAATGGACCGCAATGATCCAAGTACACACATTGTAATGGTCTGTTTCATCTTAAGAGGGGTGTCTGCAGCGGGCGCTTAGCCATTGAAACTTTAATTTGTTGACAGATGTCACAACAAAGGACATGCTGCTTAGTCTCCTTATAGAGACCACACCACCAGTAACGGGCCTGTAATAGCGAAATTGTGGCCGCCACGCCAGCATGTGCAGATGCCACCCCCTCATGCGCTGCATTAATCAATTGAGGTCTTACAACTTTATTGGGGATCTCACGTACGCCTACGCCTGGAATCTTAACCTCAGCATTCTGCATACTTCCCATAAAGTATTGATATTTGGTAGGAAATCCTTTAGGATAAGGCGTGCCATCAACCGTAGCTTTTATGGCAGCCAGAATCTCTGTGTCTGGTTTGGAACTCGAACGAGTAACTGCGGCCACAGTGGCAACCGCCACTGCTGACTTTGCGGCTTCATCAGCCAAAGTATTCCCAGCAACGTGTATTCCAACGCGCTGGTGTCCAAGAGTATGTACAACATGGACTCTAGGTAGCGTCTCTTTCAGGTCCGCTACCTTCCCCCACAGTAGTCTGTGCTTTATGGTGTTGCCCTTTGAATCTCTGAACCCAATCAATCGCCAGTAATGTTGGTATTCATTAAAAGACTGGACACAGTAATATGAATCACAAACTATTAGTGTAAACTGTACCGGATCCGTATGCTCCAGTGCCAGCGACAGAGCTTTCAGCTCAGCCAACTGTGCCGTACAGTCCCCTAATGTTTGTGTATAAGTATGTTGGGGGCAGAATTTCTCCCCCTCCATATGTCCGCTCACTACTGCACATGCAGCTGAATACTGGTGTTTTGTCCCCACCGCCGGTTGCGCCGAGCCATCAGTGTACATGACTACTTGATAGTGATCAATAGGCAACATGTCAGCGGGGACTGGCTATTCAGTCTCATATTGCAGAAATTCCCGTGTCTGTAACTTTGGGTCAAAAATGTAATCTACATCAGTGGCTGTTAAAGACGTAGCCCATTGTATCCATCGCGGGTGTAATGCTTTCGCGTTATGAACACTCATTTTCGTAACAGCCTCTAGGGCCAGAATAGGGAAAAAACGGCTATGATGCGTTTACCCTGGCAAGAGGTCGTTCTTTAATAACAGCCATCTTTACAGCAGTGAGAATTTTCTCTGTTTGTGTGAATCGTTGTTCAGCAGTCGAATACAAGTGAGACTTGTATCCTATCGGGACTGTCTCACCTTCATTAAAGGTGACATATGTAAACCCAATGGCCCCAGCTATTACCCTGATGACCAAATGTGTCTTATTGTCTCGTGTATGTAGATGTTTTGCAGCTAGTAGATCTGCTTGCAACTCTCGAAGACTATGGCCCTCATTCTGACCCTGGCGGTCGGTGATAAAGCGGCGGCCAACCCGCCAACAGGCCGGCGGTCCAAAATATGCAATTCTGACCCTGGCGGGAACCGCCAACACAACCCGCCGCATTAACACTCCGCCCGCCACGGCGGAACAAACAAACAGCGCGGCGGTCCCCGCCAACAGCCAGGCGGCAGACAATGTACCGCCCACCCTATCACGACCCACCAATCCGCCACCTTTTCCGGGGCGGGAGCCCCGCCGATAAAAACACGGCGGAAACAGACTACGAACGGGAAAACGCTCACCTCCACATACAGCACGCGAGATTCCGGCAGTAAGGAACCCGAGTTGCAGGTCATCCCCGCACTCCTATACCTGCTCCTGTACCAGGAGCACGCCCGGCGGCGCGGAAGACATCGGTGAGTACTGCACCTACGACACAGGGGAGGGCAAAGATTACCGGCACACACCCACCCACCCACACCCACTACAACACACACATCAATGCATTCCCACAGATCACTGTCACAACCCACAAACCCCCCCCTTCCGAAATAATGCAAAGACCAAAAGAAGAGATCTCAAACGGGCAGATATATTGAAAAATGGACAGCAGTAATCCAAATAAATAAATAAACTATGTACAAAATATATACAGCCACTAAATGTAGTCCAACCACTGTCCGTGGACCACAGGGGTCCTGAGCAAAGGGGCAAGGCCCAGTCCCACGACAAGAACTCCACGGAGAGAACACTGCAGGGGCATCAGAAAGAAAAAAGGACAGGCACCTCAGGGGGAAGGGAAGGGGGGGCACCTCAGCCACTTGAGTACACGACGCCAGATCCACGAGGGGACTCCATGACCACTGGCCCTTCCTGGGGAGAGCAAAGCCACAGTCCAAACAGTCCATACAGTGGGTGGCCTGCCCACTGGGCGATCCTGGGGAGAGCAAAGCCACAGTCCAAACAGTCCATACAGTGGGTGGCCTGCCCACTGGGCCATCCTGGGGAGAGCAAAGCCACAGTCCATACAGTCCATACAGTGGGTGGCCTGCCCACTGGGCCATCCTGGGGAGAGCAAAGCCACAGTCCAAACAGTCCATACAGTGGGTGGCCTGCCCACTGGGCCATCCTGGGGAGAGCAAAGCCACAGTCCAAACAGTCCATACAGTGGGTGGCCTGCCCACTGGGCCATCCTGGGGAGAGCAAAGCCACAGTCCAAACAGTCCATACAGTGGGTGGCCTGCCCACTGGGCCATCCTGGGGAGAGCAAAGCCACAGTCCATACAGTCCATACAGTGGGTGGCCTGCCCACTGGGCCATCCTGGGGAGAGCAAAGCCACAGTCCAAACAGTCCATACAGTGGGTGGCCTGCCCACTGGGCCATCCTGGGGAGAGCAAAGCCACAGTCCATACAGTGGGTGGCCTGCCCACTGGGCCATCCTGGGGAGAGCAAAGCCACAGTCCAAGCAGTCCATAACAGACTCCACTGCCACTGGAGGAGGCATGTTGGCCAGAGGACATCCTGCAGCCCTGCCCGAGACAGATCCTGCCCTGCCACGTCTGCCAAAGGGCCAGCGGTTCCTGCCTTGAAGGGCCCAGTTCAGCGGTTCTTGCCGTGAAGGGCCCAGTTCAGCGGTTCTTGAGACGGCGGGCCCCAGCGGAGCGGTGCTGGAGACGGCGGGGCCCTGTTCAGCGGTTCTTGCCTTGAATGGCCCAGTTCAGCGGTTCTTGAGACGGCGGGCCCCAGGGGAGCGGTGCTGGAGACGGCGGGGCCCAGTTCAGCGGTTCTTGCCTTGAAGGGCCCAGTTCAGCGGTTCTTGCCGTGAAGGGCCCAGTTCAGCGGTTCTTGAGACGGCGGGCCCCAGCGGAGCGGTGCTGGAGACGGCGGGGCCCTGTTCAGCGGTTCTTGCCTTGAAGGGCCCAGTTCAGCGGTTCTTGAGACGGCGGGCCCCAGCGGAGCGGTGCTGGAGACGGCGGGGCCCAGTTCAGCGGTTCTTGCCTTGAAGGGCCCAGTTCAGCGGTTCTTGCCGTGAAGGGCCAAGTTCAGCGGTTCTTGAGACGGCGGGCCCCAGCGGAGCGGTGCTGGAGACGGCGGGGCCCTGTTCAGCGGTTCTTGCCTTGAATGGCCCAGTTCAGCGGTTCTTGAGACGGCGGGCCCCAGCGGAGCGGTGCTGGAGACGGCGGGGCCCAGTTCAGCGGTTCTTGCCTTGAAGAGCCCAGTTCAGCGGTTCTTGCCGTGAAGGGCCCAGTTCAGCGGTTCTTGAGACGGCGGGCCCCAGCGGAGCGGTGCTGGAGACGGCGGGGCCCTGTTCAGCGGTTCTTGCCTTGAATGGCCCAGTTCAGCGGTTCTTGAGACGGCGGGCCCCAGCGGAGCGGTGCTGGAGACGGCGGGGCCCCGTTCAGCGGTTCTTGCTGTGAAGGGCCCAGTTCAGCGGTTCTTGAGACGGCGGGCCCCAGCGGAGCGGTGCTGGAGACGGCGGCCATTCTATGGCCAACTGCTCATTGCCTGGTGGTGCCCTCCTGGGCAGCGGGGATGGTGCTCCTTCAATGCCCACCTGGGCTGTGGGTGGTGGGGCCCTCCTGGCCAGCTGGGCTGGGTCCTCCCTGGGCAGCGGCTATGGGGGTGGTGGGCTCTCCCGGGGCAGCTGTGCCGGTTCCTCCCGGGGCAGTGGCTATGGGGGTTGCGGGCTCCTCCTGGGCAGCTGTGACGGGTCCTCCATGGGCAGCAGGCCTGCTGCCTGACTTCTCCGCCTTGCTGCCCTTGCCCTCCTTAGTCGGGAGTCTGTGGCCCTTTCCTCCCTTTGGAGTTGTGGCTGTTGACGGTGGCTGGCTAGTGTCCTGGGGGGATATCGAATCTGGGCTCCGGCGGCGGCCCTTCCGCCTTCTGCTCCTCTTCCCAGGGGGTGGGCTGGCTGTCCCCTTGCTGCTGGGCGGAGATCCAGACCTGCGGGCTGGTGGGCTCCAATACCCCTGCACCCTTGTCAAGGGGGCTGCAGGGCTGGTGGTGGCTGAGGTGCTCTTTTTACCCCGACGAGAAGGAGGGGGGGGCTCAGGGTCAGGAAAGAAGGTAGCAGTAGAGAGATAGATTTTCTTGGGACAATGGAGAGTGGTAGGTACAGTGGGTATGGGAGTGGAGGGAGAGGATGTGGTTGTAGGCGAGACAAGTTTGCTGTCTTTGGGTGCAGGTGCAGGAGCGGGAGGCTGTCGTGAGGTGGATGGCTGTTGGGTGGGTGGGTGGCTGCGTTTGTGTGGTGTGGAAGAGAGGGTGACAGACACAGTGGGAGAGGACACAGGGGACGTGTAAATGGCAGTGGGGGTGGTGACTGCACGTGTGCGGACTGGAGTGGAGGGTATGCTGGTGATGGAAACACTGGCTGATGGTGAGGTGAATGAAGGTGTGAGTGTAGACGTCACAGGGAGGGAGGAGGGAGACGAGGAGGTGGGGGTCACAGAGGTGGTATTGACTGTTGGCATGTCTGCATCGGAATGTTGCTTGTGTGAATGTCTGCGTGATCTGTGGTGCTTATGTTTGGATGAGCTGCTCTTGGGTGTTGAGGTGTGTGCAGGCTGGTCTGATGGTGTGGGTGGGACAGGCAGAGGAACAGGAGACTGGGAGGAGGGAGTTAGTAGAGGGAGGCAGGAGACAGGGACAATGGCTGCCGTCAGTGCTGAGGCCAGAGCCTGGAACGATCGCTGATGGGCAGCCTGACCCGAATGAATGCCCTCCAGGTACGCATTGCTGCGATGAACCTCCCTCTCCACCCCCTGGATGGCATTCAAAAGGGTAGTCTGCCCAACAATGAGCGTTCGGAGGAGGTCAATGACCTCCTCACTGAGGGCAGCAGGAGTAACAGGGGCAGGGCCTGAGGTGCCTGGGGCGAAGGAGATGCCCGGCTTCCTGGCAGAGCGGGCACGGGGCGAACGCTGAGGGGCTGCTGGGAGGGCGGAGATGGTGCGCTGGGTGGCGGCTGTACCTGTAATGGCGGGGGGATCGGATGGTGCCACCCCCGCAAGGGAGCTCCCTTCCGAGGACGTGTCCGTGTCGCTGCAGGGTCCAGTCGTCCCCGTCGTGGAGCTCCCCTCGCCCTCCGTCTCACTGGTCCAGTCAGACTCTGTGGCATGGCCCTCCTGGGCCATGTGAGATGCAGCTCCCTCCTGCCCCGATGCCACTTCTCCTCCGCCTGATGATGCTGATGCACACAAGCACAGAAGGACAAACAAAAAGGGGGGGGAGAGAGAAATAAAGAGATTTTGAGTACATGGATCACCGGTACAGTTAGCGGACATGACAGACACAGATGCCCCCTGCACTAAGTTGCGCACTTGGGGTCCGCTACGCATTCCGTGGAACATGCCCTACACGCCTAGAGTTGACAACTGCACCCATGGATGACACGGCCCAGGGATGGCTGTACTGACACACTACTGAGGGTGGTGGCTGGGGACACAGGGGCTTACGGGGGTGCCCAGCCTACAGATATCGCCCTGGCCTAGGGGGACCCACAGCCCTCCTCCCCCACCCAGACACCTCCACTGCGCGACAACAGAGTAGATGATGCTTGTACTCACCCCCTTGTGTCTGCTGTGCTGCCCTCACGCGCCCATCCAAATCAGGGTAGGCCACCGCCAGGATCCGGAACATCAGGGGGGTCAGTTGACGGCAGGCACCCCGCCTACGTTGGGAGGCCATCCCCAGCAGAGACTCGGCGGTCTTCTTGGTCCCGCGGCGGATGTCCTCCCACCTCTTGCGACAGTGGGTGCCCCGTCGATGGTGGACCCCCAGGGTCCAGACTTTCTTGGCGATGGCACGCCAAATCCCGATCTTCTCATGGGCGCGGACCTATGTGACACGTACAGGGAGGGAGAAATACCACGTTCAAGTTTGTCTGCATTATCGTTGCCAGTGGCCCAACGCCCCCCATCCCCGCCAGGCCCCCCGCCAGGCCCCCCGCCAGGCCCAACATGCCCCCCATCCCCGCCAGGCCCCCCGCCAGGCCCCCCGCCAGGCCCAACATGCCCCCCATCCCCGCCAAGCCCCCCGCCAGGCCCAACATGCCCCCCATCCCCGCCAGGCCCCCCGCCAGGCCCAACATGCCCCCCATCCCCGCCAGGCCCCCCGCCAGGCCCCCCGCCAGGCCCAACATGCCCCCCATCCCCGCCAGGCCCCCCGCCAGGCCCTCCGCCAGGCCCAACATGCCCCCCATCCCCGCCAGGCCCCCCGCCAGGCCCCCCGCCAGGCCCAACATGCCCCCCATCCCCGCCAGGCCCCCCGCCAGGCCCAACATGCCCCCCATCCCCGCCAGGCCCCCCGCCAGGCCCCCCGCCAGGCCCAACATGCCCCCCATCCCCACCAGGCCCCCCGCCAGGCCCCCCGCCAGGCCCAACATGCCCCCCATCCCCGCCAGGCCCCCCGCCAGGCCCTCCGCCAGGCCCAACATGCCCCCCATCCCCGCCAGGCCCCCCGCCAGGCCCCCCGCCAGGCCCAACATGCCCCCCATCCCCGCCAGGCCCCCCGCCAGGCCCAACATGCCCCCCATCCCCGCCAGGCCCCCCGCCAGGCCCCCAAGCCAGCCAGTGGCCCCAAATCCATATTGAATTAAACTCACTTGTTGGTCTGGAGGACCGTAGAGTAGCGCATACTGGGGGAGGACCCCATCCACAAGTTTCTCCAACTCCTCTCCAGTGAAGGCAGGGGCCCTTTCCCCAGTCGCAGCAGCCATTGTCCCTTCCAGACCGAGGTCACAGCAACACTTGCAGTATAGGTCCTCTCCTGTGAAAGTTCAAGTCGCAAGTGGATAAGTAGATAGGAAATGGCGGTCACGTCCGCGGCGGTGCGTACCGCGGCGGTGCGTACCGCCACCGCCGGCGCCCTTCGCCATTGGCTCCTGAAACCCATAGGCTTCAATGTTAACCAATGCGGCTTCGCGCCGCGGTCTTCGCCCGCCGACCGCCGCGGTGTGCCACGCCAGCGCATTGACCTCACATCCCATTGTCACACTTCACAGGTCAGGCAGCCGCCATTTCGAGGGTCCACATGGCTCAATTTCAACTGCGTCACACAGGCCTAGGCCTTGCATAGCCACTCAGACACGCCATTCACTGCATAGAGAATCGTTTACTGTGCAAGCTGTGAGTACGTACCTGTGGGTTGCTTGACTCTGTGCTCCATGTTGTCCTTCCTAGGCACCGTCCGCTGGGTTTGGCGAGGAGACGGATGAATCCTCGCGTGTACCGACCGCTGGTGGACCTGTCGACAATGGAAGAACGCCACATTATCCTGACCTACCGGCTTGACCGTGCCACTATACATGAACTGTGTGCCCAGCTGGAGCCCGACCTGATGTCCCCCATCCGCCAACCCACAGGGATTCCCCCTCTGGTGCAGGTCCTGTCAGTACTCCATTTCCTGGCAAGTGGGTCATTTCAGACAACAGTGGGAATTGCTTCTGGGATGTCTCAGCCCATGTTTTCGAAGGTGTTATCCAGAGTGTTGTCTGCCCTGATGAAATACGTGAGGAGCTACATCATTTTCCCTGAGGTGGGCGAATTGGCTACAGTGAAGGGTGATTTCTACGCCCTTGGACATATTCCCAACGTCATTGGTGCCATTGATGGGACCCATGTGGCTTTGGTTCCCCCAAGAGACAGGGAGCAGGTGTACAGGAACAGAAAAAGTTACCATTCCATGAACATCCAGGTGGTGTGTTTGGCTGACCAGTACATCTCGCATGTAAATGCCAAGTTCCCTGGGTCAGTGCATGACGCCTTCATCCTGAGGAATAGCAGCATCCCTTACGTGATGGAACAGCTAGAGAGACACCGTGTATGGCTATTGGGGGACTCTGGGTACCCCAACCTGTCGTGGCTACTGACCCCAGTAAGGAATCCCCGGACCAGGGCAGAGGAACGGTACAATGAGGCCCATGGGCGTACTAGGAGGGTGATCGAACGCACCTTTGGCCTCCTAAAGGCCAGGTTTAGGTGCCTGCATATGACAGGTGGATCCCTAATGTACTCACCTAAGAAGGTGTGTCACATCATCGTGGCCTGCTGCATGCTTCACAACCTGGCTTTGCGCCGCCAGGTGCCTTTCCTGCAGGAGGATGGTCGAGACGGTGGTGTAGTGGCAGCTGTGGAACCTGTGGAGAGTGACGAGGAGGAAGACGACGGGGCTGAAACAGACAACAGGGACAGAATCATTGAACAGTACTTCCAATAGGACACAGGTAACAATTCAAACATAATTTAGTGAATGTGAACTACTCTCCTGCATCTCTGCTGCCTGTCTATTTGCCCCAGTGTATGATGACTGAGTTGTGGCTTTTCCCTCCCTATTTCAGATCTGGAGTCCCCACTACGAGTCCTGTGCTTCGTTTCCCCATGGACTACAGCTTTGTGGCAGCTGTTTGTTGACTTCACTATGTACAAGGACATATTTGCAATGTCATGTCAATTACAATATTTTGAAATCACAGCCAGACTCCAGATAGTTTTGTGCTAAATGGGTGTTTATTTAAGTGCTCAAAATGGGATGGGTGGTTTCAAGTGGGTGGGGGCTATGGTGAAGGAATGTCCATGGCAGAGTCCAGAGTAACAGTCACACAGGTGCATTGTCCAGAGGCCTGTGGAGAGATGGAGCATGGGCAGTTCAAGGATGGACAGGGTGACAATGTGGGACAGTGGGATTACATCAGGTGGTATCCTTTGCTGGCGGGGGTCTTGACATCCTACTCTGTCTTCTTGCGAGATCTCAGGGCCCTCTTGCGGGGTGGTTCTTCTCCTGCAGGAGGTGGGGGTCTGGTGGGCTGCTGTTGTGCGGGGGCCCCCTGACCACTAGCGCCGGCGGAGGTGGTTGGCTGTTCTTGGTCCAGGCTAGTGGCAGGGGCCCTTTGTTGGTGTTGAGTGTCCGTCCTGGTGTTGATGAGGTCCTGCAGCAGCCCGACCATGGTAACCAGGGTGGAGGTGAGGGCTCTGATGTCCTCCCTGTACCCCCGATAGTGTTCCTCCTGCAGTACCTGGATCTCCTGGAACCGGGCCAGTACCGTCGCCATCGTCTCCTGGGAGCGGTTGTATGCTCCCATGATGGTGGTGAGGGCCTCGTGGAGAGTGGGTTCCCTGGGCCCGTCCCCCCCCTGTCGCACAGCTGCCCTCCGAGTTGCCCTGTTTCCCTGGGCCTCTGCCCCCTGGCCGGTGTGCCCACTACCACTGCCCCCAGGTCCCTGTTGTTGTTGGGGTGGTGGGTTATCCTGGGTGCCCTGTAGTGGTAGACACACCGCAGATTGACGCGCCCTGGAGACAGAGGCATGGGCCCGCTGGGTGGGAGCTGTGCTGGTGTTCCCAGAGGGGTTTGGGTCTGTGGTGGCCTGTGGCTGTCTGAGGGGAACCGACTGTCCAGAGGTCCCCGATGGTCCGGGCTGGTCATCGGTGTCCAGGTCGACAGAGCTGCTGTCATCGCTGACGGCCTCTTGGGTGGGGGGTGTGGAGAATTCTGAGCCCTCCGTGGCGGTGTGTTGGCGGTCGGGTCCTGCAGGGGTATAGAGGTATGGTTATAGTTTCAATGTGTGGCATATGGGTGTATCTGTGGGTTCCCGTGTCCCCAAGTGCTGGCATTCGTGTGTGGGGGCTTTGGTGAGGGTGGCTTGTGGGGGGGATGTGTATATGCATTGGGCATGCTTTGGTGATGGGTGTCCATGCTTAGTGGACGCATGCAGGCCTAGGTTATGGGATGTGTGGGTTGTGATGGTGAGACATTGGCAGGGAATAGGTGTGCTGGGGGTGGGGGTGAGGATGGTGGTGGGGTGAGGATGGTGGTGGGGGTGAGGATGGGGGTGGGGGTGAGGGTGGGGTTCGAGGATGGGGGTGAGGGTTGGGGTATGATTTGGCATGCAGGTGGGGGGGAAGCAGTAGTGAAGCTTCAACTTACCAGTGTCCATTCCTCCGCCGACTCCTGCGAGGCCGTCAGGATGCAGGATGTTCAAGACTTCCTCCTCCCATGTTGTAAATTGTGGGGGTTGAGGTGGGGGTCCTCCGCCAGTCTTCTGCACGGCGATGTTGTGCCGGGATACCATGGAACGCACCTTCCCCCGTAGGTCGTTCCATCGCTTCCTGATGTCTTCCCGATTTCTGGGGTGCTGTCCCACAGCGTTGACCCTGTCGACAATCCTCTGCCATAGCTCCGTCCTCCGGGCAATGCTGGTGTATTGGACCTGTGTGCCGAAGAGCTGGGGCTCTACCCGAACGATTTCCTCCACCATGACCCTGAGTTCTTCGTCTGAGAAGCGGGGCTGTCTTTGGGGTGCCATGGAGTGGTGTGTATGATGTGTGGGGTGGAGTATGTGTAGTTAAGTGTGTTGAGTGTGGTGGTGTGTGTTGTTTTGTGTGTGGATATTGTGTGGGTGATGGTGTAGTGTGCCTCTGTGTGATGGTATTCTGTGTTCGATGATGTGTCTCTCGGTGCTTCTTTCTGAATTTTTTGTCGTAGGGGTTTGTGGGTGATGTGGGTGTGTGTTTTATATTGTATTGTGTGTGTGGGAGTGGTGTGTGTATGTGTATCAGGTGTGTGGAATTCAAATCGGCCAATGTGGCTGAGTTTTGTTCGTTTGTGTGTATTCTGACCGCGGCAGTGTGTACCGCCAATGGAAAACCGCGTTTGAATGACTGCCGCGTGGATTCGTGGGTCGTAATGGCATGGGCGTATTTCTGTTGGCGTGACGGTGGAGGTTTGGTCACCTCCACTTTTCCGCCGACCGCTGGTCTGGCGGTCTGTTGTGGCTGTCGGATTTTCGGAGGTTTGGCTGCTGCGGGTCAGAATGACCGTGGCGGGTTACCGCGACCGCAGCGGAATTATGGAGGATTTCTGACCGGCGGTAGGCGCCTTTTACCGCCGAGGTCAGAATGACCACCTATGTGTATGCTCAATCGTCCAAACTTTAGTTGAAAAATTAGGACGTATTAATTCATATAATGGTTTTATGCGTGTAGCATAATCAGGAATGTACGTTCTGCCAAAATTTAGAAATCCCAGCAATGATTGGAGTTTCTTAATCGTATTAGGAGGTTGCAATTGTGCACATTTTTCAAAAAATTGTGGCGCTAGGCTCTTACCTTCGTTTGACAGCTCATATCCCAGAAATATGACACTGAGGAAGGCAATTTTAGACTTTTTGAAGTTAAATTTGTAGCCAATTTTGGCAAACCCTACAACAATGCGGGCTACTCGTCTTAAATGTTGCAGCACTAAAACTTGTAAGGTTCCTACTTTCGGGTGCTATATTCTGGCAGAAGAAACCATTTGAGATATCTAGGGTCGTTTTGTACTTCTTCCGCACAATGTTGTTCATTAGTGCCGCGCTATGTGAATTTTGTATAGCATATGTATGTGTATGTCCGTTCAAATGTCTGTAGTCTAAGACTATTCTATATAAATGGTCCGGTTTAGCTACAGGGAATAAGGGATTATTCATCGGCGAGACACAGGGTTCAATTACTCCCTGGTACTCTAGTTGTGAAAGTATTTCTCTCACCGGTGCCCTTGCTTCATGTTTTATTGGATATTGCGGTTGTGGCTGAGGTTCGCCTTTAATTGGAATTACATGATATGGAGAATCCCTATCCCACCCTACGTGATTTCTATATAAGGCAGGTGCCTGTGCTAGAGCCCATTTGATGCTATATGGTTCTGCGAGTTCCCCTGGAACAAGTGGGGAGAACGAAGGTTTATTAACCTCCTCCCCAACTGGGCATGTGCGGACAAAGTCAGGCGGCCAATCCTGTTCAGCCAGCAAAATGTCCTATATCTTGACTACACGATCCCAAAAGATTGCATTTATAGTGCGTTCAATGTCTCCTTCCAATTGTAAAGTCACTGTATATACCCTATCGGGATCAGAGGCACGCATATCTGCTGTTTCAACTTGTATGAAGTCATCAGTTGCTTTCACCTCCAGATGCTCTAGAAGATTCCGGCGAACTATTGTGACATCTGCTGCGCTGTCTAACAGTGCTAGCGCCCACGTCTTGTTCTTCAAGAGAACTCTCTTCCTGTGTGGCATGTCTAATTGAGACTGCTGCCACCTTCTTCTTTTTAAACTGTTGTTTTTGTTGTATCGGTTTCTCTTCCTTCTTGACAGAAACCTCTGAAGAGCGTTGTGATTCCTGTCTTGGTTTCACGTACTCTGTTCTTCGCTCTGACCGCCCACCTCTCTTATTTCTCTTTTCCGATGAGTCCTGAAAGGAACAAGATTGGAGTGTATCAGTGTTTTGATATCTATCAGGCGTTTTCAAGCTATCCCTATTTCTGAGATTATACCTAGTCTGCGGGGTCTCCGCCCTTGGAGATTCTCCCCTTTCTTTTTTAGGTGTTTTTTGTTTCTTTTCCCAGCTCTTCTTATTACCCTCAGGTTGCTTTTTAGTATTATCATTACTAATTTTTCCTTGAAACTGTGGTGTCTGTGGTCTAGCCCCTAAGCTATCTCGACCAATACTGGAATAAGTTTCCGCTATTATTTTGGGCAGTTCCCACTCCTGATCTAGTTGCGGGGCGTCGCGGAGGCGCATGCGCACCGCTAATGCAACTGCCTCCCCTTTAAGGATACTTAGTATATAGAAGAAACCGTGGCAAAATTGCCCATCAGTTGCATTCCCAAATCTAAGGCTGGGGCAGCCCCGTATTCATCCTGAATCTGTTTAAGCACTTCTGGTAGGTTTGCCAATGTTGGTGTACCATGTGCCGTTGTGTAGAGCGCGGCAAACACCGTGCCCCATATATTACAATGTTCCACTGTGGGAACCATCCCAAATGGTAAACACATTGTTAATATCCTCTGTTTATCCTGAGGCCCCGTATGGGGAAATACCGCCTCCAGCGTATTAATTCTTTGTGCCAGCCAAAATGGAGTCTCTTCCCGTTTGGCTGGAACCTTACTCATGATAGAGTGTACATTCGCCGGGTTTATACCTGGAGCTACTGCATGTTGTTGAGCTGGAGCAGCACGCCCTGGGTTTGTGTTTAATGTCTGCATCACAAATTGTACTAAGCGTCTATATGTAGCCGTTAAGACTGTATATAAACGACAAACTTCAGCCATCAGCATGTTTGCAACCACAGGATGTGGTATATATGTGGCCAATAAAGGCCAGGTCGGACCATCATTACTCAGTGGACCTAACCTTACTGGTAATATTGTATGGGGTAGGGCACCATTAAGCCATTATTATGTTCTTGATAAGATAGAGGTATCTCTAAATATGCGTACGCCCTGTATTGGCCAGGCACGTTCGCAATCGTATATGTATGAAATGCATTGGTATGCCCATCAACTGCTGGAAATGTGACCCAAGGGTAAAAAAGTTCTGTTCTATAGGCTGCATGGGCGGCCACCACAAAGGTGACTGGACCCCCCTGGTTCGTAAGACCATGTGCAAGCAAATGCGCTGTGAGTGGTTGTCTCATATTAAGAGCTATTTGTATTACCTGGGGATTCGCCATTAAAAAAACAGCGTTAGTTCAGAGAAGGCACACCAAAAAAGGGGTCTTTCCTTTTAAGGTTCAAGCTTGAACAACCATCCGCTATATCTAGGATTACCTATATTGCGGTGGTGGGAATCCTCAGTGCCACGGACGTCTCCGTTAAACGAACCGAGGGATCATTATAATATATGAGACCGAGAGAGACTGGTGGACCCGAAAATTAGAGCCAGACCAATCGTTGGCAGCGCCATGTCGCGTTGGCTCTCATTATCCTAATGAGACTACTGGATTTTTGGGTGACAGGGTCGTTCTCAGTGCGGGGGACTAAGTCTAACCCACAGAGAAGGACCCTTGTCGCCCTCAATCCGGTTTTGCTCCAGCTAACTAGCAGTGCCTCATCTCTCCCAAAGGGAAGGGATGATTTGGCAGCCGAGCGCATGACATCTTAGAGCTTCTCAGGGAAGTCGTGGTCACTCAGATCCCAACCAGTTCTCTCATACCAAGTGTGGTCTCATATAAAAATGACAGAGGCAGTTCAAGTTTTACAGATTGATTTAATAAAACGACTGCATTTTAGATAACAAGGCGTGAGCCGCAATAACCAGAACCATACAACACAGTAGGATTGAAATAGTAACGAGGAGAGTAAAACAGAAGAATAACACTATCATAGTGCTACCAGATTACGCTCTCTCTTCTGAGTTCCATTTTGAGCACAGCATGTTAAGCTCTAAGCTTGCCTTTCAGGTTCCCCGGGAGGACATCAACCCTCATACCTGAGCAAAGGCCTGTGATCTGGATCAGCATCTGCAACAGGGCAGTCAGCGTCTAGTTGTGGTTCCCTGGTCGGAATCTCCCTCTTACGTGTACTAGGACTAGGAAGTGTTTTTATAATCAACATGCCGGTGTTCTGAGAAACGTCCTGTAGGCGGGCGTCGCTCGCCTCGCCTACGAACATTCAGACTTGGCGTTCGCCCGACGCCTTCCCCACTTCCGCCCACGTCGTCATAGAGACGCGTGGGGGCGGAGACGGCAATCGGCCCCCGACTTCCGGGTTGCCGGAACTTTAAAAACTGAAAACGCCGCGACCATAGGAGGGGAGGAGAAACCGGAGCCGGAGGATTTCCCTGGTAAACGCGAACGAGGAGAACAGGAGCGGAGAGCGGATTCCTACGGAGAGAAGACGGCCGGAGCAGCGATACCCAGAGGACACGAAGCAGCCTGCCACGGCCCAGGAGGGTCGTGGCTATACAAGGTACGGGCCCTTTTTAAGGGCAACAACAGTAAGGGAAAAGAAGGGGAGGGGGAGAGAGAAGGTGGGAAAAGACAGGAGGTGAAAGCCGGGAAAGACACCCAGGGCACCCTCCCACTCAACTTCTAGAGAGAGAGAGAAAACCCCCCCTCCTCCTCACAAAATCCTAACTATCCCCCCTAAAGAAAAACTCCACAAAATTATTAGAGTTTGTATAGTTAACCCCTCACTACTTCCCTCACAGCCCCACCTCTCCCCTCACTAATCACAGAAGCCAGTAGACCAAGAAAATATCGTCCCACTTACCTGCTGTATCCTCTGTTGTTCTTCCGAGGGAAACCATGGACCAAGGGGAGGACCTCTGAAACTCGCCACCTGGAAGAGAGAAGATTAAAGAAACCATTAAAGACCTCGGAAGTCCCACAGAGTGGAAGAAGAAAAACAAAAAGGAGGAAAGAAAGGCTACTATCCTATCACTGTGTTCACCCTCTCATAGAACTTAAAATAAAGCAAGAAAAACCCCTGCTAAGGGTTAAAAATCTGCGTCTGCGTTCTCTGTATCCTGGACCACAGCCCCAATCCCCCACAGTGGTGTCACAAGTGGGATCAGAGGGTCCCAACGGGTTACAGAGACAGTGCTACCATGGAGGACAAACCAGGTCTCGAGGACATGATTAAACAACTTGCGGAAGGCCAGCGCCACCTCCAGATAGTGTGGGAAGCACAACAAAGAGAGGCCAAGGAGGACAGAGAGGCCCTGCAATCCGCTCTAAAAAGTCAGGCGACAATCATGGCCAGTAACCAATTGGTCCATGAGACGGCTTTAAAAAAACTGACAGACACCATTGCTGCCAGCAAGGTGCATCCCAGTGTGCCAAGTTCTGTACTACAAAAGTATCAGGAGGGGGAAGACCCTGATTCTTTTTTCACGAACTTCGAAAGAGTTGCTTCCTCCGCCCAATGGCCTGAAGATAGGTGGGGCCAATACGTTGCCCCCCTCCTAACGGGCACGCTTCAATCTGCTTATCAGGCTGCCAATCCGGGTGGTATCACCCCATACTCGGAGATAAAGAAAAGTATTTTGGAACGTGTGGGACATGACACAGTATTACAGGGCAAAATTCCGAAAAGTAAAATGGGGGCCCAATGAAGACCCACGGACATATTATTACCGGGTGAAGGACCTGGGATTAAAATGGCTGGGACCCATAGGGACTGACCGTGAGGATGTTATCAAAGTGATAATCCTAGAACAGTACTTGGATTCCCTGCCGATCAGCACCCGAAACTGGATAAGGCAACACCCCAGAATAGACACTGAGATGGCCGTTGAACTAGCATGCGCCTATCACAGGTCCGGGGAGGTTAAACATCAGCCAACCCGACCCTTGGGGAAATTGCCTATAGCTACACCTCAATTTCCTCCCAGACGAATAACTGAAGAACCAGGCCCCTCACGAAGTATGGAAAGAAGTCCCATGCATCAACCTCAGTGCTTTAGTTGTGGGGAGTGGGGTCATATCGCCCGCGGATGTCCAAAAAAGCATGAGGGGGTAGAACCGATGGAAATAGGCGTTACTCGGGGAAGAGTTCTATGCCTGGGAAAAAGTGATGTGTCCTTTAAGCACCCCCTTAGGATAAATGGGACTCCGGTCCTGGCCTTGATTGACTCCGGATGCAGTCAGTAGGTGATTCGTCGTGGTATAATACACCCGGTACCAGAGACTGATGTGGGTCACTATATGTTGTATTCATGGAGACCGTGGTCAGTATCCACTTGCAAGGGTAGAAGTTGGATGGAACACTCACCTGGACCTTCTCTCCGTGGGGCTCATGGATAACTTAATAGAGGAGTGCGTTATTGGGACTGATTATCAGAGATTCGACGAGATTCTAGATCAAACCAGGAAACATAATCCAGTAGACGAGTGGTGGGGTACGGCCCCTTTCTGGAAGGACTCCATATGTAGCCCGCCCACAAGGAAAAAATTGACCCGGAGAGAAAGGAGAGCAGAGAAACATAAATTTGCAACCAAACAAGAACGGGAAGAAAAAAATAGAGATTGGTGGCCAATATAGACACTGCCCCCATGTCTTTTAGAATGAGCCAACACAAAGATCCCACACTAGTGAATGCCTGGAAAACTGCCAAAATTGCCCCTACTGGGGAGGTAGGTCCCTACTTCTTGGTACACAAGGACTTGCTGTATAGAGTACTCACCAGCGCAAATAGGGAAAAGAGACAACTCGTAGTCCCCGAGCCCTATAGGACACAGGTCCTCTTCCTAGCCCATAATCAACCGGGGGGAGGTCATTGTGGCTGGGAAAAAAACGAGGAATATTTACTAAGACGGTTTTACTGGCCAGGGGTATATGCACATATCCGGCGATATTGTGCCCATTGTCTGAAATGTCAGTTGGTAGAACCAGGAGCCATTAGGAGAGCCCCATTACGGCCACTACCAATTATTGATACTCCCTTCAAACGTGTCGGTATGGACCTAGTAGGGCCCCTTCTGCCATCCAGTAAAGGACACACTCATATTCTTGTCTTAGTAGATTATGCGAGTAGATATCCTGAAGCTATTCCACTCACTAGTATCACCACTAAAGCGGTAGCACAAGCAATGATAGCATTCTTTGCCCGAGTGGGGTTTCTTGAAGAACTTCTTACCGACCAGGGAACACCGTTTGTATCTGGACTGATGAAACAGATATGTAAGTCCCTAGGTGTTCTCCAAATCAAGACATCAGTATATCACCCACAAACGGATGGTTTAGTGGAACGATACAATCGTACGATCAAAACCCTTTTGAGGAAAATAGTGAGCGAAACTGGGAAAGACTGGGATCAAAAACTTCCCCTAGTATTATATGCAATAAGAACACACGAGCAATCCTCTACCGGGCATAGCCCGTTTGAACATGTATTTGGGAGGCAACCTAGGAATCTATTAGATATGGCAGCAGAATTATGGGAAGAGGAAAATAACGAGGAGCGACCCATCCTAGACTATATTCACAAATTGAAGATCCATCTCCAGACAGTGTGGGAGGATGTGAGACAACATTTAGAAAAGGCACAAGACACTCAAAAAAATTACTATGATCAGGGTACTAAACTGCGGGTTCTACAACCCGACGATAAGGTATTAATCCTCCGTCCCACCTCGGAGCATAAGCTGATAGCCAAATGGCAAGGGCCATATCGGATAATAAAAGCGGTCACACCGGTTACCTACTTGGTAGAATTAAAAACCCAACCCAGACGAACCCAAATTTATCACATCAATCTATTAAAGAAATGGGAAGACCAGGAAAATGGAAGCCCTACACCAGCATGGGCATGCCTGATCACCCCGAATCAACCACTATCTTTAGAACTATGTCCCATCTCCCATTTAGAACCACAAAAACTTCCCAGGGTCAACGAGTCCCTTTCTGAGATGGAGACACGACAAATAATGAAGCTAATCCAAAATCATGCCTGTTTCTTCTCCGAACTGCCAGGGAAAACTTCTTGGGTCCAACATCAAATACGAACTCCGGAGGGCAAAATTGTACGCCAACGTCCCTATCGTATCCCCGAAGCGAGAAAAATCCTTATAGAGGACGAAATAACAAAAATGTTATCTCTTGGGGTTATTGAAACGTCCACCAGCCCATGGTGCTCTCCTATAGTACTGGTGCCGAAACCGGATGGGTCGGTCCGTTTCTGCATCGAGTTTCGGAAACTCAATGAGGTATCACTTTTTGATACCTATCCCATTCCCCGGGTGGATGAGGTGTTAGAAAAAATCGGACAAGCCCGCTTTATGACCACTATTGACTTGACAAAGGGATATTGGCAGATTCCCTTAGCTCCCTCAGACAAAGAGAAGATGCCGTTCGTTGCCCCTTCGGGGTTATATCAATTTACCGTCCTCCCCTTCGGCCTTCATGGTGCCCCGGCCACGTTCCAACGATTGATGGATCGTCTTCTGAGACCCTTCCATGACTTTACGGCTGCATATCTCGATGACATTGTCATTTTTAGCTCTACCTGGTCAGACCATCTCCTACACCTAGGGAAAGTATTCTCAGCGTTAGCAGAAGCAGGCCTTACCGCCAACCCAAAAAAATGTGTCATAGGACAGACCCAGATTTCCTATCTTGGCTATGTTATCGGTAAAGGAGTACTGAGTCCACAAAAAGATAAGGTAGCCACCATTAGACAAATACCACTTCCAAAGACTAAGAAAGAACTCCGTTCATTCCTGGGGCTGGTAGGTTATTACCGACGGTTCATACCTCAATACACGACCATTACAGCCCCCTTGACTGATGTATTAAAGAAACAGTACTCGAACACCCTTCCCCCTTCTTCCCCCGCGCAACTCCAGGGATTTCACTGGCTAAAAGAAGCCCTAGCTACTGAACCCATATTACGATGTCCCGATTTTTCCAGACCTTTCCATCTTTTTGCAGACGCCTCGAATGTCGGATTGAGAGCCGTATTAGCACAGCCAGACGAACAGGGGTATGATCACCCCATTGTATATATCAGTAGGAAGTTGTTACCTAGAGAACTAAACTACCCTACTATTGAGAAGGAATGCCTGGCCATAAAGTGGGCGATAGAGTGTTTGCAATATTACCTCCTGGGGCGTCCTTTCATCCTTTACACTGATCATGCCCCCTTAACATGGTTGTCGTCCCATAAGGGTACCAATTCACGAGTATTACGCTGGTTCCTTGAATTGCAACCCTTTACATTTCAGGTCCGGCACATACCTGGGGCACGGCAGTGTCCCGCTGACTTTCTCTCCCGCTGTCCGGACTCCACGGTACTCAACCAGTTCCGTTCATGGAAAGGGGTGTGTAGGCAGGCGTCGCTCGCCTCGCCTACGAACATTCAGACTTGTCGTTCGCCCGACGCCTTCCCCGACTTCCGCCCACGTCGTCATGGAGACGCGTGGGGGCGGAGACGGCAATCGGCCCCGACTTCCGGGTTGCCGGAACTTTAAAAACTGAAAACGCCGCGACCATAGGAGAGAAGGAGAAACCGGAGCCGGAGGATTTCCCTGGTAAACGCGAACGAGGAGAACAGGAGCGGAGAGCGGATTCCGATGGAGAGAAGACGGCCGGAGCAGCGATACCCAGAGGACACGAAGCAGCCTGCCACGGCCCAGGAGGGTCGTGGCTATACAAGGTACGGGCCCTTTTTAAGGGCAACAACAGTAAGGGAAAAGAAGGGGAGGGGGAGAGGGAAGGTGGGAAAAGACAGGAGGTGAAAGCCGGGAAAGACACCCAGGGCACCCTCCCACTCAACTTCTAGAGAGAGAGAGAAACCCCCCCCTTCCTCCTCACAAAATCCTAATTATCCCCCCAAAAGAAAAACTCCACAAAATTATTAGAGTTTGTATAGTTAACCCCTCACTACTTCCCTCACAGCCCCACCTCTCCCCTCACTAATCACAGAAGCCAGTGGACCACGAAAATATCGTCCCACTTACCTGCTGTATCCTCTGTTGTTCTTCCGAGGGAAACCGTGGACCAAGGGGAGGACCTCTGAAACTCGCCACCTGGAAGAGAGAAGATTAAAGAAACCATTAAAGACCTCGGAAGTCCCACAGAGTGGAAGAAGAAAAACAAAAAGGAGGAAAGAAAGGCTACTATCCTATCACTGTGTTCACCCTCTCATAGAACTTAAAATAAAGCAAGAAAAACCCCTGCTAAGGGTTAAAAATCTGCGTCTGCGTTCTCTGTACTCCCGGACCACAGCCCCAATCCCCCACACGTCCCTATGTAAGAATGTGTACTTTCTACGAACCCTTAAGACTAAACTCCTACCACGTCTATCGGCAATGTACCAGACTGTATCCTTGACTGAAGCACAGAGCGAGCAAGAATGTATTGTTTGAGAACTCCGGTGCTGAAGTAAGCTAAACAGTGTGATAGAAGAAAATAAAACAAGACCGTGAAACTGGTTATTGAAAAATAACAGTACAAGGCTGAATAAAATGCATCTAAAACAAAGTGCACAGAGGCCTAATGCTTTAAGCAAACGCGCAAAGGATACATTAAAAATGGCTACACTACAAGAGTATCTGTATGGGTGTGTGACTGAGTGTGAAAGTCTCACCCAGGATGTCACAGTGGGTGTGAGAGTGTATGTCTATGTGTGACAGTGGGTGTGAGAGTCTCTGCATGTCAGAGTGAGTGTAAGAGCATCCATCTGGGTATCAGAATGGGTGTAAGATGGTATGTCTGCATGTGTGAGAGAGTAGGAAAGTGTCTCTATGAGTGTGAGAGTGGATGTGACAGTGCCTGTCTGGTTGTGTAAGTGGGTGTGAGAGTGTCTGCGTGGGTGTGTGAGTGGGTGTGAGAGTGTCTGCCTTGGTGTGTGACTGGATGTGAGTGTGTCTCTCTGGTTGTGAGACTGTGTGTGAGAGTGTCTGGGTGTGAGAGTGAGTGTGAGATTGTTTTGCTGGGTGTGAGAATGCTTCTGAGAGGTTCACCCTGGGTGTGAGAGTATATGTGTGGGTATGAGAATGTTTCTATGGGTGTGTGACTAGTTGTGACACTGTCTGTGCAGGTGTGAGAGCGTCTGAATGGGTTTGAGAGTGGGTGTGGGGGTGTCTATATAGGTGTGTGTGACTCACAGTCAGCGTGTCTGTCTTGGTATGAGACTGGGTGTGATAGTGTCCCTAATGGGTGCCTGAGTGGGTGTGTAAGTATATATATATATATATATATATATATATATATATATATATATATATATATATATATATATATATATATGCACACTGAGGCCCATGGATGAACCTGCAGATTTCATATAAAGATAAAAAAAGGTTTATAGACATTTTCCACCCATTAGTTACTAGTTTCACGTATTTCTGTGCACCCATTGGGGTCAGGGAACCTTGACCCCATCATCTCAATTCCAACCGACATTTCAGCCCTGGAGACGTTTTCCTGATAAAACAAAGTGGCGTCTGCAACTTCCCCGTCAGGTTGCAGCCAGCCAATCAGATTATTGCACTGGCGCGCCGATCTGCGGATCTACATTGGATGGATCCATGGAGGGTCCGCTTCACTAGATATCTATATGTCTTTTTTTCTTTAATATCTCTAAAACTGTTAAACAGATTTACATCAAATCACAAAAAGCACGTTCTGTGCACCAAGATCTAGCTTCATGCCTAATTTGGTGTAACTTTGTATATATATATATATATATATATATATAATGACTATTTTTTCCATAGACAGAATATTTTTTGTTTTGACAATAACTTGGGCGCCGTTTGACAAATCTTCACAAAATTTTCAAAACATATACTTCAGTCAGTTTGGCCGGTGTGTTGAACGTTTCAGGGTGATACATCAAGCAGGGGCCAAGAAAAAGGGTGTGTCCCAAAACTCTTTTTCCCCATTATACATCAATGAGATTTTTCTAACAAAACTTCAGCCCAAACTTTTGAGTAGAATTACTTTAAATTTGGCAGAAAGCTAGCACTTGGTTCAGAAAGAGTACTTTTTGAGATTTGGTGTGTATCTAGATTAACGTATTGCAATGAAAACGGTGGTACGTTAAAAAAATAGAAATTCAATGAAAAAAACAAAGGTTACAGGGACGTGATAGTTAGGGAATAGAATTCTAAAAAATATAGAAATTAACTTAAAAAACTAAGGTTGCAGGGATGTTATAGTTAGGCTCATATTTTAAACCACAAAACCATAGAAATTCACCAGTTATAGTTAGAATTACCTCAGGTAACTTTAGCTAATGTCCTAAGGTAACTATGACTCATAATTTGTTAGCAGTGCCACAGGGCCTGGCCCTTGACCAGCTCCATATAAGCGCCCAACCCTGCACCGTGCACGGCCTTCACCTGTGCACAGTGTAGGTTGCCAGCAAGACATGGCCTGCAACCAGACCCTGTGGTCAACTCAACCTCACCACCCAACCCCATGCTGTGCACAGCCCCCTGGCCGTGTGCAGTGGGAGTAGGCTGCAGCATCTCTGGGTGTTAGAATAGGTGTGAGTGTATCTGGGGTAAGAGTGGCTGAGAGAGCGTCTATCTAGGTGTAAGAGTGTGCACATCAGTGTTTTGGTGGGTGCGTCAGTGTGTCTGTGCGTCTGTGAATGAGTGCATGAGGGTGTTAGTGGGGCTGTGAGTGGGTGTCAGAGAGACGGAGTGGGTCTGTGAGTGGGTGCGTAACTGTCTGAGTAGGCACATGAGGGTCTGAGTGGGGCTGTAAATGGGTGCACAAGGTTCTGAGTTGGTCAGTGAGTGGGTTTGTGAGTGTCTGAGTATCTCAGTGAGTCTGGAAGTGGGTGCATAAGTGTCTGAGTGGGTGTGTAAGTGAGAGAAAGAGATTGAAAATGAGAGAGAGAGAGAGAGAGTGAGAGGGAGAGGGATATATACTATTTTTAGGCTTTGGTGTATGATATACTTAGCATGAGATATTTCTGCACAATTTGAAAAGAAAAATGTATTTGTCATTTAAAAACAGTAAGATCACCTTACATTATGAGCCTTAGACATTTAAATAAAAAAAATAAAGGAGAGAAATGACCAGGGACACACCTGGATTCAAGTTTAGCTATTTATTTTTTCATATTTGTTTAGCCCTTTATGTGCTATCAGGCATCATGGGGAAATCTCAAGGCCTCCCTTGCTGTCCCTTACTATTTTTTAAAATGTATTTTATAACATGCCCTTTATTGACTACCTCTGACCGCGGTGGGAACCTCAAGAGACTCCCCTGCTGTCCCATTGCTCCTGCAAGTGGCAGCTGCTTTGAGTAGCAGCTCTGTGCTTGCTGGAGCAAAGCTTTCATCTCTGTTCATAGATGAAAACTTTGTTTTTTGGCAGTGGGACCTGTTTGACAGGTCTCACTGTCAATAAGAGGAGTGTTTGCTGCGACTTGATGGCATCTGTCAAAGCTGCAGCCAAGCCACAGCAAACAGCTATGCCCCAGCGGTGGGCACCCTGGGACATAGAAGGAGCTGGCTACAGGGGGGTAGCATCCCCAGGGCCATGAGTGGCTTCAAAAATGGGGCTCAATGGCTCCCCTCCAGCAAAAAAGAGCCCGGGGAATGTGGTGGTCCCTATGGCTAATGCTGTCCGAAACTGACCCGCTTTCCATTTTTTTCATTTTGCCCTGGGGAGGTGGTGGTCCCTTGGGCTGTGGGAATGGCAACCTGCCCCCACCACTTTAATATAGATAATTGCCCCAGGTAGTTGGCGGTCCCTAGGGCTCTGGGGGAGGCTGATGGGCCGCCCCCACTTTACTTAAATATAGCCCGCGGAGGTGGTGGTCGCTCGGGCAGTGGAGGGCCATGAGTCCCCCCGACATTAATATAGATCGTTGCCCTGGGGAGGTGGTGGTTCCCTAGGCTACGGGTGGGGGCCGGGTACCCCTATTACAGATCAACATTGCCCCTAGAACTTGGCCCACTCGGGGGCTTAAAAATAATTAAGTGCGGCAGCCCACACTTCATTTTTGTTTTAAAAAAGGTGTTGAATCCAGGGATCTGCCACAAATCATGGCAAACATGTTTAAAAAATGATTTTCAGCAATGGAGGGGTCATTTTGTGACCCCAGCACCAGAGCTGAGGGGTCAGAGTGTCTGTACCCTGGCACCCTTTTTTGTTTTTTCTCATTTTTCTCTGGGACTTGGCTCAAGCCGAGTCCCAACATGGCTGACAAAAATTCCTTCATGAAGTGTTATCAGCCAATCAGATTTCAGCAAGAGATCGGGAGGGGTCGCAAATCCTTTGCATCCCTATGTATACAAATTTAGATTTCCTTAAATTTCTCTAGAACTACTGACCAGATTTACACCAAATAACAAGTAAGGTCCTTTCTGGACCAAGGGCTACCTTTCTGTCAAATCCGGTGTGATTTCGTCTAGTAGTTTTGGTGCTCTCGCTGTTCAAAATCCCTTTGGAAAATTGAATGGGGAATGCTGTTTGACAAATCTTCTTGAACTTTTCAAAACTAATTTACTGGTTGCTTCAGCTGTTGAGTAGAAAGTTTTGGGGTGATTCGTCAAGCAGGGGGTGTTGCTTTTTCCCCATGCAGTGTCTATGGGTATTTTTCAGTTTTTAAACTGGTCTACAGCTCAAACCACTGAGCGCAATTACATCAAATTTTCCAGAATTCAAGATCTTGGTCTAGAAAGATCCCTTTTTGTAATTTGGTGTAACTCTGTTTGGTGCTTTCGTAGTTATTAAAATAATTTTTTTTATAACTTTCTAGAGAATTTGATCCTCTGTGCAAGGCCCTGATTGGCCAGCTGCAACCTGCAAAGAAATTTGCAGATGCCATTTTGTATCTTTCCTGGGCCCCCAGGGAGAATACATAAATCAAAACATAAACAATGGGTCAGGATAAAGGTATCCTGACCACACATAACATATGGAGGGGGTCTCTGAAGGACCCCTCATGGTTATAAAAGTGTGCTATTTATTTATAACAATTTCAGGGACCTGTAAATCTACCACAGCACACAGCGTGACCCCCAGTATAAATCTGCAATGGATCCATGGATCTGAAGGCCAGTAGGAAACAAACTCACACCATACCTCTGCCGCACACAGCCAAAGGCTCTGCATAGTATGGTGTTGGGTGTATGCGGGGGTTGGTCACAGGGCCTGGCCAGTGGTGGTTGTGTAAACGTGTGGCAATCATACATTACTTTGCGTAAAAGAAAACCATAGCAGTTCACAGAAAAAAACAGGGAAGTTACAGTTGGACACAAAGCCATAGAAATTCAGCTGTTATACTTATCCGATGAAACTAAACTTGTGTAGTTAAGTAAATTCAGGCCATGCGTTACAGTTTCTTAAAATAAGCATAAATAAAAGTATAACTATGGGGGTCATTCCGACCCTGGTGGTAAAAACCGCCAGGGTCGCGGATGTCGGAAGCACCGGCAACAGGCTGGCGGTGCTTCCTGGGCCATTCTGACCGCGGCGGTAAAGCCACAGTCAGAAAACCGGGTCCGGCGGTTTCCCGCCAGATTTCCCCCGGTTGCCCAAATCAGCCATGGCGGCGCTGCTTACCCCCTTCCCGCCACCCTGTTTCTGGCGTTTTTTACCGCCAGGAACAGGATGGTGGGAACGGGTGTCCTGGGGCCCCTGGGGGCCCCTGCACTGCCCATGCCAATGGCATGGGCAGTGCAGGGGCCCCCTAATAGGGCCCCAGCCTGCTTTTCACTGTCTGCCTAGCAGACAGTGAAAAGCGCGACGGGTGCTACTGCACTCGTCGCACACCTGCAACACCGCCGGCTCCATTCGGAGCCGGCTTCAGTGTTGCAGGCCCCTTTCCCGCTGGGCCGGTGGGCGCTAACTTGGCTAGCACCCGCCGGCCCAGCGGGAAAGTTGAAATGGCCCCAGCGGTCTTTTGACCGCGGAGCGGCCATATGGCGGGCGGCTACTGCCGCCCGCCGCCGTTTGAATGAGGGCCTATATCTCCTGAATTTCTATAGTTTTGTGCGGGTGGAACAACAACCTAACTGTAACATCCCTGTAAACTCTGGGTTCTTCTGTGAAAAAAATAATATAGATTTAGAAAAGATGTCCAATCAACAAGAAGTCTCCAATCAGTTAGCCAAAATGGAAGAACGGATTAAATACAAGGAAGAAGAAATTAAATCACGCAAAGCACATAAGTTTAATAGAGACAAGATGGATTATGAGCATGGAAGAATCTATACATTTGCTCGAAAATACGATACTGCAAGAATCAAAGATATGTCTAAGAGTGGGGCTGATTGTGCTGTACAACATATATCCGCTGATGATAGCTCAGAGATAGAGTCCTCTGCTGACGAGATACCACGAAACAAGTTGGATTTTCAGGGGGAAATGCGCCTCATGCAAATGGTCACGCCACCTCCTGGTCAAAACCGCAGGCGTGGCAGAGGAAGCGGAAGACGAGGCGGAGTAAGAAGAAGAAGCAATCAACAACCAAATTAGAACTCAATCCTATATCAGTCAGCAAATTGAATCATTTGAGTACTGTTGTGAATATTTCCCACAGCACCTTGACAGATAATCAACTACACATACTTGATTTAGGACTAAGCTTCTGCCCAAATATTCAATGGGACTATGTTAACACTCGCATTGAATTGTATAAATTTGTTCGCAAATTACGCCTTATTAAACATTTCTCCAACAAAGATATAAATCGAATGGCAGATAATGTCAATCTGAGGGCTGCAGTCTCTGGATTCAATATTGCTGATAGCTCACAATTGATAGCTATTAATGATCTAGCTCGTGACAGTAAAGAAGTTAGATGCTCTACAGATGATGATACGAACAATAGTACTGACACTCTCAATCAGATGGGATTTGTAACTAATCTTTATGACAATAGCCATCTAAAATTGTCGAGCAGATTCAATCCTTCATTACCCAGTGGTAATTTGATAGATACATTTCACGAACTAGTGATTAATGATATTGACAAATTTCGTAGCAAAGGCTCATAGAAGACATCGAGAATGATGAGATCCAACTTTACACAACAAGATTGGAAAGACCTAAACATATTGAGTTCTAACTCTTCTATTGTCATCAAACCCTCAGACAAGGGTGGCAATATTGTCGTTATGGATACAACTGATTATACTAAAGAAGCACATCGACAATTGATGAATAGAGATCACTATGACAAACTGTTGACCAACCCTATAACTCGATATCAAGCGATATATCATGAAATGTTAAATGAATGGTACACCAAGCAACTGATGGATTATGATGAGTTTATGTACTTGAAAATTGATCATCCCAAAATTCCATGTGTCTACTTTCTGCCTAAAATTCAAAAGAACAAAACACATCCCCCAGGTAGACCAATAGTTAGCATGAATCAGTCATTGCTTGAGAATACCTCACGGTATTTCGACCTGTTTTTATGTACATTTGTCACAGAATTACACTCATATCTACGTGACACCAATGACTTTCTGGCCAAGATACATGACATTCCATGGTACAAAGACTATCTGTTGGTCACCATGGATGTAGCATCTTTGTATACGTCCATTACACATCAATATGGGTTACAGGCATGTAGATACTTTTTACAAACAGGACCCATTGAATTTCTCGAGCACACTAATATGCTCCTATCCATGCTACAATTTTGCTTAACACACAATCTGTTCCTTTTTGATAATGAATGCTTTCTACAAAAACAAGGGACAGCTATGGGGGCATCCTTTGCTCCCACATACGCCAATCTTTATATAGGCTGGTGGGAGAAGGAGGTGGCATGGTCAGAGAATAATAACATCTAGATGGATAGAGTGATATTGTGGGTGCGCTATATCGATGATTTGTTTATTATCTGGGATGGTACAGAACAACTGTTGTTGGAATACATAATGTACTAAATAACAACCAATTTAACATCTATCTGGAAGCTACTTTCAGCAGAGACACTATTTCATTTTTAGATGTTCAACTAAAAGTAGAAAACAATCATCTAGAGACAACTATATATTGCAAGCCCACGGCCTGCAACTCCATACTACATGCCAATAGTGGGCATCCCATGGCATTGAAATGGAGTATACCTTATAGCCAGTTACTGCGGGCTCGCAGAATATGTTCGGATGAGAACAAATATGACTTGGAAGCTAGGGCAATGGTGAATAGATTTCTAACTAGAGGTTATCCTCCTAAAATTTTGAGGGATGCACAACACAGGGTTAAAAACAAAAGTAGAGATGAGTTACTTTTTAACAACACAGTGACTAGCAGTGACCTTAAGCAATCATCACCTAGAATATTTTTTCAGTACAATCAACAACATGATTCATTAAGAACAATACTTCAAAAAAACTGGCATGTTCTACAGAATGATTCCATCATTAATGATCACATAGATACACATCCGTCCATAACTTTTCGCAAAGCGCGCTCACTGGGAGACTATCTGACGAGAAGCTATTTTTCGTTGAAAGCTAATACATCCTGGTTGAGCCAAAAAAGTTTGGGGTTTTGGAAATGTGGCCATTGTAAGGCCTGTAAGTATGCTCAAAATAGGCATAAGTACCAAACTTTTGATGGTCGCCAGTGTGAGATTAAAGATCGAATCACATGCGACACTGAATTTGTGATCTACGTCATTGAATGTGGGTGCCATAAAAAATACATTGGAAGAACTATTCACAAGTTAAAAGTTAGATTCTTACAACACTTCAGAGCCATAAAAAACCAAGATAGAACTTATCCTTTGGCTAAACATTTCTGGGATATACATAAAGGAGATTGTAGTACATTATCTTTTTATGGTATTAAATGCATTAAAAATAATCCCAGAGCTGGAAATAGAACACTAGAGCTCAGGCAAATGGAATCGAAAATGGTTCTATTATTAGGCTCTGAATCCCCTTAGGGGCACAATCTTGATGCGGAGTTATATGTCCATCTCAGATGACATCATAACCATCAATTGTATCTATTTTGAATTTAGAAATAGACTCTTAATGCCTTTCATCTTTGTAAATAGTATTGTAAATATGATAACATTTTACAATCATCATGTCTATGAGGGAAGGTGAGAAGACTATAACTACTAAAAAATGCCATAATAAACTTTTAAAGGGGTTATATCTATCAATTTATATTTATCTTATCCCCAACTGTAGTCTTATGAACTTTGTGGGAAAAAGGGTCCTTTGTATGACTATGGATGTCTCACTGTGCAATTGGTTTTTTAACCATACCTCCTTGCAATCTAGAAAATGCAGAATATTGAATTAACATATATATATATATATATATGGAATAGGATAGAAGATAAAGAAACAAACAAAAATTCTTTTTTTATTAATATTAGGGTTTTGTAACACTCAGCTGCACTTTATATGCTTTTTTTGCACACATTATTATTATATATCCTTAGCACAATGCACTTTAAGCTTAGGCCCTGTTTAAATACAGTTTATTAACATGCATCTATAGAGCCACTTACTACATAGATAAGAATAGAGAAGAATTAATCCGGATTATACAGGTATTAGAGACATATTTAAGTATCACAATACAATCAAATATGATTTTGATATATGGTACCAACTGGCTACACATATGAAAAACGACAATTTAAAAATAATAAGAAATTGCAGGTCCTTCTCTCATTTGAGTAATTCTAACACGAGACCAGACATCACTATCTATTGAAAACTATTGGAATTTATTATTAATTTTAATATGGGGCCTATTGATGATATAGAAGAGGTTCCAAGTATGAACATAATGTAATTGATTGTTGTCGCACATGATGAATGTTAAATTGAGGAATCATGTATGATTAATTGGGGTTTTCTATGATCTATTTATCAACTATCTAATAATTTTCTAACAATTTTTACAATTTTACATAGTTAATTAGTTATATTCAACCTTTTACATTCTACCCATTTTTAATATTGATTCATGTGTAATAACAATTAATTCTTATTAGTTTCCGATTTTTTGCAATATTTATAATATTTATAAAATTTGTGACTAGATGATGATGTGTACAAATTGATAAAACTATAAGTATATAGTTGTATACTTGTAGAGAAGAATATATTCTATAGAAACATATCCCAAATCATACTTTAAACAACATCTGATTAACTGATTGAATATAGGTTGACCAGAACAATTGATAACTGTGGTTTCAATGATGAATTAATTTGCATTATTTGTCATCAAATAGCTAACCTATGATTGATACCAGAATGAATTAATGATATGTATTAATATGTATTATTATTTATTTCGGCTTCTCAAGTGATACACATATGATATCTATGTCGTTTTAATTCGAACTTTTTAAAGCATTCTCATGAATGAAGGTGATTCCTTTATCAAATGTTGAATTTAAATAATGATCTTTGCATGTTTTAAAATGGCCGCCGCTTTACGTCACACTAGGTTGTTATGGAAACAAATGAAGGACTTCTAATTTGCATGTAAATGGTGCCGGCTTTGTAGCCAAACTGTCCAGTAGAAGGCGTTTTGCCGAAACGCGTTGACATTGCATTTCAGGACTCTGTGTTACCTGCATAAAGAAATAAATTTATGAACTGAATACGAGCTTATTGGATATGAATTTGCTTCGATAATTGGGATCCATTAGACGGGATCGGTGCAGCCGTCAGATGGCCATCAGTCCATCTGTTGAAGAATTATATATATATATATATATATATATATGTGATATTGCCTCTGTCATCTATATGATCAAAGCGTGTTCCTAAAAAAAAAACTAGGATGTTCTCAGTGCAATATGTTGGTGACATTTCACAACTTTTCCAAGGCACCGGTTTTCTTGTCAAACAGATGTGGGAGTCCTTTAAAGTGGTCCACAGTCTAAAAAAAAATCACCCCCTTGCTAGAAATATCCACTGGACAGTGGGTTGCTGTTGGCTACATTGATCCTCAGGATGGGCCCCCTACTCCTGTGTGCATAGCCAGCAGGTTGCCCATCCAGGAGAGGGTTGCCATCTGGAAGAATACCACAAATACATTTGTGTGGGAGGAGAGTAATTTGAGCTACCTTTAGGTGGTAGGCTGTGCAGAGGTGTGTCCTGCCTAGCTGGGACAAATATTGGTGGCTTCTTAGATGGTGCCTAGGGAAAAGCAATCCTTAGGAAAATCCTTGGACAGAGATTATTGGCTAGCCTTCAGATGTTCATGATTGATGGTTTCTGGATTTCTAAATAGGACCAACAATGGCCACCTCCTCCATAGGGTCTCCAAGGGAGACGCTATGCACCAATCCAGACCCAGAATACTTGACTCTAACCAGATCTGAGGGTCCAGTAGATCACTCAAGTGTCTGCATTTTCTGTTTCTGGAGACAGTCTACCCATGACACAGGGGGACCTAGAGCGAGAGGATGTCTCCGACGTGACAGTTTGAACCAACAGTTTAGCCTCCTCGCGCTCTTGTTTCCTGCATTCAAGACTCAGGGTACCATCTGAATGTACAATCACTCTGCCACCACGGTCGATGCGATAGTGTGTGGTACTTCTGCGCGCAGCAGTATGCACTTCCGCTGTCCCTCCAGGTTTCCCGCTACTTTCCCCATGCAGGGATTCTGGTGTTCCTGTCCCATCATTCCACTCCAACCAGTCCCACACTGCTTCAGGAGACTGAAAGAAATGCGAGCGGCCTGCATGAAGAACCTTCAGCTTGGCCGGATACAGCAACATATAGGTATAGCCCAGTTCCTTGAGTTTTCGCTTAATACCTGCATATAATTGTCTTTGGAGCTGCACCGCCCTGGTGTAGTCAGGAAAAAAGCAAATGGTGTGATTCTCAAATGTAGGGTCTCCATGCCTGCGCACCTCCTGTAAGATTATGTCTCGGTCCCTATATTTAAGGATCTTGGCTATAATTGTTCGTGAAGGGGCTCCTGGTGGCGGCGGCAGTGCTAAGGCCCTGTGTGCACGCTCCAGCACAAATACAGAGGATACGGGCCATCAGGCAACATTTTGCGGATCCAGTCTTCTAAGAAGGCCTCAACATTCACCCCCTCCACACCTTCGGGAAAGCCTACTATATGGAGGTTACATCGTCTCGCACCTACCCTCCGCATCCTCGGCTTGTGATTCCAATTTACATGTTTTAACTTCGAGGATGGCCACTGAGGCCTTCAGCGTTTCTATATCTGACTGCAGGCATGCCACTTTTTGCTCAGTAGCCACGAGTGTTCCACCACTACCCTCAAATCGGCTCTCAATCGGTTAACATCAACCGCTAAGGCTGCAATTTGAGTTTGCATTGCATGCCTAGATGACTCAATAGCAGCCAGGATTTGTGCCCCTGTGGGCTCAGCTCCCTTCTCCATGGGACCAGGTGGATCTTTTTGCAGACTCGCTCCTGATTTCTTAGCTGTGTATTGGTCCATCCGGGTTTTCTGTGTTCCCTTATTCGCTCTGTCTTTGCCCATGTTGTACACCTGATGGAGCGCCAGCTACAAATGAATACGCCAGGTGTTAGGCGCCACACTTCCAGCTGCTGTTCAAGCGGTCAATCTCCGTTTCCCCACCACTCACTGCCGTTCGGTCACTAACTGCCTCACCCTCACGAAGCCACTCCAGGACGAGTTCCAGCACAGGCGGGAGCCGTGCCAGCGTCTGTGCATCTCAGGCCATCCGTCCCACTGCCAGACGGCACCGCACTCTAGGACCCAGATAGCACAGGGCCATCCAGCCAGAACACCGCAGCAGGGACACGCACCTCCAACACCAGTCCAGCGGCGGCCCTAAACTGCCCTTATAACTCCAGCACAGCTCCGTAAGTCCTAGACTCTTGCAGACTGAGCGCCCGCCGCAGCAGGCAGTCACTCACGAAGGGGCACCCCACACTGTCCGACGTGTCAGCCACCACAATGTTTATCTCCCGCCAGGGGTACCTCTGCCTATGCAAAACTGCACCCTGCTGCCTCCAAAGCTCCTCTGGGGGTCTCCGGTTCTGTGCACTCCACACAGGGAGGGAAGGGAGGGGGTGAGAGGGGTGCGGTGGCAAAATACTGTTAACACCTCACTGCAGAACGACCCTTCCCCCATCAGGGCCGACCGCTCCTATGCCGCGCCGCTCCACCGCCCCGCCCTGCTGCCTTTGGCCTTGTTTTCCGCCAGAACTGCGATCACAGCTGCCATCTTGGGATCAGGTGCTCTTCTCACGCGCTCTCCAGCGGTGCAATCGCAGCTTTTCCTGTTACTTTTTGGTGCTCCTCATGCCCTCCTTTCCACCCTGGGGACCTCCAGGACCCTTCTGCCGGGTCTTTGGGGGTCTAGGGTGGCAGGATAATGGAGGATGAAAATGCCGGGGCCGAGAGCACTCTCCTTGTGCTGCCGATCGGCCATCTTGCCGGCCACGCCCCCGGCCTTATCTACATATTTATCCAGTGTGGGGCAGCTATTATGGAGAGCTTGACTAAATCTCTCAGGAGTCACTTTAGGCCACTGCTGCATCCACATTGAGTTGGGAACATGGCTCATTGGTGCCTTATCATAAAATACATAATTTTAATTAGGAGATTCAATATTCACAAAGTGTACTTATTAATGGCTTATTAATGTCAAGTGTTGAGCTCATGCTTTGAATAATGTAGTAGTATGTCATATTAAAGGCTATGTATTATCTATTTGCTTTATTAATTGTAGGCCTTAAATTTGCGAGGTCTTGGGCCTGGTTGCAGAGCCTCATGTCAAGCTGCATTTCTTAGGTGACTTATAAAATGGCTGCTTGGAGAATTAAATTGTGATTTTCCCCTGTACTGACCAAGTGCTAGTAACTGAAATTCTTTCTCAAGAGTACTGCCTCCTAGAATATGCTCTACTAACTAGGGATGCAATGATTAACGTAGTGTGTGTAAAGGTGACCTTCCCAGGAGCAGACAATGGATGCACTGACTGGAGCATAAGCTGATACAATATTGATACCTTACTAGCCCAACGACAGGATCAGGAGAAGAGGAGCCAATCATCAACATTTGAACTGTGTACTAGTAAATTCTTAGATTTGGGGTTCTACTTTCATTGGACTAAAAGTAAACGTACGATTCTTTAACCAATGGGAATCTGGGAGGTAGTTTTAGTAAATCTAACTTAGCCAGACTGCACAGAGAGAACACCTCTTCGCGATTTTTTTTATTGACCAATCCAAGGGGAGACGTGTTTAACTTTCCTTAACTTTGTTGCCTAGAAGTGACATTCTGTATGTCTATTCTTGAGACTTCTATTCTGAACTTTAATACTGAATTCCGATGCCATGCTGACCGAAATGATGTCCAATTGACGAAGACTGTCAAAGCTTGCTGAACCATACTGAGGCAAGGTATAAGACGATGTTAATGATTGTTATGTCTATTTGCTTTTGCCCCCTTGTACCAACCGCTAATTTTGATAGAGCCATAGGTAGATGTATTTCCAAATTTGTGTAGACTAAATTGCTTTTGCATGAAGTACAAACATGCTATTCTAATTTGAAGGTTAGTTAGGGTACTCACTGATGATGCTTGCTACATGTAATAACAGTTGATGTCTTTTCTTTGCCGACTCTGAATGTATGCCATTTCGTTTGTGCAGTTATTCTTGCTACTGATTTGTACGGTAAGCTTAGAATGTGTAGTGGTCCAAGCCTTGATTAAATTGTGATACTTTATTAAATTACGATTCTTTAGGCAATTTGTGCAGCTAGTATTGTTCCTGTATGCTTACCATTCGATTTTGAGACTAAGGGGCATATTTACATCCTTTTTGTGCCGGATTTGTGTAATATTTTTTACGCAAATCCGGTGCAAACTTAACTCCATATTTAGATTTTGGTGCAAGACATGTCAAGCGCCAAAATATTGGAGTTAATGTAATTTTTTGCCTGCGGAAAACTATCTTGCGTCAATTCGATGCAAGCTAGGCATTCCCGGGCAAAAAATGGCTCTAAGGCCCTAGCGCCTTAATTATCCTCCCATGCAAAAATCACGCACGGGAGGAGGAGGGCCTCAAATAATGGCGCTAAGCCTGCTTAGTGCCATTATTTAATGCCTGGGTATGGGCAGGTGTTAGGGGACCTGTAGGCAGATTTCCATGGTCAGAGTCCATGGAAATTGCCCACAGGTGCCCTTCCCTGCCCCCAGGGACACCCCCACCCACCCCTTCCCACACCAGGAGGTCACCTACGGATGGTGGACCCATCAAAAGGTAAGTCTGGGTAAGTATTTTTTGTTTTTGTCCAACGCCGCTCGGGGACCTGACTTGGGGCCCCCTTCACGGCGCTGGCCCCATTGGCCATGCCCAGGGGAGACTCATCCCCTGGGCATGGCCATTGGGGTGGTGGGCTTGGCTCCTGTCTTTACTAAGACAGGAGCCATGACCATGGAGCTTGTGAGCCAGAAAATGGCACTACACTGCCTAGACGCATTTTTTTTGCCTCTAAACAGTGTAGCGCCATAAATTGGGGCACAAGCCCCGGTTCCCCCATGCCTCCCCGGCCCTGTTAGCATCCTTTCCAAGGACGCAAATGGGGCCTTAGCACCAGCTAGCGCCATTCCATAAATATGGTGCCCGGCTCTATACTAAAGAATAAATATGGGCCTAAGTTACATGATTTTAGCATTGTTAATATTGGGAAATAAACATTCTAACTTTGACATAAAGGTGTGGTTATTCATGGCCGAAAGGTCATTGTGTGTGGAAATTACTGACTCCTATTGGTTATTGATGTCATTGATTGTTATTGATATTGATTTGTAATGATACGAGGTTACATGAAGGGAACTACTCGAACTGCAGTCAAAAGGTCCATCGACCTACAACGTGTCCCCTTATTTAACCAAATAAGCTCAGACGCGCTAACAAGTCTTTGTAATCTTTGTTTTTTAAGTGAGTTTCTAAGGTTTTAAAAAAATCCTATTTCCTAAATATTGCATCCCTGTAACCTATGGTTTTTCAGTGAAGCATCTATCTATCTATCTATCTATCTATCTATCTATCTATCTATCTATCTATCTATCTATCTATCTATCTGTATATTTATAACCTTCTAGTGGTCGCCAGTAGGTAGTTATACTAAGGACCTCATTTCCACAGGAAAAGATTTTTTTTGTTTTGGCAATAACTTTGCAGCTGTTTGATGAATGTTCACAAACGTTTCATGACTAATAAGACAGTCAGTTCAGCCGCTTGCTTGTACGTTTTGGGGTGGTCTGTCAAGCAGGGACTGATAAAAGGGGGGACCATAAACACATTTTCCCCATGCATTTTCCCTTAGGGTGTTTAGACATGGCTACAGCCCGAACCGCTGAACAGAATTACACCCAATTTGGCAGGAAGTTAGAGCTTGGTGCCTAGATTGTGCTTTTTGTTTTTCTGGTGTAAATGTGTTCAGTAGTTTTGGAGTTATTAAAGGAAAAAGAAATATAGATATCTGAGCCTAAGCACAGATCTCATGGTGAGAAGTGGGAAGGGTATGCCGATACATGGGTCCCTTGCTCTTTGTGCCACTGGATTCAAGCTAACCTGGCTGATGTAGGGTGATATCGTGAAACCGGTCCCAGGATGCTTGTTTCCGCTCCAGGGAGGACCTGGTTTGGCAGTTCGGGCTGCACTGTTTCCATGAGGAACAGGGTCAAGACTGATTTGCCTATGGCTGGGTCCAAACTGTGGTGGCATGGTGAGCAAAAGAACAATGGATTAAACCCAGATCTGTGACTAGGGGTGAGTGTTTGCATTGTTCACCACTCTGTCCATCATCCTTTTGTGTAGCTAAAGTTACCCTAAGTGGGAAGAGTATGCCCAGACGTGGGTCCCTTGCTCACTGTGCCACTGGAATCAAGCTAGCCTGGTTGATGAAGTGTGATACCCTGAAACTGGTTCCAGGATGCTTGTTTCTGCTCTAGGGAGGACCTGGCTTGGCAGTTTGGGCTGGACTGTTCCCATGAGGAACAGGGTCAAGACTGATTTGCAGATGGCTGGGTCCAGACTGGGGTGGCATGATGAGCAAAAGAACTATGGTGTAAACCCAGATCTATGTTCAGCACTCCATCCATCATCCTTTTGTGTTGCTCGAGATCTGTTTGGATGTCAGCACTTCAACCAGAAAGTTCTGGCAGCCATCTTGGGACCAATACATATTAAAATGCATTGCAGTGAATGGCAGGTTTTTAACAAAGGACAACATATAAACAGTGATAACAGATTTTAGACATAACATACATCTTTTGTTGAAGGTACAATACTAATTTTTCCCATAGAGGTTATGAAAGGTGCTCCAGAATCTATTCTATTATCTGCAAAGTCACACTACCTTTCTCAGCCTTATAAGAAGGAACTCTGACATTCTCAGTAAAACATATACTTCCAATGGAGCAGCCTGTCAGTTGATTTCCTTGAGTTCTACTGCAGCATCCCAGAGTGTTCTAAAGAACAACCAGAGCACTAACAGTCTAACTTATGACAAAAGCGTAACACACCTGAAGCCATCTTGTTTAAATTAAACCAGTAAAAATCAAAACTTTTAATTTGGAAAGGAACAAAATTCAGGGGGTTTATTTTGCCATAGAAGTTGTGTTTAGTGCTGTAGAAAGAAAAATTAGGAGATGTTTTGGCATGCAAATTGAAAATTCACTTTCAACACCAACAGCAGACTGCCAGTCAGCTCCCTGGTGATCAGCAGCTTTACTAGAGAATACTAATGAGCAACTAGAGTGTTAATATTCTGAATTTTCTTGTTGGAATCAAAGTGGAAAAATGAAAGCATTTTCTATTTAGAATACTGCAGTAAATGAGGAAATTAGGGAGCTTCAAGTAAGTCTCCCAAGATAGCCACCAGAAAGAAAAGAGCCAAAATGTAGTACAAATATCACCCAAATGTAGCCCAAGTATAGCCCAGTGACAAAAGTGTGCAAAACACTTGGGCCCTCATCATGACATTGGTGGTAAATCCTACTTATCGCCACGCTGACGGCTGCCAACATACCGCCGCGGTCTGCATATTACCACACACACACACCAAAGCGACAGAATACAGCCATAGACCTAAATCTGCCAGCCCAGAATTCAGTGATAAAGTGGTGGTCCCAATACCCATACCGTTACTCCAAGAGAACAACGCCCACCACATCATGACCACAACTCACCAAGGTGGACATTTAACAGCGTAAACCATTGGCGGTACACACCCCGCACTCAGAATTGACACCCAAATACTAAACTACATAACATTGGCCAATTCAAACAACAAATACCTTACCCCCATACATAAATCACACCCACCCACTCACACCACTATAAAACACCCACCCACATTACCTACAACCCTTTACGTATAAAATCCTTGCCACCAGACAGACATCAAGACCAATGCAACAAATACACACACACCCATACATCCCTCACACACTAAAATATACACACCCAATCACATCACCCAACAGCTACAAAGTCACACATCACACAACACCCATGGCCCCACAAAGGCGCCCCCGATTCGCAGATGAGGAGTTGAGGGTCATGGTGGAGGGTTGTTGACAGGGTAGAGCCACAGCTGTTTGGAGCACAGGTCCAGCAGATATCCATTACAAGGAAAAAGGAGCTATGGCGGAGAATCGTGGACAGGGTGAACACCGTGGGACAGCCTTCAAGAACAAGGGATGACATCAGGAAGAGGTGGAACGACCTACGGGGGAAGGTATGTTCCGTGGCAGCAGGGCACCAGCTCGCCATACAACGGACTGGCGGTGGACACCACCTCCTCAGCCCAACAGCTCACAGCATGGGAGGAGCAAGTCTTGGCATTACTGCATCCTGAGGTACTCACTGGAATAGCCAGAGGACTGGACACTGGTAAGACAACATTTACCACTTATCACCCCCATACCTACATATCATCTCACCCCTTCACCCTCAATCCCATCACTCCATCCCACACACTGCACCAATGCAGATGACTAGCCCCAAAACCAAGCCCTGCATGCTATACAAATGCATGGACAGCCTTCCCAGCCCTGCATGGACACCCATCACCAAAGCATGCACAGCATAGGGGAACTAACAATCCCACAATACATCACCATACACAATCAAAGGTGGCAGGGCAAAAGCAACCATAGAGGGGAAGATAGGGATGTACAACATGTCACAGGCATGATGCATAATACATCTGTAATATACCAACAGGTGCCCCAGCCAATCTCAGTGGAGAGAAGGTGCCATGACTATCCAGTCCCTCAACAGAAGATGCCCTCAGTGATAGCAGTAACTCTGGACTCCAGCGTCTGGATCAACAACCTGGCCCATCAGGGACCTCTGGACAGTTGGTCACCCCAGCCCACTCACAGTCCACCACAGTGCCTCCCCCATCAGTTACCAACACCACAGCACCCACCCAGCATCCCCACACCTCTATTCCGCAAGCAGCAGTGTACCCACAGGTACAGGGTCCCCAGTCCACACTTCATACCCAAGACAATCAGGGACCTGGGGTCAGTGGCAGTGGGCACACTGTTCAGGGGACAGGGACACAGGACAACAGGAACACTGGGAGGACTACTGTGTGCCAGGGGGAGGACTGGTCCAGGAAACTGACTTTCCATGAGGCACTCACCAATGTCTTGAGTGCCTACCAACAATCCCATGACACGATGGGCCAGATCCTGAACAACATGCAGGAGAATAAGCTGCTGCAGGAGGAACACCATCAGGAGATCAGGAAGGACTTGCAGGCACTCAACACCACCATGATCTCCATAGCAGGGGTGCTGGCAGAGATGGCCACATCATGAGGGAATGGAAAGCACACCAGTGGGCCCCTACCACTAGCCAGTCTATTCACCAGCCCTCCACTTCCACTGCAGCTAGTGGAAAGGAGGCCCTGTCACAGGACCCACACGCCACCAGTACCCCTCTCCCTGCAGAAGGTGAACCACCCAGCAAATGTTCCCTGCTAACTAGACAGAAGCCAGAGACACTTGGCAAGACCTAGACCACCACCAGGAAATAAGACTATCCCGATTGTCCCCCTTGTGTCCCACCCTGTCACCTTGTCTACTTTGAACTGCCATTGCTCCTCTTCCTATGGTCCCTTGGACATTGGACCTGAGCTACAAACTGACTGGAACAATACCCTGGACTTTTCTCCACCATCGCCCCATTCCATTGCACGTTTCCCCAAATTATATAGCACTACAATAAACACCCTTGAACACAATTTGAGTAACACTGTTTTATGAGTCTATAATGTGCATTTGTGGGAACAGTCACATCGAGTGCAAACGATCTGAACACTGTGATAGCTAACAAATAATGACCTGGAACAGTCTGTAGTGATCACATCAGGACAATGTTGTCATATCACCAACATCTGGAAAATGAGAAGCCATAGGTGACAGTAACTTGAAATGCAAAGGAAGTGAAAGTCATCATGCCACAGGCACATAGATAAATCAATAGTCAGAGTAATGGTCAGTTCCATTGTCTCACCTGTTTGTCATTAGAAGTATTGTATAACTGATGTTCTGTTGTCCTCATCCTCATCTTCTGCCTCCTCATCCTCACTGTCTACAGGGTCCACTGCTGCCACAGGGTCATCTCCAGTCCCCTCCTCCTACAGAAAAGACACATGTCTTCTGAGGGCCAGGTAGTGCAACATGCATCATGCAACTACTATCTGGCTAGCCTTTCGGGGTGAGTAGCACAGGGATCCACCTGCCAGATGGAGGCACCTGAACCTGGCCTTCAGGAGGCCAAAGGTCCTTTCAATAATTCTCCTGGTTCGCTCATGTGCCTCATCATAACGTTCCTCAGCCCCTGCCCTATCATTCCTCACAGGGGTCAGCAGCCATGATAAGTTTAGGTAACCAGAGTCACCTGCAAGTATTGAGGGACAACATTTAGCCTTACACACTCCTATGGGGAGAACACCTGAAGGCATACACTGACATACAGTGGGTGGGGGATCTGGCTCACATATTAGCCACACCCTGTGCCTCTGTAGTTGGGCCATCACAGTTTGGATGCTGCTATTCCTCAGGACGAAGGTGTCATGCACTGACCCAGGATACTTGGCAGTGACGTGAGAGACGTACTTGTTTGCCAGGCAAACCCTTTGCACATACAGTTAGTGAAAACTCTTCCAATTCCTAAACACCGGTTCATTCTGTCAGGGAGGACTAAGGCAATATGTGTACCGTCAATCGCACCAATTATATTGGGGATATGGCCCAATACATTTAATCCTGCGTTTACAGTGGCCAAATATTCCACCTGGGGGAAAGCAGTGTAGCTGCACATGTGATTCACCAGGGCAGACAAGGCCCTTGCCAGCCCATTGGAAAACATTGGCTGTGACATTCCAGCTGCCAAGCCCACTGTCACTTTGAAAGAACTAGTTTCCAGGAAATGGAACACTGATAGCACTTGCACAAGAGGTGAGATCCCAGTGGGATGACGGATAGCTGATATCAGGTCAGGCTCCAATTGGGCACAAAGCTCTGGGATTTTGGCCCTGTCCAGTATATAGTTTAGTATAATGTCCTCCAGTGTAGCTAAGTCCACAAGGGGTCTGTACACGGGGGATGACCTTCATCTCCCATTCATCCACAGCGGTAGGTATCTAAGAGTCACAAGAGTGAGTAGGCTGTCATAATCTGAACAATGGAACCACAACCTCAGTGTACATGTTGCATTTATGTGATGGGACAGTGGTAATGACAGGTATGTTCAAATGTAGGCAGTGACGCATTAAAGGTTAATCTGATGGCTGTCCAGCCCCACGACATGGCGTCTGCCTGTCTGTATGTAGGGACAGGTGGAAGTGAGGTAATTCCACGACATTTAGCTTCGTGGCGGAAGGCAGTCTTGCACCGTTGTGCAATTCCTCATTGAATGATATGGGGCTCTATGGAGTACAGTGGTCAATAGGGATCAGCGCTGGCAGTGATGGTGTACACCGCCGCGGACGTGACCGCCATTTTCTATCTGATTACTCACTTGTTTCCTGACCTCCAACAGGAGAACAGCTACACTGCATGTGCTGCTGTGACCTGTGTCTGGAACCTACCATGGCCCGTGTGACTGGGGAAAGGGCCCCTGTCTTCACTTCAGAGGAGTTGGAGTGATTGGTGGATGGGGTCCTACCCCAGTACAGACTGCTGTATGGGCCTCCAGACCAACACCTTGGGCACAATGCATGTGGGAAGGATTCATGGAGATGTTTGTGCAAGCATTATATCATGGAGGGATGTAATTTGGTGGTGTACATGGTGTGCACTGGGCGATCTGCGTGCCAATGGTGACGGAAACGGGATTGGTGGGCCATATGTGTAACAGGCTGGATTGTATGTGTAATGGTGTCCTCCTGTCTGTATCGCCTGTGTAGGTCAGCACCCATCAAAAGGAGGGATTATGGCGTGCCATCACCAAAGACGTTTGGACCCTGAGGGTCTATGGCAGGCAGAGCACCCACAGTCGGAAACAGGGGGAGGACCTGAGACACTGGGCACGGAAGACTGTGGAGGCCCAGCTGGAGATGGCTCCCAACGAGGAAGGGGTGCCTGTCAGAACCTGACCCCCCTCATGGCCCGCATACTGGCGGTGGCCTACCCAGAGCTGGATGGGCACTTGAGGGCATCACAGCAGCCACAAGGGGGTGAGAACGGTGGGAAATACTACAATAATTGGTAGGCGACATGGGATCCGGATGGTAGGTGTCAATTGGTGGGTGCCCCTAATGCCAGGCCAGACATTGCAGCGTGATCCAGCTCAAGGGTAATGGTTGAAAGGGAAAAAAAGGTAACCTTGCTAGGTTGCATTCCATGTCAGACAGGTCTTAGTGGGTCCCAGGAGGCGTGCAGTTGATGGTGTTTGGCCATCATCTTGCTCTGGCATATAGCCCAATCAATGGCAGTGCAATGTATAGTGCTCAATCCTGATCCCTGTGTGTGACGGTTCTGTGTATGCCAACAGTGGTATTGGTGCAGTAATTGACCCTGTCTTCTCTTTCTCTCTCCCTCCCTTTATCTCCTGTCATCCTGTCCTTGTGTGCATTAGCATCATCTGGTGGAGGAGCAGGGGCACCGGCAACAGAGGGAGCTGCATCCCACAGGACCCTGGAGGCAGAGTCCACCAACACCGAGGGAACCAGTGGGACAGAGGGCGAGGGAAACACCACAACAGAGACAGGAGGTGACAACACAGACTCAGCTACCTCCTCTGATGGAAGCTCCCTGGTGGTGTCGGACACCTCTGTGACCACCCCACCTGCAGGTACAGCCGCCACCCCGTACCAGCACCACCCTCCCAGTAGCCCCTCATCGAGTTGCCTGTGCCCGCTCACCCAGGAGGGTAGGCATCTCCTTCGTCCCAGGCACCTCAGGATCTGTCCTAGTGAGCCCTGCTGCCCTGAGTGAGGAGGCTATTGATCTCCTGAGATCTATCTCCGTAGGGCAGTCAACCATTTTGAATGCCATCTAGGGGCTGGCATCCCAGATGCAGCAATGCAATGCATTCCTGGAGGGCATCCACGGTTGATTGGTGGCCCAACAGGGATCGATTCAGGCTCTGGCCTCATATCTGATGGCAGCCATTGTCCCTGTCCCTACCGTCCCCCCTCCTAACCACTTCCCAGTCCCAGGTTCCCCATCCCCAACCCATCCCATGCACACATACAGATGAGCATGCACACAAGACAACACACAAGAGTAGCACAGTCAAACACAAGCACCATACTTCAACACACAAGCACTTTCACAAACACCAGACATTTGCAGACACAACCACATCCACTGCCTCCGCTGTCTCCCCATCCTTCTCCTCCTCCACCTCCCTCACAGTCACGTCCACACTCACACCTGCATGCACTGTTTCAACAACCACCACCAGCATCACCTCACCAAGCAGCACACATACCTCACTAGCAGACACCTCCACAACATTCATGCACGCGTCCCCTATGTCCTCTCCAACCCTGTCTGTGCCCCCTCCTAAAGCACAAAAACGCAAGCACTCAGACACCCAACAACCATCCACCTCACATCAGCACACTCCCCATGCACCTGCACCCAAGTCCAGCATAAGTACTCCTCCAACAACCACTCCCTCAACCTCCACTCCCATCCCTCCTCCCTCTTCCTGCCCCTCCGTCCCTAAAAAGCTTTTCCTTGCCCAACTTGACCTCTCCCCCCCGTCCTGCCTGTAAGAGCAGGGTCCCAACGACCCTGCCCAGCACCTCAGCCAAACAGTCCACGAGGACAGTGGAGGCGCCTCCTAGTCGTGGAGGTAAGACAGTGATGGTTCCCACTCCACCAGCCAGGAAAGGTAAGGATTCCACAGCCCTCGACTCCTGCCATGAAGGTGAAGGAGTGCACACCTCCCTGCCATGAAGGGGAAGGAGGACGCATCTTCTGCCATGAAGAGGAAGAAGCCCTCAACTCCTGCCATGAAGGGAAAGGAGCTTACACTTGCTGCCATGAAGGTGAAGAAGCCGTAGATGTCTGCCATGAAGGGGAAGAAGCCCTCGACTCCAGCAGAGGCTGGAAGGGTGACACCACCACCACCACCAGTGGTCACGGAGCCCTCACCTCCAACAGAGGCAGTGCAGCCCACTCCTCCTGAAGAGGCTGCATCTTCACCCACTGAGACAGTGCAGCCCTCACCTCCAGCAGACGCTGCACAAGAGACAACTTCACCTGCTGACACAGTGCAGCCTTCACCTCCAGCAGAGGCTGGCAGGATGACACCACCACCACCACCAGTGGTCACGGAGCCCTTACCTCCAGCTGAGGCAGTGCAGCCCTCGCCTCCTGCAGAGGCTGCACCTTCACCCACTGAGACAGTGCATCCCTCACCTCCAGCAGAGGCTATGCAGGTGACACCTTCTCCTGATTAGACAGTGCTGCCCTCCCCTCCAGATGAGACAGTGCAGCCCTCACCTCCAGCAGAGGGCATTTAGGCTACCCTCCTGTGACTGCTGTACAACGAGCCCCCTCCAGAAGCAGTGGACAAGTCACCCACTCCAGAGACTGTGACCTTGCACTCCCCAGCACAGGAAAATGGGCATGGAGCCCCCTCAGAAGTAGTGGTAAAGTCACCCACTCCAGAGACTGTGGCCTTGTACTCCCCAGCACAGAGAAATGAGCATGGAGCCCACTCCAGAACCATTGGGTAAGTGCCCCAACTCAGCTGAGGTGCCCCCACCCCCTTCCCCCTGAGGTGCCTGCCCACTTACAACATGATTCCCCTGCAGAGTTCTGTGCAGTTGGTGTCAGGAGACAAGTTGGACCTTGGACTGTGCCCTGTAGCTATGTGGGCTCTTTGCACTTTGGACTGGGCATTGACCCTTTGTGGACAATTGTACATATCATGTTTATGTGGTGATTTTTCCCTTGTTAATATATTTTCAGTACTTATGTAATCTGGTCCATGTTTTATTGTGCTGTGTGCCATGTGCGATTGGTTCACGTCTGAAGCTGGGTGTGTGTATGGTGTGTATGGTGTGTGTGTGTGTGAATGGTGTGTGTTGTGCATGTGTCTGTCACTCTCATTTTCCTCCCTCCCTCCTTGTGTGCTAGGTGGCTGTATTCACTGTCATCGTCTTTGTCAGCGTTGATGTTCCAGGTGGAGCATGCCGTAGAAGAGCATCAGGAAGACTTGCAGTTCCGGTTCCATGGTGGCGGCGGAGTCCTCTGTGTGCTTGTTGGTGAGTTGCTGTGTTTCTGCCAGGCTTTTGATGGCATTGACACCGCCCTGGAAATCGTGGCGGTGTGCTGTGTCATAATATGTTGGGCCTCACTTTGTCTTCCGCCTGGCTGTTGATGGCTACCGCCATGGTGCTTGGTGTTAACGCACTGGCGGATGGTGTGGTACATTGGCTGTCTGTGGAAGTCCTCACCGCCATGGTCATAATTTGGCAGTAATTACCGCCGGCTTGTTGGTGGTATTTCCTCCAATTTATCACTCACCACCTATGTCAGCCCTAATTTATTTTGCTTTTTTCAATTTAAATAGCACAGACTTGACACAACATGAGCATCAGTTGCATTACACAAGGACACAATCATTTTGGTTTTAGGAATGGGGAGATTAAGTGATTTGCCCAGAATCACAGGATGTCAAGCTGATATCCAAACTCAAACCTGGTTCCCCAGTTGCAAAGTCTGCAGCTCTGGCCGTAACCCAAAATCATCTCCCCTAAGTGTCACATATATTCAAATGATCAACTGGATAAAAAAACATAAAGATTGCAAATAAGTGGTGGTATTTCCACCACTTTATCACTCACCACCTATGTCAGAATGAGGGCCTTTTTGCTTTTTTCAATTTAAATAGCACAGACTTGACACAATTGTATTGGAATGCTTTACATAATGGTTGCAAATAATTTTAAAGTGCTTTGACGCTATTTGAGAACTCAGAAAATATATCCTCAATTTTAGCTTTTTTAGAGCACTAACTATAATTTCTATGGGAATAAGACCTCATTTTTATAATTTCTAAAGGAAATGCTTTAGGTATTACAGTTTTGATTACATCAAGATGATGTGAGGCGTGCCACACATATGTAAAAAATAAAGAATGTTAGCAATCTAGTTGTTTATTAGAATACTGTGGGGAGGTGGACAGAGGCGGATTCGGATAATTGAGGGGAGGGAGGATAGTGCAAAGGCAACAAGCTGGCCAGGCTGGGCAGGTGGGAGGGGGAAATGGCAGCACAATGTACCATTGAGGGCTAGGGAAGGGAGGCGGGCAATGAACCAACCATTCAGGACAGGCAGGAGAGGTTGTGGCATTATAACAGACCATTGAAGGCAGGTAAAAGGAATAGGCAGTGGCAGTACAGCCATATATGCCAGAAGATCTGATTCAGGCAGGGGACTCCCGAGTTTAAGCCCAAAAGAGCTTTATTTTATCTGTCTACTGCCAAAAATCTCTTTTTTTCAATGTAAGTCAACGAGGGAAATCAATTCCCCAGAGTTTTGTTTTTCAAAATCTCCCTCTTGCCAAGTTAACAAGTATTGTACATTGTTTCACAGAGGACAGGATGAATGGGGTAGGGACATGGACTCAGATAACAGAGGGCAGGAGGGAGATGGGCAGGGGCGCCAAACTGACTTTACAAGACAGGTGTCAGAGGTTGGAGCATAGTACACCACACAGGGCAAGCGGGACAGCAGTGCAGCACAAAGGACCATGGAAATCAATAGGGAGGGGCAGGGCCTCGCACAGTTTTCTTATCAATAATTTCATTACAAAAGTTGCAGTGATAATTTCAAATATGCCATAAAAGATGTCATCAATCATATAATATGGGGACTAATTAGCTGTGCATGGCAAAGGTGCAAGTTATAGTTACCAGAGGGCACAAGTTATAGTTACCTGAAATACCTATAACTATAACTGCTGAATTTCTATGGTTTTGTATGGGTAAATTCAGAACCTAACTATAATGTCCCTGTAATCTTTTTTTTCAGTGAATTTCTATGGATTTTTTAATGTTAATTAAATTTAATTACGCTACGTTAATCCAACCACAGCACACATGGCTTTCGACTGTGTGCGGCAGCGGTTGGCCGCAGGGCCTGCAGCCAAGCTCTTATAAACAGCCAACTCCGGGCATGGCCTTTGGCTGTGCACTACAGGGAGTGGGTCTGAAAGTGGGTGTGTGAGTCTATGAGTGGATCTGAGTGGGTGTGTGAGTAGACACATGAGTCTCTGAGTGCATGTATGAATTAGTGTATGAATGAGTCTGCAAATTATTTTCTTTTAATTTTCTTTGCATATTCTTGAAAATTCAGGGATATTTAAGGAGCTCGAGCATAGTGAAGAAAAATCATTTAAAGCCCATAACTTGACCCTAAAACACCCTTATACCACACCCCTGGGGTCAAAGTACCTCCACCCGGACCTCTTATACCACTTATCATTTCTATTTTCCGCCCACATTTGCAAAAATTTTCAAACATTTGCAATTTATGTGCAGCCAGAGACATATAACTTTTTCCTTATTTTCTCGTAAACTACTGAATGGATTTACACTAAGTAACCAAAAGCACAATCTGCATACTGAAAGCTAGCTTTCTGCCAAATTTAGTACAATTCCTTCCAGTGGTTCGGGCTGTAGTCCTGTTCAACTTTTTTGACCCTCCATTTTCTCAGCCCCTGCTTGACGGAACACCCTGAAGCTTTCTGTGTGCAACAAGAATCACTGGGCACTTTAAAAAAAAAAGTTTTGTGAAGATTTGTCAAACAGTGCCAAAGCTATAGGTAAGTCAAAAAACTAATTGTATATGGAAACATGGTCCTAGCTATAACTACCAAATGGTGACCGCCAGTAAGATATATATATATATATATATATATATATATATATATATATATATATATATATAAAAAATATGCCCCTTCTCTTCAATCTGCAAGTCTCCATCTAAGTTGTAGAGGGCTCCACTCTCATGACATAGATCTCATTCCAGATGGTGGAGATCTCTGCCAAACAGACAGAACGTAGAATATAATTGTAAAACTAGCTGTAGAAACTTAACAGTCACAAATGTACCCATATTTGGCTCCACCCTTGCAATAAAGGAAGTTGCGACTTTTAAGTCTACATCTTGGTGTAAATCTAAACTCGGAAATGTTGAATAGCATAAAGTACAGATTTTCACCTAGTTGTAGAAATGTATCTAACTGTGAGTAGATCTCCACATGTAAAATTACCTTTGTTAACCTGGCCCACATAGTTTAATTAATGTTAAATCATGTACAGTGTACCTAAAATTGCCTTGAAAATGAAACTGTAAGCTGGTCCATAATTAAACTATGGGATTGTTGTGAATGGCAAACATGGTGCCGCAGAGCCAGTCCTGGTCAATAACTCAATATTCAGATTGACACCTGGTCACCTGACACTAGTTCGTGTGATTACAGTGTCTTTGCAAAGCGTCAACAATGTCACAACAGTGTACTTTTCTTTCACAACAAGAGACAAAAAGCTGTCCATTGAGCGGCTGGCGAGTTAAAATGAGTGCATTACAATGTGGTATTCTTTGTATTTGTTAATGATTTGTTATACATGTGTCCTGACCCCCTAAAATCAATCTCGATTTTATAGCAGTTTTCTTGTTGCCGCCCATTGTACCTTTGACCTTTCCAAGATAACTGGCACTTATGGCTGACTGATCAGTTTCTATGAACATTCTTTTTGATTTCTTCATGCATATACAGTAGTGGAACCACATCCCTATAGTTCCTTGTAGCAACCTATTGCATCTTCGACCTTCAAATGATGGCCAAGGATTAGTCCCGTTCAGTGTCACTCTCTTTTCCATTGCCACAATGTCTGATTCATTTGCTAGACTACTTTACGCCTCCCTGTTGGGGAACCATGTCTCTTCAATGCTGCATCATACTCTCATTTAAATGCTACCCATCCACCATTGACGCTTTTCATTCCCAGAGATGCCAAACGGCATCTGCACACCAATATTTGTCTCGACTCGGTAAGACGTTATGTCTCTTTCAGTCAAAGTTGTTAAATTTAAGATATACTGTTTGGGGATTTATCCTTACTTTACTGCAGCGGATTGAATAATCCCACACTTATAGCACTCAGACTATTGTACTAGAAATGCAGCTTTTTACCAGTAGCTATGACCTGTGGGTTTACAGGTTTCTCCTCATGTGCAAATATGTATATTTTGCAGTCGTTTAATTTTGGTTTAGGTTTTTCAGATTTGCATAATGCCAACAGAGATTTTGCTTTTATTTTTTAATTTTCTTTCTGCTTCGTTTTGTTTCATTTCAGGCACGTTTTGATGTGCAAACGCCCTCTGCTGAAGGATTCACTTTAAAATGCGCAATCATATGCGCAAACGGTCAAATACTTCTCAATGAAAACCTAGTTTTTAAAAACCACATTAGTAAGCAATGAATTTAGGGGAACAGACTTCTTTTCTTGGCAAATTTGATATCACAGACTTATGTTTAAATAACAAAGAAACAATTGTGCATCCATCGTTGTGCATCAGGAGTCATAGGTCACTTCTGCTTTGTACTTCACTAATAATGAACCCCTTGTTTATCAAAATACCACGAATGCAATGCCAGTACCTGCATACCTGATTTAACACATTAGACATGTTACATATGTGTTAGTAAAAAATTTAGTAAATTAGATCATGGATTATAAATCAGCCTGTATCCTCACATCTTGCTTCACATTTATACTTTTCACACTCAACGGATAATGAGATGTATATGGTATATTGAGGTTGATATTACCATTGTGGTAATGTCATCAATTTAGTGCTTCACTCTATCTCACTCTGTGTTCTCTCTCTCTGTCTCTCTGTCTCCCTCTTTCTCCCTCTCTCCAAAAACTCTAACCCCCACCCAAGAACACCGTTACAGCCAGTGTCGCAGGAGGAAAGGGATATTTAAAAGCGACAGCTCAGTCAGAAGAAATTCTCAACACGTCGTTGTCTAGCTTCCCTTTCCTTGGAAAATATGATCAATGAGGTTTACCGCTGAACATTTTCCTCATACTGTCCTCGGCACAAGGTTTGTCTATTATTGTGGTTTAATGCCAAACAGAATCTGGTAAAATGGAGAATATGGCAGAGAGATTTCAGAGATGTTGATAGCACACTTAAATCCTTCACAGGAAGAGTTCATTATTTTCTTCATACTGCTTAAATCAGTGATATATCACCAAATTCAGAGTTACTTCACACAAGCAACAAAATAAGTTTTCAGGGACAGTCTTCCACACATGAAGGCTTCAGCAAAGTCATTCGTGAGATGTTCAGCCACTCTGTTTGGAGCCATAGAGACTTCCAAAAGTATCGTTTAAATAATGCATCCAATTCCAAAATGGCATTCAAGTGACCTATTTAGGTACTTTAAAGAGATTATTCATTTTACTAATGGAGATTGGGTCTGTACTGCCGTTTCCTAATTTGTTTCCCTGAAGCAATTGTACTGTTTTTTTCTCATTTATTTCAATGGGATGATGGGGTTTGTTAGCTTCTTTAATTGTTTCAATGAGGCAATGGGACTTGTTTTTTCACTTGTTTTCATTAGGGGAATTGGATTATGGCCCTCATTACGACCCTGGTGGTCTGTTATAAAGTGGCGGTAATACCGCCAACATGCCGGCGGTAATTACTGCCACATTATGACCATGGCTGAAATATCTCCGAAAGACAGCCAATGTACCACACAGACTGCCCAGGCGGAAACAACAGCCACCACGGTGGTAGCTGCCTACAGCCAGGCGGAAGTCAATGTTCCGCCCACCATATTAAGACCCTGCAATCCGCCACCATTTCCGGGGCGGTACCAACGACATCAAAAGCCTGGCAGAATCAGAGCTCAGAAGTGAAAGGACTCACCATTGGAGACACAGGGAACAACCACACCACGATGGAACCAGAACTGCATGTATTTCCGATGATATTCTATGTTCTACGCCACCACTAACACCAACGACGGCGAAGACAACAACAGTGAGTACAGCCTCCTAGCACACAAGGGAGGGGGAGGAAAATGACAGTGACACACACATGCACCACACACGCCCCATACACACAACCAGATGCACAAGAAAGCAAGTTAATCCCCCTAGATCGGCTGAATAATGCAAGGACAACATTTTCTTTACTAAAGTGAATGTAATAATATCAACACAGTATAAAAATAACTTAGCCAATCTTACAGATATCTACAAATGTACAGAAAAAGAGACACTGCCCAGTCCTCAGTTTGCGTGGGCCACATGGCCACAGGGCAATGTTCAAGGCCCCACTTGTCACCTGCATCAATACAGAGAGAACACTGCAGGGGCATCAGATGGCAAATAGGCAGGCACCTCAGCCGGATGCGGAAACAAGACCACTGGTTCAGGAGTGGGCAACATGCCCTGTGCTTGGTCCTGGGGAGTGCAAGGCCACAGTCTCTCAAGTGGGTGTCTTGCTCACTGGTTCTGGAGGGGGCAGCCCGCACAACAGCCCATGGATGCAGAATCACATTGCGCCCACCGGCGGTGACGGCTGCACTGTGGTGGTGCTGGTGGTGGAAGGATCCTGCACATCCCCTGCACCCTCAGATGGATGCACTGTGGTGGTGCTGGTGGTGATGGTGAGAGGCTCCTGCACATCCCCTGCACCCTCGGTTGGATGCACTGTGGTGGTGCTGGTGGTGGTAGGCTCCTGCACATCCCCTGCACCCTTGGATGGATGTACTGTGGTAGTGCTGGTGCTGGTGGTGGGATGATCCTGCACATCCCCTGCACCCTCAGATGGAAGCACTGTGGTGATGCTGGTGGTGATGGTGAGAGGCTCCTGCACATCCCCTGCACCCTCGGTTGGATGCACTGTGGTGGTGCTGGTGGTGGTGGTGGGGGGCTTCTGCACACCCCCTGCACCCTTGGATGGATGTACTGTGGTAGTGCTGGTGCTGGTGGTGGGAGGCTCCTCCACATCCCCTGCATCCTCGGATGGATGAACAACCATGCTTGGTGGTGGGGGCTCTGTGACAGCTGCTGGTGCATGCTCCTGGTCCTTCTTGCCTGCTGGTGCATGCTCCTGGTCCCTCTTGCCTGCTAGTGCAGGCTCCTTGCCCTTCTTGCCTGCTGGTGCAGGCTTCTAGCCCTTCTTGGCTGCTGGTGCAGGCTCCTTGCCCTTCTTGGCTGCTGGTGCAGACTCCTTCCCCTTCAGCGTGTGTGGCCTGGAATCCTTTCCACCACGAGTAGGTGCAGATGGAACTGGGCCCGTGGACTGTGTGGCTGAGGTGCTTGGCTGAGTTTGTGTTAGCCTGGCCATACGTGCAGGGCAGGGGGAGAGGTAGGGAAGAGGTCAATGGTGGATAGGAAAAGTTTCTTAGGGACATTGAGGCGTGAAGAGGGAGAAGGAATGGGAGTGGAGGACGAGGGAGTGGTTGTTGGAGGTGTCTGTCTGCTGGATTTGGGTGCAGGTGCCTGGGTTGTATGCTGTTGTGAGGTGGATGGCTGTTGGGTGTCTGAGTGCTTGCATTTGTGTACTTTAGGAGGGGGACAGACACAGTGGGAGAGGACACAGGGGACGTGTGCATGGATGCTGTGGAGGTGTCTGCCAGTGATATGTGTGTTCTGCCTGGTGTGGTGATGATGCTGATAGTGGATGATGATGTAGTGCATGGAGGTGTGAGTGTGGATGTGACTGGGAGGGAGGTGATGGAGGGGGAAAAGGGGAAGACAGTGGAGGCAGTGTCTGCAACTGTATATTGTTTGCGTGAGTGCTTGTGGGATGAAGTGTGGTGCTTGTGTTTGCCTGTGACACTCTTGGGTGTTGTTCTGTGTGCATGCTCGTCTGGCTGTGTGCTTGGGATGAGTCGGTGTAAAGGAGAAAGGGACTGGGAAGAGGAAGTTGGAGGGGGGAACGGTAGAAACATGGACAATGGCTCCCATCAGAGAGGAGGCCAGAGCCTGGATCAATCTCTGTTGGGCCACCAATCCAGTGTGAATGCCCTCCAGGAATGCATAAGATTGTTGCATCTGGGCTGACAGCCCCTGGATGGCATTCACAATGGTTGACTGCCCTACGGAGATGGATCTCAGGAGGTCAATAGCCTCCTCACTCAGGGCAGAGGGCAGCAGGGCTAACTGGGGCAGGGCCTGAGGTGCCTGGGGCGAAGGAGATGCCCACCCTCCTGGGTGAATGGGAAAGGCAACTCAGTGAGGAGCTGTTGGGAGGGTGGTGCTGGTACGGGGGTGGTGGTTGTACCTGTAGCTCGGGTGGTCACAGAAGTGTCCGCCACCACCAGGGATCTTCCATCCGAGGAGGTATCTGTGTCTGAATTGTCCCCTCCAGTCTCCGCCGTGGTGCGCCCCTCGCCCTCTGTCCCACTTGTGCCCTCAGAGTCGGTGGACTCTGCCTCCTGGCTCCTGCGGGATGCCACTCCATCTGTTGCCGGTGCCTCTGCTCCTCTGCCAGATGATGCTAATGCACATAAGGACAGGATGACAAAACAAGAAAGGGGGGAGAGAGACAAAGGATACACTGGGTCAATGGCTGCACCAACACCACCATTGGCGTACACAGCACCCTCACACACAGGGAACAGGCCTACGCACTATGCATTGCACTACCACTGATATTGTTAGCCACCAATGCATTAGGAGGGGCACACACCTCCAAATGCAGCACACCTGTGACCCATGCAGCCCTGACCAGTAGTGGATGTTTACAAGCTGGGTAGGCAGGATTATCCTTTCAGAATCCTAGACACCAGAGGCCCTACACTGCTATGCCAGGCCTGGCCTAGGGGCATCCGCTTACACACATCCACCACCCAGATACATCCCACAAGCCGTAAGTTATAATGATAGCCACTGTACTCACCCCCTCGTGGCTGCTGTGATGCCCTCAAGCACCCATACAGTTCTGGAAAGGCCACCGCCAGTATGCAGGCAATCAGGGGGGTCAGGGTTTGGCGGGCACCCCTTCCTCGTTGGGAGGCCATTCGCAGCTGGGCCTCCGCCGTCTTCTGTGCGAAGCGTCTCAGGTACTCCCACCATTTCTGATAGTAGGTGCTCCGCTTGCCATAGACCCCCAGGGTCTGCACCTCCTTGGCGATGGCACGCCTTATACCCTTCTTTTGATGGGCCCTGACCTGCAGAGATATTACACACAGGAAAACACCATTAGACAAACAGTCAAGCCTGTTACACATATTGCCCACCATACCCGTTTCCATCACCATTGGCACACACATAGACCTGCACACAGCGTGTACACCGCAAAGAAGACATCCACCCCCTTACATTGAGGCCTTCACACACACAGCACCATGTATTCATGCCACATGCATCGTGCCCAACGTGTACTCACCTGTTGTTCTGGAGGCCCATACAGCAGTCTCTCCAACTCTTCTGAAGTGAAGGCTGGGGCCCTTTCCCCGGTCACAGGGGCCATGTTAGGTTCCAGACACAGGTCACAGCAGCACATGCAGTGTAGGTCCTCTCCTATGGAAGGTCAGGTAGCAAGTGAGGAATATGATAGAAAATGGCGGACACGTCCATGGCAGTGCATACTGTCACCGCCAGCGTGGATCCCCATTGGCCACAGTACCCCATAGGGGCCAATATTAACTGATGAGGAGTTGCACTGTGGTTCCTGACCACCTCCAGCCACGGTGCACAACATCAGCGGAATTACCACACTTCCACCTGTACCTCCACACAGGGCAGGCGGACATCATTTTTAGGAGGCTGGCCTGGCTTATAGTGGGTACCTGATGGTACTTACACCTTGTGCCAGGTCCAGTTATTAGTAGATTAGTAGTGTTCTAGCAGCTTAGGCTGATAGAGGTAGCTATAGCAGAGCAGCTTAGGCTGAACTAGGAGACATGCAAAGCTCCTACTACACCACTTATATCATATAGCACTATATCATAAGAATCCCAATATTCAGAGTTACTAAAAATAAAAGTACTTTATTTTAGTGACAATGTGCCAAAAATATCTCAGAGGATATACTCTCTTAGGAGGTAAGTAAAATACACAAAATATACACACAAACCAAAATCAGGTAAGTAAACAGTTAGAAGAGTAGTGCAAACACTGTACAATACAATAGGATGCAATAGGCCTAGGGGCAACACAAACCACATACTAAGAAAGTGGAATGCGAACCACTTAGGGACCCCAGGCCTAGTGTAGTGTGTAGAGGGTCACTGGGAGTGTAAGAAAACACTAAGGGTGTCCAAGATACCCCACCCCAAGACCCTGAAAAGTAGGAGTAAAGTTACCCTGCTTCCCGAGAAACACACTAAAGTCGTGATAGGAGATTTTGCAAAGACCACAACTGACTGCAAAGCACTGAAGACGGATTCCTGGACCTGAGGACCTGTAAAGGAAGGGGACAAAGTCCAAGAGTCACGAAAGTGTCCGGGGAGGGCAGGAGCCCACTAGACCCTGGATGAAGGTGAAAAATGGCTGCCTCTGGGTGGAAGAAGCTGAAGATTCTGCAACAACGGAAGATGCCAGGAACTTCTCCTTTGCACAGAAGATGTCCCACGGTGTGCTGGAGGATGTAGAGTTGTTTCCCCACAGAGAGACTGCAAACAAGCCTTGCTAGCTGCAAAGGTCATGGTTGAAGAAAATGGGTGCTGCCCGGGCCCAGGAAGGACCAGGAGGTCGCTCCTTGGAGGAGGAGACAGTGGGGGCACTCAGCAATACAGAGAGCCAGACAGAAGAAGGCAGCCCCTACAGAAGTACTTGAACATGGGTTCAAGAAAACTGAGCATGGCTGTCATCTCAACACTACAAAAGAGGGTCCCACGAACCCGGTGGTCAACTCAGCGAGTTGAGCAATGCAAGACGGAGTGCTGGGGACGTGGGCTGTGCTGTGCATGAAGAATTCCTTGTAAAAGTGCACAGAAGCCCTAGCAGCTGCAGTTCACGCAGTACACAGGATTACTGTCTGGCGTGGGGAGGCAAGGACTTACCTCCAGCAAATTTGGACAGATGGACCACTGGACTGTCGGGGTCACTTGGATCCAGCTCCTGTGTTCCAGGTACCATGCTCGTCAGGATGAGAGGGGACCCAGAGGACCGGTGAAGCAGAAGTTTGGTGCCTGCATTAGCAGGAGGAAGATTCCGTCGACCCACTGGAGATTTCTTCTTGGCTTCCAGTGCAGGGTGAAGGCAGACAGCCCCCAGATCATGCACCACAAGGAAACAGTCAAGAAAGCCAGCAGGATTAGGCGCTTCAATATCGCTGGTAGTCTTCTTGCTACTTTGTTGTAGTTTTGCAGGCGTCCTGGAGCAGTCAGCAGACGATCCTTGGCAGAAGTCGAAGTGGTAGCTCCAGTGAAAACCCCACAGAGCTGGTTTGGCAGTACCCGGGTTCCATGCTGGAGGCCCGAGGATGCATGAGATTGGCACCCCAATACCATATTTGGAATGGAGGGACAATTTCATGATCTTAGACATGTTACATGGCCGTATTCGGAGTTACAATTGTGAAGCTACATATCGGTATTGAAATTCCCCTGAACTATGTGGGGGCACCTTGGCTTGTGCCAAGGTGCCCTCACACTTAGTAACTTTGCACCTAACCTTCACTAAGTGAAGTATAGGCGCCTTAGAAGTTACTTAAGTGCAGTGTAAAATGGCTGTGAAATAACGTGGACGTTATTTCACTCAGGCTGCAGTGGCAGTCCTGTGTAAGAATTGTGTGAGTTCCCTATGGGTGGCAAAAGAAATTCTGCAGCCCATACGCATCTCCTGGAACCCCATACCCTGGGTACCTAGGTAACATATACTAGGGAATTATAGGGGTGTTCCAGTGTGCCAATCAGAATTGGTAAAAATGGTCACTAGCCTGCAGTGACAATTTTAAAGACAGAGAGAGCATAAGCACTGAGGTTCTGGTTAGAAGAGCCTCAGTGACACAGTTAGGCACCACACAGGAAACACATTCAGGCCACAACTATGAGCACTGGGGTCCTGGCTAGCAAGATCCCAGTGAGACATGCAAAAACAAAATGACACACAAGTAAAAATGGGGGTAACATGCCAGGCAAGATGGTACTTTCTTACACAACCCCCCCCCCCAACGAGTGACAATAAGGCTGACCGTGCCTAGATGAGTCATCAATTGTCTAAGTGGAAATATCTGGAGAGTCCATCTGCATTGGAGTGGGTACACCCAGGTCTATGTTCCACTGTATAGTCCATTCCCTGTAGGGAGATGGACCACCTCAACAATTTAGGGTTTTCACCTTTCATTTGTTTAAGCCATAATAGAGGTTTGTAGTCTGTCTGAACAATAAAGTGAGTACCAAACAGGTATGGTCTCAACTTTTTCAGTGCCCAGACCACAGCAAAGGCCTCCCTCTCTATGGCAGACCAATGCTTTTCTCTAGGGGCCAACCTCCTGCTGATAGAAGCAACAGGTTGATCCTGGCCCTCAGTGTTAAGCTGTGATAGCACTGCCCCCACCCCTAATTCAGAAGCATCAGCCTGGACTATGAACTTCTTGGAGTAACAAGGGCTTTTTAGGACAGCTGCAGAGGACACGGCCTGTTTGAACTCATCAAAAGCCTTTTGACAGTTAGCTGTCCACAATACCTTTTTAGGCATCTTCTTACTAGTGAAGACATTAAGAGGAGCTGCAATGGAGCCATAGTTCTTAATGAACCTCCTATAGTACCCTGTGAGGCCTAAGAAGGCTCTCACCTGGGGTTGAGTTGTAGGGGGAGCCCATTCCATAATGGTCTAGATCTTCCCCTGCAGTGGTGCAATCTGTTCCCCATCTACCAGGTGGCCCAGGTAAACCACTTTCCCCTGCCCTATCTGGCAATTTGAAGCCTTGATAGTGAGGCCTGATTTTTGCAGGGCCTCCAACACTTTCCATAGGTGGACTAGGTGCTCATCCCAGGTGGAGCTAAAGACAGCTATATCATCTAGATATGCTGCCCTAAAGTCTTCCAAACCTTGCAGGACTGTGTTCACCAACCTCTGAAAAGTGGCAGGTGCATTCTTCAAACCAAAGGACATAACAGTGAACTGATTGTGCCCTCCAATGGTGGAAAATGCAGTTTTAGGTTTAGCATCTTCTGGTAATTTAATCTGCCAATACCCTGCAGTTAAATCAAAAGTGCTTAGATACCTGGCAGAAGCTAGTGTATCTATTAGATCATCTGCCCTGGGTATAGGGTGAGCATCAGTTTTGGTTACCTGATTGAGACCTCTGTAGTCAACACAAAACCTCATTTCTCTTTTACCATCTTAACTGTGAGGTTGTGGGCTTTCTGATGGCTCAATTACTCCTAAATCCAGCATTTTCTGTACCTCTTGTTTTATGCAATCTCTGAAATGGCCAGGCTGCCAATAAATGTTACTTTTGACAGGTAAACTGTCTCCAGTATTGATTGTGTGCTCACACCAGGTAGTGGTACCTGGTATCAGTGAGAAGAGGTCAGACAATTGGCCTAGGAGATTTACACAGTTGTCCTTTTGCTCAGCAGTAAGGCAATCTGCAAGCACCACTCCCTCCTCTAAGCCATCAGCTTCAGTGGAGGAGAAGAGATCAGGGAGAGGGCCACTCTCCTCTTCCTGTCCCTTATCAGTTGCCATGAGCAGGGTTAAGTTAGCCCTGTCATAGTAGGGTTTTAGGTGATTCACATGGAGCAACCTAAGGGGACTCCTGGCAGTGCCCAGGTCTACCAAGTAGGTAACCTCACCCTTCTTTTCAACAATGAAATGGGGTCCACTCCATTTGTCCTGGAGTGCTCTTGGGGCCACAGGCTCCAATACCCACACCTTCTGCCCTGGGTGGTACTGGGTCAGGACAGCCTTCTGGTCATGCCATTGCTTTTGGAGGTCTTGGCTGGCCTGAAGGTTTTCACTGGCCTTTTTCATGTACTCACCCATTCTGGATCTTAGGCCAAGTGCATAGTCCACAATGTCTTGCTTTGGAGCTTTGAACGGTTGTTCCCAACCCCCCTTCACAAGTGCAAGGGGACCTCATACAGGGTGCTCAAAGAGGAGTTCAAAGGGGCTAAAGCCCACTCCTTTTTGGGGTACCTCCCTGTAAGCAAAAAGGAGGCATAGCAGCAGGACATCCCATCTCCTTCTGAGTTTTTCAGGGAGTCCCATAATCATACCTTTGAGAGTTTTATTAAACCTCTCAACCAGACCATTTGTCTGTGGATGATAAGGAGTAGTGAACTTATAAGTTACACCACACTCCTTCCACATAGCTTTGAGGTATGCAGACATGAAGTTACTACTGCTGTCTGACACCACTTCCTTAGGGAACCCCACTCTGGAAAAGATTCCCAGGAGGGCCTTTGCCACTGCAGGAGCTGTAGTGGTCCTTAAGGGAATTGCCTCAGGATACCTAGTGGTATGGTCCACTACCACCAGGATAAACCTATTGCCTGAAGCTGTTAGACGGTCAAGGGGGGCCAACTATGACAACCCCTACCCTTTCTAATGGCACCCCAACCACAGGAAGTGGAATTAAAGGGGCCTAAGGTGTGCCACTAATCTTGCCACTGGCTTGGCAGGTCACACAAGAACGACAAAACTATTTAGTGTCCTCTGACATGTGAGGCCAGTGAAACAATGGAACCAGTCTGTCCCAAGTTTTGCTCTGGCCCAATGCCCAGCCAAAAGAATGTCATGTGCCAAGGTCAGAAGAAACTCCCTATACTGCAAAGGGATAACTAATCTCCTGGCAGCTCCAGGTTTAGGGTCCCTTGACTCAGTATAAAGGAGGTTAACTTCCCAATAGACCTTATGGCTATCAGTGACATCCCCATTCTGCTTTTTGACAGCTTGCTACCTCAACTCCTCTAGTGTGGGACCAGTCCGCTGTGCCACACTCAGCTCTTCTCTAGCAGGCCCCCCTGCACCCAAAAGCTCAGCAGTGTCTGCTGTCAGCTCATCTGGTGTAGGTTCTGCATAGGGAGAGGATTCCTCTTCCTCAAAAGGGGAATCTTCTGGAGAGGGAGGGATAGTGGGCAAGGATTTACCCTTTCAACCCCTAGTTTTTGGGAGCACTTGGTCCATTGTTCCAGGATCCAAGTTTCCCTGTCCTCTTTAGTTTTTGGCCTGAGCCCTTGTCAAAGCAAATATATGCCCAGGAATGCCCAGCATTGCTGCATGAGTCTCCAACTCCACTTCAGCCAAAGCTGATGTCTCCAAATCATTGCCTAGTAAACAATTTACAGGTAAATCAGTGGCTACCACAACTTTCTTTGGACCAGTAACCCCCCCAGTTCAGATTTACAACAGCCATGGGGTGGCTAAGAGTGTTGTTATGAGCATCAGTCACTTGGTACTACTGTATTGACCAAGTAGGTGTTGATCAGGGAGAACCAGTTTCTCAATCAACATAGTGACACTGGCTCCTGTATCCCTGTAGGCCTCAACCTCAACACCATTTATTAGGGGAAGTTGCTTGTACTTACCCATATTAAGGGGACAAGCAACCATGGTGGCAAAATCAATACCACCATCAGAGACTAAAGTAGCCTCTGTGGTCTCCCTAACAAGACCAACCCCAACTACATTACCAATGGTGATCCCAGCTACACCATTTCATTGGCTATTTGTAGTAGACTTCCCACCACCATTGCTAATACTAGGGGCACTAGAGGACGCAGTTGGGGTTGTGGTAGTGGGAGCCTTGGTGTTTTTCTTTGGACAAGTGGAATCACGTTCTCAATGGCCTTTACTTTTACATAAATAACACCATGGCTTCTTTGGATTGTTGGAAGAGGATTTGGACCCACCACCCCAAGAGGATTTTTGTGGGCCTGATGAAGACTCTGAATGTTTTTTTATCTTTGTCCCCACCATTGTCAGAAGACTTACCATCCTTCTTCTTGCCATCCTTGTCACCACCTGAAGGAACTTTTCTGTTCACTCTTGTTCTGACCCATTTCATTGCCTTCTTTCCCAATTCCTAGGGAGAGGTCAGATCTGAGTCTACCAAGTACTGATGCAACAAGTCAGACACACACTTATTCAAAATATGCTCTCTCAGGATTAGATTATACAGGCTTTCATAATCAGTCACCTTACTGCCATGTAACCATCCCTCCAAGGCCTTCACTGAACAGTCTACAAAGTCTGCCCAGTCTTGAGAGGACTCTTTTCTGGTATCTCTGAACTTTATCCTGTATTGTTCAGTGGTTAAGCCAAATCCATCTAAGAGTGCATCCTTCAAAACTTTTTAGTTATTAGCATCACTTTTTCTGACAGTAAGGAGCCTATCCCTACCCTTATCAGTGAAAGATAGCCACAAGATAGCAGCCCACTGCTTTGAGGGACCAACTGTACCATACAGGCCCTCTCAAGTGCAGCAAACCACTTGTTCATGTCATCCCCCTCCTTGTAAGGGGGCACTATCTTATGCCGGTTTCTAGAATCTTGTTCTCTTACAGGATTACTATCAAAAACACTGCTGCTGCCACCATGGAGAACTAACCCCAACCTCGGCCTTTCCCTCTCTGCATCTAGAGATTCCCTGTCTAAGGCCAACTGCTGCTGTCTCAGCTTCAGTCTGGCCTCTTCCAACCTCAGTTTTCTGAGTTCCCTTTCCATGGTGTTATCCTCAGGGTGGGGGATTGGGAATTCTGAGACACAGAGGAAATGTGGGAATTGGCAGAAGTGGATCTGTCTATAACTGACTGGACTCTAGTAACCTGGCCGTTTGGAGTGAAAGGTGCCCTACTAGTGTGTGACCCCCTCCCACCACCAGTGTTACTAGGTGGCCTGTTAGCTGGCAGGTCTTTGGATGAACCCTCCCCAGCATCCCCAGGGCCCTCCCCTGATTATTGCTGGGTACCCCCTCCTCTACCGTCTGATCCTGGGATGGGCCAGACTGGTTCTGGTCACTTTCTAGGAGAAGGCTAAGGAGAAGATCTTTGGTAGGGTTCTTACCAATGCTTAAACCTCTTTCTATGCAGAGACCCCTCAAACTTTTAAACATTAAAACTTCCATAGGTTGCCTGGACAACTGTGGGAGTAAGTTCTACTGCAGACATGTTTAGAATGGGGTAGGACAAAGAGAAAAAAAGATTAGAAAAAAACTTTTAAAAACTTTTTAGGAACTATGTAGAAAGTTTTTAGAAAGAAAGTTGAACTGTTTAGGTTAACTGTGTATATTTTTAAGTATTTGGAATATGTTTTTCTTATGAAAAGCACCAATGACAAAGTGGTAAAGCAGTTCCAAGTACTTATCCCACCGCTGCACCACCAATGTAGGAGGCTGTCCTGGCTTATAGTGGGTACCTGATGGTACTTACACCTTGTGCCAGGTCCAGTTATCCCTTATTAGTAGATTAGTAGTGTTCTAGCAGCTTAGTCTGATAGAGGTAGCTATAGCAGAGCAGCTTAGGCTGAACTAGGAGACATGCAAAGCTCCTACTATACCATACCACTTATATCTTATATCATATAGCACTATATCATAAGAATCACAATACTCAGTTACTAAAAATAAAGGTACTTTATTTTAGTGACAATGTGCCAAACATATCTCAGAGGATATACTCCCTTAGGAGGTAAGTAAAATACACAAAATATACACACAAACCAAAATCTGGTAAGTAAACAGAAGAGTAGTGCAAACACTGTAGAATACAATAGGATGCAATAGGCCTAGGGACAACACAAACCATATACTAAGAAAATGGAATGCGAAACACTTAGGGACCCCAGGCCTAGTGTAGTGTGTAGAGGGTCGCTGAGAGTGTAAGAAAACACTAAGGGTGTCCAAGATACCCCACCCCAAGACCATGAAAAGTAGTAGTAAAGTTACCCTACTTCCCCAGAAACACACTAAAGTCGTGATAGGAGATTCTGCAAAGACCACAACTGACTGCAAAGCACTGAAGACGGATTCCTGGACCTGAGGACCTGTCAAGGAAGGGGACCAAGTCCAAGAGTCACGAAAGTGTCCGGGGGAGCAGGAGCCCACTAAACCCCGGATGAAGGTGCAAAATGGCTGCCTCTGGGTGGAAGAAGATGATGATTCTGCAACAACGGAAGATGCCAGGAACTTCTCCTTTGCACAGAAGATGTCCCACAGCGTGCTGGAGGATGCAGGTTGTTTCCACGCAGAGAGACCACAAACAAGCGTTGCTAGCTGCAAAGGTTGTGGTTGAAGAAAATGGGTGCTGCGTGGGCACAGGAAGGACCAGGAGTTTGCCCCTTGGAGGAGGAGACAGAGGGGGCACTCAGCAACATAGAGAGCCCCCACAGAAGAAGGCAGTACCCGCAGAAGCACTTGAACACGGTTTCAAGAAAACTGAGCATGGCGGTTGTCTCAACACTACAAAAGGGGATCCCTCGAAGCCGGTGGTCAACTCAGCGAGTTGAGCAATGCAGGACAAAGTGCTGGGGTCCTGGGCTGTGCTGTGCATGAAGGATTCCTTGCAAAAGTGCACAGAAGCCCTAGCAGCTGCAGGTCATGCAGTACCCAGGATTACTGTCTGGCGTGGGGAGGCAAGGACTTACCTCCACCAAATTTAGCCAGATGGACCACTGGACTGTCGGGGTCACTTGGATCCAGCTCCAGTGTTCCATTGACCGCGCTCATCAGGATGAGAGGGGACAGAGAGGACCGGTGAAGCAGACGTTTGGTGTCTGCGTTAGCAGGGGGAAGATTCCGTTGACCCACGGGAGATTTCTTCTTGGCTTCCAGTGCAGGGTGAAGGCAGACAGCCCCCAGAGCATGCACCACCAGGAAAAAGTCGAGAAAGCCGGCAGGATTAGGCGCTACAATGTCGCTGGTAGTCTTCTTGCTACTTTGTTGCGGTTTTGCAGGCGTCCTGGAGCAGTCAGCGGTCGATCCTTTGCAGAGAAGCCCACAGGAGAGACCCTGAATAGCCCTCAGAGGAGGATTGGCCACCTGGTCAGGTAAGCACCTATCAGGAGGGGTCTCTGACGTCACCTGCTAGAACTGGCCACTCAGAGGCCTCCATTGTCCCCTCACACCTCTGCATTCAAGATGGCAGACATCTGGGACACACTGGAGGAGCTCTGGGCACCACCCCTGGGGTTGTGATGGACAGGGGAGTGGTCACTCCCCTTTCCTTTGTCCAGTTTTGCGCCAAAGCAGGGGCTGGGGGATCCGTGAACCGGTGTAGACTGGCTTATGCAAGGAGGGCACCATCTGTGCCCTTCAAAGCATTTTCAGAGGCTGGGGGAGGCTACTCCTCCCCAGCCCTTAACACCTATTTCCAAAGGGAGAGGGTGTAACACCCTATCTCAGAGGACATTTTTTGTTCTGCCTTCCTGGGACTGGGCTGCCCAGACATCAGGAGGGCAGAAGCCTGTCTGTGGGTTGGCAGCAGCGGTAGCTGCAGTGAAAACCCCAGAGAACTGGTTTGGCAGTACCCAGAGTCCATGCTGAAGCCCCGGGGATGCATGGGATTGGCACCCCAATATTAGATTTGGCATGGGAGGACAATTCTGTGATCTTAGACATGTTACATGGCCGTATTCGGAGTTACCATTGTGAAGCTACATATAGGTATTGACCTATATGTAGTGTACGCGTGTAATGGTGTCCCCACACTCACAAAGTCCGGGGAAATTGTCCTGAACTATGTGGGGGCACCTTGGCTAATGCCGGGGTGCCCTCACACTTAGTAACTTTGCAATTAATCTTCACTAAGTGAGGGTTAGACATATAGGTGACTTATAAATTACTTAAGTGCAGTGTAAAATGGCTGTGAAATAACATGAATGTTATTTCACTCAGGCTGCAGTGGCAATCCTGTGTAAGAATTGTCTGAGCTCCCTATGGGTGGCAAAAGAAATGCTGCAGCCCATAGGGATCTCTTAGAACCCCAATACCCTGCATACCTAGGTACCATATACTAGGGAATTATAGGGGTGTTCCAGTGTGCCAATCAGAATTGGTAAAAATGGTCACTAGCCTGCAGTGACAATTTTAAAGACAGAGAGAGCATAAGCACTGAGGTTCTGGTTAGCAGAGCCTCAGTGACACAGTTAGGCACCACACAGGGAACACATTCTGGCCACATCTATGAGCACTGGGGTCCTGGCTAGCAGGATCCCAGTGAGACATGCAAAGACAAACTGACACACAAGTAAAAATGGGGGTAACATGCCAGGCAAGATGGTACTTTCCTACACCATTTCGGGGGGGGGGCAGCCCTATGGATTCAGGTTGCATCACAGGAGAAATAGGCACATACTGGACAATTCACACTGACCCATTAAAAGTTTACTGATTGAAAACTACTGTTGTGGCTCCAATGTTCAGTTTGTGACAGCCTCCTCACTCTTGCATCCCTTAGATACCTACTGCTGTGGATGAATAGGGGATGAAGACAATACCCAGTGTACAGACCCCTGGTGGACTTGGTAACACTGGAGGACCACTCGGATCTCCCTTCTTGTGCAAGTGTTATCTGTACTCCATTTCCTGGCAACTGGTTCTTTCCCAGTGACAGTGGGCTTGGCAGCAGGAATGTCACAGCCAATGTTTTCAATAGTGCTGACAAGAGTGTTGGCTGCCCTTCTAAAACACATGTGCAGCTACATTGTTTTCCCCCAAGTTGAGGACTTGGCCACAGTGAAGGCCGAGTTTTATGCAATGGGACATATCCCCAACATAATTGGGGCGATCAATGGTACACATATTGCATTCCCCCCCCAGCAGAATGAACACGTGTTCAGGAATCATAAGAGTTTCCACTCCATGAATGTTCAGATGGTGTGCTTGGCAAACCATCTCCCACATCAATGCTAAGTATCCTGGGTTGGTGCATGATGCCTTTGTGCTAAGGAATAGCAGCATTCCAAATGTGATGGGCCAACTACAGAGGCACAGGGTGAGGCTAATAGGTGACCCCTGTTGCCTACCCAGTAGATGTTGGTGTATGGGTATGGTGTGGGTCATATAGGATAGTGTGCGGCTAAATGTTGTCCCTCAATATTTGCAGGTGACTCTGGTTACCCAAACCTATCATGGCTGCTGACCCCTGTGAGGAATGCCAGGACAAGAGCAGAAGAACGTTATAATGAGGCACATAGGCAAACCAGAAGGATCATTGAAAGGACCTTTGGCCTCCTGAATGCCAGGTTCTGGTGACTCTATCTAACAGGTGCAACTGTGCTCCCTGTGCTACTCACCCAAGAAGGTCTGCCAGATAGTAGTGGCATGCTGCATGTTGCACAACCTCGCCCTCAGATGCCATGTCCCTTTTCTGCAGGAGGAGGAGACTGGAGATGCCGCGTGGGAGCAGATAGACGTGGAGTTTGGGATCTCTGAAATCACAATTTAAAAATACATGTTTTAGTAAAGTTGGTTTTAGGACTGTGTGTTTGAAAATGCCACTTTTAGAAAGTGGGCATTTTCTTGCTTAAACCATTCTGTGACTCTGCCTGTTTGTGGATTCCCTGTCTGAGTTAGTTTGACAGTTTGCATCTCTCCCTAGACAGTGACACAAAGGGGGCTGGGGTGTAGCCTGCATACCCTGATGAGCCATCTGTGCTAGGAGGGAGGGGAGGAGTGGTCACTCACACCTGAAAGGGCTGTTCCTGCCCTAACGCAATGCAGTCTCCAACCCCCTGGTGTGTGTCAGAGGCCTTACCTGGGCAAGGCAGGATTTCACAAACAAGTAAGCCTACTTCAAAGGCCAAAATGGGTATAAAAAGAGCACCCAAAACCACAGACTTCAGACACTTCTTGACAAGACACTCTTGTTACAGACACTTCCTGGAGAAGAGAACTTGAACCAGAACCTGCATCGTGCCAAAGAAGAACTGCCTGGCTGCCCAAAGGACACACCTGACTGCTTTCTGTGAAGGACTGCTGCCTTGCTGTTGCCCTGCTGCCTTGCTGCTCTCTGGCTTTGGTGAGAAGTGCTCTCCAAGGGCTTGGATAGAGCTTGCCTCCTGTTCCCTGAAGTATCAGGGCCGAAAAGACTTCATCTCTATAAGAAGGACTCCTTGTGTGACGAAAATCAACGCACTGCCTGCCAGAAACTACGCACAGCCTGCATTGTGGTGAAAAATTAACTGCATGCCAAACCGGAACGATGCAGCCCAACTTCACAATGAGAAGATTGACGCAGCACCAGCGTAACACCGGAAACTCAACGCACGGCCCACTGCACTGGATCAACGCACAGCCAAGCCAGAACGACACAGCCCGACTTCCAGAGAGTATTCGACGCAGCGCCTGCCGTGCGGTAGAAATTTCCATGCAACCCTCACTGGATCGATGCAGCCCCTGTGACTTCGTCCTGTCAGTGCCAGGAATCCATGCATCGTCCCCGGGCCATCCGAAAATCCCACAACCCAAAGAGGATCCATGACTGAGCACTGGAAATTGACGCACAGCCGTCCCTGTATGAAAACTAAGGCGGTCATTCTGACCCTGGCGGTAAAAACCGCCAGGGCCGTGGTCCGCGGGAGCACCGCCAACAGGCTGGCGGTGCTCCTTTGGGCATTCTGACCGCGGCGGTACAGCCGCGGCCAGAAACAGAAAGTCGGCGGTCTCCCGCCGGCTTTCCGCTGCCCAGGGGAATCCTCTATGGTGGCGCAGCTTGATTCCGACCCCCATACCGCCATCCTGTTCCTGGCGGTTTCGGCCGCCAGGAACAGGATGGCGGTATGGGGTGTCGTGGGGCCCCTGGGGGCCCCTGCAGTGCCCATGCCAATGGCATGGGCACTGCAGGGGCCCCCGTAAGAGGGCCCCACTTAGAATTTCAGTGTCTGCTTAGCAGACACTGAAATTCGCTACGGGTGCTACTGCACCCGTTGCACCCCTTCCACTCCGCCGGCTCCATTCGGAGCCGGCTTCCTCGTGGAAGGGTGTTTCCCGCTGGGCTGGCAGGCGGCCTTTTGGCGGTCGCCCGCCAGCCCAGTGGGAAACCCAGAAGGACCGCCGCGGTCTTTTGACCGCGGTACGGTCTTCTGGCGGTTCCCGCTTGGCCGCCAAGCTCAGAATCACCCCCTAAATGACTGATCGCCGTGTGCGGCCCAAGAAATCGACGCACACCCCCTTGTTTTCTACGCATCTCCGCCTCTGCGGTTCTTTGCAGAGATTTTATATGCGAACCAGGTACTTTAAGCTTGAAACAGACATTTATTGCTTTTAAATGACTAAAGACGCTTTATATCACTTTTACAGTGATAACTCAACATATACTTATTGCACTTTAATGGTTTTGACCTGCATCTTATCAGATAAATATTATATATTTTTCTAAACACTGTGTGGTGAATTTTTGTGGTGCTATACTATGTTATTGCATGCTTTTTTGCACAAAGACTTTACACTATGCCACTCCATTCTACAGCAGTCCAGTCAAACTCACTACACTCTACGCCCCTCCCCCTACAACAGTTCACTTTTCTCTATTCCACTGTAAGCAACTCCCTTCTATGCCACTCTACTCTATTCTATTCCATTGTATGCCACTCCACTCTAAGCTATTCCAGTCCACACCACTACAATGGACCTCTCTCGCTGTATACCACTACACAATACATCACTCCACCCTTTGCTAATCCACTGTATGGTATTCCACTCTATACCACTCCACTCAATGCCAGTCCATTCTATGCCACTTTACTGTATGTTATTTCACTGTATGCCACTCCAATGTGCCACACTTCACTGTACCACACTTCAGTCTGCACCACTCCACTCTACACCACTCCCCTGTACACTATTCAATTCTGTGTCACTCCAGTCTAAGCAACTCCACTGTTTGTCACTACATTACACTCTATGCTACTCCACACCACTCCACTGTACATGGTTGCACTCTCTGCCATTCAATTATATGCTACTTCACTCTACACCACTCCATGCTGCTCCATTCTCCACTATTCCATTGTACGTGACTCAACTCTGTATCACTCCACTCTACACTAGTCCACTGTATGCCAGTTCAGTCCACACACTCCACTGTACAGTACTCTACTGTACTCCAATCCACTATATGCTATTCCACTGTGTGCAACTACACTCTATGCTACTCCACTCAGCACTATTCTTTGGTATAAAAGATGTCATATGAAAGGGTGTAAACATTGCATGGAGATGGTGTGAGTTATAATTATGTAGTGTGGCTACTGAATCACTGCACTGTGTATGGACGTGCTTGAGCTTATAAATGGCATCCAGTACAGGTCTCAGAGACTTGACCCCTATCATGCATTTTTGTTAACAAAAGCATATCAGGTGGCAGAGTAGGGATACCCTGCCCCTAAAGCACTTGTGAGGGGGTCAGAGAGCCCACATTGGGCCCAAAAAAGTTAAGAATAAATGGGTGTGTTTGCCCTATATCCAGTAGGACTCCAGCAGGAATGCAGCAAAAGAAACCCAAAGAAAATGGCTTCCTGCCTTTTTTTTAAACAATGTTTGATGAAGGGGGTATGAGTGCTGCCCCCCTCCCTGTGGCCCATTTTGGCGCAGGGATCATCTTTTAGAAAAAGTGAAGAGAGCATGTGCCCCCCTCTCTGAGCCATTAGCAGTACCAGGGACCTCATTCACCGGAGCCAAACTTTTCCTTTGTAGGCGAGGAGTGTAAAGCCCCTTTTCAAGCCAATAACAGCACAGAGGATCCCGCGCCCTGGGGACAAAAACTAAATTTTTTATGAAGTGGTTGAACAGCCCCTCCCCAAGCCCAAATGGGCCCCAAGGACCCCATTCCACACAGCCAAACAATAAATAGAGGGGATGGGCACATGGGCCCCCTCTCTGATCTTTACATGGCCCCAGGGATCCGAGGGCCAGCTCGTTAACTGTGTCCTGGGGAGCGCACCCAGTACACAGTGGGAAACATGTATAGATATTCCCTTGTTAGTGATCTTGAGTGTGTAATAATGAATGATTGCTTCCACCACTTCCTGTTAGTAACTCAAAAACATTCACACCACCTCATTTATGTATTGGATAGGGTTTGGCAGGCCTACAATAAGCGGTTTTTCACGTTCACCGTTGGTGCATTCAACTAAGTTCACTATTGTCACCTGTTGGTGAGAAATATACCTTGTAGAGCTGATACTATACATATCCCTATACATTACAATAAAGCAAAGTGGAAGTGCTGTAAAAGAGGTGAAGAAACTACATGAAAATAGTTGGGACTGTGCTTCAGGTTTTCTCCAAACACTAGCTAGTGCACTGGATAAATCTGACACCTCAGCCACAACCTCCTCAGAACATTTGTAGACATGGCAAGATTGAACTTAAATAAGATGGTGCAGCTTCAGGAAGTATCCTGGCTCCCACTGGAAAAACAACACTCACTTAAAGAGTCAAGCACTCATGAATCCTATTGGCAATCAGGGACTGAAAATGCTCTCCAAGTCTCTAGTGTTTGGCCACATGTGTACCTGCTTCAAGCAGCTCACAAAATGCTGAAGGGCACTTGAGTCTCACAAGGCCCAGCTTAATCACAGAGAACTGAACCCTGCTGGAGCCCTGGCTGGAGAGAGACCCACTGCATAGAAGTCTGCCCTGAGGAGCTAAGAGCTACAGGCCTGGCCAGTACGAACTTTTCAAGCAGTTGGAGAAAAGTTTGAGTTAGTCACTTTTTCCACCTCCCGAGGACTAGGGCAAGCTGCTAAGCCTTGCATGGCGAGGCTGCACTCACAAGGAAAGTAAGAAAATTAGGTTTGCCCTGCTCAGAGCTTTTTGTCACACTGAAAACTTGCTCAGGGGATTGTGTAGTTAAGCTATCCAGGCTATGGAGCCCTGCCCAGCCACGGCTTCTAGATTTGCCCAGCTGCAGACGTTTTACTTTAAAAGAAAGTGACTAAGGGCCTGATTTAGGGTTTGGCAAATGGGTTACTCCATCACGAACACAAAGGATATCCCGTCCGCCGTATTATGGGTTCTATAGGATAAAATGGAATCTGAATACAGCAGACAGGATATCCGTCACGTTGGTGACAGAGTAACCCACTCCGCCAAATTCTAACTCAGGCAAGGCATCTGAGAGCACAAACATGAACCTGCAAAGCAACATTGGGGGCTATGAAATCCAGATTTAACCTTCTTGGAGCATTTGGCACAAAAGCTATTGGTTTCAGGGGAAAGTCGACAATGCAATATCTTACTTCAAAGGATCCTTGCTGGCCACAGCATTGGATCTTACCCTGTGGGATTTTGATTTCCATTTACAAGTGTAAAGTTACTCAAAAATGTAGACTTATATGTCTCCACCCCTGTAACAGAAGGTGGAGTCAAATGTAATTGGATATGTTACTACTGCCAAAAAGGAGCAGTAGCAAGCTCAGCACCACACATGGCCAACCAATGATACTGCAACAGCTTTCACTAGAAAATAACATAATAATTTAAAATAGAATCCCATAGGAAATAATCTTGAATTAAATTAATTTTGTTTACCTTTTTAAATGTATATATAAAATATTCTAAATATAAATAAAAAATATATAGTAAAATATTGTATTAACATTTTTTATTAAAAAAAAATATTTTTTAAACCATGTAGATTATTTTAACTTAATTCTACATATAACTGTAATATTTGTTACATAAATAAATAGAAACTTTCTACTTTAGGTGGAATTTTTAGTAAAACTTTAACAATAATGGTAGCTTAACTTAATATTTTTACATTAATTAGAATGTAATTCACAAATAAGTTAATTTTAGTGTTGTAGCATTTTGTATCTATCTATCTATCTATCTATCTATCTATCTATCTATCTATCTATCTATCTATCTATCTATCTATTTATCTATCTATCTATCTATTAACTTGTGCCCTAAGGTAACTATAACTCACACCTTCGCCATGCACAGTTTTCACATCAATAATTTTACTGCAACTATTACAGTGATATTATCAATTATGTCAAGGAAGATGTCATGAGTGATGTAATATCTCGGGCAATTAGCAGTGCATGCTGAGGGCGTGAGTTATAGTTATCATAGGGCACTAAACATAATTTCTATGACAAAATGAACCCCTCATTTTCTCTCTAAATTAAATGTTTTGAGCATTACCATTTTCATTCAATCAAGATGGCTTCAGGTGTGCCACACGCTTGTCATAAGTAAGACTGATAGCAATCTAGTTGTTCTTTAGAACACAATGGAAGACTGCAATAGAACACAGGAATTAACTGCCAGGCTGCTCCTGTTGGAAGTACATGTTTTACTGAGAATGTCAGACTTCATTCTCAAATGGCTGAGAAAGATAGTGTGAATTTACAGAAAATATGCTCTCATTTTAGCATCTGGAGCACCTTGCATAATCTCTATGGGAAAATCATGAGAAAACAGTTCTCTCTCAAACATGATTCATGAAATTCCATGCATAATATTGGCTTTTGTGCCTTTCCATAAAATCACCTTAGAACAAACCACAATTCCTAAAATTAGTTTGGTACCATCAACAAAGGATTTAAATTTTAACCAAAATTTGTTATCACCCTTTATACGTTCTCCTTTTTGTGACCCTCAAAACCTGGCATTAACTACAGTGCATTTCAATGGGTGCTCTCATGTATATTACTCCACGGATATGCAATTACTTTTCTCTTTAATATTTCAAAAACTGAGTGAATGTACACCAAATAACAAAAAGCACAATCTGTGGAAATAAATCAAGCTTTCTGCCCAATTTGGTGTAATTCCATCCAGTGGTTCGGGCTGTAGTCGTGTTGAAAGCTCTTATGGAAATTAACATGGGAAACACACTTTTTTAACTCCCCTTTTTCTTGCACCCCCCCCCCCCCCGCTTTGGCAAATCACCTGAAAACATAGAATGCGCAAAAACAAGAAAACAAGAGTAACTGGCATACTTTTTGTGGATTGTGGGTTGTGCATTTCTTTCCCTATACTTTCCCATGAGGAGATCTCCGACCTTGTGGCTACAGTGCTGCAGCAATTTTTATTTAAAATGTAAAATGTAATTATTGTGAATATATAATATTCAATTATATTTTTTCTGAAGTGTAAATTCCCAAAATTTCCACCTAAATATAACAAAAATATAATTTGTATAAGGTAAATAAATTATAAAATGTTCTGGATATATTCATTTAAAAGTAACTTAAAAATGGTATTAAATATTTTAAAATAAAATAATAAATATGTTTTAGACAACGTTGCTTTTAACTTTAAATAAAATGTTTTTATAATTTGAATAATTGAAATTATGTAATTTAACATTATTTTCTATGGGGTTTTCTTTTAAGTACCTCCCTCCATTATTTTTCATGAGAGGGTATTGCAGTACCACTGGTTTGCCACATGTGGTGATAGGATAACTCCAGGTCTGAGCTGAAGTACATTTACATTTGCGATCCCATATGTCTATGGGTGGGAGGGTAGAACAGCTCAAAAACACAACCCAAGGCAGTGAGACATTGCCAAATTATGCTTAGCGGGTGATGGTGTACTTTAAAGTCAAAGCTCTAGAGTATCTCAGCAAGTTGCAGTATACAAAAGTCCAGTTGCCTAAAAATACAGATGATGAATTGTAAGGGTATCAATGCAAGTGGAGGAACTGTTGCCACCAACTAACCATTTTCCAAGATTCTTACTAGCACCTACATGTTATTTTATAAAAGGAATGTGAATCTCTAATTTTCCATCAACACAAAGCTTCAAGAGGGATGTTAAAATATGTGAGATCTATTTAATTCCTAACATAATGTAGGAAAGTGGAGGAATATGCAGCGATGCTGGTTAGGCTTCACTATCAAATACTTTCACAATACCCCAAAGATGGTCTTTTTGATTCACAATAATAAATCTTAAGCTCAGTCCTGGTAGTGTGGTAAAAAGCAGTCATGCTTTACTAGAGGAACATGTGCTAAGCATTCCAGTGTACCAGCATGGACGCAACTTCAAAGAAATATGGCACCATTTTTTTTTAAATAAAGCAGATTTTCATATAAATGTAGACACCAAAACAAGATTAATCAGATACCTATAACTGGAGTTATGGGTTTTAGAGTGAAAATGAAGTACTTTTGAAAGCTGTCAAACCTTAGAATTGCTGTCAAAAGAGAAAATTACTAGTGACACTCAGTCACTTGCTGGGTGAGTTCAGAGGAACCCACTGGTAGTCAAGGCTGTGCAGTTCCCAGGACCAAGCTGCAACAGTCAAACCGATTTTCCCTGGCTCATGGGGTCTGGGTGCAGAGGTGTCCTGGTGCTGAACATAGGAGCCACAGGTGCTGATAAATGGTACTTATGACACTCGGTCACTTGCAGGTCGACTTTGTGGGAGCCTATGGTGGTTAAACGTGTGTGGGCCCTTGGACCAGGATTCACGAGGCAGAACATCTCCATCTAGCTTGGGCATGTCGGGTGCAGAGGTGTGCTTGGCTATCCTTAGTGCTGAATAGGAGCTGTGTTTGCTGGTTTTACCGCTGATATGGTACAGATGAGGAAACAGATGCAAAAACTTGACAACAGAGTCACAGGTGACATTGGATGAAGGTATTGTGGGGTGCCCTCAATTTGCAGCATAGAGTAAAGGTGGGAATGGCCGGGCTCATCACAAACAAGCTTTAGCACTGGTAAGGTGGACGAGAAGGTATCTCCCCTTCCCGAGGTCCAATAGAAAATTATACCTGGCCGAAACTTGGAGGTGAGCTGGACTACACTTCCCGCAAAACATTGGGCAATGCCTCTGAGGGCCCAATGCCCAGCGCATCTTCCGTTCCGGTGAGTGCTTTGTACCTGTGGTGGGCAGGGGATTAGTGCCACTTGTCCAAGGAAGTCTGGTCTTCCCCTTCACTCACAAAGAGTTTCCTTTTGCTGGGGAAGCAGTCGTCAGTCCCGGACACCCTGCAGTTGAGCAGTTCCAGGAAGGTTGCCACAGGTTCAAGGTATCATGCCTATTGTTAGTAAATGTTCCTGTTGTCATCAATGTGGGTCTTCTCTTTTTCCTTCTTCACAAGTTGTTGCAGATCTTTTGCCAGGATAACACCTTAAATCCTATATTTAGGGGTCGTAGGGGTGTGAGTGCAAGTAGCCAATGGGCTACTGGCCCCAGTGGCTAATCCACACTTGAGGTGACCTAATCCAGTGAGCTGTGGCACCTTCACTATCCAGAACCCTCTATTTTGCATCTTTACAACATGGCAAAAGTCTTACTTTGCTGTACAGACCAGTCTGCCCACTCTAGAGGTGTGGCAAGCCTTCTAGGGGAGTATGCCTCCTGACTAACTAATTTTCCCACCTGCCTGGGTTCAAATTCGCATGGGGGCAAGGAATGCCCCCTTCATCCACTGGAGGACAGCCGGCTTGCATATCAGAGGCGGCATGCCCTTTGAAGCTCACTACCTTGATGTGCCACTTCACTAGCCCTCCTGGGGGAGAGGATGGTTCTGGTTACCTCAAGTTTCCCCTGTTACTAGCTCATGTTATCCTATGGACCACCATTCCTTTATAGTAGCCTTTAGTGGAAAGGTCACTATAGGGACATATAAACTTACTGTTATATGTTCACATCTACAATATGATGCACACTGCCTTTTGGGCTCAGGTGGCCTTCCTTAGGGGTGACTGACATATATTCAAGATAGTGATTTTAGGCTATGGCACACATGGTGTGGGCACAGTTGAGTTTGATATGTTTGCACTACTCCCATAGTCTGCAATGACAGGTCTGTTGTCAATATTTTACTTGGGCCACTCAGGGTAGCCCAAACAGAGGTGTATGCCCTGGAGACCCCTTTAACACCCATGCCCTGTATACCACTGGTGCTATATACTAGAGGCTTGTAAGGGAGTTAAAGTACTTGCCAATTGTGTATACCAATTCACATTTACCACTTCTTGTGGGAGTGAGCATTGGTACTGGGGCCTAGTTAGCAACCTCCAGTGCACTTTCAGAATCAGAACCAACAGCATCGAAGGCAAAAATTGTGGGAGAGACCACTCAAAAAGGGCACTTTCCTACACATATGCAGCAGTTTCTTTTGATACTTTAATCAATACAATTGCTGCATGATGATGGAATAATAGCTTCTAATTACAGAATGAAGTTGTAATGAATGGAATAGATCATGGGAAATGAGTTTGGTGAAACCTCTTCAGTAAAGAGACAGTGTTTATATTTGCTTATATTTATTTGGTGACGTAAATATTGCAAAAATTATACATATTTCAGTAAGGATATTGGTGACCTGTGCATTAACTACACAGTGTGAAATTAATCTCTACTAAGCAAAAGGGGTAATTTCATTGTTAATGTTTATTAAGATTCTTCCTGTGGTTGTTTTGCCAAATAAAATTGGCATCTTGTTATTTGGTATCACCATTGTACGTTGTAACATCAGGGATCACCAACACTGCTAATACATCTTGGGTGCTACTGATGATGACAAGGAGAGGAACCAAGGTGAAGTCAGCAGTGGAGGTTGTCAACGAGGTCCGGCTGCCACCTGAAACAACAACTCAGAAATCCTAGGCCTCTGTGGCCAGACGTGATACAGAAACAATAGGGCCCCTGGAGGTATTGTAGCCCAACAGCGCCCTGTGAGAGAGCAGAGAGCTGAGTGTGGCTTATTGAATGAAACCGAAGAGCTGTGATGTGGAGAAGTTTGATGGCCAAGACCGGTGGCTGCGATGCAGTGGCCCTGGTCGCAAATGAAATTGGGCCATAGATTCCAATTACAGCATTGTGATAAAGTCCGGCAGAGAGGGGTGTGGGCTGAGCTCAGCTTATTAGGAGGAGCCTCTGGGCTGGTGTGAGGGTATAATTGATGAGTGAAGCTGACTGGAGCCACTGGATGCAGCCTCCGTGAGGTGAATGATGAGACGCAGCATCCCGCTGAGAGGCTAGACAATTGTAGAGCCTGTGCAGGCCTAACTGTGGCACTGGTAGAAGGCCTCTGGGGCACAGCAATTGAGACACCCCTGAGCACTGGACACACAATGGGGGTGGCCCTGTAAACATCCAGCAACTTTCTGGGGCGAAGTCTATGGAAGACTGTGCTTAACCCAGTGTTTAAGAAAAGGGAATTCCCTGAGAGAAGTAACCGTACCAGGGACAAGGGGGGGGGACCCTGATGCAGTCCTCATACCCCTAAGTCTGAGACTGCAGGTCTGCAGTGACAATGATACTGGGGGCACTCCTTAGGTGGATGACCAAAGGGCTGTCACAACTACTCCTGAGGGCTGACGCCAGTACACCTTTGGAGGGACATGATACAAATAAGGGCCACACAGCACACGTGTTAGTTGAACCTGGTTCAATTTGGATTTGCAGAGCATACAGCTCTGGCCCGTACGCCACCATGGGTAAGAATAAATGAACTAAACCATCACAGGTGAACAAGGTTGTTAATTATTTGCATGTGCTACATCCAAAGAAGATCAAGGAGGCAACCGTGAGGAACAAGCGGACCACGCCCCAACACTGGACGACCTGATGGTGGCAATAAATGGCTCACATTAGGAGCCGGTGGTGAAAGTAGACTCTGTTAATCAAGTAAACCTCTTGAGAATAGACCTCAGAAAAGTGTCAGACAGAGGCCCTCATTATGACTTTGGCAGTCTTTACCATAGACCGCCGTGGTGACGCCCGCCAAAGGACCACTGCGGAGACGGCAATCCGCCCACCAGATTATGACTCACAAACACAAAACCACCAGAAAGCAGCCAAAACTACAATACTGTCAGACCCAAAAAAGGCGTGAAACAGTCGGTTCCACCACCCTCCCCGCCACACCTGCAACACACCACCCTCCAAATAATGACCCACGAATCACCACATCAGTCACTCAACAGTGGTTACCCATTGGCGGGTTGGACCGTCGCGGTCGATTTTGCCACTCCACACCAACCGAAGCCAACATTGGCAAGATTGAAAAAAACAGAACTGCCACATATACACACACCGTACACACCCACCAACAGCATTATAAAACACACCCCCACACAACCCAAAATTATTTGCAAACGCGAAAACCTATCTACACGTAGCCATCCCAAATATTTCCAGAACTGCACACACAAACCACAACCACCTATACACCCATCATGCATCACACACCATACCTCCACACCTAACACACAACAACACTGGACACAATCACTACTTCACCCACCCTGCACCACAACCAAACATTCCACCCTATGCACTACACACACACTACACCCACTACACAATAGGCATGTCCCCACAAAAGAACCCCTGTTTCACTGATGAGGAGTAGCAGGTCATGTTAGACAAAATTGTAAGGGTAGAGCTACAGCTGTTCAATGCACAGGTCCAGCAGATCTTGATTGCAGGAAGATGGAGCTATGGCGGAGAATCGAGGACAAGGTGAACTCTGTGGGAACCAATCCATGGACAAAGGATGACATTAGAAAGAGGTGGAACGACCTACGGGGGAAGGTGCATGCAATGGCATCCAGGCACCACATTGCCATCATGAAGACTGGTGGTGGACCCCTATCTCCTCCCCCACAGTTGACAACATGGGAAGATTAAGTCTTGGCTATCCTGCATCCAGAGGACCTCACTGGAATCACTGGAGGGCTGGACACCGGTAAGTCACCATTACTTCCCCACCACCACCGATACCTGCATGCAATGTCTCCCCGTCACCCAAAACTCCCTTCACCCTACACCATCCTAAACAGAGAACCCACCCCATAACCACCCTCAATAATTTACCCCTGCATGCCCTACCCACTGCAAGCACACCCCTCCAAGGTCAGCATGCACACACATCAGTAATGCATTGGCAGCAAGTAGCACTACCAATCCCACAACGCATCACCATACACAAATCAAAGATGGAAAAACCACACCCATCTCATAGGGAAACCTAGAAATGCTGAATATGTATCTGAGAATTAATGTAACAAATATCATACATGTTCACCGGTACTCCAGCCTATGTCAGCTGGCAGCATGTGCCATGTCAACCCAGTCCTCCACTGGAAGAAGACCCTAGTGATGACAGCAAGTCTGGATGTCTGGATCTGGAGGATCTCCCTGGCCCACCTCGTATCACTGGTCAGTCTTATACCACAGGCAACACCCAGTCCACTCCAGAGCACCCCACATCGGACTTCACTACCACAGCAGCCACCTAACGTCCCAAACCTCTGTCCCCAGGACTCGTCAATCAACAGTGTGCCCACCTGTACAGGGACCGAGTCAACACCACACAGACAAGATGATGAAGGTCCTGGTGTCAGTGGGAGTGGGCACACAGTTCAGGGGACACAGGCACAGGGGTCCAGGGCCAGTGGGAGGATATCTGTGTGCCAAGGGGTGGGCCAACACAGGGACCGACTGCCCAGCAGGCACTATCACATGTCCTGGGAGCATACCAGAAATCCCAGGACAGGATGGGCCAGGTACTTACCATTGTGCAGGAGAAGGAGAGGCTGCTGGGGTAACACCACCAGGAGGTCATGCAGCAGTTGCAAGCCTTAAATGTCAACATGGCCTCCATTGCAGGGGTGCTGAGTGATATGGCTACCATCATGCGTGAGTACAAAACACACCAGCGGGCCCCTTCTACAAGCCAGTGTAATAACTAGCCCTCCACATCTGCTGCAGCTCGTGGACAGGAGGACCTGCCACAGGAGTCGGTTGCCACCAGCACCCCTCCCTCTGCAGCAGAAGAACCACCTCGCAAACATTCCCTGTGGCCCCGACAGCCACCGGAGACTGTAGCCAAGACCCAAACCGCTGCCAGGAAGTGAGTCTCTCCTTTATTTCTCCCTTGTGTGCCACTGAGACGCCTTGTTTACTTTGGACTGCCATTGCTCCTCTTCCTATGGCCCCATGGATACTGGACCTGTGCTACAAACCAACTGGGCGATTACACTGAACATTTCGTCCACCATCACCCCACTCTATTGCACTAACTCTTCATTTTTTGTCAATTCAATAAACACACTTAAACACAACTGAAGGATTTGTGCTGTAATTTAAACAATATGCAATGTTTTGACCTTTATGGTCAGTAAGCTTGTGGTACAAATAACCAGTGTAAGAGCATGCCACTAGTCACCATCCTCCAAACTGTGTGAAAGCAGTCTGTAGGCGTAACATAGTGACCACTCCAACATCTGTAAAAAGGGAAACCATCAGTAACGTTTAAATGAGAAGTAAATGAAGTAGAGCAGCATGAGCCCCTGTAACACAACAGCCTACATTCAGCTGGTCACATCAACTCATACATTTGCACTGCAATTGACTCCACACAGCAGCAGTGAGGAGAATCAGGCCCTCACTCAAGATACCACAGTATTAGCTACGCCATATTGTCAGTATGTCAATATCGCCTCTGAGCCACCTAGTCTGGCCCAAACTGTCAGGGGCAATGAAGTCACAGAGCGGTTGTGTAAGCATATTGTAACTCACATAACATTCTCAGCAACAAATGCTAAGTACTGTATGGAATGAGTACACAGTTTGATGTGGGCATGTATTTTAAAATGCAAAACAGCTGATACATTACATGGGTTGAATAAGCTTTATCACAATCATCATATCACTGTCACGACTGACCACAGATGGAACAGTGTCATGTCACATGATGCACACATGTGTGCTTGGTACGTCATAGCTGCCACACAGCTCTTAACTGTAATGGTGGTGTGAACAAAAGTACAGTCTTACCTCAGTGTCATTGGAAGTACTGCTGTATCAGATGTGTTCTGCTGTACACATCCTCCTCCTCCCCATCTTCATCACAGTCTTCAGTGTTCTCTGCCACCACTGGTGTATTGCCCCCCCGCAGGAATGGCACATGCCAAATTGTGAAGCATGCAGCAGGCCACCACTATCTGGCAGACCTTTCCAGCGGTGTAGAATAGGGATCAGCCAGAAACATAGAGGAACCTGAACCTGGCTTTCAGTAGCTCAAAAGTCCTTTCGATGACTCTTCTGGTCTGTCCATGTGCCTGATTTTATCTATTCTCTGCCCCTGTCCTCGGATTCCTCACTGGTGCCAACAGACAGAATAGGTTTGGATAGCCGGAGTCACCTGGAAATAGTGAGAGACACACATTACTTATGTACAATAGCACAGAGAACAACTCCAGGTGGCATACAGTGACATACATTGTGTGAAATATCAAGCTCATCTATGAGCTAGTTCTCTCTATAGTTGTGTCATCATCTGTGGGACACTGCTGTTCCTCAATACTTAGATCCTGGAAACATTGCAGTAATGTGGGGAATAAACTGATCAGCAAGGCACACCATCTGCACATTTTTAGAATGGTAATTCTTCCTATTTCTGTATACCTGTTCATTTGTCCTGGGAGGGACCAAAGGACTATGGGTCCTGTCAATGGCCCTAATCACATGTGGAATGTGTCCCATTGTGTAGAATGCAGCTTTCACAGTGGGGAAATCATCACTGTGGGGGAATGAGATGTAGCTGCTCATGTGTTTCAGCAAGGCAGTCAAAACTCTACTCAGCACATGAGAAAACATTGGCCGTGACATACCTGCAGTCAGGCCCACAGTCACCTGAAATGATCCACTGGCCAGGAAGTGGAGCAATGACAGCACCTGTACTGTAGAGGGTATTGCTGTAAAACTACAAATAGCAGGAATGAGATCTGGCTCCAATTGTGCACACAGTTCAGTAATTGGGGCCCTGTCCAAATGATAGGTAAGTATAATATCCCGTTCCCCCAGTGTAGCCAAGTTGACTAAGGGTTTGTAAACGGGTGCATGCCTCCTCCTCCTCCTCCTCCTCAGTGGTTGGAATCTAATCAAACCAAACATCAAAAGTGTGTGACAGCAGGAATAATGGACACACTACATCACACTATACAGAGCTGTCTCATACAATTAACACAACCAAGGATTGAAATCTGCACTGGTGTACTCTACATGCAAACTGACTTCCTAAACCATACATACTATTCATTTTCCATAGTATCTCACAGATGCAGTCAGAGTCGTGTGACGTAATTTGTAGCATCACATTTTACATGTTCTGTCAACTACTCATCTGCAAGCAGTGCACTGGTATGAGATCTAATTTAAGAGACAGAGGTGGTCATTACAACCCTGGCAGACGGTGTTAAAGCAGCGGTAAGACCGCCAACAGGCCGGCGGTAAAAAAATTGCAATTACGACCGTGGTGGAAACCGCCAACAAAGACAGCCACTTTAACACTCAGACTGCCACGGCGGTACAAACAAACAGCGCGGCGGTAACCGCCAACAGACAGGCGGGAGACAATGTACCGCCAAAACTATTATGACAGGCCAATCCCCCACCTTTCCCGGGACGGATTCACCGCGGATAAAAACACGGCGGAAACAGAAATTTCTATGGGAAAACGCTCACCTCTACACACTCCACAAGGAACAAGGACACCATGGAACCGGAACTCCAAATTCTCCCTGCGATAGTCTTCCTGCTCCTCTACCAGGAGCATGAACGCCGGTGGCGAAGACCACGGTGAGTACAGCACCTATGACACAGGGGTGGGGGGAGGCAAAAAACAGGGACACACACACGCAACACCCCCACCCTCACCCACCACAACACACACAATAATGCATATCAATACATCACAGTTACACTCCTCCACACATCCCCCCCGGAAGAATGCAAAGACCAAAGAAAATGAGTGTAACCATCGGAATATATTAAAAACAAGTAGGCAGAAATATATATATGCACAATGTACAAAATAAATAACATGCATAGTAGTCCAGGTACTGCACAAAGAAAGTCCGTGGAACACTGGGACCACACGTTCTCCCTGCGATAGTCTTCCTGCTCCTCTACCAGGAGCATGAACGCCGGCGGCGAAGACCACAGTGAGTACAGCACCTACGACACAGGGGAGGGGGGAGGCAAAAAACAGGGACACACACACGCAACACCCCCACCCTCACCCACCACAACACACACAATAATGCATATCAATACATCACAGTTACACCCCCCCACATCTCCCCCCCGGAAGAATGCAAAGACCAAAGAAAATTAGTGTAACCATCGGAATATATTAAAAACAAGTAGGCAGAAATATATATATGCACAATGTACAAAATAAATACCAGGCATAGTAGTCCAGGTACTGCACAAAGAAAGTCGGTGGAACACTGGGACCACACGTTCAATCCTGGGGAGTGCAAAGCCACAGTCTCTCAAGTCTCTACAGTGGGTGGCTTGCCCACTGTTCAATCCTGGGGAGTGCAAAGCCACGGTCTCTCAAGTCTCTACAGTGGGTGGCTTTCCCACTGTTCAATCCTGGGGAGTGCAAAGCCACAGTCTCTCAAGTCTCTACAGTGGGTGGCTTGCCCACTGTTCAATCCTGGGGAGGGCAAAGCCACAGTCTCTCAAGTGGATACCAGTCTCCACTGGTTCAGGAGGGGGACTGGTGCCCAGAGTGCTTCATCCTGTTAAGGACAGAGGTAGTGGATGACAGTCTCCACTGGTTCTGGAGGGGGACTGGTGCCCAGAGTGCTTCATCCTGTTAAGGAAAGAGTTAGTGGATGGATCTCTCCACTGGTTCTGGAGGGGGACTGGTACCCAGAGTGCTTCATCCTGTTAAGGACAGAGGTAGTGGATCTCTCCACTGGTTCTGGAGGGGGACTGGTGCCCAGAGTGCTTCATCCTGTTAAGGACAGAGATAGTGGATGACAGTCTCCACTGGTTCTGGAGGGGGACTGGTGCCCAGAGTGCTTCATCCTGTGAAGGACAGAGGTAGTGGATGACAGTCTCCACTGGTTCAGGAGGGGGACTGGTGCCCAGAGTGCATCACTCACCCTGTGACGGACCCAGTTGTGTCAGTGCCCCTGCTGCTCATGGACTAGCGGTGCTTGAGATGGCGGTGCCCTGTTCAGCGGTGCTTGAGATGGCTGTGCCCTGTTCAGCAGTGCTTGAGATGGCGGTGCCCTGTTCAGCGGTGCTTGAGATGGTGTTGCCCTGTTCAGAGGTGCTTGAGATGGCGGTGCCCTGTTCATCGGTACTTGTGCTGGTGGTCCTTCATGGCCCAGCGGTGCTTGTGCTGGTGGTCCTTCATGGCCCAGCGGGGCTGGTGCTGGCGGTGGCCTCCTGGGCAGCTGGGCTGGGGCTGGTGGTGGCCTCCTGGGCAGCTGGGCTGGGGCTGGCGGGGGCCTCCTGTGCAGCTGGGCTGGGGCTGGCGGTGGCCTCCTGGGCAGCTGGGCTGGGGCTGGCAGTGGCCTCCTGGGTAGCTGGGCTGGGGCTGGCGGTGGCCTCCTGGGCAGCTTGGCTGGGGCTGGCGGTGGCCTCCTGGGCAGCTGGGCTGGGGCTGGCGGTGGCCTCCTGGGCAGCGGAGATGATGGCATTCTTCTCCGCCGTGCTGCTCTTCCCAGACTTGCCGGGTTTCTTGTGGCCCTTCCCCACCTTGGAAGGTGTCACAGGTGACTCCACACTCCCAACAGGACCCCTGGGAGCGGCTTTGGTGGCTGGAGTCTTCCCCCTCTCCCGCCGGGCACTGGCCAACTTCTGATGCTTCACAGGTGGGGGACTGTCTGTGCTGTGGCTCCGTGCCATACTGGCTGTCCTGGTGGCCAGTGCACTCCACATACTGGTGACTACAGGCACCTCTGGTCCCGGAGATGTTGTGGCTGAGGTGCAACTTCGGGACCTATGAGATGGACGGGGTGGGGGAGGTGTGGGAAAAAGGTCAAGGGTGGACAGGAAACGTTTTTTGAACACACTGGGATGGGTAGGTGGAGGGGGTTTGGGAGTGGAGGAAGAGGTGGTGGTAGTAGGAGGTGTACGTTTGGTGACTTTGGGTGAAGGTGCATGCGCTGGAGGCTGTCGTGAGGTGGATGACTGTTGGGTGGGTGTGTGCCTGCGTTTGTGTATCTTGGGAGGGGGCATCACAGACACACTGGGAGAGGACAGAGGGGACGTGTGAATGATAGTGGGGGTGGTGACTGCACGTGAGAGGGGTGTGCTGGTGGGTGTGCTGGTGAGGGAAGTAGTGGCTGTAGAGGTAGTGCATGCAGGTGTGAGTGTAGACGAGACTGGGAGGGAGGAGGGAGATGACGAGGAGGGGGACACAGTGGAGGCTGTGGATGTTGGTGTGTCTGCATGTGTGTGTTGCTTGCGTGAGTGCCTGTGGGATGTGTGGTGCTTATGTTTCCCTGAGCTTCCCTTGTGTGTTGAGGTGCATGCAGGCTGGTCTGATGGTGTGCTTGGGATAGGCAGAAGTACAGGGGATTGGGTCTGGGTGGAGGAAGTTGGAGGGGGGAGGCTAGAGACGGGGACAATGGCTGCCATCAGTGCTGAGGCCAGAGTCTGAAAAGTTCGGTAAAGGGCTGCCTGACCAGAATGAATGCCCTCCAGGAATGTATTGGTTTGTTGCAACTGCCTTTCTACACCCTGGATGGCATTCAAAATGGTAGACTGCCCAACAGAGAGGGACCTGAGGAGGTCAATGGCCTCCTCACTGAGGGCAGCAGGGGTGACTGGGGCAGGGCCTGAGGTGCCTGGGGCGAAGGTGATGCCCACCCTCCTGGGTGAGGGGGCACGGGGCAAAGGCTGAGGGGCTGCTGGGAGGGCGGTGCTGGTAGGGGGGTGGCGGCTGTACCTGTAGATGCGGGGGGCACAGATGTTGCCACCACCACAAGGGAGCTCCCATCAGAGGACGAGTCCGTGTCGCTGGTGTCAGCTCCTGTCCCCACCGTGGAGCTCTCCTCGCCCTCCGTCCCACTGGTGAATTCCGAGTCCGTAGTCTCGCCCTCCAGGGCCATGTGGGATGCAGCTCCCTCTTGCTCCGGTGCCACTGCTCTTCCGCCTGATGATGCTAATGCACACAAGAACAGGGAGACCACAAAAAGGGGGGGGGGGCGACAGAAGAAAGACATGTTGAGTGCATGCATTACCGCTACCGTTGACGGACACAACAGACACAGAAGCCCACTGCACTACGCCGCGCTCTTGGGCTCCACTGTTCAATTCCTGGGAAATGGCCTACAAGGCTATGGACGACATCTGCACACATAGATGACACAGGGGCATGAACAGCTGTACTTGGCACTCTACAGAGGTGGGGTGGGTTGCCACATGGCCTGCCTTACGGAGGGGCCTTGCCTACGGAACTCGCCCTGGCCTAGGGAAACCCACAGCCCTCCTCCCCCAACCAGACACCTCCACTGCGCGCAAAGTCAGCAGAATGAGAGTGTATTCACCCCTTGTGTCTGCTGTGATGCCCTCAAGCGCCCATCCAACTCCGGGTAGGCCATCGCCAGGATCCTGAACATCAGGGGGGTCATGGTGCGACAGAACCCCTCCCACGTTGGGAGGCCATCCCCAGCTGAGCCTCCGCCGTCTTCTTGCTCAAGCGGCGAATGTCCTCCCATCTTTTACAGCAGTGGGTGCTCCGTCTGTGGTAGACCCCCAGGGTCCGGACATCCTTGGCGATGGCACGCCAAATATCTTTCTTCTGGTGGGCGCTGACCTATATGAAATGTACAGGGGAAAAAGAGAAGTCATTACCAACTGCACCTTCACAGTGATTGGCCCCCATCCCTACCCTTGCCATGTGGCTCATGCATTCACCATCTTTCATGTACGCAGCACTCTGCCCCCTTCCTTCTTACATCCAGCCCGCTCCACACAGGCATAGCCCATACAACATGCTCCCTGTGTACTTACCTCTTTGTCTGGAGGACCGTAGAGTAGCGTGTACTGGGGAGGAACCCGTCCACAAGTTTCTCCAACTCCTCCGATGTGAAGGCAGGGGCCCTTTCCCCAGACGCACGAGCCATTGTCTCTTCCAGACCGAGGTCACAGCAGCACTTGCAGTGTAGGTGCTCTCCTGTCGAAGATCAGGTATCGAGTGACTAAACAGATAGAAAATGGCGGTCACGTCCGCGGCGGTGTGCACCGTCACCACCAGCGTACATCGTCATTGGCTCCTGGGACCCATAGGGTCCAATGTTAACCAATGCAGCATTGCGCCGCGGTCTTCAAACGCCTACCGCGACGGTGTACAACGCCAGCGCAGTTACCTCACATCCCATTGTCCCACTTCAGAGGTCAGGCAGCCGCCATTTCAGGGGCCCACATGGCTTCATTTTCTACTGCGTCACACATACCTAGGCCTAGACTCAACACACATACAGGCCACCTTTTGTGTATGGATGGTGTTCTGTGTAAACTGTGGGTACGTACCTCTGAGTTGGTTGACTCTGTGCTTGCTGGTGTCCTTCATAGGCACCGTCCACTGGGACATGTGAGGAAAGGGCGGCATCCTCCGGTGTACCGACCGTTGGTGGACCTGTCGACAATGGAGGAGCGACATTTGATAATCCCCTACAGGCGTGACCGTGCCACAATCCAGGAACTGTGTACCCAGTTGGAGCCAGACCTGATGTCAGCAATCCGCCATCCCACAGGAATCCCCCCTCAAGTGCAGGTGCTGTCACTGCTCCATTTCCTAGCAAGTGGGTCATTTCAAACAACAGTGGCCATAGCATCAGGGATGTCCCAGCCTATGTTTTCCAACGTATTGTCCAGAGTGTTGTCTGCCCTTCTGAAACACATGAGGAGCTACATCGTTTTCCCTCAGGTGGAGGATTTGCCTCAAGTGAAAGGTGATTTCTATGCCCAGGGACATATCCCCAACATCATAGGTGCCATTGATGGGACCCATGTGGCTTTGGTACCTCCCACAGGAGTGAACAGGTGTACAGAAACCGGAAGAGTTATCATTCTATGAATGTACAGATGGTATGTTTGGCAGACCAGAACATCTCCCATGTGAATGCCATGTTTCCTGGCTCAGTGCATGACGCCCACATCCTGCGGAATAGCAGCATCCCTTATGTGATGTGGCAACTCCAGAGGCACCGTGTGTGGCTATTAGGTGAGCACCTGGAAGCAAGTCAGTGGGAATGGTTGTCTGGGTCTGGGGATATCCCTCCAGGTTAGTGCGTGTCTAACAGTTGGTCCTCACCATTTGCAGGTGACTCTGGTTACCCCAACCTGTCATGGCTACTGACCCCAGTGAGGAATCCCAGGACAAGGGCAGAGGAAAGCTACAATGAGGCCCATGGGCGAACTAGGAGGGTGATCGAGTGGACCTTCGACCTCCTGAAGGCCAGGTTCAGGTGCCTCCATGCGACAGCTGGATCCCTATTCTACTCACCAAAGAAGGTGTGCCAGATCATCGTGGCCTGCTGTATGCTTCACAACTTGGGTTTGCGATGACAGGTGCCTTTTCTGCAGGAGGATGGTCCAGATGGCGGTGTTGTGGCAGCTGTGGAGCCTGTGGACAGTGATGAGGAGGAAGCAGAGGAAGAAGACATGCACAACAGGGACTCAGTGATCCTGCAATATTTCCAGTGAGACACAGGTAGGAATCCAAACCTGCCTACTACATGTACTTTGACACTACTACCTCTCTCCTGTCTGTCCTTTTCACCCACTGTATGGTCACTGAGTTATCACTTTCCCTTATGATTTCACAGATGTGGGTCCCACTGTGTGACATCTGCTTAGATTCCTCATGGACTAGAGCTGTGTGATATAGGTATGTTGACATTACTATTTAATAAACATTTTAGCACTGCAATTGCTAATACATTATTTCGAAATCACAGACAGACTCCAGATTGTTTTGTGCTTTAGGTGTGTTCATTTATATGCTCAATATTGGAGGGGGTAGTGAAATGGTGAGGGGTGATTGCGGAGGAGTGTCCATGGCGGAGTCCAGTCTATTAGTCTCACAGGTGCATTGCCCATATGGGCATAGTAAGTGGAGCTGGGGCGGTTTAAGTATGGACAGGGTGACAAAGTGGGACAGTAGGATGACAATCAGGGTGGTCTCATTTCTTGGCGGGGGTCTTGGCATCGTGCTCTGTCTTTGTCCTGTATCTCAGGGACCGTTTGCGGGGTGGTTCTCCGTCTGCAGGGTGTGGTGTGCTGGTGTGGTGGTCATGTGGCGGGGCGTTCTGTCCACTAGAGCCGGCGGAGGTGGTGGGCAGTTCATCATCCATGCTAGTGTCAGGGGCCCCTTGTAGTGCCACAGTGTCCCTCCTGGTGTTGAGTAGTTCCTTCAGCACCCCTACGATGGTGCCCAGGGTGGAGCTGATGGTTCTGAGTTCCTCCCTGAAGCCCATATGCTGTTTCTCCTGCATGCGCTGGGTCTCCTGAAACTTGCCCAGTACCGTTGCCATCGTCTCCTGGGAGTGGTGGTAGGCTCCCATGATGGAGGATAGGGCCTCGTGGAGAGTGGGTTCCCTTGGCCTGTCCGCCCCCTGTCGCACAGCAGCCCTCCCAGTTCCCCTGTGTTCCTGGGCCTCTGACCCCTGGACCATGTGCCCACTACCACTGCCCCCAGGTCCCTGTTGTTGTTGGGGTGGTGGGTTATCCTGGGTTCCCTGTAGTGGTGGACACACTGCTGATTGACGTGTCCTGGGGACGGAGGTATGGGCCCGCTGGGTGGGTGCTGTGCTGGTGTTTCCAGAGTCGGGAAGGTCTGTGGTGGCCTGTTCCTGTGTGAGGGGAACCGACTGTCCAGAGGTTCCCGATAGTCCGGGCTGGTCATCTAGATCCAGTTGGACAGAGGTGCTGTCATCACTGTGGGCCTCTTCTGTTGGTGGTGTGGACCCTCCTGTCCGGTGACGTAGGGTAGGGGTCCTGCAGGGATATAAAGGGATGTTTATTAAATCTGTGTGTGTAATGGTGTGCAATGGGTGGGTGACCGTGTACCCCAGTGCTAGGATTCCTGTGTGGGAGCTTGTGTGATGATGGTTTGGGGGGTGTATGGGTATGTGCAGTGGGCATGCTTTGGTGATGGGTGTCCATGCTTTGTTGTTGCATGCAGGGCTTGGTGTTGGGATGTGTGGTTTGTGATGTTGGGACATATGTGAGGAGTTAGGGTGCTGGGGGTGAGGGTGAGGGTGGGGGTATGTGATGGCATGCAGGTAGGGTGGGGGATGTAATAGTAAATCTTTGACTTACCAGAGTCCATTCCTCCACCTACTCCTGCGAGGCCCTCAGGATGCAGAATCGCTAAGACCTGCTCCTCCCATGTTGTTAGTTATGGGGGAGGAGGTGGGGGTCCGCCGCCAGTCCGCTGAACCGCCAGGTGGTGTCTTGAGACCACGGAACGCACCTTCCCCGTAGGTCGTTCCACCTCTTCCTGATGTCTTCCCGATTTCTTGGGTGCTGTCCCACTGCGTTAACCCTGTCCACTATTCTTTGCCATAGCTCCATCTTCCTAGCTATGGAGGTGTGCTGCACCTGTGCTTCGAAAAGCTGTGGCTCTACCCGGACGATTTCCTCCACCATGACCCTGAGCTCCTCCTCTGAGAACCCGGGGTGTCTTTGCCGTGCCATGGGGTGGTGTAGGTGATGTGTGGGGTGGATTGTGTGGTGATCAGTGTGGTGATATGTAGTGGTGTGTTGTGTGAGGTGCGTGGAAGTTGTGTGGGTGATGGTGTTGTGTGCCTGTGGATGCTGTTGTTCTTGCTGGTGGTGTCTCTCTCTGGCCTTCTTTCGGAATTTGTGGTCGTGGGGGTTTGTGGGTGATGTGGGTGTGTGTTTTATATTGTAATGGGTGTGTGGGAGTGGTCTGTGTATGTGTATCAGGTGTGTTTATTTCGAATTGTCCAATGTGGCTGTGTTTTGCTTATGTGTGTGTATTTTGAGCGCAGCGGTGTGTACCGCCAATGGAATACCGCAGATGAAAGACCGCCATGTGGATTCGTGTGTCGTGATAGTTTGGGCGTATTTCTGTTGGCGTGACTGTGGAGGTTTTGTTTTCACCAGTTTATCACTGACATTTGGTGTGGTGGACTTGTGTGGGTGTCTGACTTTTGGCGGATTCCGAGATGTGGGTCATAATAGCTGTGGCGGTTTTCCGCGGCGGTGTGTTGGCGGTCTTCTGCACGGCGGTAAGCGGCTTTTACCGCCAATGTTGTAATGAGGGCCAGAGTCTACAACCAACCCAAAGTATGCAGACGGCTTGGAATTGCCTTGGTGTGTACCATGCGTACCTATGACGCACATTAAATTGACTGCCATGAGTACCATCATCAGGAAATGGCATCCTCCTGCCCTGCATGCAGGGACAAGTGGAATTAACTTCACTCTGCCGGTGTTTGGTGTCATGGCGGAGGTTGGTCTGAACCGCCGTGCAACTCCTCATTGGTGAAGCTATAAGTTTATGGAGCACAGGGGCCAATGATCAATGCAGTATGTAGTCCATTGCTGTAACAGAATTTAGTGTGGAGTTCATGGCGTCCTTCTGTCTGTCTTTCCTATGCAGGTAAGCGCCCATCAGAAGAAAGGGTTATGGTGTGCCATTGCCAAGGAAGTGCGGACCCTGGGGCTCCATAGCCAGCAGAGCACCCACTGCAGAAAGAGGGGGGAGGACCTGCAATGCTGCACCCGGAAGACTTCGGATGCCCAGCTGGGGATGTCCCCCTAACAAGGGAGGGGTGCCCGTTGGACCCTGACCCCACTAATGACCGGCATACTAGCATTGGACAACACAGAGTTGGATGGGAGCTTGTGGGCAGCACATCAGTAACAAGGGGGTGAGTACACACTGCATGCCTGCCATAGTGTTTGGTTGCAAGTAACTAGTCAGTGTATGCCTCAATATGCCCCCATAGCTAATCTTGTCAAGTTCTGCATAGCAATGGTGAGTGGTATGTGCAATTGATATTGGTAATTTGCTGGTATTTCAGCTTCAGTAAGGGCCTACATCCTGGCTCAACGGTGTTGGAGTGATGCTTGGAGTGATGCTCTGATATCCACTGCCTAGGTGGTGTGACCAGGCAATTGCACGCTGTGCAGTCACGTTGTGGAAGTAGTGTAGCTGTGACTTTGTCAACAGGCAGACATGAATTAGTGTGTCCCAGTAGGTGTGCAGATGGTTGTGTCTGCTGAGTTCTTTACAGTTGTTGTTCCCAGGCAATTGTTTGGTATTGTTTCTGCATAGTGTAGGTACCAGTGAGTCATTGTGATGTGTTTGCCATATATGCTGTTCTTCCTGTCATTTACTCTGTGCTCTCTTTCTTTCTCCCCCAGCCTCCCTCCTTTTCTTCTCCTGTCCTTGTGTGCATTAGCATCATCTGGCGAAGGAGCCGGGGCACCGGCAAGTGAGGGAGCTGCAGCCCACAGGACCCAAGAGGCAGTGTCAACCGACGCCGAGGGGACCAGTGGGTTGAAGGGCAGGGGGAGCAACACAGGGGAGACAGGACCTACAACAAAAGACTCTGATGGAAGCTCACTGGTGGTGGCAGACTCCTCTGGGACCACCCCAGCACCACCATCTTCCGCCACTCCATGCCAGCACCACCCTTCCAGTAGCCCCCAGCCCAGTTGCCAGTGCCCGCACACCCAGGAGGGTGGACGTCTCCTACGCTGCAGGCATCTAAGCCCCCGCCCCAGTCAGCCCTGTTGCCCTCACTGAGGAGGTTATTGACCTCCTGAGATTCACCTCTGTAGGCAGTCAACCACAGTGAATGCAATCCAGGGGCTGGCATCCCAGATGCAGCAATGCAATGCCTACCTGGAGGACATTCATGGTGGCTTGACTGCCCTAAAGAGATCGTTTCAGGCTCTGGCCTCCTCTTTGATGGCATCCAGTGTCCCTAGTTCTTCTTTACCCCCTCTAACTACCTGTTCCTAGTCCCAGAGCCCTCTCCCCCCAACCATCCCAAGCACACAATCAGATGAGCATGCACCCAAGACAACAGACAGAACCCACAAAGAAAAGCACAAGCACCACAGATCACACCTCAAACACGCACACAGCCAACACCCAGCCACTGCCTCCACTGTCTCACCCTCCACCTCCTCCCTCACAGTCACATCAGCACTCACAACTGCAAGCAGTGCGTCCTCAGTCTCAGATCCTGCCACCTGTTCAGCTTTGCCCACAGTCACCACAACAGCAGACATGCAGACTAACACCCATTCACCACATTTGCAATCACCACCACCACCATCATAACCACATGCAGCACACCCACCTCACTTGCAGACACTACCCCAACATACATGCACATAACCTGTTTGTCCTCTCCCTCCCTCTCTGCCCTGTCTCAAAACACAGAAACGCTCCCACTCAGACACTCAACAGCCATCCAGCTCCACCACACACACTGTACATGCACCTACAACCCAGTCCAGCACACCTACATTTCCTGCAACCACTCCACTCTGCCTCCACTCCCAAACCTTCTCCCACACTCCACCCTACTGTGCCTAAAAAACCTTTCCTTTCCTGCCTTGACCTCTTCCCTACTCCAGTCCCACCGCATGTTGTCCGAAAACGTAAGATCCCGCTCCCCAAGCCCAGTCCCTCCAGGTCCCAGTCCTCTTATGATCCCCCTGGTGTTGTGAATGTCCCTCCCCCCACTAAAATACCACCCACTAAGGGGAAGAGGGCAGCCACTCTGACCCTCGCTTCAAACCCACTCCTCCGCCCCATCAACAGAGGAGCAAAAGTAAGCACCCTCTCAAACCAAAATCAAAAGACCCCTTCCAAAACACTCCCCTTTGCTCCCCTGAGGTGCCTGCCTTACACATCAATGCCCCTGCCCAGTGGAGTCACTTGGGCTGTCAGGAGTCAAGTTGGGCCTCACACGTTGCCCTGTGCAGTGGCATGGACATTTTTGGACTGTCCAAAGGCACTTTATGTAGATAGTTCCCTTTGTTTCATGTGGTCACTATTCCCACCGGAATACAGTGGTTGGACCAACAGTATTTGTCCTGGCTTTCTTTACTTCTGGCTCATGTTGCTGTTGGATTTTTCAGCAGATTGTTCTGTGTGTGTGTGGTGTGTGTTGTGCGTGTGGGTGTGTCACTCTCCCCTCCCTCCCTTGTGTGCTAGGTGGCTATACTCACCGTCATCTTCGTCTACGTTGCTGCTCCTGGACTCCCATCGCATGGTACAGTATCAGGGGACTTCCAGTTCGGGTTCCATGGTGGCCGCAGACTCCTCTGTATCCCTGGAGGTGGGTGTTTCGGAAATCCTGGTAGTCTGCTATGTCGTTATATGGTTGGCGGTGTATGGTGTTCCACCGGCTGGAATATGGCAACCGCTATGTTCTGTGGCCGGACCGCACTGGCAGTTCAAGTTGTACATTGGCTGTAGGGGGGATCACCACTGTGCTCATATTATGGTGGTCTACACCGCCAGCCTTGCGGCGGTACTACCGCCATCACCGGCATGGCGATCAGCCGACTGTCAAAGTCTTAATGAGGACCAGAGTCACTGAGATGCAGGAGACTGTGGGGGTCATTCTGACCTCGGCGGTAAAAGGCGCTTACCGCCGGTCAGAAGACCGCCATAACACTGCCGCGGCCGTGGGAAACCGCCACGGTCATTCTGACCCGCAACAGGCAAATCGCCAAAAACCCGACATCCACAAAAGTCCGCCACACCAACGGCCAGCGAAAAACTGGCGATGACCAAACATCCACCGTCACGCCAACAGAAATACGCCCATTCCATTCCGACCCACGAATTCACGCGGCGGTCTTTCAACCGTGGTATTCCATTGGCGGTACACACCGCTGCGGTCAAAATACACACACAGCTCCAAAACACTGCCACATTGGACATTTTGAAATACACACACCTGATACACATACAAACACCACTCCCACACACCCAACACAATATAAAACACACACCCACATCACCCACAAACTCCTACGACCACCATTTATTGACTAAGGCCAGAGAGAGACACCACCAGCTAGTACAGAGCATTCACAGGCACATCACACCATCACTCACACAACATCCACGCACAAAACACCACACACCACCACACTCACCACACTCATCACCACAAACACCACCCCACACCTCATCCACACCACCCCATGGCACCCCAAAGACACCCCAGGTTGTCAGACGCTGAACTCAGGGTCATGGTGGAGGAAATAGTTTGGGTAGAGCCTCAGCTCTTTGGGACACAGGTGCAGCACACCACCATTGCCAGGAAGATGGAGCTATGGCAAAGGATAGTGGACAGGGTCAACGCTGTGGGTCAGCATCCACAAAATTGGGACGACATCTGGAAGTGGTGGAACGATCTACGGGGGAAGGTGCGTTCCATGGTATCCAGACACAACATTGCGGTGCAGAAGACTGGCGGCGGACCCCCACCTCAACCCCCAGAATTTACCACATGGGAGGAACAGGTCTTGGCGATCCTGTATTCTGAGGGCCTCGCAGGAGTAGGCGGAGGAATGGATTCTGGTAAGTCTAATCTCAACTACTTCATCCCTCCCCACCCACCGGCATGCCAAATCATACCCCCACCCTCCCACCCCACCCCCATCACACATCCTCCTTGCTAATGTCTCACCATCACAACCCACCCATCCCAACACCAAGCCCTGCATGCAACCACAAACCATGGACACCCATCACCTAAGCATGCCCACTGCACATACCCATCCCCCCCAACCACCGTCACAACAGCCCCCACAAGGGAATGCCAGCACTGGGGTACACGGGCACCCACCCATTGCACGCTATGGCACACACAGAAGCAATAACCATACTGTTATACCCCTGCAGGACCCGAACACCACGACACTGCCCAGGAGGGTCCAGAAATGTCCATTCCACCCCCAGAAGAGGCCCACAGTGATGACAGCAGCTCTGTCTCCCTGGACCCAGATGACCAGCCCGGCCCATCGGGGGCCTCTGGACAGTCGGTTCCCCTCAGACAGCCACAGGCCACAGCAGACCTACCCCCCGCTAGGAACACCAGCACAGCACCCACCCAGCGGGCCCATGCCTCTGTCTCCAGGACACGTCAATCAGCGGTGTGTCCACCACTACAGGACACCCAGGTTAACCCACCACCCCAACAACAACAGGGACCTGGGGGCAGTGGTAGTGGGCACACGGTCCAGGGGACAGAGGCCCAGGGAAACAGGGGAACTGGGAGGGCTACTGTGCGACAGGGGGGGGACAGGCCCAGGGAACCCACTCTCCACGAGGCCCTATCCTCCATCATAGGAGCATACCACCACTCCCAGGAGACGATGGCGACGGTCCTGGCCAGGTTCCAGGAGATCCAGGTACTGCAGGAGGAACAGTTTATGGGGTTCAGGGAAGAACTCAGAAACATCAGTTCCGCAATGGGCACCATCGTTGTGGCTCTCAATCAGATTGTCAGCACATTGCGGGATCATGTGGCACCACAAAGGGCCCCTGTCACTAGCATGGACCAAGAACAGGCTACCACCTCCGCCGGCGCTAGTGGACAGGAGGCCCCGACACAAGAACAACAGGCCACTAGAACCCCACCCCCTGCAGAAGGAGAACCACCCCGCAAGCTGTGCCTGAGATCTAGGAAGAAGACAGAGTAGGATGCCACATTGTCACCCTGTCCAACCTTAAACTGCCCCTGCTCCACCTTCCACAGGCATATGGACAATGCACCTGTGAGATTGAAAATCTGGACTCTGCCATGGACATTCCTCCACCATCACCCATCACCGAATTGCAACCATTACCCAAAATTGAGCACATTAATAAACACACTTATTGCACAAAAATAATCTGGAGTCTGCCTGTATTTTTGAACAAATGTATTACACAGAACCGTGCCAAAATGTCCAGTTACATTGTGATGACAACATACCACTGTCACACAGCTGTAGTCCATGGGGAAACAAAGCAAAGGTCACGGAGTGGGGCCCACATCTCTGAAATTGGAAGGGAAAGTCACAACTCAGTTAACATACACTGGGGGGAAACTCAGACAGTAGAGAGGCAGGAGACTTTAAGAAAATGTAAAATGCCGGTGTTGATTCTTACCTGTATGTCATTGAAAATACTGCTGTATTACTGTGTCCGTTTTGTCTGTGTCGTCCTCTTCGTCTTCCTCCTCTTCACTCTCCGCAGGCTCCACAGCTGCCACAACACCACCATCTGGACCATCCTCCTGCAGGAAAGGCACCTGGCGTCGCAAATGTGAAGCATACAGCAGGCCACGATGATATGGCACACCTTCTTTGGTGAGTACATTAGGGATCCACCTGTCATATGGAGGCACCTAAACCTGGCCTTCAGGAGCCCGAAGGTCCGCTCGATCACCCTCCTAGTACGCCCATGGGCCTCATTGTACCGTTCCTCTGCCCTTGTCCTGGGATTCCTCACTGGGGTCAGTAGCCATGACAGGTTGGGGTAACCAGAGTCACCAATTAGCCACACACGGTGTCTCTGAAGTAGTTCCATCACGTAAGGGATGCTGCTATTTCGCATGATGTACGCGTCATGCACTGACCCAGGGAACTTGGCATTTACATGGGAGATGTACTGGTCAGCCAAACAGACCACCTGGACATTCATGGAATGATAACTTTTTCTGTTCCTGTACACCTGTTCACTCGTGCTGGGGGGGACCAAAGCAACATGTGTCCCATCAATTGCACCAATGATGTTGGGAATATGTCCAAGCGCATAGAAATCACCCTTCACTGTAGCCAAATCGCCCACCTCAGGGAAAACAATGTAGCTCCGCATGTATTTCAGCAGGGCAGACAACACTCTGGACAACACCTTGGAAAACATAGGCTGAGACATCCCTGATGAAATGGCCACTGTTGTTTGAAATGACCCACTTGCCAAAAAATTGAGTACTGACAGAACCTGCACTAGAGGGGGGATCCCTGTGGGTTGGCGGATGGGTGACATCAGGTCTGGCTCCAGTTGGGCACACAGTTCCTGTATAGTGGCTCTGTCAAGCCTGTATGTCAGTATGACTTGTCTTTCTTCCATTGTCGACAGGTCCACCAGCGGTCTGTATACGGGAAGATTCCTCCATCTCCTCGCAAGTCCCAGCGGACGGTGCCTAGGAAGGACAACATGGAGCACAGAGTCAATCAACCCACAGGTACCTTCCCACAGCTTGCACAGTACACGATTCTCAATGCATTGAATGGCTTGTATGAGTGTTGATGCAAGGCCTAGGCATGTGTGACGCAGTAGAAATTAAGATATGGGGGCCCTTGAAATGGCGGCTGCCTGACCTGTGAAGTGTGACAGTGGGATGTGAGGTCAATACGCTGGCGTGGCACACCGTGGCGGTAGGCGGTCGAAGACCGCGGCGCAAAGCCGCATTGGTTAACATTGAACCCTATGGGTTTCAGGAGCCAATGACGATGTGCGCCGGCGGTCGCGGTACGCCCCGCTGCGGTACGCACCGCCGTGGGCGTGACCGCCATTTTCTATCTGCTTAATCACTCAATACCTGCTCATCCACAGGAGAGGACCTATACTGCAAGTGCTGCTGTGACCTCGGTCTGGAAGAGACAATGGCTGCTGCGACTGGGGAAAGGGCCCCTGCCTTCACTTCTGAAGAATTGGAGAAACTCGTGGATGGGGTCCTCCCCCAGTATGCGGTACTCTACGGTCCTCCAGACCAACAGGTAAGTACACTGGGACCATGCTTTGTGGCCAATGCCTGGGTTGAGTGGGGTGAATGAAAGATGGTGGGGAGGGGAGCGAATGAGGCATGCATCAAACGACAGATGAGAGCATGTGCCACATGGCAAGGGTGGGGATGGGGGCCCACTCACATCGAGCATGCAGAAGGTGATGATTTTTTATTTTCTCCCCCTGTACATGTCACATAGGTCAGCGCCCATCAGAAAATCGACATTTGGCGTGCCATCACCAAGGACGTCCGGACCCTGGGGGTCCACAACAGACGGGGCACCCACTGCCGGAAGAGGTGGGAGGATATCCGCCGCGGGAGCAGGAAGACCGCAGAGGCTCTGCTGGGGATGGCCTCCCAACGTAGGAGGGGTGCCAGTCGAACCTTGACCCCCCTGATGTCCCGGATCCTGGCGGTGGCCTACCCCGATTTGGATGGGCGCGTGAGGACACCTCTTCCAAACCACACAAACGCAGTCAGCCACCCACCCAACAGCCATCCACCTCACGACAGCCTCCAGCACAAGCACCTGCACCCAAAGACACCAGACTTCACTCTCCTACAACCACATCCTCTTCCTCCACTCCCATACCCACTCCAACTACCCGTCCCTGTCTTTCTAAATTGATTTTCCTTTCCAACCTTGACCTCTTTCCAACAACTGACCCACCCCCTCCATCTCTTAAGACTCCAATCAGCACCTCAGCCACCACAAAACCTGGACCTACAAAGACAATAGTCCAAGGATTTTGTCCACCACCTTCAAGGCCAGCTACTTCTGCCAGGAGTAAAGAGACGGCCAGCCCACCCCCTGAAAAAAAAGCCAAGAAAGCCAGTGCCCGGCGCGACAGGCCAAAGACAGCAGGCTCCAAAAGCACTACCCTGGCACCGTCAGGGAGTGGGGTGCCACCTGGCACACCGCCAAAGGGAGGAAAGGGCCACAGACGAGCAGGGAAGGGTGGCAAGGGCAGCACGCCCGACAAGTCCGGCAGCAGGCGAGCTGCCCAGGAGGGCCCCACCAGCCCCATTCCAGGTGTGCAGGAGGACACCCACGGGCCCGGGACGGCAGCACAGGAGGGCCCCGCAAGCGAGAAGACAGATGTGCACGAAGGGCCCGGCAGCCACATGTCAGGTGGCGAGTGAAAACCATGTAATGGCCGGATCTGGTGACCTGGACACACATGTCAAGCACCGCTGAACAGGGCCCTTCAAGTCAAGCACCGCTGAACAGGGCACCGCCGTCTCAAGAACCGCTGAACAGGGCCCTTCAAGTCAAGCACCGCTGAACAGGGCCCTTCAAGTCAAGAACCGCTGAACAGGGCCCTTCAAGTCAAGCACCGCTGAACAGGGCACCGCCGTCTCAAGAACCGCTGAACAGGGCCCTTCAAGTCAAGCAACGCTGAACAGGGCACCGCCGTCTCAAGAACCGCTGAACAGGGCCCTTCAACTCAAGCACCGCTCCGCTGGGCACCGCCGTCTCTGCACTGCTCCGCTGGACCCTTCATCTCAAGCACCACTCCGCTGGGCCCTTCAACTCAAGCACCGCTCCGCTGGGCACCGCCGTCTCTCCACCGCTCCGCTGGGCCCTTCATCTCAAGCACCGCTCCGCTGGGCCCTTCAACTCAAGCACCGCTCCTTTGGGCCCTTCATCTCAAGCACCGCTCCGTTGGGCCCTTCAACTCAAGCACCGCTCCGCTGGGCACCGCCGTCTCTGCACCGCTCCGCTGGGCCCTTCATCTCAAGCACCGCTCCGCTGGGCCCTTCAACTCAAGCACCGCTCCGCTGGGCACCGCCGTCTCTGCACCGCTCCGCTGGGCACCGCCGTCTCTGCACCGCTCCGCTGGGCACTGCCGTCTCAAGCACCGCTGGCCCATTGGCAGGAGGGGCAGGCCCGCATCTGTGTCGGGCAAGGCTGCACAAAGCATTCTGGGCACCACGCCTCCTCCTGAACCACTGGAGTCTGTAATCCACTTGTGAGACCATGGCTTTGCACTCCCCAGGATGGCACAGTGGGCAATCCACCCACTGTAGAGACTTGTGAGACTGTGGCTTTGCACTCCCCAGGATGGCACAGTGGGCAATCCACCCACTGTAGAGACTTGTGAGACTGTGGCTTTGCACTCCCCAGGATTGAACAGTGGCCATGGAGGCCCCTCGTGGATCTGGCGTCGTGGACTCATCTGGCTGAGGTGCCCCCCCTTCCCTTCCCCCTGAGGTGCCTGTAGTTTTGCTATCTGATGCCCCTGCAGTGTTCTCTCCATTGGAGTCGGGTATCCTCTGTGTGCTTTTCCCATGTGTTTAGGCCCATTGGCCCACGAACAATGGCTGATACCCAATTTGGACAGGACAATTTACCTATGTATATATAGTTATAGATGTTTGATATATTTTTTTACTTAGCCGTACAATATACTTCAAATTTCATGATCATTTTATTTTGTCTTTGCATTCTTCCGGGGGGTTTGGGGGTGTCACTCTGAGTTGTTGCTCTGCATTGATGTGTATGTAGCTGTGGGTGAGGGTGAGGGTGGGTGTGTTGCGTATGTGTGTCCCCGTAATTTTTTGCCTCCCCCCTCCCCTGTGTCGTAGGTGCAGTACTCACCGTTGTCTTCTGCGCCGGCGTTCGTGCTCCTGGTAGAGGTGCAGGAAGACAATAGCTGGTAGGATGTGTAGTTCGGTTTCCATGCTGTCCAGATTCCTCGTGGAGTGTGTAGAGGTGAGCGTTTCCCGTTCGTAATGGCTGTTTCCGCCGTGTTTTTATCGGCGGGGCTCCCGCCCCGGAAAAGGTGGCGGATTGGTGGGTTGTGATAGGGTGGGCGGTACATTGTCTCCTGCCTGTCTGTTGGTGGTGACCGCCGCGCTGTTTGTTTGTCCCGCCGTGGCGGTCGGAGTGTTAAAGTGGCGGGCTCTGTTTGCGGTTTCCGCCAGGGTCAGAATTCCATTTTTTTTACCGCCTGCCTTTTGGCGGGCTGGCCGCCGCTTTAACACCGACCGGCAGGGTTGGAATGACCCCCTGTATCTGACCTCAAATATAGAGGTGAAGGTTTTTAAAGAGACTCTGTCAAAGCTGTATAAACGTTTCCATTCAACTAGAGGACAGGATGGAGGACTTGGAGGTTAGGTCATGCCGGAACAACTTGTGCTTTTTCAGTTCCCAGAGAAAGCAGAGAGGCCATCGATAGAGCTTTCCTTGGAAGACTGGATCATTAACATGCTACGGCCTAAAAGACTGTCAAAGGTTTTTACCATTGACCATGCGCACAGTGAGTTAACCCTACCGCCACAATGGGGTGCCCCAGAGGGCCATCATAGCCTGTCTATTTAATTTCAGAGACCGATATATTATCTTACAGCATGTGCCAGTACACGGACTGCCTCAATTCAAGGACAGAAATATCTCCATCTTCCCAGACTACGCTAAAAAAGATTTGTGCAAGAACTATCAAAAAGTGGCTACGTGACCTCAATTAAAAATACAGCCTGATGTACCCTGCACAGCTGCAAGTTCTGCATGATCGTAAAGCACTTTTCTTCTTCACACCGGAAGAGGCAAATAACTGACATGCTGGATAGGACCACTTCCCATGGCGAGGTCAATCAAAGATGGAATCAACAGTGTGCAGTGAGACAGTCTGAAAGACTGCACTGACCGAACATACCATTGTCAAATTTGGATACCTAATGGCGGACTGAGCGGTAACAGTGGACTGAGTGGTTTCTTGCCTGCCCTGATGGTACCTGTGTGGAGGCAGAGGTGGTGCTGGGCATATGGGACTCATTCTTACAGCCCTGGGTAGAACCTGAGGTGGGCAGTGACAGCTCAAATGCAGGTCCACCTTGACCCACAATTTGCTTTGTGAATGTACTCTGGAGCTCTATGACAAACACTCTAGTGGGCCCTGAGGGAGGGCGGGTGGATATGGAACAGCAATCAGGTCTGGTTGCCTGGATGGGCTGCTGTTTACACACACTAGTAAGATGGAATTGGGTGGCAATGACATGGGAGTCCTGTGCTTAATAAAGTAGGATGCTTTTTTATTGGTTGTATGTTCAGCTGGCAGTAGTGGAAGTTAGAACTGTGGGCAGGGGAGAGTGTTGTTAGCCTCACTGCTCCTTCCTGATTGTGGATCACTCACAAAGCACAGGTAACAGTTGGGAGAGGGTTTCTGTTTTTTTGCTAGAGAGGATGGGCCGTGTATGATGTTCGCCAAACTGCTTGTTTCAGGGGTGGATGGTTTGAATTTCCTGCCTGAGTTTGTTGGAGGTGGGGGGTGTTGAGGGCAATTCAGAACCAATGTAATTAATTTTTTGGGGAAAATGTAGTCTGCTCATGTATTATTGTACGTCCTCTGATGCCATGCCTAATGACAGTGGGGATGGTGGGAGGGCTTGCGAGAGTTAGCAGTGGGATTGAAGCTGTAAAGGACAAACAGATGACAGGTAATGATAAGTGTATTGTCAGGGAATGTCAGAGGTTGTGCAGGTGGAAAAACGATGAAGGGCCTACTCCAAATGAAACGGTATGGGGTTTCGATCACCTTCCTGCAGGAGGTCCATGTCTGAGGGGACTGTGTGTAGCATTTGCGAAAGAGAAGGAGGGGTCACCTCTACTCCACCTCTTATTCGGGATTTGCGAGGGGTACGTTAATCTGGGTAGTTCTGGGGGCTCCCATTTTGTTATGAGGGACACATAACCGGTGAGGGTGCAGATCTGTTATTGTGTTTGGTGCTCTGGATGGAGTGGATATATGCCAGTTGAAAGTTTATGCAGCAAATATTGATTGCCCACTGTTTTATGGAAGAATGACTGTTGCTGCAACTGAGTTTCTGGCTGCAGACTTAATACTAGTGGATGATTGTGTTTGCATCTTGAATGGTGCCCTAGACTGTGATCCACCTAGATTCAACACTAAACCAGCAATGACTCGGGTCCTATAGTGCACACTGAAAGACTTGGGGTTGCTGGATATTTGGAGGCATAGGCACCCCCAAGAGAGAGCATACTCCTGTTATATGCCTGCTGCATGGACCTATAGTAGACTAGAATACTGCTTTAACTCTTCAGCTCTTCTGCAAAATGTATGAGAAGTCACATACCTGCCTAGGTACAACTCCAATCACTCCCCTCTGCTGATGGGCATGAACTTGGGGCAAGCCGACTGGCCATTTCACTTTGGAGTCTCAGAGCAGACTCCCTCATGGACCAAGTGTGCTTGTCCTTGGTTGATGATATGCTGGCACACTACTTTGAGGAAAATTGAGGGAGTGTGGGGAGTATGGCAAATGACTGGGATGCCATGAAGGTGGTGCTCCATTAGAAATCCTGGAAGGCCACATAAGGGGATGAGAAACTATTGGAGCGAGGCTTGGACAGTCATGAGGACAGACTTCATGCTCGAGAGGGAAAGGGGACGCAGGTAAGCTCCCAGAATGGCTGGTGAAATGGGAACTTTAGGAGGATTGGAGCAGACTAGAAAAATTCATCCTCAGGACATACTGCCAGAGACTCTATGTGAGGGGGGGACAAGACAGATTGATTAAACAGAACACACACCGCACTCCACTCGTGACTGTAAAAGATGACAGGGTCTTCCTTGTATGTATGCAACAGGCCATTACCAGTATGTTTGTGCCTCACTTATATAAGATATATAAGACACAGACCGGGGACGTGGTAGAGCGAGGACAACAACACTTGCACAGGATAGTGGAGGACGAAAGAGAATCCATGGATGCTCCTCTAATCAAGGAGGAGATTGTGGTGGCAATACACATTCTGTGATCATGATAAATTAATTTCTGTAGTTAATAGAAAGAGGTCTAGCAGGAATGTTTATTTATGGTTATTACATTCTCCTAACCCCGGACGTATATTGAAGTGTTGGGGGTACCCTATCCTTAGCGTTAAAATTATGCATCCTGTGCTGAACGGCGCACGTCACTGTTTCATGGTGTTCCAAAGATGTAGTACTGCCGTTAGTCGTGTGGTTGCAGAATCTGTGTGCAGTCAGTACATTTTAGTGAACAGATAACCAGCTTCACATAAGGGTGTAGCTATCAAGAGTATAGCAGTCGCAGTGGCACCAGTGATCAGGGGTGTGAAGGCCACACAGCTCTGCAATTGTAGTTGTTTTCAACTGCTAAACCAGCAGAGGGAGGGGACATTTTCCTTGCTTGCATTATAAACAATGGCACCACAAAAGCAGTATTCAGATCAATGTGGCCTTGGCAAATTTTGTATATGGGATTTACTTTAATCTAAATATGGCATGTTTCTGAAAAATGCGAGTAGAACCTCTTTTAATGAAACTGGATAATTCCTACAGCGGAGAGATACAGAAGCGTGCATTACTGATACGCCAGCGTGAGCAGTGCCAGTCTTGTCCTCTAAAGCATGGCAAGACATGATTGTTGAAAAATAGAAGCACGTCCGACAAAGCAGGGTTAACCATCTTAAATAACTTCATCATTTAATCTGATTCTGGAAAGTAGGTAATCGTATATCTTCTGACTCCACCGTTTGCACTCAATCAGGCACAGGCCTTCTGGTGGGCCTATTATCAATTATTTATACTTCAATATTTGTATTTTGGTATTAATGTTGCAAATTATACTTAGAAGACAGTTTACAACTATATCGCCTCGTGTTTATGACAGTATTTCTATTGAGGAATAATCCAAATGGTGAATGTAGAATTAATGGTTGGAAATACAGAAGGAATGAAGAGTGGATGTGGCAGTGCCCATAAATAATTGAGATTGGCAGGCCCTGGGGTGATGGCACAACTCCAGCAAATGTGCACATTCAGTTGAAACAATGGGCAGCGGGAAGCAAACTTCATTCAGGGGTTCAGGGTAGCAGCAAACCCATCCACAGCTAAAGACTGATCCAGCTACAGACCTACCACTGACACACCTGCCAATGGGTGCTGGAGATGAGAGGGAGAACAATGTGAAAGAGCGTTGCACGTTGCTATGGTTTCATTTTATGAAAGCATCCCATGGAAAGGTTTGCACTCAACAGATTCTATGCCACCAAGTGCTGTCGACCTACGCCTGGAAGGAAGCCTTCGGCCATTTCAGATAAATTACATGCCATTTTTAGATACATTACATGCTAAATGCTCAAACTACATGGAGAGTGTGGAAATATTTGAGAAAACAATGCACACACTTAAACTTAATATGATCATTGACTATTTCTTACTGTGCACACTGTGGCAAGGCGAGCGACTTTGTCAGTAATCACGGCCATTTTAGTGTGAAAATATTTTTATTAAACACCAGCTGTGGTGCAAATGACAGCACGCATACTTGACTGTTGCATTTATTTAGGAAACTGATGCTTTGAGCCTGCTTAGAACGGGGATGATTTGGAACAAGGGTAAATAACCGCAAATATTTTCTGTAGTTTTATGATTGGTCAAACTTCCTGCACCATGGGTTCCTTCCCGAGTGCTCCCCACATTGACCTAGCCTGCCCTCGGCTACCCCCCGGTGACATCTATTTTGAATATGCAAATAAGGTGAATTGCCAATTTTGCTCTTTCATGCGTATGAAGATTTTAAACGTGCAGAAGTTACTTAAGTACAATTTGTCCTACAAGATTAGGGGAAGGAACCCGATTTCGTGTACGTGTGTGTGTGTGGGGTGGGGGGAGGGGGGGTGTTCTGTGTATTACAAATTGGAAAAGTTAGCGCCACGAAGACGTATGGAAATATTTACACTTCCAGCGTTTTTCCATAACACCACTATTCTAGGCCTGAGATTCTTCCCAATGATTTGTACAAAATACTACACTAAACACATTGATGATGTTTTGACACATTGCAAATCACACTATTCACTCAGGGGTACTGAGGGGTTGTTCCTTACATGTAATTTTTCGGCCAACTTTGAAACAGATGAAATGCAGTAATATCCTATAGTCACAGCCAGAGACGTATTAAGACACTGGCCCATGGCTCCCAACTTTCAGGAGCCCTCTGATATTACCGACTCTGTTCTACAGGAAGTCCTGCCCTGATCACTTTGAATGGTTCTTATAAGTAGATTGCTTTATATACCATTTTCTTTAATGTATTTTTAAGATGGGTAATGTGTGGGAGTTTAATACAGACATTTGGCAGAGTAATATGTTTATGTTTATCAACATCAGGCAACCCCAAACATCTTTATTTTAGATCGAAACAGGACCTCACATATGTGAAATGAGAGGGAATCACAGAAGTTGCTTGCACTAACATTAGTGATCTGCTACTGTATTACACTATTGAAAACACACATTAAAGTCCCTATATTTTCGATTGAAGGATAATTTGGACCAGTGTCCCTGTGCACTGTCAGTGACCTGGTCAAAGAGGGAGACTCCCAATTCAGATTCCGCAATTACCACAGCACCAAGACACCCTTGATTGTGGCTAGCAACAACATCCAGGAGCCCGTCATCAATGGAGAAACAACCGTCCTTATCCTCCTCAATCTATCAGCAGCCTTCAACACTGTCTCACAGTACGCGCTCATTACCAGACTTCCTGACAGAGGCATACTTCCTCACCACAAAACACGAGTCCACCTTCCATGCTTCACCTCTGAATGCAAACCAATCATCGGTGGAGTCCCTTAAGCCTGATCACTCAGCCCCACCTTTCTCAACATCTACATGCCCCCTTGCCAACTTAGTCCAATCCCATGGATTGAGCATTATATTCAATGCTGACGACATGCAACTCATCCTCCCCCCTCCAAAGACTCCACCGTTGCCGGAACCAACTTCCACCAATGCATGACCAGCATCACTAATTCGATGATGAATATCTGCCTTAAGTTCAACACAGACAAGATGAAATACTTGATCTTCAGCAGCAACACCTCCTCTTGAGATGCCTCCTGGTGGCCCACAGAACTGGGGCCCACTCCAACCCCAGCTGAGCACACCAGGAATCTTGGTATCATCCTGGACACCAAACACACTATGAGGTCCCAGGTTAATGCAGTATTATCCTCCTGCTTCTTCATTCTGAGCATTTTTAAGAGACTTCCCCAAAACACGAGACGCACCATCACCCAAGTTCTCGTCACCAGTCGAATGGACTACGGAAACACCCTTTACGTGGGAACTGAGGCCCTCCTGATTCAAAAATTACAGACCACTCATAACATTTCAGCAAGACTCATTCTGGATCTCCTTCATTTCACCCACATCAACCCCACCTCAAAAACCTCCACTGTCTCCCTGTTCAGAAGAAATACAATTTCAAGCTCCTCACCCAAGTGTTCAAGGCCCTGCTTGACTCCGGACCCTTGCACATCAACCACTCCTTGAGATTCCACAAACCCCCCAGGCACCTTTGCTCTGCCTCCATCACACTGGCCCAAACCTCCCCACATACAATGCAACAGAGCAGGAGGACACTCCTACCTCACAGCCAAAGTCTGGAACAGCGTCCTCTTGCACTTCAGGACCTCCCTTACGCTACAGGGGTTCTGTAAGATGCTGAAAACTGGCCCTTCAACTGAGATCCTGGACACTGCCAGTGCATGGTTACCCTCACAGGTGACAAGTTGTGATCTACACACAACTTGTCACCTGTGATTGATTGATTGATTGATTGTGTATGTAAATGCAACAAGCTAAATGCTATGCATGATGCCATGTAATGAAGCAGTTGGCATATTAGCTTAGCAGGAACCCACCTCTTAGTAGTTAACCTGTTTGTCACTGTAGATCATGGATGCCCCTATCGAAGGAGGAGATGTTGCAATTTCAAGCACAACTCCTGTTTCCTACCCACTAGTTCATGGTTATGAGCTGGTTGGAAAAGGTGAGTTTAGTTATGTTATTCAAACTACTTGCTCTGTTTTCTGTTGGATTGGGTATTACACTGTGGGCTTGTTTAAGATTGGTTTTTAACCACATCTTGGGTAATTGCAGAAAGTTTAAGTAGGTGTCTTTTGGATCCTCCAATTGTCTCCTTTGCCCCATCATAAAAACAAGTTGCCTAAGCAAAGAACATTATGGATTTCTTGAATAAAATGTACCATCAGTTGTAAATCAGCAAGCTTTAAGATATCAAAAACCTGTGATTTTATTGGATCCTAATTGCAAGATATATTTCAAGAAGATTCATAGGCCGAACCCCGGGCCAGTTTCATTATGGTCAAAGTCCACATGTTACTACATATTGTTCAATTAACCCTTTTGGAAGAGATCACAGATTCCTGAAAAAAAATGAGAGTATTAAAATTGCTTAGAGAAAGGTGCTTCATAACGGATCATTTTGCCGTGCTGGGAAGAAGACTATGTGGATAAAAATGGTCTTCAGCTCTACTGCAAAAACTGTAGATCTAGAGGAGGTCACAAAACATAGTTTAGCCTTCCATGGAGAGACCGCCTAAAACAGGATGATAGGAGGAGTTCGAAATGTATTCACAACTTACAGAAAATTCATTTCTGCTGCTTGTACACTCGGGAGAATGATACAAGTCATAGTGTATGTCATTGGTATTTACATAGCACTTTGTGAAGCCCTGCAAGGCCTAAAGTGCTTTATGAGTGGTTTACTTTAATCATTTATATACTGCTTCATACCCCTGGCAAGCTTGTTAAGCACTCAGATTTGTGTCTGGCTCTTGGGTGGCCTTTGGGGTGCATGGTTAAAAGGGTGATGTGTATAGTTTGTCCTATGTAGGACCTGTTAGGTGAGGTGCATGAGGTTTGGGCAGCATAGTGGAGGTACGGTGTGTCCAATTTACCTATGCATAAGCATTAAATAATTGGAAAGCATAAGTACAAACACTGTCATGCAAGCAGTGTGATGTGAACAGTATCAAACGTTAAACTGATGGTTGATGTGCATCAGTTGGATTCAGCAGGGTACATAGAGTCCATTAAGTCACATCAAATGGCCTTCCCATCAGAGGCACTGTTATACCAGAAAGGGATTAATGTGAGGAGTCCACCCAGAGCGACAGAGGCCTATCTCATTGGAGGTACTGCTACAACACCAAGGAATTGCTTTTCAGACATCAGTCGAAGTCACAGAGAACCAGCTCATTGGAGGGTCTGTTACATTATCAAAGGAAGTGCTTTATGGCTGTTATAGCAACAGTGGAGCAAGCTCATTGGAGGTGTTGTTACATCACCAAGGAGTCCACCCAGGACTCACCTCAAATCAACCCACTTGGACGAACTGGTAAGCCAGTGGGGGTATTATCTGAGGTCCACACAGAGGTGATAACGGACCAAAGCTGCAGAGGCATAGGCCAGCTACCACAACTATTGAAAAACCTTGGCACAGCATGTGCAGCCTGTAGAGGAGTAAGATAAAACTAAGGAACATCTCTTAATTACCTTAAGAAGTCTAAGCAAGTCTACACTTGAGGGCAATAGGTTACATTTGAACAAACACACCCTCTACTGGGATAGTATGAACTGCCTGAAGAAATAATTGTTCTTACAAATAAAGGACTAGAAGTGACATGATGTGTGTTGGACAGATATAAATGTTGCTCTACCATTGCTATTACTGTAATTTTGTTTAGAATATTGTATGTCCATGAGCTTTTTCATGTATTTTTCATGATGGATCTACAAAATGTCAGTTGATTTAACATCAACATAATCATACGTCTTTATACACCATGATTTATGGCTTTGTGGATATACCTATACAATAATGTGAATATATGGCTAGAGGGAGTTATGGCATGTGGTATTCAAAACTACCAAAAGAGCACCGGCAACAGGCCAGCTCACTGGAGACAACATTAAGTTGTCAAGGAATTACTAAAGGTCTTCTCCACTTAGACAACAAAGAACCCACCAACTGGAGAATCTGTTACATGATCAGAGTAGTGCTATATGGATCTCACCCAGGATCGACAAAGGAACAGCTGACCTGAAGCACTGCTAAGCCACCAAGGAAGTGCTTTGTTGAGTCCACTTAAAGGGAACTTAATCAAGATTTGAATCTCCAAATTAAAGCTAGAGAACTTAAACTACTTCAATTAAAACCCTTTGAAAGATATGAAAATGCCCATTAAAGGCTCCAAAGAAACGCCATACGTTGCTATAAAATACCCTTTAATGATGCTCAGCAGAGCCTGTTTCATCCCTCTGTATCCTGCATGTAAGCTCATCACAGCGTAGTTTTGGTTCCTTGAAAATGGTAATCTTGAGCCATGATCTCCTTCATCAATTAGATCAACCTATGCTCTCTTAGGGCCATGGGACTACTCCCTCCACTCACATACTTGATCATTAGAGGAATAGTAGAGATAATTCACCATTTTAACAATTTTTATGAAAAATATAACCCTTTTCCACAGGTTCTTTTGCACATGAAACTGGTTAGAACTTAATTTGCCACTCAGTTTGATGTGTTAAGATATACTTGATTTAGAAAATTCATGTTACTCTCTGGTTCTTTGTTTATGTCTTCGAAGCTGATAGTTGTGGTGCAGGGAAAGGGGGCTCCAGCTTCCCCAAATTAACCATACTGGAGTTCAGAAGGTGAATAAGTAATAAAGATGCCTTTTTATTTTGTTTTTTCTTGTGAGATTTGCTGTACATTCAAAGGCAGAGGTCAAATATCTGGCTATGTCTTCTGACAAATTGCTGCTTACTCCTTTAACATGGAGCTTGATGTTTTAATTTTTTTGACTGCAACGTTTTGGGTTTTTGTACATTGGACTTTCTGAGAATCTTGCTGGGGTAGAGGGAGTGTGAATGGAAAAGCTGTAGATGTACTATGTCAGTCCCTTCTAACAGATAACAACGTTTAAATAGAATCAACTGCACTAATATTTTAAAATATGAGCATTTAGGAAATCACTAAACAAGCAAACTGTTCTGTGTAATTCTGAAACGTTCTGAAAACAAAGACTGTAATAGGATAGAAACAAATCAAGTTGCTTTGCTTGGTACCGTGCATATGGTAAATATTTGCTGAACCACAATTTCTGTCTATTGCAGTTTGTGTGCTAAATTGTTTTGTCAGTAAAACTGTACGTCTTTTTAAATTTTGTGTCTATTTCATTTAAAAAGTGCTGTCTGTGACAGTGTGCTACAACCTCATGCTTTATTAATATATTTGTGACAGTGTTCTCCAAAATCACCACCGGCTACATACTACACCCACACCACTAGCCTACTTCATATATGCAACTCATTTGCCAAACGTGTTTCTTGTGTGACACTTGCATTTTTCACAATGACTCCGACTTTAGTGATGTGGGATTGATGATGACACTCTAAAAAATGTTCCAGGACCACTGCTTTAGCTCTGACACTGAATGAAGAATATACCACAGCTAGTGATTACACCATCACCTATTTGTACTTGGAGGTAATATGACAGTGAATCTGGAGATCGAGGACCTCATTTACAATGTTTTGATGCAGGGCAACACTGTAAGCCTTCTTGCTGCACTGCCCTGTATCAAAACAAAAGACTAGGAATGTGCTATAGCTACAAGATATGGTGCATGCCTGTCCTTTTCCCTTGCGTTGGCGCAAACATTGCTGTCATACGCCAAAGCAGACATACTTGCATCATGGTGTAAGAATGCCTGCATTGCAGGGATGATTGTTTTTGTTCAGGAAGGGTCACCTTCCTGAACAAAAAGAATCATAAGAGGCGTTTTCCTCTTTATATGTGCGCTGCAAAACATGCAGCACACATAGAAAGAGGAGAAAATGGGGAGAAATACAAATATTTCTCCTTGTTGTGTCATCCTTATGCCACCCAAGGGGTGGCATAGGCTATTGATTATTGATGCATTCCCAGGTTTACAAAACCTTGTAAATCTGGGAATGCCTCAAAACCCATGGATGTTGCTTGGGCGTACCCATGGAACATCCCTGGAAATGCCTCCCTGACTTAAAGTAAGGCAACACAATGACTTGTGCTGCATTGCTTTACTTCATATCTATATGGCCATGAAAAGCTGTGCAAAGTGGGTCAGTAGCCTACACCACCTGTGCATCACAAAAAGTAACGCACCAGTGGTGCAGGCCACTTGTAAATAAGCCCCCATGTCTCTAGGAAAATGCATGCACATTTGCTTCCCCATCTAAGACACTGCAACAATATTTCCATGCTTATAGTTCCAGGACATATTTGCCTTTGGGAGAAAGACATAATATTTACAATTTTGTTTAAAAAAATCTCTGTATGGATTTAGAGGGACAAGAGTAATGCCATAATTGCACCAACATAAATTATCATGCACATTGTTTTGAGGGTTGTGGGTCATGACAGTGCTGTGAAAAAAAGATTGGATTTGGTGGCTTGCAAAAAAGAGGTAGAGATTATTTTATAAATGAGTTCATAAGTAAACATGCTCCAATTTGTTATCTTTTAAAACCTTTCACATTCCCTAAAACAGCTCAGCAAATCGTAATTGAACGCTTAATGCCTCTTTATTTACAATAAGTTAAAACGCCACATAAACCCCTTAAAAGTGCTCAAACTGCTTTATCACACAGAACTGTGCAACCCAGTGTCGAATCAAAACTAGATTCCATAATTAAGCCTGGGAAACTTGTAATTGACCTTACTACATACAACACTTTCTTTGTAAATGTAAGTGGACATTGATTTAGTACTTACAAAGATTAGATGGATTAAATGCTCCTTCTTAATTAATGCTCAGAGGTCCCGCTCGATGACGGGTCATGGCTAGAGAATTTTACTTGAAGTTCCGTAACCTATTTTACATATGTAGATTTCTAGCCATCTCACAGATTCTATTTCTCTACATTGGAGCATGACTTACATTTTAGTGTAAGTTGATTGCATGTGGTTTATCTCGGAAACAGTAGCTTGGGAGAGCAAATTAAAAAGTCTTTGTGAAATATTTAGAATGAAAAATAAAACAAAATAGGGCTGGGAAAATGCTAATATTGAAATATAATACCTATCTAACATAAGTAAAAAAAAAAGGCTCTATACCAAATATCATTAACGAAAACCAACAGGACTTCTAATTATTGAAACAGTCCATAGGTACCAAACCAAAACGATAACACAGCACATGAATCCATCAATATAATTTGGTCAACTCAGGGGATGTGACAAATACTTACTCTTATGTATTAAATAACCGATCAGAAATATAGTTAACAGACAAAAGTGTGTTGTATTTGTCATGATGCAAACACCTATTCAAATAAATAATTGTGTGGATCCTCATCAGACAGTAATAAATAACTCAAAATTACTCAAATAGTTCATGGATATAAACAAGGTCCCAGTGGCAAGGTCCGGGTCTTCCAATGAAAACAATGAAGATAGGCGTCATTGAATAATAAAAACGTCGACGTACGTTTTGCTGGGTAACATCATTGAGACTAAAAGTGTATGATCTCCAATAGTAATTGCTACCAAGAATGGAAATCTCTTGGGTTGGTAAAATACTGAAATCACAGGAATAAACATAACTAAAGTTCAATAAATGAAACATCGAAAAACAGACTATTTGTAGTCTTTAATTAGTTGGATTGAATATTTGATTCTGATTATGTCATGTAACTCAGTCTTTTGTCATATCACTTTTCACTCTTTGGTCAACAGTACTGTGATTCATTGATCTTTATCTGAATATCAATAAGTTTTCCTCCGAGAGCACACAGCCAAGTGTATCAAACTTGTTTTAAACAGTGTACTAACAGATGGCATCATAAATCGTCTAGTCACAGGGGGTCACAGACAGACCTGTCCTATGAATATTAGTTAGGCAGGTCACTGTTTACAATCCTGTGTAACTGGCTAAAAACACATGGAAAATTGCCTGCAAGGAGTAACCAGGGATTTAATTTTTATTACATTTTTGGGCAGCGACCCCTTAGGCAAGGATTGCTGCCCCAGGGGCAATATTTTTTCATATGTTTCGGCCCCCACTGGGGCTGAATCGGCCATGTTTTTGGCCGATTTCGCCCCCAGGGGCGTCGAAACCTACTAGGCCCCAGGGATTGTGTGTTGTGTGTGTGTTTTGTGTCTTGGGGCACCCCTTGGGCAAGGGTGACCCCCCAAGGGGGGGAAATTAGTGTTGGCCATTTCTGCCCCCCTTTGGTGGCAGATGGGCCTATTTCTTTTAGGCCCATCTGCCCCAAGGAGGGCAGAAACCACCAATACGACGGGGATTTTTTTTTGTTCCCCTTTGTTTTTTTGTGCTGGGGGCACCCCCTTTGGCAAGAGTCACGCACCAGAGGGGGCACAGAGCTGTTGGCCATTTCTGCCCCCCTTAGGGGCAGATCAGCCTATTTTTTTTTACGTCCATCTGCCCCCAAGGGGGGCAGAATCCACTGAGGCACCAGGGATCCTGTGTGTGTGTGTTTTTTTGTGGGGGCGGCCCCTTTGGCAAGGGTCACACCCAAAAGGGGGCACGTTACTGATGGCCATTTCTGCTCCCCTTGGGGACAGATCGGCCTATTTATTTTAGGCCCATCTGCCCCCAAGGGGACAGAAGCCACCAAGACATCAGGGATTTTTTTTTGTTCCCCTTTTTATTTTTGTGTGCTGGGGGTGCCCCCTTTGACAAGGGTCGCCCCAGAAGAGGGCACAGAGCTGTTGGCCATTGAGCATAATTTTTTTAGGCCCATCTGCCCCCAAGGGGGGCAGAATCCACTTAGGCACCAGGGATCTTGTGTGTGTGTGTGTTTTGTGTGGGGGGGGGGCGCCCCTTTGGCAAGGGTCACCCCCAAAAGGGGGGACATTACTGATGGCCATTTCTGCTCCCCTTGGGGGCAGATCGGCCTATTTTTTTTAGGCCTATGTGCCCCCAAGGGGGGCAGAAGCCACCAAGATGTCAGTGAATTTGTTTTTTGTTCCCCTTAGTCTTCTTGTGCTGGGGGAGCCCCATTTTTCCCCCTTTGGCAAGGGTCACCACCCAAAGGGGGTACAGAGCTGTTGGCCATTTCTGCCACCTTGGGGGAAGTATGGCCTATATTTTTAGGCCTATATGCCAGAATCCACTTAGGCACCAGGGATCCTGTGTGTGTGTTTTGTGTGGGGGGCGGCCCCTTTGGCAAGGGTCGCGCCTCAAAGGGGGGACATTACTGATGGCCGTTTTTGCCCCCCTTGGGGGAAGATCAGCCTATTTTTTTTAGGCCCATCTGCCCCCAAGGGGGACAGAAGCCACTTAGGCATCAGGGACACTTTCTAAGTTTTTGGTGGCGAGGTGTTTGTCAACTGGCGAAGTATTTGTATTTGTGATTATAACAGTTTATTTCTTCTTTTTGTTCTAGTTCAAAGCTTTTGCTTCCTTTGCTGTGGATCCTTGCGGTTTTGGCAGTAGTCCAGCGGTTTGCATAGTTGCATGTTTTAGGTAAGTAAAAGCAATTTACTCCAAAGGACTATTGTTGACATTCATGAATGACATGTTTGTAGGTGGTGTACTAAATGCAGGATTGTGTGTGAAATTGTCCTTATATTTGTGCACAATTATATTTGTGCTGTCATATGTCTAATTTGCTTGGGATATCATTGGTGATTGCTGTGTCTGTGCAGAGTAGTTGCTGGTGAGTAGCTTTTTCAGGCAAGTGAGTGGTATAGTTTTTTAGTACATAACTCTTTGTGATAAAGCTACACTTTGTTTATTACTTATTTTAGACAAGGCTGGTTGTTGTTTGCAATCCATTTGTTGTTAGAAAGGATCATGGCTAGCAGCAGAGTGACCGCTCAGCAGGTTGTTGGCATGCTTTTTGAGTCATCTTCTGACCATGATTATGAGACTGACTCTGCATCTGTGGCAGAGGAGGAAGTTTGAGATTCTGGCAGTGAGTTTTCTGCCCGAGAGGACTCTTCTGATGAGGAAGCCACTCTCAGTGCAGATGAAGGGCCTGTTTTAGAGGAGGACATTGATATGCCAAGAGTGCAGCAGCCTGGGGCTGAAGGATTTCCCATTAGAAGACCTGACATCTGGATTGCCCCAAACATGGAGCAGCCACAGTTACCTGCATTTACTGGTCTCCCAGGGTGTAGAGTCAATACGGAAAACTTATTGCCTGTCAATTTCTTTCACTTTTTTATGGACAATGTATTTTTGGAAGAGACTGTTGAGCAGACTAATTTGCATGCGGAGCAATATTTGAGGGACAACGCTGCCAGACTTAGGCCTTAGTCTAGAGCTACTCAGTGGGTTCCCACATATCTCGAACAGGTGAAAAAGTTTTTAGGTTTGACTTTTTTGATGGGGTTGATAAGGAAGCCGTCACTGGCTTCTTATTGGTCTACTAGTCCCTTGATGGCAACGGCTATACAGTATTTCCTGTAACTATGACTCGTAATCGCTATTTGCTTCTTCTTCGTATGCTGCATTTTGTAGACAATGCTTTAGCCTTACCACAAGATCACCCTGATTGTGACCATCTTTTTAATATTAGGCCTGTCCTTGATCATTTTGTAGATCGGTTTTCAGAGGTGTATGTTCCAGGCAAAGAGATAAGTGTGGACGAGTCTTTGGTCCTTTTCAAGGAGTGTTTGTTTTTTAAGAAGTACATTCCTAGTAAGAGGGTACGGTATGGAATTAAATTGTATATGCTGGCAGAAAGTAGTACAGGATACGGGTATAATTTCCGGGTGTACACTGGTAGGGATTCCAGTATTGACCCCCTGGTTGTCTGCCCACTTTTGGAGTTAGTGAGAAAATTGTGTGAGAACTTGGTAGACCACTGTTTAACAAAGGTCACCATTTGTACGTAGATAATATCTACACTGGAGTGCAGTTGTTCAAGGAGTTGTTTAGAGTGGACAGGTTGCCGAAGTGCGCAAACCTGCATGCATTTTGGACTAAAATAAGCACATGGGTGGCGTTGACAGAGTAGATCAGAGGTTGGAACCTTACACTGCTCTTCGTAAGTCTTACGTGTGGTATAAAAAGTTGGCCCTACATTTATTTCATTTGACAACTTTTAATGCTTTTAAGGATTGTTCACCTGAGTCAAGGATGAAATTAGTTAAATTTCAGGAGTCAGTGATAGAGAGTCTTATTGTGGTGGAACAGGCAAGAGTTCCTAGAGTAGCAGTGGTGGAGGATGTGGCTAGACTGAAAGATCGCCACTTTCCAGATCACATTCCTCCCACTCCCAAAAAAGACTTGCCCACTAAGAAATGTAGAGTATGTGCCCAAAGAGGTAGCCGGAGGGAGAGCCGGATGTACTGCCCCGATTGCCCTTCAAAGCCTGGGCTGTGTGTGGCCAGTTGTTTCAGGAGTTACCACACCCAAAACATTTTTGGGGTAATACCATGAGCGTAAACTGCCTGTTTTATATTTTCAGATGTTCAGTTTCACATTTCTGTCATGTTTCCAGTTAGAGCTTTTGTTTTTGTTGTATTGTAGTTATTGTATAATTAGTTAGTGGTTTCTTTGTTGCTTATAAACAAAAAAAACTGATGGTGCTGTGTGTGGGGTGGCACTTGGCTTGTGGTGTGTGTAGGGTGGCGCTTGGCTGGTGGAGTGTGTGGGGTGGCGCTTGGCTGGTGTTGTGAGTGGAGTGGTGCTTTGCTAGCAGTGTGCGTGGGGTGGCGCTTGGCTGGCAGTGTGCATGGGTTGGTGCTTGGCTGGTGGTGTGTGTGGAGTGGCGCTTGGCTTGCTCGTCAGTCCACACACTCCTATCACTAGTGTGATTGCTGTATCAGGCATGTGGGCGTATGTAAGGGATGGGCCATTGAGTGACGCTGTCTGTCGATACTAATGTTGTAATGTGCTAGGCATGTGGCTGGCGGCGTGAATGGTCTTGTGCATGTCATGTATGAAAGGTGTGTGAATGGACTGTAAAACGCTGGTGCCTTGACGCAGCTTTACAGCTCACAAGATGTGAGTCATTGTTTCAGTTTCTTGGCCTTTCAGTTAATAACAGTGCATTCATTTTTGTGAAATGTCTTGTTAATAAAATTTGATCTACTGAATTATCACTCACCCTCGTGCCAAATCCAACCATTATGTGTGTTAAAAATGACAAAACCTGCTCCGCTGTAATCAGGCATCGCAGCACACCTGTGACATGCTACGTGTCTCAGGTGGGACCTCGATGATGAAGCATGCCACCAACTTGGTTGGTGGGTGAGGGGTGTTTTAACATAACCTAAGTGCATTTCTTTTCACAATTTTAGTGTTTGGAACATCACAGAAGCACGTGGACACATCAAAATGAAATATTACAAAACTACCTGTGTTTGGGGGGAGGGGACACCTATGTTTTTGGTCCGGGTGCAGCCTTCATCTAAGGAAACCTACCAAACCGAGACATTTTTCAAAACTAGGCACCCCAAGGAGTCCAGGGAGGTGTGACTTGCGTGGATACCCCAACATTTTCTTACCCAGACTCCTCTGCAAACCTCAAAAGTTGCTTAAAAAAGCATATTTTCCTGACTTTACTTTGTAGGATCACCGCTCCAGCACAAAATTCCTACTCCCCAGCCTTCCCCTCTGTCACCCAAGTAAAATGATACCTCACTTGTGTGGGTCCACAAAACAGAGTCAGCCTAAAGATGTATAAAAGAAAAATATGTGCTTATCAACTCGCTGTGCTAGGCCCTCAATCTGTACAGGTTTTTGGCCTTTTTCTGTTGCAAGCCCCTGGGCTCACACACAAGTGAGGTATCATTTTCATCGGAAGACTTAGGGGAACGCTGGATGGAATGAAATTTGTGGCTCCTCTCAGGTTCCAGAACTTTCTGTCACTGAAATGTGAAGAAAAAGTGTTTTTTAAGCCAAATTTTGAAGTTTGCAATGGATTCAACGCAAATCATACCTCCCTGGACTCCCTTGAGTATCTAGTTTTCAGAAATGTTTGGGTTTGATAGGTTTCCCTATATGGCTACTGAGTCTAGGACCAAAAACGCAGGGCCCCCCCCCCAAAAAAACAGTTTTGTTTTTGATAATTTTGATGTTTCCAAGTTGTGTTTTGTGGCATTTCCTGTCGAGGGCAGTAGGCCTACTCACACAAGTGGGGTATCATTTTTATCGGGAGACTTGGGGGAATGCTGGTTGGAAGGAAATGTGTGGCTCCTCTCGGATTCCAGAACTTTCGGTCACCGAAATGTGGGGAAAGAGAGTTTTTTTACCCAAATTTTGAGGTTTGCAAAGGATTCTGGGTAACAGAACCCGGTGAGAGCCCCACAAGTCTCTCCATCTTGGATTCCCCGAGGTGTCTAGTTTAAATTTTTTTACAGGTTTGGTAGGTTTCCCTAGGTGCCGGCTGAGCTAGAGGCCAAAATCCACTGGTAGGCACTTTGCAAAAAACACCTCTGTTTTCTTTGGGAAACTGTGAGGTGTCCACATTGTATTTTGGGGCATTTCCTGTTGCAGGCACTAGGCCTACCCACACGAGTGAGGTATCTTTTTTATCGGGAGACTTGGGGAAATGCTGGGTGGAAGGAAATTTGTGGCTCCTCTCAGATCCCAGAACTTTCTATCACCGAAATGTGGGGAAAATGTGTTTTTTTAGGCAAATTTTGAGGTTTGCAAAGGATTCTGGGTAACAGAACCTGGTGAGAGCCCCACAAGTCACCCCATCTTGGATTCTGGTAGGTGTCTAGTTTTAAAGAATGCACAGGTTTTGTAGGCTTCCCTTGGTGCCGGCTGAGCTAGAGGCCGAGATCCAGAGGTAGGCACTTTGTAAAAAACAGCTCTGTTTTCTTTGGGAAAATGTTAGGTGCCCACATTGTGTTTTGGGGCATTTCCTGTTGCAGGCAGTAGGACTACCCACAGAAGTGAGGTATTATTTTTATCGGGAGACTTGGGGAAACGCTGGGTGGAAGGAAATTTGTGGCTCCTCTCAGATTCCAACTTTCTGTCACCGAAATGGGAGGAAAATGTGTTTTTTTAGCCAAATTTTGAGGTTTGCAAAGGATTGTGGGTAACAGAAGCTGGTTTGAGCCCCACAAGTCACCCCATCTTAGATTCCCCGAGGTGTCTAGTGTTAAAAAATTCACAGGTTTGGTAGGTTTCCCTAGGTGCCGGCTGAGCTAGAGGCCAAAATCCACATGTAGGCACTTTGAAAAAAACACTGTTTTCTTTGGGAAACTGTGATGTGTCCATGTTGTGTTCTGGGGCATTTCCTGTAGCGGGCACTAGGCCTACCCACACAAGTGAGGTATCATTTTTATCAGGAGACTTGAGGGAATGCTGGGTGGAAGGAAATTTGTTGCTGCTCTCAGATTCCAGAACCTTCTGTCACCGAAATGTGAGGAGGAAGTGTTTTTTTAGCCAAGTTTCAGGTTTGCAAAGGATTCTGGGGAACAGAACCTGGTGAGAGCCCCATAAGTCACCCCATCTGGGATTCCCCTAGGTGTCTAGTTTTCACAAATCCACAGGTTTGGTAGATTTCCCTAGGTGCCGGCTGAGCTAGAGGCCAAAATCCACAGGTAGGCACTTTGCAAAAAACACTGTTTTCTTTGGGAAACTGTGAGGTGTCCACGTTGTGTTTTGGGGCATTTCCTGTCGCAGGCACTAGGCCTACCCACACAAGTGAGGTATCATTTTAATCGGAAAACTTTGGGGAACGCTGGGTGGAAGGATATTTGTGACTCCTCTCAGATTCCAGAACTTTCTATCACCGAAATGTGAGGAAAAAGTGTTTTTTTAGCCAAACTTTGAGGTTTGCCAAGGATTCTGGGTAACAGAACCTGGTGAGAGCCCCACAAGTCTCCCCATCTTGGATTCCCCGATGTGTCTAGTTTGAAAAAATTCACAGGTTTGGTAGGTTTCCCTAGGTGCCGGCTGAGCTAGAGGCCAAAATCCTCAGGTAGGCACTTTGTAAAAAACACCTCTGTTTGTCTTTGGGAAACTGTGAGGTGTCCACGTTGTGTTTTGGGGCATTTCCTGTCACAGGCACTAGGCCTACCCACACAAGTGAGGTACCATTTTTATCAGGAGACTTGGGGGAACGCTGGGTGGAAGGATATTTGTGGCTCCTCTCAGATTCCAGAACTTTCTGTCACAGAAATGTGAGAAACATTTGTTTTTTTAGCTAAATTGTGAGGTTTGCAAAGGATTCTGGGTAACAGAACCTGGTGAGAGCCCCACAAGTCAACCCATCTTGGATTACCGTAGGTGTCTAGTTTTAAAAAAATGCACAGGTTGTGTAGGTTTACCTAGGTGCCGGCTGAGGAAAAAGTGTTTTTTTAGCCAGATTCCAGAACTTTCTATCACTGAAATGTGAGGAAAAAGTGTTTTTTAAGCCAAATTTTGAGGTTTGCAAAGGATTCTGGGTAACAGAACCTGGTGAAAGCCCCACAAGTCTCCCCATCTTAGATTCCCCGATGTGTCTAGTTTAAAAAAATTCACAGGTTTGGTAGGTTTCCCTAGGTGCCGGCTTAGCTAGAGGCCAAAATCCACAGGTAGGCACTTTGCAAAAAACACCTCTGTTTGTCTTTGGGAAACTGTGAGGTGCCCATGTTGTGTTTTGGGGCATTTCCTGTCAGAGGCACTCGGCCTACCCACACAAGTGAGGTACCATTTTTATCAGGAGACTTGGGGAAACGCTGGGTGGAAGGAAGTTTGTGGCTCCTCTCAGATTCCAGAACTTTCTGTCACCGAAATGTGAGGAGAAAGTGTTTTTTTAGCCAAATTTTGAGGTTTGCAAAGGATTCTTGGTCACAGAACCTGATGAGAACACCACAAGTCACCCCATCTTGGATTCCCCGAGGTGTCTAGTTTTAAAAAAATTCACAGGTTTGGTAGGTTTCCCTAGGTGACGGCTGAGCTAGAGGCCAAAATCCACTGGTAGACACTTTGCAAAAAACACCTCTGTTTTCTTTGGGAAACTGTGAGGTGTCCACATTGTGTTTTGGGGGAATTTCTTGTCGCAGGCACTAGGCCTACCTACACAAGTGAGGTATCATTTTTATCGGGAAACTTGGGGGACCGCTGGGTGGAAGGAAATTCGTGGCTCCTCTCAGATTCCAGAACTTTCTATTAACGAAATGTGAGGAAAAAGTGTTTTTTTACCCAAAGCTTGAGGTTTGCAAAGGATTCTGGGTAACAGAACCTGATGAGAACACCACAAGTCACCCCATCTTGGATTCCCCGAGGTGTCTAGTTTTAAAAAAATTCACAGGTTTGGTAGGTTTCCCTAGGTGACGGCTGAGCTAGAGGCCAAAATCCACTGGTAGACACTTTGCAAAAAACACCTCTGTTTTCTTTGGGAAACTGTGAGGTGTCCACATTGTGTTTTGGGGGAATTTCTTGTCGCAGGCACTAGGCCTACCTACACAAGTGAGGTATCATTTTTATCGGGAAACTTGGGGGACCGCTGGGTGGAAGGAAATTCGTGGCTCCTCTCAGATTCCAGAACTTTCTATTAACGAAATGTGAGGAAAAAGTGTTTTTTTACCCAAAGCTTGAGGTTTGCAAAGGATTCTGGGTAACAGAACCTGGTGAGAGCCCCACAATTCACCCCATCTTGGATTCCCTGAGGTGTCTAGTTTTAAAAAAATTCACAGGTTTGCTAGGTTTCCCTAGGTGCCGGATGAGCTAGAGGCCAAAATCCACTGGTAGGCACTTTGCAAAAAAAAAAACTCTGTTTTCTTTGGGAAACTGTGATGTGTCCACGTTGTGTTTTGGGGCATTTCCTGTTGCGGGCCCTAGGCCTACCCACACAAGTGAGGTATCATTTTTATCAGGAGACTTGAGGGAATGCCGGGTGGAAGGAAATTTGTGGCTCCTCTCAGATTCCAGAACCTTCTGTCACCGAAATGTGAGGAGAAAGTGTTTTTTTAGCCAAATTTTCAGGTTTACAAAGGATTCTGGGTAACAGAACCTGGTGAGAGCCCCATAAGTCACCCCATCTTGGATTCCCCTAGGTGTCTAGTTTAAAAAAATCCACAGGTTTGATAGATTTCCCTAGGTGCCGGCTGAGCTAGAGGCCAAAATCTACAGCTTGGCACTTTGCGCGTCGGATTTCAATGTAAAAATGTGGTGCCCATGTTGCGTTTCCTGTCGCCAGCATTAGGCCTACCCATGCAAGTGAGGTACCATTTTTATCGGGAGACTTGGGAGAACACGGAAGAGCAAAACAGGTGTTATTGCCTCTTGTATTTCTCTACATTTTTTCCTTCCAAATGTAAGACAGTGTGTAAAAAAGACGTCTATTTGAGAAATGCCCTGTAATTCACATGCTAGTATGGACACCCCGGAATTCAGAGATGTGCAAATAACTACTGCTCCTCAACATCTTATCTTGTGCCCATTTTAGAAATACAAAGGTTTTCTTGATACCTATTTATCACTCTTTATATTTCAGCAAATGAATTGCTGTATACCTGGTATAGAATGAAAACCCATTGCAAGGTGCAGCTCATTCATTGGCTCTGGGCACCTAGGGTTCTTGATGAACCTACACAGGCCTATATATCTCTGCAAGCATAAGAGTCCAGCAGACGTAACGGTATATTGCTTTCAAAAATCCGACATCGCAGGAAAAAGTTACAGAGTAAAACGTGGAGAAAAATGGCTGTTTTTTTCACCTCAATTTCAATATTTTTTCATTTCAGCTGTTATTTTCTTTAGGAAACCCTTGTAGGATCTACACAAATTAGCCCTTACTGAATTCTGAATATTGTCTACTTTTCAGAAATGTTTAGCTTTCCAGGATCCAGCATTGGTTTCATACCCATTTCTGCCACTAACTGGAAGGAGGCAGAAAGTACAAAAAATAGTAACAATGAGGTATGTCCCAGTAAAATGCCAAAAGTGTGTTGAAAAGCTGGGTTTTCTGATTTAAGTCTGCTGTTCCTGGAAGCTGGGAAGATGCTTATTTTAGCACCATAAACCCTTTGGTGATGCCATTTTCAGGGAAAAAACCAGCCAGTTTTTCCCTTTTTTTTAAAGAAAACGAAATGTTTGCCGTATTTTGGCTAATTTCTTGGTCTTCTCCAGGGGAACCCACAAACTATGGATACCTCTAGAATCCCTAGGATGCTGGTAAAAAAGGACGCAAATTTGGCATGGGTAGCTTATGCGGGCAAAACGTTATGAGGGCCTAAGCACAAACTGCCCCAAATAGCTATAAAAAGGTGTGGCACCTGGAAAGGCCTCGCAGCGAAGGGGTTAAAGGAAATAGTACTTCTTAAACAAAAACAAAAAATTTCAAGGGGGCAGGCAGTGTTCTCATGGACCACTGCCTAATACCCCAAGGTCACCCATAATTATCCGCAAAGTATTTAAGTGACCCATGATAACACCTTCCCCTTTGCACATCAATTACCACCTCCTTTGAGGTAGGTTTAACTGATCAATGGTTTAAAACCACATTTGCGGTTGTGAATTGCAACAGGAGGGGGACACCCCTTTCGAGCCCCTTCCTAATCACCGTTCAGTGTGGATCGCTAACCTCAACTTGTGATCCTTAAAGGCGTTTAGGACTGGCAAAAGCAATTCAATACATACCTAAAAGTCGAACATATACCCTTTAATTTTGCAATCGCAAAAAGGTTTTGTACTTTTGTCTTTTATGTTTATACCAGCTCTGGTTGCACTATAGGATTACTGGCTACTCTTGTATATTTATTATTCTATATACCTTGCCCAAAACACGTTACAATTAGGACCTTAATAGTATTTGAAATATACTTTTAACCAAAACAACAATACTCGATAAACCAGGATACCTACAAAAACATATTCATGATAAACTGTAAAGCATATTTTTAACTGCATTTCGTCGGTGGATGCGCGGTGTTTGCAGTGAAACAGCGTTTACAAACCTTAGGTAACTGACCACCAAATTGTCTCATTCGAGGGCATGTGTTCTTTCCAGAAGAACAGGTGCGCTGAAAAAGAACAGTTCATATTCAGCAGGCAACCTCATAACATTCACGAGCATATTCACAGAAGCCAAAACTATTAAAAGTTATGGCTCTGCTCACATTTGAATAGGAGATTTGTAGCATACAAAATGAAATGTAATTTTCTTAAAATGTGAGAAACTGGGGATCTGGAGCCGGGAAAAAGCATCTCATTCCCAAGGCACTCTCATAAGGCCCATAAAACTGTTCACAGGTACTGAGCCCAAGATAATGTAAACCATTTAACAGGACTCAGTGGTAGGTTCTCTTAAGGACTTGAAACATTTAGCTTTCAGGACTTTCATCCTACAGCCAAAGTGCCAATCTTGAGGAAAAGAAACGGAATCATTTGGGAGTCGTTTGATTTCTAATACAAGCTGGAAAGGCAATAGTTCATTTAGAGAATGGATACAGAACAAAGGGAACAACCTCCCATGCATGAACATCTGTTCTTCAAAGGCCATGAGTAGCAGAAGTGACATCACATGCCATTTCCATTTGACCTTTAACTTGACTCACACATACATGCCTAAACATACGTACACAATCACACATACGCCAGAGCGCCTCCACCCTCCAGCACGACTACTGTCGGATTTCCACCCAAAGTGTGGCGGGAATCCCGAAGTACCCATGATATGGCGGTGGCGGGCGGGATATCACCAGAACTGGTGGTCTCCTGGCACCCTTGGCTTTGGTGGTCTTCAAGGAAGACTGCCAAAGTCATAATGAGGGCCTATATAATTGGTGATGAGAGAACTTCTGGCCACTGACACCATTTAGCTTCCTCAACATTTTGATTATTTGCGGTTTAGCGAAGATCGATTAAGCCGCGACGCAAGTTCTCACACTGTTATCTATGCTTCATTCCATTTCAGGCTGCCTGGGTTATGGAGAATTTCCACGACTTTTCAGATGAGGCATTCCAGGTTTATGCTGTCCTCTCCTTTACTATGTCACTCAACACCAGCACTTACCCACTTGACCCAGTTGCCAGGAGACACTGCTGCTCGACGCTGTTACCAGGAGACACACATGCACATTGTGCAGATTCATCATTGCATACTCTGCTTCCACATGTTGTACATCACATGCAATGGCCATCTTGGAGTTGATGGTTGCTAGGACTTGACTTCATCAATACTTTTCTTTCCATCCAGCTGCTGTGCATGACCATATGTGAGGTAGTAGGACTGTTAGAAACCATTGCCACCAAAGTTAGTAAGTAATTTATTGTGATATTGCACAGTGCATCTCATCAGACTACTATTTTGCTGAAATCTAGTGAATGATTTACTGTGACAACGCAAAGCACTTCTCCTCAGACTACTATTTTGTTGAAATTAGGGCAGGTAAGACTGTGTTCTCTGTTGAAGCTGTGTTATAATCTTCTACCATGGAAAATAACTCTTACATTACCTTTTATTTACATCATTAGGTATGGCCACAGTTTCTCAGATTACTCAGCATCCTCCTTTCTCAATCAGGCAAGCCAAACAGTAAATGGTCTCAATGGTTATGATTATTTGAGAATCAATTAGTGGCAATTGATTCAAGCAACTACAGCACACAACTTAAATGTGTGCTATTACTTGGCAGTTTTTGACAAACTGCACAACAACTTTTTGACAATTTACCACCTGATTCATCTGCTCGTGGTCAGTCTGTTGATGACCAAAGAAACGTTTGTGTGGAAACAGTTGAAAGACTATGTAAACAATTTTCAGATGAACCTAGCATTATGCTGGAAAGGCATAATGGTTTCAAGTGGAAACAGCTTGCAGAGGAAGGCATGGAGGAGTATATGTCCGCCCTCGGGATTTTAGCTGCTACATGTGAATTTGGCCCAATCTTGGACACATACATTTTCAACTAATTTGTTTTTAATTGTGCTTCTGAGAAGATACAAGAACATTTGCTGAGTTGTCATAACCCCACCTGCAGTGAGGTCAACAGTATTGAGAGATCTTTAATCTCTTCAAAGGTAATGAATGTGGAAGCGTCAGCCAACATGATTTCTGGAATCTCTTTGGAACTAGAATCTGATTTAGTGTGTAGCATTCATACCAAAGGGAAACTACATAAGGGAAACAATAAAATAAATGTGATAGCTTGTTATAGGTCTGCCTCTAAAATCAGTTGAGTACCTTTGCTGGATATCTAGCAGCAGGCAAGCAATGTTTATCTTGCAAGACATTGGGCCATTTCCAGGTGATATGCACCAAGGTTTTTTTAAGCCATTAAGGGCAAGGATAATATTGTTGGGTGGCAGGTCCTGGCAGAAATGGGTCTGTATCTCCACCTGGATCAAGCACTCCTGTGGTGGTTGGGGACAAACCTGTAGACCTAGTTTGCCGGCTGAAGGAATCAATTGAAACAATTTTAGCCAAGTTCAAGGACTTCTTTCATAGTTGGAACAATTTAGGGTTTTGTTCACCACATCAAACTTAAACTTAGTGCCCTACCTTTTGTTCACAAAGTGCAACAGGTTCCACTGAGTGCCAGGGAGGAACTTAAGCTAACTCTCAAAGATTTTATATACGCAAGCATTATAGAGCCTGTTAAATGGGTAGCCCCAATTGTGTTTGTTAAGAAAAACAGGTCAGATCAGGTTATACACAGACTTGCACACACTGAATGGCAACATTTGGTAGAACGCCACCCTCTGCCAAGATTTCATGAGATGTTAGCAAAACTGAGCAAAGCAAAGCGGTTTTCCATTATTGATCTGAAGTCACTTTATCACCAAGTCGCTGACTTTTGTCACTCCTTTCGGGGTGTCCAAATGCTTGAGGCTACCGTTAGGGCTGGAATCAGCCACCAGCATCTTACATAAACAGATTGACATCTTGTTAACTAATGTCTAAGGGGTACAGGCCTACCAGGATGCCATTCTGGTATTTGCAGATTCATTGGAAGACCATAACCACACACTAGAAAGAGTATTGTCTATTTTAATGCACATGGGCATGACAGCCAGGAAGATACATGTACATTTGCTATGAAAGAATTAAAAAACTGAGGACACACATTTCCGGATACTGGCATAAAGCCCAAGTTTTCCCTTATAAAGGCCATCAAAAAGGCTTGTGCACCCAATGAAATAAATGCCTTATGCACCCTCCGAGGTCTCACTGACTATTATGGTAGTTTTGTGCCAGGGTATGAGTTATCAGTGGAACCCTGAAGGTCCTTGTAGAGGAAGAGACAGAAATGTATTTGTTCTGAACAAATGCAGGAGGTTTTTGCCAGGGGGAAAAACTTAGTTGTTGAAGCACCAGCTCAAAGTGCATTTTAAGAAGATCACACTTCAATAATCACTGTGGATGATAGACTCAGGGTTCTTGGGGCAGTCCTGAGCTAAGGGGTAGGGAGAAAAGAATAAACTGTTGCATTTGCTTCCAGGTTGTTTAAGCAATTTGAGAAACAATACAGCATCACTGAACAAGAAGCCCTGCCATGCATCTAGGTGGTTAGCTGTAAAATGTATGTTTGCTTTCGAAAGTTTGAGATACACACTGACCATAAACCTTTGGTTTACATCTTTACTGGAGATATCAACAGCAATGTATCTGCTAGACTGACTAGATTAGTTTCAAAATTACACAAATATGCATTTAACATACATCATGTGGCATGTGGAACAATTCCGGGCCCATTGCCTTTCATGCATGCTACTGCCTGATATGGATGAGGAATTTGATACTAATGATATTGAGTGTGTTGTCTCAGTGGATACAGTGCAAGAGTATAGAATTACATTCAAATCGGCCAAATGGTTAGCTGCATTTAAGTACGTTGAAATATTTAAGCAAGTCAGAACATTTATTATTGAATGTACTCCCCATGCCCGCAGCAACAATGGACTGGCTAAGATACAAGCTTGGGTCAGTTGCTCAATGAACCCTTGTTTGTGTTTCACTACACTTGGTTAACTGTTGTTCCCATAATAGCTCCTAGAAAAATTGCAACTCGTTACAGATCTATAAATGCATGAAAATGAGCTTGGGTAGACAAAAATAGTTTTGAAGAGCTTTCAGGATGAATTTCAAAGTGAAAACAACTGAAGATCTGTAAGAAATGTGGGTATTAATTGAGGGGTGATAACTATTAACCAAAACTCTCATCAGGGTAAACGCTTAAGGTCACAAAATTACCTTCAGCTCAACTTCCTGGTAGCCTGGTAGCCTTGGCACAGACAGGCTTAACTTAAAGGCAATGTCTAAAGTGTTTATGCAGTACCAAAACCGTACTACAGTCAAAGCTCAACACAAGAATTATCCAAAACCAATTTAGAAAATAGAGTATATTTTAATGATTAGAATGACAACAAAACAAAAAAGATGCAATAGGGTAAAGGCTTATGAAGTGGTAAAGCCTTAATATGAAAATAGAGCCACAAAATATTAAGCACCAGCCACAGGCATTGGTTGCGCTTCACCGGTATCTAGGAACAAGTTAAAGCTGACTGCAAGGGTTGGATACAGAATCTTGAACCAGGAGGATGTTTTAGCTTTAAACTATGTCTCTGGAATGGAAGTCAAAAATGCTCAGCGGAGTAAGTCATCAGGTTATGGTGATAAAAGGCCCCACATTGTCAGATTCCCACTGAACAAGTTCTCGGTGAAGCAAATGGCTTTTGGGGTAAAAGCTCTGAGATGGAGAAATTTAAATTTTGCACCCATAGAAGATCCCTTGCCAGATGAGAGGGGGAGAGGATGTAGCGCAGCGGTCATAGGGACTGTCTTGGACAAATCACTTAATCTCCCCGTGCCCATGGGCAGTGCCTGGATACCCTCACAGGTGATAAGTTGGGCTACATAAATCTACACATTTCATTTCATGGATACTTTTCATGGCTATGCCTAGTAAAGATTTCCACCTTTGGACTTAGTCACTTTTTGGAGCACAGCATCTTTCAACAGGTCAAGGCTGCAGGCTGTAGCCACAGAGGGGTCCACAAGGCCAAATACCTTCTAAGCAAGGTCATGCTGAATCTGATGTGTGGCTGGGGACAGCCAGAGAGAGAGAAATCTGATTCTTTAGCCCAGGGGGAAGGCACCTTTATCAGATTGGCTTGGAAGTTTGGTTCCAGTTCTATAGAGCTCTTGAAAGCCAACAGGTGTGTAACTGCTAGCTTTCAGGATATGTTAGGAGGAGTACACTTTGATACAGCCAAGAGTCCAGGTCATTGGAGATAGCATGTGGGATTCAAGACTCATTCCTGCATTGGGGTAGCAGGAAGATCCCGGGCAGGTCCAGTTGGAACTGGTCAGGTAGGCAGCTCCAGAAAGGCTTCTTGTAGCTTGTTCTACCCCTGTAGTTTGAACAGGAGGTCAGCATTATGACCCTTGGAATCCACTTTCTTGTCCAGGGTACAAGAGGGAGGGCAGGTTTAGTCTCTTCTGAGGTCACAGGCAGTAGGTCCAGTCCTCTTCTGTTCATCCAAATATGCATAAAGTGTTCTGAAAACAATACTATGGGTGCCACATTCATGCCTGGCATCACCCTGTGGGGGGGGGGGGGACTCTTGTCCATTACTTAAGCAATGGGGTTGCCCCACCCACTTTTGCAGCATTTCCTGTGTGCCCTACATAATATAATCCCACAGTACCACTCTCTATTTAAAATCAGAATGACAGACTCCTTCCACTGTGTCCAGCCTAATGGTGTGACTAGATAAATGAACAATCCCTCCACTGTGGTCACTCAAAGTCAGTTCTCCAATTGAGATTGGTGCTTAGATTGCTAGAGGGACAAAGGAGAGGGCAGGCCCAGATGTTAGTTAGAACTGTCTATGATAGAGCAGGCGTCTTTGAATGCACTTAAGTCCTTAGGTACAGCCAAGATGGTCATCCTGCCAGAGGAACAGAGCAGTTTCCCATGCCTAGGGCCTTTGTCTCAACTCTGGGAGCAAGTTCGCACTTCATCAAACAGGCTATCCAGCTCCTGGGTGAGAGTTGCTGATGATTCATAAAGGCAGCAGTGTGAATTAAAACACCCCAAAAAAGATTTTAGGCATAAAGAATTGTTCATAACTATTTATTTTAAACCCTGCACTTAACTAAAATAATAAGAAATAGATACCCACCCACAACTTGCCCACCCCATCCCCAAACAATTTGTCCCTTTCCCCAAAGAATGTCCGAAACAGAAATAATATGTGAGTCTATAGCAAAAAAACTCCCACAACAAACCCATTCCCACCCTCTCCACCCAGAACAAGTCCCAACCACAAAAATAAAAGGCTAAAAAAGGGGTAGAGGGGGGCACCACAGTCGGGCCAAGATTCTCCTGAGGAGCCCCTCCATGCTTCACTGACAGGCATCTAGCTGTGCCAGCCCCCGCAGGATGCAGCATTGGAAGACGGTCTCAGAGAGGGGGGCGCAGGGATGATATCACGGCAGGCAGCTGCCCTGGCACTGCAGCATAGGTGTTGCCAGGTTGGGCCTTGAGTACTGCCTCCTACTCCTCTTCCTCGAGGACCACCAGCCGCTGCTACTCTGCCTGCATGACCTCTAGCTTTGTCCACCGCAGCCGGGCTGCTATTTCCTGCCGTGATGGTGGACCAACAGGAATAGCTATATCAAGAAAGAAAAAAGAGAAATTGTAAACAATGCTCTGAGCAAAGCACTTGTTTAAAATCATGTAGTATAGTGGCACAGTAGCAATACATTTGGTGGTCACCTCAGGCCATTCAATTTGAAGGTGATAACTGTCACAGCCATAATATGCACTATGGAGTACAAGTTTTCTTCTCTCTTCTGTTGTGCTAAATTAATGGTGGCCCTGCTAGCTCAGCTGGCGCCATAGTTGTACTCATTACTGTCTGTGGCTGGGGCAGCTGTACTAGAAATTATTTTATTCCAATGGCCTTGTTCTTCTTTTTACCTGACTACAAGCCGGTTAATACTAAGGACGAAACACGCTACATGAATAATATAATCAATCATTCAGCTATCCTGTCTGCCATAAGTAGGCGGTGGGAGAAGTGATGCACTGCAGAAGAGGGAAAGGATTAAGGAAAGGGATTTAGATTGTATGTGGCGCATTCGCATTGTCACAGACTAGTCCATTCAGGAAAATCAAGGCACTTACTTATGGACCACTTTACTCACTGTCCTCAGGTCCCTCCTCCACCACACTTTGCAATAACTACTTTTGTGCAAAAATAATATATACATTTGCTTTGCAGTAAGGAAAGGAATCTTCTTAATATAATCAACTGCAGGGTAAGGTAGAGTTGATTAGGAATGGTGGGTAGTGTACACACTTTACATATCAATCAATTCCTTGTCATCATCATTATGTGCCTAAGGTTTGGGTAGTAGTGTGACTCACTGTGGTTGGCAAATGTTGAAAGGGAAAAATTAGAACAGAAGTAAATCCATTATGGAAGTCATAATGAACTATATTTATCACTCTGCTTGAACAATGTGGCACAACCAAAGACTTATTTTCCCAAATTATTCTGAAGTCTGGGACAGAACTTAAGGCAGATCAATGGAGTGAATTACTAGGAAGTGACTGACAAAGTGGGCACTGGGAGGAAAATGGGAAACACACTTTTTTTAGCATTGCCATGCATTGAAAAGTGTTTGGCACATTAACTTACGCTGACAGACGCACATTGCACAGCCAACATTGCAGTGCCGATTCTGCCGAATTGAACCATGCAGCTGTTAGGTCATCATAGGTGGCACTGGTAAAATGCCATAGCAAGGGATGGAGGCAGTGGTTAATGGATGCTGGAATACATATTGTTACCTGCTTTGTTTGAAAAATACTGTGAGTCAAGGGAATATTCTGAAATACCACCCAAACCTTTGCATCAAACCTTTGAAAAAACCCTTTCTAAGCAAGTAAAGTAGGTGAGCAGAATGCCCCTATCTGGAAGAGCTCCCTTGTTTCTTCATTCCAAGCATTTATCTATTTATCATCATTGCAAATGTCGTCTTCTAGTAGTCTTATTCTTCTTTACCCTTGGATTTGATACACACTATTTCAGCTAAGCTTTACATTCTCTCCTTCATTCGTTCACCATGTTCAAAAATTCCAAACATGGCTCAGTACTAACCTTTTGCCAACACGCATTTAGCCAATAACCACCCATTCATCCTTTCACCCATTCACCCATCCAAGAGTTCTAACCCACACGAGGCGTCCATTCACCCATCCAGGCATGGAATCCTTTTAACAATACCCTTTCACCGACCTGGCCTGGCATTGTTCATCCGTATACCCTTTCATCCATCCTTCACCCACACATACATCCTATCATCTTTCTCATCACCCACCTACATGAATATTATTATGTACCCTTTTATCCACATCCACACACACATTCTTTCACTCATATTATATTTTACCCACCCATTCTACTTCCATCCTTTGTTCAATTTTTCAAAACACAGAGTTCAAGTTCATTTTATAAACCTTAGTCTGCTGAGTTGCAGATAGAAGAGCCCACTACGTACTTAACTCCCACTGCACCTGTGTCTGCAAAAGCAGGGTGTTGTTGACGAGTGAGTCAACATCACTACTACACTCTTATAGTGACTATATATTACTAATTGTCAATAATGAAGCAATAGGACTTACTACTGCCCGCCACTGCCTCTACAGAGACTCCTCCCATATCTGCTCCCACAGCCATGTTAGTGCTGCTGTCCACGGTACTGGTGGTCGGTGCAGCTAGAAGAAATAATTACACAATTTAGACACCACATTCTCCTCCCCCTATTGATTTTTTTCTAATAGCAAAATACAGCTGAAAATACATTACTATATTTCGGTTACAGATTATCTTCAATCAAAATATCAGGTCGGCATTTTGTTGTTTGGAAATTTGTGAAAAGTAGGGGTGTGCTGGGAACTCTGCTCCTTTGGCGGAGCTAACACAGTTTTTCAAACTCCGCGCTCCGCTTGGAGTGCAGAGATGTCCAAAAGACTCAGCTAGCCCTGCCAGCAGAGCATAGCTCACCCGGGGCACGCTGCAGCCCAGTATGTGCTGCACAGCATGAGCGCAGGCAGTCTGCACTTGCACTGTGCAGCCCATAACTGGTCTGCAGCACACACTGGAGCAGAGGAGAGAGGCAGCGGTGCTGAGAGGAGGACTCATCAAAGAGGAGGCCCCCCGAGGAAGCCACAGGTAAGTCCTCTTCTCTTTTTTTGTCATTGTTTGTGCACACTGGTGCACAAACAAGGACTGAAACAGCATCAGGTCTGAATTCAGGGCAGGACCATAGGCAGTGAAAAGTACTGTTTGAGGCCTCTTGTGTACTAGCATATCCCGTGCGCAACAAGAGGCCTGAAACAGCACCTTTCACTGCCTACGGCCATCCTGAATGCACCCCTCTCAGAAGCGCTAAGAAAGGTCGTGCCTGGGTGACCAAGCCCAACTCTGCTTAGGGTTTCCGAGATGGCCTCATTCAGGAGGTCTCCACGGGGCATGGAACTCCAGCTACGCAGAATCACACAGAGGCTTTTTTTCAACTCCACGGAATTGTGCTACGCCGTACTCCATTCATTCTGCCCAGGCCTACTGTCCTCACGAAACATGTGTAGAATACCTTACATTGGCATGCAATCTTCAGTACATGTGTTCTCTGAGCCTGACCTATTACCACCACTCCACATGATAAGATGCATAAGGGGAGAGGGAAGCAGAAGAAGGAAGCTACAGACAGACTATTATAGCCAGACAGTTCAAAGTGAAGAAACTTGAAGTATAGAAAGTAAGTAAATAAGATAATGCAGGCATAAGAAGATTTTACGAAACAGATAATTCGAAGTGAAGTTGGAAAAAATAGGAGACAGGCATGGTAAAAAGGAAGAACATAATTCTAAGTATGGCGTGGAAAGAATTAGGGAATTAAATATTAATATGAACAACAACAGGAGGACTTACTGGGGCCAACTTACCCATCTGCCCTGGTACATGTTGAGGGGTCATCTTCAGCTGCCTCACCTGTGTCAAAAGCTCTCCTCCTGCCCGTAGATGCTGGATGATGTAAGACAAAAAAATAGAAAAGATTAGTGGTACTGTCAATAAATAATCTCTCCAAGAATATTACTTATTTACAGGAAAAGGCAAACGCAGTAACATTTCCACATCAGAGGTTCATGGGGCCCGGATAGTATAATAATATTAGTATCAAGGACCATCCTCCTATTTCAAATTTCCTAACCCTATTCCTAATTTCCTAAACTACATTTTGAAATTACTAATAACTTGCAATGAATGAATTCTACAGATCTCATCTCATTATCAATCTCTCAATGCATTAAAGTGGATGCATGCAAAACTACTACACATCACTGGGAAACTGCTTGCCAATTGGCACTGTACAAGCTACAAAAAAAAGGCACAGAGAATTGAGAGAACATGCAAAATCACTAATACTAATATATTAATGATGACTAGCTAAGACAGGACACAGGACTCAAGAGGAGTCTCTGCATTACTTCTTAATCAGCCAAAGCAAGCACTAAAAAGAAGTACAATTAGGTAGTGCTGAGCGTCTGTCTAGATGTTCATCACACAATATTATATTTGTAACATAAAGTTAAATTACTTGCGTGTTACTGAGCAGCTTTCTTGCTATTTGGGAAAAAAATATTAACATAGAGCACAGCTAATAATAATTGATTTTTTACTCACAGAGCCCTGCAGCCTCGATACCTAGCAGGTCCGTCTCCCGATCCAGGATGTCGGCCCACCGGTGAGTGGGTGTGCTGAACACCAGAGCTGTGTCGCACAGCCGGGCGTGCCCTCTCCCAGCGCTGCTGGTGCTCCTGGAGGCCATACTCAGAACCAGGCCTGCCGCCTGCTGCCAAAGTGGAGGGGAGGTGGTGCTGCACATAAAAGACCAAGGCAGCTACCACCACCTCTGAAAATATGGCGTGGGGGCCAAATAAGGGGCTGGCGCTCCCCTGCTGTGCCATGGTGCTGGGGACTTAGGGGGTGGGGAGAGATAAGGAAGGAAGGGTTAGGAAACAGGATGGAAAAAAGGAAAGAAAAAAGGAAAATTTAAAAAGTAGCAAAAACACAAAAAATAGGAGAAAAGTGAAAATATAAAAAGAGAAAGACAAAAGGTAATATAATAAAAATAAACTAGGCAAAAAAATATTTTAAAAGTGGGGGATGGGAGAGAAATAGCCTGGATAAAAGTAGGCCCCAGCACCATAACAAGCAAACAAAAACGTGGTGCCTTTCACATGAGAATTCCAACGCGAATTGCAACTTCGCTTTGCCAGTGGCATTCAGTGTCACACGAATGGGCACGGCAAGAAACTTTGCCCGCTAGCAGAACTCCGCATAGCACAACTGAGTTGTTTTTTTAAACTCCTTATAGCTCCACATAGCTCTGCTATGCACACTTCGCCCAGGACTACACAGAAGGAGCGTGATAAGCTCTCAAACAAATGTATCAATTACTCACAAATGCAGGTCTCATGTTAATTACAGAGAAGTGTGCATTTCACACACATTTCATGGGGTGATGACTCCTGATCCAGATAAAGTATGGGCACTATCAGACACCACTCCTCCAAATCCAAATGATTTCACCATGTTACAGTTCTTGGGGTGATGACTCCTGATCCAGATAAAGTATGGGCACTATCAGACACCACTCCCCCAAATGATTTCACCATGTTACAGTTCTTCTTGGGCATGGCCAGCTGTTCAAGCTATATTTGTGACTTTGCTACAGTGAGTGCCCCTTTGCGAGATCTGACCAAATTAAATAGACAGTTCTGTCGGTCCTCTTAATGTGACTAAAGCTTCAAAACATAAAGCATGCTATTGAAACACAACTGAGGTGGCCTTTTTTTATCCTAAATTGCACACCAAGACTACTGTTGATGGGAGCTGGTTGGTGCTGGGGGCAATCCTTGCTCAGCATAGTGGAGGTCCATATGCTCAGAGAGACATAGTGGCACATGCCAGCCGAAGTTTGTCTGACATAGAACGTGCCTATTCCCAACCAGAAAAGGGGAGGTTGGCTGTGGTGTGGGCCTGTGAAGACTTTCATGTATTTCTCTAAAACACTACACGATTGTTACAGATCAAAAGCGCAGCTCAACAAATTCAGAAACTCCAAAGCCAAGATGCCCCCTTACATTGAGAAGTGGCGGTTGCGATTAAAAGAGTATGACTATGTAATTCTGCATAAGCCAGGCAAGAACCAAAACCCTGCAGACTATTTTTTACCGAGTGATACTACAGCGGCACAGCTCAACATCGAAAACTGCTGAAGAATACATCACCTTCATTGTAAAGTCCAGCGCGCCAGGGGCTTCATCCGTCAAACGGATTGTTTGACCTACAAATGCAGAAAAAGACATGCTTGCCTTTGACATTATTTCAGCACAATCATGGAGACAGAGTAATGAATTTGAATTTCAGAAGTACTGAAAAGTACAAGATGAACTGTCACGAAGGAAGTCATTGTGGCTCGAGGATTGTCATGCCAGAGAGCCTGAGACAGCAAATCATTGAACTGGCTCATGAAGGACATTGTGGCATTGACTTCACCTATAGAGCCTTGAGAGATCGAGTGTGGTTCCCTCACTTGGATGGGAGACTTGAGAGAGAGGTAAAGGAGTGTCATTTATGCAATTGCCTCTCTGCAAAAGTGACACAGCATACACTAACCATGTGTGATCTTCTTGCACGTGTAGTAAAGAGTGGCCATACATTTCTTTAGGCCCCTTCCAAATGGACATCATCTAATGATGGTCATTGATGATATTCCTCTGGTAGATGATATTTCATTAATAACCCACGACAATGTCATTTGGATGGTATATTTGCAGTGTGGGGCATACCAGACACTCTCAAGTCTGACAAAGGTCCACAATTCAATTGCAAGGAGTTTAAGGAGTCCTCTGACTATACTCAATATTAAACACCAGAAAAGTCCACTATCGTGGTCTCAGACTAACAGTGTCATGGAATGTTTTATGGCAACCCTGAAACGAGTGATCCAAGATCAACATGCATCAATGGAAGGAATTGAGCTGAGTCAGGCATTATGTCAAGCCCTCCATGCTCATCCTTCGACTCCTTGATTTTAGGGAGAGCTATAAGATCCAAACTATCTCAGTGGACCACTGAAAAAACTTGGTGTAATGAAAAGGTCTGTACTATTGACTGTGTTAAAAAACATCAAATGAAGACATATGCTGATGAACGTCAGAGAGCTCAGGAGACAGTCTTCAGTGAAGGCAACCAGATTCTCATTAAGCAAAAATGGAAGCAAAAGACCGATTCTCTGTTTGATATATTAACCTCTGAAAGCTGTGATGCTCAACTTCTCAGTAAAACCATCACAAGGGTCTTGTCACATATCAGACATCTTTCTCAACAATCTTTGGTCCCTGTTACCTCAGATGAGTTTGATCTACCTGAAAGCGCAGATTAGACATTAGACTCTGTACTCGTGGTGTCCACCCTGGGTTCCATCTGACTACTTCATATTGTGCAGTCTGCAAGCACTGTGACGATTGATCAAAGAAACATAATGCTATTACTTATACCTTTTTATTTAACAAGGAGGAGATATGAGCCCATATTTATACTTTTTGACACAAATCAGCACCAGGGCAGATTTGCGTCAAAAAGTTTACCGCTGGCTAACGCCATTCCAACGCTCCAGCCGGGCGCCTCATTCATGGAATGACGTTAGTCGGTGCTGCGGCCTGGTTTGCGTCAAAATAAATGACTCAAAATGGGCAGCGGAGGCGAAGGGAGGACTGGGAGTTGTGCGTCAAAGAATGGTGCAAGTCAGGTTAGAGTCAAAAATATTGTCTCCAACCTGACTTGCGCCATGATTTGACACACAACCCCCATGGAAATGACTCCTGTCTTAGCAAAGTGGACTGCTTCCATGGTCTCCCACCATGGAAAAGAGCCCACAGGTCCCTTAACGCCTGCCCTGACCCAGGCGTTAATTTTTTATGTAAATCTGGATTTACATCATTTTCCGGCTCCGCCTACTAGCCGTGCATCATTTTTGCCTGGTTGGATAAATATGGTGCACGGGTGTTTAAGTCATTTTTTGGATGGGAACGCCTACCTTGCATGTCATTAATGCAAGGCAGTTTCACGCATCCAGAAAATGACGCACACAGAGAAATTTTGACGTTTGTGGGGTCGAGTGTCAAACTATAAGTATGGTCTTAGTTTTTCACCGAATTTGCATAAAAACAATGACGCAAATCCAGTGCAAGCAGAGTATAAATATGCCCCTTGGTGTCTTGGGACTGTGAGCACTAGGACCCTGCATCTAGGTGGACTCAATTAATAAATTACATAATCAGTTGGGAGGTGTTATGGTGGTTATTAACTGTTATGAGATGATGAGAAGTTTTAGTTTGAACATTGCCCGCTGACGAATAAAGACGCTCTGAGTTCTATTTGTGGTATGGTCTTGTGCATACTACCAGGCTGAGGAGGATGTGACACTGAGTATAGCTTGAGTTCCATTTCTATAGAACAATGAAACTGGTAGACGCAGGTGTCTCCATCTGAATTATACATTTGAAATATACAGATTAAGGCAGATTAAAAATGTAAAAATTAAAAAATTTAAAAAAGTGATGCTCTGAATTTAGATTATTCATCTTAGATGTGTGTGACATCTACCAAAGTTGTATACATAGTCTGGTTATGTCAAAACAGTTCTCAGATAGCCCCTGATCAACCCCTGTCAGTTATGGCACAGCTAGCTGGGAATTCCCAGGGAACTTTGCGGATGTGATTGAAGAAATTCAGTCACCAAATCCTAACTATTTTCTTGCAGTCACTCACCTCCTTTTGCAGAAATGTATCTTTGGCTTTCTATAATATTATCCAAGAGCACCGGGCAGGCCTTTCAGCAGCTCCTTGGCTACTCCCTATTTAAATAAGCATACCTCCCACATGACAGGGACCTCACCAGTTCTGTTTGTCACTTGTACTGGAGCCTGGCTGTCTGTGAGGGGCCTAAGAATGACAACCATGATCAAATTGAAAGCAATGTGTAGATTAGTCACATTCCTGCTATAAAGACCACTCAAAATATTGCCTCACAACCTTCACAGTTTGGTGCAGCTGAATGTACAAATGTATACCTGTCAACCTTTGACTTAAAATTGTGGGTCATGTGATGTCTTTAATAGGGTAATTCCATTAAAGTGAATAGAAAAATGGTCACAGCAAAAATCCTATACGACAGTGTCACAGTGTCACAAACCTATTTCTATGCTATTCACCCACATGTGAGCATTTAGTACCTCTATGCTGTGTATGATTATGACTTTATCACTGAAGTCATCAATGATGCCATTTAACATGTCACTAGTAATGTAATAAGTGAGATCATATACAGTGCATGACAGGAGCAAATGTTATCACTAGCTCGGGAAACATTTATATTATTTCAACACCTAACTACAATGTCACTGTAACGTTTATGTATTCAATTACTCTCAAGGGTTTTGTAAATTAATCTAAGGTATTATTACAGCTCTTAACTATAACATTGCTTAAGCCTTTGGATTTTCTTAGTTTGATATACATACATATATCTGTATATTTAATGAAAAAACAAAGGTTAAAGGGACATTATTGTTAAGAGAAAATGTCAGTTAAAATATACCGCTTTAAACTAAAACAAATCACCAGTCATAATTATCTAAAGTAACAAAAGTTCTTGCTCTAAAGTTACGTAAGCTAGACACAGTGTAGTCATCAATTATATTATTTTGGATAATGTAGTGATGTTGTAAAACATGTAATGAGTGATGAGGTAATTAGCACTACATGGCGAGGACAAGTGTTATGATTAAATTAGGGCATGAGTTATAGTCACTTGAGATACCTATAACTAGTGAATATCAGTTGTTTTGCTTCTTGCAAATGCCTATTAACCTGTGATGACCTTATTGGTAGTATTAGTGTAGTACACTACATCAGAGAGAAGAAAATCTAAGTCACTGGAAACACCTGCCTATTTTGCTCAAAATCCAACCAGGCCTTCTTCTTCTAATGGGGGCCAAATATGAATTTTAATGATGTGCTAAACTGTGTTATACACCATTTAAAGTATGTGCATCAATGGGGTATTAATGTGAATATGAATCAGATGATACTGCAGAGGTGAAGATCAGAGCAACCTGGGACACACAATTGCCCCAGAGGATTCCTTTCTAGCTAAATAACGATTGAAATCCATAGTTACCCAGCTCGCTTTTATCTCTGTGTACAAATATAAGTTATTAGAGCTGTCCTTACCTGGTGTAGAGGGATCCAATAATAAAGACACTTAAACAAGCATTCCTCCAGTATTTCTTTCAGTGTCTGAATTGCTCTGCAAGTATCAGGAGTAAATGACATTTGCAGTAAACAAATCTGGGGGTTAAACTGTTTCTACTAAAACATACACACCTTGGCATTACTTTTTCTTATCAAAAGCATGATGAGTTGTTTGTGTTGTTTGTATGTAATGATGTATTTGCTTTGTCTTCATATGACTAATGAAACAAAAGATACTTCACATATGTGGGCATCTGTCCTTCGCAGCTCAAGTAATTACCAATATAATGTATAACATACAGATATGCGTGTACTTCATAAGACAGTTTTAAAACGTATAGTTCTGATTCAGAAGGGTAAACTTGCACTTTGGTACAATGCCAGACTGGGTGTACCAGGCTTCGTGCATATCCCAAGGAGGTTGAAAGGGTAGGGGGCCGCTTTTGCTACTGGGGAGCCAAATTTGTAGTGTTGCAGCAGTTTTAAAAGCACTGCAGAGTTCCTTGTATGACCAATATTTTTCTGAAAATAATATACTATGTACTAGGCAGTAAGGAATGAACTGCCATCAAAAAGCTACATGCAAACTGCAAGGTACAGGTTAGAAAGTTATGTTATTTTCCCAGTCTTTGAATATCCTAATTTTACTGAAAAGGGTTTGTTTGGGGAGAACTACATTGCTATTAGTAAAGTCAACCCTCACCACTGTATTATGTTCAGGCCTGGCTTTGGTATGAGTTTACAATTGTTTTCGAATTCACAAACTCCAATTTAAATGTAAGTTTATGGCTGCGGAGGGAGTCAGGGTGGAAAACTCTGCTCATACACAGATAAACATGTCCTGTCTGTTGGAAAGTGGATCATTAGTTGTATGACCTGCACAAGTGGTGGATCCGCACACGACCACCACTGGGAACCAAACACCCCATTGTAGTGCTTGACTCTCATGGGGTAGCATTGCTGAGCAGTCCAAGGCTTACTCAAGAGAGGTAAAGTGGGCTAGTAATCCCCATTGGTGGGCACACAAGCATGGCACTCAAAAAATGATTGTCCAGTGTGTGCTTTTTCTTTTGATAAAGTAAAATTACATTTATTACACACACACACGTTTCTCATTATTATGCAACAATTTACAAATATACACAAATATAATATATAAATATTTCCGTGGTCCTCCCTAACCTAGGGTGGGGACATAAACTTGGCGTTGGGGGGAACGCTGCACCATTCCTGCAGCTCCCCCTGATAATGGGCACTTGGTTGAATGTAGCCCATTCTTCCTGAGGCCACCAGGAGCTGTAAAAGGTGTCCTGGAGGCCCTAGGTCCGCAAGGCCTTATGGGCCATATGCATATTTAATGAGCGGCTCTCCCACTGTGCTGGGGAGAGCTGCTTTGTATTTCTTGTTCCATTTTGTGGCCTCGTGAGGCGTTTCTGGGGGAGAGGGCAGCACGGGAGCCCACCCCCAGCTGCCCTCATCATTGGGGGGTGCCCGGTCCCACCTGGACACCCCGTCAGGCTGCCTGCTCATTGGAGGGCAGAGTGGGGAGCCCACCTCCGACTGCTCTCAGAGGTGGGGCGTGCCTGGTCCCACTCGGACACCCCCATCAGGTAAGGCTCCATCCAAACCCGCCGACTCTCTGCACGGTGCAGGTGCTGCGGCAGGAGCCGGCCTCATCTTTGGTGTCTGCCCGCTCCTGCGGGCAGTCACACATTGCTCTGTGGCGGGACGGGTTGCCTTGCAACGGCACTCCCCCTCCTCTCCTGCTTCATCGGGGCACCGGGATGGGGTCCGGGGCCCCCTCGCCATTACGGGGAGCGCTACGGTGCCCCCAGGCATCACCTTCTTCACGGGGCCACTTGTATGGGGTCCAGGGCCCCTCTGGCACTATTCACGACAGCACTCCCCCAACTTGGTCTTCAGGTGGGGGCCCCGGGATGAAGTCCGGGGCCCCCTGACAACCTTGACGGGGAGCGATACGGCGCTCCCCTGCTTAACCTTAGGCCGCAGGCTTACCCACTGCCAGTGGCCAACTTCAAGAGGGGTGTGAGGGCGTCCCCTACTTTTCATCCTGGTGGGGCCCCGGGATAGGGTCCGAGGCTTCCTCTTCCATATTCACGGGGAGCGTGACAAAACTCCCCGTCTTTCTCTTCTGTGGGTCCCCGGGATGGGGTCCAGGGACCTTTCGTGGTTTTCACGGGGTTGCAATGATGACCCCCGGCTTAACTACTTTTTGGGGGCCACCCCGGGCCCTGGCTCACCCCGGGTGCATCAACCTGAGCAGCAATGGACCTTGCGTGCTTCGTTGCTCACTCTGAAATAGGTCAAAGGCCTTCTTCTTTAGATATCTCAGGCCCCCAAAGGCCGACTAGGGTGGTTCGGTGTCGTTTCACTCCTGGTGATGAGCCCTTGCCACCAGGAGCACTCTCCTTAGACCTCCTGGCCTAGAAGGGTCCCAGATGATAGGGGGCCAGTCCCACTGACTCCCTGCGCCAGCCTTTCCTCTGGGTGCTCTCCTTTTCTTCTGGGCAGCGTGTTTTCCTTGCGCCAGCCCAATCGTTCCCCCAACTAGTCCTCCGGGGGAGTAAGGGGGCCAGCTTACCAGGCCCTGGCCTGCCCCTTGCTGGGCCTGAAGTCCTTCAGGGGCAGAGTCCCTGCCCCAGTGGACGGTCAGGGGGTTCTTCTTTCCAGTTGTCCATGATGCCGGTCTGTAGTCTCAGTGTCCAGCAGTGAAGCACAGCCGAGAGAGAGAGCTCTCCCCTGTGCAGGACCTTTTAAGTGGGGGCGGAAGTATCCAGCAGACCTGCACCTCTGGCCAATCCCGACGTGCCACAACACATCTTTGCCCCTGTCCTCTCCTTCCTGCACACTCTTCAGGGATAGCTCCAGAATAGCGTTGTCCAGGAGCTTAAGCCACATGTGCTCTGAAACTCAGCCGCTCCTTCTTAGCATTCCTTTTAGGACTTCTCCACCCATTTCCGGGCAGGGGCTGACAGCTGGCTGATTGATGCAAGGCCCTGCTCAGGCAGCTGGACAGAGTAGTAATTGACCCTAATCCTGAGCTGAGTCAGAGGAAGATTACATTCCTGGATGACCCTAAAATTGTACAACTATGCTTTTGTAACCTCCTGCATCATTCCTTTCATACAGATTATAGTATAAATTGGTGCAACTCTGGTCTCCGTGGGCCTTAGGGGACCTGAGTTATGCCCTAGGCAACTCTTTTCTATTGACATTGAATGAAGTGTCCCTGCAGTGAAAAGACAGTAAGCATGTACTGGAGTGTCCCTACAGTACAAATACAGTAAGCACACTGACTATCCCTCCCCTGAGTACACCCATCTCACGAGGCCTACTCCAGGTCACCACCCACTCTGCATAGTTCCTTCTGCGCCAGGCTCCGTGAGTGCAGTTCTTGGGCCTCGCATGCCAGGATCCCTCCCCGCGCAGCCCTTACATGGTTGCACACACGTGTACACACATAATCTTGTGTAGCCGGCCAAGAGCCTCCTACTCTTGCTGTGCCACAGCAGCCTTTCTTTAGCAAGGCGGCACCGGGGGTCACACACACGTAGTCCATAGTACCATGAGGTTACTGTGGGGGAGTCCCTGCCTAGGAGGCTCCCTCACAGAAAGATGTCAAAAACCAGGTGGTGAAAAAGCTAAAAAAATCAGGGCAGACCAGATGGTCAGAACCATCTTCTCACGCTGTCTTTTTATGTGCTGAGTTCCACCGGCCACCCTGTGGGGTGTAAGTTTACCTTTGTGAATCAGACCCAAAGTCAGTGCTAGTGACGCAGGTTACTTTATATTGCTATCCTGATTTCACTGTAGCCCTCAAAATGATATTTGAAACACGTTATTTTGTATTGTTTAAATGTTTATAAAAATGCATTTGAAAAATGGAAAGATGAAGGTATCTATTTTGCCTGACTTCACAAAAATGATAAGAAAATCATGGAATATGGGGCTATCTGAACTTTGTCTAGGGAACATAATTTTATCTACCAAAGAGAAGTGCTGCACAGATATTAAATTATCGGGTGAAAGTTAGAAACATACATTAAAAGAGGGATTCTTTAAATGCATGTAGAATATCAGCATCTCATGGTAAAATGTAGTGAGGACCAAGACATTTCAAAATAATCTTTACTAAAGTACCTGGCGTATGATTGAGAGAATTTTGATCATTTTCCACTCAGAATGTGAACAGACTGACTGCTTACGGCACAATAGATGCTGTTTTACTTAATCAGGGATAAAACCAAAGTTTCCTCATCAAACACATATTCTACTTTTCTGAATTTTGAATATCCTATTATTTACAAGAATAGACCAGAATTCATGAGGATTTATAGAGAATTCAGCCAAATGTCATATTACAGGTGTTGTGGAACCTAATTCAAGCAAAGAAATGCCGTCCATGTTTCCCCACGCTTGGAGTGTAATATGCCCCTTAATACTGGGTGCTGTGCCACAGCACCAGCTGCACTAATGGTAGCTATGCCATTGGCCTAAGTATCCATAGCAGTTCTTGCCTTAAATAGTATAGTAGAAATATATTATATATAGGATCTAATTTCAAGAGAAAGCAGAGAAGACAGCTGCTGAGCAGTCTGTAACATGTAGCTCCGTGAGTGTACACTTTCTGGCTTCCTGTACTTGTCATTGACTCAGAGACTCTCAAGGGATAAGTTGTAGGGGTTTATGACAGTACCACGCATGCTGGAACAATGCATGCCTTAACAAAGCGGTCGGAACCACAACCCCGTCTTTTCCACTCAAGGCTTTACCGTGCATGCCTTTCCCACAAATTGTGCTGCAAAAGCATTCTTATTAAAGGCATATGTGGAAACAGCATGCACGGTTCTGTCATATAACCCCCTCTTAACCTAAAAAAGTACCCTATGAGTCCCAAAACTAACCTCACCCCTAATAAGTAAACTACTCAGATACCCCCACCTGCCCTGAGCCCTAAAACCTTACCACACCCCTAATAACTAAACTACTCCAACCCCATTGACCCTGAGCCCTTTAAAAACAACCCCAACACCCCACCACTGCCCCCAACAACTAAACTACCTCAACCCCCACCCACCCTGAGCCCTAAATATAAAAACTATCCTGACCCCCACCCTGCTCCTAAAAACTAAGCTACCCCGACCCCCCACCCAACCTGAGTCCTAACAAAAAACTACCCCACCCCTAAAAATTAAACTACCCCAAAAAAAACCACCCACCCTGAGCCCTAAAACCTTCCACCACCCCTAATAATTAAACTACCCGATCCCCCACTCCCATAAGCCCTAAAAAAAATGACCCCAACCCCTCCACCCCTTCCCCCAAAAACTAAACTACCCTGACACTCCCTAGCCACCCTGAGCCGTAAAACCTTCCCCACCCCAAATAACTTAACTAACCAGATCCTCCCACTGACCCTAGCCCTAAAAATAAAAACTATCCCAACCCCCAACCCCACCCTCAAATACTAAACTACCCCAATCCCCTACCCACCCTGAGCCCTAAGAAAAAACTATCCCGACCCCCCACCCTTGCCCCTAAAAACTAAACTACACCAACACCACCAACCCACCCTGAGCCCTAAAACCTTCTGTCACACCTAATAACTAAACTACCCTATGAGTCCCAAAACTAACCTCACCCCTAATAAGTAAACTACTCAGATACCCCCACCTGCCCTGAGCCCTAAAACCTTACCACACCCCTAATAACTAAACTACTCCAACCCCATTGACCCTGAGCCCTTTAAAAACAACCCCAACACCCCATCCCTGCCCCCAACAACTAAACTACCACAACCTCCACCCACCCTGAGCCCTAAATATATAAACTATCCTGACCCCCACCCTGCTCCTAAAAACTAAGCTACCCCGACCCCCCACCCAACCTGAGTCCTAACAAAAAACTACCCCACCCCTAAAAATTCAACTACCCCAAAAAAAACACCCACCCTGAGCCCTAAAACCTTCCACCACCCCTAATAATTAAACTACCCGATCCCCCACTCCCCTAAGCCCTAAAAAAAATGACCCCAACCCCTCCACCCCTTCCCCCAAAAACTAAACTACCCTGACACTCCCTAGCCACCCTGAGCCCTAAAACCTTCCCCACCCCAAATAACTTAACTAACCAGATCCTCCCACTGACCCTAGCCCTAAAAATAAAAACTATCCCAACCCCCAACCCCACCCTCAAATACTAAACTACCCCAATCCCCTACCCACCCTGAGCCCTAAGAAAAAACTATCCCGACCCCCCACCCTTGCCCCTAAAAACTAAACTACACCAACACCACCAACCCGCCCTGAGCCCTAAAACCTTCTGTCACACCTAATAACTAAACTACCCTGATCCCCCCACCCTAAGCCCTAAAAAAAACTATCTCGACCCACCACCCTGCCCCTAAAGATGTAACTACCTCAATATCTCCACCGGCCCTGAGCCCTAAATTCTTACCCCTAATAAGTAAACCACCCTGACCCTCACCCACCCTAAGCCCTAAATCCACACCACTGCTAAATAATACCCCTAAACCCTGCCCCAACCCTACTTACCTCATCACATCCTCTCCTGATCCTTCCTCCTCTTCTCTCCTCCCACCCTTCCTTAAACCTTCTCCACCCCTAAAAAATAAAATACCCTGCCTCCCCACCCCGCCACTAAAAACAAAAAAAATAAACTACCCCACCCTACATCCACCCTAATCCCTAAACAAACTTCTCAGTCTCCTCCACCCACCCTAGGCCCTAAAAACTATACTTCCCCATACCCCCACCCCACCCCTACAAAAAAATAGCCCACCCCCCCACCCACCCCAGGCCCTTAATCCACCTTCTACCATCCATATGGGTAGTTAGGCACATGGGTGGTTAAGACACAAAAAAAGGCAGTAGTTGTTTCAGTAAACGTCCACATTGTTCAAAACGCATTAAGACATTTCCCAGCTATAGAGCCTTCTACGCTAGAAACTCAAGTACTTCATGTGGGGACATTTTTTATGCATCCACCTTAAACAGAATGTTGAATTTTAGTTAGAAAAATGATTTTAGAGGACTCAGTGGATGAACACTGTGAATACCTACTTTAAAAGTGCTTACACATTTGCACCCTGCACTCCATTTGGACTGGAGCCAAAGAATCATCCTCCTTCCCCCACTAGGCCGCTAGGAGGTGATGTAAATTAATGGTCACACAATTTAACCGGATCATTCACTAATATTAGTCAGAACAAATGGCCAGAGTAAATGGGTCAACTGATGGTAATCGGACTTCAGCTGAGTTAGTCTGATTTGGTGGATTGAAGCAAATCAAGAGTACTATTGCAGAATGCATTGGGTTGTAATATGGAACTGCATGTCTGAAAACCACTCCTGACCGTTTCCACAAACTTTTTACCGCATATATGCCTTTATAACGCATTCCTTTATCACAAATCCTTTACCACAAATATGCTTTTACCAAGCATGCCTTTACAATTAATTTCATTCTAAAGGCATGAATGGTAAAGGCATATGCGTGGTAAAGGTTTTAAAGGTAAGTATTACATTTGAATGCTATAGGCATACAAGTGGTGAATGTAATGCAGGTAAGCATTAAATGAGAAGCGTTGCACTCCAGGAACAATTACTTCAGATATATTTATTTTTCCACAAGTGTCCATTGTGTCGCATTTTGACCACTACAGTTTTGATCACAGATAAGACAGTCCCTCCTCGATTACCATTATATAGTTCACCAGCCCTGAGGCATTCTGATATTTGTAGTCCTTATGTTTTGCGTGTTAGACAATAGAGATTGCTTGGTTGTTGTACATTTCTTTACAGAAAATGTGGCTTAATGCTATATTGTCAACCAAGCCTCCTTGTGAACACACATTCCTCATTTCTTCATTTATCAAGATATTGTACAATATAAACTTTGCAAGCAAGATAACCCAATTGTCACTGTTCAGTTACATTAATAGCTAAGTGCTATTTTATATTCATTTACTTATTTGACAGTTATGATATGCTTAAAGGTAAGGTCAGAACGATATTACTATCTACATTATAACTGTAGTTCTAGCTAAGTGCTATATCTAATTGAAAAATAGTCTTCCTCTCATGTTCACAGTGTTTACATTAATAGGTATCTCATTAGGGGCTTCTTCATGCCCAGAGTGAGTGTGGCTATATGCAATATCTCGCAACATGAGCCCCCCGCAGCCCCAGGGACCACCATCCCCCTGGGCCTATTTCTTTTTGGAGGGGGGCCGCCATTAATGGCCCTGGAGACCTATAACTTGTGCCCTAAAGTAACTATAAACCGTGCCCTCACCATGCACTTCTAATTACCCCACAAATTATGGCACACATGACATCTTTGATTACATCATTGATGATATCATTGCAATATCTGCAGTAAAAGAAATGTACGAAACAACTCTGCATGGCGGGGGCGCAAGTTATAGTTACCTTAGGACACAAGTTATAGTTACTTGAGATAACTCGAATTATAATAGGTGGATTTCTATTATTTTGCACATTTAAAATGTGAGCCCAACTGTAACGTCCCTGTAACCTTTGTTTTTTTAAGTGATTATACACAAACATATATGTTTATATATATATATATATTTATTCACTGAAAAGGTTACAGGAACGTTAGAATTAGGTGGACATTTTACCCATACAAAACCGTAGAAATTCAGCAGTTATAGTTATACTTATGGTCATATTTATGTTAAAAAACTATAACTCTTGGCCTAAAGTTACTTTCTGGCACAAGTTATAGTTTCTTCAGGCGCAAGTTATAGTTACCTTACGGCGCAAGTTATAGTTACTTGAAATAACAATATCTATAAGTGCTGAATTTCTATGGTTGGAGGAAATTCAAAACCTAACTATAACGTCCCTGTAATCTTTGTTTTTTTCAGTGAAGATATATGTATATTTATTTATTTCTCTCTCTCTCTATCTCTCTATGTATATATATATATATATATATATATATATATATATATATATATTCTCTAAACAAACCAAAGGTTACTACAGGGACATTATAGTCAGGAAACAGAATTTAAAAAAAACATGAAGATTCAGCTAAAACAACAAAGGTTATACGGGTGTTATAGTTAGTTTCTGAATAAACTTGCACAAAACAAGAAAAAATCAGCAGTTAGCGTTATTTCAAGTAACTATAACTCTCAGCCTAAGGTAGCTATTTCTATCGCCCCTGCCATGAAGTTTTTTCTTCAATAATTTGACTTCTAATGTTCATTTGATATTTTTATTGTCATTATAAAAGTTGTCATCAGTGCTGTAATATCTGGGGTAATTGGCAGTGCATGGTGAATGCACAGATTATAGTTACTTTAGGGCAAGAATTATAGTTACTTGAAATAACTACAACTATAACTATAACTGCTGAATTTCTCTGGATTTGAGTGAGTAAATTCAGAACCTAACTATAACGTTCCTGTACCATTTCTTTTTTTCAGTGAATTTCTATGTTTTTTTAAATTACAGTAATTTTCATTACTATATGTTAATTGAACCACTGAGGTGCACCACCTTCATCCATGCGCACAATAGGGATTGGCCGCAGGGCCTGTGGCTAGGCCCTGCGGCCAACCCCCTATAGCCACCCAACTCCGTTCCGAGCACGGCCTTTGACATTGGACAGCGGCGGTTGGCTTAGAGCCTGGCCTGTGGCCAGATCCTGCGGCCAACCCCTTAACTACCCAGCACCCTGCTCCACACAGCATTCGGCTGTGTACAGCGGAAGTTAGCCACAGGGCCTGTATCTTAGGTTGTGAGAATAGGTGTGAAAGGGTGTCTCTGGGTGTGAGAGTGTCTCAGTGAGTGGGTGTGTGAGTGTCTGTGTGGGACTGTAAGTGTATGTGTGAGATTCTGAGTGGGTCTGTGAGTGGGTGCATGAATGTCTGGGTGGATCTGTGAATCATTACATGAGTGTTTAAATGGATCTGTGAGTGAGTGGATGAGTCCAAGTGGAGTTCTTTATGCCTCTTTAGGTAAATGTCCAGTACGTATTCTACACTACAGCTGTGTAATGGAGCACAAGGAACTGTCACCAGTGACCGTGTGTGCTTTGTGTCAACATGAGTGTTCCTGTTTCCTGTTTCTACAGAATTCGGAGATAACATGAATGCTCCTACAGAGAGGTCAACAAGACTACAAAGACATAACTCTCCACCAAACCAAGGTCCTTCCTCTTATTTCTATAAAGTAAGTGCTTCTTTGTTTTGTGGAGATGTCCTCATATTTCTTGGCATCAAGAATGTGCCATCGAAATCGACAGAAAACCCAGCTAGGGGGCCCTTTGGGAAGCTGTCCATCATCCTGGCAAAAGAGGGGAAGACATGCACACTACAAAGGTGGACTGAACGGGGCCAAGTGGGCCTCCAGTCCAGTATGAAGATATACATATTCTGATGATCTATCTTGGCTTAAATCCTGGCAAGTAGCTCTAGTTAGGTAGAAGGGGACTTTGCCACCACATTGCCTGGAAAAGAAAAGGGGGGAGAACATTAACTTTGCAGTAAATCATACTTTCCTGCCTTTAATGTAATAGTGCCCCAGCATGGCTGGCATGAGAGGTGACACTAAAAAATTGGGGAGGGGTGAATATACCAACACTATGAATTCAGCATTTTAGCTTTAATCTTCTGGGCACAAACATCCTGAGACTGCTGGTAATTGAAAGCAGCAAACGGAGTCAATGACACCCCAAATGGAGAGGAAGGGAACAATACACATGAAAAACCTGATTTACAAGATGCTAAATTAAAGCATGGACATTTTTTGATAACACATATGGACTATACATAAGTGGAACTACCATTTCCATGCTCTGCTCCTACACAGCAAACTGGCTAGCTTTACTTTCAAAATGATTCACATAAAATGTACCAACAAGTTCGGAAGGCCAGGAGCTATTGATCGTCAAGTAATTCCAGATTGACTAGAGTTGTTAAACAATGGAGCTACCAGGTCTATTGGCTTTTGTAGTTTGGCCCTCTGCATTGATTAAACCATTACAAGAATAACATGGTTAGGAAAACACATAATAGTCAAAGCCTTTTGCCTTAAACTCACTACTCCACATGCTGCTGCAAGACATTTGTTAAGAGACCACTAGCGCCACACTTTTCATTACAGTTGAACACTACTTCTGATTTACGAGGCTAAACACGTTTTCCATATGTAGATAAAATGTCACCATTTCCTTTTAGTTGGATACAGGGCAAATAGAAAAAAAAGTGAAGACTAGACCAGAATAGCCATGTGTTTCAGTTGAAGGCAGTGATCATGGCATTAAAAAATCTTCAGAAGAGAAGGGAACATTTGGAAAATCCTGCATACTTTTTTTCAATTTCTGATTAACAGGCATTCTGGAGGAAGAAGACCAAAGAGGCTTTTGATACATTTGTATATGGCAGGCCAGGGTGCAGTTGCTGAAGTATTTTTTGCAGTCTCTGACCTGCCATTTTGTGTAAAAAACTGGGTTAGCGGCTGCAAAAGGCCTTTAATATATGTACAAAACTTTCATGACTCAAGGGAAAGGCAGGCAAGGTTTGGATATTTTGAGCAGGAATGAGGACGATGGAGTCTGGTTCATGCAAGGCTGGTGCTGCAGGACAGGAGCTTGAGGGCATATTTATACTTGTTTTGCACCGAGTTTGCATCATTTTTTTTACATACATTTGTTGCAAAACTAACTCCATATTTATACTTTGGTGCTAGACCCATCTAGCGCCAAATTTATGGAGTTAAAGTCATTTTTTGGACGTGGAAACCTACCTTGTGTTAATAAGATGCAAGGTAGGCATTCCAGTGCAAAAGTTGACTCTATGGCCTTAGCTCCATATTTATCCCTCCATGCTAAAATTAGGCATGAAGGGAAGGAGGGGTCAAATAATGGTGAAAAGCTTGCTTTGCACCATTATTTAATGTCTGGGTCAGGGCAAGCGTTAAGGGACCTGGGGGCCTATTTCCATGATGGAACACCATGAAATAAGCCCACAGGTGCCCTCCCCAGGCCCCAGGGACACCCCCACCTACACCAGAGGGACAGCAGAGGATGGGGGAGCCCACCCAGGTAAGTATAGGAAAGGACAGGGTAGTATTTATTTTTAAAGTGCCATTGGAGGCCCTGAAATGGGCCCACCTACATGGCTCTGGGTGCAATTGCATTGGACTGGTGGGCATGACTCCTGTCTTTTCTAAGACAGGAATCATGTGGTATGGAAGGTTTTGCATCAGAAAATTACACTTGGCTGTTTAGTCTCATTTATTTTTCTCTAACCTGCCTAACGTCATTTTTTGGTTCAAAACCCCCTTCTGCCAAACTGCCAGCTCCACCCGGCTAACGTCATGTTTTTTTTATGCTGTCGTACCCTTTGCACCGGCTTGCACCATTCCACAAATATGGTGCCCAGCTGGTGCTCAGAAATGGTGCAAGCAGTTGCTAAACTTTTTGGTGCAAAACTGCATTAGTGCAGTTTTGCACCAAAAAGTATAAATATACCCCTTAGCCTTTTCAATCTGACTAAGAAGGACACAGAGGCTCATAATACGGCGGGCTAAGTCTTGCTGCTGTGGTTGTGCTGGCTCTCTGCCATGTGTTTCTTTTCTTTGTTGTGACTTTGTATGCCTCTTAAGACCAGTATTTAAATTGACTTATACCTGCTGTATGATATTCTACCCCACAACAGCTTTCAGTCTCTTCTGGTGCTCTTGAGATTAGATGTTGGGTACCTCCTAGGCTTGTTATGAGCACTCTTGTATGGAGCACAAGGTAAGTGCAAAGGGGTGGAGAATGGTGGATTAGCATAGGAACTCCATTCTTTTGCATAGTTCGAAACAAGTCTGTGACAAAAACCTAATATGTAATTCAGAAAAGTTTTAAATCAGTTTAGAAATGATTATCATTTCAATTGTAATTTGGACAGGACATATACGTTACAATCCTTATCCTTCCCATTTATGATTTGGTAAGCTCCTTATGGTGAACTTTCAGCTTGCCCAATACCCTACAGGAGAACCAACTGCTGGACTCAATTTGATTTTAGGTCAGGGCACAGCACAGAGTCGGCTGTGATCAAGGCCATAGAGGAAATTGGGGTCGCTTTGAATAGAGAAGGAGCTGTGGCACTATGGGAACACCCATCCACAAAACTCCAGATGGGGTTGTTGCCACCATGCTGGCTACTTCCCGCCTCCCCATCAGACCAAGGCTTTCGCCGGACAGCCCAGCGGGAAAGTGGTGGCAGCATTGTTGCTGGCTCGTGATTGAGCCAACGGCAATGCTGCAACCCGCAGGGGACACCAGCACTCTCACAGTGAACACTGTCTGCACAGCTGGGCAGGGGACCTCTGCTCTGCCCATGCCATGGGCATGGACAGTACTGTCCCCCCGTTGCCCCCTGCACCTGTTCTCAACCAGCCCTTTCATGGCAGTAAAATCACCATGAAAAGGCTGGCATAGAGCCAGATTGTAATCAGCGGGGCGATGCTGACTTAAGCACTGCCCTCGCTGATTCCAACCTGCACCGCCATCAGCCGCTCATGATCTCTGATCCCCGTGGAGATTGTGGAGGTCGGCGGGGTTGCCTGCCAACCTTTTAATGTGGTGATTGAACCACCACAACCATGGCAGTCCAACAGCCACCACGGATTTGGTGGTCCGAGGACTGCCACACTCATAATTAGGCCCTTATCCTCCTTCATTTGTTTGTCATAGTTTGACAAGGTAGATCACAGGCAACTGATCAACCATCTCAGTGTTCTGGGTATCAAGGACAATGCCCTGACCCTACTTACCTCTTTTCTCTCAAACGGACTAAAATCAGTAGCACTAGGTCAATTAGAATCTTCTCCTTTCTCTCTTCCATGCGGGATTCTGCAGGGATCAGTCCTACACTGTTTAATATTTATGTTTCAGAACTGCCCACACTAGTTAAATCCTTTGGTCTTTCCTTGACCTCCCACACTGACAATACGAACATTGTTCTGTCAGCCTTCAAAAACGGTAATGAGGTATCCACTCATTTCCATTACTGTATGTTGGCAATCAGCTCATGAATGATCAGATGCTGTTTTAAACTTAATTCAAATAAAACCAAGGTTGCTCTGCTCAGAAACCTCTCTCCTGCCTGGTCCCGAACATGGTGGCCAGAAGAACTGGTCCTTCCCACTATCCCAGTAAATAGACCTACAATTCTAGATGTTCTAATAGACAAAACGTTTTTGGCCAGCAAGTAAACACCATTGTCTCCCCATGCTTCTTTCTGCTCAGGATGAGTAAGAAAATACTTCCTTTCATCCCAGCACATACCAAAAAGACTTTGATCACTGCCTTACTTTTATCTAAATTAGATTACTGTAATGGCCTCTACCTTTACAAACAGGAAAAGCCCCTCAATAGGGTGCAAATGGTGCAGAACGCAGCAGCTAAGCTTTTTTTAGGTATACCAAAATTCAAATCAGTCTCCAGGGAAATCATGCAATTACACTGGCTTCTTATGAGAAGCAGTATCAAATTTGCACCACCTTTAAGACCTTACATAATGTTGGCCCTGAGTTCCTACAGCACTCGTTTGAGTGGTATGTCTCCAGCAGACAGCCGCGTTCTTCAGGGGCCAAATTATTGAGTGTTCCCAGACTCTACAAACTGAACTGGGGAGGCACATCATAGCTCTACCTGAACTGATCTTCTTTAGAAATGAGTTCAAAACCTGGCTTTTTAACAATTAGGCTCCCTCTTGTGCTCAGTGGTAGTTAGAACTAAGACACCCTAGGATCGATGTGCGCTTAATAAGTTGTGGTAACATAACATAACATAACATAACATGTGAATGGTGTGTGGCTCTATTTCTTGCTACGAACCATTGATCAGTTTACTGACTCACAATTTGGGGTGGTAACTTATTCACAAAGGGGAAGGCAATCCCCTATGGGCCTGCCTGGTCCCCCTGAAGTTTTCCAAGACGAAAAACGTATTTCCTTTAAGGAAACAGACAGCTTTAAAAAAATGTTTTTTATTTTGGAATACAGTAACAGGGATGGTGGTCTGCTTAGGTTTCAGCCATTCGTACATTGCTTACTTGTCTGTGTACAAAGAGAAACAATATCTGCCTTCCTGTCAAATAAAACTGAATGTGACACTAGACAGAATTTTAGATTATGTTGGAATGGCCCGTACAACACTGCTGTGACAGTTGTATGAGACTATGTCGAGAAAAACAATATCAACATACACAAACATCACCCAAAAAAATGAAAATCCACATACTGCGACCCTATAGTTAAACAGCAAATAGACATATACTGATGACAAAACTGTTGCAGATAAATATCCAAAATGTGACAGTATCTAAAAAAAGAAATGCCAAATATTGTCTACCCATTAAAACTAAGGAAAAATAACAAAAATCATGAAAGACAAAGTATCAAACACCAGAAAATTGACATAATTATAATGATAACAAACAATAATATAGTAAATATACATACACGTACAAATAAGATAAAATAAAGTTCATAACCATGAAATATATAATGAAAACAATAATTAGCATTTACCATAAATTGTGAAAAAAATCTAACTAGTCTCCAACCAACCTCTCAAGTTAAACTTTAAAAACAGTTAGCTAATAGAAACAGAAAGACTTCCCCAAGCTAAAAAAAAAATGACAAAAAAGTTTAAAGAAGGTTGAAAGGCTAGTTGTGTGGGTGGCACAATCAATGATGCAGACCCACTAGTAGCATTTAGGTTACAGGCCCTGGAAATATAGTATACCACTTTACAAGGGAATCACAAGTAAGCTAAATATGCCAATTGCGTATACACCAATGTTACCATGTGTAGTGGAGAAGCATATGCACTTTAGCAGTGGTCAGAAGTGGTGAAGTGCTCGGAGTCCTGGGCCAACAAAAGATACAGTAAAAAGAGGAGGTAGGATGCAAAATATTTGATGTAACATCACTCTAAGGATGACAGGTCTAACAACAACTCATACCAAAAATTACCAAACAAACTAATGAAATGTATAATCTCGTAGTGTGCAAAGTCTCCTTGCTAACAGCCAAGGTCTACCATATCTAAACTCAGTAGCAAGCAACTAAACACCACTACCATCCAACCTCTGTGAGTGACAAAAACTGATGTTTTCATAAATATTATTAAAGCAAATTTAATTTACTAATCGACAAACATCAAAAATGTAACATTGTACACCCAATACCATAGATGGAGGAAATGAGTTAATACTATTTTGTATCTGTAGTCTTAGAAACTAAAATGAAGTGATAGTGGCTATTAAAGCCAGCCCTAGCAGAAAAGCCACTGTCCCAGATGCGGTCCTCCAGGACCTATCCAAGAGTAATTTAAACTTGTTGGCCCCTTTGGTAGCTAAAATCCTCAGAGCAACAAGTTCCTGCACCAATATTCCTGTTTGATCCAACTCCCTTATCATCCCGATCTTCAAAAAAAACATTCAAGAGGACCCCAGTTGTTATCACCCAATCTCCCTCCTGGACTCTAATGTGAAGGTGTTGTATCGATTCTTACTCTACCATCTGGATGCTTGCATTATGGGTTTGAGGAGAGGGAAGAGAATGGCAGATCAATGCATCAACCACAGCCTTTTTTTCTGGGAAATACACAATCACAAAGTGCTGTGCGCTGCACTTGAGATTCATGGATCTGGCCAGTGCCTTTGACTGTGTGTCCCAACCCAAACTGTGGGGCATCATGGAAGGCCTGGGCATTGACAGACCTGTTATCAATAACATCAGGAAAATCTACCGTCACTTAAGTGCTACAGTAAGGTTCGGGCTGGGGGTGAGTGCTCTGAGATGTTTGGGTTGTGCAGGGGAGTTAGGCAAGGGTGTGTCCTCGTACCTTTTCTAAACTCCCTCTATATCATTCACTTGGAGAGCGAGTTAGTATTATGATGTGAGGACATGCCTTAGATTGGAAAGCACACAATACCAGTCCTATTGTATGCTGAAAACGCTGTCATCATGTGCTGCACACCTGCAGCATTGCACCTTCTTTTGGAAACCTTTGCATCCTTTATGGAGGGGATTGACATAAGGATTAACACCACCAAATCCTTTGTAATGTCCTGTTGCTATGGTAAGGGCCCTAGACCAGTCTATAAGCTTCAGGCTTCCCCTGTTAAAGATATGACTAATTTTAAATACATAGGGGTATCTTTTAATTGTTTGGAAAATAGAAACAATCAGCAGGGAGTCTTAAGACAGTCTTTTCCTTTGGCACTGAATTAGTAAAAACATAACTTGCAAAAAATGTTGGTCTGACAACATATGGAGCAGGGGTCTGTGGAACAAAGGTGGTATTGCCCCTACAGGCCATAGAATGCAATTTTACATGTTGCTTACTGGCCCAACCACCATTCACCACTTCATTTGTTCAGTCACAGGGAGCTAGGGCTTATTCAACTTGAGGACATTTTAAGAACACGTCCAATGCTGCTATGGTAAAGGATTTGTGTCAAGGAGGCCCTTTCTTTAAACAGAATGCTAACTGAGGATTGCCTGTCCCTTTCGCTGTCCCTAGAAATTCCCTGGCTGAGAGGCATCAGGGATATGGCAGCAGCTGTAGGCAGGCGGGATTTGTTGAAAGACCCTTTACACTCCTTGCCCACTATGCCCACAAAACACTCAGGGATACATGCTACACATAATGGGAGGATTTAAGATGGAGAAAGGCATCTGTAGTTCTCAATATTGCCTGTTATACGGGGCTTAAGCCACCCAAGAACATTCAATCATTTATGTTGTAGGACACACAAAACTACCAGCACTTTATTATGTTCAGGTTTCCCCTTAACTTATTTCATAGATTGATTACTTTTCCCCAGTGCAATGACTGATAGGCAAACTTTTGCCTTGTCCATGAGATCAGAAGTATGCACAAAGTACTTTTCATCTATTTATTTTTGTGTTTTCTACTCCTCTTATAGGTCTTGATTTTAAATCCTTTATTAAGTATTCTCTGTGTCATTGCACAGAAACTTTGCACTTTCTACAATCCCTGGGTTCAGAGGAGATAGCTTATAGTGTATGTGTCTTATTGAAGCTGGTGCTTAACCTGTTCTGTGCCTTGGACGAGGTCACCTCGTCCAAGGCACAGGGGAACTTGGGGAGCGCTAGCGCGCCCCCCGTGCACCCCCCTCCGCCCCCAAGGCGGGGATGGAAGGGGAAGACCTTCCTCTTCCACCCCCGACCCCCCCCCCGGCAATCCGATGACGTCAGCGCGCGCACAGCGTGCCGACGTCATCTAGTGTTGCTGGGCGCGCTGGAAGCCATTTGCTTCCAGCGCGTGAGGAGGAAAGGGGAGTCCTTTCTGTTTTTGGGGGGCGGGGGGTGGTGAAAACAGACACGGGGGAAAAGGAAAGGGTTTTTCCTTTCCCCCTGTGCCTGTTTTCACAAGATTCCTGCTCCACGATCGCAAGCAGGAATCTCCACTAGGACACCAGGGATTTTCTTCTTAGTTTATTTTGGGGGCGACCCCTTGGGCAAGGGTCGCCCCCCCGGGGGCAATTGTTTTTAGTATTTGGCCCCCCCCCCCCCCGGGGGCAGATTCGCAGGTTTTTCGGCGGATCTGCCCCCAGGGGGGGGGCGAAAACCACTAGACACCAGGGATTTTATTTTGGGTGGATATTTTGGGGGCGACCGCTTGGGCAAGGGTCACCCCCCCGGGGGCAATTTTTTATAGTATTTCGCCCCCCCTGGGGGCAGATCCGCCGATTTTTCGGCAGATCTGCCCCCGGGGGGGCGAAAACCACTAGACACTAGGGATTTTATTTTGGTTGTTTATTTTGGGGGCGACCGCTTGGGCAAGGGTCAACCCCCCGGGGGCAATTTTTTATAGTATTTCGGCCCCCCTGGGGGCAGATCCGCCGATTTTTCAGCAGATCTGCCCCTGGGGGGGGGGGGGGGAACCACTAGACACCAGGGATTTTATTTTGGTTGTTTATTTTGGGGGCGACCCCTTGTGCAAGGGTCGCCCCCTACCGGGGGCATTTTTTTTTTTAGTATTTCGCCCCCCCTTGGGGGCAGATCGCCTTTTTTTCAGCGGATCTGCCCCCAGGGGGGGGCGAAATCCACTAGACACCAGGGATTTATTATTATTGTAAAGTTTCTTTTGGGGGCGACCACTTGGGCAAGGGTCGCCCCACTGGGGGGCTATTTTTTTAGTATTTGGCCCCCCCCCGGGGGCAGATTGCCAATTTTTGGGCTGATCTGCCCCCAAAGGGGGGGGGGGGGGCGAAATCCACTAGACACCAGGGATTTTGTTTTTATTGTTTATTTTGGGGGCAACCCCTTGGGCAAGGGTCGCTCCCCTGGGGGGCTATTTTTTTTTTCTGTTTCTGCCACCCCGATGGCAGACCAGCCATTTTTTGGACGATCTGGCCCCCGGGGGGTGGAAGCACACTAGGCGCCAGGGATTGTGTGGTATGTGTGTGTGTGGTGTGTGTTTGGGGGCACCCCTTGGGCAACGGTCGCCCCCCTAAAGTGGGGAAAGTTCGTATTGGCCATCTCTGCCCCTATTTTTGTAGGCACATCTGCCCCCAAGGAGGGCAGAAACCACCAATACGGCAGGGAATTTTTTGTTTTGTTTTGTGTTGTGCTGGGTGTGCCCCCTTTGGGAATGGTCGCCCCCTAAAGGGGGCACAGAGGTGTTGCCCATTTCTGCCCCCCTTGGGGGCAGATTGGCCAATTTGTTTACGCCCATCTACCCCCAAGGGGGGCAGGATCCACTTAGGTACCAGGGACAACTTCTAAGTTCTTGGTGGTGGGGTGTTTGTCAACTGGCAAAGTATTTGTATTTGTGATTATAACAATTTATTTCTTCTTTTTCTTCTAGTTCAACGCTTTTGCTTCCTTTGCTGTGGATCTTTGCGGTTTTGGCAGTAGTTGTCCTGCGGTTTTCATAGTTGCATGGTTTAGGTGAGTGAAAGCAATTTACTCCAAAGGAGTATTGTTGACATGCATGAATGACATGTATGTAGGTGGTGTACTAAATGTAGTATTGTGTGTTTGACATTGTCCTTAGATTTGAGCACAGTGATGTTTGTGTTGTCATATGTCTAATTTTCTTTTTTTTTTTCTTTTTAGTGGGATATCATTGGTGATTGCTGTGTCTGTGCAGAGTAGTTGCTTGGTGAGTAGCTTTTTCAGGCAAGTGAGTGGTATAGTTTTTTGTAGTATATAACACTTTGTGATAAAGCTACACTTTGTTTATTACTTATTTTAGTGCTAGTTGTTGTTGGCAATCCATTTGTTGTTAGGATCATGGCTAGCTGCAAAGTGACTGCTCAGCAGGTTGTTCGCATGCTCTTTGAGTCGTCTTCAGACCATGATTACGACACTGACTCTGCATCTGAGGCAGAGGAGGAAGCAGGAGATTCTGGAAGTGAGTTTTCTGTCCGAGAGTATTCTTCTGATGAGGAAGCTACTCTCAGTGCAGATGAAGGGCCTGTGTTTGAGGAGGACATTGATGTGCCAAGAGTGCAGCAGCCTGCGGCTGAAGGGTTTCCCATTAGAAGACCTGACACCTGGATTGCCCCAAACATGGAGCAGCCACAGTTACCTGCATTTACTGGTCTCCCAGGGTGTAGAGTTAATACGGAAAACTTTTTGCCTGTCCATTTCTTTCACTTGTTTATGGACGATGTATTTTTGGAAGAGATTGTGGAGCAGACAAATGTGTATGCAGAGCAATATTTGCGGGACAACGCTGCCAGACTTAAGCCTCAGTCTAGAGCTACTCAGTGGGTTCCCACATATCTGGAAGAGATGAAAAGGTTTTTAGGTTTGTCTTTTTTGATGGGGTTGATCAGGAAGCCGTCACTGGCTTCTTATTGGTCTACTAGTCCATTGATGGCAACTGCTATATTTCCTGCAACTATGACACGTAATCGGTATTTGCTTCTTCTTCGTATGCTGCATTTTGTAGACAATGCTTTAGCCTTGCCACGAGATCACCCTGAATGTGACCGTCTTTTTAAGATTAGGCCTGTCCTTGATCATTTTGTGGATCGGTTTTCAGAGGTCTATGTTCCAGGCAAAGAGATAAGTGTGGACGAGTCTTTGGTCCTTTTCAAGGGGCGTTTAGTTTTTAAGCAGCACATTCCTAGTAAGAGGGCACGGTATGGGATTAAATTGTATCTGCTGTCTGAAAGCAGTACAGGATATGTGTATAATTTCCGGGTCTACACTGGTAGGGATTCCAGTATTGACCCTCCTGGTTGTCCGGCCACTTTTGGAGTTAGCGAAAAAATTGTGTGGGAACTTGCTAGACGGCTGTTTAACAAAGGTCACCATTTGTACGTAGATAATTTCTACACTGGAGTGCAGTTGTTCAAGGAGTTGTTTAGGGTGGACACTGTTGCTTGTGGCACAATCCATTCTAACCGGAAAGGCTATCCAAGGGAGCTTGTCTGTAAAAAACTTGAGAGGGGACAGCGCAGTGCTTTGCGGAATAATGAGCTGCTAGCTCTGAAATTTTCAGACAGGAGGGATGTGTACATGCTATCGACCATCCATGATGAGAGTTCTTCCCCTGTGGCTGTTTGGGGTCAGGTTGCGGAAGCGCACAAACCTGCGTGCATTTTGGACTACAATAGGCACATGGGTGGTGTTGATAGAGTAGATCAGAGGTTGGAACCTTACACTGCTCTTCGTAAGTCTTCTGTGTGGTATAAAAAGTTGGCCCTACATTTATTTCATTTGGCAACTTTTAATGCCTTTATTGTATACAAGGATTGTTCACCTGAGTCAAGGATGACATTTGTTAAATTTCAGGAGTCGGTGATAGAAAGCCTTATTGTGGTGGAACCGGCAAGAGTTCCTAGAGTAGAAGTGGTGGAGGATGTGGCTAGATTGAAAGATCGGCACTTTCCAGATCACATTCCTCCCACTCCCAAAAAAGACTTGCCCACAAAGATATGTAGCGTATGTGCCCGGAGATTAATCCGGAGGGAGAGCCGGATGTACTGCCCCGAATGCCCTTCAAAGCCTGGGCTGTGTGTGCCCGGCTGTTACAGAAGTTACCATACCCAAAAACAATTCTGGGAAATACCGTGAGCGTAAGCTGTCTGTTTTATATTTTCATATGTTTCACGGTTGGCATCTTTGTCATGTATTTAGTTAGAGCTTTTGTGTTTGTAGTTTTGTGCTTATTTTATAATTAGTGGTTTCTTTGTTGTTTATAAACAAAAAAAGGGATGGTGGTGTGCTTGGGGTGGCGCTTGGCTGGCGGTGTGCTTGGGGTGGCGCTTGGCTGGCGGTGTGCTTGGGGTGGCGCTTGGCTGGCGGTGTGCGTGGGGTGGCGCTTGGCTGGTGGTGTGCGTGGGGTGGCGCTTGGCTGGCGGTGTGCGTGCGGTGGCGCTTGTCTGGCGGTGTGCTTGGGGTGGGGCTTGGCTGGCGGTGTGCTTGGGGTGGCGCTTGGCTGGCGGTGTGCTTGGGGTGGCGCTCGGCTGGCGGTGTGCGTGGGGTGGCGCTTGGCTGGCGGTGTGCTTGGGGTGGCGCTTGGCTGGCGGTGCGCTTGGGGTGGCGCTCGGTTGGCGGTGTGCGTGGGGTGGTGCTTGGCTGGCGGTGTGCATGGGGTGGCGCTTGGCTGGCGGTGTGCGTGGGGTGGCGCTTGACTGGCGGTGTGCTTGGGGTGGCACTTGGCTGGCGGTGTGTGTGGGGTGGCGCTTGGCTGGCGGTGCCAGCCAAACGGCAGTCCACACTCCCATCAGCTGGTGTGATTCTTGTATCAGGCATGTGGGCGTATGTAAGTGATGGGCCCTTGAGTGGCGCGGTCTGTCGATGTGAGTGTTGTAATGTGCTGGGCCCATGGCTGGTGGTGTGAATGGTCTTGTGCGTGTCATGTATGAAAGGTGTGTGAATGGACTGTAAAGCGGTTGGTGCCTTGTCGCGGCTTTACAGCTCACGAGCTGTGAGTCATTGGTTCAGTTTTTTGCCTTTCAGTTATTAGCAGTGCATTTCATTTTTGTGAAATCTCTTGTTAATAAAATTTGGTCCACTGAACCATCACTCACCCTCGTGCCAAATCCAACCAGTATGTGTGGTAAAAATGACAAAACCTGCTCCGCTGTAATCAGGCGTCGCAGCACACGTGTGACACGCTAGGTGCCTCGGGTGGGACCCCGATGATGAAGCATGCCACCAACTTGGTTGGTGGGTGAGGGGTCTTCTTCACATAACCTAAGTGTGTTTCTTTTCAAAATTTTAGTGTTTGGCACATCACAGACGTATGTGCACACCTCAATATGATATATTACAAAAATACCTGTTTTTGGGAGGGAGGGCCCACCTATGTATTTGGTCCTGGGTGCGGCCTTCATCTAGGGAAACCTACAAAACCCAGACATTTTTTAAAACTAGACACCCCAAGGATCCAGGGGGGTGTGGCTTGCATGGCTCCCCCAACATTTTCTTACCCAGACTCCTCTGTAAAGATCAAAATGTGCATAAAAAAGTATATTTTCCTGACTTTTCTTAGTAGGATCACCGCTCCAGCACAAAATTCCTACTCCCCAGTTTTCCCCTCAGTCTCCCAAGTAAAATGACACCTCACTTATGTGGGTCCCCAAAGCAGAGTCCGTCTAAAGATGTATAAAAGAATATGCCCTTATAAACTCGCTGTGCTATCCCTTCTATCTCTTCAAGTTTTGGGCCTTATTCTGTTGCAGGCACCTGGCCCACCCACACAAGTGAGGTATCATTTTTATGGGGAGACTTGGGGGAACGCAGGGTGGAAGGAGATTTGTGGCTCCTCTCAGATTCCAGAACTTTCTGTCACCGAAATGAGAGGAAAGGGTGTTTTTTAGCCAAACTTTGAGGTTTGCAAAGGATTCTGGGTAACAGAACCTGGTCCGAGCCCCACAAGTCACCCCATCTTGGATTCCCCTAGGTCTCTAGTTTTCAAACATGCACAGGGTTGGTAGGTTTCCCTAGGTGCCGGCTGAGCTACAGGCCAAAATCCACAGGTAGGCACTGTTTTCTTTAAAAAAAATGGGATGTGTCCACGTTGCGCTTTGGGGCGTTTCGTGTAACGGGCGCTAGGCCTACCCACACAAGTGAGGTATCATCTTTATCGGGAGACGTGGGGGAACGCTGGGTGGAAGGAAATTTGTGGCTCCTCTCAGATTCCAGAACTTTCTGCCACAGAAATGTGAGGAACATGTGTTTTTTTAGCCAAATTTTGAGGTTTACAAAGGATTCTGGGTAACAGAACCTGGTCCGAGCCCCGCATGTCACCCCTCCTTAGATTCCCCTAGGTCTCTAGTTTTCAGAAATGCACAGGTTTGGTAGGTTTCCCTAGGTGCCGGCTGAGCTAGAGGCCAAAATCTACAGGTAGGCACTTCGCAAAAAACACCTCTGTATTCTTTCAAAAATGTGGATGTGTCCACTTTGCGCTTTGGGGCGTTTCCTGTCGCGGGCGCTAGGCCTACCCACACAAGTGAGGTATCATTTTTATCGGGAGACTTGGGGGAACGCTGGGTGGAAGGAAATTTGTGGCTCCTCTCAGATTCCAGAACTTTCTGCCACAGAAATGTGAGGAACATGTGTTTTTTTTAGCCAATTTTTGAGGTTTGCAAAGGATTCTGGATAACAGAACCTGGTCCAAGCCCCGCAAGTCACCCCATCTTGGATTCCCCTAGGTCTCTAGTTTTCAGAAATGCACAGGTTCAGTAGGTTTCCCTAGGTGCCGGCTGAGCTAGAGGCCAAAATCTACAGGTAGGCACTTCGCAAAAAACACCTCTGTTTTCTTTCAAAAATTGATGTGTCCACGTTACGCTTTGGGGCGTTTCCTGTCGCGGGCGCTAGGCCTACCCACACAAGTGAGGTATCATTTTTATCGGGAGACTTGGGGGAACGCTGGGGGGAAGGAAATTTGTGGCGCCTCTCAGATTCCAGAACTTTCTGCCACAGAAATGTGAGGAACATGTGTTTTTTTAGCCAAATTTTGAGGTTTGCAAAGAATTCTGGGTAACAGAACCTGGTCCGAGCTCCGCAAGTCACCCCTCCTTAGATTCCCCTCAGTCTCTAGTTTTCAGAAATACACAGGTTTGGTAGGTTTCCCTAGGTGCCGGCTGAGCTAGAGGCCAAAATCTACAGGTAGGCACTTCGCAAAAAACACCTCTGTATTCTTTCAATAATGTGGATGTGTCCACGTTGCGCTTTGGGGCGTTTCCTGTCGCGGGCACTAGGCCTACCCACACAAGTGAGGTATCATTTTTATCGGGAGACTTGGGGGAACGCTGGGTGGAAGGAAATTTGTGGCTCCTCTCAGATTCCAGAACTTTCTGCTACAGAAATGTGAGGAACATGTGTTTTTTTAGCCAAATTTTTAGGTTTGCAAAGGATTCTGGGTAACAGAACCTGGTCCGAGCCCTGCAAGTCACCCCATCTTGGATTCCCCTAGGTCTCTAGTTTTCAGAAATGCACAGGTTTGGTAGGTTTCCCTAGGTGCCGGCTGAGCTAGAGGCCAAAATCTACAGGTAGGCACTTCGCAAAAAACACCTCTGTTTTCTTTAAAAAATTGATGTGTCCACGTTGCGCTTTGGGGCGTTTCCTGTCGCGGGCGCTAGGCCGACCCACACAAGTGAGGTATCATTTTTATCGGGAGACTTGGGGGAACGCTGTGTGGAAGGAAATTTGTGGCGCCTCTCAGATTCCAGAACTTTCTGCCACAGAAATGTGAGGAACATGTGTTTTTTTAGCCAAATTTTGAGGTTTGCAAAGGATTCTGGGTAACAGAACCTGGTCCGAGCCCCGCAAGTCACCCCTCCTTAGATTCCCCTAGGTCTCTAGTTTTCAGAAATGCACAGGTTTGGTAGGTTTCCCTAGGTGCCGGCTGAGCTAGAGGCCAAAATCTACAGGTAGGCACTTCGCAAAAAACACCTCTGTATTCTTTCAAAAATGTGGATGTGTCCACCTTGCGCTTTTGGGCATTTCCTGTCGCAGGCGCTAGGCCTACCCACACAAGTGAGGTATCATTTTTATCGGGAGACTTGGGGGAACGCTGGGTGGAAGAAAATTTGTGGCTCCTCTCAGATTCCAGAACTTTCTGCCACAGAAATGTGAGGAACATGTGTTTTTTTAGCCAAATTTTGAGGTTTGCAAAGGATTCTGGGTAACAGAACCTGGTCCGAGCCCCGCAAGTCACCCCTCCTTAGATTCCCCTAGGTCTCTAGTTTTCAGAAATGCACAGGTTTGGTAGGTTTCCCTAGGTGCCGGCTGAGCTAGAGGCCAAAATCTACAGGTAGGCACTTCGCAAAAAACACCTCTGTATTCTTTCAAAAATGTGGATGTGTCCACCTTGCGCTTTTGGGCATTTCCTGTCGCAGGCGCTAGGCCTACCCACACAAGTGAGGTATCATTTTTATCGGGAGACTTGGGGGAACGCTGGGTGGAAGAAAATTTGTGGCTCCTCTCAGATTCCAGAACTTTCTGCCACAGAAATGTGAGGAACATGTGTTTTTTTAGCCAAATTTTGAGGTTTACAAAGGATTCTGGGTAACAGAACCTGGTCCGAGCCCCGCAAGTCACCCCTCCTTAGATTCCCCTAGGTCTCTAGTTTTCAGAAATACACAGGTTTGGTAGGTTTCCCTAGGTGCCGGCTGAGCTAGAGGCCAAAATCTACAGGTAGGCACTTCGCAAAAAACACCTCTGTATTCTTTCAATAATGTGGATGTGTCCACGTTGCGCTTTGGGGCGTTTCCTGTCGCGGGCACTAGGCCTACCCACACAAGTGAGGTATCATTTTTATCGGGAGACTTGGGGGAACGCTGGGTGGAAGGAAATTTGTGGCTCCTCTCAGATTCCAGAACTTTCTGCTACAGAAATGTGAGGAACATGTGTTTTTTTAGCCAAATTTTTAGGTTTGCAAAGGATTCTGGGTAACAGAACCTGGTCCGAGCCCTGCAAGTCACCCCATCTTGGATTCCCCTAGGTCTCTAGTTTTCAGAAATGCACAGGTTTGGTAGGTTTCCCTAGGTGCCGGCTGAGCTAGAGGCCAAAATCTACAGGTAGGCACTTCGCAAAAAACACCTCTGTTTTCTTTAAAAAATTGATGTGTCCACGTTGCGCTTTGGGGCGTTTCCTGTCGCGGGCGCTAGGCCGACCCACACAAGTGAGGTATCATTTTTATCGGGAGACTTGGGGGAACGCTGTGTGGAAGGAAATTTGTGGCGCCTCTCAGATTCCAGAACTTTCTGCCACAGAAATGTGAGGAACATGTGTTTTTTTAGCCAAATTTTGAGGTTTGCAAAGGATTCTGGGTAACAGAACCTGGTCCGAGCCCCGCAAGTCACCCCTCCTTAGATTCCCCTAGGTCTCTAGTTTTCAGAAATGCACAGGTTTGGTAGGTTTCCCTAGGTGCCGGCTGAGCTAGAGGCCAAAATCTACAGGTAGGCACTTCGCAAAAAACACCTCTGTATTCTTTCAAAAATGTGGATGTGTCCACCTTGCGCTTTTGGGCATTTCCTGTCGCAGGCGCTAGGCCTACCCACACAAGTGAGGTATCATTTTTATCGGGAGACTTGGGGGAACGCTGGGTGGAAGAAAATTTGTGGCTCCTCTCAGATTCCAGAACTTTCTGCCACAGAAATGTGAGGAACATGTGTTTTTTTAGCCAAATTTTGAGGTTTGCAAAGGATTCTGGGTAACAGAACCTGGTCCGAGCCCCGCAAGTCACCCCTCCTTAGATTCCCCTAGGTCTCTAGTTTTCAGAAATGCACAGGTTTGGTAGGTTTCCCTAGGTGCCGGCTGAGCTAGAGGCCAAAATCTACAGGTAGGCACTTCGCAAAAAACACCTCTGTATTCTTTCAAAAATGTGGATGTGTCCACCTTGCGCTTTTGGGCATTTCCTGTCGCAGGCGCTAGGCCTACCCACACAAGTGAGGTATCATTTTTATCGGGAGACTTGGGGGAACGCTGGGTGGAAGAAAATTTGTGGCTCCTCTCAGATTCCAGAACTTTCTGCCACAGAAATGTGAGGAACATGTGTTTTTTTAGCCAAATTTTGAGGTTTACAAAGGATTCTGGGTAACAGAACCTGGTCCGAGCCCCGCAAGTCACCCCTCCTTAGATTCCCCTAGGTCTCTAGTTTTCAGAAATGCACAGGTTTGGTAGGTTTCCCTAGGTGCCGGCTGAGCTAGAGGCCAAAATCTACAGGTAGGCACTTCGCAAAAAACACCTCTGTATTCTTTCAAAAATGTGGATGTGTCCACTTTGCGCTTTGGGGCGTTTCCTGTCGCGGGCGCTAGGCCTACCCAGACAAGTGAGGTATAATTTTTATCGGGAGACTTGGGGGAACGCTGGGTGGAAGGAAATTTGTGGCTCCTCTTAGATTCCAGAACTTTCTGCCACAGAAATGTGAGGAACATGTGTTTTTTTTAGCCAATTTTTGAGGTTTGCAAAGGATTCTGGGTAACAGAACCTGGTCCAAGCCCCGCAAGTCACCCCTCCTTAGATTCCCCTAGGTCTCTAGTTTTCAGAAATGCACAGGTTTGGTAGGTTTCCCTAGGTGCCGGCTGAGCTAGAGGCCAAAATCCACAGGTAGGCACTGTTTTCTTTAAAAAAATGGGATGTGTCCACGTTGCGCTTTGGGGCGTTTCCTGTAACGGGCGCTAGGCCTTCCCACACAAGTGAGGTATCATCTTTATCGGGAGACGTGGGGGAACGCTGGGTGGAAGGAAATTTGTGGCTCCTCTCAGATTCCAGAACTTTCTGCCACAGAAATGTGAGGAACATGTGTTTTTTTAGCCAAATTTTGAGGTTTACAAAGGATTCTGGGTAACAGAACCTGGTCCGAGCCCCGCAAGTCACCCCTCCTTAGATTCCCCTAGGTCTCTAGTTTTCAGAAATGCACAGGTTTGGTAGGTTTCCCTAGGTGCCGGCTGAGCTAGAGGCCAAAATCTACAGGTAGGCACTTCGCAAAAAACACCTCTGTATTCTTTCAAAAATGTGGATGTGTCCACTTTGCGCTTTGGGGCGTTTCCTGTCGCGGGCGCTAGGCCTACCCACACAAGTGAGGTATCATTTTTATCGGGAGACTTGGGGGAACGCTGGGTGGAAGGAAATTTGTGGCTCCTCTCAGATTCCAGAACTTTCTGCCACAGAAATGTGAGGAACATGTGTTTTTTTTAGCCAATTTTTGAGGTTTGCAAAGGATTCTGGATAACAGAACCTGGTCCGAGCCCCGCAAGTCACCCCATCTTGGATTCCCCTAGGTCTCTAGTTTTCAGAAATGCACAGGTTCGGTAGGTTTCCCTAGGTGCCGGCTGAGCTAGAGGCCAAAATCTACAGGTAGGCACTTCGCAAAAAACACCTCTGTTTTCTTTCAAAAATTGATGTGTCCACGTTACGCTTTGGGGCGTTTCCTGTCGCGGGCGCTAGGCCTACCCACACAAGTGAGGTATCATTTTTATCGGGAGACTTGGGGGAACGCTGGGGGGAAGGAAATTTGTGGCGCCTCTCAGATTCCAGAACTTTCTGCCACAGAAATGTGAGGAACATGTGTTTTTTTAGCCAAATTTTGAGGTTTGCAAAGAATTCTGGGTAACAGAACCTGGTCCGAGCCCCGCAAGTCACCCCTCCTTAGATTCCCCTCAGTCTCTAGTTTTCAGAAATGCACAGGTTTGGTAGGTTTCCCTAGGTGCCGGCTGAGCTAGAGGCCAAAATCTACAGGTAGGCACTTCGCAAAAAACACCTCTGTATTCTTTCAACAATGTGGATGTGTCCACGTTGCGCTTTGGGGCGTTTCCTGTCGCGGGCGCTAGGCCTACCCACACAAGTGAGGTATCATTTTTATCGGGAGACTTGGGGGAACGCTGGGTGGAAGGAAATTTGTGGCTCCTCTCAGATTCCAGAACTTTCTGCTACAGAAATGTGAGGAACATGTGTTTTTTTAGCCAAATTTTTAGGTTTGCAAAGGATTCTGGGTAACAGAACCTGGTCCGAGCCCTGCAAGTCACCCCATCTTGGATTCCCCTAGGTCTCTAGTTTTCAGAAATGCACAGGTTTGGTAGGTTTCCCTAGGTGCCGGCTGAGCTAGAGGCCAAAATCTACAGGTAGGCACTTCGCAAAAAACACCTCTGTTTTCTTTAAAAAATTGATGTGTCCACGTTGCGCTTTGGGGCGTTTCCTGTCGCGGGCGCTAGGCCGACCCACACAAGTGAGGTATCATTTTTATCGGGAGACTTGGGGGAACGCTGTGTGGAAGGAAATTTGTGGCGCCTCTCAGATTCCAGAACTTTCTGCCACAGAAATGTGAGGAACATGTGTTTTTTTAGCCAAATTTTGAGGTTTGCAAAGGATTCTGGGTAACAGAACCTGGTCCGAGCCCCGCAAGTCACCCCTCCTTAGATTCCCCTAGGTCTCTAGTTTTCAGAAATGCACAGGTTTGGTAGGTTTCCCTAGGTGCCGGCTGAGCTAGAGGCCAAAATCTACAGGTAGGCACTTCGCAAAAAACACCTCTGTATTCTTTCAAAAATGTGGATGTGTCCACCTTGCGCTTTTGGGCATTTCCTGTCGCAGGCGCTAGGCCTACCCACACAAGTGAGGTATCATTTTTATCGGGAGACTTGGGGGAATGCTGGGTGGAAGAAAATTTGTGGCTCCTCTCAGGTTCCAGAACTTTCTGTCACAGAAATGTGAGGAACATGTGTTTTTTTAGCCAAATTTTGAGGTTTGCAAAGGATTCTGGGTAACAGAACCTGCTCCGAGCCCCGCAAGTCACCCCATCTTGGATTCCCCTAGGTCTCTAGTTTTCAGAAATGCACAGGTTTGGTAAGTTTCCCTAGGTGCCGGCTGAGCTAGAGGCCAAAATCTACAGGTAGGCACTTCGCAAAAAACACCTGTTTTCTTCCAAAAATTTGGATGTGTCCACATTGCGCTTTGGGGCGTTTCCTGTCGCGGGCGCTAGGCTACCCACACAAGTGAGGTATCATTTTTATCGGGAGACTTGGGGGAACGCAGGGTGGAAGGAAATTTGTGGCTCCTCTCAGATTCCAGAACTTTCTGCCACAGAAATGTGAGGAACATGTGTTTTTTTAGCCAATTTTTGAGGTTTGCAAAGGATTCTGGGTAACAGAACCTGGTCCGAGCCCCGCAAGTCACCCCATCTTGGATTCCCCTAGGTCTCTAGTTTTCAGAAATGCACAGGTTTGGTAGGTTTCCCTAGGTGCCGGCTGAGCTAGAGGCCAAAATCTACAGGTAGGCACTTCGCAAAAAACACCTCTGTTTTCTTCCAAAAATTTGGAGGTGTCCACGTTGAGCTTTGGGCCGTTTCCTGTCGCGGGCGCTAGGCCTACCCACACAAGTGAGGTATAATTTTTATCGGGAGACTTGGGGAAACGCTGGGTGGAAGGAAATTTGTGGCTCCTCTCAGATTCCAGAACTTTCTGCCACAGAAATGTGAGGAACATGTGTTTTTTTAGCCAATTTTTGAGGTTTGCAAAGGATTCTGGGTAACATAACCTGGTCCGAGCCCCGCAAGTCACCCCTCCTTGGATTCCCCTAGGTCTCTAGTTTTCAGAAATGCATAGGTTTGGTAGGTTTCCCTAGGTGCCGGCTGAGCTAGAGGCCAAAATCTACAGGTAGGCCCTTCGCAAAAAACACCTTTGTTTTCTTCCCAAAATTTGGATGTGCCCACGTTGCGCTTTGGGGCGTTTCCTGTCGCGGGCGCTAGGCCTACCCACACAAGTGAGGTATCATTTTTATCGGGAGACTTGGGGGAACATAGATTAGCAAAACAAGTGTTATTGCCCCTTGTCTTTCTCTGCATTTTTTCCTTCTAAATATAGGAGAGTGTGTAAAAAAGCCATCTATTTGAGAAATGCTCTGTAATTCACATGCTAGTATGGTCACCCCGGAATTCAGAGATGTGCAAATAACCACTGCTCCTCAACACCTTATCTTGTGCCCTTTTTGGAAATACAAAGGTTTTCTTGATAGCAATTTTTTACTCTTTATATTTCAGCAAATGAATTGCTATATAACCGGTATAGAATGAAAACACACTGCAGGGTGCATCTCATTTATTGGCTCTGGGTTCCTCGGGTTCTTGATGAACCTACAAGCCCTATATATCCCCGCAACCAGAGGAGTCCAGCAGACGTAACGGTATACTGCTTTCGATAATCTGACATTGCAGGGAAAAGTTACAGAGTAAAACGTAGAGAAAAATTTATGTTTTTTTCACTTCAATTTCAATATTTTTCTTTTTCAGTTGTTGTTTTCTGTAGGAAACCCTTGTAGGATCTACACAAATGACCCCTTGCTGAATTCAGCATTTTGTCTATGTTTCAGAAATGTTTAGGTTCCTGGGATCCAGCATTGGTTTCATGCCCATTTCTGTCACTGACTGGAAGGAGGCTGAAAGCACAAAAAATTGCAAAAATGGGGTATGTCCCAGTAAAATGCCAAAATTGTGTTGAAAACTTCGGTTTTCTGATTCAAGTCTGCCTGTTCCTGAAAGCTGGGAAGCTGCTGAGTTTAGCACCGCAAACCCTTTATGGATGCCATTTTCAGGTTGAAAAACCACAAGCCACTTTTTCCAATTTTTTTGAAAAAATCAAAGTTTTCACTGTATTTTGGCTAATTTCTTGGCCTCCTTCAGGGGAACCCACAAAGTCTGGGTACCTCTAGAATCCCTAGGATGTTGGAAAAAAAGGACGCAAATTTGGCTTGGTTAGCTTATGTGGACAAAAAGTTATGAGGGCCTAAGCGCGAACTGCTCCAAATAGGCAAAAAAAGGCCTGGCACAGGAGGGGGAAAAGGCCTGGCAGCAAAGGGGTTAAGGCAAGGAAATTGCTTGGATAGTCTCCAAAAGTTGAGAGACCCTTGTGTGCTGTGGTCTTAGATCCATTCCAGTCTTGCTATTTTTACAAACTATACACTTTTATATTATTGCTGTGATGTACTATGATTTTTGTACTTCTAGCAGTATTATGGTATATGAATAATGCTCGGATGACCATTTTGCCATAAGATGTGACATACCACATATGAACCCTCTAGCCCCATGGTATAACCTCTCACACAGAATCCAAAGGTAGGGATTTGAATTTGATGCTGTCACCTGCACTGTACTTGCAGACTGTGCTTTGTCCGCACTTTGATTTCACATTTCTTTTGAGGACTCCTAATGAATGTGCACTGTTTTTATAATGCTTTGTTATATTTGTCTGTATCTTACTTTTGTGGTCTATATTAATATGACCAAATAAAGTTGCTTGAATTTAATTGAATTGAAATGACACATCAAAAAATATGTTCTCAAAAATATCAAGGGAAAATGCAAAAATTAACTTGAGAAAAATAGAACATCCAGTATGAGTCAAGTTATCCAGGGAATCCACCCAAAAATAAGAAACGAAGGAAAATAAGCTTTTTAAGCTAACTCAAAAAAAATAAAGAAACAAGTAAAAATGCATTTTGTTAAAAAAACATAACCAAACAAAAAAATACATCTTTTTCCTAAAAAACACATGCAGGCTGAAAGTAAAATACAGTGTTGGAAAACACAATCTGTAAATTAAAAACAGATAAATCCCCCCAAAAATCTTGCAACCCTATTCCAAAACACAGCACAGTAAAAAAGCAATAAAAGCAATGTTAAAAAACATAGAATACACTTATAAAACATAAATAGACATTACATTCCACAGTAAGCTCCACTGTTGTATTGTAAACAAGCTAACACATACTAACCTAAAACACAATATACTAAAACAACATCCAGTAACAAAGCCTAGCCTAGCTAAGGGTCTAATTACAAGTATGGTTGTCCTAAGTTTGGCATACTCGCGGTGGTCCGACCACTGCAATCTTGGTGGTCCGACCACCAGATCATGATGCTGGCGGTTGGACCACCAGGAAACTACTGCCACCACCAGGATCATGAACTCCGAACCCCGATCACAACTTGCCTTTCTGACAGTCTATTCATGGCGGGGTCACTGCCATGAAAAACCTGGTGGAAAGGCAGGAATGTGGCCGCAGGTGGGCCCTGCACTGTCCATGAACATATTGTGGACAGTGCAGGGGCCACCCTGTCAGCACACCCGGAATGCACACTGTCTGCCATGGTAGACAGTACACATTCCAAGTGTGCTGCCAGCACAAACAGTGTTGCGACATTGGCCTCGGCTCTCAGGGAGAGCCAAGACCAATGCCGCCACACTGACGGTGCCGGCCAGCCCAGCGGGGAAGTCATAGTACTGCGGAGGGGAAGTCGCCTCCCCACCGTTGTATTGCTGATCTGGAGGTCGGGCCTCCAAATACATAATGAGGCCCTAAGTCTAACCACCTCCTCCTCTTGTTAAGTATTTTAAACTAAAGTTTAAACAATCTTACCTGAATCGCAGGCCAGCAATGGGGACCAAAAGCACATGAAGGGTCTCAAAAGCAGAAGAATACAACATTATGGAAACTGAAAGAAAATGGGGATAAATAACCAACACTTGAGTAATGTCAAACATTACATGTTTGTTAAAGATGACTGTACAACATGTTTAATAAATTGCATAATTACGACTAAAACACCAATATACATTACAGCTATATCATATGTTCAGAATTATTCTGAAGTAAATACATCTTTTTTTCCAAACACATAGTGCAAACACATTATTGCAATTATTATAAAATAATGCACAGTAAAAATATATATAAAAAGGAATGTTCAGAAAATGGATATAACAATAAAATTTAAGAAAAACGTGCTTTACAAAATTGTACTAATAAACAAACAATTAATAATACAAATTACTTTAGCGTTTTATTGTATAGATTAAAAAATGAAAACAAATGTCAACACTTTACGGATAGCACATTTACTATTCCTAATGGAAACACACTTGAGAGAATGTTCTTCATTGAGGAAGGACTAATTTACTACTGCTACTAAATTGGGGAATGTGTTGGACTTTGTTAGGTGGCTGGGGGATCAGGTTTACTATTCTCACTTCAAACATAACCATTTTAGGGAAAGTGTTGGACTTTGGAAAGGTTCAAAAGTACTAATCCAAATCCAAATACCCTCAAACTCGGTAAAATGCTAAACATTGGGGTTTTAAAATGTATTATTAGCATTCCACACTTAACCACATTGGGCAAAGTATTGGACTTTAGGGGGCTCCAATTTACTATTCCAACTCCAAACTGAACCAAATTTGGGAAAGTGTTGGATTTATGGGTGTCAGATTTACTACTCACATTCAAACTTAGCCACATTGAAAAAATGTCTTGGACTTTGGAGGGGTTCAGTGTTACTATTCCCACTACACTCTTTACCACATTGGGAAAAGTGTTAAACTTTGAGAGAGTCAGATTTACTTTCTCCACTTCAGACATGACCACTATGAGAAAAGGTCTAGACCTTTAGGGTCCTAATAATGACTCCCACAAGCATTATATTTTTGACGAAACACTAAAGATAATACTTCGTAGGAAGCCATTTAACTACCCAAAAAAGTGAACCACAAGACACAAATAAAATAAATTAGACATAGCACCAAAAAAGCTTTATTAATCAATATTTACTATAGTGTTATAATTTATAAATTTAATACAGTAAGATGATGGTAAAAAGCAGTGAAACGTAGCATTTAACAAATGTTGTTTAACAACATTCTAAAATTTAAAATCAAACTACATATATGCTAAATTTCTATTTAAAAAACAGAAAATACAAGAACACTTTAAATAAATTATTGATATATGGTTATTATTTAAAACATTATTTATGATAAAAAAATATTTTAATTAACAAGGAACAAAAACTGTCATACAAAGTTAGATTTTTTAAAGTTATATTTATTGCAAATGTTAAAATCTATAGCTATACTCAAAAGAAAATTTGAATAGAAAATACAAAACTTAGAACCATAATTTATTATGTGATAAAAGAAAATATTGTGAAAAATATTTTTATCCAAAAATCATGCAACAATTTTAAATATAACCAACCTATAAAATAAAATGTTTGAATTACTCCGTACCCTGTACCCCTAGAAACACATCATCCCACTTCAAAAATATTACTAAATGGACATTTTGAAAACAAACACAATATATTAATACAAAAATAACATACTCAAATATGCTTTAAAAAAAGCACAATATTCTTATCTGCAATGTTCTAACATGGAATATCTTTGGTATCATGATATTTAAAGTATACAAAAAATGATAGATGGAATGTTTTCATTAATCTCATCCAATGATAATTATTTGGGCTGCATCCAAGCCCTCCCTGAACTGGAATGGAAGCAACCCTGGACGTGTTGCGCCCTTGTTATGGGGTCATCAGCTGGGTATATCTTGGTTCCAGTGACACAGTATGCATGGGAACTATGTCTGGGTATGCCCGTCCCACTTGGGGTGATATACTAAATTAAACAAAAAGTGATGGATGGAATGCTTGAACTAATCTAAACCACTGGCAATTTACTCTGGCCGCTTCTCAGTCCATTGTTGTTTTGCACATCATGCCACCTCAGTTTGTCTAATTTATCATCATTTTTAAGACATGATATTTGTGCCTCACAATGGTCTTGGAACTTTATTTTGGTGAATCACGGCTGTGCCATTAAAAAAAAGAAAACAGCAAGGCAGTTCAGACCTTACAGATGTATTTGACATTGTCCTAAAAGCCAGCTTGGTTGTGAGAGCCTCTTTGTCTACCTTAGGAAAATGTAACAGATTTTGATGTGTTGTCAATGAGCCTAAGTTGGGCAGACAGTGGCCCAAGTGAAATCCCACTGGTGAGATATTGCTAAACTAAGAGCGAGAGAGAGGTCACTGATATGAAGAAATATCTGTCATCAATTTTGTGTGGCAGTCCCACTCATATTCATACATCCAGTCTGTTTATGTCAGAATGCACCTTCCCCACCTCTTCAATATCTTTCGAAAGAAGAACAAAGGCAGACATCCATTATTTTAACAACAACATTTTCTCCTTGTGGAACTAATTACTCTTTATTTTTACATTTCCAAAGGAGAACATGTACTGCTGCATAAAAGAGTACACTATAAAATAGGCCCTCTGTTCTGTTCTTTCCTGATGTGTCAAGTAAATAGGGTAGCTCTTGGACTCCTGGACAGGCAATACGGGTTAACATATCACGTTCCGTACATAACAGACTTGAGCAGGGCACAGAGTGCACGGTGTACAATGGTGTGATAAAATGTGCAGCACAAACTCTGTCTTCCTAGAAAGAGGCAGCTGCTTAAAGTATAAAAACAATGATGTAAAAGCAGGCAGTGCTACAAAAATATTGAAAATAATAAAATGCACATGAGTGCAAAAAGCACACATGGATAGTTATGGTTAACTCAAGTAATTATGACTCGCGCCCTAAGGTAGCTATAACTTGCACTTTCGCCATGCACAGCTAATTACTTCACATATTACATCACTTATGACACCTTCTATGGAATCATTGATATTATTACTGCAACATTTACAATAAAATGATTGATGAGAAAACTGCACATGCTTTGGTGCAGGTTATAGTTACCCTAGGGAGTGAGTTATAGTTACTTGAATTAACCATAACTATAACTGCTGAATTTCTAAGGTTTTGTGTGAGTAAATTCAGAACCTAACTAAAATTTCCCTGTAACCGTTGTTATTTTCAGAGAATATATATATATATATATATATATATATATATATATATATATATATATATATATATATATATATATATATAGATAGATAGATATATAGATAGATAGATAGATAGATAGATAGATAGATAGATATAGATAGATAGATAGATAGATAGATATATATAAAATGATGATGATGAGAGACAGGGCAGACGGAGAAGGTCCTTCAACTGCTGAAGGACAGTCAACATCCACTATTAGCATACCATCTGTATGCTGGGAATCTGCAAAGGTGTCCTCTGTTACAGAGTTTTTGCTGCTATTCACAACCACTGTTGTTAGTTTTTTTCTTCTTTTTACTATTTTGAAACATTGTTTATTATTTTTACACAGTGAAGCACATTGCTTCTTTGTTTCTTCTTAGGCTAATTTGTTTTAGAGCCAGTTTTTTTTACAAAAACAAAAAATAAAAAAGTAAATTGAAACATTGTGTTACTGTAGGCTTAAGTGTGTGTCTGGGTATATTAGTGTATGTATTATTGTGTGCCTGGGTATGTCAGTGTGTGCATCAGTGAATGCCTCGGTGTGTCAGTGTTTGCATCACTATGTGCCTGAGTGTGTTTGTGTATACATCAGTGTCTGCTTTGGTTTGTCAGTGTGTGCATCAATGTGTGCCTGGGTGTGTCAATGTTTGCATCAAAGTGTGCCTGGGTGTGTCAGTGTATGAATCAGTGTGTGTCTGGGTATGTCAGTATATACATCAATGTGTGCCGGGGTATGTAGGTGTATTCATCAGTGAGTGCCTGTGCATGTCATTGTATATATCAGTGTGTGTCAGGATGTGTTAGTGTATGCATCAGTGTGTGCCTGGGTGTGTCAGCGTATACATCAGTGTGTGCCTGGACGTGTCAGTGTATACCTCAGTGTGTGCTTGGATATGTCAGTGTGTGCCTGGGTTTCAGTGTATGCATCAGTATGTGCCTGGGTGTGTCAGTGTATATATCAGTGTGTGCTTTGGTGTATCAGTGTGTGCATCAGTGTGTGCCTGGATGTGTCAGTGTATGCATCCGCCTATGCCTGGTGTTGGAAAGTGGATTATTACTAAGAGCAGGTAAGTACCTACACTTAGCAATAGGCCACTAACCTCCACTTCGGTCCAATGAGGTCTCAATAAAATAAACCCACTCAACCCTTGGTAACTTGGCAGTGAGCATCAAGGCTCAACTTAGGAGACAAGTGTGTAATGCATTTAAAAATCACAAAACATTAAATAAGTAAAACACAAAACACAATAAAAATCCAACACTAATTTATGAAAATAGAGTATATTTTTTCTCATTAAAATGAACCAAAATTAATAAAATCAGATAAGGGGAACAGGAGATATGATTTTTTTAAAACAATTAGTGTTTTTTAGCACATAGAAATGAATAGCGCCAATCTGGTCATCTGGTCACACCTCGACCGGGGCAAAGTGAAAGTTTAAGGCCGACTGTGTCGCACTTAGTTGTTTTCTTGAAGATTTTCTTCAGCTGGACGGAGTAAGCAGTCTAGTCCGTCCTCCCTGAAGCCCTTCCTCAGATACGCATTGCAGAAGACCTCGGTCAAGATTTCTACTTTTGGACTTAGATGATTTGTTGAGATATAAATCCTTTGACCAGGCCGAACCTGAATCTTGATCCGATGTCCCTGGAGTGCTCTTCTGATACACTGCGTGGGAGGTTTTGGTCAACTTTCTACATTCGGACTTGGTCACTGTTTTTGAAATTTTCTTCAGCAGGATGACCCTACAAGTCAGGCCGAGTCACAGTTGAGGCAAGCCGGCTAAAGCTAGAGTCGCTGCGGCAGGTCAGTCCCTCTATGGAGCTTTTTCTGAAAAAAGGTCTTTTAAGGTTTTTAAGGAGTCCACAGCTCAACAAAAGGTTGGAAGTGTGGACTACAACTCCCAGAATGCACCTGGCTCAAACTCCAATTGGGCCACTGGACAGTGGTCAGCTGGTCAGTTTCTTCAGGTTAGCAATTTTTCACCTGTAGCACAGAGGGAGTCCCTCCTTGAACCAGTTGAAGTCAGGCAAAGTCCTTCTTGTGGTTGAGCCCAAGTGTGCAGCTGGTTCAGTCCTCCAGAGTGTCCAGGTTCAGGTCAGGAGTCCAGCAGGGCAGTCCTTCTTCTCCTGATGTTTTTCCTTGTAAGGATCTGGTAGGGATCTGAGCTGTGGGTGCAGCTCTGCCATACTTATTCTTGCTCCTCGGTGAAAAACAGGAAAGTCCTGGTTCTCCAATCAGAGGTAGGGTATTTCCCCTGTGATGACCACTTCCTGGGAAGTGTGGCAAAAATCAATCCGAGGGAGCAACATTCTTAAAAAATCCATCATGGCTGAAAATTATTTTTGGAGGTTAGATCTGGCTGAGCCCACCCACTGGTGTGGCTAAAAATCCTAAACACGACCCTCTCCTGACCTCTCCTAATCTAATCAAGAGGGCACCTAATTGTCTGGGGTTTCAGGATGTGAGGGAGGTGCTGGGTTGCTCCAAATGTCCTTCCCTGCCTTTAAAGACTAGTTTGGCAGCCCCCACCTTCCTGCTTCCCCATCTGCTGAGGCAGATCTCCTCCAGCACATCCTTTGTGTTCAGCCCAGGCCACTTTACAACTAATCAAGGCAGCTTGGCCAGGCTGCCAGAGGCCAGCCAATCAGAGAAGGGCACCACAGAGCTGAAGTAGGAAACATTTGAAGTAGAGTTTAAAACTCTTTACCTGAACTAGTTACACTCAATCCAACAATAGTATGTTGTGGGATTTATTATAACAATTAATTTGATACCAAACTCGAGGTATCTGACACTTAAAGGAACTTTGTTAATTAAAATAAAGTCTCTCCATTTTCACATATGGAGGCCATTCACTACAGTGAGGGAAAAAAACGAATTTGCCTATTTTACCTCACCAGGGCTCATAAAACAATTTTTATAAGGTCCCTGCTTATAGTGACATGGCAGCCAACAATGGGGGCACATAGGGCACACCTGAGGGGTGACTTATACATAACAATAAGGTAGTTAAAGCCTTGGGAGGTACTTTTAATTCCAAAGATGAATTTGCATATAACTTTAATTTAAAAGCTGCCAAACAGACCTGCCTTTAAAATGACCCTTGGCACCTCAGCAGTGCACCTATGGGTGCACTGCCTATGCTGGGGTCCCTACACTTACATGCCCTACCATATACAAAGGACTTATAGGTAAGTTGGCATAGTCAATTATAATTAGCATACTCTTTATACCCAGAGCACGGGACCAGGGCACTATCAGAGTTAGGAAAACACCAACAAAAAGTGAAAAATGAGGGCACAAAGTTAGGGGGCCTCTGCAGTCAGCCCTGTTTTCTCACACAGCAACCCCCCCAGCTTACATGCCCAGGAGACTCAGCCCAACCCTGGTGGAGTCTTCCTTGCTTGTCAGGTGAGGAAGACAGTGAAGAAACTGGTTGTCCCTTTTCAGGGCCTATTCTGCATTACATCCTCCTGTCATGGTCTTTTCCTTTGGGTAGTGAACCCATTTCAACAATGAAAGGACTCATCTAACACTGAAACGTCCTGTTAGGGGGTCTTTTGCATCTTTATCTGCCAACTTGGGTAGTGAGGTACCCACCTCCCCTATCCCTAACTTTGTTAGGGCAACACCTAGCTCATCCAAAGAGGTCACCCAACACTTGAGCAACCCCACTAACACCAACAAGGTCAGGGGGGTAACTTTGCTTTTGGCCCTGGGGCCTGCCTCCCAGGCCAAGTGCAGTGCTGCCATGAAGGCCAGCACCCAGCAGAGGCTACTGACAGCTGTCAGCACCCAGAACCACACTCTAAGCTCTCCACTGACAGGAGGGTGAGTTGAAATGCTTTATGGGTAACTGTGGGGTCGTGGTACTCCTCTTGCTGTTTAGAGTGGGGTGCTACCTCATCCTGTAGAAGACACCCTACTTCCACTATCACTTCTGTCAGTGCAGGTGCAACACCCTGCCTCTGGACAGCTGACTGACTACTCAGGGCTTCCTTGGGATCAGGGGAGGCCTCACCAGTGCAAACTCTGGTCTCCCCCCTCTACTGGGGCAGAAGGCATTTGGCTCCCTGTAACTCTCTTTAAGAGTGGCCTACCCTTCCTTTTTTTCTTTTCCTTTCTTGGGGACCCCTATCTCCTAAATGTAGGGGCTAGCTCCTCAGGACTTTGGGACCTCTGGGAGGTCATTTCCCAGGATACAATCTCTAGGGGAAGGTCAGCACTCACTACCACCCTAAATCAGTTAAGGATACCCTCCCTCTCTAGGGGCACTACGGCCACTGGTTTACAGGGGATCTCACCTGTGGCTATACTGACATTCCCGGTCTCTCCTGGAACATATACATCTGGGGTCATCAACCTGTCACTCACTATAGTGTGACTGGCACAGGTGTCTCTGAGGCCAGTGGTAGGGATCCCATTCACCTGAATGGGGTAAAAGTACCTATTCCACCCTCAGGGATTACCAGCTTACCAACTGGTCCTGTCTCCCAGCCCAATACTATGAGGACCTCAGCATCTGAGGAGTCATTCCCCATGGCTACACTGGACAGCCCAGTGCTAACTACCTTCTTTGGGCAGGCTGCATCTCATCTGAAGTGACCTGTCTGCTGACAGTCAAAGCAAGCCTTACTGTCCAAGAGTTATTTTAACCCTGGGTCTCCCTGTCTCCGTTTGTCAGCGTGGGAGTGGGATTTACTCCCCTCCTTCTTACGGTTCTGGTGCACAGAGGGAGTCTCTGTGGTGAGCTTACCACTTCCCTCTTTAGGTTTTTGGGGACCTGACCACCCCTTTTTGGAGACTTCATTCTGGGGCTTGACAACCACCCTGGTTCTCAACCACTCATCAGCTGCCTCCCCCAGCTCTCTGGGGTTGTTCAGCTTAGAGTCCACTAGATGCTGGTTTAACCTCCATTGGATACAATTGGTCAAGATGTGCTCCCTCATGATCAAATTGTATAACCCCTCATAAGTATTTACTTTGTCACCATATATCCAGTCCTCTAGTGCCCTAAGTGAGATTTCTATAAAGTCAACCAAAGACTGGGTATTGAACCTCTGGGTTTTGCTGATCTTCATCCTGTACTGCTCTGGGGTCAGACCAAACTTCTTGATTAAGCACTCTTCATACTAGGGTATAAATCTGCTTCCTCCCCACTCAAGGTCAGAAGCCTACCCCTCCCAGATTTGGGGAACAACTCCCATAGAAGTGAACTCCAGTATTGAGGCTTAACTATCCTCATCTGGGGGGGCCCTCTCAAAGGCTCACAGCCATTTGTCTATATCATCCCCCTCTATAAAGGCAGGAACCACCCTCTTGGGTAGTCTGGGACAAAAACCCCCACCCAAGGACATCTCAATTTCTCAGTCATAGCCACCATTTCTCTGTTCAATCTTTGCCCACTTCTCCTTCTCTAGGGACAACTTCTATGCCTCCAAAGCTAAAAGGGCTACCTGGGCCTCAAGTACCCTTTCCCCTAGGTCCAGTCTGCTTCCTCTTGGGCTGATGCCACAGACCCTCCCCTTCCACTAGCTCTGGATGGGGCCCTAGATGCTGAAATCACAGTTAGGTAATCATCTTCCTCCTCCTGGAGATTGGAGAGGACATCTTCCCTCTCCCTTCGTACCTCTGAAGCTTTATCTGCCTCCCTCTGCACTACCCAGGCTTCAAGGGTCTTGACCATCACAGCCATATTAAGGTTGTTAGCAGCAGATAATCCCCTCTTTCTGCACAACAACATAAGCTCAGCTGCAGTGAGTGTGGGTAGGCTAGCCAGATCAAGCTCCATGGTCTCTCTTAAGTTTTGTGTCACTTAAAAAAAGCTTTGACACCAATTGATCAGAATAATTTAGAAAAATCAAAAATGAAGTAATTAAAAAATGTGTCCAAATTTGAAATATCAAAAAATATTTTTGCTCTAGGTCAATTTAGAGGATGTTCAACTTATTTCACTTAAAACTATATTGTGGCTTCAAACACAAGTACTGGATCCCACCACTGTGCACCAAAACACCATGTTGGAAAGTGGATTATTGGTAAGAGCAGGTAAGTACCTATACTTAGCAAAAGGCCACTAACCTCCACTTAGGTCCAATTAGGTCTCAATAAATTAAATCCAGCTCAACCCTTGTGAGCTTGGTAATGAGCGACAAGGCTTAACTTAGGAGACAAGTGTGTAAAGCATTTAAAAATCACAAAGCAGTAAATAAGTAAAACAAAACACAATAAAAATACAACACCAATTTATACAAATAGGTAATATTTTTATATTTAAAATGACACCAAAACAAATAAAATCAGATAAGGGTACCGGAGATATGAATTTTTAAAGAATTAGGCCTTCATTACGAGTTTGGAGGTGGAGATGGTGGTTGCACCGCCGTGGGACTGGCGGTATAGACCGCCATATTATGAGTACTGGGAAGGCACCTGCAGAACACATTCAAGTTTCCGTCCGGACCACCAGTGTGGATGGACCTCTGTTGCCGGCGGAAGGCCCCTTTAGTCTGGCGGTGCGACAGATTCCACCCACCGTATTACGAGGTTGCACACTGCCAGGACTTCCGGGGCAGTCCAACCGCCGCTAAAACCATGGCGGGAACAAACAACATAAAAGGAAACACCCACTTTCTGGAACACAGGCACGTCCATAGGCGCCATGGCATGCAAATTGCAAGTCTTTCCAATGCTCCTGCTGGCCATTGACATCTAGGACCAGTGACGCCGACATAGACACCAGCCGTAAGTACCACATCCTAGCACACACTGGAGGGAAGGACATTAGAACACACACACACACGCACAAACGTACAGTCACCGTACATACATGTGCAAGAAAAGCCAGGACAAGCTATGTAGCACCGACAACAATGGTGCTACATAGATTGTAGATAAATATAATTGGAAATATCAAAATCCCAAGAAAATAACTATTTACAAGATGCCACAAGGGCCAGTGTCTCTTTGTCCCAATGTCCCGGGCACACTGGGCATGTGAGGAGTGCCTAACTTGACTACTGACTGCAATGTGCAGACCTCCACAGGACAGGGGCATCAATGGGGAAAGCAGGTACCTCAGGGAAGTGGGTGTGGGGGTGTGTGATCAGGGTTTGGATGGGGTTCCTTCTACTTCTTATCAGGCTTCCCCCCTTTACTGTCCTGCTGTCGGGAGAACGCTCAGCCTTGCACCTCTTTCCTGCCTTCTTAGGTGTGATGGCAGTGGAGGCCACCACAGCAGGGGACCCAGATGGAGTTCTATCAGGGCTGGAGGTGTGAGGGGCAGGTGTGCCTGTTGTGGCAGCACGGCTGACTGCGGGGTATGGCTCAACCAAGAGACGGACAGGAAGGTGGAAGGCAGGAGTCTGGGAAGGGTAGCATTGCGTTTGGGGGTATCAGGTACTGGACCAGGAGATGGGAACAGAGAAAACTCATGCAGAGGTCTTTTTTTAGGGGAAGCGGGTAGGTCATGAGTTAAGCGTTCGAGAGTGGAGGGAGAGGGGATGGTTGATAGGTGTGAATGTGTATATGGTTTGGGTGCTGGTACGTGGGTATATGAAATGTGTGTGCTGGGTGTGTGTTGGGTGGATGAGTGTGGGCATAAACATGTACTGGGAGGAGGAGCAGAGGAGACACAGGGAGATGGCAGGGGGGATGTGTGGGTGAATGTTGGGGTGGTGTGTGCAGGTTGGGTGGATGTGCTGCATGTGGTTGTGTTGACAGTTTTGGTGCGTGCGGATGTGGTGTATGGGGTGCATGCATGGGGGTCAGGTGTTGTGGTGACGGTGGCAGTGACAGGACATGTGTCTGTACCAGGGACTGATGATGTGGTGTCTGCATGTATGAGTGGCAATGTGACTGTGAAGGGGGAGCAGGTGGGGGAGTCAGGGTAGGTATTGGATGTTGGTGTGTGTGCATCTGAATGGTGGGTGTGTGCATGGCGGTGGTGGCGTTTGTGGTGCATTTGATGGTCTTCGAGGATGCATGCTGGTATGAAAGTGTGCTTTGGATGGGAAATGGGAGAGGGATGTGGGAGTGGGAACAGGTAGTTGGAGGGGAGACGGAAGAAGAAGGAAAACTGGCTGCAGTCAATGAGGAGGCCAGAGCCTGAAACGATATCTGAAGGGCAGACAGGGCACCGTACATGCCTTCCAGGAACGCATTTGACTGTTGCATCTGGGATGGCAGTCCCTGAATGGCATTCATGATGGTTGTCTGCCCAACAGAGATGGAGCTTGGGAGGTCAATAGCCTCCTCATTGAGGGCAGCAGGGCAGACTGGGGCAGGGGCAGAGGTGCCTGCGGCGAAGGAAATGCCCACCCTCCTGGGTGCTCAGGCATGGGCAACTGGGTGGGGAGCTACAGGGAGGGCGGTGCTGGTAAGGGGGTGGCAGACAACAATAGTGCAGGCATAGGGCCTGAAGGATCCATCACCACCAGGAAGTCACCATCAGAGGAAGAATCTGATGATGCTGTAGATGTTCCCGTCTCCCCTGTGGTGCTGCACTCGCCCTCCGTCCCACTGGTGTTCTTGGCTCCGCTGGTAACAGCCTCCTGGGTCCTGTGGGATGCAGCTTCCCCAATTGCCGGTGCCCCTTCTCCTTCGCCAGATGATGCTGTTGCACACAAAGATAGAGGAGCAGAGGGAGGGAGGGTGATTCAGTGAGAGACAGGGTGGGAGGAAGAGAAACAGGGAGCAAGTGATCAATGCCAGCACAACAGCCACATACTAGTCACTACAACATACTTCAGTGCCATGTCATTACATGCCATGCCATCACACACACATGCCACTGCAATGACAGCCCATGTGGACTACCTCAGTCATGCTCATGAGTTTCACACATGCTGACACACATTCAATCCTGTACAGGATGAAAGCCATACCCTCAATACATGTCTGACCCATCCCATTGGCTCATGGCTCCATACGATCACTAGACACTAAATTTGTATTCTATGGGCGTTTGAAGGCATACTTTCACAGCCACATAACCTAAGCACATATAGCTGTATGATGTGAAACCTTAGACTTCGCAGACTACAAATACACCACATGGCAGCAGACAGCAGATAGGGATATGGCCCCAGCAACTCTCATAGGATAGTTGGGAGTACAATGTGTGTGGACTCCAGAAGCAGGAACCATGTCCACATCTGAGACCCTGCTCATGTACTACACAGTTGCACTGTCATCGATGCCACGTAGCAGTGAAGGTAACCCCAACTCACATCCTGCACGGCATTTGAACACATGTATGTAGTACATCTCGCATCAATGTGTCCCAAACCTAGTCATACAGTAGCTACCTAGCAGATATTCCACAGCCTTCACACACTGCACAGGCTGCACGTATCACTCACCATATAACCTAGGTAGTAATGTGAACTCACTCCCTTGTGGCTGCTGTGCTGCCCTCAAGAGCCCATCCACCTCAGGGTACACCACCGCCAAAATGCGGGACATAAAGGGGGGTCAGGTTTGGATGTGCACCCCTCCCTCGTTGGGAGGATGTCACCATCTGGGCCTCACCAGCCTTCCTCACCCAACGTCACAGGTCCTCCCACCGATTCCTGCAGTTGGTGGACCCCCAGGGTCCGCACTTGCTTGGAGATGGCGCGCCAGATCCCCTTCTTTTGATGAGCGCTCACCTGCATGGATAACATGGAGAAAAGGAGACAGTCATGTAGCGTGGCATCTTAGGGACTGCATGGGACACAACATATCCCCTGAACAGACGCACATTTCAACCTTCTAGTTGTCCTCACAGCCCACAGCTAGGTCCTTCAACAAGTCACTCATCCTCGTCCCAAGGCCCCCACCCACATCCATACCACTCACAGACAGTACAATCATAGTGCACTCACCTGCTGCCCTGGTGCCCCATACAATTGGGCATACAGGGGTAGGACACCCTCCACAAGCTTCTCAAGTTCCCCCTGTGTGAAGGCTGGGGCCTTATCCCCTGCAGCACGTGGCATCTTGGCTACCAGTGGCAGAACACAGCAGCACATGCAGTGGAGGCATACTCAGCACACGTGCCAGGAGTCAAGTGACCATGAGCACACGAAATCACGGTCACGGACGCTGCCAACCTCACCATCACTGCCGGTGGGGATCGTCATTGGCTTGTGTCTCCCATAGACAACCATGTTAACCAATGAGGAGTTGTACAGCGGTTGCGACCGCCTACCTCCATGACGTCTTACGCCAGCGGAATTCGCTCACTTCCATCTGATCTGTGCATGCAGGACGGGCGGCTACCATTTTACTACTACACTGTGTATGGGGGGTTTAAGAGGTGCATAATGGATGTTTAATAGTGACCTGTGCACAGCTCTACTACGTCCACACAGTCCTTCATACACATAATGATTGCCACTCCCTCATATTCCCAGGTATGGTGGAAGAATGATGGTAAGAAATACTCCTGTCTACAGGCCCTTGGTTGATCTTGCCACCCTTGAAGAGAGGCACGTCATCCAGTGCTATCGGCTCAACCGGATCTTGTGAGGCTGTTGGAGCCGGATCTGCGACCTGGTATTCGTCATCCCAATGCCATCACACCCACAGTACAGGTGTTGGCAGTCCTCCACTTCCTTGCCTCAGGGTCCTTCCAAATAACAGTGGGCTGGGCTGCCGGAATGTCCTGGCCCATGTCCAATAACATCTTGAAGAACGTCCTCTGTGCCCTACTGAAACATATTGGCAGCCAAATCAGGTTTCCCCAACGTGACGATCTGTCCACTGTGAAAGCAGCCTTCTACACTGTGACACATGTGCCACATGTGATTGGGGCTATTGGTGGGACCCACATTGCCCTGGTGCCACCCAGGAGGAGTGAACTGGTGTTTAGGAACCGTAAAATCGTCTACTCAACTAATATTCAGGTGGTATGTCCCACAGACCTCTACATCACTCAAGTGACTGCCCGGTTCCCAGGATGATGCCTACATACTGCGGAACAGCAGCATCTCACACCTGATGGCACCACTGCAAATGGATTGTGCGGGCTCATCGGTATGTATTGTGCCATATTTGTGCCTCTGTATTCTGCACACTCTACACCACGTTCCAGATTTCCATACAGTTTTCAATATGCCTATTACCTCTGTGCACATAGGTGACTCTGGTTATGGCTACTGACACCTCTCAGGCATCTGACTACAGCAGCAGAAATCCAGATTTAGGTGCCTGCACCTTACTGGAGAGGCCCTACTGTACGGACCAGCAAAAGTGTGCCAGATCATTGTAGCGTGCTTCATGTTGCACAATTTGGCTTTCAGACGTCACATCCCATTACTGGATGCTTAGGAGGGTGCAGCTGTGCCAGTGGCTGACGAATGGGACACGGGGAGTGATGAGGAGGATGATGACAAGGATGCAGCTGATTCCAGAGCGGAGCTCATACAACAATACTTCCACTGACATACAGGTATGTGTCAAAGCCATGCTATGTAACAAGTAGCATTGCCTGCCGTGTGCAGGGCTGCTACCAAGGTTGTGTATTCAATGTGGGTATTAACTGTATTACAGAACTTGTATATGATATCTCCAACTTCTGACACTGTCACATTAATTAGTATGTCAATGGTCTTCCTGTTACATATGTGATGTCTGTACATAATGTACTCATGGTAGATAAAGACGTAGACAGAAACTGTGCTCAAAGGTGTTTATTTTTATGATACAAGTGCAAGGGATGATGAGTGGGGTGATGGCAAGTGGGCTCATCAGAGTACTTAGCCTACCTGTGGGGAGTCATTGTCCAGTACGATGGCCATGTGGAAAAGGTGTTATGACAGTGGACAGTCAACCGGGTGTCGCTGTGACACACAAGGTGGTGTGCTCTGATGCGGCTCACTTGCTGGCGGTGGTCTTGGTCTTGGCATCACTGAAGGCTGTACGTCTGGGTTGGACGTCCTCGCTTGCGTGGGGACACCTCAGCTACAGGGGAAAGGGTGCTGGTGTCCTGCGTGTCCTGTGGCAGGGCCTCCATTCCACTGGTGGGGCTGATGTGGAGGGCTCAGATGTGATCTGGATTATTGTATTGTATTGTAATAGTATTTATATAGCGCTTACTACTGCTAACGAGGCATCAAAGCGCTTTTCGGCGAGTAGCACGCTACTCTGGAACCCTAAAGGAATTAGTGGTGGATTAGTATAGGGAAATATGAGTACAGTTTTAGTATTATTATGAGTTAATTTGAGCCGCAGATAAGAGAGTTTGTTAGTTAGATTGACTGGAGTAATGAAGGGGTGGAGAAGGGAAGAATCCAGAAGTGTTAATTGGAAGTTTATGGTAATAGGATTATGGCTTGGGATGAGCAACGGGGGATGGAGGAGGGAAGAGCCTGTGGAAAGGGTTAGGAAGATCATAGTAGCAGGGTGAGATAAATGAGGGAGAATATAGTATGGTTGTTTGGGAGATCATGGTAGTAAAGTGAGGTTTGGGTGAGTTAGATGTAGAAGTGGAGGGAAGAGTTTAGGCAGAGTTATTTAGGAGATAAAAGTAGTAGAATGAATTTGGGATGAGTCAGAGTGAGAATGGAGGATAGATTGATAGAGACATGACATATGGTGATGGGTAGATAAGTGTGATATAAGATGAAAGCAGGGATTCATAAGTATCTAGTATAACAACTTATCTATGAGTTATGCAATGACCTATGAACATGTTAAGAATAGAATAACATAAACACATATATATATATACACAGACACACACACGCATACATACACACATGAATACACACACATATGCACATATATATGTACATACATATACCTATTTAAACCATGAGTAAATATACTTAGATAAACAGGTTTAAAGACTGTGGCCCTCATTACGACCCTGGCGGTATAGAACCGCCAGGGCCGCGGCACGCGGGAGCACCGCCGACAGGCCGGCGGTGCCCCGCGGGGCATTCTGACCGCGGCGGCTTAGCCGCGGTCAGAGAAGGGAAACCGGCGGTCTCCCGCCGGTTTCCCGCTGCCCCCAAGGAATCCTCCAAGCCGGCACAGCTTGCTGCGCCGGCTTGGGGATTCCGACTCCCCCTCCCGCCATCCAGTTCCTGGCGGTTCTCCCGCCGGGAACCGGATGGCGGGAGGGGGAGTCGCGGGGCCCCTGGGGGGCACTGCAGGGGCCCCCGTAAGAGGGCCCCAAAATGTATTTCACTGTCTGCATAGCAGACAGTGAAATACGCGACGGGTGCAGTAGCACCCGTCGCACCTTCCCACTCTGCCGGCTCGATTACGAGCCGGCTTCATGGTGGGAAGGTCGTTTTCCCCTGGGCTGGCGGGCGGCCTTTCGGCGGCCGCCCGCCAGCCCAGGGGAAAACTCTGAATACCCGCCGCGGTCTTCCGACCGCGGTGCGGTATTCACGACGCGCAACTTTGGCGGGCGGCCTCCGCCGCCCGCCAAAATTGTAATGAGGGCCTGTGTGTGTAGTTTCTTGTTATGACATAGTAGTGATACATATTTTCTAAAGAACTATGTATAACTAGAATATACACATAATCAGAAAAAATATTTATCAACATAGGCATATGCAGTCCATAGCTGTTTGAATATGGTGGTTATGAAGGAAAGAGAAAATTCTTGAGTTGTTTTCTGAAGACAAGATAGTTATCTGTGGCTCTTATAGTTGGGGGTAATGAATTCCATAGTTTGGCTGCTTGAACATCTATAGTCTTTTTCTTGTATGGTGGTGTTCTAAGGAGGGGTGCCAATCTTGAGCGGAGGTTACTTTGTTGAATGTATTTGGTTATTTTGTTTCTGATAAAAAGTGGTCCTGTTCCATGTATAGCTTTGTGGGTGATACAAAGCAGCTTGAAAGTGCATCTTCTGGCAATGGGTAACCAGTGTAGTGCTCTCAAGGCAGGGGAGATGTGGGCTTGTGGCTTTACATGTAATAGTAGCTTGGCTGCAGAGTTCTGAATACGTTGTAGCTTTTTCATAATACATAGAGATGATCCATGGTAGACGTCATTGGCATAATCCAGTTTGGATAGTACAAGCGAGATAGTAGCTTGCAGCTTGTGTGGAAATCCGAGGTGGGGGAAGATGCGTCGTAGAGTCTTCAAGGTGATGAAGCTTGTTTGTGCTAATTTGTCCACTTGGGCATTTATAGTTAACTTGGAGTCCATGGTGATTGGATTATGGTAGGGGCCTGCTGGTGGGAGGTGGACTGATGTTGGATGGTGTTGAGTTCCCTCAGCACCCTTGCTATGGTGTCCATGATGGCATTGTGGGTCTGCCACTGCGGAATGGCCTCCTGATGGTTCTCCCTCTGCAGCCTCTGGGTCTCCTGCAGGGTAGTGAGGATCTGGGCCATGGTGTCCTGGGTTTGGTGGTATGCACCCAGGACCTGGTTGAGGGCCTCCTGGCCAGTCTGATGTTGTTGCGCCCCCGCCCTTGGACCACAGATCCCATCCCACTAGCCCTGGCCCCCTGTGCCTGTGCCCCAGGCAGTGTGTGCCCTCTCCCAGTAGCACGAAGGCCTTCATGGTCTGGGCGGTTGCCCTTGACTCAGGCCCCTGTACTGTGGGGCATACCTCCGATTGAATGGTCCCTGAGGCACAGGTTTGGGGAGGAGGGGCTAGCTGTGGTGTAGTAGCCACATGGGAGGGTGAGTCCGGGGTGTCTAGGTTGGGGCTGCTGGAGGTGGACTGGCCAGTTGCCCCAGATGGCCCAGGCATTTCGTGGTCCTCCAGACATCCACTGGGGCCTTATTCCTGGGAGGGCTATCTGACCCTGGCATCCTCTGCTGGATGGCAGTAGCAGGGTTCACTGTGGATGGAAAGGGTGAGAGTTATTACGTGGAAATTTTGTTGTAGTATCATTATGTGCCGCTTGCAGTCGGTGGAATCATTACCCAGGGATGGCAATGACATTTGCAGCAATGCTGACACTGCATGGTGAATGGCCTTTGAGCCATGACTGTCATGTCAATTGTAGTTGTCGGTTTGCTGTTTGACTTTGCTGTAATTGGCATTTGGTAGTGAGGTGGTGATGGCTAGCAGTCTGGGTGGGCTGTGGGATGCATGTCCATGCAGGTGCACCATTGTGAGGTGTGAGTGTGACTCGGATCCGTCATGCCTAGTGATGATTGTGGGAGTGGTAGGTGAGGAGATAGTGAAGGTTTAGCATACATTGTGCGGGGTAGGTCTGTGGATGGTGGGAGAGGGGTGGTGTAGCATTCAGAGTAGGAGGGTGGTGATAGTGGGGGTGCATTTTTGTGGTTTGTGATATGATGGGGAGTGGTAGGTATTTGGGAGGCATGCAGGACTGGAGTGGTTAGAGCACAGGGGGGTGTAGGTTCCTTACCATTATCAATCCCTCTAATGATTTCTGTCAGGCCCTCATGATGCATGATGTCCAAGACCTACTCCTCCCAGGTTGTCAGATCAAGGGGATGAGATGGGGGTCCACCACCAGTCTTGTTGAGGGCGATGTTGTGCCTGGACGCCATGGAACGGACCTTCCCCCTGAGGTCGTTCTACTTCTTTCTAATGTCCTAGTTTGTGTGTGGGTAGCTGCCAACTGCTTTCACCCTGTTGACGATCCTCTCCCACAGCTCAGTTTTCCTGGTCATTGATGTTTTCTGTACTTGTGCTTCCATCAGTTTGGCTCAACTCTGTTGATCTCGTCCACCATTACCCGCAACTCATTGTCGGTGAAGCGTGGGTGCTTGTTCGTGACATGTGGGGGTGTGTGCTACTTGCAGATTCTTGCTCCATATGCAGTTGTTCATGGGTCGTATATCTCTGGCTTGTGGTGATGTTCGCCAGGGTTTGTGGCGGTGTGTGTGTATTATAGTGCGTTGAATAGGTGTGTGTGGTGTGTGTATATGTTTCAGGTGTGGGGTATTCAGCCTGTCCAGTCTGGTATTGCCTTCTATTGGCGGTAATGTTTTAGCCTGCGGCGGTGTGCAGTGCCAATGGTTTACCGCTGGCATGTTCCGCTGTGCTGAATTGTGACTCATAATATGGCGGGCGTAATGGTGTCGGCATGGCGGACCCAGTGGACACACAGTTGCTCTTTCACCGGCAGTGGCACTGGTGTTTGTGTCTTCATAATACGGCGAACAACGTACATCCAACACTGGTGGGATGATGATGGGATTTTGCATGGCTGTCTTGCCCGAAGACCGCCAAACTCGTAATGAGGGACTTAGGGGGTCATTCCGACCCCGGCGGTCAAGGACCGCCGGGGCCAGGGTCGGCGGGAGCACCGCCAACAGGCTGGCGGTGCCCCGCAGGGCATTCTGACCGTGGCGGTTTGGCCGCGGTCAGAACAGGAAAACCGGCAGTCTCCCGCCGGTTTTCCGCTGCCCTCAGGAATCCTCCATGGCGGCGCAGCTTGCTGCGCCGCCATGGGGATTCCGACACCCCATACCGCCATCCTGTTCCTGGCGGTTCGCCCGCCAGGAACAGGATGGCGGTATGGGGTGTCGTGGGGCCCCTGGGGGCCCCTGCAGTGCCCATGCCAATGGCATGGGCACTGCAGGGGCCCCCGTAAGAGGGCCCCACAAAGAATTTCAGTGTCTGCTTAGCAGACACTGAAATTCGCGACGGGTGCAACTGCACCCGTCGCACCTTCCCACTCCGCCGGCTCCATTCGGAGCCAGCTTCCTCGTGGGAAGGGGTTTCCCGCTGGGCTGGCGGGCGGCCTTCTGGCAGTCGCCCGCCAGCCCAGCGGGAAAGCCAGAATGGCCTCCGCGGTCTTTTGACTGCGGAGCGGCCATATGGCGGTTCCCGCCAGGCTGGCGGCTCCCGCCGCCCGCCAGCCTCAGAATGAGGCCCTTAGTGTTTTTTAGTGCATAGATACAAATAGCGCCAATGTGGTCATCTGGTCGCACCTCGATTTGGGCAAAGTCAAAGTTTAAGGTCGACTGGGATGGAGCCCTGCTCGGCTACAGCAAGCAGGAAGCCTCGGTCAAATGTTTACCTTCAGACTTAGTCATTTCCTTGAAGATTTACTTCAGTGGGATGAAGTCACCAGTCCGATCTGACCTCCCTGGAGCCCTTCCTCAGATACGTGTCGCAGGAGACCTTGTTGAAGATTTCTATATTCGGACTTAGACATTTTTCAAGATGAAAGTCCTTTGACAGGGCAGAACCTGAATCTTGATCCGATGTCCGTGGAGCCCTCTTCAGATACACTGCGCAGGAGGTCCCGGTCAACTTTCTACGTTCTGACTTAGTCACTTTTTCTGAGATTTTCTTAAGGCAAGTTGGCTGGAGTCGCTGCCGCGGGTCGGTCCCTCTATGGAGCTTTTTCCAAAAGTTCCTCAAACTTCTGTATCTTCTTCCAGAAGGTCTTTTAGGAGTCCACAGCTCCCCAAAGGTTCCAAAAGCTCTGAGTTGCTTCTTGAGGGTGCAGACTACAACTCCCAGAATGCACCTGGCTCAAACTCCAATTTGGCTACTAGACAGTGGTCAGCTGGTCAGTTTCTTCAGGATCTTAGAGAGGGGACTCTGGTTAGCAATTGTTTGCTTGTAGCAAACAACGAGTCCCTCCTTGAACCAGTTGAAGCCAGGGAAAGTCCTTCCTGCAGTTGAGCCCAGGTGTGCAGCTGGTGCAGTCTTCCATAGTGCTGTGTCAAGGTTCAGGTCAGGGGTACAGCAGGGCAGTACTTCTTCTCCTGATGTTCTTCCTTGTAGGGATCTGGTAGGGATCTGAGCTGTGGGTACAGCTCTTCCACAGTTGTCCTTGTTCCTGGGTGAAAAACAGGGAGGTCCTGGTTCTCCAATCAGAGGCAAGGTCCCTCCTCCTGTGATGACCACTTCCTGGGAAGTGTGGCAAAAATCAATCCAAGGGAGCAACATTATCAAAAATCCATCATTGCTGAAAATGATTTTTGGAGGTTAGATCTGGCTGAGCCCACCCATTGACGTGGCTAAAAATCCTAAACATAACCCTCTCCTGCCCTCTCCTAATATAATCAAGAGGGCACCTAATTGTCTGGGGTTTCAGGATGTGGGGGAGGTGCTGGGTTGCTCCGAATGTCCTTCCCTGCCTTTGAAGACTAGTTTGACAGCCCCCACCTTCCTGCTTCCCCATCTGCTGAGGAAGATCTCCTCCCCCAGCACAACCTTTGTGTTCAGCCCAGACCACTTCACAACTCATCAAGGCAGCTTGGCCAGGCTGCCAGAGGACGGCGAGTCGGAGAAGGGCACTACAGAGCTGAAGTTGGCAACCTTTCAGGTAGAGTTTAAAACTCTTTACCTGAACTAGTTATACTCAATCCAACAATTGTAATTTGTAGGATTTACTATGACAATTAATTTGATAACGAACTCGAGGTATCTGACACTTAAGGGGGCTTTGTTAATTAAAATAAAGTCTCTCTATTTTCACATATGGAAGCCATTCACTACAGTGAGGGAAACACAAATTTGACTATTTTACCTCACCAGGGCTTATAAAACAATTTTGATAAGGCCCCTGCTTATAGTTACATGGCACCCAACCCTAGGGGCACATATGGCACACCTTATGGGTGACTTACATGTAAAAAATAAGGTCATTTAAGACTTTGGAAGTATTTTTAATTCTTAAATAGATTTTGCATATGACTTTAATTTGAAAGCAGCCAGCAAGACATGCCTGCCTTTAGAATGACCATGGGCACCTCAGCAGTGCACCTATGGTGCACTACCTATGCTGGGGTCCCTGAACCTACATATACTAGGGACTTATAGGTAGGTTTACATAGCCAATTGTAATTAGCCTAATTTGCATACTCATTTTACAAAGAGCACAGACCCGGAGACTGGTTAGCAGAATCTAGGGCACCATCAGAGTCAGAAAAACACCAGCAAAAAGTAAAAAATGGGGCCAAAAAGTTAGGGGGCCTCTGCGATCAGCCCTGTTTTCTCACACTTGGGAGTCTCTGTTTATGGATCAGTGTGTACCTGGGCTTGTCAGTCTATGCAACAGTGTTTGGCTGGGTGTGTCAGTCTATGTATCAGTATGTTCTTAGGTGTCACAGTGTATGCCTGTTTGTGCTAGCCTCTGCATTACTGTGCGTCTAGGTATTAGTGTATGCATGAGTGTGTACCGGGTTGTGATAGTGTATGTGTCTTTCTTTCTGGGTGTGTTAGTGTGTGCATATGTGTATGCTAGGGTATCTTTTTTCATTAGTGTGTATTGTTGTTTTAGTATAATTAATCATGTGTATAAAGTATTTGTATATGGATGGTATACGTTTGAAGAAAACTGTAATAGTTCCTGCAAAAAAGGTATCCTTTAATCTGTGGGGCGGCCCCCCCTAGAGGGGCCTCAAGTGATCCCAGGGGGGGCGCCAGACTCTGGTCAAAGGCAGCATTATACAAATAACAGGCCTTTGTTTTAAGCAGAAGGATGTTAATGCGTTTTTAAAAAGGTAACGTTACTTAACTGCAATATTTAAAAAGGTCGTGACAAATTTAAACATTGCCATCTTTATGAAGTAATTGTGAAATATTCCGAGGGGGGCCCAATGATTTTTATTTTTCAACTGGGGGGCATGGCATTAAAATGTTTGGAGACCACTGGTATAGAGAGAGAGAAAACATAAAAAAGAAGTTTAAGAGTCATATTAAAGGTTCATCATCTGTAGTAAAAAAACTATTGTTAATCATAAAACACAAGCAACTTACATCATTCTATAGCAATTATACATTTTATTTAATGATCTTGTACTCCCTTCCATCACTGTTCTCAGCTTCTATACTTTTACACTATAAATTGTGTATAGATACTCAACACTGAACAGTAGGGGTAAAACAGTCATAAGGACTGTAATTTTTTTTTAAATACATAGCATATTATTTCACACTAACATTACTATGAATCACACTGACTACAATTATTAACTAGCTCTTTTACTTATACCTGCTAAATGATATAATATATATTATAGATTTATAATACAATTAATGTGTAAGAATGATAGTGGTAGGTGAAAAGTCATATAAAGTCTTCACCCTTGGTAGGTTGTATGATGTCTTAACTTGCTGTTTTAGAAGTCCCAGAAGTGTACTATTCAATTTTTTCTGTTGTAATCCCCCTTAGAATGTTCGTTTAAGAAGGAAAAGGCAAGAATTTTATAGCTGTAGGGTAAACTCTTCCTGAATGTAAGGTTGTTATCATTACACTCTGTCCATCCTGTTGTATTTTTGAGTAGATGGTGTAGTGTCCAGATGTAATATTTACTCCTCCAAAAAATAATAGCTATACAGCTATATGTTTTACCAGACATAGGCCCTCATTGGGAAAATGGCGGGATGCCCCGCTGCCAAACGTGCCAGCGGTCAACAAAAGATATCCCGCCATATAATGACCGGCTATGTGCCATGCTGGCGGTCGGTGGCGGGGGTGGATGCTCTGGGGAGAAATCCATGAAACATGTTAATAGAACTGTTTTTGCATTCCTCAGGGACCATAACATGGGATCCATATATCAAAAAACATGTATGGTTTCACATGGATGGTATGTATAGAAATGATGAAGTTCACCTGACAGAGAAAGGAAACAGGGTGTTCCTGCAGAACCTGAAAGACTGCATTCTGTTTCATATGAAGTTATCAACTACACACCATAATCACAAAGGCTCTTTTCAGAGGCAACCCTTTTTAACATAGATATCATTTTCCCCTACTTTTTAAATATCATGTGGATCTGCGGATCCATCCAAAACTCTCAAAGGGGCATCTAAAATATATTTTGTAATTTTTACACCCATTAATAATTTTTATGCCACATTTTATCAAGCCACTGGGCTCAGGGTACTTCTGCCCTTACACCATCATATGCATTCAAGTGTACATTTTGGCCCTAGTTTTATAGATATAACAAAAGCAGTTTGAAAATGTGTGTCTGGGTGTAAGAGTTAATAATGGAGTGCATGTCTGGGTGTGAGAGTGGGTGTGAGAATCTCTCTCTAGGTGTGAGAGTGGGTGCAAGAGACTGTCTAAGAGTGGGTGTGAGAATGTTTGTTTGGGTTTGGGAGTGAATTTGAAAGTTTCTGGGTGTCTGAGTGGGTGTGAGAGTGACTCTGTCTAGGTGTGAGAGTGGTTGTAAGAGAGTGTCTCTGGGTGTGAGAGTGGGTGTGTGAGGTTGTGTTTGTGTGTGAGATTGGTCGTGAGTGTGTCTCTCTAGGTGTGAGACTTGATGTGAATGTGTCTCTCTGGGTGTGAGAGTGGGTGTGAGAGTGTATCTCTGGGTGTGAGAGCATCTGGGTGTGGGTGTGGGTGTGAGAGTGTCTGTCTGGGTGTGAAAGTGTCTCTCTGGGTGTGAGAGGGGGTGTGAGAGTGTCTGTCGGAGTGGCACTGGGTTTTAGTGGATGTGACTATGTGTGGAATTGGTTGTAAAAGTGTTTCTCTGAGTATGAGAGTGGGTGTGAGAGTGTCTATCTAGCTATGAGAGTGGGTGTGAGAGTGTCTATCTGGATGTGAAAGTGGGTGTAAGAACATTAGTCTGGGTTTAAGAGTGGAGGTGACAGTGTCTGGATGAGAGGTAAGATGTGAGAGTGTGTGAGTTTGTGTGAGAGCATCTGTCTGGATGTGAGAGTGGGTGTAAGAGCATCTGTGTGAGTGTGAGACTGAGTGTGAGAGAGTGTGTCAATGTGTGAGATTGGTTGTGAGAGTTTCTCTCTGGGTGTTAGAGTGGGTGTAAGAGTGTCAGTCTGGATGTGAGAGTGGGTGTAAGAGCATCTGTCTGGGTGTGAGAGTGAGAGTGTCTGTCTGGAAGTGAGAGTGGGTGTGAGACTATCTGCCTGGATGTGAGAGTTGGTATGACAGTGTCTCTCTAGGTGTGAGAGTGTGTGTGGGAGCACCTGCCTGAGTATGAGAGTGGGTGTGAGAGTGTCTGGATATGAGAGTTGGTGTAAGAGCATCTGTCTGGGTGTGAGAGTGTCTGTCTGGATGTGAGAGTGGGTGTGAGAGTGTCTGTCTGGGTGTGCGAGTGGGTGTGAGATTGTCTGTCTGGATGTGAGAGTGGATGTGAAAGCACCTGTCTGGATGTGAGAGTAGGTGCGACTGTCTCTCTGGATTTGAGAGTGGGTGTGAGAGCATCTGTCTGTTTGAAAGAGTGGGTGTGAGAGAGTCTGTCTAGGTGTGACAGTGGGTGTGAGACTGTCTACCTGGGTGTGTCAGTTGATATGATAGTGTCTCTCTGGATGTGAGAGTGGTTGTGAGAGCACCAGTCTGGGTGTGAGAGTGGGTGTCAGAGTCTGTCGGGATGTGAGGGTGGGTGTGACAGTGTCTCTCTGAGGGTGGGAATAGGTGTGACAGCACCTGCATTAAAGAGTGGGTATGAGAGTGTCTGTCTGGGTGTGAGAGTGGGTGCGAAAGCATCTGTCTGGGTGAAAGAGTGGGTGTGAGAGTGTCTCTCTGGGTGTGACACTGGGTGTGAGAGTGTCTAGGTGTGAGAGTGGTTGTGAGAGTGTTTGTGTGGGTGTGACACTGGGTGAGAGAGGATGTGTCTGTATGTGAGATTGGTTATGAAAGTGTCTCTCTGAGTGTGAAAGTGGGTGTGGGTGGGTCTCTTTGGGTGTGAGAGTGTGTCTCTGGGTGTGAGAGTGGGTGTGAGAGTGTCTGTCTGGGTGAGAGAGTGGGTGTGAGTGTCTGTGTGGGAGAGTGGGTGTGAGAGTGTCTGTGGAAGTGGCACTGTGTTTTAGTGGGTGTGACTATATGTGAATTTGGTTGTAAAAGTGTTTCTCTGAGCATGAGAGTGTCTATCTAGCTATGAGAGTGGGTGTGAGAGTGTCTATCTGGATGTGAAAGTGGGTGTAAGAACATTAGTCTGGGTGTAAGAGTGGAGGTGACAGTGTCTGGAGAAGAGGTAGGTGTGAGAGTGTCTCTCTTGGTGTGAGAGTTTGTGTGAGAGCATCTGTCTGGATGTGAGAGTGGGTGTAAGAGTGTCTGTGTTGGTGTGAGACTGAGAGTGAGAGAGTGTGTCTATGTGTGAGATTGGTTTTAAGAGTTTCTCTCTGGGTGTTAGAGTGGGTGTAAGAGCATCTGTCTGGGTGTGAGAGTGGGAGTGAGAGCATCTGTCTGGAAGTGAGAGTGGGTGTGAGACTATCTGCCTGGATGTGAGAGTTGGTATGACAGTGTCTCTCTAGGTGTGAGAGTGTGTGTGGGAGCACCTGCCTGAGTATGAGAGTGGGTGTGAGAGTGTCTGAATATGAGAGTTGGTGTAAGAGCATTGTCTGGGTGTGAGAGTGTCTGTCTGGATGTGAAAGTGGGTGTGAGAGTGTCAGTCTGGGTGTGTTAGTGGAAGTGAGATGGTCTGCTTGGATGTGAGAGTCAGTGTGATAGTGTCTCTCTGGGTGTACAAATTGGTGTGAGAGTGTCTGTGTTTGTGTGAGAGTGGGTGTGAGAGTGTCAATCAGTCAATCAATCAGGTATTATTAGTATAGCGCCGCTTGTCACCTGAGTGGATATCCAGGTGCTTGCTGTAGGTGTTTATTCAAAAAGCCAAGTTTTCAGTCCCTTTCTGAAGTGGGTCAGCGAGGGTGCGGTCCGGAGGGGGAGGGCATACCAGTCTTTGGCAGTGATGAGGTAGAACGTGCGTCCTCCACCACGGCAGTGACGTGTGCATGGTATCTTTGCAATGCTGAAGTTTGCTGAAAGGAGGTTCCCGGTCAGTTGAAGGTGGTGGTTCAGGTAGACGGGTCCTTGGTTATGGAGGCCTTTATCAACGTGGGTCAGGAGCTTGAAGTGGCCTCTTTTCTGGATTGGGAGTCATTGGAGGTCCTTAAGGTACTGGGTGATGTGGGTTCTTTTGGGCAGGTTGAGGTTCAGTCTTGCAGCTGTGTTCTGGATCGTCTGGAGTCTTTAAATGACTTCGGTGATGGTGCTTGTGTGGAGTGCATTGCCTTGGTCCATTTGGCTGGTGATGAGGGTCTGTGTCACTGTCTGCCAATGGGGAGCCACTTAAATATCTTGTTGAGTATGCAGAGCGTGTGGAACGGGCTGAGGAAATGGCTTTAACCTGGCATTTCATGTAGAGTTCGCTGTTGAGAATGATGCTGAGGTTGCGGGTGTGACTTTCGGTGTGGGAATGGGTCTGTGCTCTGCTGGTCAGCAGGAGACGTTCCACAGGGTTTAGTATCGGCTGAAGATCAGAGCCTCTGTTTTGTCTGCGTTGAGCTTCAGAGAGTGTCTCTCTGGGTGGTAGAGGGGGTGTGATAGTGTCTGTCTGGAAGTGAGAGTATATGTGAAAGTGTCAGTCTGGGTATGAGAGTAGGCGTGAGAGTATCTTTCTGGGAGTGTGAGTGGGTATGTGACTGTGAGAATGTTTGTCCTACTGTTTGAGTGGGTGTGTGAGTATGTACTTTCTTTTGTTGTTCGCCAAAGTCCACGGATTCACTGACAGAATTACACTGGGGGTCATGCTCAGCCCGCAGATGGAGCCACAGATCTCACATCTAACATTTTTAGGCATTTTCTACTCATTATTACCTATTTTGTCACATTTTTAACAATCTCAATGGGTCAGGGAACCTCTACCCTGACCCCGTCATCTCCATTGCAACCTCCATTTCAAACCTGGGGACCGTTGCGGCCACCATTTTATTTGATCATAAAACTGTTCCTGGGGCTGAAATCCAGGGTGCAATGGAGATGATGGGGTCAGGATGGAGGTTCTCTCACTCCATGGGGTTTGATAGAAAAGAGGGGAAACAGTAAGCATTAGCCTGTAAATGGTGTAAATCTTTTTTTGATGATTCGGAAATCCATGTATACTCCTCTGGGATTACACTGGGGACTGTGCTGAGCCCTGCAGGTGGATCCTCAGACCTCAAAAACCATAAAAAAAATTGTTCCCATGGATTTCAAGCCCATTATTTATGGTTTTATCGGATTTATATTACCTCCATGGGGTCAGGGAACCTCTACCCTGACCCCATCATGTCCATTGCCCCCCCCACATTTAAGCTCTGGAGACCATTTCTCCGAAGAACCAAAATGATGGCTGCAACTTTCTTGTCAAGTTGTGGCCCGCCAATCAGATTCTTGCTTTGGCTCATGGATCCTACGCAGGGGGTCTGCAGAGGATCCACATCTGTAGATATCTATATTTTTTAACCTTTATTATCTCTAAAACAACTGAATGAATGTTCTGCCAAATTTGGTGTAATTCTGTCCAGCAGTTCGGGCTGTTGTCATGTTCAAAATCCCTGTAGGAAAGTGAACGGGGGACCAAAGATTTTTATGACAGCAGCTGTACTGACTGAATTGTAAGTTTTGAAAATATCATTAAGATTTGTCAAGTGGTGCCACAGTTATTAGCTAACAAAAAATGTTCTTCCTATGGAAACAAGGGGCGCCAGCCTCATGGTGGTGGTCACACCGCCGCATACTGGAAGTCTAACCTTCACATTACGATCCTGGCAGTTGTACCGCTGTCACTGCCAGGAACATGGTTTCCAATGGGCTGACGGCGGTAGGAGTTGTGCTCAGGCATGGTGGCGTGAGTTCAGCACCACCGTGCAGAGCACAAGCCCTCTTTACACCAGATTTTTCATGGCTCACATTTTCAACGTACCAAACCATGGATACGTCTCTGTAACTTTTGTTTTTTTTAAGTAAATTTCGATGTTTTTTTAACATAAAGTAATTTTCATTACTATACCTTGATCTAACTACCGCCGTGCACGGACTTTGGCGGTGCATGACTGTGATTGTCCAAAGAGCCTGGCCTGCAGGCAGGCCCTGCAGCCAAACTCTTTAACTACTCAACCCTGTGCTGTGCAGAGCCTTCAGCCATGCACAAAGGGTGTTAGCTGCAGGGCCTGGCCTGTGGCCTATCTCTGCGGCCAACCCCTATACTAACCAAGCCCTGCAAGGTCCCCCTCCCCAGTCCAATTTGAGCCCCTGGAACCCTATCCACCCGGGTCTCAGTTCAAAGATATTTTTTTTTTTCTGGGGTGAGGGGCCGTGCAGCCCTCCAGGCTGATCTCAGCCCCAGTAATCCCATCCTCTGGGGCCCAGCCTAAACATTTAATTTTTTGAGGGGTGGGGGGCTGCACAGCCCCCCTCCCCAGGCCGATCGTGCCCCGGGGGATCCCATCCTCAAAGGCGTGGCCCAAATATTTGGTTTTATTTTCGGGGGCACATCCCCATCCCCTGGCTGATCTTGGCCCTTGGAACTCCAGGGCCTGGCCCACACCTTTAAAAGATGTTAGGGGTAGGGGGCTGTGCAGCCTCACTCCCAGTCTGACTTCATCCCCTGGGACCCCATCCCCTGGGGCCCGGCCATGTGACCTGGGACTTGGGGCAATGTTGGGGACTGCTGGGGGACCCTATAGGTCCCACCGTCAAAGCTGGCTCCCCACCTCCAGTGGGATCTAGCATTGCTGTCACAGAGAAGGAGCTGTTAAAGCAGCTTCCTCTCAGTGAGAGCAATGGTCCCTCTGTTTCCCTGCCTGCATCTCTGCGGGCAGGGAAACTGAAAAAAACTCTGCTTGCATGAAGTGAAAACTGTTTGACAGCTCTTAATTCACCTGAGCGAAGTGTTTGCTCTGACTTGGTGGGAGGTTTCAGTTACCACCAAGTCACAGCAAACAGCTATGCCCCGGGGTGGACGCCCCGGGAAACAGCAGGAGCTTGAGGGGGTTCCTTGAGGGGGGAAGCTCAGCCTCCCTCCCACAAAAAGAGCCCTAGGGAGGTGGTGGCCCCCAGGGCTGCAGGAAACTCTTTCTATTTTTTAAGATTTTCCCCAGAGAAGTGGTGGTCCCTCGGGCTGTGTGGGGGGGAGCACGCCCCCCCACACACAATTTCCTGAATGCCCCAGAGAGGTGGTGGTGTCTGGGGCTGTGAGGATGCCCATGCAGCCCTTGCGCACAGAATTAGACAAATGCCCCGGGGAGATGGCGGTCCCTGGAGCTGTGGTAGGGCAATGGCCCTCCACACACAATTTCCTGAATGCCCCAGGGAGGTGGTGGTCCCCAGGGCTGCAGGTGGCCGTGTGCCCCTTACACACAATTTTCTGAATGCCCCAGGGGTGGTGGGGAGGCTCATGCAGCCCCCAGGCATACAATTAGACAAATGCCCAGGGGAAGTGGCGTCCCTGGGGCTGTGGTAGGGCAATGGCCCTCCACAAACAATTTCCTGAATGCCGCAGGGAGGAGGTGGTTCCTGGGGCTGCAGGGGGGTTGGGTGCACCCCCGCACTCCATTTATATTTGTGCCCCAGTGAGGTGTCAGTCCCCGGGGCTGTGGGGGATGCTGTCTCCCATGCACTCCACTTACATTTGTGGCCCTGGGAGGTGGCCATTCTTGGGGCTGTGCGGGGCCGAGTACCCCCGCGGATTACAAATATCAATGCCCCCAGGACTTAGCCCACCCGGGGGCCTAGGTATTAAGGAGTGCAGGACCCGTTGCGAATTTGCAGCAAATATTTTTTTTAAGTGCTTTTTAGCCCTGGGGGGGGGGGGGGGGGTCTCTCTAGGAACCCCCACCAGAGCTAAGGAGTCAGGGTGTCACTACCCTGGCCCCTTTTCTTTTTTTTAACCTTTTTTCTGGAACACAGCTGAAGCCAAGTCCCAACATGGCTGACAACACTTCTTTGTTAAAGCGTTGGCAGCTAAGAGATCAGAAGGGGTCACGAATCCTTTGCATCCCTCTATTTAAAAATATGGATTTTCTTTAATTTCCCTAAAACTACTGAACAGATTTACACCAAATAACAAAAAAGATGCTTTGTGGGCCAAGAGCTACATTTCTGTCATGTTTGGTGTAATTCCATCCAGGTGTTCAGGGGCTATCGCTGTTCAAAATCCCTATAGGAAGTAACATTGGAAGCAGTCCTTTTTCACAGCCCCCCATGCAAGCTAGACAACTGTGTTTGCTCTTAAAAAATAAAAATGCTTTGATAATGAAGGCTGGAGTAAAGCATTGACATTTGTTTACCTTGCATGGAATATTTTGGGGATATCGGTCTTTCCCTTTCTGCCTGCATCAATAGTTGAGTGTGCCGCTAGAACCACTGTGAAGACCGCTTTGTGTTCAAATATATCAATAAATATACAAGTAAAAACAGTTAGGAGTCGCCAAATGATACAATTCTAGTGGGCACAAGTAGCATGTTTATATATACATGAGAGTGTCAACAGATAACATGCAAATGGGTAAATAGTAACATAGCTATAGATGCCAATCAAGTGCTTGGTGAGCTAAGGTCAAAATGCAACAAGATACTGTTAGACCTGACAGCCTTAGGGTGGTCACCCCTAACTTTTTGCCTGCCTCCCTCCACTTTTTGGACACTGTTTTTGCTGGTTTTTAGACTCTGCGCACTTTACCACTGCTAACCAGTGCTAAAGTGCATATACTCTCTCCCTTTAAGCATAGTAACATGGGATCTTACCCAATTGGACTATTTAATTTACTTATAAGTCCCTAGTAGAGTGCACTATGTGTGCCCATGGTCTATTAAATGCAACTAGCAGGTCTGCAGCACTGATTGTGCTACCCACATAAGTAGCCCCTTTACCTTGTATCAGGCCTGCCATTGCAAGGCCTGTGTGTGCAGTTTCACTGCCAATTACACTTGGCATTTAAAAGTACTTGCCAAGCCTAAAACTGCCCTTTTTCTACATATGAGATACCCCTAAGGTATGCCCTAGGTAACCCATAGGGCAGGGTGCTGTGTAGGCAAATGGCAGGACATGTACCTGTAGTTTATATGTCCTGGTAGTGTAAAACTCCTAAATTTGTTTTTACACTGCTGTGAGGCCTGCTCCCTTTATAGGCTAACATTGGGGCTGCCCTCATACATTGTTTGAGTGGTAGCTGCTGATCTGAAAGGAGTAGGAAGGTCATATTTAGTATGGCCAGAATGGTGATTTAGCATCCTGCTGACTGGTGAAGTTAGATTTAATATTTCTATTCTAGAAATGCCACTTTTAGCAAATGTGAGCATTTCTCTGCACTTAAATCTTTCTGTGCCTCACAATCCACGTCTGGCTGGGTTTAGTTGACAGCTCCTTGTGTATTCACTCAGACACACCCCAAACACAGGATACTCAGCCTCACTTGCATACATCTCTATTTTGAATGGGTCTTCCTGGGCTGGGAGGGTAGAGGGCCTGCTCTCACACAAAGGACTGCCACACACCCCTACTGGGACCCTGGCAGACAGGATTCAACTGAAAGGGGACCTGGTGCACTTCTAAGCCACTCTTTGAAGTCTCCCCCACTTCAAAGGAACATTTGGGTATATAAACATGGCCTCTGCCCCTTCCAACTCAGACACCTTTTGGGGTAGAGACTCTACCTCACAGACACTTCCTGGAGAAGAAACTTGTTACCAGAACCTGCATTCTGCCAAGAAGAAATGCCTGGCTGCCCAAAGGACTCACCTGATTGCTTTCTGTGAAGGACTGCTGCCTTGCTGTTGCCCTGCTGCCATGCTGCTCTCTGGCTGTGGTGAAGAAGTGCTCTCCAAGGACTTGGAAAGAGCTTGCCTCCTATCCCCTGAAGTCTCAGGACCAAAAGACTTCTCTCTTGCAACTGGACTCCTTGTGCAGTGAAAATTAAATGCACAGCTTGCTAAAACTGACGCACAGCCTGCCCCGCGGTGAGAAATTCACTGCATGCCGAACCGGAATGACGCAGCACGACTTCGCAAGGAGAAGCTCGATGCAGCGCCTGCATTGCGACCGGAACTTCGACACGCAGTCGACCTGGGATGACGCAACCCGACTTCTACAGGGGAATCGACGCAACGCCTGTGTGCAGGAGGAAATTCCATGTAACGCCCACCGGATCGACGCAGCGCTTGTGACTTCGTTCCGCAAGCCCAGGATTCCACGCACAAACCCGGGACATCTGAAAACCGCACAACCTGAAGAGGATCTACGACCGAACGCTGGAAATCGATGCATAGCCATCCCTGAGTGGAAACTAAATGACACATTGCCGTGTGCGGCCCGAGAAATCGACGCACACCCATTTGTATCCACGCTTCTCCTCCTATGCGGCCCTTTGCGGAGATTTTTCACGCAAACCAGTTACTTTGTGCTTGAAAGAAACTTTGTTTGCTTTAAAAAGACATAAGACACTTTAAATCACTTTTCAGTGATATCTCTACATTTACTTATTGCATCTTTGATCATTTTGACCTGCAAATATCCAGATAAATATTATATATTTTTCTAAACACTGTATGGTGAATTTTTGTGGTGCTATATTGTGTTATTGTATGATTTATTGCACAAATACTTTACACCTTGCCTTCTAAGTTAAGCCTGACTGCTCAGTGCCAATCTACCAGAGGGTGGGCACAGGATAATTTGGATTGTGTGTGACTTACCCTGACTAGAGTGAAGGTCCTTGCTTGGACAGGAGGTAACCTGACTGCCAACCAAAGACCCCATTTCTAACATTGGTGAGGATAGGACTTATATTTCTGCAGTGACATACAGTAGCTAAGTATTTCACTACCTACCCACAGTTGAAGGTCAACTTGATTTTTATCTCCTTTTAGCAATTTCGTTTTTCCTGTAAATTGTTTGACCAAAATCCTCACTCAACATGTCTCAGGCTGGGTGTCAAGCAGGAGAATTTGACCTGGCCCTGTTAGAGACATATACTGTCAAACAACTGAAAGGGTTCTGCAGTGATATGGGTTTACCCACCCAAGGTGCCTCCAGAAAGGAAGAATTTCAAATGGCGTTGAGGGCCTGGGCAGAAGCCCATCCAGAGGAGGATGCTGAGGAGGAGGAGCCAGAAGATTGCTCCCCAGAAGATTTTTTGCCATCAGGTGATGATGTTACCACTGCAACTGTGCCCCCTGCCACACCAAGGAGCAGTGTCTCTGATCAAGGCCTGACCTGAGGAAAGGAGAGAGGAGAGAGAGTTTCAGTTGCAAATGGCAAGGCAAAAAATTGAGGCTCAACCGGAGGAAAGGAGAGCAGACAGAGAAGCCAAGCAAGATGAGGCTGAAAGAGTAGCCAAACAGATTGAAGCTGAGAGAGCTGAATCTGCAGCTGAGAGAGCCTTGGCTGAGAAAAAAACTGTTGTTGGCTCATGAACTGAGTTTCAAGGAGCTGGCGATCAAGGCAAGACATTCTGAGTCCAGCAGTGATGGTGGCAGCATACATGCAGGACCTGTTGGAGACAAAAAGGTTCATATACCCAAGAATGTGGTGCCAAGTTTTGTGGTGGGAGATGACATTGACAAGTGTCTGGCTACCTATGAAGTTGCACTAAGGGCCCATGGGACCTCTGAGGAGCCCTGGGGGTGGCAATGTGGTTTTATGTACCAGCATTGGGGAGGGACACACTTCTTACACTGGCTCCACAGAATAGAAATGACTACCCACACATGAAAGCCGCTTTACGGGCTAAGTTTGGGCTGTCCCCTGAGAAATACCGTCAGAGGTTCAGGGACAGCACCAAACTTTCAACACAAACTTGGGTGGATTGTTATGATTTCTCCAACAAGGCACTGGATAGATGGGTGTGGGGCAGCAAAGCAGATGATTACAAAGGGTTGTATGACTTGATTCTGAGAGAGCATATGCTCAGTATTTATTTTACAGCATTGCTACAGCACTTAGTAGATAGTAAGCTGACTGATGCCAGGACGCTTGCTGAGGAGTCAGACCTCTGTGTTAGCACCAGAGTGTCAAACAAAGGCATCTGGGGAGGGCACCCACAAAGGTGGTCAGGGTTCCCAACAGGCAAAAGAAGGGGGAGAAAAACTTAAAGATAAGGAGTTTTCAAAAGCCCCCCAAAAGAATTCCCAAGGGGGGGTGGTAACCATTCCTCTTCTAGATTTTGGAAAAAGCCAGGGTATTTTACCGAAAATTTGGGAAATTCCTCCCCAAATCCTTAGAGTGCAACCAGCATGGGCACACTAAGGGCGACCCCCAGTGTCCCAAGAGGGCACAGTCCACTACTGGACAGACACCTGGGTTGGCTAGTGTAGGGCTCGGGGGAGACAGTCCCAGTTAGCTTTGGGGGGCAGGCAGAGGTTTCCCTAGTGTCCCTGGGAGAAAGAGAGATGGTACCTAAAGCCTACATGCCAGAAAATACTTCAAAGTATAGGCAGTGGGTCACCATTGATGGGCAAAGGGTGAAGGCTCTGTGTGACACAGAGCCAGTATGACTACTGTCAAGAGTCAGCTGGTGTCATCAGAGCAGATAGTCCCTAATACATTCCACCAGGTCATAGTTGCTGACAATCGTTAGAGTCACCTACTGGTGGCTCTGGTTTCCTTTGAGTGTGGGGGGGTCTCTGGTACTCTGAAAATAGCTGTGTGTCCTGCCATGCCTGTAGATTGTCTGTTAGGCAATGATCTTGAGCATACTGCCTGGAAGGAGGTAGAACTCAGATCCCACCTGGAGATGTTAGGTTTGCCTGAGTGGGTCTGCATGACCACACGGTCCATGGCTGCCTGGGAAGGAAGTCAAGGGCGTCTGGAGCCTGGAACAATGGCCCAGACAGCTGCAAAGAGGAAGGGCAAGAGGCACGGGAAACCCACCTCAGATGTTCCCACGGTGGTGGATGGGGCCCCTGAGGAGGAGGAGGCCCCTGAGCCAACTGGGGAAAACATAGCTGACCTGAGTAACCTGCCTGAACTTGCTGGCTGGCAAGTAGAGGGTGGGCCAACCAGGGCAGAATTCTGCAAGGCGCAGAAGGAATGCCCCACCCTTGACGGTCGGAGGCAACAGGCCACAGCCCAAGCAGCAGGTGACGCCTCTGGCAATCACCATATTTACAGGGAGAATGATCTCCTCTACCGTGAGCCTAAGGTTCCAGGTCCTGGGGCAGCACGTGTGCTGGTGGTCCTCCAGTGTTACCAGGCCTTCCTACTGGGTCTGGTACACTACATTACCCTGGCAGGACATCTGGGCCAAGTCAAGACATTTGACAGGCTTATCACCAACTTCCATTGGCCCAGAATGAGGTTAGCCTCAGATAATTTCTGTATAGCTTGCCCCACCTGCCAGGCTAGTGGGAAGACAGGGCAAAAGCTTAAAACTCCTGTGCTCCCACTCCCCGTCGTTGGCACCCCATTTGAGAGGGTGACCATCTACATTGTTGGTCCCTTGGGCCCCAAAAACTGCATTGGGCAACAGGTTTATCCTGGTTTTGGTGGACCATGCCACGAGCTATCCAGAGGCAATCCCTCTGAGAACAGTGACTGCACCGGTGGTGATCAGAGCCCTATTGAGAATATTTACCCATGTGGGATTCCTTAAGGAAGTTGTGTCTGACAGGGGCAGTACATGACTGCGTACATGAAGTCCATTTGGGATGAGTGTAGGGTGATCTACCAGTTTACCACCCCTTATCATCCTCAACTCAATGGGCTTGTTGAGAGATTCAACAAGACCCTGAAAGGAATGATTAGTGGCCTGACTGAAGGCCACTAAGTGGGACGTTCTCTTAACATGCCTGTTGTTTGCTTACAGGGAAGTGCCCCAGAAAGGTGTGGGGGTTCAGCCCCTTTGAGCTTCTCTATGGTCACCCCGTCAGGGGACCACTGAGCATAGTGATTGAGGGCTGGGAGAAAGCTCCCAAGACATTTCCCCAGGATGTGGTCAGCTACATGCTGGCCCTCCAAAACCAAACCCAACGCTTCTGGAAGTAAGCCAAGAGTATCCTCGAGGCCAGTCAAGAAGTGATGAAGGAGTGGTAGGGCCAGAAGACCACTCTGGTTGAGTTGTCACCTGGAGACAAGTTTTGGGTGATGGAGCCAGTAGAGCCCAGGGCTCTCCAGGACCACTGGACTGGCCCATTTGAGATCAAGGAGCATAAAGGAGAGGCCACTTACCTAGTGGACCTCAAGATCCCTAGGCACCCCCTAAGGGTCCTCCATCACAACAGGCTCAAACCTCACTTTGAGAGGTCTGAGATCAGTATGCTCCTGGTCACAGATGAGGGTATGGAAGAGGAGAGTGAACCTCTCCCTGACTGCCTCTCTGCCAAAGAAGGTGATGGGTCAGTGGAGGGTGTCATTCTCTCTGACTCCCTGACTCTAAACCAGAGAGGAGACTGGTATGAGCTGTTCGAGCCGTTCTCTTCCCTTTTCTCCCTTACTCCTGGACTGACCCACTTATGTGTCCATGACATTGACACAGGTGACAGTCCCCCTGTGAAGAACAAAATTTACAGGTTATCTGATAAGGTAAAAGCCAGCATCATGGAGGAGGTCTCCAAGATTTTGACTTTCGGGGTCATTGAGATATCCAGTAGTCCCTGGGCCAGCCCTGTGGTGCTGGTTCCTAAGGCTGCTGCCCCGGGTGTGAAGCTAGAACTCTGGTTCTGAGTGGAATACTGGGGTCTCAACTCAGTCACACAGACTGATGCTCACCCCATCCCCCGAACTGATGAGCTCATTGACAGGCTAGGCGCTACCAAGTTCCTGAGTACATTTGATCTTACATCAGGGTACTGGCAGATCGCCCTGACTGAGCGGGCTAAAGAGAGATCTGCATTTTCCACACCAGATGGCCATTTCCAAATCCGAGTGATGCCCTTTGGGTTGAAAAATGCCCACGCTACCCTCCAACGGTTGGTTAACGGGGTCCTAGCTGGCAAGGATGCCTACTGCGCAGCCTACCTAGATGGCATAGCTGTCCATAGTTGCAGCTTGGAGGAACACCTGCTCCACCTCAAGGAGGTGCTTCAAGCTCTGCAATAGGCAGGCCTGACCATCAAGGTTAGTAAGTGCAAGCTTGGGCAGGGTTCCGTGGTGTACTTGGGACACCTAGTAAATGGTGGCAAGGTGCAGCCATTCGGGCCAAGATTGAAACTATCAAGGCCTGGCAACCTCCTACAACACAGACCGAAGTGAGAGCCTTTTTAGGCCTCACTGGATACTACCATAGGTTTGTCAAGGGCTACGGTACCATTGTGTCACCCTTGACAGAACTCACTTGCAAAAAGCAACCTAGGTTGGTGAATTGGACCGAGTCTTGTCAGAAAGCCTTTGATTCTCTGAAGGAAGCCATGTGCACGGCCCCTGGGCTCAAGGCCCCTGACTACTCCCAGGAATTTATTGAGCAGACAGATGCTTCAAAGCATGGCATAGGGGCTGTTGTAGCACAGCTAAATGAGGAGGGCTCAGACCAACCAGTAGCCTTTATTAGCAGAAGGCTATTACCACTGGAACAAAGGTGGAGTGCTATTGAGAGAGATGCATTTGCTGTGGTTTGGGCACTGAAGAACCTGAGACCCTACCTGTTTGGGACTCACTTCCGGGTTCAGAGAGACCACCAGCCCCTCAGATAGCTCATGCAGATGAGGGGTGAGAATCCTAAATTCTTGAGGTGGTCCATTTCCGTACAGGGGATGGACTTTACGGTGGAGCATCGCCCGGGGATTGACCACGCCAATGCTGATGGTCTCTCCAGATACTTCTGCCTTAGCGATGAGAGCTCCCAGGAGCTTAGGTAGCTCTTCCCACTTTCAGCTGGGGAGGACACATGTTAGACCTGACAGCCTTAGGGTGGTCACCCCTAACTTTTTACCTGCCTCCCTCTACTTTTTGGATACTGTTTTTGCTGGTTTTTAGACTCTGCGCACTTTACCACTGCTAACCAGTGCTAAAGTACATATGCTCTCTCCCTTTAAGCATAGTAACATGGGATCTTACCCAACTGAACTATTTAATTTACTTATAAGTCCCTAGTAGAGTGCACTATGTGTGCCCAGGGCCTGTACAGTAAATGCTACTAGTGGGCCTGCAGCACTGATTGTGCCACCCACTTAAGTAGCCCCTTTACCTTGTCTCAGGACTGCTATTGCAAGGCCTGTGTGTGTAGTTTCACTGCCAATTCGACTTGGCATTTAAAAGTACTTGTCAAGCCTAAAACTCCCCTTTTTCTACATATAAGACACCCCTAAGGTATGCCCTAGGTAACCCATAGGGCAGGGTGCTGTGCAGGCAAAAGGCAGGACATGTACCATGTCCTGATAGTGTAAAACTACTAAATTCATTTTTACACTGTGAGGCCTGCTCAATTCATAGGCTAACATTGGGGCTGCCCTCATACATTGATTGAGTGGTAGCTGCTGATCTGAAAGGAGTAGGAAGGCCATATTTAGTATGGCCAGAATAGTGATATAAAATCCGGCTGACTGGTGAAGTTGGATTTAATATTACTATTCTAGAAATGGCACTTTTAGAAAGTGAGCATTTCTCTGCACTTAAATCTTTCTGTGCCTTACAATCCACGTCTGTCTGAGTTTAGTTGACAGCTCCTTGTGCATTCACTCAGACACGCCCCAAACACAGGATACTCAGCCTCACTTGCATACATCTGCATTTTGAATGGGTCTTCCTGGGCTGGGAGGGTGGACGGCCTGCTCTCACACAAAGGACTGCCATACCCCCTTCTGGGACCCTGGCAGAGAGGATTGAACTGAAAGGGGACCTGGTGCACTTCTAAGCCACTCTTTGAAGTCTCCCCCACTTCAAAGGCACATTTGGGTATATAAACAGGGCCTCTGCCCCTTCCAACTCAGACATTTCTTGGGGTAGACTCTACCTCACAGACACTTCCTGGAGAAGAAACTTGTAACCAGAACCTGCATCCTGCCAAGAAGAACTGCCTGGCTGCCCAAAGGACTCACCTGACTGCTTTCTGTAAAGGACTGCTGCCTTGCTGTTGTCCTGCTGCCTTGCTGCTCTGGCTGTGGTAAAGAAGTGCTCTCCAAGGGCTTGGATAGAGCTTGCCTCCTGTCCCCTGAAGTCTCAGGACCAAACAGACGTCTATCTTGCAACTGGACTCATTCTGTGGCGAAAATTCGATGCACAGCTTGCTAAAACCGACGCACAGTCTGCCCCGCGGTGAGAAATTGACTCCACACTGAACCAGAACGATGCAGCATGTCTTCACAAGGAGAAGATCGATGCGGTGCGACCGGAACTTCGACGCACGGCACACCGGATCGACGCACAGCTGACCTGGGAAGACGCAGCCCGACTTCCACAGAGGAATCGATGCAGCGGCTGCCCTGCGGGATAAAATTCCACGCAACGCCCACCGGATCGATGCAGGACTTGTGACTTCCCTCTGCAATCCCAAGATTCCAGGAACCACAGACCCCGGGGCATCTGAAAACCCCGCAACCCGAAGAGGATCCACAACCAAGCGCCGGAAATCAGTGCACAGCCATCCCTGCGTGGAAACTAAACAACGCATTACCGTGTGCGGCCCGAGAAATCGACGCACACCCTTTTGTTTCCACGCTTCTCCCTCTCTGCGGCCCTTTGCAGAGTTTTTTCACGCAAACCAGGTACTTTGTGCTTGAAAGAGACTTTGGGGGTCATTATGACCCTGGCGGTCGGTGATAAAGCGGCGGCCAACCCGCCAACAGGCTGGCGGTTCAAAAATTTGAATTCTGACCCTGGCGGGAACCGCCAACAGAGCCCGCCACTTTAACACTCCGACCGCCACAGCGGGACAGACAAACAGCGCGGCGGTCACCGCCAACAGGCAGACGGGAGACAATGTACCGCCCACCCTATCACAACTCACCAATCCACCACCTTTTCCGGGGCGGGAGCCCCGCCGATAAAAACACGGCGGAAACAGACTACGAACGGGAAAACGCTCACCTCTATACACTCCACGAGGACGGAGGACAGCATGGAGCCCGAATTACACATCCTACCCGCTCTCGTCTACCTGCTTATCTACCACGAGTACGAACTCCGACGCAGACGACAACGGTGAGTACCGCACCTACGACACAGGGGAGGGGGGGAGGAGGAAGGGTTACGGGCACACACATACGCATCACACCCACCCCCCAACTATCTACACACCAATGCAGAGCACCAAGTCAAAGTGACCCCACCCAAACCCCCCGGAATAACGAAAAGATATGATTAAAGTGAGAAACAACATTTATGTAAAAAATAGGTTCATTGAAGACATGGTAAAATAGGAAAATGAAGCAAAAAATTTCAAATGTAAACATTGCGTGACCGAGAAATAGAGGCAGAAAGTCCCGCACAGTCACAGAAATTGCAAATGTCCATGGGCCAAAGTGTATCAACACATGGGCAAAGCCCACACAGGAGACCTGAGTCCGTTGGAGAGAACACTGCAGGGGCATCAGATGACAAAACTACAGGCACCTCAGGGGGAAGGGAGGGGGGGGCACCACAGCCACATGAGTCCACGACGCCAGATCCAAGAAGGGGCCACCATGCCCACTGTCATATCCTGGGGAGTGCAAAGCCACAGTCTCTCAAGTCTCTACAGTGGGTGGCTTGCCCACTGTCATATCCTGGGGAGTGCAAAGCCACAGTCTCTCAAGTCTCTACAGTGGGTGGCTTGCCCACTGTCATATCCAGGGGAGTGCAAAGTCACAGTCCATCAAGTGGATAACAGTCTCCACAGGCAATGGGGGAGGCAGGGTGGCCCGAGTGCAGCGTGAACATTAGCATGACACAGACCGGCACAGTCATTGGGCCAGCGGTGCTTGAGACGGCGGGGCCCAGCGGAGCGGTGCTTGACAGGATGGGCCCAGCGGAGCGGTGCTTGAGACGGCGGGGCCCAGCGGAGCGGTGCATGAGACGGCGGGGCCCAGCGGAGCGGTGCTTGAGACGGCGGGGCCCAGCGGAGCGGTGCTTGACAGGAAGGGCCCAGCAGAGCGGTGCTTGACAGGAAGGGCCCAGCGGAGCGGTGCTTGACAGGAAGGGCCCAGCGGAGCGGTGCTTGAGACGGCGGCGTCCAGCGGAGCGGTGCTTGACAGGAAGGGCCCAGCGGAGCGGTGCTTGAGACGGCGGGGCCCAGCGGAGCGGTGCTTGACAGGAAGGGCCCAGCGGAGCCGTGCTTGAGACGGCGGGGCCCAGCGGAGCGGTGCTTGACAGGAAGGGCCCAGCGGAGCGGTGCTTGAGACGGCGGGGCCCAGCGGAGCTGTGCTTGACAGGAAGGGCCCAGCGGAGTGGTGCTTGAGACGGCGGGGCCCAGCGGAGCGGTGCTTGACAGGAAGGGCCCAGCAGAGCAGTGCTTCACAGGAAGGGCCCAGCGGAGCGGTGCTTGACAGGAAGGGCCCAGCGGAGCGGTGCTTGACAGGAAGGGCCCAGCGGAGCGGTGCTTGAGACGGCAGGGCCCAGCGGAGCGGTGCTTGAGACGGCGGGGCCCAGCGGAGCGGTGCATGAGACGGCGGGGCCCAGCGGAGCGGTGCTTGACAGGAAGGGCCCAGCGAAGCGGTGCTTGACAGGAAGGGCCCAGCGAAGCGGTGCTTGACAGGAAGGGCCCAGCGGAGCGGTGCTTGACAGGAAGGGCCCAGCGGAGCGGTGCTTGAGACGGCGGGGCCCAGCGGAGCGGTGCTTGACAGGAAGGGCCCAGCGGAGCGGTGCTTGAGACGGCGGGGCCCAGCGGAGCGGTGCTTGACAGGAAGGACCCAGCGGAGCGGTGCTTGAGACGGCGGGGCCCCCAGCGGAGCGGTGCTTGACAGGAAGGGCCCAGCGGAGCGGTGCTTGAGACGGCGGGGCCCAGCAGAGCGGTGCTTGACAGGAAGGGCCCAGCAGAGCGGTGCTTGACAGGAAGGGCCCAGCGGAGCGGTGCTTGAGACGGCGGGGCCCAGCGGAGCGGTGCTTGACAGGAAGGGCCCAGCGGAGCGGTGCTTGAGACGGCGGGGCCCAGCGGAGCGGTGCTTGACAGGAAGGGCCCAGCGGAGTGGTGCTTGAGACGGCGGGGCCCAGCGGAGCGGTGCTTGACAGGAAGGGCCCAGCAGAGCGGTGCTTGACAGGAAGGGCCCAGCGGAGCGGTGCTTGACAGGAAGGGCCCAGCGGAGCGGTGCTTGACAGGAAGGGCCCAGCGGAGCGGTGCTTGAGACGGCGGGGCCCAGCGGAGCGGTGCTTGAGACGGCGGGGCCCAGCGGAGCGGTGCATGAGACGGCGGGGCCCAGCGGAGCGGTGCTTGACAGGAAGGGCCCAGCGAAGCGGTGCTTGACAGGAAGGGCCCAGCGAAGCGGTGCTTGACAGGAAGGGCCCAGCGGAGCGGTGCTTGACAGGAAGGGCCCAGCGGAGCGGTGCTTGAGACGGCGGGGCCCAGCGGAGCGGTGCTTGACAGGAAGGGCCCAGCGGAGCGGTGCTTGAGACGGCGGGGCCCAGCGGAGCGGTGCTTGACAGGAAGGACCCAGCGGAGCGGTGCTTGAGACGGCGGGGCCCCCAGCGGAGCGGTGCTTGACAGGAAGGGCCCAGCGGAGCGGTGCTTGACAGGAAGGGCCCAGCGGAGCGGTGCTTGACAGGAAGGGCCCAGCGGAGCGGTGCTTGAGACGGCGGGGCCCAGCGGAGCGGTGCTTGACAGGAAGGGCCCAGCGGAGCGGTGCTTGACAGGAAGGGCCCAGCGGAGCGGTGCTTGAGACGGCGGGGCCCAGCGGAGCGGTGCTTGACAGGAAGGGCCCAGCGGAGCGGTGCTTGACAGGAAGGGCCCAGCGGAGCAGTGCTTGAGACGGCGGGGCCCAGCGGAGCGGTGCTTGACAGGAAGGGCCCAGCGGAGCAGTGCTTGAGACGGCGGGGCCCAGCGGAGCGGTGCTTGACAGGAAGGGCCCAGCGGAGCAGTGCTTGACAGGAAGGGCCCAGCGGAGCGGTGCTTGAGACGGCAGGGCCCAGCGGAGCGGTGCTTGACAGGAAGGGCCCAGCGGAGCGGTGCTTGACAGGAAGGGCCCAGCGGAGCGGTGCTTGACAGGATGGGCCCAGCGGAGCGGTGCTTGACAGGAAGGGCCCAGCAGAGCGGTGCTTGACAGGAAGGGCCCAGCGGAGCGGTGCTTGAGATGGTGGGGCCCAGCGGAGCGGTGCTTGAGACGGCGGGGCCCAGCGGAGCGGTGCTTGAGACGGCGGGGCCCAGCGGAGCGGTGCATGACAGGAAGGGCCCAGCGGAGCGGTGCTTGACAGGAAGGGCCCAGCGGAGCGGTGCTTGAGACGGCGGGGCCCAGCGGAGCGGTGCTTGACAGGAAGGGCCCAGCGGAGCGGTGCTTGACAGGAAGGGCCCAGCGGAGCGGTGCTTGAGACGGCGGGGCCCAGCGGAGCGGTGCTTGACAGGAAGGGCCCAGCGGAGCAGTGCTTGAGACGGCGGGGCCCAGCGGAGCGGTGCTTGAGACTGCGGGGCCCAACGGAGCGGTGCTTGAGATGGGGGGGCCCAGCGGAGCGGTGCTTGACCGGGAGGGCCCAGCGGAGCGGTGCTTGACAGGAAGGGCCCAGCGGAGCGGTGCTTGACCGGGAGGGCCCAGCGGAGCGGTGCTTGACAGGAAGGGCCCAGCGGAGCGGTGCTTGACAGGAAGGGCCCAGCGGAGCGGTGCTTGAGACGGTGGGGCCCAGCGGAGCGGTGCTTGACAGGAAGGGCCCAGCGGAACGGTGCTTGACAGGAAGGGCCCAGCGGAGCGGTGCTTGAGACGGCTGGGGCCCAGCGGAGCAGTGCTTGACAGGAAGGGCCCAGCGGAGCGGTGCTTGAGACGGCGGGGCCCAGCGGAGCGGTGCTTGACAGGAAGGGCCCAGCGGAGCGGTGCTTGAGACGGCGGGGCCCAGCGGAGCGGTGCTTGATAGGAAGGGCCCAGCGGAGCGGTGCTTGAGACGGCGGGGCCCAGCGGAGCGGTGCTTGACAGGAAGGGCCCAGCGGAGCGGTGCTTGACAGGAAGGGCCCAGCGGAGTGGTGCTTGACAGGATGGGCCCAGCGGAGCGGTGCTTGACAGGAAGGGCCCAGCGGAGCGGTGCTTGAGACAGCGGGGCCCAGCGGAGCGGTGCTTGAGACGGTGGGGCCCAGCGGAGCGGTGCTTGACAGGAAGGGCCCAGCGGAGCGGTGCTTGACAGGAAGGGCCCAGCGGAGCGGTGCTTGAGACGGCGGGGCCCAGCGGAGCGGTGCTTGACAGGAAGGTCCCAGCGGAGCGGTGCTTGAGACGGCGGGGCCCAGCGGAGCGGTGCTTGACAGGAAGTGCCCAGCGGAGCGGTGCTTGAGACGGCGGGGCCCAGCGGAGCAGTGCTTGAGACGGCGGGGCCCAGCGGAGCGGTGCTTGAGATGGGGGGGCCCAGCGGAGCGGTGCTTGACAGGAAGGGCCCAGCGGAGCGGTGCTTGAGACAGCGGGGCCCAGCGGAGCGGTGCTTGACAGGAAGGGCCCAGCGGAGCGGTGCTTGACAGGAAGGGCCCAGCGGAGCGGTGCTTGAGACGGCGGGGCCCAGCGGAGCGGTGCTTGACAGGAAGGGCCAAGCGGAGTGGTGCTTGAGACGGCGGGGCCCAGCGGAGCGGTGCTTGACAGGAAGGGCCCAGCGGAGCGGTGCTTGAGACGGCGGGGCCCAGCGGAGCGGTGCTTGACAGGAAGGGCCCAGCGGAGCGGGGCCTGTCTTGGCGGGGCCCTCTTCAGCGGTGCCTTCCTGCACGGCGGGGCCCTCTTCAGCGGTGCCTTTCTGCACGGTGGGGCCCTCTTCAGCGGTGCCTTTCTGGACAGCGGGCCCTCTTCAGCGGTGCCTTCCTGCACGGCGGGGCCCTCTTCAGCGGTGCCTTTCTGGACGGCGGGGCCCTCTTCAGCGGTGCCTTCCTGCACGGCGGGGCCCTCTTCAGCGGTGCCTTCCTGCACGGCGGGGCCCTCTTCAGCGGTGCCTTCCTGCACTGCGGGGCCCTCTTCAGCGGTGCTTGTCCTGTAATTCCAGGGAGTCAGACCTGGGCAGGACTCCCTGCTCAGTCGCCCTCCGACCGTGCAGTTGCTGGACCCTTCGGTGACGGTGTCCTGGGCCCTTGGGTGTCCTCCCTCACACCCGGGATGGGGCTTGTGGGGCCCTCCTGGTCCGCGCTCCTGCTGCCTGACTTCTCCGCCCTGCTGCCCTTGCCCTCCTTCGCTGTGGCTCTCTGGGCCTTGCCTCCCCTGGAAGTTGTGGCAGGTGAAGCATCCGAACTTTGGTCCTTGGGTGCAGCCGTGGCACTCCTCCCGCGGCGGCCCCTCACTTTCCGGGTCCTCTTTCCAGGGGGGGGGCTGGCTGTCCCCTTGCTGCTGACCGATGTCTCACTGCTGGCAAAGGGGGGACTCCAAAATCCATGGACTACGCTGACACGTGAACCCGGGCTGGAGGTGGCTGAGGTGCTCTTGGGACTCTTAGCAGATGGAGGGGGTGGGTCAGGTGAGGGAAAGAGGTCAAGATTGGAGAGGTAAAACTTTTTAGGACCAAGGTAAACGGTAGGTGCAGTGGTTATGGGAGTGGAGGAAGAGGAGGTGGTTGTAGGAGAGTCAGGTGTGCTGTCCTTGGGTGAAGGTGCATGGGCTGCAGGCTGTCGTGAGGTGGTTGGCTGTTGGGTGGGTGGCTGCCTGCGTTTGTGTGTCTTGGAAGAGGGGGTGACAGACACAGTGGGAGAGGACACAGGGGACGTAAAAATGGCAGTGGGGGTGGTGACTGCACGTGTGCGGACTGTACTGGAGGGTGTGCTGGTGATGGGTGTACTGGCTGTTGGTGGTGTGCATGCAGGTGTGAGTGTAGACGTCACAGGGAGGGAGGAGGGAGACGAGGAGGTGGGGGACACAGAGGTGGTAGTGGCTGTTGGCATGTCTGCATCTGGGTGTTGCTTGGGTGAATGTTTGTGTGATCTGTGGTGCTTATGTCTGGATGAGCTGCCCTTGGGTGTTGAGGTGTGTGCAGGCTGGTCTGATGGTGTGGATGGGATAGGCAGAGGAACAGGAGACAGAGACAGGCTGGAGGCAGTTAGAAGAGGGAGGCTGGAAACAGGGACAATGGCTGCCGTCAGTGCTGAGGCCAGAGAATTGAACGATCGTTGATGGGCAGACTGACCCGAATGAATGCCCTCCAGGTATGCATTGCTACGATGCACCTCCCTCTCTACCCCCTGGATGGCATTCAAAAGGGTAGTCTTCCCAACAATGATGGTCCTCAGGAGGTCAATGACCTCCTCACTTAGGGCAGCAGGGGTAACAGGGGCAGGGGCTGAGGTGCCTGGGGCGAAGGAGATGCCCGCCTTCTTGGGCGAGCGGGCACAGAGCGTAGGCTGAGGGGCTGCTGGGAGGGCGGAGCTGGTGCGCTGGGTGGCGGCTTTACCTGTAGAGGTGGGGGGCACGGATGTTGCCGCCACCGCTAGGGAGCTCCCATCCGAGGACGTGTCGGTGTCGCTGGTTTCACCACGGCTCCCCGTTGTGAAGCTCCCCTCGCCCTCCGTATCACTGGTGGCCTCGGTGTCTGTGCCATGGCCCACAGGGGCCTTGTGAGTCACAGCTCCCTCGTGCTCCGGTGCCAAGTCTCCTCCGCCTGATGATGCTGAAGCACACATGCACAAGAAGATAAAGAAAAAGGGTGGGGGGAGACATAATAAAAGGTTGAGTACATGCATTGTCAACACCGTTGGCGGAGAGGACAGACACATTAGCCTCATGCACTAAGCCGCGCAATCAGGGTACACTACTGAGTACTTGTGACTGGGCCAACAGGTCTAGGGACAACAAACGCGCACATGGGTGATGCAGGACCATGGCTAGCTGTACCTGTCACCGTACAGAGGTGGGGGGCGGGGTCACAGGGACATGGCTAAAGGAGAGGAATACAATACAGAAAGCGCCCTGGCCTAATGTCACCCACAGCCCTCCTCCCCCACCCAGGCACCTCCACTGCGCGTAAAGATAGCTGAATGTGCTGGTACTCACCCCCTTGTGTCTGCTGTGATGTCGTCACGCGCCCATCCAAATCGGGGTAGGCCACCGCCAGGATCTGGGAAATCAGGGGGGTCAGGGTACGACTGGCACCCCTCCTAGGTTGGGAGGCCATCCCCAGCAGTGACTCGGCGGTCTTCCTGGTCCCGCGGCGGATGTCCTCCCACCTCTTGCGGCAGTGGGTGCCCCGTCTGTTGTGGACCCCCAGGGTCCGGACTTCCTTGGCGATGGCACGCCAAATGTCGATCTTCTGATGGGCGCTGACCTATTTGACATGTACAGGGTGGAATTTGAAATATCATCAATTTTCCGCATGATAGATGCGATTGTCCCCCCCTCCCCAACCTTGCCATGTGGCACATGCTCTCATCTGTCGTGCCTTGCACTCGTCATTGTCCCCCCACCCCACCATCTTACATCCACCATACACAACCCAGGCATAGCCCATTCAACGTGCACACAGTGTACTTACCTGTTGGTCTGGAGGACCGTAGAGTCGCGCATACTGGGGCAGGACCCCATCCACAAGTTTCTTCAACTCTTCTGTAGTGAAGGCAGGGGCCCTTTCCCCAGTCGCAGCAGCCATTGTATCTCCCAGACCGAGGTCACAGCAGCACTTGCAGTATAGGCCCTCTCCTGTGGATGATCAGGTCTCGAGTGATTAACCAGATAGAAAATGGCGGTCACGGGCGCCGCGGCACGTACCGCCGCGGTGCGTTCCCGACCGCCGGCGCAGCTAGTCATTGGCTCGTGAAACCCATAGGGCTCGATGTTAACGAATGCGGCTTTGCGCCGCGGTCTTCGACCGCCTACCGCCACGGTGTGTCACACCAGAGCATTGACCTCACATCCCACTGTCACACTTCTCAGGTCAGGCAGCCGCCATTACAAGGGACCACAGGGCTTAATTACTACTGCGTCACACAGGCCTAGGATTTGCATTGCCACTCATACAAGCCATTCAATGCATTGAGAATCGTGTACTGTGCAAGCTGTAGTTACGTACCTGTGGGTTGCTTGACTCTGTGCTCCATGTTGTCCTTCCTAATCACCGTCCGCTGGGACTTGCGAGGAGAAAGATGAATCCTCCCGTGTACCGACCGCTGGTGGACCTGTCGACAATGGAGGAACGTCATATAATACTTCACTACCGACTTGACCGAGCCACTATACATGAACTGTGTGCCCAGCTGGAGCCAGCACTGATGTCCCCCATCCGCCAACCAACAGGAATTCCCCCTCTGGTGCAGGTTCTGTCAGTCCTCCATTTTTTGGCAAGTGGGTCTTTTCAGACAACAGTGGCCATGTCATCAGGGATGTCTCAGCCTATGTTTTCTAAGATTTTGTCCAGAGTGTTGTCTGCCCTGACGAAATACATGCGGAGCTACATTATTTTCCCTGAGGAGGGTGATTTGGCCACTGTGAAGGCTGACTTCTATGCCCTTGGACATATCCCCAACATCATTGGTGCCATTGATGGGACCCATGTGGCCTTAGTACCCCCAAAAGACGATGAGAAGGTGTACAGAAACAGGAAAAGTTACCATTCGATGAATGTCCAGGTGGTCTGTTTGGCTGACCAGTACATCTCCCATGTAAATGCCATGTTCCCTGGGTCAGTGCATGACGCATATGTTATGCGAAATAGCAGCATCCCCTATGTGATGGAACAGCTACAGAGACACCGTGTGTGGCTAATAGGTGACTCTGGTTACCCCAACCTGCCTTGGCTACTGACCCCAGTGAGGAATCCCCGGACCAGGGCAGAGGAACGGTACAATGAGGCCCATGGGCGATCTAGGAGGATCATAGAAAGGACCTTCGGCCTCCTGAAGGCCAGGTTGAGGTGCCTGCATATGACAGGGGGATCCCTAATGTACTCACCCAAGAAGGTGTGCCAGATCATCGTGGCCTGCTGTATGCTTCACAATCTTGCATTGCGACGCCAGGTGCCTTTTCTTCAGGAGGATGGTCCAGATGGTGGTGTTGTAGCAGCTGTGGAGCCTGTGGAGAGTGAAGAGGAGGAAGACGACGGTGACGACACGGACAACAGGGACACGGTCATACAACAGTATTTTCAGTAGCACCCAGGTAAGAATCCCCCACGGCATTTTACATTTACTTCTGGCCTCCTGCATCTCTACTTTCTGTGTTTCCCCCCAGTTCCTTTCAACTGAATTGGCTTTTCAGAGCTGTATGACCCACTGCGTGACTTCTGGTTTGTTCGGCCATGGAGTAAAGCAAATTGACATTGGTATGTTGTCATCACAATGTAACTGTAAATTTTTGAACCGTTATGTGTAATACATTTGTTAAGAATACAAGCAGACTCCTGAGTGTTTTAAGTGCAATAAGTGATTTATTTGAAGTGCTACATATAGGTCCATGATAGTAAAACGGTGATGGGTGGGGGTGGAGTGATGTCCATGGCAGAGTCCAGTTCTCGGTCGCACAGGTGCATTGTCCATATGCCTGTGGAAGGATGGAGCAGGGGCAGTTCAAGGTTGGACAGGGTGACGATGTGGGACAGTGGAATGACATCCGGGGGGATCTTAGGCTGGCGGGGGTCTTGGCATCCTACTCTGTCTTCCTTTGTGATCTCAGGCTCCTCTTGCGGGGTGGTTGATCTTCAGCAGGAGGTGGGGTTCTGGTGGCCCGTCGTTGTGTGGGGGCCTCCTGTCCACTAGCGCCGGCGGAGGTGGTAGGCTGTTCCTGGTCCGGGCTGGTGACAGGGGCCCTTTGGGGTGCCACATGGTCCCGCAAAGTGGTGACTATTAGGTTCAGGGCCTGGACGATGTTCCTGGGCTCCTCTCTGTACCCCATGTACCGTTCCTCCTGCTGTGCCTGGATCTCCTGGAACCTGGCCATTACCGTCGCCATCGTCTCCTGGGAGCGGTGGTATGCTCCCATGATGGTGGTGAGGGCCTCTTGGAGAGTCGGTTTCCTGGGCCTGTCCTCCGCCCCCTATCGCACTGCAGCCCTCCCAGTTGCCCTGTTTCCCCGGGCCTCTGTCCCCTGGACGGTGTGCCCACTACCACTGCCCGAGGTCCCTGTTGTTGTTGGGGTGTTGGGTCAGCCTGGGTGCCCTGTAGTGGCGGACACACCGCTGATTGACCTGTCCTGGAGACAGAGGCATGGGCCCGCTGGGTGGGAGTGGTGCTGATATTCCCAGAGGGGGTTAGGTCTGCTGTGGCCTGTGTCTGTGTGTGGGGAACCGACTGTCCAGAGGTCGCCGATGGTTCGGGCTGGTCATCAGGTTCCAGGTCGACAGAGCTGCTGTCCTCACTGCGGGCCTGATCTGGGGGTGGGATGGACATATCTGGACCCTCCTGGCCGGTGTGTTGGCGTTCGGGCCCTGCAGGGGTGAAAGAGTATGGTTATTGCTTCTGTGTGTTCCATGGTGTGCGATTTGTGGGTGCCCTTGTCCCCCAGTGCTGGCATTCCCTTGTGGCAGGAGTTGTGAGGGTGGTTTGTGGGGGGGATGGGTATGTGCAGTGGTCATGCATAGGTGATGGGTGTCCATGGTTTGTGTTGGCATTCAGGGTTTGGTTTTGGGTTGGGTGGGTTGTGCTGGTGAGACATTGGCAGGGAGGCTGTGTGCTGGGGGGTTGGGGGTGAGGGTGGGGGTGTGGGTTGGCATGCTGGTGGTTGGGGGAGGGGGGGAGTAGTTGAGACTAGACTTACCAGAGTCCATTCCTCCGCCTACTCCAGCGAGGCCTGCAGGATGCAGGATGTTAAGGACCTCTTGCTCCCATGCTGTGAATTCGGGAGGGGTGGGTGGTGGTCCGCCGCCAGTCCTCTGCACAGCGATGTTGTGTCTGGAGACCATCGACCGTACCTTCCCCCGTAGGTCGTTCCAGCGCTTTCTGATGTCTTCACGGTTTCTGGGATGCTGTCCCACAGCGTTGACCCTGTCGATAATCCTCTGCCATAGCTCCGCCTTCCTGGCTATTGTGGTGTGTTGCACCTGTGTGCCGAAGAGCTGGGGCTCTACCCTTGTGATTTCCTCCACCATGACCCGGAGTTCTTGGTCCGAAAACCTGGGGTGTCTTTGGGGTGCCATGGGGTGGTGTGGATGAGGTGTGGGGTGGTGTTTGCGGTGATGTGAGTGGTGGTGTGTGGTGATGTGTGCGTAGATGTGGTGTGGTTGATGATGTTGGGTTCCTGTGTGTGTTGGGGTTTTCGATTGCTGTGCTCGCTCGCTCTCTCTCTCTCGCCTTCTCTCCGATTTCCAACTAGTGGGGGTTTGTGGGTGATGTGGGTGTGTGTTTTATAGTTGCTTGGATGTGTGGGGGTGGTGTTTGTATGTGTATCAGGTGTGTGTATTTCAAATTGTCCAATGTGGCTGGGTTTTGGAGCTGGGTGTTTTTTTTTAGCGCGGCGGTGTGTACCGCCAATGGAATACCGCGGTTGAATGACCGCCGCGTGGATTCGTGGGTCGTAATGGCATGGGCGTGTTTGTGTTGGCGTGCCGATGGAGGTTTGGTCATCTCCAGTTTATCGCTGCCCGCTGATGAGGCGGCCTTCCGTGGATGTCGGGTTTTTGGCGGCTTGGCAGTTGTTGGTCAGAATGACCGTGGCGGGTTACCGCAGCTGCGGCGGTAGAATGGCGGTCTTCTGACCGGCGGTAAGAGCCTTTTACCACCGAGGTCAGAATGACCCCCTTTGTTTGCTTTAAATATACTTATGACACTTTATATCACTATTCAGTGATATCTCTACATTTACGTGTTGCATCTTTGATCGTTTTGACCTGCAAATATCCAGGTAAATATTATGTATTTTTCTAAACACTGTGTGGTGTACTTTTGTGGTGCTGTATTGTGTTATTGTGTGATTTATTGCACAAATACTTTTGTTAGGAATAAGGCTTTGTGCGGTCCAGGTCCCGCCCGAAACTCCGCTGCTCGTATTTGAGGCGCTTCATGCGCACCACTTGTCATGATTCCTGTTCTAAAAGTGGTCATCAGCGTCGCCTGCCCTGTGGTAAAGCTCATGTAGCTTCAGGGTCAGGACATTGGTGGACAAGGTGCTATTCTATGAAGAGACTACAATTCCCAGGTTTTTAGAGGCAGCGGCCATCTTGGAGTGTGGCAGGCCTATAAAGCCCAGCCACACCCAAGCACATTGCTCACTATTTTGAAGACTTCGATGCAGTCAGACCTCGTGGGGGTACCTCTGAAGAAGAGCAGATTTCCTGCATGGCAGATTGACAGCAAGTCGGAGTATCCTTGTTTCCATGGTGAATTCAGATACGAGTAGGTCGTACTCGTAGCGGTAAGGTCTTGATGAGCCCAATCTTGAATGGAGTTGTTACTTACAAAAGTACAGCGCCCCTTAGAATAACGAGCAAAGCGTTTACAGTTCTAAGAGTAAAGCAGCCTTGGCGTGACCATCAAAGTGCTTCGGATCACAGGAGTAAAGCGCCCCTTAGCACAACGAGCAAAGTACTTCAGGCCACACGCGTAAGGCACCCTTGGCACGACAATCAGAGCATTTTCAGTCCACATGAGTAAAGCGCCATTGGCACGACAATCAAAGCATTTCAGTTCACATGAGTAAAGCGCCCTTGGCAAGACAAATCAAAGCGTTTCAGTCCACATGAGTAAAGCACCCTTGGCACGACAATCAAAGCGTTTCAGGCCACATGAGTAAAGCGGTCTTGGCACGAGGATCAAAACGCTTTAGTCCACATGAGTAAAGCGCCCCCTTAGCACAACAAGCAAAGTGCTTCAAGGCACAAGAGTAAAGCGCCCTTGGCACGACAATCAAAGCGTTTCAGGCTACATGAGTAAAGCACCCCTTGACATAACGAGCGTAGCGCTTCAGACAAAGCAAGTAAAAGCGATCTCTGGCATAATGAATAAAGCACTTCACGTATGAGGATCAAAGCGCTTCATAAACAATAAGCAAGGCGCTTCTGCCCAACTAACAAAATGCTTCAAGTTCAATGAGTAAACGTTCAGGCCTAGGTAGTAAATGGGAAAACATTTCAGAGATGAGCAAATTATAGTTTCATTGTTTTTTGGGAAGCATAATATGTGAGATACATATTTAAGTCTTTGAGAATTTCTAGGTTGAGGTCAAACGTTTATCTTATGAATGCATAATTATTCCATGATTGATATTCAGAGTATGACCATAGTCCAAAGCTCTTGCCATCTCTAGATTCAGAGGTTGCAGTTTGTTCTTGGTCCATGATTCAAAGAAGGGGCTACGCCCTATTCACAAAGGGTCTCAATCAGATATCACAGAGACGCCTTTATTCAATAGTCTATTGGTGAGTTATACTGTTATAAATGAATGTATGAATATTTGTTCTAACTTTTTCTTTTCAGATCTCTCTCCCTGCAGTTCCCTACCCTAATTCCCTTCCCCGACCTGGCTTCATCATAACTGTGTGCAGTTATAGCTTTCTGAGTTGGAGACGCCGGGAGGTGGGCCTTTTGTTCAGCAGCGTGCAGATCCCAAGGAAAGGGCACTGTGACAACTTTACACATTGCCTGACTGCTCAGTGCCAAGCTAGCAGAGGGTGGGCACAGGATGATTTGGATTGTGTGTGACTAGAGTGAGGGTCCTTGCTTGGACAGGGGGTAACCTGACTGCCAACCAAAGACTCCATTTCTAACAGATACACATTAGTCATGAAAAAAACTGTTAGACTCATGGGGCATCCTAAAAGTGCAAGTGCTTTAAACAGATAAAGTGCAATTACTATTTGTAATACCAGAGTCAAAAGATCAAAATTAGGCGGAATTCAGTTCAAATAAAATTCACAAATAGAAGAAAGGGCGAACAAAAACCTCATTACAGGGTCCACCGTGTGCTCTTACCAATATTATTTGAGAGTACATTGCTTGAAAGCTGGTTTAAAGTACTGTAGCAGAATATGTGCTACTTCTAATATCATCATCAGATGTGTGTGTTCTGGCATACTGGCCTTAAAATCTATAACCAATCAGTATAGTTAAAACCTAAGTTGAATGTATACAAAATTTGTACAAAACTTTTTAGTTTGTATCTTCCAATTCTGAGGCTTAAAATATTTAATATAATCTAAAACACTTGGACATAGGTAAACCACTACAGACTTATTTCCCTTGAGACACACACGTTTTTTGCCTGACTCTCCACATCGTCATCAGATATTGTATCAGTGCAAAATTAATCGGTTGGCTGGTATCTGATCTCGTAATCCTTAGGGCCTCCTTCTGCTCAGTAACAGCAAATAAACATATCACGCTCAATGGTTTATTTAGTGTCAAGACGGACACCACCTGTCTTCTGCTCTGGGTACACATGCCAATTTTGCAGTAAAAGAATGGAGGGGCATTGTCCCATACCGAAACTGTAGGCAAATATGCCTGGCTAAGGGTGGCTCTATTCCACCCAGGAAGTCCTTGTTCTGGAAGGAAACCTTCACTGTAAGAAATGCATTGGTTAGAGAGCCAAATTTTGACTGAGTGTATAAAAGACAATCTTTATGTTGCCAATCAATAGATTTAAATTGTGTCTTCTGGGTCGCCCCAGCCTCCCAGGGAATGTTCCACAGTCTTTCTTTCCCAATTGCTATCAGGGTGGCTTGTACGTATCTTAGTCAAAGCTATATTACATGAGCCAGGAATGCGTAAAACTTCTACTAAACCCTGGCTATAGGAACACAACTGTGGAGTAGCCCAAATTCTCCTCCAGTTTAGCATCGGACGCAATCCTGTCCTTTAAGATATTGTTGTGAGCCGAAAGTCCTACCTGAAAGCAAAGGCATACTTCTGGGTAATCCTGCAAACTGGCGCATGCATCGATTTTCTGTTGTAACTAGGGGAGTCACACCCATGTGAACCCACACGTCAGTGCTGTAAAAAGCTGTCCCTGGGGCATGGTGTTTGTTGATTGTTATAGCCATCTAAATGGGACAAAACTGTGGACAGTTTGGCTATTCCCCGGATTACCTGTTCCATTTTTAATATACTCTAGGTTATGTGGGTATACCACACTAGAAGTTCCGTTATCATAATGCCCAGATACTCAAAAGTGCACACACTCTAGATGCAACCCTGCATCATAGGGTTTGGTCTTATTGAGGTTCAGGACCATGTGCTTGGATTTACCGACAGTATTATCCAAATCCCTCTGCTTACAAAAACACTCAAAACAATCCAACCGTTTTTAAAGGAACTAAATAACATGGGGGCGAGTACACACTCCTGACTCCTCTGTTAACAGCTATTAATCAGTCAACTCACCAGTTCATCACCATTTAACCTGCACATAGTTTGTGTCATGCAATCTTACCATAATGTCTAAAATATAGTTGGGCACCTCCATTTCTAGGAGTACTTGCCACAGGGTAGATCTAGACACTAAATAAAAAGCAGAATGCAGATCCACAAAGACAACATAGAGGCAGCCACTGCCCAGGTTGACTACTTTCCAGAACACCAGCTGATGGTGAAACACTTGATTGTTTGTGCACTCTTGAAAATCTGCCTGCAGGGGAGTCAGGATTTAATTTGGTACTACCATTCCTGTCGTCTCACCTAGGATTACCCTGCTAAACTGCTTTTGGGAGCTGGCGATAAGACTTATGGGTCTACAGTTAGATGGTAGGAGCTTTCTTTAAATATAGGAATAATCTCTGCCCATGTTTGTGTGATAGGTGCCCCTTTCATTATAGCATTAAATATCACTGATAAATAAGTTCCCCATATACCCATTTTGCTCTTCAACAAGTCTCCAGGGATCGTATCTACACCTGGAGCTTTGTTGGGGACAATTCACTTTTTGGCCAAGCTTATTTCATGGGCAGATATCTCCAGGGCTTCCGGCTCTTTGCTTTGTTCTATAGACCCATGTCACACCACCATAGGGCTTCCATCCTCTGCCACTCCATCTCCACCTGTAGGTAAGTCCTCCTTTTGCCCTGGTCACCCCCAAACATTTTGGACAGATACTAGTAGTTACTGACTCTTGACTGTGCCCTGTATACTGCTAACCAGTCTGTGTGTAAAATGGATTATGTAAATTAGGCTAATTATAATTGGCTGTATCAACCTACCTATAAGTCTCTAGCATTTGGTAGGGCATGTAGGTTTAGGGACCCCAGCATAGGTGTCCAGTGTCATTTTAAAGCCAGGCCTGCCTTGCTGGCTGCTTTTAAGTTAAAGTTAACCCCAAATTCGACTTTGGAATTAAAAGTACTTCCAAAATCTTGAACTACCTTATGTTTACATATATGTCACTCCTAAGAGTGCCCTTGATGCCCCCAGGGTTGGGTGCAGTATACTGTAGTGAATGGGCTCCATGGGTTAACATGGGGAGACTTTATGTTTTATTAATAAAGTCTCAAGAGGAGGTAGATGTGTCAGGTTTGGTATCAAACTTATTGTTATAATAAAGCCAACACTTGCCATTGTTGAATTTTATATAACTAACTCAGGAAAACGCTACCTGGAAGTTGCCAACTTCAGCCCTGTAGTCCCCTTCCCTGATTGGCCAGCCTCTGGCAGCCTGGCCATGCCGCCTTGATGTGACGTGAAGTGGCCTGAGCTGAATACAAAGGAAGTGCCTGGGGGAAGAGAACTGCCTCAGCTGATGGTGAAACAGGATGGGGGAGAGCAGCACAATTGTACTTCAAAGAAGGGAAGGACATTTGGTCCAGCAAGTGGACTTCCCCCATTTCCTGCAAAACCAAACATCCAGATGCCCCCTGATTAGATTAGGAGAGGGCTGGAAAGGGTTGTATCAAGGGAAGCTTAGCCACACCAGTGGGTGGGCTCAGCCAGACCTAAGCTCTGAGATAGAATTTCTGCCATTTTGGATTTTTGAGAAATGTTGCTCACTGGGATTGATTTTGCCACACTTCCCATGAAGTGGTCATCCAAGAGGGTGAGACCTGCCTGTGATTGGACAGTTGTCCCCCTCGCTTTCCACCACAGTAGCAAGGATAAAGATGACAGAGCTGCACCCACACTTCAGATCCCTACAAGGAACAAAACATGAAGAAGGACTGCCCTGCTGGACCCCTGACCTGCACATGGACACTGCACTCTAAAGGACTGCACAAGCTGCACACTTGGGCTTCACCTTTAAAAGGAATTGACCTGTTTTAAACTGCTTCAAGAAGGGATTCCCTGTTTGCTACAGTAGAAAATAGCTGTCCAGAGTCCTCTGCATCAAGCCCTGAAGAAACTGACTAACTGACCTCTGTCCAGTGGTCATTTTTGGATTTGAGCCAGGTGCATTCTGGGAGTTGGAGTCCTAACTGTCAAGGAGCAACTCAGAGCTTCTGGAACCTTGCAATGAGTTGTGGACTCTGAAAGGTTCTTCAAAGACCGTCTGGAAGAAGATCCAGATGTTTGAAAAAAATTGAAGAACTTCAGGGAGAAAAGCTTCAGAAGTGGACTGACCCACTGTCTTGATTCAAGCCAGCTTACATCAACCGCGACCCGGCCTGACTTGCAGGTTCATCCCGTTGAAATCTCTACAGCCACAGACTTCCAAGAATCCACCAGCTGCTCGTTGAAAGGCAATCCGACAATGTCAACTCAAAATCGTCTTGCTTTAGAGGGTCGTCTGATGTCGGTGGGGGGAACCTCCAAAAAAGTGACAAAGTCCAAACGTAAAAAGTTGACGAGGCCTCCCGCACAGTGTATCATTAGAGTGCATCGGGGAGGTCAGATCCAGTTTCAAGATTGGCCCAGACATAATTTCCATTGTAAAAAATCGTCTAAGTCCAACGCGTATCCAAAGAGGGCTCCAGGGAGGTTGGATCCAACTTGCAACTTCATCCCGGTGAAGAAACTCGTCCTGAAACAAAGACTAAGTCATAAGGTAAAACTTTAAGCAAGGCCTCCCACTCACTGTAGCCGAGCAGGGCTCCATCTCAGTCTGCCTCAAATTTTGACTTTGCCCCAGTTGATTGTGACCAGATGTCCAGAATGACGCTTTTAGTTTCTATGCCCTAAAAAACATTTCGGCCCTCATTACAAACCTAGCGGTCGGTGATAAAGCGGCAGCAATACCCCCAACAGGCCGGCAGTAAAAAAAAAGGAATTATGACCATGGCGGAAACTGCTCAGACAGACAGTCACTTTACTACACCGACCGCCACAGCGGTATCAACAAGCACCACGGCGGTAACTGCCAACAGCCAGGCGGAAGACAATGTACCGACCACTATATTAAGACAGGCCTATCTGCCACCTTTTCCGGGGCAGTACCAACGACATCAAAAGCATGACAGAAACAGAACACAGAAGTCAAAGGACTCACCTCTGGAGACTCAGGGAACAACCACGACGGCATGGAGCCCGAGCTGCACATATTCCCCATGCGGTCTACCTTTTCCTGTATTATGAACATCAACGCCGGCGAAGACGACCACGGTGAGTACTGCCGCCTACCACAAAAGGAAGGGGGGAGGAAAAAGAGAGTGACACACACACACAACACCCCCACCCCCAACACCATACACACAATCAGATGCACAAACATTACATATCCACCCTGTACCCCTCAGGAATAATGCAAGGACAAAATGATTGAAAGAAAGTGAGTGTAATACGAGAAAATAACATGAATAAGTGCATCAAAATACAAACGTATACACAGATTTACAAATGTCGTGACACTGCCCTGTCCTCAATGTCCGTGGGCCACAGGGCCACATCACAAAGGGCAAGGCCTCACCTCACTCCTGCAACAACACGGAGAGAACACTGCAGGGGCATCCGGTCGAAAATACACAGGCACCTCAGGGGGACAGGGAATGGGGGGCACCTCAGCCGGAAGCTGGTACAACACCACTGGCCCTGGAGGGGGCTACATGCCCTGTGCGATGTCCTGGGGAGTGCAAGGCCACAGTCTCTCAAGTGGGTGGTTTGCCCACTTCTTGGTCATGGGGAGTGCAAGGCCACAGTCTCTCAAGTGGGTGGTTTGCCCACTGCTTGGTCCTGGGGAGTGGAAGGCCACAGTCTCTCAAGTGGGTGGTTTGCCCACTGCTTGGTCCTGGGGAGTGCAAGGCCACAGTCTCTCTAGTGGATGGCCTCTTCCACTGATTCTGGAAGGGGCCTTGTGCCCAGTGTGCTTTATCCTGGGAAGGATGGGGTGAGTGGATGGCTTCTCCACTGGTTCTGGAGGGGGCCTTTTGCCCAGTGTGCTTCATCCTGGGAAAGATGGGTTGAGTGGATGGCTTCTCCACTGGTTCTGGAGGGGGCATGGTGCCCAGTGTGCTTCATCCTGGGAAGGATGGGGTGAGTGGATGGCTTCTCCACTGGCTCTGGAGGGGTCCTTGTGCCCAGTGTGCTTCATCCTGGGAAGGATGGGGTTAGTAGATGGCTTCTTCCACTGGTTCATGAGGGGGCCTTGTGCCCTGTGCTGCCGAATCTGGGGAGCGCAAGGTCACAGTCTCTCACTTGGGTGTCTGACCCACATGATTTGCAGGGGCCAGGACGCCCATCCCCTGCAGCCTCGGACAGCTTCCCACTGGGGCTGCTGCTGCCAGTGGTGCTGGTGGCGGTGCTGGCAGTGGTGGGGGCAGGCTCCAGACCATCCCCTGCAGCCTCAGACGGCTGCCCACTGGGGCTGCTGCTGGCAGTGGTGCTGGTGGTGTTGCTGGTGGCGGTAATGGTGGCAGTGGTGGCAGTGGTGGGGGGAGGCTCCAGCACTTCCCCTGCAGCCTCAGACAGCTAAACCACCATGGTTTGTGGTGGGGGCTCCGAATGAGTCCCAGCACCAGGCCTCCTTTCCTTCTTGCCCACTGGTTCAGGCCCCTTGCCCTTCCTGGCAGCAGCTGGGGATTGCCCCTTGCCCTTCCCTCCTACAGCTGGGGGTGCCTCTTTGCCCTTCCCTCCTGCAGCTGGTGGTGCCTCCTTGCATTTCCTTGATGCACCTGGTGCAGGCACCCTGTCAGTGTTGCTGCCTGGTGCCCGAAATCCTCTCTCACCTGCAGTAGCTGTCGACAGTACTGTGGCTGTGGACTGGGTGGCTGAGGTGGTTGCCTGGGTTCTGACCACCCTGGCCCGACAAGAAGGACAGGGAGGAGTGGTAGGGAAGAGGTCAAGGGTGGAGAGAAATAGCTTCTTAGGGACATTGGGGCGGGAAGAGGTCGAAGTTTTGGGAGTGGAGGAAAAATAAGTGGTTGTAGGAGGTGTCTGCTGTGTTTGGGTGCAAGTGCATGGGCTGGATGCTGTTGTGAGGCGTATGGCTGTTGGGTGTCTGAGTGCTTGCGTTTGTGTACTTTGGGAGGAGTGGGCACAGACACAGTGGGAGAGGACACAGGGGACGTGTGCATGGATGTGGGGGTGGTGACTGCCAGTGAGGGGCGTGTAGTGATAGGCGTGATGGTGATGGTGGGAGTGGATGAGGATGTAGTGCATGCAGGTGTGAGTGCAGAGTCTACTGGGAGGGAGCTGGAGGACGAGGAGGAGGGGGCCACAGTGGAAGCAGTGGATGTTGTTATGTCTGCATCTGGATGGTGTTTGTGTGAGTGCCTGTGGGATGAGGTGTGGTGCTTGTGTTTGCCTGAACTACTCCTGTGTGTTGTCCTGGATGCATGCTGGTGCCTATGTGCTTGGGATAGGTTGGGGTTGAGGCGAATGCGATTAGGCATAGGAAGTTGGAGGGGGGCTAGAAACAGGGACAATGGCTGCCATCAGGGAAGAGGCCAGAGCCTGGATTGATCTGTGTTGGGCCGCCATGCCAGAGTGAATGCCCTCCAGGAATGCATTTGTTTGTTGCAAATGGTCTGCCAGCCCCTGGATGGCATTCTTTATGGTTGACTGCCTATCAGAGATGGATCGCAGGAGGTCAATAGCCTCCTCACTCAGGGCAGCACGACTCACTGGGGCAGGACCTGAGGTGCCTGGGGCAAAGGAGATGCCCACCCTCCTGGGTGAGCGGACACAGGAAACACGCTAAGGGGCTGCTGGGAGGGCCGGTGCTAGTATGGGGGTGGCAGCTGTACCTGTAGATGGGGTGGGCACAGAGGTGTCCGCCACCACCAGGGACATTCCATCGGAGGAGGTATCACTGTCAGAACAGTCCCCTCCTGTCTCCTCCATGGTGCTCCCCTTGTCCACCATCCCACTTATGCCCTCACCCTCGGTGGATTCAGCCTCCTGGGCCCTGTGTGATGCAGCTCTCCCATTCACCGGTGCCTCTGCTCCTCCGCCAGATGATGCTAATGCACATAAGGACAGGGTGACAAAACAAAAAGGGGGGGAGGACAGACAAAGGATACACTTGGTCAATGGCGGCAACAACACCACCGTTGGCGTACATGACACACACACACACACAGGGAACAGCCCTACGCACTAGGCAATGCACTAACAGTCACAATGCTAGGCACCAGCCCATGGACAGGGATACCTAACACCAATTGCAGCATACCTGAGACCCACAGACCCCTGCCCAGTAGTGGATGCCTACTACCTTGGTTGGAAGACTTTTAAATCAGACCCTGCCCAACATGGGCCCTACCTTGCAAATGTCCGGCCTGGCCTAGGGGCAAACACAGGCTCACATCCCCGACCCGGATGACACACCACTGCGCGCATGTAGTATATTGGGACACTGTACTCACCCCCTTGATGCTGCTGTGATGCCCCCAAGCGCCCATCCAGCTCCAGATAGGCCACCGCCAGTAGGCGGGCAATAAGGGAGGTCAGGGTTCGACGTACACCCCTTCCTCGTTGGGAGGCCATCCCCACCTGGGCCTCCACCGTCTTCCGTGCCCAGCGTCTCAGGTCCTCCCACCGTTTGCGACAGTGGGTGCTCCGCCTGCCATAGGCCCCCAGGGAGCGCACGTCCTTGGCAATGGCATGCCAGAAACCCTTTTTTTTATGTGCGCTGACCTGCAGGAAAATACACATAGGAAAAGGTATCAGTCAGACCGTCCTGCCTGTTTAACTCATGGCCCAACATAGCCCTCACATCCCCTTACGCACAGACATTGCCCATCATACATGCAGCACGCAGCCCAGGGCCCTTCCACCAAACCCCACTACAAGAGGCCCTCACACACAGCACTCCATGCATTCATGCCTCATGCATCATGCTCACAGTGCACTCACCTGTTGGTCTGGAGGCCCATACAGCATTCCTTACTTGGGTAGGACCCCATCCACCAGTCTCTCCAACTCTGCCACGGTGAAGGCAGGGGCCCTTTCCCCAGTGACACGAGCCATGGTTGGTTCCAGACACAGGTCACAGCAGCACCAGCATTGTAGGTCCTCTCCTGTTGAAGGTCAGGTAGCAAATGAGTGAACAGATAGAAAATGGCAGTCACGTCCGTGGCGGTGCATACCGTCACCACCGGCGTACATCACCATAGGCCACCGTATCCCATAGGGCTCAATGGTATCCAATGAGGAGTTGGACGGCGGTTCTCGCCCGCCTCCCACAACGGCGCACAACATCAGCAGAATTACCTAATTTCCACATATCCCTCCATACAGGACAGGCGGTTGCCATTTAAGTGGGGGGTGCAGGCCATGGCACCGAACTGTGTCACAGTACACAGAGGCACTATTTGGACATATATAACAATATACTGTTACAGCCACAACATGCAATGCAGTGTAGTAATTGGGAATATGGAATACTGACCAGGTGCTCACCGTTTGTCCCCTAGATTGCAACCGCTGTGGATGAATAGGAGATGGAGACATCCCTATGTGTATAGACCCCTGGTGGACTTGGCAACAATAGAGGACAGGCACATTATCCTGACCTATAGACTGGACAGGGCCACAATCACAGAGCTGGTGCCCCCTTGGAACCTGACCTGATATCTGCTATCTGTCATCCCACTGGGATCCCCCGTTTTGTGCAAGTCCTATCTGTGCTCCATTTCCTGGCAACTGGCTCCTTCCAAGTGACAGTGGGCTTGGCAGCAGGAATGTCACAGCCAATGTTCTCAATAGTGCTGACCAGAGTGTTGTCTGCCTTGATTAAACACATGCGCAGCTACATCGTTTTCCTCAGGTGGAGGATTTGGGCACAGTGAAAGCAGATTTCTATGCAATAGGACATACCCCAACATTATTGGGGCTATTGAGGGTACACATATTGCATTTATCCCCCCCCCCGAGAAATAAACAGGTGTTCAGAAATCGAAAGAGCTTTCACTCCATGAATGTGCAGATAGTGTGCCTGGCGGACCAGTACATTTCCCATGTCAATGGCAGTTCAAGGTGGACAGGGTGACAGAGTGGGACACAAGTGTGACAATCAGGAGAGTGTTATTTCCTGGCGGGGGTCTTGGAAATAGTCTCTGGCTTCTGCCTGGATCACAGGGACCGTTTGCGGGGTGGTTCTCCTTCTGCCGGGGGTGGGGTGCTGGTGGCCTGTTGGTCTTGGTGGCGGGGCCTCCTGTCCACTAGCGGCAGCAGACTTGGAGGGCTGTTCCTTGGTTTGACTAGTGGTAGGGGCCCGCTGGTGTGACGCTGCCTCCCTCGTGGTGTTGGCCATGTCTACCAGCACCCCTGCAATGGTGATCAAGGTGGTGTTGAAGTCCTTCAAGTCCTCCCTGATCCACAGGTACTGTCCCTCCTGCAACTGCTGGGACTCCTGCAACTTGTCCAGCCTCCTGGGAATGGTGGTATGCTCCCAGGATGTTGGTGAGTGCCTCCTGGAGAGTCGGTTCCCTGGGCCTGTCCCCTGAACCATGTGCCCACTACCACTGATCCAAGGTCCCTTATTGTCCTGTGTTTGTGGGGTGGCCTGGGGTCCCTGTATTGGTGGACACACTGTTGATTGACGTGTCCTGGGGACAGGGGTATGGGCCCACTGGGTGGGTACTGTGGTGGTATTTCCTCAGGGGGAGGCTCTGTGGTGGTATGGGACTATGCCTGGGTAACTGACTGTCCGGAGACCCCTTGATGGGCCAGGTTGGTCATCCATATCCAGGTGTCCAGAGCTGCTGTCATCACTGTGGGCCTATTCTGGGGGGGGACTGGATGTTGCTGGCACCTCCTCTCCGGTGACGTTGGGTGGGGGACCTGTGGGGATGTAAATGCAGTGTTATTGTTTCTGCGTGTGACATCTTGTGCATGGGTGTGTTGCCCTCTATGGTTGTTGTTGCCCTGGCAGCTTTGCCTTGTATGAGTAGTTATTTGGTGGGCTAGGTGATTCTCTCTAGTGTGTATACTTTAGTGATGGGTGTCCATGAAGGTCTGTGATGGGTGTCCATTCATTGGTGTTACATGCAGGGCTTGGTATTGGGAGGAGTGGGTTCTGATGGTGGGGTGTGTGTGAGGTGGTGGAGTGATGGCAGTGAGGGTAAGGTTGGGGGTATGTGATGGCATGCAGGTGGGGGGGGGTGAAAGTAGTAAAGAGTTGACTTACCAGAGTCCAGTCCTCCTCCTACTCCTGCCAGGCCCTCGGGATGCATGATTGCCAAGTCTTGCTCCTCCCATGTTGTCAGTTGTGGGGGAGGGCGTGGGGGTCCACCGCCAGCCCTCTGTACAGCGAGTTGGTGTCTTGCTGCCACAGAATGCACCTTCCTGATGTCATCCCTTGATCTGGGGTGCTGTCCCACGATCCTCCACCATAGCTCCATCTTTCTTGCAATGGATGTCTGCTGCACCTGTGATCCGAATAGCTGTGGCTCTACCCAGATGATTACCTCTACCATGACTCCTTAGCTTCTCCTCTGAGAACCAGGGTGTTGTTGTGGTGCCATGGGTGTAGTGTGAGTGGTGTGGGTGAGGGTGTGTGGGGTGATGTGTTGGGGTATGTGATGTAAGGTGCGTGGATGGTGTATAGGTGTTGGTGGTGTGTGGCTCTGGTCTTGTCTGTGGTCTTGCTTTCTCTCTTGTGGCAGTTGTTTGTATTGGTAAAGGGTTGTGGGTAGTGTGTGTATGTGTTTTATAGTGTGTGGGTGTGTGGGTGTGGTGTGTTTGGGTGTCAGGTGTGTGTTATTCGAATTGTCCAATGTAGTGTTGTTTTGTTAGTGTGTGTGTATTTTGAGCGCATGGGTATGAACCGCCAATGGTTTAGCACCATTGAATGTCCGCCGCGGTTATTCGTGGGTCATAATGCTGTGGCTGTAGTTCTGTTGGCATAACAGTGTGGGTTTTGGTACCGCCAGTTTATCACTGACCTTTGGGCTGGAGGAATTGTGTGTGTGGCAGTATAGTGACAGATTACTATGTGTGTGTCATAATTTGGGTAGCGGTAATCCGCTGCGGCAGTGGTATGTTGGCAGCAGTCAGCATGGAGAGTAAGCGGGACCTACCGCCAATGTCATCATGAGGGCCGTAATCTTTAAAAATTCATATCTCCAGTTTCCCTTATCTGATTTTATTCATTTTGGTGTTAAATTAAAGATAAAAATATAGGTCCTCATAATGTCATTGGCGGAAAATACTGAATACCGCCGGCCTAACTGCCACCAGCATACCTCCGCGGAGGCAGACATTGGTCAGCCACATTATGGCACATACATACAAAGCCAACAGAAAGCAGCCACAGCCACAACCACAAATCCACCAGACCCACTGAACGTGATAAAGTGTAGGTACTACTACCCATTCTGTTACGCCACCAATACTACACCCTCCAAATAATGACCCACCAATCACTGCAGCGGACATTCAATGAGGGTGAACCATTTGTGGTGAACACCGCCGCGGCGGATATGGCCACACAAAGACAAAACAAGAAAACATTGGCCGGAACAAAAGACCCACACCTGACACAAATACACACACACCCACCAACAGCACTATAAAACACACACCCACATCACACACCATTCTTTGTAAATCACAGTGACAACTTCACACACACACCACAACCACCCATCCATCCATCCGGCATGCACCACACACCCCATACCCCACCACATTACTCAACACCCTCTGCACAACACACACACCACACAATACCCATGCCCCTACAAAGGCACCTCCTTTTAACTGATGAGGCGTTGCGGGTCATGGTTGAGGAAATAGTTAGGGTAGAGCCACATCTATTTGGAGCACAGATCCAGCAGATATCCATTTCCAGGAAGATGGAAATATGGCAGAGGATCGTGGACAGGGTGAACATCATGGGTCAGCATCCACGAACAAGGGATAACATCAGGAAGAGGTGGAATGACCTATGGGAAAAGGTGCTTTCCATGGCAGCAAGGCACCAGCTCGCTATTCAGAGGACTGACGGTGGTCCCCTACATCCTCCCCCACAGCTGACAGCATGGGAGGAGCAATTCTTGGCAATCCTGCATCCTGAGGGACTCACTAGAGTTGCCACAGGACTGGACACTGGTGATTCAACATTTACTAGATATCACCCCCCATACCTACATGCCACCACCACACCTCACCCTGAAACCCATCATCAGACTCCATCCCTCACAGTGCACCACCACAATTAACAAACCCACAGGACACGTCAATCAGCAGTGTGCCCACCTGTACAGGGAGCCCAGTCCACACCTCACAGGCAAGACAATGAGGGTCCTGGGGTCAGTGGAAGTGGTGGGCACACCGTTCAGGGGGCATAGGCAAAGGGGGCCACGGACAGTCGGAGGACAGCTGTGCGCGAGGGGTAGACAGGCCCATGGAACCGACTGCCCAGTAGGCACTCACTAATGTCCTGGGGGCTTACCAACAATCCCAGAACAAGATGAGTCAGGTGATAGACATCATGCAGGAGAACCAGCGGCTGCAGGAGGAACACCACCAGGAGATCAAGAAAGAATTGCAGGCCCTGAATACCACCATGGTCTCCATTGCAGGGGTGCTGGGTGATATGACCAACGTCATGAGGGACTACACATCACACCAGTGAGCCCCTTCCCCTAGCCAGTCTACTGACCAGCCCTTCACATCTGCTACAGCTAGTGGACAGGAGGCCCTGCCACAGGACCCACAGGCCACCAGTACCCCTCCCCCTGCAGAAGGTGAACCACCCCTCAAACGGTACCTGTGACCCAGACAGACACCAGAGACAGTTGCCAAGACCAAGACCACTGCCAGGAAATGGGCCCCTCCTGAATGTCCCCCTTGTGCTCCACTGTGTCACTGTGTCTACTTTGAACTGCCATTGCTCCCCTTCCTATGGACCATTGGACACTGGACCTGTGCTACAAACAGACTGGCCAAATACACTGGACTATTCCCAACCATCACCCCACTCTATTGCACTTTCCATTGTCTAACAATTTTCAATAAACAACCTTGGACACAACTTAAGTAATAGTGCTTTATCTACAGGTAATGTACAATGTATTGAACTGCATGATACTGTGTAAATGTCCAGTAACATGTTGATCCATCCAACAAGTGTGTCTCAGCAGTCTGTAAATATCACAGCAGTGCACTGTTGGAACAACACCAACATCTGCAATAAGGGAAGGCATATATGACAGTCAGGTGGGATGCAAAGGGAATAACTTGCGTTATGCTGCAGTCACACAGTACAACACTGAAATGGATAAATGTTTAGTTCAACAAGCTTACCTGAATGTCATTGGAAGTACTGCAGGATCAAATGTGACCTGTTGTCCACATCCTCTTCCTCCTCCTCACTGTCCTCAGTGTCTACTGCTGCCATAGCTTCATTGTCACCCCCCTCCTCCGGCAGATAGGGCACATGCGGTCTGATGGCCAAATTGTGCAACATGTAGCACACAACAACAATTCTGCAGACCTTCTCAAGGGAGTAGCATAGAGATCCACCTGTCAGATAGAAGCACCTGAACCTAGCCTTCAGGAACCCGAAGGTCCTTTCTGCAATCCTCCTGATACGCCCATGAGCATCATTGTACCTATTTTCAGCCCCTGTTTTTGGATTCCTAACAGGGGTCATGAGCCATGACAGGTTTGGGTAGCCGGAATCACCTGCAAAAAGTAAAGGACACACATTAGCCCTGCACAATGGCATGGGCTATGACTTTCGAAGGTGTACACTCACAAACATTGGGTTGGGACTCAGGCTCACCTATTAGCCACCCTCTCTGCCTCTGTAGTTGTGCCATCAGCTGTGGGACACTGCTATTCCTTAGGACAGAGGCATCATGCACCGACCCTGGATACTTGGCAGTGACGTGGGAGATGTACTGGTCAGCAAGGCACACCATCTCTACATTGAGTGAGTGCAAACTCTTCTGATTCCTGTACACTTGTTCATTGGCCCTGAGGGGACTAAGGCAATATGGGTCCCATTGATGGCCCCAATAACATGTGGTATATGTCCCATTGCATAGAATCCAGCATTCACAGTGGGCAAATCATCTACCTTTGGGAATGCAATGTAGATGAACATGTTTTTGAGCAAGGTAGACAAAACTCTTGCAAGCACAATAGAGAACATTGGCTGTGACATCCCTGCACCCAAGTCCAATGTCACCTGGAAAGAGCCATTTGCCAGGAAATAGATCACTGAGAGTACCTGCACAAGAGGGGGGATTGCCGTGGTGCTACAGAGAGCAGGTATCAGATCAGGCTCCGATTGTTCACACAGCTCTGTGATTGTGGCCCTGTCCAGACGATAGGTGAGTATGATGTGCCGGTCCTCCAGTATAGCCTAGTCCACAAGGGGTCTGTACACTGGTGTGTGCCTCCTCCTATTCCTCCACAGTGGTTGACACCTAAGGGACTCAAACGTAAGTGTGACGGTCTGGCTGGGGACCGCCCGCATATGAGACAGACTGGTGCTGGCGCTGCCTGCACTGCTCCAGACCTCCGCGGCTTCCCTTCATGTGATTGGCTGGTGGCATCTCCGACACAGGAAGCCGGGAGGTCAAAAGTATCAGCATCAGAACCAGAGAGGTGTGGTGGAAGAAGAGACGGAAACGGAGTCGGAATAGGAGGCGGCAAGGAAGAGGACGGGGAAGAGGACGTAAAATACCAGAGAACCGAGAGGTGCCTGAAGACGGGAAAGCGGCATCCTCCCAAGCGATGGGAAATAAACACCACAGACGGGATCCCTGACACCGCGGGAACCCGGGTAGATGGAACGCTGCATCCCGCCACGCTTCGGGAGAAACGTGGCAGTTCCAGGTGTGTGTGGGCCCTGCCCTGAGGGAGTGCGAGGGCAGAGAGACAAAGGGGGGGAGGAAAAAGTAAAGGGTAAAGATACGAAGGGGAAAAGGGGTGGGAGAGCACTATTGCATGAATCCACTGAGGTATAGGTCACTGTTGTAGGAAACCACCGAGATATTGAGCACCAAACCAAAAGGCATTTTCGTGAGACTCAGCACCAAGGCACCGCGCACAGAGAACCACAGAAAATAGAAAAAAAAAGAGAACTCCAGACCATTTGCTGCAGAAGGAAAAGAACAAGGGCAAGAGGGTAGACATAGGAATAATCCCACCCTAATGAGACAGATCAGAGAAGTAGGAAAAGAATAAAGGAAGAAAAGACACCAGTACAACAAGAGTGGAACAGAAAGAAGGAAAGGCAGAGAGAAGACAGAAGAGAGGAAGATACCCAGAGTGTATTACAAATCACTTACCTCTATTTCTCTCTTTCTCTCCACATACGCTTCCCGGGGAACCTGTGAGACGAGGGGAACAAGGAGAAAAGTGAGAAGTTCAATCCAATATCACAACATCCAACCAAGCTAGAAGAAAAGAAAAGAGGAGAAACCAGGAAACTACCACAGCCCAAACCCAAAATACATAAAATAAATATCACGTACATATAACAACCGATTCATGTGTGATTACTACCCGCCAATATCGTTACAGTAAGAAAGGAGTGACAACAGGAACCATGAACACAGTACAGCAGTGTACACAGAGCATGCTTGTAAGTTGGTCACTAAAATTGTGTAGGTGAGTACATTTGACTACAATGACGCACTGATCAAGCCGTACATGTGTACCAGCATTAGAAATTGCACCCCCTGTCCTGTATTCATGGACAGGTGGAAGTGACCTCACTCCGGTGGCGTTCACATCATGGCGGGAAGCGGTCTGAACCGCAGTGCAATTCCTCATTGGCTAACATGGCCCTCTATTGAGAATGGGAACCAATGTTGATCAACACCGGCAGTGACGGTGTTCACTGCCGCGGACGTGATCGCCATTTCCTTTCTACCACTTCACTTAATTCCTGACTTTCCACAGGATGACATCTTCACTGCGTGTGCTGCTGTGACCTGTATCTGGAACCTGCCATGGCTCGTGCATCAAGGGAAAGGGCCCCAGCCTTCACGTCGGAAGAGTTGGAGTGCCTCATGGATGGGGTACTACCCCAGTATGGGCAGTTGTATGGGCTTCCAGACCAACAGGTGAGTACACCATGGGTACATTGAATGCAGCATGGCTGCATGGAGATGTGTGTGTGTGTGTGTGCTGGCAGTATATCAGGTGGGGAGGTATGGCTGGTGTTAATGTTAATGCAGGGGTATGGGTCATGTGTGTGCCTGATGAGGGGATATTGTTTTTTGTGTGCCATATGTGTGACAGGCTGGATTGTCAAGTTCATGGTATCCCACCTTCTGTGTTTCCTCCGCAGGTCAGTGCCCATCCGAAGAAGGGGTTGTGGAGAGCCATCACCACGGACGTGCGGACCTTGGGGGTCTATAACAGGCGGAACACCCACTGCAGGAAACGGTGGGAGGACCTGAGATGCTGGGCACAGAAGAGAGCGGAGGCCAAGCTGAGGATTCCCTCCCAACGATGGAGGGGTGCCTGTCGGAACCTGACTCCCCTGATGGCCCGCACACTGACAGTGGCCTACCCAGAGCAGCCACAAGGGGGTGAGTACAGTGTGATTGTCAACCATCACTGTTGCCTGGCATGGGATTTGGGTGCAGAGTACAAGTCAGTGGATGCCCCAATATGCCAGTTCAAATTTTGCTGCGAATGAGGGAGCTGCAGCCCATGGGACCAAGGAGGCAGAGTCCACTGACACAGATGAGACCAGTGGGATGGAGGGCAAGGGGAGCACCACGGCGGGGACAGGAGATGATACCACTGACTCTGATTCATCCTCCGATGGGAGCTCCCTGGTGGTGGCGGACACTTCTGGGACCACCCCAGCTACAGGTTCTACCACCACCCCCATACCAGCACTGCCCTCCCAGTAGCCCCCTATTGAGTTGCCCGTGCCCGTTCTCCCAAGCGGGTGGTTATCTCTTTTGTCCAAGGTACCTCAGGCCCTGCCCCAGTCAGCCCTGCTGTCCTCAGTGAGGAGGCTATTGACCTCCATGAGATCCATCTCTGTAGGGCGGTCTACCATAGTGAATGCCATCCAGGGCCTGGCATCCCAGATGCAGCAATGCAATGCCTTCCTGGAGGGCATCCACGGTGGGTTGGCAGTCCTACAAAGATCATTTCAGGCTCTGGCCTCTTCACTGACGGCAGCCAGTGTCCCTGTTTCATCAGTCCCCCCCACAAGTACCAGTTCCGAGTCCCAGACTCCTCACCCCAACTCATCCCACGCACACATACTGACAAGCATGCACCCAAAACAACACACAAGACTCGCACAAACAGTACCAGTATGGAGTCCCAGACTCCTCACCCCAACTCATCCCACGCACACCATACTGACAAGCATGCACCCAAAACAACACACAAGACTCGCACAGACAAACACAGGCAGCACACTTCAGTACACAAGCACTCACACAGCCAACACAGATGCACACACAACATCATCCACTGCCTTCACTATCTCCCCTTCCTCCTTGGTCACACCTGCATGCAGTGCATCAATAGTCCCAGAACCTGCAACCTGCACAGCCTTGCTCACAGTCACCACAACAGCAGACCCGCAGACATGCACCTCACACACCACATGCACAGTCACCACTACCACCACCTCATGCAGCACGCCCACCTCACTTCCAGACACCACGACAACATCCATCCTCATGTCCTGTTTGTCCTCTGCCACCTTGTCTGCCCCCCTCCAGAGACACACACACGCTCGCACTCAGACCCCCAACAGCAACCCACCTCACACATGCACACTGTCCATGCGTCTGCACCCAAGTCCAGCACACCTCCTCCTCCTACAACCACTCCCTCTGCCTCCACTCCAATTCCTCCTCCCACATCCCACTGCATTGTCCCTAAGAAGCTTGTCCTTGCCTACCGTGACCTCTTCCCTCCCGTCCCCCTCCCCCTCCCACTCTCATATCCTGCCCATAAGAAGAAGGTCCCACCACCTGAGGACAGTACCTCAAGCACCCAGTCTAACACAGCTCCACCCCAAAAGTCTCCAGCTGCCACTAAGGGGCACATGAGTGTGACGCCTGCCCCCCGCACCAAGGACACTCCTCCCCCCCAAAACAGAGGGCTAAAGTGCCATCCTCTCCCAAACAGACTGGGAAGACCATGGGCCACCCCAAAACCTAGGGCCACGGAGGCCCCACCCAAATCCCAAGTCAAGGATGCCCCAACAAAATACGAGGCCATGGAGGCCCCTCAAAATCCCTTGCCAAGGAATCCCCACAAAAATCCAAGGACAACGAAGCCACACAAAAATCCAAGGCCAAGGAGGTCCCAGGATGCCCCACAAAAATCCAAGGACAAGGAGGCCCCATTCGAAACCATGGCCAAGGAGCCCCCACTTACAACTGTGCCCAGGAGCCCCATCCGGAACCAGAGGCCATGGAGCAGCATCCTTAAAAAGAGGCCATGAAGCAGCATCCCGAAACAGAGGCCAGGGAGCAGCATCCAGTATCAGAGGCCATGGAGCAACATCCCGAACCAGAGGCCAAGGAGCAGCATCCAGAACATGAGGCCAAGGAGCACCATCCATAACAAGTGGGCAGGAAGCCCCCTTCAAAACCACTGGGCAGGCAGCCCCCTCCAGAACCAGTGGGCAGGCAGCCCCCTCCAGAACCAGTGGGCAGGAGGACCCCTCCAGAACCAGCGGGCAGGAGGCCTGCTCCATAACCAGTGGGTAGGAAGCACCCTCAAGAACCAGTGGGTAGGCAGCCCCCTCCAGAACCAGTGGGCAGACAGCCCCCTACAGACCCAGTGGGCAGGTAGCCCCCTCCAGAACCTGTGGGCAGGCAGCCTCCTCCAGAACTAGTGGGCAGGAAGTCCCCTCCCAATGAGTGCCTCCCAACCCCCCACCCCCTGAGGTGCCTGCCCATTTCCAACATGATGCCCCAGAACAGTGGAGTCCAGTTGTTGTCAGGAGTCAGGATGGGGTTTGGGCTTTGTCTAGTGGGCATTTGTGACTTTGCACTGGCCTTTTGGGCTGCATGTATTTATTTCTGCAGTTGTACATGTTTTTGCATTTTACATAGTCATACAACAGGAATACAGTGGTTGGAACTGTGTATGTGTCCTGGGTTTCTTTACTCCGGGGTTCTGTTACTGTTATTTTCTTGTGCATCTGGTTCTGGGTGTTTAGTGTGTGTGTGTATGGTGTGTGTTGTGTGTGTATGTGTCACTCTCCCCCCCCTCCCTTGTGTGCTAGGCGGCTGTACTCACTGTTGTCGCCTTCATTGGCGTTGGTGCTCCAGGATGACCATGGTGTGGTACAGCATCAGGAAGACTTGCAGTTCTGATTCCATGGCAGCCGTGGACTCCTGTGTATCCCTGGACGTGAGTATCTCCTTTTATATGATGTGTTTCCGCCAGTCATTTGGTGTCGTTGCTACCGCCCCAGAAATCGTGGCGGTGTGCTATGTCACAATATGGTGGATGGATCCTTGTCTTCCGCCTGCCTGTAGGTGGCCTATAGGTGGCTACCACTTGCGGTTGGTGTGGCACATTGGCTGTCTATAGGGAGGAATCACCGCCATGGTCATTATTTGACGATCATGACCACCAGCTTGTTGGCGGTGATACCCCCATGTCAACCATAATGACCACCATAAACTATTTCTATAAATTGGATTAGAATTTTTAAACTGTTTCCTGTTTATTAATTTATTACTGTTTTGTGTTTTTTTAATGCTTTACACACTTTAGGGTCATTACGAGTTTGGCGGTCTCAGGACTGCCATGTCGGCGGCAGTGGTCATACCACCAACAGGCCGGCAGAGAAGACCGCCAAATTATGACCATGGGCGGTCTTCCCAACACAATACAGCCAATCCACTGCTGGCCCTGCCGGTGCGTTCAGGCCGCCACAGACAGAGGTAGGCATCTTCAGGCCGGCGGATACCATGTTTCTGTTGGACAGATTACGGGGCTGCACACCACTGAGGTTTCGGCTGCAGTCGCACCACCACAGAAACCCTGGCGGAAACCTACTCTATAAAAGGACACTCACCGTCTGGAACACAAACCTGACTGGAGCCGCCATGGGACCTGAACTGCACATCCTCCCACTGATCCTGCTCACACAATGACTCTGGAACCAGTGACAGCAACGACAACAACAACCGTGAGTACACACACCTACCTGACACTGTAGGGAGAACCCAAAGTACCCACACACCCACAACATACACATCCAGGACGGGTGGCGACACACACACACGTAACCTCATACCCATACATACATTCACACACAGCACATGCACACACGCACACACATACTACACACACCATGGCCAACACACACATACAATACCCACACCAACCCGCTGTCACATAGCAATTGTACAGTCGAACACAAAAATATACAAATCCACCGAATTACACAACACATCCAAAACTGCAACTACATAGAGGCCTTGTCAAACAAAGACTTACCACCTCCACCTGGCACTACATGCATACAACAATACGTAACAACACCTGACACCCAATACACACAATCACACAGCCATACAACGAAGCATACTTCATACCACGTAAACAACCACACAATGGTTCGGACATACCCATCACCACACATGCACCCACACACAACAACCACACAAGGGCACACAACACCACCATTACACACCTCAACACAAATAATACACGAAATATCAACTTACATGCATGTTCCAGCACACAATACACAGCCATCATAGAAGTACAAATGTCAGGGTCACACCACACATGCTGCCCAGACACAACAACTAGCACAACCAACACACACACACACACATGTCACTCACACATAAACCAAAGCAGGTAAGACTAAAACAGCCATGTGAAAGAAAGGCAGGACAAATATGTCACAATTGAACCAACAACTGGTTGGCCCAGATATTGTAAATATATAAATATGCCAATAAGTAAATACCTATGTACAAGATAAAAGGCCATAGGTCAGTCCAATTTGCCAAGTGCAAAATGCACAGTTGGCATTTCTGTATTCCCCTACATGACTCCTGACTGCTATATGACCTCCACAGCGTAGGGACATCAAGGGGACAGGTAGGCACCTCAGTGATTGTAGGGGCAGAGAGGCGGGGGTTTGGGCTTGGGTTTGGAAGGGGGGGTCATTGGGCTTGGGCTTGTGTATAAGGATGCATTTTAAAGTGATTGATGGGGTATGTGTGGTGCGTTGTGAGTGATGGACACATGGTGTTTGTGTGTGCTCATTATGTGTGTTTTGTGTTGATTGTGCAGTTGTGTGGTGTATGCTGAGTCAGGTATGTATATGTGCCTTTAGTGTAAAGGTTTTATATTAGTGTATTTGCCTGCTCTCTGTGTATGTGAATGCTGTTTCAGTTACAAAGGATTGTGGGTTGTGTGGAGGTGTGTTATATAGGGCAGCGAGTAGATGTGTCTGGTGTGTGTATGTGTGTCAGGTGTGGGGTATTCAAACTGTTCAATGTGGTGTTGTGTTCCAAGAGTAGTGGGTTCTGACCGCTGCTGTTCGCTCTGCCAATGGTTTGCCACCATGGAAGAACAGCTGTGGTGATTTGTGGCTCGTAATCTAGTGGGTGGAATTTAGTCAGGTTGGCGGTGCTGGTGGTGGAACCTCCTCTTTCCCACCCTCCTGTGTCCTGGCGATGTCCGATTTTTGGCTGTTCTCAGGTGTGTTTTAGAGTGTGACTCTTAATACAGTGGTCGGATTATCGCCAACATGGCGGTCTTTTGGTGACCAGCACAGCGGTGGTCTTGCTCAAAGACCGTCAAAGTCGTAATGAGGCCCTTTGCCTCCTAAATTAAGCCTTGATGCTCATTGCCAAGCTACCAAGGGTTGACCCAGGATTCATTTATTGAGACCCTTACTGGACCTAAATGGGGGGAGTTGTGGCCTACTGATAGGCGTAGGTACTTACCTGCACTTACCAATAACCCACTTTCCAACACCATTAAGCTGTTGTGTTATTCCCAGACCCATTTGTTCATGTTCAGGGTCCAAAAAGTCTCCTTTCTGCATATATAGACTAGAGAAGTGGGTAGCCCAGTTGTTAGCTGAAATATTGGTTTCAATGGAACAAAACGCGACCCTGCCACCAGAAGACTCCAGATTCCAAAAGGAGTGGTGATCATTCATTCTAGCAGCAGCCAATAGGGCCTCTCATTTCCCTCACTCCCATTCTCTTTTTCAGGGAATCTATTTAACACAACATGCCCACAATATGTCAGCTGCTAAGTGGGTGTTAACTTGGCAACTGCAGATGGATATAACATTTTTAATTATGACTATGCTTAAAAAACACTATTAGGAATTATAAAAATAGTAGGCAAATTAAAGAAAATAATATCTTTGTCTTACAGAGAAACCGTCAGCTCATCCCTGATGATTAGCAAAAGTAACTTGTTGAGAGTCAAGAAACCAAATTCCAGATATAGTTGAAGTGATATCACACACACTTGTCGCATAGGACTTTCCCGGTATGACATGTTGTAGCCCCTCCCTGGCTAAGGGAAAGGCTGAGAATTGAAATCACTGAAAATAAATAGAGCTCACTAGAACTCTATTTACGTTCTGCTCCTTTCCCCGATTTATTCACCCCTGCGACAAGGGATGGCTAGGTAAGTTCTTGAGGTGACATTGAGCAAGTTAACGTTAGTAGCTGCTCCATCTAACAACCTCTAATTTAGCTCCCTACCTACATATAAAAGAACATAACACCAATTGTCTCGAAGCTTGGAGACTTGAGACCTGTTGTTACCTGTTCCAAGTTTTTAACTTGTTGTAGAGGGTTGTTTACCAAATTCCCTTCACCTTTTTCCTCGTAGCTGTCCGTCTACTATGTCAGTGCCTCCACTGCCTCGTGCTTCCACTCTCGTCCCAGTTCCTCCTCCAGGTCTCATGACCCCAATCTTGTGCTTTCTCTTTTTCTCCATTACGTGTGTCTTGGTCACTGTCTCAAAGGGTATGCTGCGGCCTGTGTACCAGTTGGTGACATAATCAGTTTTCGATGCCGTGAAATGAAATGAAGGCCCCTATTTATACTTTTATTGCACCGCATTTGCGTAATTTTTTTATGCGAATCCGGTGCAAACTTAACACCATATTTATATTTTGATGCTAGACCCATCTGGCTTCAAAATTTCAGATTTTGCGTTATTTTCTGGATGCGTGAAACCACCTTGCGTCAATGAGATGCAAGGAAGGCATTCCCGTAAAAAAAACGACTCACACACCTGTGCGCCATATTTATCCAATCGGGCAAAAATTACGCACGGCTGGGAATTGGACCCGGAAAATGGCGCAAAGCCTGATTTGCGTCAAATTTTAACACCTGGGTCAGGGCAGGCGTTAAAATGGAGCAAACACACCACTACTTAAGGAAAACTCACACAAGCACAATCATTGCTCAAGAAGGACGGCAAGGAGGTGCTACTAATGCAGCGTGCCAGGCAATGTAGAGCACAGGACCAACAGCAGCAGCTACCACCACACCAACATGGACCCCAAAGGCAACGGAGCAGGCAGGAGATGCTATTCAGGACCAGGACAACCCTCCTGGGCCTCAGGGAACATGATATCATCCAGAGGTACAAACTCAACTGGCAAGCCATACAGCAGCTGCTGCGCCAAATTGAGCCACAGTTAACAGCCAGCCTGCAGACACCCCACATTATTCCACCGGAGACCAAGCTGCTAGCTGTCCTGCACATGTTGGCAAGCGGCTCATTTCGAACTACCGGTTCCCTGTTTGCCAGGGTCTCATAGCCCTCATTCTCCGCCTTCCTTCCCAAGGTACGTGATGCCATCATCTCTCACACCCCGCCACATCCGCTTCCCCAACACATAGCAGAAGCAGCAGGAGACCAAACAGGGGTTTTACCAAATTAATGGCTTCCTGCACATGCTTGGTGCCATTGACTGCACACATGTCCGGATTGTGCCACCTACTGCAACCGAGCACCTATACCGCAACAGAAAGCATACCCACTCCATCAACGTGCAGGCCATTGTTGATCACCTCAGATTGTTCACCAACATCATGGCAAAGTATCCTGGGAGTGTACATGATTCCTTCATCTTCCGCCACAGCACCATCAATCGAGACTTCCAGGAACGATGACATGGCAATGGCCTTCTTGTCGGTAAATCCAGAAACCTAGTAACATATACACAGCACAGCAGCCCTGTAGGACACACAAGACATACGCCACTACATTGGCACGTGGGCAGGGAGACCCTGAGGTGTGACACTGGTAGTTATGTTTGATATCCTGACTCAATGGGATCCATACCTATGGACAAATGACTGCTGCCAATAACAATTGATGGCCCTCTAGAGCCACAAGGGACCAATTTAAAACCACACAGTGACAATGACATGGCCTTAACAGGCAGTACAACTTTGAAGATTAACCATTCAATATCACATAAGACCACATAGTCAATTCCACACCGTTCCAAGCAACAGGTACTGTGTAAGGGGTGTGCAATGTGTTTTGCTGCAGGTCAAATACCATGAGACACATAGCATGATGATGCTGACTCAAATGAAGGTGACATGGAATTATTGAACAGTACCAACATCTCACATCACTCCTTGGGTGACATTGCCAGCTAGCAATAAGGAAGTGGACTGTGCTATGAAAACATGTTGATGTGACTCTATTGCAAAGTGCACACTGCTACACGTACTGAAAGAGACAATCCCCATCTACATAACAGACGTACAGGGAGATGGACCTTCCTACACAAATACATCCACTTCCACAACCAAGTTAGCCAGCTCACCTGAAGCAAGTTCAGTAGTGTAGGTGCACGGTTGCACATGAGCCAACTGGGTGAGGGAACAAAAACAGGTTTGCATAGAACTAGTCGCACATGGGACAATTGTGCAATGTCAATACTGAACACCTCAGTGCTGCCAACTTATGGAGATGTGTTGTGCATTGCCACCCAGACAAATCAAAGGGCCTCACTGTTGCATTTCATCTGAAATTTCATAGGTCTAATTGGATGTGATGTCCAGGCCATGTAGTGCAACCATGCTACCACCAAAGAGGAATCTATTGTGTGTGTGGAAGTATCATGTCACCTCCAGTGAATGCACACGAAAACATCTTGCTCACTACATAAAGCAATGGAGATACACACTGAACTGCAAGTTTTAAAATATACCAGAGTTATCAGGTCAATTAGTCAAACACAAGTTTTTCAAGTCAAACAACCCAATGCAGAAAGAACCTCACAGAAGCCTAGGATCCCACACAATACCACAAACACATATGACAGATGACACAAGATAAGAACTGCCATGCACAATGACATTCCTGGTGCAAGCAACAACAAAATACTTACCCCTATTTTTCTCTTTCAGCTGATCAGGGTTACGGGATCCAGCCATGGATCATGACCCCATTTGTCAACCCAAGCACAGCAGCAGAGCGTGCCTATAATGAGGCACTTCGGATGACACGCACCATAGTTGAACAGACTTTTGGCATCCTGAAGTCCAGATTCAGGTGCCTGGACATCACCGGAGGCAGCCTCCTATATTCCCCAGAAATGGTCTGCAAGCTCATTTTGACCTGTGCCATCCTGCACAACATTTGTGTTAGGAGGAACATTCCCCTATGTGAACCTGAATAAAAACTGCCTGAAGAGGAGGAGGAGGAGGATGCTGTCCGGGAAAATGAGGGGGAACATCAAAACACAGCTGCAGGAATGCGTTGCAGACAACATAGTACAAAAACAATTCCAACAATAGTCACTATCACCATTTTGTTATGATATGGAATTAAACTGATCACTTTATCACTCAATCATGCTCTGGGTAATTATTTATGCATCAAATGATCTCTAGGAATCAGAGTATTACCTCAGAGAGCATTGCAGAAAGACACATTTGCCTACTCCTGATGCCACATCACATTTGATGGGTATGAATGTACAGCAAAGTTCACACACAGTTTGTATGAAAAACATCTTGTCTATTTCACATTTTAAGGGCAAAGATATAGGACCACAGCTATGAGACACATCCATGTTGCCAACATGGTCCATTGCAGCATATGACACCCAACTATGACACCATCAATCATAAGGTAAAAAAGTGCATCATTCATGAGGCAGTGGATGTGAAATAGCATTGGTAACAGAAAAATATGACCAGACCCTTGACATCAGTAAGTGTGACAAGAAGTGCACAAACCTGAAAATGGATAGCACGAGTGCCCCAGGTATGACAAACAGTGCTCACATGACATGGCCTGCGCAGTCTATCCCAGGTAATAAGGCCTGCCACTGCCATGTTTTAAGTCTCTGCCCACCCTTCTATAGGGGGGCGCTGTAAATGGACTATCTGCACCCTTGGAATCATCATCTACACTCACCCAGACTCCCATTATGACTCCTGTGTGCTTCCCTTTTCAGGATGGCATGCCATAGATCTACTTCATCAGCCTGCATGGACTTCAGGTCCCATAATGTATTGCCTGGTAGTCGCTAAGACCTGTAATCTGCTGTCCATTACTTCCCATGGGAAACGTCTGGTAGGCCCCTTATACTGGATTCTCAACTCCAGGACGTGTGAGAAACTGAAGCTGCACACACCTGTGAGCACTCTCATGCAGCCCAGCCATTTGACTCTGCCCTGCCCTTGCTGCTGCCTGGAACTGCTTAGAAACTGCCATTCCCTGAAGCTCCTTGTTGTGCATTGGAGTATACTTTATTTGTGTTTCAGAGCCCTTGTTGGATTGTATTACAGTGCTGAGTACATTTGAAACAGCTCTTTGTTTCCACAGTGTTGTTCTTGCTTGTTCCAGTCAGACTCTGCTCCCTGTTTTTCTGCTTGTTCATGTCTGTTCCTGACAGAGCCTGCTTCCTGTTAGCCAGACTGGTTCCAGTGTTTGCGTTAACCAGACGTTCCCTGTGTCTGCATTTGCCTCATAGTTGGTTTCCATGCCCTCTGTTTCCTCTTGGGGTATTGTGTCTGGTAAGTCTACGATCAGTCCTCAACTGTATAGAATAGTTTAATTTGTTTTTGTACCAGGACATGTTTTCCAGGGCGCAAATCCAGCCCCCATCCTTTGCCTGGTTTTGCATGTATTCAATAGTGCCAAACAGTGACAGTGTGCTATGACTGTATTCCTAGATTTGGTACTGTGCCTCTAAACCAACAAACAAGGGCTGCTAATGTGTATGTAAGGACAATACATGTTTGTGCCCTGATGGTCCAGACACAGATTCACTTCTGCCAACACCTTTCGATGGGGCTTGCGTGGTGACTAGCTGTGAGATTAATCTGCACTGAGGCACTGATGTTCCCTGTTGCTGTGGGAATTTCAGAGCCCTACCCTGTGTACAAATGTAGTGATTGAACCTGCCTGTTTGTCTATTACTGATCCATAACATATTTGACCACACCAAGGTTGCTCTGTCATCACCCTTCTGTCATTTCTGCTGCACCATAGCTGCCCTATCCCCTTGTATGCCGTTAGCTGATCTTTGGCTTTAGGCCAAATCTGCTTTGACGGATACTCTGTTAATTTAAGGGTTGGCTCCACAGACTCCTGACTGGACCTGCACATAACCGTTGCACCATGGAGGCCAATACTGACACAGGGTACACATGGCCACACACTTGAACTGGACACTTTTGTGCAATGAACCACTGGAAATATGTGAACACACGCAGCCTGGGCTGCTGGTCTACTACAGCCACAGGAGGAACATAGGTAATTTACATTAGTCAAACTGTGGTGTACATAACAATGTTATGAATGGATTTGAGGCTCTGTGTCACAAACACTGTACCTACCTAACATGTTCAAATGCCTGATTCATGGGTAGTATATACACAAGTGACCATGAAGTGGTAGCCAACATTTCATGACATGTGAGGGGTAACATATCTGACATAGTCCTCACCAGCCATCCTCGACCTTTCCTGTGCATTGTTTGTCATGGGAAATGCATTGTCCCCAAAGTCAAGCAACTACACACAGCAAAAGAGGCAACACAGATTGCAAACACATTTCATGACTGTTGTACCTCATTGATTGGCATCTGATGGTGATACCCATTTGTAACACATTCATACATGAACATTATGTCAAATGTATTGCATGCCGTTCCAACAGAGGCACACAAATATTTTTAACAGTCAATTCACACACAAAACACACAGGCCATGATTCATACTTTTGTAGTGTAGCCTTGCTGTCCTCTATTGATGCAACACCCGCGCAAACTTAAAAATTCCATTTTAATTTCCAAAGTTTGCACTGCTGTTGAGTCAGTTAAGACAGCTAATTCTGCACAACGATATGAGTATTGTGGGCCGCAGTAGCATGGTCTGCCGCATGTGCCCAAACACTAGAACACACACTGCAGGTCATACCATTCTATCTTTGTCTAGTTATAGGCTGCATGCATGTTAAAATTTGAAAAATGACGCAAACACAGTTTGAGTTGAAAAATGACGCAAACTCACAATATACATCAAGGGGTCCCTAGCGTTAATTCCACCAGCGCACCCCAAGCATGCTGATTTCTATTGAAAATGTATTGGTCCATGAATGCGTGGAGTTTTGACGCATATGCGTCAAAATATTTTGACGCAAACAATGTAAGCGTCAGAAATGTACATGCAAGACAAAAAACAGGCCGCAAATAAGACAGGAAGTGATGTAATAGGATATCCTGTTTACAGAAATTATACAGTGGGTTTACTTTCACTTTCACTTTGCAGTCTGTTATTTTTCTAGACTGTGTGGCTATGTGTTGGATTGTTTCTCTGTGGATTTTGTGATTTTGTCTCTTGTGTGGTCTATATTTTGTCACTTGGTGTTTAGTAAGTGTACTTTGTACCTGTGTAAGTGTTTTTATGTCTTTAATTGTAGTTAGATTTGTATTTGTACTGTAGTGAATCTATTTGTGGGTAAGATTAGTTGGGGTAGTTTGTGGCTTTCATTGGGTTAGATAAGTTTCCTTTTTCTACCTCCTTTCCCTGTTTTTCCCTCTTTGCTTTGGAAATAGTGTTTTGTGTGTTGTCGGGAAGGGCACGGCTGGGGCGCATGGGTGAGGAGGAGCTTAGGGCATTTGTGTGGCTGGTGTGCCCCTTCCTCCCCATGATGTTGGAGCCTGGGGGCCGTGTGATACAGGGGTGTCACACGGAGGCAAGACGGCTGTGGTGGGCAAAGGTGCTGTTCCACCTGAGGAGGATTTTCAGCACGCAACGTAATGAGCACCAGCTGAAGCATTGCTGAGCTGACCTGATGGCCCGAGAGCAAGACCTGCTGGACTACCTGGGTCTGGTGATATGTGGCCCTGTTGGTGAGTACCAAATTGACAAATGTGTACAGTACAATGCTCTGGAGCGACAGCAGCAGATGTTGTGACATGCTGCATGCAATGTTTGTGGGCATGTGGAATGCAAGTTGAACAAACTGTAAGTGTACCAGGAATGTGATGTATTACACATGGTAATACGTGGTAACAATGCAGTCCACAGTTTTGTTGAACCATGTCCGAACAGTATTCAGGGCCATACGTACCAAGCTCTTCATAACCTTCATAATTATCCTAAGAAATAGGTTGTTAAATTAATTTCTGTACACCTCTGCTGAAATATTGCAACATTTCTACAAATGTAAACATCTCAGTATGAAGGCAGTCACAGACATGGTGGTCTGCTGAGCTCAGCAGTTCAGCATTCCTGTGAGTGCCGCCATTCCTAAGAGGTTTTCAAATAGAGACCTACCTCATCATGCTTGAAGAAGTAGGACATTTGCTACCCCATTCTTCATTTGTAAACAGTCTCATTTTGGGTGTGCTACCTCTGACCACCCAATTTGCTAATTGCTAGTTGCTGAATCTTGCAATGTGTGATTCACAATACCTGATATAGGTACACATGGCCCTGGGTGACACATTTCAGGTGCAATGACTACACCTGTGCCCATGCATTCTGTCAACGATGATCAACTAAGACACTGTCAGCATGCATTATTTTTCAGTTTTGGAACAGAAAAGTGGCCAATCCATGTTTAGCGCTACATTGTCATCATTTCACACACACAGGATCCCTGCCATCATGTTGTCATTGGAGGCATATACGGCTTAGGGGACACTGCCAATGGGGCATATGTAACATACATACAAAACTGGCACACCTATTATGGTCCACTGACAGCACAATAATTCCTGAAAGCAAATCAGCGCACATGTCCATCACACATTTACTCATTGTCCCTTGATGCACAAGCCACAATACCTGAGTCGCTGGTATTGCAGTGCACCAGGAATGTGGCATTGCATTTGTCTCCCAATAACAAATGATAAAATGGAGTACCATCTGGAATGTATTATCCACAAAGTTGTGTAGTCAGATTTGGCCCCACATGATTGTTAGGGCCAGTGCATGTGTGCATATGTGTGTCTATCAATCAATCAATAATTTATAAAGCGCGCTAAATACCCGTTAGGGTTTCGAGGCGCTAGGTGGGGGGGGAGGGGGGGTGGTGCTGCTATCGTTCGAAGAGCCAGGTCTTGAGGAGTCTCCTGAAGGTGAGGAGGTCCTGGGTCTGGCGTAGTGAGGTTGGGAGTGCGTTCCAGGTCTTGGCGGCGAGGTAGGAGAAGGATCTGCCGCCAGAGGTCTTGCGCTGGATTCGGGGGATGATGGCGAGGGCAAGGTTGGCAGAGCGTAGTTGACGTGAGGGAACGTAGAAGTTGAGTCTGGTGTTCAGGTAGGTGGGTCCGGTGTCATGTAGAGCCTTGTGTGCGTGGGTGAGGAGTTTAAAGGTGATCCTCTTGTCCACGGGGAGCCAGTGGAGGTCCCTCAGGTGAGGGGAGATGTGACATCAGCGGGGTATGTTGAGGATCAGGCGGGCGGATGCGTTCTGGATGCATTGGAGTCGTTTGATGTCTTTTGTTGGGATGCCTGTGTAGAGTGCGTTGCCGTAGTCGAGTCTACTACTGACGAGGGCTTGGGTTACCGTCTTTCTGGTTCCTGTTGGAATCCACTTGAAGATCCTGCGGAGCATACGGAGGGTGTTAAAACAGGAGGATGAGACTGCGTTGACCTGTTTGGACATGGTGAGGGCGGAGTCGAGGATGAAGCGCAGATTTTGTGCGTGGTTGGCTGGGGTGGGTGGAGGGCCCTGGGCGGTTGGCCACCACGAGTCCTTCCAGGCCGAGGGGGTGCGCCCGAGGATGAGGACTTCCGTCTTGTCGGAGTTAGGTTTTAGGCGGCTGTTGCTCATCCATTCGGCGATGGATTTCAGTCCCTCGTGAAGGTTGGCTTTGGCGGTGTGAGGATCTTTGGTCAGGGGGAGGACGAGCTGGGTGTCGTCAGCGTAGGAGAGGATGCTGAGGTTGTGCTCGCGGGCCAGTTGTGCGAGGGGGGCCATGTAGACGTTGAATAGAGTTGGTCTTAGTGAGGAGCCTTGGGGGACGCCGCAGATGAGGTTGGTGGCTTTGGAGTGGAAAGGTGAGAGTCGGACCCTCTGGGTTCTGCCGGAGAGAAAGGAGGAGATCCAGTTGAGGGCTTTGTCTTGGATGCCGGCTTCGTGTAGACGGGTTAGTAGGGTGCGGTGGCAGAATGTATCAAAGGCGGCTGATAGGTCTAAGAGGATCAGGGCTGAGGTTTCGCCGTTGTCCATTTGTAGTCTGATGTCATCTGTGGCGGCGAGGAGTGCAGTCTCTGTGCTGTGGTTTCGTCTGAACCCGGATTGGGAGGGGTCTAGGATGGAGTTGTCTTCAAGGTAGTGGGCGAGCTGTGTGTTGACGATCTTCTCGATGACTTTTGCTGGGAAAGGGAGGAGGGAGATTGGTCGGAAGTTTTTGAGATCGTTGAGGTCAGCCTTAGGTTTCTTGAGGAGAGGTTGGATTTCTGCGTGCTTCCAGCTGTCCGGGAAGGTAGCGGTGTTGAAGGAAAGGTTGATGATCTTGCGGAGTATGGGGGCGATGGCGACGCCGGCTTTGTTGAAAACGTGATGTGGGCAGGGGTCAGAGGGAGATCCTGAGTGGATGGAGTTCATGGTTTTTAGGGTTTTGGCGTCGTCTACTTGGGTCCAGGTGGTGATGTGGTCGGCGTGGGAGGAGTTGTTGGGGATGGGGTCTGGCGGAGGTGAGGTGTTGAAGCTGTCGTGGATGGCTGCGATTTTCTGGTAGAAGAAGGTGGAGAGATCGTCGCAGAGTTTCTGGGATGGAGGGATGTCGTTGACGTTGGCGTTGGAGAGTTCCTTCACGATGCTGAAGAGTTCCTTGCAGTCGTGAGCGTTGTTGTTAAGGCGTTCTGTGAAGTGGGAGCGCTTGGCGAGTCGAATCAGTTGGTGGTGTTTACGGTTGGTTTCCTTGAGGGTAGCAAGGTTCTCGGGTGTGCGTTCGAGGATCCATTTTTTCTTGAGTTTCTGGCAGGTGCGTTTGGAGGTGGTTAGTTCGTCTGTGAACCAGGCTGTTTTTTTCTTTTCTTGGTTGGCGGTGGGTCTCTTAAGTGGGGCTAGGATGTTGGCGCAGTTGAGGATCCATTGTTGGAGGTTGATGGTGGCGGAGTCCGGGTCGGTGGGGTCGGGTGGTGGGTTTTTGGCGAGGGTGTTGGTGAGTTGGTCTTCAGTGACTTTTCCCCAGCGGGGGTGAGGCGGCAGAGGGATGCGGTGGTGTTTGGTGTTTTTCTTGAAGGAGAAATGGACGCAGTGATGGTCGGTCCAGTGGAGTTCGGAGGTGTGGCTGAAAGAGATGTGGTTGCTTGAAGTGAAAATCACTCACTGGAGTGACAATGTCAATGCATGTTTGCAGTGGTATGTCTTTTAGAGTGTCTACTTGCCTGATGTGCAGCTCTGTCATATAAAATGTCACACACAGTGATTTGTTGTTCCTGTGTTTGTACAGTGGTCAGACATTGAGCATATATCACCCTTCCATGTTTTACAGGTGGACCTGCCCCCTACACCATAGGTGAAGTGGCTCCATTCGAGGACCCAGACGTATTGAGTAAGTGTGAAAATGTTTGTCCTGTTTTGTGTTTGCAGCTGTTGTGTGATTGACTCCTGTATGTTGACTCATTGCAAGATATGATGAGCTGGCACATGATCTGATATGTGTCTTGACAGGAGGTTGACATAGTATTCCATGGAAGAGTTAGACATTCACTGGCAGAGAGTCATATATTTGGAGTCTAGTGCTGCGCAATAGGCATGGGCAGGTGAACAAGGTGATTTGTAGCCCCATGTATGCCCACAATTGATTTGGAGGTGGTCAGTGTTATAATTTAGTCAGCAAGTCATACCCTAATTCACACAAAAACAGTGATGCATCAGTTTTACACACAAACTTGCACATCCCTGTAATGTAATGAACATGTAGGACTGCATGGGTAACTGTCCCCAGCATCTAGCCCCACATGTTGTACTCCATTTATGTGGTACTTAAATGATATGTTATAGGCGTGCATGCAGGTCAAGGCCAGATGTGTGCTTGCATCAATGTGGTTGATTTAGGAAATGTGTCAGTGAGATCTGATGTTGATGGTTGTCCACAAATGGAAACATGAATGTAGATGTGATTGACCAATGGTTGACTCACTCCTAGTTGGCAGGCCTCCTTACCTGTGTCACACTGACTAAATCCATGTACAGCTGGACAAAGCTTTGTGGTTGTCCTTGACGTTTGAAAAATGTATTGCATGCCCATCCCCCCTGAGGCACAGGGTTAGGGGGAGGAACTATATGAAGCTAGGTGTGATGGTCACAGTGTAGATGACAGACATGTAATTCAACCATTCATGTGTGGCAAACTACAATGACCCCTTATGATTACCAACTGCATACCATCCTACCAGTTCCATATACAAATCACAGGTCTTGTGTGCCTTGAATTTTATCCAGAAGATAGGGATTAGTTGGCCTGGCACATGTTGAGTACTTGCAGCATTTGTAATGTGACCAATAGCACTACATATATGCACAGATCAGTTAATTTGGTACAAACCTTGTTGTGCATTGCTGTGCTGTTAGATAGTTGATGGGTAGGCTGCGTTGGCATGTCATTCCTCAGGGACATTCTATCATCTGTACTGTGATTTGGACTACATGTGCTATTTGTGTTGAAGTGCTAGATTATCATCTGTACATGTATCACACAATGATGAAACTAATGTTTGCCTGTCTCTTTTTTACAGCTGCCCACGTGAATGCCCAGGAAATTTGTGAGTTTCAGAGGTGGGTAGTGCGGTACAGGCACATCCTCGATGTGGAGGCTGGGTATCGCATGCTGGGAAGGCGGTATCATCAAGAAAGAGCCTCTGGTGCATGGAGGGCTTTTAGCCAGGGGGGGGCAGCATTGGCCACAACAACCGCCACCACACCAACTGCAGGCACAGTGGACACTGGGATATCAGTCACTCCAGCTGGACCCTCAACATCAGCAGTACAAGGCACAACTGCTGCACCATCTGTACACCACCTCCAACCACGGCACAAGCACCTGCAACATCGAGTGCAACACAAACCACCACAGAAGGTGTTATGGACATGGCAGCATTGCACCACCTACAACGGGACATGCAAAGGATGATGAGCAAGAGGTGGCCCGCAACAGCAGGAGACTGAAGTCTATAAAAAAAATACTGAGGAGGGTAAACCTCTGAGTACATTTTCCCTCACCCCTAATTCTGTCCCCTCCCTCCTCTTTCCTCATACGGTTTTTTAGTGGGTTTAGGAGGTTTGTGATAGGTTAGAGTAGGCTATTAGTTTAGTTAGGATAAGTGGTTTGGGGGAGTTATATTATTACATGTTGGTTTGTGAGTGGGTGGGTGGGGGTTAATGTTGGGGTTTGTGTGTATTAAAAAAAATATTAAAAATATATATATATATATTTATTTGTTTAGGATTAGTTAGTATGTGTTTAGGTTAGTATATGTTGTACCACACGTGTCCCGTCATATAAGGGGGGTTGATGTTTAGAGTGTTTAGTTGCATGTGGTAAGTAAGTTTATCATAGGGTAGTTAGGGCCAGTTGTGGGTAATGTATAGTTAGGATAGGTTAGGTTACTATAGGTGTTTGACATAGTTTAAGTTTCCTTTCATACATATATAAGAAAGTTTTATGTACTCCTTTACGGTATGTGTCATATGCTTGGGAATCTGGGCCTTTGCATGAGTGTACAGTGTCAAATTTGTGTTTGCTTGTGTGTTCCATCCTCCATCCACATCCCATTCTTGACATGGTTGTTCCCACTTCCAAATGAGCTGTCACATTGGCAGGTACAACAAAGCTACATGTCTATGCATCTGCCATCCACTAAAACCACCACTGAAGGTGACTACTGTTCCCATGTATTATGGAGGTAGGTGTGATTTTAAAGCGGTCATTGTTTGAGTCCTGTGTTGGAATCTTGGGCACTGTGAGACATCTGCCAGCAGCCTGATGTTTATGTGAACCCTGATAAACTGAGTGGTGTCATAATCTTATGAAGTTCAGTATACATAAATCACATCTATGATTTTTTACATTGCACTTCCAGGTGACGTTATTGTCCAAACACTCGTAAATATCCATTCCTGCTGTATGGTGTGGTTGTGGGATTTAAGTTTAGAGTCATATGTCACATACACAATGATTGTCTTGTAGGGGATGTGGGCAGCATTGAGTTTCATCTTGTAGATACTTTGGGCCTGACAAATACATTTTTACACAGCATTATACTGTTTGTGATGCTTTAACTTCAGAAATAAGCCACAAGCTGCACAGATAATGATAAAATCTAGACCCTTGTGCATAGATATCAGCCCACATTCTTTCTACACTATTGTATTGACATTCTGTGGCCATTGACATGTTACATGCATCACAAAACTCCTGCACAGTGATGTGTCACATTACACAGAGACAAAGTGGTTGTGTAGGTGCTGTTTATTTTAAAGTGCTGCAGTGCAATATTTACATAGTCCAGGATTGTAAGTCCATTAGTCTGGCGCATTCTATTGTTACGCAACGCAAGTGCAATGGTGAGGGACATGTCATTGGACATGCTGTGATGGAGTGTCATTCAGTGCAGAGGAACGTGAATTGCCGATTAGGTAGTGAGAGACAATTGCAGTCCATAGTGGTAAGGTAAACAGTGTGTTGGAGAACAGTGCGTGTTACCAACTGTAGCAAGACTGGCATGTTATCAAGCAAAGGACATAGGAAAATCACTGCTCATGTGGCATGGACCGGTGCTATCGGGTACTCCTACGGGTGAAGGTGATCTGTTCCACGTCTTCATCTTCTGATGTGTGTGTAGTCTTCTCTGTCCTTGGTGGTGGTGGGTTTGAGGGGGAAACACACACTTCAGTGTTTGGAAAAGTAGACTCTGAATTCCCGGTAGGTGCCAACTGTGGAACTATTAAGGGCAGAACTGCAGCAAGGAGGAGCTGCTGGTTATTGAGTATAGCAGCAACAACGCTGTGGTAGGCAGCCCGGTCGGCCCTGAGGGGGTCATGATAGTATTCATGCATGCAGTGAAATGTTTGGGAGGCCAGGTGTTGTGGCAACTCGCTCACTGCAGTGCTGAAGTCCCTCACACACTGTTGTAGTCCTTGCAGTAGTGATTGTTAGACTTGCATGACTGCTGACTGTTCTGCGTATGTCATCATGCACATGTGCATCCCCTCAAGGCTGGCTGCCATATTTTGCATCCCCACCCACAACTCCTTGGCCAGCTTCCGCTGGACTCCCACAACTGTCCTCTCAAATGTGGTCCCAGTGTCATCAGAGTCCTGAGCTGTGTTTGAGCTGGCAGGTCGTACTATTGGGGTGGTGGGTGTGTCCTCTGTGATGGCTGCTACATCTGTGCTCCTCCTTGCGACTGAAGGTGGGGTATGGAGAATTCCCAGGACATCTTGGAGGGTTTCCTGGCTAATGGTTGTCAGCTGATCATCCATGTCATCAGGGTAGTCCAGGACAGGCATATCCACAGGAGATGCAATGAGATATTGTACAATTAGTGTGTCTGTGTTGTGGCAGTTGTAATGTGACATCACTGACTTCCTATTAGTGGAACATTGTAATCTGGGTCCCTCTTCATTGTTCCTGTCATTAATATTAGCATCTCACAGGCCTTAGCCCCACCTGCATGTCACATGTAGTGTGGGCAGTTTGGGGAATTGTTTGCATCACATGCTCTAGGTGTAGGTTCTCTCCAAATTGTGTCTTGCCACCTTCTTGTCCTACTCAACCCTCCCTCTACTTCCATTAGCATGGTGAGGCATTGCAATGCCTATTGGTGCTCTGATGCCACTTGCACCACACATAACAATATGGGACTGACTCAGTCTATGATATTTCACATACACCTATACGTTGCTGAGACCTAGCACAAACCATGTATTGCATTGACATGACACAATACAGGTGTCAGCATTAGTAGTGTGCCATGCTGATGTTTTAAAATGTGTCCTACATTGCATTGCACTGATGGTCCTGGAAGAGTTCCATTTCCTCTTATAACTGTGCGGGTGTGTTTCACTAGCTAGACACATATGTCCTCCCCCTCAATGCTGTTGTCTTAGCAGTATGACAGCTGAGATGTTGTAAGGTGGCATTGCAGTTATTGTGACACAGGCACAGGATAGACCCTGGAATGGGCAGCATGGGTATGACATTACTGCTGTGTACTTCATAATGTAAGTAACAATACCTGATGTTTATTGTGCCTATAGACATGAGCATTTAACAGGATTTACACTTGTATAGGAATTGAAGGGGGTTGATCATGTCGTCATCTTGAACCCTCATTTTTGGTGTGTTTGTTCCATGGGCATCTAACTACCATTTCCTAATTGACCAGCACACATAGCACAAGTGGTAGTTGCAACTGTTGTCAATGGTAAATGCTGCTTGAGGAAATGGCCAGAGACTGGGCATTGTCCCCTAGTTCACATTCTGACAATACCAGCTGTCCTGTGACAGCATTCCAGTTTTACATTCTACCCTACCCTCCTGGTCTGCTACAGCATTTCCACCAGCCTTGGCATGGTGGAGTACCCCCATGCAAAGGTTGTTGGTGTTGTGCTGTGCCCCTGAATGCCCCCGCACAGCCCATGCACCTGTGCTGTGACCCTTTCCCCTTTCCACTGCCTGATTTCCATGGCTGACATGCATTGTGTAGTAGGTATGTACCTCCCACTGCTTGTAATTAACATCTAGGCATTTTGGTCCCCACAGGCAACTTACCCTGCATATGTGTTGTGTCCTGTCCTGCGATTCCTGTGACGACCTCCTACGGGATGACGTCTGCTACCATCTCCTCCATCTTGTCCAGGGCCTCCTGCGGTGCTGGACTCCGACCTCCGGTCTGCGGTGCTGCCTTCCTGTTCCTTGCCATTTTTTCCTTTGTCCTGCGCTGGCAGTCATACCAGCGTTACTTGCACTCCGTGACAGTTCTCCTGACCTCTGCCACACTGTTCATCTTTTGACAATTTGTTGCCAAATTGCCTCTCTCTTCCCAGTTGGCAATTTTGAGGTGATAAAAAGTTGATGCTGGTGCTCCGTCACCTCTCTGACCAGTATTTCATGCTCCTCTGCACTGAAACAACATTTCCTTTTCTTCTTGTCTCTCCCCTGGGTCTTGTCTGTGTCCTCTTGGCTGGTTCCTGGTAGATTGAGGTCTCCCTGGGGTCTCTCCTGGCTTCTGGGATCCATTTTGGGGCTCCTTAGCACTGTTTACTGCATTTGCGCCACTTTTTGATGCTATTGCTGTGGAAAATGGCGCGTATCCGGTTTGTGACGTCGCAAATCGGATAAGTCATTTTCCCTACGTTAATATCGTTTTGCTTTACGACACAGCGCAATGGTTAGCGTAAAAAATAAAAATGACTCTAACCCGTGCTTAGTGCCACCGTGCATCAAATTATAAATTTGATGCACTGGTGGCGCTAAGAAATGGCGTTAGCCGGTGTTACATTTTTTGACGCAAAACTGCGTTAGGGCAGTTTTGCATTAAAAAGTATAAATATGGCCCTATATTTTGTAAGTTTGTGCCGTTTTTGCATCAAAAAATTACGCAAATGCAGCGCAAAAAAAGTATAATTATGGGCCATAGTCTGTACAATGGGGCACCTTGTTGCTGGTTCTGTGTACATATTGGTGCACATGGAAGTGTAAATAAAGTAGGCGTGAATTACATGAATTCAGCTGTGAACGACCTGTTACATAGATCTGTGTCTCAATGGAACACAGCTATGAATGGGCGTATTTGTCTATCCTGCTTCATAGTAACGCTTGTACCCAGGTGGCACTTTAATGGGGAAGATTTAGACAGTTCGTTACAAATATAAATAAAGACAAAGTACATAACGAGCATATGTGGACTTTACAAAGACCAAAGAAAACTGCACTATAAAATGGATTCACTTGAGTGCCTATGTGCCGCATGCAACAATAATGACATGATTTTGAAATAGCCAATGGCTTCCAGAAGTGTTAATTTGACATATTGTCAACCAACTGTCCCCCTGCGCCAGATGTGGCTCTCTTCCACTCGCACTGCATCTTACACTAAGTTAAATTGTCGGTTCACGTTAAGCTGCTTAGAGTCACAGCGTGATCTATAGTTTGCAGCTGTATCGTAATAACAACTTCTTCTTCCATTTGCTAGTGAATCACGGTCAATGCAGCTGCACTATAATGTTTAATCATTCTGTCATTTCTCTGGTTGAATCTGGCTAAAAATAAATGAAATACCAACCGAACAAATTAAGTTATTTAAAGAAACGTACGTTCACACTCTTTTGATGTGCCTGCTATGTGTGACCTAACAGCAGCTGGAAATGTTCAGAAATATTCACAAATGTTTGCAACGAACTACAAGCAGTGTAACTGGTAAAAAATAATGTTAAACTTGTTTTCCACCTAACTAAATTAGTTGTTAGGTCTCTGATGGGCCACTAGAGCGAAAATGCCATTCTTGCTAGTTTATTATTGATGATCAATGCAATTCAAATCCATCTGTTAAATATCAATTGATGTCATTGGAGTGCATCCTAAAGATATTTTGGTTTTGCTAGAAAAATAAAATAAATCGGTCGTTAGATTGTGGGTCTGCGAAATCAGAATGTGAATTAGTTCAGTAAAAAAGCACCCACTAAAATCAACGAAGTAAAAATTGTATAATATTGTTTTAAATTGCATGCGCTTTATAAAATAACCTTCCAGTTGTTACATAGGACTGTAGATAAGAAATCTTGTAGATTTCATTGCGCAATTTTTGCGGGCCTCCTTGCACTGGACCGCTCCCTTTGCATACATTACACATTATATAATATGGCGGGGAAAAAGGCCACCTTAGCGCCACTATAGGTTCCAAAAAAATGAGGCTAGGATGGCGCTAATGGGACAGAAGGGGCTCTTAAATCTGCCTCTAAGGGCCGGATTTAAGAAAAGTGGCCCTGCACCCAGTGCAGTGCCACTTGTCTTGCGCCCCCCAATGCCACCATGTGTGCGCCACATTTAATATACACCACACCATGGCAGTAGTTAGGGAACAAGCATCTAAATTGTTGACGCTAGTTCGGAGCTTTGCAGGATTAGCGTCCAAAATTTTGATCTGAGCAAGTAATAAAAGTGCAGAAAAAAAAAATATGCAAAAAATTCTCTTACATTTCTTTGCTCCATTTTTTTCAGCTCCCCTAACGGGGGAACGCCATTTTTGCGAGCCTCCTTGCCCTGGAATGCCCCCTTTGCATACATTATGCATGGCGCATGAATAATGTAGCGCAAAGGGTTACAAAGTGGCGCAATGTGTGCATTGTACCACTTTGGAAATTTGGCGCGGGGAAAAGGCCACCTTCTCGCTGCTTTAGCGTAATAAAATGACGCTAAGGCAGCGCTAAAAGTGGCACTATGCCCTCTTAAATGAGGGCCTAATGCCCTCATTACGACTTTGGTGGTCTTTTGCAAAGAACGCCAAAGCTGCCGGTGCCAGGAGACCACCAGTGCTGGTGGTCTTCGCCCACCATATTACGAGTACTGCAGGATTTCCGCCACATTGTGGGCAGAAATCCTGCAGTAGATGTGCTGTCGGTCGGAGGCGCATGGGCGGTTCCACCACTGTCCCCGCCCCGCTAAAAAGACTCCATCGGCCATACTACGAGCAGTAATACGACCTGGCGGTGTCCTGATGGCTCAGTGGAAGCACCCGTTCCCTGCCAAAAGACCACCTAGCCAGACAAGGTAAGTCAGGCATCTGACAGGGGAGGGGTGGGAGGGTGGAGGGTGTTGTGTGTGCATGTGTGAGTGGGAGTTGTCTGCGTGTGTTCAAAAAAAGAGGGGATTTAGGAGGAATTATGGTCCAGTGTATATCCTCCCAGTGGAAATATCAAGAAATACGTAATACACTGTTCCAACCAAAAAAGAACGAAAACTAATGGCGGGGGTCCTAAATTTTAGGAGCAAGAAACCTCACACATCCAGAGGATGTCATGCTTCATCATCGGTATTGCTCCTCGTCAGACCAGCGCTGCAATGTCTGACGGGCACCACCCCTAATGGGGGGGCTCTTTGCCGGAGATCTTTTGCAATGATGGTGCCAAGACCCCAGAAGTGAATGAGTGAAAAAGGAGATCGAAAAAAATCGTGGTTAAAATTGGCTCACAAAACTGCCACTGTGTCGATAGTTTTATTGGACCAGATGGACGGTCAGGCTTGTTGGGGGGGGATGGGGAGTCGACTGCCGGTGACAGGGAAGAACTGTCCTGTCACTGGTAGCCTTTCAAGCAGGGTTTTCGTGATGGTGCTACCGCCACGGAAACCCTGGTGGAAAGCCAACTCCTAATACCGCCAGCGGTCTTCATTGTACCGCCTGGTCGGAGATGCTAATCTCCGGCCTGGTGGGTCCAACTATCCTGGCAGTATGTGCGGGGATGTGGCAGGTTGGTAGAGGTCAAACCACCACACTCATAATGTGGTGGTCTTCACCGTAAATAGACTGATAAATAATGAGTAGGAGTAAACAATTTCAGACAAATGAAGCCTCTGTATGCTTGAGTATTATTATCACCACCAAAATACCTCTACTGTGGGGAGCAGTTGTTTCACAGCTCTGCATTACATTTCAATTACCAGTTCTGATGGTTGGAATAGTGAAGGATGCAGTAATGCACATGTTTCTACATTCCAAAATGCAAAACCTGGGATCTTAGGGTCTATATCTGTACAGATTTTACAGGTGTAGGAAAGTGCCCCTTGTGTATGGTCACTCCCTCACTTTTTGCCCTAAATGCTGATGTGTATGACTCTGGTAGTGCACTGGAAGCCTTCTAAACAGGCCACAGGGCTCGTGCTTTCTCCTTAAATTGTTATGTTGACTTGGCAATTACCTGATCAGCAAGACTTTACCCCTCTCAAAGGGCCTAGTATATAGTATCCAGGGTACCCAGGTCGTAGGTGGCAAAAGAGTCCCTGGGGCTGCAGCACAAGTTTGTGCCATCCTGCGTGACCCTCCAAAAGTACTGATGAAAGGCCTGCCATTGCAGACTGCCAGAGCAGTGCAAACTGCTTGAGTTTAACTGAGCCCTCACCAAGAGTGGCACAATCCCAGGCACTGCCTTATATGTATATCAGAAACCCCTACTGTAGGCCTCTGCAACCCAGGAGGCAGGGTGCATTATATTTAAGGGGGAAACATCCTGAACAACTAGGTCCTACACAACTACTTGCCTAAGACATTTGCCTAGAGCCCTTTTGTTCCAATTCCTAGGAGTGCCCAGGCTGCCTGGCATGAGGTCAGAAACCTGCATTGTTGGCAGCAAGCACGGGAAGAAGCACGTGCTGCTTAGTCAAAGCACAAGGAAATGTGGCAAATGGGTTGCACAGAACTAGTGTCCCACCTGGGAGCATGCCAGCCATCCCTCAACTTGAGAATCATGTGGGGGGGTAGAAGGCATGTTGTTCAACACCAAAGTCGACATATCTAGGCAGTACCATCATGGAGCTAGCAGCCCTGGTAAACCTGTTCTTCAGTACCATTTTATCCTATGGAGCAGCCTGCACTTATAGTGTACCTGAACGGAAAGGGCGCTATAGAGTCATGGAAGCTCATGTGAAGGAAAGTGGACATGACGACACTTGCAAACAGGCATATAAAATGGCCTTGAAAACAAATCAGCATGCCATTTGTAGAGCCCTGGTGAATGACTTTGCTGAGAGAATTAATCAATCCTCTAACTCTTCTGAAGAAATGCACACTATTGTAAATGCATTTTTAAAACCTGTTCTATTAGAATCTGACCTCCCTCCATCTGAAACAGGCTGAAAACTACTCACCAATCACATTCATGGGAAAGTAAAGAACATCTATGATGCCCTATGTGGTTCAGCAGATCATACTAACAAGATATGTGAAAGGTTCATAGCCAATTAAACTAAAGTCAAACTCTCCTCTTTCCCTCATTTAGATAAATAGGAAGTCACCCCCATGACAAGTACAGTAAAACTGGCTTGCCGGTTGACCCTGCCCCAATAGATATTTTGTTGAAATGGGGGATGTGATGCACACTGCCTTGACAAAGATCTATAATTCCTCCCTGAACAACTTTAGTGTTCTGGATGCATGGAAGCATGCCAACATACACCCCCTACTGATGAAATCTACTCTGGACCCTGAGGTGGTAGAACATTATAGACCTATATCACTACTCCCAGGTGCCAGTAAAATTCTAGAGAAGACGATAAACAGGCATCTGACAGAGTACTTGGAAGCTAATGATGTCTTTTACCCCACTCAAACAGGATTCCTCATAGGTTGTTGTACAGAAACAATGATCCTAATGGCCATTGAAGATCTTAAAAACATCTTGGATATAGGTGGGTCAGCAGCACTGATTCTTCTTGATTTAAGTGCAGCATTTGATATGTTGTCTTATCCTAACCTATTCTACCATTTGTAAGAAGTAGGTACTCCATGTAGCACCCTAAAATGGCTTGCATTATTTTTGGAGAAGCAGAGTTTAATAGTTAGTGAGGGTCCCTTCCTCTCTGCAAAGTATCAGTGAAAGTGTGGGTTCCACCTTGAGCCCTATGCTTTTTAATCTGTACGTCCACCCTCTAACTTATCTCATCTGCTCAGTTGGTTTCAAGATGGTATCTTATGCGAACAATATGCAGATTTTTGCCTATTTCACAATGTAGGATCCTCCTCTTTAAGACTTAAAAGTTGCCTGAAGAATGATGCAACTGGTTGGCAGTCGGCTGTTGAACAGAGATAAAACTGAGGCCCTGGTAGTTGGCAACAATCCAACGCTTTAGGAAGAAATTAACTGGCCTCCATGTCTAGGGGACTATCCTTCTCCCAGTTTGGATGTTAAGAGTTTTGGGATTACTCTGGACAAACATCTTTCCATGACATCCCATGTAAAGAAGGTGGCTCCAGCTGCTTTGGAATCCTTAGAGCTTTAAGACACTACAATGGCTCACTTTGGAGGATCGAAGGCCAGTGATTCAAGGATTAATTATATCCTGCCTTGCCTAAAGCAAATCACTTTACCTGGGCAGACCAATATCTGTCATTAAAAAACTCCATATCATCAAGATCATCCAGAACTCTGTGGCTTGAATATTCCGAAAATGCAGTCAGCACGCACAGCACTTAAAACTCTTTAATGGCTGCCAAACAATTTTAGAATACAATTCAAGGCACTATGTATCACACACTGGGCAAAATATAAAGTGGGCCCACATACCCTTCATCAGTTGGGTACCCCCCCTCCAACAGGGATCTCAGATCAAATAATCTAGGTCTTCTTATCATCCCCAGAATCAAGAGAGCTAAACACAGAGGTCGTTCTTTTATATATCTTGCACCAAAACTCTGGAACTTCTTTCCTACTAGCCTAAGCCTAGATCAAATCTTAATGAGCTTCAGAAAACAATTGAAAACCTACCTTTAGACCTCATAATACCTTCACTCCAGCTAGGACCGATAGTGCTGGGAAGCTCGTCGCACGTAGCCATGCGCTCTACAAGTCATGTGAATTGATTTGAATTGAATTTATTGTAGTTAAAATCCCCCAAGATCCTTATAACAATTTCCTTAAACTTATATAAATATAATTTATAAGAGAGACTTAAATTCATAAAATGTATCACTTCTTTTCAAAGGTTTTTGATTTAGTCCACTGTTGGTTTTTGATAATTGCCAAAATTCTGACATTAATTTATATCTCCTAGTTTAGACGAATATGTGACAGAACAACTAGGTCCTAAACAACTATAGCCTAAACCACTACTGCTAAACAACTAAAAAGTATCTACAACTACTGTCTAAACAACAATTGTGCCTGAATAACAATTGCCTGAACAACTAATAAACCATAAAAACCAAAAAGAAAACCTTACCTTAAAATTAGTTGTTCAGGCAATTGTTATTAAGGCACAATTGTTGTTTAGACAGTAGTTGTTCAGTACTTAGTTGTAGAGACTTTTTAGTTGTTTAGCAGTAGTGGTTAAGGCAAGTAGTGGTTTAGACCTAGTTGTTCAGGATGTTTCCCGTTTAGACAGGTACCGGACCTTACACCACCTTGCCTGGGTTTTTTACCTTTAATGTAAGAATATCTTAACGTGAACCTCCCTGTTACATTAGTAGTTTCCTTGCACAGTGCCATAGAAAGATTGTTTATATCAAAGACACCAAAAGCCTGGTGGAAACACATCAAATGAAAGGACACACTCACCTTCAGAGACACCAAGGAGGCCGCAGCCACCATGGAACTAGAACTGCAAGCCTTCCCGATGCTGTACCACGCCATGGCTGTCCTGGAGCACCAAAGCCGACAAAGACGACGACGGTGAGTACAGCCACCTAGAACACAAGGGAGGGTGGGGACGGGAAGTGACATGCACAACACACACCATACACACACACCACACACCCAGAACCAGCTGCAGAGTAAATCGACAGTGACAGAACCCAGGAGCAAAGAAGTCCAGGGCACCTACCTCTGTTCCAACCACTGTAATCATGTTGGATGAAAATTCAAATTCAAAGAACATACAACTGCAAAAGTACATGTATGCCCAAATGCCAGTTCAATGTCACTAAGCCTACACGGAAACATCCAAGCACCAAGTTGACTCCTGACAACATCGGGACTCCATTGTTCAGGGTCATCATGTTGGAAATGGGCAGGCACCTGAGGAGGCAGGGGGGTTGAGTTGGGCAGGGGGTGCATCTAATTGTGAGGGGGCTCCTAGCCCACTGGTTCTAGAGGGGACCCTTTCCCAATGGATACTGAGGTGGCTCCTTGCCCACTGGTTTTGGAAGAGACCCTTGCCTACTGGATACTGAGGGGGCTCCTTACCCACTGGATCTGGAGGGAACCCTTGCCCACTGGACACTGAGGGGCCTTCTTGCCCACTGGACACTGAGGGGGCTCCTTGCCCACTGGATACTGAGGGGGATCCTTGCCCACTGGTTCTTGAGGGGATCTTTGCCCACTGGTTCTTGAGGGGACCTTTGCCCACTGGTTCTGGAGGGCTGTCCTTGCCCACTGGTTCTGGAGGGCTATCCTCGGTCACTGGTTCTTGAAGGGTGTCCTTGGCCTCTGGTTGTGGAGGGCTGTCCTTGGCCACTGGTTCTGGAGGGATGTCCTTGGCCACAGCTTCTGGAGGGCTGTCCTTGGCCACTGGTTCTTGAGGGGTGTCTTTGGTTACTGGCTCTGGAGGGGTGTCCTTGGCCACTGGTTCTTGAGGGCTGTCCTTGGCCACTGGTTCTTGAGGAGTGTCCTTGCCCACTGGTTCTGGAGGGATGTCCTTGGGGTTTGTCTTTGTTGGGGCCTCCTTGGGCTTTGTCTTTGGTGGGGCCTCCGTGGGCTTTGTTTTTGTTGGGCCTCCTGGGCTTTGTTTTTGTTGGGTCATCCTTGGCCTTGGGAGGGGTCTCCTTGGTTCTAGGTTTTGGAGCTGGCTCCATGCTCTTGGTTGTCTCTTTGGGAGGGGGTGGCCTTGGGGTGGGGGCCTGCATCACACTTGTGTGCCCCTTAGTGGCTGCTGGAGACTTTGTGAGTGGTACAGTGTCAGACTGTCTGCTTGAGGTACTGTCCTGGGGGGTGGGTCTTTCTTCTTACTGGCAGGAGGGGGGAGAGGGGAGGGGAAGAGAAGCAGTCAAGGCTGGCAAGGGAAAGCTCCTTAGGGCCAATGGGGCATTATGTGGGAGAAGGGATGGGAGTGGAGGTAGAGGGAGTGGTTGTAGGAGGAGGAGGTGTGCTGGACGTGGGTGTAAGTGCATTGACAGTGTGCATGTGTGAGGTCGATGGCTGTCGGGGGTCTGACTGCGAGCGTTTGCGTGTCTTTGGAGAGGGGCAGACAGGGTGGGGGAGGACAAACAGGACGTGTGGACGGATGTTGTGGTCGTGTCTACAAGTGAAGTGGGTGCGCTGCATGATGTGGAGACTGTGGTGGTAGTGACTGCGCATGTGGTATGTGGGGTGCAAGTCTGCGGGTCTGCTGTTGTGGTGACTGTGGGCAAGGCTGTGTAGGTGGCAGGTTCAGGGACTATTGATGCAGTGCATGTAGGTGTGAGTGCGGATGTGACTATGAGGGAGGAGGAGGAGAGGGGATACAGTGGAAGCAGTGGATGATGTTGTGCGTGCATCTGTGTGTTGGCTGTGCGAGTGCTTGTGGGCTGAAATGTGCTGCTTGTGTTTGTCTGTGTGTGTCCTCTGTGATGTTTTGTGTGCATGCTTGTCTGAATATGTGCGTGGGATGGGTTAGGTTTGGGGAGACTGGGACTGGGAGGTGGTAGTTGAAGGGGGGATGGAAGAACTTGGACACTGCCTGCCATCAGTCAAGAGGCCTGAGCCTGAAACGATCTCTGTAGGGCCGCCAAAGCCAGCGTGAATGCCCTCCAGGAAGGCATTGCATTTCTGCATCTCGGATGCCAGCACCTGGATGGTATTCACTATGGTTGACTGCCCTACAGAGATGGACCTCAGGAGGTCAATAGCCTTCTCATTGAGGGCAGCAGGGCAGACTGGGGCATGGCGTGAGGTGCCTGGGGCGAAGGAGAAGGCCACCCTTCCGAGCGGGCACGGGCAACTAGGGGGGGCTACTGAGAGGGCGGTGCTGGTACGGAGGTGGCGGTAGAACCTGCAGCTGGGGTGGTCCCAGAGGGGTCCGCCACCACAAGGGAGCTCCCATCGGAAGAGGAATCAGCATCAGTGGTATCACCTCCTGTCCCTGCCGTGGTGCTCCCATCTGTCCAACTGGTCTCCTCGGCATCAGTAGATTCTGCCTCCTTGGTCGTGTGGGCTGCAGCTCTCTCACTCGCCGGTGCCCCTGCTCCTTTGCCAGATGATGCTAACACACACATGTACAGGATGACAAAAGGAGAGGGGGGGAGAAAGAAAGAGAGCACAGGGTCAATCACCGCACCAACAGCACAGATGGCATACACATCACTGTCACACACTGAGACTGGGCAGTATGGACCACACTGGCATTCCATTGGCTAAGTACCGCAGCAGGTAGGAGCCAAACACTGCCAGCTACACATCAACTGGGACCGACTAAGCCCTGTCTGCCATGGAAGGCCAGCTACCTAGCTATCAAAAACATGCATTTTACCCTATTTACCTAAGCTGGACCACGAAGCAATGTCTAAACTGGCATACTGGGGCATCCATTGACTAGTACCCTGCACCCAAATCCCATGCCAGGCAACAGAGATGGACGTCAAACACACCATACTCACACCCTTGTGGCTGCTGTAATGCCCTCAAGTGCCCATCCAACTCAGGATTGGCCACCACCAGTATGATGGCCATCAGGAGGGTCAGGTTCTGATGGCCACCCCTCCCTAGTTGGGAGGCCATCCCCAGTTGGGCCTCCGCTGTCTTCCGGGCCCAGCATCTCTGTCCTTCCACCGTTTCCTGCAGTGGGTGCATTGCCTGCTGTAGAGCCCAGGGTCCGTACTTCCTTGGCAATGGCATGCCACAACACCTTCTTCTGATGGGCGCTGACCTGCAGAGGAAACACAAACAGTGGGACACCATGAACAAGACAATCCAGCCTGTTACACATATGGCCTACAAACTGCATTAGCCCCTCATCAGGCACACACATGACCCATACCCCTGCATTAACACTGCCACCGGCCATACCCCCCCCCATGACACACTGCAGGCGCACTCACACATCTCCATGCAGCCATGTCGCTTTCAACATACCCATGATGTACTCACTTGTTGGTCTGGAGGGCCATACAACTGCCCACACAGGGGTAGGACCCCATCCACAAGCCTCTTAAACTCTTCTGATGTGAAGGCTGGGGCACTTTTCCCTGTTGCACGTGCCATGACAGATTCTAGAGCAGCACATGCAGTGGAGATGTCGTCCTGTGGAAAATCAGGCATCAAGTGAAGTGGTAGAAAGAAAATGGCGGTCACGTCCGCGGCAGTGAACATCGTCACCCAGGTGTTTTTTATCATTGGGTCCCATACTCCATAGCGAGCCATGTTAGCCAATGAGGAATTTCACGGCGGTGCAGACCTCCTCCCACCATGATGCAAACGCCGGCGGAGTGAGGTCACTTCCACCTGTCCCTGCATACTGGACAGGCGGATGCCATTTTCTAATGCTAGTACACATGTACAGATGTAAAAGTGTGTCATTTTAGTCAAATATACTCAACTATACAATTCCAGTGTCCAGCATACAAGCATGCTCTGTGTACACTGCTGTAGTGAGTTCATGGCTCCTGTTGTCACTTCCTTCTTACTTTTGGGTCCCTTAGGTATCAACCACTGCAGAGGAATAGGATGAGGAGGCATGCAGCAGTGTACAGATCCTTGTGGACTTGACTACACTGGAGGACAGGCACATCATACTCACCTATCGTCTGGACAGGGCCACAATCACAGAGAGCTGTGTGCACAATTGGAGCCTGATCTGCTACCTGCTATCCGTTGCACCCCAGTAATAGCCCCTCTTGTGCAGGTACTCTCAGTGCTTCCCGGCAACTGGCTCTTTCCAGCTGACAGTGGGCTTGGCTGCAGGAATGTCACAGCCAATGTTCTCTATTTTGCTTGCAAGGGTTTTGTCTGCCATGCTCAAACACATGTGCAGCTACATTACATTTCCCCAGGTATATGATTAACCCACTGTGAAGGCTGGCTTCTATGTGATGGGACACATACCACATGTAATTGGGGCCATTGACAGGACCCATATTGCCTTAGTCCCCCCCCCCCAGGGCCTGTGAACAAGTGTACAGGAATCAGAAGAATTTCCACTCACTCAACGTGCAGATGGTGTGCCTTGCTGACCAGTACATCTCCCACGTCACTGCCAAGTATCCTGAGTTGGTGCATGGTGCCTTTGTCCTGAGGAATAGCAGTGTCCCACAGCTGATGGCACAACTACAGAGGCACATAGTGTAGCTTACAGGTGAGCCTGAGTCCCCACCCAATGTATGGCAGTGTATGCCTTCAGGAGCCAAACCCCATGCCATTGTGCAGGACAAATGTGTGTCCCTCACATACTGCAGGTGATTCTGGCTACCCAAACCGGTCCTGGCACCTGACCCTTGTAAGTAATCTGAGGACAGGGGCTGAGAAGAGATACAATGATGCTCATGGGCGTACCAGGAAGAATGTTGAAAGGACCTTCAGGCTCCTGAAGGCTAGGTTCAGGTGCCTTCATCTAGCAGGTGGATCCCTACGCTACTCTCCTGAGAAGGTCTGCAGGATCGTTGTTGTGTGCAGCATGTGGCACAATTTGGCCCTCATATGGCATGTACCCTATCTGCAGGAGGAGGGGGGTGACAATGCAGCTGTGGCTGCAGTGGACACTGAGGACAGTGAGGAGGAGGGAGAGGAAGAGGATGTGGACACCAGGACACATATGATCCAGCATTACTTCCAATGACACTCAGGTAAGACTGTTGAGATAAACATTTCTTATTTTTTGTGTTGTGCTGTGTGGCTGTAGCATTATGCTAGTCATCACCTTTGCATCCCACCTCGCTGTCACCTATGCCGTCCCTTATTGCAGATGTTGCTTTGGTTACAACAGTGTAATGCTGTGGTGTGTACAGACTGTTGAGAGACATTTGTAGGATGGATCAACATGCAAATGGACATTTACACAGGTTCATGCAGTTCATAACACTTTGATACATTGTACATTACCTTCAGATAAAGCACTATTACTCAAGTTGTGTCTAAGGGTGTTTATTAAGAATTGTTATACAATGAAAAGTGCAATAGAGTGGGGTGATGGTTGGGAATAGTCCAGTGTAGTGGGCCAGTATGTTTGTGGCACAGGTCCAGTGTCCAAGGGGCCATAGGAAGGGGAGCAATGGCAGTTCATAGTGGACAAGGTGACACAGTGGTACACAAGGGGGGACATTCTGGAGAGGCTCATTTCTTGGTGGTGGTCTTGGTCTTGGCAACTGTCTGTCTGGGTCGCAGGGACCGTTTGTGGGGTGGTTCACCTTCTGCAGGTGGGGGGGTGGTGATGGCCTGTGGGCCCTGTGGCAGGGCCTCCTGCCTACTAGCTGCGGCATATGTGAAAGGCTGGTCAGTACACTGGCTAGTGGAAAGGGCCCTGCCCCTGGCACACAGCTGTCCTCCGACCGTCCCTGGCCCCCTGTGCCTATGTCCCCTGAACGGTGTGCCCACTGCCACTGACCCCAGGACCCTCATTGTCTTGCCGGTAAGGTGTAGACTGAGGTCCCTGTACAGGTGGGCACACTACTGATTGACGTGTCCTGGGGACAGAGGTGTGGGGATGTTAGGTGGCTGCTGTGGTGTTGGAGTCTGAGGGGGGATGCTCTGGAGTGGACTGGGTGGGAGCTGGGGTTGCCGACTGATTAGTGGTCCCTCATGGGCCATGGAGTTCATCCAGATCCAGAGCTCCATAGTTGCTGTCATCACTGAGGGCATCTTCTGGTGGGCGACTGGGTAGCCGTAGCATCTCCTCACCTCTAAGATTGGCTGGTGCACCTGGGGGGATATAAGTGGTGTATTATGCTACATGTCTGTGACATATTCTGCATCACTAGCTTCCCCTAAGTTATTGCTATTGCTCTGCCACCTTTGTTTGTGTATGGTGATGAATTGTGGAATTGTTAGTTCTCCATGCTGTGCATGCATGGGTGCTGGGTGTACATGCAGGGCTGGAAGGGATGTGCATGAAGAGGGTATTGCATGCAGGGCTTGGTATTTACGTTTAATAATTGTGGTGGTGCACTGTGTAGGATGGAGTGGGGTGATGGGTGTCAGTGTGAGGGGTCAAGATGGCATGCAGTCATAGGGGGGTGATAGGTAGTGAATGTTGACTCACCAGCGTCCAGTCCTCCGGCTACTCCAGTAGGTCCCTTAGGATGCATTATTGCTAAGACTTGCTCCTCCCATGCTGTTAGCTGTCGGGGTCCACTGCCAGTCCTCCAGATGGCAAGCTGGTGCCTTGCTACAATGGAACGCACCTTCCCCCGTAGGTGATTCCACCTCTTCCTTATGTTGTCCCTTGTGCGTGGATGTGGTCCCACAGCGTTCACCTTGTCCACAATCTTCTGCCATAGCTCCATCTTCCTGGCAATGGATATCTGCTGGACCTGTGCTCCAAACAGCTGTGGCTCTACCCTGACTATGTTCTCAACCATGACCTGTAACTCCTCATCAGTGAAATGCAGGTGCCTTTGTGGGGACATGCGTGTTGTGTGGTGTGTGTAGGTTGTGCAGAGGATGGCGTGGGATGTGATGGGGTTTGTGGTGTGTGGTGTGTGGTGTGTGTGAGATGAATAGGTTGTTGTGATATGGGTGCACAGTTCTCTTTTGTGGTAGCTTCGCTACGTATATCCGTCTTAATATGTTAGCAATGGATTGTGGGTGATGGGGTGTGTGTTTTATAGTGTTGTTGGTGGGTGTGTGGAGTGTGTGTATTTGTGTGGGTTTTTTGTTCTGTCCAATGTTCTCTTGTTTTGTATTTGGGTGGCCTTATCCACAGCAGCGGTGTTCACCGCCAATGGTTTACCGCCGTTGAATGTCTGCTGTGGTGATTCGTGGGTCATTATTTGGAGGGCGTAGTATTGGTAGCATAACGGTATGTATAGTAGTTCCAACAGTTTATCACGTTCAGTAGGTCTGGCAGATTTGTGGTTTTGGCTGTTTTCTGTCAGTTTTGCCTGTATGTGTGATAATCTGGTAGACGCTTGTTCGCCTCCGCAGCAGTATGTTGGCGGCAATCACTGCGGCGGTATTAAGAATTTACAGCCAATGTCATAATGAGGGCCTCAATGTCTAAAATGTATCTGACAAGCATTTTCATATGTATTGTGATGTTGTCAAGCAATAAAGATGTGTTAAGCCTTATACAATATGATTTGAATAATTACGTTATGCACAATACTTTTATGGATAGCATCATGCAAAATAAATAGGATGTAATTGATAAAAATTACATATGTATGCCTTATATGAAGACTATCGGACAACTCTGCTGTCTCTTCAAAAAGTTATAAAATGATGTGTTATTCCAAAGCAAGCCGTAATAACTAACTGGAACATCATACTTACATGCTTACCTATTACACTTATTTATCCACTTATATATTTCCTATATATTTTTTGTAAAAGAAGATTTTTGAGTATACCTCGAAAGAATTTTCAAGAAGGCCACATTAGACTAATATACAGGTATATTTTATTTATCAAAAATACTAGTTTAGTTACATTTCTAATCAACTTTGTACTTACTTCCAAAAGTCATGATGGAATTATTTCAGAAACTTTTCGGAGGTTTTGAATGTTATTATTCATCAAAGTAAAACTTAGAATTCTACTTTGGCTCTCAAAGTTCAATTTGATCTTTAAAATCTTATAAATATCTTATAAAAATCTATAAGGTATCGCTTTAGAAAAAACATGTGATGTCCGGAATGCTTTCAGTTTATTATTGATAAAGTACTTCATTATGGGATTTCATAAAAGCTTTTAAATTTGCAGCACCTCACACAATAAATCATGCATTCATATTAACTAATAAAACATATTTTTGAACTATACTAACTTACAGTTTGCAGGCCAATAACATATTCTTTAAAGCCATTTTGAAAATACACAAATTGGTAATGTCTTGGACACACGGGATAAATTCACATTTCATATATACCATCTTTCATCAGGATTCCAATCACTAATTGCAGCAAAGAGACTGTGACTTTGAGGCCACAGAGAAAAGGATGGTGATTTCATCACGTGGTCATTTTTCAAACTGGAGAACCATGAACCTATGATTAAGGCTGAGTTGTCAGCCGAAACGCATCAGGGAAGAACATTCGTTTTTTGGTGATTTGAAAGTGAAATAAAGTGCCTCACAGCGCTGTTAAACTGGCTTGGCGCATTTCTTCCTGTGGAGAATGTTTCTTGAAACTCTGATGGTGATACACATATATATATATATGTGTGTGTGTATATATATATATATATATATATATATATATATATATATATATTCACTGAAAAAAAGGTTACAGGGACATTATAGTTAGGATATAGGAGTAAAAAACATAGAACTTCACTTAAAAACTCAAAGGTTACAGGGACGTTATAGTTAGGCTCCCATTCTAAACCTACAAAATATTAGAAATTCCCCTTTTATATTTAGAGTTATCTAAAGTAACTATAACTTGTGCCCTAAGGTAACTATAACTTACGCCCCTGCCATGCACAGTTTTTTCATCAAAATTGTTAATGCAAATATTACATTGATATTATCAATGGTGTTATCAAAGATGTAATGAGTGGAGTAATTAGCAGTGCATTGCGAGGGCCAGGAGGCCCCCTTATCTAAAAAAAAAAAAAAAAATGCCCCTCGGACCTGGCCCTACCAGGGGCTTATCAAAAAACAAGCATGGGAGCCTGTCTCTGGGGGCTGGTGGTCTCCAGGACCTATAATAGCGCCAGGACCAGGGATGATGCAGGTGCCCTCTTTTCACTTTGTACAGGCCGGCCATGGGGAGGTGGTCCCCGGGGCCATTCATACGGCCTGGCAGGGGGGCTGTAGGGCCCTCTCCCCCTTAATTTGTATTTCTGGCCCAGGGAACGAGCTGGTTCCCAGGGCCCTATGGGGCTATCAAGGGGGGTTCACATGGCCCACCCTCCAACAATTTACTGAAGCCCTGGGGAGGTGATGGTCCCTGAGGCTCTTTTCAGGGACAGGAGGAAAATCCTAGCAGCCACAGCCCACTTTTTCTATTAGGCCCGGACACATGGTGATCCCCAGGGCTCCAAGCAGCCTGTGGAGGGGGATCCATGTGGACCCCCTCCATTATCACCATAAAGCCCCAGAGAGGTGGTGGCCCCCAGAGCTCAAAAGAGCATTAGAAGGGGGGACCATATGCATGCCTCCTAACTTTTGTATTTGGTGCATTTCCCTGGACCTGGCTCACCTGGGAGCTGCTAAAATCTGATTTTTGACAAAATCCATGGATCCACCGCGGTTTCTGGTGAAAAATGAACAAACAATGCTTTTTTGCACTGGCGGGATCTGTGAGGGCTAAGGGGTCAGGGCATACTTACTTGCCCCCTTTTCTTTTTTTTCACTTTATTTTTAGCTCTTGGCTCAGTCCTATGGCCTCACTACGAGGCTGGCGGTCCTAGGACCGCCAGCCTCATGGTGGCAATTGGACTGCTGCACTCCAGGCAGTCCGACTGCCAAATTACAACCTTGGCAGCAGACCTCTCTAAAGACTGCCATCCCTGCCAGGAGCATTGTTCTTGATGTAATGGTGCAAGTTGGGGTTGTACTCAGCCAGGGCAGCTCTGAACTCTGCACTGCCTGGCTGATTACACCCTACTTTCCCCACTTTCCTCCAGTCTTTTCATGGTGGGACCCCGCCATGAAAAGAATAGTGGAAAGGCAATGCTGATTGCCATAGGAGGGCATGGGCAGTGCAGGGCCCCCCCTGCCCAGCACCATCAGAATGCAAGAATGCTTGTCAGCCCCTTCTGTGCTACAATATAGGACTCAGCTCCCTTAGGGGCGCCAAGTCAAATATCGTAGAACAGGTTTCACTGGAATGACCGGTGGGAATACATATTACAATGTTCCCACCTGTCACACTGGCGGAAACATTATAATACGCTGGGGGGGGGGACACCGCCATGTTGGTGGCATCCTCCCCATGAGTTTGGCAGTCCTGCGGTAGAATCACAAACTCAATCTGAGGCCCCAAGTCTGAAAAAGGTTACCAGCACTTCCTAGGTGAAGTTTTAGCATCCATTCAGATATCAGCACGGGGGCTGTTGGATACGCGGAAGATCCGCATCCCTAGATATCTATATTTATTTTTTAATTAATATCTAAGAAACTACTGAACAGATTTATACCAAATTACAGAAAGGGCCCTTTCTGGACCAAGAGCTACCTTTCTACCAAATTTGGTATCATTCTGTCCAGTGGTTTCAGATGCAGTCATTTTCAAAATTTGTATGGGAAACTGCTATGGGGGAAAGAGTTTGGGGACCCCTCTTTTGTTTGGCACCTGCTTAGCAAATCACCTCAAAACTTTCAGCACCACAGCTGTATTGACTGTCGAACGAGTTTTGAAAATTTCATGAAGATTTGTCAAATAGGCATAAATTGTAGGCAAAACAAAAAAAAGCTTTTCTTATGGAAGGTAGGTCTTAACTATAACTAGGTACCGGCGATCATCAATAGGTAATTATATGTATATATGTATACATATAAACAATATTTAAAAAATAAAAATGTGTTAAGAATGTTCTTAACAGTAAAAAATGCAAATTAAAAACATTAACAGAAATATATTTGACATGCATGAATTACTAAAATAATGTGAAACAATTTTTTTTAAATAGAAAAATAAATGTTTGAAAAAAGCACTATAAACCTTAAAACAAAATATTAAAAATTAAGAACAATTAAAATTAAACAACAGTAGAAAAATTATTTACTTTAACTCCAATGTTTTATGCTTCGGATAGGTTAGATTTACTAGTCCACTCCACTCTAAGCAACAGTAGAGAAAGGGCCTCGTTACAAGTTTGCCAGACAGACCACCAGATCGCCATAGTGGCGGCTGCCAAAAGACTGTCATGTTGGCGGTCTTGCAGACAGCCATATTACGAGTCACACAAGCAGGATCGAAAAAAGTCTGGCAAATATCCAACACCGCCAGCACTTTGGAGGATGGAAATTAGGCGGTCCGACCACCAGCACTGACAGCCCGTCAACCAGCCTCTGAACCTATTACAAGTACAAAGTTGCAGTGGTGATCAGGCATGGCGGTCCACCAATGGCAGTCCAAACCACTGTGGTTTGTGGTCAACAAATGAAAACACAACACCACATTGGATGGATTTGAAAACAACACAGCTGATACACATTGCCACACCCGACACACCTGCAAAGCACACCATAAAACACATCCCTTCATAAACCACAATCTTTTGCATCTCCAAAGCCAAACACCCAAGCCAGAGCACATCAAACAATTGCCAAACCATAGATTAGACACCCCCTCAACTTTTCCAAAGCACATATTCTACATCCTCAACACACTGCTATTCCCAATCAGATCCATTTGCACTTTCCAAACCCATTAACTCACCCTCACCTTTTCATTTACCACCACTTACTTTTTAACCACACTTTGTCACCCCAGAAAAATCCCTGTTTCACTGATGATGAGTTAAGAGTCATGGTGGATAAAATCATCAGATTAGAGCCATATCTACTTGGAGCCCAGGTCCAGCACACTACTGTTGCTGGGAAAATGGAAATGTCGCAAAGGATAGTCAACAGAGTGAATGCTGTAGGCTTCACACCATGCACAAGGGACGACATCAGGAAGAGGTGGAACGTCTCGGGGGGAGGTCCGTTCCATGGCATCCAGGTACCAACTGCATGTTCAGAAGACTGGCAGTGGGCCCCTACCTCCTCTCTTACACTCTTGCAACTCACATCCTGAGAGGAGAGGGTCTTAGCCATCCTGCATCATGAGGGCTTGACAGGAATACCGGGGGGAGTGGAGTCGGGTAAGTGACAACAGAAAAATATAATCAAAATGTATTGTCATGCATGCTCACTGATCACCTTTTGCCAACTTCACTGTCAAAACACTCAACAACCCAGTGTCCACCTGACCATAGCCCCCTGTCTGACCTCCAACATGTTAACTAAACTTATCTGGGGCAACAACAACTCTGTATAGTGTTTATAGTACAAGGAGTGACAGCACTACAATTCTCAGTGTCGTAGTTTGGACTTTTGCTCTAGGCAAGACTGCTGGTTAAAGGATGACAGTACTTTTGCTTGTAGGCGACTATGCCTATCCTACAACAAGTCACAACTGTTGTCCCAACCTTACCAGCTCACTAGCAGCTCCTCACCAGAAACACAATAGTAAAAGGTGATTTGTGGCAGCCTTTACACATGGACTCGAGAATAAGACATCTCAGGGCGTGTCGTGGTTAAACGGAGATTACCCCTCTCTCACAGATATATCATGTCTCATAAAAACACAGGCAAGTACAAAAATGCGGTAAAGTTTCAATAGTTTTTATTTAACACAACTGCAGTTTGCGATATGTTGCATGGGCTGCAATGATTAGGGTAATGAATAATGCAAGAAACAGAATTGTGAAGATGAGAGTCATTATTACAAAGACTCCCACCATCCTGCAATGCATGTAAAAGACATACAAGATGTAATATGCCCTAATACCCTAATGTGATAGGCCTAACCTCCTACCTAAAGGAGCGCTGGGTTTGCTAAACCTAATCTGCCAATACCATGTCCATGAGAGGAGCCCCCAACCCTCGTTACCTTGGAATGAGGTCTCTATCTCAGACTCCGCAGGGACTTGAAGACTGGGTCAGCGTCAAGACGACGTGCAGCATCGATGTCAGCGATGGTGGCGAAGCCCTCTGGTCAGAATCCCTCTGATTATCTGTCTAAAGTGTGATGTGTTTATACAGATCTACCAGGACCCGTGACGTAGGTGTGTTCCCAAACAATAGATAACAGACATGCTTGGGACGGCAATTATTATAAACAATCCCTCTAAAGTATAGAGAGGGAAAATCCCTAAGTGTGAACACCTACTGTTTGTTTGTCTTTATTGCTTGATCTTGACGCCTTAGCGCGGTGGCACTGATAATGCAAAGCATAACAAGTGGCCTAACTATAAACAAGGCCGCCATCTTAGCTGAATTAAATAATTAAATGGGCTAAGACAGAGCAAGCTAAGTAGGTTAAAAGTCACTAGGTGACGGGGCACGAGTCTGCAAGCCAGAGGCTGAGCTAACTCCTGTTATCCCATTAAAACAAACAAGGATTCACTACACCCTCCCCATTGCCATAACAGGTATGTCGAAGGTACAGGAACCCAAACGCTAAAATTGCTCTGAACTAAAAAGCTAAAAGAATAAAAACTAGCTTTAAAATGAGTTAAAAAAGGAATAAAAACAGTTCAGCTAAAATACATACAGAGATGTTAATGTCAACCATGACAAGCACAGGTGCCAAAGCAAGTTAATTTATATGCATAATTTTAATCGGGAATGGCAAGCCAATTCATCAAATTATTTGCTGTACGCATGATCTCGAAGAGTGCCATCGAAGTCACCAACCAAGGACCTCAAAAATGAGTCCACATCATCTGATGGTAAGTCGAGTGCTGGGCAGACAAACGGATCCACAGAGCAGTAGTGAGCAGTACTTTCTAGTGTAAAGACATCCATTGCAATGCCGTCGTCCATGGTAGATCTCAAAACGGAAGACTCATAGGTGGCCTTGCTTAGCAACCACAGTCTCAAGGGACATGACCGTGTGTGAACCCTCATCTGGGAAATCAGCAGTTCGTGGACCACAGGAGATGTCGGTGCAACAGCAAGACAGACCATAGGCAGGTGTTCAAAGAGGCACCATATGCAGCAGAAAACTGGCTGTACACACTAGAGAAGGGGCCAAAATGACAATGACCAATCATGTTCCAATTCTACCAGCAAGGGTGCACCGAAGATCCGAACCATGCATTCACGGCACAGTGGAGTTGGTGGGAGCGGCCCCATTGCTCTGCGTAGTTGGAAAGAAACAACCACTGCGAATCAAAAGAAATAGCAGTAGTAGTCCGCCAATCAAATCCAAAATAATTGTAAAGCCACTAAACACACTCGAAAAGAGCGAATGGATGGCCGACGGGATGACTCCGAAGACAGTCTGGAAGATGGACATGAAACCAGACCCAACAGCCTTAAAGAAGTGGACAATCCCAGTAGTGCTTGAAGCATTGAATATTCTGGATACAAGTTCTCCAAAGTGCTTGGGGAAGTTGGTATTTAATAGGGATTGTATCTCGGCTGATGATCTCGCAATCTGGAGAGCATATGGCTCTCTTGAGGATGTCAAGGCGACCTGTTTTTAAAAACAATAGCGCCTTTTGCCTGCTCAGCTTGTCATAGTTCACATTAATAGTATCTGTGTGGGACCACAAATCAGATACTTTTATCTCTCGTGTGGGGGGAATAAAACATGTCCACAACACGTAACGACCTTCGAGACCGAGATTGCGTAGGCAATTCCTGGCCACATGCCGCAACAACTTTGATTGTTCAGTACCACATAACTTCAATTGGAAAGTACATGAAATACTGGGCGAATCAATGGGACAGGAGTACCCTTCAACAAACAGGCCAAGTTCGCGACCCCCACATTGCAAAGACTGTGAAGGGACACCTGCTTGCATATCATTGAATTACTAACAGCAGTCTCACATTCGCTTCCGCTAAGAAAGACCTCTGTTTAACCGTTCAGACATTTATAATCAAAGGGCAACTCCCACTTTTCCTTAATATAGCTATCTCCTAGTTGCTTGTACCTTCCCACTGCAAGATGTTTTAGGCACCTTGAGAAACGAAAGGTTGAAATGGGTAAATTAATTATGCCATGTAAGAGCCAGATAGTTGAAGGACTCTCTGCTACCGTGAAGGGCAACTTATCTAGTTTTTCTACGTGAAGCATGGTGAAACTAGCCTCCCTTTTAGCCATTGTCTGTTGTTCTCTGGAAAAATTAAAAGCAGTGAAAATGTTTCCATGGAATACGCCCATTTTTCAGTGTCTGTAAAGTCCAACCCAGCTGCATGATGGAACGTAGCTGTATCTGTCCATGATATAACCAGGACAAGTCTGTCTGAGTGATATCAATAGCAGACAACACTATATTTAATAGCAAATAAATTGTATTGGACAGAGTGTTCATGCCATTGTCGACAACCGCTAAAGCCTTCTCTAAATTTTCCTTATCCAATTGCCTTAAACGTGCAGCAGCCTCAATCTGTGAAAGTTTCCATGATTTCATTGTACATAGCATATAGGAACCTTTTTGAGCGCTGTTTTCTAGGACCCAGCAGAAAATCCTGCAAGTCTCATCTTCAGAAAGAGTGTTTAGATGTTTATTAACTGCGGCTAACGTGTTAGTCTGCACCCATTGTTGGCACAGTTTACCCACACTGTATGTCGTAATTATACCCTTATGTTGACTCGATATAAAGCGAGGGTCTGGCCTGTTAATTGAAAAAAAACCTGAAGAGTTCAAGAAATGCGCTTGACACTCATTAGTGTCAGTGGGCCATATTAACCACCCGCCGGGACTGGAAAGTGAAGAATTATAGGTACCAGACTTAACCATTGCATCTAGCTTTTCCCCAGTGATATTAAGGAAATATTGCCAATCTTTAAACCTTGCCGGAGTAGGGATACTGGGCTTGTTCATTTCTTAAAGTTTTGCTAACCCCAGACATGACAACTGCTGAATAGTGTCATTTAAGAAAATCATTTGCACAGGGATCAGGCATGCTCGAAATAAAGCTTCCCTACCCTGTATCTGCCAATCTTGTGTTCCCCATACACTTTTCAAGTCAATAGTGCTCTTCCAGTATTCGTAATCTTCAACTGCGAGCTGGGAAACAAAGAGATCTGATTAAATCACTTTTGCGTTGGAGGTATTTTAAAATAATACGACTCCTCTTTTTTTGTATCATGGCCAGAGAAATATGTAAATTTATCACTATAGTATTTTGGGCTCCCCACTGGTGGTGTAGAACAGTGTTCCCACTTTGTGTAGTTTAATGCTGGCCTGTATCTAGTGGCACGGTGTAGGTAGTAATGTCCCCAATTGTTATAGCAGAACATTTCCCCATAATTCATTGTATGTTTATATACATCATCACTTTCAAAAGAAGAAAAGTCCTTCATTTCAGTTAGCATGGAATCAACTGTTTGGACATCCCAATCATCAGAGACATCAGGTGTAATTACATCTGTCATAGAAATTTTGAACACGTATGGTATTTGAACAATCTCTGTAGGCCAGTATATATCAAAGGGGAACTTTGTCCCACACAATCCCATCAGAAATTGGTATTGCTGTAACATTTACAGGGGACAAGTCTCTTCGGACCTTATGTGAGGAATGAAATGGAGTTAAAACTTCATCAACAAGATCAACAGAGGAGCGATCAGCAATATAGTGACCATTTATGAGCAAAAAGAAAACAGTCACAAAACCAACCCATAAAAATAATGCTGAAAATGTCAGACAGATCCATAAATAGTTCCATGGGTGGATCAAATAGTTCTTTTTAAGCCATTGATACAGCTTACTTCTTGTTGAAACATTGTCAATCACAGTAGTGGATGAGTCTGAAGAAAAGATATCAATGTCAATGAAATAGCCAGAGGCAGTCTCTGCAAACACTGCAAACACTGGAGCCGGTGCATTATCTGTACTTTGGTCCACTTCATGTAGAGGCACTTGGTTGACAGTATCAACAGTCTGTGAAGTTTTTGTGTAAAAAACTGCCAACTCTTGGATAGGAGTGGTCACTGAAGTGGTGACTGGAACTAGCAAGAGTTTATTTTCCGCCCTCCCCATGGTCGAGGAGGTATCTGGAACAGCATTGGACCTTGTTGCATAGTCCGTAGTAGTGTTGTTCATCCTACTGTGTAGACGTATGTCTTGTTGGGTAGTTAGAGGGGATCGGGAACCACCCAAGGGACCTCTTGGTCCACTGTGGGGATCGGCCACATGGTGTAGTTTGATGTCATCAATGGAAATAAATCTGTCCGTTCAAGAACCAGACAGTGGTAGTAAGATGACAGTCCTGGCACCTTGAATTCCCAAGACCGGTACAGGTGCTCTGTATGATGGACCAAATTCCTTCTTCACAGCAATCTTCTCACAAACCAGATCCCCAACTTTAGGAATCCAGCCAGTCGAAGTTTTCGCTAAATCCCTTATTCCTAAGGTGGCAGCACTGGTAGATGATTTATCATCACGAAATTGCTGAAGCTCCTGAAAGACAGGGAGACATTTATTTATGTCAAATGGTGTTTCTGCTGCCACCATACCAGAGGCATCAAGATCTGGGACATACATAGGTATCACAAAGAGAACCTGATAAGGAGTGCGTCCCCCCATGGACTGTCTTGGCAGATTATTCACTACTCTCTAGACCCCATATAGGTGATGTAACCAAATACGGCCTGAACCTAATACTCGAGCCGTTAACCTGTTAGGTGCGGGCGTGAGCCACTGGCCGACGCCCACACTCCCTCCCTGGTGCGGGTCAGGACCAGTGACCGACACCAGGGAGGGGGTTAAAAATCCTCCGGTGCAATGCACCAGAGGATTTTTATTTTTTTTCCCGTAGGAGACGGGGAACAACTTCTGCGTCTCCATCCCGTCCCCCTCCCACCCCTTTGTGATGTCAGGGCGCCGCGAGGCACACTGACGTCACTGTTTTTCCACACCGCAGAAGAAGAGAATCAGGTAAGCGTTCTCTTCTTCTCCGGTGGCGAAAAAAAGGCCAAAACGGCCTCCCCAGATGCCAGGGAGGCATCGATGGAAAGGGGAGGCACTCCCCTTTCCATCAATGCCTCCCTGGCACCGTTTCCTGGCCATGGATCGCAGTGCGGCTGCAATCCATGGCCAGGAAACGCCCCTAGGCACCAGGGATCTTCTTTGGGGGGGTCAGCCCCCTTGTAAATGGGCAGCCCCCCGGGGGCATTATTGATCAATTTCAACTGTTTTGGGGGGCGATCGCGCCCCCCACATTTAAAAAAAAACAAAAAAGAAAAACTAAATGGCGGGGTCAGCCCTCAGAACACGGGCCGGCCCCTGGGGGTATAAAAACACATCTAGTTCGCCCCCCTTGTAAAAGGGTCGCCCCCCCCGGGGCATTATTGATTAATTTTAACTGTTTTGGGGGGCGATCACGCCCCCCACATTAAAAAAAAAAATCAAAAAACCCCTAAAAAGGAAAAACTAAATGGCAGGGTCGGCCCTCAGAACCCTGGCCGACCCCTGGGGGTAAAAAAAACATCTAGTTTTCCCTGGAGGGGCCGATCGCCCCCCCCAGGGTAAAAATTTTAAGAAAAACAAAAAAAAAAAAAAAAATGTTGGTGGTCAGCCCTTAGGGTGACCATCTATGGGGCCATTTTTTTTTCTTTTATACATATGTGCTTTGCCAAGGGCAAGCACACATGTATGGCAAAAAAACTTATGTAAAATGAGTGTCTTGTTTTCTCTCTCTCTCTCTCTATATATATATATATATATATATATATATATATATATAAATATATATATATATTTTTTTTTTCTTCAGGTCGAGCATTGCAGCACCCATGCGCTGCTTTTCTGACTTGGTGTGTATCTGGGCTTCTAACAACGCCCATCACTTCCACTGGTTTGTGGGCTTGCCCTTCAAAAATCCTTTGATTACATTGGTAAATGGTTTACCTTTGTCCCTCCTTGGGGAGGTTTTGTTACTGCCTTGGCCATCGCCCCTGGCACATGGCTAATTGCACTTTTGCTGTTACGTTTAACTGCGAGCGAACTTCTTTTCCTTTTGTGTATCTCTTCACCTGATGCTCATGGTGGCCGTGGCGCTGTGAAACGGCTCTCTTATGTTAAAGTGTTTAACTTTCAATTTTCAATTTATGTGGCAAGAAAAGTTGGGTTAGGAGATTATAACGCTAATAGCTCTAACTCGAGCAGATGCGAGACCCATTGCATTGTAAATGCTTGTTTTTCTTTTGTGTGTTGTTTCTATAATGGCGAACAATTTCACCGCACTCCACGAGGACCGTGATCAAGACTCCTTGGTGAGTGGAAATGCGTTGGTGGTTATTGACTGCAATAAAATACACGTTTATTTGTACCTCGTGGAGTGCGGTGAAATTTTTCGGCATTACATAATTTCGAGATTGGTCTTCTCTGTCACTGGGCACCGGCAGTGGAGTGCCCCGCCCAGCAACCCTTCAACCACTTTGTTTCTAAACATATATATATATATATTATTATATATATATGCAACACAAATTGGTTAAAAGATTGTTGCGCAGCGCACTCCACTGCCGGTGCTCAGTGATGGAGGAGAGCAACCTTGAAAATATTTTGTGAACAGGAATCTAACCACACTCCACGAGGTTCAAATTGACATGTTTTATTGCAAGTATAAAAAATGAAAGAAAAGAGGGACTCATTTACTGCGATCAAGACTCCTTGAGAGTCGAAACGCGTATGTGGCTGTTGCTTGCAATAAAAGATGCCAATTTGAACCTCGTGGAGTGCGGTGAGATTCTTGTTCACAAAATATATATATATATATATATGCATGCATGCATGTCTTTTCCGTAGTGGCAGTTGCCATAAAGTAGCGCAGATGGTTTATTGTCCTGCTGCAAAGGAGATACATTTATATGTATTTAGCTGAGTGGATTAGTAAAGGCAACCGTTACCTGCGCTTTAAAACAAATGTTATGCCAGGGGACAATGGAGATATGAGTGGCACTTTTGCTGGGTAGTACTGAGGGAATTAGAAGAGGAGGTAATGGGAGGCAGAGCACCAAAAATGACTGTTGAACTGGGTGTGTGGTAAGGTGAAGTAATACATTCTTTTTTTTGTTTTTTTCAGTGTTTTCAGAGAATCTGCAGAATTGGAGAAGAAGCGAAGGTAAGGTGACAACATTTCCTATTGTACACAACAAACATACCCACGAGCAATTTTGTGACTATCTGCCTTCTACGTAGGCTAGTAATTTAGAGGGACAGTTTAGCCAGTAGCAGAGATGGCGTCTCGTTGGATGACTGCTGATCAAGCCCTAACTCGGGTTATGGAGGACAGTTCTGATGTAGGCTCAGAGACTGAGACAGCAGACACTGAGACAGCATCTGAGGGAGAGGACAATGGGGCAGATTCTGGGCGTGATTTTTCAGTCGGCGGAGTCCCATCCGACGACACCTCTTCCAGTGAGTCTGAAGGAGACAATGACGACATTCGTGCTGTCCCTTAGCAAGCACATTCTGGGCAGCGGGACCACATTGGGTTAGCCGAACCCAGAGAGCACGTGCTTGCGGCCACAAGCACAGAGAGAGTGCTCTCTTGGCAGCCCCCCTGTTTAGTTCAGCCCCAAATTCCACCTTTTACTGGTGACGCTGGATGTAAAGTCGATACAGCTAACTTTTTGCCAGTCGACTACATCTATCTATTTTTGGATGTTGACTTCCTTCAGAAAGTTGTGCAGCAAACAAATTTGCGTGCAGACCAATTTCTGAGGGAGCGCGGAGGCACTCTAGGGCCCCGTTCTAGGGCACGCCAGTGGACTCCCACTTCGCTGGCGGAGTTGAAGATATTTTTGGGCCTTACGTTCAAAATGGGGTTAGTGCAGAAACCCACCTTGCAGTCCTACTGGACGACTCGCACGGTTTGGGTAACTCCCATCTTCGCACCATACATGAGCAGAGATCGTTTTTTGATACTGCAGCGCATGCTGCATTTCAATGACAATTCTGCTACATTGCCCCGGACCATCCAGATCATGACAGGTTATTCAAAATTCGGCCTGTCGTGGAACATTTGTCTGCCAGGTTTCCAGAGATCTATACTCCTGGAAAGAATATAGCAGTCGATGAGTCCTTGATCCTGTACAAAGGACGGCTGCTTTTCAGACAGTACATTGCGAGCAAAAGAGCTCGCTATGGCATAAAGCTGTACATGCTGTGTGAGAGCTCTTCTGGCTATGTGTACAGCGTGAGAGTGTATACAGGGAAGGATTCTACCCTAAATCCTGTAGGTTGCCCTCCCGCATTAGGGGTCAAAGGGAAGATATGGGAACTTGTCCAACCACTTCTTCACAAAGGTTATAACCTTTATGTGGACAATTTCTATACAGGAGTAGAGCTATTCAGTGAGCTCTACAAAGATGGCACTGTGGCCTGCGGTACAGTTCGTTGTAACCGCAAAGGATTCCCGCAGGAGCTTGTTTGCAAGAAGCTCCAGAAATCCCAGAGTACTGCATTGCGTTCTAACGAACTGCTCGCAGTCTAGTTCCTAGATAGGCGTGATGTATACGTGCTCACTACAATTCATGATGAGAGCACTTCTCCCATCACGGTTTGGGGTCAGATGGCTGAAGTCCACAAGCCCATCTGTATACTTGATTACAATAAGTACATGGGCGGAGTGGACAAGAACGACCAGGTTCTTCAACCATACAATGCGTGCCGTAAAACTCGCACTCGTACAAGAAACTGTTTACCCACCTGATTCAGATGGCAACATATAATGCACATGTTGTTTACCGTCAGACAACCACAGGAAGACTCATGACTTTCCTTGACTTCCAGTTGTCTGTAATTGAAAGCCTCACTGGTGTTACAGAAGAAGCAGCAGCCTCCACCTCATATGTTCTGGAGGATGTGGCAAGGCTGCAGGAGCGACACTTTGCTGATCGCATTCCTAAAACACCCAAAAAGGATCGTCCATGTCGTTGCTGTAAAGTATGCTCGAAGCATGGAAAGCGGCAGGAGAGTCGGTATTACTGTCCCCAGTGTCCATCACAACCAGGCCTCTGTATCCCTACTTGCTTTACGTTGTATCATACTAAAGCAAAGTTCTGGGAAATCGACTGAGGTTGAGCTGCCGTTAGGTAATCCTTTCAGTGGCAGTGCATGGATACCGAACCTCCATGGGCCACTGCTTCGTTAGGCAAGGAGCCACAGAATTTTACTTCATCATGGACTTCCTTTTGGACTGCTTGACAGCTAAATCCACCGTCAGAGCGTGGTCGGTGTTCTGTTCAATTAACATGCATTATATTCCCCCTACTGCATATACTAGTGGACAGAACATATGCCACATTGCCACGGAGTACCCTTTCTTCACCAGCATGTCTACCTTACTTTCAATGGTAGATATGCTCTCTCAGTTCGAGGAATCACTTTGTACGGCATACTTGGAAACCCCCAACTTGCTTCCACAAACTAGTATAGGTTCACTTGGCAATTATACAGGATTAGCCAGGACTCTGATGAGAGCAGAGAAATGAATGGGTAAGGAAAGCTTATGGTAGGAGTGCCTTCACAGGGTTATTGCACAGGTAGAAGGCAGATAGTAAAGGTAGTGCAGATATACATCATTTACACCTATGGATTCAAACCCATTGGTGCCATCCCAGCACTGAAGGAGAATGACTTGTATAGGTCAGTGTTTGACCTGCTTTTCATGTTCATCGTCCATCAGAACTTAGTAGATGTTCAGTTTGCTGTATAAGTGCATTATAGTCACATCACTGCACATAATGTTGGCTGGGACACATGCTACGTTCTCATGGACTCCACTATGTACCAAACACTACCCTTTTTCATAGCCTATGACCTTCTCTTTAGGGAACATCATGGGAAATCCCCAGCATGTCTCCCTTAGTTTCAAAGGTAGATATGCTCTCTCAGTTCGAGGAATTGCTTTGTACGGCATACTTGGACACCCCCAACTTGCATCCACAAACTGGAAGGAGTTGGATTTAGCACAGAGAGTGCGTTAAAAGCGCATGAAAAACATGTCTTCCTGAGCCTCAGGTGGCTGTCACAGGAGTCATTAGTAAAGGTTTGTTACACATGCACTTGGTAATGTTAAGGATGAAGGAGGCAGTTAGCCTATGACCTTCTCTTTAGGTAACATCATGAGAAATCCCCAGCATGTCTCCCTTAGTTTCAAAGGTAGATATGCTCACTCAGTTCGAGTAATCGCTTTGTACGGCATACTCGGACACCCCCAACTTGCATCCACAAACTGGAAGGAGTTGGATTTAGATCAGAGAGTGCGTTAAAGGCACATGAAAAACATGTCTTCCTGAGCCTCAGGTGGCTGTCACAGGAGTCATTAGTAAAGGTTTGTTACGCATGCATTTGGTAATGTTAAGGAACAAGGAGGCAGTTAGCCTATGACCTTCTCTTTAGGTAACATCATGAGAAATCCCCAGCATGTCTCCCTTAGTTTCAAAGGTAGATATGCTCACTCAGTTTGAGTAATCGCTTTGTACGGCATACTCGGACACCCCCAACTTGCATCCACAAACTGGAAGGAGTTGGATTTAGATCAGAGAGTGCGTTAAAGGCACATGAAAAACATGTCTTCCTGAGCCTCAGGTGGCTGTCACAGGAGTCATTAGTAAAGGTTTGATACACATGCATTTGGTAATGTTAAGGAAGAAGGAGGCAGGTAGCCTATGACCTTCTCTTTAGGTAACATCATGAGAAATCCCTAGCATGTCTCCCTTTGTTTCAAAGGTAGATATGCTCACTCAGTTCGAGGAATCGCTTTGTACGGCATACTCGGACACCCCCAACTTGCATCCACAAACTGGAAGGAGTTGGATTTAGCACAGAGAGTGTGTTAAAGGCACATGAAAAACATGTCTTCCTGAGTCTCAGGTGGCTGTCACAGGAGTCATTAGTAAATGTTTGTTACGCATGCATTTGGTAATGTTAAGGAAGAAGGAGGCAGTTACTTGACAGGTGGTAAAATGTAGTCAAACTTATTCCGTTCTGTGGCGTGTGAATGTGATGGGCCCTTGTCTGGCAGCGGTAAGTTAATGTGAGTGCAGTGATTGGTTGGATTGGACCCGTGGCTGGCGATATGAAAGGGTTGTTTGTTGTGCGTGAATGGCGTGTGAATGGACCATAAAGAGGTTGGTGCCTGGACACGGCTTTATGGCCCACCTTCAGAAGGCTTGGTTTCAATATTCAGATACTTTGATGAGTAATCATGCTTTGAAACCATAATTTCTGGAGGTACTAAAACCAACCAGAGTGAGTGGTGGGTTAACTTTAACAAACTAGTACCAGGGGAGTCCAAGGGTGCAGGACTTGCGTGGCTCTCACCAGTTTTCCTTCACCCAGAATCCCTTTGAAATCACAAAATGTGCTTAAAAAACACATTTTCCTTGCATTCCAATGAGCAGAAGTCCAGGGATCTGCAGGGAGCCATTAAAATTACCTACCACAAAACAGCCTCGTTTTTTAAGACAGTCACCTAACTAAGTATTTGGTCCTGGGCTCGGCAGCCATGTAGGGAAACCTACCAAACGCAGACATTCCTGAAAACTAGACAACCAAGGCAGCCCTCGTAAATGTGGTGTGTTTGAATTTAACAAAGTTTTCTTACCCAGAATACCCTGCAAAAGTGAAACGTTGATTAAAACCACTATTTTTCCTTTCTTTTTTATCACAGAAACTACAGGAATGTGCAGGGATCCTCAAAATTCCTACTACCCAGTGTTTCCCCACTTGTACTGATAAAAACACAACCCCGCTTGTGTGCCTGTGCCTAGTGCCTGCTTCAGGAATGAATCACTCCAGGGTTAACAGTAGCCCTCATGCAAGGACTACCATGGACCCTAGTGTGATCCATTCCTGTCGCGGGCGCTAGGCCTACCCACACAAGTGAGGTATCATTTTTATCGGGAGACTTGGGGGAACACTGGGTGAAAGGAAATTTGTGGCTCCTCTCAGATTACAGAACTTTCTGTCACCGAAATGTGAGGAAAATGTGTTTTTTTAGCCACATTTTGAGGTTTGCAAAGGATTCTGGGTAACAGAACCTGGTCAGAGCCCCACAAGTCACCCCATCTTGGATTCCCGTAGGTCTCTAGTTTTCAAAAATGCACAGGTTTGGTAGGTTTCCCTAGGTGCCGGCTGAGCTAGAGGCCAAAATCTACAGGTAGACACTTTGCAAAAAACAGCTCTGTTTTCTGTCAAAAAATGGGATGTGTCCACGTTGTGTTTTGGGGCATTTCCTGTCGCGGGCGCTAGGCCTACCCACACAAGTGAGGTATCATTTTTATCAGGAGACTTGGTGGAACGCTGGGTGGAAGGAAATTTGTGGCTCCTCTCAGATTCCAGAACTTTCTGTCACCGAAATGTGAGGAAAACGTGTTTTTAGACACATTTTGAGGTTTGGAAAGGATTCTGGGTAACAGAACCTGGTCAGAGCCCCACAAGTCACCCCATCTTGGATTCCCGTAGGTCTCTAGTTTTCAAAAATGCACAGGTTTGGTAGGTTTCCCTAGGTGCCGGCTGACCTAGAGGCCAAAATCTACAGGTAGACACTTTGCAAAAAACAGCTCTGTTTTCTGTCAAAAAATGGGATGTGTCCACGTTGTGTTTTGGGGCATTTCCTGTCGCGGGCGCTAGGCCTACCCACACAAGTGAGGTATCATTTTTATCAGGAGACTTGGTGGAACGCTGGGTGGAAGGAAATTTGTGGCTCCTCTCAGATTCCAGAACTTTCTGTCACCGAAATGTGAGGAAAACGTGTTTTTAGACACATTTTGAGGTTTGGAAAGGATTCTGGGTAACAGAACCTGGTCAGAGCCCCACAAGTCACCCCATCTTGGATTCCCGTAGGTCTCTAGTTTTCAAAAATGCACAGGTTTGGTAGGTTTCCCTAGGTGCCGGCTGACCTAGAGGCCAAAGTCTACAGGTAGGCACTTTGCAATAAACAGCTCTGTTTTCTGTCAAAAAATGTGATGTGTCCACGTTGTGTTTTGGGGCATTTCCTGTCGAGGGCGCTAGGCCTACCCACACAAGTGAGGTATCATTTTTATCGGGAGACTTGGGGGAACATAGAATAGCAAAACATGTGTTATTGCCCCTTATCTTTCTCTGCATTTTTTCCTTCCAAATATAAGAGAGTGTGTAAAAAAGACGTCTATTTGAGAAATGCCCTGAAATTCACATGCTAGTATGGGCACCCCGGAATTCAGAGATGTGCAAATAACCACTGCTCCTCAAAACCTTATCTTGAGCCCATTTTGGAAATGCAAATGTTTTCTTGATACCCATTTTTCACTCTGCATATTTCAGCAAATGAATTGCTGTATACCCAGTATAGAATGAAAACCAACTGCAGGGTGCAGCTCATTTATTGGCTCTGGGTACCTAGGGTTCTTGATAAACCTACAAGCCCTATATATCCCCGCAACCAGAAGAGTCCAGCGGACATAACGGTATATTGCTTCAAAAAATCTGACATTGCAGGAAAAAGTTACAGAGAAAAACATAAAGAAAAATGGCTGTTGTTTTCAGCTCAATTTCAATATGTTTTTATTTCAGCTGTTATTTTCTGTAGGAAAACCTTGTAGGATCTACACAAATGACACCTTGCTGAATTCAGAATGTTGTCTACTTTTCAGAAATGTTTAGCTTTCCGGGATCCAGCATTGGTTTCACACCCATTCCTGTCACTAACTGGAAGGAGGCTGAAAGCACCAAAAATAGTAAAAATGGTGTATGTCCCAGTAAAATGCCAAATTTGTGTTGAAAAATGTGGTTTTCTGTTTCAAGTCTGCCCGTTCCTGAAAGGTGGGAAGATGGTGATTTTAGCACCAGAAACCTTTTGTTGGTGCCATTTTCAGGGAAAAAACCACAAGCCTTCTTCGGCAGCCCTTTTTTCCCATTTTTTTGGAAAAAATGAAATTTTCACTGTATTTCGGCTAATTTCTTGGTCTCCTCCAGGGGAAACCACAAACTCTGGGTACCATTAGAATCCCTAGGATGTTGGAAAAAAGGATGCAAATTTGGCGTGGATACCTTATGTGGACAAAACGTTATGAAGGCCTAAGCGCAAACTACCCCAAATAACCAAAAAAGGGCTCAGCACTGGGGGGGGGGGGGAACGGCCCAGCAGCTAAGGGGTTAAGGACTCCATTAGATCACGATTCTGCCTCTCCACTACTGAATTTCCCTCAGGATGGTATGGTGAAGAGTAATGGAGTTCAACACCCATCGTCCCCATGGTGTCCCTGAATGCTTTAGAGGCAAATAAAGGGCCCTGGACCGAATGGAATGCTGCAACCGCTATGTACCGATAAAGATCAGCAAGTCTTTTATAACAGTCCGAGCGTCAGCCCACCGCTGTGGCCATACCCACAGGAATCTAGAACAAGAATCTACAGCAACCAGAATATATTTGTATGCACCATCAGGCTGTAAGGGACCACAATGGTCCGGGTACACACACTGTAGTGGCCTATTGGACACTAAGAGGGATGTCTGCAGTGGGCGTTTGATATTAGAGCCCTTTATCTGCTGGCAAATGTCACAACAAACGACATATTTCTTTGTCCGTCTGCATAGACCAGGCCACCAGAAGCGTTTCTGTAAGAGTGTTATTGTGGCCGATATACCAGCATGTGCAGAAGCGACACCCTCATGAGCTGCTTTGACTAGATCTAATCCCTGGTCTTCGTTGGGGATCATATGATCTCCAACCCCAGGAATTGTTGCATACGCAACATTCTGTGCACTGATATGGTAAGTATAATTTGTAGGGTATCCCTTTGGAAGGGACTTGCCTGCAGCCCAAGCTTTCATGGCAGTCAGTATTTCATTATCCAATCTTGTTTGTGAACGAGTCACTGCAGCCACAGAAGCCATAGCTACTGCTGCTTTGGCCGCTTCATCAGCCAATATATTGCCAGTAACGTGTATTCCTACACGTTTGTGGCCCAATGTATGTACTACATGGACACACGGTAGCTTATCCTTCAGATCAGCCACCCTCCCCCACAATATTTTGTGTTTAATGGTGTTCCCTTTAGAATCTCTAAACCCGTTCAGCTTCCAATGATTGAGATAATCATTGTATGACTGAACGCAGTAGTATGAGTCACAGACTATTAAAGTCAGGCATCCTGGCTCAGTATGTTCGAGTGCTAGTATAAGAGCTTTAAGTTCAGCCAAATGGGCTGTGCAGTCCCCTAGGGTCTGCGTGTAGGTATTGTGAGGGTGGAAGACTCCATCTTCCATCACTCCGCTCACACCTGCGCAAGCTGCAGAGTATTGATGTTTAGTGCCTACTTCCAGTTGTGCTGAACCATCAGTGTATATGACAGTATGGTACCTGTCTAGTGGCATGATATTTAGAGGAGCGGGGTACTCTTGTTCGTACTGGAGAATCTCTTGTGTCTGAAGTTTTGGATAAAAAATGTAATCGACATCAGTGGCAGTCAGAGACGTTGCCCATTGAATCCCACGTGGATGTAATGCTTTAGCATTAGGAACGCTTGCTTTGGTGACAGCCTTTAAGCTTTAAGGCCGGCACCAGGGAGACAACAATAATACGTTTCCCCTGGGCAAGTGGCCTCTCTTTTGTGACTGCCGTCAGAATCTTTTTTGTAGGTGCAAAACGCTGTTCTGCATTAGAGTATAAATGTGATTTATATGCTATGCGTACTGTGTCACCCTCGTTGAAGGTGACAAAAGTAAATCCATGGCAATTATTCTGATGACCAAATTTGTTTGATTGTCACGTGTGTGAAAGTGTTTGGCTTCTAGCATTTCCTGTTGCATTTCCCTAAGGATGCATGTATGTCCGACTGTCCAGTGTCTGCTAGAAAAATTGGGCTGAACCAAGTCATAAAGTGGCTTGATACGTTGTGCATAATCCGGAATGTACGTTCTGCCAAAATTAAAAAAACCTAGTAATGACTGTAGTTTCTTAAGTGTATTAGGAGGGTGCAGTTGAGCACGTTTCTCTAGAAAGTGTGGGCCAGGCTCTTTCCCTCATTTGATAGCTCAGATCCCAGGAACAGTACACTGAGAAATGCTATTTTGCTCTTTTTAAAGTTGAATTTGTAACCGAGGTTTGCAAATCCCAAAATGATCCGATCGACCCTTGTAAGATGAATGTCGAGGTCGTTGTGTGTGAGATATATGTCATCCACATAGGATAACGCCTCAGAATCAATATCATGTAATATTGATGTTGCACAGGCTGAAAATAGCCCCGGGCTGTTTTTATAGCCTTGAGGTAAACGACGAAAGCGTTTCTAAGAGCCAAATGAGAATGCCCTCAGGTCCCGACTTTTGTGTGTTAAGTTCTGGCAGAAAAAGCCATTAGATATGTCTAATGTTGTTTTATATTTTTTACGCACTGTATTGTTTATTAGTGCCGTGCTATGTGATTTTTGTATAGCATATGTGCGTGTATGACTATTTAAATGTCTATAATCAATGACTATTCTGTATGAATGGTCCGGCTTTGCAACGGGAATAACGGGTTATTCATTGCAGATGTGCAGGGCTCAATTACTCCCTGGTACTCAAGCTGGGTGAGGATCTCCCTCACCAGATCTTTCGCTTCATGTTTAACAGGAGATTGTGGCTGCGGTTGGGTGTGAACCTAATGGGAATAACATGACAAGGAGACTCCTTGTCCCAACCTACATGATTGTGATATAACGCAGGTGTCTGCGCAAAAGCCCATTCAGCAGCATAGGCTTCTTTTTCTGCTTCCGGAATAAGATCGGAGAAAGAAGGCAAAATGACATCTTAACCGTGCGGGAGCTTACGGATGTGTTCAGGTGGCCAGTCTCTTTCGGCCAATAGGCTATCACTAGTAAGTTCATCCCAAAATGGTGCGCTCCACGTCTCCCTCTATCTGAATTTTTAAGTCAAAAACCCTGTCGGGTGGGAGAACGCAGCCGTCCGCAGTTTCAATTGTGATAAAATCGCTAGTTGCTGTCGCATCCAGATGATCTTTCATACATATTGTGACCTCTGAGGCGCTGTCTAACATAGTCACTGCCCACATCTTGTTCCTCAACAGTGTTCTCAAGTATACTGGCATTTTTCGCTGTCAGTGCTGCCACCTTTTTCTTTTTAAACTGTGGCTTTTGCTGAGGAGTCTTGTCTTCTTTTATAATGGTAGACTGTGGCGAGTTTTTCTTTTGTTTCACGTATTCAGGACGTTGATCTGGACGCCCCCCTCTCTTGCTACGTCTATCCGATGCATCCTGAAAGGAACGAGAGTGACGTGAATCAGTATATCTGTCAGGAGTTTTAATATTCTCCCTATTTCTGAGATTGTATCTCCTTTCGAAGTTCTCCGGGTGTGGAGAATCAGCTCTCTTATTCCTTCTTTCCTGGAACTCTTTTAGTTTTTCCCAGCGCTTCTTAGAGCCTTCTTGTGCCTGCTTTGTACCCTCCTTATGGGCGGTACCTTGTAACTCCAATTTCTTTGTATCCCGCCCTATACTGGTATAGGTGTCGGAAATTATTTTTGGTAGCTGTCTCTCTTGTTCCAGGTGTGGAGTTTCCCGGAGACGCTGGCGTATTGCCAGTGCTACTGCCTCCCCTTTAATATTACTGAGTATTATTGAGGAAACCGCGTCAAAGTTACGCATTGATTTCATCCCCAAATCCAAGGCTGGTGCAGCCCCGTGCTCATTCTGTATTTGTTTTAACACCTCCGGTAAATTGGCAAGTGTCGGGGTACCATGTGTGGTAGTGTAAATAGCAGCGAAGACAGTACCCCATGTGGCACAGTCTTCCACCGAGGGAACCATCCCAAAGGGCAAGCACATAGTGAGCAGTCAATGTTTTTCCTGTGGTCCCGTACGGGGAAACACAGCTTCCAGTTGATTAGTTTTCTGGGCAATCCAGAACGGTATTTTTTCCTGTTCTGTGGGTACTTTACCCATGATTATATGTAGTGTGTGTGGATTAATCCCAGTAGCCAATTGGTAACCACCAGGTACTGGCGGTGCTGGACGCGCTGGTGTGGTGTTCAAAGTTTGCATTACGAACTGAACTAGTCGTCTATATAATGTCACCAATTCATGATATAAGTCTCGCAGATCTGCTATTGTCATATTTTGTATGTCTGGGTGAGGTGTGTATGTGGCAAACATAGGCCACGTTGGTCCGTCGTTACTTAAGGGACCTAGCCTGACTCTTTGTAGTGCATGTGGTAGGTCGCCTTCAAACCAGTTCTGGTGCTCTTGGTATGTGAGCGATATTTCATGATACTGGTATGCTCGGTACCGTGGAGGTATGTTTGCAATTTATGTGGAATGTATGTGTTCTCTGGTCCACCTCAGGAAAGGTGACCCAACAATAAAATGTTTCTGTTTAGTATGCTTCATTAGCTTCTATTATAAGAGTAACATCCCCGCCATCCTCTGCAAGGTCATGCGCTAACAAATGTTGCGTTAGAGCAACGGTACTCAAAGTACGGCCCGCGGGCCGCCAGCAGCCCCACGGACCTAGCTTGGCGGCCCGCGAGACCTACGCCAAACGCCATATCATAATGGCAGCAGTATGTAAACATAGAAGAGGGCCGCGGGAGCATGCTCCCACGGCCCTCCTCTATGTTTACATACGGCGGCCATTGTTTATGGCGTTGCCCTGACGATCCTGGAAGCCAAAGCCCCATAAAAGTCAGCGCTTGCAGCTAACTTTTACGGGGCTTTGGTCGTCTGCTTCCTGTCACCGGCTCCACGTCTGCTGCCCGCCTGCCTGCCTGCTGTTCCACATTTGTGGCATCTTCACAGTGCTTTGAGTCAGGTAAGGCTCTTTGGTTATTTATTTATTTGTTTTTAATGTAGTGTGTGTTACTCGGGTAGGCATGAGAGCAGATTGCGCTGTGTGTGTGTGTTACTGGGGTGGGGTGAGAGCAGATGGCACTGTGTGCAGATGGCGCAGTGTGTGTTACTGGGGTAGGGGTGAGAGCAGATGGCGCTGTGTGTGTTACTGGGGTAGGGGTGGGAGCAGATGGCGCTGTGTGTGTGCGCTGTGTGTGTGTGTTACTGGGGTGGGGTGGGGTGAGAGCAGATGGCGCTGTGTGCAGATGGCGCAGTGTGTGTTACTGGGGTAGGGGTGAGAGCAGATGGCGCTGTGTGTGTTACTGGGGTAGGGGTGGGAGCAGATGGCGCTGGGTGCAGATGGCGCTGTGTGTGCTACTGGGGTGGGGTGGGAGCAGATGGCGCTGTGTGCAGATGGCGCTGTGTGTGTTACTGGGGTAGGGGTGGGAGCAGATGGCGCTGTGTGCAGATGGCGCAGTGTGTGTTACTGGGGTAGGGGTGAGAGCAGATGGTGCTGTGTGCAGATGGCGCAGTGTGTGTTACTGGGGTAGGGGTGAGAGCAGATGGCGCTGTGTGTGTTACTGGGGTAGGGGTGGGAGCAGATGGCGCTGTGTGTAGATGGTGCTGTGTGTGTTACTGGGTAGGGGTGGGAGCAGATGGCGCTGTGTGCAGATGGCGCAGTGTGTGTTACTGGGGTAGGGGTGAGAGCAGATGGCGCTGTGTGCAGATGGCGCAGTGTGTGTTACTGGGCTAGGGGTGGGAGCAGATGGCGCTGTGTGCAGATGGCGCTGTGTGTGTTACTGGGGTAGGGGTGGGAGCAGATGGCGCTGTGTGCAGATGGCATTGTTTAGCATTGTTTTGAAAAAGGGGGTAGGGTGGTTGTTCCCCCTCTAAGCCCCGCCCCCTCTAAGCCCCACCCCCCGCTGTCACTTCAGTGCGGCCCTCGGCCGCAAACCATACTGCAATTTTAGCCCCCGAGAAAAAGTTTGTGAGTACCCATGCGTTAGAGCTTGTCTAGCATTTTCAGGAATGTCAATGGCAGCAGCCATTTTTGTTTAGAAAAACGGAACACCAAAACGGGGAGTATAAGTCCTTTTATGAGTTCGAGCTCAAACAACCTACAGCTTAATCAGGTGTCACCTTTTCAGCTGAGGAGGAATTTCCCAAAGACCACGGACGTCTCCGTATAATGGTACTTAGGGTACCTGTTGTCTGCGAAAAAGTGATAGTCGGGGTATCTATAAATTAGTGCCTAAACACCATCGTTGGTGGCGCCATGTCGTAGTTTGGACTCTTGCTCTAGGCAAGACTGCTGGTTAAAGGATGACAGTACTTTTGGTTGTAGGCGACTATGCCTATCCTACAACAGGTCGCAACTGTTGTCCCAACCTTACTGGCTCACTACCAGCACCTCACCAGAAACAGGGTAGTAAAAGGTGATTTGTGGCACTCTTTACGCTTGGACTCGAGAATAAGACATCTCAGGGAGTGTCGTGGTTAAACAGAGATTACCCCTTTCTCACAGATATATTATGTCTCATACAAACACAGGCAATGACAAGGATGCAGTAAAGTTTCAATAGTTTTTATTTAACACAACTGCAGTTTGCGATATGTTGCATGGGCTGCAATGATTAGGATAATGAAAAATGCAAGAAACCGAATTGTGAAGACGAGAGTCATTATTACAAAGACCCCCACCATCTTGCAATGCATGTAAAAGACATACAAGATGTAATATGCCCTAACACCCTAATGTGATAGGCCTAACCTCCTAACTAAAGGAGAGCTGGGTTTGCTAAACCTAATCTGCCAATACCATGTCCGTGAGAGGAGCCCCCAACACTCGTTACCTTAGAATGAGGCCTCTATCTCAGACTCTGAAGGGACACGAAGCCTGGGTCAGTGTCAAGACGACGTGCAGCATAGATATCAGCGATGGTGGCGATGCCCTCTGGTCAGAATCCCTCTGATTATCTGTCTAAAGTGTGATGTATTTATACAGATCTACCAGGACCCGTGACATAGGTGTGTTCCCAAACAATAGATAACAGACATGCTTGGGACGGCAATTATTATAAACAATCCCTCAAAAGTATAAAGAGGGAAAATCCCTAAGTGTGAACACCTACTGTTTGTTTGTCTTTATTGCTTGATCTTGACGCCTTAGTGCAGTGGCACTGATAATGCAAAGCAAATTACAACTTTGGCAGCAGACCTCCCTAAAGACTGCCATCCCTGCCAGGGGCATTGTTCTTGATGTAATGATGGAAGTCGGGGTTGTACTCAGCCAGGGCAGCACTGAAATCAGTGCTGCCTGGCTGATTACAACCCCACTTTCCCCACTTTCCCCACTTCCCTCCAGTCCTCCAAGGACCCCGCCATGAAAAGACTAGTAGAAAGGCAATGCTGGTGGCCATAGGAGGGCATGTCCAGTGCAGGGCCCCCCTGCCCAGCACCGTCGGAATGTAAGGATGCTTGTCGGCCCCTTCTGTGCTACAATATAGGACTCAGCTCCCTTAGGGGAACCAGGCCCAATATCGTAGAACTGTTCTCACTGGAATGACCAGTGGGAGCACATCAAAAAATCACCAAACCATAGTTTAGGCTCCCCCACAACTTTCCCAAAGCACATATCCTACATCCTCAACACACTGCTATTCCCAATCAGATCCATTTGCATTTTCCAACCCCATTAACTCACCCTCACCTTTTCATTTACCACCACTTACTTTGTAACCAAATAATGTCACCCCAGAAAAATCCCTGTTTCACTGAAGATGAGTTAAGAGTCATGGTGGATAAAATCATCAGATTAGAGCCACATCTATTTGGAGCCCAGGTCCAGCACACTACTGTTGCTAGGAAAATGGAAATGTGGCAAAGGATAGTCAACAGAGTGAATGCTGTAGGCTTCACCCCATGCACAAGGGACGACATCAGGAAGAGGTATAACCGCCTCAGGGGAAGGTCCGTTCATGGCATCCAGGCACCAGCTGCATGTTCAGAAGACTGGCAGTGGGCACCTACCTCCTCTCTTACAACTCACATCCTGAGAGGAGAGGGTCTTAGCCATCCTGCATCATGAGGGCTTGACAGGAATACCGGGGGAGTGGAGTCGGGTAAGCGACAACAGAAAAATATCATCAAAATGTATTGTCATGCATGCTCACTGATCACCTTTTGCCAACTTCACTGTCAAACCACCACTCAACAGCCCAGTGTCCACCTGTCCACAGACCCCTGTCTGACCTCCAACATGTGAATTAGATTTATCTGGGGCAAAAACAACTCTGTATAGTGTGTATAGTACAAGGAGTGGCAGCACTACAATTCCCAGCAAGCACTGTTTCACCATTACAAAAACCTGAACAGTATATCCTCCTCGAAATTACCTTGATTGTCACTTCCACATTGGAATGTACACACCTGACAGAATGTCATCTGTATACTGTGTGGGTAGAACAGTCACTGACAGGAATGCTAAGGCCAGGAGGGACTAGTACTCTCACTCAACTCATCCACTACAGTGTCCTTTTCTCCAATGACCCTTCTCTCTCTACTCACCCTTTGAACTGTACTCACCTAAGAGGATGCCATCTGTATACTGTGTGGGTAAGACAGGCACTGATAGGAATGCTAAGGCCAGGAGGCACTGCTACTCTCACTCAACTCAGCCACCATAGTGTCCTCTGCTCCAATGGCCCTTCTCCCTCTACTCAGCCATTGAATTGTACTCACCTGAGAGGATGCTATCTGTACATTGTGTGAAGTACTTGGAGTAACATGACTGTAGATCCCAGGAGGGCCAGTCCATCTAACTCAAATAACCAGGTCAGTGTCCATATGACATTCTGCATCTGTATGTGAACGCACAAATGAAGTTTAACTATCTGGGAGGGATCGAGATACAGATCAGGGTACACTCTGTGATGTGGCTAAACACCTAGATCCATCTTGTGCAGCTATGCCAAGATGAAAATATTGTGGACAGGAATGACAGCTCAACCTGCATGTCAAAAACATTTGAGCCAGATCAAAGGCCACAAGACACATCATATGAATGGTATTGGCAGAAGACACATTCCAAATCCACTGACCACATGATGACAACTAGCACATATACAACAAGGTTCTGGGTCTGCCTGCATAACAGTCAACTAGGTCTTAAAATGACCGAAACCACATCCTGCCCAGCCACTGTTTAGCCTGCACTGCTGGCAATAAATGAGACTATGACCATCCTTCCAAGTGCTAATAAATTCAGACATTCTGAAGCTACTTGATTGAAATGTAATTGATATGTATTAGAAACGGGGTATCTGGTTGGCAGTCAGTTTGCACTCTGTCCATGCAGGGACCCTCACTCTAGTCAGGCTTATCTCAAAGGCAATATATAAAGTATTTGTAACAACATACACAGTAATAGCAGTTTAGAAACAATAGCCAATATATATCTATATCAGAAAAGACCAAAACAACACAAATCCAACATACACAAGCAAAGATCTGCATTTTTTTAATTAAAAAGAGTCTTAATCCAAAGAAATCAATGGATGCATTGTTTTTACACAACGTACCTGGTATGTGTCAAAAATATAGCCGAACATGTGACTGTGTGAAGTGAAAGTAAGTGATGCGTTGAATTCTGACTCGCAAGTGAGGCCGGGCATTGTTTCTTCTTTGGATGGGTAGGAGATGAGTTGTTTCTCTCTCCTGCAGGAAAGAGATGCATTGATTTCTTGATGGGCAGCCTGGGTCCATGCTGGTTCACTGTGGTTTTGATGTCCAGTGAAGATGCATGCAAAATCCTGAAGCACAGTGATGAAGAACCATGCTGCATGGGTGAGGTGTCGATTTGGGAGCCGCAAAGCAAGTGCTGTGTTAATTTTCCATCTGCGATGCAGGTGGTGCGTCGATTTTTCAGCTGCAAAGCAAGTGCTGTGTTAATTTTTCTTGTGCCTGTCTCCGGTGCATGGATTTCAGCCTCGGTTTCACCAGTTTCTCCATTCAAGGGCGCAAGGACTTGATTGGACACCACTTGGCAGGGTAGGAGTCTCAGCAAGAGAGTCCATGTGCTGGCAGAGGAAATCCTAGAGACTTCAGAACAGCGGGCAAGCTCAGTCCAAGCCCTTGTAGACACTTCACAAGCAGGAAAACACAGCAAAGTCCAGTCTTTGTTCTCTCTGAGGTAGAAGCAGAAACTGCCGGCCAACCCAGCAAAGTACACTCACAGGGAAAGAGGAAGTACTCCACCTCCTCTTGATCCAGAAGTAATCTAAAAGTCTGGGGTTTTGGGTCCACTACTCATACCCATTTCTACCTTTGAAGTAGGCAAACTTCAAAGGAAAGTATCTGTTGTTGACAAGATCCTGCCTTGCCCAGGCCTATCCCCACACACACACCAGGGGGTTGGATACTGCATTGTATGAGGACAGGCACTGCCCTTTCAGGTATAAGTATCAGCTTCTCCCTCCCCACTCTATCCCAGGACACTCGTCAGGATTTGCAGGCTACACCCCAGCTCCCTTTCTGTCACTGTCTAGAGGGAATTCACAAACATCCCAACTGTCATTCTGACCCATATGCAGATTCCATAGGCAGGCAGGCAGAGGCACGGAATTGTTAAGCATGAAAATGCCCACTGACAATCTAAAAAGCAACTTTACCAAAAGGTGAATTTTTAAATTGTGAGTTCAGAGACCCCAAACTCCACATCTCTATCTGCTCTCAATGGGAAACTGTACCTAAAAGATATTTTAAGGCAGTCCTCATGTTAATCTATGGGACAGAAAGGCCTTGCAATAGCGAAAAACAAATTTGGCATATTTCACTATCAGGACATGTGAAACACACCAGTACATGTCCTACCTTTTAAGTGCATTGCACCTTGCCCATGGGGCTACCAAGGGCCTACCTTAGGGGTGACTTACATGTAGAAATAGGGAAGGTTTGGGCCAGGTCAAATTGGCAGTGCAAAATTACACACACAGACACTGCAGTGGCAGGTCTGAGATATGTTTACAGGGCTACTCATCGGGGTGGCACAATCAGTGCTGCAGGACCACTAGTAGCATGTGGTTTACAGGCCCGGGGCACTTCTAGTGCACTTTACTAGGGACTTACTAGTAAATCATGTACGCCAATCAGGAAACAGTCAATTACAAATACAGTTTACACAGAGAGCACTTGCACTTTAGCACTAGACAGCAGTAGTAAAGTGCCCAGAGTATCAAAACCAGCAAAAATGAGGTCCAGCACACAGTCAAAAATAAAGGAAGCAGAGGCAAAAATACAGGGGAAACCACACCAAGGATGCCAGGTCTAACATTATGTTATCCAACTGTCAGGTCAATACAACTGATGGCATGTGTACCTGTCACATAAGGGAAATCTGCAAATACAATGCCTCAGCCAAATGTTACTGTTTACTATTGCAGGTAGATGTCACAATATAACTGTTAACATTGTATCTCTCACATCAGCAGGTCTAGCTGCCACTGCGAATACTGAGCCTACTGAAGAGACTGCCACTACCTCTATGGATGATGCCCTCTGTGAGGACACCACTCCTCAACGTCTGGACATTGAGGATGGTTCTGGTCCATCCAGGCAACCCGGTCAGATGATACCAGTGAGCCTCACCGTGACCACATCGACTCCTCCCAGCCCCGTTGCTTCAACATCTCAGGCAGCATGTCACCCCCAAATCTGTGTCCCGAGGATTGTGACAACTACCCCCAGTCAGAGCAAAACACCTCCAACAATAATGATCCTGGAACCAGTGCTAGGGAGCAAGGTGTGCCAAGGGCACAGGCACGTGGGGGTAGTGTGCGTGGGAAGGATGGTGTGGGCCTGCAACATGAGGCTGCTGGGGATGGTCCTGGCCAGGACACCTTCAGCCAAGTCTTGGGACCTTACAAACAATCCCAAGGCATGATGGGCCAGGTACTTGCTGGTCTTAGGGAGATGAAGCAGCTGCAAAGGCACTTTCATCATGAGTCTCTGGAAAAGTGGAAGGCCACCAACACCATCCTGGCCTCCCTAGCATGGGTGTTCAAGGAGATCAGCAGTACCCTGATCAGGGACCGTGAGCAACACCAGACCCCTTCTTTGGCCAAGCAACACCAGCCCCTTCAACATCTATGGCAGCCACTGAAAGGGTGGCCCTGTCAAGGGAAGGACAGTTGCACAAAGTTCATAGAGGATCATTGTCAATGCAATGTGATGGGAGAATGCATGGATTGCATTGGATGACATGTTTCAAAGCCACATGATCACACACATGAGACTATTGGACTAACTCACCACACCAAACAAGTGTATTGTGCACTTCAGAATTCCAACTACCCACTGTCTAAGCTGCTTTGTCACAGGATTCATACCCCCCATATTTGTGACCAACATTACCTGGATCAATCCATGACCACTTCATATGTCAGAACAGCAACAGCTACCTGCCAATGTCACAACTCTGAAATGCCCACATGAGGATGACAAGGTGAAGAGACCTGGATAAAACACAGATGAATAGGTCTAGGCATGAAAAATCATGCATATGACACACACCTCATATCAAACTTCAGTAGATCTACTCACATTGCAATGAGACTGACACAAACAAAAGAGATCATCAAGGTAACAACATTTCCAAGGCTTACTTAGCAAGCAAACCTTGGCTATATATTGCCAGGCTTCATATACCCTGTCAATAGGAAACAAATATCCTACTTATCATACCCCAAACCCCCACAGTTCCCCATACAGTCACAGTGATCATATAACATTACTTACTTACACTCAAGTGAAGTAGTGATTGATGAGATCTGCCCACAAGTCTTCACCTTCCTCTCCATTAACTGTCATCCTCCCTTGGCATTTCTGGATTCTCACTTGATGGGACTGCTAGCTCTCCCTCATGTGGAATATATGAGATATCTCTCCCCAGGGCAATGTTGTGGAGCATGTAACAAGCCACAATGATCTTACATACTTGAGGAGGGTTCCACCTACCAGACACCTAAATCTGGCTTTCAAGAGCCCAAAAGCCCGCTCCATTACAAGCCTTGTTCTTCTATGGGCATCGTTGAAGTTGACTTCACTTGGTGTAGTTGGGTTCCTCATCGGTGTCAACTACCATGGACGGTTTGGGTATGCAGAGCCTAATGGAATGAATGGAACATATGTGCAACTATGAGTCCCTCTCATCTGAATTTTTCCTGCAGACATTGCATACAGACAAACATGAAATATGTGACTTACAACCCATCCAGGCCCTCTCTGGGTACAGTTGTGACATCAGCTGTGGAATTGCTCTGTTTCACCTGATGAAGGCATCATGGACTAAACCTGCATAATGGGCACATATCTGTGATATCAAGAGGTCCACCAGACAAACAACTTGGACATTGATTCCTGTTACAATTCACTTGTTCATTGCCATGTGGTGCAACCGAGGCAACATGTGAACCATCAATGGCTCCTACCACATGTGGGATGTGTGCAAACCATAGAACTCAGCCTTCACATGGACGAAATGTTTCCATTGAGGAAACTGGATGTAGCTGTCCAGGTGTTTTAACATTGCTAAGAGTACATTCTTCAATAAAAGACTGTACATAGGCTGCGGCATTGGAGCAGATAGGGCCACTGTATTTTGGATGTATCCTGTGGCCAGGAAGCACAACACTGCCATGACTTGTGTAATGGGTGGTATGCTATTTGGATGAAGAATGGCAAGCATCAGATCTGGTTCCAGCTGACGACAGAGATCAAGGATTGTTTGCCAATTCAGACAGTAGATTTGGATAATGTGTCTATCTTCCATGGCCTGAAGGTCTGGCAGGAGAGGGTAGACAGGAGGATGTCTGACCATTCCCCTCTGTGAGTACCTATGTAGGACAAGTAATGAGTTTAACCATCACTCTATTTGTCCCTTGCAACATACATTAGGCATGTCAATGACAAACTGTGATAAGGCATGTTAAACGTTGAGGACATGATACACAGTACACATCACCCCTGTCAATGACACAGAATCAACATGCTTCCCCCTTGCTTTGCCACAGATGTATACACATCATCTATCTGGACAGCAAGAATTTATGCACAATACTTGCCACTCAGACTGATGACTTGATGTTCCAAAACTTAAATTACAGGGGACTGGGGGGGGCTGTGCCACAAAGCAAGTTGCCACATGTGTTAGGCAATGTACACAAAATGGTGCCTAACTCAAGGAGCCACATTACAGGACAGAAAAATAACTCATTATTGATATTAACAAACTTTTCGGACTTTTCGGACTTGTGACACATTTTATTAGCCATATAATGCATTTCATGCCTCTAAAATGGCAGTTGTCTGACCTACTCCATTGGATATTATGAACCACCAGTGACCTCTGACGGAAGTCGTTATGATGGCAGGTGGTTGCTACAGCGCCGCTCACAACCATGGGCTAATGTTGTTGCCAGTGGTGGTTGCAGACCAATGGCTGTGTCCGCTGGCAGTGATGGCCTTGTATGTAGTGGATGTGACTGCCATGTTCTGAAATATCCCTCACTTGACTCCTGACGCTGCTGCCAGCAAGACCTCCACGACATGAGCTGCTGTGTACTGCCTCTGGGCGCAATCATGCCACGTCCAACCAGTGATAGGGCCCTTGCCTTCTCCACAGAGGAGCTGGAGAAGCTAGTGGAGGAGGTCCTACCCTTGTACGAACAGCTCTATGGTGCACCGAAGGAGCAGGTAAGTACCTCATGTCCAGTTTTTTTCACTGTACTTCACCACATTTTCCCTCCTCTGGGCTAGATTGTTCCCATGTTCCAGGATGAAAAGTCAAGGTTGAGTCATTGTGGCATCAATGGGAATGTCAATGTTCATGTAACGGTGTTCAGTGCCAGATGTTGGGTCCTTAGACTTTGGTGTGTGTGTCTGTTTTGAATGTACCCTGTTGTACCTTATATAGGATGCACAAAACTAGGCGGGGTGACATCACAGCCATCCCCATACATTGCTTGACATATGGATGTTGTCAATGTGAGACCACATGTATTGCATGACAGCATGAGCTGTGTATGTATGTTGTATGTGTCAGGTGTGTGTCAAGTGAGCTATGTGTATGTTGCCTGTGAGATTTCAAACCACAGCTGGCCTTACTAAACTGTTATTCTGAAGGCATATCCTGACTCACTCAGCCCTTCAGGTTACCACATACGCACCACATGCCAATATATTGTTGGCTGCATGATGTACTGTCATGCATTGAAGTGAAGCGAATGGAGCACCCTGTAGGTTCTGTCTGCTCAGCCTGCAGAGACCAGTGCCTGTCAAATATATCTACCAGTATGGGTCTGTTAGACCTGGCATCCTTAGTGTGGTTTCCCCTCTCTTTTTGCCTGTGCTTACTGTATTGTTGACTGTGTATTGGACTTCATTTGTGCTGGATTTAGCACTCTGGGCACTTTACCACTGCTGACCAATGCTAAAGTACAAGTGTTCCCTGTGTAAACTATTTGTGTAATTGGCTTTTCCATGATTGGCATTTTGGATTTACTATTAAGTCCCTAGTAAAGTGAACTAGAGGTGCCCAGGGCCTGTAAGTCAAATGCTACTAGTGGGCCTGCAGCACTGATTGTGCCACCCACATGGGTAGCCCTGTAAACATGGCTCAGACTGCCACTTCATTGTCTGTGTGTGCAGTTGTGAACTACCAATTCGACCTGGCAAGTGTACCCCTTGCAAGGCCCAAACCTTCCCTTTTTGTACATGGAAGGGGTATACGGTAGGTCCTGGATAGCCCTATAGGTAGGGCACAGTGTATTTAAAAGGTAGGACATATATTGGTGTGTTTTAAATGTCCTGATGGTGAAATACTGCCAAATATGGCTTTCACTATTGCAAGGCCAATCTGTCCAATAGGCTAACATGGGGACTCTTTTTAACTCTCTTTTAAGTGCAGTTTCTCATTGGGAGCAGATGGAGTGATGGAGTTTGGGGTCTCTGAACTCACAATGTTAAAAAACATATTTTGGTAAAGTTGATTTTTAAATAGTCAGTTTGAAAATGTCACTTTTAGAAAGTGGGCCTTTTTCTTGCTTAACCATTCAGTGCATCTGCCTATTAGATGAATCCATGTCTGAGTCAAAATGAGAGTTGGGCTGTTTGTGAATTCCCTCTAGACAGTGACACAAAGGGAGCTGGGGGGTGACCTGCATATCCTGATGAGTCTCCTGGCTACAGAGGGGAGGGAGGAGCTGACCCCTGCCCCTGAACAGGTTGTGCCTATCCTCACACTATGCAGTCTCCGACCTCCTGGTGTGTGTCTGGGGCCAGGCCTGGGCAAGGCAGGATGTTGTAAAAAACAGAAACCTTCCTTTGAAGTTTGCCTACTTCAAAGGCAGAAATGGGTATAAGTAGTGGACCCAAAACCCCGGACTTTTAAAACACTTCTGGATCAAGAGGAACCTCTGCCAACGAGAAGAGCTGGAAGAGGAGCACTGCCCCTTTGCTCTGTGGGATTTGCTGGGTTGGCCTGCAGTTGCTGCTTCTGCCTTAGAGAGGGCAAAGAGTGGACTTTGCTGTGTATCCTGATTGCTAAGTTTCTTCAAAGGTTTGGACTGAGCTTGCCTCCACTTAAGAAGTCTCAGGGACAGCAAAGACTTCACCTACCAGCCTCTGGGTTCACTTGCTGTGGACTCTAACTTACCAGGTGGCAACTACTCCAGTTTCTGTCCCCCTGGGAGTAAAAGCTGGTGAAAAACCAAGTACAACAACATTGGACTGACAACGCTGCCTGACACCATGATACCGCCTGCAACTGAAGCCGTGATCCCGCTGGAGTGCGACAACCCCAACTGACATCCCAGACCTGACTCCGCAGTAGCTGCTGACCTCCTGTGTCTTCATGAGTCCTGGGTGCAGTGTCACTGACCTCTGTGACACCTGACTCCGCCAAGTCACCTGTAGCCCCGTGGTTTGACCACTACTCTGTAAGGTCATCCCACCGTGTTTTGACCTGCCATACATTGACCACAAGGGAACATAAGGAACCGACGCTTCACACTGATGCTGCCTCATCTCCACTGCTCCACAGCAAGTACCCGACGCATTGCACCGATGCCTCTGCTCCAATGCTCCGCAGCCCGGGAACCGACACCGCACCAGATCGAGTGACTACTCGCTTCACCCGACTCAATGCACCGGCTTGTTTCCTCACTTTGAAAAGGTACTGTATCTGAGGGTCCGTGCGACTCTGTGACCGGCGCCATTGGCGTCATATTGTTGGGAATGACTCCGTCACGATGCCATGATACCACCAAATTGAAGTATTTGTTTTTCTAAGCGCTATATTCAAGTTTAATCTCTGAAAATTCATAACTTTGCTTGTGTATGTTGGATTTTTGGCATTTTGGTCTTATGTTACTCAGATAAATATTGGATATTTTTCTGAGTTGGTGTTGAGTGATTTTTTGGTGTTTTCACTGTGTTACTCTGTGTATTGGTATAAATACTTTACACATTACCTCTGAGATAAGCCTGACTGCTTGTACCAAGCTACCAAGGGGGTGAGCACGGGTAATCCGACTGTGTATCTCATTCAAGTGAGGGTCCCTGCTTGGACAGAGTGCAAACTGACTGCCAACCAGAGACCCCATTTCTAGCAGGGTCCAAGTCTAGGCTGGTGTGAGTCTTTTCGACTATGCATTTGTGACACTGTGCCCGCTCCCTGTATCCAAGTATGTTCTGTCATGTGAACCAATCTAGGCTCTGTTATTAGATGCATCTTATTGATGTTCTTTTCCTGATGAGTACATAAATGGTTTTAATAGGTAGACAATGATCTGTGTATTATGTGCACTTGGTATCACTGTCAATGCTTGTCTCTGACCCCTGACAGGCTTCTTACTCCCACAGCCCTGTTGACAGCATCACACTGGTCACATTTGCCCTCTGCAGGCTTATTGCATAAATAAAGTCCCATAGTGCAGACAGTTTTATGAATCCTGGGAACCCATGATATGTGACTCATTGGTTTGGTCACTTAGCTGATAATAGACAATGCATGCCTTTGTTTGTTGGATGCCATCTCTGTAGGATGGACACATTGGTCCAGAAGCATGTTCTGTGGAACATGTACATGATACAGAACCCCAATCCCTGAGGTGGCATGAGTATGCATTTCTCAGTCCACGCAGAACAGGTTGGACCCCTCCTATACCCCTCTGCCAGTCCCTTCATCGTTACCCATGTGTAATGTTTGAGTTTGTACTCTGATAGTAGCTTGTAGGACTGTATGCAGGGAATCATCCTCTCAAAGTGTGAGTGTTGGACCTGGCCCTTTTTTCAGGTTAATCCACACACTTTTTGCCTCCTTCCTATTTTTCTGACCTCTTGGTGTTGGCTCTAAGACTCTGACCACTTTATCACTGCTGATCAGTGCTAAAGTGCAGGTGCTCTTCCTTCTAAAGTTGGTATAATTGGCCTGTACCTAATTGGCATATTTAACTAACTGTATGTCCCTTGTACAGTGGTATCTCTATACCCAGGGCCTGTAAATGATATGCTACTAGTGGGCCTGCAGCGCTGAATGTGCCACCCACTGAATTAGCCTTTCAAACCTGGCTCAGACCTGCTAACGCAGGGCCTTCATGCACAGTTTGCTGCCTCAGGGACCTTGCATCTAAACTTACTTGCCATGCCCAGAACCCCCCTTTTACTACATGTAAGTCACCCCTAAGGTAGGCCCTAGCTAGCCATATGGACGGGGTGCTATATATGTAGAAGGCAGGGCATGCGCTGGTTGTGTGGCCTGTCCTGGTAGTGATAAACAGCCTATTCGGTTTCTCACTGCTCTGAGTGCTGCCTTCTCAAAGGGTTGTATTGGAAATGCCCTACCTTATGTTTAGGGGTATTGTCTGATTTATGAGGGGTAGCGTAGGCATGTTTGGTATGGTTGTAATGGAACTAAGAAATGCTGCTTAGTAATGTAGGTGGATTTTTTATTATCATTACAGAAATGTCCCTTCTAGAAAGTGAACATTTCTCTGTCCTTAGGACTCTGGTGTTTTGCAGCTTGACTCCAATCCACGTCTGGGCAGGGTGACAGTTGGGCTTTGTGCAAACGTTTTAGACAGCCTGTACACTGGGAGGGTGGAGATGTCACAGAGGTGCATCTGCATTTTGAATGGCCTTCCTGGGCTGAGAGAAGGGGGAGGCGGGGCACACATGCATCTGTAAAGGCTGTGCCCTGACCTCACACCAAGGGGTTGTTTACCCCCAACTGATGTTTGGAGCCTGTGCTGGAGGAAAGAGGGGGCACTCCCAGAAACAGTTGTAACTTGTTGGAATCTCCTCCCCCCTTCTTTGTTAAACCACTGCAAAACTGAGTATAAGTACAGGGGATTTTCCCCACAATTGGGGAACCCTATAGAACTGAAACATACTTGTAACTGGACACATAATGCTGCTGTAGAGACTCACCAGGAACTGCCTTGGACTGCTGCTGTTGTGCTGACCTGTGACCGGCTTGGTCACTAGGAGGAACTGCCACTGACTGCAATCCTTTGTGCTGGCCTGCTGATGGGCACTGCCACTGTGTGCTCCATCTGTGTGTCCCCCAGAGGCTAAGTGCTATGGCCCCTGCCCTCTGCAGCTCTGAATTTCCCAGTCCCAGCGCTTGGAGAGTGCTTTTCTTCATCATCTAGCACCTTGAGAGTGCTTTCTATTTATTTGCCTAGCACTTTGCAGTGCAGGAATCACCGCCGCCACCCGGGCATTTTACAGTAACTGAGCACATGGGACCAACACTCCTCCTAGTGCCCCAGGGGCATGAAGAAAGGGAGATCGGAGCAAGCGCACTCCTATTGGTGCCCCCGGGGTGAGGCATGCTCCAGGGAGCGCCCCCGGGGCATCAGAAGGCCCTCACTTAGGCCTGATCACCACTGCGGCCTAGGAGGGAGCAGAGAGACTTGCGCACCAGATCAGGTACGGACGAGTGCACATCGGCGGACCCAGGAGGAAGGAAGACCTCATTGAAGGTCTCCTCTGGATCCCAAGGCCGCCCCAGAAGCAGGACATGTAGGAGAGGGGGAATCCCTCTCCTCCTGTCCCTGTGCTAGGAACGTGATTGCTCCTGTAGTATTCTTTTGGGCTTGTGGCTTCTTCCCGGGCCCTCATCTGCACCCAGAGATCGCAGGCGGGGCAGAAGCCTCACCGGAGGCCCCCCACACCGCAAGGTCACCTCTTTTGTCCCTCATTGGGCTTTTGACATTGCCCCCCCCTTGGAGGGCCTGTAGTGGTCCCCGGGGCCCCAGACATCGTGGTTCCCAGGAGTGGCCCCTGTATCAAAACAGAGGGGTTAAGTGTCACCACCCTCCCCCCCGAATCACCACACAGCCCCCGTTTTGAGCAGAGGAGAGCCGGGGTCCCCCACATTCACCTCATGGCATTAGAGGTGCCTTCTCATCATAAGAACATGTACTTTTGGTGGCATTTACAGGGATACTGGCTGCTGCTCAGGTGTTGCCTCCATTTTCCTGATGTTCCTTTTATGGACTTTACTGAGACTGTTATGCTAACCTGTTTTTGGTATGATGTGCTATATATTTGCTAATGTTCCTTTTATGAGCATGACACGCTCATATGTCTTTATTACTTGCCATATGTTTTCTAATGTTCATAGTATGGGCATTTATGATACTTCATGACACGTGCATTTCTATAGTAATGTTTATCCGGACTACTGCTTATGTTGCAGAATAATGAGTAACCTGTGTGTTATGTGTGACTAATGCTGGTTTCTGCAGAGTAACAGTATTGTGTAACGCACTGACAACCGCTTGGGTAGCAGGGTATTACTGACATGTTGTGTTTGGTCGAATGATGTTTTGTATGATACAGTTTATTTTCATATAACTTGGTGTTGTGTTTCCTTTGTGGTAGAGATAGTGCCTCATGTGTGTTGTGTGTGTTGTGCAAATGCTTTACACATTGCCTCAGGGATAGGCCTGACTGCTCGTGCTCATGTGAGCAGGGGTTGTAGGTGTAACTCCCTTGCCCTGTCTAGAGTGGGTGGGTTCTGCCTGGCTTAGTTGCATACCCTAGCCAACCAGAAACCCCATTTATAAAAGTGAGTATATCATTGCCTTAATGCCTAAGGAGTGTACCATTCAGAAGCCACAGAGGTGTTATGTGTCCCATGGTTCCTGAGCTCTCAGTCCGATTACTAGAGCAAGTACCACAAGATGTCAGTTGGCCTACCTAGTCAGTGGAGGGTTTGAGCAGGGTAGTAGATAGGTCTGCAGATTGTTTGTAGTCATGTGCCTGTACTCAGTAGCTGGTATGTGGCACACTTGGGCAGTTTCGCCAAAGAAGAATGTTCATAGCTTCGGGTACTGATGTTTGTGAATTAGCCATTTTAGATGGGACTTGGCGAGCCATCGCCAATAATGTGCGGACCCTGGGGGTCCACAGCCAGTGGAGCACCCATTGCAGAAAGAGGGGGGAGGACCTGTGTCCCTGGGCCCAAGAGATCACGGAGTCCCAGCTGGGGCTGTTCTCCCAATGTCGGTGGGGTGCCCATCAGACAATGACTCCCCCCAGTGGTCTGCATTCTATCAGTGGCCAGAGCTGGATGGGTGTTTGAGGACAGCCCAGCAGCCACAAGGTGATGAATGGACAGCACATTCCTACCTGTCCCTGTGTTAGGTGATGGAGTGGGGTACTGACTGCTCCCCCTGACAATTAGGGATGAGCCATGTGTCAGACAGTAATTAGGAGATTGTTTGTGTTGACATGTCATGTGCATGAAACAGGTCTACCTTGCCTTCTGAACCTGGGATCTGCAACAAACCTAGGGGGAATCCTCAAACAACTTTCTCTGCAAGGTCCACAAATGTCTGTGTACAGTGATCATTCGTGTACTTTTTGTTGTGGGTGTAATTTCTAACCCACAGATCACTTCCCCTGAATGTCACAGATAAAAGGTAAGTGGGTTATGGATCATTGTCCTCTGCCATGTGTCTACTGTGTCTAATCATATGTGTATGTAGACATCTGCCACCTAGAAGCAAGTTTTCTAGAGTGTATGATGTGTGCTGGTGCCTCACTGCAGTCTTGGATGTGTTCGTACCCAGCATAGATGTGACATGGCTTACATGGATAATGATTTGCAGATGTAGCAAACTACTTTCCCTTGGTAAGTGGGGAATGTCCATTGAGTAGAACTATGTCCCATGACTGTAGCCAATATTCCTTGTGCCTACATGTCAGCATGTGCCCTTTACTCTTCAGAAAATGTCATTATTCTGAAATTTCATGCATGTTTATCCCATGTTGATGGGACGATGTCTGAATTCCCTCCCATATATGTGCATGGAAAACTGTTAGTGGAATAGCACATTTACAATGCTGATCCATTTTGTGTCATGCCACAGACAGGAGTGTATCGGCTTTGATTGTTGTCTGACAGATACCTTCATGAGATGTAGTATGTTATGTAGGACTGAAATAACTATGAGGGACATAATATTTAGGCCCAGATTGTGGAACCACTCTGTGTTCATCTATGCCCTTAATGTGGTATCTTGTGGAAAAATGCACTGCACATGTTTAATGACCGATGATTGTTCTCTGACTGTTGTCATGCATCATGGGGTGACTTGCAGTGATGTTGACAACACATGTGTTTGGGTTCAGGCATTCATCCACAGGCAGATTCCAGGGTTGACATGTCTTAGATGTAGAGATGTTGCTTCTCATTGGACAACAGGTTGGGGTCCTTCTATTTTTCCTTGCAAGTTCTGGGTCTCTGCAACATGCAAGGTGCAGATGTTTACCACAGGCACACTTAGATGATGTCATTGTAATGGGTGTCAGACATTAGCGTTGACTATCCTGGGGCTGACTGAATCATTGTTGTGTGTATTTTGGAGACATCTCTCCTTGACATATTGGACCTGACGTCAATGTTGTTCCTTTCAAGGACACATGTGAGGCCTATCATAGTGACAGTGATACTACCTCCTTGACTCTTTTGAGACAGGTGTCACTTTTAGAGCGGTATATTGTTGAAATGTATCAATTGTGATGAGGGTATTTTCATGTCAACTACTCCAGGATGTTTCACTGTTTTGTCTGCGATAACTGGATTTCATTGGCATCACCTCAAATTGTTGTTACCTCATGTATGTGCAAAATATATGTGTGCATACACTTGTGTGTGAAATATGGAAAGTTACTTACCAAGTGATAGTATTGTTGGCTACAGGTGAACTGAGGTCTGCTGTATGTGGCACAGCTATGAGGATGGAGAGGTCACCCAGTTGTTGTATGGTCATTGTGGCTGCAAGACTTCAGCCATGCACTTGTAGTTGTCTGGGATCATGATTACCCTGTGGGTATCTTTGGGGAGTTCAGATGACATGCATGCACATGGTATGGCACATGAAAGTGCCCCTTTGCTAAAATAATTTTATGGAGCCTACTTGACATGATGATATTGTTTGACAATCAGAGTTGTGATTGAGGTGTTATCATGTATATTTTATATCCCTATTACTCATTCTTTTTGCAGCATCAGTACAGGCAGGTGAAGGAGACAGGGCACCGTCGAGTAGGGAAGCATCTGGCCACGGGACCTTGGCTCAAGATACCACCGACACAGAGGGACCCTATGGCCTGTAGGGCACAGGGAGTGCCATAGGGAACACAGACTCGATATCCTCATCATCGGATTCCTCCTCCAGTGGCCACTCCCTAGTGCTGGCAGACCCACCGGCGACCCCCCTGTACCATCCTTGTCTGCTACCCCCTGTTCTGTCATCACACTCCCTGTTGCTCTCCACCCAGTTGCCCATGCCCGCTCACCCAAGAGGTAAGCTTCTCCTTTGCCGCAGGCACCTCTGCCCCAACCCCTGTTGCCCCTGCTGCCCTCAGTGAGGAGACTATTGACCTCCTGAGAATGATCTCTGTGGGTGAGACAGCCATTGTGAATGCCAAACAGGGATTGGCATGTCAGCCACAAGAGACTAATACATTCCTGGAAAGCATTCACAGTGCAGTGTCTGTCCTACAGAGAACTTTTCAGGCTCTGGCCTCAACAGTGATGGCAGCCTCTCACGACCCCAGCTTTCATTCCTCCTCTACCTTCTTCTTCCCAATCTAAATCACCCCTTCCCCTACCTACCCAAAGCACACAAACAGATCCTCAGGCATCCATCTCAACAAACAAACGTAGCACTCACAAACACCACAAGACACACCAGCACTCACGCAAACAATATCCAACCACAGACACGGCAACACTCACACCTGGCCCTGATTCGCACACCACCTCCAGCATCACATACACAACATCAAGCCTACCTACAGACATTGCAGCAACAAGCACTGACACAGTCAACACACCCATTCTACCCGCAGACACCACCCCAGAAGTCCCTCAGACATCTACTACAACCACCACACCCACAGGCACCACAACCACAGGCACATCTTCATCTACCACATCCACCATACCTACAGTCGCAACACCAACAGATACCCACCCACCACGGCATCCCCCAGCACCTCTACCCCCCTAAACCCAAGACACATGAACACCCTCACTCATTCATCCAAGAGACACCCACCACACACAAGCATACCTTGCATAAGCATGCACCCAAGATATCCACATCTACACAACCTACAAGCACTCCCTCAACCTCCAATCCCGCCCGCTTCTGATGACCATCCCCGTGTTGCCAAAAAACTCTTCCTGTGTGACCTTGGCCTTACCTGTGTTCTCCCCCTGAACCACACCCAGAAGGACCCCACCCAGCTCCCAGTCCGCCCCTTCCACCTCCAAGGCCTCCCCCCCTTGCAAATAGCCATTCCTACCCCCCCCAAAAACCCCAAACCCTCCAAAAAAGAAGCACCCCTCCCAAGAAGAAGACTATCCCTCCCAGGCCAAACCCAACCTCTCAATCCGATCCCCCCCAGATAATCCCTGAGGTGCCTTCCTGTCCCCTTGATGCCCCTTCTTGGGGAGGTTACATGGCAGTCAGGAGTCAAGTTGGGGCATAACAGTGTGCCATTATTGGCATTTATCATGGACTGGCCAATGTCCTTTGGACAATATTTATATTTCTCATTAATAAACCCAACAGTTAGGTACACCTTTGTCCTGCAATTCCTTTTCTAGCTTTCTGTTGTCCCTGAGTGACTTTAGCTGTGTGCCAGCAGTTGTGTGTGTTTGAGTCTGCTTGCAGCTCCGGATGCTGTTGTTAGCAGTATGTGAGTTTGTGTGCAGTGTTGTTGTACGCCAGAAGAAGGGTAGATGTTGTGTGTATATGTACTTGTGTGTGAATGCAATGGTGACGTAATGTCATTGTGCACTGTTTGGTACGGTAGGTGTTCTTCTTGTGATGTCCAATTTAAGCATGTATGGTGTGAGACTTGTCCACCTGATCTGGCTTATGTATTCATGTGATATGTGTCATCTTTAGCTTTGTATATGCAGACATGAAGTGTGTTGAATTGTGCTAGCTGTATTTGATTTTGCCTGTGCATTTGTCCATTTAGGTATGTGTCCCTTGCAGATGGCTCCTGTAGAGGTATGTTGCATGCAGTGGGAGTTAGGTGTGCTTTGTTGACTTTCCCTTCCCCATTGTTTAGGTGTGCCTGATAATTGGTTTTTGGTATTGTTTGTCCCTGAGTCCCAAATATGGCTATTTCCTGTGGAGATGTTGTTTGAGGGTCCTTTACAAAGTGTTATAGGTCCCAGTGTAGTCTCCTTCCCTGTGTGTCCCAGATGACCCCATCCCAATTGTGTAGGTATAGTTGCTATGTTGTTCTTGGTGTATTTGTGTCTCTGTGTTTTATGCATGCCATTGTGCTTCCATTGTGCTGTGATGTGTGTGTCCATTGCAGAGCTGTTTACTGGTGTGTTGTTTGTGTTGTATGCCACATCGATAGGTATGTGTGTTGTATGTGGGGGTAGACCCAGGCCAGCGTGGAATGTGGTTCTGTGAGCTGTAATTGTATCTGTGCTGTGGGTGTGTTGTTGTTGCGAAGTGTGACAATGTTCTTTAGCCTTCAGTGTCCCTGTTCCTGTGCTGTGTGGCTGTGTGTATTTGTGCAGTCTTGCAGTGCAGTGTAAATGTACTGGCTAAGTGTGCATATTGTGTGTATGCACGTGTCCATGTATGTCAGTGAGTTTGTGTTGTATGAGACATGTGCCTGCTGCCCATTGCGCACTTCCCTATGATGTGTTTGCTTGCACTACAAGCTGTTTTTAAAGGCTGATGATACTAGTAGGTGTCTGTACTTCTGGTTGATGGCATCTACGTTGACATTGATTTTGTGGTCTCTCGATGAGCAGCAGCGGCATGATGATTGTGAATGGCTCCATTGCTGCCCCGGATGTGCAAGGCTGCCTGAGGGTGAGTGGCTCCCTTTATACTGTCTGTTTCTACCAGCTTGTACATGGTGGCTGCACTGCCACTGTCACATTGGCAGTGTGCAACCTTGTAATGGGCCCGACGGAAACACTGTCTCCGCCGGCCTGTTTATGCTTCCAGTGGACCGCTGGTGGTAATCTGTTTGTACAACTGCCAAACATGGCTATCACAGGACCACCAAACTCGTAATGAGGCCCAAAGTGTTGAATGTCTGAGGGTTTAGATTCATTGTTCCACTCTAATTAATGCAATGGGAGGAATGCTGTTGAACATCACATGGGTTACATCTACTATTCACACTTCAATCTGTGCAACAGTAGGGAATGTATTGGACATCGGAGGGGTTTAATTTATTTTTCCTACTTCAATCTAAACAACAGTATATTAGTGTTGGACTTTGTAAGGATTTCATTTACTTTTCCTGCGCCACACTAGGCAGTAGTAGGGAAAGTGTAGACTTCAAAGAAGTTAAATTTACTATTTCCACTCCTATCTAAACAACAGTAGGGGAAGTGTTGGACTTCGCAAGGTGTAGATTTACTATTGCCTCTCCAGTCTAAACAAAAGTAGGGAAAGTGTTGGACTTTGGAGGGGTTATATTTACTATTTCCTCTCCAGTGTAATCAAGAGTATGGAAAGTATAGGACTTTTAGAATTGATATTCTCACTCAAATCTAAGCTACAGCAGGGAACATATTGGACTGTGGTGATGTTACACATACCATTTCAACTAATAATCATTTAAAAAAATACCTTCTGACATAAAATTAGTAAAATAAATTTAAAATGAAAAAGAATACTATGTACTATAGAAAAGTACACTTTAATACCAAAATTGGAAAATTTGTTGTTCAAATAATTAAACAATTTAAAATATACATAAACTTAACTTCCCTCTTTACCGGCCAAAAAACCCACAAACATCCAAAAGTAACTAAAATATAAATAAACAAATCATAGAAGTAAAACATTACTTAAATTAAACAAATGAGAAGAACAATAAAAAAATCTATAATAATTTTACAAATATTATTATTAAATACACGTATCATTCAAACAATAAGAAACATCAAATAAAACAAATAATTTACACAATAAATGTTCAACTAAAATGTATATTTACTTTTCAATTAAAATAAATAACATAAATAATGTATTTGAAAAAACAACAATTAAATAAGTTCCTATTCTATTCCCTTACAAGCTCAGCAACCCATTGCTGATTTCTAAATCATTAACCATAAACCAATGAACTTTGAAGCAAAGACCAAACAGTAATCTTAAATAAATAAAACAACAAGTAAACAATTTCACAATTAGTATCCAATTAAATATTTAATTTACTTTAAACATTTAGGCCTCCATTATGACAATGGCGATAAAAAATGCCTACAGCCGTGGCGACGGTCGCCAAAAGGCCGTCGCCGTGGCTACCTACCTTCTTGTGGTGGAAATCTGGCTGTGGCCACACTGGCCGATGGCGGTAAGGTGGTGCTCCTACCACCAGCAGCGCCATTTCAATAGACCGCAGCCAGCCGTATTCTGAAAAATAATACGGCCTGGTGGTGTTCTTCTGGCGGGCGCTGCTGGTTGTAGCAGTGCCCCGTCCAGTCCCCTGCCAGAAAACCCCCTGGATCCAGGTAAGTCAGGTCTCTGACAGGGGAAGGGGGTGGGAGGTGTTATGTGTGTGTGGGATGTGTGTCTGCATGTATGTGTGAGTGTGTGCGTGAATGCGAGTGAGTGTTTATTGTTGTTTGCGTGCGTGTATGAATGTGTGTGAGTGCATGTATGAATGTGTGTGAGTGCCTGTATGAATGTGTGTGAGTGCGTTTATGTATGGAAATGTGAATGCGTGTCTGCGTGTATGTTTTGATGTGTGTGCGGATGTGTGCGTGAATGGATGAATGCATGCATGTATGTCTGTCTGGATGAGTGTGTGTCTGCATGTGTGTGAATGGGGGCTTGGATGTACAGGAGTTTGGGGAGTGTTTGGAGAGGTTGTGGAGGAGGGGGCCTCCTATCAGTGACAGGGAAGGAATTCCCTGTCACTGAAAGGGCCTACTGCTATGGTTTTCGTGGCGTTAAGAATGTTACGTAAACCATGGAGGTAGGCAGGACTTATTATACCACTGGGGGCACAATGGCAGCTGCGACTGCCATGGCGGTCGGAGTGGTACATTGACAAGTTGGCTTCAGCCACTGCGGAGTAGTGGTCTGTTGCATAGAATTTACACACACTACAGCAACAATCTGTACTTGATTGACCAATGTACACAGCCATATGTCATCCACGAAGTACAAGCTGTTTGTGGATTGTACACAGTTGTGTCCTAGATCCCTGTGCCAATAGGCAAGACACATCAGTACACAACACATGACATGTCTACACAAACAATCACTCGTCTACTGTGTTACACATGGTTCATCCCTAATTGTCAGGGGGAGCTGTCAGAATACATTCACTTGGCATTGTGACAGGCAGGAATATGCCCTGTACTCACCCCCTTGTGACTACTGTGCTGTCCTCAAATGCCCATCAAGGTCTGGGTTGCCATCGCAAGAATGCGTGCCAATGGGGCGGGTCATGGTCCGACGGGCACCCCACCCACAATGGCAGGACAGCCCCAGCTGGACCTCTGAGATTCTTCGGGTCCAGCGTCTCAGGTCCTCTGAACATTTCCTGCTGTGGGCTCTCTCCATAGTACCTTCTTTTAATGGGCTTTGACCTGCATGGATGCAAACGGCAAATCAAGAGATTATAATCACAAATTTCATCACAAATGGTTGAGTCACATACATGTCAGTAATATGTCATGGTTTGCACGCTTCTTACCGCTGTAGTCTGCCAGTCTCGGGGCACCACCTGGTTTCATGCTTGTTCTGGATGGACCAAGCAAAGGGCGACCCTTTCCAGTAGCCATGGTGCTGCTGAAAATACAACACCTAGCAGGCCGTAACCTCCAAAAGGAGTCCCAGAGGAAAAACCCAAAATTGGGAAACAAAACTCAGATTACAGGAACTCCTGAAAAGACGCAAAAAAAATAAGCTTACCGGAATAAAGAATCAGGAACAACAAAACTACAGCCAAAAAACAGGATAGGCCCAAAAACACACAAAGCAGAAGAGAGGAGCACCACCAGGACAGACGTGTTTGCAACGCAAAGAAAAGACCTTCTGTGCTTATATGCTGACAAACAGGAAGTGACATGCAGGAAGAACTAAAGGTACCATCTTGGATTGGGAAAGCTACTTACAGGTGAATGGAAAAAATGGCATTGCAGAAAAGGTAGTGCAATGAATGCAGGGAAGGAAACACAGACACCTGGGAAGAAGAAAATATGACCACAAGAAGAAAAAGGAAAAAGAAGAAAGAAAAAAGGAAAAAGGAAGTCCAGCAAGTAGGTCAGAAAGATTACAGGAGCAGCAAGCGAACGTGGCATGACCCAGAGCCCAAGAGAGGACTCTTGAGCCACGCCGCGGTTGTGAAAACAGGTCACGGCCCAAAAAGTGGCCGACGGTAGGACCGGCCGCCCAAAATGCGGACGCCAATCCAACCACAGCCCGCGAGTGGGACACCAGGGGTTCCCGTGGCATCACATAACATCAAGCTAGGACTTTTCTATTTGTCAATAATCCCAAGTGTGAAACACACAAGCCAATAAGTACAGGAACATGAATATAGACATATATTTCCATCTGCAGACTAACCCACTCCCCTGCTCAGGGCCTACAATGACTAAGTAAACTGACTGACATCAAGTAGGCCATGCTCTAGCAACCTGCACTGCGATGTGAGGCACTATGAACCACTAGACACCTATATGGCTTCTCTAGGGTAAACTCCTTAGGAATGAATGGACCAACACATTCACACTCTGTGAGAATGGCTCACTGCATGAATTCCCTACAGGCAACTGCCAGAGTACAAACTTCAACATTACACATGAGTAACAATCAAGGGGTTGGCATGGGGGTACAGAGAGTGTCGTTCTTGTCCATGTGTGGAAATGTAGCCTAACAAATGCAGACTCCTGCCACTTCAGAGTGTGGGGTTCTGTGCTATTTACCTGTACCACAGAACACCCCTTTAGATATATGTGTCCATTCTACAGAGATGGCATCCAAAAAACAAAGGCATGCATTGTACAATTTCTGCTATGTGACCAAGCTACTGAGTCACTTATCATGGCCTCCCAGGAGTCAATACACTGTCTGCACTGTGGGACTGTCAGGTATGCGATACGCCTGTACAGGACAAATATGACTTGTGCGAAGGTGACAGCAGAGTTGTGGGATTAAGGGATGTGTCATGGTGTCTAAGACACAAATTGACAATGATGCTAAATGCACATATGGACTAGATTAATGATTTACCTCTGAATGTTTTCCTAATCTAGTCGAAATGAATGAGGCATTCAGGGCAGGTTTTGCTATCAAAATCTCATATTGGCCACATGACAGAATCTGCTTGAGTACAGGGAGTGGGCACAGTGCCACAGTTGCATAGCCACAGTGACACTTCCACAGCTTAGACTAGCTCCCAAACTGGGAGATACATTTAGCAGGCCCTGGTCTCTGAAGACTGAGCTGGCAGAACATACATGACACTATCCCAATCATTTCCATGCATGACAGTACATCATGTTGCCAGCAGCAATTTGTAATGAGGTGTGTGGCAACCTGAAGGGCAGAGTGACTCATGATATGACTTACACACAATAGTTGAGCAAGGGCAAATGTTGGTTGGAAGATCTGTGGCACTATATACATTGCTCACATGACTCTTAACTGACTCATACAACATGCATATACAGTGAATGCTGTCATGCACATACATGTTGTCTGACAACTACAACAATCTTGAGGAAAGAGATGTCAGCGGATGTCAGTAGTGTCTTCTTACCTAGTTATGTGCATCCAACACAAGGAGGACCTAGGACCCCAACAACCTCACACAACACAAAGTGACTGAACTGAACATAAGGCACTGTCCTCGAATAACTGCACATTGTCCATCCCATTGATGCCACACAGACTGCAACAACAGGCACACTAGTAGTCTAACTGGCACACCTGGGCACATTCTAGCCTGTGAGGAGGGAAAAGATGGTGATGAACATATACATTTGTACACATGAGGTACTTACCTGCTTCTCTGGTGAGCCATAGTGCTGTCCAAATAGGGGTGTGACCTCATTAACTAGACTCTCCAGCTCCTCTGGAGAGAAGGCAGGGGTCCTATCACCTGCTGTAACTGGCATGATTATTCCCAGAGGCGGCACACAGCAGCTTAGGTCATGGAGGTGTTGCTGGCAGCAGTGTCAGGAGTCAAGTGGGTGAATCTGCAGAACATGGTGGACACGTCTGCCGCATACGCCGTCATCACCATCGGCGGACACAGACATGGGCCCACGACCGTAAGTGGCAACAACGTTAGCCTTTGGCTGTGTCCGTCGCAGTTGCATCCACTTAATGCCATGACGACTCACGCCAGCGATCGAGGGCGGTTCCTAATGTCCAGTACAGTAGGTCAGGCAGCCGCCATTTTGATTGCCTGAAATGATGTTTTGGTCTATATAACTGCATCACACCTGCAAAAAAGTATTTTTGACCTCACAAACATGCTTATCCTGTCTTGTCATGTTGGTCCTGCTACTCAAACACCATTGTAGTATGTTGCAGGAAACAGATAGCATTTAACAGTGGGGCACAGTTCACCACCGTTGACTTTCATTTTGTCAATAGGGATATCCAGTCACATTTCGAGGGGCAATTGTTTTGCACATCTTTGAGTTTGGTCCATATACATGCTGTGACCACATGTGTGGAAAAAGCAGGGGGGGCACATGTGACCCTTGTGTTATTTGCAGCTGTGATGTGTACTGGTTGCTATGTCTATCCATTCAGAAATGCCATGTCACACAATATCATTGACATGCATCATGTGTGTTGCTGTGGATACACTGACTAATGTTAAAACATGTCTTCTTATGCATAGGTACCCAAGGAGAGGGAGGTTGTGACAACCTCCTGTCTACCTTCGACTGCCAGACCTTCAGACCATGGAAGAACGCCACATCATACTGCTCTACCATCTGCACAGGCAAACATTAGTGGACTTATGTTGTCAGTTGGAACCAGATCTGATGCCAGCTATTACTTATCCAACCACCAGATCATCCATTGCACTAGTCATGTCAGTATTGCACTTCTAGCCACAGGGTCATTCCAACATATAGTGGCCCTATCTGCTGATATGTCCCAACCTATGTTCAGTCTGGTGTTGAAGGATGTCCTCTCAGCAATGTTGAAACACCTGGACAGCTATATTTAGTTTCCCTGATGTGAGGATTTATCCCATGTTAAGGCTGAATTTTATGGTTTTGCATGCATCCCACATGTGGTGGGGGCCATTGATGGCACACATGTTGGCTTTGTCTCACTGGAGGCCAATGAACAAGTATACCGCAAAAGAAAGAAAGTCTATTCTATCAAAGTGCAAGTTGTCTGTTTGGCAGATCTCTACCTTTCACATGTCTATGCCCATTATCCGGGTTCAGCCCATGATTAATTCAAAATGCAGAACATCACTATACCCCAGCTGATGTCATAACTATACCCAGAGAGGGCCTGGCTGGTTGGTAAGTCATATCTGTCCTGTTTGTGTGTGTGCAATATCTGATACTACAATCATGAAGTGACTGACTCATTCTTGAACAAATGCCCCATTCCTTAACAGGAGACTCCGCATATCCAAACTGTCTTTGGTTGTTGACGCCTGTTAGACCTCACAGCCTTAGGGTGATCATCCCCCAACCTTTTGCCTGCCTCCCTCCATTTTTCTGATCCTGTTTTTGCTTGTTTTAGGACTCTGCGCACTTTACCGCTGCTGACCAGTGCTAAAGTGCTGGTGCTCTCTCCCTTAAGCATGGAAACATTGGCTCCTACCCAATTGTCATATTTAATTTACCTATAGGACCCTAGGAAAGTGCACTCAATAATCCCATGTCTATAAATTAAATGCTACTAATAGGCCTTCAGCACAAACTGTGCCACCTACATAGGCAGCCCCTTAACCATGCCTCAGGCCTGCCTTTGCAAGGTCTGTGTGTGCAGTTTCACTGTCAATTCGACTTGGCATTTAAAACTACTTGCCAAGCCTTAAACTCCCCTTTTTCTTCATATGGGTCACCTCTAAGATAGGCCTTAGGCAACCCATAGGGCAGGGTGCTATGTAAGTAAAAGGCTTACTTTTGTGATTTTATGTGTCCTAGTAGTGAAAAACTCACAATCTCATTTTTTACTACTGTGGGGCATGCTCATCTCATAGGTTAGCATTAGAACTGCCCTTACATACTTTGAAGTGATAGATTCTGATCTGAAAGGAATAGCCCTATCATGTTTAGTATGGCCAGAATGGTAACAGAAAATCCTGCTTACTAGTGATGTTGGATTTATTATTACTATTTTAGAAATGCCACTTCTAGAAAGTGAGCACTTCTCTGCACTTACTGCCTTCTGTGCCTTATAGTCTGTCTCCAATCCACATCTGGGCTGTGCTGGTTGACAGTTCCCCTTGTGCATTTGTAGGAAAGTACCCTCTTTTTGCCATGGGTACCCCCATTTTCTGCATGATGTCAGTGTGCTTGACTGCGTTCACTGGGATCCTGCTAACCAGGACCGCAGCGATTATGCTCTATCCACTCTAAATTTGGTTGTTGTATGCTGGTAACCCAGTGTTTCACCCACAATTGGCACACTGGTGCCCCCTTATAAGTCCCTCATATGTGGTACTTAAGTACCCAGGGCATTGGGGTTCCCGGGGATCCCTGTGGGCTGCAGCATATCTTTTGCCACCCATAGGGAGCCCATGCATAGGCTTCTGCAGGACTGTCATTGCTGCCTGCGTGAAAAGGTGCATGCACCCGGCTGCGTGGATCCCCTCTCATGCTGAGGTGCATGGATCCTGTATCACAGGTGGTAGACTGAAGTGGTCCCAATGGTCCTTGCGTCCCACTGTCCAACTTTGGTGGAGGTAAGAGCTTGCCTTCCCACGCAAGACTGTACTACTGTGCACCGCGTGTTTTGAAGTTGCCAAGGCTTGTTGCCATCCTTTCACAAAGTCCTTCATGCATCTTGCAACTCCAGCCCCCAGCACTCTAACCTGTGACACACATCTTCCTGAGTGTTTCTCTGGCGGCATGGGAGCCTTTGTCGTAGTGCTGCATGGGCCTCTTCTTGCACCTCCTTTGTCCCCGTGCTGTGGGACTCCTGTGTATGCTGCCTGGTCTTCTATGGGCTCTCTGAGTTGCTGAGAGCCCCCTCTGACTCCCCGTCCTGGTCCTTCCTGGTCCCGGGCAGCACAATTTTTCGCTAACCGCGAACTTTACGTGTGCCAAGGCTTGTTTGCGAACTCCAGCGAGGCAAACCAGACTGCAATCCTCCATCCAGCATGGGAAATCACTTGCACCAACCAGGAACCCGACTCCATCTTCTTGGGTGCAATACTGACTGTTGTTCTTCACCGCTGGTTCTTCTTTTGCACCTTTATCCAGGTTAGCAGGGGCTCCTGTTCTTTCTGGACTCTTCTGTACTTCTTGGACTTGTTCCCCTCCTTCCATGGGTCCTCAGGTCCAGGAATCCACTGTCTTGCAGTCTCTTCTGGTTCCTGCATAATCTTCTTTCTCGTGTCTCTGTGTGTTCTGGGAAAGTTACTGTGTTTTACTCCTGCTTTCCTGGGCACTGGGGTGGGTTCTAGTGCTTACCTTTGGAGTTTTCTATTACTCCCCATGCCCCTCTACACACTACACTTGCCTAGGTGGGAAATCGACATACACATTCCACTTTATTAGTATATAGTTTGTGTTCCCCCTAGGCCCATTCCTAATTATTGTGATTTTCACTAATTGAACTGTTTTCTAACTGTTTTTATGCCTATTTCTGCATACTAGTGTATATAATTTGTGTATTACTTACCTCCGAAGGGATTTCAGTCTTTGTGGTATTTTTGGCATTTGTGTCACCAAAATAAAGTACTCTTTTGTAACACTGAGTGTTTTCTTTCATGTGTGTGAGTATTGTGTGACTACAGTGGTATTGCATGAGCTTTGCATGTCTCCTAAATAAGCCTTGGCTGCTCAGCAATAAGGCAATTGCAAGTACTTATCCCGCTGCTGCCACCAATGTAGGAGGCTGGCCTGGTTTGTAGTGGGTACTTATGATACTTACACATTATACCAGGTTCAGTTATTCCTTATTAGTGAAATGTAGGCAGTGTCTAGAAGCTAGGCTCTATTCCACCCTGACAACCATAAACACAGGGCACTCAGCCACATCTGTATTTGTCTACATACTGAATGGGTCTCCATAAGCAGGAAGGGTGGAGGGAACCTCACACTTCAAAGGCCAGTGGCCTAACCCCACACAAAGGTCTGACAACCCCTCAAAGGGATCCTGGCAGACAGGGCTGGAATGAAAGGGGACCTTGTGCACTTCAAAACTACTCTTTGAAGTTTCCCCCATGTCAAAGCCATTTTTGGGTATATATACTGGGTCTGTGACCCTCCAAAATCAGACACTTCTAGACCTACAACTGGACTCTGTCAGAGGTGCTGCCTGGCTGCCCAAAGGACTCATCTGGACAGCTTTGCTGGAAGGACTGCTGCCTGCTGGTCCCTGGCCCTGCTGGAAGGACTCTGCCTTCCCCACAAGTGCTCTTCAAGGGCATGGATTAAGCTTTCCTCCTGTTCTGAAGTCTCAGGGCCACAAAGACTTCACCAAAGAGAAGAAAATCCCTGGTTGTCGGAACATCGACACAACACCATCAAAAATCGATGCAGTGCCTGTCTCATGGCTAAAAAATTGTTGCAACACCTACTGGATTGACACAATGCCTGCTCCTTCTTATCAGCGTGTCAAGGATTTTCAACACATCGTCCCTCAGCGTCAAAATATCCCCGCATTGCAGTGAGGAACCAAGGCTGCACTCCTGGAAATCAATGCATCACTTTTCAGCGTGGAAAGAAACAATGCATCATCTCCACCATGCCTAAAAATCCAATGCAGCGCCTTATTTTTCAATGCATCTCCTGGCATAGTCTCCCCTGTCCTTTTTGCCTCTGCTTCCTATGGTTTGACTGTGTGTAAGACTTTGTTTTTACTGGTTTTGGTACTCTTGGCACTTTACCCCTGCTGACCAGTGCTAAAGTGTAAGTGCTCCCTGTGTAAATTGCATGAGTAATTGGTTTTACCATGATTGGCACATTTGATTTACTAGTAAGTCCCTAGTAAAGTGCACTAGAGGTGCCCAGGGCTTGTAAATCAAATGCTTCTAGTGGGCCTGCGACACTGATTGGGCTACCCACTTGAGTAACCCTGTAAACATGTCTCAGACCTGACACTGCAGTGTCTGTGTGTGCAGTTTTAAACTGCCAATTCGACCTGGCAAGTGTACCCACTTGCCAGGCCCAAACCTTCCCTTTTTGTACATATAAGGCACCCCTAAGGTAGGCCCTAGGTAGCCCCATGGGCAGGGTGCAGTGTGTGTTAAAGGTGGGACATGTACTGATGTGTTTTACATGTCCTAAGAGTGAAATAATGCCAAATTCGTTTTTCACTGTTACAACGTATATCTCTCTCATACGTTAACATGGAGACTGCCTTTAAAAATCTTTTAATGCAGTTTTCCTTTGGGAGCAGATAGAGATCTGGAGTTTGGTTTCTATGAACTCACAATTTAAAAATACAACTTTTGGTACAGGTTATTTTTAGATTGTCAGTTTGAAAATACCACTTTTAGGAAGTAGGCATTTTCTTGCTTAAAACATTCACTGACTCTGCCTGCTTGTGTAATCCCTGTCTGGGTCAGATTGACAGTTGGGCTGTTTTTGAATCTCCACTAGACAGTGACACAAAGGGAGCTGGGGTGTAGCCTGCATATCCTGATGGGTCATCCGGGCTAGAGTGGAAGAGGAGGTGACAATTACACCTGAATGGGCTGTGCCTGCCCTCACATAACAAAATCCCCAATCCCATGTCGTATGTCTGGGTGGATCTTGTGAACAACAGAGACTTTCCTTGGAAGTTTGCCCAATTCAAAGGCAGAAAGGGGTATAAGTAGTGGACCCAAAACCCCAGATTTTTAGATTACTTCCAGAACCAAGAGAAACCTCCGCCAAGGAGAAGAGCTGAAGAGCTGGAGGAGGAGTATTGCCCCTTTGCCTGTGACTGTGCTTTGCTGAGTTGGCCTGCAGTTGCTGTTTCAGCCTGAAAGAGGACAAAGACTGGACTTTATTGTATATCCCTGCTTGTGAAGTGTCTCCAAGGGCTTGGACTGAGCTTGCCTCCTGTTTTGAAGTTTCAGGGCATCAAAAATGTCCTCTGCCAGTACCTGGACTCTCTGCTGGGATTCCTACCCTGGCAAATGGTGCCCTATCCAGTCCCTGGGCCCTTAAAAGATGAAGCTGGTGGCCCCAATGTGGAAATCCATGCTCAGGGGCAATGCGTGGAAAATTTCGATGCATCACTCACAACACGGCTGTAAAAACTTACTTTGGTGTGGTATGTGATAAGGTTCAAGCTGCTGACATCATCCACTTCGCTATTTGCCTATTCTACACTACAATGTCTGACAAATCACTCCCTTCCATGGTCTGGGGGCTGTACTCTGGAATATTTACTGTGACTCAGCATTAGGCACACATTCTTATGTCACAAACGTCCAGACTTATGGCCAGCCTATGTGGTGCGTACTGGAATAAAATGTTTGTTGTGACCAGACACTTGTACGTATGTGTTTGTGTGTAATAGTTGTAATTCTGAGCTGCATACTGTGTAGCTGTAACATATCCCTCCTTGCACAAGTAAGTTATGACTTCATCACATGGTTCACATGGTCTTACATCTCTACACAGCAAAATGTTGAAATTAAGCAAGCAGACAATGAGTTTGTGATGGGTGAATTTATTACAGTGCTTATGGAGTTAATAAAATTTAGACAGAGAAGAATAACAATAATAAAGTGAAGGAGTCAGTCATGGTGAATGAAATCAATGGAGTAGATTGTGCCACACCATTGGGAGTCCAAAGTCCAGAGTACTACTCCCATTGGGACTGGTGGGTAGTTCAGGATCAGTCAACAGAAGAAATGTGTGGCATACAAAGGAGTTTCTTTAGGAAGCAGTCATTTGCTGGCAGTGGTGGGTATCTTCCCATCTGCACCACCTGGATTCTTTGCCAGATGTCCCCTTTTGTGTGGTAGGGGGATCTGCTGCTACAGAGGCAGGGGTGTCTGGGGTTTGTTCCTCTGGCAGGCCCTCCCTTCCAGTGGCTGGCACCGATGAAGAAGGGCCAAGTGCTGATGCGCCAAGGAAGAGATAGAGTGATATTGTAGAGCCCTGTTCAGGGTGCTGTTGATGTCCCTCATCATCCCTGTTAGGGATGCCATGTTGGTATTGTGAGCTTCCCACTGTTCACGCATATCCCTATAGATGTCCCTCTGTAGCTGCTTTATTTCCCGGAGTACGATCAACACCTGGTCCATCACGCATTGGAACTCCTGATAAACCAAAAAGACGTGGCTGATGATGTTCTGGCCAGGGCAGCCCCAGTGGCCTCACCCCACTGGCCCACAGCATCCCTTGCATCCCTTGCATACACCCTACCCCCATAGTCCTGTGCCCTTGCCACAGGGTGCCCTCTCCCACTGGGTCCCGGTCACTCATTGTTGGAAGTGGAACGTTTGAATTCAGGATCCAGGACTGGGGGGCATGAGATGGTAGACACTGTGCTTGGAACACAGGTTGGGAGGCGAATGGTTGCCTGTGATGTAGAGGCACCAGGGCTGGTAGGTGTTGATGTGGGCACAGTGAGACTCACTGTTGGTGTCTGACCAGATTGCACAGATGGTCCAGAACCGTCCTCCACATCCAGACATCCAGGAGTGTCTTCTTCCCTTAGGGCTTCATCCAGGGGGTAGTGGCAGTCTCTTCTCTGTCCTCTGTGTGCCCAGTGGCTGCGCGACCTGTTGATGTGAAAGATACAATGTTACTGGTTGTACTGTGACATCTACCTCCAACTATTTAGTGTTACGTTGTTTGCAGTTAATCTTATTGTGGCAAGTAGACATGATATTGGTTGTATTGATCTGACATTTGTGAAGCATGCCAATTCCATCTAAGTCAAGCAGCTGCTAAATGTGCACATTATTTGCCCTTGGGAGTATGGCCTGAGATTGTCATCTTGTCACCAGTGCAGGAAAAGCAGTGGCTCAGCAAGTTATGCCTTTGGCCATTTTGAGGCCTAGTTGATTGCTATGCAGGCAGACCTAGGACGTCGTAGTACATGTGACTGGAGTCGTCATTTAGTTAGTGCATTGTGAATGTGTCTGCTGCCAAAACCATTCTGGTGATGCATCTTGAGGCCTTTGGGATCATTGTTTTACACAATGGGTAAGGTGTTCTTCCTGTGCTCAATAGTTTCATCGTGAGTTAGCTGCTCAAGATGGAGCTAGGTGGCTGAACACATCTCTGAGTTAAGCATGATCTGTATCTTGGTCCCTCCCGGATGAGTAAACTTCAATTGAGAGTTAGCAGGCAAGGGTATTTGGACAAGTGACCACTGTTCTGGTGTTTGGAGTTACCAGTGCCTCCTGGGAGTTGCAGTCAGGTCACGCTTTATACTACACACACCTGACAAATGGTATTCTCCCAGGTGAGCATACTTCAATTGAGAGCTCATAAATAGATAGATTTGGGCAACTGAATGTTGTTTTTGTGTTTGGAGTTAGGGACACAGGGCCTGTTGGGTTTTGCATTCCAGTCACTCACTCTACCTCCTACCACCATACAAATGTTATCCTGCCTGATGAGTAAACTTCATTTAAGAGTTAAGACACAGGGGTATTTAGGCATGAGAAATCTGGGCTTGTGTTTGGAGTTGCAGAGGGAGAGCCTCCTGGCCTTAGACATCATGTCACTCCCTCTACTTCATAAACGTCATCCTCACAGCTGAGTACACTTCATTTGTGAGTTTTGAAAGAAGGGTATTTGGAGAACTGAACACTGCACTGGTACTTTGAGTTAGTGAAACTGTGCCTTCTGTCCATAGCTGTCATTTAATTCCCTGTACTACACACACTATACAAACATCATCCTCCAGATGAGTATACTTCAGTATAGAGTTAAGACACAGGAGAAGAGAACACTGGTCCGGTGTTCTGGGGTAGAGAAACAATGTCTCCCAAGAGTTGCAGTCAGGTCACTCTCACTACTCCCCAATACTTGACAATACTTGACAAATGTTATCCCCCCCCAGGTGAGTGCACTTGAAAATTGACAAACAGTAGTCTTTGGACAAGAGAGCACTGGGCTGGTGGTTGGAGTTACTGAAACAGGGCCTGCTGGGAGTTGCAGTCAGGTCACTTTCACTACTCCCAATAAGTGACAAATGGTACCCCTCCTCATGTGAGTAAACTTCATTTGGGAGTTAGTTGCCAAACATGGGTCTTTGGACAATAGAACACTATGCTGGTGTTTGGAGTTTCAGGACTAGTGACTCCTGGGAGATGCAGTCATGTCAGTCCTTGTACTACATACACTGTAAAAGTATAATCCGCCTAGGTAACTACACTTCATTAGAGGTTTGAGACACAAGAATATTTGGACAAGAGAACACTGTGCTGGTGTTTTAAGTTACAGAAACAGGGCCTCCTGACATTAGCAGTCATGTCACTCTCTCTAGTACATGCACTATACAAATATTATCCCCCAGGTGAGTGAATTTAATGTGTGGGTCCCCAAATAAGAGTCTCCGGAGAAGAGAACACCTGACTGGTGGTTGGAGTGACAGTAAGAGAGCCTCTTGGGAATTGTAGTCATGCTAGTCCCTGTACTACACACACTATACAAATGGTATCCTCCCAGGTGAGAACACTTCAATTAAGAGTTAAGACACAGGGGTCCTTGGACAAGAGGACACTGTGATGGGTTTGGAGTTACAGATACAGGGCCTCCTGGGAGTTGCAGTCATGTCAGTCCCTATACTACACACGCTGTATAAATGTCATCTTCTCAAGTGAATACACTTCAAATGTGAGTTGCACAACGGAGGTCTTTGGACAGGTGGGCACTTTGCTGGGAGTTGAGTAGCAGTAATCAAGGCAAAAGGTGAGCTTTGAACATGCATTACATACCATTTTGGTGACTTTTTTGTGTTGTGGCTTACCAGACTCCACTCCCCCATGAATTCCTGTCAAGTCCTCAGGATATAGGACGACGAAGACCTTCTCCTTCCAGGGAAAGAGACGTAATGGGGCACTGGAAGGGCCACCACCGGTCTTCTTGGCCTGCAGCTGGGGCTTGGAGACCAGGGAACAGACCTTGCCCCTGAGGTTATTCCACCTCTTCCTAATGTCCTCTCTTGTGCGCAGGGTGGTGCCTATAGCATTGACACTGTTGAAGATCCTGTCACACATTTCCATTTTCCTACTGAGATGAGTATGCTGTACTTGTGTTCCAAACAATTGTGGCTCTACTCTAATGATTTCATCCACCATGACTCTTAACTCATCCTCTGAGAAATGGGGATTTTGTAAACGTGCCATGGTGGAAACAAAATGGGTACAATGACTTACTAAAGAGGGGAAGTACAAAGGGGTGTGACTGGACAAAAGTGTGTGCCTAGTATCTGTACTGTGTGGTAAACAATTCCTTCTGGCTTGTGTGTGTTACAGTGTAAATGCAAAGGATTGTAGTCTGTGAAGGGGTGTGTTTTATAATGTCCTTTGCAGGTGTGCCCACTGTGACAACATGTGTCAGCTGTGTTGTTTTCAAATTCATCAAATGTGCTGTTCTGTATTATTTTGGTGACCGCCGTCTGCCGTGGTTTGGACTGCCATTGGCTGACTGCCATGGGAGTCCGCCATGGTGACTGTGTGCTTGTAATACAGTCAGTGGTTGGTTGTAGTGCTTTTGGCGATGGAGGTCAGACTGCCTATTTCCAGTCTTCCGCGTCACTGCCGGTCTGTCTTTTTTGGTTGGTGGTCCAGCCTGTATGACTCGAAATATGGTGATCTGAAAGACCGTCAACATGGCAGTCTTTTCAGGACCGCCAACATTGCGGTGTTGTCGTCTGACCGACAAACTCCTAATGTAGCTCTTAGTCTCCTTTAATTTTTGTTTTAGAGTGCCTCTCAGCAGCTACTTGGTATTGTACCTTACGGAAGCTACTCTTTTCACTGTGCTGACTATAGCATGTCTTGAATTAGTCACCACAATTAATTACGCCTTCCCTCCTTGTTGTGCTTGGTAGTCAAAATCAAATGCTTCACACATTAACCTGTTTACATGCATTTAATAAATTAAAAAGAAATTAATCCTCTGATAAAAAGCTATGATTTGTACATCTTTTAAAAACACTGATGATTACAATGCTTATGTAAAATGTGTACTGCATGGAAAAAGTTTGCTCCCTTTTTATTAATCTTTCATTTTTATTCAGCCTTTTACAAATTTGATTGATTGAAAATGTTTTTCACAATTTTTATAATGCACTAGTAATCACTTTATCAACCTCAAAAGTATGCTAAGCTGGGTAAATCCACTAAAATTTGAACTGGTCATCTCCAAGGTGCCCACATGTCATGACAATGTATTAGATAGTTAACACAGCAAACTAATCAATTAACAAATCTCAATATTTAGCTAAGGAGCCTATTCTCTGGGTTACAATGTACTGTATTTAGATGGATTTTGAACTATGAGATTCATGTAGAGTTTGACAGAGCCAGTGTCTTTTATTAAATCAGCAGGGCCCTAACCTCTCCTAACTCACAGTTCAACAGCCTAATTTCAAAGTGGGCAAAGCACTATGGACCAGATACATAGTTTCTGTTGCAATGCTGAGTTGCGCAGTGTTGCAAGACAATGGGTTGTGCCGTGTTGTGGCAGATTATTGCAAAGTTGATGCACTGAATTTACCATATGGTGCACCATGACACAGGGCTCACAGATGCATCACCCAGTGTGACGCAAAGTTGTTTTTTAGCACAATACAGCCTACATGAAGCAAAGTTGAATTGCATTCTGGAAGTCTCTTTATGTGCTGCAAGTCAGCATTGTGTCAAATAGGATATCAAAGTATTGCAGGAAGGTTTAAAAAGCCAAAGTGTGAGATGCAAATCTTTGTAGAATTTCTCAACATTTACGACCATAGAAGGAGCAAGAGGAAACCAGGAGCTCACCAGTCCCACAAGATGTACCACAATTATTTGGCAAAAGTAAGAGGTATTCAAACTTTAAAGTGGAATAGAGCAAAATACTCACGTTAGCTTACCAAAAATGTTCATTTATTACTTGTCACCTCAAAATCACCATCAGCAAAGAATTATGCTTTATGGCAAACAATAGTAGACAAGTTCAACTGTGTGGCAGCAACAAGAAGGACTGTTGTGAAGTGCAAAAGGTTTTGACACAACCACAAATGCAGGACAATAGAAAAATTGGCCAGGAAACTAGAGGCTGCCCAGGAGACGTTGAACCCATTAGAGGAGCAGGTGGCATCCCTCATTGCAACTGAGTTGATTGCTGTAGTCGAGGACCAGGCCAGTGATGACAAAGAAGATTAACACGGCATACAGGCTGAGTCTGAACATATTGCATGTACATTTTGTTTCTAATTGCTATTATGCCTTTTGACAAACATAGTTTTCATGCAATGCAAGGAAGCCATGTAAAGTTTATTATTGTCTTACATGGAAGAGGGAGAAACCTGTGTCCTATGTTCTATGACCGTGCACCATTTTGTGTGCTGTAGCACTGTTTGAAGATTAGGGGCAATACAGTCCATTGTACACAATACTACATGGGACTTGCTTTACAGCAAGGTCATAGTGTTTGTGATGGAAGGTAAACCTTCCTGCTCAGAACTATACATGGACTGTTATTTATTTCTGTCTAAATGTGCAGCATAATTCTGAACATGTGCAAGTGAAACAATATAGAGTACAGTAAGATATCACTCCTTGTACTGGATCTCTGGGTAAGTGGAACCAATTTTATGCAATTTAGTTATTATAAATATGTTAAATACTCCAAAACTGTCAGAATTCATGGGTACATGTTTTAGAATGACAAATGGACACATTGCCATTGAAAAGCTACTGCAATGCAGAGTAATCTGGTTGCTCTTGTAATATGTAAACATTTACATAAACAACGTCATCATTCAAATCAAACCTTGAGTGGATTTTTAAATATCAAGTAAGGCTTTGTGTTGTTCTTGATTGCTCTTGTGTCCACAAGGACAAAGTCTCCATAAAAATATGCAATAGCAAAATAAACATCACATCTAAGCACACATTGGTCAACTTAGTAAGTAACAGAAGCTGACTCCCTAGACATATACTGCATGTCATGCATATTATCCTATAATAAACTGTAGAAGTAACATCCACAATTAATACAGTATCTAGGATTCACAAATTCCTCAATTCAGTCCATGGAATGAGGACTAGAGGCCCTGGGAAATCTTTGGAGCCCAAGATGGACTCCTTCTTGGCAGGAAGTAGTGTCCTGAATGGCACATGTGTTGCAGAAACAGCAAATCCTTGCTAAAGATTCCACTCACTAATGTCATAAGGAAATGGAGAGATCCGTCTTCACCATCTGATGTATCTACATCGCATCCATCCACCATCAGTCCTCAGCCACCTAATTCAACCGAATAACAACAGGAGGCTGAAGAAGCAGAAGAAGGCGAAGATGTACAATTCCCAAATTTAAGATCTTAAATGAATTTTAGTGTGTGTTCTCGCAAAATTGTCCTGTTTCACATCATGTCATTTTAATTGCAAATAATAATATTCCTCTATTGGTGACATGTAGTTGGTCTTGGTTATCTGTTCTTTGACATAAGCATCCCTTTTTTCTAATGGCAATTTTGCAAAAAAAGTCGAAGTATGATGAGTTTTAGGTCTGAGCACATTTTCTTTTATTATGTTACTACTCATTGTCAATATTTAATTTTACCCAGTATCATTAACATACTGAAGCACAGTGAACAATGGAAGTAATAACAAAGAATCGATTTGTTGTTTGAATACATGTTTAGATGTTTCAAACATCACTAAAGTGTGTTTAGTCTGCTAACCAGGCTCCAGTGTGTTAATTTGTCAGCATAGCAATTTCCTGAATGTCATGTCTTTACCCCTTTGTAAGCCCCTAGTAAATGGTACCCAGGGTACCTGGGGCATAGGTGTTAAAGTAATCCCCAGGGATGCAGCACACATTTGTGCCACCTTAGGTGACCCACACAAATTGCCGATGGCAGACCTGCCACTGCAGACTGCCAGAGAAGAGAAAACGGTTTGAGTTCAACAGTGCCCTCACCATGTATGTATATATGCATGTGGCATTTATAAAGCACATTCTGCCTCAGAAGAGCATCGAAGCTCTGAAGTGAGAGGCGCGATGCTGAGAAGGGAAAGGAAATAAAAAAAGAGCAGAGACCTGTGACTAACACGGGAAAAGCCAGGTTTTGACCAGTTTCCTGAAGTTTAATAGCTGGATTCTTTCCTGATATGCAAAAGAAGAGAATTCCAGCGTTTTGCCGCAGCCACAGTAAAGGCTTTATCCCCCCATTTAGCTTTATGGGTACGAGGGGCCTGAATTCTGAACGCCCGAGTGACCTGAGGTGACACCTGGGTTTATACCAGTAGAGTTTAGAGACCAGGTAGTGAGGGCCGATACCATAAGCAGCTTTGTGGGTCATGCAAAGTGTTTTAAAGATAATGCGTTGAGCCACCAGTAGTCAATGTAGAAGTTTAAACTATCTCTGGCTGAAGCAGAATGAGGGAGATTAAGAAAGGATCTAGCAACCGTATTCTGAATCAACTGCAGTTTATTCAAGGAAACTCTGTCCAGATTAAGAAAAAGGGCATTACAATAATCTATTTTAGTCATGATCAGGGCTAAAGTGACTGTGATTTTCCATTCCCGTTGAAGGTAAGGGAAAACTTTTCTTAACATTTTTAGAGTCCACAAGCACGTAGTAACAGTGTGATCTACCTGATTTTTAAAGGATAGGCGATCATCGAAGATGATTCATAGATTTCTACTAGCGGTAGTGGGGACTGGGAGCGCGCCACAGTCAGCCAGCTACCACCGTGAGTTCCACTGCTCGATGCCAGATCAGATACAGAGAATTTCGGTTTTGGCACCGTTAAGTTTCAGCCAATTGGTCCTCATCCACTTATTAACTGCTTGCATGCAATTGTTAAAACGATCAGCTACTTCCTCCCAGTTCTTATTCACTGGGATAATTAGCGGTGTATCATCTGCAAAAGATGTGGGAATGAAACCAAACAACCGAATCAAGTTGGCCAGTGGAGTCACATACACATTAAACATGGTGGGGCTTAATGAAGAGCCCTGAGGAACCCCACAGGGTAAGAGATAAGCTGTAGATCTAAAGTCGCCACAGCTAACCGAGGTCCATCTACCAGTCAGGAAGGACTGTAGTGATGTAATCGCCTGATCTCTAATGACTGCTTGGTAAAGGCGGGCTAGCAGAATTTGAGGTGAAATAGTATCAAAGGCCGCTGACGAGTCTAATAAAATTAGGATGTCCCCTTGCCCTTCGTCCACCATTCTCTGGATGGAGTCATAAGAAGAGATGAGAGCAGACTCCGTACTGTGTGCTTTTCTAAAACCATGTTGGTAAGGATCTAGTCCTCCCTCTTCCGTTAGGAATTTTATTAGTTCCTTATTAATGTACTTTTCAAAGATCTTTGCCAGAAAAGGGAGGAGCGCAATCGGGCATAGGTTACTTAGGTCCTGGTTGTCTCCGTTTTGCTTTTTCTTAAGGGGGATGACTACAGTCTCCTTGAAGGAGGCAGGATAAATCCCTGAGGAGAGGACCTCCTGAAAAATAGGGGCTAAAGCCGGGAAAAGAGTTCAGGGGCCAAATGAAAAATGGAGGGGGGGGCAGGGGACCAAAAGGGAGCCTGATTTAATATCGGCAATCAGCTTTTGGATACAATCCTGAGAAGGAAAGGGACACTTGGAGAGGGTTGCATGACTAGCACTGAAAGCCATGTCAGTCATGGTAAGGTGGCCCATAGTTTCCTAGTGAGGGGTGAAATTGGTGTGAATTTGCAAAATTTTATTTTTGAAATGCTTGGCTACTTTATCGCAAAATTCATAAGAATTTTCCAATTCAGACGGCATAGAGGGGGAGGACAAAGCCTTGATCACTTTAAAGAGCTCTCTAGGGGAGTTTGATGCCTCTTTGATTCTGAGAGTGTAACAAGCTGATGTGTGTGTACACCACTGAGGTAGGCCTCTCCAACCCAGGAGGCAGGGTGCATTACATTTAAGGTGCAGGTACAAGCTTATCTGTCTCTATAGCGTCCTTTTTATTAAGGTACATTATAAGTGCAGGCCGGTCCATAGGACAACATGGGACTTAAGCCCTGGCAGTCCCGGGCTGCTAACTCCATTATGGCACCGCCTAGATATGTTGAGTTTGTTGTCAAACAACTTGCTTTCTCTACACCAACACAAATCTGCTGTTGATGGCTGCCATGCACCCAGGTGGCACATTAGAAGTTGGCCACCTGTTTGCCATGCTTTTTTGTGCTCTGGTAGGTCAAACCATGCTTTTACCCACGCTTGCTGCCTCCAAGACAGGTTTCTGACTTCCTGCCAGGCTGCATAGGTGCTCCTAGGAATCAGAAACAAAGGCTGAGGCAGGAAGGAGGTCACAATCCCCACCCCCCCAGCCGGGCTAGTGAATACAGCCATCAGGTTGGTGAGCTTCAAAGACTTCACCACCCCTTATTACCATCTGTCCTGTCCCCAGTAGAGGAAGCAGTCCTCCACCTGCCTCAGGCATATTTAGTCATGGTCATTTTGGAAATTAGGTATGCTGGATCGTGCACACCCCAACCAGGCTGACTACACCTTTAGAGTGAGCAGCCCAGTCTGTGCACTGAATATTGATTTCTGCAAACTTAGGAGTGGAAGAATGGAGGGTTCTGGCTAGCTAAAGGTGACCTGTCTCACCAGATGTGGTCAACTCAGTGGCAGATAGACTGTAGGCCCATTGGCCACTAATCTCTAGACCTCTAACTCCCCTAAATCAAGGATTTGAAGGGCACTCTTTACACCGGAACCTCAGTTCTTATCGACTAACTTCAAAGAAGGACCAGGAGGAACTCTGCATTACCAACACTGGACTTTGCCCACTGAACCAAGGCAAATGAGAGATACTCTGTCCCTGAGGCAACAGACTAGGAACTGCGTGTACGAACCTTGTCTTTGGCTGAAACTCATCACTCCCCACCACATGGATCCTTGTGGAAGCCAGAAACACCCCCAGATTCCCATGGACTGGTGGCACTAGTCCCCTACAGGCTGCAGGTAAAAACACCCACAGGATTTGACGTTTCACCATCCATGAGACCCACCTGCAAATAATTGAAAGTCAGGTGGTCCAGTTTCTTCTGGGAGCTATAGTCACACCTGCCTTCAAGTTTCAGGCCGCTACACCACTCCCTCGGATCCTGGGAAGTTCCCAAAGGATTTCTGCACCTTTACCACTGCCAAGGCTTGTTGGTTACCAATCCGGTAACATACTTCCACAGTCGACGCTGTAGGTGCAAGATACAGCATGCAACCTGCATCTGACATGTGCAACGCAGCTCCAGCTGAGATTTTGCATCCCTTTGTTAGCACCATTGTGTAAGAGGTAAAATCAGCACCAGAGCTAGTCCCATTCAGCACCAAGAACAGCCAGGACAACTTTGCACTCAGACCCCGTGGGGAAGATAGAAGTAAACTGACTTCTGTGGCCTAATCCTAGAACCCACACAACCTTAACCCTGCAACGGTTCCCTGCAGCTTGACCTCCGATGGTCATTTTTCACCAGTGGCTTCCAGCCATCGACTTCAATGTGAATCTTATTCAGCCTCACAGACAGCCAGGGCAATTGTGCACCCAGGTGCCACGGGCCAGGTAAAACTGCACTGACTGTCGTGGACTGGTCCTAGGAACTGCACAACCTTAACCCCAAAATGGTTACACGCAACCCACTTTCTAAGTACATTTTTGCAACCAATGATATTTCCTCAATAGACTTCAATGCAACATTTAAATGCTAGTTTTGCTCTGCTTTAATATTGCTTCTAAAACTTATAACTCCAGTTATTCCGATTAAATTCTGTTTGTTTTGTTGTCTAAATTAAGATAAAAATAATCTATTTTTTTATAAATTGGTGTCAGATTTCATACGTCGTATCAATTACTTGATGTTCATGGAGGTGCTCTGAAATGCTTAATACATGTTCCTCTAAGTAAAGCCTGGTTGCTTTTTGCCACACTACCAGGACTGAGCTAAGGATTTACTAGTGTGAATCCAAGGAGCATCTCTGGTGTATTGTGAGAGTATTACATGGTGAGGACTAACCCCCATACCACATTATGCTCCACTTTCCTACATTGTCAATCAACCAAGCGTATTTGTTAAATACACAGCTGCTTCAGTAGAAGCATCACAGTGCTCAAAGCAGAGACTGAAGACATACAGGATCATCAAGGGCTGATTGTGACCAAAGAACCAATTATTTTGTAGCTCTATTTTAAATCGATCAGCTTTTATTAGAACTATAATGAGTAAATTATGAGTCCTCATAAGCAGTAATAATGCCTTACTAATGATTACACTCAGCTGTTTGCAAATATACCCATGACTCATTAAGCATATGCTACATTTTACTCGATTGTCAGCCCTGCAGCCCACTTCACTGTCAGTCCTAGATAAATACCGAATAATCATATGTCATATTGGTGTGACAATATATTCCACATGGCTCAACTTTAAGATAATGTTTAATAATTAACCACATGCCAAATGGCAACAGCAATCTGTGGTGTTTTTCATCTCCTACTATGATCTAAAACAGTCATAACTTAGTGGAAGTTGTGCAGCATCAGAGAGCCTTACGTTGCTTTGTGTGGTGGGAGCATTAGATGGGTGGAGCATCGGAGTTCCCAACCATCCACCCATGTATTCAGAAGCATTGTGAGATTTACCAACACTGGTAGACCTGGAAACACATCATAAGTGTACACCTCACCACCAGAGGCCTAATGAAGATGAATATCTTTATTTCTCCTTGGTGTTTCCTCTTTCCAAGTGTGCTGCATTATGCACCACACTTACAAAGGACAGAATGCATCTAAGGAGTATTTTCGTACAGAAAGATGTACCTCCCTGCACAAAACTAATCCTGCCTGTAATGTAGGCACCCTTACACCATGGTGCAAGGGAGTCTGAGTTGGCTCTAGCCTGCTGATTGCGAGCCAGCACACACAGAGGACAGGAATGTGCCTTATCTGAATAGATATAACTCATTCCTACCCTTTCCCTTTCATGCAACGTAGATCAGCAAGCTGTCTTGTTGCGTTGCTTTTCATGGAAAAAAAATGTAAATTCTGGCTCAGAGCTACAGCTTTGAATTTAAAAAATCACAATATGTCAATACTTTCGCAATGGTGAATATGCTGATAAAATGGCTCACTAAACTATACTCTTTGGGTACTTGTGTGTAGTTTTGTGGAACACACATAATACACACTTGTGGTCTTAAGCACTTATAAATATATCAACTATCAACTTAGTCTGGATTTTTATATAGATAAAGGTTAAAAACTGCATAACTAAGCAACAGCTCAAATGAGGTATGTTTAGCCAATACACAGTGTAACTGTTCCATACATATGTTGTTAAGGTACACACCTTAGACGAAAAACATAAGTCTTTTTCTCAACTGGTCACACAAAATTCAATAATACCATGATGATTCTGGCTGTGTTGCCTCATAATATCTAAAATCTTTACATACGTTCAATGTCTGAATATGTGTTAACATATAAACCATTTTACAGATCATGCATTTTAGTAAAGTCATTTGTGACACTGCAACATTTCATAGAAATAGCTTTCTTACTCTAGGCAATAAAACATTTCTATAAACATGCATATTCAAATTGAAAGGCATGAAAGAAAAATCTGAATCATAGTGAAAAGTTAAACTTTGGTACAAACAAGATATCACAGATCCAACTACCTAACTACCAATAACAAACCTAATCAACATATTCAAAAACTAATCATATAATTAACTTAAAACTTAACATATCGAAGCTATTAATAAGACAATACATGATAAACATCAACCCCCAGCAGTCCCATTACACATGAATAGACACAAGACATACAAAAACTATTTCCTTCACACTTTTTGAACTGAACATAATAAAATAAACAAATACATATTCAAATAAATATATATATTTTCAGAGATATAAACAGATAACACCAATCCCTCCCCACCAACTTACTTATCCAAATAATAATTATACAAAGTTACAATAACTGTTATCTAATAAAAACTACTTCACACCTTATACCAGGGCCACTGTAATTATGCACATTAAGCAGCAGCATTGAATAAATTATGCAGCCAAAAAACGCAAATTATGCAGCACTTTTTATACTATTACTTAGTTTTTTTCTTACACATGGTGTTAGTGTCTGAGCAAAGATTTCACCTCATTATTCCCACTTTAACAACCAAATACAGCAAAAAGCAACCACAAGTTGGCCAGTTAACTATTGGAAAGAGCATTCCACTCCACAAAAACCCACATTGCCATGTTTGTAGTAACGTTTAATCCATTTGAGTTAGAAACAATTGTTTTGTAGAAATCTGTAGATTATGCTGCATATGATGGATCCAACCTCATACTAAGAATATTATTTAAACTAAATAACTATCTAAGTACACACACACATACACCAGGATATCAATAAGAGGAAAGAGGAAGAAGAAGAGGGAAAGTTAAAATATAGCACTAAATTTGTTGAGGTATGGCATAGAATGCCTCATGACACCTGTGCAGGAGCCCGTTTGTTCAGATTTGCAGTCTACTGATGTTGCCTAATTTTTTGCACAAAGGTTCCATGTTTTTTGTTGTTGTTTCAGAATAACTTTATACATGCTCGGGTTTAGCTTCTTCTTATTGTGTGATGCTGCTGGCTGTACTCTTGTCCTGGAAGCAGAAGCTGATTTTTGTTACTTTTCTTGGAGCTGTCATGTGGGGTGGCTGCTCATGTTGATGCTCCTGACTGCTGTGTACCTGCAACTTGGGACTATGGGCCAGATGTAGGTAGGAAAAAGTTAGCAAGTCGGAAATTGCGAGTCATTGCGACTCGCAATTTACGCATCGCTAAATGGTATCCAAGAAGAAAACGCGACTTCAAGTTGCGACTCGCAAATGAAGTCGCACCGCAGATTGCGAGTCCGCTGTTTGCGAGGTCGCTTTTTGCGACCGTGCTAAAAACGAACACGCAATTTGTGAGTGGGTGTCGCAAATTGCGACTGTGCTGCATATTGAATGCAGGTGCTGCAGGACACTCTGGAAAACACTTCCTGGCTCATGATGATGACATCACAGCCAGGAAGTTTACAAATACACCTGGGAGGAGGGAGGACCACACCCATTTTAACAGCAGAACTGCAAACAGAGGGAACAGCAGCTACCATGGCTGAGACACCAAGGAAGCGCAAACTTAAATTTGCAGAGAAAGAGCTGGAGGTGCTAACAGAGGAGTGCTGTCAACACCATGACCAACTATTTGGGAGGGCAGCCCTCACCGTGCCAGAGGTGGAAAAGAGAAAAATATGGATGGACATCCAAGACAAAGTGAACTCCCTGGGTGTCAGCCACCGGAACATCGAAGAAAAGTGGTATGACCTGAGCTCCCGGACCAAGGAGACGGTAGCAGAGCGGCTCCGGGAGATGAGGGGCACTGGAGGGGGACCGTCCACAATACCACCACCCACACCCCTGGAGGAAAGAGTAGAGGAGACCCTTGAGCCTGAGGCAGTGTGCGGGATGGGAGACCTGGATACATCAGAGCCAGGACCATCAACCGCTGAGTACCATGAGACATGCATGTACCCTCAATAATGCCATACCCCCACCCACCTTGTACACAGTAGCATGCACAACCAAAATAGCTCCATTCAGAGTTGCAACCACCAGAATGGTGCATTATGGGCAATGTAGTCAAGTAGGCATTTGATAGGCAACAGTTTATTAGGAAGTTGATAACAGATAGTAGGTACTGACAGTGTGTTCCCTATGTCCCACAGGTCTCCCACAAGACACCCCCACCAGCCAAAGCATCCAGGGGCCAATGGTCAGCCAGCAGCCAACAGATGACTCAGGACCAGCCACCACTGAGACCTGCACCACCAACACACAGTCCCCTCATGATACACCAGTTGCCATACTGGTGTCTGATCCAGCACCTGGTCCCAGCCACAGTGCCACTGTAGAAGACACAGAGCCTCCACTGCGTCGCAGGCGACGTGTAAATGTACCATCACAGCGGCAGGCAGAGTCAGGGGACGCCTCCATTTCGCGTGCTGAGGCCGCACTCCTACGGGGTCAGCGCCTGCAAACACAGGAGATTAGGAGAATTACAGGGGCATTGCGGCGCATGGAGCGAAACCAAGGCAGTAGCATGCAGCTTGTGCACACGGAGTTGGCGCAAATGAACACACATATGGGCGACCTTGCACTCTCCATGCGAGAACTTGTGGCTGGACTCCTAACTCAGACAGAGGGTGCAAGGCGTCGTGACAGGCAGCTACTTAACCGGCTGGACCGCATGTCTGCCTCCATAGTCAGGCTGGCTGTGAACACTACTGGCATGGTCAGCCTCCAAGTTGACATGGGCCACTTTGCCAGTGATGTGGCACGTGGACTGGGCCATCTCAGCCACGCTGTTGACATAATGGAGGCACAGCAGGTGGCCAGGGGTGCGGCCGACACGCCGCAAGACAGCGAGGAGGGCTCCACCATCAGCAGTGTCTCTACCAGTGACACCAGGGTGTTGCGCAGTGGAAGCGCAAGGCAGGTCACTGCTGACACCCCTGGTACCAGCCATGCTGGCTGAGGCTGGCGTAGGATCTGAGCTCCACACTGTCCTGGGGTTGGGGCACATGAGGTCAATGTTTCCTCATGCCAGGAGGACTGTTACAGCCCCTGAACTGTTGACAATGTATATAGTTTTTTTGATTACACAAATTAAATCACTTGTTAGTTCCACTTAACACGTGGACTCTTTGTGTGTGACATTAGTGAGTGTGGTGACAGTTAGCACGTACCTTCCAAAGTATTGGTTTGCAATGTGTTCCCCTCTCAGTCTGCCTTGATTTGCGATGCTTCTATCCCCATGATGGCGATGTGGTAGCTCTTGCTCTTCATCCTCCGAATCTGGGTCTTCAGGGGTGAGAGGTAGCCCACGTCTGGTGGCAATGTTGTGCAGTATAGCGCATGCGACAACAATCTTGAAAGCTGTTATTGGGGTATACTGGAGGGCACCTCCACTTCTGTGGAGGCATCTGAATCTTGCTTTCAGCAGTCCAAAGGTCCTTTCGATGATATTTCTGGTCCTCTTATGTGCACTGTTGTATCGCCTCTCTGTCTCATTGCTAGGTGTTAAGTACGGGGTGAGTATCTATGGTCGAAGTGCATATGCACTGTCACCTGTTTGGCACAAAATGCACAATGTTAGCAGGGCATAGATGGGTTCCACATTGACCTGTGTGTATGTCTGCAAGGTGTATTCAGCTATACCTAGGAGGTATCCGTCTCCAAACTCCCCACGTTCTAGGCGTTGGTGTATCCCACTGTGTCTGAAAATGTAGGAGTCATGTGTACTCCCAGGAAATTTGGCAACCATGTCAGTGATAACATAATGGGCGTCACATACCACCTGGATGTTGAGTGAGTGGGTACACTTCCTATTGCGGAACAGATATTCCAGATTTGCAGGAGGGCAGATTTGTATATGTGTCCCGTCTACACACCCTATGACATGGGGGAAGTTGGCAATCCTGTAGAATTCCAACTTGGTGCTGTTGATTTCTGCCTCATTCCTGGGTAGGTATATGTATCTGGACATGTGTGTGAGTAAGGCATCTAGGAATGCCCTGAAGAACCGTGAGAGTGAACTTTGGGATACCCCACCTGCCACGGCAATGACCCCCTGATAGCTACCCGAGGCCAAGAGGTGCAGTGAGCAAAGCACTTGCACATGCGTAGGGATGGCGCAGCCGCGCACAGTCTGGCGTTGTAGCTGTGGTTTGAGTAATTCTATTAAATCTAGTATTGCTGCACTGCTGAGTCTATATTTATCATAAATCTCCTCCTCAGTTTGTTGGAAAAGTGTCTGCCTGGTTCTGTATATCTTCTCCTGTCTCTGGCTCCTCCTCCTCCTCCACCTCCTCCTCCTCTGCTGTGCGGCGTGGGCTCTCCTCCTCATTCCTATCACATATATCTCCGCCATCTTGAGTAACCCAGGTGCCTTCTGGGTCTCCTTTTATACTTTGGTAATGGTTACCACCGGCACTGAGTTAGTGGTAAATTGGAAGTGTAAAATGGGCTTTTTGTGACTAGTCGCAATTTGCGAGTGGCTATTGCATATGGTTTGCGACTCGCAAATTGCGACTTTCTATTTGCGGGTCGCAAAATGCGGTAACGGCTCGCGTCGGATTTTGCGCGTCGGAGTTGGGATTTCTGCATCCCATTTCCGATTTAGCGGGGTCGCAAATTGCGAATCGGGCCATTTGCGACTCGCAAAAGTTTCCTACATCTGGCCCTATGTTCCTACCACATTCTTCTCCTTGTCAAAAACTACATGACAATTTTTTATTTTTTCTTCAACACAAGACTTCCTTGAAGCTAATACATTTTTTTGCATCAGCATTCATTTTTGCTATATAAATGTAGGAGGAATGCATAGATGTTATAATGATACACAACACTATTTTTAATTAAATTATGTTAAAAATCATTTTGACAACTTCATTAGATAAATACTCGATCTTCACATTGATCTCAAGAACACTCATTTTCGAGCCTTTGTCAAGGTATAAATTATATCATATAAAAATATCACAAAGTGTTAGATGCCATGTCAGTTTACATTCCACTTACAAGGCCATTCTAATAATGTGACCGATCATGGAAGTAAATCATGACATCTATGTTGGCCACAGTCTGTCGAGTATATGTTTCCAGTACTTAAACATCTGGAAAACATAGGGACAGATTTATATAGTGTGAGAACGTAGCCTCTTTCTAGCATGGTTATCCCCATTTTTGGCCTGTTTGTCAGTGTTTGTCAGTGTGTTTTTACTGTCTCACTGGGATCCTGCTAGTCAGGACCCCAGGCTTATGGTTTGTGGCCCACATGTCAGTATGTTTTATTGTTTTTTCAGTATGCTTGATTGTGTCAATGGAGTCCTGCTTATCAGAACTCCAGTGCTTATGCTCTCTCTGTTTCCAAATTTGTCACTATAATCTAGTGACTACTTATGTCATTCCAGATTGGCATACTGGACCCCCCTTATAAGTCCTGAGTATATGGTACCTAGGAACCCAGGGCTTTGGGGTTCCAGGAGATTCTTATGGGCTGCAACATTTCTTTTGCCAACCATAACGAGCTCATACAAACACTTCTTCAGGACTGCCACTGCAGCCTCTGCGAATAGTGCAAGCATTATTTCACAGCCATTTTCACTGCACTAGGTAACTTATAAGTCACCTACAAGTCTAACCTTCAGTACCTGAAGGCTAGGTGCAAAGTTACTGTGTGTGAGGGCACCCCTGTGCTAGCAAAGGTGCCCCCACATTGTCCGGGACCAATTTCCCAGACTTCGGGAGTGCTGGGATGCCATTATAAGTGTGCACTACATATTGGTCAATACATACATGTAGCTTCACAATGGTAACCCCGAGTATGGCCATGTAAGGTGTCTAAGATTGAGAATTTGTACCCCCAATCTGATTCTGGTAGTGGGGAGCCAATTCCATGCACCCTGGGGGCTCAACCATGGACCCCCAGTACTAGCAAACAAGCTCTCTGATGTTTCCACTACAGCCCCAGCTGCTGCCACCTCACAGACAGGCTTCTGCAGAACAATGCATTTCCTTTAGGAAAGGGGTATCCTCGCAGAGCCTCTGGAAATGCTTTGAAAAGCACAACCAGTGCCCTCCTTGTATAATCCAGTCTACACCGGTTCAGGGACCCCCAGTCCCTGCTCTAACGTGCAACTGGACAAAGGAAAGGGGAATTACCACTCCCCTGTCCATCACTACCCCATGGGTGGTGCCCAGAGCTCCTCCAGAGTGTCCCTGGGTTCTGCCATCTTGTTTTCAGGATGGTCAGGGAACTCTGAGAGCATCTGAGTGGCCAGTGGCAGCAGGTGATGTCAGAGACCCCTCCCGATAGGTGCTTACCTGGTTAGGTGACCAATCCCCTTCTCAGGGCTATTTAGGGTCTCTCCTCTGGGTGTTTCCTCATATTTGGTTTTGCAAGATTCCAGAAGGACTTTTCTGCAACCTCTGCTTCACCTTCTACCATTGGATCAACCGCAGAACTGCTCCAGGAACTCTACAACTGCAACAAAGTATCCAGGGAGACTACTGCAACTCTGTAACTTCAGCTCCTGCAACAGTTTCCAGGTCATTCATGCTCCGAGGACTGCCTGTCTTCATCCTGCACCAGAAGGACTGAAGGAATCTCCTGTGGAGTGACAAAGTCACTTCCCTGCTTCAGCAGGCACCTCTCTGCAGCAACAACCGGTACTCTGGGTCCCTCTTCTGACGAGCGTGGATCCTGGAACACAGATGGTAGACCAAAGTGACCCAGACTGTCCAAAGGTCCAACTATCCAAATTTGGTGGAGGTAAGATCTTGCCTCCCTGAGCCAGATAGTACCTCTGTGCACTGCATATTTTGCAGCTCCTAGGGCTTCTGTGCGTTTCTCCAAGGAATCCTTCATACACAGCATAGCCCAGATCCCCAGCACTCTATCCTGTGATGCTCCGCTCCCTGAGTTGTTCTCCGGCGGCGTGGGATCCCTTTGTGTAGTGCTGTGACAACCGTGATTTGGAACTCCTTTGTCCCAGTATCCAGGGACTCCTGTGGGCTCTGCCTGGTCTTCTGAGGCCTTTCTGAAGTGCTGAGAGCCCCCTCTGTCTCCTCAGTCTGAGTTGAGACCCCCAAGTCCCTCCTGGGTCAAGGTAGCACCTTTTCCCACCAAACACGCCTTTTGCGTAAGCCAAGGCTTGTTCGCGGAATCCAACAATGAAAAGCAGCCTACATTTTTCTACTTGATGCAGGACATCTCTTGCACCAAGCAGGAACCCGCAGCTGTCTTCTCTGGTGCATCTCTGACTTTTTCTTCTAACCGGAGAATCCACTTTTGCACCTTCATCCGGGTTAGCAGGGGTTCCTGTTACTCCTGGACTCGTCAACTGTACTTGGGCTTGGTCTCCTCTCTCCACAGGTCTTCAGGTCCAGGAATCCATCACTGGTGTCTTGCAGTCTTGCTTGGTTTTTGCATAATCCTTGATCACGACTCCTAGTGTGTTCTGAGGAAACCTGCTGTACTTTACTCCTGTTTTCCTGTGCTCTGGGGTGGGATACTTTACTTACCTTTGGTGTTTTCTTACACTCCCAGTGCCCCTCTACACACCACTCTTGCCTAGGTGGGGAACCGACTTTCGCATTCCACTATTTTAGTACATGGTTTGTGTTGCCCCTACGCCCATTCTAGCCTATGGTGATTTTCACTATTTGCACTATTTTATGACTGTGTACTTACCTGATGTTGGTTACTAGTGTATATTTTGTGTATAATACTTACCTCCTAAGGGAGTATAGCCTCTAAGGTATTTTTGGCCTTGTGTCACTAAAAAAAGTATCTTTATTTTTGGTAACACTGAGTATTGTCTTTCTTGTGTATAAGTACTGTGTGCCTACAGTGGCATTGCAAGAGCTTTGCATGTCTTCTAGTTCAGCCTTGACTGCTCTGCCTACCGCTACCTCTAGACAGCCTGGCTTCTAGACATTGACTACATATCACTAATAAGGGATAACTGGACCTGGTATAAGGTGTAAGTACCTTAGGTATTCACTACAAACCAGGCCAACCTCCTACATGTAGGGATTGAGTTGTCCTTCTGTTATGCTAGGTGATACAATGAAAATGTAATCATTAAGTTTGATATACCACGCCTCACATGGTCACCTTGTTTTGAATTGCCTGGATAGTAAATCTTGAATATCACAAGACAGAGAAAGTTGCCGCTTTGTGTACCTCTTTCCTGGGAAGCCGTACCATGGGTAGAGTGTGGGTGTTCCTATGCATCTACCCACGGATTTAGGTGCATTTCTATAACTACCAAAACTGTTAAATATGGTGTGTCCTCAACATGCTGTGGCTTCACAGAGGAGGCAGAACATGAAGAAGAATCCTTATTTATTCTACTTTGTTTCATTTTTTTGTAAGTAAATGTTGACCGCTATGACTGTTTCCGAACAGAGTACTCTTGGATCTTTTCTCTCGCCTTCGCATTGAGAGAGCCATAAACAAATGTCTTGACCTTGCATTACTCCTAGCTAAAAGATCTATGGCAATGCAATAGAAGCAGTCCTTTACTCCTACTATAGCTACATGGGCCCAATCAAACATCTTGTGGAACAAGGCTAAGAACACACTTCTACACAGGGCGGGACAAGCTGGTCTAAGAAAATAATTCATTGCCCGGGCCAAGGACGTGCTCTTAAACCATTTGAAGGGCATCATTAAACACATATCCACATATCATGTTCAGCACCTGGCATATGCATTCACCTACCAATTCCCCCTTTGCTGTGTATAGAGCTTGTTGACTGTATCATGTACCAAACAGACATAGGGGGAATCTTCTTTCATTCTTATATATTTTTATTCACTCACCTAATAGGAATGAAAATGGGTACCTAAAGTAGACAAGCTTCAGCATGCAAGTGTATAACATTTATTTTGGCATATCAGACAACAAGGTGGGGAGTGGGTCAAAAAGGTTATATTTTTGTTTCTTTGTCTTTATGTAGAAAATGTGCATGGAACAATTATATTGTTGTATTTACTCGTAGCTTTCAGGGACAATACTCTGTATCATAATATGCATGTCCTATTTGCAAATGTAAGCACCAGTATGTGCAATTTATTCCATTGTAGTTCAATAAAAAAATATGTCTTTAAATAAAATCAAGTCAGTGCACAGTACAGCCATGTATTAAATTGCCTGGAAAATGTATTTCATGGATGGAGTTTGGTTGTTCACATGAATGCAGACTTCTATTTAAGCACATGCACAGCTATAGCAAGAGTGGTAAGGTTATGAAATGTATAACAGGTGCAAGCACTTCCAAGGGGAGGCAGAAAGTGGAGTTGCATATTTAAATGATTTGCTACTCAGGCCTGATGATGAAGCATGACACCCTTTTAGGTGTGTGAGGGCTCCTGCTCCTGAGCAATCAGACTCTTTGATCTGATGACTCAGGCTATTCCCGACCTAGACCCCCTTTCTTTCTCCTTTCTCTACCCAGAAACTGCAAATTCCTTGTACTGACATATCTATACGTAGGTACACAGAGGTATTATTCTGAGGGACACCATAAAATCCAAGCTTGCTATAAAAATGTTACAGAGGTGTTAAAAAATTCACATTACGCAACACACATATAGCAACGCTGAGTGTGTTTGCATGCTCATTATATATCTTTTGTCAGTGCGTGGATTATTCTTGCACTATAGAACCTCAACTTATATATGTTACATTCTATCTTTCCAAGTTATAATGAGTCCATGCCTGATAATATATACCTTGTATGTTTTGATAATGAATTATGAGTAGTTAACATATTTGTAACTATCACAGACTGTGTTAAACATGTTATTATTGTGTTTTAGTGTGGCTACTACAAGTATGAAAAACAGTACGTCATCCTTTTCAACTGATATGCCCATTGTGCTTTACTCTTAAAATGTGAATAATTTTAATGAAATTGAAATGTTTATGATGACAGTGTGAGACATTATCAGTTGTAGTACTGTAATGCCATCGTAATTTGAAATACAATTTTCAATGCTGATGTTTTAAAGTAACTCTACTCATGTGTCATCATACACCCAAAGAATACAATATTTTCCATTGTTCATGATCTTGATGAATGCCATTGTATAGTGAAAACTGCATACTAGAATGTTATCTACATTTAACACCCTGATTCAGAAACGCAAAAGTGTGAATGTAGTTTAGAATATTTGTTGTTCTTAAGATAGGTTGACATTTACACTAACACAACACCATGACTTTGTATTTGTTTTTTATTAGAATAATTTGTATTCACATTTCAGAATTATCTGAAGATATATAGATATTTGCTTATTTTTTATTTGGTTATGCAAAACAAATCTACACGTTTATCTCTCCTGGTACGACCTGCCCTTGAGTATACTATTTCAGAAAGTGATTCTCCATCCTCCTCGTTCTCAGAAGTGATTTGAGAATCTAGGCCCCATTTTACATGAGCTTTCAAACAGATGTTATGCAGAATGGCATGCACAAGTATAATTTTAGACACCATCGGGGTGAGTATAGCTGTCTTCTGCATGACTGGTCAAAGCATCTAACCAAGATTTCCAAACTCCAAATATTCTTTCTACAACATTGTGAGTTTTTCTCAATGCAGTATTACATCACTTCTGGCCATCATTATGTGGAACTGTAAAGGGGTTCATCACCGATGACTAAAGACCATAGCCTTGATCACCTGAAAAAAGATATGATTTTACATATTAGTAGTATTTGTAAACTTACATGTCTAAGTTGTCTTTATGACGTGTTGAAAAAGTCTGAAGCAAGTGTAATTTAGTTGCTTAGCGTTTTACGATTGTCTTTCAACATAGTTGCCTGTAGGCACATATAGTAGCATGGAAGCCTTTTGATTAGAGCAAAAGGATATACATTTTAAGATCCATATTAATATTTTCACAGAAGACACTGGATTTTGTGTAGCATAGTCGATATGTGACCAAAAAAACATTTCCTTAATATACACTATAATTTGTTGGTGTTTCCACATGTTGACCTTACACTCATCACATATGGCATTTTTTTGGCACAATCGATGTCAGTCAAACATTGCTTAGTTTTCTAAACAGGCAAATACATACAATAAAAACACACAAAATTGTTTCCTATAGTATGTACACATTTGTTATTACACTGTTCACACACTTTGAACCTGTGATCCTTTCATATTCATGCTGCATACTCCTTCGAATATGTTTATGGATCCAGTAACTATCGGCCAGATGTAGGTAGCTGTTGGCATGTCGCAAACTGCGAAAAACGCAGTTTGCGGCATGCAAACAGCCTGACGCGATGCACATCTCCAAATTGCGAGTCGGTACCGACTCGCAATTTTGGGATGCGACTCGCAAATAGGAAGGGGTGTTCCCTTCCTATTTGCGACCGCATCGCCATGCTGAGTTGCTTTGTGACCGCGAATGCGGTCGCAAAGCAACTCGCAGTTACCACCCACTTGAAGTGGGTGGTAACTCATTCGCAAAAGGGAAGGGGTCCCCATGGGACCCCATCCCCTTTGTTAAATGCCGAAAAAAAAAAAATTTCAGAGCAGGCAGTGGTCCTATGGACCACTGCCTACTCTGAAAAAACCGAAACCAAATGGTTTTGGAAGTTTTTCATTTTGCAACTTGTTTTCCTTTAAGGAAAACGGGCTGCAAAAAGAAAGAAAAAAAACTGCTTTATTAAAAAAGCAGTCACAGACATGGAGGTCTGCTGACTACAGCAGGCCACCATCCCTGTGAGTGCATGGACTCGCTTTGGGGTCGCAATTTGCGTCCCACCTCATTAATATTCATGAGGTGGGTCTTTGCGACCCCATAGCGAGTCGCAGAAGTTGTCTGAGACACCTTTCTGCATGCACTTTTGCGAGTTGCAAATTGCGAGTCGGTCTGACTCGCAATTTGCAAGTCGCAAATGTTTCTGTACCTACATCTGGCCCTATATGTTTATGTATTTTATATATTTGATGACACATACACAATTTAAATTTTTTCAACAATGTATTAAATTAGTTGGTAAAACATTTTGACACTTGATGAACCTGCAGTCATATTAACACATTTCCACATCACCTTTGTATGTTTCTTATTTCTTGTACTACGTGTTTGCCATGACTCACTGGTCATGGGTGAGTGTTACAAGGATATGTTACTTATTGTAAGCATGCATCAACTGTGAGGCCTTACTACTTGAAAAGTGTACATTTATATTGGCCAGGTATCTCACAAGTTGGCATGGGGTATGCTATGAAACGTTAAGTATGATTTAGCAGCCCAGCTGAGCAAAACTGTATGCTGCCTTTATTTTGTCTTTATTCATATTCACGTCAGCATCCTTATGTGACTTAGATGACATATATAGATGTTATTGTTTCCATAAGTGGATCAATGTCATTCACATGCATTAACTCCATATATTAGACAAACTGCCAGCCTTACATTACATGTAAATTCTATTACTGCAGTCGAATGGCGTGCACTCCAGACCCTGACATTTTGTTAAAAGAGACAGATTTTTAACTCCTATGAAATTTAGCTGACCATATATGTACTACCATCTACAGTGCACATGGTAAGGTGATCACATATTTCTGACATGTTACTGTGCCTTTTTAGGGTCGAGCCTGCTTCGCATGCGCTTGCGCATGCGTTTCGCTAGTGAGACGCTTTAGGAATTAAAAAGGGCTCAGAGCCCCGTCCACCTCATGTCAGTGTCTTTCATTGGTTCGTGGGCTTGCCTGTTAGAATCTGCTTGATTTCATTAGTGGAAGGCACGCATACGTCATGCCTTTTCTGATGGTTAGCCCTCCTCGAGCGCATCGACCAAGTACAGAAAACATATGAGGCTCGCTGTTTTCCGTCCGGTTCGTGGACTACTTTTTCTCTAGTTTCTCAGCACGATGTCGAGCGCTTTGCAAGCAAGAGCCCTTGATATGGTTGGACAAAAAAGAGACAGCCACTTCCAAAGCTTCACTATACAAATGAAAATCCTGTGTGGCCATGACAGTTAATCGCATGTCACACATGGCACGTGAGAGTGTCTCAACTCAACTCTGAGGGGTACAGGGCTTTCTTCCTCTTGTTTCCAGTAAGTCGCAGAGCCAGCATAGGGGTTTAAATTAATTTAATAGCGATTGTGAATCCTGAGCGTTATACCGCACGTGCAGTAGTCCACTACAGGGCTTTTCCTCGCAAATACACTTTGAATCCTTGGTTTTGCCGATAAATGAACACCATGAACCGTCAATGTGAAACTGTCGAGAGAGCACTTCTCCTTTTACAGACTCTGTGAAGTCAGTCGTTCACTTTATATAGTCAGGCCGCTCTCAGGACTTCACAAAAATATCTTGGGGCCAGGGCTTTGCCACAGACACTGTGTGGTAGGGCTCTCATCTGACACAGACTCTGGACTCTTTAGTCCACAACTGTGCCCCAAAGGGACTTCAAAACCAGGGCTTCGCCTTCCGCAGACACTGAGTAAACTCAGGGTTTCACCTCAAAAGCACGGTGGGCTCATGCCTTCACTCGCCACACAGAAAACGGGACAAGTGCCTCTCCACAGAGAGACAGTTTGGGCCACCGGCACCTCTTCAGACAGCCCGTGTGTCCCAACAGCATCCCATCGGACAGACAGTGGAGGGTTGGGTTTCACCTCACAGAAACACCGAGGCCAAGAGCTCTCGGTGAAAGATCACTGCCAGTAATGGGAATATTGTGGTCGCCCTTTTTGTTGTGATAACATATGTGTGGGTAGCTCGAGGTGTGGTCTCGAACCTTCATTCCCGTGAGAGCATGCCTGTCATGATGTCACCGTCGTAGCAAGGAATGCGCCTTAACCAAAGAAATGAAGCTGCACGTGGAAACATAGAAAACAGGAAAGGAAGGGGGCATTTTTCCAGGTATAAAGTGTTGCAATGTTTAATTCAGACGCACACAAAATTACTAATTCTATTTCAGGGAATCAGAGTACTAAAAGCATTTAAAAGGCAGCTGAACTCCTATCACCTCCAGGGCAATAATCGCCACATATGAGCCCCGGCTGTATGAGCCACATTTGTTTTTAATATTTTAACTAATGACTAATAAACCACCAAGTTCAGGTCGCTTGGCAAACACTGATTAAACGTCACAACTCTGTTATTCGATACAAAAAACTGCAGTAGGCGTCTGTGTTTCCTTCGTGAAAGTGTGCATCAAGAGCAGTTTTGCCCATCTTCGAGGGTTCTCATCCATTTTTAGGGTTAAGCCTGCGTCGCGTGCCCTTGCACATGCATTTCGCTAGCGAGACGCTGAGAGAGTGTAGTTTATATAATTAATATTAACATGAAATGATTATGAACTAATGTGTAATAATGGCACATAGAAAATTTATTAATGTATTTTACTAAACGTGCGCTTGAAATGTGCCCACGGGGAGTGGCCGCCAATATATACGGGGACAAATGAAACTGACTAATAATTATGAAATGTTTTATTAAAATGTGATTTTGCATTAATATTGAAAATCTATATGCTAAAGTTTTGCTAATAAATCATTAGGCTTTAGTTAGCATGAGTCAAGGCTTAGCTGCCTGACTCTCATATTAAATGTCTTTTTCTAACGTGCTGTGTGCTGACTTGCTGAAGGACATGAATTCTTGTTTTTCTCCAAACTAGAAGCTGAATGTAACTGTAGTAGATCCATTCTCATGAAATTCGACTTCCTTATAGAAACATTTTAGCTGAATGCAACATTGTAGACCAGTAGCAGGTACAAGGTTGCCTGAACCGGTACAGACAATGGAGCCACTGACTGAAGATGTGCAAAAGACCACAAGAGTATGAAATCATATCCGACATTCCACCCGCTGAAGACGTCAATCATAAGGACCAATAAAATACGTGAGAACTGTTATGGGGTGACAAATTTGATGAGCTAATGTGAAGACAATTGGTTAAAGATAGTGGGGTGCGGGGGTGTGGCCGGGCCACAAAGAAAGATGGCCGCCTAGAGCGAGAGCTCCGTGTCGCGGCGAATCCGGGGGGTGGCGGGGGCTCCCGACGGAGAGGGCCTGGCTGAAGGGGCAGAGTCGCATCACAGGAGTGCCGCGGACGGTGCGGTGGCAGCGGCCGCGGAATGGACTGACGAGCCGGGGGGGCTGCGAAGAGCTGCTCACGTGCGGTGCCTAGACCTCCCTGACTTCAACGGGGAGACCCGCCGAGGCGCCAAGGACCTGCCGATCCTCTGTATCTACATAGAGGGTGAAGGCCTTGCAGGAGAGACAGGACCGCGCCTCTTTAACGTGGGCAGAGAGACGCACCTGGAAAGTGCAGATCAACGGAGGCGGAGGTACGATCGCCCCCCTGCCCCTCGCCCCCCCGTCCTCCCTAAAACTGAAAATCATCAGACTATTGGATTGCCCCACAGAACACCCTCCATGGGGACACCGAGCCCAATCACTCCTCCTCCCTCCCCCATAAACTGCAAATAACATTGATCGAATAGGAGAAAAAGGGGGCGACGCAAGAGAGGAAGAGGGGAACAGGGGGGGTCGGGGAGGCGGAGAGACTGAGAGAGGGGGACCAGGGGGAGCTGAGAGAGAGCGAGAAGAAAACGGAAAAAAACAGAGGGTCAGAGAGGCAGACAGGGGAGCAGAGAGGCAAAGAAGACAACAAGGAAAACATACCGCATCCAATCTTCCTACACACCTCTCCCCACAACATATGCCAGAGAGAGATGAGGAAAAAAGGGGGCACGACGGCGACAACACAAACCTGAACCAGAAAAGAGGGGGGTGCATAGAGACAAGATCGAAAAAGAGCAAAAGAGATAAAAAAAATGTTTTAAAAAGAAAGGATCAGAGGACATCAGAGGACAACAGGAGTATACCTTCAAAACAAATCCTCAGAGCCATGAAGGAACATCACCAAAAGTAAGACAAAGTGGGGAATAAGTGAAAACGTACATAGGAGGGCAAGAAAAAACAAAACAAAGAGGAAGGATAGAATAGAAATAAGTACCAACAGACACAGAAAGCCGACACCTCTACTGGATCTAGAGAAGGGAAAACCGTATACTAAGAGGACGATCTGGGTGGACTGTTGAGGCAATGCCCGGTAACAAACTGAATCAAAAATCCGCCAGTAAACCCGCACGACAGCTACTATTTTCGGAAGCGCTTCAACACAAACGCCTAACCTCCACCACAATCAGCCCTCAAACATCGCCACCTCCAACTGAGTCCACCACAATGGCTGATAAGAACCACCCCACAACTATGGACCGGATATTCCAGGAAATTACCACTGTCAGACGCCGCATAGAGGGAATGGACGTCTCTATAACTTCGCTAACACTAGAGACCAAATCCATGCGAGCTGAAATTGCAAGCTTTCAATCCAGAGTGACAGGACTGGAGCAACGCATGGGATTAGTAGAGGCGCAGACCACCGTGTCCCGGGACCGAGACCAAGACCTCCTCTACCTCAGGAGCAAGCTAACGTACATGGAGGATAGGAGCCAGAGAGATAACATCCGCTTACATGGGATCCCGGAAAACGAAGAAGGTGCGGACATGCAGGCCTTCCTGAGCTCCGCCCTCCCAAAACTGACATCACTGGACTTCGACCCACTGATAGAATTTCAACGGGCACATAGAGTAGGACCAAAATGCTCTGGCAATTCCTCAAGACCCCGACCAATCATTGCATGCTTGCTATGGCACAACCAGACCCGCCAAATACTTCAAGCGGTACGCAATCATGGACCTTTCCGAATGGATCAACATGACATCCGCATAACTGCCGATTATTCTAAGGAAACCAACGACCGCAGAAAGGCCTTCCTAGCTCTGCGAACCCGACTTCACCAACTAGAGATAAAATACGGCCTCTTCGATCCTGCAAGAATGTGGGTCACTAAAAACAGAGTGTCTAAGGACTTCTACAACCCCGAAGAACTGCAGCTTTTTCTAGACTCCTTCCAACCTCAATCAATGGGCTCTACCAGCACAAACGGTTCACATGACAACGTAGGTGAAAATGAAGGTACCGGAAACTTTCCCCCAGGACAGGAAAAAATGAACATTGCCCTGTGTGACACTGAAGTCGGACAAAGAGGCAGAGATATAGAGAGATTGGCCAGATCATATGATGATAGGGGCCAGGTTTTGCGTGCAGTGGTAACCCACACCCAACTTTCGGAAAGGGACAAATCTCTTTCCCCATTAAAACCAACGATTGCACCCCCTTGAGAGGAAGACACAATACTACACACAAGAAAGACATTTGCCTGAAACCAAGACTATTGCAGCAGCTGTCGACCACGTGGACGGATGAGTACCTATTCAGATCATATATGAGTGCCCTCTTCACAACTGTCTAAGATTGTTAATGTAGCCGCCTACACCTGACATTCCAAAAGTACATGTACACTGTAACCCAATATAATGCCTCACAATGGGTAAATATTCAATAAACTGTAGTTTGTCCCAAGGGTATGACAAAACACACACATCAACGTGAGGACTAGACTCTACACCCTCTTGCAGGCTGCATAAGAGCCCAGACTAGGTTTTATAACGAAGCACGAAGGGTATCAAATATAGAACAACTATTGTAGAAACTGACAAGTTCTCATCGTACTACAGAATACCCTATAGCAGAAAGCACCACAACACAAGTCAACCCCATCCCAGCACACAACACATAAGAATAATACTGAGGTAGGAATTAACTAACCCTCATAGACACCCCAGGGGCCACGATCAGAACAAACAAGGATAAACCAATCTATCCCCTGAGACGCACACAATACAATGTAACCCACTGTATATCAATACCCCCGCCAACACCATAAACTAAAACTACATGTGAGAAAACAGGGCTGATTGCAGAGGCCCCATAACTTTTTGCCCCCATTTTCCTCTTTTTGCTGGTGTTTTCCTGACTTTGATGGTGCCCTGGGTACTGCTAACCAGTCCCAGGGCCTGTGCTCTGTGTAAAATGGATATGCAAATTAGGCTAATTATAATTGGCTAAGTTAACCTACCTATAAGTCCCTAGTATATGGTAGGGCATGTAGGTTTAGGGACCACAGCATAGGTGGTGCACACCTAGGTGCACTGCTGAGGTGCCCAGTGTCATTTTAAAGGCAGGCCTGCTTTGCTGGCTGCTTTTAAATTAAAGTTATATGCAAATTCGACTTTGGAATTAAAGGTACTTCCAAAGTCTTAAACTACCTTATTTTTACATATAAGTCACCCCTAAGGTGTGCCCTATGTGCCCCTAGGGCTGGGTGCCATGTAACTATAAGCAGGGACTTTATAAAAATAGATTTATAAGCCCTGGTGAGGTAAAAACAGCCAAATTCGTTTTTCCCTCATAGAAGTAAATGGCCTTCATAGGCTAGAATGGGCAGACTTTATTTTAAATTTTAAAGTCTCCTTAAATGTTACATACCAAGAATTTGGTATCAAATTAATTGTTGTAATAAATCCCACAACTTCCAGTTGTGGGATTTAATATAACTTGTTCAGGTAAAAAGTTTAGACTTTACCTAAAAAGTTGCCAATTTCAGCTCTGCATTGTTTTTGCTGCTGTGCTCTGATTGGCCAGCCTGCAGCAGCTTCTGCCAGGCTACCTTGATGAGGTGTGAAGTGGCCTGACTTCACACAAAGGAATGTGCTTGGGGGAGAGAAATCTCCCCTCAGCAGATGGTGAGGCAGGAAGGGGGAGGGCTGCCAAACTGGTCTTCAAAGGCAGAGAAGGATATTTGCAGCACCCAGCAACACCCCCACATCCTGCAACCCCAGACAATTAGGTGCCCCCTTGATTAGATTAGGAGAGGGCAGGAGAGGGGTGTGTTTATGATTTTTAGCCACACCAGTGGGTGGGCTCAGCCAGATGTAACCTCCAAAAATCAGATTCATCCATGTTGGATTTTTAGAGACTGTTGCCTTCTGGGATGGATTTTTGCCACACTTCCCAGGAAGTGGTCATCACAGGGGGACGACCCTGTCCCTGATTGGAGAACCAGGGCCCCCCTGCTTTTCACCCAGGAGCAAGGATAAAACTGGCAGACCTGCACCCACGCCTCAGATCCCCTCCAGAATTCAACAAGAAAGGAACTAAAGAAGAAGAAGGACTGCCCTGCTGGACCCCTGGCCTGCACCTGGAACCTGCACTCAGAAGGACTGCACCAGCTGCACACTTGGGCTTCACCACAAGAAGGACTTTGCCTGGCTTCAGCTGGTTCAAGGAGGGACTCCCTGTTTGCTACAGGTGAAAAATTGCTAACCAGAGTCCCCTGCACCAACTCCTGAAGAAAGCGACCAGCTGACCACTGTCCAGTGGCCAAAAAGGAGTTTGCGCCAGGTGCATTCTGGGAGTTGAAGTCCGCACCCCCCAAGGACCATCACAGAACTTCTGGACCCTTGGGGTGAGCTGTGGACCCCAAAAGAACCTTAAAAGAACATCTGTGTGAAGCCCCAGAAGTTTGGAAAAGATTTGAGAATTTTTGGAAAAAAGCTCAAGAGAGGGACCGACCCGCCGCGGAAATTCTAGCCGGCTTGCCTCAACCGCGACCCGGCCTGACTTCGTGGTTCGTCCCGGTAAAGAAAAACATCCAAAAAAGAGACTAAGTCCGAACGTAAAAAGTTGACCGGGACCTCCCAGCCATCGTATCCAAGAAGGGCTCCATGGACGTCGGATCAAGATCCAGGTTTACCCCGGTCGAAGGATTTTCATCTTGAAAAAATGACTAAGTCCGAAGGTAAAAGTCTCCACCGAGGAAACCCACATCGCGTATCCGGACAAGGGCTCCAGGAGGTCGGATTCAACTGGCAGGTTCGTCCCGGTGAAGAAAAACTTCAAAATAAAGACTAAGTCAGAAGGTAACTTTTTAACCAAGGCCTCCCGCGACCTGTAGCCGAGCAGGGCTCCATCGCGGTCGGCCTGAAAGTTTGACTTTGCCCCGGTCGAGGTGCAACCAGATGACCCGATTGGCGCTTTTTGTTTCTAAGCGCTAGAAAAGTAATAATTCTTTAAAAATTCATATCTCCGGTTCACCCGGAACCGATTTTAATCGTTTTTGTGTCATTTTAAAGATAAAAATATAAACTATTTTTATAAATTGGTTTTGGATTTTTAAACTGTTTCCAGTGTTTTATTTAATTACTGTTTTGTGATATTTGAATGCTTTACACTTTGTCTCCTAAGTTAAGCCTTGACGCTCGTTGCCAAGCTACCAAGGGTTGAGCTGGGATTAATTTACTGAGACCTAACTGTACCTAGGTGGAGGTTAGTGGCTTGTTGCTAGGTGTAGGTACCTACCTGCCCTACCAATAACCCATTTTCCAACATAATTGGAAGCAGCGACGGGATCCTGTACTTGTGTTCAATATCACGTTACAGTTTTAGGTAAAACAAATTAAAAATCCTTTAAATTGTCCTAGTGCAAAAATTGTTTTTAATTTTTAATTTGGATTAATTTCAATTATTGAATTTTTGTAATTTTTCTAAATTCTTGTTTCCAATTTTTGCAAAAAGTTTTTGTTGACACAAAACTAGGGAACCATGGAGCTTGATCTGGCTAGCCTACCCACACTGACAGTAGTCCAGCTTAGGGGGTTGTGTATTGAAAGAGGGTTGGCTGCAACCACTGATCTCAGGAAGCAAATCCTGATCACATCCCTGACAGCATGGGCTGAGGCCCAAGAGGTAGAGTCAGAAGAAGCTCCAGAGGAGGGAGAAAGAAGGGAGGATGCAAGCTCTAACCACTCAGGGGAGGGAAGGCATCTGACCCTAAGTGAGGACGAGGAAGAACGGTCCTCAGTAAACACAGTCACTAGGGGCAGATCCAAAGCTAGTGGTGGGAAGGGGGTCCTTTCAGGAGGAGAGAACCCATCCATCAGAGAAAGAGAGCTGGAGGCCCAGCTAGCATACATAGCTTTGGAAGCAGAGAAGCTGGCCCTAGAAAAGAAAAAGTGGGCATACAAAGAGAAAAGAGATGGAAGCAGCGATAAAGAAGCTGAGGTGTCCATGGGTGGGGGAGTTTGCCCCAGATTACCCAAGGGGGTAGTTCCTGCTTATGTAGAGGGGGATGACATAGATAAGTGGCTGGGGGCCTTTGAGAGGGCACTCCAAATGAGAAGGGTTAGGCCTCAATACTGGGGTTCCCTTTTGTGGGAGTTGGTCCCCAACTCAGGGAGGGATAGGCTTCTGACCTTAAGGGGGGAGGAGGCAGATTCATACCCTAGTATGAAAAGGTGCTTAGCCAAGAAGTTTGGTCTGACCCCAGAGCAATATAGAATGAAGTTCAGGGACATCCAGAAGGTCAGTACCCAGTCTTGGGTTGACTTTGTGGACATTTCACTAAAGGCACCAGAGGGCTGGATTATTGGTAACAAAGTAGATACTTATGAGGGGTTATACAATCTGATCATGAGAGAGCACATCTTGACCAATTGTACCCAAGAAAGGTTACGCCAGCATCTAGTGGACTCTAAGCAGACCAACCCTAGAGAGCTAGGGGAGGCAGCTGATGAGTGGTTGAGAACCAGGGTGGTTGTCAAGTCCCAGGGGGGAGACTCCAAGAAGGGGGGGACAGGTCCCCAAAAACCTAAGGAGGGAGGTGGTAAGCCCACCACAGAGACTCCCTCTGTACCCCAGAACCCTAAGAAGGAGGAGAGTAAATCCCACTCCCACTCTGACCAGCAGAGACAGTTAGACCCAGGGTTAAAAAAGCTCTTGGACAGTAGGGCTTGCTTTGACTGTCAGCAGACAGGTCACTTCAGAGGAGATGCAACCTGTCCAAAAAAGGTGGTTAGCACTGGGCTGTCCAGTGTAGCCATAGAGGAGGATTCCTCAGATGATGAAGTCCTCCTAGCATTGTGCTGGGAGACAGGACCAGATGGTAAGCTGGTGATCCCTGAGGGTGGAAGTAGGCACTTCCACCCCATTCAGGTGAATGGGATCCCTACCACTGGCCTGAGAGACACCTGTGCCAGTCACAATATAGTGAGTGACCGGTTAGTGACCCCAGACATGTATGTCCCAGGAAAGACAAAGAAAGTCAGGATAGCCACAGGGGAGGTCACCTCCAAACCTGTAGCCATAGTGCCCCTAGAGAGGGAGGGTATCCTTGACTGGATTAGGGTGGTAGTCAGTGCTGACCTTCCCCTAGATTGTATCCTGGGCAATGACCTCCCAGAGGTGAGTCTGGTCACAGATGGGGTGGTCGGCCAGGGCGCCCCCCCAACCCAAAGTCCTGGGGAGTCAGTCCCTACAGTTAGGAGACAGGGGTCCCCAAGAAAAGGAAAGAAGAAAAGGAAGGGTAGGCCACTCTTAAAGAGAGTTCCAGGGAGCCAAAGGCCTTCTGCCCCAGTAGGGGGGAGCCCAGAGTTGGCACTGGTGAGGCCTCACCTGACCCCAAGGAAGTCCTGAGTAGTCAGGCAGCTGTCCAGATGCAAGGTGTTGCCCCTGCACTGACAGAAGGGAGAGTGGAAGGAGGGTGTCTGCCACAGGAGGGGGTAGCCCCCCACTCTAGACAGCAAGAGGGGTATAAGGACCCCAAAGATGCCCCTAAAGCAGCTCAGCCACCTGTCAGTGGAGAGCTTAGGGTGTGGTTCTGGGTACTGACAGCTTTCAGTAGCCTCTGCTGGGTGCTAGCCTTCCAGGCAGCACTGTACTTGGCCTGGGAGGCAGACCCCAGGGCCAATAGCAAAGTAGGCCCCCTGACCCTATTGGTCATGGTGGGGTTGCTCAAGTGTTGGGTGACCTCTTTGGGTAAGCTAGGTGTTGCCCTAGCAAAGTTTGGAGTAGGGGAGGTGGGCACCTCACTACCCAAGTTGGCAGAGAGAAAGGAGGAAGACCCCCCTAGAGGAAAGTTTCAGTTTGAGTTGGGTCATTTTACTGTTGGGATGGCTTCACTACCCATAGGGAGTGACCCTGACAGGAGGATATAAGGCAGAGTAGGCCCTGCAAAGGGACAGCCAGTTTTCTTCACTGTCTTCCTCGCCTAACAAGCCAGGAAGACTCTCCCAGGGTTGGGCTGAGTCTCCTGGGCGTGTGGGCTGGGGGGGGGGGGTTGTGTGAGAAAACAGGGCTGATTGCAGAGGCCCCATAACTTTTTGCCCCCATTTTCCTCTTTTTGCTGGTGTTTTCCTGACTTTGATGGTGCCCTGGGTACTGCTAACCAGTCCCAGGGCCTGTGCTCTGTGTAAAATGGATATGCAAATTAGGCTAATTATAATTGGCTAAGTTAACCTACCTATAAGTCCCTAGTATATGGTAGGGCATGTAGGTTTAGGGACCACAGCATAGGCGGTGCACACCTAGGTGCACTGCTGAGGTGCCCAGTGTCATTTTAAAGGCAGGCCTGCTTTGCTGGCTGCTTTTAAATTAAAGTTATATTCAAATTCGACTTTGGAATTAAAGGTACTTCCAAAGTCTTAAACTACCTTATTTTTTACATATAAGTCACCCCTAAGGTGTGCCCTATGTGCCCCTAGGGCTGGGTGCCATGTAACTATAAGCAGGGACTTTATAAAAATAGATTTATAAGCCCTGGTGAGGTAAAAACAGCCAAATTCGTTTTTCCCTCATAGAAGTAAATGGCCTTCATAGGCTAGAATGGGCAGACTTTATTTTAAATTTTAAAGTCTCCTTAAATGTTACATACCAAGAATTTGGTATCAAATTAATTGTTGTAATAAATCCCACAACTTCCAGTTGTTGGATTTAATATAACTTGTTCAGGTAAAAAGTTTAGACTTTACCTAAAAAGTTGCCAATTTCAGCTCTGCATTGTTTTTGCTGCTGTGCTCTGATTGGCCAGCCTGCAGCAGCTTCTGCCAGGCTACCTTGATGAGGTGTGAAGTGGCCTGACTTCACACAAAGAAATGTGCTTGGGGGAGAGAAATCTCCCCTCAGCAGATGGTGAGGCAGGAAGGGGGAGGGCTGCCAAACTGGTCTTCAAAGGCAGAGAAGGATATTTGCAGCACCCAGCAACACCCCCACATCCTGCAACCCCAGACAATTAGGTGCCCCCTTGATTAGATTAGGAGAGGGCAGGAGAGGGGTGTGTTTATGATTTTTAGCCACACCAGTGGGTGGGCTCAGCCATATGTAACCTCCAAAAATCAGATTCATCCATGTTGGATTTTTAGAGACTGTTGCCTTCTGGGATGGATTTTTGCCACACTTCCCAGGAAGTGGTCATCACAGGGGGACGACCCTCTCCCTGATTGGAGAAACAGGGCCCCCCTGCTTTTCACCCAGGAGCAAGGATAAAACTGGCAGACCTGCACCCACGCCTCAGATCCCCTCCAGAATTCAACAAGAAAGGAACTAAAGAAGAAGAAGGACTGCCCTGCTGGACCCCTGGCCTGCACCTGGAACCTGCACTCAGAAGGACTGCACCAGCTGCACACTTGGGCTTCACCACAAGAAGGACTTTGCCTGGCTTCAGCTGGTTCAAGGAGGGACTCCCTGTTTGCTACAGGTGAAAAATTGCTAACCAGAGTCCCCTGCACCAACTCCTGAAGAAAGCGACCAGCTGACCACTGTCCAGTGGCCAAAAAGGAGTTTGCGCCAGGTGCATTCTGGGAGTTGAAGTCCGCACCCCCCAAGGACCATCACAGAACTTCTGGACCCTTGGGGTGAGCTGTGGACCCCAAAAGAACCTTAAAAGAACATCTGGGTGAAGCCCCAGAAGTTTGGAAAAGATTTGAGAATTTTGGGAAAAAAGCTCCAGAGAGGGACCGACCCGCCGCGGAAATTCTAGCCGGCTTGCCTCAACCGCGACCCGGCCTGACTTCGTGGTTCGTCCCGGTAAAGAAAAACATCCAAAAAAGAGACTAAGGGGGTCATTCTGACCCCGGCGGTCTAAGACCGCCGGGGCCAGGGTCGGCGGGAGCACCGCCGACAGGCCGGCGGTGCCCTGCAGGGCATTCTGACCGCGGCGGTTCAGCCGTGGTCAGAAGAGGCAAACCGGCGGTCTCCCGCCGGTTTACCGCTGCCCTTAGAATCCCCCATGGCGGCGCAGCTTGCTGCGCCGCCATGGGGGATTCTGGCACCCCCTACCGCCATCCTGTTCCTGGCGGTTCGCCCGCCAGGAACAGGATGGCGGTAGGGGGTGCCGCGGGGCCCCTGTGGGCCCCTGCCGTGCCCATGCCAATGGCATGGGCACGGCAGGGGCCCCCGTAAGAGGGCCCCGCAAAGTATTTCAGTGTCTGCTAAGCAGACACTGAAATACGCGACGGGTGCAAACTGCACCCGTCGCACCCCTGCAACTACGCCGGCTCAATTCTGAGCCGGTGTCCTCGTTGCTGGGGCATTTCCTCTGGGCCGGCGGGCGCTCTTTTGGAGAGCGCCCGCCGGCCCAGAGGAAATGTCTAAATGGCCGCCGCGGTCTTTTGACCGCGGTGCGGTCATTCAGCGGCGGTACCTTGGCGGACGGCCTCCGCCGTCCGCCAGGGTCAAAATCAGGCCCTAAGTCCGAACGTAAAAAGTTGACCGGGACCTCCCAGCCATCGTATCCGAGAAGGGCTCCATAGACGTCGGATCAAGATCCAGGTTTACCCCGGTCGAAGGATTTTCATCTCGAAAAAACGACTAAGTCCGAAGGTAAAAGTCTCCACCGAGGAAACCCACATCGCGTATCCGGACAAGGGCTCCAGGAGGTCGGATTCAACTGGCAGGTTCGTCCCGGTGAAGAAAAACTTCAAAATAAAGACTAAGTCAGAAGGTAACTTTTTAACCAAGGCCTCCCGCGACCTGTAGCCGAGCAGGGCTCCATCGCGGTCGGCCTGAAAGTTTGACTTTGCCCCGGTCGAGGTGCAACCAGATGACCCGATTGGCGCTTTTTGTTTCTAAGCGCTAGAAAAGTAATAATTCTTTAAAAATTCATATCTCCGGTTCCCCTGAACCGATTTTAATCGTTTTTGTGTCATTTTAAAGATAAAAATATAAACTATTTTTATAAATTGGTTTTGGATTTTTAAACTGTTTCCAGTGTTTTATTTAATTACTGTTTTGTGATATTTGAATGCTTTACACTTTGTCTCCTAAGTTAAGCCTTGACGCTCATTGCCAAGCTACCAAGGGTTGAGCTGGGATTAATTTACTGAGACCTAACTGTACCTAGGTGGAGGTTAGTGGCTTGTTGCTAGGTGTAGGTACCTACCTGCCCTACCAATAACCCATTTTCCAACACTACACAAGAAGACACAACATATCATAGCATAGTATAACAACATGGAGTTCCATACTAAGGCATTGCAATACAAATAGTTAAACACCCCTCCTGGAATGCGCACACCCGCCCGCAGATCACCTACCATTGATATCCGTGAATCTCCTCCAGGAAGGACGATCATGAGGGTAGTATGTACCACGCTACTAAACTGACGATATCCGACTACAATCCACCTTATAATAGTATTATGATGTAATAATATGTGACAGGGCACCAGTAAGGGGGTGGACCACACAGTGTCTTCACACACCACAGGACTCTGCAGCACTCACTGCTTACTGCACGATACATAGCCCAACGCCCAGATTAACAGTTCATAAAATAACAAGGTCGCTCCCCCCATCTGCCACGCAGCCCCCTGTGGGTTGAACCTCCGTTGCCGCTTTTGCCGCCTGACTACTTGCTCCCTTTTTTCTGTACCCCTGCGCTTGGCTTCTGTGCCACTTCGTTTTTTTCATTCTGTGCCCCTGTGTTTTGCTTTCTGTACCCCTGTGCTCTGTTGTCCCTCTCCCGCTGTCTTTTCCCACCGTTTTTTCCCCGGGTTTTCCCCTGGGTTTTTCCCTGGGTTTTTCCCTTGCTGCTGAGCCCCTGCTGCCCCGCCCCCCTCACTCCCATTGGCCGCCCGCTCCCACCTCCCAGCTGCTCCTCCCTCCCTCTGCCCTCATATGGAGGCCGCGAAGCGGTGGTAGAGAGCGATCTTTGACCCTGTCACCAGGCAGGTCGCTCCCCCCATCTGCCACGCAGCCCCCTGTGGGTTGAACCTCCGTTGCGGCTTTTGCCGCCTGACTACTCTCTCCCTTTTTTCTGTACCCCTGCACTTGGCTTCTGTGCCACTTCGTTTTTTTCATTCTCTGCCCCTGTGTTTTGCTTTCTGTACCCCTGTGCTCTGTTGTCCCTCTCCCGCCGTCTTTTCCCGCCGTTTTTTCCCCCGGTTTTCCCCTGGGTTTTTCCCCGGGTTTTTCCCTTGCTGCTGAGCCCCTGCTGCCCCGCCCCCTTCACTCCCATTGGCCGCCCCGCTCCCACCTCCCAGCTGCTCCTCCCTCCCTCTGCCCTCATATGGAGGCCGCGAAGTGGTGGTAGAGAGCGACCTTTGACCCTGTCACCAGGCAGGTCGCTCCCCCCATCTGCCACGCAGCCCCCTGTGGGTTGAACCTCCGTTGCCGCTTTTGCCGCCTGACTACTCGCTCCCTTTTGTCTGTACCCCTGCGCTTGGCTTCTGTGCCACTTCGTTTTTTTTATTCTGTGCCCCTGTGTTTTGCTTTCTGTACCCCGGTGCTCTGTTGTCCCTCTCCCGCCGTCTTTTCCCGCCGTTTTTTCCCCAGGTTTTCCCCTGGGTTTTTCCCCGGGTTTTTCCCTTGCTGCTGAGCCCCTGCTGCCCCGCCCCCTTCACTCCCATTGGCCGCCCCGCTCCCACCTCCCAGCTGATCCTCCCTCCCTCTGCCCTCATATGGAGGCTGCGAAGCAGGCGCGCGCAGCGGGAGCACCAAAGGCGCGCCTATGGCAAGCCCGTCTGTGCCCGTCCGCACCTGGACCGCACCTAGCACCAGAACCCCTGGAACCCGCACCCCCGCAACGCCAGACTGCACTACGACGCAAGCAACCTCCACGCACTCAACACCAGACGAGACCACCCCTGCTACCGGGCCACCCCGAAACGCACCCAGGGGCCCTTCACCTGCCGGAACTGCAGATTCACCAGCATCCAACCCTCCACACCACCAGCCAGAGAACCCAACCACCTCCGCTGCATCCTCCTCAACACCCGCTCCGCTCGCAAGCACGCCATCAAGCTTTGGGACCTCCTAGACTCCACTGCCCCGACGTCGCCTTCCTGACGGAGACCTGGCTGAACACCACCTCAGCACCAGACATCTCCATAGCCATCCCACAGGGCTACAAAATCTCCCGCAGAGACCGCACCAACGGAGTGGGAGGAGGAATCGACATCATCCACAAAGACTCCATCAAAATCTCAACAAACACCGATGACACCCTCACCACCGCCGAGCACATGCACTTCCAGATCCACACCGACCCCAACACCACCCTCAGAGGAACTCTCATCTACAGACCTCCCAGACCCCGCCCACAGTTCAGTGACACCATCGCCGACCTCATCAGCACCCACACCCTCACTTCCACGGACTACATCCTCCTCGGGGACCTGAACTTCCACCTCGAGAACAACAACGACGCCAACTCCACCGCCCTGATCGACAACCTCGCCAACCTCGGACTCAAACAGCTCGTAACGACACCCACTCACGCCGCTGGACACACGCTCGACCCCATCTTCTCCGCAAGCCCCCATGTCTCCTTCAACCACACCACCGAACCACACTGGACCGACCACAGATGCGTCCACTTCACCTTCAGAAACCCCACCACACACCACCGCACCCAACAGCTACCACGCCGCTGCTGGGGCAAGGTCACCGAGGACCAACTGACTACCGCCCTCGCCCTGAGACCACCCACCGACCCAGACACTGCCACGACCAACCTCACACAGTGGATCAACAACTGCGCCAACACCCTCGCCCCCCTCAAGACCTTTACAACCAACCACACCAACAAGAAAGCCGCCTGGTTCACTGAGAACCTCCGGATCTCCAAGCACACCCGTCGGAAGCTGGAGAAGAAATGGCTCCACGACCGAACACCAGACAACCACACAGCCCTCAAGAGCGCCACCCGCAGACATCACCAACTCATCAGGACCGCCAAGAAGACCGCCTTCAAGGACCGCCTAGACAACAACACACACAACACCAAAGAGCTCTTCAGCATCATGAAAGAACTCTCCAACCCCAGCTCCATCACCAACGACATCCCGCCATCTCAAGACCTGTGCGACTCCCTGGCCACCTTCTTCCACCGCAAGATCACCGACATCCGCGACAGCTTCAACCCCGACCCCCCGCACCCACCACCGAGTCCACCACCCCTGCGACTACCACTCACACCAGTCGCCTGACCGCCTGGTCCAGCGTCAGCGACGAAGACACCATCAAAACCATGAACTCCATCCACTCCGGATCCCCATCGGACCCCTGCCCTCACCACGTCTTCAACAAAGCCAGCGCAGCCATCGCGCCCCACCTCCGGAAAACAATCAACTGTTCCTTCGAGACAGCAACCTTCCCAGAAAGCTGGAAGCACGCGAGATCAACGCCCTTCTGAAGAAGCCCAAGGCGGACCTCAAGAACTTCCGTCCCATCTCCCTGCTCCCTTTCCCGGCAAAAGTGACCGAGAAGATTGTCAACAAACAGCTGACCCGCTACCTCGAAGTCAACAACATCCTGGACCCGCTTTACAAATGCAGTGATTGATTGATTGATAATGGTAATAGGAAGTATTATGTTAATAAGAATTAACAGGTTACAGAAATGTTGAAGTAGATGAAAATGTGGTGTTGCAACGGGGGAGAGAGACTCGGGGTGTACTGTGTATTTATAACTCCATGTATTTCTATCTACATATGCACTAACACTATATGGCTCCGTTCGCCCCCTCTACTACTACTCCTCTTCCGTCCCAATCCCCCACTATTTGAATATCCTCTTCTCTCCATAAACTCTGTCCTTGCCCGACAATATCACCACAGGATCCCCCCACCATACTTGTGCACCCTCGCTCCCCCCATTCCCTGAAACATTAGAAACCATGCAACACGCACTAAGCCCCATCTTGTAATAATTTTTCTATTCTTCTCCCCCTCCCCCAACTTGTTGTCAACTCTCATAAACGGTCAATAGTAACCCACGACAGTACCACTCAGGCATGATGATAACCCATTACCCTTCCTACTCCTAAAAGTACATATTCCAGTTACATAAACGGCCAAGCACGGCAACTATCACCACCCACCGGCAATTAGACCTGTCCCCTGACTTTCGATACACAACCAGGATTCTTACACCTCTCACTGCCATTAACATATAGATAGCCGGCTGCCAACTGCCTTCCCCCCACACCCCCTCCGCCCTCCCGATAGGGACCACCCCGATGACATGCGAGCCCCGAGAGGAACCGGACCCGCCGTCTACAGAACTAGTTAAGGAGGCAGGACCTCCAGCCTCCCTTTTCCTTTTCCTTTTCTTTTCTTTTTTCTTTCTTCTTATTCTTCACTTCTCTCTATAGCCCCCTGCGGCTCCTCCTCTATCCACTCCACTTTCTCCCTCCCTATTCCACCTCTACCTTTTCTCTTTCTTCTCTTTTCTAGAGAGCATTTCTGACCGCCACCAACTGCACCCCCTCCTCCCATAACCCACCACATCATAACAAATCCAACTCCCATTTGAACAAAAGAGATAGCCGCCACTTCCTTCCCCCTCCCCCGCTAGGGCTGACACTGGAACAAACTGGACTCGACACACTCGTTCAGGATGCCGAGAAGAACCACTCAAGTGACACAACCATTGCGTATCCTCTCCTGGAATGTACATGGCATGACGAGCTATGTTAAGCGGAAAAAAATATTGTCCTATCTTCAATCCAAAAAAGCAGATATCACCTTAATACAGGAGACCTACCTTGACACTTTGGAATCTGGTAAACTTAAACAGGATTGGGTAGGGAGGGTTGCTTACAGTTGCTGCCCAGCGAATCAAGAATCTGGAAGCAATACACCCCGCAAGTGTGGAGTGGCGATATTAATGCGAAAATCCCTCCCGATTACAATCATTAAAACGAGGAGCGATGCAGAAGGAAGGTACACATTCGTCAAACTAAAAATAGGGAATACCTCTTTATGCGTGGGCTCCGTCTATGCACCAACCGGCTCAAAACGCGCATTCCTCCTACAACTAAATCGCCTCTTGACAGAAATCGGGACTGCCCGATATGTAATTGGTAGAGATTGGAACCTTGCCCAAGACGCAATACTGGACAGAACAGGCCGCATTAATATAGGCAAGAATCACGACAGAGCACTCCTGACAGACATAATGGCAGACGTCGGCCTAGTGGATTGTTGGAGAATACAACACCCGAAAGATAAGGAATATACTTTTTTATCGTCCGTCCATGGCACCCAATCGCGCTTGGACTACTTTCTGGTGTCACACACTGTAATCCCCCACATGCTGGACTCCTGCATCCTAGACAGTGGCCTTTCAGACCACTCGCCAACACTAATTTTGATTCAGGTAGGCCTGTCCCCTCAAGGCCGAAAACTGTGGCGCCTCGCTGTACGCAGATTCCGCTCCCCCCAAGGGAAGGAGCAATTAGGAGCATACGTATCTACATACATGACAGAGAACACAGGCACTGTGACCTCCAAAAGGATCCTATGGGCAGAGGCAAAGGCGACACTGAGAGGGAATATGATGCGAGACGCAGCATTGGCCAACAAAGACAGAATAGCCCGTCAAACCATCCTAGAGACCACAATTCAGAACCTCACTAAACAGTATACCGCCCAACCGTCCCCTAAGCTATGCCGCTCCTTAGAGCAAGCCCGTATGGCACACAATGAACTCTACACATCCCAGGCAGAATTTGCACTGCAAAAATTGTGAGACCGCCACTACGAACAAGGAGAGAAAGCAGGACGCCTCCCAGCGGCCCAGCTCCGACAAAGAGAGGCTGCTTCCGCCATTTCTGCCATAACATCCTCTTCTGGAGCAGTGTTAACTCGTCCGCAAGATATCGTGAATGAGTTTGCTAATTACTACCGACATCTTTATACTTTGGAAACGACGACTGATCAGACACAGATAGAGACATTTCTTGACACGGCCAATCTGCCTCGTCTGGTGGAGGCTGGCAGAGCCCTCCTAGACGGTGATATAAGCAGGAAAGAGATAACACAAGTTATAACAAACCTCCCTTACCATAAATCTCCAGGAGAGTATGGATTCCCTGCGGAATTTATAAATGGGCCGGGGAAGAGGCAATCACTGCAGTACATGGAGCACTAACCGAAGCATGGCAGGAAGGCTCTCTAGGAGCTTTATCCAACAGGGCTACAATTGTCGTTCTGCCTAAGCCAGGGAAAGATCCCCTCCTCTGCGGCTGCTATTGTCCTATCTCCCTCCTGAATGGATACATCAAACTCCTAGCCAGCGTTTTAGCAGCATGCCTACGCAAAGTGATACCATCTTTGATCCATAATACCCAGGTGGGATTCGTACCCGGCCGCACTTCCAGAAACCACATGCGCACTCTCTATCATACACTGCTGGAAGCTCTAAATATGAATGAAGAGGCCCTTGCTTTATCCTTAGATGCAGAGAAAGCATTTGACCGCATCGAATGGCCCTATTCATTCACCACCATGAAGCACTTTTGCCTAGGGGAACAATTAATTTCGAAAGTACGTTTATTATATGATCATCCCACAGCACAGGTTAACTGCGGGGGCTTCTTATCAGACCCCTTTCCTATTGGAAGAGGCACTCGCCAGGGCTGTCCCCTGTCGCTGCTTCTATTCCTATTGGCCATGGAACCCCTGGCAGCTACTATACGGAACTCTCAACAGATAAAAGGTATTCAAATAACCGGGGGTTTATCCAAAATTAATCTCGACGCAAACGACATCCTATTAACCTTGTCCGATCTAGAAACTTCCCTACCCGCACTGCTCTCCACCATAGAGGAATTCGCACCTCTATCTGGATACCGGGTAAATTCGGACAAAAGTGAAGCACTACCTTTATCCCGCATAACGACGAGAGCAGCAGTACACGGCCTGCCATTCCAATGGACACCGACCCACCTCAAATTCCTAGGAACGTGTATTAACCGAGGTTTGGAACATATAGTTAGGGACAACCTAGATCCCCTTAAATCAAAAATGAAGCAGGACTTTGCCAATTGGTCACTATTGGGCCTGTCTATGTGGGGTAGGATACAGGCGGTCAGAATGACTACACTACCACGCTTTACATACGTGCTGGGCATGCTTCCCCTACAGGTACCCCTCCCTATACTCCCTTCGATCGATGCATCCATGAGGACCTTCGTGTGGGGCTCCCTACGCCCATGACTGAAACCTGCAACTATCCTAGCGCGACGTCCCTATGGAGGCTTAGGCCTACCCTCGGTAGAACAATACTCACTAGCCTTACAACATTCACAGTTAGTATACACTCTTCCAGACATGCCGGATCCACCGCAATGGGTGGCCACAGAGAGACTCCTAAGAGGACAACACACAGAGTTGGGAGGGATATATGCTGACCACCCCTCCCTGCCTAATCCCATTCTCAAAGCCACCGACACAGCGTGGCGTAGAGCCCACCGCTTGCTAGGTATACACCCTTCCCTACATTCCCAGGCCCCTATAGCATGGAATACAAACATAAAAATAGGAGGGAGCCCCCCCATGTGGCCCCAATGGTTCGAGGCAGGAATCCATAATATATCCCATATAATAGATGGAAATAATTTATGAACCTTCGCCTCTCTTCAGGAGGAGTTCGGCATCCATAGTAATCAAGAATGGAGATACATACAGCTTAAACACTGTATGCGTAGCACACTAGGGGCTCCCCAATGGACAAGTAAAACCTCACCAATTGTTACTTATCTCCAGAAATGGGGCTGACATAAAGGTGTTATGGCGGGCCTTTACACTGAGCTAACAAATTATCTCTACTCACAACCCCTCCTTGAACATCTACGTTTAAAATGGCAGGATAGACTTGAGACTACCTATATGGAAGAAGAGTGGTCAGACATACTAGAAGCCCTTGACAGGGGAGTACGCGAAGCCCGCCTGACATTTTGCCTATTCAAAGTTCTACAAGACTGGTACTGGACCCCCGTTAAACTTCTCAGGACAGGACTGCTACCGCATGCAAAATGTTGGAGATGCATATAACCCCACTGCGACCTACTTCACATCCTATGTCATTGCCCGACGATACAGCCCCTATGGGGATACGGTACGCCACGCCCTGTTGGACTTTATCCAGATTCCAAATCCGACCACTTATTCTCTTACACAACATATGTCTGTACCCCTCCCTAACACAAGCCCAAAAAAGGTTATTACACACCGCACTTGCCACGGCCAAAATATGCGTACTCCGGCATTGGAGGGCTAGTGCTGCCCCCATGCCGACAGAATGGATGACTGCCATGTATCAAACAGCCACCCATGAACGAGTGATCTATAACTTACAGGACCAAGCGGCGCAATTCGAGGAAGTCTGGCGTCCATTCTTGACAAAGTCATAAAGCAGCTGGCGGATGGCCAATAACCAACGGTCTGCGAGAAACAATTGCCCTCTCAAAACATCTTACTTTCTTATACCTCTCCCTGCTGTTCTTTCCCTCTCTTCTTTGGCTATTCACCTTACCCTCTCTCTCCCTCTCTCACTTTCTAGTTGTTCCACCCAGACAAACGCATCAGACTTTGGACTGAATAAGTAGACATCCTCCCTTGTCCCTCCACATAACCTATTCCAGGAAACCAATATACACAAGAAGAGCTCACTCTTTAAAAGAACCTCATAATAATGAACAAGTCACTATGGACGGCCTCCTTACTTCCTCTTCTATGCACCCTCTCCTCGACATTATCCCCCAATAGAGGTTGGAACCCTTACCCTCACCTTATTCTATACCATAACAAAATAGGCCCAAACCCCATATTGGCCGCCTTCAAACGATACCCCATGATGGACGAGGAAACCATGGTTGATGCGGGGGCTATAACCCCCCTTATTTATCCACTAGTCTCCACATCCAGCAACCCTTCCCCCACCCCCTTTTCCTCTTCTCTCTCTCTCTTCTATCTCCCTCAATTCATAAGACGCCCCTATCCATCTCTCTCTTGCTGTAAGATCAACATTTCATACTGTGTTTTTTTTTCTTTTCTTTCTTTCTTCCCTCCCACTCCTGTCCCTCCCTAGGAGTGTGTTCATAATCTTTCAATTATCTAGCCAGCAATACCTGTCAAACTGTATATGTTTGCATATCTATTACAGAAACATTTATTGTGAAAAGGAAAAAGCTGTGAAAAGTATATTTCTATATATTTTGTATCACCCTATATCTTTAATAAAACTTTTCAAACGAAAAAAAAAAAAAGATAGTGGGGTGCAACCCCTTGTCCAACCAAATTTTAGGGGAATATTCAATGAAAAGGGGATAAAAAACCCTTGACACCAGGAAGTAAATTAGAACAGGAGGGAATAAGAGAGAGTTAGGGGAGATGCTGATGCGATTTGCTATGACCCAGACACTTTGTCACTCTGCATGGAGACTTTGCTGTTTGGTTCTTAAAACCATTCTTGCCTTATAAATTGCCCGTTTACACTTTACCTCCTTATGAGGGAAGAGACCCTTTTATCCGATTGCTGAATTCCTGATGGTGAATCATCTGATGTCCTGAGGACGTAGACCAAACCTGAGTGCTGACCCAATACGGAGGGTAACTATATGACAATGAAATTGTAATTGTCTGTTTGCTTTTCCTTTCTAGGTACCAACTGCTTCTTTTGACAGAGACCATAGCTAGATGTGTTCTAAATTGGTGTTACTAACTTGTTTTGCATGAAGCCCAACATGCCAATGCTAATTCCAGGTTAGGAGAGGGATTCACTAAACTGACGCAAATAGACAAATTACTGAATCTATGCTTTGTTGAATAACCTGATGATGATATTCTGCTAAGGATAACCTATGCTGACGCTGTGTTATGTTCTAATATTCGTGATTCTTGCCTTAATGAAATCTTATCAGAGTTGCCAAATTGTGACTATGGTATTGTGTTTCCTGGTTTTGAGACTAATAAACTAATTAGTAGAATTGTAATCAATAGGGAATAAACTTCACAAAATCATATTAAACTGGTGTGGTTATTCATGAATGAAAGGTCATGGTAGTCTTTCGAGTTTATTAAATGTCTTTGAATCATTTGAATTGTCGTATTACTGTGAATTTTGATTACATTATTGACATATTGATTGACATGTTGATTAGCTATCTCGTCCTAAGGTGTCTTCAATCAGGGTCAAAAGATTCATTGGCCTAAAACGAGTCCCAAAGTGAGCAAAGTTGTCGTAAAGGGACGCATTAACAACTCTTTAGGAATTAAAAAGGGCTTGGAGCCCCGTCCACGTCACTTCAGTGTCTTTCATTGGTTCGTGGGCTTGCCTGTTAGAATCTGCTTGATTTCATTAGTGAAAGGCACGCATACATCATTGCCCTCCTTGAGCGCATCGACCAAGTACTGAAAACATACGAGGCTCGCTGTTTTCCGTCCGGTTCGTGGACTACTTTTTCTGAATTTTTGCAGCGCGATCTCGCTTGGCAGAAGTCGAACACCTTGCATAAAATCGACCCTGTTACACAGTTGATTGCACTTTTTCCGGTTACATACATGGTTTATGTGGCAAGAAAAGTCTGGTTTGGAGTTTACAACGCTATTAGCTCTAATACAAGCAAATGCGAGACCCGTTGCTTTGCAAATGTTTGTTTTACAGTTCCGACCAATACTGCATTTGTATCCAATTACATGACCGTATACTTCCACAATGCTAAAAGTGTGTGTGTGAATGTTTTGTTGGTAGCCGGCACACACTGATTCATCACATTCATTGTGTGATGACTGAAATAACTATGCTGGTATGGTGCATATGTCCTCTCACAGAATTACATAATACATATCAAGTACTTTGTTGGTTGTGCTATATAGCATGGGACAGTAGTTAAATTCACATACTATGGTTGACATTTGGCTATCTGATTTTTTTTAAATGCACACACTATCTCCAATTTTAAATTATGTGTTGCATCACCCTTGAGCTACACAAGGAGATGCATGGCTATGGAAAAGCTTCATTGAGATTTAACAAGCCATAAAAACCACCTTACATGGTCCTACTTGGTAAGTGTGAAGTAACTCAAGCCAGCACAAGTAGGTGACTTGCGTTACTGAGTCGAGAAAAGGTGCTCCATGGGTGATACATGGGTGTTCTCACACATCCACACATTCTACTTGAAGCTTTCACAGACTTATTGAGACTGGCTAACCAGGAAATGCGTACAAATACTACACTTTCTCAGGGAACGCCCTACAGCAAACATTATGTTTATGTCTTCTCATTACTTCCTCTTTCAAAGTCTGCTGCTTTCTCCTGCATATTTAGAAAAAGATTAAGCGCCACATGTACAAACAAATATCCTTGGGATTTCCTAATTACTAATGTTTGCAATTCACAATTAGGAAATCACAAACACCCACGTACTAATGTGTCTCAGACCCATTTAGCTATTCCCAATGGGTGGCAAATATTCATGAGGTAGGTCACAATTTACGACCCATTGGGAATGGACAAACTTCACAGAGATGGTGGCCTCCTGGGATTAACAGACCACCATGTCTGTGATTGCTTTACAAATACAGCAATTTATTTTTGGGAAATGCAGCCCGTCTTCCATAAAGAAAAATGGGAGACATTTCAAAAACAAAACTGAAAAGTTTTCCTTGCATTTTTTAATAATAGGCAGCTGTCCGTGGGACCACTGCCTGCTCTCAAAAAATGCTTGAACTCACATTCACAAAGGTGAAGGGGTCCGCTGGAGACCACTTTCCATTTGTGAATGACTTGCCCCCAATTTGAAATGGATGCTAACCTGAGAATTGATTTCTGTCGCAAAACATTCTCACATCCCACTGTGAGTCACTGTTAGGAAAGGACGCCCTGAACATGTCCCTTCCCAATACCGAATCCCAAAACACAAATTGCGATTCGGTAACAAGTTACCAAATCACAGTTTGTGTTTTGTACACCCTAAAAAGCATTTTTCCTGCCACAAACGGGCCAATTCTGAGAATTCTGAGAATCGTCTTGTTTGCAACTTTCTACATGTGGCCTAAAGTGGCTAATAATTTTTGCTGCAGGAATGAGTCCCTTCCTGCAGACAAACAATCCTCCCTGCAACACATTCACCCTTGCATCATGGTGCAAGGATGCCTGTATTGGGGCATTGAGGCAAGGTTGCACTAAGTGCACCAGTGTAAGGAGAGGACAAGAATGTGCCATATTTAGACAGATTTGGCATAATCCTGCACTCTCCTTATCATGCAGTGGAGTGCAGCACAGCAAGTTGTATTGCTCCGTTACATGAAAAAAATAGACCAGTCAGTCCCTATCTGTAGACTCAACTATTTTAAAAAAAAAGTACTTTTAAATAGTAATCTGTATTTAAGCAATCACAGGGGACAAGGGTATATGTTTTATATAACTTACTAATAAGTAGCCTATTTCCATATCTCCAATACCCAAAGTGCTCATTGATGGTGCTGTGCCTGAATATATAGGCGTCATGGGCATATGAATACTTGGGCTGGACATTGGTGAACAGGCCATTATGATCCACAATTGCTTGAATATTGATAAAGTAATTGCGCTTGTGATTTCTGAAAATGTGTTCAGTAGCTGCAGATGGCACCAATTGAACTTGGGTGTAATATATAGCACTAATGGCCTCATTTAAGAGGCCCATGGTGCAGTGCGGCACAGCAATCGCCTTGCTGTGCCTCCCTGCACAACCGAGAAAGGGCAGAAATGCACCATATCTACAAGATATGGCGCACTTCTGTCCTCTCTCACTGCGCTGGTGCAAAAATTGCTGTCTATGGTGCAAGGATGTCTACGTTACGGGGATGATTGTTATTTTGCAAGAAGGGACAACTTCCTGCACAACAACAATCACAAGATGTGTTTTCCTGTTTCTATGTGTGCTGCAGAATGCATAAATAAAGAAACAAAGATATTTCTCCAGTTGCATCATTCTTATGCCACCCCTGATATGGCGTAGAAATCTGATGCATTCCCAGACTTGTAGATCTGGGAATGTGTCATATTCCTTCAGATTCCATGGGTGTTGTGTGGGAACACCCCAAGCATCACCCATGGAACTCCCCTTTAATACAGTGTTATATGTGTAAGTGGTCCATATTTACAAGGCCATGAAAGTCGAGCAAGGTGGTTTCATGTGGCCTTGAAAATATGGCCCGACACACTGCACCACTGGAGCGTCAAACAAAAGGACACTCCGGTGGTGCAGTGTGCCGCTAGGGCCCCATAGATGAAGCCCTAAGTACATGAGGGAATCCTGCAATGCCATAAATCCTTGCATGGGTGCTAGTTTTTGGTTGCTGGTTTTGGGGAATGCCAGGCATTGTAAGTTTGATGATAGCATCCAACACAGATGGCAGGAATGCAGAAAAGGCACCCTGTGATTGTCAGTCAACATTGCAGATGTCCTCTGGAATTCCAACATATGTAGGACTGACATCAATATGACATGTGGTGGAGTAGCATTTGGCTTCTAGTTGCTGGTAGAAGACTGGATGCTCTCCTTCTTCAGTCTGTATAACTGGATCACCTCCTCCTCCCTAAGATCAATGATAGTCATTGTTTGTCAAAATATGCTCCCCTTCCTCCTTCGCTGTCACTGTTGGCATCTTGCACCAACTCCCAGTTACAAAACAAGTGCCACCATGGTGTAGATGAGCCTGCCAGCAAGTCGTGTGATGGAGGTCTTTTTGTACTTGCGCCCCTGCATCATTGGCTGCATCTGTGTTGGCAAGGCACAGCATTCTGGTGCATTTCTAGTGTTGCATTACACTGCATGACAATGTGTCACACAGTGTTATACTAATAAATCCTACTGTGTGACTGTTGCATTACATTTTGCAAGACAACACCTACCTTGAATACATTTATTCCTGAGTGCCACACCACACATGCCCCTGAAAACCACATGAGGAGCCTCCTGCATCACTTGATGTTTCTGACTTATGGATTGTGTTGCCCTTGTGTCACCCTGCATCAAGGGCAATGTTATTCTTTGATACATCTGGCACTATATTTCTGACGCAGGCTAGACAGTCTTTCACCAAACATCATGGACATGGGGCTATGAGTTAGTGAAGAAGCAAAACACAGAATAACGTCAAACATGCTACTCATCATCCTCATTTAACTACAAGGTAGTCATTTTGGAAGATAACCCATAACACTTATTTAAACATCAAACATGTTCTGAAAAGCAAGAGATTCCTACTTAAAATGAGTGTGAATAATATGTTTAAACTTCTCTCCCACACTAATGATGTACAAATTAGATTTTCACTGAATACATTTATGCTTCATGAATAGGTGGTTTCTGCCTCATGAAGATCAAAATGTCACCTACATTGTAGGCTTTCTGACATGCTGTAGACTCCTGCCGGGCTCCACCAAGGCACCCTAGCACTTGAGTCACCATTGAGAATTTCCTATCAGGCTTAATAGCATGAATGTGGGTTCCAGACATAGACTTGCTGCCAGAAGGTTAAACAACAGCAGAAAACCTGCACATACTGAGGACTGAATGGGGCACAAACTGGGGAGAGGGAGCTAGGACAGAGCACTAAGGGGGCAAAATTGGACATGAAATTTTAAAAGTATGTTGAAGGAGATGGGGCAATAGGGCGTGGAAAGAAGCTAGGTACAGACTGTGGATAAGAATCATGGGGGGACAAGAAGCAGAAACAAGATACGCAAAATGAGGTGGAAAAAAGAGAGATCTGAAAACTTCATCCATTCATGTACTGTGCAGATGGTTCTCTAAGTATTGTTTTCCATCCATTTATGGCACACTGACCTCATAAGAAAATGGCTAAACTGGACAAAATGCATTGTATGTTTTTCAAAAATGAATGTTGAAAGTTAATGATTTGTTGGGATTTGGGGGCTGCAAGCAAGCTCTCCTGTCCACTTCAGGACTCAAACAATGGAGGAATATTTCAACCCATGTTCATTAGCTGGAGAAGAGCGATGGTGTGGGAGCAACAAAATACTTACAGATAAACTATACATTGCTCATAGGAAATGTAGTAAGCAGTCCTTATAGGCACCATGTGCCGGAGCCTACTTGTGCCTCAGTTACTTTGACAGAAGGGTGGCAAAAGCATACCTTTTACCGCTGGGATTCAGTTTTTGGGATGTTAGGGCCTGATTTAGAGTTTGGCAGATAGGGTTACCACGTCGCAAAAGAGACAGATATCCCACCCGCCGTATTCCGATACCATTATATTCTAAGGAAATCATAATATAATGAACAGGATATTTGTTACATTTGTGATGGAGTAACCCGTCCGCCAAACTCTAAATCAGGCCCTTAGTCTTGATGGTGATGCACGGCAAGAAAAATCCAATAGACAAGGGATTATTTTGAGGTGCAAACTTACAAAGGAATGTATATAAAAGGTCACTACTTGGTCAGGCTTCATTCCAGTACTTTTATTAGTATATGAGAAATGGAAAAATCCAGATGAAATAGAAAGCTAAAACAGAGGTCTGCAGAAGATTATTCAGAAGGTAGTCAGCCATGGACCGACTCTTCCTTAGAACGCAAGGTGAATTTCCTTTCTAAAAAGTGGAAATTGAGATCTTGTACCAGTAATAACCAAAGTTGTTGATGACCAACACTACTTAGGAGCTGAGGTTAGAGATTTCCTAAAACAGAATTGCCAATAGAAGAAGTAGCAGTAGTTACAACAAAGGAATTTATCTTCTTCCCTATTGTCACAATCAGATAAAGACGCTAAAGAACTGACTAAGTGAAAGTGCACCCAAAAGGAGCATATATGTAAAAAATCAATGGTCTCTGGCTATGCTGGAGCACACTTTTCTTGGGAGTTGACGAACTATGCAAGGACCATGTGCCCAATTAAAAGAAAATGTTACAGTGAAATACATATAAGTGGTTTCAAGCCAGTTCACTGTCTGACCCTGTTGGTGTCAAACACTATTTTGAAGTGAGATCAGAGTCTTTTCTGGAGACAGATACAGTGTGTTATTACACTCCCTTTAGGGTGGTGTCTGATAGGTGCCTGGGACCCACAATGCTCCTGTGAGAAATTGGGTTGTTAGTTGATTGCACCATTAACCCTACTAAAGCAAAGGCCACAATCCCTGTCAGGGTGAACTACAAAATACACTAAATTAATCTGTGCTTATCCCTCTAGTAGCTTGGCACAAGGTAGTCAGGCTTAACTTAGAGGCAATATGTAAATGATTAACACAGCACAGAAATAGTAATGAAGTAAAAAACAACACAAGAAAGATTTCACACCAATTTAGAAAAATAGAGTAAATTCTAATAAATTATTTGACACCAAAACAAACACAAATCCAATTAGTACAACCAGACGTATGAACTCTTAAAGGTAAAAAAGTTCCTAATAGATCAAAGAGCCAACTGCAGACAGCTAGTCATGCGAAACTGGATCAAAGTCAGAAAATATGGCTGCCTTGGCAGAGTGCAAGTCAAATACATAAAACGGATTGGATCCGGTCGGTGCTTACCTTCAGACTTATAAGAAATTCCAGGAATTTTTTTCTGAGAAGTTAGAAGTTCAGCAGGGCAAGACAGGGCAAGGCTCCAGGTGGCATCCAGGGAGGAAACATCAGCACTGGGGAGGTGCTGGATGAAGTTGTGGTCAAGATTTCTTCATTCAGACTTAGGGACTCATTACGAGGCTGACGGTCACAAGAACGCCAGCCTCGTTGTGGCAGTCAGACTGCCATGGCTGTGGTGGTCCAACCTCAACATTCCGAGTTTGGCAGGTGGACTCGCCTAAAGACCGACGTCCCTGCCAGGATCAAAGATCCCAATGGGCTGATGCCAGTCCTGGTTGTAATCAGTCAGGGTTGCGCTGAACTCAGTGCTGCCCTGCTGATTTCAACCTTGTTCTCCACAAGCCATTTCATGGCGGTTTCCCTACCATGAAAAGGCTGGCAAAGAATTAGTGCAGGGACCCCTCTGCCCAGCACCCTCTGTGTAGGAGTAGGAATCGCTATTAAGAAATCCCATTGCATTTGAGTGAAAGAGCCGTTTTTGCATTTTGCAAATAGTAACTTCCTATTAGGAAATTACTATTTAGGAAATGCAAAAGCAAGGATGACAATGGGCAATGGACCCCCTTGGTGCACCCCAAAAATAGGGGTACACCCGCAGAGCACACATATGCCCAAGGGGCATGTATGTGCTCTATTGCAATGTAAAAAAGCACTTTGGGGTGCTTTTTTTAAATCGCACCTGGTTACCGTTGACTTGAAGTCGATGGTAATTGAACTCCTAAATGCCCAAGTCACATTTAGTAACTGTATGGTACATCAGAATAGGAATCACAAATAGGAAATCCCAATTAGCGATTTCCTATTCTGGGAATCACAGATTGCGATTTCCACAGGGTTAAAATCGCAATTTGTGATTCCCCCAAGGGCTTTGTACATAAGAAAAGCCCATTTTGCATTTCTTAGCGGCCCAAAATAGCAATTCGGACCATTAAGAAATGCAAACTGTCTTTTTACACCTGGCCCTTAATCCCTCTGTTGTGTGGGAGTCTTGGAGGAATAAACATAGCCCAACTATTATCTACACCCAGTCATGTGACCGAGGAACAGGTTGCAGGCACCAAATATTTAGAGCAGAAAAATGACAATTTTCTAAGTGCCATTTTTAAAATTGTAACTTAAAATCTGATTTTACCATTAAAGAGGATTTTTCATTAAAATTTCTCAGACATCAAATATGAATTGTTTCCCTGTTCTCCCATCAAACGTTACCACTTATTAAATGTAACAAGGCAACTCAATGTTGGCCTATCAGAGATGTAGGCATCACAGCACTGAAAGACACATTTAGGAGTTCTTCACTACCAGGACATGTAAAACATTAATGTAGATGTCCAACCTTTTAAATAAAATACACCCTGCCCTATTGTCTACCTAGGGCCTACTTGAAGGGTGACTGATATGCAATAAAAAGAGAGTTTAAGGTTTTGCAAGGAGGCTATATTTCCAAGACATCTTGGCAGTTTAAAACTGTATGCAGGCATGCCAGACCTGGGAAATTCTTAAAGGAGCTACTTAAGTGGGTGGCACAATAAGTGCTGCAGACCCACTAGTAGCATTTTTTAATTGTGAGGCCCGGGAATTTGGTATACCACTTCATAGGGGCTTATAAGTAAATTAAATTTGCTAATCAGGTGTAAGCCAATTTTGCCATGTTTTAGAGAGTGAGCACAAGGATTTTTATCACTGGTTAGCAGTGGTAAGTTGCTCAGAGTTCTAAATCCAAGTAAAACGAATGCAGCAACATGCAAATTAATGGATTCCCACATGACATTGCAAGGCTTAAAATGTGCACCTAAGCATTCAGTATTACATAGGGGCTGCCCAAGTATCTGCACCCCTACTGTAATATGGAAGCACTCAAAAGTGGATATAAGTTCTTGTAGTGCCCCAAATTACTTCCATATCCATATTCTGACTTGGTCTCCTCTGGTGTTTTGAAAAATACAGTACCTACCACCAGTTAGGGGAGTGGGTGAATACTCATGTTTCCCATGCAAAAAATAACTAAGGACTCCTGAGAAACAACTCTCATAACATTGCTGAAAATCTGGTTCTTTCCCTAAACCTGAAATCATCTACGTGTACATGAAGCCTTAGGGGGTCATTACAACATTGGCGGTAAGAGGCGCTTACCGCCGCACAGAAGACTGCCAATACACCGCCACGGCCGCGGTTGACCGCCACAGCTATTATGACACACATCTCGGAATCCGCCGAAATTCAGACACCCACACAACACCGCCACACCAAAGGTCAGTGATAAACATGCAGAAACAAATCCTCCACCTCCACGCCAACAGAAACACGCCCATGCTATTACGACCCACGAATCCACGCAGCGGTCTTTCAACCGCGGTATTCCATTGGCGGTACACACCGCCGCGCTCAAAATACACACACATCTACAAAACACCGCCACATTGGCCAATTACAAATACACACACCTGATACACATACAAACACCACTCCCACACACCCAACACAATTTAAAATACACACCCACATCACCCACAAACCCCTACGACCAGAAATTCTGAAAGAAGGCCAGAGAGACAGCACAGCAATTGACAACCCCATCACACAGAGGCACACAACACCATCACCCACACAACATCCACGCATAAAACACCACACACCACTACACTCACCACACTCATCACCACATACACCACTCCACACCTCACCCACACCACCCCATGGCACGCCAAAGACACCCCCGCTTCTCCGAGGAGGAGCTCAGGGTCATGGTGGAGGAAATTGTCTGGGTAGAGCCACAGCTATTCGGATCACAGGTACAGCACACATCAATAGCAAGGAAGATGGAGTTATGGCGCAGAATAGTGGACAGGGTCAACGCCGTGGGACAGCACCCAAGAAATAGGGAGGACATCAGGAAGAGGTGGAACGACCTATGGGGGAAGGTGCGTTCCACGGTCTCCAGGCACAACATCGCGGTGCAGCGGACTGGTGGCGGACCCCCGCCTCCTCCCCCACAACTAACAACATGGGAGGAGCAAGTCTTGACCATCTTGCATCCTGAGGGCCTCGGAGGAGTCGGTGGAGGATGAGACACTGGTAAGTCAAATCTTAACTATCATATCCCCCACCCTACCTGCATGCTATCACACACCCCCACCCTCACACCCTCCCCTATCACTCAAACTCCTCACTAATGTACCCATAACACAAACCACCCATCCCAACACCAAGCCCTGCATGACACAACTAAGCATGGTCACCCCTCACTAAAGCATCCTCACTGCCCATACACAGAACACCCCCCCAACCATCATCACACAAGCCCCCACACAGGAATGCTTGCACTGGGGTTCACGCACACCCACCCATTGCACACCATTAAACACACACATGCAATAATCATGCTCTTATGCGCCTGCAGGAACCCGAAGGACCGTTACCACACCAGAGGGTCCAGACAATACCTCTCCACCCACAGAAGAGGCCCACAGTGACGAGAGAAGCTCTGCCCTACTGGATCTTGATGACCAGCCCGGACCATCGTGGGCCTCAGGACAGTCGGTTCCCCTTGCACAGGCACAGCACAACACCGACCTTCCACCCTCTGGTACAACCAGCACAGCACCCACCCAGCGGGCCCAAACCTCCCTACCCAGGACAGGTCAATCAGCGGTGTGTCCACCACTGCAGGGCACCCAGGGTAACCCACCACCCCAACAACAACAGGGACCTGGGGGCAGTGGTAGTGAGCACACGGTCCAGGGGACGGAGGCACAGGAACATAGGGGAACTGGGAGGGCTGCTGTGCGACAGAGGGAGGACAGGCCAAGGGAACCCACTCTCCACGAGGCCCTCTCCTCCATCATGGGAGCATACCACCACTCCCAGGAGACGATGACGACGGTCCTGGACAAGTTGCAGGAGACCCTGCGCCTGCAGGAGGAGCAGTATATGGGGTTCAGGGAGGAGCTCAGGACCATCGGCTCCACCCTGGGCACCATCGTAGGGGTGCTGAAGGACATACAGCAGACCTTGAGGGAAGCCGTGACATTCCAAGGGGCCCCTGACACTAGCCACGATGATGAACTGCCCACCACCTCCGCCAGCGCTAGTGGACAGGACGCCCCGCCACAGGACCACCACACCAGCACCCCATCCCCTGCAGACAGACAACCACCACGCAAGCGGTCCCTGAGATCCAGGAACAGGACAGAGCAAGATGGCAAGACCCCGCCAGGAAATAAGACCACCCTGATTGTCCTCCCACTGTCCCACTTTGTTACCCTGTCCATATTCGAACTGCCCCAGCTCCACTTCCTATGCCCAGATAGGCAGTGCACCTGTGAGACTAATAGACTGTACTCTGCCATGGACATTCCTCCACCATCCCCCATCACCATTTTACAATCCCCCTTCATTTTTTGAGCACTTAAATAAACACCCTTGAAACACAAAACAATCTGGAGTCAGTCTATGATTTGGTACTTTGTATTATCAATGACAGTGTAATAATGGCTGTACCATTGTAAGGCTAACATACCTATGTCACACATCACAAGCCATGAAGGATGCAAACAGTTGACACGTAGGTTACCACACCTGTGAAACTGAAATGAAAGGGTACAACTCAGTTAACAAATAGTGATTGAAATGGAGGAACAGGATAGAGGTAGACGTGTGAAAGTTAATGTAATGTTAAACCAGAAAATGTTCTCACCTGTGTGTCACTGGAAATATTGATGTATGACTGACTCCCTGTTGTCGTTTTCTTCTTCCTCAGCTTCATCCTCATCACTGTCCTCAGGCTCCACAGCTGCTACAACACCATCATCTGGATCATCCTCCTGCAGAAAAGGCACCTGGCATCGCAAAGCCAAGTTATGGAGCAGGCGATGATGATGTCGCACACCTTCTTCGGTGAGTAGAATAGGGATCCACCTGTAATATGGAGGCACCTGAACCTGGCCTTCAGGTGGCCGAAGGTGCGTTCGATCACCCTCCTAGTCCGCCCATGGGCCTCATTGTAGCGTTCCTCTGCCCTGGTCCTGGGATTCCTCACTGGGGCCAATAGCCAGGAAAGGTTGGGGTAACCAGAGTCCCCCAATAGCCATACACGGTGCCTCTGGAGTTGACCCATCATATCAGGGATGCTGCTATTCTGCAGGATGTAGGCGTCATGCACAGAGCCAGGGAACATAGCATTTACCTGCGAGATGTACTGGTCTGCCAAACAGACCATCTGGAGATTCATGGAATGATAACTCTTCCTGTTCCTGTACACCTGTTCACTCCTGTGGGGGGGGACCAGAGCTACATGGGACCCATCAATGGCACCTATGACGTTGGGGATATGTCCAAGGGCATAAAAGTCACCTTTCACTGTAGGCAAATCCTCCACCTGAGGGAAAATGATGTATCTCCTTACGTGTTTCAGCAGGGCAGACAACACTCTGGACAAGACGTTGGAAAACATAGGCTGGGACATCCCTGATGCTATGGCCACAGTAGTCTGAAATGACCCACTTGCAAGGGAATGGAGCACTGACAGCACCTGCACGTCAGGGGGGATTCCAGTCGGATGGCGGATTGGTGACATCAGGTCTGGCTACTACTGGGTACATAGTTCCTGGATAGTGGCACGGTCAAACCGGTAGGTGACGATGACATGTCTTTCTTCCATTGTCAACAGGCCCACCAGCGGTCTGTACACCGGAGGATTCCACCATCTTCTCATATGTCCCAGCTGACGGTGCCTACGAAGGACAACAGCGAAGAACCAGTCACTATTCCTCCAGATATGTACCAACAGTTACACACAAGACTACACCAGACACAAAACCCTTCCTGTATGTGTGTTGAGTGTAGGCCTAGCTATGTGTGACGCAGTCGTAAATGAAGCCATGTGGGCCCCTGAAATGGCGGCTGCCTGACCTCTAAACTGGGACAATGGGATTGTGGGGTAACTGCGCTGGCGTTGCAACACCGTCGCTGCATTGGTTAACATTGGACCCTATGGGTCCCAGGAGCCAATGAACAGGTGCGCCGGCGGTGATGATGCGCACTGCAGCGGACGTCACCACCATTTTCTATCTGTTCATTCACTAGATACCTGACCTTCGAGAGGAGAGGACTTACACTGCTAGTGCTGCTGTGACCTCGGTCTGGAAGCGACAATGGCTGCTGCGTCTGGGGAAAGGGCCCCTGCCTTCACTGCACAGGAGTTGGAGAAACTTGTGGATGGGGTCCTCCCCCAGTACACGCTACTCTACGGTCCTCCAGACCAACAGGTTAGTACACAGGGAGCACGCTGTATGGGCTAGGCCTGGGTGGAGAGGGCTGGGTGGAAGAGGGAAGGGGGCAGAGTTCATAGAACATTAATGCATGGGAATGAATGGGCCACATGGCCAGAGTAGGGAGGGGGCCACTCACATTGACGGTGCAGTTGGTAATGACTGTTCCTCTTCCCTTGTGCATGTCATGTAGGTCAGCACCCACCAGAAGAGGGACATTTGGCGTGCCATCGCCAAGGAGGTCCGGACCCTGGGGGCCCACCAGAGAAGGGGCACCCACTGCCGGAAGAGATGGGAGGACATTCGCTGCTGCAGCAAGAAGACGGCAGAGGCTCAGCTGGGGATGGCCTCCCAACGTGGGAGGGGTGCCCGTCGCACCATGACCCCCCTGATGTTCCGGATACTGGCCGTGGCCTACCCGGAGTTGGATGGGCGCTTGAGGACATCACAGCAGACACAAGGGGGTGAGTACAACCTCATTCTGCGGACTTTGCGGGCAGTGGAGGTGTCTGGGTGGGGGAGGTGGGCTGTGGGTGTCCCTAGGCCAGGGCGAGTTAGGTAGTCAAGGCCCCTCCATAATGTAGGCCATGTGGCACTCAACCCCACCTCAGCAGAGTGCCAAGTCGAGGTATAGTTGCCCCTGTGGCATCCATGTGCGCAGATGTCCACCATTGCCATGTAGGCCATAACCCAGAAATTTCATGTGCAGAGTGCAGGAGCACGGCGTTATGCAGCGGGCTGCTGCATCTGTCTTGTCCGCCAACGGTAGCGGAATGGCATGCACTAAAACTCTCTTTCTTCTGTCTCCTCCCCTTTTCCTGCTCTCCCTGTCCTTTTTTACATCAGCATCAACGCTCGGAGGTACAGTGGCACCAGAGCACGAGGGAGCTGCATCCCACACGGCCATGGAGGGCCACACCAAGGACTCTGAATGCACCAGTGGGACGGAGGGCGAGGGGAGCTTCACGTTGGCCACCGGATCACCAACCAGCGACACTGACTCGTCAGCCGATGGGAGCTCCCCTGTGGTGGCGGCACCATCTGTGCCCCCCACTTCAACAGGTACAGCCGCCACCTCCCCTACCAGCACGGCCCTCCCAGCAGCCCCTCAGCATTCGCCCCATGCCCGCTCACCCAGCAGGGTGGGCATCACCTTTGCCCCAGGCACCTCAGGCCCTGCCCCAGTCACCCCTGCTGCCTTCAGTGAGGAGGCCATTGACCTCCTCAGGTCACTCACTGTTGGGCAGTCTACCATTGTGAATGCCATCCAGGGTGTAGAACGATAGTTGCAACACAGTAATGCATTCCTGGAGGGCATTCATTCTGGTCAGGCTGTCCTTCAGCGAACCCTGCAATCTATGGCCTCAGCACTGATGGCAGCCATTGTCCCTGTGTCTAGCCTCCCCCCTACAACTTCCTCCACCCAGACCCAATCCCCTGTACCCCAGCCCATCCCAAGCACACCTACAGACCAGCATGCACACAAGTCAACACACAAAAGTAGCTCAAGCAAACATAGGCACCACTCATCCCACAGGCACTCACACAAGCATCACACCCATACAGACAGAGCAACATCCACTGTCTCCTCTGTGTCCCCTCCTCCTCTTCTCCCTCCACCCTCCCAGTCTCGTCTACACACACACCTGCATGCACCACATCTACAGGCACCATGAGTCGCACAAGGAGACCCAGCACCCCGTGCCGCTCACCTGCACTCACCACCTCCACTGCCATTAACACGTCCCCTGTGTCCTCTCCCAGTGTGTCTGTGATGCCCCCTCCCAAAGTACACAAACGCCGGCAATCACTCACTCAACATCCATCCACCTCACGACAGCCTCCAGTACCTGCACCCAAAACAGCTAAAGTGACACCTCCGACAACCACTTCCTCTTCCTCCACTCCCAGACCCCTTCCAGCTACCCATCCCAGTGTTCGTCAGAAGCTGTCCCTCTGTAAAATTGACCTTTTTGCCCCCACCCTCCCTCCAATTCATCAGTCCCGTCATAGCGCCTCAGCCAAAAAGCCTCCAATACCAGTGGTGCGTGTTCAAGGCTTGTGCAGTGCACCGGCCACTAGGGCAGGCAGTAGGACCCGGAGCCAAGGCACTGGCAGCCCACCCCCTGTAAAGGCTCTAAAATTGGAGAGTGGACGACGGGACCATGTTAAGACTCCTGACATGGGTTCGAAGGGGATTGGTGAGTCAGCTGTGACTCCAACAAAGGTGGTGAAGGTCCAGAGGAAGTCTGCCCAGCCTCTTGTGAGTGTCTCTGCGGAGAAGTGCGCCATCATTTTCCGGCGGTCCAGACACAACCGCCAGCACCGTTGTCACTGGTCAGGAGACCACCGCCTGAGTCACAGCCCAGGAGGGCCCAAGTATTGTCACTGGTCAGGAGACCACCGCCGGAGTCACAGCCCAGGAGGGCCCAAGTATCGTCACTGGTCAGGAGACCACTGCCGGAGTCACAGCCCAGGAGGGCACAAGTATCGTCACTGGTCAGGAGACCACCGCCGGAGTCACAGCCCAGGAGGGCCCAAGTATCGTCACTGGTCAGGAGACAACCGCCGGAGTCACAGTCCAGGAGGGCACAAGTATTGTCACTGGTCCAGAGACCACCGCCGGAGTCACAGCCCAGGAGGGCCCAAGTATCGTCACTGGTCCAGAGACCACCGCCAGAGTCACAGCCCAGGAGGGCACAAGTATCGTCACTGGTCCAGAGACCACTGCCAGAGTCACAGCCCAGGAGGGCACAAGTATCGTCACTGGTCCAGAGACCACCGCCAGAGTCACAGCCCAGGAGGGCACAAGTATTGTCACTGGTACAGAGACCACCGCCAGAGTCACAGCCCAGGAGGGCACAAGTATTGTCACTGGTCCAGAGACCACCGCCAGAGCCACAGCCCAGGAGGGCCCCGACTGCCACAGCCCCGCTGGGCAATGATGGAACGTCATGCCACACACCAATGCCCAGTGTAGAGAACGTCATGCCACACACCAATGCCCAGTGTAGAGATCGTCATGCCACACACCAATGTCCGTATCAGAACCGCCATGGCAAAGCACCGCTGAACAGGTCAAAGACCGCCATGGCAAAGCACCGCTGAACAGGGCAAAGACCGCCATGGCAAAGCACCGCTAAACAGGGCAAAGACCGCCATGGTGAAGACCGCTGAACAGTCCTGAACCGCCATGGCAAAGCACTGCTGAACAGGGCAAAGACCGCCATTGTGAAGACCACTGAACAGTCCTGAACCGCCATGGCAAAGCACCGGTGAACAGGGCAAAGACCGTCATGGCAAAGCACCGCTGAACAGGGCAAAGACCGCCATGGCAAAGCACTGCTGAACAGGGCAAAGACCGCCATGGTGAAGACCGCTGAACAGTCCTGACCCGCCATGGCAAAGCACCGCTGAACAGGGCAAAGACAGCCATGGCAAAGCACCGCTGAACAGGTCAAAGACTGCCATGGCAAAGCACCGCTGAACAGGGCAAAGACCGCCATGGCAAAGCACCGCTGAACAGGGCAAAGACGGCCATGGCAAAGCACCGCTGAACAGGGCAAAGACCGCCATGTTGAAGACCGCTGAACAGGGCAAGCACCGCGTAGGAATGAAAAGGCAGGCACATCAGGCATCCTTATCCCATGTGCAGCTGGGACAGTGACAGGACATGAACTTTCATGGGGAGACTCATCCAGTCTGGGCACCAGTCCCACACAGTACCAGTAGAGAACTGCATCTACATGAGAGACTGTGGCTTTGCACTCCCCAGGATGGCACAGTGGGCAACCCACCCACTGTAGAGACTTGTGAGACTGTGGCTTTGCATTCCCCAGGATGGCACAGTGGGCAACCCACCCACTGTAGAGACTTGTGAGACTGTGGCTTTGCTCTCCCCAGGATGGCACAGTGGGCAACCCACCCACTGTAGAGACTTGTGAGACTGTGGCTTTGCACTCCCCAGGATGGCACAGTGGGCAACCCACCCACTGTAGAGACTTGTGCGACTGTGGCTTTGCACTCCCCAGGATACATCAATGGGCATGGAGCCCTGTCGTGGATCTGGCTTCGCATTCATCTGGCTGAGGTTCCCCCCCCTTCCCTTCCCCCTGAGGTGCCTGTAGTATTTCGATCTGATGCCCCGGCAGTGATCTCTCCGATAGTGGTCAGGTATCGTTTGTGGGCCTCGCCCATGCATTTTTGGACTGTTGGTGCACGGACATTGTTGTGTACATATCTGCACTACTTCTCGTATTGTATATATAATTATGAGTGATTTTGAAATATATATCTGTATATTTTTGTATGACATGTATATTGGCACATTATAATGTTTGACTGAATTTCACATTGTCTATTCATTCTTCCAGGGGGATTGTGGGTTGTTACTGTGATTTTTTGTGAATGCATTGGTGTGTATGTTGTAATATGCGAGGGTGGGGGTGTTTGGTGGGTGTCCCCCTAACTTTTGCCTCCCCCCTCCCCCGTGTCGTAGGTGCAGTACTCACCGGTGTCTTCGGTGCCTACGTAGCTGTTGGTCGTAGAGGAGCAGAAAGACAAGGGTAGGGAGTATTTGTAATTCCGGCTCCATGGTGGCCTCCTTCCTCGTGGGATGTGTTCAGGTGAGCGGTTTCCCATAGCAAAAGCTGTTTCCGCCGTGTTTTTATCCACGGTGAATCCGCCCCGGAAAAGGTGGCGGATTGGCGGGTTGTAATACTGTGGGCGATACATTGTCTCCCTTCTGTCTGTTGGCGGTAACCGCCACGCTGCTTGTCTGTACCACCATGGCGGGCGGTGTGTTAAAGTGGCTGTCTTTGTTGGCGGTTTCCGCCAGGGTCATAATTACCTTTTTTTGTCTGCCAGCCTGTTTGTGGTATTTCTGCTGCTTTAACACCGTCCGCCAGGGTTGTAATGACCACCTAAGACTCCAATGTTAGGCATCCAGCCTGCATCCCTACCTTAATGTCACAAACGTTTGGTTCATCTAAAAGAAATATTACAGTCAGCTCATGCACTGCACTGGGATCAGTTTCAATCAGATCCATGTTATGTGTACCTTCTGTTGAATAGGACAGCCACTCTGCATTCTCTTCTACATCCAGTGCCCATCTGAATGAATTTTCCATAAGTTTGAAGAAGTTAAACTATGTAAGGGTGCATGTCACATTTCCTGGTGTATTGACAAAGACAACAGTTTGTTTACTGGTACATTGTTGGTCTCTGTTTAAGTTAGGGGGAGTTGACAGGCAATTAGTTAACCCTAAAGGTGATTTTCTACTGGGAATTGTATTGCTCAACCAAGTAGTGTAGCTATGGTACATCAAGTACATCTATCTTAATATGTAAGTACTTCCAGAGCCACTGGTTCTCAGGAAAGATGATGCAAATATCACTTGGGATCAAGAACATAAAATTGAATTCTCTGCTTCTCTTAAACCTTGATTCCCTTGAAGAAGCATCACTCTACTCATAGACAAAAACATAGTAATGGAAGTCAATTGGATAAGAAGCCCATGGTTGGGGGGTGCCTGTTCATTTTAGTGAATTATGGAGCCAGCAGACGGGCTGGACTATTGCAACTTTTTCCTGGTTTGGTTGGTTTCATAAGCATGAAAGGACCTACCTAGTTTGGCTAAGTGAGAATTGGCATGTCAACATGGAAGTCTATTGCTTCCCTCCCTGTGTGACCACCTACAAGTGCCATAATTATCAAAGTACGTATACGTGCATAAAATGAGTCAGGTTGCAAAGATGCAGAACGCTTTTCCAAACTATATGGTATTAAACTATGAAATCCCAAACATGTTAATCATTTCCAGAACTATCTTAACATTAAATGGGTGTACGTGAAAAAAAAAAAAAAAGGGATTCCATAAATTGAATTTGTAAATGACTGAAGAGAATTAAGGCTGTTTTTTGATTATTTTTATATGTTTCCTACAATTTGATATTCCATATGCATTTCCAATTTTTTTTAATTGTGATTATTGTGCTTATATTAAATAGACATAGCCCTCCCTCCATCAAGGTCTTACCACCCATTTCCTGGCCTCTAATTACAAGGTGGGTGTGGTGTTGGAGATATAACCAGCTAAGTGATGGAGGTCTCAGCACTTACATCCACAAGTATCCTGCTCAACAACTTATATGTTAGAATGCAACATTATTCCTCTCCCAAAACCAACATCGCATTGTAGACATGGGAAATAGATGCAGGGTTGTTGTGGAGCCCATTGTCTCACAATTGGTGAGAAGCAGCAAATTCCCATCTCAAGCAATTAGTGAATCCCTGAGTCCAAGAAGGGGAGACCATTCCAACCTATTAGAACACAGAAATCTTTTATATCATCTTCATTAGTGTTGACAGACACCTGCAACAAATGAAAAATCCTAGAGATGTTCTTGCTAGCACTGCATGCATGTGAGGTACAGTAAAGGTGAGGGAGTACCTGAAATTACTCTTTAGTGTGAGGCGTTTGCAAATTCAAAGAAAAGTAATCCTAAGGAACACCATGTACTTCGGGCCATGGGAAATCCATGAGATCCCCCAAAACTGCCATATTTGCCTTGAACTGGGGTTATGTTGCCAATGTGGGTTCCACAAAGTGGCACTCTAAGGTCCAAGAAGGATTAGAGTAATTAGCATCCAAGTGTTTGTCTGCTGTTAAGCTTTCATCTTCACTCCAAGTCATAGCCTCCTGTAATTGAGGGATAAACCACATTTGTCCAATCGTGGCCTGTTTGGTGGCATTGCCTTTGTAACATATAAAAAAATCTTTTGGTGGGCTGCTTTATGTTAGCCATCAGTAGATTGCCTCTTATTTTCCAGCCGGGATTGTGAGTGGCCATTAGGCATAGTTATATATTGAAATAATTTGTATAAGGATGTTTAAAGAGGAGAACCCATACAACGTTATAGGTGAAAATTCCGACTTGTCGTCCTAAGCTGATGTCCTTCAAAAGATGTATTCAAAGCATTTCACACAATACTGTACTATTTACCTCTCATATTTTATCTCATAAAATCTATTTAATTTATTGCATTAGTTCAATGGTTCACTGCTGCTGCAGTAATATTACAATTCATATTTGTTCCCTATCTAAAACAATATTTCTACTGATAACAGAAAACTCTATCACAGTACACTACATTACATACAAGGTACAATCTACTTTTTATGCTAGCGTTACTTCCTCCCATACATATCCCTTACACCTATAACCTCCCAAGGCATTCTATACTGCTTCTTCATATTGCTTGTCTTGTGGATTTTTGTGCTTACTAATATTTTTCATATCATATAGTTAACTAAAGAAAGTTGTTTTTACAACTAAAGCTATACTATTGAAGTTACCATGCATTTAGCATAAATAAGAACTTCTGGAGATTATAATGCTGTATTTGAAATTAATTTACAAGGACAATGTTGCGCAATTCTCATACAGAAAGATGTAACTAACTATAATATCATTACCAATCATAATACAGTTAGGGAATCCCAGTCACTCACATCAGATTCAATAATTGTTCAATGCTACCTGCAGTAAGATTTTGAAACTGAACTCTACTTCCGACTTGCTGTCATCCACGCTTAGTGTATTTCAATATAGTACAATATCTAAGTCCTATTATATTGATCAAACAAGATATATCAGTATTATTGAAAACATTATGACTTCAGCGGACAGAAAAGCCCGTCGGCCGAATTCCCAACTGGTAGGTTGCCGCCAGTGCGGCCGCCTCCCCGCCGGCCCTATTATGAGTTTCCTGAAATGGCCTACAGCATTGGCTCTGGCTCGTAATCGAGCTGGCGGCAATGCTGTAGTGCGTAGGGTGCACCAACACCCGTCACAAAGTTCACTGTCTGCATAGCAGAGAGTGAACATTGCGACAGGGCTTGCCAGGGGGACCCCTGCACTTCCCATGGCAAGTGCATGGGCGGTGTAGGTGCTCCCCTGGGGCACCCTGCACCCCATCTCAACTAGCCGTTTCATTGTGGTGCTTCCGCCATGAAACCGCTGGCAAAGAAGGGAGTCGCAATCCCCAGGTCAGTGCTGCTTGCAGTCATGCCCTCGTGGATTAGGACACCAGTACCGACACACCATTGCGTTGACAAAAAGTCAGACCGCCACAGAACCCTTGCGATCTTTGGACCACAACGTTGTAATGAGGCCCCTAATCACAAACTGCGTCTTCAGAATATTGCATTAAGAATGACTTCATAATAAATTTTATACTTATTATAATGTACAATAGAGTCAATAAAACCTTGCTCACAGAGACCCTCAGTAATTGCCACGAACAGTTAGCTAATGTGGATAGGATTTAGTTCATCTCCTAATAACATATTGTTTCCCATTGATTAGCATCAGCTAATTGTTTGACTGCTTTCAGTTAGTTATTAGGATGTGAATTGATCTAAGACCTTGTCTCGAATTATGTTTCTAGAATAGATTTTTCTCATTAAATAAAGTAGGTCTGGTCCACAAACTGCATTTTGGAGTACGTAAAGAAATTCTCCAGTAGCACTATTTACTCACTACAAAATGTTGAGTGTAGAGATCCATTGCCACATCTCTTATCTTTTCTGTATGGATAGCTCACCAACAGTAGTAGACATCTCCATATACAAAGCCATACATTTGTGTAGCAAATGTGGGAGGGTGGGGAAAGGTGGGCAAATGGAGATTAACTACTGTAAAATGGTTTGGGTAGGGTAAAATCAGGGAGAGCTACAGAGAAGGACATCCTAATACAAAGGACACACAATAAGACCATGGTAGTTCACAAAATATACTCTTAAATTTGTTACAGTCCTAATAGTACCAAGACAACTTGAATGTAATCAAGACAGGCCTTGGAATACGTCAAGCAGCACAATGGCCAACCAATATGATCCCAAACATAATGGTGGAGGCAGGGATTTATACTAAATTCAATAGAAATTAATGTTAAATTATTCACATTAGGAATAGCACATATATATATATATATATATATATATATATATATATATATATATAAATATTATTGCTATATATATATAACTATTGTTTTTCTGAATACATTAACTGTGTTAACTCGACTCCACTCTCTCCATGACCAGGCAAGTCAATGCCGTCTCCGCGTCCTGCTTCAACACCCTCCGTATGCTCCGCAGGATCTTCAAATGGATCCCCCTCGACATGAGAAAAACTGTTACCCAGGCCCTCATCACCAACAGACTCGACTATGGGAACGCCCTCTACTCAGGACTTACAAACAAGCTCCTGAGACGACTCCAACGCATCCAGAACGCCTCAGGCCCGATTCATCCTCGATGTCCCCCGCCGCAGCCACATCACACTCCACCTGAGAGGCCTGCACTGGCTCCCCGTCAACAAAAGTATCACCTTCAAGCTCCTGATCCACGCACACAAAGCACTGCACAACACCGGACCCACGTACCTCAACAACCGACTCAGCTTCCACACCCCCACCCGAAGCCTCCGCTCAGCCAACCTCGCCCTCGCCACAGTCCCCCGCATCCGAAAAACCACCGCCGGCGGCAGATCCTTCTTCTACCTCGCCGCCAAGACCTGGAACACTCTCCACACCATCCTACGACAGACCCAGGACCTGCTGGCCTTCAGAAGACTCCTCAAGACCTGGCTCATCCACCAGTAGCACCCCCCCTCCCCAGCGCCTTGAGACCCTCGCGGGTATGTAGCGCACTTTACAAATGCAGTGATTGATTGATTGATTGATTGTTACATTCTTTTTAAAAGTGTCTAAACATTTAAATTAATTGAAAACCTTAGTTCTATCAAAGTTTACTACAAATTAAAAAAGTAAACATTCTATTGAAGGTTGGTCATATAATTTTAAACTGTATGATTTTATTTGAAAAGGCAATGTTTTATAATGTTTTATTCTATTAATTATGTCTTTAGATTAATCATTTTAATTTATTTTAAAAATATATTTTACATTAAAATGTTTACAAGTATTCATGCTAAAAAAATAACTTCACAAATTCCATTATTTTTTGTACAGGCAAAACTCCACCCAGCTCTTGGAAATGTACATCAACAGGTGGAAATTTGCTAATACTAACTTTACACTTGTAAAGTTAGACATAGAATGATCCATCCCCTCATTGGGGGGGGTGCAGGCATGTAAGTCTACACCTTGATGTAAATCTCCACTTTGTAATGGCTAATACCAAAAAGTGACCTGCGGTAAACAGCTCCATATAAACTGCTAAGCATAAATCTGAAACCTTGGAGGTTTTAATCTAATATTTTATTAATCTAAAATTGATAAAAATGAGAGGCTACATAGTGGTACTCAATCCATATATAGTTCTATTTTACAATTGTTTATTTTGTGTGTAATGTATGGGGCATTGTCAGTGAAATTGCACATATTAATCCACATATGCTATATACAGAGGGGACATGATATAGTAAACCATTTTCTGGGAGTTTTCTATTTTCAGATGTGTAAAGTATTTATGCAGCACAAAATACTGAAATAAAATGAATTAAAAAAAATCCACAACAGTTTAAAATAATAGAGTACATTTTAATAAATTATTTGACATGAAAGCAACAAAAATCTATCAGTATAAACAGAGCTAGGAATGTTTAAAGTTTATTGTTAAAACTATTTTCTAAAAGATCAAAGCGGCAACCCAGACTTGGGCAGAGTTGAAAGTTATGACTGGCTGCAATACAGCATGGTTCAGGTACAAAGGGCCAGATGTAGCAAGGCTGTTGCGCCTCGCAAACAGCGAAAATCGCTGTTTGCGAGGCGCAAAAGCCACATCGCGATGCCCATTCCCATTTTGCGAGTCAGTAACCTGGTTACCGACTCGCAAAATGGGAATGCGAGTCGCAAATGGGAAGGGGTGTTCCCCTTCCTATTTGTGAGTCGCATTGCGATGCAGAATTGCTTTGTGACCGGGGTCGCAAAGCAATTCGCAGTTACCACCAGTGTCACACTGGTGGTAAGCCATTCGCAAAAGGGAAGGGGTCCACATGGGATGGCCCTGAAAACATTTCACTGCCTGCTCTGAAAAAATGAAACTGACACGTTTAATTTTTCCTTAAAGGAAAATGGGCTGCATTAAAAAGAAAAAGAACTGCTTTATTTAAAAGCAGTCACAGACATGGTGGTCTGCTGTCTCCAGCAGGCCACCATCCCTGTGAGTGCTGCGACTCGCAAGGGGGTCGCAAATAGCAACCCACCTCATTAATATTAATGAGGTGGGCCATTGCCACCCCTTGCGAGTCGCAGATGGTGTCAGGGACAGCAGCCTGCATCCGGCATTGCGACTCACAAATTGCGAGTCACTCAGACTCGCAATTTGCGAGTCGCAATACCGGAATTTGCTACACCTGGCCCAAAGTACCTTGTTTGGGTCAAGGAAGATGAGAGTGGTAGAGGAGTCAATGCATCATCATCGGTCCCTGGGATGTAGGAGATGCTTTGGCTCAGAGCTGTGCAAAGTCAGAGATGCATCGGAAATGGAGGAGATGCCCATGCAGTCGGTGATGTGTTGCACTCGATCCTTGCACCTGCGGCGATGCGTCAGCAGTGATGGAGGTGCACCTGTTTTGAGCACCACAATGTCATTGATGCAGGGATTTTAGTTGAAACAGCACTTTATACTCACTTCCAAGTGCCCAGGATAGGAGTGGCACCATTGGCAGGGCTCACAGATGGCAGAGTCCAGATGCTGTAGTAGGAAAGTTGGAAGTATTTTGTGTCCCTGAGACTTCAGAAAATAAGAGATCAGTCAGCTGGACCTTGGAGTCACTCTGGGTATTTAGTTCAAGTGATGTGGGTCCTTTCCTTCTCACCCAGTCAAGGATGGCAGCAGGTCAGGGCAGCAAGAAATCAGTTCTTTCAAAGCAGCAGTCCAGCAGAGTGCCACTCCCTGTAACAGCACAGCAGTCCTTCATCCTGGGAGGGTACCCACAATTCGAGAAGTGTATTGAGTAGGTAGGGTTAGATGCCCAGGTCTTATACCCAGTGGTGCCTTTGAAGTGGAGGAGACTTCAAATAAGAGAAGGGCTTTGACGTACACAGAGGTCTTCCCTTCCTACCATGGCTCCAGACTCTCTTCAGTGGGTTAAGCAGCCCTTAGTGTTGGGACAAGACACTGCCTAGTCAGGTGAAAGTGTGAGGCTGTGCCCAGCTCCTCCCTCCTCTCTTACCCAGGATGGCCAATCCAGATGTGGATGGCCCATCAGTCACATATAAGCTCCCTTTTTGTGTGTCTGTCTAGAGGGAAACCACAAAGTCCAGCTGTTACCCACCCCGTTGTGTATTGGCGACAGGCTGTAGGCTCACAGGGCTAAGAATGTGAAAATGACAAATTTCAAAAAGTGGCATTTTCAAAATTGTAACAGTAAATTGGACTTTGCCATTAAAGAGGGTTTATCATAACAATTCCATAGGTAGTAAGCGTGACAGATCTACCCATTTCCATTCAGGAATTACAGCTGATTAAATGTAATAAGGAATCCTCAAAGTTATCTTATGAGAGGGGTAGGCCTCACAGTAGTGAAAAATTAATTTGGGAGTTTTCCAGAACCAGGACATGTAAAGCATAAAAGTACAGGCTCTGCTTTTTAAGGTCAACAAAAACAAATTCTGCAAAATTGAAGGCAAGCAGGCAAAATGTTTGGGGAAAGACAACCCTAAGGCTATTAGGTCTAACAACCCTACCTTAGGAATTTCTTACATGTAAAGAAAAAAAGAGTTTTGTGCTTTGCAAGGGATTATATTGCCAACTCAAATTGCAGTTTTAAAATGCATAGAGGCTGCAATGGTGACCTGGGACATGTTATAAGGGGCTACTTAATTAGGTGGCACAGTAACTGCTGCAGGCCCATTAGTAGAATTTAATTTACAGGCCCTTGGTATATGGACTAAAAGTAAATTAGTTATACCAATCAGGTGTAAACCACTTTTCCATGTTTTAGGACGTAAACAAAAGCACTTTTGCACTGGTTTGTGTTAAAGTGCACAGTGTCCTAAGGCCAGCAAAAACACATTTAGAAAAGGGGGAGGATGAAGTCAAAGATCTTGTGTCCCAAATGGACATTAATAGTATGCACACCAGTAATCTATTAAATAATATTAAATTTAACACCACAGTCCCCGGTATACTTATGACAATTAGCACAAAACTACAATTAAGATTAAAGACGGGATAATTGTGGTCTGTTTTCGGAGGTACAATGCACATTTCCTTTATTCACGTTCACAAATATTGCAAAATATGCAGCAGAAAGCCAAATCATGAATCCCAAAAGTGTTTCTGCAGAACACTAGAAAAGGAGAGGAAGGTCTGCATTGTAACAGTTCACTTCACTGTTATTGGAAGTAGAAAGACTATGGTGCATCAGAAGGAGTTCAGCTTAGAAATGTGTTCAGATGTCATATCAGTTTTCTGTCCCTTTGGTCAAGTTCTGGGCACAAAGTCAATAATGTCTTTGTCGCTGGCCACCAAACAAAGTGTTATCTTCCTACCATGATTAGTGTAATAATTTTAACAGAAGGGAAAGATGAACATATCTAAAGGTTCCAAATAAGGAAATATTACTATTACCTCACAACTCTGTTGTCAAATGTCCAATCAATTAACAATGTGCAACAAACTTAGCTGAATGGACTAAGATACTATCAAATGTCATGCAGATTTGTTAAATGGTGTCAAAGTTATTAGCTCTGCAGACATATTTTTTGGACTAGGGATTCCACCAATAAAACAAACGTTAATATTGCCAGTTTTCATGTGCTGTTCTTTTAAATGATTGAAACATTGACAAGGGCTCCAACTCGATTCTACATACTGTTGTGTGCTAGTACGTCCAACACTATCAGCAACTTAGTGAGCTCATTCTTAGCATCTATTGTAGAAATAGCTGTCACTTCACGTTCCTACCTACTACCAATACCCTTTGTATGTTAAACATTTCATTTGGTTTGTTGCTTAACCCTAACTTCTTAATCTCTTACATAAACACCTTGTGTTACTTACATATGATGCAGTTTTCTTCAGATATTTCCTCAGTCCATTGAGTCCTGTCAATCCCACTTCTAGACATCACCCTACACCATGATTTCCACAGTATAGTCCATGATGACGCCTCACCTGACTGAAATCTTGAATAAGTTGAATGTTCCGTTGTTTGAGAATATTACTAATACATGATTTCTTCCTCGAGGATGGAAGTTAATGTAGCAAGTAAGAAAGTTTCTTCCTGAGAAGAGAAGTTTATACGAAATGGAACAATGGAGCTACAGATGAGATGGAAGAGGAAAAGTTACTATTGAGAATATGTCCTGGTTAATGTGACCTCGTTGTATTTTAGGTTATCAATTAGAATTATTATTGGCTGAAACATAACCACCCCATGAACTGACCAATCATAAGCTTTTTGAAGATTAGTATAACAACCTTTAGTCAGATGTTAGACTAGTGACTTCATGATAGAGACCTGAGAATTTGATGTCAGAGTTCTTGCTGATGATCTGAGTCATATTAGTAGTGTGGGTTTCGCTGTTGTTAGGCCTGATTCTTCTGAAGACTTACCTGATGGTGTCCCCTTGCTGAAGTAGCCTGCGTGTTGTTATCATTGGGGTAAAGTATACGATTGTATGTTATATGTGTCTCTTTTGCTTTGCAGGTACCAGCTGCAACTTATAATTTGTCTGCTGTACATTAATGATTTTTTTATAATAACCCATATCAGAGAGATTTTTTCTTTTTATATGAAGCCCAACATGTTAATGCTAATTTGTGATCAGTGAGGGTATTAACTTTGAATGCTCAAGATTTTATTAACACTCTTTGAATTTTGTACTTATGCATACATTGCCATAATTACCGATTTTGGTGTTGCTGATCACTGTTATTATTCTGGAGATTATTTTCTTGATTGTTTTGATGGAACTCAGATATATTAGACGTTCTAATCAACCACAATTATATCTATATGTTTACCACTTGTGTTTGAGAGTTATTTTCATGACATTAGCATTGTTAATGTAGGGAAATAAATTATATAATTCTTCTTAATAAATTGGTGTGGTTTTTGTTTGAGGTTCAACATTTTTGATTATATTGATTATTGTTGATGATTACTTTCCTCATTGATGTCATCCCCTCAATCCTATGTCTCTTCGAATCATTGATCTCTTGTGCAGAATCCACTATTCAGTTTAAGTAATAGCTAGGATTTTGTGGCACTGCAGCACTTCCCAGATACCCACTGTGAGCGGTCGAGCAACTGCTGCTGTTAGCCACTCTTGGCCCTTCCGCCAGTAACGTAACAAAGGCCCCCACAGCCCCTGTGGTGTGGGGGACGTCTGAGCTCCAGGGGGCCCCCTCAACACAGGGAGATGTGCACGAGCAGCATGCCCCTGACTGAGCCAAGAAGAGCGGGGTGATGGGTCATGTTTCGTTACGCCACTGGCTGCCGCGTCAACACCATTCTTACTCCATGATGTTGCTTTATGTCCCTGCTTCACAGAAACGCGATCCTCAAAAGTCTATTGATCATACGTTGATGTCTTTCGCATCTTCCGTGCTGGATCTTTCTGTTACTGAAGAGTTACCCCTGAAGTTGTCTTTTCCCTCAGTTGAATTCTTCAACTTTGACAAACCCAAAGACCTATTCTAGCAACTTTCATCTATGAGTGTCAGCATGCACCACTTACCTAAACCATTGTGTGCAAGATCAGTAGAGGAGAAACAGAGAAAGCAAAAAGTTTTTAGCATTAGACCCCTTTCAGAAACTTGGAAAATATAATGTTTCTTCTCAGCTCAAAGCTATTTACAAAGGCAAGATCTAATTTTACTTGAAGAAACCCACATGCTTCTAAAAGAGCTTTCGAACAGCGACACCATGACCATTGACTCGGTTGCTTCAAATGGAGGCTGAAATATCAAATGTGAAAATCTGATTCTGAAATCCAGCTTTAATGTGATTTGGGAGACACAGAAGATAAAACCAAGGTTTTTGCTCCGTAAATTGTGAGTTTGTAAGATTAATGGATATTAACTGTTTTTTTGTTTTGTTTTTTTCTCATGTTTTCCATCCTTGGCGGGCAATGCAGTTTCTAGCAGGCAGGGAGATCTGTCTTGAGCATCAGCCTACTGCAATATACAATGCTAGTGAGAAAGTGATGCTGGAGTTTGGTGGAATTTACTTTTAGTGGATGGCTTGAGCAGGGCTTTCACTAGATAACTACAAATTTTTATTTATGACCGGCGCAGCAGAAGAAAACAGGAACATATTTAACATTAAACTACTTAAATTAAGGAGCAGCATAGCAATATGGCCTCTGTAGTAGATCTGCCAAGACTATGGTTACCACAGGGTCATTGTGCAATAACGTTCATACGACTAATATGTCGCAATTAACAGCTCCTAAAGAAGAGGCATGTGTATCAATCAATCAATCAGGAATTTGTAAAGCGCACTACTCACCCTTGAGGGTCTCAAGGTGCTGAGTGTGGGGGAGTAAAGGGGGGGAGGTGCTGCTACTGCTCGAACAGCCAGGTCTTGAGAAGTTTCCTGAAGGTAAGGAGGTCTTTGGTCTGGCGCAGGTAGGTGGGAAGAGTGTTCCACGTTTTGGCGGCGAGGTGAGAGAATGATCTACCGCCCGTTGGAGTTCTGCAGATGCGTGGGACGGTTGCGAGGGCGAGGTCGGCGGAGATGAGATGCCGGGTCGGGGTGTAGAAGGAGAGCAGTCTGTTGAAGTATTCTGGTCCGGTGTTGTGCAATGCTTTGTGAGCGTGGGTGAGGAGTTTGAAGGTGATTCTCTTTTGTTGACTAGGAGCCAGTGGAGATTTCTCAGGTGGTCTCTGATTTGGCAGTGGTGAGGGATGTCCAGGATGAGGCGTGCAGAGGCGTTCTGGATGCGTTGCAGTCTCTTCTGGAGTTTGGTTGTGGTTCCTGCGTAGAGGGCATTGCCATAGTCCAGTTTGCTGCTTACGAGGGCTTGGGTGACTGTTCTTCTGGTTTCTGTGGGTATCCATTTGTAGATCTTTCGGAGCATGCAGAGGGTGTTGAAGCAGGAGGAGGAGATGGTGTTGACTTGCTGGGTCATGGATAATGAGGAGTCCAAGATGAATCCTAGGTTGCGTGCGTGGTCGGTGACCAGGAGTCATCCCATGCAGAGGGAGTGGAGCTGAAGATGAGGACTTCATCTTGTCAGAATTGAGTTTGAGGCAGCTGCTCTTCATCCATTAGGGCGATGGCCTTCATTCCTTTGTGGAGGTTGGCCTTGGCGGAGTCCTTGGTGAGGTAGAGGATCAGCTGGGTGTCGTTTGCGTATGATGATGTTGAGGTTGTGGGATCAGGCGATGTTAGCGAGCGGGCCATGTAGACATTAAAGATGGTCGGGCTGAGGGACAAACCCTGGGGTACACCGCAGATGATTTAGGTGGCTTCTGAGTGGAAAGGGACGAGGCGGACTCTCTTGGTTCTGCCAGTGAGATAGGAGGTGACCCAGTCCAGGGCTCTTTCGTGGATTCCTGCATTGCTAAGGCGTGAGCATAGGGTGTGGTGGTACATGGTGTTGAACGCGGCCGAGAGGTACAGGAGGATGAGGGCCCCAGTTTTGCCGTTGTCCAGTATGGTTGTGATGTCATCGGTGGCGGCGATGAGGGTGGTTTTGGGATTGGGAAGGGTCAAAGGTGGAGTTCTGCTCGAGGAAGCAGGTTAGTTGTCTGTTGATAGCCTTCTGGATATTAATAATCTGGAAACATAATGAATCGTAATTTTATGGACTTGAGCTAACTGTAGGCTCCAATTCCGTGTATTTATTTGAAGATGCCCACATCATGATCTAAGAAATTTTTTCGCTAGTTTGCAGCCTTTTCCGTTCTCAATATCTATGATGCTCACCAATACTCTTATGGATCGTAACATACATAGTGAAAACCCTTGATATAAGATTGTGGTCTTCTCTCACATTTTTGGATATGGATTACTGGTGACACACACTTGGGCTTTACTAATTGTCATTCTGAAGAAGACAGCTGAAAAAACGATGTGAGATTTGGTTTCATTCAAGTTATCTGTCACTCCTGTAAAGGTGCATGCGCATATAACATGCATATTTTCAACGGCTGCATTGTGACCATTTCGTTGGAGTTGTAATGTAACACACGGTGGCATGGTGTTTTTTTCACAGAGAAAAGGCACATATGCTCATTTCGTTACCATACATTGACACAATAATAATGGATTACCTGGCCTACTTACATCGCCAAGATCTCAAATTGATGTGATTGTTCAATAGTTCACAAGTCAAACCTTTGGGGTTATGGGGTCTTATGCTTATAAGCTTATATCTGTTGAGCTAATGTTCAAATCCATACCACAGGTAACTATTTTATCCTTAAATACGTGAGTAAAAAAGTAACAAACCTGTTTAACTAAGTGGTTGATCATGCATCTTCTTTGATAATCACTTCATCAGTTGTTTATCCTAGAAATATATACTACCTCTCAGATTGACGAAGGAATGCTTGTTTATGGGTCATATCACTACAATGTTCTGAATCTAATAAACCATGTAGCTTGATAGAAAAGAAGCAGGGAAGAAAAATCTAATGTACAAAGTAGAGCAAGCCATTTACACAGTTCAGCATTGACCTGCAGTTGGGACGATGCCTGGGTTTAAATCTCAGACATCCATTAGTACTTGGTGTAAATACAGTCAAGTGACCCACAACGAGCAACGTGATACTGATGTGCCAGACATTTTTTATATCAGACAGAATATTTGTGGTGCTTACCAACTGAGGTTTATATTTGTGAGTGGTAAAAAGGCCATGGTTATTTTCTAGAACTTTGGGGCATATTTATAATCTGTTTGCTCTGAATTTGCGCCATTTTTAAAAATTCAGCACAAACTTAACTCCATAATTAATTTTTGACACTACAACCATCTAGCGTCAAAATATTGGAGTTAAAGTAATTTTTGGGATGCGTGAACCCACCTTTCGTCAATGAGATGCAAGGTAGGCGTCTGGTCCAAAAAATGACTCAAAGCCCATAGGGGTGCAAAAAAGGTACACTGGTGAGAGGCAGGCCTAAATAATGGCGCTAAGCCTGCTTTGCTCCATTATTTAATGCCTGAGTCAGAGCAAGCGTTAGGGGACCTTTTGATACATTTCCATGGTCAAACACCATGGAAAGGGCCCACAGGTGCCCACCTCAAGCCCCAGGAACACCTCTACCCACACCAGAGGGACACCAGAGGATGGGGGAACCCATCCCAGGTAAGTAGGGTAAGTGTGGTAAGTATTATAAATAATTGTTTAAGTGCCATTGGGGGCCCTGAAATGGGCACCCTTATATGACACTGGATGCAATGTCAGTGTCCAGGGGACACTGGTCCCCTGTGCTGGCCATTGGAGTGGTGGACATGACTCCTGTCTTTCACAAGACAGGAGTCATGTGGTATGGATTGTTTTGCATAAGGAAATGATGCTAGGCTGGTTAATGGCATTTTCTTTGTTTCTAACCAGCCTAACGTCATTTTTTGAGGCAAAACGCCCTTCCTCTGTACCGCCACCCCCACCCATCTAACGTCATTTTACCAGATGCTAGCCTACCTTTAGCGCCGGCTTGTGGGATTTCATTAATTTGGCATTCAGCTAGTGCTCTGAAATGATGCAAACCGGCATTATACTTTTTGACTCAAAACTGCAGTTGCTCAGTTTTGCGTCAAAAAATATAAATGTGGCCCTTTGTATTTCTGGTTAAAAGGAGTGTTCCATTCTTTTCTGTTTTCATACATATTTATCTATCATATAGAAGAAGTTATGGTTCTATGAAAATTTGAACAGTGGAAAAACAGCTTTTCAGAAGTATGGGTCATTTTTAAAACTTCATTTTCTGACTCGGGCCAGAGCATGGCATACAGTTCTCAACATTGCAGAGTGCTGAAGCAATAATATTCGGAGATGGCTGTTGTAAATTTATTCTGCATACTACGGAGAGTTTAGCATTCAATACTGGGTATCCTTTACTGTCTCTGACTTTGGGTGTTACCAATAGAAACAATGTATTTGGTAATAATTTACCATACCTTCTTTAAATATTCAAAATAATAGGTATCAATTATGTTATTGTCAGACCAGACACAAGAGCAATGAATTCCCAACATATTCTGCATCGAGGCCCAAATATTTACTTCATCCTAGTTGTCCTAATTTGAAACCTTAGTGGATATTCCACTTTGCATTTCTCTAATTGTTGCACTTAAAGACTCTTACTAGGCAGACGGACATATGACACATAGCTACACCTAAGGACCATCAGCAGATAAATATAACTGAAGCAGGTGCTTTGGAATTTCCCAAACATTCAGGGCATTACAGGTGCTGAAAATAACGGAAGGCACCACTACGAATGGAAACAAATGCCACACATTTTCCCTGTATGTACTTTGTAACATTCTGGCAAAAAAAAGAAATAAACATCTCAACTGGGTGGAACCAACAGTAAGGGAGACAAGTTCAGAGGTTTCATGACTGCCATGTTGGCAGTGGCGGTCGTACATACAGGCTGGCAGAGAAGACCGCCAAATTATGACCATGTCGGTCTTCCCAACAGAATACAGCCAATCCACCGCTGGCACTGCCAGTGCAGTAAGGCCACAGATGACACCACAGATGACACCACAGATGACGGCAGCCACCTTCAGGCCGGCAGAGAGCATGTTCCCGCTGGACAGATAACGAGGCTGTACACCACCAAGGTTTCTTCAATGGCCGCACCACCATTAAAACCTTGGCAGAAACCAACTCTATAAAAGGAGACACTCACCTTCAGGAACACGTACCCATCTTGAGCAGCCATGGAACCTGAGCTACACATCTTCCCGCTGCTCCTGCTCACCCAATGACTCCGGAACCACCAATGATGACGACGACAGCAACCATGAGTACACACATTTACCTGGCACCAATGCACAATGTCAATGTATATTTGCGCACACAACATACACATCCTGGACGGGTGGCAGTGGCCACACATACACTGACAAGCATATCCCACACAGAGCCACATACACACACACACACATACATAGTACACACATTACGGCCAACACACACACACACACACACACACACTTTCAAAGAATACACCAACGCTCAGATGCACAGCACCAGCACAGTCTAACACTACAACACACAATACAACTAAATGACACCACAACACCAGAACAGCAACACCTCAAAATCACCATCATACATCCACAATACACACCTCCACTTGACAAATCATACATACAGCATAACCTAACAACACCAGAGAACCAACACACACAATCAAACATCCATACAACAAGCCATCCATCATAACTCACCAACACACATCACAACAGATCTGTCATAACAATCAAAACACACACTCACACACACAGTACAACCACACAAGGGCACACAACACTCAAAATAACACAACACTACACACAATGTCAACATTAATCAATTTCCCTAACTCATACATGCCATCACACAATACACAGCCATCACAGTGGGACAAATGCACTGCACACACCCACACATTCTGGCCACACACAACTGGTAGCACTATCAACACACACACAAAACGTACTCACACACTAACTAAAGCAGCCATAAGGAATGAAAGGCAGGATGAAAGTGAAACTTTGGAACCAATAACTGGTTGGCCCAGATGTATGGTAATAAATATATAAATATATATACATAACTATGTACAAGATTAGTAGGCCATCGGCCAGTCCAATAAAATATGTGCATCATGCCCAGATAGAACCTTTCAGTGCCCCTACTTGACTCCTGGCTGCCATACAACCTTCACAGGTAAGGGCATCAAGGAAGCAGGCAGACACCTCAGGGGATGGAGAGGGCAGAGGGAGGGTTTTGGGAGGTGGATCCTCGGCGTTGGGAGGGCGAGGCTTAGGTCAAGGTTTAAGGGAGGGCTTGAAACTCTTCGGAGGGGTTGACTTCTTGGTGGGGTGGGGCTTGAGTATCTGCAGGGGGCCAGGGGAGGACCTGGAGATGGAAGGGCTTGACATGGGGAGGGACACAGATCTTTAGGAGGGTCACACCGGGTGGAAGAGGAGTAGGGAAAGATTCAACTGAGAGGAAAACTTTCTTAGATACACGGAGACGGTCATGGTAATAGGGGTTGGGAGTGGAGGGAGTGGTTGTGAGAGGTGTTTTGGGGGATGCCTGGCGCATGTGTGCGCAAGGTATGCTTGTGTGTGCTGGGTGTATGTTGGGAGGGTGAGTGGAGGCATTCATGTGTTTTGGGAGGAGGAGTGGTGCAGTTTTTGGGAGATGATGCGGTGGGTGGGTGACTGTCTGTTGGGGTGGTTACTGTAGGTATGGTGGATGTGCTGCATTTGGTCATCTTTGTGGTTGTGATGGCTGCATATGTGGTGACTCAGGTGGATGTCTGAGGGTCTGCTATTGTGGTGACTGTGGGTAGGATAGGATTTGTGGCTGTATCGGTAAATGTAGGTGTGGTGTCTGCAGGTCTGTCTGGTGTAGTGTCTGTGAAGGTAGGGGTGGTGGGGGTGGTGGGTGAGTCAGTGCAGGTAGTGAGTGTTGGTGTGTCTGCAGGTGGGTGTTGTATGTGTGTATGCCAGTGGTGGGTCTTGTGGTGCTTGTGATTGTCAGCTGTACCCTTGGATGTTGAAGTGGATGCATGTTTGTCTGTCTGTGTGCTTTGGCTGGGACAGGGAAGAGGGGTTTGGGATTGGGAAGAGGAAGGTGGAGGGGGGGCAAAAGACAAAAGGTGACTGGCTGCCATTAGTGTGGAGGCCAGAGCCTGAAATGATCTCTGTAGGCCAATCAGTGCACCATGAATGCCCTCCAGGAATGCATTGCTCTCCTGAACTTGAGTTGCCAGCCCCTGGATGGCAATCACAATGACACTGACCCACAGAGATCGACCTCAGGAGGTTATAGCCTCCTTACTGAGGGCAGCAGGGCTGACCGAGGCAGGGGCAGAGGTGCCTGCAGCAATGGAGACGTCCACCTTCCTGGGTGTGCGGGCGTGGACAACTGGGAGGGGAACTAAAGGAAGGATGGTGGTAGCAAAGGGAGTGGTGGACAAAGATGGTGCTGGGGTGGTCCCAGAAGGGTCTGTTACCGCCAAGAAGTGTCCACTGGAGGAGGAATCCGTGGATGATGAAACATAAGATCCAGTCCTCCCCGTGGCACTCCCCTTGTCCCTCTGGGCCACTGGGTCCCTCACTATTGGTGGGATCAGCACTCCGGGTCCTGTGGCCAACAGTATCCCCACTTGCCTGTGCCCCATTACCTTTGTCCGCCAATGCTGATACACACAAATAGAGATAGAGGGAGGAACATATAGAAAGGGAAAGAGAGGGTCATCCCATTCTTCACATACACACATTAGAACAAGACAACAGTAGTTATACATCTCCCCGCTAGGCTGTGTCATCTAGTAACCCACATATTCTCCATTGTGTCCAAACATATTACCCCTATACACACCTTGATGGCTACCCTCTCAACCACATCATAATCCAAATGTGGTAGCGTGACTGGAGCATTCTAAGAAATCACCTGAAAAGGCATGTCAGCATGCTCATCATGCCCTGGCTGAAGCAGAAATGTAGTCCTAATCTGAATCATAACTTTCCATACTCCTATGATTGGTAGTTAAAACATTTTACTAATCACAACATAACATGCATTTATTGAATCTACACCTGGCCAGTCCATGTCCATTAAGTAATGTACGATGATAGAAAATAAACTCAATTCACAGACCACACAGCACCTGCCAATCAAATCACATACCTGACTGAACCCTCTCAAAATATATGCCATAATGGAAACTATCACTGATATAGCTACAACATGAGGTACGACCACACAGATGACATCTGATGTGTATAAAACTTATCTAGAGAACATTCATGTGACCACATGCACGAAATTCCAGAGGAACCTCTGAAGACACCGTACACAAATACACCACATCACTTCATACATGCATGTGCAGCTACAGTGGGCTACATAGCACACATGAGACATCCACTGACAATCACTGAGTGCAGTATAAGGGCACCTAGCCATTAGCCAGCCACGAAAAAATCATAGGCCACTTAACATACCACCTGACATGCTGTAACAGTTCCACCCCATGACTACATGATTGAAGCTGCACCAATCACACCTCAAGTGCACACATCACACATGTCCCACTGAAGAGATATGAACACATGATGTACACATGGAATTACATGACTGCTGTTGCACTGACAACATTTCCAACAGCAAGACCTGCCTTAGAAATTATATACAGCTAAACCATCCTACAATGCAATTAGAAGTCAATCTGTGACAAATCCTGTCCAAACTGTCCAGCTCATCTAGGCAGAGGGAAGTAGCGATTGATGCACTCTATTACCTGTGACCCCAAGTAACCATTGAGGCATGATGTAGGCAGATAATAACATATGTGTCACTGAAATTGATAGGAAACAGGCAAACATTAAATGGACATTGCATATAGTGGTAGGGTAGCACTGCCTAGCCACTTACCGCCTAGGGAACAAAGCCTTTGGGCTAAATGTGATTTGCCCATATGTCAATGCCATGGACATGCATGTAAAGCAGAAAAAGACAAAATCAAACTGTTGAATAGCCTTGCCTTACTACCTTCACATACCCCATAGATTGAAGAAGATGGGACAATGGGGATGCATTTACAGACCCATATATACTGTTTTATCCTGGCCATATGTTTGCAGTGATGGAGAGGCCTGCCTCACCTGGAGTTAATACCTGTACCATGAGAAATGTTACATGTCCCCTGTACAAATTATGTCAGGCACCCAGTGGCTAATACAGTTGATCAAGACAGTTGGGAGTGCTCGGACACCTTAGAGCTACTAGAGCACGTTTGCTGAATGATGGACCAGGACATACTCTATGGGTAGGATAAAACTTCAGTTTACAACCATTAAATGGTTGGGTAAACTCACACGTGTGGCATTGACATCTGAGCATCTCTACATGCAGTCATAGATATGTCTTGACAGAGGTGAAATAAACATACACATAGCAAACCATGAATGCCAGATTTACATCTAATAGTCAGGCAATGGGAGTACTATGTATTCCCACTAATATACATACATGTAGCACCTCCGACATTATCACAGCTGCTAGCGAGTAACTGAAAACCCCATAGGACCAGAGCCAAATACAAGGATACAGTCAGTACTTATTCCCTTGTTGCTATGCTGCCCTCAAAAGCCCATCCACCTCAGGGTAGGTCACTACCAAGATGTCCACAGCTGGGCCTCCGCAGTCTTCTGGGCCCAGCTTCTCAGGTCCTCTCAGAGCTTGTGACAATGGGTGCTCCGCCAGCTGTGGTCCCCCAGTGTCTAACTTGCTTGGCAATGGCACAACATATTCCCTTCTTCCAATGGATATTTACCTGCATGGATGACACAGACAAAATGAGAAAGTCATGCATACATGCACCATGCCAATAATGCCAATAGGATTGGTCACTACACATCCATCACTGTAAGTAGGCACACACACACATCCTCTCTGCTAAGACGCCTTCATATTTCACAACATGGCATTTGCATGCATCTACACACTCACCAGTTCACATGCCCGAATAAACATCGCACACAACACTTATCACACATAGCTCGGCTAATGCACTCACCTGTTACTCTGGTGCCCCATATAGCTGTTCAAAAAGGGGTAGGACCTCCTCCACTAGCTTTTCAAGCTCTTTGGTGGTGAAGGCAGGGGCCCTATCCCCTGCAGGATGTGGAATGATGGCTCCCATTGGCAGTACAGAGCTGCTTACGTCGTGGAGGTCTTGCTAGCAACAGTGTCAGGAGACAACAGAACATAATTGCAGAAAATGGCGGTCATTGCCGCCACATCCAGGACCATCACCGCCGGCGTTCATGCCTATTGGCTCCAGTCTGCCAAAGGCAGCAGTGTTAACCAATGACAAGTAGTACGGTGGTTGCGACCGCCTACCACCATGACAACTTCTGCCAGTGGACTTAGGTCACTTTTTAACTGTCCACTACAGTACATCAGGCACCTGCCATGTTGGCCACATTTAATTGATGGATGTCCAAAATAATCTGTGTCACTCACTTACTCCCCCTATTTGCAGTGTAACCGTATTTTTGTCCTTCATGGTTGTGCAGCATATTGTGACTGTCTTTGCACAATGATGTGTTCAGGGTGTCTATATGTTGAGAACAATGTGAAGCGACTCTGTAGTACATAAGCCACGGGTAGGTATGGATAGATACTGAAACATGTGTAATGAGTCGAGGACATCAAAGTTTCCCACACATGTACAATGACATATTCTTCATATGTACATTCCAATTTACATGTGAGACAATTTGCAGCAATGAGGGATAATGTAGGACATATCTGTGTTGTGCATTGTATCTGTCAGCAGTCCAATGCCACCTATACAGATGTTAGGTGTCAGGTAACATACAATGTGGTGGTGATATGTGCATACTGCATAATTCATTGTACATTTGGTTCTCTCAACATAGTTATCCTGCCATGAGGAGAGTGAGACAACCACCAGTGTACCGTCTACTAGTTGACCTGGCAACCAATGGAGGACAGACATGTCTTCCAGGCATATCATCTGTAACGGCATACCATCATGGATCTATGTACACAGTTGGAGCCAGATCTGATGCCAGTCATTCGCAGTTCCTATTGCATACCTCCCATCATTCAAGTCTTCCTTGCCACAGGGACCTTTCAGAATACTGAAGGATGTACCATGTGCATTCTTGAAGCACCTGGACAACTGCATCAGGTTCTGCCAAAAAGCAGGTCTGGCATTTGTGAAGGCAGACTTTTATGAGTTGGGACACACTCCTCATGTGGTAGGAGCCATTGATGGACAGGTGTATAGGAACAAGAAGAGCTGCTACTCAATCAACGTACAGGTGGTGTGGCTTGCAGACCAGTACCTATCAATAGTCACAGCCAAGTTTCCTGGATCAGTGCATGATTCCTATAATGCGGAACAGCAATGTCCCACATCTGTTGGCATGCTACAAGCAGAGAGGACTGGCTGTTTGGTAAGTATACATTGTATTGTGTCTTTCAGTGTTATATCACCTGTCTTCGCATCACATGCAGTCGCTGAAGTTATTTATGTTTTGTTCTACCATTGTGTTCACAGGTGACTCTGGCTATCCTAATCTTCAGTTGTTGTTGACACCAGTGAGGTACCCAGCCACGCTAGGGGAACTCCGTTTCAATGAGGAATACGGCAGGACAAGTGTGTAATCGAGAGAACGTTCGGGCTCCTGATGGCAAGATTCAGGTGCCTGGACCTATCTGGAGGTGCCAGACGTGGGTCCCGGGCTCACTATGCCACTGGATTCAAGTTAGCCCCGGCGATGAAGGGTGATAGCCTGAAACCGGTCCCAGGATGCTTGTTTCTGGTCCAGGGAGGACCAGGCCTGGCATTTCGGGCTGGACTGTTCCCATGGGGAACTGGGTCAAGACTGATTGGCTGGGTCCAAACTGGGGTGGCATGGTGAGCAAAAGAATTGACGGATTAAATCCAGATCCCTGACTGGGGTGAATGTTTGATTGGTTCCGCATTCTGTCTATCATTGGTGTTTGTTTGCCTTTATCGCCATGAGTGCACCAGGTATGTCCAGACGTGGGTTCCAGGCTCACAATGCAACTGGATTAAAGCTAGCCTGGCTGATTAAGGGTGATACCCTGAAACCGGTCCGAGGATGCTTGTTTTCGGTCCTACATAGCACCCTGCCCTGTGGGTTACCTAGGGCCTACCTTACGGGTAACTTATATGTAGAAAAAGGGGAGCTTAAGGCTTGACAAGTACTTTTAAATTCCAAGTCAAAGTGGCAGTGAACTGCACACACAGGCCTTGAAATGGTAGGCCTGAGACATGGTTAAGGGGCTACTTATGGTGGTGGCACAATCAGAGATGCAGGCCTACAAGTAACATTAAATTTACTGGCCCTGGGCACATGTAGTGCACTTTACTAGGGGCTTACAAGTAAATGAAATATGCCAATTGTGTATGAACCAATGTTACCATGTTTAAGCAAGTGAGCATATGCACTTTAGCACTGGTTAAAGCCAGCAAAAAACAAGTTCTGAAAAGTAGAGGGAGGCAGGCAAAAAGTTGGGGGATGACCACCCTAAGACTGTCAAGTCTAACATTGATGTATTAATAAAGACACTTCTACAGTAGCTGTGCTCAATTGTAATTTATTGTGCATATCATGATGAATAAGAACAAAATCAAAGTGGTGAAATGGGGTGATGAGTTAGATCATGCAAGATGGATTCATCAGAGTAGCAGCTACACCAGTTGCACAGGTCCAGTGTCCTTGTACCATGTGAAAATGGAGTCATGTCTCAGGACAGTATACAGGGTGTCTCAGTGGCACATAAGGGTGACATATCAGGCAAGGTTCACTTCCTGGCCATGGGTTTGTTCTTAGCATCTGCTCCAACTGATGTCTGGGTGGATGTTCTTCAGCTACAGAGGCAGAGGTGTCTGAGGCTTGTGATTCCCCTGACAGGGCATCCATTTTACTAGCTGCCGCAGATGTAGATGGGCCAGATGTTAGGTTTTTAGTGGAAGGAGCCTGATGGTATGTTGAGGAAACACACAGGGTGGTGTTGATGTCCCTCACCATCCCTGCAATGGAAGCCATGGTGGCATTATGTGCCAGCTACGTCTGCAGGTCAGTGGAGTCCCTTTGAGCCCCCGTCCTCTGGCCCACAACATCCCTCCCACACACCTTAAACCCAGCTGCCTGTGCCCCTGGCACAGTGTGCCCGCTCCCAGTGGTAGCAGGGCCTTCATTGTCAGGAAAGTCAAGGTACAACTCAGGTCTCTTTACTGTGGGGCACACAATAGATTGAACTGGCCTTGGGACACAGGTTGGGGGTGAATTATTGCTTGTGATGTAGTAGCACCAGGGTGGGGGGTTTTGACATGGGCAGGGTAAGGCAGGGAGTCATTGACTCACCAGGTGTACCAGATGGGCCAAGTTGTTTGTTGTTGTTACGACATCCTAGCGCATTGTCCTCATTAAGGCCTTCATCTTGAGGGGGACTGGAAGTGTCTGGTATCCTCTCCATGGTGGCAATGGCTGAGTTACCTGTGGAAGGAGTGAGACACAGAGGTCAGGTTGGAATGTGTGTTAGATTACCTCTTCAAAAGATGCATGACAGTGGCTCTACATGATTCCCTGCAATGACATTGATAGATGCTGCACAGCATGTCTTTGTTGTACATACTACTTTGTGACTTGATTTCCATGCTCCATTTTGGAAAATGTCATACCGGTTTGGTACAGATTGCACTGCAGATGATTCTGTTATTGTCTGATATTTGACATGGCTGTTCACCTCTGTCACCTAGTGATTTGTGAGGCTTGCTAGATTTCACAAATTATTATAGTTGTACAATACACAATTGTGTCATAGTGGGAACACACTATGTGGGCAGCAAGGATTATAACCCTGTATCTAGATATGTTGCATGTGCTTCGACTCAGCCATCTTACTTCCCTGCACAGGTGAGTCTATTTCTGGGTTGGGATCTTTGATCTACGGCCATTAGGAATGGTCACTCAGCAGTAGCGGTATGTTGCTTTGTATGCTATTGTGAGTGTGCCATTACATATCTGTCATTGCCATGGTCTGTTCCTCACTAGGTCAGTCTATATGGTGAAGTTAGTACTTTAGTTCTACATGCATGAAATATAATAGGTTGTGCACATTCAAGATGTTGGTGCATGCTGGGAGTTGTAGTGATTTGATTTGGCAGTCGTTAACGTGCCATTGCCAAGGGCTGCAGGGCAATTGGGCTCTGTAGAGTTTTGGCATGCAGGAGAGGGGAATTAGGTGAATAGGTGGGAGGTGCTGTGGGTAATTAAGTGAATTAGGTAGCATTTGGGTGGTGAGGAGGCATGCAGGACAATACAGTGGCATGACATCACTGTTGCAGGTACATACCAGTCCAAGACCTTCTCCTCCCAAGATGTGAACTGTGGGGGAGGAGTTGTGCACAGACATTTGGTGGCATGATCCCCCTTAGGTTGTTCCACCTCTTCCTGATGTCGTCCCTTGTGCATGGATGGCTGCCTATTGATTTGACCTTGTTGACTATCATTTGCCACAACTCCATTTTCCTGGCAATCCATGTTTGTTGGACCTGTGCTCCAAACAGTTGTGGCTCTACCCTGACAATTTCATTCAATAGGACCCTCAACTCTCAATCAGTGAAATGTGGGTGTTTTTATGGGGACATGGTAGTGGTGGTAAAGACAGTGAGGAAGTGTTTAAAAGGATGAATAATGTTTGTGAGGATGTGTGGGTGCTGTGATGTGAGTGGGTGACAGTTGATGTGTATTGTGTGGTGTTGTTATTTGTGTGCTGTGTATGTTGTGCAAGTATGGGATGTGTGCCGAGTGTAATGTGTAGGGGTGCCTAGAGTGGAGTTCTGGTTGCAAAGGTTTGTGGGTTGTGTAGGAGTGAGTAATATAGCGCAGTGAGTAGGTGTGTGGGTGTGTGGGTGTGTGTCAGGTGTGAGGTATTCAAACTATCCAGTGTGATGTAGTGTTCTGCCTGATGTGAGTTTTGACTGCGGTGGTTGGCACCGCCAATGGTTTTTCACCATGGAAGAACCGCTGTAGTGATTTGTGGCTTGTAATTTGGTGGGTGGATTTTGTCAGGCTGGAGGTGGAACCGCCTCTTTACTGCCCTCCAGTGTCATGGTGGTCACATAGTTTTGGCTGTTTTTTGGCCGTCTTCACTATGTGACTCAATACGGTGGACGGATGAATGCCAACATGGTGGTATTTGGTGGCTTCCACCGCAGCGGTCTTGCCAAAAGACCGCCAAACTCGTAACGAGGCCCTACCTGTCAGCTGCATCAATCATGGCAAAAAAGCTGGCAGGTTGTATAAACTAAAATTAGACATTTAGTGCCCACGGAATGGCTCCAGGATATTTTCAAAGACACTGCAGATTAAGGGATGCGATTTGTTACCAGTCTTCAAAAGGTATTTACACAGCTGGATAACCAGGAGGACATTTTAGTCCAACGTATCATAAGTGATTACAACCGTCTTCTACAAGACCAGAGAAGTTAAAGGTAACAGAACAGTGGCTTGGTTACTCTTGTTAGAGCTCTTGATAAAAAAATAAAAAACTGGTGTCAAGACGGATTGATGGTGAAAGCTCAAATTACATACACTGCACATTTACCTCTGCATATGTATTTGGAAGGAAATATGGGGAATAAGAGACTCATTGATTGCCCTTTTTTATTGTCATATGAACATCATTGACATATATATGTATGTATGTAGTATTTGTTTTGCACAACCTGAGACAAAAGACAGTGGAGTGCTGTACAGGGGCTTGTTTGAAACAAAGGTCATATTTGGCATAAACTACATATCCTCGCAGGTGAGTAACCTGGTTCACATCGTCCACCATAGGAATTTTTCCATTAAATTAGCCAATCTGTGAAGTTTCTTTCCTTCAGTGTCTGTCACGGAACTTTGTTCTTCCAAATATGGAATTATGTCACGTATTATTATTTTGTGATGGTCTACTGTGTAAAAATCTCATTGATAAAATGTTTAGGTTGGACTGAGAAAAGTAACTAAATTATATATCACAGCAGTACTTTCAGGGAATGCATATACACGCTGCTGATATGCAAATAGTGGACATGCAACAGATGAACTTCTTGAATTTCTTTGGAGACAATGTTGATTTTTTTAGGTTGGACTGAGAAAAGTAACCAAATGATATGATGATATATCACAATTGAAATGAGCCGGATACTTTCGGAGAATGCATATACACACTGCTAATATGCACTTATTGGACATGCAACAGATGGCATTCTTTAATTTCTTTGGAGAGAGACAAAGTTTTTATTTTATTTTATTTTTTAAGCAACGCATAATTGGAGAAATTGGAGTTGTGGTTAGTAGGAAGACCCCAACAGCGAAGCATTGCTCATTTTTGTGGCATTTACTGAAAGTTGCTACCTGAAATACCAGTAGAGATAAAACCACAAAAGGAGTTACTTTGCATCATTAATGATCTGTGTTAATTTCTCTCTAAACAAATTAAGCACTTTGTTGTTTGCCTCGCAGTTTCCAAAAGATTGCCCTTGTTAGGTTGTTTGTGGCTGTAATTACTGATCAATTGGCTTTACAGATGCTGGGCATTAAAGGTTTGGTTAGCCTCGAACAGTGGCGACAGTGGATGATTTTTACAAATCTGGCTTTCCTTAAATTCCATGAGCCATGGAGTTTATTCATGGGATGTATTGTGTTGCTGCATAGGACTTAATTTGTTGTGGGATATCAGACCAGTTATAGGCCGATTTCTAATCTGCTTTTCCTCTGCAATGTTTTCCTTTATGTGCTCATCTATCAAATCCCATTTTGATTGAGAATAGGTTACAGTCAGACTGCTTAGTGGGACTCAGGTATGCTAAGAGACCTGACAAATCGTTTGTCTTCCTATTAAATTATCTTCCATGTGAACTGGATAAAGGTTATGTTGGGACCCTGGCTTTTCTGGCCTCACTGAAATGTTCACTGCCATTGACAATTCCTTACTCCTCAGAAGGCTATACCACTGTCATCATAACAAACCCAACATTTTTCTGCATTACATTCCTTACCCTCGTTCTTTTGAGTGGAGTAGTCATTCAACTATTTACATCTGCTTCAAAAGCATTGGTCCGATGGCTGCCTTAAATGCCCGCTTTGTTATCACGTCACCTTCAGCAATACTTGGCACTATTAAAATCACTTTTATTCCTTAATTTGTTTTTGGAAATTATGCACACACTTTGTTCATAAGTTAGAAACGTGCTCCCTCCTTTGAAAACCGAATAATTTTCCATTGACCATGCTGAACCCTAGGTAAACTGATTTGCAGACTTCACATATGCAACAGATAATGGAGCTTTGGTAGCCTCGACTAGGGCAATGTCTTGAGGATGTAGACAATTAATAACATTCTATTTTAGGGGATTCAGACTTGAATCTTGTAAAGCCCCGAAAGGCAAAATTCCATGTTATTGTGTCCATCCAACAAATCTGTTAGTCCTCCCTGCATACTACACTACACATGTCAAAATGACATGAAATTTGAAGTTACTACCAATACTCAGAATGCGGGTTAATCCAAAGCACAATACATATGTTGTCCGCTTTTTGGGATCTCAACATCTAAGGGACACAAGTTTTTGATGACAGTAGGCAGAGCATTTGTAGTACATGCCACAAATGTGGCATGCCAGTTACATGGAATTATGACTGTGGTTTCTTAATTTCGTCTTAGAAAACTGTTACACCTCAGTCCTGTAGAAAGCATAATGCAACTTTATAATTCAAATAATGTTATGGTACTTTAATAGCACTAGCCTTGTAGCAGAGAACATGGCTTTACTGGACCTAAATCAAAAGAACATCAATGTCACTGTGTTGCTCTACGATTAGTATCAAGAGATTACAAAAGTAGTAGATGTGTGCTTTATAAACGCCCATTGGTGTAGCCACACGACATATGTGTTTCGTAGACAAATACAGATGGACAATATGTTGGCATGGCATATGAACAAAGGATTCGTATTCAGTCACTCATAAAAGATAGGCAGTATGTCATGCTTTTGTCCAATACATGCTAACATATTTAGTCTTTGGTCCCTTTAGTGAGCCCTATGTGAAGTAACGATAAGCTGATAGTCATGATCAACACGGACACCCATATGTCTAAGCCCTTTTTGTTGATATCTAATACTATTTTTTAAAACTGGAATGGTGTATGTTAGCCTAGAAATGTGTTTAAATTGATGTCTACAAGAGATGATATTAAAGATGTGCTTACTTTGAATGTGTGTAATTTAATAAGTGCATTTGTGTAGATGAATGCTGAAGCAATAAAGAATATTGCATTGTATTGTAATCCTTCAGAATAAAGCAAAATATATAGGGCCTCATTATGACCCTGGCGGCCGGAGGTAAGCTGGCGGTAACACTGCCAACAGGCTGGTGGTGTTCCACCAGCTATTATGACCATGACGCAATAGCCACGGCCATACCACCGGCCACTACACTATACAGGGCAGAGGTGCAAGCACCGCTGCCCTGGGGATTGTGAGTCCCCGACACCCAGCCTGGCCACGGCATTAAACACTGCCATGGAAAGGCTAGCAGACAGGTGGACTTGGGGTGCCCCTGGGGGCCCCTGCACTGCCCATGCGAATTTCGGGCAGTGAAATGTGTGACAGGTGCTACTGCACCCGCTGCACATCAGCATTGCCACCTGCTTTATTACGAGCCGGCAGCAATGTTGATTTGACTTTTCCGCTGGGCCAGCGGACGGTAACACTGTTACCATCCGCTGGCCCAGTGGAAAGGTCGTAATAGGGAGCCAGAAATACCGCCAGCACTGGTGGTATTCTGGCTCCCGAAGCCTCAGCGGTCTTTTGAAAAGACTGCTGAGGTTGTAATGAGGGCCATAATTTTACTAGAACATTTGAATCTTGGGAGCTTCACTGCAGACAATGGTGTGACTCAGGGCTTATATTGACTGATCTAGGCCTTCTGCTCCAACACATTTCCATGTTTGTCTTTCTGCTTCCTCACTTAATTTAGAAAATTCTAGTCCCAATAGGTGGAATGGTCTAATAGCAGTATGGCCCTCCTACTCTGGCAATAACATTTGCACCTGTGACTTGGGCTATACCCATGGGAAGAGGGCCTTTACCAGTTGTTATAGACCTAGGCCTTACTTAATTTGTCCAACATTTTAAGTTGCAAATGAGCCATCCAATCCTTTAGGCTACTAGTGGTGGTGGCAAACAACAAGATAAACAGAAATAATTTGTTTCTACTGACAAATATTAATTGAATATTTTTCATTTAGTTGGATATTTAGGAGGCACAGCAGATTTTAAACCTCACATGGAGTCATACATTTAAAAGATATAGGCCTACATTCTGACTTTGGTGGTAAGTACCGCCTACCGCCCTGGAGACGGCCGCCGAAAGACCATCGCTGCGGTTAACAGCCATCTGCCAAATAATGACCACAGCTGGATTTCCGCCACAAGAAGGGCAGAAATCCAACTGTGGCCATGCTGGCGGATGACGTTAAGGTGGCGCTGCTACCACCAGCAGCGCCACGCCAGTAGACCGCCACCAGCGGTATTAAGAAAAATAATACAGCCTGTCGGTGTTCTGCTGGCGGGCGCTGCTGGCGCTAGCGGCACCCCGTCCCGTCCCCTGCCGGAAGACCCCCTGGATTCAGGTAAGTCGGGTTTCTGACAGGGGAGGGGGGCGTTGTGTGTGTGTGTGGGGGTGTCTGCATGAATGTGTGAGTGAATGTATGTGTAGTGTTGTTTGCATGCTTGTATGCTTGTGTGAGAATGCGTGTATGAATGGATATGTGAATGAGTGTCTGCGTGTCAGTGTGAATGTACCGCCATGGTTTTCATGGTGTTACGAACGCCACGAAAACCATGGCGGTAGGCAGGGTCAAAATGCCTGAGGCGGTACAATAGTGGCAGCCGGGCTGGAGATTCTTATCTCCAGCCCAGCAGCTGCTAGCGCCATGGCGGTTGGAGTGGTACATTGGCAGGTTGGCTTTAGCCAACCCACCAAAGTCATAATGTGGTGGTATTTACCGCAAGCCTGTTGATGGTATCACCGCCACATTACCACCGACCACCAGGGTCAAAATGACCCCCATAATCTGGGACTAAGCAAAGCACTGAAACAGACAACTGCAAACATACGAGTATAATCGTAATGAGCATATCGATATATTTACCTAATAACCTGCAACTACATACAGTTTTTTAATCCTCATGACCAAACACTCCGAAATATCAAAGACCAGAACATAACCTCCTTTGACATGCCCTAACTGATATCAGGCCACACATATCTTAGGAAAACAACATATTGGCTTCTTGGCTAACTCAGACTACACTCTCTTTATGGGAAACACTTCAAAGGAGTGCTTTATGTAGAACAAAAGAGAAGTAGGTATGCAAATAATAATATCGTTAAAATAAAAACAGACAATCAAAAACTCTGAATCACGGTTTGCTTTTAGCCAGACATATCAGTAAAGGAGCAAGAATCTTTCTTGGTTTATATAAGCCGTTTTTCCTTGCATTATAGAAAAATCTTGTGTGGGGTGGAAATGTCAGTCACAATATTTGTAAAATTATATTTTGAAAAAAATGAATTTAAGGCACCCATATGAGCGCTGCTGAAAAAATGAGGAGAGGGAATGGATTTTACGTTTTTTTATTCAAGCCTACTTATCTTCTACAATACTTTTGTGAAGAGACTTAACTCGAAAATAAACATCGACAACTATTAAGACATTATCCTTTCGCCCCCACACAAGAGCAAAGTTGACAAAATGCACACCTCACATTTCGGCATTCCTCTGTTCTCAATTCCTTTTCAAATGCTTGATTTTTTCAGCGCTCTGAAGGAAGAGTAAGGCCTTGTTAAAGCTCCAAAATAAATATATTAATAAAACAGGTATACATATTTTATAAAATGCCAGATAGTTAGTCTGATAGAAAACCATCTGGTGAGAAACATTCCGATGCCGCAAAGTTGCTTTCAAAGTGAAGCACGTGATAATAATAGTACGTTTCTAAAATAAGCGTTAGATTTAATTTCTGCAGAAGCAGTGAAACGGCACCTTTGAGATATAAAACTTCCCTCAATAGCCCTGGGCATTACAGCACAATGTCTGTAACTTTTACATCTCTGTCTCTCAGGAAACATTTTACAGCTGTTGTTCTGAAATCCAGCACTGTTATGTTGTGAGGAGAGAAATACTGCACACAAGCAGCAGTGCCTCAAGTTAGTTAGAAAACCTTTTTCCATCTAAGCAGGAAGTACAACAGTGGAATTCCATTGACCCTTGCAGCATGTAATGTTTATGCCAAAGGCAACACATTGGCATTCAATACGGCTCACATCTCTACCCTTGCAAAAAATCTCAGCTGAACACTTTATGTTGAAAAAATGGAATACATTAAATCGTTGCTGCTTTGGAGGCCTGTAAAGAAAGATAAGAGAATGGTGATCCGACCTAAATTTTCTGTCTGTACAAACACTAGAACTATCAAAACACATTAGGACACACAATATGCTAGTGCAGTCATGTCAGTTGTTTAATAAAAATAGGGCACGGAGGTTTAGAAGGCCAATAGCTTTCCTGTACTGGAATAAGCAAAGCTCTAAGGCATGCTGTCACTTTTAGAGCAGGCCTGCTTTGCAGAATGCCTTTAAAAGTGAAATGTATGCAAATTCGACATTGGAAGTAAAGGTACTTCCAAAGTGGTGATCTACCTTATTGTTTTGCATAAAAGTCACCCCTAAGGTCCCACCTTGGTACCTCAGTGATGGGTGCCTTGTATAAGCGGGGACATTATAAAAGATGTTTTATATGCCCTGGTGAGGGAAAATTGCCCATTTTGTTTTCCCCATTGTAGATACTTAGGGCCAGATGTAGATAGGTATTCAATTGCGACTTGCAATTTGCGAGTCATAGCGACTCGCAAATTGCAACTCGCAATCTGAGATGCAGAAAGGTGTCTCAGACACCTTCTGCGACTCGCTATGGGTTCGCAAAGACCCACCTCATGAATATTAATGAGGTGGGTCTCAGTTTGCCACCCCATAGCGAGTTTAGGCACTCACAGGGATGATGGCCTGCTGGAGACAGCAGACCACCATGTCCGTGACTGCTTTTTTCATAAAGCAGTTTTTTTTTCTTTTTGCAGCCCATTTTCCTTAAAGGAAAATGAGCTGCAAAAAGAAAAAATTCCGAAACCATTTGGTTTCGGTTTTTTCAGAGTAGGCAGTGGTCCAGAAGACCACTGCCTGCTCTGAAAAAATATTTTTGTGGGCATTCACAAAGGGGAAGGGGTCCCATGGGGACCCCTTCCCTTTTGCGAATGAGTTACCATCCACTTCAAGTGGATGGCAACTGCGAGTTGGTTTGCAACTGCTTTCACGGCCACAAAGCAACACAGCATCGCGATGCGGTCGCAAATAGGAAGGGAACACCCCTTCCTATTTGCGAGTCGGAATCACATTTTGCGAGTCGGTACCGACTCGCAAAATGTGACTCTGCATTGCGTTCAGCCTTTTGCGCCTCGCAAAATGCGTTTTTCGCCGTTTGTGAGGCGCAAAAGGCTTCCTACATCTGGCCCTTAGCTCCATAGGCTAACATTGGAATATTACATTTAAGTATACATATTGCTGCTAGGAAGGAACTAGAGATGTCATTCAAGGACTCAAATGACTGGTAATGATAAATCCTACAAATTGCCACTGTTGAATTTATCATAACTATTATAGAAAAAAAGTTGTAAGATTTTTTTTCTCTGTGAGCCAAAATTCTGCCTTATAGCAGCCTCTTCAGATTGGTCAGCCTTAACAGGCTTAGCTAGGCTACTTTGATGAGGTGATAAGTGGCCTGCATAGAGCAGAGTTTATCTGATGGGGGGAGATCTGCAGCTGCAGAGCACAGTCCAGAAAGGGGTCTGGGTAAATCAAACGGGGATTCAAAGAGAACAGGACAGAAAGGAATATCATCCAGGCCTACTCCATCTCCCCCGTCCCTGTACCCCCAGCCAGATGGCAGTCCAATTAATAGAATTTGCAAATGGTCTGGAGGGGGCTGTTAATGGAAATGAGCCACACCAATAGCTTGGTTTAGCCAGGTCTTACTCCTCTGGAAAGTAATCTACCATCTTGGGTTTTTAAACTGCAGTGCTTTGTGGGACCCTAGGTACCAAGGAGGGACCTTGGTGGAAGTTGTCATGCTTTTGGTGGCGCCCTGCATTTCATTGGGCAGGGCTTCCCGTCCTGCTTGTCCCCCCAGACCATTGAATAAATATGTGAGAGCTGCATAGAACTCAGATCTGCTGCCTGAAACTACAAGGAGAAGAAGGACTGCCCTGCCAGAACCCTGGTCTGCACTCCCCCAAAGGACTGTTCTCTGAAGGACGGCTCCTGCTACATACTGGAAACCACAGCCCTAAGGACTGTGCCTTGCTTCTAAAAGGATTAAGGATTGAATTCCATGACAGCAACAGGTTAACATGGCTTCCCTGCGCCAACTCCTTCAAGAAGTCCCCAGCCTGGAGTGCTTCCAGTGGACTTTTAAGGATTTGGCCATGTGCATTGTGGGAATTGTAGTTCTAAACTTCCAAGGACCATCTCAGAGCTTCTAGACCTTCAGATGTGTGTTTTGTACACTTTTAACCATCAAGGGGAATTTTCAGAAAGAAGTTCCAGATGTTTGGAGAAGTTTGGAGCAACTTTTGGAAAAAGCTCCATAATTGGACCGACCTGCTGTCGAGAGTCAAGCTGAGTACCTTAAACCACCACCTGACCTGAATTTCAGGTTTATCCTGCTGAAAGCACTGGAGCTCATGACTTCCAGGATTTTACTGAGGCGCTGCAGAAGCAATTCATTGGAGTAACATTAAAATCGGCTTGCTGGAAGGGACAGCGTGACATCAAGAGAAAATACTCCAGAAACATTTTTAAGTCCAAAGGTACAATTTTGACAGAGGCTTCCGGCACATTGTATCCTTACAGGGCTCTATCGTGGTCAGCCTTAAATTGTGACTTGGTCCTGTTCTAGCATGACCAGATGTCCCTGGTTGGCACTACTGAAGCACTAGAAAACATATTTTTAAAATATAATCTTTAAAAATTCATATGTCTGGTTCCCTAATTGGATGTTTGTCATTTTGGTGTCATTTTAAAGATAAAAATATTTAATATTTTTATAAATTGGTGTGGGATTTTTATTGTGTGTTGGGTCTTATTTATTTACTGTATTGGTGTTTTTTAATGCTTTATACCTGTATCCTGAGTTAAGCTTGCCTGCTAGCATTCAGCTACCAAGGATTGAGCCAGGAGCTAACATATTGGGTCCTTGACTGGACCTTCTATTGCTTTGGTGGCATTATTGCTAGTGGTAGGTGTGTACTTACCCCTACTAATTATTCACCCTCTAACAGGCTGAGATAATTCCACTGGAGTATTATCCGCAGGTGTAGTCTCCTCTAGTGGAGAACTTAGCAGTTCTGAAAATGAATTGAATTATCTTCTACCTCGAAACTCAAAAGGACATTACCAATGAATAACAGACATATCAAAGATACAGAAAAAGTAATTGCCAGAAACAGTTTGACATAAAATGTAAACATAATGCAACAATAATAACTGCAGAGTAACATAATAAGCAGGGGGCCTCTACCAGGAGTCGGTGTTTGATTTGAGTTGTGGTTGTGGTTGTGGTCACTGGCATTCATTTTTGAGAATCAGATTTGTTTTTCATCATCAGACGTTAAGCCACCTTTCTGTTCCATATATTCTCTTTGGATGATCTAGCTATTTTGTTCATTCAAAAGCTAGCTGAAATCTTATTTTACCCCATTATCCAATCCCAAATCTCCGAAGTGCTCAAATGCCCACTTTCCCCCACTCTACGTACCCTCTTGGCCTATCCAGCACTTTCACCCTGGTGCTTCTCTGTGCTAGTTCCCAGAGCCCATTATTCCCACCTTGTGCCAACTGCACCTTTGATGTGCTGTAGCCTTGATGTCTGTGTGTGGCTCCCAAAGCCCAGACTCCTGCACCCTTTCAGAAACTAAGCTTTGCTTTACACCTGTGAAATGAAGCTCAACAAATTACACCATTTTGCCTGGTCACGCAATTTCAGACCGTTTGGGTGATACATTATTTTATAGGAGCACAGAAACAAAGCAGTCAGCGAGAATGTAACAGGCTGTTGTTTGCCACACGTTTGTATTCTAGTTTGTAGCATAAAATGCATCCATGTGTCCGCGTTCCTCGTGATCACATTTCTCATGAAAATATAGTGCTAACTGCTGGACTTCCATTTTGCATATTTTTTCCTGAAATGTGGCATACTTTTACTTGTTGGAGAGTGGGGGAGGTGGAGTCTAAAGACGTCAGCACTATTTAGCGTGGCGACCTTCCCTGCAGCATGGTAGTGCCTCCTCCCTGATAACGTTTTTTGGAATTTTTGGCAATTACATAAAGGGACATTAAGCCGTATGGGAAAGAGGAACATGACAATACACATACCACTATAAGAGTTGTGCTAATGCCTCAATTACAAACTATTTAACTAATGCTATTTAACTGACGCCAAGGGTGTCATCAATAGTGAAATTGAGAGCACAGAGGATGTATTTGTCCTGGCACAGGGCTAAAGGGGAGATTGACATCTAACAGTGAACCGAGTCGACAATGGAGAATGATTACAGAAGACTCATCAAAAATATTGAGGCCACCGGCATCGAACCCTTGTGTGATGACCGATGATCCATGTAATAACAGCAACACAAATACATCCAGGGTATAACTGTTAATTTAACCCATCTCAAAAAGAAAAAAAAAGTGTGTGTTCGTGCTACTCGCCAAAAGTAGAATATCAGCCGTGGCCCTAATGTTCAAACCTGGTATCAATCGGGCAATCTACAGCACTTACAGGAAGTTGATTGAAATGCCGAACTATTACTCTCCTACTGGGACCATCGGATAACAGCTCTGAAAAAAATATGCAAAGTAGATGCTTTAAACTGATAGACAAATTAATGATTTATGTTTGCACTTTAAAAAGTCTGTCGAAGAATGTAAAAAGTCCGAGTCTTGTGATACTGTCCACCCTTATGAAGAAGCTGTTGTCGATGATCATATTTGACTAAATCTTTATCACAGAAGGCGAAGGGCCTAATTAAGGAACCAATAAATACGATCGAAGATTCCACTACACAAAAAAATCGAATGTAATGGGGAGCCACAAGGAGAGACTTAAGGAAGGTCACTAGTGATTAGAGATGACTTCAGTATTAGCCCATGGGCCATTAGGACAACCACAGTAGCATTACTTGGGTCTCCGACAGCTCAACCTCAAAGAATCCCTTCACTAGCCATCTAAAGCCACGACTTGTTTTTTGATTCTAAAGGTCGTGCCAACCATACACTCCAATCCGTTTGAATTTTGAAATGCTCTGAAAAATGAAACTATCCACTGGCTTTAAAAAAGCGTGGGGCAATGTAATAACTAGCCAATTAAATACTGATAATGAAAGGATTCCTATGGGTACAGAATTCCAATAAATCACGTGAGGATGATTGTATTGTGATTCATTTTCGAAATCCTGTGTACCTAGGTAATTTTATGAATAGTTTAAACCACTCCTTGCCATAATTAAACAGGATCACAGAGCTCCTATTGGGATATTTTTGCAGACTAGATGTCATCTCTCCCCAAGTGGAATTTTATCTAAGGAGAGAGAGGGAAAATTGAATATAACGTGTCACCTTATAATTGTAGTAATCGACTTTTCGCATTTGAAGACAAAGATTGACATCCCAGCTGTTATTCTCCTTGTGACCCATGCTTCTGTAGATAACTTTAGTGATGGTTTAGATGGGCATAGCGGGCCAGATTAACCTACTGACTCACCGAATATAGCACTGGAAGCTAACGGGGGGGGGGGGGGTCGAGGTTGGGGTAGGAGGAGACACTGTGCCTTTCACTACATGGAACATGGCGTATGTGGCTGACAAGTTAAATTGTACTGACCAAACAGATCACTTACCCAGGTTTAATATAATTTGTTGGCAGGAATCCTCAGCAACTGAGAGTTTCTACATTGATGGGTTTAGATTTTCTGCTACCCCAGCCACACCTTCAATATCAGGGAGAGCAAAGGAGGTTTAGGGATACTGACTCTGGCTTAATTTATACTTTACCTTCTTTCAACTGCTGTGCCTGGGCATGTACCTCGACTGTGAGCTATTGATAATAAATTATTGCAATAATATGTTTGTTGCCAATTGTGTTGAGGTGGTTGAAGCCTTACAGCGAGAGGAATGTATTATGTTAACTAGTGAAGTCATCTACATTATTTGGGCTGGGGATTTCTAATGGCCACATAAGTACACTGCCCCTCAAGGAAGTATGTGGTGATGAGGATAATGGGAGGAGGTTCAAATACTTTTTGCAAACATTTCGCACGATGATGAACTGAATATAATACTCATGAGGTTTAATCTGACATGTGAAGCAGATTTATTTTGCTCTCCACCAAACTGACTCCCTACGTTTACTGGGAGAGGAGTCTCTGGTATAATCAACCATATATTGGTCTCAAACAACTTAATCCCATTTTCAAAGGTTTTCAAGATTTTCCCTACCTGTCTGAGTGACCTTAACTTGGTCACAGTTGAGTTAAACAAAGTGGTTCGAATTGTTAAACCAGAAAATGCTAGGGACAACGTGGAAGTTGTTTGATCCATGGGCTTGAATACAAATGGGCTTTGTATTAAATAGTTTGAGGTAAACCGTATGAAGTCCCTTGCTGATTAAGTTTTCTTGCATATGCCAGATTTCTAAGTGTGCCTTAGCGTGTTTCAAGTATGATGCTAGTGCCCATGATGTTATAAGATCTTTTAAAGCAATTTGTGCATCCACCAATGCTGTGCTTCCTTCAAACATTATGATGAAGAATCATCAGTCTGAAGGACGGTTCAACTGAGCTTGCAAGCAGGCCCATAACAGCGTAAGAGAAACCTTAAATAAATTACCAGGATACCAACGTTTAATTACTATATATAGATCAAGGTAGAAACAGATTCATAAGGAAAGGAAAAATAAAATCAGGCAAGAAGAGTTGGATAATTTGGTTAACGGAAACAATACAAAAGATAAAGCCCTATTTTGGCATCTTATTAACTCTCCATGTTATAGTGAGTCTCTTGGTTCTTCACCAGACCTGGGGGCCTCAGAAGCAGATTTGATTTCTTTTCTAATAATGACATTACTGTTATATACCCTCCATACGAAGATGATTTGGACACGAAAAGGGTTATTTTGGTTTAACCTTAATGTCATCCAATCTGTCTTAACTAAAAGTGGATCAGATAATGTCACAGACCCAAATGGAGTGATAGTTGACATTCACAAGGCTGTCACCCTTCACATCAAAGACCAATAAACTGATATGAGGAGTCCCACAGGGATTGTCCCTCAGCCCCACCTTTTTCAACATATACATGAAACCGCTTGACAAAATCATCAGATCACTAGACATCACCATCATCCCCTATGCCGATAACACTCAACTCATCTCCTTCCTGATGGACAAAATAACCACCGCCAGAACCAACATCACCAACTGCATGACCATGGTAGCAGACTGAATGTGAACCAACTTCCTGCAGCTCAACTCCAACAAGACAGGAGTACTAGTCTTTGGCAACAAGACCTCCCCACAGGACTCCAACTGGTGATTGTCAGTGCTAGGACTAACACCCACAGACCATGTAAGGATCATCCAAGAAGACAAGCCCAACAATACGGCTGAAGTCAATGCAGTGTGCACCTCCGGCTTCCCCATCCTATGCAGGCTGCAAAAAATCTTTAAATGGTTGCCTCAGAACACCAGATGGATCATCAAACAAGGACTCATCATGAGCAGGCTGGACTATGGCAACACACTGTATGCCAGAATCTCCAAACAACTCCTACACAGACTCCAGACCATCCAGAACACCCTGCAAGACTCATATTCAACCTCCCACGCAGCACCCAAATCACAACGCACCTCAGGAAGCTTTACTGGGTCCCCATTCACAAGCACAGCCAATTCAAACTTCTCATACACACATACAAAGCCGTAGGTGACACAGGACCGGACTACCTGAACAGAGGCATGCACTTTCACCAGCCCGCTATACACCTATTCTCTGCCTCACTCTCACTCATAAACATTCACCGCATCCACAAAAACAAAACTGCAGGTTGCTTATTTTTCTACATTGCACCCAAGACATGGAACGACCTCCCTCAACACATCAGAGCGTTCTTTACTTTTTGAGTTCCATAAGAAGCTGAAGAACTGGCTCTTCATGTAAGAACCCTGGGAATCACAAACCTACACACCTGCCCAAGCACCTAGATACCCTCTCAGGTGATTAGTGTGCTATGCAAATCAATAAAACATAACATAGCACGGATAATAGTCACCTCCGTGCCCTACCAATAAGTACTATTTTTAATGTCAGTTGCACTTGGGGCCTTACCCCACATGTTGTTTGATACAGTTATCATGTCCATATATACAAAGTGAAACAAATTGGACCCGCAGTGTTATCGACCAGTTTCTTTATTGTACTCATCTGTTAAATTACTTGAATGTGTTCTTTTGGAGAAAGTGGAAATATTGGTAGAAGAGAAATCAACCTTAACCTACAACAATTTATAGGCAAATGTACTAGGGCTAAGAAGGGATCCCATTACCTTATGTTCATGGTCCTAAGAAGAGCGGTTGACTCTGTCAGTTCTGCCAAACTTTGGCATATGTTAAGATTGCTAAGCGGAGACCAATCAATTATCCATCTTTTAAGCATTATATACTAGCATGTTCATGCCAAGGTCCGCAAAGCTCTAATGGGTAATACACAAAAACCTTCAGGGTCAAAAGAGGAGTAAGGTGATGGTGTGTCCTGAACCCTTTCTATTTTTTCTATTTACCCAATCTCAATCACGTAGAACAGCCTTTTGTGCGAAAAAAGATGTTGATATGCCTTGGATAGAATCCCACCCAGTTCCAGTCTTATTGAAGAAGTTCTCATGGTAAGAAAAGCCAATTGCCTACAAATGTTTTTAGATTATTTCAACAGCTTTTAGAAAGGACTTAATATGAAAGTGAATCTTAATAAGTCATTCATGTTGAGGTGTGTACTTCATTCAGGCAATTTTTCAATGAATGCATGTCAGATACCCAGAGGGGCATGTTTGCTGTTATATCATGCAGCACAGCACGCCCCCTTGCTGCACTGTGCTGCATGATAAGAAAAGGGCAGGATTGCACCATACTTAACATTGCATTGTGCATTCGTGCCTTTTTTGGGTGCTTGTGCACAATGTGCTGCCTAGCGTAATAGGTGCCTGCAATGTAATCAGGATTGTTTTTGTACTGGAAGGGATACCTTCCTGCACAAAACCAATCTCATGAGGCATATCTCTCTGTCTTGGGGTGCTGCACAATACAGCACACCTAGAAAGAGGAAGTAATGAGAAGAAATAAAGATATGTTCTCCTTAAACATCACATGGGGAAGCGTGGGTTTTGACACATCCCAGGTCTACCAGCAATCGTAAGTCTGGGAATGCACCAAAATCCATGGGTGGATGGATGGGAATACTCACGCTCCGCCCATGAAACACCTTCCCAGATCAGACTAATGCAACGCAGCGATTTGCACTGCTTTTTGTTACTCTATATTTATCAAAAAAGGCAAGGCCATTCAAGGTGGCCCTGCCTGGCTTGATAAATCTAAGTTAAGAGTTGCACCACGTTGCATGGTGCAAGAGTGAAGCAACCACTTGATACATATGGCCCAGTGTTTCCAACTTTTCTTACCTAGGGATTTTGTTTAATCGGAATGGTAGCTGGAAACATCTTTGGACAAAAAAGTCAAAACAATCCAATAGAAATGCTATGGTTGTCGAGACTTATGTGCACTATAAATATCAGCAAATGTATCTCATCTTCCAGTATGGTAATTGAAATGTCATCTAAGACAGGTGTTCCGAGGTACTAGGGAGTGTATAAAATTGGTTAAACCCACGATTGTTATCTCTTTTTTACTCCTGCAAAACGTATTCTGCATATTATTATATGTGTTAAATCCCCATCACCAATTTATGTTTACTCGATTTTGAATAAACCTGTTCCATTTCCTGGTTATCCAACCAGAAATGGGTCAGATGGCTTAAGGATAATTGAATTTGCCCATGTGATTTAAGTTCCACACAAAGCACAATGGGATTTATCTTCTTCTGTAAGTTTTTCAAAATTCCAAGGGCAAAGTTTTCAAAATCCTTTCACGAAATGTTATTCAATGCAGACCCGCCCTGATTTATTTACAAAGATTAGCTTATTTGACTATTTGTGCTGCAATGGCTGTTTTTTATAAAGATAAATAAAGATGCCAGGCTCAGGAAAAAATGATATGCACTAAAGTGCTCGAAATAATTTTCTTGAATGATGTGCCAATTAATTTTAAGTCTTGGATGCTTCCCTTATTTTATTTTAAATGTGTTGCTTTTTTCAAACATTTTTATTTGTTTTAAATTTACACTCTACGTGTTTTGTGCACAAACCACATAAAGAACACCTTTGAACTCAAAAAGTGATTGCCTGTGGTATCAGGTTGTATCTGGGAGCTTTTTTCTCACTCAGCGCTCGTTCTCGTTTTTTTTTATTACTATGCAAAGGCGATACCGGACCGGTGTTCTTGTTCTGATTCGTCTCTTTCACGCACATGGCGTGGCGCTTTAAATTGGCTCACATGTGTGAAATTGTATTACTTTTCATTTTCAGTTTATATGGCAAGAAAAGTCCTGTTGGGAGTTTACAGTGCTAATAGCTCTAACTCAAGCAAATGCGAGACCCATTGCATTGCAAATACTTGTTTTAAATTTGTGGTTGTTTATCCATGTTTTTGATAAATATTCCCAAACTCTTTAACAAGGAAGATTGTCTGAACAGCTTTTATAAACAGGCATTCCTGCCCAATTTAAGCGCTGCTATTTTAGTGAGACAGTGAAATGAGTGGAAAATGTATATCAACTCATTCATCCAAAATATGGAATAACTAATGCCATGATAAAACTAACATTCAGGATAATTGTCCCCTGATATATCTTGTAGTTCCAAAACTCCCATGCAGTATATTTGTGCTGCTGTTCTGAATTCCCAGCAGGAAAAATGTATCTATTTCCCAAGAAGTAGCTGGGTCATTAACAACAGTTAAGTTCAGGTTAAAGCATGGGTGGCTCCTCGATTAGAGCGGAGGAGCGTCACCCCCCTCCCTCGCCAACAGCGGAAACTGCAAAACCTTTTAAAAAAAACAATAATAAACGGTATTTATTATCGTTTTCTTGAAAAGGTGCGGGCATTGGGAGTGACAAGAACTTGAGGGGATTGCACAGAGCACTCCTCTCAGAGTGCATGTGTGCTTGGTCGGCCGTCTCGGGCTGGCCAAACTCAAATGCGCAGTAGGCTCTCTCCAGCCCAGAAACACAGTTGCCAGGCTGGAGAGAGCCTGCATTGTCTCCCAGTCTGCCAGGGAGCTGCTCTAAGCAGCATCAGGATTGGGCGCAGGACAGGCTGGGAGCCTGTGCCTTTAGCTGAAGAGACGAGGGACAGAGGAGCGGCGGCAATGGAGGAGTTACTTCTTTTCTTTCTTTATTTTCTTAAATGTACCCCCCCTGCTCTCCCCACCCACACATCACACCCGCCCCTTTAAGGAGCAGCAAGCGGCAACTGGGTTAAAGTATAGCTGCAGTGCAATTTTTCTTGAATTCCAGCTCAGTCATCTATGTGTTGCTATTATCTGTGATGAAGGTAAAAACAAAACTGAGACCAATTAATAACTTCATCAGCAAATGGTCATATGCACTTCCCTTTATGGTTTATCAGCGAGAGCGTAGTATTTAACATTTTCACTCACTTTGAAAAGGAAATAGCTATTATTGACACCATTGCCTGGTTGCCTCACCCATATTATATCATAAATCTCACAACTGACGTCACTGCACTAAAGACTGAATAGCCGAAATAATTAGATGAAACAGAAAACAATCTTCTCCTACTTGAAATACAAAAAACCTATTTTACATGACTGAAGGAAATGCATTTTATTAGGCTGGATACATCATTACTTTTTCTCATTCGCCTTAGTAGCACAAAGACTATTTGCTATGATATAGAAGAGAGGAGACATACGAAGATGATGTTTCCTCAAGAACATCAGCAAAGTCCCTGAGTCTAGGTCTTCTTCCAGTAGTAAAATAGGAAATTATAAAGACCCAGTTTATGACATCCGTTTGAACTGTTTAAAACAAGGGCCAAAATTATAAATGGAGGAGGTTTCAATGTTGTCATGTCACTGAGTCCTGGTTCTATAAATATAAGTAAGCCCTAAATCAAACCAAAGACTCACTGGATAGTAGTATTTTTGCAATATTAATCATTCCCCTTCAATTAAAGGATATTTGCAAATCAGCAGGTATTTTAATTTACCTGCTTATAAACTAAACACAAAACTGCTTCTAGGCTTTATTTTTTTTTAACATTGCACAGCACGATTTACACAAGGTGTAGTTCTTTTCATATCATTCTGCTACAATGTTACAGTTCTCCATACAAAACAGAAATGCTACCTGGAACAAATATATTTTAGCTAATATATTACTGTAAGACAAGGAATTCCTGGAAAATGTATCCATCAGTGTATCTAGAACAACTTGACTGCCAGGACAACACTGTGGGAGTCCTTTAAAATTACATTAAGAAACAGTATTATCTCCTTTTCACCCAAGATAAGTAAGAGATCCAATGGTCAATTGTTGAGGTGAAGATCTGACGCACCGCAAGTCAAACTAGCAGTCATTCAGTCTTTTTGTCAGGATTGTAGATCCCCGTGGGAAAGCAAAATATGATGGAAAAGGACATTCTATTGAACAAACTATTGTCAATTATGTCACTTCTAGTCATAAAATATGTGCTGGAGAGGAATTAACTAGGGCGTTCTTAGTATAGCTTGCCAGAGAGAAGAGGACAAAAAACAGATTTAAGATATTGTACACCCCAAATAAGATCTTCCTTAAAATCTTTTTTTAAATCACAGGTGGAGGTGGCATCCTATTATATGATTATACTGGTAAACAGTGATTACAATATCATAACCAAACTACTTAATAACAGATTGTCAGTCTGGATGAACATGTAATTTATCTCAACCAGAATGGGTACAATACAAATAGGAATACAACTACAAGTACCCTTTATTTAACTCAAGCTTTTGTCTGCTTACAAGGCAACACAATAAGGAAGCAATCATCCCACTAGATGCTTAAAAGGTATTTGACCTTGTGGGGTATGAATGTTTAAGACCTATATTAGAAAATATGGGTTTACACCCACCCTCCCAAACAAGATGAATAAACAAGCTCTATACAGGGGTTTCATCGTCCTGAGTCTTATTAAATTCCAAAATGATTGGATCTGTACCAATCATTCAGGTATATATCAGTGTTGTCCCCATACATACTTTTTCTTCCAGTTGTTTTGAGAGCCACAAATGTGGTTCAGTCAGAATCGAACTCCAATAGATAGAATGGCTAAGTTAAAGTTATACACCAATGATATGTTGTCATTTTTAAAGTCATACCAAAAACTATCTGACAAGCCCTCAAAATTCATGGCAACTGATTAGTCGGTGCTAATTTTACTGGACCTCTCTACAGTGTTTTACATCATATCTCATGTTATCCACCTTCAGTGACTTTCTGACTTAGGGGTTGGGATGAAATCCTTCTTGGAAAATAGAGGCCAAGAAGTTTGGCTGGTGCCTTTCTCCTCGAGCATGAAACTCCTCTTGGTTGGGGTACAACAGGGCTCTTCTCTTAGTTCAGTGTTGTTCACAATCTATATAGCCCCATTGGCTCCCCTGGTTCAATAACATAAATTTAAGATGGTGTCTTTTGAGAAGGGGGCTGTACCTGTACATGCTCCCCTCAAAGCCAAACATCATGAGGTATTTGACTGAGTGCTCTCTAGTCATTTTATAGACAGGACCGAGATCTTACTGTTTGGGTCTTTTCAGCCCAACCGATAGAGCTGAAATGGAGCCTCCTCCACCTGCAATGGTTGTGAAGAACCTACGGATGGGGTTTGAAACTATGGTGGCCTTTAAACCATAGGCATCGTCTGTGATTGGCACATGCTTTGCTCCTTTGTGCCTTGAAAAAAATACCTTTCTTCTTCTGATGAATTTCTAAAAGAAGACTGTCCACTTGCTAATTTTTAGCTGGTTACATTTTGTACATGGGTGTCTTTGATTACTTGATTAGTATATTACAGGTTGTCCATGGTGCTACATCTGATCATTTCACTTTCTTTTTGGAAGCCTTTGTCTCCTTATCTTTGATTGCTGCATTGATTGCAGTAAAACATATTCTTTCAAAACTTTGTTTCTTGTCTGCAGGATCTATTTACTGCTGGCCCTCAATACCTTTTAGCTAGACTGCAACATTATTCTCCTCCAAGAATCTTATATGCTTCCATGTCTTCTTATGTAGTGGTGCCTAAGGTTTTGCTTTGACTTAATGGGTGTCATTTTAGTACTGTCAGCCTTTAGTGCCAGGAAGCTCCTAGGAGTAGCTAAATGCTCTATGAATTAGCACATTCATTAGCTCATTCATTCATTGCAAGATTGCTTTCTAATACTACAATGTGTGCACTCTCAGAAGTACTGTGATTCTTCCAGCATTACAACCTTCTCAGAAATCACCAAACTTTCAAGGACACCTACCACACATTCCAAACCATCCACACTGTGCTAATCAGAGCAAATTTGTAAACGACATCTTGATAGAAAATCTGCCATGGCATTCTTCCCATCTAGAATGTGTCTAACATTATAATTTAAATTATACAGCCTCAGCAGTAGCATCATGAATTGAGGACTTGCCCTATTAAGGCTTTTTTCATTAGGAAGTGGATTAAGGGCTTGTGATCCATGAATAAAGAGAAATCCCTACACCATAGATAAGTAGAGAAATTATAGGTTCACACTGGTTACCTCTGAGTCCACTAATGGAAAAAGATTGCGTAAAGTAATGGATATTTCTAACAAAAAGTATCTTTTAGCAAACACTGTACCTAATATTTAGCTTACCTAAAAGTTACTTCTTTCCAACCTAAAGTTAAGGTTATGGAAAACAACATGGGACTCCTAGAGGAAAAAACAAATAGTGTAACAATATGAGACCTTCCGGAGACAATGTCAGTTTTTAAGTAATCGCCTCCAGAAGTTCCCTAGATTACTTGATATATCACCCAGGGAAGTAATGCACAATAATTAATTTGGAAATCATATAATCATTCCCGGGCAGTCTTTTAGCTTTTAGGGCCAACAATAGATGCAATCGGGTCAGAGGAAAATTAAATTAAAGTCTTGAAAATACACTATTTCCATCAATTTAAATATTATCCTTATTTTTCTGTAACTTCGGAATTCGGATTACAAATGCACAGATGGAAAACATACAGTTAGGTATGCACTACTTCATGCAACATGTTACTCCTTATCACCTTTTACAAGCAGCCTGCTATTGGTAAGGGTTTATTTATCATTTTATCTTACAGCATTTTCTGTGCTCTCTGGAACACCTGAAGTGCAGACAAAAAGTAGCAGCTAGTGAATGGACTTTGCAGGCACTATGGCCCAGGACCTGCAAAGAGAAAAGTGGGGAAACAGAATTCAGGTAAGTCAAACCGGGGCCTTAGAGAAGCAATCCCAGTCAATAGGCTCTCAGTTGCAGCTTTTATAATCAGCCATGAGTGAGAACCATGGCCGGGAGGAGCACTTATTTCTGGGAGCAGGGCTCTGTGGCACTCGATGCAGCCACAACAATTAGACCAAATACTGCATGCTAGACATCTCTTGCAGGTCTTGGCTGTGCCCAAGAGGGCCAACTGGAGCCACAACAGCCATGGCAGCCATCACCCTCAGAGTGGGTATAGGAGTGAGTGAGATGTGGGCGACATTAGAAAATGATGATGGAATCAGTGGGGAATTCAATAAGAAAAAAAGATTCTTTGAGATGTATAAATATGATTGGTATAATTAATTCCAGACAAAACAATATTTTGCAAGCCCTTTTGAGGTGGCTAAACAGATTGCTCTAAAAATTGCCTGAATATGAATGGCCCATTGTATTGATCTAAACAAAATGGCCTGATGGCTTGGTTGAAACCTTAAACCCTTTATTATGTTTTTTAATGCACACCTTAGCAGAAAGGAAAATATCTTAAAGAGTAATTGGCTGAGGGGACATTATTTCTCCTAATCTACTTTATTGCACAGAGCTGTCACTATGTTATTTAATAAAAAATGTTTGAGGTAAGATTAGGCCATCAATGACTGATCAGGAAGGTTGGTTGTCAATAGTTAGATACCAAGTAGATTTAGCATGTTAGTGACTAGTTTTATATTATGGCCCCACAAAAGATGATCTATTACCAATATATGATATAGCACGGCATTTATCATTTAAATTGAATGTTTATTTTGATTCTTTGAATGCCAATAGAATACAAAATGAATTACGAGCAGCATAGACTATGAAGTCAGTCACTGCAAAACTGGGGCTAAATGATCCTTGGTTTCTAGACAATCAAGAAGTAAAATGTTTTATGTGTATTACTCTTCATCCTTCCAAGAACAATCCAGAGGTTACCTTTGTGTGGAATTTATTTAACGTGACAGTTAGAGGATACATTATTGGTTACACATTTTAGAAGAATGCAATATTAACTCTGTGTAGGGAGCTTTTGCAGTAAAATGTGAATGATTTGGAAGAAATATGTTTCATCTCTCTTTCCTCATATGCTTTTAACCATCTTGCGCCTTTGTGATTTGATTGAGCAGCAATAGCATTAAAAAAAATATCATGAACTTATAATGAATTATCTGTAATACTGTGATTCTTCATTTGGTATTCAATCATATGGAAATTCCGCTGTCAATTTATTTTCAGGCATTCACTTTATGTCACTTTTATGTTCTTTTATTCATTTTAAAAGAACAACATAAATAATACATAAACAAAGAAAGCTGTCATTTAGTTACCTGCACTAAAAAACAAGCATTTGGAAGGCAATAGGTCTCCCATTTTCTTGAGTTAGAGGTCTTGGCATTGTAAATTCAGAACTGGACTTTTCTTGCCATATAAATTGGTCAACCCTGTCTCGTAATTTTGTCTTTTCCTGACATGTTTTGGTGGTCACTGGTAGCTACTGACATCAGAAATTGCAAGCCCTTGAGGCTAGACAAGAAGATGACTGCACTACCTCGCGTTGTGTAAACGTCTGAACAGAAATTGGAAAATAAAGCTGGAAAAGTATCTTCTTTTTATTTTAACAGAATGAAAAGTCTTGCAAGCATTCTTGCCTCACATTTCAACAAGCAGAGCAGCCTGAGGAGTAGATGTATGACCTCAGTAGAGGAGATAAGCAATGCCCTGTGTGCGATGTCATGAGTGCTGGCAGGGAGGGGCCCTGGAGAGAGAAACTGGAGATGCGATGCCAGGCTAAGCACATTTCTAACCATTGCTTCTAGGTTTAACTATATTCTACCAGAAAGGGTATACTGTGGCTTTCATGAGCAGTGAGCTAATTGACTGGGTGTTTCTTTTCTAAAATGATTTTATTTTATGAGCCAGAGGTAAACAAGGACACCACTGGAATAAAGCTGTAACAAATGTCAGGGACATGGGAGGAGAGTCGAGGAACTGAATGCTGCAATAAAACGCAGGCAGCTACCAGCCTAAAACACCCACAGTGAAAGGGGAGCACCAAAGAAATAACAAAAATAGTCTGTCACAGCAACAGATAAAGAAACCAAAGTGGAATACTACAGTAGTCAGTCACTGCTCTGAAACAGAAAAAGGAGGGAGAAACAGGCAGAACTAACCAATAGCGGGCAATAATTTTTAAAGGACACAGCAAACAACAAATAATATCACTTTAAGCCATAAGAAGATACTAAAAGTATACACTTTTTTGACATGATCACCCACATTCACATCCCAATTGACAGAAGGCCTGCATTTGCTTCCAAGGGTCAATTGTAGTCCACAGCACAATTCCTCAGTATTGCTGGTGCAAGAGAGTGCACAAATGTCCAATAAATACCACCTCAAATAAGACTGCACACCTTCTGGAACAAAGGAATGGAACACACAGTAAACATGCAGAATATAGAGGATGGATATTTGCTGTTTTAGTATGGTAACATGATTCCTATATACTTATCTCTAATGAGCTGTTCGCCAATGCCAAAAATGAGGATAATATAATATTCACAAAGTACCTTTTACTTAGCTGCATTGTCCTGTTCTCACACGTCTAACATAAATTATGACACACCTAAAACGTACAGAGAATGCAGCTCAATGAAGATATACACATCCTCAAATGGGTTTTCAAATACACCAAAAGCAAGGCAGCAGACAAGCATCACAATAAACTTAGAGGTTGTACATCCATACATGCCTCTAGGCATGCTCTTGTCGGAGTTTTCAGGGATGTTCTCTCTACGCTTAGCTATAGACACCTCTACCTGTCTGCCAGAGCCCATGTCATTAACATCAAATTATATACAGAGAGTTGGAATTTAGGTCTGTCTCTTTCAGACACTGGTTCATTTGGCTCAGTCACCATCACCCATTTCTTGAAAAGAGCATCATTCACATTTTGGATCAAGCCAGAGAAGTACTTCAGAGTCTACCTCAGAGGCTAAACAACATTTCCCTTTACCCTGAATGGATAAAGAAGAAAATACTCCATGGACTCTGATGGAGGCACATGTGTGCTCCACAAAGTGTTTCAATAATCTTCTAGCTGCTGCACAAACAGTGAATTTGTACCTAAATGTCCTATGACATCTAACCATGATTTTGCTCTTGAATATGATACCACAGTGTTGGGTTCTTTTCACAAGTGATGGTTTTCCACCTGAAGGTATTTTGGGTTCTTCAGTATTTTCACACCTAAATGTGATTTCTGCTCCTAATAGTATTACAGACTAATTCAGATTGTGCACCTCATTGTACTGCCAAACAAATGTTATTTCATATTGACGTATATCCTTTACCCCTACTGTGACATCTTAATACCAAACCTTCTATCTTTTCTGAGAGATGATTCACAAAGGTAAACTCATACTTTTGTGTAAGTTTATGATTGTTTGCTATTCTCAAAGGGGTTTATGAGTAGTCTCTTCAGGAGTGCAGCGTCTCCACACATAAAAAATTGATCTTTTTATGTGTGGAACCACCACACTCATAAAAATGCTACTCGTAAATCCCTTTGTGAAGAGCAAACAATTGTAAAACTTAAATAAAAGTGTAAATTTACCTTTGTGAATCAGATCCTGAGTGTTTTTCCATCAAAATGAGATAACACACCTCTAATTTTCTGTCCATTTTGATTTTGTACTTAAACATCTTTGTATACCTAATTATGAATTTTGCTCCTAAGTGTTTTTATGCACCTAAAACTGTCTATATACACTACAATATTGCATCAAAGGTGATTTTAGAATTATATGCAATTTAGAAGATATATCTGTGCCTTATTGTGGGTTTATAGATCAATGTGTTTCTGCATGTGTGTTGATGTTGTAGCAAGTGATGTTTTGCAATATAACGTGGTTTTCTCATACCTGTGTTTTTCTTCTTAATTGTTATTTGTGCTCCTAATGATGTAGTCAAGTTACATTTCTGCTGATGCTGGACCTAGGGCAACTTTGCACCTGAATGTGCTTTTGCTTCTTAATGCTGTATCACAATGCTAATGGTGTTTTTTAACTCATAAGTAGTTTTTTAACTTAATGTGATTTGTGCTCTTAAATATGTTGTTGTCTTTGCAAATGTTTTTCTGCACCTAAATGTAGTTTGGCGTCTAGATATATTTCACATGCCTGTTGTTACACCAAAGTAAAATTTTGACTTTTCATTTAAATGCGTTTTAGCATTGATGTGTGCCTTTTGCTCTTGTATGTGATAGTACAGTGGAAATTATTTTGCACCAAGGTGGAGTTTCCTTCAAAGTGTGATTTTTAACCTAAAACATTTTTGCACCTCCATTTGATTTGTGCCCTCAAAGGTTTTCCAAACTCACGCTGATGTTGTAGCAAGTGTTATTTTGCACCTTAAAGTGTTGCCAACCAAAGTTGAAGGCATGGTGATGGACACATTTTAAAACTAATGTGTAATGTTACTTCTGGACTCTCTCTCTAACTGTGTACCAGGAGGTAACCCATGCCTTGACATACATGTAACAACCCCTTAAATATTCTTCTTTTCTTGGCCTATCCAAAACCATCCCCAAATACCACAAACAAGATCTTCAGTGGCTAACCAATGAGCCAACCCATGTGGAAATTGCAAGTTCAGCCAAATCATGTAAAAATCAGAAGGTCAGAATCTAATTCGTGGAAATCAGCCTCCATATCACCGCCACATTGTTTGATGCAATGAAGGTTGGAAGTGCTCCTACCAATTTAGAGTAGTTAATTTAACACTGATGTCAGGTCTACCTTTTCTATAGAATACACCTCAAGCTCACCCTCTACCACTCCCAGTCTCCCCATTATCGCCATCACATCCTTTTGGGAATTTAATACAATAGTATAATGCCAGCATAATTCAAGGTAGTCTGGACCTTAACTTATAACTAAGCTTGTCCTACACTGACACTGACTGACATACTGTGCATGATCAAAACCACAGCTAGGCCCTTGATATGTCCTCCCTCTGTCAACCAATCTTCCAGTCTAGTACAAGTACACCAAATCAACAGCAAATTGACTCTTCACAGAAGGTCTCAACCATCCATGGGCATTATTGCAATCAGAATTGTGATAATGCAATTCATACTTTATTACAGCCAATTACTACCAGAGCACAACTCTCTTAAACACTCCCAAAATTACCTGTTTACCTTAAAACTGAATCCTGATCACTTGTGTGAGACTGAGCACCACTCTTTCCATTGTCCGCCCACAAGGCATGCACAAATACACACAGACTAATTGTGCTGTGTTTCTGTGCAGTATGTTTTGTTCTATGCCTCTTGTGCCTGTGCCTGTGTTTATTCCCCGATTTTTGGGATGCTTATATTTCACAAGTTTGTGGTTCTGGTTCCATGCATTAATGAACTCTAAATACTGTTTTTGAATATTACGAGGATCCCGGGCATACACACCTGAGAAGATATACAAGCCAATTGAAATGTGTGCAGTGCTACCCAAAATGGCCACAAGAAGCACCATACTGATGTTGAAAAAAATATCCCAGACATTCCTCCAAGCAATCAGCCATACCAATAACTTCACAATATGAGTTGGCCATGTGACTTTGGAACTACAATGCATGCATTAAACATCATATGAATGTCATGCCATTTACTCCCTAACCTCCATTATCTCATCATCATAGGGAACATCATCCTGTTCCCTCATTTGCCATGACTGACCCTTCAAACCAGTGACAATAATTCTACCCCATTCATCCACTGAAGTATCTCTTGAATACCATTGAAACCCGTCATACACATCAAATCCCAAGTGTCCAGTCAGTGATGGTTCTTTATCCCACACTCTTCCTAACCTTAACTATACTGTCACTACTGATTGCCAGTAAACATACACCCTTTTAGCCTCAGCAATTCCAATAATGTAGTTTCAACCTTTTCCTAACCCTCTCTCATCTCTCCTATCCACCACGGTCATTTTCTCCCTCAGGCCAAAGTATTTGATCTATGCAGGCTCATATTTTCTGGTCCACTCCAAAACCATGACCAACCCGTCAGTACATATCTCCTGCCTGTTCATTAAACCCAACTAGCCAAAGCACAGTCCCATTCACCTTTCCCTTCTCTAACCCTGGCTATCTAGTCAAAGCAGTTACATTTATCTCTTTCTCACTCTCCATCCCCAACTGTCCCATCAGTACCATCCATGGTCCAAACTATTTAATCAAAATAGTAAATGTGACAATGTTTATTTTTTCAGGTATATGGCCAGGTGTGGGAGTTGGGCTGAGAGGCAAAGAACACATGCAGGTATTCTCTGTACTGTACACTCAGGATAGGGAAGTAATGTGCTCTCCATGTGAAAAGCAGGGTTGGCAATGTGCTCCTATCCCATGATCAAATAGTATATCTGTCTCATCAAAAGTCCTACCACACATCTAAGGTTTCCTAATGGCTAGAACAGTTATTGACTTTCTGCCATGTGATGCTCTATTAACTGCCTGCCAGCCAGCCAATCAGTGGTATAATGCATGAATCTCAAGCTTTCCACAAATGCTGTATTATCTGCCTACCTTCCAGATGAGAAAACAAGGCCACATTTCTTGGTCTGCTATGGTAGAGTTGATGACAGTCTGACTGTCCGATAGACATTCTGGCAGTGCTAGGCGGGCCTTTCTGACAAGTCAGTGTGTGGGTCAGCTATATGCTGGTTGGTCACGTAGTGTGATGGACTAGTGTTGTGCTGTGAGGAGGAGCAGTATCAAGAGGTTGCATGTAAGAATATTATGTGCAAAAATATCATAACATAAATATTGTATCCTTACTATTGTTTGCTACACATCGTCCCAATGGTTTTAGACTCTATTGTTAACTTTAATCATAGTTGGCAGCACTATTGAGGCTACAACAGATTGCAGTGAGCACACAGAACAGCATAGGATGGGTATATCATGGTATGGAACGAGATGCATTGTGTCATGTCAGGTGTGCTGTGGCACGTGGTGCATTTCTAAATTGAAAACAGATAAATTGCAACCTGACGTCAGGTATGTCTGATATACACATACCTTCTCCAAGTTCTCCAGTTTCCAGCTCCATCTTGCTCAATGTTTCAAATGCACTGAATATGCAAATGAATGCCCTTTGTGACATCCTATATGAAGTGTCAGCAGCAGCTAATTGACTGGATCGGGGTGTATGAAGCTAGTGGGCAAGTTGGCTGTGGTCACTTGGCTATGAAGCATAACCTCTTCAGCCATATAACAGAAGACCTCATGACATGACTGTCTTGAAGGCCTACCATGCAGTGCTGTATGGGGATGCCTGACAGTGGTGGCGGAGTTCTTAAGCCTGAGAGGCAACAATACATTGTTTGATTTGCATTTTTTCTTCCTATGTTGTCTGAAGTATTTAAATGTTTTGAAAAAGATACTTGCTTGTGTTTAGTGGAAGAGAAACATTCCAAAGTCCTATATCAGCCACTTTCTCATCTTCTTTTTTACAACAGTCTTTACATTAGACTCCCTAACAAATAAATGTCCAAGCTCATCCAAACCTGTACAGCTCTTCTCTTTCTCACGGAATAACAATACTACGTCACAATGGTACAGAAATTCCTCCACTGTCTCCCTATAAATCAGAGAGGACATTTCAAATTCTTCTGCATCATGCAGAAAGCCTTACCTGGCTCTGTCCAAATTACCCCTCAAAGTTGTTTATCCTTTATCTTCCCACCCACTGTCTAATGGCTTGAAGTCTTAACTTACTGTCTATCCCATCAATTTGTTACACATAATTCAGATGAATGACCCTTAATGGACATGGACCATCACTACAGAGCTCTCAATCTTTACACATCTAATCTGACCTTCTCTAGTTCAGTAGGTTGACAAAAGCATGCGTATTCATTCAGACTTCAAGCTAGGCCTGCATTACCTGCCTCTGTTATTCTTTCCTCAGGCCTGTTGGTCAGACGTCTAAAACCGGTTTCCATCCCTACATCCTGTAGACTAATCATTGAGACTTGATCTCCTTTCTATCAGCATGCATGGTTGATGGATTACGTCTGTTGATAGTACCTCTTCAAGGTATGCCTTGGTCCCTGGTAGCTAGAAGTCTTCCTTGATATTTAGTAGTATTGACTCTCTGTCCTTGATGGGTCTAAAAACAATTGATGTCTAGTGACTGGTATTTGTTCAGTGCTAAATCCAATCATATAAGAGTGCATTTTGGTATGTTTGATGAAGTATTGCTTCACAAAGCAAATTCTCCATGCTTGGGACCATTCACGCCAAGACTATGTCATCCAGTCTCTAGACCAGGCTGTTTCCCTTCCTCTTCCACCCCACATTTCTTCATCTGCCTGCCATATAACAGGGGCCAAAGTGTTGGTACAACAATTACTTCTTCCACTATGTCCTGAGTCGAACAGCCAGCACATGGTCCATGTAGAGTCAATGCAAAGATATTTTTCTAAATTTACCCCAGGCTTGAATGATACTCAACCTCCCCACCACCCCAGTTGCGTTATAATGTGTTTTGATTAATTTATCTGAAAGGGTTGCCAGTCTTATTCGTGGAAATGCCAAAGGAAGAAGGCATGGCAAGTGCCATCCACTTATCGGCTCTGTTTCTGCTTTCTGTCTTCTAAAATGGCATTAGTCAATCTGACTAACCATTACAGAACACAGAACAGAACACTTCAGGACTGCTGGGCATTTAGCCTTGGAAATAAATCCAAGGTGTTGTCAGAATTGTCAAGGGTAGGGTTACTATTGATGCTGCAAGTGAATTACAAAGTTTAAGCAGTGCCCACCTGAAAGTAGCTTGTCTGTTTTCAGCACTTTTTTAAAATTATAGAGGTGGCTGGATGTTTAAACAAAAATCCATACACTCATATCTACATTTACTACTTACTACTTTTTATCACAATTGTGCAGTTTAGTAGCAATGTCTACAGAATTTATGAGCACTAGCCTCAGTGATGCACATTAGTCACTCTATAAGAATTAAAATGTGAGTTTACAGCATCCTGATTCAAGCCTGACACCTTCTGATGCCCTCAGTAAACCACAATTAGAACATCGACCACCAAGGTATATTGCCATCTGCATGAAAAGTGTATCTACTTGTAACCTGGTTTATGGATTAAAGGCCCCTGCTGGGGGATTTAAGGCACCTGATCATCAGTGTGCATCCAGCACCTCTTCGTATAATGATACCAATATATTGATTAGGTTGTTATTGCACTTGCATAACAGTTGTATGGTTGTATGTGTTATCAATTGCTTGGAAGTTTAAATTATCATAAAATATATTTGAGGGCACTGTGTATAAACTGTTGATCACATTCTTGAACTCAGAATAAGATGACGCAGTCACCTAAAACGGTGAGGAGCACAGTATAAGTGGAAGAGTGGGACCATGAGAGAGGGATTGTGGGGGACAATATTAAGAGAAAGATCATGCAGTTGATGGACTAATAGCATTTTTGTTGAGTAGTGCTTTTTCAATGTTTTTACTTTTTCATAGGGAAGGAACAAAGTGAAACTGTCTGTTTCATTTCCCTAATACTATTATTTGTAGGCACAAATGCCTATCAGTTCCCATCATTCAGAAACCACCAAGACAGCATATCTTTAAACTGTCAGATATGTTAAATTTAGTAAATGTGGGCCACTGATTTTTAATTCTCAGTTTGTAAATAGTTTTTTTTTTGTCGTGGCCTTGGTTATTTTTGTCCTAGCCAAACCTAGGCAGTTGACGTTTGGTGGCCTACACTGTCAAAAGCATTGCCTTAACTAGTCTATGCCATTTCAATGGTATGTGGGTGGCATGTGATTAGGGAAGTGTTTTTCGTGATAGAACTCAGGAAGATGTGTTAAGAAACATCAGACACTTGCATTGATGGTACTGGCCCAATAACATTTAATGCAACATCACCCCAAAGTTCATCAACTTCATCTTCTTCTCGCTATATAATGAGGGCCTCATTTACAAGTTTTTGCTGCAGGGCAGCGCTACATGTGTCAAAAGGAAAGGGCAGGAATGTGCTGTATTAATGAAATATGGCACATTTCTATCCCTTCTACCTGTGCCAGCGCACAAATAGGTGCCTAGTGCCAACACAGGCACCCTTCCACCATGGTGTAAGTGTGTCTGTGTTGTTTGCATGATTGTTTATGTGCAGAAAGACACACTTTCCTGCACAAAAACAATAAATGGAGGCATTTTCTTCTTTCTATGTGTGCTGCAGAATGAGGAAAAAATGAGGAGAAATAAAGTTGTTTCTCCTTGTTACTTCTCTCCTGGGGAAGCACACACTTTTCATGCATTCCCTGGTTTTCAGATTCTTGTAAGTCTGTGAATGTGTTCAAAACACATGGGTGTTTTGTGAGAAAACCCACAGCAACACCCATGGAACCCCTCCTCGACAGAGAGTGTGGCAATGCAGTGCATACTCCAACCTCAAAACCACAGTGGGTAGCTTTGCTTTGCCTCATAGATAGATTCAGAGGCCTGAGCCACTGAATCGTCATAAAAAGTGACGCTCCAGCAGCACAGGCCTCTTATAAATAGGGCCCTAGAGGGTACAAATATTTTGTGAAACAAACTGATGAAATCTCTATTTTAAAAGGAGTCATCATTCAAATAAGGGACAACCCACCATGTGGCGATTTAATACTAAAATTATGGTTTTTTTTATTTGTAGGAATGTTGTGTGCTAGGCCAATGCCAGAGGTTGTTTAGTGTATTAGTGATCAAAGTTCATAAACCAAAATGTCCTTCTGTAATGAAAAATGTATTTATTTGATCTCTGTAACAATATTTAGTTCCCAATTCCTCACAAATAAAAAAAAACTGATGTACACGGTAGGTGCACACTATGGGCCTGATTTGGATCTTGAGGAATGGAATACTCCATCACAAACATGACTGATATCCTGTCTGCCATATTACGATCCCCATAGGATTTTATGGGATCGTAATATGGCAGACATGGTATCCATCACATTTCTGACAGAATATTCCCCTTCTCCAAAATCTAAATCAGACCGAGTTTGAATTAGGAATGCATGGCTTGATTGACCAAACAGAAACATTCAACCACAAGCTTTTGAGACCTCAGACAGGCCTTATCACTAGCAATTTCTAGTAAAATGTATGTAATGGAAGATTTTTGGAAAGTGGATTATTGTTAAGGGCAGGTAAGTACCTACATGTAGCGATAGGCCACTAACCCCCACTAGGTCGGGTTAGGTCTCAATAAATTAAACCCAGCTCAACTCTTGGTAGCTTGGCAAAGAGCGGTTATGCTTAACTTAGGAGACAGGTGTGTAAAGCATCTAAAAATCACAAAACAGTAAATAAGTAAAACACCAAAACACAATAAAAATCCAACACCAATTTATAAAACTATATGTAATATTTGTATCTTTAAAATGACACTAAAACAACAAAAATCCTAGGTAGGGAACTGGAGATGTGCATTTTTAAAGATTAATAGTAATTCTAGTGTTAAGAAGAAAATAGCTCTCCAAGGGTTAAGAAAGGTCACACTGGACAGGGACAAAGCCCAGAGTTCAGGCAACCCACAATGTAACACTGTCACACTTACTTTCAGAAGTGTTTCTTGATACAGGAAAGTGGTCCACAGCACCAGCCAAGGGTTTAGAGGTTCTGGTTTGCCTCTTGAGGTCTGAGACTACAACTCCCACAATGCACCTCTTCAACTTATGAAGCTGTTTACAATAGTTGCTCCAAATGTCTCCAAACTTGTAGATCTTCTTCCAGAGGTCCTTTTGGGGTCCTTGAAGAACTACAATTCCCAGAATGCCCTCATCAGAATTCTCAAATGACTACTGGATGCCCGTCAGCTGGGCTCCTCTTGCAGGACTTGATGCAGGGGACTCTGGGAAACTCCTTTGTACCTGTAGTTTATAGGGAGTCCCTTCTTGAAGCAGTTGAACACAGGCAAAGTCCTTTTAGTGGTGAAACCCAAATGTGCAGCTGGTGGTGTCCTTCAGAGTGCAGTGTCCAGGTGCAGGTCAGGGGTCCAGTGGGGAAGTACTTCTTCGCCTTGTTGCTTGGAGGGATCTGAGGTGTGGGTGCAGCTCTGCCATATTTTTCCTTGCTCCTGGGGTGCAAAGCAGGGGGACAACTGTGCATTCACAGGCTGGCCACCACCCTCTTGGATGACCACTTCCTGGGAAGTGTGGCAAAATCAATCCCAGGGAGCAACATTCTTTCAAAAATTCGAAATAGCAGAGTCTGAATTTTGGAGGTTAGGTCTGGCTGAGCCCACCCACTGGTGTGGCTATGTTCCCTTAACACATCCCTCTCCTAATCTAATAGGGGGCATCTAGCTGTCTGGGTTTGCAGAAAACGGGGAAGGTCCTGATCTGCTCCATATGTCCTTTCCTCCTTTGAAGACCAGTTTGGCTGCTCTCCCCCATCCTGTTTCACCATCTTCTGAGCCAGATCTCTTTCCCCAGGCACTTCCTTTGTCTTCAAACCAGGCCACTTCACACCTCATCAAGGCAGCCTGGCCAGGCTACTAGAGGCTGGCCAATCAAAGAACGGCACTACAGAGCTGAAACTGGTAACTTTTAGGAAGAGTTTTAAAACAATTTACCTGAATTAGTTATATTAAATCCAACATTTATTATAACAATTATTTTGATATCAAACTCAAAGTATCTGGATCCTATGGGGACTTTATTAATTAAAATAAAGTCTCCGCATTTTAGCCTATGGAGCCCATTCACTACAGAGAGGGACAAACACATTTGTCTATTTTACTCTCCAGGGTTTATATGAATGTTTATAAGGTCCCTGCTTATAGTCACATGACAACCAATCCTAGGGGCACTTAGGGCACACCGTAGGAGTGACCTATGTGTAAAAATAAGATAGTTTAAGATTTTGGAAGTACTTTTTATTCCAAAGTCGAATTTGCATATAACTTTACTTTAATAGGAGCCAGCAAGCCAGGGCTGCCTTTAAAATGACACTCGGAATCTCAGCACCACCTATGCTGGGGGCCCTAAACCTGCATTCCCTAACATAGACTAGGGACTTGTAGGTTGACATAGCCAATTATAATTAGCCTCATTTGCATACTAATTGTACACAGAGCACAGGCCCTGGGACTGGTTAGCAGTACCCAGGGCACTATCAGAGTCAGAAAAACACCAGCAAAAAGTAGAAAATGGGGACAAAAATATAGTGAGATTCTGCAATCAGCGCAGTTTTCTTTCAAATATGACACAGATGTGATGGATATCCTGCCTGCCATATTACTATCCCCATAGGATAGAATGAGATTGTATTTGCCTCTGCCAAATTCTAAATCAGACCGTAAGCGATTTATCCAGAATAACAGGGAGGGTAGGATGGTACTTTGACCCAAGTTCCAAGGTTTGCCTTTAAACTACATGTCATCTACAACATTATGTGTGACATTAACAAGCACTGAATTGTGGGAGTTATGAATGTGTTGCTCCTCATAAATGGTGAGCGTCAGTGGCTTTTAGCTTTTCACCATAACTGTTACATCCGCATAACTTAACTTTGTTAGGGTTGTTATTCAGAATAAGGAACCCTTACTTCCCTTTAACAATGTTAGTGATACTTTGGGAGGTTTTATTGGTGTCCTTTTGCTCCTATCCAAAGTGAGAACACACTGCACGTGGCTTTGGCAACACACACCCTGTCACTGTGGCCCTTTACCCTAATGTGTGCGGTCCAGCTCAGTATAATGGCCTATGCCTTATATACCCAGAATATATTGTAAGCAGGTCAAGGCCTCCAACTAAGTCCTAAATACACCCATTGTAGAACCAGAGTTTTTTATTCATGTGTGCAGGTCGGACAGGCCTAGCCCCTTCCGAATCCTTATACCGTGGTTAAAAGGCAGGCAGAGAACAGGTGCAGGAGACCACAGGGAGGCCCCTGCACTGCCCATGAACTTGGCATGGGAGGTATAGGGCCCCCCCCCCGGCCCAGCACCATTGCAGTGTTCACTGTCCAGCACTGCCCATCACTGTTGCGATGTTCACTGTCTGTATTGCAGATAAGGTTATCTTTTTTTTAGATTTTTAAAAAAATATCGTTTGCTATATTATTGTAATTTATATCTTTTTTCAATTTATTTTGTATATTTTTTTAAAGAGTGTATTGGTTTTTAAATGTTTGCATTTGTATGGAATAATAATTTCAGGAGCAGGATGATAGATTAAATATTTGTAAACATTTTTAAACAATTATTAATTTTAAATTAAATTTTTTATGTGAAATGTTTTGATGAAATTATATTTTTAAAGTATGCCCTAATTTAATTTTATGTTAGAAATACTTTTCAAATACAAATATTTTAACATTTTTATTTATTTTACATTTCTAATAACCTTATTTGTGGTTCTTAATTTGACGAATAACTGTTTATTCCATGTTATTGTTGATTATGTTAAATAGTTGAATGTAAATCATTTTAATTCATGTATTTGTCTTCAATTAAGGTAGTGTTGTATTATTTTTTATATTGGACATTTCTTAAAGTATGTTATTTATTTTTATTTTTAAACATATTTTGCTAAATTGTATATTTTAATACACCTTTTACCATTACAGATTGTGAAACTTTAACAATCAAATTAATAATATCAAACATTAACTTCTATTTATGTTTTCTTTCATTTTACAAAGTTACCGGACCCATTTATTGCAGTACTGTAGTTAACCTTTATGTATGGGATATCATTGTTATTTGTTTATTGCTTTGGTAGCTATTTCAGTTTATTGTTTTTAAATTATTGTGGTTTGTTTTGTGATAGTTCAAATGCATTTTTGTAATGTATTCTTTTTATTGCAATACATATTAAACATTTGAATTATTAGTTAAATGTTATAATTAGGAGTATAGCATTATTCTTAATGTTTTTAATTTGATTTGCAAGTTGAAAGAGTAAATTGTACCCCACCGAAGTCCAACACTTTCCCCAATGTGGTTAAGTTTAGATTGGGAATAGTCACATTCTTAAACCCTGAGAAAATGTAATTGTTAATATTATTTATATTTTTTGTAATCATATTATATTTAAAAGTACTTTGAAAATTGGTTATATATTTTTATCAGTATTGTTTATCAGTTTATTGTAATATATGTATTTTCATAAAACTTTTTTGTTCTTTTTTAAAATAAGAAAATGTATTAACATTTTCTACACCTTAATGAGTATTTAACATTGATTTCTATTGGAATGTAAGTCATTTCTTTTATTTCCGTTTTGCTGCAATTTTCATGTCCTTACATTATTTTTGCAGTTTCTTTGATTTTGTAATCATTTTAGGTAGTTTCAGGAGCTGTTGGTTGTGGTTTCCCTTCCCTGATCTCCAGTTCAACTAGGACTAATTAGAGCTAATTTTTCATGAGTTTAGTGGTGGGGAGTGTCAGGGGGAAGTGTTTAGAAGAAGTTACGCTAGTATTTCTAATTGCAATTGGATCTCATTTTAGTGTAATTGTATTTAGTGTAGTGTCTGCATTGTGTCTCTGTATTGTGCTAGGCCTTAGTATGAAATGGATTGATGAATTGTATTTTGTATGTGTGTTCCTTATATTTAAGACTGTTATTAATGATTATACTGTGCTTTGGTTTGTGCTAGCATTTTAAGGGTTCCTGGATGAGTTTATATGGTCATATGGTTTATGTGGTTTATCATTTACAGGTTTTTATTTTCAGACATTGGAGATTTTTAACCTGAGTGCATTTTATTTTATTTTTATTTTCAGAAAGGACATTGTTATTTTTTAAACAAATTGATTTTTTCATTTTTCTTTAGATTTTTTGGTTTCCGTGGAGTGTTTTTTTTTTTTTTTCTATGTTTTGGGTTTTGGGTGGTTTAGATTTTTGTACTCTTATTGGATTGTCTATTTTTCTAAAGTCTATTTTTGCATTATTTTAGACTCCTTCATATCACTATTTTTTGGAATTGCATTTTAGGAGTTTCTTTTCACGGACCTGGACTTCAGCTACAAAATCATAAGTTTTATCTTATTTCATTTATTTACTTTCTTGAGTGTGAATTGTTATTTATTTAGATGTAATGTTTCCTTATTTCTTGTCAATAAATATGAATTGTATGGTGCTAGTATATTTTGTAGGTGGTAGAAAAGTGTTCAATTAAAACATTTTTTTTTTGCATTGTTAAATATTTATTATAATACTTTTAAATTATTAATCTGAGCTGTTGTCTTTTGATTTTTTTTTTTTCAGATTGGTATTTTAAATTTGGGTTTTAGAAAGTTACATGATGTTGTAATGTAGTATATTTTAAGGAGGGTTCTGTAAGAATGTGGATTATTATGAGAAGTGGGTGGTTGCTCACCTCAAGGAATAATAACACTAGCTTGTCAGGGTGAAGTCACTAAATTAACCTGAGCTCAATCTGAATAGTTATGGCACAGAAGAGACAGACTTAATTTAAGGAAATATGTAAGTATTTGTTTGGTACCAAAACAGCAATAAATTCAAAGCACCAAACAATAAAAATCTTTAAAAAACGTTTTGAGGAACAATAGTGCCCAAAAGCTAGTCTATGGATGTGGTAGGCCGGGACTTACATGTGTCTTCAGACCAACCACAAAGGAGTCCGGTATGTCTCAGTCAAGGATTTTACCTCCTGGCTAGTTGTCTCTCTTTAGCCACATATGGGGTCACCCTTCTGACCCATGGAATTGACATCTTTGTCTTTGGTATAAGGAGGAGCATGCCCAGTCCTTCATGGCTCCTCTCGTGTAACAGGCAGGAGGTCTAGTCCTGTTCACACCTCCAGCAGGTCCAGAAAGTGTTCTGCCAAGATTGCCTTGGGTTGCCACATTTATGGTTGTCACTAGCTTTATGGTATGGGTGTTTCCTGTCTCCTCTCTAACCAATAACAGTAAAGTTCCCAGGGGCATCCCTACCTACTTTTTTACTTCTTGGGACCAAAAGAAATCAAATTTATTCAGATGTAACTGTGGCTTTAATAAAGAATCTCGACTTTTACAATGGGACAGGACCCAACAGAAATTGATTCTAAGGAAAGTCTGCAAGCTCACTGGTGTCTGGACTTTTATAGATGATGCTGCCAATACTAGGGAGCATAGCAACCAATATATTGGTCAAAGTAGGGTGATACTTAAATCAAAAGATGATCATTTAAAAATGTCTAACATTAAAGAGTTATACTGTCTCAAAGGTGTGACTGGGCAAGAAAGAATGGAGGAGCAGTAACACTTACAATAAACTGCTGATCAAGGCACAAAGTAGATGCAATGCCCCTTAATCCTCCTACATTAAGCCCTGCTAGAAGAAATTGGGTATCTGGTTGGCAGAGGTTGTCCAAGCAAGAAACCATAACCCTAGTCAGGGTAAGCCATAAACACATGCCAAATCAATCTGTGCTTACCCCCAGGTAGCTTCGCACAGAACAGTCAGGTTTAACTTAAGAGGTAACATGTTAAGGCACATATTTATACTTTTTTAGCGCCGCATTTGCGCCGCTTTTTGACGCAAAAGTGGCGCAAATTTACAAAATACAATTGTATTTTGTAAGTTTGCGTCGCTTTTGCATCAAAAAATGACACTAATGCGGCACTAAGAAAGTCTAAATATGGGCCGAAGTATTTGTGCAACACTTCAAGTAGTAAAACAGTGAAAACACCACACAAAAAGATGCCACACCTGGTTAGAAAACCAGAACTTCATTTAATTAAAAAAACACGACCAAAACAACAAAAAGCCAATACGTAAGATTTGAGTCATGAATTTTTAAATAATAAACAATAAAATAGCACTTAGAAGCAAGTAAGCGCTTACTTGGCATATCAGGTCGCACTGGACTGGGACAAAGTGAAGAGTTCAGGCCAACTGCCATGAAGCACAAGCCAGATACAGCGACCAAGTGAGGCCTGCTGAAAAAGAGTACCTTAATCCTGGCTGTGTTGATGGAGATATGGGGAGCAGAGGAGGCAATGTGCCGGTGTTGTTCCGTGCAGCAAAGGAGATGTGTCTGATTTTCCCTGCGCAACAGGAGTGATGCATCAATACCAGGGTGCTGTGGTTCCAAAGGTAATCTGTTGGAAACAATCTCCACAGCAAGGGAGATGCATTGTTTTTTCCCCAGACAGCAGCAGAGATGCAGTGGTTCTGAGGTGTGTTCATTCCAAAGATGATGCTCCAATTCTGGTCTTGCAGCAGTGGCAATATGTCAGAGTTGATCCCCGCATTAGAGGTGATGCACTGGTTCTGATCCACGCAACAGGGGGCAATGCACTGGTTCTGTCTTTCACAATAGTGACAGTACATTGGTTCTGGCGGGAGCAGCACTTTATACCCACTTACAAGAGCCCAGAGTACCCTATGTACCTAGGTGGGTAAGGGGGGGGGCAGATAGAACACGATTAAAGCATTAGGGAGGAACTAAATGAGAGGGATTGCTTGGTAGGCCTGGAAGCTTTTTCCAACCCTCCTGAGATGGAGGCTAACGTAGAGACCAAGCGCCCATATTTCTCCCAGGCTGAAACCAGGGTAGCCCTGATGCAAATGAAGAAGGAGAAGGCCCCTGGCCCGGATGGTATTCATGGCGATCTTTTCCTTTTACACCCAGATGTCAGAATCACCTACCTGAATGCATCGAGCAATGCTATAATGAAGGGCATGACCATTCCACCGACCTGGCTAGGAGCTGTTATGGTACCCATATTCAAAAAAGGAAGTAGGGACATTCCCTCTAGCTCCAGACCCAATAAGCCTGTTGGACAATTCTCAAAAAATATTTTTCAGACGGGTTCTGGCTAAACTACAAGCATGGGTAATGGACAATCATATCCTTGAGGATGCCCAGGTAGGGTTCAGGAGCAAGATCAGCACTGTTGATCAGGTCTTTCGCTTCAAGATGTTATGCTGGAAGTATGTCACCCTAAAGAGAGACCACTTGTATGTCGCCTTCATAGATCTTAGGGCAGTCTTCGACCTGGTGCCTAGGGATAACTTGTGGGAAATACTTGCAGGATATGGGGTGCCGTTTGACCTAATATGTATCTTGAGAGCACTCTACATAAACACCTATGCCAAATTGAGATGGAACAGTAGCCACTTATGGGGCAGAGATTTGGGGTTTCACGGATGCTACCGTCTTTCTAACAGGTGAGAACAATTTTCTTAAGAACATGCTCAAGTTACCTAAGGGCATGCCACTGGTGCCACCTAGGATGGCCTTAGCACTAAACCCTATAAATTTGGTGGTGGCTTTAAAATCTATGTTGTATGGGGTGAGGCTGTGGAAATGCAGGGAACTAACACCGTATAGGGACTCCTTGATTTTCCTACTTTCTAGTGACTCACGGGTAATTAAGCCTAAGACGAACTACATTAAGTCCCAGTGTGAGAAACTGAAAATGTTTGACCTTTGGAAGTCTCCCACAGTGGTTGCCAAGGACATATCCCTGACATTAAAAAGAGAAGAGCTTACTGGAACTATGCCTTGGAACAGACATGGTTGAACAATGGTCATGAGAACCTGGCTGGGCAATTTTTAAGCATTAAGTGCTCCCCATCCTACAAAACTTTCCTGGGTGAAATCCATCCCCTCTTAGTGAAGCGCCTGTACCTACAGCTTGGGAACGGGTCCCTACCACTAAGACATTTAACGGCTAAATGGGAGAAGCATACCTCCTTTGTGTCTTGTCATTTCTGCCCACAATATTCACACCCCACAGGAGATGGATAATCACTGTTTGTAGGCTCTTGGGTGCCAGACACTACTGGGAGGCCCTGAGAATCCTTAAATATGACTCGAAGGTGGTGATAGTTGTTGCTGTAACCAAATATCTGGAGCAAGAATGGCGCATAAGACGGAGAGCAATGTCCCAATGGGTATTCTTGGACTTGCAAAATGCCCAGGCTGTCTAGCTATCGGACAGATACTTTTGAACTTACATTTCATTACTCCATCTCCAATTTAAACCTGTTTCCCATATGCCGTACATGTACTTCAAGTTAAATTTGTACCTTGCACTTACATGATGCATATGTGTTTTAATTCTTTTACTGTGTAAATAATACATATTTTTATCTTTTTTAAGATCTGAATGCACTAGGAAATTGTATATACTCAATGTTATGAATGTATTTATGTATACTTTTATGGTTGCTTTACCGAAATAAAGTAAATATTTCTACTACCTGGCTGGTGTATTGCTCTGAGGAATCTAACATTTCCACGACCATGGTCTGGCTAACTCCAGTGTCCCTCAGAGCACTGACTGAGACCCCATTCAGTGTCACCTGGTGGATGTGATGACTCCTATCTCAGGGATCACCAACTCATTCTGTGAGTCGACCTCCAAATTGAGAAGGTCACAGCATTGTCTATCACCTGCCCCTGGGGACTACTTACCCCTAACGCCCACATTAACTATCCCGTAGAGGTCCCACCAGTGAGTGACTTCTTAGGACTGAGTCCTCCTGCTTGTGTCCTAGCTGAGAACAATCAAAGCAACAGGGTTGGAAATTGGGCACCCCGTTCCAACACCCACCAGAATCTCCTCCCTGTTTCTCAGAAGGGAGCTCAGATGGGAACTCTTTCCTCCCTCCTTAATCTGGAACCTGTCTGTGTCTTCTTTGACCTCCCTTTGAACCACCCTTTTTGGGGTCACGCCTGTTGATTCTGGTGCTGATCCAGTGGTCTGCCGCCTTAGCAAGCTCCCTGGGGTCAAAGAGCTTACTGTCAATCATGTTTTGGTGCAGATCTAGAAAGCAAAGACGGAACATGTGTTCTTTTACAATCAAATTACACATCCCCTCACAATACTTGACTTCACTGCCATTCACCCAACCATCCAGTGCCTTGCTAAAATAATCAACACAACCACCAAGGTCCATTGGAACAGCTTCTGGCTGTCCCTGAATGTCTGCCTATACTTCTCTGGGGTCAAACCATACATTCTGATCAGGACCTCAATCTGGGGTGGGGATACCTCAACCTATCCCAAACATCTAGAGCCAGTAGGGTGTCCATCCCTTCCCTTGTTTATGCTTCCACACACTAGCCCCCCAGTCCCCATCAGGGATAGTGTGCATCTGCAGAGCAATCTCATAGGTCTTAAACCTCTATCTATGTTGTCTCACATCACAAAGTCAGGCATCAGATCCTTGGGAATGTAAAACCTTTTGTCCCCAGAGGGTGCTGGGGTAATGCTGCCATCACTGGACTCAACTTGTTTAGCTCTGATGTCCAGTTCCTTTGGATTTAGCCCATGGACCATTCTCCTTTCCTCTGCCATGGCTAATCTGTTCTCCTCCAAGGCTCTTGAGCATCTGCCTTCTCTTTCTCCAGTTCCCTTTGCTTTGCTTCCCTCTCCAATTTCAATTTGGCAAGCTCCAATTTTAATTTGTATCCTCCCTCCTGTCCTTCAGCTCTTCTGGGGACATCCCTCTGGATGGCACACTGTTCCCTGGCCAGGGTGGAATCACTAATTCAGGTAGTATGTTGCCCTACTCCTTGACAGGTAGCAGTCCTAGACTCTCCTGTGAGTCTTGGTCCAATTCCTCATGATCCATTTCTTCATCCACATCTTGGGTTACATACAAAGCAGCAAGAACTTCTGCCCAGGCCCTCAGCGCCTTTTCAGCTCCACCTTCCTGGTGGAGCTCTGTGCAGGAAGCCCACTTCCAGGCTGGCCAGCTCAAAGTCCATCTTTGCAGGTACAGGTGCAGATGTAGAACCTCAAGTTAGATATATGATTGTAGAGAAAATAAAAAAGGCCAATTACGGAGAATTGAAAAAAATATCCTATCATCACTGCTGATTACCATTGTTAGAAAATGGGTTTCTGCCCTGGCACTACATACCATCAATCATGCAGCTTTACACCATTCCAATGGCATGTCTGTAGGTGAATGGCACATTCACCTATCGATTCCCAGTCACCAGAGGAACCAGACAGGATTGCCCCCTTTCCCCCATCCTGCTCATCATTGTGATGGATCACTTAGCTTGAAATCTACAGGGAAAACACATGCACCGCGAATTGCAACTTTTGCAGGTCCGCTTTTAGCATCACTATATGTGAATGATATACTACTGTGTGTGAGATACTAGGCTGATAATCTCCCCCGCTGATTTGGGAGATCATACACTTTAGCAGCCTCTCGGGTCTACTCATCAATTGGACCAAATCCAAACTTTTCCCTCTAACCGAAAGCACAATCCTCACAGATGTTCACCTCCCCTTAACATGGACCACTTCCTCTACCAAGTACCAAGACATTCTCTTACACCCAGACAAAGAGCAACCAATCCGACCTAACTATGGCCTATCCATTGAGAGACTTACTACTCAGGTAGACTTCTAGGTAACTTTTCCACTCTCTATGGCTGGCCGGGTGGCCATAATCAAAATGGTGGTCCTCCCCCGTTTCCTATACCTATTTCTGAACATTTCTATTCCACTCACACAACACTTTTTTACCACACTACACAGTCTCCTGATGAGACTGGACTGGGTGTCAACGTAGCATCAAGTGTGACACCTTGACATTGCCCTACGAGAAAGGCAGACTGGAAGTCTTTGATTTCTGTCTTTACTATTTGGCCACGCAATGCTCATACTCACATTGCTGGTACCATCCCAATAATCGCATACTATACCTCAAACCTGAGCAAGACCAGGCTGGGAAACTGTCACACCCCTCTCTATTACCCAAAAGTCTTCCCCTTAGACTCAACGATATCCAGACACTATCCACTACCTGCTGGGCATGGAAGAAGTTACACCACTCCATTGGAAGTGGCATTCTCTATTCCCCTGCCATCCCACTGTCTGATAATCCCTGGCTCCCCATCAAACAGGAAGGGCTGGTCCAACATAAGCTCCTCCAGAACAAACTCTGTATGATAGGTGATATTTTCCCTGAACGGCACGTTCTAATGCTTATTGATGGTGCCTACACCACACCCTGTGCTCCTGCATACCCACATACCCATTGGCACCAGATGAGTTCCCACCCCTCACACTCATCATTACGGATTATGATAGCAACCATCTAACCTCCAAGTTCAATCGTGCATGCTTGGTCCTGAAGCCCAACACCATTAAACGGATGTGAGAGTCATGAAGCACTGACCTAGATTACCTTATACCTGACAAGATCTCCGCATATTGCTGCTCCTAAACCAAGCTAGTGTCCTTCAGTCAAAGGCACAAGCTTTTACAGTTCAAGTTTCTACCCAGAGCATACAAATCCTTTAAAGACATTGCCAGATTCAATTTGAAAAGCCACTCTCCTTGCCCCAACTGCTAAGTGAGAAATCCCCTTTCATTGGGGCAGTAGGCACCCACCAAAGGAGACAGCCTAGCTCAAATCCATTTTCATACTGTAACAAGATCATTAATTACTATATTCAACTCCATCCCTAGACGTCAAGCTGGAAAGACATCTGTCAACCTCTCCGCACCTATCTCCTCTCCCTGGAGCCAGAAGACACACACTGGGACCCCCCCTTAGAACACCACTCACTCATTCCCTGTGAGTTACTAGATGCTGGATCCCACTTTTTCTGCTGTGAAACCCTCCCCTACCATTCATTTCCAGCCCATTTGTCTGAACTCTCCCCTCCATAGACGCATCACTGTACCATATGTTAATAACATTGGTCTAATAGTCATATACAAGGTAATGAGAACACATTGGACCACTAGTGATAAATGCGATTTATTTTGTATGTTTGTCTTTGTTCTTTTTTTTTTACAAAACTTAATAACCAAATAAAAAAAAAAGAAAATGAGTATCTAGTTGGTAAAGGTATGCACCCTGTCCAAGCAGGAACCACAGGCCTACTCAGGGTAAGCCACAAACACATCCTAAATTAACCTGTGCTTATCCCCTGGTATCTTGGCACAGAGCAGTCAGGCTTCACTTAAGAGGCAACGTGTTAAGTATTTGTACAATACTTTAACTAGTAAAACGAATGAAAACACCACATAAAAAGATACCACACTTGGTAGAAAAACAGAACATAATTGAATAAATAAAACAAGACCAAAATAACAAACAAATCTAATAAGTAGAAATTGAGTTATGAATTTTAAGAGAATAAACAGCAAAATAGCACTTAGAAGCAATAAGCACTTACTTGTGATATCTGGTAGTACTGGACAGGGCACAGTAAAGAGTTCAGGCCAACCACAATGGAGCATGGACAGGTTACAGGGACCCAGGGGGGCCCGCTTACCAAAAATACCTTAATCCCAGTTGTATCAATGTAGATGCGGGGAGCAGAGAAGCAATGTATCGGTGTTGATCCCCACAGCAGAGAAGATGTGTTGTTTTTTCCCAAGCAGTCAAGGAGATGCATCAATATTCCCCACACAGCAGTGGTGATGCAGCGATACCATGGTGCTGTGGTTCCAAAGTTGATGTTCCAGAGTCGATCCCTGTAGCGGGGGCAGGTGTGCCAATTTTCCCCATGGAGCAGTGGCGATACAGTGGCTCCGAAGTGCAGCGGTAATGAAGGTGATGCACCAGTTCTAGCCTTGCAGCAGTGGCTATACATCAGAGTGGATCCCCGCAGTAGAGGCGATGAGCTGGTTCTGATTCATGCAATGGGGCCGATGCACCAGTTCTGTCCCTCACAAAGGCGACAATGAATTGGTTTGGCTGGAACTGCACTTTATACCCACTCACAAGGGCCCAGGAGGGGATAGGAACCACTTGGCATGCAAGACTCACAATTGCCAGAGTCCAGGTGCAGTAGGAAGATGAGTTTGAAGTCTTTTAGTCCCTGAGACTTCAGAAAAGAGGAGTCATGTTTTGTTGATCGAATGCAATAAATGAATTGCAGTGAAATGTGAATGCACATGCCTGAGAAGGTAAAACTAAAATTCAAATGTGCATTCAAGACCAATTACCATACAATGTGGATCTATATTTGGAAACCATAAGGCTCGATTGAGAACAAATATGTACTTAAGTGAATTGCCAGTCTTTCACAAACATTAGAGAACCACAATAGTAGAATGTGTTTGCATATTCGAGAACTATGTAGTAACTTCAAGGACTTGCATTTCATGTCAGTGATATCAAGGGATCTTGGGCCCATGTGCGTATTCAAGCAAAGTATAGCATGCAGACATAACCTTTGAGACTGCAAGAATTCTTTTTTTTAATTTTAGGTGGAGAATTAATTCGAAGTCTGCTCCTATCGAAGTACAGATCTCATTCTGTGAGCTCTAAATTCTGTTGCAGGGTACATCTATTTGTGAAATCAGTTCAGCCAATTGGTCAAGTGGCAGTGGTTTGCAGGTATCTCCCCATCTCACTTCACCTGCCACTTCTCCACTCAGTTAAATCCCAAATGTTTTAAAAGAGGGGGATGTGATGGAAGATGACTTGCCTTCATAATGTATTGTATTGACGTTTTCCGTCTATATAGTAAATGCAGAATCACACATTTATGGCTTGAAGACAATTCCATGTAATTACTATAACACAGCTGAACTGACTAAGGAAAACAATGCTAATAGTCTCACGGATTCAATTCAATAATCCTAGTTACCTTTTACACACAACGCAAACAAAAAATTTCAGAGCAGAGTAAGGGCTTAACATACATGTGCAGCTATGGTTTATTCTCCCCACACATCCATCCAATAATTTACAACTCATTTTGATATGTCCTAAAGTAAGAACTTAACTAACGTCATCCGCAAAAATAAACTTAAACGCAGAGACAAGAACTGTTCACCGATCAGGCGTTTCAAGCCTCAAGGTGAACAGCTTAAACGCTAGTGGGGGCACACGCTGCAATGCCTCGATATAGCTTGTCAAACATATGTGCCTCACATGCACTATTTTCAAAGAATAAAGGAGAACTGGAGGACAGCGGAGAGTTATTTTCTCAGTTGCACAGTTGATTAAGTATAGCGAAGAATCTATGTCCTTTTTAACTTGAAGGTCTGGAGCAGATGGTCCACTGATTCATATTATAACCCAATCTGCATAAAGATGACTTGGCAAACTGTAAGGAATAACAAGGGCCACTCAAATATATCAGGAGAAAATAATGTGGTCCAGCAGGGGACCCCCAAGGGCACCTTTTAATTATTTCAAGTTCACTTTTTACATTACTTAGGATAAGATGTTGTTCATTAGCATACAGTTAATTTGATAGGCAATTTAGAGTATTGGACTCAAAGCCCAAGGCCAAAAGACGCAGAACTACTAAATCACTTATGAAGGGCAGTCTAGGGGTCTCATTAATAGAAATCACGTCACTCTGTACTGAGTCAGGAGAGCGGATCTTTTGTCTTTGGAGGAGTGATGTATGCAGTACTCAAGACAACCTTCAGCACTTTTTCTTATCAAAATCATGTTACTATATAACACAAGCAGAATTATTATGACAGTGAGCACTCCATAATATTTTCGAACCAATAATGAAAAACACACACAGGCACTACACAGAGAAATGTATTTACTTCCGGTGGACTTTCAATTATGCGTCAAGAATCATCAACTTTTAGAAATAATTGTTAGATTTATTGATAACCTAAGCTAATTACCCAAAACCATATTTATGCATTTTTAGAGTCGCTGCATATATTTACTACTAATGTGGTGCACATTAATATGCTTACAATTATATACAAAAAATACTGTTTCCTTTGCATGCTTTCAGGCTTGACAGTGTCCTTTTGAAGGGGCTATTGCTGGCGAGATCTTTGCTAGATCACAAATTCTCATACAAATGCGTGATACTCTTCAGGGTGCTGGGTGCGTGCACAGACATTCTGTCTTCTGGTTTTCTGTTTATTGCAGACTTTTGTTTTTCAGAATGGCAATGCCCTGGCTTCTCGTCTGCCGCTCTGTTTAGTGGTTATTTTGCCTTTCTCGTTCAGGAATCCCTTTTCTGAAGGCTGTCGGACTGATGTGGCTGGCCTTCAGGAGAGGCAGGCATGAATGGGAGCCACTATGGTTCCTCCACCATTAGGGTGATATGGTAAAACATTGAATGCTTTGATTAGACGTGCTACACGTGGCATGCCTCTCATTGGGGCCTGTGCGTTATCGTGGAAACAGAAGAGCAGCAAGTTGTTTCAGACCAATAAATAAGCATTTTTTTCACTTTTTTATGATGCTACCGATTTCCAAACCCCGATAAATGTCTATCCTTACATATCACCGCTGAACCTTAGTCCTAACATATTACCCTTAATCCCTTACAATTAATCCCTTGCCCTTAAACTCAAAAACATACCTTTACCTGTTATCCATAATCCCTTAATCACATATTATCTTGTACTCAAACCCTGTCCTCTTTACCCACTCATCCAAAACGCCCTTAATATTTACTCTTTATCATTAACCCTGCGCTTCCTTATTCTTTACTGCTTCCATTACCCTTAGCCCCTCACCCCTTACCTTGTACCCCATTTCTTTAGCCCATTACTTTTAGCCTCCTGCCCCTTTACCCTTAAGTCCTTATCTTGCACCACTTAGCATTAACCCTTAACCCCTTAATCCTAACCCTTTACCCGTTATCCTTACTCTTAACCCCATATCCTTAACATTTTTATATACCCATACCTCTTACCATTAACCCATAACTCCTCTTGCTCCCTTTACCCCTTACCCATTACCCTTTATCCCTTTTCCTTACCCTGTTGCCATAAAATCCTTGCTCTTTTGCTCTTACCTCTTAAACTCTTACCCTTGACCCCTTAACATTTAACAATTAACTCCTTATCTTTAACCCTTTATGCTTTACCAACCCTTAACCTACAATATAGCCTTATGCTTAATCCCTTACCCATAACTCCCTAGCCCATATTCCTAACCCCTTATCTTTACTTTTAGAAAAGGGGTCTCTAGTTGGCAGTCAGTTTACACCCTGTCCAAGTAGGTGCCCTCACTCTAGCCATGGTAAGTGAGATACACAGCTCGGATAATCCCTGCTCACCCCCTTGGTAACTTGACGTAACCAGTCAGGCGTAACTCAGAGGCAATGTGTAAAGTAATTGTACAAACACACACAGTAACACAGTGAAAACACCACAAAAGGATTCCACACCAGTTTAGAAAAATAGCAAATATTTATGTAAATCAAACAAGACCGAAATGACAAAATTCCAACATACACAAGTAAAGATATCACATTTTAATGTATAAAGAATCTCAATCCATAAGAAGCATTAGATGCATTGTTTTAACTGATAACTGATATGTGCCCAAAATAACACAGCAGGGGCAAGGTTGCATCAGTAAAGCAAGCGATGCATAGATTCCTTGCTTGCAATTGAGGCCGTGCATTGTTTCTTTTGCCACTGGAAAAGCAACGCATCAATTCTTTCCTCGCAGAGAGGGAATGCATCAATTTTCCAGATAAGCGGTTCCTCTTGACTCATAAGTGTTCTAATGTTCTGGGGTCAGAAGCCCAACACTTATACTCATTTCTACCCTTGAAGTAGGCAAACTTCAAAGGAAAGTCTTTGTAGTGCACAAGACCCCGCCTCTTCCTTGCTCTGACCCAGCCACACTCTTGGGGGTTGGAGACAGTATTGTGTGAGGTCAGGTACAGCCCTTTCAAGTGCAGATGTCAGCTCCTCCCTCCCACTCCGGCCCCAGACGACTCAACAAGATATGCAGGACACACTCAGCTCCCTTTGTGTCACTGACTAGAGTGAATTCACAGACAGCCCAACTATCAGTCTGGCCTAGACATGGATTCAACAGCCAAGCAGAGGCACAGAATGGATAAGCAAGAAAATGCCCACTTTCTAAAAGTGGCATTTTCAAACAAACAATCTAAAAAACAACTTTACTTGTGAGTTTAGAGACCCCCAAACTCCATATCTCTAGCTGCTCCCAATGTAAAACAGCACTTAAAAGATATTTAAAGGCAATCCCCATGTTAACCTATGGGAGGGATAGGCCTCGAATTTGGCAGTATTTCACTTTCAGGACATGTAAAACACACCAGTACATGTCCTACCTTCTAAATACACTGCACCCTGCCCATGGGCCTACCTAGGTCCTAAGCCTTACAGGTACTAAAAGGGAAGGTTTGGGCCTGGCAAGTGAGTACACTTACCAGGTCGACATGGCAGTTTAAACCTGGACACACAGACACTGAAATGGCAGGTTTGAAACATGTTTACAGGGTTAATGGTGTGGGTGGCCCAATAAGTGCTGTAGGCCCACTAGTAGGATCTGATTTAAAGGCCCTGGGCACACATAGTGCACTATACTAGGGATTTACTAGTAAGTAAAACATGGCAATCATGGGTAACCTATCTTAATCACAATTTACGCTGGGAGCACTTGCACCTTAGCACTGGTCAGCAGTGGTAAAGTTCCCAGAGTTCCAAAAACCAGCAAAAACGAAATCCAACACACAGTCAAAAAATCAGAAAGCAGAAGCAAAAAGAAAGGGGAAACCATGCCAAGGATATTAGGTTTTACACTTACCCTTACCATTACCCTTACCCCCTTATCTCATTGTGTTCTTAACCTCTTGAGTCCTTGCCTTATTCCATTATATCCAACCTCTAATCTTAACACTTAACTCCTGATCCATTATCATTACCCCTTACCTTTATCCCCTTCTCACTTACCACTTTGCTTAACCCCTTTATCTCTTATCCTTAAGCCCTTAACCACTTGCAATATATCTTCAAACCTTTACCATTATACTTAACGGCTTACCTTAACCCTCAACCCTTTACCTTTAAGCCCTTACCAGGTTGACATGGCAGTTTACCACTACACACACAGGCTATGTAATGGCAGGCCTGAGTCATTTTGAAAGGGCTACTTTAAGTGAGTGGCACAATCAGTGCTGCAGGCCCCCTAGTAGCATTCAATTTACAGTCCCTAAGCAAATGTAGTGCACTTTACTAGGGACGTATGAGTAAATTTAATATGACAATTGTGAATGAGCCAATTGCAACATGTTTTAAGGAAAGAGCACATACACTTTAGCACTGGTCAACAGTGGTAAAGTGCCTAGAGTCCTAAAGCCAGCAAAATGAAGTCAGTAAACAGGAGGTCAGAAGGCCTCCTGTTTACTGACTTCATTTCAGGGAAAATTACAATAAGGATGCCAGGACTAACAGTGGAGATCTTAGCTATAACTTAATGTTTCATGTTTTCAAGTTATTGAAGGTAGGAAATGATGGTATTTTCCACAAAACATTTATCTTCCTGGTCTATTCTGGTCCTTTAGGTTTCATAAATGTTTAAAGTGTTAGTCTCCCCTGGCTGGTGGGCATCCCTGAGGCTCAAATTGGTGCCATCCCAGAAGCCAAATGTCTTAAAAAATGCAACCTCCGAAAAGACTTTGGTCCTGTTTAAGAGTTTGGCGGTCTGTGCAATGCCATTGCAGAAGCGGCGGTGGTCCAACTGCCATCGGATTGTAGGTCGGACCACTGTATTGTGGTGTTGTTGGGCCTATGGAGCAAAGATCACTGCCATCCAGCCGGCACCGTCAGGCATCACAGACCACTGTGGTGAAGAGGCAGGACAAACAGGCTGGTGGAGCCAGTGTTTCTGCTGGACTCATTATAATGTTGCACACGCCAACATGATTGTGGCAGTCTAACCGCCACAACCAAGCTGGCAGAAACGAAGAGCTACACGTCCTGTGCCATCATAGAGCCCATCACATACTTCCTGCTGCTGCTCACCGAAGGTGCCCAAAATCCATACTGCTGTGGATGCACCCAACCATAAATACACACACCTACCAGTGTCATTAACATAACAATAGATCGTTGCACCGTTGTCCACATGATATAGGGCTCACGCTACGGGCACCAAATACACATATCATTGTGTCCACAGTCAGAATCAAAAACAAAGAAGGACACATTCACAGCCATTAAAGGCCCCCTTTGGGCAGGTCACTGACACTGCACAGCCACACTACACAAAAATATATGTCTGACCATCTCAGGCACAGGGACAGCAAAGTGTACACAACATTGTGTCATACAACAGCAGCAACACATCAACATCACATCTACCAGTACAACTGACACCCTTACATTGCACACATGTCATGGACTGTCGTCAGATTGAACACACATATCATGGATGTGTCATGAAACACAAAGACACCTCCCATGAAACAGCCCTGCAATGGATCCATACATCACCCACTTTGCAACACAATGGAAGGACAATGGGATGTACAATAGTTAGAGAGACAAATATCCAAAGCTTCCTATGCTCAATTTGGATGGGAGCATCAGGAGCACTCATGGAAGAATGTTGCCTTGGGGCACATTACACTTTGCACAGTCCTCTAAAACAACATTTGCACAGGAACTGGCCCGTCGGGTATCTCAGGGACAAACAGTAGCAGAGCCAAGTGGCATACCTATCTGCATAATGTCGAAGAACAAATCAAAAAAGCAAATAAATTTGCAACAGCATGGTCCATACATCTAGATGAAGTGGCTGCTAGGTGCACGCAGCAAAATGGACAGATGCAAAGTCAAATGCAAACAAAGATAGCACAATTGAACACACTCCATGTCTGCAGAAACAAACCTCAAGCTGCCCAACATTAGAAGAATCCATTTCAGGTGGACAAGTCTAACACCATAAATTCTGACATTGGACAACACAAGATGAAATACTAACCATACCAAAAATAACACAATTCAATGACACCTCATTTGGATGAACACCCACATATCCATAGAGTAAACACCTACCTCTGTTTCGGGTGACACTAGCACTGCCCAAAAAGTCAGATATTGCAAACAACAATAAATGGATCAGGAATCAGGCTAAAACACACACAACTATAGGTATCCAAAACAAGTTACACAGGAACAACATACAGCTAGAAAAGGAATTGCAGGCAAACGTGTACCCAAAAAACAACTACTTAGGTTTATTAACTCAAAATGCATAAGAGCAAGTCCACTGGCCAGTCCATATAAATATGTCCATGCACATCACTGTGCCCACACTTTACTCCAATCACTGCCAAGGAACCTCCACAGGAAGGAGTATCAAGTGGGCAGGCAGGCACCTCAGGAATCATCCTTAGGTGGGGTCTGGTCAGATTTGGGAAGGCTAGGTTTGAGTTTGGGAGGGGTGGGTTTCTTCTTGCGGGGAAGGGACATGTGTGCTTGAAGGGGGGCCATTTGTGACAGGGGGGATTTGATGTGGAAGGGTTGGGTTGGGATGTGGGTGGGGGGGCATCGGGTTTGGGAGGGGGTAAAGGGAACAGGGGAAAGGGCAAGCTTTAAAAGGAACATCTCTTTGGGAACACAGGGACAGTCTGCAAAAGGGGTTGGGGTTTGGAGGTTTAGGGAGTGGTTGTCTGGTGTGTGTGGATGTCTTGGGTGTGTTCATCTGTGAGGTGGGCTTCTATTTGGGTGGTGCATATTGCATGTGTAGGGTGTTTGCGTGTCTTGGGGGCTGGAAGGTGGAAGTGCTGGTTGATGGAGTGGTGGTTGTGTGTGTATGTCTTTTGGGGTCATGTCTGAGGATATGCTGGATGTGGTGGATGTTTGTGAGTCTATTGGGGTGGTGTCGGTGGGTATGCTGAATGTGGTGGATATGTCTGTGGGTGTGGTGTTGGTGTCTGTGGGTATGGTGGATGTGTCAGTGTGTGTTGTGCAGGTGTCTGTGGGTGTGGTGGGTGTGGTGGATGTGTCACTGGCCCTTGTGGTGGTGTCTGTGGGTATACTGGATGTGGTGTGTGGGTCGGTAGGGGTGGTGGGGTGACTGGTTAAGTAGTGGCTGATTAGTGGGTGTATGTTGAGTGCCTGCATGCCGGTGTGTCTTGTGGTGCTTGTGTCGATGTGTGCTACTTGTGTGTGTTGAGGTGGGTATCTGTGGATGTGTCTGCCTGCTTGGGACAGGTAGGGGAATAGGAGATTTGGATTGGAAAGAGGGAGGCTGGGATGGTGTGGGGGATGAATGGCTGCCGTCTGTGAGGAGGCCAGAGCCTGAAAAGTACTCTGTAGGCCAGACACAGCACTATGAATGCCTTCCAGGAAAGCATTCGTCTGCCAAAGTTGGCTGGCCCTCCCCTGAATTGCATTCACAACGGCGGTCTCTCCCATAGCGATGCTCCCTAGGAGGTCAATAGCCTCCTCACTCTGGGCTGCAGGGTTAGCAGGTGCTGTGGAGGAAGTGCCTGCGACAAAGGAGACACCCAACCTCTTGAGTAACTGGGCATGGCCAACTGGATGAGGAGGAACAAGGAGGGTGTGATAGATTTGGGGTTGGTGGTCAAAGATGGTACAGGAGGAGGTCCTGATGGGTCCCCCACCATTAGGTAGTGGCCACTGGAGGGAGAATCCGATGACAAAGACATTCATCCTGTCTCTTCAATGGACCTCCACCCACCCTCCGGGCCACTGGGTCCCTCCGTGTCAGTGATTTCATGACCGAAGGTACCGTGACCAGATGCTTCACCACTTGGTTGTGCCCTGTCTTCTTCACTTGCCTGGGCTGATGCTGCAAATACAAAGAAGAAAAAGGTCACCACATGTTCCTGATCACACTTGAACAACAGCTGCAGTTCCTACATGTACCATACCATATGCATACATGCATTCTGAAGTGTCAGCAGTTGCTCACAGGAAAATCAGGATCTCAGACAACTACAATTGCATGGCTGAAGCTGTGCAATGACAGTAATCATGGAACAAGTAGAAGACCACATCACCTTCGATGCTTTGCCTCATGGAGTATACCTCAGTTACATGCTGTCTACAATAGTAGGTCAATGCCAACTTCATTCCCACAGGTCCCACACTAGGTCATGCAGACATCTATTTGTCACATACACAATCAGAAATGATGCTCCTAAAGCCTTGCATGTTGCTGACAACAGTACAGTAGCTGGAGAAGGTGACATGAAAATACCCATGTCACACTGGAAACATATTTACTAATGCACACTTCACCATATGAACTTTGTCCTAATGGAGTCATGGAGGTAATACTAATGTTGGTCAGCTATGCTACACATTTGTCAAGGAAATGTACACTGTAGACAAAGGGGATCATTACAACATTGGTGGTAAAAGCCGCTTACCGCCGCGCAGAAGACCGCCAATACACCGCCGCGGAAATCCGCCACAGCTATTATGACCCACATCTCAGAATCCGCCGAAATTCAGACACCCACACAAGTCCGCCACACCAAAGGTCAGTGCTAAACTGGCGAAAACAAATCCTCCACCGTCATGCCAACAGAAACACGCCCATGCTATCACGACCCACGAATCCACGCAGCGGTCTTTCAACCGCGGTATTCCATTGGCGGTACACACCGCCGCGCTCAAAATACACACACATCTCCAAAACACCGCCACATTGGACAATTCGAAATACACACACCTGATACACATACAAACACCACTCCCACACACCCAATACAATATAAAACACACACCCACATCACCCACAAACCCCTATGACCAAAAATTATTGACGAAGGCCAGAGAGAGAGCACAGAATAGACAACCCCACCACACAGAGGCACACAACACCATCACCCACACAACATCCACGCACAAAACACCACACACCACTACACATCACCACACTCATCACCACATACACCACCCCACACATCACCAACACCACCCATGGCACGGCAAAGACATCCCAGGTTCTCCAAGGAGGAGCTCAGGGTCATGGTGGAAGAAATCGTTTGGGTAGAGCCACAGCTATTTGGATCACAGGTGCAGCACACCTCCATAGCTAGGAAGATGGAGCTATGGTGAAGAATAGTCGACAGGGTCAACGCAGTGGGACAGCACCCAAGATTTCGGGAGGACATCAGAAAGAGGTGGAACGACCTACGGGGAAGGCGCATTCCGTGGTCTCCAGGCACAACATCGTGGTACAGCGGACTGGCGGCAGACCCTCACCTCCTCCCCCACAACTAACAACATGGGAGGAGCAGGTCTTGACCGTTATGCATCCTGAGGGCCTCGGGGGAGTCGGTGGAGGAATGGACACTGGTAAGTCAAATCTTAACTATCATATCCCCCACCCTACCTGCATGCTATCACACACCCCCACCCTCACACCCTCCCCTATCACTCCAACTCCTCACTAATGTACTAATAACACAAACCACCCATCCCAACACCAAGCCCTGCATGACACAACAAAGCATGGACATCCCTCACTAAAGCATGCCCACTGCACATTCCCATAACTACCCCCCAACCATCATCACACAAGCCCCCACACAGGAATGCTAGCACCGGGGTACACGCTCACCCACCCATTGCACACCATGACACACACAGATGCAATAATCATGCTTTTACACCCCTGCAGGACCACTACCCAACATCACCAGACAGGAGGGTCCAGACATCTCTACCCCACCCACACAAGAGGCCCACAGTGATGACAGCAGCTCTGGCCAACTGGATCCGGATGACCAGCCCGGACCATCGTGGGCCTCGGGACAGTCGATTCCCCTCGCACAGGCACAGCCCAACACAGACCTTCCACCCTCTGGTAACACCAGCACAGCACCCACCCAGCGGGCCCATATCTCCGTCCCCAGGACACGTCAATCAGCTGTGTGTCCATCACTACAGGGAACCCAGGATAACCCACCACACCAACAACAACAGAGACCTGGGGACAGTGGTAGTGGGCACACAGTCCAGGGGACGGAGGCCCAGGAACACAGGGGAACTGGGAGGGCTGCTGTGCGACAGGGGGCGGACAGGCCAAGGGAACCCACTCTCCACGAGGCCCTCTCCTCCATAATGGGAGCATACCACCACTCCCAGGAAACAATGGCTACGGTCCTGGCCAAGTTTCAGGACACCCAGCGCCTGCAGGAGGAACAGTATTTGGGGTTCAGGGAGGAACTCAGAACCATCAGCTCCGCCCTGGGCACCATTGTAGGGGTGCTGAAGGACATACAGAACACCATGAGGGACACCATGGCACTCCAAGGGGCCCCTGACACTAGCATGGACGATGAACTGCCCACCACCTCCGCCGGCGCTAGTGGACAGGACGCCCCGCCACAGGAACACCACACCAGCACCCCACCCCCTGCAGACGGAGAACCACCCCGCAAGTGGTCCCTGAGATCCAGGAACAGGACAGAGCACGATGGCAAGACCCCCGCCAATAAATAAGACCACCCTGATTGTCATCCGACTGTCCCACTTTGTAACCCTGTCCATACTGGTACTCCCCCAGCTCCACTTCATATGCCCATATGGGCAGTGCACCTGTGAGACTAATAGACTGGACTCTGCCCTGGACATTCCTCCACCATCATCCCTCACCATTTTCCACCCCCTCCAATAATTAGCACTTCAATAAACACCCTTGAACCACAAAACAATCTGGAGTCAGTCTGTGATTTAGAAAATGTGCATTAGCCATGACAGTGACAAAATCCGTTCTCAATAGTAATGTCAACATACCTATGTTACACATCACAAGTCCATGAAGGATGCAAGTAGATGACACACGTTGGTAACCACACCTGTGAAACCGTAATGGACATGTACAACTCAGTTACCATATACTGGTTGAAATTGACAGACACGATAGAGGTAGAAGTGTGAAAGTACTTGTAGTAGTCAAGAAAGTGTTTTCACCTGTGTGTCACTGGAAATATTGCTTTATGACTGAGTCCCTGTTGTCAATGTCTTCTTCCTCTGCTTCCTCCTCATCACTGTCCACAGGCTCCACAGCTGCCACAACACCGTCATCTGGACCATCCTCCTGCAGAAAAGGCACCTGTCGTCGCAAAGCCAAGTTGTGAAGCATACAGCAGGCCACGATGATCTGGCACACCTTCCTTGGTGAGTAGAATAGGGATCCACCTGTCATATGGAGGCACCTGAACCTGGCCTTCCGGAGGCTGAAGGTGCGTTCGATCACCCTCCTAGTCCACCCATGGGCCTCATTGTAGTGTTCCTCTGCCCTGGTCCTGGGATTCCTCACTGGGGTCAGTAGCCATAACAGCTTGGGGTAACCAGAGTCCCCTAATAGCCACACACGTGCCTCTGGAGTTGACCCATCACATAAGGGATGCTGCTATTCCGCAGGATGTAGGCGTCATGCACAGAGCCAGGGAACATAGCATTTACCTGGGAGATGTACTGGTCTGCCAAACATACCATCTGTACATTCATTGAATGATAACTCTTCCGGTTCCTGTACACCTGTTCACTCCTGTGGGGTGGACCAGAGCAACATGGGTCCCATCAATGGCACCTATGATGTTGGGGATATGTCCAAGGGCATAGAAGTCACCTTTAACAGTAGCCAAATCCTCCACCTGAGGGAAAACGATGTAGCTCCTCATGTGTTTCAGCAGGGCTGACAACACTCTGGACAACACGTTTGAAAACATAGGCTGGGACATCCCTGATGCCATGGCCACTGTTGTTTGAAATGACCCACTTGCAAGGAAATGGAGCACTGATAGCACCTGCACTTGAGGGGGGACTCCTGTGGGGTGGCGGATTGCTGACATCAGGTCTGGCTCCAACTGGGTACACAGTTCCTGGATTGTGGCACGGTCAAACCTGTAGGTGATGATCAAATGTCGCTCCTCCATTGTCAACAGGTCCACCAGCGGTCGGTACGCCGGAGGATTCTGCCATCTCCTCACATGTCCCAGATGACGGCGCCTAGGAAGGACAAATGCGACCACAGAGTCAAGCTACTCAGAGGTATGTACCCATAGCTACACAGAACACGAAACATAATCCAAAAAGTTGTCTGTAAGTGTGTTGAGCCCAGGCCTAGCTATGTGTGACGCAGTTGAAAATGAAGCCATGTGGGCCCCTGAAATGGTGGCTGCCTGACCTCTAAACTGGGACAATTGGATGTGAGGTAACTGCACAGGCGTTGTACACCGTAGCGGTAGGCGGTCTAAGACTGAGGCGCAATGCTGCATTGGTTAACATTGGACCCTATGGGTCCCAGGAGCCAATGACGAAGTGCGCCGGCGGTGATGATACGCACTGCCGCGGACGTCACCGCTGCGGACGTGACCGCCATTTTCTATCTGTTGAATCACTCGACACCTGATCTTCGACAGGAGAAGACCTATACTGCAAGTGCTGCTGTGACCTCGGTCTGGAAGAGACAATGGCTCTTGCGTCTGGGGAAAGGGCCCCTGCCTTCACTACACAGGAGTTGGAGAAGCTCGTGGACGGGGTCCTCCCCCAGTACACGCTAATCTATGGTCCTCCAGACCAACAGGTGAGTACATAGGGTGCAAGTAGTATGGGCTATGCCTGGGTGGAGAGGGCTGGTTGTAAGAAGGAAGGGGGCACAGTTCTGCAAGCTTGAAGGACTGTGAATGCATGTGCCACATGGCAAGGGCAGGGATGTGGGCCACTCACTTCGACAGTGCAGTTGGTAATGACTTCTCTTCTTCCCCTGTACATGTCATGTAGGTCAGCACCCACCAGAAGAAGGATATTTGGCATGCCATCGCCAAGGACGTCCGGACCCTGGGGGTCCACCAGAGACGGAGCACCCATTTCCGTAAAAGATGGGAGGACATTTGCCGCTGGAGCAAGAAGACGGCGGAGGCTCAACTGGGGATGGCCTCCCAACGTGGGAGGAGTGCCTGTCGCACCATGACCCCCCTGATGTTCCGGATCCTGGCGGTGGCCTAGCCTGAGTTGGATGGGCGCTTGAGGGCATCACAGCAGACACAAGGGGGTGAGTCAAACATCATTCTGCTGACTTTGCGTGCAGTGGAGGGGTCTGGGTGGGGGAGGAGGGCTGTGGGTTTCCCTAGGCCAGGGCAAGTTCCGTAGGCTAGGCCCCTCCGTAATGCAGGCATTGTGCCACTCCACCCCACCTCTGTAGAGTGCCAAGTACAGGTATACATGCCCCTGTGTGGGCAGATGTCCACCATAACCATGTAGGCCATATCCCAGGAACTGCATCTGTAGAGCCCAACAGAGCGGCATAGTGCAGGGGGCTGCTGTGTCTGTATTGTCCGCCAACGGTAGCGGTAAGCATGCACTCAACCTGTCTTTCTTCTGTCGCCCCCCCCCCCCCCCTTTTTGTGCTCTCCCTGTTCTTTTGTGCATCAGCATCATCAGGCGGAGGTACCGTGGCACCGGAGCACGAGGGGGCTGCATCCCACATGGCCATGGAGGGCCACACCACAGACTCTGAATACACCAGTGGGACGGAGGGCGAGGGGAGCTTCACGGCGGTCACCGGATCAGTAACCAGCGACACGGACTCATCCTCCGATGGGAGTTCCCTTGTGGTGGCGGCAACATCTGTGCCCCCCACTTCTACAGGTACAGCTGCCACCCCCCCCATCAGCACCGCCCTCCCACCACCCCCTAAGCCTTCGCCCCGTGCCTGCTCACCCAGGAGGGTGGGCATCACCTTCGCCCCAGGCACCTCAGCCCCTGCCCCTGTCACCTCTGGTGCCCTCATTGAGGAGGCCATTGACCTCCTCAGGTCACTCACTGTTGGGGAGTCTACCATTGTGAATGCCATCAAGGGTGTAGAAAGGGAGTTGCAACACACTAATGCATTCCTGGAGGGCATTCATTCTGGTCAGGCTACCCATCATCGAACCCTGCAATCTATGGCCTCAGCACTGATGGCAGCCATTGTCCCTGTGTCTAGCCTCCCCCCTCCAACTTCCTCCACCCAGACCCAATCCCCTGTACCTCTGCCTATCCCAAGCACACCATCAGACCAGCCTGCACACACCTCAACACAAGGGAAGCTCAGGCAAACATAGGCCCCACACATCCCACAGGCACTCACACAAGCATCACCCACATACAGACACAGCAACATCCACTGCCTCCACTGTGTCCCCCTCCTCGTCATCTCCCTCCTCCCTCCCAGTCTCATCTACACTCTCACCTGCATGCACTACCACTACAGGCACTAGGACTCGCACCAGAACACCCACCACCACACCCCGCTCACCTGCACTCACCACCCCCACTACCATTTACACGTCCCCTGTGTCCTCTCCCAGTGTGTCTGTGACGCCCACTACCAAAGTACACAAACGCTGGCACACACACACCCAACATCCATCCACCTCACGACAGCCTCCAGAACATGCACCTGCACCCAAATCATCAAAAGTTACACCTCCTACAACCACCTCCTCTTCCTCCACTCCCAGACCCCCTCCAGCTACCCATCCCAGTGTTTGTCAGAAACTTTTCCTGAGCAACGTTGACCTCTTTCCCACCACCCCCCCTCCAATTCACAGGTCCCGTACTAGCACATCAGCCAAAAAATCTCCGGTACCAGTGGTGCCTGTTAGAGGTATGTGTCGTGCACCGGGCACCAGGGCAGCCATTGTGACACGGAGCCAAAGCACAGCCAGTCCCCCCCCTGTGAAGCACCAGAGGTTGGACAGTGCCCGACGGGATGGGGAAAGACTCCAGCCGGCAAAGCCGCTCACAAGGGTCCCGGGGGAGTGTCGACTCAGCTGTGACTCCTCCCAAGGTGGGGAAGGGGCAGAAGAAAGCGCCAAAGTGTGGGAAGAGCAGCACAGTGGAGAAGGCCGCCATTATCCCCACTGCCCAGGAGGCCACCGGCAACCCGATCGTCACTGGCCAGGACGCCCCCGCCAGAGTCAGTGCCCAGGAGGGCAGCTCGATCGTCACTGGCCAGGACGCCAGCGCCAGAGTCAGTGCCCAGGAGGGCAGCCCGATCGTCAGTGGTCAGGAGACCACCGCCAGAGTCAGTGCCCAGGAGGGCAGCCCGATCGTCAGTGGTCAGGAGACCACTGCCAGAGTCAGGAGACCACTGCCAGAGTCAGTGCCCAGGAGGGCCCCGGCAGCCACAGCCCTACTGGGCAATGAGGGACCGCCATGCTAAAGACCGCTGCACAGGTCAGAGACAGCAAAGTCAAGCACCGCTGAACAGGGCAAGCACCGCTGAACAGGGCAAAGACCGCCATGGCAAGCACCGCTGAACAGGGCAAAGACCGCCATGGCAAGCACCGCCAAGTCAAGCACCGGTAGCCCATGTGCGGCAGGGGCAGTGACGGAACTGGGACCGTCACGGGGAGAGTGATGCACTCTGGGCACCAGTCCCCCTCCAGAACCAGTGGACAACAGCATCCACTACCTCAGTCCTTAACAAGATGAATCACTCTGGGCACCAGTCCCCCTCCAAAACCAGTGGAGAACAGCATCCACTACCTCAGTCCTTAACAGGATGAAGCACTCTGGGCACCAGTCCCCCTCCAGAACCAGTGGAGAACAGCATCCACTTGAGAGACTGTGGCTTTGCACTCCCCAGGATGGTACAGTGGGCAAACCACCCACTGAAAAGACTTATGAGACTGTGGCTTTGCACTCACCAGGATGGTACAGTGGGCAAACCACCCACTGAAAAGACTTGTGAGACTGTGGCTTTGCACTCCCAAGAATGGTACAGTGGGCAAACCACCCACTGAAAAGACTTGTGAGACTGTAGCTTTGCACTCCCCAGTATAAAGCAGTGGGCAACCAACCCACCGGAGATACTCGAGAGACTGTGGCTTTGCACTCCCCAGGATAAAGCAGTGGGCAACCCACCCACTGGGGAGACTCGAGAGGCTGGGCTTTGCACTCCCCAGGATAAAGCAGTGGGCAAACCACCCACTGGAGAGACTTGAGAGACTGTGGCTTTGCACTCCCCAGGATAAAGCAGTGGGCAAACCACCCACTTGAGAAACTTGAGAGACTGTGGCTTTGCACTCCCCAGGATGCAGCAGTGGGCAAACCACCCACTGGAGAGACTTGAGAGACTGTGGCTTTGCACTCCCCAGGATAAAGCAATGGGCAACCCACCCACTGGAGAGACTTGAGAGACTGTGGCTTTGCACTCCCCAGGATACATCAATGGGCATGGAGCCCCCCCGTGGAGCTGGCGTCGTGCACTCATCCGGCTGAGGTGCCCCCCTTCCCTTCCCCCTGAGGTGCCTGTTTCAGTTCGATCTGATGCCACAGCAGTGTTCTCTCCATTTCGAGTCTTGTATCAAGTGTGGGCCTTGCCCATGCATTTTGGGCCCAGTGGTCCACGGACTATGAATGGTGCACTACCCGGACTTGTATAGTTGGTGTACATAATTGTTTATACTGTATTTCAAGTTTTGACTAATGTGACTAATGGATTTGTATTGATTACAATTGTTACAATCATTTCCTTTTGTCATTGCATTCTTCCAGAGGGGTTGGGGGTGTAAATGTAATGTTGCAGCATGTATTTGTGTGTATGTTGTTGTGGGTGAGGGTGACGGTGGGGGTGTTGCGTGTTGCGTGTGTGTGTGTCACTCTCTTTTCCCTCCCCCCTCCCCTTTGTTGTAGGTGCAGTACTCACCGTGGTCGTCGCCGCCGTCTTTCGTGCTCCTGGTAGAGGAGCAGGAATACCATTGCAGGGAGTATTTGGAGTTCTGGCTCCATGGCGTCCCGGTTCCTCGTGGGTTGTATAGAGGTGAGTGTTTCCCCTTCCAAGTCCTGTTTCTGCCGTGTTTTTGTTCACGTTGAATCCGTCCCGGAAAAGGTGGCGGATTGGCTTCTCATAATAGTGTGGGCGGTACATTGTCTTCCGCCTGCCTGTTGGCGGTGACCACCGCTGTGTTTGTTTGTACCGCCGTGGCGGTCAGAGTGTTAAAGTGGCTGTCTATGTTGGCGGTTTCCACCATGGTCGTGATTGCATTTTTTTTACCGCCGGCCTGTTGCCGGTCTTACTGCCGCTTTAACACCGACCGCCAGGGTTGTAATGAGGGCCATAGTATCCTAAGATGTTGTTATTAGCCTCCAATCTATCTTTTTACAGGATATAAATATAAGCAAATAGTATTTTTAGGTAAAGTGTGACCTTAATGGGTAAGAAATGCTGATGGACTCCATAGAAATAATCCCTTCCTGGATTCTCCTGCTTTTCTAAGTTCCACAATGTCCTAGAGGTGTTATGGTTTACTATGTATTGGGTATTCCCAAACCCAACTATGTTTTAGTTCTACAATAAATATTTCTTTGAAATATTTAACTCCAAAATGCCTTTGCTTAGATTTTAGTTTTGGACCACTCCTCTCCCATACTGTATGCTTATTATAATGCGTGGGATGATGTTTTTACCTGTAAAAATGTGAAAATGTAGGAAGGAAGAACATTTTCAATTGATCACAAATGATAGTGTTTTACAGTATGTAAGTGAGATGATGCTTTCAAGCCACAATTTGAAAGAAATTATGGGTAGAAAACATGGGGTGGTGGGAGGCACTATGGTTTATCATTGTGCCTCTAGTATTTGGAAATCTATTGAGTTTTGGGGACTCACTGCACGTGTGTCAGTTCTGGGGCTAAAACAATAATCATCAAATGTTCGTAAAATGACTGTTAAAATTGACTCAACAAGGTTGCCTTTTCATCCAATCCCTTAACAGTGTTCTATATCCATTCGCACAGGTGGAATAATAGTCATATTGGCATGTGGATGCCAATTCTATATGATAGCACATTTACTATTACTATCTGTCTTATGCAAATTTTTCTATTGTTAAATGATTATCACGAAAACAGCTTGTACAAAAGAATCTCATAAAAACAAATTGCATAAAGGATATATTATCTTTCTGAAAGGTTCAAATGTCATCTATCATTAAAACCAAAATTTTGGGAACAGTTAATAGTTTATAACTTTCTTTGACACTCAATACTTATTTGCATTTTGTCTGTGTCATGTCACGCATGTTTAGAACACAATGTAAAATCATTGTAAGCCTGGCTCATTTCTGCACTAAGTATCACATACTTTAACACAAACTATAAAAGTTTCAGGTATTCATGACTATTACAGTACAAAAAGTAGAGCAATAGATTCCTTTTGTTAGTGATGCAAAACTAGTCCCAATTCTGTGAAATCAATTTCAATTTTCTGTAGGGAACCCATAACCAATTGGTCCAGATAGTTCTATACAAATTTCAAAAGTTTGTTTAGTTTTCAGAAACATACAGCTATTTGGATTTAGCCATGGTTTCCTTATCCATTTATGACTAAATGCAAGTTGATCTATATTTGAAAATACTAAGTTACAGGTGTTTTTAGTTCACAAATTTAACAATTGACATTAGTTGTGTAATGAATTATGTGCTGCTAGGATCTGTTGATCTGGTATTTATTACAGATTCCAAATGACCCATATTCTACATTTGATGGCTTCAAGTGTATTTAAATATCTGTAATATGTAAAACATATTTAGAAGACATATTCCTCTTTTACAGTAATCAAATCATTTAAGTCTAAGGCATACTGATCTTATTTACCAGTACTAGAGTCAATTATACATTGAATAGCATTATTCACAATTAAACTTTGTAATCACTCTTTTTAGAGTAGGATTAAAGGACATAGCTCATGGGTCTAAAGGTTTTTGTTCAGCTTCGTCCTCTTAGGGGAGTTGGCTGCCACCTTCTCCAGTTGGAGGGCAGCAGATCATATGCTCTGGGTCACTTAAGTTTTTACTCTTACTTTAGCAAATATTAGTTGGTACTTATGTACTGTATATACTAGAACATCTTTTATTTTTAAGTTTGTCTGTAAATAAGTTTAATAATGATAGCAAATCTAAACTCTCCACTGGGACCTTTAGTTTATAAGGCTCATCGCTTTTGGGAAGTCATGCATTCTCATCAAATCTATCAGTTTATATCCTCAGGATCTTCCCACACCCACGTTAGCGCTGACAGCCATCTGTGTATTTTTGTTTACTTTTGCCTTAATGTTTTCATTTCAACTGACCAGTCCACCTTCTTATGATCATACCCTATTTCAATCAATAGCATTTTAAGAACTATGGCAAATTTGTTGTGGGATTAGCCCTCTGCACTGATCTTCAAATAAGATTCTAGTTCAAAGTTTCATTTCTTTATAAAGAATCTATCATCTCAAATATAAACGATATTTGCCAGAAGCAACTAATATTTTCTTTTTCACAGAGGGTTCCCCAATAAAGGACTTCAAATGAGAGTCCACATGGATCAACACATTGTCCCCAACTTCCTGCAAGGAGTCATCCCCATAAATATTCTTTGATGTAATTTAGACTAACACATTTTTATTTTTTAAATAGAAGGCGGACTATAATAAACAAGGTGCCATTCATTAAGGAAAAACATCAAATTATTGTGCGTTATGCTCCTTTGTATTTTTCTTTGGTAATGATATTTGTAACAGCCTTCTCTTTGGATTCAATACTGCTAATGCTACAGTTTTGAGCTTCTTCTCAGAACTAGTATTTTTCCCAATAATTATGTAAAAAATCATGACATGTTGCTTATTGTTTTGTGTGTTTCATGTTTTACAAGTTTACCTGTCTAAAGGCAATACATTTCAGTTTTCTAAACAATGATGAATATAACATAAAGCATGTGTACCAGAAAAAATGAACGTCACTGTTTTAACACAATTGCTAATTTCAACATTTTCTATAACTCTATTATCACTTCAGAGAAACAGAAAATAATACACTAGTGCCCATTATTTATTATTAGACTGAAAATATAATTTAATTTTGAATACATTCATGTTGATCTAAGTGTTGATATATAGGAATGTCTTTATCTCATGCTTTTCTAATACCTTTGGCTAGATGCAATTATTCTGCAATATATCCAAATGCATTTTCTCATAACAATAATTATAAAATGGTTATGCTGTTGAGGGAAGTGTTCCCAAAACCTTTTTTACATCTACCTACGTCTGGCATACAGTATTCTATTACAAGAATAATGCTTGTGATGGGCAAATTAAGAACGTAGTACGTCCATAGTATATTAGAACCTTCAGAGACTCCCAGATCTCTGGTGAACAAATCAAATTGTGAGTGTCATTTTGAACCTTTGGTACTTGCAAGATCAATATGATATGCTGCAAATAGGTTCTGCATTTCAGATTTTAGTCAACTTTCACAAAACTGATGTATGTTTTCTGCCAATTGTTCACACAATTTTTCTCATGTTCTCTTAAAAGACCACAGCCATACAGTAACATTTTGGCTTGAAGGTGCCTCTTCTTATAAAGCTTTGCACTTATATAGCACACTACTCACCCGTTAGGGCCTCAAGGCGCTGTACTCATACCGCTATGGAACCCCTCCTGGCTTTTCCCTGTGAGGTGCCCACTCTTGGGCACCCCCAGGGTGAAGCCAGGCATCCAAGTGCTGTTGTGGCCGTTTTGGAGATTAAGCAAGCTATTGCCCAGAATTGCAGAGTGGGACCCATTAATTAGATTAGGCACTGAAGCAAGAATTATCTGGTCCAAGGGAATTGAGCCAAAGACCTGCCGAAGCGGGACTTGAACCCTGGTCTTGAGCCAGATCTCTGCTTCTGGGTCTGCCACTCTAACCATTGTGCCACACTTCTCCACAAGAAGTGGAGAACTATTATGAGCTGATTGCGGCATGATTGCATGTATCTTTCACGTGTATGGATTAACATATTCTAGTTAGTTGTGCAGAAGTGTTTTAGCCTCATTTTCAGTTGAATACTCAGGTACATAGCTATCTTTACTGCAGTTTGCGAGAACATAAATATGCATTCCTGACATTGTTAGGATTGTTTTCACAATAGTAAAGTAGTCTATGAAAAGTGGCTTGTAACTTTTTAATATCAGGCTGTATAGTGTTATGCCCTCCTATTGTGGACAGTATCAAATATACTACCAGTGTCTTGCATAGGTTCTCCCCAAAATTGGTAGACAACCTTACTTGAAATTTGCAACTTCTGTGTGAATAATAAACTAGTAACATTGCAAATGGTATTTTAGTGAAAGCTATTTATAGTGTACACATTCATTCCAAGTGGCATCATGACACTAACAAGTTGTTATTTGTGAAGGACCCTAGAAGGAAAATGAAAGATAAGAAGAACTCTTTTTTAAATGTGTTCCTAAAAAGTAGATATATTATTTTGTATTTAATCTATCAGATAGATAAGTTAATGGCATTACAGCTTATAATTGCGTGCATAATAATGCAAGAAAGACCCACAATAATTGGTTGGCGCTCCCCACTTCCCTCCAATGGCTTCACTCCATGTTATTAATTTACATTTCTCTATGTTTCGTAAAGTTTGTGCTCCCAAATAGACTGATATTTTTGGATTGCCCCCACTCTTTGCGCTTATAGTTTTTCTCTTGATTTAACCTTCCTCAGTTTATGCAACCAAGATTTTAAGGAAAGAACCTCTGCTGATTTCCAGTTTTGTAAAATTAATGATTTGGTCACCATTGATGCTATTAAAAAAGAATTGTCGCTGTCGAACCATTAGGGTTTGTGTTATTGAAATCTCGAACAGAGCTCCATAGGGATCAGGAGTTAGGATTACCTGAAGCTTGTCACTGATCCAATGAAATATTTTTAGCCAAAATTGTTGTGGTGTGGGAGAAGTGAAGCACATGTGGAGCCAATCCCCTAAATCACCTCCACACCTGAAACACTCACCGGGAATTGATGGAAACCACTTGTGACTGTGAACTAGAGTATCATTGAGCATTTTGTAAAGAAGGCCATTCTTCTAAATGTTGGCTCCCCGATAGCTTTATGTGCTACTTGGTTGTAAAAATTCCATGTTCACTGTCCTATCTTGCAACCTTTGGTTGCTTTTATTTTGTCTAGGGCGGCTGGGACCTGAGCTATGGATTTCTGTTGTAGCAATATACAATACCAATTGCCTATGCCAGTTAATCCACTTATGAAGTACACTTGGAAGATACTGTTGGCAAATACATCAGTTGTTGGAAGAATACTTTCAATAAAATGATTAATCTGTATGTATGAAAAACACAATGAAGATGGGATCTTAGGGATACCTCCCATCAGCTGTTCCCAGGTTTTTAGGCAACCTGCCATTATGAAATCACTGAATCAATGGATTCCTACCTTTTCCAATTTCCTAATAATCTTGGTCCCTGGCTGTAAACCTAGCAAACTAGATTCCCTCAATTGCATAAAGGGGTGAAACTGAGAGAAACTGTATTCTTCCTTGAATTGGGCGTGATAAAGTATCATATGGGGAAGCTTAAAACTGGTACATTTTAGGAGTCAGGGAATCTTGAGAAAAGTGAAGAGTTGGACTTTAGCAGAAGCAATAGTTTGAGATAAAAATTATTGGATGGGTTAGAAGACCTTGCCGTACGTGTTATGAAATCTACAAACGTGGACTGGTAGTATTTTTTAAATAGGGCAGGGCTAAGCCCCATCTTGTACACTCAGATGTAGTGCCTGTAGTTTGGTACAGGTTTTCTTTCCTTGCCATACAAATTGGTGTAGTATCTGGTCTATTTCATTGAGATGCTTTTTGGAAGACTTTGATGCTAAGATCAGCAAAAATGAAAAGAAAAGCGGGAGAATCATCATTCTGACCAGCGCTATTCACCCAATAATTATAAGGGGGAGGTTTTTTCACTCATCATTAAGGCGGTCATTATAAACATGCCAGTAAAGACTGCCTACCGCCGTGGCGGCGGTGAACAGAATCCCGCCGACGGGGGCGAATGGAAACCCGCCATATAATGAACAAAAAAAACAACACTGCCAAACATTCCCACACCACCACACCCTGTCGGCGGGAATCACGGCCCACCCCACCCCACCACCACCAAGCACACCCTCATCCCGCCCTCCAAATAAAGATGCACAAATCACCTCGGCGGACAGTGGAGGCTGGATGACCATTGGCGGCTGCGACCGCCACGGGCGGCTAGTGGGCCCAACAGCAACCACTGCACACATTGGGTAGGCTTAGCACCCACACACCTGACACACATCCAGAACACCATAAAACACCCCCAGACACACCCCACAATCCCTTGCAACGAAACCAGGACCAGAAGACGGAGTGCACCAGAGCCAGACAGAGAACGCCAGCAGACAGGACACGCACATCGACCCATCACAGGAGCACCCACACACCGTCCCGATGCCATCTACCACCCTCACCATGTCCCCCCAAAAAAATCCACGCTTCACCGAAAGGGAGCTAAGGACCATGGTGGACGAGATCCTAAAAGTAGAGCCACAAATATTTGGCTCCGAGGTGCAGCACATACCCATCGCCAGGAAAATGGAGCTGTGGCAGACCATCGTCAACAGGGTGAATGCAGTGGGACACCATCCACACACCAGGGAGGACATGCACAAGAGATGGAACGACCAGCGGGGGAAGGTCCGGGCCATGGAATCCAGGCACCACATCGCAGAGCAGAAGACTGGGGGAGGGCCGCCACCAACACCACCTGACTACACCGACTGAGAGAAGAAGGGGCCATCCTGCACCCAGAGGGACTCACTGGACTCACTGGACGAATGGACTTAGGTAAGTCATCTACATTTACCCCATATACACCATACCTGTAATGCATGCACCACCCCACCCACACCCACCTAGACCACACCCCTCCCAGCCATTACCCACCATATCCACCACCTTGCATCACCCTCAACCCACTACCAGGCCCACATCACTCCCGCTGTGCACAGCCACCCACTCCTGCACGTTCCCACAATGGAATATTAACCCCCACCACAATGTAACACCACAACTGCCACTAGATGCTATGTCCACCTCACAAGGCACCCCTGAAGGCCACTGAAAGACACACCAGCACTAAATTGTACAGTACTGCCCACCTCAGACCCTCCTGCATATGCAACAAACAATTCTATGTCCCCCAACAGGCACCACCACCCATGCAACCCCAATGGAGGGGACAAGGAGTGCCACAGCATTCCAGGGAGACAGAGGCACATCACAGGACACTGGTGAATGATCCCTGGACACTGATGAGCAGGCAGGCCCTTCACACATCCCCGGATGCTCACCATGCAGCAGCCCCACCCAGGAAAACACTGTCACCCCTAACACCCAGTCAAGACCAGCAGGCCAGGGGATGCGTGCCCACACCAGTGGACCCAGGGCAGAAACAGGTGGAACACAGCAACAGAGGCCACAGTCTCCCACCCCCAACATGCAGGAAGAGGAGGGCCCCAGTACTAGTGGCACGTCCAGACCTGCGCAGGGGACACAGGCACAGGGGGCAAGGTCAAGTGCCCCAGTGGGTCAGGGGGTAGGGCACCGGATAGATGCAGCAGCCCAGGATGTCATTGCAGAGGTATTGGGGGCATACCAACATACCCAAGACAGGTTGGCACAGATTGTAACCACCCTGGAGCAAAGTCAGAGGATGCAGCTGGAACACCACCAACAGGCCATGCAGCAGTGGAAAGAACACAATGCCACAATGGCCACCATTGATGGAGCACTGCTGCAGTTGGTCAACAACCCCTCAGACACCCACACTGGACAAGACAACAGCCCTGGACAACCAGCAACGGTTGTCCCAAGCAGCTGAAACTGCACAGGAAAAAAACTCCCAGGAATCACAAGGGCCGACCATATCACCCCATGTAGCTCCACAGCAGGTGCCCAAACGTAGCCTCAGGACAAGCCAGCCAAGAAAGTTCTTCCTGTTTCTGTACACCTGTTCACTCACTCTTGGGGGGATGATGGGTATCTGGGTTCAATCGATGGCACCAATAACATGGGGAATGTTTGCAAAGGCATAGAAGCCTGACGATGGCAGGGAGCTCAGCACTTTGGGGAACTCGCACATAGGATTGCAGATGTTGTACAAATGCATTTAGAAATCTTGTAAGTACCTGGCTGAACATTGGCTGTGAGAAACCAGCATCCATGCCCACTGTCACTTGAAAGGAGCCTGTGGCCAGGAAATGGAGTGCGGAGAGCACCTGAACCTCAGTTGGAATGGCATGCTGATTACGATTTCCGGGAGTCAGTGCAGGATCCAGTAATGCACCTAGGTCCTGAATAGTTGCACGTGTGAGTCTGTAAGTGATAATGATCTGACGAGGGGTATGAACAAGGAGTCATGTGCACACATACACAGGCATATTTGCTAAACACATTCACTGCATTCTTCATAGTAGTGTCTGTACAATAACTGCAACCTGACAGATGTACATTGTCACCACTGAGAGGGAATGGAGTAAATCATGTGTGATAATATACTCTATGGATAGAGACATATGTGAATCATATGGCTAGTAGGCCCTGCATCGTGACTAAATTGAATTTCATGATGTATAGGTGATGGCAAAATGTCTGCCCACTGTAGTTCTGCCCTTCGTTGTGGAAATGACCTAAGACCGCTAGCGGTTGACATCACAGCGTTCAGCGGTGTTCGCACCCTCATTGGATAACATGGATGCCAATGGGGAATCTTGGCGTATCATGATCGCCGCCGGCGGTGACGGTGCATTCCGCCGCAGAACGTACGCGCGTTTGTCATCATGTGCTCACTTGACTCCCTGATCTTGTGCGGAGAAGTACTCCACTCTGTGTACTGCTGTGGCCTGCCTCTGGCTATGAATATTCCACGTGGTGCAGGGGAAAGGGCCCCGGCCTTCACCCAGGAAGAACTGGAGAAACTGGTGGAAGAGGTGCTGCCCCTGTATGGCAGACTCTACGGCCGGCCAGAGGTACAGGTGAGTCCGGGTTTATGGGGCACTGTGTGTGTAATGGATGGAGAAGATTGCTCTGATGTGCGTTCCTGTGAGCCAGGATGGGGCTTGGTGCATGGAATGCTGCGTGTCCTGCATGTCTGGGAGTACTGTCTGTCCTACGTATAACAATCAGCCAGCTATTGCCATTGTGCAGGTGCCTGACCTCTGTGTTTCTTCTCTGTGTCTCCCTACTAGGTCAGCGCCCACCAGTAGAGGGCACATTGGCATGCCATTATCAAGGAGGTATGGACCCTGGGGGTCTACAACCGGCGGAGTACCCACTGTTGGAAGAGGTGGGAGGACCTGCGGCGCTGGGTGTGGCAGATCAGTGAGGCCCAGCTGGGGAAGTCCTCCCAACGTGGTAGGAATGCCCATCGGGCACTGACCCCCTTAATGCGAAGGATCCTGGTGGTGGCGTACCCAGACCTGGATGGGCGCTTGAAGGCTGCACAGCAGTCACAAGGGGTGAGTACTCACAGCCCATACTTCAGCCTGGAAGGATGAGTGTGTGTGCGATAGGGTCATGGGGCTTAGAGCAGGGTTTTGACTGGTGTCCAGATACTGTCTGCTCCCTAAAGGGTTTAGGAATTTCCCTGTCAGGTTTCACCTACCTCAGCTTCAATGCAATGACAGGATATGGGTGTAGGTCACTATACTGCTCAGTAGCCAGGGCCATGGTCATGGGCCTAGTGCATGGTGCAGCCTGTTGGGTGCGTCTGCTGGGTAGGTGTATGTTTGGCCATTGTGTATCAGCATTCAGCTACTTACAAGTGTCTCTCCTGTTTTGTCTCCCCATCCCTGTTCTCTTTTGTGTGTCTGGTACAGCATCAACATCAGGCGAGGGAGCTGAGGCACCGGCTAGTGGGGAGACAGCGGCCGACGGATCCTCGGAAGCAGAGACAACGGACGCCCAGGGGACCAGTGGGTGGGAGGGCGAGGGGACTTCCACGGGGAGGCTACTACCACCAGTGGTAGTGACTCTGAAACCCCCTTCGATGGGGGTCCTCCGGCGGCGGTGGACACTAGTGGACAAATCACGACTGTGACATCTTCCGCCACCACCCATACCATCAGTGCCCTCCCTTCTGCTCCCCACCGAGTTGGCCCTTGCCCGCCCACCCAGAAAGGTGGGTGTCTCCTTCGCCCCAGGCACCTCCTCCCCTGCCCCAGTCAGCCCTGCTGCCCTCACAGAGGTGGCTATTGACCTCCTGAGAACCATCTCTGTAGGGCAGACAACCAATTTCAATGCCATCCAGGGGCTAGCATCAGAGGTGCAGCAGACTAATGCCTATCTGAATGGCATTCACGGTGCTGTGTCTGCCCTACAGAGATCTTTTCAGGCTCTGGCCTCCTCTTGGATGGCAGCCAGTTTCCCTGGCCATTCCGTCCCCCCTCCACCCTCCTCTACCCCTTCCAGCACCCCACTCCCTTCACCCGTCCAAGGCACACATTTAGACATGCAGTCAAGCACTTCAACACACAAAAAACACACTTCCAAACATAAGCACCACACCTCCCACCACAAGCATTCCCACAGCCAACATACACCTGCACACACAACAACGTCCACTTCACCCAGTGTGCCCGCCTCTTCCGCCTCCCTGTCTGTCCCCTCTACATGCACACCCTCATGCACTGCACCGTCACTCACTGTTACTGCTCCTCTTCCTGCACTCACCACAATAGCAGATAGCCATACATGCACCCCATACACCACACCTGCATTCACCACCTCCACTGTAGTTGACACATGCAGCACACTCACCCAACTTGCAGACACACACCCAACATACATCCACACTAGCTGTCTGTCTTCTCCCACTGTGTCCACCCCCCCACCTCCCAAAACACTAAAACGCAGCAAGACACCCACCCATCAGACATCCACCATACCACAGCATACTGAGCAGTCACCGGCACCCACTACACGCACACCTACACCTCATACATAAACTCCCTCTGCCTCCACTCCCACACCCTCATCCACGCCCACCCCACTTGCTCCCAAGAAACTTTTCCTCTCCTGTGTAGACCTGTTCGAACCCACTGGCCCACCCCGTCTTGTCCTGAAATGTGCCCACCTCCTTGCCCTTTCTGCACCTTCCACATCACAGCCCACCCCGGTCCAGCCTTCCCATTCCCATGCCCCTTCTCCAGTGAAGAAGGCCCGCTCGGAGCCTAAGGCATCCAGCTCCACCCAAGCCAAAACGCCCCCACCCCCTTCAAAGGAGAAGCCCACCCCCCTCCAACCTCCTCCCGCAAGTTTAAGTCCCACCCCCATCGCAAATCCCCACCCCGCCCCCTGCCCCCATTAAGTGAGGTGCCTGGATCCCCCTATCGTGCCCCAGTTTGTGGAGTACCCAGCACTTGTGGGAGTCAGGTGTGGCCAGTGACAATTGAATCTTGTTGGACTGGCCATTGGTCCTGTTTGCTTCATCTAGCTCGCTGAGCGAGTTAATAAAGTTTCTGTGTGGCCTGTGTTTGGGATGCACGCAATTCCACCCTGGTGTTTGTTTAAATGATTCATGTGTATGGGGCTATTGTATGTTCTATGGCCATGTTGCAGTGGCCTCCGGTCGGGTACGTCCCTCTTGGTGTGGGGTGTCTGACTAGTGCTGCTGGGAATGGGTGGGGGAGTTTTGCAGGGTGGGTGTAGTTTTGTGGGTATGTAAGTTTGCCCTTTCCTCCTTTGTGTCGTAGGTTGCGGTACTTACCGTCTTCGTCGGCGGTCTTGGTCGTGTAGATATATGGCAAGGAGCAAGGCTGGCATGATCTGCAGCTCTCTGACCATTCTGTCCATGGCTGCAAGTTTTGTGGTACTCTGGTGAGTGCTTCCTTCTATTTGTTTCATTTCTGCCTGGCTTTGTGTGGCGGTGGGTCCCGACCCAGAACTGGCAGCGGAATGGTGTTCATAATTTGATGGGGGGGTTGGGCCTTTCCGACGGCCTGTGGGCAGACTCTGCCGTCGTCAGCGGGACTACTTCCCTGACGGTGGGTGGTGTGCGGGATGCGAGAGGTTTGTTTGGTTCATTATTTGGCGGTCCAGACCGCTCCTCTGTTGGTGGTTTCTGCTGCCACCGCTGGCGGTACGGAACAGACTGCCATGTTCATAATGAGGTCCTAAGTCTCTGCTTCATGCAGGGTATTTACATAGTTAAGTTGATATACCTCAGAGAGGTTATGTGAGACAAATTTACCCAATTGCTTAACTGTAGGTGGGACTGTGTAAAGAGGCCACATTTTACTAGGAAGAACTGAAGCAAAGATATTGAAAAAAAGAGCTTCCGACTTTGTATGATTCAATCTATATACCTTGAGATCACTAAATATTTGGATGTTATTGATAACTCTGGCAACATTATGATCTTCTGCTAAAAAATACAGTATCATGTTGTCTGCAAACAGTTTGACCTTCGGTGCATCCTGCATGGAGGCCTTGATCTGAATGTCCTGATGCAGAGCAGCAGCCAAAGTTTCAATAAATACGGCAAGTGGACATTGGCAGCCTTGACGCGTGCCCCAACCGATTAGTATACTTGCAGCCGTGCTCCTCTCCACTACTTCTTTAGCCTCCATCTTGCAGTATAGATTTTGATTTTGAGGCAAATGCACCAGTTTCAAGGGGGAGTTAAAAAGAAGAAAAAGAGTGAAAAGCTCTTTCTATTGGACCAGATCGACGACTTTTTCTATGTCCAACATGATTATGGCCTCTTTATTATATTATTAGAAAAGTAGTCTATAGCTTGCACCAGACCATTCCTATTAGTTGATATATTTTTCCCCATTAAAATTCAGATTGATCTTGATGAACCACAAATTGCACCAAGGGAGTTAACCTGGATGCTATAATTTTGGCAAATATATTACAATCACTATTTAACAGACTAAGGGGATGATAGAAACCTGATCTATCTGCAGGCTTATCTTTTTTGAAGAAGCTTACAATTACAGCCTCAGTAAAAGAGCTTGGTATTTCAGAGTCTTCAAGTATTTCATTAAATAGTGTTACCAGGAATTTTGTAATTTGAGCCATAATCACTTTGTAAATTTCAACTGCAGCCTGTCACTTCCACAAGCCTTCCCATTAGAAGATGTTTTAATAGTGTCCTTTACTTCCTCTAAGGTTATAGGTGCTGTTGCTATGGCATGAAGTTCGTTACTGACTACCTGTAGTCTTTCCGAGTCTAAATACTTATTTACCTGTTCTAGGGAGGCCTGGGACGTAGTAGTGCATAGAATAGTGTAGTACTCTAAAAACACTCTGCTATGTTCCTTTGGCTGGGTCACTGTCTAATGCCCTGTCCCATCATATACAGTATAGACTTTACTAATGCGTTAGTTCTGCTTTCTTTACCGACCAAGCTAAGACCCTTTCAACATGCTCATTTTCCTCATATTACATTTGAAAGCATGTATGGTGATTTTTTAGTTCATGGGATGTATAGTGTTCTTCTAGTGTCTGCCTTGCTCATAGTGACATGGCTCCAAGCATTTGGGTATGAAGTCTCAAATGGGCCACAGTTGCATAATCTAAATTTTGCTGCAGGGTGCCTGTTCATGCCTTTCTGACTTTATAAATGTGGGCTTTGTATGCAATTGATTCCCCTCTGATATAAGCTTTACATGCTCCCAGACAAATATAGAAGTGGACCCTCTAGTCCTGCCAAAACAATCCTGAAGAACAGAGCACATAATTGCCAATCCAGCTGGGATCCACTACTAGTGATTGGTCAGGTACCCATTGTGAACTATCTTTCTCCATTTTTGTCATAACTATATATTAAAAAGGAACTGAATGGTCAGAAAAAGGATTAGATAATATTGATGAATATTTCCTTGACATTTGAGATGAAATAAATGGAAAATTGATCTAGGATGGCAAGTTAAACTTCTTGGAGAAGCAGGTAAATTCTAATAGGAATGGATGTTTCTGGTGCCATGGATCTATAAGTGCTAAATCCTTTATCACTTTGGCTAAAACGCTGCCCACACTTGTCTTTTACTTTGGTTCCACAAGAAGAATCTTGTTTGACATCTTGTATATTATTAAAATTTCTCCCTATGATGATGAAATCTTGAAACATACATGAAAGATTATGGGGTGATTAAGACCCTGGTGGTCACAAGAGCACCAGGGTTATGGTGGCGGTCAGACCACCGCAGTTGTGGCGGTCTGAATGCCACATATTGCCCATGGTGGCACACCGCGGACACCACCAGGCTGCCACCAGCCTGCAGCCTGGAGGTACCGGCGGTTGTAATCCACCAGGGCAGTGCTGCAAGCAGCTCTGCCCTGGGCATTACAAGTCCCCATCCACCAGCCTTTCCATGGCGGTATAGGCTGGCGGAATGGGGGACTCGAGGGGGCCTCCATGCACAGCCCCATTGCGCATTCCACTGCCTGAATTACAGACGCACTGCGGCAGCACCGCCACATTGCAGCCGGCTCCATTAAGAGCGGGCTGCAATGTTAAGGCCCTGTTCCCCACTGGGCCAGTGGGCAGAAACACAGTTTCAGGTTCAGGTCGCCCGTGTGGACTGCCTCCGCCACCAGTCAATGTCATATTGAGGGCCTATATACTGATATTGAGGAAAGTTGCATCATCTTTGATTGTTCCATAGATGCTGACTAAATGAAGCACTTGATTCTCTATCTCCAAGCTAACTAAAATCCATGTAGCTTTAGAGTCGCTAACCACCTGTTGCACTTGCTCCCCTACATTGTGTGAAATCAAAACTACCACATCTCATCCCGCCACATTAGCAGAAGAAAAAAACGCATGGGAAACAAAATTAGGTAACTTTGGGCCAGATGTATCATCTGATTTTGCACTCGCAAACAGCAAAATCGTCCGTTTGCGAGTGCAAAATCAGGGTCTGCAATGCATCAAATGCATTCGCAGACCAAAAACTGAAAATCGCAAAAATTGCGATTTTCTGCGTTGCGACCTGGATTTGCGATTCGCAAAATCTAGGTCGCAATGCAATTCTGCAAAAAATCGCAAGTGGTCGCAAGTGCAAAATACCATGACCTGCAACCAGGTTTGGTAGAGCACACATGCCCTTTTGGCTTGTGTGTACTTTACATGTGAAAAAAAAAATGGGGTGCAGGAGAGGGGGCCTTAGGCTGCGAATGGGGCCTGTATCGCAATTTACGATTCGGTAATTGCATTTCCGATTTTTTAAGAAATCGCAATTACCGAATCGCAAATGTGATACATGGCCCTTTGCGATTCTGTATTTGCGATTTCTTAAAAATCGCAATTACCGAATCACACTGGGCCAGATTCATACATCTGGCCCTTTGACTCTTGCTTGAGCCTTAAGATGGGTTTCTTGAAGCAGAATTATTTGAGATCCTGACCCCTTAAGCCATTGGAGTGCTAATCGGAATTTGGCTTTATGATATGCCCCAATAATATTGCACAAGGCTATCTTAATAGTACGGGTACTCATCCTAATGACGTCTTCCAACCCGGTGGTTATTCCATAACGAAGTCAGCTCTAACTCATATCCATTTCTTATCCTTTCTAGCTGTGTTTTTCCCCCTCATCCCAAAGTGACCCTCCACTCCCCCCCACCTCTGGCCCAGGAGTCACAACCGTCATAGGCTCTCTCCGCAGCAACAATATCCCCCCTTATGTGCCCCTTACCACACTCCCACCCTCCTCCAGCCCCTTTCCTCTAGATAGGTGCCCTGACATGGCACTTTTGGAACCTGTGTTTAAAGGGTAGCTGTAGACAAGTCTGTTAAAATTACCTACTACCACCTTCTCTTAGCAAGGTCCACCCATTATTTGGTTGGTGAACCGAGTAAGATTTTAAATTTTGCTGGCCTTCATTATGCAGCTATTGCCCTGCTCTTATCCCTTAATTCCCTATCATAAAATGCATTAGTAGGGCATCTTGGACATTCTTAACAGGGTATAGAGCCAACCAGATTCTTTGCCAGCTTGGTAACTCTGGGCCTTACATTGTATAGGGCCATGAATTACCACTTGTGGCCTACTAGTGCCTGAGGGGGGACTGCTTTAGGACCATGTCCCCCTCACTCCGCCTTCCCCCTTTATTGTTCACAAAAAATTCACTTGGCCTGCTACAGCAAATTAAATAGAAAGTTAAATATATGAGCCCCTCCCCCTTGATGCGGACCCTAGGTTTCAATTACTGGATAATGCCAACCGATGCCCCTTGACACTTAAATATATCAATTAGTCCAATGAAGTCTATATGGTGTCCTGCTGCTATAATTACCCTATAAGAAAAAATAAAATAGATGAAGTTATCTTTAGTGTTTATATTCTATTTTCACAGGGCCCCTTAATCTTTTTGCCATAGATGTACTAATGCAACATTCTAAGTGTCCTTCTTGCTATCTGTGCTGAAATATAGGGTCTATGAAATTCTACATCAGGTTGTCATCTGTGGGTCTCTCATTGTGTTAAGCCCTGACTCACTGTATCCTGTTAGTACCTCAAGGGATGCTGCTTCATGATCATATTCACCCTCCTCCACCTTCTGCCTTCAATTTCTGGAGAAAATCCTTGGCCTGATCCACTGAATGAAATATGTAGGCTTGACCCTTGAAGAAAACTTTCTGTTTCGATTGCTGAACAATGCCAGCTGGTGGCTCCTGACTTTTGAAGTTATCAATCAGACCAAGAAGTCTCTGTGACGTGCTGCCGTAATTGGCATTTCAAAAAATATGCGGAAAGTAAAATTATCTCCAGTGCCATAGGTTCTGTTTTTAATAGCATAGCATATAATCTCCAAAAATTCACCAAGGTGGTTTGTGGATATCTTGCATTCGGGGTCCTAGTTGCTGGAACATGATGTGCTTGCATTATTGTTAAATCCGTACCAGCTGGTGTTTTGTCAGGGAGCACATACTTGTTGATCAGATCAGTAATCAGCTTTATTACCATCCCTCCTACTTCCTGATCCCCAGGGACTCCTGTAAATCTCAGATTTGTACAGAGAGATCTATTCTCAGCATCATCACGCTTTATTTGAAGTTAGTCTAGTTCTGCTCGGATTTTGGAGGTTGCAGTGTCCTGGTAATGCTTGAATCCTCCAAGTCACTGACCCTTTGCTTGACCTGGGAGATACAAAGCATAAGGTGTTCAATACTAGTACTAGTTTTGATTTGTGCCAAAAGCTCACTGGGTTTTCTAAGAGCCTCCTCTTGCAACGGTTTCAAGTCCTGAAGTTCTTTAAGATCTGGCCCAATGTTGTTTCAATTGGTAACCTTACTGAGGATTAAACAGATGAAGCTTGTGATGTTGGTCAGCCCTGAACAGAATTATGCTCTTCTGACCTAAACTGGTCTCCCATCATGCCCATGCTTCTATTGCCTTTTGGGAAGTTGCAGTAAACCCTTGGAAACCAAGGCTGCTGGAGGTATCAATCAGCTTGTCTCTCAGATCTTCACCTTGATCTAGTGATTGGATGGCTATCCCGGTCCCTTTTGATGCCTCCTTTTGGTTATCCATCATGAATAATGGGTATGTCGGTTTATTTTTGGAGCAATGTAGATCGTGGGGAAGAGAATGGTGCAGGACCTCTCCTGTGTCTCTGAATTGTTTCTCTGGGAATGGGCACCTTCCCTCTGCCCACTAGCAGACTGTTCAAAAGAAAGACCAGTCCAGTGTAATGGGATGTAGATAATCCATTGACTCTTGGCACACAAACGTCTCACTATCTCTTTTATTTGTCACCCCTTTCTGGCAAAAAGTCCTGCCGCAGCTCCTTATGAAACTGGAGCTTAGTCACTTAGTCAACAAAGGGTTGGCTCCAGCTCTTACTAGCTCTGGTCGTCTTACTTGGGACAGGTGTTCTCATCAATGTGTCTCAGGGGATCCGCTTCATCTAGTAACTAGAGTGCTTCCTTGCTTGCTGTGCTTTGGTGTTGATGGGGGGCGCTGGAGTTTTCATAAGAGGGCCTCAAGCCACATCTCTGCTACATAGACCACTTCTGCTGAACCTCTCGATCCTCTCCCCTGGGAAGGGACCTAGGGCTCCTTTCACCAGAGTGCTTCAACAACTTTGATTTACCACCAGGTGGGACCGGCTGTTATATCAAATAGTGAACTTGAATTAAGGTTGTACCTTAGTTACTTTACATTGCTCAAAGAGCCTCATTGGGGGGCCATATAAAAGGCAACTCTAATAGTGCTTGATTGCTTTCAGCCTCTCGAGATCTCAAGCAGATTTGTTTAATTCTGTTGCATTCTCTTATAAGACTGCCGGGGATACTACTGAGCTTTCTGATGGGCCCTCTAAAGGAACACCAATAGATATATGTCTATGCTAAATTATGCAGGGCGCTGTTATTAAAGGACATACTAGGGATGCTGTCTACCAGGCTGCTTTCTCAAAGCCCACTGTCTCTTGTTCCTGGATTAGCTCCTCAGAGTTTGGAAGAGTTTCAGCAGTTCTGTAAACGTGAGCATGGGCAAACAAAAAGGTAACATACAAGTACAAAGCTCCAAGTCCCTCTTTGCTGTTACCTGCAAAGTCCCTGGTGCTGTATTCACCCCTTTTCCCCCTTAGTCACCCTGAAATAGGGGACCCCTGACTCATGACACTTCAAGCAGTGGGAATGCGGCAACTGAGATCTGCGCTGCCCGTAACACTTCTCCATCCCATCTATCAACACTACCTCCACTGAAGCACCATTCTGGCCTTGCAGACTGGGTAATTTTGTCTCTCATCGACTTCAAAGTCTAAAGTCCTGGCCTCTGTGAGTTTCGAATCGCTGGTACTTCTACATCTTCTGCTGGTCAGAAGGCCCTGGTTACCTCTGATCCACATCACTCTGTTTGCTGGCCATCTTGCTGAGAGTCACACCATGTGTCATGTCGGCCCCTGTGAAGATTTAGCCACAGATCATGATGGGAGCTCTATTAGTCCCCTTTGCACCAAAAAGTAGATGATTAGCTTATTTGCAGAGGTATAGGGATAGAACACATTTGGGTCCAAGATAGTGAAGTGAGACGCCACCAGTAGGGTCCAGTCTTTTCTCTGAAACTTAAAGCAATAGCTGTGAGTTGCAGGGTTGAATCCAAGATGAATCATGTTTTTGAAACCTTTCTTTGAGAAAGGATTTGTCCAGCCCATAAAAAGCATTACTCATGGCCCACTTGATTTTTAAATGTACTCCTTGTTTCTCTTGACATCCTGCAGACATTCTGATGGGAAGGTGTTTCATTGGTTGACGTCTATTTTTATGCCATGACTAGGAGGTCTAGGTAGAGACCATTACAATAGACTAACTGGCCTGGGACACAAGCAGGAACAGCCTTGGAATGAAGACATATTGGAATGAATGGAACTACTTTCCATAGGATTCTGAGTGTTAGGAAGTTTGCATGTGTAACATCACTGATTTGCACAAAAAGGGAAAGTTGCTCCTTAACCCAGATGCTCAGAGGTTAACCTTAGTAACAGGGATACAATAAGTTGTATCACCAGTGGCAGATGCCACTGAACAGGGGTGGCTGGGTGGGACATGGCACGATAGGATAGGACGGGGAGGAAGAGGTTAAAAAAAAAAAAACACTTACCTTTGAGGGGAGAAGCGTTCATCTCCCCTACACCCTCTTCCTCTTCCCAGCCAATCACAACGCTGCTGTCACCATTATAACAGCAGCATCGTGATTGGTCTGAGTGGCCTGCTTCGCCACTCAGACTAGGAATGGGAGCCTTGGCATGTTCTTCACCCGACTGTTCAATACAGCCAGGTATAGAACATGCAAAGTGCACATGTATGTTTGGCTGACCCAAAACGGCCGGCCAAGCAGTTATGCACACTTATTGTGGTGCATAGCCCTCCTCCAGCCCCCTACCTCCAGCCCAGCCCCACCCCTTACTAAAGAATAAATAAAATGATAATAATGTAGTGTAGGTTATGATAATTTTATTTTTCCTTTTTGGAAAATCCAGCCCTGTGTATCACACCATGGTTTACATAACAAAAGACACCCATTTATTAAACCTAATATTTCCATTAACTTAAAATTACTGCTAAGCAGTGCTTTCTCATGTTGTGTTAAACATCCTTCACAACCTCTTATAGTGGTGTGACAGGCTGTCATGTACACTTCTTCTTAGTAGGTGGAACAGTGCAACTTCATACAATCATAAACTTTCAAATACCAAACATCTGTTTCATTAGTATGAACTCCATTAAGAGTTTAGTGGTAGCGTAAAATTCTCTAATGTGTGGAAGAAGTCTCAAATCTATTGCCTGGCGATTCTCCTCCAGTATACTGTTTGCCTGTAGAATTACCTCTACCACACGGCTAGTAAGGCAGCATTAAATCCAATTGTAGATTCTCTAGTGAAGGAAAATCTTCCAAATTAGGGGTTAGCATTTGCCTCATATGTCAGGTGATTTCTGTTACAAGCCAAATCTAAATCTGGCCCAATGTGTGCACCATAATATATTTTACAATGTCCCTGCTGTATGAATATCTGTGGCATGAATATGTTCACTATAGCTGTAAAGGTTTTGTGCCAGAGCTTGTTATGAAGAGAATTGATTTCAGAGATCTTTAAATCTCCTCATGTTAGCTTATGTAATATAAAACATTGCACGTGAGGAGTCTGCTACACGTTGTCATCTATATTACTATTTTACAGTAATGCAAGAATTAGATTGTAACTGTTTATGTATCTAAACACCTCCCCATTCATGTTAAAATGTTTTTGGGAAGTATTTAGTGATACTGTTGAGAATAGCCGACATGAAGCAATTCACCTAACCATTTACAGGTCAAGAAAATAAAGTGACAATACTTTGAATTATTTCCTTTACTCTCAGACCAGTATCAGAAACACTTGACATAATTGGGTGTTTGAAAATGTACAACTTTATCTGAGAGCTTTATTTTCCTCTTAAGGTAGAATTTCAGAACTGAAATGTTTTGTAACGAAAATTAGAACTGTTTCAACTGAGTTTGTCACTACTAATGTTCTTTCCTCCAACACGTTTTATTCATTAAAAGGTGGAAAATCACATTTAAAATGAAATTTTCTGCGAATTATGTGCAGCATAATAAGGAACTAGTAATGAAAATGCAAAGCTATGTTACCTGGATCCTCGGAACATAGGTCACTTTTGTATGTGCGTTCTTATCCCACCTGAACATGTAAATCTTTCCTAGTACTATCCTTTTTTATACATATGATAGCTAAGATGTTTCCTATAGAACTTATTTGGCAACATATTTTTACTACATATGTCCAGTATTTGAAGGGGAGATTCTCTCTGGTGAACTATAAAATGAATCTACCCATCTACACATTCTCTACTTAAGTATTTAGCTGGAAAGCGTTTTTCTCAACCACCTGCCTTCGAAGGACTAGTTCTAGACTCTAGAAAAGATTATTTCACACCAGTAGGATATCTTCCACACCTTTTAGAGTCTAAAGCTTCATTCACCTATTCACCTTCTTTTAGTTTCGATGCACAATTTTTTGGGTTGTACAACTTCGGAACACAATTACGCTTTGTTGAGTTATATGCAGCGGATACTTTTGTATGGTGTTGTGATTTTGCATGCATTAGCTAAATTGTATGATAGACACTCATCAATGAGCAGGACTTTCTATTACCATTTTGGCCATGCTAAACATGTCCTGTTTACCCCTTTTTGATCAGAATATTCCACTCAAATAGTATATGAGGGTAGCCTTAATATCAGCCTATGAAAGGAGCGTGCCTCACAATAGTGGAAAACAAATTTAGGAGTTTTCCTCTACCAGGACATATAAAACACATTGCCTTTTACCTACACAGCACCCTGCCCTATGAGTTACCTAGGGCCTACCATAGGGGTGACATATGTAGGAAAAGGGGCTTTGAGGCTTGGCAAGTACTTTCAAATGCCAAGTTAAAGTGGCAATGAAACTGCACACACAGACCTTGCAATGGCAGGCATGAGGCATAGTTAAGGGGCTACTTATGTCGGTGGCACAACCAGTGCTGCAGGCCCACTAGTGGCATTCAATCTACAGGCCCTGGACACATGTAGTGCACTTTACTACAGACTTACAAGTAGATCAAATATGCCATTTGGGTATGAACCAATGTTACCATGTTTTAAGGGAGAGAGCATATGCACTTTAGCACTGATTAACAGTGGTAAAGTGTGCAGAGTCCTAAATCTAGCAAAAACAGTGTCAGAAAAGTAGAGGGACGCAGACAAAAAGTTGGGGGATGACCACCCTAAGGCTGTCAGGTCTAATGGTTCCTTACTGCTACAAGGGAGGAGAGGCATTGGTTTCTTACTGCAAGGCAGGGGAAGTGAGGTGTCGGCTGCTTATGGTTGTAGGGGAGGTGATGTGGCATCGGTGGTGGGACGTCGGGTCCTTATGATGCAGCAGAGATGATGAATCTAGCTGGTCAAGATACGATGGGGTGACCTCTCGGGGTCGCGGTCACACTAAGTAGCCACAGGCACCGCAGCGGAGTTGGGTATCATGGATGTCGGTGACACTGCACTCAGGACTCATGATGTTGCGGGACTTCAGAGGCACTGCATGGCTTCTGGCCAGCAGCACCGGATCTGCGGTATTGTTTGTGGTTGTTGCACTTCCATGGGAATCCTGGCTTTAGATGCACCTAGAAGCACGGCTCTGAGCAGCTGTGCCAGTTCTGGTGTCGATGTGCATGATTCTTCTTGTTTTTCACCAAAACTTACTTCAATGGGCCCAGAAACTAGATTTGACACCACTTGGCAAGTCAGGACTCTCAGCAAGAATGTCCAGGTGATGGCAGAGGAAGTCTTTGATGTCCCTGATACTTCTTAATAGGAGGCAAGCTCAGTTCAAGCCCATGAAGAACCTTGGGAAGCAGGGTATAGAAAGCAAAGTCCAGTCCTTCACTCCCAGGGCAGAAGTAGCAACAGCAGGCCAGCACAGCAAAGCAACAGGCAGAGTAGCAGGTCCTCCTCAAGCATCCAGCTCTTCTCCCTGGCAGAATGTCCTCTGTCCAGAAGTGTTCTAAAGTTGTGGGGCCAGCATTTTAATACTTATACTCATTTCTGCCTTTGAAGTAGACAAACGTCAATGGAATGTCTTTGTAGTGTACAATACCCTATATCTCCCTGTCCTGGCCCCAGACACACTCCAGGAGGTTGGAGACTGTATTTTGTAAGGACATGCACAGCCCTATTCAGGTGGAAGTGTTATCTCCTCCCTCCGCCCTAGCCAAGAAAAACCCATCAGGATATGCAGGACTCCCTTTCTGTTACTGTCTTGAGAGAATTCACAAGTAGCCCAACTGCCATTCTGACCCAGAAGTGTATTGAGCAGCCTGGCAGAGGCCCAGAATGGTTAAGCAAGTAAATGCCCACTTTCTAAAAGTGGCAATTTCAAACTAACAGTCCGAAAAAAACGTTACCAAAAGATGTACTTTTAATTTGGGAGTTCAGAGATCCCTAACTCCATATCTCTATCTGCTCCCAATGGGAAATTGCACTTCAAATATATCACAGGGCAATCTGCATGTTAGCCTATGGGAGAGATAGGCCTTGCATTTGTGAAAACCTGATTTGGCAGTATTTCACTATCATGGCATGTAAAACCCACCAGTATTATGTCCTAGTTTTTAAACACACTGCACCCTGCCATGGGGCTAACTTGCCCCTACCTTAGAGGTGCCTTACATGTACTAAAAGGGAAGGTTTGGGCCTGGCAAGTGGGTGCACTTCCCAGGTCGACATGGCAGTTTAAAACTGCACACACAGGCACTGCACTTGCAGGTCTGAGACATGTATACAGGGCCACTCACGAGGGTGGAACAATCAGAGCTACAGGCCCACTTGTATCTTTTAATTTACAGGCCCTGGGCACCTCTGGAAAAGTTTATTTGGGACTTACTGGTAAGTGAACTATGCCACTCAGGGGTAAACCATTCAGCAATATAATTTAGACAGAGAGCACCTGCAGTTTAGCACTGGTTAACAATGGTAAAGTGCCCAGAGAACTAAAGCCAACAAAAACTGGTCAGAAACAAATAGGAGGAAGGAGGTAAAAGGTTTGGTTATGACCCTGCAAGAAAGGCCAGTCCAACACTTTTCTTTGTGGCCACCAGTAAGTCTTTTGGCAGGAGGGCTTCACAGGCCTGGTGTAATAGGGCATGCAAGGAAATTAGGTTTGCTCTAATATCTGAAATTAAAGAACAAGATATGGGAGAAATTAAAGCCAAGAGGATTCTCTACAAAGAGACCATTAAAACAGCCAAAAGAGAATGGTAAGCATTTTGATGGGAGGATTTTCTGTATATAGCTAGGAGAGGGAACCAGTGTGGATGTTGGATCCTAGCCTTAATGGGCAATAAGGAGGGGCCTGCCCTTCTGTGGCCAATGATCCAGCAGCTGATTGGGTCACTCATTTCACCTCCCTCTATTCATCGAATGTAGGTGTAAATCTCCCCAGCAATTTCTGCTGGAATATACATCTATGAAAGGGGGATCAATACTATTATTAGTAAGAACTTCAACTCAATCTCATTGGAAGAAGTAAGAGTGGCAATTGCTAAGGTAGTGGCTAACAAAGCACCTAGGTTGGGTAATGTTCCAGGGGATTTATGTTTAAGCAAAATGGATGTCTGGGACCCCAATTTAAATGTTATTATTCATTACCATCATCGATGGGGCACCAACCACTCCATCTCGAGTAGAGGCTGAGATTATTCCCATTTATAATAACAGTTTCCTAGCTTAATTGTGCAATCATAGGCCAATACCCTTAAATGATTGCTCACAAAAATTATTCAGTTCTATGCTCCTTGAGCACTTGCATACTTCGATGGAAGAGAATGAAATCATGACGCATCTCCAAGCGGGATTTAGGGGGGGGTTATTAGTATGGTAGATCAGGTCTCTTTTGATTCCAGTTAATTTATTGCAAAACAGTGGCCTTGGGTGAAGTTGTCGTTATATTGCTTTTGTTGACTTTTGCTCAGCACTTGATTTAGTTATGGCAGGTTATGGCAAATATGTGTGTCCCTACTGATCTTTTGGCTATTGTAATCAGTCTCTGCGGCTATAAAGATGCCCAAGTGCTCTTTGAACTCTGTGGTGAGAAGACAGACCCCTTTCCTGTGAATTGTGGGGACAGACAGGGCTGCGTTCTTGCTCCAACCCTTTTTCGACTATATGTCAATGATTTTGTCTCTTATTTGAATTACTTTGATGGGGAAGTTCCCTGGATGGCTTTCCTCAAGATTCCAGTGATATTGTTTGTGGATGATATCCTTTTAATATCAAAATTGTATGTGGGGTTACATAAAATTCTATACTGCTTTGAGAGTTTTTGCACCATGAGGGGATTAGAAATAAACATAGATAAAACAAAATTTATGGTTTTAAATCCAGGCCAACCCACTTGACTAAATCCTAAGCTCACAGGTTTCCCCTTAAACTGTGTGCATGTTTTGTACTATCCTGGACTGACCCTTACTGAAATTGTAGACTGGATTTGCCATATTGAAAAACACAAGTTGAAAATAGTGCAACCCACAGGGGTGCTTTTAGGAATACTGCAAAGCTCCCATTTTCACTCAATCACTCCTTCTATCCAAATGTATAAACTGCAGGCTTTGGGAGCTTCCCTTTATGTGGCTCAGCTCTGGGGGCATAAGGATTTATCAACGTTGCTAGTTACTAGCAATTGTTTGCTATGCCAGCTACTGGGGCTCCCTACCAGCACCCATTTCCTTCCACTCAGGCTTGACCTTGGACGTAAGCCAACCACAGAGTGGGTGGGCATTAGGCCTATCCTTTATTGGAAATGAATTTGGGCTTCACCTGTGTAACTCTTTTATCAAGTGGGTCTTAAAGAAGTGTTAGGCATCCTTGGTTCAGGAATTATTCCTTGGATTAGATTTGTCAAAGACACTTTAATAAAGGTGGGGGGTAGTGACCTGTGGACTGAACCAGAGGCTGCTCCTGTAATTGGCAAAACGTTGCTAAAAAGGAAGTACTGCTGTATAAAATGGGTCAAACCCTGGAACTCCCCTCTCATGGCACTCTGACTAACTTCTTTCTTTCTCCAGTTCAAGGACGTTTACAGTTTGGAAATGTTTTTAGATGACATTGAGCCTCCTGTAGCCAGAAAACTGTGTTTCCAGTTTAGCTATATAGTTTATTTCTGATCGCATTGTTTACTGGCAATCAGGCTAACAAGAAGGACCCTTCCAAGTGTACCTGCGCTACATGTGGAGTGGACAGGGAGACATAAGAGCATGTTTTGTTTTTCTGGCCAGCATATTCAAAGAGAGGGATAAAGTGTATATTTCCTGTTTGGCAGCTCATGGGTGTGAGGGATCACCAAAATGCCCGTCGCATTTTAAAAACTGATGCCAGACATTACTTGGCCTTTGCTGTATTCCACTTTTTGATGGCTATGTGGCGGGCCAGGCAAAGAGTGTGCCAATAATGCTCTTAAATGTTTTTTTTTTCATTTAGCAGATTCGGTACTAGCAAGTTTTAGTGAGGAAGGGGGTTTGAGTGTATTTAATTGCTATTGGAAATGTATTTTTAGTAAATTGGATATTACATCTTTTTAGTAATGGGGATTTTATTTGTTATTTTATTGATATTTTATTGTATCTTAATCATTTCTCTTTGTGAAGTAGCAATGTATGAAAGTGATTTTATTTTTTATGCTTTTACTTTTATGGCATATTGTTGAAATAAAGTAGTGAAACAAAACGAAAAGCATATTAATGTTATGATGGTATTGTAGACTTTAACACACACCTCTTCTTTGCTAGGGTATAAACACAACCTCTTCCATTTAACATTTGCAGAAATAGATTTTTTACACTAGTAAACTATGCATTTCTTTCCTAATTTTGTGACAACTTGTTAATACATTCAATTTCATAATTTACATGATTATTTGACCTTGTGAATTATGTTATATTGCACTGACTTCTAGAACGGTCAGCATTTGGATTGGGGAGCACAGGAGCAACATGAGCTACCAGTGCAGTAATACAAGAATGACTAGTACATTTTCTAAAATTAAGATCTAATGAGCATAACCTTTTGTGGGTAGTACCAGAAAAAGTGAAAAAAGGGAATGATCACACACTCATCCAAAGTAATTTCACATGCTGACGAAACACAGTTCTGCTCTCCTACAATACAAAGACAAGGCTTTTGGTGCCCCTGTGACCATCAAGGAAGGCCGTAAGGCAGTCAAAGGCTAGATGAGCAAAAGCTGCCTTAAACCTAATTCTGACAATTCTGAAATCCTTTTTTTCGGCACTAGCATGATCCTTGACTCGCTCAGCTGGTGGTCGTCGGAGCTGGGGGATGCCCTGTCCCCTTCTTCCTGTATCAGAAATGTGGGTTTCAAGTTTGACTCAGCTCTGTTATTAGAACCCCAGATCAAAGCTGTATCTGCTAGCTGTTTTACTACACTGAAGTCCCTTAGAAGAATGTTACATCTGGTTCTGGTGACTTCCCATAAGACAATCCTCCATGCTCTAGTGACTGCCAAATTAGATTAAGCTAATAATCTTTACTTGGTCTTGATAGGTTTCCTTTTGCATCGACTGCAGATCATTCAAAACGCTTTAGCTCACCTCTTTCTTAAGGTCCTGCTATGTCAACCTGTGTCTGCACATCTCCGCCAGCAGCACTGGCTTCTTATAAGCAGTCAAGTGGAATTCAAACTGCTAACCTTTGCCTATGGGGCATTGAAGAACAAGGGACCCCTGTATTTGAGATACAGACTCCAGTCCTACAGCCAGATCAGAATCCTCAGATCTAGTTCTCAGAGGCTCTTACAAATCCCTAGGGTTCACAAGGCTAGGGGCAGTGGGAGATCCTTCTCCGTTTTTGACGGCAAAGCTATGGAATTAACTTCCATCTAGCCTTTGTCTTGCTCCCTCAGAAAAGACCTTTAAGAAAGGCCTGAAGACCTTCCTGTTTAATGCTTAACCTGTGGGTCACTTCTGCCCTTATTGCTATTTGGCAGTTCTGTTGTTTAGTGACGGGACGCTCCCTCGGTTGCAGCCATGCACTCTATTAATGACATTTCCATTGAATTTACATTACATTACAAATGGTGGTTAATTATTATCAGCAAACCGAAGTGAACATTGGGTGGTAGGAAATTTGTACCGGCAAGGTGATCCTACAAAGAAAAGTTAGGAAAATATGCTTTTTTTAAGTAAATATTGAGGTTTGCAAGGAGTCTGGGTAAGAACATTTTGGGGGATCCACACAAGCCACACCTCCCTGGACTCCACCGGGTGTCTAGTTCGAAAAAATATTTGGGTTTGGTAGGTTTCCCTAGATGACCGCCGCACCCGGGACCAAAAACGCAAGTGCCCCCCTGCAAAAACAGGCATCCACATTCTTTTGTGATGTTCCAAACATTCAAATTGTGAAAAGAAAATCCCGGTGGTTATGCCAAAAAGACCCCTCACCCACCAACCTAGTTTGTGGCATGATTCATCATAGGGGTCCCACCGAGACACCTAGCATGTCACGAATGTGCTTTTACGCCTGATTGAGGCGGAGCAAGTTTTAAATTTTTTTATTTTACCACACATACTGGTTAGATTTGGCACAAGGGTGAGTGATGGTTCAATAGATCAAATTTTATTTACAAGAGATTTCACAAAAATGAAATCCACTGTTAATAACTGAAAGGCCAAAAAACAGAACCAATGACTCACAGCTCGTGAGCTGTAAAACCACAACAAGGAACCAACCGCTTTACAGTCCATTCACACATCTTTCATACATGACATTCACAAGACCATTCACACTGTCAGCCACGGGCCCAGTACATTACAACACTCGCATCAACAGACAGCACCATTCAGGGGCCCATTACTTCCATATGCCCACATGCCTGACAGAGTACTCATAACAGCTGACGGAGTCTGTGTACTGGCATTTGGCTAGCAGTGTCTCTATTTACACAGCCAGCCAAGCACCACTCCATGCACACCGCCATCACTTTTTTAAACAAAAAAAAATCACTAACTAGTTATAAGTATAAAACCACAAACACAAAAGCTCTAACTAAATACGTGACAGTAATGCCAGCCATGAAACTGAACATATGAAAATATAAAACAGGCAGTTTACACTCATGGTAGTTCCCAATAATTATTTTGGGTGTGGTAACTCCTGAAACAGCTGGCCACACACAGCCCATGTTTTGAAGGACAATCGGAGCAGTACATACGAGTCTCCCTCTGGATACCTCTTCGGGCACAGACTCTACATTTCTTAGAGGGATAGTCTTTTTCGGGAGTGGGAGGAATCTGATCAGGAAAGTAGTGATCTTTCAAACTAGCCAAATACTCCACCATTGCTACTCTAAGAACTCTTGCCTGTTCCACCACAACAGGGCTCTCTATCACTGACTCCTGAAATTTAACAAGTTTCATCCTTGACTCAGGGGAACAATCCTTGAACACAATAAAAGCATTAAAAGTTGCTAAATTAAACAAATGTATAGCCAACTTTTTATACCAAACGTAAGAAAGCAGTGTAAGGTTCCAATCTCCGATCTACTCTATCAACACCACCCATGTGCTTACTGTAGACCAAAATGAACGTAGGTTTGTGCACTTTGTCAACCTGACCCCAAACAGTCACAGAGGAAGTACTCTCATCATGGATGATAGTTAGCATATAGACATCCCTCCTGTCTGCAAATGTCATAGCTAGAAACTCATCATTCTGCAAGGCACTGCACTGTCCCCTCTCAAGTTTTTTACAAACAAGCTCTCTTGGATAGCCTTTCCGGTTTGAGCGGATTGTGCCACAAGAAAGTGTCCACTCTGAACAGTTCCCTGAACAACTCCACTCCAGTGTAGACGTTATCTAGGTACAAATGACAGCCTTTGTTAAACAGTCATCTACCAATTTTCTACACAATTTTCTCACTAACTCCAAAACTGGGCGGACAACCAGGGGAGGGAGGGTCAATACTGGAATCCCTACCATTGTCGATACAGAAGTTATAAACATATCCTGTACTACTTTCTGACAGCACATACATCTTAATTCCATACCATGCCCTCTTGCTAGGAATGCACTGCCTAAAAAACAAATGACCCTTGAGCAGGACCAAAGACTCATCTACAGATATTTCTTTCCCTGGAACATAGACCTCTGAAAACTGATCTACAAAATGATCAAGGATAGGCCTAATCTTAAAAAAAACGGTCAGAATCAAGGTGATCTTGTGGCAAGGCTAAATCATTGTCAACAAAATGCAGCATCCGAAGAAGAAGCAAATACTGATTACGAGTCATGGTTGCAGGAAATGTAGCTGTTGCCATCAAGAGACTAGTAGACCAACAAGAAGCCAGTGACAACTTCCATATCAACCCCATCAAAAAAGTCAAACCCAAGAACTTTTTCATCTCTTTCAGATTTGTGGGAATCCACTGGGTAGCTCTAGAGTGTGGCCTAAGTCTGGCAGTGTTGTCCCTCAAATACTGCTCTGCATACACATTAGTCTGCTCAACAATCTCTTCCAAAAATACATTGTCCATAAACAACTGAAAACAATTGACAGGCAAAATGTTTTCCGTATTCACTCTACACCCCAGGAGACCAGCAAAGGCAGGCAACTCCGGCCTCTCCATGTTTGGGGCTACCCTGTGTTCAGGTTTTCCCATGGCAAACCTTTCAGCCCCAGGCTGCTGCACTATTGGCACGTCAGTGTCCTCCTCTAAAACAGGCCCTTCATGCACTGAGAGTGGCTTCCTCGTCATAAGATTCCTCATGGTCAGAAAATTCGCTGCCAGAATCTCGCACTTCATCCTCTGCCTCAGATGCAGAGTTAGTCTCATAATCATGGTCGGAAGATGACTCAAAAACCATACCAACAACCTGCTGAGCGGTCACCCTGAGGCTAGCCATGATCGTTTCTAAGAAAAGTAACTTGGCAAATGTGCCAACAACAACCAGCACTGCCTAAAATAAGTAATAACCAAAGTGTGGCTTTATCACAAAGAGTTATGCACTCAAAACTATACCACTCACTTGCCTGAAAAAGCTAGACTCACCAGCAACTACTCTGCACAGTGATATCCCACTAAAAAGAAAAAAGAGAAGAAAATTAGACACTGACAACACAAATATCATTGTGCAGAAATCTAAGGACAATTTCACACACAATCCTGCATTTAGTACACCCCCTACAAAAATGTTATTCATGCATGGCAACGATTCTCTTTCGGAGTAAATTGTTTTTTCTTACCTAAAACATGCAACTACGCAAACTGCAGGTCAAGCACTGTCAATCCCACAAGGTGTCACAGCAAAGGAAGCAAAAGCTTTGAACTAGAACAAAAAGGAGCAATAAACTATTATAATCACAAATACAAATACTTCGACAGTTGACAAACACCCTGCCACCAAACATTTGGAAATTTTCCCTGGTGTCTAGTGGTTTCTGCCCCCCTCGGGGGCATATGGGCCTAAAAAAACTAGGCTGATCTGCTCCCATAGGGGGCAGAAATGGCCAAATGTAATGTCCCCCCTTTAGGGGGGGTGACCCTTGCCCGATGGGCTTCCCCCCACCCAAAAAAAATGATCAAAAACTATCCCTGGTGCCCTAGTGGATTCTGCCCCCCTTAGGGGGCATTTGGGCTTAAAAAAGAAATAGGCTGATCTGCCCTCAAGGGGGTAGAATTGGCCAAAAGTTGTGTGCCCTCTTGCGGGGTGACCCTTGCCCAAGGGGCCTCACCCGCACAAAAAAAAATAAACTAAAAAAAATCCCTGGTGTCTTTGAGGCTACTGCCACCATTGGGGGCAGATGGGCTGAAATAAAATAGGCTGATCTGACCCCAAGGGGGGCAGAAATGTCCATCAGTAATGTGCCCCCTTTGGCCATACTATATTATGGCCCCTAAAGGGGAGCAACCCTTGCCCAAGGGGCCGCTCCCCACTATATGAAACTGACCGAAAAATAATTCCTGGTGTCTAGTGGGCATTTCTGCTGCAACAGGAACGCTGAAAGAGACATTGAGGTAAGGGAAAGGCCTTTTCTTTCCCCCGATGCCCCTTTCATAATCAATAACTCTTGCAGCCGCAGGAGAAACTTACCTTTTTCTCCCACCTCGCGCTGGAACAAATGGCTTCCAGCGCGATGGCAGTCTCTAATGATGTCAGCGTGCGATCATGCGATTACGTCATTAGCTGGGACGGAGGAGTGGGAGTGGAAGGGGAAGCAATTATTCTTCCATCCCTGCCCAGGGGAGAGGGGGTAGGTGGCCCACAGGGGGAGCGCTAACGCTCCCCTTGTGAGCTGAGTGCTGGACGCAATGGTTTTGTCCTCAGCACCGAGCAGTGCTGCAGAAGACATAACCGTAATGCCCAGGGCACCCAAGGGGTTGAAAGCAAATTGAAATTGTTGTTTGCAATTATTGACAAGATTATATTTTAGATTTCTGGAACTTACATGTATGAATCTAAACTGTTACACATGTCAAAATGGTCAAATGAATGATTCCTCTATATCTATTGCTCATTCAGAATCATGAATAATTCTGAACAGAAATCAAATGTACTGTTTGGTAAATAAAAATGTAAACCGACTTTTTTTATGGGCCACTGGACATAACTGAAACAATTGGTGTCAATATTTTGCTGACGGAAGAGGCTGAGAAGGAGGAGGAGTGAGGAGGAGTGAGGATCGAGGATGGCAGAATGAGCTGTGGCCCCAGTTCTGCAGGTTGCTACAGGGAGATGCTGCCATTGTTCATTCTGCCTGAAGTGGGTTTGTTCCGACCCAGTGCTTCCTCCACCACTGGTGGCACCGAGGAATCAGGAATCAGCAAGCCTGTATTAGCCCCAACGAGTCCAGGCCTTGGAAGGTCTAAGGTGCAGACTTCGTAGAGCTTCTGGGAACCATGAGTCCATCACACCTCCCACACATGCACATTGGGGTCCCCTCCTCCAACCACTGTCGAAGGCTATTGAAGGCCGTTTATGCAGCACAGTGTTTTATAGTGCGCTACAGCGAGCTATCGGTTAGAAGGAGGATGTCTATTAATTTTGCCGATCATCCCACAGTTCCCCACCAGGATCAGCATAAGCTCACCAGCTCTTTTTCTGCAGAAGGGACTGATTCCGGAGACTGATTTTGCCCATTGTCTTTGTAGCTTCTGCTGTAAGTGGTTTTAGGACTTTTAGAGCAGCAGCACCAGGGCACCAAAGACAGGGCATGAGAGGAAGGGTCCTTTAGGCGTTCACAGTGTTGGTAGCAGAGGGCACTGAGGTGACCTCTCTAGAGAGCAGGTGTAGCGTGTGTGCTGATGAGCTGCCTGAGCTCTCTCCTAGCTGTCCATTCAAGGACTTGTTTGACTGGTTGAGGTTTGCTGTTTACTTAATGACTGTTGCACGTTGTGCTTCTACATGCTGTTGCTCTTTCTGTCAACATTTTTAATCAAGACAATTGTTGGAGATTATTGGAGACGGCGTTCTGAGAAGTTATTGTCTACTGTAAATTTTGTAACATCTAATATTCATTCTAACTATGGCAGAGCGCATACTAAGGCCAAGAGAAAGAGGAAGTGGGGCAGTTAGGCAGTTCCAGTGCAGGGAGGGTAAAAGTGTGGTTTAAGAGTGCCTGGGAGACAGGCATAGTGCACCGTTAGGATCCTCAGAACCTCTTCCCTCCACCCTAGATGCCTATGCTTAAGTCATTCCCATTCAAGAGCAAAAGCGAGGAGGAGTCATTAATCCAGGGAAAATCAATGTGACTGACTGCCTTAATAAAGCCACCAGGGGTACCAATATATTTTGTCCTTGCTCTTCACCTGCCTCCAAAAACAGTGGTGACAGGATGTTGAAGAGTACCAACACAGAGTGGGTACCACGGGGGGGACCTTGTGATGTCTGTCCCTCTCGGCTAAGCCAAGGTCTCCTGGGTGGGTCTACAGTCCCCCAGATTAAATCAATGCTGGAGTCTGAATTTGACTCGCCGACGAGCACACTCACTGCTGAGACTACTGTGACCCTGTCTTTTTCTCCTCTGAGACAAAAATGTCCCAGTCTGTTGGGTAGAGGCAGAAGTCTATCAGGTCAGCTGCCGGGCTGCCATCTTCTTTGGGGTTCTTTGTTGCAAAACATTTTAAAGTCAGAAGCCCAAGGACCGACCTGAGTGAGGGAGAAAGCAACTCAATATTGGTCAAAAGCAATGTTGATGTCGATTTTGAGAATGGATCAATCAGTGTGGAGAGATCACATACCTCAGGTGGAATAGAAATTGATGCAAGGGGGAATGAAGCCCCTATAGCTATGCTTCCATCTGTCTAGAGAGCAAAAATACAGTTCTTGGAAGACGCCTGCCCTTTGAGTGATATTGAAGCGGGTGGTATTGTTGTGCCACCAAAGAACAAAGGAAAATAGGAATTTCTAGTATCTATGATGTGTGACAACGACAGGCAGTGATTCTCTGAATTTGTGCCACAAACTCGAGGTGCTGACTGGATTTGTAAACCAGTGAAGCACTGGCTTCTTGTTGATTTAACCTTCACTTCTAGCCTTCCGCACCCTAAAGCTATGCAATTCAGTATCCCCTTTGACAAGGAGATCAATGCAGAGAGCCACAATCCCACATAAAAAGCACAAAGAATCGGCTGTTGGACAAATGTGGTAGACTGTTGTTGATAAGCACAAACTAACAAATGAGTTTAATTCTCTGGGAATTGCTGCTGATGTTGCTCAAGACTTATCAATGTTGAATCTTTTCTCCCTGATGGAGGTGCTGCCCTTAAATACACTTAAAATGTTAAGCTTACCCAACTGCTCAAAACTATTTCTAAAGGAAGGTTCTAAAGATGTGACCTTGGGAGAAGAGACAAAAAAGGTTATTTTTGACCCTGGTCCTACATCAGCCTCCCAAGAGGGGACTCATCTAATGACCTGCACTGTAAATGATGGCACATATGTTTCAAGATTTCCCTACTAAGTCCTGAAAAAGGGCAGTGTATTTGGAAAGAAGTACTATCTAAATTCAGTCTAACCATGTTGTGGTGATCTGGAGACAAAGAGAGCTCATGAAAGGAGGGGAGGTAGAATTCACATAGGGCGATCAAAGATGTGTGGTGTGGATCCCCCTAGCCAATCCCCCAAATCCCCAATTCCGACAGTACTCCTTATGATGGATAAGAACACAATCATTATTGTGAAGTCTGGTAAAAAAGTCATAAGGAGGCTCAGAAAAGTTCCATAGAAAAGGAGAGAGAAAATCAAGGAATGTTCAAGAGTGACATAAGAGGCCTTTGGGGCAAAAATACTAAAAATTTGAAGGGGAGAGCCTCACACAGCTCTATATATCTGAGTTGTGATTCTGTTAAAAAAACCGTGGCTGGCTCAGACAATACTACCTTAGCCCATCCAGGAGGTGCTCTCAAGCCAATTACACCACTGTTGATATTCCTAAATATGCAATACAAAAGATAAATACAACACTTAGTTACCCAACACCTCAATAGATCCAGACTGTTAAGTGTATTTTCTATCAAAAGATAAACGAATATTACCTCACAAGACCTGACTTTGGTTGGTTTTAGGAAGGTTGCAGGGGAAGAATTAACTAGTATACTGTTTGCTTCTGAGGAGATAAAGAACTTAGAGGAAGCTTCTGGTTCAACTTTGGCGGCAAGTTACACAAGCCTCTGTGAAGTGAGTGAGGCATTGCTTGAAATCATTGGCAAATGTTGGGTAGACTACTACACCCAGATAAAACCATTTTTATGTTAACCTGGAGAGTTAAAATATAACAAAGTTTTGCTTGATAGGCCCCTAGGTGTAGGACAGAGAATAGATCTCAGAAGGAACATGACAGGTCACAAGAAAGAATAGTTACCATAATATTCCCGAATTAAAGAGCCCTACACTTGAGGAATTAAAATCTGTCTCATACACAGGAGTTTGATGAGAGTAGAAGGAAAAGCGACAATGGTTGTCAGGAGTACATCACCTGGAGAATGTAGAGTCACTCGTTTAATGACATCCATGATCACTTTATTCATTCCTGGAGTGGTGGATGTGCTAAGGAAATCCACTGGTAGGATCCAGGGCCTCTACTGCCAGGCTGTGTCCTGATATGGAATGTACATGGCTTTAAACCACTTATAAAGACAGATAACCATAGTCTGACTTAACAAATTACTGAGTACTGTCTCCAGCAACTCAAGAAACCTGGTTGTTGGAGGGCCCTGCATTGGTGGAGTTTGTTGCTATAGTCCAAAATGCCACAGCCTTATTAAGAGGAAGAGTAGTGGCTGGTTTACTAATATTGATATATGTCCACTGTGGGAAGAAGGTAATGAAGCTCCAAAATACATGTGTATAGGTCCTCATGTGCTTAATTGATTTGTTCACTAATGCTGAGGGGTTAAAGCAAATGATTTGTCTTATTGTGAATGTTCCTCCAATTAATCCCTTCCCCAGTTTGAACTACTGAATTTGGTCAACGATATGAAAAAACGGATATGTGGATATCCAGATGCTCTGTAGGTGGTGGTGGTGTTAGTGCATCTGACCTTAATAAGTAAACTTACAAGGGGACGCGAATAGGTCGATGAACCTTTGGACTCACAATTGAGATGATCCCACCATAACTCACGCACATGCATGTCAATAATCAATAATGAATCAATAATCAATGATAATCAATGACATTAGTAATCAATTGGAGTCAGTAATTGTCACACACCATGACCTTTCAGTCATGAATAACCACACCCTTTAGTAAAAGCTAGAATATTTATTTCCCTATATTAACAATGTTAATGTCATGTAAACGAATCTCAAAATCAAATGATTGCAGCCATTGTGGAAAAGAGTCTGAGGCATTCTGGGCCTCTTTATATAGGTTGCACCTGGTTACCACCTGGTTTCACTCAGTGGTAATTTGCATGTGCAAAAGGCCATTCTGCGAAAATTTGCAATTTACAAATTTTTGATGCATCGAATTGCGACATGGTTTTGTGTGTCACATTTTGCGTCTTGCAATTTCCAATGTGAAATACTGAATTTGCGAGTCGCTATTCCGACTTGCAATTTGCGAATTGCGATTTGGTATTTCATGTCGCAAATTGCGACACTCAAAACCATGTTGCTTCACTAAAAATCGGAAATTTTGCAATTCCTTATTTTTGGCCTGCGAATGCCTTTCATGCATTGCAGACCACGTTTTTGCATTCGCAAACGGCCAAATTCTGCGATTCGCACCATTTGCGAATGCAAAATGGTTTGATACATCTGGCTCCAGATCGCCATACAGAGGACTGGTGGTGGACCCCCACTTCCTCCCCCACAGCTCAGAGCATGGGAGGAGCAAGCACTGGAAATACTGTATCTTTAGGGACTTGCTGGAGTAGCTGGAGGACTGGACACTGGTAAGTCAACTTTTAAAACTTATCACCCTCCATACATGCATGCCATCACCCCCCCTCACCCCCACTCCCATCACTCCACAACATCCCATACACTGCACCTACACACATGACTAACCACAATGCCCAGCCCTGTATGCCATACCAATGCATGGACAGCCCTCCCTGCGCTACATGGACACCCATCACCAAAGCATGTACAGCATATGGAAACTAACATACCCACAATACATCACCATACACAAGCAAAAGCTGGCAGGGCAACACCAACCATAGAGGGGAAGCTATGGAAGTAAAAATGTCATACGCTTTAAACATAATACATCATTTACATCCCCGCAGGTACCCCAGCCAATGTCAGTGAGAGGAGGTGCCACCACTATCCAGTCCCCCAACAGAAGAGGCACCCAGTGATGGCAGTAACTCTGGACTTCAGGGTCTGGATGACCAACCTGGCCCATCAGGGGCCACTGGACAGCCGGTCACGAAAGCCCACTCACAGACCACCACAGAGCCTCCCCCTTCAGTATCCCACAGCACATCACCCACCCACCCAGTGTACAAACACCTCTGTCCCCAGGACACGTCAATCAGCAGTGTGTCCACCTGTACAGGGACCCCAGGGCTCATCTTGCCCAAAGACAATCAGGGGCCTGGGGTCAGTGGCAGTCGGCACACGGTTCAGGGGACAGAGGCACAGGCCAACAGGGGCACTGGGAGGACTGCTGTGCACCGGGGGAGAACAGACCCATGGAACAGACTCTCCAGGAGTGTTAGACTTTTCATCCTTGGTGTCGGCTCCCTTAACATTTTGTGTCTCTTTCCCAGGTTGTTGATGTGTGCTGGACTCTGTTTTTGCTGTTTTTGTTTCTCTGGACAATTTACCACTGCTACCCAGTGCTAAAGTGCAAGTGCTCCTTTACAAAATGTGTCTGTAATTGGCTTATCCATGATTGGCATATTTGATTTACTAGTAAGTTCCTAGTAAAGTGCACTAGAGGTGCCCAGGGCCTGTAAACCAAATGCTCCTAGTGGGCCTGCAGCACTGGTTATACCACCCACATAAGTAGCTCTGTAATCATGTCTCAGTCCTTCCACTGCAGTGTCTGTATGTACAGTTTTTAATCTGTAAATTTGACTTGGCAAGTGTACCCACTTGCCAGGCCTAAACCTTCCCTTTTCTTACATGTAAGGCACCCCTAAGGTAGGCCCTAGGCAGCCCCCAGGGCAGGGTGCAGTGTATGGTTAAGGTAGGACATATAGTAATGTGTTTTATATGTCCTGACAGTTAAATATTGCTAAATTCATTATTCACTGTGGCAAGGCCTGTCCCTCTCATAGGTTAACACTGGGGCTACCTTTACATCTGATTAAAGTGTAGATTACCTTTGGGAGTGGACTGATGTGAAGTTTGGGGTCTCTGAGCTCACAATTTTAAAATACATCTTTTAGTAAAGTTGATTTTAAGATTTTGTGTTTGAAAATGCCACTTTTAGAAGGTGAGCATTTTCTTTCTTAAACCATTTCTGTGACTCTGCCTGTTTGTGGATTCCCTGTCTGGATCAGTTTGACAGTTGGGCTGGTTGCTCCTCTCACTAGACAGTGACACAAAGGGAGCTGGGGTGTAGTCTACATTTCCTGATGAGCCATCTGTGCTAGGAGGGAGGGGAGGAGTGGTCACTCACACCTGAAATGGCTGTGCCTGCCCTCAAACAATGCAGTCTCCAACCCCCTGGTGTGTGTCTGGGGCCTGGCCTGGGCAAGGTAGGATTTCACAATCAGGAGAGACTTTCCTTTGAAGTAGGCTGACTTCAAAGGGCAAAATGGGTATAAGAAGGACTCCCAAACCCACAGACTTTAGAACCCTTCTGGACACCAAGAGGAACCTCTGCCTGGAGAAGAGCTGAGGAAGAAGAGTTGCCCTGCCTGTGATTGTCCTTTGTGGAGCTATCCTGCAGTTGCTGCTTCTGCCTGCGCTAGTGGACAAACACTGGACTTTGTGTTGCCTTCCTTCTTGTGAAGAACTCTCCAAGGGCTTGATTTAGAGCTTGCCTCCTGTTGTTTGAAGTCTCAGGGACAGCAAAGACTTCTCTCTGCTAGCACCTGGAGACTCTGGAGAGACTCCTACTCTCCAAGTGATGCCCATCCAGTTCCTGGGACCCTGAGAAGAGAAGCTGGCAGCCCAAGAGTGAGAAATCGATGCACAGGCCACTGTGCGGGGAATAGATCGACATGACTCCGATCAGAGGCAGAAAAATCAATGCACTGACGGCTTTGCGGCTGAAAATCGACTCTCGCCTGCAACGCGACCAGAAGATTGATGCCCGCGGCTGGAGAAACAACGCCCATGCTGCATGGTTTTCGGACCATCGTGCGGCTGAATTTCTGATGCAAACACCGCTGGGGGTGTAAAAACGACACAAGGCATGCCCGGAACCGGGAGTCCTGACTGGATCGATGCATCGCTGTCCTGCAGAGAGAAGAAACAAAGCACACCGACCCGACTAAAGGAGAAACAATGCAAGGTATCGCTCACAAGTGAAATCGTCACATCACAAGCCCTTTTTGATGCACACTCGCCCGTGCAGGGTTATTTTTTATGTACCCAAGGTACATTTTCACGCTAACAGCGTTGGCGTTGTGTTTAAAATTACATAAAGACTCTTTTTGGTTTTTAATTGATAACTTGACTTGTGTATTGTGGATTTTTGTCATTTTGATCTTGTTTTGTTTAGATAAATAGATTTTATTGTTTAAAACATGTGTTTTGTCATTTTGTAGTGTTTTCATTAAGTTACTGTGTGTGTTGCAACAAATACTTTACACCTAGCACTCTGAAGTTAAGCCTACTGCTCGTGCCAAGCTACCAAGAGGGTGAGCGGGGGTTAGCTGATGGTTATTCGCTTTTACCCTGACTAGAGTGGGGGTTCTTGCTTGGACAAGGGGCAACCTGGCTGCCAACTGAAGACCCCATTTCTAATAAGGAGGCACTCTCTGAGATCCTGGGAGCCTACCAACATTCTCAGGACAAGATGGGCCAGATCATTGAAAACATACAGGAGAAGAGGCGACTGCAGGAGGGACAGTACCAGGGGATTAGGGAGGACTTGCAGACTCTCCTGATCGTCCCCCCTCTGTCTCACTCAGTCACCTTGTCCACCTTGTCCACCTTGAACTGCCATTGCTTTCCTTCCCATGTCCCCCTGGGACATTGCACCTGTGCTACAAACAGACTGGAAAAATACCCTGGACTTTCCTCCATCATCACCCCATTCCATTGTACTTTCCCCTCAATATCTTAGCACTACAACAAACACGCTTGGACAAACTTCGACTACTAGTATTTCATTTATTGCAAATTTGTATTCATTGAAACAGCTACATCCATTGCAAATGAACTGTATAGTATGAATGACTGTTGCTGGCTGTTGTGATCAAATCACAACATTGTTGTCATATCACCAACATCTGTAAAATGACAAAACATAGGTGACAGTAAGTAGAGGAAACAAGTGGGTAATACCAGCATTCTAATGCCATACAGAATACACCAATAGTCATGGAAATGTGAAGTTTCACTGCCTCACCTTTGTGTCACTGGAAATACTGATGGATCACTAATGTTCTGTTGTCCACATCCTCATCCTCTGCCTCCTCATCCTCACTGTCCTCAGGGTCCACTGCTGCCACATGGGCATCTCCAGTCTCCTCCTCCTACAGAAAAGTGATAACGTGTCTGAGGACCAGGTTGTGCAACATGCAGCATGCCACTAATATCTGGCAAATCTTCTCAGGTGAGTAGCACAGGGATCCACCTGTCAGATGGAGGCACCTGAACCTGGCCTTTAGGAGGCTGAAGGTTCTCTCAATTATCCTTCTGGTTCGCCCATGTGCCTCATTATAACGTTCTTCAGCCTTTGTCCTGGCATTCCTCACACGGGTCAGCAGCCACGATAGAGCTGGGTTGCCAGAGTCACCTGCAAGTATTGAGGGACAACATTTAGCCACACACTATCCTATTTGGCCAACAGCATAGGCATATACCAACATAAACTGGGTGGGCACCAAAGCTCCACCTATAAGCCACACCATGTGCCTCTGTAGTTGGGCCATCACATTTGAGATGCTGCTATTCCTCAGGACAAAGGCATCATGCACCGACCCTGGATATTTGGAATTGATGTGGAAGATGTACTGGTCCACCAGGCACACCATCTGCACATTCATTGAGTGGAAACTCTTACCATTCCTGTACACCTGTTCATTCTGCCGGGGGGACGGGACAAACGCAATATGTGTACCGTCAATCACCCCAGTAATATTGGGGATATGTCCCATTGCATAAAATCCGGCCTTCACAGTGGCCGAATTTTCCACCTAGGGGAAAGCAATGTAGCTGCACATGTGTTTTACCAGGGCAGACAAGAATCTTGCGAGCACGATTGAGAACATTGGATGTGACATTCCTGCTGCCAAGCCCACTGTCACTTGGAAAAAACCAGTTACCAGGAAATGGATCACTAATAGAACCTGCACAAGAGAGGGGAATCCCTTTGGGATGACGGATAGCTGATATCAGGTCAGGCTCCAACTGGCCACACAGCTCTGTGATTGTGGCCCTGTGCAGTCTATAGGTGAGTATAATGTTCCTGGTCTCCAGTGTAGCTAAGGCCACCAGGGGCCTGTACATGGGGTATGACTCCATCTCCTATTCATCCACAGCGGTAGGTATCTAAGTACCACAAGAGTGAGTAGGCTGTCACAATTTGAACAACTATACCACAACAGCAGTCCACATCGTGCAATAATTTTTTGGGACAGTGGAATTTAAAAGTATGTGCCTATTCATCCTGTGACGCAGCAATTATAGGCCTGTCTCCCCCCAAAATGGTGACCGCCTGTCCTGTGTGGAAGGACAGGTGGAAGTGAGGTAATTCCGCCAACATTGTGCGCCGTGGTTGTAGGTGGTCGTGAACCACCATGCAATTCCTCATTGGATAATATTGGGCCCTATGGGGTACAGTGGCCAATGGGGATCTATGGCGGCGGTGACACTATAACACCGCCGCAGATGTAACCGCAATTTTCTATCACTTGTTTCCTGACCTTCCACAAGAGAAGACCTACACTGCATGTGCTGCTGTGATCTGTGTCTGGAACCTACAATGGCCTATGTGACCAGGGAAAGGGCCCAACCTTCACTTCTGAGGAGCTGGAGGGAATGGTGGGTTGGGTCCTACCCCAGTACGGACTGCTGTATGGGCCTCCAGACCAAAAGGTGAGTACACTGAGGGCATGATGCATGTGGCATGAATGAATGTAGATGTGTGTGAAGGCATTGTGCAAGGGTAGGTGGATTGTCTGTTGGCGGTGTACATGTTGTGAGCTGGCCTATGTGTGTTGCAATGGTGATGGGATCGGGTATGGTGGGCCACATGTGTGACAGCCTGGACTGTTCATTTAATGGAGTTCTCCTGTCTATATTACCTCTGCAGGTCAGCACCCATCAAAAGAAGGGATTATGGTGTGCCATCGCCAAGAACGTGCGGACCCTGGGCGTCTATGGCAGGCGGAGCACCCACTGTCGCAAAAGGTGGAAAGACCTGAGACGCTGGGCACGGAAAACCACGGAGGCCCAGCTGAGGATGGCCTTCAAGTGAGGAAGGTGTGCCCATCTGACCCTGACCCCCCTGATGGCCTGCATACTGGCGGTCACCTACCCTGAGCTGGATTGGCACTTGAGGGAATCACAGCAGCTACAATGGGGCGAGTACAGTGGGTATAATTACAACTTATGGCTGGAGGGATGGTATCCGGTGGTGGTTGTGTGTTAGTGGGTGCCCCTAAGGCCAGGACAGACATAGCAGCGTAGGTCCTCTGAATGGTAATGATTGCATGGCTAATACAGGTAACCTAGCTTGTCAGTATTCACTTCTAGGCAGGGCCGCGTGGGTCCCAGGTGTGCTGCAGTTGGTGGAGTGTGCTCCTCCTCATGCTTTGGTGGCTAGCCATTTCACTGGTGGTGTAATGCATATTGCGTAGGCCTGTTCCCTGTGTGTGAGGGTGCTGTGTACGCCAACTGTGGTGTTGGTGCAGTCATTGACCCAGTGTATCCTTTGTCTCTCTCCCCCCCTTTATTGTTTTGTCATCCTGTCCTTGTGTGCATTAGCATCATCTGGTGGAGGGGCAGAGGCACTGGCAACAGAGGGAGCTGCATCCCACAACACCCTGGAGGCAGAGACCACAGTCCAGAGGGAACAAGTGGGACAGAGGGCAAGCCGAGCACCACAGCTGATACTGGAGGGGAAAACACAGACTCTGATACCTCCTCCGATGGGAGGTCCCTGGCAGTGGCATACACCTCTATGACCACCCCAGCTGCAGGTACAGCCACCACCCCTGTACCAGCACCGCCCTCCCAGTAGCTCATCAGCGAGTTGCCCGTGCCCGCTCACCCAGGAGGGTGGGCATCCGCTTCACCCCAGGCACCTCAGGCCCTGCCCCAGTGAGCCCTACTGCCCTGAGTGAGGAGGCTATTGACCTCCTGAGATCCGTTTCTGTAGGGCAGTCAACCATTGTGAATGCCATCCAGGGGCTGGCATCCCAGATGCAGCAATGCATTCCTGGAGGGTATTCATGGAGGTTTGGCAGCACAACAGAGATCTATTCAGGCTCTGGCCTCCTCTCTGATAACAGCCATTGTCCCTGTTTCTACTGTCCCCCCTCCAACTACCACTTCCCAGTCCCATTCTCGTCAACCCCAACCCATCCCAAGCACACAAACAGACAAGCATGCACACAAGGCAACACAGAAGAGTGGCACAGGCAAACACAAGCACCACACTTCATCCCACAGGCACACACACAAACAACATACTGTTGCAGATACAAAAACATGCATAGCCTCCACTGTTTCCCCCTCCTCCTCCTCCTCCACCTTCCTCCCAGTTATGTCCACACTCACACCTGCATGCACTACATCTACATCCACTATCAGCATCACCACACCAAGCAGAACACACACCTCACTGGCAGACACCACCACAACATCCATGCATGCGTCCCCTGTATCCTCTCCCACCGTGTCTGACCCCCAAAGGACACAAACGCAAGCACTCAAACACCCAACAGCCATCCACCTCACAGCAGCATGCAGCCCATGCACCTTCACCCAAATTTGGAAGACATACACCTCCAAGAACCACTCCCTCATCCTCCACTCCCATTACATCTCCCTCCTCCCGCCCCCAAAGTCCCTAAAAAGCTTTCACTTCCCAAATTGACCTTTTCCCTACCCCTTCCCCCATCTTGCATGTATGAGCAGGGTACCAAGGACACAGCCCAGCCCTCAGCCAAACAGTCCACAGAGACAGTGGTAGCACCACCTACTCATGGTGGTAAGGATACCAGTCCTCCTACACTGAAGGGGAAGCAGCCAGCACCACCAGGGATGAAAGGGAAGAGTCCTGCACCAGCTGTGAGGAAGGGGAAGGAGCCTACCCCTTCTGTGATTAAGGGGAAGGAGCCTACACCAGCTGTGAGGAAGGGGAATGAGCCAAACCAGCTGTGAGGAAGGGGAATGAACCTCCACCAGTGTGAGGAAGGGGAAGGGGCCTATACCAGCTTTGAAGAAGGGGAAGGAGCCTGTACCAGCTGTGAGGAAGGGGAAGGAGCCTGCACCACCAGGCAGAAAGGGGAACAGCCATTCCACCCCTGCCAGGAAGGGTAAGGGATCCCCGACCCATGAACAGGAGGAGATGAGGCACTCTACGCCAGCAGAAGCTGTCAGGCTAACACCGCCACCAACCACCAGCTGTCAAGGGGCCCCCACCGCTAGCTGTGGATGTGGAGCCATCAAAGAGTGCAGGGGCTGCCCAGGAGCCTCCTCCAACCACCACCACCATGCAGCCATCAGTGAGTGCAAGGGCTGCCCAGGATCCTCCAACAACCACTACCACCATGAAGCCATCGCCACCGGTGGACGTGATGTAGTCCATCCTCCAGGGGTTACTGTGCGGGCTGCCCCCTCCAGAACCAGTGGGAAAGACATCCACTTGAGAGACTGTGGCCTTGCACTCACCAGGAGAAACCAATGGGTATGTTGCCCCCCCCCGGTACCAGTGGGATAGACACCCACTCGAGAGACTGTGGCCTTGCACTCCCCAGGACTAAGCAATGGGCATGTTGCCCCCTCCAGAACCAGTGGGAAAAACACCCACTTGAGAGATTGTGGCCTTGCACTCCCCAGGATAAAGCAATGGGCATGTTTCCCCTTCCAGAACCAGTGGGAAAGACACCCACTCGAGAGACTGTGGCCTTGCACTCCCCAGGACAAAGCAATGGGCAAGTTGCCCCATCCAGAACCAGTGGGCTTGTTCCCGAATACGGCTAAGGTGCCACCCCTCCCCCCTGAGGTGCCTGCCTATTTATAAACTGATGCCCCTGCAGTGTTCTATCCGGATGTGTTCAGGATTCAAGTTGGGCCTTGGCTGTGCCCAGGCCATGTGTGCCCTTTGAACTTTGGACTGGGTAGTGTCCCTTTATGTACATGTGTACATATCTGTTTTATTGACAAATAGAATTATTAATTTTGATGTTGATCTGATTGCAATCACTTTATTTAATTCCTGTTCTCCTTGCATTATACTGCCGTTTTTCAGGGACAAATTATTTTTCTCGTGCAGCAGGTTGTGTGTATGGTGTGCGTGTGTCGGGTGTGTGTTGTGCATGTTTGTGTCACTCTCGTTTTCCTCCCACCCTTCCTTATGTGCTAGGCGGCTGTACTCACCGTCGTCGTCTTCGTCTGCATTGGTGTTCCAGGTGGAGCATAACGTAGAAGATCATCGGGAAAACATGCAGCTCAGGTTCCATGGCGGCATGGTTCTTCCTTGTGTCTCCAATGGTGAGTCCTTTCACTTCTGAGCTATGTTTCTGCCAGGCTTTTGTTGGCATTGGTACAGTCTCGGAAAAGTTGGTGGTTTGCAGGGTCGAAATATGGTGGGCGGTACTTTGCCTTCCGTGTTGGCTGTTGTTTCCGCCCTGGCGGTTGGTGTGTTATATTGGCTGTGTATGGGAGTTATCACCGCCATGGTCATAATTTGGCAGTACTTAATGCCAGCCTGTTGGCAGTATAACTTTAACACCCACCGCCAGGGTCGTAATGTGGGCCTAAGTCTCTAATTTCTTTACTATTATTAGGAATACACAAAAAACAATGCCTAGAATTAATCATTCTACAAACTCTACCATCCTTTGCTAAAAGAATGTCTAAAGCAAGATGATTCTGAAGAGTCATAGCTCTTTCAGCAGCTAATTCAGTATCTATCAGGAGTTTGGTCCCTGAAAAATTTCTCAGCATGTTACCAAAATAGTAGACAACCTTCGAATCTTTATTGAATTCAGAACAACTCCCACTGAAGCAATCATTGCTCCAAATATATCTCCCACTATAGCAGAAGGAGACTCCCTCCTCTGTCTCATATGATGTAATTCAGTCACTTTCGGAAACTTCTTCAAATCATTAATTTGATAAATCTTTGGTAAAACTATCCCAAAGTAACATGTCCCATAACATCCTCTTGGAAGACGGTAATACGCATTAGTACCACAGACGTTATAAATCCCAGGAATAGCTGGATCCTGTCAGTTCAACATAAACGTCCATTTACTCTGAAACAAAAACACATGTTTGCATTCACTCGTTCACACAAACAAAGTGTCAGTGTGTGATTTAGGCCTATATATACAAAGTTTCCCTACGTGGTGCACATCTAGAGCTAATTTCCCTTGTGTTTTAATGGCACTATAAGCATAATCATTCCTTTTCTCTAAGCCTTTTTACAACTTCTCCTTCAACTCCTTTCTCCTGTCATCTGTATGGTCTAAGAAGCTTTTCTCCAAAGGTGTAAGCAAGCGTGTTAAATTATTGAGGTGTGAGTAAGCTGTGCCAAATGTCAACGTTGGTTCAAAGAAACCTCTAACTATCACTATGTCATTATCCTTAGCTACTCTACTCCAATACCTAATTATAGGGACAAATGAAAACAACACATCGTAATTCGAGTAAAAGTACTGGATGTACTCTTGGTTACAAAATCTTGTTATTAGCAGACTATAACTTATTCCACATGTTAGTTGCAGACTATGGTCCGTCGTCTGAACGTATTCACTCAATAAGCGATAGAAGACATTAGAAGAAAGTTCTTCTTGCGCATTAGTACCCTCATGCAAGTACTTCTCATCTAACCTGAACCTCTCTATTGCTGTTAGTACAGTAGCTGTCTCCAAAGCAGAAGTATTGTTGGCTTCACTCTTATCAAGAACAGACATACCCACAATCAATACTACAAACAATATCCCGCACATAATTGCCAAACCAATAGTCATATATTTAAAACATCTAGTATACCTAACATGTTGGCTAATGTTACTCATGATCTGTAAAGAATCAGAAAGCAGAAGAAAATTTAGAAAAACTGCAGCAAAATCAAAACAAACACACTCTCCTCTCAGCAGTTATTTACAGCTCAGCTTCACTTCAAGGATGCCTTGTCAAAATCGGTAAGCAGCTTATCAAAATCAGGTTTAAAAAGTAAAAACAGGTTATCAATGTCTTTTCTGGTTATTTTCAACAGTCTCTTTCTCAAAAAAATTCTCTCAGATTATTTCAACAGTTCAGTTCATCCGCTTCCCTCAAGTGCCAAACTATTGACCCGAATGTCTTGATCAAACAAAAAGGACAAAAATTCTTGCTGCCATTCATTTATGGTTGCGTACTGCCATTCAGGAAAAATCTTCGACTTGCTATTCTCTTTCTTTTCAACTTTCTATCGCTATTTAATTCTCCTTCACTAAGATCTTCTATCCTTGTTGTATTTACTTCTTCCTCAATTGTTGCCTCAACAACCACTTACTTTTCTATTTCTCCTTGTGACTCCGGCCACTTATCTCCTTTCAGTGGACCTCATGTCAGTGCTCTCTTCAGAGTCGAACTTGAAATTTCCCCTTGTTCTGCAGTGTTTTCTCTTGGCGGACCTGCAACAGGTTCAGGAGGAGTCAGAACACAATGACTTTGATCCGCCTCAACTCCTTTTCCCTCGGGGTCTGGCAATTGCTCTGTTTGTCTCTCAAGATCGTCTGCTTCTGGGAAAGCCCTCTTCTCACTAGGCTCTCCTTCTGCCTCAAATGAGATAGGCTCTCCGACACCCTCCCAGAGGTCTTTTCCTTCCTCTCTCACAGGAGTGACTGAACCGTTCTGAACGGGCTCAAATCCGGTCTCAGTTCCTCTTTGTTCTCTTTCCGGCCCTGTGACTTGTTTCGCTGTTGTTAGTGCTTTCAACAACTCTTCTTCATGATCCAGTGGACATGCCACTTTCTTCGTGTGACTGGAATGGATCCAATTCTGAATTCCAGTGCACTTCACAGCTGAGGTAGTTGTCAGAACTAACTGAAACAGTCCTTTCCAACGAGGTTCCAAACACGTTTTCCTCACATGTTTCTGGACCACAACCCAGTGTCTGGTTCTCAGGTTGTGCCCTGGGTCATGAATGGGTGGCAGTGTGGTAGCCTCCATCTGCTGAGAGAAGGAGCGAACCACATCTGCCAGACCTTTGCAGTAGTCCAACACCATATCATTTGTAATGTTGACAAGTGCATTTGTAGGCATCGCTGGCAACCTCATAGCTTGGCCCTAAGGATCTCATGCGGCAACAATCCTGTCTTCCTGTCGGGTGTGTTTCTGATGGACATCAAAACTAATGGCAATGCGTCAGGCCATTTCAAATTCATGAACGCACACAACTTTGCAACTCTTGACTTCAAGGTACCATACATCTGTTCCACTAGTCTTGATGCTTCAGGGCGGTAACTACCATGCAACTTCTGCTCAATCTTTAATGCTGCACACAGTACTTGAATTACTTAATTGTTGAAGTGACTTCTTCTGTCTGATTCTAAAGAGATCAGAAACCCAAAGCGCAGTATGAGTTCCCGAAGCAGTAGTTTTCCTGCTGTGAGACTGTCATTTTGTCGTGTACGTTAAGCTTCAATCCAGTGACTTAAAATGCAAATGATCACTAACACATATCTCAAACCTCTACACACAGACATCTCAATAAAATCCATCTGCATTCTGCTTAATGTACCTCCTGCTCTTCCAATGTGGCTCAAATGAACCACTGTGCCTCTCCCCACGTTCAATGGTTGTCAAATGACACAATGAGGGCAAACTGCTTCAGCAACCTGTGTTAACTTTGGATTGAACCAATCGTGTCTGAAAAACTGAATCATGGCATCCCTCCCAACATGTGCTAGACCATGATAATACCTAGCCATTTGAGACAACAGACTGTTTGGCAAAACCAATTGACCCTCTTCTGAAACACACAGTTCATCCTGTCTTTGCACAGATTTGATTTTACTCCATGAACATTTCTCCTCCCTGTCAACATTATTCTGCAACATTTTCAATTCCTCCAAGGTGTCAATTACTTTTACTGCAAAACTTGGAAATATTTTGTCTTCTTCAGGCAACATTTCGCACTTATTGTTGAACGATGTACAGTTCATTGCGCAAAACCTTGTGACTTGATCCGCATATCTATTTCCCTATGATACAAAGTCCTGCGACTTCAGATGTACACTACATTTAACCACGGCAATCTTTTCAGGCATTTAAATAGCATGTAACAGTTCTTTAATCTTTTCACCATTTCTCACAGGTGAACCAGAAGAGGTCATGAAACCTCTCTGTGACTACAGCTGGCCAAAACCATGGACTATTCCAAATCCATACTGGCTATCCGTGCAGATTGTAACTTACATCTGAACAGAAACATGGCATGCTCTAGTAAGGGCTACCAGTTCCGCTACTTGGGTAGAATGCACTTCTCGAAGCCAAGAAGCTTCCAAAATACCAGTAATTGTGCACATGGCAGATCCTGCTCTCAGTGCCCCTGCATTGTCTCTCAAACAAGAACCATTAACAAAGAAAATTTGGGCATTCTCTTCCAATCGGGAAACTCTAATGTCAGGTCTCGGTTTAGTGCACAAATCAGTTACTTCAAGACAATCATGCTCAACATCTTCCACCTTTTCAATTTCAACATTTTCATTCCAAAGTAAGGTTGCCGGTTTCAGCACTGTACATCTGTTCAATGACACATTTGGTGACCCTAGAATACTGGTTTCATATCTGGTCAATCTCGCATTAACCAAATATTGTTTTTTCATCCATGAAGTGGAATCTCAATAGAGTGATGGACCATTACAGTCAGGGGATGTCCCATCACAATGTCTTCACACTGCGTAAGGCTTTGACCAACCACTGCAACTGCACGCAAACAACCCGGTAAGGCTGCTGCAACTTGGTCCAAAGTAGCTGAAAAATATGCTACTGGGCGGTTTACACCTGCATGGTCTTGCAACAAGACAGACAAAGAACATGCATCACGCTCATGACAAAACAATGTGAAAGGTTTCGTGTAGTCAGGCATACCCAAAGCTGGGGCCTTGCGCAGACTCTCTCTCAATTCAGTGAATGCTTTCATTCCAGCCTGGTCTAACACTATGGGATCAGTGACTTCCTTACGAGTCAGCTTCTGCAATGGTCTCGAAATGACTGAAATATTTGGAATCCATTGACGACAGTAGCCTACCATCTCTAAAAACATCGAGACATTTCTCTGTGTGGTCGGGCGATTTATCTGCAATATGGCTGTAATACTTTCTCTGGATATTTCTTGATCCTTTCTCAATCTGGTGACCCAAGTATTTCACTACTTTCTGACAGTATTGCAATATAAGCGGAGATACTTTATGGCAATTCTTTCCCAAATGGTTCAACAAGGTAATCGTATCATACTGGCACATATCCTTTCTTTTGGACGCAATCAGCAGGTCATCAATGTACTGTACCAAGGTCGATTGGAAAGGCAATTGCAACAATTCCAAATTCTTTTTCAAGAGCCGATTGAATATGGAAGGTGTTAGAAATGGGATCTTTGGTTGACAGTCAGGTTACCCCCTGTTCAAGCAAGGACCCTCACTCTAGTCAGGGTAAAAGAGAATCACCCCCAGCTAACCCCTGATTACCACCCTGGTAGCTTTGCAGAGCAGTAGGCTTAACTTAAGAGTGCTAGGTGTAAAGTATTGGTACCAACACACACAGTAACTTAATGACAACACCAGTTTAGAAAAATAGGAAATATTTATCTAAACAAAACAAGACCAAAACAACAAAAATCTGACATACACAAGTCAAGTTATGAATTTTTAAAGATTAAACTCAAAAATAGAACTTAGAAACACCAAATGCTTAGATGAGGTGTTAACACGACATCGTGACGGAGTCGTTCCCAACAAGCCGACACCAGCGGCGCCGAACACGGAGTCGCGTAGACCTCCATGTACAGTACCTTTGGTGAAGAGTGAAAACAAGTCGATGCGCAAAGTCGGGGATCGCAGCGTCTGGACGAAACGTTGAATCTGCACCCTTCGAGCGGCGTCGATCACGACATGGTGCAGCGACTTCCACAGAGTTGTGGACTTCAGCGGGGCTGCAGCAGTGTTGGGCCTGCGAAGGTCGTCGCGTTCCAGCGAAGATCTCGGAGTCGGTTGTAGGAGGCGTCACCGGATTCAGCAGCGGCGTCGGTCAGAACTCGATTTCCTTGGATTTCCACCAGCTTTCCTTTCAAGGGCCCAGTGATGGAATAGGGCACCACTTTGTCAGAGCAGGAGTCTCTCCAGAGACTCCAGGTGCTGGCAGAGAGAAGTCTTTGCTGTCCCTGAGACTTCAAACAACAGGAGGCAAGCTCTAAATCAAGCTCTTGGAGATTTCTTCACAAGATGGAAGACACACAGATTCTGGTCTTTGACCTCTTACTCTTACTGGCAGAAGCTGCAACTGCAGGATAGCTTCACAAAGCACAGTCACAGGCAGGGCAGATCTTCGTCCTCAGCTCTTCAGATCTTCTCCAGGCAGAGGGTCCTCTTGTTTCCAGAAGTGTTCTAAAGTCTGTGGATTTGGGTGCCCTTCTTATACCCAATTTCTCCTTTGAAGTAGGCCTTCTTCAAAGTAAAGTCTCTTTTGAATGTGAAATCCTGCCTTTCCCAAGCCAGGCACCAGACACTCACCAGGGGGTCGGAGACGGCATTGTGTGAGGAAAGGCACAGCCCTTTCAGGTGTAAGTGACCACTCCTCCCGTCCCTCCTAGCACAGATGGCTCATCAGGAAATGTAGACTACACCCCAGCTCCCTTTGTGTCACTGTCTAGTGTGAGGTGCAACCAGCCCAACTGTCAAACTGACCCAGACAGGGAATCCACAAACCGGCAGAGTCACAGAAATGGTATAAGCAAGAAAATGCTCACTTTCTAAAAGTGGCATTTTCAAGCACACAATCTTAAAATCAGCTTTACCAAAAGATGTATTTTTAAATTGTGAGCTCAGAGACCCCAAATCCCACATGTCCATCCGCTCCCAAAGGGAATCTACACTTTAATCAGATTTAAAGGTAGCCCCCGTATTAACCTATGAGATGGAGAGGCCTTGCAACAGTGAAAAACTAATTTAGCAATATTTCACTGTCAGGACATGTAAAACACATTACTATGGCCCTCGTTACAACTTTGGCCGCCCGCCAAGTTGTAACCGCCATGCACCCGCCAATGCGGCCGCAATCCCACAGTGGCCATTTGGACATCCCTGCTGGGCTGGCGGGCGGAAACCAGGTTTCCGCCCGACGGCCCAGCAGGGATGACGGCCGCAACATGGAAGCCGGCTCCAAATGGAGCCGGCGGTGTTGCGGCGGTACGACGGGTGCAGTTGCACCCATCATGCTTTTCACTGTCTGCTATACAGACAGTGAAAAGCTCCATAGGGCCGTGGCAGGGGGCCCCTGCACTGCCCATGCCATAGGCATGGGCGGTGCAGGTGCCCCCAGGGGCCCCACGACTCCCCTTTCTGCCAGCCTTTTCATGGCAGTTCCTACTGCCATGAAAAGGCTGGCGGGAGGGGGACTCGTAATCCCCTGGGCAGCGCTGCAAGCAGCGCTGCAAGCAGCTCTGCACTGGGGGATTACAACCGCCAGGACCAATGTGGCGGCAAACCGCTGGTCCCGGCGGTGCGACCGCGGAATGCACCGCCAGCCTGTTCGCTGTGCTTCCATCGGAACAGCCCTGGCGGTCTTTGACCGCCTGGGTTGTAATGAGGGCCTATATGTCCTACCTTAACCATACACTGCACCCTGCCCTTGGTGCTACCTAGGGCTTACCGTAGGGGTGTCTGACATGTAAGAAAAGAGAAGGTTTAGGCCTGGCAAGTGGGTACGCTTGCCAAGTCGAATTTACAATTAAAACTGCACACACAGACACTGCAGTTGCCGGTCTGAGACATGATTACAGAGCTACTTATGTGGGTGGCACAACCAGTGCTGCAGGCCCACTAGTAGCATTTGATTTACAGGCCCAGGCACCTCCAAAGTACTTTACTAGGGACTTACTATTAAATCAAATATGCCAATCATGGATAAACCAATCAACAATACAATTTACACAGAGAGCATATGCACTTTAGTACTGGTTAGCAGTGGTAAAGTGCTCAGAGTTCAAAAACCAACAGCAACAGGTCAGAAAAAACAGGAGGTAGGAGGCAAAAAGATTGGGGATGACCCTGCATAAGCAAAAAAGTCCAACAGAAGGGGACTCTGAAAACCCTTGAGGAATTCTGCACCAACATCAAACTTGATAGAGAAATTTGAAACAAAAGAGAAACTGGCTGTCCTCGTGAAGAGGCACAGAAAAGAAGGCTTGTGACAAATCAATGACAGTGAACCACTCAGCATCACATGGAATCTTGAAAATTGTCACAGCTGGATTTGGCACCACAGGAAAACATTTGACCTCAATCTCATTTATTTTCCACAAATCCTGGACAATGCAAACTTTCCCACAGGGCTTTTTCAAACCCATTATCGGTAAATTACACGGGCTGCTCAATACTTCCTTCAAAACTCCTTGCTTCACAAAGTCTGCAATTACCTGTGCGACCTTCATAATGACGTCTTGCGGCATATAGTACTGCAGAAGTTGAGGAAAAACTGCATTCAGCTTTACAGTAACTTTAACTGGCTCAACTCCCTTTATCAGACCTACTTCTTTTCCTGTTAAATCCCACACTTTCTCCTTAACCATTCCCTCTAAATCAGGATGAAGCTCCTTCAATGTGAACATCGGGAAAAATTAAATCAGAGGATAGTCCTCATTTTTATTTTCACATTCGTTCTCTGGGGCTTCATATACTTCATCATCCCAATTCAGCTGAATCTCAATTCCATCATTTGAACAAGTAATTGAGCATTTGGTTTTACACAACAAGTCTCTTCCCAGTAGGGAAACTGAACTTGAATTGCAGACTACAAATTTGTACAGTCCCTGAAAGTTGCCAATTTTAACCTGAACTGGTTCTGTAATTGGGTTGGTCAATTACTGATTTGCTACTCCTACAACCTGAACTGTTCTACCTGAAAGGGGCAAGTCTGGAACTTCTGCACTTCTCACTGTTGAGCATGTAGCTCCTGTGTCAACCAAGAATGAAACTCTGTGACCCATAACTTTTCCCTTCACATAGGGACCGCTCTGATCTACTTCTAAGGAGTTTGCAAGCACACATGGCTCCTCATCTGAACTGTCGCTCATCCAATCATCGTTTATTTCATTCTCACTGTGTAACGGGAATTGGTGTACTGTGTTATTACTTTGGTTAAGTCTCTGACTGGTGACCTGTTGAGAAAGCATCATCTGTTGCTGTTCCATTTGGCATGAGGCATTTGAATTTGGTGTCTAGGTATATTTGGAACTTGCTGCTGCAATGGCTGCAAGTGTGTCATTTGTACACGTGGCATTTACACCTGCTGCATGGGTTCAAAATTCTGCATTCGATTAACATTATTTTGAAAGTTTGGATTAGGACCTCTCACTCTCGGTCCTCTCATGTTCTGGAACAAATTGATGTTATTACTTTTCTGAACAACACATTCCTGCACCATCATCGGACACTCCTGTATCCAATGTCCAATGGCTTCGCAAACGTGACATGGCAATAATTTCTTCATTCCCTGCACATCATTCTGAACCAATACAGTAGCTGAGCCTGAACTGCGAAACACATTACCTCCGTGACCTCCACCTCTCAGCTGGGGCTCAAACATCACATTTCCCTGCTGCAGCTCTGATAACTGTTGTGGAAAATTCCCTTGCATACCCGTTTGAGCAGCTTTAATCTGTGTCACCATTGCCTTTTCTTTCAGCTTTCCTTGCTTCACCTCAATCTCATCACTACAGTACTTTGCATACTGCAACACCTCATCAATCGGCTTTGCTTGCCAGTAAATCAAATGACTCTTGATCATCAGGCTAATTTCAGGTCTCAATCCTTCCACAAATCTGAACACAAAATGAATCATGTCTTTCGCCTTAATTGTCTCTGTACCACTATAATGCTTAAACGCTTGCAACAATTTCCCATAATACGCATGTATCGACTATTTTGCTTCCTGAGCTGTCCTGTCAATACTGTGCCAATCAATGTTCTTGGGCGAAATTCTCATTTCCAAAAACTCAATCACCATATATTTTATCACCTTGGGAAATGGTGCACTTGTATTCTTCTCTCTCCCTGGTTCGCTTGTTTGCCAATCTACACCCCTCTTACACTCTGTCTACAGATCAGCTGTAACCACTATCTCTAGTAATGTGTTCAAGTCCTCCTACATGCACTTTGCAAGTTTCACAAACTTTTCTGTCTGCTGGTACCACTCTACTGGCTTCTCTCTCAATTTTGGATAATCATTTGTGAATGATAGAATGTCCCTCATTAATAAAAATTCCCCCCTGGAATCTCTCTCATTGGTAAAATCTTTACTGTATCTTTATCCTGCTGCACATTTGCAGTCATCTCCACAGAATCCCTTTTCCTCTTTTATCTTTTTTTCACCCATCTGCCTTCCAATTTGTCCAATGCTCCCCTGGTCTGGGCACTTTGAAGCAACTCCTTAAGGTGTGCCTTCATTCCAGCAGATCTCATGTGTTCAAAATCATTAGTCTCAAAATCTAATCTATAACTCCTTTTCAAATGCTTCCTCTTTTCTATTTCTATGCCGTATTTCTCTGCCAGGTCTGCTAGTATCTGATGCACATTGTTCACTTCCCTTGCAATCTTCGGGCACAAATATCTCAACTCAGCTTCTGTGTAGGATTCTAACCTGTTCATACCGATAGTTCCCTCAACGAGTTAACCCGTTACCATGCTTAGCCTAGCATAATTCAAACACTCGTCTCCCTTAATAGCACTCTGCTGGGGTATTCAGCTTTTCCAACCATTTCGCCAACTGCTGAGCTGTCAAACCTTGCAACAAAATGTTACTGGCTAGGACTGGTGGCAACTGCTGTGCAACTGCATTCGGGGTCTGCGGTGTGAACATTGTCAAACCCTGGTTAACATTTGACCATACCATGGTGTCTGGAAGTGTTCCAAATGGACTAAGGTCTAACAATGATCTCGATCCATCAAATGTCTGCCCCACAGGAGAGACTCCTCGAGTATTTTCATTATGTCCTCCCCTCATTATATTCTGTGACAGGGTACACTGTTGACCTAAGGTAGGTTTATATTGTGCAAATAGGAGTACGGCTGGAGCAACAGTAATAGGTGATGAAATAGCATCTGGGGTTGGTCTGGCACTTACGCTCTGTGGGAGAGTAACTTCCATTTTCTGATTTGTCATCGGAGTAATCTCTGACTGTGTCCCTGTTACTGGAGTGAATCTCGGCATGACTTGTGGCTATACTCAGGCAGTAAAAGTGGGGTTGGTTCAGTGTGAACCAACATCGTCTCGGGAAAACCTGTTCCATAGGCACCATTAAGATCGAAGTCATTTCCATAATGGGCACATCAGGTAAATTCTCTGAACCTGTGGCAGTTGCACCTGGCTTTGTACTACAGGAGTAGTAGGCATGTTAAGACCACTCTGCATCATATTCTGTGTCAGGCTAGTATTAACCTGCATTGGACTCACTATCTCATTAACCTGTTTCGGAGCTGTGGGATCAGCACTGGAGCTCAGACCACTTTCATGTGCTGAATATGGCAGTGGGTGATTTCTTAGTAACTGTAAACTCATCAGTGTCTGACTCTTCCTCCACTGTTGAAGACTTTCTAGCCTCCCTATTTTCAGACTGACTTCTGTTAGTCTTTCTAGTAGTTTTACTTCCTTCCTTCTCATTGTCCTGCATAATTGCTACAAACAACTTAATTCCATGCAAAGTCTCCATCCTCCAGATCACTGTCCCACCTAGCCTCTGTTAAGGTCTTTTCTGCCATTGTCATCCTCCTCTCTAATTTCTACTGCTGTTGCTGTCTGGCTACTTGCTCCCAAATCGCTAATGCCTCAAACTGTGCTGGTCTCGGAAGGGGCTTTGATTCATATAGCACCATCCTTACATTCTCCAAAACCCTCAAATTGAACGTCCCATTTGTAGGAAATGCTAAGTTCCCATCCTTTTCTGTCACTTTGCACCATTGCTTTAGACAAAGACATGGAGAGACACCCTTCTCTTCCATTACAATGCAAGCTGGTGTACCTTCTGGTAGTGTAGTTTCACCTATACTTGTTGTAATACACGTATATCCCCTTAAAGCACTCTTTAAAGCTTTGAAAAATGTAATCTTTTTGACCTTTTGTAATTTAAAATCAAATCAGGAAGTGACTTTTATTCCCAGAATTCCCTTCACCTACTTTCTCAAACAATTGCTTCTCATGGTCAGCTGCCAATCCGTTTGCGACCCTTCTCACTAACCGACCTATCCTAGCACGGCTCCAGTGACGTCACCCTCACAAGTACTGTGGCTGGCAAAGTCTTGCGGCTTGTCCTCCCAAACTTCGATTCACACAAAACTAATGCAAAAATTGCAAGCACTAATAAAAGCCAAAAAACAAATCTGCTGGTTTACTACAGGAAAGGTAACCCAATTGCGTCAGAAACTTTATGGATTTTTCACTGATGGCTCTTCCCCCACTACAGATACTCCTTCTTTCTCAGTCTCCCAGATTCGCAAGAAAAATTCAACCCACAAATCTTACTCTCAACTGATCAGTGGGTCTGTCTTTCATGCTGCTCACAGTCAAGATAAGTACTCTCATTTTATCCTCTCCAATATTGCATTAACTGTATGTCTGTTTTGAAAGTTTCATGGTCAATTCAGTTTTGTCCTGCTTTCTCTGTCGGTTCCAGTGTCATACGCTGATTTTCCCCCCCCCAAACCCCACCCTCCACCGTTACACTCTTTTCGGCGTCTCCCTCGCGTGTCCCTGCCGGTTGTTCTAACCGTCGCGTGCTCTCTCTTTCATGTACGCTTTGCGTTCGTGCTTCATACGCGCCTTACTTCAGTTCACTAACATGTCTCCGGACGCTCGCTGCTCGCCTTTCTGACCGCTTTCCATAACCTGTGGTCCTTTTTCTTTAAAAACGCATCTCTCTGACGCTCGCGCTGCTAGTTTGACCGCGTTCTTTTCCCTGCGGACCGACTCTTCTCTTCAGCGGCACAACATCTTTGGGCTTGAGCGCGTCTGTCGGACGCTCGCTCGTTGTCAGCCCGACTCCACGCACAGTCTGACATTCACATTGGTTTTCTCCAGGAGAGCACATCCTTTTTCCTCCGCCTCTTCCTGACTTTGGCTCCTCCCTGAGGGGAGTGTTTCTCAGCTGTGTGTTCCACATTAACTAGTTACTGGCCATATTTCTCTGCTTCTATTTTCAACATGGATTCTGACAGTTCTCCCCTTATACCTGCTTTGAATGAGGATGAGGAAATATTCAAACAAGATTTGAATATTTTTATTCAGGCTTCTGTCAACCAAGCTTTAAAAGCTTCTATGGAAAAAATGTCTAAAAATATAGAAAATACTGTCAAGCATATGGTGTCCAATTCCATGGCCCATTCTGTGGGGGAAAGCAGAAAACGAAAATTGTCTTTGAAAAAAACTCCTAAAGGCGCTGAATTGATTAGTGAGGTTTCCTCACAACAGATTGAGGACTTGGTTCCTCCCAGGCCTCCTTCTAAGGAGGGGAATACCATGAAAAATACTGCAAAAAATACCAACATTTCTTCCCTGATTCATTCTAAATGCAAATTCAAATCAAAGAACATTGATAACGCGCCTAAAAAGATTATTATATCTAATATATTGGACACAGATGATGATGATGATATGGATGATTTACTCCAGTCTGATATGCCTGATGACAGTTTTTTGGATTCCTCACCTCCTACTAAACGTCCTAAACAATCTCTTACTGACGTTTCTGCCATCATGGATTCTGATGGAGTTCCCATGTTTGACCCTACCTTAATCCACCACCCCAATTCCACTGAATGGCTCCCTTCCGCTCATGTAGGGGAATATATTTCATCTAGCCTAAGTCTTCCTCTCGACAAACAAACCCGAGCAAAGTTAAAATCCGAGTGTCCAAGACCTTTAGCGTCCTACATCACTGCCACCCCCTCCATAGACCAATCTTTAATAACTTTCTTTACAAAGTTCGGCAAGGATCCCCGTAAAGGGGTTGATAAAGCATGGAAAACCTGTCAGGATAAACTCCTCGACGTGGTGGGTCCCCTTGCTCATATTTTTGACCTGGTGGAATCGGCCAGATTGGATGATTCACCGATTAACCCTTCAGATCTCTCCCTCTGGATCCAAAGAGCCTTTTGCCTTTTGGGAAACGCCAATTCGGCTATTATCCACGAGAGGAGAAAAGGCTTACTCCTCAAGTTAGATCCAAAACTGTCAAACTTGCTTCCCTTGATCCCGGCATCCAAGCTGATGGCAAGCTTTTCGGTGATTCCTTCATTAAGGACCTCAGTCGATACGTTACGACTTTCTCTTCTATCGACAAACCACAACAATCCCTAAGAAGGTATTCAACCAGCGTGTTTTTGCACAGGCCGGTAGAGGCATGAGCTGCTTTATCGGCCGTACTTACCGAAACCAAGGCACAAGAGGCTACTACAATTCCTCCTACAGCGTGCAAGAGTACAAACCTCAATTTTACCCTCAGAGGTTTCCGCAACCGCGGACAACGTTTCTCCAGGGCCAATAATTCACAGGGTAAGCCTGTGTTCTGGCCTTCCCGTTGGAGGGCGTCTCAAGTATTTCCTCCCAAAATGGCATTATTGCATCGAACTTTATTCCCCTCCTTTTCAATCTTTCTTCCCGCGTCCTCCAAAATTTTCTCACCTAATGTCATCCCTCATTACCACAGAGGTCCAATCTCTTCTTATCAAAAATGCTATTCAACCTTCCTTTACCGGTCCATCAGTATTCAGGAGCTCCCTGTTTCTCGTTCACAAGAAAAACAAAAAACTCAGGCCAGTAATCAATCTCAAATCATTCAACCAATTTATAATATATCGGCATTTCAAAATGGAAACTATTGTCCATCTCAGAGACATCTTACTTCAAAACGACTGGTTTGTGAGATAAGATCTTCAGGACGCCTATCTAACCATTCCAATCCATCTTTCCCACAGGAAATTTTTACAATTTCAGTGGCGTTCAAAAACTTATCAATTTTCTTCCGTTCCCTTCGGCCTTTCCTCAACCCTCTGGTGTTTCACAAAATTACTGAAACCGGTAGTGACACATCTCAGATCTCTAGGTATCAGACTCATAATTTATCTGGACGACATCCTCATCATGCACCAGAATGTGTCATCCATTCGCTCTCACCTTCACCTTACATCTTCTCTGCTCAAGGATCTCGGTTTTATTATAAACTCGGAAAAGTCCATAGTAGTTCCTTCCTAGCGAATCGAATTTTTAGGTTTCCAAATAGATTCCTCCTTGGCTACCCTCCATCTTCCTCCTTCAAAGGTTTCTTCTATCAAGAAAGAGCTTTCCCAAATGCTCCAAAAAGATCTAATCTCTCTCAGATCTCTAGCAAGAGTGGTAGGTCTTCTTTCTTCCTCCATTCTGGCCATATTTCCAGGTCCTCTTTATTACCGCGCTCTACAGCGCCTCAAAATTCTACATCTTCGCAAAGGACTGGCATTTTCCAATCTCATTGCTCTAGACGAAGAATCCCGGTTAGAAATGCAATGGTAGATATACCATTTAGATGCCTGGAATGGCAGAACCATCTTCCTCTCTGCCGCCCGATCTTGTGTTAGAATCAGATGCAAGCTTCACGGACTGGGGCGCCCGCTGTGGACCAATATCGACTGGCAGTACATGGTCAACAGAGGAGTCCATTTTGCACATAAACTGTTTAGAGATGCTTGACGGCTCCTTTGCAATCCAGAGTTTCACAAAAAACAAGGCTCAGTGCTGTATCCTGCTTCGCATGGACAATGTTTCTGCGGTCCGGTACATAAAGCACCTTGGAGGAACCAGATCGAAGCCTTTGGCCCTTCTAGCAAAAAGCCTTTGGGAATTCTGCCTCTCTTACTAATTTTCTCTTCCTGCAGAATACCTTCCGGGTTCTCAAAATTCGATAGCAGACTGGCACTCCCGCCATCTCAAGGATACCAGCGACTGGAAACTTCATCCGTCTGTTTTTCAAATGCTCCTCAACAAATGGGGGCCTTTTCACATGGATCTATTTGCCTCTCGACTCGATACTCATCGTCCACTCTTTTTCAGTTGGCGCCCGGAACCTCGCGCTTTGGCAACAGATGCATTTCTGCAGGATTGGTCCCAATCTCTCAATTACGCTTTCCCTCCATTCATTCCAATCAAGAGAACTTTAGCACAAGTCAGGCGTCAAAAAGCCTCTCTGGTCATTGTGGTTCCCTTCTGGCAGTCCCAAGTTTGGTTTCCTCCCCTTCTCGAACTATCCTCAGACTTTCCAATCCTTCTCTCAGTTTTTCTGTCCCTCCTTCTGAATCCATCCAGATATCCCCACAATCTCGTTCTCAACAATTCTTTAACGGTTTCAGCTTGGAGGGAAACGGGTCGCCTCGACCAACCACTCTTATTTCAGAGGAAGCTTCAGAGCTCATTAGTAATGCCTGGGCTCCAGGCACAAAGAAGGCCTATAAATCAGCCTGGTCTCTTAGGACAGGCTGGTGTGTGGGAAAAAGTGTGGATCCCTTTTCAGCAGATTTGAACTTAATAATTAACTTCCTGGCTGCCCAAGCCAGTTCTGGTAAATCTTACAGAACTATAAACCTCTATAGATCGGCTATCTCCATGCATCACCAACATATTAATGGCAAACCTGTAGGGGAACACCCTATTATCTGTCACCTTCTAAAGGGAATAAAATTATCCAGGCCTCCAGCTTCCAAATACTCTTACCTTTGGGATGTATCTCTAGTTCTCAATTTGTTCCTTCCATGGCCGGACAATCCGTATCTTTCCCTAAAAATGCTTTCTGCTAAATTAACCATGTTGTTGTGCCTAACTTCCATTAAACGTGTGTCTGATGTTAAATCTTTAGATGTGTTTTCCCTCCAATTCTTGCCTACTGGCGTCCTTTTTCACATTTCAAAGCCCACAAAAGCAATCTACATTCTGTTTTCTATCCCTTTTTTCCCAACAAACCAAAACTTTGTGTGGGCCTTTGTTCAAATGAATACGAAAAGAGAACTCTCAGCCTCAGAATGTCCTCTCTCCATCAACTGTCAATTTCCTTTAGTAAACCCAATAAGCCTGCATCCTCCGCCATGTTGGCCCGTTGGGTTAAGTGGGTTATGTCCCTAGCGGGAATCAACGTTTCCATCTTTGGTGCCCACTCCTCCAGAGGAGCCATGGTGTCTAAAGCTTTTTCAATAGGCTCCAGCTTAGAGGACATTCTCAGGTCTGCTGATTGGTCCAATGATAACGTCTTTAAAACGTTCTATTGTAAACCTGTTAAAACTGCAACTTCTTTAGTAATTGATATGCTTTAAACTTGCATAATAGGAGCCTCCGGTCTTGTCATAAAATGTAGATTTTCCTAGTAATTTTTTAAGGAAAGTCTTAATTTTATTAAAGACACGGAGAGTATTATCCCACCGCTATTTCTTCTAATATGTCTCTTTTTTTCTCCCTCCCAGCGACTCCTGCATTACCTTCTTCATCAGGATGATGCCAACCTCCTTTCGGCTTCTACATGGTGTGCCGGACCACAGATTCTCCGGACGTCTTTCCATCACCATTTTGGTCTTCCTCCAAGTTACTCCTGGATTGTTTCCTGTTTTCAAGATTTTTTCTCCTTCATTCTTGCCGTGGCTATTATTGGAACAATCTTTCCTTTGTTTCATAACTCTGTTTGACTTGCTCACTCAAGAAAAGAGGGCTGCTTGCAGTCAAGGGTGTACTCTATGGTACTTGGTGTCATTCTATTGGTGCAGTACATACCTATGTTAAATTCACTAAAATTCATTTCCAAATCCCTATTGGGCAAGAGATCGCATGTTCACACTTTGTCCAATTTAACTAAAACTTCAAATCTATGAATTCTACCACTACTCTGTTCACATGTCGCTGATTGGTTCCTCCTGCAATTACCTCATCATCCAGATTGTCAGGTAACAATATTGTTGCAGCTTCTACTCCAGTCTGTGTCTCCATTGTTCTCCTCCCGAGGAAGTCAGTTTTACACACATTACATACATATTGTTACATTTAGCAAGAACAGCATCTTCTAGCAGTCGGTTCTCATGAGAAGATTTTCCAGCTATGAACACATTTAAACTACAATGGAAAATCACAATTTAATACTCTATGACAGCCATTTTATTAACTGGTAAGAAATACAGCTTGACATGAGGTCTGGCAACTAAGCCAAGACCTCCGCTAAGGCCTACAATCAATCAACCTAATACATAATGCATAACCCTTTATATGACACATTACTACATTAATCAAACATATACTCAACATTTCATATTAATAACTATTGGTAAGTACACTTCGCGAACATTGGCGGCCACTCATCGTGATCACATTGTTCCAATGCCTGCATTATTTATTACGTTAGTATGTTTTCTACACAAATCCATTACTCATAAAACATGAACACCTATTAATAATTTTTATTAAAACCCTGCACTAGCAGAGTTGGGGTTTATGAAAAATTAGCTTTTAAAGAGATTGATGTGGCACTGAAAAACCTCTGGTTATCATTGCACATTCATTCACTGTAATTTTTTGGAAAGTCCCAAGGAAAGAGAGGTGAAGGTTCTGCCCTGCCTAGTCTTACAGAATCTGGTCAACGTGAACAGTCGGTATAATGATGATATTCCTTCTGCAAGAACTTTTAAATATGGTAACAGAACTTTGGCTATTGACAAGGTGTTGGTTCTCACACACCAATTCTATCGGGTGAAAAACTTTCAAGTTATTGATATGGGACCTAGCAACCACCTTCCCATTAGTCTGGAGTTTAAAGATGGGTTTTTTCTTTGTGAAAGAGCCACCTTGTCTCTTTGGGCCGTTTATCATAAGAGAATTTGAGTTCTGATTACCGAAGATATATTGCAGACTCTTTCTTTAATTGAATTTGAGCATTTAGACCTGGAAGTAGGTCAAGGTGCATTGGATTAATATTACAACCTAATAAAGCAAATATTAGCCCACTTCAGGCTGGAAAATGGGGGCCCTCACTCATTTATTGGTGCAAGAGGTAGGGGAAGTAGCTGATTTGGTCTACTGAGAGACCTGTACTGGCTCCCAATAGACAAGAGAATCACATTCAAGCTTCTCACGCACACCTACAAAGCTCTCCACAATGCCGAACCAGAATACCTCAACCAAAGACTCCACTTCTACACGCCCACCAGACTGCTCCACTCCGCCGACCTCGCTCTCGCCGTCATCCCACATGTCAGGAAGGCCACAGCCGGAGGAAGACCCTTCTCCCACCACGCCACCAAGACCTGGAACTCCCTTTCCATCCACCTCAGAAGATCTCCCACTTTATCGCAATTCAGAAAGGACCTCAAAACTTGGCTTTTCACCTGATCACTCTGTTCTTCAACTGCCTCCCACTTACTGCTCCCCTCCCCCAGCGCCTTTGAGACCCTAGCGAGTGACCAGTTGCGCTTTACAAGTATTATGATTGATCTATTGATTGATTGATTGGTTTGATGATGATTGTCAAGAAGAAAGAAGAGTGGTAAACAGGAGTCATGGACGCTCCAAGGTTAATCCAAGTGATGTCAGCTTAAGAACAGCCATGGTGATTTAGAAAACTGTCTATCAAAATGTATGTGTCTAGAGAGCGGTTTATAGGGTAAATTAGGAGGCAATGCTAGCTGCCATTACCAATAAGATTTACAAGTGCCTCTGGCAACTAGTGAATTCTGTATCTCTCTCAACACCATCTTCCCTTGAGGCCTAGATAAGTGAGGAAGATTGTTATACCTTTATTTACTCTCTCTATAGTGGTGGGAACTCTGAGAATTTGAGACCCGGGCCAGCTCTGGAGTGGAGGCAGAAGTAATTGCAAGCACCCAGGTTGCAATAATGCTGTCTGAAATAATCTGTAATATGAAAGCCTCTAGGGTTGGAGGCCCAGATGGTCTCCCATCTGAGATATATAAGAAAGACCCTACTAAACTGGGATTAATTCTGAGTGGCTTTTTCCAATGGGCAACATAGATAGGCATCCTCCCAGATTCATGGAAAGGAGCCATAGCAAAGGCCATTCATAAAATAGGCAAAATAGAAGAGACTGCTAACTATTGTTTGATCTTCCTTCTTGATATTCTCTCTAAACGCTTTGCTCAAACATTATTAAAACACCTGGCTGCCTGGGCTTTTGACACTGGACTGATCCCTGTGAAGCAAGGAGTTTTCAGACCAAAGTACTCATTGATAGACCACAATTTCAAGTGGAGTGCATAGATACTCATTAAAGGTTAGGGGTAGGCATATCAGTTGCCTTATGTAAACAGATTATCTGGTGGTGATGGATCTCACACCCATAGGGCTTCTATGAAAATTAAACACCCTTAATTCTTATTGTCTTGAGGATCCACTGGAGATAAATGTTGACGAGACAAAATCTAAGTTCTTTGCTAAAAAGAAAACAAAAAACTTGATTCTTAGGTAACACGTGGCTGGAGCAGGTTACAGAATATAAGTATCTGGGCATGATCTCTTCAGATTTGAGGCGGGATAAACATATGGCTTCCCAGAGACTTGTACTGTCCGCAGAAGTAAATGGCCTGAAAAGGTTTGATCGTAAATATGGGAGGTTAAACCTTTGATCCACTAGGTAAAGTCATACAGAGAAAATAATCCCCAAGGCTCTTTACAGAGTGGAGGTGCTGCAAGTGGATAGGCAGGCCTCATGTGAAGTCTTAGAATGCAGTTCTTTGAAATTGCTCCTCAATTTAAAAATGCGATGATCCAAGATATAAGGAGGGAGGTGAGAACCGTAGCCTAGAGTGCACTGACAGATGCCAGAACCTTTTGATTTTATTTTCTGATCAAAAATGGGGTCCATGGCGATAAACTGATCTTTCCTGAACTATCGTCATTTCTCCCCAGTGAGAGGAACCCGGTGACAGTAATGTTAAAGCGCCTGGGAGTCCCTGACATGCACCTTGAAGGAGGTGAAGTAACCCAATCAGTCAAATAAAGATCACCCTCAGGCAATGTGCTATTGAAACCAGTTGGAGGCAGAACCTCCAGTATCTCAAGGACAAGAGTTCAGTTACCCCCTTCCTAGCTTCCCAGGAGTCTACAGATTTTTTTCCAAACTTACATAAGGCTGGGAGGAATTCACTGAGTTCCACTCCATGGAATTCCACAGAGTTGATTAAAAACGGTGGAATTCCGTGGAGGCAGAGTTCCGTGAGCTGTGGAGTCCTGAATGAACCCGATCTCAGACGTGCTAACCAGGGATCCTGCTTAGCGCTTCTGAGATTGGGTGCATTCAGGAGAGAGCTGTAGGTAGTGAAAGCTGCCATTTCAGGCCTCTTGTGCATCGATCGTCTGGCCCTGTGTGCAGTGCACACAGGGCAGGCAAGTGCACAAGAGGCCTGAAACAGCAGCTTTCTTTCACTGCCTATGGCCCTGGCCCGGATACAGGCCAGGGCCATAAGCAGCAAAAGCTGCCAGACACTGCACATAGGGCAGGGCAGTGCAAAAGAGGCCTGAAACTGCAGCTTTCACTGGCGACAGCCCGTCCTGAATTCAGGTCAGCACAGGAGGAGGCAAAAGCTGTTGTTTCAGGCCTCTAAAAGGGAAAAAAGAAATAAGGACTTACCTCGGTCCCCCAGGGGGTCCTCATCATCCTCTCCTCCACCTTCCCAGCAGCGTGGCTCTCTGCCTCCCTCTGCCCCCTGGGCTGCTGGCAGAGGGGGGCCTAGATCTATCGCTGGTGCACACTGCAGCCTGTTTTGCTTTTCACTAATGACCGAGCTGACAAAAAATCTCTGGAATGCACCTCTTAGTCTAAGTAGACATTTATTATTTCACCACGAGGTTCCTAAAAGGAGATTAGCATGTTGAAAGCACACATTTAAAAATAGTCACAGCAATGAAACAAAACATACCAAATGATTCTCCAATGCAATGTACACAGCAAATATATGTATATGTATATATATTATAATGCAAAGCAAATAATGAAGTAAAAATGCATCACCGTAGGGCCTTCCAAGCTCTTTATCTTTCTAATGCCAGCAAGACGATTACCCTGTTCGACTGCGAAAGAGATCTCCACCTTCACGGGACAGATATCAGGCATCTGAGGTCTAGAATCCTGATTGAGGCCATTCACTCACAGTCGCACTGGGTCCTTGTATACCTTAAAAAACCCAAAGGAGCTTTCTGGGAAAACCCCCTCATTTCGCAATTCAAACATGCTGGCTAGTTTAGGTCAGGATTGAAAGAAACAGGTTCGAACTGGTAGGTTTTCCAAGGTGTCTCTCCCAAGCCTAAGCCGTTCCCTGCTGTACCACAAACATCAGTCTAGTACATCCTTATCATGCTGACTGACTAACTCCTCCATATTATGTACTAGCTCTACGGTGATTATATGGCCTAGCTCTTCGGTGAGAAAGAGAATGAAAGCAAGACAGAATGCACAGTTTACAATGTGGAAAACTACAAGCAGCTTTAACGTGGCAGTGTCTAATTCTACAATAAAGTCAATAGGCAGAATGAATCTAAGACTAAACTGAATACAAAATGTAGTATGTAACTGGTGAACACTAGACAGCTAATCCAGGTGCAAATTGGTGCAACACAAAATCAGTGGTCAAAACACACATTTCACTACACAGCCCAGACTGTCTGCACTTTCGCTGTGTAGCCCATAACTGGGCTGCAGTGCTCACTGGGTGAGCTCCGCTCTGCTTGCAGGGATAGCATAGTTTTTGGGTGAACTCCACACTCCAAGTGGAGCGCAGAGTGCCAAAATCTCTGTTAGCTCCATCAGTGGTGCAGAGTTCATCGCCCATCCCAACTTATATAAAATCCTACATAGGTTTTTACAAAAAAACAATCTGTGGCTGAGGGTGGGAAATGGCCATGGTTGGGGCTAATACTAAAACAGTGGAGAACCATGGTCAATGCCCCTGTAAGCAGGGTAGGAAATGTTTAGTGAGTCACCTGTTGATGGACTGTGTATTCTTTTTTGAGGAAAGGAAGAAGATTCCTCAGCCTGCTTTTAAAAAGTATGAAATACAATAGAGAGAGAGAGAGATGGGTTTAGATTTCATATGTGACCGCAGCCATTGTCAATGATCAATCCCTGTGAAAAAGCACAACATTCCATGTTAGGCTTACCTCCCCTTAGTGTTCTAAGATCGAGGTTGGCACTCCCCTAAGGTTGGTAAGAGGATGCTGACTGCAATAAGAGGATGCTTTTACAAGGTTGGATATAGAGATGGGAAATTTGACCTTGTCAATAAGGTTCATTGAAAGAGGTCCTTGTGACTCCAATAAGTTGTTATTCATTTTGCACTTCATAATGTTTTACTTGGGCAAAACAAGTTATATGCTGCTGGTTAATTTGTCATTTTCTTTTTTTTTAGAACGTTTTTTATAACCATGTGATTTTGGGCTGCTGGTCTAATATTGGTTTTTAACGTTAACTGTTTTTATTGTTATATCTTTTAAAAGCGGGAAGTCATGTGATGGTTGAATTCTTTCAATTGTGTGCTGAGCTCTATTGATCTTATGATATTCATGGTTGTTTATACTAAAGAAATGGGTAATGTGCAATATTTCTGTAAGAATGTATTTTTCGCAAATAAAGTATTTTGACATTGAAAGCATAAGACACTTGCCTTTGCAGCTTTAAGGCATACAATTGAAAGACAAAATATGTGCGTGTGAATGAGTAGAAGCGTACTTCTTATCACACTCCTGAAGTAAGGTTTTTACAATGATATGCCCAGCACTTCAGCTTTCAAGCCTGGGTGTGCATTGAATGATTTAGTATTATAAAACCATATTTTATTATTTTTACACTTTTGGCATAGTGATGCTCAGTCGCCAATGGTGCAATGTACTGAAGAATGTTTTTAGATGTATCCTTCAGCGGGAAGAGGCTGGATCTAACCCAGCTTTCATCTTCCAATGAGTGCACAGCATTATCAACTGCCATAAGCAGTGCTGATTCCTCCTTCAGTGTATATATTTACACGTTGCGGGACACAACGAGTTGAAATTGAAGTACAAATTGAATTCCTCCATTACCTTAAAGGGCAGACTTTAGTGAGTTGAACTCATTATTCAGCATCACTTACAAATACTGTACTTTAGCCAATTGTATTTTCATTTGCTAAATGTTGTGTCCCCAGTACAGGTTTCATCCGACTGAAGGTTCTGTAGCAATCAAGAAAAAAGGAAGAAAGGTGTTGGCAAAATTGACATTCAGATCACACCTTCTATACAGACTTGGCACACAAATAACATAGTGAATAAAATAACTTCAATAATCTCTGTCTAAACTCCTTTTGAAGTAATCCTCAGGCTGTGACTGTACTTTTGAAATGTCAGTTAAAGCAGATTTTTTGAGGATTTGTGACTAACTTACTCCATCAGAACTCTAGGCCGGCAAGGCTGACTGAACAATTATTATTATTTAAGCACACTCCATGTTTGAACCCTTTTTTGGAAGAACTCCAACGCCTATTGGCCAAATTCCTTTAGCTGAAATTCCTGTATGACTCTCTTAAAACTAGAGAGTATATATCAGAATGATAACTGATAATGTGGTGGATGTAAACTGCAAATTGTGAAACTTACACATTAAACAAAAAATGGCGCACATATTTTTTGGTCCAATACATATACGCCTAAGGTGGAAATGGATTTGTCCTATTTCTTCATTTGGGATTTAGGGAGTACCAGGATGAACTGAGGATCCTTAAAAAGGATACTTCTCTATGCATAATTTCAGTGTGAGCCAATATTTGCTTGCAGTTGGGTTTGTAGGGAAAAATAAAGGCATGAACTTCTAAGGTAGACTCCACCTGCAATGACCAACCGTAAAATCTGTTTTTATGATTAATATAAAAATGTGGTCTTGGAATTTCTATGGATGACTGATGATGTTCTGCAAGTCTGATTGTTTTTTACCCTATAACGAATTTTAAATAAATGTATGCTAAGGAACCATGAGAATGATTTTAGAGGATTTTAATTGTTTTCTGTATTGTCTGTTTATATGAGGTGTTTATTTGTGCTTTTTATGCGCTGCAACCAGAATAAAGCTATTTTAGTACTACAACAACATCAATATTCTTTGGTTGTAAACGTTTCAAGTGCACTCCTACAGCCTGTATTTATTTGTATATTTTTCTTTATATTGCTTTTATCTAAAGGAGTCTCATTCTCTTACTGATTAGGCCTAGCCTGAAACAATAAAAAAAAGAATTAAAAAGCAGCATAGAGAAAGTGTCTTTAGATCTGGCCCTTTGGTGTTCTTCAACTTAATGGGTACTTAACTGATCAGCAGTTGTAGTAGTCTGGAAAGCAGTTCCATTGTTCATATCTGTCAGGCATTATTAATGCACTGCTCATGTTGAATGAAGTAAGAAGGGATTGTAAATTTCAAACTGCCTGAGAAACACCAAATAAAGATGAATTACACTGTAACCCAGAGACCTTCTGACACTGTTCTGTTGTTCAATGGGACAACAGAGGTCTGTGTTTTGATTTTACACAAGTGTAATTTTATGTTTAGTCTCATGTGTGTGTGTGAATTGAACTAATTGATTTTAGACGTAAAACTACTGAATGGAAATTCATTTATTAGGTGTTATTTTATGCTTTGTGGAGTTAAGAGTTTCTAATCCACACCACCTCAGAGGATAAGCCATGATGACTGGTCTGCTTTTCTATTCCTGAGTGCCAAATGCTGTAGAGTTGTACATAGTGCTCAGTTTGGGTCCAAACATAAGGAGGCCTCATGAACCCTGACCGGAACCCACTAATATCTGATTGCCTCAGAATCCCTGCATGCCATTTCCCTCATTCACACATTAACTCTAATGAAGGTACATTATTATTGCACACTGCCTCAGATAAAACCATCATTACCACTCTCCATCTTCACCAACCGATCATTTTTCTCATCTTGAATCATTGCATAATTTGTAGACGTAAGTGCAGGAGCCCAACATTTCCCTGGGAGAAGGCTGTGGTTCTCAATTATTAAGGCTACTTTGACTTTATTCTATCTCTTGTCTCTTTCTTCCAACCTACACTACCCTTCATCTTTATCAAACTTTATCATTATTCCAGTCTTGCAGGCTCTTTACTCTACTTTTTTCTCCACTTTTTCTCTCCTTGATTATCTGTGTCTTCCTTCACCTTTCTACTTTTCGGCCTTTTTCTCTCCAACTTTGAGTCAATGGTTAGCAAAGAAAAATCAGGCTTGGCCACACACAAAAAAATAGTCTTTCTGCCCCCAAATTAGGCAGTGCCCGAAACGGGTAAAATGTGCTTTAAAACACCTGTCTTAGAGAATACATACATTAGGCACCCACCATCAAAATCTCCTACCCCGACCCAAGGTCAAGAGCCTAAGTTAGAGTTAGACTGCACTCTGATTTCTGGAAAGCACTTGAAAACTGTGGAGAATGCTCATGTTCAAGTTCCTCTTCAATGGCAGAAGGAAACTTCACCACTGGATGTGTCTGCTTGTAGCAATTCCTCTAGAAAGTAAATAATTTGTCATTGGCACCCAACTGTTGCTCACAACCAATATAATTTTCCTGTCCAAAATTACTTGTGTTAACTTACCTAAACACATCAGGTTTCTTGAAGAATTCTTTTAGTTCTCCCATTGAACCTTATTCAGCAAGCTATGAAAAACATTAAAATTAGTGGTTGTCAACAAAAGCAATGAAAGAAATATAATGAAAAATCGCAATATACCTATCCCCAACAAGGATGAAAAAGAAAGAAGCTCATACACAAAATTTCCCCTCCTGGCATATTGCAGCAATTTGAACAGCAGCCTTCTCAAGGGGTCATCTTCCGAGTACTTAAAGTTTCTTCCAGGACCTCATGTGGTCTCCATGCATTGTATCATTGGAAGGTACATGATTGGAAAATACGTCATGCAGTCAAACAGGTAGACAAACTTTTCACCACAGTGCAATATTTAATATCCCTGAACCCCACATTTCTCCAGATTATTGCTCTGTCATTAAGTGTGATATATTTAAGTGCTGAGTGTCTTGGTCCTCGCAGAAATAGGGTCATACTAAATAGTAGAGGAAAGCTTATTGTGTGGTCATATTGACTCCAACGAAAAGAGGTTGGTGATAGGATAATTTTATAAAGTTTTGTGGGGAGGAGATTCCAGGACTGGAGACATTTGTAATGTATTTCTTTTGATTTATTGAGATAGAGCATCTGTGGATATCTACCCACAACTCATTCCACTCCTCCATCAAGATTGTTTCACACAAAGCTCTGTCCAATTTGCTTTGGAATGCCCATCTAGGAGTTGATTGAGTGTTCCACAGGGTAGCATAAAGTCTGGAAATGAGGCCTTTTTGTGATGTCAGAGAAGCAAGCAGTTGTTTGAAGGGTGTTCTATCCCATGTTTCTGTTTTAATATTGGATTTTAGTACCCAGTTTTGAGGCTGTGTCTGGGATTTTAAAATTCAATGCACTCTTTGTAACTATAATGATTGTACCCTGTTGAAACACACCAGCGATATATATATATGTCTCTTGTTTTTATTTAGTGAAGGGACCTGTTCTAGTGCCTGGGTGAAATCTGGATTACAGTGGTCATGTCATGTCTGCTCTTTCCATGTGGAGTCAGCATGTGTTAATCTTCTCCTTTGAATACTCCATTATACTGCACAGTTGGGCTGCATAATAATACAGTTTAAAGTCAGGCATTGGTAAGCCTCCTTTGGGCCTATTTTTCTGCATCAGTTTTAACAAGATGAATGGTTTAGATCCTCTTCAAGTGAACTTGTTTATTATTTCTTGGAAGAAGATGAAGAGGCTTTCCTCATCTAAAACCAGAAGTACTTGGAAGAGATAGAGGACACTGCACACCATATTCATCTTCACCTCATAATTAAGTCCAATCCAATAGAAGTACAGAAGAGTTCATTTGTGATGATCATGTTTGCACTCAGAAGGTAATGAGTGGTAGTTGGCTTTATAAAGGTCCTAGACACTTGGCAAGAGGTTGACTCCTACATATTTAACATGGGTAAAGGTCCATTTGAGTAGAAATCTAGCTTGTAGATCATCTACAATGATCTGGGAAGATCGATGTTGAGCACTGCTGATCTATGCTTGTTGATTTTGTATCCCACTAGTCTTTCAAAGGTTTCCAAATGTGTCAGTGAGTTTCCAACAAGATAGCAGATTTCTCTAGTGTGAGCCCAAGGTCGTCTGCAAAGAGAGTTAACTTATGTATGTAGCCCCTGAATATTCACTGCCGCTCTGATATGGGATGCCAATGGCTCAGTACTGGAAAGTGAACAGTAATGGAGATAGGGGGCATCCCTGTAGTGTACCCTTTGTCAGATTAAATACTTGAAAAATCTGGGCATTCAGAGCTATTTTGTGTCTAAGGTCATGATAGTCACCCATGATCATTGACATAAAAGGAGTCCTACTTCTACCACACCCACAACCAACTTGAGAAAGCATAGACCCACTCAATAAAAAGCCTTTTCTTCATGCAGAGTCACAAGAAGCACCAGGGTCTATTTTTTCACCACTTTCTCAGTTAAGTGCCTTTGATAAACCCCTATTGATCAGGGTGTTTAATCACATGAAGAAGGCTATATTATTTGTTTGTCAGCATTTTTAAGTCGAGCTTCGATAGAGTATATTAAAAAGTTACATTTTCCTGTAGGAAACAGATTTTCTGGAGTTGTTATCCAGTTTTAATATAACAGCCATAATGACTTCAAGCATGGAAGGATTTACGAGCTCCTGGAAGGGAATGTATTAAATAAAGGTGTTAGTTTAGGGAGAAGCTCATGTTGGAAGGCTGTGTAGAATACACCTATAAAGCCATAGTTGGAGCTTTTCCTATTGCGAACTGTTTAATTGCTACTTTTACTTCCTCATCTAATCCTTCCTTATCTAATATGGAGGCATCCAGCTGTTCAGCATATATTTTCTGAATTTTAGTTAGCTGTACTTTGGTAATATAGTATCGCTGGAAGGTGATGGGATATTTCTCAGCCATGTACAATGTATTGTAAAAGGCCTGGGATTCCTTTAATTACGTGACTCAGCCTTTAAGATCCTTCACTAGATGTGAGCAGTTCTTTACCATAGGAAATTTCCAACTTTTCCCATAGAAGGGTGGCTATTTGAGGGCCTACTTTATTATGGGTCTCGTATCTTTGGCTTTTCCAATGGAAAAGGGTGAGATCTTCTCTGTCATTACACCTCTAAGTTTATCTCTCAGTGCTGATAATGTCTGCAAAATTGTTAAAGTGGATGTGTATTCATACTTTTGTGCCACAGCTTGTATCTCTGTCTTCAATGATTCAATTTTCTAATTGCAATATTTCCGTATGTGTGTGTCATGATGGATATAACATCCCCCTCCTCGTCCACAAGGTGGCTGGGGATTCATCTGCAATGTCATTAATTGTGAAGTATTCAGCTATGCATTCCTTTATTTCTTGTTGAGGTATGGGTTCTCACAAAAGAGATGGGTATAGGCACATTGGGGGTCATTCCAAGCTTGGCGGGCGGCGAGAGCCGCCCGCCAAGCGGGAACCGCCAGAAGACCGTACCGCGGTCAAAAGACCGCGGCGGTCATTCTGGGTTTCCCACTGGGCTGGCGGGCGACCGCCAAAAGGCCGCCCGCCAGCCCAGTGGGAAACACCCTTCCACGAGGAAGCCGGCTCCGAATGGAGCCGGCGGAGTGGAAGGTGTGCGACGAGTGCAGTAGCACCCGTCGCGAATTTCAGTGTCTGCTGAAATTCAAAGTGGGCCCCTCTTACGGGGGCCCCTGCAGTGCCCATGCCATTGGCATGGGCACTGCAGGGGCCCCCAGGGGCCCCACGACACCCCTCACCACCATCCTGTTCCTGGTCGAAACCGCCAGGAACAGGATGGCGGTGAGGGGGTCGGAATCCCCCATGGCGGCGCAGCAAGCTGCGCCGCCATGGGGGATTCCTCAGGGCAGCGGAAAACCGGTGGGAGACCGCCGGTTTTCCGTGTCTGACCGCGGCCAAACCGCCGCGGTCAGAATGCCCTTAGGAGCACCGCCAGCCTGTTGGCGGTGCTCCCGCCGACCCCGGACCTGGCGGTCAAGGACCGCCAGGGTCGGAATGAGGCCCATTGTGTGGGATAGAGCCAAATTCAGCATGGAAAGTGATAGATACATGGGCCCATATTTATACTTTTTGACGCAAAACTGCGCGAATGCACTTTTGCGTCAAAAATAATACCGCCGGCTAATGCCATTTCTTTGCGCTGTGCGGGTGTCAAATTTATACTTTGACGCACGGCGGCGCAAACCACAGGTGTGAGTAATTTTTTTTTTTTCTCAAACCAATGCGTCACGTTGTGAAGGAAAACAGCATTAACGCGGCGAAAATGACTGTGAGCCGGTTTACGACGTCGCAAACCGGATACGCACTGTTTTTTAATGCAATTGCGTCAAAAAGCGCTGCAAACACTGCAAAATGTGGATAGGAGAGCTAAAATGGATGCTTGCACAGACCCCAGGAAGATGACAACAGACCAGGAACCAGCCAGGAGGACCCACACAAGACCCAGGACAGGGAGAAGAAGAAAAGAAAGTGTCGCTTCAGTGCAGAGGAGCAGGAAGCACCAACTGTTTGTCACCTCAAAGTTGCCAATCAGTAGGAGAGAGGCAATATGGCAACAAATTGTTGACAAGATCAATAGTGTGGCAAAAGTACGGAGAACAGTCAACTGCAAGAAACGCTGGCATGACTGCAAGCGCAGGACCAAGGAAAAGATGGCCAGGAACAGGAAGGCAGCACTGCAGACTGGAGGTGGGAGTCCAGCACCGCAGGAGGCCCTGGACCACATGGAGGAGATGGTCGCAGCCGTCATCCCTGAGGAGATCGTCACAGGGATTCAAGTACAGGACGTTGCTGACTACCAGGAGACAACACACATGCAGGGTAAGTCGCACGGGGAATTAAAATGCACAAATGTTAACTGTAAGCAGGGGGAGTGGACAAACCTACTACACAATGCATGTAAGTCATGAAATTCAGGGAGTGCAATGGGTAAAGGGGCACAGCACAGGGGCATGGCCCGTTCTGAGGAAACCTTGGGCACACTACTACACGACACCAACAGCCTTTGCATGGGGGTATGCTGCCATGCCAAAGATGTTGCAAAGGTAAAGCCAGGCCAGGAGGGCAGGGTATAACGTAAAACGGGCAGCCCGTCACACATCAGCCAGTATTCTCCCTACAGTAACTAGGGCCCAATTAACAACCTCTGTTCATACCTGCAAGTGGAATGTAACATTGACAATAGTTGCAACTGCCACCTTTGCTGTGTGTGCAGGTCAAGTAGCTAATGACAGTAACGTCCCCATGGATCAAACACACCCAAATTAGAGGGTTCAGGATGACAATGTTATCAATCCCCTGAAATCAAGACAAATTTTCCAATCCAGTCAAATGTGATTGTCCAAAGTTGCTACAAACATCAGCCATTGTCATTAACATTAGGTAGTACACAGCACTAATGCCATAGCCATGCTGCATATGTCAGGGTCCACCCTGTGCCTGGGTCACAATTGCTCCAATGACACCATGCAACATCCCAAATGTCATACTGCTCAGACAACAGCATTGAGGGGAGGACACATGTAACTGGTTACACAAATACACCTGCACAGTCAGAGGAGGAAATAGTACACTGCTAGGACAATCAGTGCAATCCAATGTACCACACATTACGCAACATCAGCAGTACACATTACCAATGCTGACATCCATATTGTGCCATAAAAAAGCTATACATAGTATATGCTAGATCTCAACTACATATAGGTGGATGTGCAGGATCAGAGACTGGGGCACGTCCAGATTGCTAAGTGTGGTGCTAGTGCCATCAGAGCACCCACAGCCAGAGAAAGGCCTCACCATGAGAATGGAACTAGACGGAGGGTTGAGTAGGACAAGAAGGTGGCAATTCACAATTTGGCCTGAACCAACACCTAGAGGATGTGATGCTGACAAGCCCACAACGTCACCACAATCCATGTGACATGCAGGTGGGTAATAGGCCTGGGAGAATGCTAATATGAAAGACAGGAACAATGAACAGGAACCAAGATCACAATGTGAAAATATTCGGAAGCAGGCATGTCACATTACAAAACCCACAACACAGAGACACTAATTGTCCCGTATCTCATTGCAGAGGATGATGGCTCTCCTGCGGATATGCCTGTCCAGGACTACCCTGATGACATGGATAAAGATCTAACAAACATCAGAAAGCAGACCCTCCAAGATGTCCTTGGAACCCTCCAGACCCAACCTTCAGTCACATGGAGGAGCACAGATACAGCAGCTATCACAGAGGAGCCACCCACCACACCAATTGTATGACCTGCCAGCTCCAACACAGCTGAGGACTCTGACGACCCTGGCACCAGCTTTGAGAGAACTGTACTTGGGGTACAGCAGGAGCTACTTGGGGTACAGCAGGAGCTGGCCAAGGAGGTACGGGTGGGGATGCAAACTATGGCAGCCAGCCTGGAGGGGGGGCGTTCGTGCATGATGTCAACTGAAGAACAGGCAGCAGCTCTGCAAGAGCGAACACAACAATCTTGCATGAACTTGAAAAAAGGTTGAAGGAAATCAGCACAGCTGTAATAGAGTTGACCCAACACCTACAACAACAATCCTGTCAACGCATGCACGAATGCAATATTGAACCCCTCAGGGCCGACCTGGCTGCCTACCACAGTGATGTGGCTGCTATTCTTAAGAACCACCAGCTCCTCCTTGCTGCAGTACTGCCCTTAAGACCCCCACAGTTAGCAGCTACTGGGATGTCGGACTCCATGTCTTCAAACACTGAGGTGTGTGTTGCCCCTTCACAACCACCACCACCAAGGGCAGAGGAGACTACACACACATCAGAAGATGAATACGTGGAACGGATCACCTTCACCCGTAAGAGTACCCGGCAGCACTAGTCCTTGCCACTTGGCCACCTATTACCAAGGTCCTGTGCTTTGTAACATGCCAGTCTTGCAACAACTGTACTCAAGCACTGTTCTTCAACCCACTGTTTACCTTGTACCCTGCCCTGTGATTGTCTCTCACTAACTCATTGGCAAATCCTGTCCCTCTGCACTGTCTGACACTTCACCCCAGCATGTCCAATGACATGTCCTTTTGCACTTGTGTAGGATCACAATGGAAGATGTCACACTAATGGACTCACAATCATGGACAATGTACATATAGCCCTACAGCACTTCTTAATAAATAGCACTTACACAACAACTTTGTCTCTGTGTAATGTGACACATCAACCGTGATGGCCATCAGTGATGTTAACCTCAGGTCAATGATCATTGATTGTCTATACACCTGACCTGAAAGAATCTTGGCTGATAACTATGCACATTGGCCTGGATTGTACCCTCATCTGCCCTCCCTGAGGGTTATTTCAGAGGAAAAAATAAACTATACACCAAAATGCTGAGTTGTACAGAATAACGCCTCCTCAAGGGATGTCTAAGCCAGAAAATAGTGCCTTCAATTCTGGAAGTCAAAACTCATGTATGTGACATTTTCCCCAATTTTTACCTAACACACACCAAACAGCATGAAGGGATGTGTATGAGTTTCCATACAACTAAGTAACCGTGCTGAACATTGTAACAAATGATAGGTGTGATTTATGTATACCATACTACATGAGAGCATACTACCACTCACCTTATAAGGATTTGCTTGGAAATCAGACTGCAGGCAGACTTAACACAGTGTCCCCAATACCAAATCTGTTAGCAAAGTATGTGACATTGAAAACATACATCACAAAATAACCACACTTTGGGATCCATCGTAACCGTGAGTGGTGGGTGCAATGGATGGCCGAATCTTAGCTAAGTAGCTTTGGTGTAGCTGCCAATGTAACAGCTTAGTTGGGATATGGTTGCAGCATGGGACACAAAAGCTAATACAAAAGAGACACTGTTCACTCATGGCAAGGCCCTGATCTACAAGCATTTGACACATACTGTAAAGGGTTACCTAGATATTAATTAAACTGTAAAAACAGAAGCTTATACCAGGAGAAACACCTTACCTAACCTAATCTACTCTAACTACACATTACCCACAACTGTCCCTAACTAACCTAAGCTAAACTCACTTATCGCATTTAACAAAATGATCTAAACATCAACCCCCCTTATAAGGACACATGGAGGACAACAGATACTTACCTAAACACATACTATCTTATACTAAACAAATATATATTTTTTTGTATTTTTCTTTTTAATTTTTTTTGTTTCTTTCTTTAAAACACCAAAACACCAACATTGTCCTACACACATAATAAAAAACGTTTAAAAAAAGTATGATAACCCCCACCCACTACTACTAACTAAACTAACAGCCTATACTAACCTAACACTAAGCCCCCTAAACCCACTAAGTTAAAGAACCAGGAAAGAGGAGAATGGGGAGGGAATTATGGCTGAGTATAAGCCTACACGTTGGCCCTCTGCAGGGTCTTTTTGATGACACGCACCCTGCGGTTTACTTGCGACCTCCTGCTGCAGTCTGGTCATTTTATGTAGGACACGGTCCAAGTTCCTTTACATCTGGCTAAAAGCTGCAGGGTCTATGACTGCAGCAGGGGTTGTCTGGGTGCCAGTGGATGAAGTATGGGCCCTTGTCGATGCCATGTTTGAGGCTGAGGTGCAGTTGGTGCTGTGACAGGTCCTGGAGCTGTTGATATTGATGGTCCAGCAAAGGTCCCTGCTACTGTTGGTGCCACCTGGGTGGTAATGGTGGTGGCTGTGGTGGACACAGAAGGGCCGCCTTGGGCAAATGCCCTCCACACTCCGGAGGCTCTTTCATGGCAATATCGTCTTGCCATGTTGTGGTACCCAGACTCCACATCCAGAATGTGGCGGTAATGCATTGCCTTGCGCTGAAACTCTCGAATCTGGATGGGAGTCATATTGACAGCTGTTAGGACAAATAGAAAACCAAACATTAGGTACTTCATTGTGTGAAATGGCTCAAGAAGTAAATCAGACAATACATCTAATGTACCCGTAACAGCCCATATCATCATACAGATCACTGATTGTCCCTGAGGAAGTACATGGCAAGCCAGCCTACACATGTCCTATCATCAAACAGCACATCCAAACCCTACAAGATGGGTAACAACTGGAATGACTTTGGCATCATTGTTCTGCCCCTTGTCAGGTAAATATCATGCTGCAAATCCTCCACCACTGACAGGCCAACAAATTTCCATGTTCTTGATGGCAATCTAGGGCTACAAGATCTGTGAGTTGTAAATGGAATTGCCAGTATAGAATGCAGGTGCTAATCATGAGTAGGTATCCTAGGTTTGGACAAGTGATTTACAGATTTACATGTCTGTGTACCAAACTTGGATCATCAGTCCTAGGTACACTATTCACAACCCTATGCCTGTGCCTGGGGGGTGGGAGGGGGTGGACAAGCAACTAATAATTTCTAACAACAAGGACACCCAGGAAACTTTGGAAAGCTGTACATGGGTTTGGCCAGCACACCACAGGTAAGGAGGAACTCCAAATAGGATACACCCAAACCTTGGACAATCCCATCAACACTTGTCTTTGGAAATGCAGACCATTGTCAACATCATTTCCTATCAGTAACCCATTACTTATAACTAACAGATAGATGCAAGCACACCTCTGGCCATGAGCTGCATGCACACCGAAGGCCGTTGTACTTAAGTGCTTCATACTTGTGGCACAACATGTGAAGCTACATGCTGCTAGGAAGTTAAACATACAGTCAAACATTTTCATTAGTGAATAGGGAGGCTGAAGTCTGTGGGTAAGACTTTGGCATCCCTATTCTGGGAGAATCAGGGTCTGCCTGGCTGACTAATTCACTAATATGGTCCACTGCTACATTTTCTGATTTCAAGTTTTATCTACATAACTCATCCCTATTCACATTGCCATGTCTACAGGACTGGCCTTGAATCCCAAAATATGACAAAACGATAAGGATTGGCCAACTCAAAGATGGGGAAAAAAATGATACTCCACTCAAGGAACAAAACAGATCATTGACCAGCGCATCACACCTAGCTATGTGTCCAACACACAGAAGTCAGTCACACATTATCAGCAAACACAACACAGAACAGAAATATCAACACTTATTGGAGTTGTCTGGGTCGCAAATAGAGCCACCTCTCCAATAATGTAGGGTGCAGGTCCACCTGTAAGGCATCGAAGGGAGAAATGTGCTCAATGTCTGTGCACTGTACAGCACTTCCAAATACAAATACTATGTGTAATATTAACTCAGAAAGTAAAGCCTCTAAGACATGATGAAACTGCATCCTACATACCACTGCAAACATGTACAGACCCGGGGATGCCAGTGAGTGATACACACATATCTGTACACATGCAGTGGCCCTAACTATCATGTGGTGGCAAACATGCTCCTTCATTAGTGAGCAGACAAAATCATGGAGTGTATTCCTCTCATCATGTGTATCCATGAGAGACATGCAAAGCCACTTTCCGTGAGGACTGCAATACCAGTCACCCAGACATTGTGACTAAGACCAATTTAAGACACACAACTACAATGTACAGAGGGCCAGGGACAGTTGTTAGCCCTCAATTTTTATCATTTTCTTCATTTGATGTGCCACAGCTCTGGTGAGTTGCACCAACCATAGAGATATGAAACCCTGTGTACATACCTTTTGCCAGCCATCCCTAATTGAAATGTGGCACTACAAGCTCAAAATACCAGTCTAAGATGTTACCTGAGGTAAGCTATAACTTGTTACGTATGTGTCAGAATCCAGTTCAGACATGTATCCGAAAACCATTGAGGGACAGTATTTCTTGAAAATTTCTGGAATTCCAAGATCTGTTTCCTGATACACTCACTGACCACACATTAAACATATGTTTGAGCCACATTGCCATCATCAATTGACGTGAAGCCAGCACTAATTTTCAGGCTCCTGTTGTGTTTAGAAAGTTAGTCTAGCTGTTGCGTCAACAAATTACGGTAATGTGTAGGAAATCTGTATACCTCACAGGCAACTGTGGCCCATATCTGTACATATTTAGCATCGCATTTGTGTTGCTGTTTGACACAAAGGCGGCGCAAACTTACAAAATACATTTGCATTTTGTAAGTTTGCGCCGCTCTTGCTTCAAAACAGGTCGCAATTGCAGTGCTAACAAAGTAGAAATATGGCCCTGTATGTTTCACTAGCATTCCACATGTTCAAAAACATTGCCGGCAGAATATGAACAAATCAGCTACTGTCACTACGGAGCATTTAAACGTGCACATTACTCTGATTTGTACTCACCAACAGGGCCACCAATCACAATCCCCAGGTGGTCCAGCAGGTCTTGCTCCCTGGCAGCAAGGTCAGCCCAGCGGTGCTTCAGCTGGTGGTCATTTCGCGGTGTGTTGTATATTCTCTGCATGTGGTACAACACCTTTGCCTACCGGAGCCTCCTTGCCTCTGTGTGATAGCCTTGAATCACACGACCACCTGCCTCTATCATTAAGGGTAGGAAGTGGCGCACCAGCCAAATAAACCCACTAAGCTCCTCCTCTCCCATCCTGTCAAGATAGGCCTACCCAACATTATTGCACCAAAAATTAAGAGGGGATAAAGGAGTACAAAGGAGAATAGAGGAAAAGTAGGACAGGAACATGCTAAATAACTAAGAACACATCCCAACTATACCCAAACTACCACTATCCACAACAGACTCCCAACACAACAAAGACAAATGTTGTCAACACAAATTACCAAAAAAACACATAGACGGGATACCACAGACAGTTATTATACACAAAAAGACAATTTAAAGACCACACTGGAGACAAAATCACAAAATGCACAAAGAGACAAGTCCAAACACAGCCACACAGTCAGGAAATATCACAGACTGCAAAGTGAAAGTGAAAGTACACCCACTGTACCAAATCTGTAAACAAGATATCCTATTACATCACTTCCTGCCTCAAATGCGGTGCGTTTTTCTTGTTATGCGTCAAAATATTATGACGCTTACAGTCTGTGCGTCATTTTTTTGACGCACATGATTAGAAATAACCCTGCATCCATATTGTTAAATAAGTTTCATACTTAACATATTTCCGGGGGTACAGTGTGGGAATTACCGCTCAGGGCCAATGGATGTTTCATGGCAGTGTGCGTCAGATTTTGACGCATATGTGTCATTTTGTGACGCATGTGCATTTTTTTTGGCGCCTATGCGTCAACATATCTGTCATTAACTGGGTTTGGGTCATTTCTCATTTGTAATGGGACATGGCAGTTGTGACAATACAGAGATAGGCTGATTGCACCCACATTGGGCATTGCGGTGTATGGGCACATGTGACAGATCATACTACTGCGGACCATGATCCTCTACTTGGTGTACCGGATTTTCACTCTTCACTGACGCAATAGATGGCCAAACGTGTGGGATACAATTATGTATTACCCAGTTTGGGCATGTTTTGCGTCAAGAGAGGATAGCCAGGCGACACAACTCACTACAATAACTCAATGCCTATGGGTCAATGTGTGTGATTTGGCTACTACTATTGTTGTTGACCCACTGTGTGAGCATCACAAGATGCATTTTTGCAAATCTGCTTGTATGCATGTGGAGTCAATGTGTCCAACCCTCAGATACAAGTCAGTGTGGAAATGAGAGAGGACATGTGTTAGTCATACACATAGCAACAACTGCTGTGTGCACTTCCTAGGTTTTTTGGAACATAAACACCACCAATGACAAAGCATGCACTGGATAGATAGCAGACGGTTGTTCATGTCAATGTTCCACAACTTAGCCATCACATGTCCTGGAATGTTGGATACTACTTCCTAGGCACTTGTTTGTTTACCCACCATGAGTCAGGCATGGGATCATACTATGTGGGTACCGTGTTTGTGACACGGAGTCCCAAATATAAAACACAATTGTAATGTTACGCCACAGTTGGAGTCATATAACTGAGCCATGTCTCTCCTGTGGCAGTGGAGGACCAGCAGACCAAGCAGCACGTGTTCACATATTTCCAGTGGTAAAATGCACAGAGGTGTCTGGTTCATGTGTGTGGGCTAATGTTTAGCCTGTATAATTATTGGGGTCTATGTTGTCACAGTTAAGTGCAGGTCTAGTCATGAGTCTGTGGAGCCATTTCCTGTATCTACAAAGTATCCTTCGCAGATCAATAGAAGGAAAGACAATGAGGATTTGAGAACACACATGGGGATGGTCCAACTCTGTCACTGCAGACGTGTTATGAGACTGTCAACAGGGCAACCTTGGTGTGCTGACAAAGTTAATGTCTCAGGATTCTTATACCGGCAGGTGTCCTCACAACATTTGTAAAGAGGTTGGCCTCTAAACTTCCTACTGCATCTGGGATCATCAGTGCCTCTGTGCTGATTAATCTCACAGCTATTCACCACACAAGCCCCATCAATATGTTGGGAGCAATGTGAATCAGCGTGTGAACTGTCTGGGTTCTAACATGTGTAGACATTTCATGCACATTATCTGACGTTGTTTGTTGTGCAGGAGGCACCATACCCAATCCATGCATACAGCCGTGGTACACTGTCACAATTTGTCACTCATGCATACATAAAACCCAGAAAAGGGATAGGCCATGGTTTGGCTATTTGGAGACAAGTTCACCCCCATGGTACAATAAATAAAGTTATTATGCTATACAATGTATTTGAGTATGCATTGTAGACCCACCTGACACAATACCCCAGGAGGAATATGAGGGATGGGAAAGCAACTCTGATACAAATGTAGGCACAAGGAACCTTTAGGGTAACGCAAAGACAGGAGCCAGTCAGGCTAACAGGATGCAGGGTCAATCAGGATCCAAACATTTCACAAGGTAAATACACAGTGGTCAGACTGAGACTGGTCAAAGGTGGAACAAGACTGTGGAAATGGGAAACTGTGTTTGTCCTTTGTGTTGGAACGTAACACATTAACCCAAGGGCTGTGTTACACAGCTGATTTATACGGCAATTCATAACAGTGTTATAGATAAAATGGCTGCTTCTATGCTGTTCCAAGCAGCTGCAAGGGCAGTGCATGTTCAAATAGCTGGTCTCCATGGAGGTGCTCACAGGTGTGTGCAGCATCAGTCTCTCACAAGTCCTGTAGGTGAGATTCAAGTTCAAAGGGCCAACAGTACCTTTCACATGGGAAGCAATGTAAAGGTGATTACAGGTCCTACAGACTACAAGGCAGTGCATTATTTAGCCTAATGTCCATGCAGACAGAAGTACAATGACTATGGCATACCATACTAAAGAGGGAAGCACACTGGATTTACATTGTGAGTCTGGGAGTGTGTAGAGGAGGGATTATCTGGGGACAGGGAACATGGGTCTGGCTGGACTTAAGACATGGGCTGCCATGTGCAGAGAATGTCATGTGAGCAATGCTAGTCATACCTGGGGCACATGTGCTATGAATTTGCTGCTTATATGGAAATCTAGTCACACATAGGGGGTCATTCTGACCCTGGCGGTATACTACCACCAGGGCCAACGACCGCGGATGCACCGCCAACAGGCTGGCAGTGCATCCCAGGGCATTCTGACCGCGGCGGTACAGCCGCGGTCAGAAACGGAAAACTGGCGGTGTTCCGCCGGTTTCCCGCTGCCCTGAGGAATCCTCCATGGCGGCGCTGCAGGCAGCGCCGCCATGGGGATTCCGACCCCCTTACCGCCAGCCTGGTTCTGGCGGTTTTGACTGCCAGAACCTGGCTGGCGGTAACGGGTGTCGTGGGGCCCCCTAACAGGGCCCACTAAGATTTTCAGTGTCTGCATAGCAGACACTGAAAATCGCGACGGGTGCAACTGCACCCGTCGCACCCTTCCCACTCCGCCGGCTCCATTCGGAGCCGGCATCCTTGTGGGAAGGGGTTTCCCGCTGGGCTGGCGGGCGGCCTTCTGGCGGTCGCCCGCCAGCCCAGCGGGAAACTCAGAATTACCGCAGCGGTCTTCTGACCGTGTAGCGGTATTCTGCCGGCAGAACTTTGGCGGGCGGCCTCCGCCGCCCGCCAAAGTTAGAATCACCCCCATAGTCCTTGCAAAGATAGGTGATGTAAGACTTACTTCTGTCAAGGGTCTGGTCATACATTCTTGTTACCAATGCAATAGCACAGCCACTGCCTCATGTATGAGGCATTTTTTTACCTTATTGACTGATTGTGTCTTAGTTGTGTGCCATATGCTGTGATGAACCATGTTGGCAACATGTATGTATGAAATAGGTGTGGTCCTCTGCTATTGCCTTTCAAATGTGAAATGTGCAGGATATTTGTCATTTACAGTGTGAGTGAATGTGGCTGTACATTCGTACGCATCAAACTAGTTTAGGAATGTTCAGTGTCCTAATCGGTATTTCAGCAATGCTTAATGAGGCTACACTCTGATTCTGATAGAGATAATGTTATGCAAAAATGATTATCCAGACCATGATATAGTGATTAGTATAGGTGTTTATAATGAGTGAGAACATGTTGATGTACCTTGCACCATAAATATCACTTTGCATGGCAGTTGTTCTCTTGTGTTGTCTGTGACTCATTGGTGTTTGTGTTATTGTGTCAAATCCTAGGCTTTTAGGATGCACCATCAGCATTGGGTTGTTTCCTTACCTGAACGGGTGTTTGGCTGTTGACCGGATGTCAGCAGTATTTTTGTAAAGTTGCAGTACAGTGTGTACTCCTTTGCTTTGTGACTTGTGAAATAGGTGTCCCTGTGTCTTCACTGGGGGTGAGATGATACTTCCATACACAGAATCAATTTGACAGTGGTGTTAACACGGTTGCATATGTATACCCTGGACATCCCATACAATTTCACATATACAATAGAATTATTTAACCATCAGTCAGACCTGTAGATTTTGCAAGGTGACAATGTGCAAAACATCTCCGTACGTTGTGAGCACTGACGTGTTCACAATTGACTATGCACTAATTTCACATGTGTGATAAGTTCACTGCAGACCTATTTCTCTGCCCTTGCCAAGTCGACTTAGGTTGTAACGTGTACCTATACTACTGAACATGTTCTAGTTCTTGGTTGTAAGGTTGTCATTTAGAGTTTCAGAAGGTCCGTATGCCAGTACATCTGTTGTGTGTGTGTTAATTTGTCACAATGCGTATGTGTAGGAATGTGCACTTTCAATATTGTCCCATCAATATGTGTTCTTCGCATAGTCCACTTGCTTCTTGGTAGTGGGCAATGTGAGAGCAGAAGTGATGTGAGATATCGGTACAGCCTCAATGATTGCACGTGAACTTAATTGGAGTCATCATCATACTATGTGTGTCATGGTGTTTGACCTGCAGCAAAAAACAATACACACCCCTTACACAGTACGTATTGGTTTGAAGGGTGTTGAATTGAGTGTTATTGATGTGATATTGAAAGATTAATCTTCCCAAATGTACTGCCAGTTGGGGCTATGTCTTTGTCATTGTGCTGTTTTCAATTTTTCCCTTGTGCCTGTCGAGTGGCATCTGTTGTTATTTGAAACTCTCATTTGTCCCTAGGTCTGTCTTCCATTGGGTGAGGATATCAAACATGCCTAGCGGTGTCACAACCTCAGTGTGTTCCTGTCCACGTGTCGATGTTGCGGTGTATGTGTTGTGTGTCCTAGAGGGTTGCTGTGCAATGTATAAATAACTGGGTTTCTGTACTTACCAACAAGTAGGCCATTTCCATATCATCCATCCTGGAAGTGTTGATTGATGGTGCAGTGACGGAAGATGAATGAATCATGTACACTCCCAGGATACTTTGCCACGGTGTTGGTGATCAAACCCCGATGATCGACAATGGCCTGCGCATTCATGGAGTGTGTGTGCTTCCTGTTGCGGTATAGATGTTCGGTTGCAGCAGGTGGCACAATTCGTACATGTGTGCAGTGCAGTGAATGGCACCAAGGACGTGTGGGAAGCCATTATTTTGGTAAAACCCCTGTTTTGTCTCCTGCTGCTTCTGCTGTGTATTGGGGAAGCTGATGTTGCGGGGAGTGAGGGAGATGATGGCATCTAGTACCTTGGGTAGGAAGGCAGAGAATGATGGCTGTGAGATTCCAGCAACCAGGGCGCCAGTGGTTTGAAAGCAGCCACTTGCCAACATGTGCAGCACAGATAGCAGCTTGGTTTCAGGTGGAATGGTGCGGGTGTCTGCAAGCTGGGTGCCAACTGTGGCTCAATGTTGTGCAGCAGTTGCTGAATGGCTTGCCAGTTAAGCATGTACCTCTGAATGATGTCTTGTTGGCGGAGTCCCAGAAGGGTTGTCCTGGTGCAGGATATCCTTCCCCTGCCTTCTGCGTTGCCTTTGGGGTCCCGGCTGGTGTTGTGGAAGCTGCTGTTGTTGGTCCTGTGCTCTGCGTCTGCTTGCATGCTGGATGAAAAGCACCTCCATGTCTTCCTTTTGGAGCTCTGCTGTTGCTTCTGTGTGTTTTCATTAAGTACAGGTGTGTTTGCCCCATTTTAACGCCTGCCCTGACCCAGGCGTTATTTTTTTACGCAAATCGGGCTGTGCGTAATTTTCCGACTCCACCTCCCAGCTGTGCGTCATTTTTGCGCAGTAGCATAAATAAGGCGCACAAGCGTTTAAGTCATTTTTTGGACGGGAACGCCTACCTTGCATGTCATTAACGCAAGGCGGTTTCCCGCATCCAGAAAGTGGCGCACACTGTGGAATTTTGGGGTTCACGGGCTCGGGCGTCAAAGTTTAAATATGGTGCACGGTTTGCACCGAATGTGCGTCAACATTTTTGACCCACATTCGGCGCAAACAGAATATAAATAAGCCCCCATGGTCTGAAATTGAGATCTGGGCAATTTCTCACAGGCTACCATTGGAGTTAGGTCATTGTTCATCAAAATGTCATTTTTAGAGTGCATTTAGTAAACATGGTAAAAAAAGGTGCAGTAACGTGCTCCTGTGTTTCTTTCGCCACACGTCATGCATACCTTGTGAATTAGGTTGCCATTACATTTTTCATTAGAAAACATACCAGTGTCTCTGAGATGAAGGCCTGACCTTTCTTTCAAACTGCCCCACACCATGTTGAAGTTTCCTGTGACTATAACCTCCCCTAAGTGTAGACTGTAGCCAGAGTCACTGTGTTGTTATTCCATCTCCCCTGTATGAGGATGGAGTGCCCTTCTTTTCCTTGACTGTGCATTTATCTGAAAGTGGGTGTGCACAACCAGTATAATGCAGTGGGATAAAACCTATGTTGTTTGAGTCTTGTCAGGTGTGTCTCCTGAGGGCACAGTTTTGCCAAAGTGATTCGCATAAGCAATTTCCATATGTATACTTTCCAATTATAGTAGCTTTATAGGTAAAACAAATAATAAAAGTGAAAACAATAACCAACTTGGACTGTAACATTTATCAGTCGTCATTCCTTGAGTTTTATGGACAATCCATAAGTGTTGTACTGTGAGCCAAGGGTAAAGGGCAGGGACCTTGAGGTTCAGGGACGTATCTGGGATGGGAATTCCACCCTGTGCTTGATAACACCTTAGTGAGAAGCGCAACAATCCCTGAGTGCCCCTTCCAACCTGCCTCTGCCTCCCTATTCTTCCCTTCGGTGCCATGCCCCTTCTCGTACCTTTGGTGAGTCAGGTCCGAAAGTTCTGCCCTGACTTGGTGTGACAATAGGAATAGGGGAGAGTTGGAATTTTCCCTTTTGCAGGGCCATTCCCAGACTTTTCCCCTCCTTCAACCTATTTTTTCTGACCTATTTCTGTTGGCTTTTGAACTCTGAGCACGTTACCACTGCTAACCAGTGCTAAAGTGCATATGCTCTCTGTGTAAATTGTATGGTTGATTGGTTTATCCATGATTGGCATATTTGATTTACTAGTAAGTCCCTAGTAAAGTGCACTAGAGGTGGTCAGGACCTGTAAATCAAATGCTACTAGTGGGCCTGCAGCAGTGGTTGTGCCACTCACATAAGTACCTCTGTAATCATGTCACGGGCCTGCCACTGCAGTGTCTGTGTGTGCAGTTTTAAACTGTAAATTCGACTTGGCAAGTGTACCCACTTGCCAGGCCTAAACCTTCCCTTTTTTTTTTTACATATAAGACACCCCTAAGGTAGGTCCTAGGTAGCCCCAAGGGCAGGGTGCATGGTATGGGTAAGGTAGGACATATAGGCCCTAATTACAACATTGGCGAGAACTACCGCCTACTGCCACGGCGACTGCCGCCAACATTCTGCTGCCGTGGCTACCAGCTGTCTACCCGTATCATGACTGCCGACGGTATACCACCAGAATGCTGGCGGAACACCGCTGATGGTCATAGCGGTGGACAGCAGTAAGGTGGCGCTGCTGACAGCAGCACTGCCATGCCAACAAAACACCGACAACCGTATCATGACCAATGATATGGCCTGACTGTGTTTTGCTGGTGGACACTGGTGCTGACAGCAGCGCCGCTGACTGTCTCCAGCCGGAGGACCCCCTGCAAGCAGGTAAGTTGGGTTTTCTGATAGGAGAGAGGGGTGGGAGGTGTTGTATGTATGTGGGGGGTGTGTGTGTATGTTTTGGAATGCGTGCATGCGGGTGTGAGTCGCATTGAATGCATGCGTGAATGAGTGATTGTGAGTGTTGTGTGTTGTGAATACATGTGTGTGACAAGGTATGTTGGTGTGTGTTGCGGTGTGTCGGTATGTATGTATGCATGCGTGGGTGGTGGTGGGTATGCATGTGTGCATGTGTGTATCTGGGTGCGGGTGTGTATATGTGCGGGGGCAGGAGTGGGAGGGTGGGAGATGGCCTTTGGGAGGGGGAGGGAGGTGGGGGAGACCCCTATCAGTGCCAGGGAAGGGATTCCCCGGCACTGATAGTGCCTACAGCCATGGTTTTCGTGGCAGTAAGTTTGGCACGAAAACCATGATGGTAGGCCGGATCGTAATCCCAAGGGTGGGATTGTGACGGCCGCCGGGATGGAGACTGAAGTCTCTAGCCCAGCGGCCGTTACCACCCTGGCGGTGGGTGTGTTAAAGAGGCGGTATTAGATGGTGGTTACCGCCAGCGACAAAATCCCTTTTTTTTTTTACCACCGGCCTGTTGGCGGTATTAACTCCACTTTAACACCGACCGCCAGGGTTGTAATGAGGGCCATAGTAATGTGTTTTATATGTCTTGACAGTGAAACACTGCTAAATTCATTTTTCACTGTTGCAAGGCCTGTCCCTCTCATAACATGGGGGCTACCTTTAAATATGATTAAAGTGTAGATTTCCTTTGGGAGCAGATAGACATGTGGAGTTTGGGGTCTCTGAGCTCACAATTTAAAAATACATCTTTCGGTAAAGTTGATTTTAAGATTGTGTGTTTAAAAATGCCACTTTTAGAAAGTGAGCATTTTCTTGCTTAAACCATTTCTGTGACACTGCCTGTTTGTGGATTCCCTGTCTGGGTCAGTTTGACAGTTGGGCTGGTTGCACCTCTCACTAGTCAGTGACACAAAGGGAGCTGGGGTGTAGTCTGCATTTCCTGATGGATCATCTGTGCTAGGTGGGAGAAGGGGTGTGGTCAATCACACTTGAAAGGGCTGTGTCTGCCCTCAGGCAATGCATTCTCCAACCCCCTGGTGTGTGTCTAGGGCCTGGCATGGGCAAGGCAGGATTTCACAAACAAGAGAGACTTTCCTTTGAAGTAAGCCTACTTCAAAGGGCAAAATGGGTATAAGAAGGGCACCCAAAACCACAGACTTTAGAACACTTCTGGAAACGAAGAGGAACCTCTGCCTGGAGAAGAGCTGAAGAGCTGCCCTGCCTGTGACTGTGCTTTGTGGAGCTATCCTGCAGTTGCTTCTTCTGCCTGTGCTAGAGAACAAAGACTGGACTTTGTGTGCCTTCCCTCTTGTGAAGAACTCTCCAAGGGCTTGATTTAGAGCTTGCCTTCTGTTGTTTGGAGTCTTAGGGACAGCAAAGACTTCTCTCTGCCAGCACCTGGAGCTTCTGCTGTGACTCCTACCCTGCCAAGTGGTGCCCATCCTGTTCCTGGGCCCCTGAAAGGAGAAGCTGGCAGGCCAAGAGTGAGAAATCCACACACTGACCGCCGCGCAGGGAAAAGATCGGCGTGACTCCGATCTGCGGCTGAAAGATAGATTTGCCACCGGCTTTGCGGCTGAAAATTGATGCTCGCCTGCAATGCGACCGGAAGAACGACGCCCGCGGCTGGAGAAACAATGCGCAGCTTTGCTGACGGAGGCTGGTGAGATCGCAACCCGCGCTGCATGGTTTTTGGATCATCGTGCGGCTGGATTTCCAACACAAACACCATGGGTGTGTAAAAACTACGCAAAGCCTGCCCGGACCTGGGAGTGCTGACCGGATCGACGTATCGCTCTCCTTCAGAGAGAAGAAACGACCCACGCCGACCCGTCTAAAGGAGAAATGACACAAGGTCTCGCTTGTGAGTGATATCGATGCATTGCAAACCCTTTTTGACACACATTCACCCATGCAGGTTTTTTTTTTTACTCACCCAAGGTACATTTTCACACTAACAGCGTCAGCGTTGTGTTTAAGATTACATGAAGACTCTTTTTGTATTTTTAGTGATAACTTGACTTGTGTATTGTGGATTTTTATCTTTTTGGTCTTGTTATGTTTAGATAAATATTTGCTATTCTTCTAAACCTGTGTTGTGCCGTTTTGTAACATTTACATTAACCCCTTCGCTGCCAGGCCTTTTCCCCTCCTGTGCAGAGCCTTTTTTTTGGTTATTTGGGGCAGTTCTCCCTTAGGCCCTCATAATTTTCTGTTCACATAAGCTACCAATGCCAAATTTGCGTCCTTTTTTTCCAACATCCTAGGGATTCTAGAAGTACCCAGACTTTGTGGTTTCCCCTGAAGGAGACTAAGAAATTAGCCAAAATACAGCAAAAATGTAGTTTTTTTTTTTTTAAATGGGAAAAAAGGGCTGCAGATGGCGGCTCATGGGTTTTTCCCTGAAAATGACATCAACAAAGGGTTTATGGTGGTGAGATTACCATCTTCCCAGCTTTCAGGAACAGGGAGACTTGAATTAGAAAACCCAATTTTTCAACACAATTTTGACATTTTATTGGGACATACTCCATTTTTACTTTTTTTTGTGCTTTCAGCCTCCTTCCACTTAGTGGCCGAAATGGGTGAGAAACCAATGCTGGATCCCAGAAAGCTAAACACTTATGAAAAGTAGACAACATTCTGAATTCAGCAAGGGGTCATTTGTGTAGATCCTACAAGTGTTTCGTACAGAAAATAACAGCTGAAATAAAAGAAATATTTAAAGTGAGGTGAAAAAAACAGCCATTTTTCTCCACGTTTTACTCTGTAACTTTTTCCTGCGATGTCAGATTTTTGAAAGCCATATACTGTTACGTCCGCTGGACTCTTCTGGTTGCGGAAATATATAGGGCTTGTGGGTTCATCAGGAACCCTAGGTACCCAGAGCCAATAAATCAGTTGCACCTTGCAATGGGTTTTTATTCTATACCGGGTATTCAGCAAATCATTTGCTGAAATATAAAAAGTGAAAAGTAGGTATCAAGAAAACCTTTGTATTTCCAAAATGGCCACAAGATAAGGTGTTGAGAAGCAGTGGTTCTTTGCACATCTCTGAATTCCAGGGTGCCCATACTAGCATGTGAATTGCAGGGGATTTCTCAAACAGACGTCTTTTTTAAACACTGTCTTACATTTGGAGGAAAAAACGTGGAGAAAGACAAGGGGCAATAACACTTGTATTGCTACTCTGTGTTCCCCTATGTCTCCTGATAAAAATGGTACCTCACTTGTGTGGGTAGGCCTAGTGCCAGCGAAAGGAAATGCCCCAAAACACAACGTGGACACATAACATTTTCACAAAGAAAACAGAGCTGTTTTTTACAAAGTGCCTAGCTGTGGATTTTGGCATGTAGCTCAGCCGGCACCAATGGGAAACCTAGCAAACCTGCACAGTTTTGAAAACTGGACACCTAGAGGAATCCAAGATGGGGTGACTTATGGGTCTCTGACCAGGTTCTGTTACCCAGAATCCTTTGCAAACCTCAAAATTTGTCCAAAAAAACACTTTTTCCTCTCATTTCGGTGACAGAAAGTTCTGGAATCTGAGAGGAGCCATAAATTTCCTTCCACCCAGCGTTCCCCTAAGTCTCCCGATAAAAATGGTACCTCACTTCTGTGGGTAGGTCTAGCGCCCACGAAAGGAAATGCCCCAAAACACAATGTGGACACATCACATTTTCACAAAGAAAACAGAGCTGTTTTTTACAAAGTGCCTAGCTGTGGATTTTGGCCTCTAGCTCAGCCGGCACGTAGGAAAACCTAGCAAACCTGCCTAAAGGGTTGCTCCCCATCCCTAAAAAATCAAACAAACAAAAAAAAAAACACAAAAAAAAAATTAGCCCTGTTGCCTAGAGGTTTCTGCCCCCCCTGAGGGCAGATCGGCCTAATAACAATAGGCCGATCTGCCCCTGGGGGGCAGAAATGGCCTAAAATAAATTTGCCCCCTCCACCCTCCCGGGGAGCGACCCTTGCCTAAGGGGTCACTCCCCTTGCGTGACATTGTCGCAAAAAGAAACCACCAGTGCCTAGTGGTTTCTGCCCCCCTTGGGTGCAGATTGACCTAACAAAAATCAACCGATCTGCCCCCAAGGGGGGGCAGAAATGGTCTAAATACAATTTGCCACCTAGGGGAGCGACCCTTGCCTAAAGGGTCGCTCCCCAGCTCGAAAAAAACAAACAAACAAAAAAAACACAAAAAAAATTAACCCTGGCGCCTAGAGGTTTTTAATAACAATAGGCCGATCTGCCCCCCCAATGGCCTAAAATAAATTTGCCCCTGCCCCCTCCACCCTCCCGGTGAGCGACCCTTGCCTAAGCTGTCGCTCCCCTTGCGTGACATTGGCACAAAAAAAATCCCCAGTGCCTAGTGGTTTCTGCCCCTTTGGGGGCAGATTGACCTAACAAAAATCGGCCGATCTGCCCCCAAGGGGGACAGAAATGGTCTAAATACAATTTGCCCCCCAGGGGAGCAACCCTTGCCTAAAGGGTCGCTCCCCATCTCTAAAAAAACAAACAAACCAAAAAAAAAAAAATTTTTTTTTTAGCCCTGGCGCCTAGAGGTTTCTGCCCCAATGGGGGCAGATCTGCCTAATAACAACAGGCCGATCTGCCACCGGGGGGGGCAGAAATTGACTAAAATAAATGTGCCCCCTTCCCCCACCCACCCCCCCCCCCCGGGGAGCGACGCTTGCCTAAGCGGTCGCTCCCCTTGCGTGACATTGGCGCAAACAAAATATCCCCGGTGCCTAGTGGTTTCTTCCCCCCTTGGGGGCAGATTGACCTAAAATCAGCCGATCTGCCCCCAAGGGGGGCAGGAATGGTCTAAATACAATTTGCCCCCCAGGAGAGCGACCCTTGCCTAAAGGGTCGTTCCCCATCTCTAAAAATACAAACAAAAAAAACACACAAAAAAATTAGCCCTGGCGCCTAGAGTTTTCTGCCCCCAGGGGGCAGATCGGCCTCATAACAATAGGCCGATCTGCCCCCAAGGGGGGCATGAATGGCCTAAATATAAATATAAATTTGCCCCCCCCCGGGGAGCGACCCTTGCCTCAGGGATCGCTCCCCTTCCGTGAATTTAGCGTGAAAAAAAAACCCTGGTGTCTAGTGGTTTCTGCCCCCCTTGGGGGCAGACTGGCCTTAAAAAAATAGGCCAATCTGCCCCCAAGGGGGGCAGAAATGGCCTAAATATAATTTGCCCCCTAGGGACCGACCATTGCCTAAGGGGTCGCTCCCCAACTAAAAAAAAAAATAAAAACAAATCCCTGGCGCCTAGTGGATTCTGCCCCCCGGGGGCAGATCAGCCTACCAATAGGCGGAAAAGGCCTTGAAAAATATTGCCCCCCCCCTAGAGCGACCCTTGCCCAAGAGGTCGCTCCCCTGGTGCCAGTTTCATACAAAAATAAATCCCTGGTGTCTAGTGGGCATTTCAAAAGCTGTATTGCTTTACAATCCGGCTTTTGAAATACTCTGAAAGACTTCAAAGGGAAGGAAATTCCTTTCCTTCCCTTTGAAGCCTCTCAGGCCCCCTTCACATGATTGCATGATCGGAAGAGAAATTGCATTTCTCTTCTGATCGCGATGGAAGCTGAGCTTCCAGCACAATGGGGAAGTGGCCTCTGATGAGGTCAGCGCCCAAATGTGCGCTGACGTCATCAGGCGTCACCGGGGGAGTGAGGGGGGATCGGGGGTGGAAGGGGAAGGGCTTTTCCTTCCATCCCTGCCTTCAAAGCCCACAGAGGGAGCTAGCTCTGAGCTCTGTGCCCAGGACGTAATGGGTACATCCTCGGCACACGGCACAGAAGAGGTTGTGTTACTGTGTGTGTTGGTACAAATACTTTACACCTAGCACTCTTAAGTAAGCCTGCCTGCTCGTGCCAAGCGACCAATGGGGTGAGGGGGTGTTAGCTGAGGGTGATTGCCTTTTACCCTGACTAGAGTGAGGGTCCTTGCTTGGACAGGGGGTGACCTGACTGCCAACCAAAGACCCCATTTCTAACCTCAGTGGCAGCGGTTGGATGGGACTTGTATTTGTACTTGACATACAGTGATTAATTGTTCAAGGTTATGAAGTACAATCTTTATTTTCCCCCATCCAAGATACTGTAAGATTGAATAACATTACCAACAAATATATTGTGTCTGCGATGTGCAGATTGCATCCTCATGTGATTGTGGCAATGACCATGTGATGAAAAAGTGCTTTCCCCGAAGACTGTCATGCAAAATTTAATCCTCAGACGTCTGTTCATTATTTTTATCCCTTTACTTAGTTTCTCTGTGAATTTGTGCCTTCATTTTACTCCACTGTGGATCAAGATTAGGTCTAGAAGCAGCAACAATGCAATCACTGTTCTTGGAATTCATTGCTGTAGGTGGTTGACCCTAAAGGGCCATACCCAACATCTGCTGCCTCATCTCTAGTTGTGAAGTAGTAGATTTTGTTGTGGTTCTCAAAGTGGAATACAAAGGTAATATATATAATAAACAAAAAAGCGGTGCAATTGAATCAGACACCAAAGGGCTGCACAATATCCAAAGCTCGTGGAAAGTAGAGAGTGAAGTTGAGGTAAAAAATCACTCACATGTACAAAATCGTCGGCTTCATTTTATTGAAAAAGTTCATGTAAAGGCAAAAAATGATGAAAAACATAGTGAATGAGTTCCTCAATACAAAAATCTTAAAGATGCCTACAACGAACAAGACAAACACACGCTGTCCCAGCCAAATGTCGACGCGTTTTGGCAACAGCCTTCAACTGGACATTGGGAGACATTTTTACACCAGATTATTTATATCCTATAGTCCTTCTTTGCTGTTCACATGGCTAAGAAGAAATGTGCAAGAGGGGCGGCCATTTTGCAACGTAACAATCTTAGATTAAAAGTCTTTGTGCTCACGTACTAGGATAAAAGTCAAAGTTCCAAACATAGCAAGATTATATATTAAATAGTTCCCTAAGATCTTATTAAAACATTTTCACCAATAAATAATAAATGTATTTTCTATTGTTAATTGGAAATTCTATAAAAGAAAATAACCCACATATATAAATTGTTTTACTCGAATCTACCAACAATTTTAACTTAGTTGTTTCAAAAGCCTAATATATAAATAACAGATATACATTATAATCTAAACATCTTCAATTAGTAAATATCATTAATATGTTCAAACTGTACATAATTTAATTGATAAATAAATTAGCTGACCTATAAATGCAAGAGAAGATGATAGAAAAGATGATTCTAAAAAAGACAATTGCTGAGTTAATATATATCAATAACCTTAGGAAATTTCATCATAATTGATACAAACATTTAAGTATCTCAATTCATCTTTATAATAATGCTGAATTCATGTATAAATAGATAATTCAATAATAAAACAATTCTATCAATGGGTTAAGATTATATAGAAATAGATATTATATCAATTCAGAAAATTGTCATATTCATGACCTAAAAAAGGGATCTTGGCCAATGCAAAAATAGGAACGAAAAATAAATTTGATCCAAGGACATGGACATATATATGAGGAGACTGCTAGATGTGCCCCTAAGAGTGCTAATTAAGTGCAAAACAGGGAATAAGGTGTAAAAACATTAAGGGGGTCATTTTGACCTTGGCGGACGGCGGAGGCCGTCCGCCAAGGTACCGCCGCTGAATGACCGCACCGCGGTCAAAAGACCGCGGCGGCCATTCAGACATTTCCTCTGGGCCGGCGGGCGCTCTCCAAAAGAGCGCCCGCCGGCCCAGAGGAAATGCCCCTGCAACGAGGACGCCGGCTCAGAATTGAGCCGGCGTAGTTGCAGGGGTGCGACGGGTGCAGTTGCACCTGTCGCGTATTTCAGTGTCTGCTTAGCAGACACTGAAATACTTTGCGGGGCCCTCTTACGGGGGCCCCTGCAGTGCCCATGCCATGGGCATGGGCACTGCAGGGGCCCCCAGGGGCCCCGCGGCACCCCCTACCGCCATCCTGTTCCTGGCGGGAGACCCGCCAGGAACAGGATGGCGGTAGGGGGTGTCAGAATCCCCATGGCTGCGGAGCGCGCTCCGCAGCCATGGAGGATTCTGAAGGGCAGTGGGACCGCCGGTTTACCCTTTCTGACCGCGGCTGAACCGCCGCGGTCAGAATGCCCTCGGGAGCACCGCCAGCCTGTCAGAATGACCCCCTAAATGTATAGTATATATGTTTCACAAAGAAACAGTGTCCTTGTCCGGAAATATTGTGGTCAATACAGAATCCCATAAAACTTCTCATTGCAATTCAATTTATTGCTTGTTTGTCAAGATAATCTCCTAGAATCTGATAATAGACTGCAATAATATCAACATTTACAGATGTACATGAAGTTTCGTATCCAAATTATGACCCCAGGGGTTTTCCGTGCATAATGATAAAATCATTTTTGATTCAGTTTGTCTTAAATGGGCAGTTCTATTGCCCCCTCGGGGATGAGCAGCAATGGTTTTTATACCATAAAATGTTAAGGAGCTGCAATTGCCTTCATGTACATCCCAGAAATGTTTAGCTAAGGGGTAGGAAGGATCGTGATTCTTGAGAGCTCTAAGATGTTGTAAAAATCTCACTTTCAATTTATGAATGGTGCTGCCTACATATTTTTTATGGCAGCCGCATTCAAAAACATATACAACATATTCAGTTTAACAGGTAATTCGGTCAGTTATTTTACAAATTTTCCCCTCAAATGTGGTATAGAAACGGGTATTTTGTGCATATAAGCAAGATTTACAATGCCCACATTTCCAAAAACCCAAACTATTCTTCGATAGCCATGATAAATTGGCTTTAGAACTGAACAGACTTCTAGTGAGGTGATCACCCAGTGACTGAGTTTTGCAATATGTTATTTGAGGATGTAAACCTATATTGTCCCTGATAGATGAATCATGTCTGAGAACATGCCAATTCTTTTGCATGATCTTATTCAATTGAGAATGTTGGAGTTAAATTCAAGAAAAAGTCTAGGCAATGATCTATCATCTTGACCCTGATTGTTAATATCTCCATATTTAAAAATAAATTTATCTCTGGACATGTTAGACACCCTCATCTGTGCATCCTTTAAAATCTTTGGGGGATAACCTCTTTCAAGAAATCTTTGTGTCATAATCAAAATCTCAGTATTGAAGCATTCATCATTAGAACAAATCCTACGAGCCCGTAAGAATTGACTATATGGAATGCTCCACTTTAAAGCTTTAGGGTGACCACTATTACCATGCAGAATAGAATTACAGGCTGTGGGTTTGCAATAAATAGTTGTCTGCAAACTATCTTTTTGGACCGTATATATATACTGATGTCAGATCTATGTTTGTCAGTGGGTTGGTCATTTCTCCACATGTCTCTGCTGAGCTATCATGATAGAACTGGCATTTATAATCTTGAAAAGTGATATCTTTCTTGTGCCAATCTGCTTTCATTATCTCTACCTTATGGCAGAGTGGTGAAGCTTGGCTCAAATGTCTCTAGAACACTTCTCTGATGGGCCTTTGTGGGCCTACTACGTGGACCTAATTTTCTGCTGGTCCTTATCATCACCCAGGAGAGAACAGAAAATGCCTGTCTAGATTGGGTCCCTCCAAAAAGCACACATGTGGCCCAATATGTTTTTCCAGGTGCAGTGATATTTCTCAGAATATTGCTGAGCAGGATTATTTGACCAGATGGAGCATTTCCGCAAGAATAGATAGCAAACAGTTATTTAATTGGACAAGTGTAACACATAATTCAAGGAAATAGCAATAATTGCAATAATGAGTTAGAAAAAATGTAGGCCTTCTTATGCATTATGGTTTAATTATGTAAGATATAGGGGACAATGAACAATGAAATGCACAAAATAAATATAATTTTCTTTCAATTCTAGCATACCTTTTCTTGGTTTATCCTTATTCATATTGTAAAGCTTATTGATACTTAATGAACACCTAATTGCTTGTCATTCATTGGGTTTCTGGTTGGTAGAGGTATGCACCCTGCCTATGCAGGAACCACAATCATATTCAGGGTAAGTCACAAACACACCCTGAATTAACTTGTACTCAACCCCTGGTAGCTTGGCAAAGAGCAGTCAGGCTTAACTTAGGAGACAATCTGTTGAGTATTTGTGCAACACTTTAAACAGTAAATCAGTGAAACAGTGAAAACACCACACAAAAAATATACCACATATGGTTAGAATGATAGAGCTAGACGTAATGATAAAAAAAGGCCATAATGATAAAAATCCAATAAGTAAAACTGGAGCTATGACTATTTAAATAATAAACTGAAATGTAGTGCTTAAAAGCAAAAAGCACCAACTGTGGCTATTTGATCATGCTAGATAGGGTCAGATCCTGAAAATTCAGGCTGACCACAATGCAGCATGGGTCTGATACATGGACCAGTGCTGGCCCACTGAAAAAGTATTTTGTTTGCATCAACGTCAAGGAAGATACGAGGAACAGAGGAGGCAATGTGTCACCGATGATCCTTAGGATGGAGGAGATGTATTGGTTCCGAACCGACAAAGTCGGAGATGCATCAGAAATGGAGGCAATGCACCACGTAGTCGGTGATGCTCTGTACTCAATGCTTGCAGCAGCGGCGATGCATCGATGTTGATGCAGATGCACCAGTTTCAAGCTGCACAACAGCATCCGTGTGGGGATTCTTGTTGGAGCAGCACCTTATACCCACTTACAAAGACTTGATTTGCACCCCTTGGCAGGGCAAAACTCACACATGGCCAAGGCCAGGTGCTGTAGCAGGTAAATTGGAAGTCCTTGGTGTCCTTGAGACTTTAGAAAATAGGAGACCAGTCAACTGGCTATTGGAGTTACTCTGGCTGTTGGGTTCAAGTCATGTGGGTCCAGTCCTTCTCACCCAGGCGAGGAGAGCAGCAGGCAGCAGGTCAGCACAGTAAGGAAGCTATTCATCCAGAGCAGCAGTCCAGCAGAGTGGCAGTCCTTCAGCAGCACAACAGTCCTTCCTTCTGGCAGACTATCCACAGGTCCAGAAGTGTACTGAGTTGGTAGAGTCAAACGTCCAGTTCCTATACCCAGTGCTGCCTTTGAAGTTAGGGAGACTTCAACAAAGGGCTTTGGAATGCAGAGGTTATCTCCCTTCCAGCCCTGGCCCCAGACTCAGTACAGGGGGTTAAGAAGTCCTTTGTGTGGGGACAGGACACAGCCTATTCAGGGGGATGTATGAGGTTGTGTCTAGCTCCTCCCTCCCATCCTGCTCAGGATGGCCCATCACAGTGTGGATGGCCCTCCTGTCACACTAAAACTCCCTTTAGGTGTTGATGTCTAGATGAAATGCACAAAGACCAGCTGTCACTCACACCTGGTGTGTATTGGAGACAGGCTGCAGGCACATAGGGCTAAGAGCACAAAAATGCCAACTTTCTAAAAGTGGCATTTTCAGAATTGTAACAATAAATCTGGCATTACCGTTGAAGAGGATTTATCAGTACAATTTGACAGGTACCAAACATGACAGAGCCATCTCTTCTCAAGTAAGAATTACAGCTTACTAAGGCCCTCATTACAACCCTGGCAGTCGGTGTTAAATCGGCGGTAATACCGCAAACAGGCCGGCGGATAAAAAATGGAATCATGACCATGGCGGAAACCGCCAACATAGACAGCCACTTTAACACTCCGACCGCCACGGCAGTAGAAACAAACAGCGTGGCGGTCACCGCCAACAGACAGGCGGAAGACAATGTACCGCCCACCCTATCACAAGATGCCTATCCGCCACCTTTTCCGGGGCGGAACCAATGCAAACAAAAACACGGCGGAAATAGTACACAGGAGGGAAAACACTCACCTCTCCACACCCCACTAGGAACCAGGACGCCATGGAGCCTGAATTGCAGATGCTGCCGATGTGGTCTTCCTTCTCTTCTATCAGGAGCACCAAAGACGGCGGCGACGACCACGGTGAGTACTGCACCTATAACACAGGGGAGGGAAAAGAGAGTGACACACACACACGCAACACCCCCACCCCCAACTTCACCCACAACACCATACACACAAATACATGCAGCAACAGTACACATACACCCCCCTACCCCTTGGAAGAATGCAAGGACAAATGGAAGTGATTTGAACAAATGTAATCATGTGAAAGCTCATTATCAAAGTTAAAAATCCAGTAAATACAATTATGTACAACAACTACACAACTCCGGATAGTGCACCAACCATTGTCCGTGGACCACTGGGCCCAAAATGCATGGGTGAAGCCCACACTAGATACCTGACTGGAAACGGAGAGAACACTGGAGGGGCATTAGATAGAAATGAAACAGGCACCTCAGGGGGAGGGGGGCACCTCAGCCAGGTGAACGCACGACGCCACTGCTGCACGAGGGGGCTCCATGCCTATTGCTGTATCCTCTGGGAGTGCAAAGACACAGTCTCTCAAGTCTCTCCAGTGGGTGGTTTGCCCACTGCTTTATCCTGGGGAGTGCAAAGCCACAGTCTCTCAAGTCTCTCCAGTGGGTGGTTTGCCCACTGCTTTATCCTGGGGAATGCAAACCCACAGTCTTTCAAGTCTCTCCAGTGGGTGGTTTGCCCACTGCTTTATCCTGGGGAGTGCAAAGCCACAGTCTCTCAAATCTCTCAAGTGGGTGGTTTGCCCACTGCTTTATCCTGGGGAATGCAAAGCCACAGTTTCTCAAGTGGATGTCATTCTCCACTGGTTCTGGATGGGGCCTGGTGCCCAGAGTGCTTCATCCTGCCAAGGACAAGGACGGAGGTAGTGGATGTCAATCTCCACTGGTTCTGGAGGGGGCCTGATGCCCAGAGTGCTTCATCCTGCCAAGGACTGAGTTAGTGGATTTCACTCTCCACTGGTTCTGGAGGGGGCCTGGTGCCCAGAGTGCTTCATCCTGCCAAGGGCTGAGGTAATGGATGTCAATCTCCACTGGTTCTGGAGGGGGCCTGGTGCCCAGAGTGCTTTATACTGCCAATGACTGAGGTAGTCGATGTATCTCTCCACTGGTTCTGGAGGGGGCCTGGTGCCCAGAGTGCTTCATCCTGCCAAGGACTGAGGTAGTGGATGTGTCTCTCCACTGGTTCTGGAGGGGGCATGGTGCCCAGAGTGCTCCACGTGCAGTGTGGCCGGTACAATTCCCTCACCTGGGTGTGTGTGCCATGAGATTGCAGAGGTACAGATAGCATGATACGCCATGGAGGCAGCGACATACCCCACACTGCTGCGGCTTTGCATTCCACCTGCAGGTGCCAACAGTGATGACAGTAATGCTTCATGGAAGCTGCCCAGGGTCCTGGAACTCTCCACTAGCCTCGGACGACTGACCACTGGGGATGGTAGGCATGTCAGCGGTGGTGCCACTGTCCAAGGACATAGCAGGGCTGCTGGCGGTGCTTGCGGCGGTGTCTGTCATGGCGGTGCTGGCAGCGGTGTCTATCCTGGCGGTGCTGGTGGCGTGGTCTCTGGTGGCGGTGTTCGCTGCCGTACAGGTTGGCGTGGGCGTGGACAGAAGGTGTGACACTGGTCCCTCAGTCTGTGCCACCATGCCCTCTCCTTGCCTGCCCTTCTGTTTTTGGCCCTTCCCCACCTTGATGGTGGCGTAGTTGTCTTGCCACTATCCCCTTTTGTTTTCGCTGACCCCTTGGTGGCTGGTGTTTTCGGCTTCTCCCTTCCAGGATGTGGGCACCTTTTTCACCTTGGCAGGTGGTGGAATGTCCTTGCCCTCACTACGTGGCACACTGGCAGCCCTGATGGTTGGCGCACTCCATGACCCCGCAGTTGCTGGAACCACTGTGCCTTGGGATGTGGTGGCTGAGGTGCTGGGCTGGGACCTGGAAAGTCTTACCCTAGGGGAAGGACGGGGGGAGGTGTAGGGAAGAGGTCAATGTTAGCCAGGAAAAGTTTTTTAGACACACTGGGATGGGTAGATGGAGGGGGTTTGGGAGTGGAGGAAGAGATAGTGGTTTTAGGAGGTGTACGTCTGCTGAATTTGGGTGAAGGTGCATGGGCTGGAGGCTATTGTGAGGTGGATGGCTGAGGTGGATGGCTGTTGGGTGGGTGTGTGCCTGTGTTTGTGTACTTTGGGAGGAGGGCTCACAGACACACTGGGAGAGGACACAGGGGATGTGTGAATGGTAGTGGGGGTGGTGATTGCACGTGAGCGGTGTGTGGTGATGGGCAGGCTGGTGATGGAGGTAGTGGTTGAGGATGTAGTGCATGCAGGTGTGAGTGGAGATGAGACTGGGAGGAAGGAGGGAGATGTGGAGGAGGGGGACACAGTGGAGGCAGTGGATGTGGTATGTGTGCATGGGTATGTTGCTTGTGTGAGTGCCTGTGGGATGTGTGGTGTTTATGTTTGCCTGAGCCACTCTTGTGTGTTGATGTGTGTGCATGCTGGTCTGAAGGTGTGCTTGAGATAGGCTAAGGAACAGGGCATTGGGTCTGGGTGGAGGAGGTTGGAGGGGGGAGGCTGGACACAGGGACAATTGCTGCCATCAGTGCTGAGGCCAGAGCCTGAAATGATCTCTGTTGGGCAGCTTGGCCAGAATGAATGCCCTCCAGGTTTGCATTTGTTTGTTGCAAATGCCTCTCAACACCCTGGATGGCATTCAAAATGGTAGACTGCCCAAAAGTGAGGGATCTTAGAAGGTCAATAGCCTCCTCACTGAGGGCAGCAGGGCTGACTGGGGCAGGGCCTGAGGTGCCGGGGGCGAAGGAGATGCCCACCCTCCTGGGTGAGCGGGCACAGGACAGATGCTGAGGGGCTGCTGGGAGCGCGGTGCTGGTGGGGGGGTGGTGGCTGTACCTGTTGATGCAGTGGGCACAGAGGGGCCCGCCACCTCAAGGGAGGTCCCTTCAGAGGAGGAGTCGCTGGTCTCTGCTCCTGTCCCCGCCGTGTAGCTCGCCTCGCCCTCCGTCCCACTGGTGGCTTCAGACTCCGTAGCTTCACCCTCCAGGGCCAAGTGGGATGCAGCTCCCTCCTGCTCCGGTGCCAATGCTCCTCCACCTGATGATGCTGTTGCACACAAGAAAAGGGAGACCACAAAAAGTGGGGGGGAGACAGAAGAAAGACATGTTCAGTGCATGCAACACCACTACCATTGGCGGGCACAAAGGACAGTGAGCAGCCCTCTGCAATACACCATGCACTTATAGTTCCTTGATTTTTCACATGCCCATGGGATAGGAGGCCTAAACCCAATTGCTGCACACCTGGAAGTCACAGGAGCCTGACTAGGTGTAGATGGCTCTAACCAGTAGTGGGGTTGGGGTGCCACATAGCCTGCCTCACAAGGGACCTTGCCTACCAAGATCGCCCTGGCCTAGGGGAACCCACTGCCCACCTCCCCCGCCTAGACACCTCGTAATGCGTGCAGAGTCAGCTGAATGAGAATGTACTCACCCCCTTGTGGCTGCTGTGATGCCCTCAAGCGCCCATCCAACTCCGGATAGGCCACCGCCAGGATCCAGAACATCAGGGGGGTCATGGTGCGATGGGCATCCCTCCCACGTTGGGAGGCCAGCCCCAGCTGGGCCTCCGCCGTCTTCTTGCTCCAGCGGCGCAGGTCCTCCCATCTTTTACGGCAGTGAGTGCTCCGTCTGTGGTAGACCCCCCGAGTCTGGACGTCCTTGGCGATGGCACGCCTAATAACCTTCTTCTGGTGGGCGCTGACCTAGAGGAATGGTACAGGGGGAAAGGACATTACTCACCCGGCCGGACCGTCATACTTATTGCACACCAGTTCCCACCCATGCCAGAATGCACATAAACTCACCGTCCCCACATGTAGGCCTCATCCCCCCCATGTATCTTCCAGCCACACCACTCAAAGCAGGCATTGCCCATTCAGCATCCTTACAGTGCACTCATCTGTTTGTCTGGAGGACCGTACAGTTGTGTGTACTGGGGGAGGACCCCATCCACTAGTTTCTCCAGCTCCTCCGAAGTGAAGGCAGGGGCCCTTTCCCCAGACACATGAGCCATCGTCGCTTCCAGACACAGGTCCCAGCAGCACTTGCAGTGTAGGTCCTCTCCTGTTGAAGGTCAGGTATCAAGTGAGTGAACAGACAGAAAATGTCAGTCATGTCCGCGGCGGTGCGTACCGTCCCGTCACCGCCAGCGTACATCGTCATTGGCTCCTCGGACCCATAGGGCCCAATATTAACCAATGCTGAATTGTGCCACGGTCTTCGACCGCCCACCGCGACGGTGTACAACACCAGCGCAGTTACTTCATATCTCCTTGTCCCACCTTACAGGTCAGGCAGCCGCCATTTCAGGGGGCCACATGGCATTAATAATAACAGCGTCACACCTATCCAGGCCTGGAATACACACAGTTACAGGCACATAGCAGATTAATACATTTCTGCAAATGACATTTTGTGATACCTCAGTGTTGGCTGACTCTCTGCTCGCTGTTCTCCTCCATAGGGCACGTCTGCTGGGGCAGGTGATGAGATGGCGGCATCCTCCGGTGTACAGACCGCTGGTGGACCTGTCGACAATGGAAGAGAGACACATAATAGTCACATACAGACTTGATCGTGCAGCAATCCCGGAACTGTCTGCCCAGTTGGAGCCAGACCTGATGTCAGCTATCCGCCATCCCACAGGGATACCCCTTCTAGTGCAGGTCCTGTCAGTACTCCATTTCCTGGCAAGTGGTTCCTTTCAAACAACTGTGGCCATTGCATCACGGTTGTCCCAACCAATATTCTCTAACATGTTGTCCAGAGTGGTGTCTGCCCTGCTGAAACACATGCGCAGCTACATCGTGTTCCCTCAGGTGGAGGATTTGCCCACAGTGAAAGGGACATATCCCCAACATCATAGGTGCCATTGATGGGACACATGTGGCATTAGTACCCCCACGCAGGAGTTAACAGGTATACAGAAACCGGAAGAGCTACCATTCAATGAATGTGCAGATGGTGTGTTTGGCAGACAGGTACATCTCCCATGTGAATGCCAAGTTTCCCGGCTCAGTGCATGACGCTTACATTTTGAGGAATAGCAGCATCCCTTATGTGATGGGGCAACTCCAGAGGCACCGTGTGTGGCTAATAGGTGAGGCCAAGGACCCAATACAGTGTGAATAGGTGTCTGGGTATGGGGTTGTCCCTAAGGGTTAGTGTGTGTCTAACAATTGTCCCTCGATATTTGCAGGTGACTCTGGTTACCCCAACCTGTCATGGCTACTGACCCCAGTGAGGAATCCCAGGACAAGGGCAGAGGAACGCTACAATGATGCACATGGGCGAACTAGGAGGGTGATCGAATGCACCTTTGGTCTCCTGAAGGCCAGATTCCAGTGCCTCCATATGACAGGTGGTTCTACTAATCGCCAAAGAAGGTGTGCCAGATCATCGTGGCCTGCTGTATGCTGCACAACCTGGCTTTGCGACGGCAGGTGCCTTTTCTGCAGGAGGATGGTCCAGCTGGTGGTCTTGTGGCAGCTGTGGAGCCTGTGGACAGTGAAGAAGAGGAGGCCGAAGAAGAGGATATCGACAACCGAAACAACATAATCATGCAATACTTCTAATGAGACACAGGTAAGAAGATGTCACTGCCTCCCACATCTCATACAATTGTTGGAGCTAGAATGTCTGTCATTTTCACTCAGTGTATGGACCCTGACTTGTCACTTTACCTTTCCATTTCACAGATGTGGGTCCAACTTTGTGCCCTCTGCTATATTTCCTCATGGCCTGCAGCTGTGTCACATCGGTATGTGCACAAGTAAATTGACATTGCTATATTCCATGGTTATTGCAATTACACATTTGTGAAAGCACAGACTGACTCCAGATTGTTTTGTGATTGAAGTGTGTTTATTTATGTGCTAATTAGTGGAGGGGGTTGTAAAATGGTCTGAGGAGATGGTGGAGGAGTGTCCATGGCAGAGTCCAGTCTATTGGTTTTACAGGTGCATTGTCCCAAGGGGCAATGGAAGTGGAGCAATGGCAGTTGAAGGATGGACAGGGTGACAAAGTCAGACAGAAGGGTGAAATTCATGGGGGTCTCATTTCCTGGCGGGGGTCATGGAAATGTTCTCTGTCTTGTTCCTGGATCTCAGGGACCGTTTGCAGGGTGGTTCTCCATCTGCAGGGGGTGGGGTGCTGATGTCCTGTTGTTCCTGTGGCGGTGCCTCCTGTCCACTAGTACCGGCGGAGGTGGAGGGCTGTTCATTGTCCAGGCTAGTGTCAGGGGCCCCTTGTTGTGCCACTGTGTCCCTCTTGGTGTTGGCCATGTCTGCCAGCACCCCCGCAATGGTGACCAGAGTGTTGTTAATGGACTTCAAGTCCTCCCTGATCCCAAGGTAGTGTTCCTCCTGTAGCCGCTGGGTCTCCTGAAACTTGGCCAGTACCGTTCCCATTGTCTCCTGGGAATGATGGTAAGCTCCCATGATGTTGGAGAGAGCCTCGTGGAGAGTGGGTTCCCTGGGCTTGTCCTCCCCCTCTCGCACAGCAGTCCTCCCAGCTTCCCTGTTGTCTTGTGCCTCTGTCCCCTGAACCGTGTGCCAACTGCCACTGCCCCCAGGTGCCTGATCGCCCTGTGTTAGTGGGGTTGCCTGGGTTCCCTGTAGTGGTGGACACACTGCTGATTGACGTGTCCTGGGGACAGAGGGATGGGCCCGCTGGGTGGGTGCTGTGCTGGTGTTTCCTGAGGGGGGAGGCTCTGTGGTGGCTTGTGACTATGTCAGGGGAACCGACTGTCCCGAGGTCCCTGATGGGCCGGACTGGTCATCTTGATCCAGTTGTGCAGAGCTGCTGTCATAACTGTGGGGCTCTTCTATGGTGGGACTGGATTTGTCTGGCACCTCCTGTCCGGTGACGTTGGGTAGGGCTCCTGTAGGGGTGTAAAGGCATGATTATTGCATCTGTGTGTGCCAGCGTGTGCAATGGGTGAGTGACCCTCTACTCCAGTGCTTGCATTCTTGGCTTGGTCCTTATGTGATGGTTGGTTTGGGGTCTGTGTGGGTATCTGTACTGGACATGCTTTGGTGATGGGTGTACATGCATTGATGTTACATGCAGGGCTTGGTTTTGGGATGTGTGGGTTGTGTTGGTGGGGTATCTGTGGGTTGTTGGGGTTATGGGTGTGAGGGTAAGGGTGGGGTATGTGATGGCATGCAGGTAGGGTGGGGGATAAAGTAATAAAGATTTGCCTTACCAGAGTCCAGTCCTCCTGCTACTCCTGCGAGGCCCTCAGGATGCAGTATTGCCAAGACTTGCTCCTCCCATGTTGTTAGTTGTGGGGGAGGAGGTGGGGGTCAACCGCCAGTCCTCTGTACAGCAATCTGGTGTCTGGAGCCCACGGAATGCACCTTCCCTCGTAGGTCGTTCCACCTCTTCCTGATGTCATCCCTAGTTCTTGGATGCTGTCCCACTGCATTGACCCTTTCGACAATTCTGGGCCATAGCTCCATCTTCCTGTGATCCGAATAGCTGTGGCTCTACCCAGACGATTTCCTCCACCATGACCCTGCGCTCCTCCTCAGAGAACCCGGGGTGTCGTTGAGGTGCCATGATGTGGTGCGGGTGATGTGTGAGATGGTGTGTGTTGTGATGTGTGAAGGGATGTGTTGTTGTGTGTTGTTTGAGGTGCATGAATGTTGTGTAAGTGATGGTGTTGTGTGTCTGTGGATTCTGGTCTTGTTTAAGGTAGTGTTTCTCTCTGGCCTGCTTTCACATTTCTGGTTGTAAGGGTTTGTGGGTAATGTGAGTGTGTGTTTTATATTGGATTGGGTGTGTGGGTGTGGTGTGTGTATGTGTATCAGGTGTGTGTATTTCAAATTGTACAATGTGGTTGTGTTTTGTATATGTGTGTGTATTTTGAGCGCGGCGGTGTATACCGCCAATGGATTACCGCTGTTGAAAGACCACTGCGTTGATTCGTGGGTCGTGATAGTGTGGGCGTATTCTTGTTGGTGTGACGGTGTCGGTTTTGTTATCGCCAGTTTATCACTGACCTTTGGTGTGGTGTACTTGTGTAGGTGTCTGTATTGTGGCGAATTTCGAGCTGTGGGTCGTAATATCTGTAGCGGAATTCTGCTGCCGCAGCGGTATGTTGGCAGTCTTCTGCACGGTGGTAAGCGGGATTTACCACCAGGGTTGTAATGAGGGCCTAAGTGTAATAAAGAATCCCCAATATTGTTCTATGGGAGTTGTGGGCCTCACAGTAGTATAAAAGGAATTTTTGATTTTTTCACTATCAGGACATGTAAAGTGTAAAAGTATATGTCCAGCCTTTTATTCACACAGCACCATCCCTATGGGCAACCTAGAGCCTACCTAAGGTGTGTCATATGTAATGAAATGAGAGTGTGAGGCTTGGCAAGGAGTTCTAAATGCCAAGTTGACATGGCAGTTTAACACTGCATTCAGGATGCAATGGCAGGACTGGGACATATTTAAAGGACTGCTTACGTGGGTGGCACAATAGGTGCAGCAGGCCTACTAGTAGCATTATTTTATAGGCTCTGGGCCCATCTAGTGTACTTTATTAGGGACTTATGAGTAAATGAAAAATGTCAGTTAGGTATCTTGCAATCAAACCATGTTTTAGGGAGAGAGCACTAGCACTTTAGAACTGGTAGCAGTTATAAAGTGCACAGAGCCCTAAAACCAACAAAGACGAATTCAGGAAAAAAGTGGAGGGGAAATGGGCCAAAAGGTCATCCAAAAGAGATGGCCACTGACAAAAGAATGGCTAATCAGAATTGGTAAGATTACCAGCTGTTTCATCTTTGAATAGACTCAGGCGCGTGCATGTGTCAAGGTCGATAGACTTTGTCATATAAAAACACCATTCTAATTAAACATGAAAGATATAATGCAATTGCTTATATGGCCGATTACTCTAAAAATAGGTATGGCAAACTAAAATCTCATGTTTCTAGAATCTTTCCAAAGGTACCCAGTCTAATAAGTGATGAGTATCCAGACAGACTGAAGAATAACCCATTACAGTCATTCACAGCTGCGCTTATGCTTTAAACAAAGTTCTCTGGTGAATATAATAGTTTGCTGAAAGAGATTGATTACTCTGTTAAAATGTATGTGAACCATACAGAAATAAATCTATCATCATATTAGGCATTTTCATTTTCGTCTGATCAATTTCAGAATTAGTTCATCACCTTCCTGCTTTAATTGCTCTCAGAAAGTGGACTGCGGGTGCATATTCATAAGGTATTGAATCATGCTTCGCTGGCTGGGGGTGGAATTTTATCCATTCATCTGACAAATGAATTCTCTGGCGAGTGTGCGTTCGATTGAGTGTATTTGATTATCTGAGCGTGTAAGGCGTACAGGAAAATCTACTGAGATTCAAAAGGGGAAAGACATTTTACAATTTAAAGCACATAATGTGTTCTCCTCTTTTTTAGTGGCAAATGAATTCAAAATATGTTTTTTAGTGACGGCGAGTCTTTACAAGATGCAGTATCATATGGTCACCATATTCTACTAGGTTCATATTGCCACCGGTTCATCACATATCTTTGAAGTTCCTTCATTCATAACTATATATGCATAATAGTCTCGGTGATATATTTCATCAAATTGCGGCTTTGATACCTTTATTATATTTTTAGAAAATGTTCACACTTTCTCAGTTTTGATATGTACATGCAACTTTTATCTCCATGCCATGTTAGTGCTAAAGCAGTACAGCAAATGGGAACAGCGCACGAGTTGCAACTAAATAAGAGGCAGATAAGCAAGCAATTTATAAAAGCGTACACGTGGCCAAATATGTTTTTCCAGGTGTAATTGCTCAGAATATTGCTGAGCACCACTATTTGGCACTATGTACCGTTTCATCGAGAATAGATACCAAACATTTATTTAAGTGGACGAATGTAGCACATAATTCAAGGAAATTGCAATGATTTGTTAGAAAAAAATGAGGCCTTCCTAAACATTATGGTTATAGATATAGGCGACAATTACCAAAAATCAAAGAAATGTACAAAGTAAATAGAATTTTCTCTCAATTCTAGCATACCGTTTCTTCGTTTATCGTTCTTTATATTTTAAAGCTTATTGATAGCTAATGAACACCATATTGCTCTTTTTCATTCTTGGTAGAATGCAAATCCAGTGATTAGATTTTGTGACATCTTGGCCTCCATTAGAAGTACCTGAGTTAGCCTCTTCACTCTTTCTGTTGGACGGGGATCACTATTGCATGTGGTATATAGACACGTCTGCACCTCTGGATACATTTTGTTAGATCAAACCTGCTGAATTTCAACTTAGATAAAAGGCCCAGTAAATGTTTGTGCTGCAAATGTGATTGCCAAAAGCACCAAAATTGATATTTAAGTCCCATTTTTAGGGAAAACCCCTGAAAAGGACCAGTTTTTCGCACCTTTCAATTCTATACACCGTGGTATTTAGTTTTGCAAGGCACATATCGTCTTGAAGCACTCAAAATCCATGATTGAATGGATATGTACCTTTGTATTTCCCCCAAAAAATTAAGGGGCATATTTATACTCTGTTTGCACCGAATTAGCGTCATTTTTTTTTTACTCTAATTCGGTGCAAAACTAACTCCATATTTATACTTTGGTGCTAGACCCGTCTAACGCCAAATTTATGGAGTTAAAGTCATTTTTTGGAAGTGGAGACCTACCTTGCCTTAATGAGATGCAATGCAGGCGTTCCAGTGCAAAAAATCAAACCCTATAGGAGCTAATGTTAAATTAAATTATTTAAAATAAAAAAGTATAAATAATTGTAATTTAGTGTGAATAAATGATCTTTAAATATAAGTAAATTAACACAAAATAAAAAAATAACTATTTTAATTCAGGTGGATTTTTTTTTTTTAATTGGAATGTTAGAAACATAATTTAAATCTAATTGAATATATTTAAATAATGAACATGTAAAATACTTGAAATCATTTTTTCAAGCTTAGCAGACTCTCTTACACTCATACATTTGACTCCAACCCATATCAGGGGATGGAGACTTGTGAGTCTATAATTCTGAGTAACTTTACACTTGTAGATGGTAACTTACAAATGTAAATTTACTTATGTGTAAGTTTACCTTTGTGACTAATCACCACACATGAGTAAATATACAAGAATAAGTTCTGAACTTTTTAATGCAAATCATAGAACAGGTGGAGGTGGAACAGACGCGCAGGTTGGTAAGTAAAATTTTGTAATATGCTAGTAGTACTTTTGTTGGACTAATGAACGTACTAGAATTTGCAGTTTGAGAATAAACTTTAAATATATTGCAAAAACCCTCTTTGCCAGTTTTAGTTATATGTTTTTCCATCAGCCGCGTTTCTTGTTCAATACTTGCTTAATAGCATGTTTGTGTGTTTATGAGAGTTTTTAAGTTCACATCTTTACCATAAGTAAATGCTGTTTCTTACTTGGTAAGAATGCATTGTATTTGCAAAAGTGCATCATACTTCATATAACAATGTAAATAAAACACATTCTGCACTAACAACACGTTTTGCTGAGAAGAACCTAGAGTATCTTTAACTTTATCTCACTTAATGGTGGTAAAATGAAGTGTCATTATTTTTCTTGATAAATGATCTGTGTGGAGTGCACTCTTAATGGATTTACCATGGACTGATTCCCACTTCATTAGCAAATGCCTTTGGCATTAGCCTTTGCATTTCATTTTCTTTACACGGTCGCAAGGCTGAATGACAAAAGTGTTTTGTTTGCAGGCATTCTGAGAAATGCATACCATATATATACCAGTGAACAATAAAGACCACAGCACACAACGTACAGAGCAGTAATGCATAAACAGTAAAGTCCAAAGTATGTAGAGTTTGTTGGTGAATAAGGCACATCAATATCCCACGTTCATCATAGAAAATCATTTTATTTGAAAACGAAGTTTGTTTCAATGAGAAGGAATGTCCATCAAACACAGCCAACACTTGTTTCGTCACACCGGTGACTTTTTCAAGGCTAGAATATGGACAAAACTGTAGAAAATTAGAAACTGTAATAGGCAAGTAAATAAATGCGCCCGGGTAGAGAGTGTAGATACAGATGATGAGTAAACGGATTAGAGGACCTTGGTAAGTTTCACACTGACTCCGTAAGAACGAATGCTACACGGTACTCTGTTTCACAAGGACTGCGTTAGGATGTACCATATATTGTAAACAAACAATCTAAATAAGATGCACCCTCAGTGGGATACTGTTGGCGTGTCTGTAATAGCAATCTAAGCAATCAAAGTGCAACTGTCAAAGGAATGTGTGCATGAGGAACAAACAAGAATAACACAATAGTGATGCCTGAAAATACCTAGTGGAGCAATTTGCTCAATAGGCAGTGAGCCAACATCCGACTTCCCTATAGTTAGAATTGCGTGAGCACCCAAATTGTTAATTCTGTATATGCCCAGGTATCTGGCAAATGTCGTGGGGTAAGATACATCCCAAATATTTAGCACCACTCCTCATAAGATGAAACAGAAGCAGATATTTCTACAAAGGAAAAAAACATTGTCAGTAGAAAACCATAACAGTAGATAAAAACACACATTCTTATCTATGAAGAAAGGTGCACACCACCATCAATGTGATATTGAAGAAATATGAAGGGGAACATCATCTGCCCAAGTAGCTCCGCTTCCTTTTCTCCTGCAATAAAAAGAAACACATATGTACAGGTTAAAAACATCATCATGGGAACCTGAAAGAGCAACATTGCACAAAAGGGGAGGCTTCAGAGTATCAAACCCAATTACAGTAATCACGAATTCCCCAAATGCACTTTCAACTCTTCTTCAGAGTTCAGGCCATGGCTGCTTTTTCTGTTCAGATCTAGAATATATCTGGATTCTTTTCTGCATAACTCTAGGTCACAATTACTTCCTCGGATCCTACACGATATTTGTTCAATAGCAAAGAAGGTGAATTTATTTCTATCCCCAAAGTGCCTTTCTTGGAAATGATGTGGCATCGGGTACTGAGAAACATGGTTGTCGATTTTCCTCATGTGTTCAAAAACCCATTTTATTTACACTTTGAGTTGCACTGCCCACATATGTCATGTTGCAGGAACACATAAGAATGTAGATGGCATGTGTGGAGGTGCAGTTGAGAAATTGAGTAATGCTTTTGCTGTCTCTCCCAGGAGGAACCTCATGCTTCTGTCTACTTTTGCTATTTATACACTCCTTGCAACAACCACACCTTTAAGTGGCTGGTTAAGATTGCCGTCAGTGACCATAACATTGTTGCGGACTAGCAAATCTCTCAAAGATCAACCTTTACAATATGTGGCACTTAGTCTATCTGGTATCACTTTAGCTAACACAGGATCACATTTTAAGCGATCTCCCCATCGTCTCTTACGGCACTATCCTCATTGTTAAACAAAAGCCTGTTACAATCAGTATGGGTGACTCTTTTACTAGCCTGGCTGAGAACCCAGGGGGATCATCTCTTTTCTTGAATCTTGTTGTTCTGCCAGGTAAACCTCCTGTCCTTTGAGCCCTATGGTGTTCTCCATAGGGGATACTCCACTTAAGGGCATCATGGTGATCACTAAAAGCGTGCAGTAGAGAATTCCCTAATGAGGATTTCCTGTGTAAACTGGTCAGAATCGTATCACCTTTTATTTTTACTTCAACATCTAAGAATTAAACACTATTGCCCAGATTTATAAGGACTTTGCGCTGTAATTGTGCCATTTGTTTTGTGCACACCGACACCATATTTAGGCTTGCATATTTTTTTTTAGAACGCCACCTCACCTTGCGTTGTTTACAGACAATGATAAGCAAGATAGCCATTCCCTTATAAAAAATTACGCTAGCCTTCTAGCGTCATATTTACAAGCCTCACAAAAAAATACGTGCTATGGAAAAATTACGCTAGCCCACAATAGTGTCAAAATTTTAACCCATGGTTAGACCAGGCATTAAAATGATGGACAGGCACAGGTATATAAGAAGAACACTCACAAAACACTATGGAAACCCACAGGACACCATGGACTTGCTGCTTCTCCAACTTGGAACCCACAGACGATGCCAACGACGACACCAGGCACTACCAACACCACCTCATTACTCACCATCACCACCATATTAACCAGACAGCCAGCGCAGGAGAAGAGAGTGCATATCGACAAAGGGCAGCAATTATTGACATCATAAGATATTACCATTTGAAGCGGGAGTCAATAAACCGGCTGCTTGCTGTTACAGCAAGAGCAAGAAGACAAACAGCATTCCACCCCTCACAAAGCTCCTGGCTGTGCTGCACATGCTGGCCTCTGGCTCCTTCAAACAACTGCAGTATGAGTGGGTGGAATATCCCAGTCCTCCTTTTAACAATTTCTGCCTACTGTACTGGGTGCCATCATCAGCCTAACTCCCCGCCACATCCTCTTCCCCAACACCCAACAACTCCAGCAGGAGATTAAAGAAGGGTTCCACGCCATTGCTGGGTTTCCTCATGTTTTGGATGCCATGGACTGCACACATGTGCGACTTGACCCTTCTGGTGATACGGAACACTTGTACAGCATCAGGAAGCATACATATTCAATAAACATGCAGGCCAATGTGGACCATCGGCCTCTTTGTAAATGTCCTAGCAAAATATCCTGGAAGCGTTCATGATGCCTTCATCATCAGGCACTCTAACATGTGGGGCTATGCAAAAATGTGACTGCAAAGGGTGTTGTGAATGGAAGACCCACACCCATTGCACACACCTTCCACACTATAGTCCTTATTCTTGGGACATTGTGCATTTCTCCAATGTGTCCACATTTATGGAGAACTGGCAACACCATGCTGCATCTAAAATGTTTACGCGGCCCTATGGGTGGCTTTACAATGGTGCAACCAACACAAATGTCACTAAAGTAATACCATCTTCCTATGTCAGATGCATTATGCAGTACACACAGGAAAACTAAGGGGCATATTTATACTCCGTTTGCGCCGAATTTGCGTCGTTTTTTTCGACGCAAATTGGACGCAAAACTAACTCCATATTTATACTTTGGCGTTAGACGCGTCTAGCGCCAAAGTATGAGGAATGAGCGTCATTTTTTTGCGTGAACGCCTTCCTTGCGTTAATGAGATGCAAGGTAGGCGTTCCCGTCTAAAAAAATGACTGCGACGCAAATGCGTCGTATTTATACTCCTGGGCAAAAATCACGCCCGGGAGTGGGCGGGGCAAAAAACCCCGCATTTGCGCCTCTTTTTAACGCCTGGGTCAGGGCAGGCGTTAAGGGACCTGTGGGCTCAAAATGAGCCCACAGCTGCCCTCCCATGCCCCCAGGGACCCCCCTGCCACCCTTGCCCACCCCAGGAGGACACCCAAGGATGGAGGGACCCATCCCAGGGACATTCAGGTAAGTTCAGGTAAGTATAATTATTAATAATTTTTTTTTTTTTTTTGGCATAGGGGGGCCTGATTTGTGCCCCCCTACATGCCACAATGCCCAATGACCATGCCCAGGAGACAGAAGTCCCCTGGGCATGGCCATTGGGCAAGGGGGCATGACTCCTGTCTTTACTAAGACAGGAGTCATGTAAATGGCGTCTGGGCGTCGTTAAAAATGGCGCAAATCAGGTGGAGGCGATTTTTTTGCCTCTACCTGACTTGCCCCATTTTAAGACACCCTAACGCCATTTTCCCCAAACGCCGGCGCTGCCTGGTGTACGTGGTTTTTTTCCACGCACACCAGGCAGCGCCGGTCTGCTAGCGCCGGCTAACGCCATTCAATAAATACGGCGCCCGCATGGCGCTTCAGAATGGCGTTAGCCGGCGCTAATCTTTTTGGCGCAAAACTGCGATAGCGCAGTTTTGCATCAAAAAGTATAAATATGGCCCTAAATATCCATCATTGCTTGGTCATGTGTTGAAAGGACAGTCTCCCTGCACATAATAAATCACAGCCACAACACATGTATCTGTTCACAAGGGTGCAATGGTGCCCAAGCAGCAACTTGGCACTTGACTCTGTGCCAATGCCGGGGCAGACAGCAGGAGTTTACTGTACCTGGTGGTTATGGTGCATTGCTGGTCTGTCATGGTGGGGCTGGGTGGTGCATCAATGCATTTCCTGCCCTAGACTATGCCACAGGGCCTTGTAAAGCAGTTGCACACATCACAATAGATCAGAAACCACTATGACACACTTTGCATGGTGTCTGACAGACAATATGGATAACAGCTCTGTGTGCAAAGGAGGTGTACAATGTCCCGGGGGGGGGGGGGGCATGTAGCACACAGGGCACAGCACCTGTCTCGTAGTACAAATAAAACAAAGTAGGAGTAAAGAAACACAGCATGGTTCATTGCCAGTTCCCATGTCATTGGACACATTTATAAGTATCTGCAACATCACACACATCCCGCAGGGGTAATCTGTCATGACACACAATTCACACTATCAGCAAGACCCTAAGCCTCTATCCATGTCTGGAAGGTGCATTATGGGCCATGCCCGAGCCCCCCTACATGAAGCAGTTCCGTACTGAGTTGGCAGATCAAAAATATAGGTTTTCAAGATTGGAGTGCCAGAATGGACGAATATTGTCAATTTTGAGAGAACTCAAAGCACATATCATGAGTACTGAGGGGACACATGTACATAGACTTTTGATGTCCCTTCCAATTTACAATGTGCATGTATATAGTTGTGGTATGTAGTTAGTTAGGGTTGGGTAAGTTAGGGTAGAGTAGATTACTTTATAGTACTTAGTGATAGTTTTTTTTTCTTAGGGGTGTGGGTATAGGGTTTCTTTTTCAGTTTATTTTTTGGGAAGGGGGTGATGTATGATGTTACACATTAAAAAAATCTAAAACTTTAATGAAATCTACAAAAATATATATTTTTGTTTAGGTCATATGTTTAGGTAGTCAATGTGTAGCTTTATTAACTGCTGCCTGTGTCATTAAATGTGTAATAATGGGGGTGGGGGATTAGGTTTATCAGGTGGCTTCATATGTTTAGCATGAGTAGTAATACGTTTAGTTAGACATAAGTATAAGTTAGGCTAAGATAGTATATTATAGAATAGTTTAGGGTAGCTAGTTAGCTTAGTTTTTATGGTACAATATATATCTTTTTTGTAACCTAAATATATGGTTTATATTTTGATTTATAGTGTAGGTGGTAGCTAGAATGCACAGTTCATGTTAGGCACATGCTTTTGTAACTAATGGTTATTTTACATGTGTGAATACTTGTATCCCCTGTAGTCAAGTTCCTGTCAGGTTGGCAATGGTATCACATCTGCAACTCCAGAGATTTATCAGCGATGTACATGACACTCTTGATGTGCATGGTAACACATCCCAAAAGCAGGTATTCATACAGCATGTCTCTGTATTTTCAAGTAATGTGACTTGTATTGTCATTATATTGTTGTATTTGCACTCCCACTAAAATTAGGTTTTGTTAGTGAGTCACTCATGACTATCCCTCACATTCTAACAAATGCATCATTTATCTATAACATCAATGTTATAGATGTCCTGTTATAATGTTATAAATGTCCTGTTGCTACCATCCTTGCTAGGCCCAGTCACTTGTGTTATGATTGCTGTCAGCTATCACAATACATGCATGATAACTGTCAAATGCCATGCTTAGAATACTCAGGCTCAACTTGCTTGTTCGCATGGCTATCGTCAGTTAACTCTTCATGTTGCAGTCAGTTTGCGTTTGACTTTGTGTACATCTCATATCCACACATACCGATTAGCCAAGTACTCAGGGGCATAAAGAGAAGACTCTAGCACATCAGAGCATCTCCTTTAATGTTACTCCAGTGGCACTGTGCCATTTGACTATATATCAAGGTGCATACCAACCATTTTTGGTGTCTTAACACCGGACTGTATACATGTCTCCCCAATGCATGATTTCTGTTGCAGAGGGACATGCAATGTGTGCTGCTGTTGGCTTACCCATGCAACACCCATAGCCTTTGGTAAATCATCAGATTTACAATGGAATGTAGACCTGAGGTAATGCTGAAACTATGAGTTCAACCCAGGGGTGTGGTTTGCATGGCACAACAGGGAGACATGCAAATATTTAGGCAAGTTTGTCTAGATGTTTGTGTGCTGCATTTTACCAATTACATAGTATTGTCAAGGAGCTTTTACTGTCTGTATGTGTGCAGGTAAGGACACTTCCTGCTCATTGACCTCAGATCCTTGCACCGCAAACAGCTGCATATGCACTAGTATTAGTCAAAATACATGTTTGGGCATTATCCTATTGCATACAGTACTTACCAACTTTTTTTAGTTACGTCTCAGCACATCAGCATTCCTTGCAGCACCAGGCTGCCCAAATATTTTAGGTACATAGGACCCTCAGTGTATAGGCTTCCAATAATGCATAACATTTACAAAGTTACTGCCTCAGAAACAGAATCAAGACATTTGAAGTTTTGAGTTAATGTATTAGAATGATAAATTATGATATTGGTTTTACAGTACAGTACAGTACACAGGAGACTAACCTCAGTAAATATCCCAAATCATCAGAAGTCCTGAGAGAGTCCAAGGAAAGGGTAACATGTCATGAGACACGTGTAGGGGAGGAGTGCATCAGTGAGGAGGTGAATACAGTGCCACTAGGTAGGATTGGCCAGAATGACAGCTCACATTTGTGCTATGTCAACAGTGGGAGAGTGTAGAGTGGATGTTGATAGATGTTGTGACGCTGCCATGATCATCAGCACAGAGAAAAAGAGGAACTCTCCATGTGCCACAGACAATAGCTACCAGATGGTTTCTTGGGAGAATGATATCCTTCCACACCTTCATCCTCTGATGTACATTGCCTCCTGTGCCCTGGGTGGTGCTGGTGTTGAAGTTGAGAGAGGCTCAACTGTGAGAAAGTAGCCTCTTTCTAGCATGGTTACCCCAACCTTTGACCTGTTTGTGAGTGTGTGTCAATGTGTTTTGGCTGTCTCACTGGGATCCTGTTAGCCAGGACCCCAGTGCTCATAGTTTGCGACCTATGTGTGTGTTGTCAGTAGTGCTTAACTGTGTCACTGAAGTTCTGCTAACCAGAACTCCAGTGCTTATGCTCTTTCCACTTCCAAATTAGTCACTATAGTTTAGTGACTTCATATTCCAATTCCAATTGGCACAATGGACCTAGGGGGGTAAGTCCCTAGTATTTGGTACCGAGGTACCCAGGGCATTGGGGTTCCCGGAGATCCTTATGGGCTGCATCATTTCTTTTGCCACCAATAAGGAGCTCAGACAAACCCTTCTTCAGGACTGCCATTGCAGCCTGAGTGAAATAGTGCCCACACTATTTCACAGCCATTTTCACTGCACTTAAGTAACTTATAAGTCACCTATAAGCCTAACCTTCATTTACTGAAGGCTAGGTACAAAGTTACTAAGTGTGAGGGCACCCTTGCACTAGCAAAGGTGCCCCCACGCTGTCCACAGCCAATTCCCCGGACTTCGTGAGTTCGGGATACCATTACACGTGTGCACTGCATATAGGTCAATGCCTATATGTAACTTCACAAGGTTAACTCTGAATATGGCCATGTGAGGTGTCTAAGATCATTGAATTGTCCCCATTCCAAATCTAGTATTGAGAGGCAATCCCATGCACCATGGACCCCCAGTACTGCCAAATCAGCTCTCTGAGGCTTGCACTGCAGCTACAGCTGCTGCCACCTCACAGTCACGTTTCTGCCCTCCTGAGGTCTGAGCAGCTCAGTCCCAGGAAGGCAGCACAATGCATTTCCTTTGGGAGGAGGGTGTTACACCCTTTCCCTTTGGAAATAGGTGTTACAGGCTTGGGAGGGGTAGCCTCCCAGAGCCTCTGGAAATGCTTTGAAGTGCACAGATGGTGCCATCCTTGCATAAGCCACTCTACACCGATTCAGGGACCCCCCAGTCCCTGCTCTGGAGTGAAACTGGACAAAGGAAAGGGAAGTGACCAGTCCCCTGTCCATCACCACCCCAGGGGTGGTGACCAGAGCTCCTCCAGTGTGTCCCTGGCATTAGTCATCTTGTTTTCCAAGGTGTGGGGACACTCTGGAGATCTCTGAGTGGCCAGTGCCAGCAGGTGACGTCAGAGACCCCTCCTGTTAGGTTCATACCTGGATAGATAGCCAATCCCCCTCTTAGGGCTATTTAGGGTCTCTCCTGTGGGTGTCTCTTCAGATTCACCTTCCAAGACTCCTCCAAGAATCCTCTGCATCCTCTGCTTCAGCTTCTGACTGTCGGACCAACCGCAGACTGCTCCAGGAACTGCTGTAACTGCAACAAAGTATCCAGGATGACTCCTATGATCTGCAACTTCAGCTCCAGCCAGCATTTGCAACAGTTTTCAAGGTGTGCACGCACTGAGGATTCCCTGTCTTCACCCTGCACCAGAAGAACCAAAGGGATCTCCGGAGGAGTCACGGAGTCACTTCCCTGCTCCTGCAGGCACCTTCTACGACGATGACCGGTTCTCTGGGACTCCTCTCCTGACAACAAGCATGCTCCCTGGAGCACAGGTGGTGGACCAACACGACCCAGACTGTCCTAAGGTGCAGCTCTCCAAGTTTAGTGGAGGAAAGAGCTTGCCTTCCTGGTTTGCGACAGTACCCCTGTGCATGCGTCATCTCCAGCTCCTTGGGCTTCTGTGCACTTCTTCCAAGAATCCTTCATGAAGAGTGTAGCCTGGGTCCCCAGCACTTCATCCTGCAACACACAACTTGCCGAGTTGTTCTCCGGAAGTGTGGGATCTTCTTTGTTGTGCAGTACCAACCGCGTTTTGCACCTTCTTTGTCCCCGTGTCCTGGAATTCCCGTGGGTGCAGCCTGGTCAACTGTGGGCTCTCTGTAGTGTTAGGAGCCCCCTCTGCCTCCTCAGTCTGAGTTGAGGCCCCCAGGTCCCTCCTGGGTCCAGGCAGAGCCATTTTGACGCAAAATGCAACCTTTCTTGAAACAAGGCTTGTTGGACGAATCCAGTGACACAAACAGCCTGCATCCATTATCTCAATGTGGGACATCTCCTGCACCATACAGGAACCCGCAGCCATCTTCTTTGGTGCTCTTCTGCAGACTTCTTCTAACCTGAGAGTCCTGTTTTGCACCATCTTCTAGGTTGGCAGGGCTCCTGTCCTTCCTGGAATCTTCTGTGACTTCTGAACTTGGTCTCCTCTCTTCACAGGTCTTCAGGTCCAGGAATCCACCCTGTTGTTTGCAGTCTTGCTTGGTTCTTGCAATACCTCTTATCACGACTTGTAGTGTGTACTGCGAAACTTGCAGTACTTTACTCCTACTTTCCAGGGCTCTGGGGTGGAGTACTTTACTTACCTTTAGTGTTCTCTTACACTCCCAGCACCCCTCTACCCACTACATGTGCCTAGGGGGGAATTTGTGATTCGCATTACACTTTCTTAGTATATGGTTTTTGTTGCTCCTAGGCCTATTGCATTCTATTTTATTTCTACTGTTTGCACTATTTTATGACTATTTACTTACCTGATTTTGGTCTCTGGTGTTTAGATTGTGTATAATACTTACCTCCAGAAGGAGTATTGCCTCTAAGATATTTTTGGCCTTGCGTCACTAAAATAAAGTACCTTTATTTTTGGTAACACTGAGGGCCTCACCAGGGCCGGGGACGGAGGAAGCACCGCCAACAGGCTGGCGGTACTTCAGGGGCAATTCTGATCGCTGCGGTAAAGCTGCGGTCAGAAAAGGGAAACCAGCGGTTTCCTGACGGTTTTCCCCTGCCCCAGGGAATCCTCCACGGCGGCGCTGCAAGCAGCGCCGCCATGGGGATTCCGACCCCCTTCCCGCCAGCCTGTTCCTGGCGGTTTATACCGCCAGGAAGAGGCTGGCGGGAACGGGTGTCGTGGGGCCCCTGGGGGCCCCTGCAGTGCCCATGACACTGGCATGGGCACTGCAGGGGCCCCCTAACAGGGCCCCATTAGGATTTTCAGTGTCTGCAAAGCAGACACTGAAAATCGCGACGGGTGCCACTGCACCCGTCGCACACCAGCAACTCCACCGGCTCCATTCGGAGCCGGCTTCATCGTTGCTGGGGCTTTCCCGCTGGGCGGGCGGGCGGCCTTTTGGCGGTCGCCCACCTGCCCAGCGGGAAAGTAAAAATGACCGCTGCGGTCATTTGACCGCGGTACGGTCTTTTGGTGGTCTCCGCCCGGCGGGCGGTGCCCGCCGCCCGCCGGGGTCGGAATGACCCCCTGAGTCTTGTCTGTTATTGTGTATAAGTACTGTGTAACTACAGTGGTATTGCAGGAACTTTGCAGGTCTCCTAGTTCAACCTAAGCTGCTAGAACACTGCCTACATTTCACTAATAAGGGATAACTGGACCTGGTATAAGGTGTAAGTATCTTAGGTACCCACTACAAACCAGGCCAGCCTCCAACACACACACACACATCAACGGCTGGGGAGGTGGAATCAAAGGTCCGAGTAGCTGTAATCTGTGGAAAGATCAAAGCCATCACTGCAACAAGGAGGAGCTGCTGGTTTTGCAACACAGCAGCTACATCAAGATGGTAGGCAGTCAGGTTGTCACTAAGGGATCCCAGCATCCACTGCATGGGTTCCAATATAGTTTGTATAGCCTCCAGCCTGTGTCAATGACACTGGTGCCACTTTGAGATGGTAACTGTTTGAGCCTCATTCTCAGGACAGCACCTGTGTTGGCCAAGGGCTGCTTGAGTCCACGTAGTGGAGAGTGGGTGCCTTGTAAAGCAGCAGAGTTGTCCTTATTTGTATTGGACTTCGGCTAGGCTGCCCACCATGGTCTCCATCCCCACCCACACATATTTGAAGGATCATGTCTGGGTCCTGGGAGTCCAGGGCTGGAGATAAGGTGTCATGTGTTGTGTATTGTGTGTTGGGTGGTTCATTTGGAGACCCTGCAACACTTGGTGTCCTCCTTGCAGCCCGAGATGGTGTGTGAATGGCACCCAGGATCTGCTGTAGAGTGTCAGAATTGATGCTTTGCAGCTGGTCATCACCATCATCAGATTAGTCCAGTACAGGCAGATTGCTGTGAGGTAAGACATCATCTTCTGCAAGGGGATGTAGATATGTCAATGTTTATACAGTATGTGTTAAGGGTTCACATGAGTCAATAAGTTGTTAAACATGGTGCCTTACTGACATGGCTCAGAGCCACCCAACAGATTATCTAATTTAAGGGTCCCTAGCAGCACAAAATGCCATCAGGATGTAATGTCTTTGAACACACTGTTGAAACAATATGTCCGGCCAAATTTCCTAGTCCTGTCTCAGACATGTTTTTTTTTTTTTTTTGCACCACATGTATGTACACCCCTTTCATGCATTACACTGAATGGCAGTTGTTTGGCATGGGTGTTGCTTAGAATGTTCCCAAGCAGCACCAATGGAAACATACAGATTCACTTGCATTGCCAGATCAGTTACTTTCAGTGTGAGTCACTATCTTTAGGCAACCTATGCATGTTGTAACAGTGATGTAAGGGGGCAAATGTACACATTCATTCTCCTTGTCACCTTTTATAATGTGTGCTATATCCTGAACCACCCATAGTGAGATTGAACCACCTCTCAGGTATGGGATTGTACAGGACCTGCATGATCACACTCATCCCTGCAACACAGCAACACTTGCACCCATGCTGCAAAAAGGCATGTGTTTCACTCCAGTGGGGCAGAGCGCCAGTCCAAATATCCGAGGCCAAGGAAGGCACCTTGCATGGCTTTTGACGGCCTTGTATTATGTGCCCCTTTCATACCTCAAGCTGCATGTAGGTGTTATTCCATGTGTGTTGCTGGGGTTGTTCCCATAAAACAACACATGTAACCAACCCAAGTTCTGTAGCCTTCCCAAATATTCATGTCTGGGAATGCTGCATCTCAGGGTTTGCATAGTAGTGACATAGTATTTGTCCTAGTAAAGTAATGTTACTCTATATGCTGCATTGTGCATCACACATTTTTTGTTTTTTTGTTTTTTTAAATCTGTTTATTAAACGAGGTGCAAAAACAGCAGTATATTTCACTTATTTAAGAAAGAGAATAAGAATTTTCCCCTCTTGTATTCATTCACACGTATTTGTTGACTTTGTACAATACGGTTACAATTTAGCGTACTGGCATGTAACTTAAAACTGTGCAACTTGTAACTATAGTCACTTTGATTATTACATTTATACATATATATATATATATACATATATATATATTGGCGTCACAAATAATGGGGGTAACATTTAGACCGGAGAGACAAGAGAGGCACATCTACTTAGTGTGTGTACGACGAAGGCAAGAACAGGGCCAGAACAGGGCTGACGGCCTCGTGGTACCCAATCTTATTACCTGGGGTCACACTTGGAGGAAGCTCTATTAGTTGCTTAATTTTATGTTTCAATTGGGTATGGTGGTGTCATGCTGGAGTAATAGGAAGGGTGTGAGGGATCGTGTGATGTGGATGTTGAGCAGGGAGTCTACTATCATGTGTCTGATAATTCAGGGGGGATACATGTTGTCTCTGGTTTCTATTTTTACTACAAAGTTATCCCAGATTTCAGCTCCTTCTTGTATCTGGCCCTTATATTGAAGTAGTCTTAATGTGTGAGCCTCTGCTTGTGTACGGTTATACAGGTCGTGGAGCCAGGCGGAGTAAGGAGGGGTGTGTGGGGCCTTCCAGTGTGTAGTGATCAAGCACTTGTATACCACAAATGCAAGGTCTATAAACCTGTGAAGGTGCTTATCTGCGTTAGCACTGTGTCGTATGCCCAACAAGCACGATTCCGGAGTGGGTGAGAGTGCGTGGGCAACGATATCTGGTGTGGTTTCCGTGATACGCTGCCAGCTTGTGTTTACTGGGTGGCAGTCCCAGACCATGTGATAAAAATGAGCTGCAGGGGTGGCACATCTAGGACACTCTAGTTTAGAATTCGGGTATATTTTATTAATACAGGCCGGGGATAAATAGGGCTGATGAATGTAGTTGAACTAAGTGTACCTTAGTCTTGTATTATGGGAAACTGACTTAATCGTGGCGAGGACCACTTCACAGGTTTTCTGGGGGATTGGTGCATTGAGGACGGCATCCCAGCGGGATTTAACCTGAGCTAAATCTGTACGGGCGTCTGTTGAAAGTATTTTGTATAACTTAGTAATAGTGCCTTTTACATTGCCCATAGTGAGTAGTGTAGTAAGTAGAGGAGATTCGCTAGGTTCGGAGTGGCTGCGTCCCCAGAAACTGTGTAGAAGTTTTGTAATGGCATTGTATGTCAAGAATGCCCCGGATTGCATGGTCCCTGCGGACACCAATTCTGCGAAAGTACTCACATTAGAGCCCGAATATAGATCCCCCATATTGAACGATTTAGTAACACCCATATCGTGATAAGATGAAAGAGCCTGAACACCCGGCATTTGAGACAGCGGTAATGAAGGGGAATAAGGGGGGGGATGGGGCTCTGCCCTGGACATATCTTCACCAGCAGAATCTAGCTGCATCTAGCAAAGGAGACTTATTCAGTGGGTAGGGGGGTCCAGCCAATAATGTCGTTAATATCGTTTGTGGTGCCGTGTATGTATTTATTGCTGCGTACTCTGGGAGGGCGGATCACTGAGCCACATAGCTACCCATTGTAGCTGAGCTGCTGCATAGTATAATTCAAGATTTGGCATGCCCAGTCCGCCCTCCTCTTGTGGGTGTTGTGTGATAGTTAGTGCAACCCTTCGTCTATCCTTGCCCCACAGTAAATCAGTCAGTAGGGAGTGTAGTTTATGGAAGAACAAGCGTGGCAAAGGTATCAGGAGCGCGGTGAAGTAATATAAAAATCTCAGTAGGATTAACATTTTAGCTATGGCTGTCCGGCCCATAGGGGATAGAGGGAGCGAACTCCAGAATGACAACGAGCCACGGGTAGACCTGAGCAGTCTGTCCAAATTGCCTTCTCTTAGGTCTGCCATGGAGTGGTATATATGAATACCTAAATACTTAAAGGTTAAGTGAGACCATGGCAGTTGATATTGGGGTAGTGTCATGTGCAGTCCATTTGGTATAGGGGTGAGAGGAAAAATACTTGATTTAGTCCAGTTGATGTGCAAGCCCGAGGCGAGTGTGAAATTGTCCAGTATTAGCATTACCCCTGCTATAGAAGTAGTATGATTGCGCAGGTATATCAAGGCATAATCTGGATACAATGTGATATGTGTTAAATTCTGGGATGCCCCAAGTGTAAGCGTAGCTAAGGAGCTTAATTGCTAGTGGTTCCATAGCTTTAGCAAATAATAAGGGAGAGAGTGGGCAACCCTGCCTAGTGCCTCTGCCAATGGGGACTACTTCGGAGATAACCTGTCCCGTTTTGACTCAGGCTGTGGGTTTGGAGTATAATGTTTTGATCCAGCTAATAAAGCCATGTTGAAAACCGAACGCGCTAAGAGTGCGGAAAAATTAGTCCCAGCTAAGTGTATCAAACGCTTTTTCTATATCCAGGGATATAGCTACTGCTTCTGCCTCTGTGACGCTGTGCATTATGCAGATTAATCGCCTAATATTTAAGAAAGTATTTCTCCCTGGAATGAATCCAGATTGATCAGGTTGAATTAAGTTTGGTAGGTAAGGGAGTAGTCTGTTTGCTAGGATCTTCCCTAGAAGTTTGCAGTCAGAATTTAGAAGGGAAAGCGGTCTATAAGATTTAACGTCCAAGGGGTCTCGGCCTGGTTTTGGGAGCACAACTATCAGTGTTTCGCGCATGGAGTCCGGTGGCTGCTTCCTATTGCGTGCTTCATTAAACATCTCCAAAAGGGGGTGCAGGAGATGAGTGGCTTGTGAGTTGAAATATTCCACTGGCAGTCCGTCTAATCCTGGGGTTTTACTGCGTGCCATTTGAGAGAGAGCTAGACGTAGCTCTTCCACAGTAATAGGGCCGTCTAGTAAGTCTGTGTTGTCCGTAATGTGTGGGTTTTGGGGGATCAACGTCAGGAGTTCAGTCAACTGTGGTTCAGTTGGGGGGGTGGAAGGTCGGTATAAGGAGCGATAGTACGTGTGAAAGGCCACATTAATTTCAACCTGAGTATTAACAACAAGACCTGAATGCAGTCTAATCGTACCTATGGGCGAGGATTGCGATGGCTGGCGAACCAGCCATGCTAACAATTTGCCCAATCTATCCCCTTCTGCATGCTGTCGCGCTTTAAGGTGTCTGTAATCGTGTTTGCCAAACCTAATATCAGCATCTCTGTGACTAGTTTGGATTATGGCAGCTGGTGCGAATAGCATGTCTATTCTGGTATTTAGTTTGTGTACTGGTGAATAATAAGAGTATTCGCGATGTGTGGGGTGTCCAGTTCTCCAGATTTCCTTCAGACCGTTATTAGAGGCCCAGTCTGCTAGGTCAAGTGAAGCTCGTTTAGCTGGGGCAATGGCAAGTGGGGGAATTGAGCAGTCCATATGGATATCTAGAACACAAATAAAATTGCCATCCCATATGCTATCCATCGCCGGATCACTAAGTTTGCTATTATTAAGTGTCCATAGAAATTCACGTTGATTTGTGTTGGGAGTATATAGTGCAACTAATGCTAGAGGGGAGCCATCTAGGACACTTTCTAGGATCACATACCGCCCATTTGGGTCACATTGTGTATGGGACATAACAAATGGGACCCCTGGGGCTATCCAGATCGCCACCCCGCGAGCAAATGTCGAGAAGGTAGTGCTGTACAATTGTCCCTTCCATTTTGCACGTGAACTTTCCAGAGAGGACTTAGCTAAATGAGTCTCTTGTAACATGGCAAAATGTATCTGGTGTCTCCTAAGGTATGCATAAATCCATTGCCGTTTGCGTAAGGGTGCCATGCCTCTAGTATTCCATGTGAGTATTTTATATTGTGGGGTGTATTGCTGATTTTGGGAGGTCATGAAGTATCTATAGGTTTATTTGAACACAGTGAGTTTGTGGCCCTTGCCCTGTACATGCCTATAATGTTCTCAGTGTCTACTACGACCAGCCATTCTGTACCGTTTGTGTTACCTAGAATGTACTTATTAATAACACAGTTGTGACGCCTTTTACTATTATCGTAGACTACATTGCGCAACATGGATGAAACCCATTTAGTGAAAATTAAAACAGTAACTATATATAACAATAACTGTGGTTGTGGCATGACTAGGGGGGTTCCAGTGTTTGCCGACTTGGAGAGCGGGGGGGTGCTTCAGGCTGATGGTTCTGAGTCGTTGGGATTCCCGGCCCTTATTGCTCTTGTTGCTGGTGCTTCTGCCCAGGGCCACAGGTGACTAAGATGTTGTGGCTGAAAGTTGCGATAAAACATGGTTGCATACTGCCAGGGCCCAGGCAGGTGTTTGAGGTGGACTGTGTCCTTACAGGATAGGCACAGCCCAGTGTTCAGTGATATTTAGATCTTGGGTAACTAACAAATGTCATCTGTCGTGCGTGGCGTGAGAGTGGGGCCACAGGTGGAATCTGCGGAATCAGAGTCTACATCTAGTTCAGGGTCTGCTTCGGTGTGGGCAGACAGGGAGGTTGGGGATGCATTGACAAAGCGGGATGTGGCCTGTAGTAGTAAGGAGCGCTCCTCCTGAGACTGCTCAGGTGAAGGTTTGGTGTCTTGTTTTCTGCAGGGCCTGCGTTTATCCTTCGGGAAAGACCATTTTTCCATAGGATTTCTTGGGTTTACCGGATCAGCCAAGCCTTTAGCGTGCAGCCAAGTCCATGCATCCTCTGGAGTAGTGAAGAAGAGAATGCGGGTGTCGTCTTGTACTCGGAGTTTGGCAGGGAACAGCAAAGCATACATGAAGTCATGCTTGTGAAATCACTCTTTCACCCTATAAAAGGCGTTACGTTTCTTCTGTACCTCCGCGGTAAAATTTGGGTAGGCTGTGATTTCTGCGTACTCAAGCCGTATAGGACCTGATTTACAAAACAATAGTAAGATAATGTCTCTGTCGCGATAATTAAGGAGTCTTGCTATTAGAGGGCGGGGCTGAGCGAATGGCGGTGAGGGCCTTCCAAGGACCCTGTGGGCACGCTCTATAGAGAAAAATTTCGGGATATTATTTTTTAGTATTGTTCCCGTGAGCCATTGTTCAATAAATAGTTCTGTGCTAGGCCCTTCAGCCCGTTTGGGGAACCCCACAAAGCGAATGTTGTTGCAGCGTGATCTGCCTTCAGCATCTTCGGCTCTGCGTTTCAGGGCTTCCACTTCGGTCAACACAGCCATCATCTGCAATTGGAGGTCCTTTATCGAAGGTGAGAGGAGTGTTGTATCTTTTTCTAGCGCTGTTACCCTTTCAGCCAGAGCTTGTTGGTCTGTGTGCAGCAAGTTGACGTCTTCAACAACTGATCCTATTTTTGCTTCCAAGGTAGTTTTGGTGTCTAGCATAGCTTGCAACATCTTTTCAAACTGTGTTGTGTGCGTTTGTAGTGTTGCCTCCATCTTCTGTAGTGTCTGGTACATAACAGAGGGCTCCGCAGGCGGGGGCGATGCGCCTGAGTCCATGTTCCCTGGGGGTGCGCACGGGGTCTTCGGTTTGCCCATTGATTATCTGAAATGTCTTGGGGTCACAGTTGGTGAGTTTCCGGTTAAGTACAAAGTAGGATTAACCCTGTTATTAGTGTCTTACGGTATTATTATGATTGGGGGCGCCTTGCCCGGTGCCAACCGGTGGGCGTAGGATGAGCTTGTCGTATTTATGCAGGGCACCTGATTTGTGCTTGCTGGGGTAGTTTCCCAGTGCCCGAGAGCTTGAGTGCGGGGGTCATTAGAATTATATTAAGCAGGTAGATCACAGAATTTTGCCAGTTTACTGTACAATTGCCCTAATCCTTATCTGTGGCTTCAAGCCATAGTCAGTACTCAGAACAGGCAGTGCTGAACGGATGTGGTTGAGGGAGGATCACTCCAACTGATTGGTGTGTGCCACGAAGAGAATTTGGGCTTTTGGGTAGCCGGCGGTTACAAGATGGAGAAAGTCACAGACTGTGTTGACACACAGAACAGTTCAGAACAGGCGTCTCTCGAATAAATTTATGTTACTGTGAACACATGTGCTCACGCGCACTCATAAGGGCCACTAGACACCATTGGAGCGCCGCGACTCGATCAATGTAGCCGATGGGGCGCGAAGATGGCCACGGTGCTATGCCCTGATGTCTATCTGGAGTTAAGCAAATGTTCCACCTGTCACCATCACCGCCGCCTCTCCGGGTCTCGTGCGACCGCGGCTGCTCACTGCTTTGGGCCCGCAGCTCTGCTGGGGCTCGCCATGGTCTCAGTTTCCTGCTTGGTCGGGCACGGCATCGAGATGCGCCGAGCAGTCTTTAATTTTGTTAAACTCCGCACTCTAGCGAGGACAGGTGAGGCCCTGAGGTCCCCGGGGCCAAACGGCAGGGAGCCCGCGGGTTCAGCCCTTCTGTCCCAGCGGCCGAGGCTGCACCATCGGACGGACGTCTTCCGCTGAGGAGGTCAGAGACGACAAATACAGGATGTTTGACAAAGGCCGGGAGCGGAGCTGCGGTTTATGCGACCGCACTGGTCGCCATGTTGGCCACACCCCCTGCATTGTGCATCACACATAGGGGCATATTTGCAAGCCCGTGGGAGCACACTGCGCCACCAAAGTGTTATTTTTTTTAACAGTCTGGGGGCACAGTGTGCCATTCCATATTTACAAGGCCACACAAAGCTAGCCTGCGTGGCTTTTCATGGCCTTGTAAACATGGGCCCTTTCACACATATCCCTGCATGAAAGGGGCATGCCACGGGTGTGTCTGTGGGTGTTTCCACAGCAACACCCATGGACCACTAAGGGATCTGACGTATTCCCAGATTTACAACTCTAGGAATGTATCAGTTTCCTGTACAACCTTTGAGGTGATGCAATGGGGATAAATATATTTTTTTCTTCACTATTTTCCTCTTTCTATGGACCAGAAGTAATGGTGCCACTTTTCTTACGCCCCCCCTGTGCCCGCTTAACGAGACCATGTGCGTGCCGTATTTGCAATACAGTGTGTCATGGTGCTTGTTTCTACAATAGCATCATAATTGATGTCGGTATTGTGGTGTCTTGCTGGATTAGCACCAACAATTATGAAGCTAGTGCAGCAATGCACTAGGGAGGCCCATAGGCTACTATGGGTCTGTCACTTTAAATTCTGCCCCAAGCAGACAACAAAAATGACAGAAAAAATGTTGCAGAGATATCTTGTAGATTTCAATGCGCCATTTTTTGCGGCCTTCCTGTTTGGCTACGCCTCCCCTTGCATTCATTATACCTGGCGCAGGTATGATGTGGCAGAAAGGATTACAAAGTAGCACAATGCTAGCGAAGGAGAAAGGCATCCTTAACGCCACATTAGCATAGGAAAAAATTAGGCTAGTGTGGCGCTAAGAGGCGCTAGGGCCTTATAATTTTGGCCCTATGTTTGCTGCATTTTGCAGCATACATAGAAAGAGGTAAATCCCTCTCTTGATTGTTTTTTGTGCAGGAAGGTGTCCCTTGGTGCCCAACAGCAACAACATCATCCCCAGTTCAGAGGCACCCTTTCAGCATTCCGCAGGTGGGTCTCCGTATGCGCCTGGCAGCTAATTTTGCATTAGGTCAAACAGTAATGACAGAAATGTTGAGTTAATGTTTCATTTATGGCCTATTCCAGTGATGAAGAAATGCATATCCCTGCCCTTGCTGGCCCACCCTGCACAACAGGCCTGGTACATAATGACCAATTAAAATTTACCATGACCAGATGGTTCGGTTGATAAGGTGAAAGTAGTTGTGTTATGGTTGTGATGTTGTGTGTACATATGTTGGGGGATCACTGACATTACATGTGTTCAGTGTTTCACCATTATTGTGGCCCCAGGCAACCATTTTTTGCATGCATAGAGTGCCTCCTAAGTGTTTCCTCTTGTGCCATTAGTTTTCAAACACAATTTCCCCCACTGCAACTTACCTTGTGTTTGATGTTGCTCCTCATATGCCGCAGTGTCCTGTCCTAGGACTCCGATGACCACCTTCTCGGGATGACCGCTGCCACCATCTCCTCCAGCTCGTCCAGCTCCTCCTGGTGTATCGGACTTCCATCTCAGTCTGCAGTGCTGTCTTCGGGTTGCTGGCCAGTTTCTCTTTAGTTCTGCCCTTACAATTATGCCAGCACTTCTTATAATCAGTGATAGTCCTCATCACCTCTGTCACACTGTTCACTTTATTGACTAAGGACTGCCATATGGTCTCCTTCCTACTTATTGGTACTTTAGAAGTGAACAAGAGCTGGTGTTGATGCTCCGTCACCTCACTAACCAAGATGTTGTTCTCCTCACTGATGCAACCCTTCCTCTTCATTTTCTCCTTCTCCTGTGACTCTGTCTGTCAATTCTGGCTTATCCTGGGCTGACTGGGGTCTCTCTGGGGTCATCCTGTCCTGATTTCTCCATTTTACTACCTTGTGCTTCTGTTTGGCGTTTTTGCTTGCTTTTTTTTTACACTTTTGAAAGAAACGGACGCTAGCCCGATTAGCGTAAAAAACTTGCAGCTAATCATGTTAGTGCCACTTTTTCGGCAATAACATAATTTGTTTTGTGACATCACAAGGGATAGCGTAAATTGTTTTTACACTAATCATTTCTTACAGCCATGTTGCACTGTTTTGTAAATATGGCACAAGCATGGCAGAAAGAAGGGACATGAGCTGCGTTAAAATCTTTGACTCACAAGTGTGCTAGCGCAGTTGGGTGTCATTTCTTGTAAATCTGGACCCTGATTTTGGCAGTGAATTTTAAGTTCAGGTCATTTACCTCAAGTTTGTTAACAAAATTCAGGGCTCTGTGTTAAAATCTTAGACTCACAAGTGCGCTAGCGCAGTTGTGCGTCATTTCTTGTATATCTGGACCTGATTTTGGCAATGAATTCTAAGTTCAGGTCATTTACCTCAAGTTTGTTAAGAACATTCAGGGCTGATCTTTCTGTATCTGTCCAGGTGATGAACAAATCATCAATGTATCTGTGCTAAAGTACGGCATTTTGTAAATCCTCCAATGTGTGGGTGTCCCTGGACACCTGCTCCTCCCACCAGTCAAGGAAAATACTTGCAAAACTGGATGTGACAAAGGTGCCCATCATAGTCCAGAGGATTGTTTATACAATATAGCATTGAACAAAAAGATGTTATTATTCAGGCAATATCTGATCATCTGTATGATCATTCTGCATGGGCATAGTATCTCATGGGTCTAACTTTCAAAAAATACCAACAAGCTGTAATCCCAGTTCATGGTCCATGATCGTGTATAACAAACCTGCATCAAGTGTTGCAAGTGTAAAGTCATTGTCTCATTCAATGCCTTTCAATTTGCCTAAAAAGTCCTTAGAGTCACATACATAAGATAGAAGATTCAGAACAAATTCTCTCCAAAAAAAATCCACATACTTAGATACATTCTAAGATACACTTTCTGGTAAAGACTCAATAGGTTTACCTTGAAGGTTAGTGTTGTTTTTGTAAATTTTGGGGAGTAGGTAGAGGGCTGGGATTTTTGGGAAATCCTTTTTAAGAAATATGAATTCCCCCCACTCTAAGAGACCATGATCCTTTTAATTTTCCAACATCTCCAAGAAATCAGACACAATTGTATTGTACGTTGCTCTGTGAGTTACTTGATATAATTTATCATCATTCAACTGCCTCATTGCTTCTTGAATGTACATCTACTTTGAAAGGATGACCACATTACCCCCCTTATCTGCGAAACAGATAATAATATTGTTATTAATGGCTAGTGTTTTAATTGCACAATGTTGTTGTTTTGGCAAATTCGATTGTTTGATCATTTTCCTGATTCTCATACCCTTTAGTTCAGATATCATTTTATCATGCAATGAATTTATGCAATCATGGAGCAGTTGGGGAAGGGATGTGGAAGACAGTTTGAATTGGCTGAGGCTTGAACAGTCATACATAATATTCACCTCATCAAGAAAAGCTCTGATGTCATCTTCACGTGTATCCACCACCCTGCTGGATGGATTCAAGTTCTTGTAATGGAATTAGTATTAGCATATGCATGTCACCAAAAGTTAAGCTCTCTCTCTATATATATATATATATATATATATATATATATATATATATATGTGTGTGTGTGTGTGTGTATATATATAGCTTAACTATTGTCTGATATATACATATATATATATATATTGTCAACTTTGAAAAAAATCTCTCTTTCTCTCTCTCCATATATATTTATATATATATATATATATATATATATATATATATATATATATATCAAAGACAATCGCCCCAATAAGAATAAGAGAAAGCCTGCCCTCGAGGACATTCCCATCTATTGAATCAGGCAACACCAGACATAAAAGAGAGACGCGTTTCAGCTGTGCAACAGCCTTTGTCAATCTAAATAAACACCATTTTGTTCCACTATTTATACTGCTGAATAAACATGAACACAATACTTTGCACCTTTCCATTTGCAACGGTTCAAATTATGTTTGAAAACATTTCACAAATTACATTCAGTACTTTTAGCTTGTGTGAATGCATATTAAAAATCCATCCTGTTCGATGTTGCCAGGGTGTGCGGTGACTTTAACAATACAGATCATAAAACCACATATGTAAATACTTGAACCCTAAATAGATGAAAAATAAATCCTTTCGAGCCCACTAACAAAGATAGCATGAAACCGCACTAGTTACACAAATGCAGAAATTCAAAAAGCTCAAATTTCAAAGTTCCGAATTAATACCTACCTGCTCCTGAGAAGATGTTCATTACTGAATCTCAGAAGTATAAGCAAACAAAATGGCTGTTCCATTAACCTGTGCGGCCCTCTAATCAAGAACCCCATTAGGTGACAATGCATTTGTTGAAACACTTGTGAAATCAGCAGCCTTGTACTCGCTCACCACGTTTACATTTTCTCCATAATGTGGTGAATATGTTATATTTCACTAAGCAGCTAACTCAGATATCTCACCTCAAACTCAAAGTTCATTTAAAAATACAGGGCAGCACATCAGTTTTATTCAAGAATCTGGAGAATTCCAATCCACCAAAGTATGAAGAGCTCCAGACTCAATTACCCCCTACACCCACTCCTCGGCAGATGCATGTACAGTTCCCAGCTCCAGACATGGGTCTAAATTCTCGAGCAAGGGGGAAGGCTTGCCACAGGAAAAGAGAGTCCCTGCCGAGAGAGTCAGATCACTCTCAAAAGTTAGAGTAACAGTATAGTTATACAAAACGGTCAGTTAAAATGTAATATTTTAAACTAAAAAAAACACTAACTAGAACATGTGCCTCTACCATGCCCAGTGTTGTGTCATCAACGATGTCATCAATGAAGTCATTGAATATCTTAGGAGTGCTGCAATCTGTGAGGTCATAAGTAGAGCATGGTGGGTGACCATTGGATTGTGCAAAGGACTGAGCTTGTGGTCTGGCTCTACCAGTTGGCCCAACACCCATTCGGTACCCCCCTCAAGGGCCAGATGGTCAGGGTACCCCTTACCTGTCCCTTTATATGGTATTTTTTTAATATTTTGAGGAAATGGGGACTGAGTTCCTGTAGCCAGTAGTCATGGCTGCGACGTTACTTCTGATGTTGCAGCCTGCCAATCACTCCTCGCTGCACCAGAAAAACTCATCCTGATGTGACCCCAGACTAGACTTTGGCAAAGTAGTTTGGGCAAAACATAGTGAGAGAGCGTAGCATATATAATCTATATTAACATGCAATGTTTATGAATTAATGTGTGATAATGCCGAATAGAAACAGATGTGGTGAATTTTGCTCAAACGTGCACTTGAAATGTGACCACGGGGAGTGGCCGTCAATGTGTATGTGGACTAATAATGTTAACTAAAATGTTTATAAAATGTTCTACTGAATAAGTTTCATACTAATTATTAATGATTGCATTATTGAATTTGTGCTGAAATCCTTGTAGGCCTTAAGTTAGCATGAGCCGAAGCTTAGCTGTTTGGCTCTCATATTAAATGTATTTTTCCTATCTTGCAGTGTGCTGACTCGCAAAAGGACATGACCTCTTGATTTCTTCAAACTAGAAGCTGAAATGTAACCATAGCAGATCCGTTCACATGAAATTCACATTGCTTGTAGAAATTATTAAAACGAAATACAACAGTGTAGATTAATGTAATGTACAAGGTCATTCAAACCGTTGAGGACAATGGAGCTACTGACCAAAAGATGTGCAAAGAATTACAGAAAGATTAAATCATACTGGACGTGCTATCTCTGAAGACATCGAACATGAGGACCAATGAGAAGCGTGTAAAATAATATGGGTTGAAACATTAATGACATAGGGCCTGATTATGACCCTGGCGGACGGCGGAGGCCGTCCGCCAAGGTACCGCCGTTGAATGACCGCACCGCGGTCAAAAGACCGCGTCGGCCATTTAAACATTTCCTCTGGGCCGGCGGGCGCTCTCCAAAAGAGCGCCCGCCGGCCCAGAGGAAATGCCCCTGCAACGAGGACGCCGGCTCAGAATTGAGCCGGCGGAGTTGCAGGGGTGCGACGGGTGCAGTTGCACCCGTCGCGTATTTCAGTGTCTGCTTAGCAGACACTGAAATACTTTGCGGGGCCCTCTTACGGGGGCCCCTGCCGTGCCCATTGGCATGGGCACGGCAGGGGCCCCCAGGGGCCCCGCGGCACCCCCTACCGCCATCCTGTTCCTGGCGGGCGAACCGCCAGGAACAGGATGGCGGTAGGGGGTGTCAGAATCCCCCATGGCGGCGCAGCAAGCTGCGCCGCCATGGGGGATTCTAAGGGCAGCGGTAAACCGGCGGGAGACCGCCGGTTTGCCTCTTCTGACCGCGGCCGAACCGCCGCGGTCAGAATGCCCTGCGGGGCACAGCCGGCCTGTCGGCGGTGCTCCCACCGACCCTGGCCACGGCGGTCTTAGACCGCCGGGGTCAGAATGACCCCCATAATCTCTTTTCTAATAGGGTAAAGATAGTGGGGTATAACAAAGGTCCAATAGAATTTTAGGGGAATGTACAATGAGAAAGGGATAAAAACCCATGACATGGGGAGCCATTTAGAATTAGGTAGGGAATGCTATTGATTTTATCCAGAAACTTTGTCACTCTGTTTGGTGACTTACTTTGGTTTACTTAAACCATCCTTTTCCTTAGATTGCCCATTTTACACTTTACCTCCTTATGAGGGAAGTGCCCTTTTGCCCCAGAGCTGAGTTCTGACTGATGGCGATTTGACTGATGTCCTGAAGACGAAGACTGAACCTGTGCGCTGACCTAAACCTTGGAGGGTAATTATGACAATGCATTTCGTGATTTGTCTGTTTGCTTTTCCTTTCTAGGTACCAACTGCTTGCTTTTGACAGAGACCATAGTTAGATGTTTTCCTAATTGGTGTTCTAAAATATTTTACATGAAGCCCAACATGTCAATGCCAATTAGCAGTTAGGACAGGTGTTCCCTAAACTGACGCAAATAGACAAACGACCGAATCTATGCTTTGCTGAACTGACGTGTTATTGACACTCTGCTAAATTGATCTATGTTTACGCCGTGTTATATTTTGATGTTTGTGATTCTCACCTTAATGAAATCTTATCAAAGTTGCCATATCGTGACTATGCTATTATGTTTCTTGGTTTTAAGATTAACACATCTGCTTTTAGAATTGTAACTAATAGGGAATAAAACTCATAAAATTCTATTAAACTGGTGAGGGTATTCATGACTGCCAGGTCATGTTGGTGTCTTGCATTAATTAATGCCTTTGACTAAAGTGAAATGCATGGTGGTGATAAATATCGGTGACATTATTGACGTATTGATTGATATATTGTTTAGCTATCTCGTCCTAAGGTGTCTCTCAACTGGGTCAAAAGATTCATTGGCCTAAAACAAGTCCTGATGCGTAATAAATTATCATAAAGGGACGCGTTAACAGTTCTGGTAGCAGAGCGACGGTTTGGCCCTTTGGGGCCCTAGGACGGAGAACTATTGTTTAAATTGTTTTTCTGAGATAATGCAAATTGGAGGTATGATGTGTCTCTAAATTCACCATGACGTTCCTGGGATCTCGGAGCCTGTCTAAGTGAGTTGAGGATGTTCTCGGCATTTTAGCATGTGTGGTGTAGGATTTGCGCTTGCTCAGCTTATGCATTTTGCAGGTGATTTGTGAAGTTTGTGTGTATTTAGGCCAGGTAATGTTGTTTTAGTAGGAGTCTGCGTACTCCGCAGTATGAGAGTAGGGAAGTCGGCGTACTTCATATGAGTGTGGCGCTTTGTGCTAAAAAATTATCTATGTGGTTGGTTGTTAATGTACGGACCCGTCGCGGTCTAAGACTCCGGAGTATATTGACAAGTGGAGGAGACACTTGGATTTATGTTGTAATTTGGGCGGTTTAATTAGGTCAATCGGGTGTGGTTGACAAGTCAAGTTCGAGTCAAATTGTATGGTGAAACCTTCGATGGAGATTTGGCAAGTTCTAAAGTGCACTAGGACAAACCATTGACAAGTCGAGAGTAGGGTTTGCGGGTCAAATTCTGCTTGCGGGTTCGGGAACTGAGAAGGAGAGAGTAGCGGCCGAGGCTTCATCTTAGGAGTGATGCAATCTGTGAGGTCAGAAGTAGAGCCTGGTGGGTGACCATTGGATTGTGCACAGGACTGAGCGTGTGGTCTGGCTCTACCAGTTGGCCCAACACCCATTCGGTACCCCCCTTAAGGGCCAGATGGTCAGGGTACCCCTTACCTGTCCCCTTATATGGTATTTTTTGAATAATTTGAGAAAATGGGGATTGAGTTCCTGTAGCCAGTAGTCATGGCTGCGACGTTCCTTCTGATGTAGCAGCCTGCCAATCACACCTCGCTGCACCAGAAAAACTCATCTTGATGTGACCCCAGACTAGACTTTGGCAAAGTAGTTTGGGCAAAACATAGGGGCATATTTATACTCCGTTTGCGCCGATTGTGCGTCAAAATTTTTGACGCACAATCAGCGCAAACCGTGCCCCGTATTTAAACTTTGACGCCCGAGCCCGCGGACAACAAAATTCCGCCATGTGCGTCATTTTTTGGATGCGGCAACCCGCCCTGCGTTAATGATATGCAAGGTAGGCGTTCCCGTCCAAAAAATGACTTAAACGGCCGTGCGTCGTATTTATGCTTTCGGGCAAAAATGACGCATGGCCGGGAGGCGGAGCCAGAAAATGACGCACAGCCCGGTTTGCAGAAAAATGTAATGCCTGGGTCAGGGCAGGCGTTAAAATGGGGCAAACACACCTTTATTTAATCAGAACACACAGAACAAACAGCAGAGCAGCAACAGGGAGCCATGGAGGTCATTCTAATCCAGCGTGCACGCCGACGCAGAGCCCAGCAGCAACAACAGCAGCTACAACAACGACAGCAGGGACCCCAAAGGCAGCGCAGAAGGCAGGAGAGGATATTCCGCCCAAGAACCACCCTGCAGGGCCTCAGGGAACACGACATCATACAGAGGTACCGGTTGAACTGGCAGGCCATTCAGCAGCTGCTGAGAAACATTGAACAGCAGTTGGCCCCCACTTTGGTGACACCCTACACCATACCAACAGAAACAAAGCTGCTTGATGTACTCCACATGCTGGCAAGTGGCTCTTTTCAAACAACTGGTGCCCTGGTAGGCGGAATATCACAACCATCATTCTCCGCATTTCTGCCCAAAGTACTGGATGCCATCATTCGACTGACACCACACCACATCTGCTTCCCTAACACACTGCAGAAGCAGCAGGAAACTAAACAGGGGTTCCACGCAATCAGTGGCTTCCCACACGTCCTTGGTGCAATCGACTGCACACATGTACGCCTTGTGCCACCTGCTGAAACTGAACACCTCTACCGCAACAGGAAGCACACACATTCCATCAACGTGCAGGCCATTGTCGATCACCAAGGAATGTTCACCAACATCGTGGCTAAATATCCTGGGAGTGTACATGACTCCTTCATCTTCCGTCACTGCACCATCAACCAACACTTCCAGGATGGACGGTATGGCAATGGACTACTTGTCGGTAAGTACAAAAACCTACTTATATACACACTACACAGCAACCCTCGAGGACAAACAACACATACACCACAACAGCAACATCTAGACAGGAACACACTGAGGTCCTTACATCACTAGCCATGTTTCTTAAGTCACCATTGAACCTGTCACACATTGGATTTCACCGTACAGCCTAATGTGAAGACATTAACGAGTGTGGTTGCCGAAATGTCACCTTGCAAATTGTAAGTGTCCCAATGACCTTTACATTAATACATCGCATAAGCCTAAAGGTATGGGATGTCCAGGGTACTTTGATATGGACGTGTTAACAACACTTACAATTTAAACTCTACATGGAACTATCAACTCACCCAAAGTGAAGACACAAGGACACCTGTATCACAAGTCACAATGCTAGGGAGGGCACACTGCACTGAAAATCCCAAAACATACTGATGACAAACGGTTAGCAGACAAACACTTGCTCAGCCAAGGAAACAAGACAATGCAGATGGTCAAGCCTACAAGTATAGGATGTCACATCAGCACACAAAAGAGTCAAAGACAACACAAGACTACTACTGCCATGAAAGGTCTTTTCAATAGTGCCATCTACATCAACATGATCCCATTCTTTTTCTCTTTCAGCTGATCATGGGTATGGCATCCAGCCATGGATAATGACACCATTTGGCAACCTGAGTACTGCTGCCGAGCGTGCATACAACGAGGCCCATAATAGGACACGCAGCATTGTCGAGCGGCCCTTCGGCATCCTCAAGTCAAGGTTCCGCTGCCTCGACATCACTGGTGGTAGCGCACTATATTCCCCTGAGATGGTCTGTAGGATCATCCTCACATGTGCAATATTGCACAACATTTGTGTCAAAAGGAACATTCCCCTCATGGAAGCAGACCCATACATGCCTGAAGACGAGGAAGAGGAGGATGCTGCCCTGCAACAGGAGGGGGAACAACCAAACACGGCTGCTGGAGTGCGTAGGCGCCAACACATTGTGAACATTTTTTTTTTTATTATTATCACCATCACCACTTAATGAACTATTGTAAATAAACACTGATAACAAACACCACATCATGGTCTGACTATTCATTTCGGCACACCTTTAGCTCTAAATATCAGAAGAAGAGTGTCGCCTCATGGAGCATTAATGATATAACAATCAGGACACAGAAAATTCCACTACAAATGTGATGCCTATCATACAACGGTCACATACACACACAATGTAAATGACTGACATCCTGTACAGTTCACCTTTGAAGGGCAATAGCTGAGGACCACACCTATTACACACATACATGTTTGAAACATGGTTCATCGCAGCAGATGGCACACAACTAAAACATCATCACTCAACTAGGGGAAAACAGGCCTCATACCTCAGGCAGTTGGCATGCTTTTGCTTCAGGAACAGGAATGTATGACCAGACTCTTGGCAGCAGTAATTCCAACTACATACAATCTTTGCAAAGACTATCTGTCACTAGAGTTACACATAAGCAGAACATACACAGCACAAGTGCCACACATATGACAAGCATCCAGCACATCACATCCCATCTACATGTCAGCCCTTTTCTAAAAACCTTACACACCCATGGTCATGGTCAGACCTCACCTGTCTGAAGAGGTCCCTGGAATGCTGATATGTGTACCCTGAGATTCCCTCATCTACACACACACACACTCACAAGAGTCATCCAGTGTGCCACACCCTTTCCTATGCCTACCATTGTCACAGTCCCATCTCACTGCATGGAAGTCAGCTCAAATAATACACTGGCTTGGAGTTTTTAAGGCCTGGTATCACCTGTAGATTGATTCCTGTGTGAAAGGTACTGTAGGCCATTTTAAAGCAAATCTCATCCGACAGGGCTTGTGAGACACTGATGGAGGCCACACTAGTGATCCCCTCCATGCACACCACCCAAATTTACATGCACCGTCCCTGCTGATGCCTCCTACAGCATAGATATTTTCATTTGGGCAATTACACCATTAAGCATTGCTACTAATGTTGCTGTGTAACACTTTAACAGGGTTCATGTGTCACCTTCAAAACAACACAGGACATACACAGTGTTTCATTTCAACTGTTTACTGCTCCCTCTGACCAGTCCTAGTCAGACCACTGATCATGTCATTTGTCAAAGAGCTGGCTCCTGATTGACCCAGCATCCTGTCAGCCTGACTGGCATCTGTCCGTGGGTCACCCTAAAGATACCCGATGGCCACATATGGACCACACTTGCTGTCCAAAACCTCTTTTTTCTCAGAGGCTAATTTGTCATTTGCCTCATCAATGTATACTCAAATACATTGTATTGCATCATCTGACTGTTATTTGTATCATATTTGTTACAGTGCCCTTGAATAGCGAATTCATGCCCCATCTGTTGTCTGGGCCTCATTAATGCCCAAACTACAAAGTGTGACAGTGTACCTGGGCCATAGCCTTTGATGGTGTACGTGGCCTCCAGCAGAACCAGCAACCTCAGATAATGTCCATGAAAAGTCGACACATATGAGGACCCTGACAGTTCACACGCTGAGTAACATTGTTCAAATAATAGAGATGGCTCGTGTGTGGTGAATACCAGCCATTTAATTCTGCACAGAGGCTATGATGTTTCCTGATGCATTTCCATCCACAGAGGCCAACTTGAGAACAAATGTTGCAATGACACATGCCGGATCCAGACACCTGAGACATTCTCTCACTCAGCACACCACGGTTGCCCAGTTGAAAGTCTTATTACACGTCTTCAGTGACAGGGTAGGACCATCCACGTGTAGGTTACCATGTCCTCAATGACTTTACTCACATTTAGGTACAAACGATACTCATTAGATACACGATTAGCTGCCACTAGCTCATGATGAGACCTGGACGTTACAGTGACAACATACACCTTAACAGTTGATACTGGATCAACATTGGACCACACACATGTACATGTACCATACAATCAACAAAATGGTTGCAAGCAGCCTATCACAGTAGTGTCCCAGTTGTAACCTAGCAGGAAGATTGAAACACGCCACTAAACCAGGTAATGCATAAAGGGTCACATACATCAAAAACCTATTTGCTATCATGACATAAGGAACGTTGAGAATTTGCAATTTAATCAATGCTAAATGGTATGTCAGAATTATCAAAAGAAGTAATAGGGCAAACTTCAAATGGGCAAATGGTATTACAGATTTTGCAAAAAGAGAATCATACTCAATTTGCATCTATGGGCCTGCTGCCAATGGTTTAGCATTACAGAATTTGGGAAACCCTTATGATAAGTTTGCAAGTCAGGAACAGCAAACCTTAGGGTGCTGGGGGCCTAAGTCCCCCTGTGCTGCTCCCCAAATAGACATGTTTTACGCACATGTGAAGCACACACATGCATAAGGGGCATGTGTGCCCTACATGTCAATAGTGAAACATATTTTAGCTACATTAACTCGTAATTAGCACATGGTTACCCCCAAAAAAGGTTTAGGCGACAATTGCATTACCTAAATGGCCTTTTTGCTATTTGGAATAGCCTGATACATGTGCTCACAAATTAGCTAATGAAGACATCCTGTAATCTCTTTCATATTTTGAAAGTTGCAATCAGCAATTACCTACATATGTGCGCAATTATGAATAATATCCATTCTGGCCAATCATTACTATTGCACTGTGAATACCTCCTATACATCCTATAAGGGACATTTGCCATAGCTAACACCAAGGTTTATCACTTAGCACCGTTTGGTCATGCAAAATTCCATTACTCATTTGGACAAATGAAATACATATTTGTCACAGGAGTGCAAATAATGCAGTCAAAAAAAAATTTAATGAATAGAAATTATATTTGGCTGCGGCTTAATTTTCACCTCTGGAACTGTAAATTATGCCGCATACAAATATTATTTACCAATTATTAAAAATATTTTGACTCTGCATCATCTGCACTCCTGTGCGTCACAAAATATGACGAACAACCTGTATGCGTGAAAATATGACGCACAATGGAAGAAAACGGCGGCCATGTTATGCAGGATGTGATGTAATAGGATATCCTGTTTACAGAATCTGTACAGTGGGTGTACTTTCACTTTCACTTTGCAGTCTCTGATTATTCTAGACTGTGTGGCTGCGTGCAAAGTGTTGTCCTGTGAATTTGTGCTTTTGTCTCCAGTGTGCCATCTTACTTGTTGTTTTGTCATCAATATATTGTTGTAGAATACTGTCTGAGTGTGTGTTGTATAAATTTGTCCAGTCCAGTGTTGTATTTATTGTCTGTGGGAGTCTGTTGTGGGTACTGTTATAAAGGGGATAGTTGGGCTCTTCTATTTGTTAAGTTTTCTTTGTATTTCCTCACTCAAACTTTCCCCATTTCCCCCTTTGTTTTTTGTTTTTTTTCTACTACTTTTTTTCTCCTTTTTCTGTGCCTAAATGTCTGGTAGGCCACGTCTTTCCAGGATGGGTGAGGAGGAACTGGGGGGGTTCATACGGCTGGTTTGCCATTTCCTCCCACTGATGCTGGAGGCTGGGGGTAGGGTGATACAGGGGTATCACACGGAGGCCCGAAAAGTCCGGTGGGGGAAGGTGCGCCATCACTTGGTGCGTCTGTATGGGAGCCAACGGAATGAGCATCAATTGAAGTACTGCTGGGCTGCACTGATTTCCAGGGAGCAAGATCTGCTGGACCACCTGGGAATCATGATTGGTGGCCATGTTGGTGAGTACAGATCATGTAAATGTGCACAATTAAAAGCTGTGTAGTGACATGAGATGATTGGTACCCAATCTGCCAGATAAGTAGCTGACTGTGTGTAATGCTAGGGAAACATACAGGGTAATTGATGCACTATGTGAAGGATGACAAATGCTAGCAGTCAGGCAGCTCATGTTTTCCACACTTACAGTTTGCTTGTAGCAGAATGTAATGTATTGCCGCCTTTGTATCAGACAATGGACACATTAATGACGCAATCAGGACTCTACAGGTCACAATTGCCAGTGAAGTATGGATGTAGTTGTCACGACTTACGTGCTGCTTGCGCCAGGAAACTGCAGATCTAGTGGCGTGGGTCTTGAAGGTTCGGCTTTGGCCCAGAAAGGGGCGACTCTTTCTAGTAGCCACGGTGCTGTCGGCGATGGAACCGCCAAGAACAGACCGTGCCCTTTAGAAATAGTGCCAGAGGGAAAAAAACCCAAAAAGGGGAAAAAACCTCCAAACAGTGGATTCCTGAAACAAGAACAAAACCAGGAATCAAAAGAAACAAAAATGCAGGTAAATGCAAAATGGAAAAGATTCAGAACCAAAGGCCAAGAATCAGGAGCGAAGACACAATCAGAGCAGATAGTGTTGCAGCGCAAGGAAAGGGAGAAAACAGAGCCCTTATATACCAAGGAACAGGAAGTGACCAACAGGAAGTAAAAGGACACCATCTTAGATAGGGAAGAAGTACATAGAATAGAATAGAACAGGAACCATAGAAAAATAGGGAACAATGAATTCTGGGAAGAATGAGGAAACCTGGGAAGGGGGAAAGACATAAAGAAAGGACAGAAAATGCCCCAGAAAATAAAGAAGAAAGAAGAAGGAAAAGAAGAAAAAGAAACAGGTAAGGAGGGATCAGGGGAAACCGGGGAAGCAACAGAAGGCAGAGCGAGGCCCCAAGTACAATCTGGGGCCTCGCGCTGTGCAGAGAAGGCTCGGGGCGTGCCGCGTCCTGAGAACGCGCTGTGCGGCGCGAGCCGAATGTTCGGCTCGCGCCGTGCCACGTGGCGCGACAGTAGGTCCCCCCCCCCGAAGGTCCAGGTTTGAAGGGAAACAAACAATGAAAGCGAGAAATCAAAAGAGGGGCGTGGACAGAAGATGCATCTTCCCATGAGCATTCACTAAGAGGATAACCCTTCCAGTGAATCAAATACTGAAGACGTCGGTGAAAAAGGCGAGAGTCACAAATCTCCTGAACCTCATATTCAGGGACATCATTCACCAACACAGGAGGAGGACAAGGAAACTGACGAGAGAAAGGATCAGGGACATAAGGTTTGAGCTGGGATACATGAAAGACCGGATGAATTTTCCAAGTACGAGGCAAACGAAGACGAACAGTGACAGGATTGATCAACTGAAGAATACGAAAAGGCCCATAATAGCGAGGCGTGAACTTATTGAGAGAAAGGCGAGAGGGCAAGAATTTAGAAGAGAGCCAAACTTTATCATGAGGGTGATAATCTGGAGTGGGTCCACGTTTCTTATCAGCGATCTTCTTCATGTATCTCTCGGTGTTCAATAAATTAGATCTAATTAGTTTATGGATTTGCAGGAGACGTTTGGAAAAAGATGTAATTGCAGGCAGAGGAGAGGTAGTTTGAGGAGAAGTAGGAAAAGAGGTAGGATGATAGCCATAGGAACAGAAAAAAGGAGTGACCTTGGAGGCACTATGGACAGTATTGTTGTAGGAATATTCAGCAATAGGAAGATATGTGTTCCAGTTGCTTTGGGTGGAATTACAAAAACAGCGAAGGTATTGTTCTAATCCTTGGTTCAATCGCTCGGTCTGTCCATTGGTCTGAGGATGGAAACCGGATGACAGAGCCATATTGATATTCAGTGTCTTGCAAAAATATTTCCAAAACCGAGAAATATACTGAGGTCTCCTGTCAGACACAATGGTATGTGGAAGTCCATGGAGACGGAAAATATGGTCAATAAATATCTGGCTCAATTCTTGGGATAAAGGTAACTTCTTTAGGGCAGTGAAATGAGCCATCTTAGTGAAAGAATCAACAGTGACCATGATAACCTGGTTTCCAGCTGATGATGGAAGTGAACACATGAAATCAGTGGAAATAGTATGCCATGGAGTTGGTGGAACTGGCAAAGGCTGTAGTAATCCTGCAGGTCTGCTATGGGGAATCTTGACTTGAGCACATATAGGGCAAGCCTGAACGTATTTTTTGACATCTGATTTCCAGGTAGGCCACCAGAAAGATCGCGAAAGAAGTTCTTGTGTGGCCTTAATACCTCTATGACCAGCAATCGGTGAATCATGGCACATCTGTAATGCCTTGTCTCGAACTCTGTTAGTAGGGAGAAATAACAGATCTTGATGATAATAGTATCCGTCCTTCTTGAATAAAAAGGTTCTTAATTTCTCTATTTCGCTATTAGACAGGCTGGAGTACTCCAGTTGTACCTCCTCCAGAAAAGATTGAGCAACTCCAATGATTTTACTAGGCTCCAGTAGAAATTGAGACGGGGAAGAAGTACAATCTGGATAACGGCGAGACAGAGCATCAGCCAGAATGTTTTGAAATCCAGGTATATAGGTGATGTAAAAGTCATACCGGCTGAAGAAAAAGGCCCAACGGGCCTGGCGACTATTTTGGCATACAAAATTACGTAGACATTGCAAATTATGATGATCTGTTCGCACCTCGAATGGCTCCTTGGAACCCATCAGAAACTGTCTCCATTCGATGCAGGCTGTCTTCAGAGCTAACAACTCTCTTTCTAGCACTGAGTAATGTTGTTCTGCTGAAGAGAGAATATGGGACAGATAGAACACAGGATGTTCAAGACCATCATCCTCTTGAAGTTGAAGTAAGACAGCTCCAATAGCTCTTTCGGAAGCATCGGTAACTACAATAAACTGTTTATTGGTATCTGGGTGTCTTAAGATGGGAGCTTGAGTGAATGCCTTTTTTAAATCTTGAAAAGATGTTTCAGCCGCCTTAGTCCAGACAAACCCCTGTTTAAGATTTTCCTTCTTTAAAGTATGGGTTATATGGCTGGTCTGTTTAACAAAGTCTTGAATTAACTGCCGGTAAAAGTTTGCTAATCCTAGGAAACATTGTGTTTCTTTAATAGACGAGGGAGAAGGCCAATCGAGAATTGCTTGTACCTTTTCTTGGTCCATAGCTATGCCGGTGGGACTTAAATGATAACCCAGATATTTGACTTCCGTTTTATCGAACTCACACTTCTCGGGTTTACAGGATAGTTGATGTGCTCGGAGTCTTTGAAGGACTTGTTTCACATGAGAAGAATGGAGTGCGGGATGTCTGGAAAAAATAAGGATGTCGTCTAAATAAATTACGACTGTCTGGTTCAAGAGATCGGTAAATATTGAGTCCATAAATCTTTGAAATATTGCAGGGGCGTTCGTAAGACCAAAAGGCATGACTTTATACTCAAAATGACCAAACGGTGTCCTGAATGCTGTTTTCCACTCATCTCCTTCTTTTATACGTAAAAGGTGGTAAGCTCCCCGAAGATCCAACTTGGTAAAACGTTGAGCCCCTCTGACAGCCTCTAGAATATCCTTGATGAGTGGCAAAGGATAACGATCCTTGATAGTTATTTTGTTTAGGCCTCGAAAATCTAGGCAAGGACGAAGGTCTTTGGTCTTCTTAGGTACAAAAAAGAGAGGAGCCCCTGCCGGAGAAGACGATGGAACAATGAGTCCACTCTGTACGTTTTCCTCCAGATACTCCTTAAGAACTTCCTTTTCAGGTTCCGTGAGAGAATACATCCTCCCAAAGGGAACGACTGTTCCAGGTTCCAAAGGAATAGCACAATCATATTCTCGATGTGGAGGTAATACAGGTCTGGATGGTTTTAGAAACACGTCTTGGAACTCTAAATAAGGTTCAGGGACTCCTTGGACAGTATTGATGGAATACTCCGTAGTACTCTTAATAGGTGTTAATCTGTTTGGTGACCAATATTTATCGGAAGCAAGGCAGTTTTCTTGACAAAACTGTGAGGATAATGAAATTGTCCGGGTTACCCAGTTCACATATGGATTATGTCTTGTAAACCATGGAATTCCGAGAATAATGGTATGGTTGGGAGACGAAATGAGATCAAAGGTGATGTGCTCTTGATGAGTACCAAACTGTAAATTCAACATCAGGGTCGTAGTATCGACTGGACCTGAGGATATCAAGGATCCATCCACTGTGTGCACTTGTTCAGGAATGTCTTTGGGTTGTGTAGGAATCTGTTGCTTAGTGGCCCAAGTCTTGTCCATGTATATACCACTAGCACCACAATCCAACAATGCCATAGTTCTTTCTTGGCGGCCATCAGGTAGTTGTAATATGACAGGTAACACGAACAAGTATGTGGTATTATCATTAAATGAACTGATAGAAGGTATAGCCGATGATCCCGTCCCCTCCCTTCTTACAGAGGACGGGAAGTGGTGTTTCCCGAGGTTTTAGGTGGACGTACAGGACACGTACGAAGCATGTGACCAGCAGAACCACAGTATAGGCATAATCCTTTCTTCCGTCTGTCTTCCTTCTCACGAGCGGAGAGCGGCCCTCGAGTAGTATCTACTTGCATGGGTTCCCCTTCTGCGTCTCTAGCAGGGGGACGAGATTCCTCAGGACGAGGTAGATACATCCGTGAAGGGTTTGGCTGAGAGGATCCTCTACTCCTTCTCTTCTCCATTCGTCGTTCTTGAAGACGATACTCGATGGAAATTGCTTGATCCATCAAGCCACGAAGATCTTCAACTCTAGTGGAATGTACTAATTCATCCTTTATTTCTTCCTTAAGTCCTCTGCGGAACAGAGTTACCAGGGTACGCTCCACCCAAGTGGTCTCTGCCGCTAACTGACGGAAACGTGTAATATATTGAAGGACATCTTGGGAACCCTGCTGGATATCACATAATGCTTCTTCAGCCGAGGCTTCCAGTCCTGGATGATTAAACATTTGTTTGAAGCGGGTCACGAAGGCAGAATAGTCCGACAATACCGGGTCATTGGACAACACCATCGGGGTTGCCCAGGCCAAGGCAGGACCGGATAATGCACTAATAAGATATCCCACCTTTGTTCTGTCATGAGAGAATTGGGTAGGTCTGAAGGTGAAATACACCGTTAGTGCATCCAGGAATTCACGTAGTTTAGTTGGTTCACCAGAGAAGCGAGGAGTAGAGGCGGAGATAGTCGGAACATCGCCACTGCGGAGGGCCAGAGCCTGTCGTAACACCGCATTCTCATTGCGCAATTGTTGCAATTCCTGAGCTTGTTGTTGAATGGTAGTCAACAGAGATGGATCAGGATCTGCAGCCGCCGCCACTGTATCATCCATAGTGTCCGAAGACGTCGGAATGGTTTGGCGCTGCAATCTGTCACGACTTACGTGCTGCTTGCGCCAGGAAACTGCAGATCTAGTGGCGTGGGTCTTGAAGGTTCGGCTTTGGCCCAGAAAGGGGCGACTCTTTCTAGTAGCCACGGTGCTGTCGGCGATGGAACCGCCAAGAACAGACCGTGCCCTTTAGAAATAGTGCCAGAGGGAAAAAAAACCAAAAAGGGGAAAAAACCTCCAAACAGTGGATTCCTGAAACAAGAACAAAACCAGGACTCAAAAGAAACAAAAATGCAGGTAAATGCAAAATGGAAAAGATTCAGAACCAAAGGCCAAGAATCAGGAGCGAAGACACAATCAGAGCAGATAGTGTTGCAGCGCAAGGAAAGGGAGAAAACAGAGCCCTTATATACCAAGGAACAGGAAGTGACCAACAGGAAGTAAAAGGACACCATCTTAGATAGGGAAGAAGTACATAGAATAGAATAGAACAGGAACCATAGAAAAATAGGGAACAATGAATTCTGGGAAGAATGAGGAAACCTGGGAAGGGGGAAAGACATAAAGAAAGGACAGAAAATGCCCCAGAAAATAAAGAAGAAGGAAAAGAAGAAAAAGAAACAGGTAAGGAGGGATCAGGGGAAAACGGGGAAGCAACAGAAGGCAGAGCGAGGCCCCAAGTACAATCTGGGGCCTCGCGCTGTGCAGAGAAGGCTCGGGGCGCGCCGCGTCCTGAGAACGCGCTGTGCGGCAGGAGCCGAATGTTCGGCTCGTGCCGTGCCACGCGGCGCAACAGTAGTAACATCATACTTACATATGTTGACGCTATAGCTAGACTGACATTGGAAACCCTACATGATGCTGAAAATGAGTGCTGCCTTCACGTCGTTTGATGATAGCAATGTGGCCCAGACATATGCATAATGTGTGTCTGGTTAGTGTGTAGGGAAAGTGTTCACAGAAGTGCCATGCCTGTTCGGGATAAATGTGCTCCTTCACATTTTATTGATACATGCCAGATCTGAACATGAACCATATTTGTAAAGGAGTCAGGTGCCCTCAGCTAACATCTTAGACAGGTATTTTTTTGTTACTTGTGCCAAAATCCGATTAGGGATGGCAGTCCAAAGGTATGGACTAGGGTACAAACATCTATGTTTGGTGCCAATCACCATTGTTTTGACACATCAATTTATGAAACTGTAACAACATGAGGTATTGCCAAAGTACCTGGCCCTCTATACCATGTACCTAACTGTCACAAATGTGTCATGACCACATAGGCTGTTTGACAGGTCATGCAGTCCTCAAGTAACCAGCTTTTGGATGTCTCTCTTGGATGCACATGATGAGATGAATACACACCAATATTGTTGCTGCACACTAATGGAGGTGCATGTTTGCCACCACATGACAGTCAGGGCCACTGCATGTGTGTAGAAGTGTGTGTAACTGTAGCAGGAGACCCATCCTATGTAAATCTTGCCAAGGAATTATTCCATGCAGTATGAGCATGTCTGAAAGTGTTTCATTACTCATGTCAGCTTATTACATTGTATTTGTATTTGAAATTGTTTGTCAGTGCACGGATTCTGAGCATAGTCTTCCTTCCATGCTTTACAGGTGGACCTGCACCGTACACAGTGGGAGAGGTGGCTCGTTTTGAGGACCCCGACACCTACAGTGAGTGTTGACATGTGTGGTATGTTTTGTGTTTGCTGGTGATGTGTGATGGACTACTGTGTGTTGAACACATTGCAAGGTGTGATGCGCTGCCCAATCACTAGTCTTGTTCCATTAGTGGGATTTCAGTTATCACATAATTTTGAGTTGACCAATGCTTATCCATTTGTCTGATCTTGGGTTTGTAGGCCATTCCTGTAGGGCCCGCTATGGGAACTGGGGTGAGTCATGTGGAATACACTACTTACAATAAGAGTTGCACTGTGACTCGTCTCGGACTGAGTCTGCATGTCAGACTGACATTCTCCCAGATAGCTTCTGCAAATGGCTTTTCTGAAGACTGCTGTTTCCCTATTAACCGATGTACTGAGTACACTGTAGATTGGATCTTCCGGGAGCACGTACTTCCACAAGTTGTAGTAGAAGTGTGTGGGACTAGAGTGCAACGGCCTAGGTGTGCATGCTATTCATGATCATGGGTGTTCTTGCTCCTCTGTGTCTGTTGAAAATTATGCCTCAATGGAAGTATGTGATGTTGCCCTAGGTCTGTACATTTTGACATGTGTGGACCTTGGAAAGGACAAGGTTTAGCTGACTCCAATTTGTTGATAGCCCTTACTGGTGGTGTGTGTGTGGAGCCAAAAACATGGTTGAGCTTTCTATACACTCCTGGATGTGCATATATTTTGGGATTGTTTGTTGTTCTCCCCCCCCCTCAAACACAGGCATGGGTTTGAGAATAGGGTACCTAGGACTGAAGCAACCAGTATGTTACACATACTTGTGATTATATGATATATGGTTTTGAACCTAGTGTACACACTCAGTTATGGCACATGAGTACTATACTAGCAAATCCCATTACAAATTGCAGACCTTGAAGTTTGTGATTGTTATCACATACACTGACATATGTAGTCCAGGAAATAGGCGGAGGATGTGCAGCATGATTGTTAGCTGCAACTGTCAGTACTTTGATGACAAGTTATTGCCAGTTGTTACCCATCATGTAGATTTTGTATGTGCTATGTGTGAGATGACCTTTGTAGGCAGGCTTTCCATGTACTTCCTCTGAGACTTTCAATGATCTGTATGGTGATATGAGCTGTTACAAGTACAGTTGATGTTTTGTCAGATTGACCACTTGTGCTATTCCACACAATGCAGCTCCTATGGTAAACAGTTGCCCTTTGTCTTCACAGCTGCAAACATGACTACCGCACAGATGCATGAATTTGAGAGGCGGGCCATGAGGTACCGACACATCCTGCAGGTGCAGTCGGGGTTCCGAAGGATGGCCCGTAAATACCAGTCTGATCGGGCCTCCGGAGCATGGTGGGCTTCACCACATGGTGGCCCAAGGTTGCCCACTACAGCCACCACCACCACAACCACCGGTTCTCCCCAAGTGGCCCCAACCACAGCGGGGACAGTTGTCCCTGCCTCTGCAGCACACCCAGGCCCCAGCAGTGTGACAGCTGCAGGACAGTCGAGTGGGCTAGGCTCAACACGCCCACAGAGCACCTCTGCCGGGACCCAAACAGCAGCAGCACCACCAATCGACCCTGCGGCATTCCTGGCTTTGGAACGCAAAATGGAGAACGTTATAAGGAATGTGGACAATCTTAGCCAGGATGTCGCCTACATCAAGAAGCGGGTCAGGTCTATCAGGCGGACCCTCCGGAGGGCCAACCTCTAGGACTGATGTTTTCAATGGACATGATTCCCTCCCCTCCCTCCTCTTTCCTTGTTATCATGATTAGTGGGCTTGGGGGATTAGTGTTAGGTTGGTATAGGTTGTTAGTTTAGTCAGTGTTAGGGAGGAGGGTGGGGGGTCCTGATTCTTTCTACTTTTCCTTATTAATTGGGTGGGTGGGGGGCAATGTTGGGGTTCCTGTGTGTTTAGAAAAAAAAAAAAAAAAAAAAATACAATAAAATATATGATTGTTTAGGATAGTATAGTATGTGTGTAGGTTAGTATGTGTTGTCCTGCATGTGTCCTGTCTCATAATGGTGGGTGGGGGGTTGATGTTTAGATCGATTTGTTATATGTGAAGAGTAAGTTTAGCTTAGTTTAGTTAGGGACAGTTGTGGGTAATGAGTAGTCAGGTTAGATTAGTGTAGGTATGACTTTTCCCTTAGTTGCCTCTGGTGTGATTAGTTTGGAATAAAAATATAGTTAACCCTTTGCATTATGTGTTAACTGCTACTTGATCATGGCCTTGCCATCAGTGTAGATGATTGTTGTTCTATGACATTTGTGTCCTATGCTACAAACAAAAACAAACTGAGGTGTAAAATGGCAGCTACCCCAGTGCTACCTTGGTAAGTATCCACCATTTGTTAGAACCACCAATCGGAGTTGACATGGATTTTTGTTGATGAGTATGTTTTCTACGTCACAAAGTGTGCTTCCAGACTTGGTATTGTGGGGACATTTTTAGGTCGGACTGCAGTGTGATGTTCAGGGACATCTTTGAAGATGAGGTCTTGTTAACACTCTTGTCTTCTTGTATTCATAACTGACATAGATCATTTGTGCAAAAAATCAGCATGATTACCTATTTGGATGTTTACTCAGAAAGGTTGATTGATGCTGTGTTTTGTAGTGTTTGCTTAGATTAGACTGCATAGTTCAATGTGTAAGTATTGCATGGTGACAACATTTATCAGCCACTATTAGTTGACTTTGATTTCTCTTGATGAAGCATTATTCTGTCCAACACAGCATGATGGTGTGTGGTTTCTCCCTTCATCAGTTATTCTACTCAGGATGGGCAGGCTATGATGCAATCCTGGCCACTGCACAGATGTATCTGACTACATCATGTCAGGACAGTTGTATTGACAAGCTACATGATTGTCACACAGGCACATTTGTGTTATCTACTGCACAGTTGATGTGTCAAATTACACAGAGACATATTTGGTGTGCAAGTGCTATTTATTGATAGGTGCTGTAGTGCAATATGTACATTGTCCATATTTGCTGAGTCCATTCTAGTGCAATCTTACATGGTGATCCTACATAAGGGGTGTAGATAATGCTACTGACATGCTGGGGTGATGTTACAGACAGTGCAGAGGGACAGGAATTGCCGATTAGTAGGAGAGAGACATTAACTGGGCATGCTGACAAGTTATACAGTGGTTAGCAGAACAGTCATTGAGTATAGTTGTTGTAAGACTGGCATTTGACAAAACATAGGACCTTGGTCAAAGTAGGCCATAGTGAAGGAACTAGTGCTTCCGGGTACTCTTCCGTGTGAATGTGATCTGTTCCATGTCTTCTTCTTCTGATGTGTGTGTTGCCTGCTTTGTACTTGTTGTTGTTGGTTGTGAAGGGGCAACACACACCTCAGTGTTAGAAGACTTGGAGTCAGACATCCCGGTCGCTGCTCCCTGTGAAGGTCTTAAGGGCAGTACTGCAGCAAGGAGGGTCTGCTGGTTTTTGAGAATAGCAGCCACATCACGATGGTAGGCAGCCAGGTCGGCCCTGAGGGAGTCATGATTGCATTTGTGTATGCAGTGGAAGGTTTGGGGTGCGAGGTGTTGTGGCAACTCCCTTACTGCAGTGGTGAATTCCTTGACAGTTTCTTGTAGTCCTTGCAGTATGGACGTTAGGGCTTGCATAGCTGCTGCCTGATCTGCAGATGACATCATGCATGAACGCACCCCCTCAAGGCTGGCTGCCATAGTTTGCATCCCCACCCGCACCTCCTTGGTAAGCTCCCGCTGTACTCCAACTACAGTTCTTTCAAAGCTGGTGCCAGTGTTGTCAGAGTCCTCAGCTGTATTGGATCTGGCAGGTCTTGCAATTGGGGTGGTGGGTGGTTCCTCTGCACTGGCTGCTTGTTCTGTGCTCCTCCTTGTGACTGAAGGTGGGGCCTTGAGGGTTTCAAGGACCTTTTGGATTGTCTCCTGGGGAATGTTTATGGGCTCGTCATCCATGTCATCAGGGAATTCTGGGACAGGCATATCGGCAGGAGATCCGTCTTCCTCTGCAATGAAACAGGGTAAAATTAGTGTGTCTGTGTTGTGACAATTTTGACGTGACGTGCCTGCCTTTTGATGAATTCACTTTGTGATCTTGTTTTATATTGATATCTGCTGTCCTTCAGCAGATATCCAGGCCTTCGTCCTTCTTCCTTCTTCCAGGCATTCCAGGCATTCTTCCAGGCCTATGGCCCACCTGTGTGTTACATGTATGTTATTGAGTTATCAGACTTGTCAGCCTCATCGCCTCTAGGTGTTGCTTTATGCCAAATAGAGAATAGCCACCTTTTTGTCCTATTCGACCCTCCGTGTATAACCATTCTCATGGTGAGACATTTCACTGGCTGTGGGTGTTCTGATGGTCCTGGCAGCACACTTGACTCTCAGGACCTGCCCCAATCCCTGAGCGTTCACATCGACTTAATTGTAATTGACATGTAGCATATCCTATGCATGGCAATGTTATGATGTGATATGGATGTTGATATTGTTAATGTGTCCTGTTGATGTTGGGTAATGTGTGTTACATTGGATTGCCCTGATAGTCGTATCAGTGTCCTATTTCCCCCTCTGACTGTGCAGGTGTATTTCAGTGACCAGTTGCATGTGTCCCCTCCTCAATGCTGTTGTCTGAGCAGTATGACATTTGTGATGTTGCCTTGTTTGCCAGGTATGGTAAGGACCCTGACATATCCAGCATGGGCGTGTCCTTAGTGCTGTGTCACTCCTATTGTTGATTACATTGGCTGATGTTTGTGACACCTATGGGCATTGACATTTGCATGTACTGGGGCATTTGTCTTGTTTCAGGAGATTGTTGCAGATGTCATCCTCACCCCCAAATTTAGGTATGTATGTTCCATGGGGAGGTTACTGCCATTGACTACTATAGCTGCACACAGATCAGAGGTGGTAGTGGCAACTGTTGTCGCAGTTACATTGCAATTGCTGTAGGAGATATGTTGGCTGACGAGTGCCAGGATGTAAGTTTGACGTAGTGGCCTTCCCTCCTGTCGAGGCTTTCCCTTTGCTCCATTGTTGGCATGACAGCATGCCCCCATGGGACTGTTGTTGGTGTAGTGTGTTGTTGTGCCCCAGCTTATGTTTGTGCAGGCCATGCCCCCCTGCAGTACCCCTTTACCCATGCCACTACATGTATATGATGACTTACATGCAATGTGCAGTAGGTATTCCCCCCCCCCCCCGGTTGCAGTTGACATTAGTGCATTATAATTCCTCATGCGACTTACCCTGCATGTGCGTTGTCTCCTGGTAGTCTGCGCTGTCCTGTCCTTGAATCCCTGTGACAATCTCCTCCGGGATGACGGCTGCGACCATCTCCTCCATGTGGTCCAGGGCCTCCTGGTGTGCTGGACTCCCCCCTCCAGTCTGCAGTGCTGCCTTCCTGTTCCTGGCCATCTTTTCCTTGGTCCTGCGTTTGCAGACATGCCAGCGTTTCTTACACTCGGTGACTGTCCTGCGTACTTCAGCCACACTGTTGATCTTGTCAACAATTTGTTGCCATATGGCCTCTCTCCTACTGATTGGCAACTTTGAGGTGATATACAGTTGGTGCTGGTGTTCTGTCACCTCTTTAACCACGATTTCCTGCTCCTCTGCACTTAAGCGACACTTTCTTTTCTTTCTATAAATGTCCTGGTTCTTGTATGGATCGTTCTGGCTGGTTCCTGGTCTGCTGTCATTTTCCTGGGGTCTGTAGTGGCATCTGGGATCCATTTTGGCTCTCCTCTGGTGTACTTGCAGTGTTCGCGAGTATTTTTGACACTATTGCGTAAAAAAACAGCACATATCCGGGTTGCGGTGTCATAAATCGACCCACAGTCTTTTCCGACCGCGTTAACGTCGTTTTCCTTTACGGCTTGACACCGCGGTGTGCGTCAAAAATAATGACTCCCACCTGTTGATTGCGCCGCCGTACGTCAAAGTATCAATTTGACGCCCGCACGGCACTACGAAATGGCGCTAGCCGGCGGTACATTTTTTGACGCAAAACTGCGGTGGAGCAGTTTTGAGTTAAAAAGTATAAATATGGCCCATAGTATCTGATGGAGGTTGATGAACTCTATGTAATGAGCCCCAGCCAAGTAGAAGTCTTCCGAGGAAGTGAACATGCATGCTTGTATGAATTTGCTTAATCTGTTTTTCCAGACCTTTACACGCTGTTCTACTGAGTGCAATCCTGTCATGCCATTCAGGCTTTCAAAGCGACTTCACTTCAGTGGCAAAATTCTTTCTTCTGTACATTTACAGTTTTCAGTCCTAGGATTATGATTTTTATCATTTCTCTGCAAGAGTATGCTGCGATCGGAACTCAGCTGGAGAAAGTAACGGCTTTTTCAAGTAAGGCGCACCTTTTTCTGTAACAAGGCTAAGGGAGTCCTTTGTTTTACTTACTCAACCATGTTTTGTTTGACATTACTGGTTCAAAATATTTAAACGAAGAAAACATTAACATTTAAGGCCATATTTATACTTTTCGACGCACAACTGCGCCAACGCAGTTGTGCGTCAAAAAAGTTAACGCCATTCTGAAGCGACATGCGGGCGCCGTATTTATTCAATGATGTTAGCCGGCGTTAGCCGGAGGAGCTGCCTGGTGTGCGTGAAAAAAAATGACTTACACCAGGCAGCGCCGGCGTAGGGGAAAATGGAGCTTGGGCGTCAAAAAATGGGGCAAGTCAGGCTGAGGCAAAATGTTTGCCTCAACCCGATTTGCGCCATTTTTTTAGACTCCCAACCCCCATTGAAATGACTCCTGTCTTAGCAAAGACAGGAGTCATGCCCCCTAGGCCAATGGCCACGCCCAGGGGACTTATGTCCCCTGGGCATGGTCATTGGGCATAGTGGCATGTAGGGGGGCACAAATCAGGCCCCCCTATGCCACAAAAAAATATATACTTACCAGCACTTACCTTAATGTCCCAGGGGTGGGTCCCTCCATCCTTGGACGTCCCCCTGGGGTGGGCAAGGGTGGCAGGGGGTGTCCCTGGGGGCATGTGAGGGCACCTCTGGGCTCCTTCCGAGCCCACAGGTCCCTTAACGCCTGCCCTGCCCAGGCACTAAAAAACAACGCAAAAGCGGCTGGACGTCATTTTTTTTGACCCGCCCACTCCCGGGCGTCATTTTTGCCCGGGAGTATAAATACGGCGCACATGCCTCGGAGTCATTTTTTAGACGGGAATGCCTACCTTGCATATCATTAACGCAAGGAAGGTGTCCACGCTAAAAAATGACGCAAACTCTATGAACTTTGGCGCTAGATGCGTCTAACGCCAAAGTATAAATATGGAGCTAGTTTTGCGTCGAATTTGCGTAAAAAAAAACGACGCAAATCCGGCGCAAACAGAGTATAAATATGGCCCTTAATTTTTTGATATTAGAGACTAGGTTTTATTTCATCTTGAAGAAAATCTTTATCAGTTCAGTTGCATTCATTATAATCTGTTCCCTGCAGTTTGTTGAAAATTCCAAAAGGCGATTACATTTTAAGTAGAAATATCTGTAAGAGGTTTTTCCAAATAGAGTCACATTTTCTTTTTAAAGACACTGAAAATGTTTATGTAAAGAACTGTCTGTTTCATTTGTCAAAAGGCCAGAAATACCCATTCAGAAGGGAGCATTGCAGGGCTGTGACAGGAGCTTTCTTTCTTTATCCACCCCTCGTTCTGCCCACTAGCTTGTTTTACACTCCTAATTTGGGTATGAGGCGTTGACATTCAGTGCTGCATAAGGGTTTTTTGTTGATATGGAAGCCTTATTGTCTGTTCAAAACTAAATAATCTTGATAGATCCAGGCACTCTGTCAAGCAACCTTGCTTTACAATTGACAGAAGTAGTTGACTGGCCTCCTGCTCTGAAGTCTCTGGGACACAACAGGCTTTCAACAACCTTTCCCCTGCACCTGTCCTCTGCTTTCTGTAACTGTAACCTGCCAAGTTGATCCACCCAAATCCTGGATCTTGGGAAGTAGGACCCTTCGCAAAACCTCCATCACCTTTTCAGCCCCATTGGGACAGGCATTGCACATAAGATCCTCAGCACAGACCCTCACACCCCTCATTGACAGCAGCCTCGACAACGACACTAGACTCCGCATCGCAGCCATGCAGCTCCTTCGAAACAACACATCACCCTGACTGCACACCACATCTTCAGTGCAGAACTTCACATTGCAAGCCTCTGTCGATGAGATCCTCAACAATGAGGTAGGCTCTCTCATAATGGCCTCGCTGCTTCTCAGAACCGATGCTTGACTTGGTCTACACTACTTATCTTCAATGCAGATCCTCACAATGTTCTGTAACCTAGTATTCAAGGAACTTTGATCAGCTGGCTAACTGGCTCCCTCTACCTGACCTGCGCTCCATCACGGTCGGCCTGAACTTGGGACTTAGTTGGCCCCTTGTGCTTTTTTGGCACTATGTTCAATAAAATCTTTAAAATTGCGATTCTCTGGCTCTACTAATTGGATTTTTGGCATTATGTCTTGTTTTATTTATTAAAGAAAGTTATATTTTTCTAACTCGGTGGGATTCTTTCTGTGTGGGGTTTTCACTTTATTACTGTTTGAAGCCTTGCACAAATTCTTTACAAATTGCTTCTAAAGTAAGCCTGACTATGACGGCTTTATGCCAAGCTGCCAGAGGTTTGAGCCCATATTCATTTAGGTTTGGCTTGGTCCTCACATTGACAAGGATTATGGTTGCTGCTTGGGCAGGCCTCACACCCAGTGAACCAACAACCCAGTTTCTTACAAAGGTCATCTGCCTTTATGCATTCCTTGAAACAGACACTTCTCAAAAAAACAATTTTCTTCTCACATTAGTCCTTAAGTGCTGGAGAACAGTATTCTCCTGTGCTGACTTTCGAACCAAACCATTAAGCTGTGGAGAAAATGGTTGCCTCCAAGCAATGGGGAGACAATAAACTGAAGATCTTTATGAGGTCTAAGTTTAAATATTTCACCTAAAATAAATATCTCCCAAACATAGACACCCCTGATAATCTTCGAACAGTGTTTGTGTACCCTCTCAAAGTGGCACCAGTGTCATTGACAACAGGGTGGGGGCTATCCAAACTATACTGGAGCCCATACAGCGGATGCTGGGATCCCTTAGTGACAACCTGACTGCCTACCATCTTGATGTAGCTGCTGTGTTGTAAAACCAGCAGCTCCTCCTTGTTGCAGTGATGGCTTTGATCTTTCCACAGATTACAGCTACTCGGACCTTTGATTCCACCTCCCCAGCCGTTGATGTGTGTGTGTGTGTTGGAGGCTGGACTGGTTTGTACTGGGTACCTAAGGTACTTACACCTTATACCAGGTCCAGTTATCCCTTATTAGTGAAATGTAGACAGTGTCTAGCAGCTTAGGCTGTCTAGGGGTAGCTGTAGCAGAGCAGCCAAAGCTGAACTAGGAGACATGCAAAGCTCTTTCAATACCACTATAGTCACACAGTACTTATACATAATAAAAGACAATACTCAGTGTTACCAAAATTAAAGGTACTTTTTTTTAGTGACACAAGGCCAAAAATATCTTAGACGCAATAATCCTTCTGGATATTATACACAATATATACACTGGTAACCAAAATCAGGTAAGCAAACAGTCATAGAATAGGGCAAACAGTGAAAAACACAATAGATTGCAATGGGCCTAGGGGTAACACAAACCATATACTAAAATAGTGGAAAGCGTTTGGACGGATTCCCACCTAGGCAAGTGTAGAGTGTAGAGGGGTGCTGGGAATGTAATAAAACACCAAAGGTAAGTAACGTACCCCACCCCAGAGCCCAGGAAAGCAGGATTAAAGTACAGCAAGTTTTCTCAGATCACACTACAAGTCATGATGAAAAATTATGCAAGAACCAAGCAAGACTGCAAGCAACCAATGGCTTCCTGGACCTTAAGACCTGTGGAGGGAGGAGACCAAGTCCAGAAGTCGATGAAGAGTTCAGGAAGAACAGGTGCCTCTGCCCACCTGGAAGAAGGTGCAAAAGTGGAATCTCCGGTTGGAAGAAAAGTAGAGAAATGCACCAAAGAAGATAGCTGCAGTGCAAGAGATGTGCCACGTCGAGTTGTTGGATGCAGGCTGTTTGCGTCACTGGATTCTGCCAACAAGCATTGGTTCATTCAAGAATGCGTTTTGCGTCAAAGAGGAGCTGCCCGGACCCAGGAGGGACCTGGGGGTCTCACTTCAGACTGAGGAGACAGAGGGGGCTGTGAGCACTTCAGAGAGCCCTCAGAAGACCAGGCAGCATCCACAGGAGTCCCAGGACATGGGGACAAAGGAGTTGCAAAGTGCGGTCATCACAGCACTACACAGGAGGATCCCACACCGCTGGAGAACAACTCAGAGAGCTGTGTGTTGCAGGATGGATTGCTGGGAGCCTGGGCTACACTGTGTACGAAGAACTTTTGTAATAAGTGCACAGAAGCCCGAGGAGCTGCAGAAGATGCAAGGCAAAGAGGTACTGTCTGGCATGGGGAGGCAAGGTCTTACCTCCACCAAATTTGGACAGCTGGACGTTTGGACAGTCTGGATCACTTTGGTCTACCACCTGTGTTCCAGGGAAAATGCTCGTCAACAGGATAGGAGTCCCAGAGTACCGGTCATCATCGCAGAGAGGTGCCTGCTGAAGGAGAGAAGTGACTCCGTCACTCCACGGGAGATTCCTTCAGTTCCGCTGGTGCAGGGTGAAGACAGGCAGTACTCTGAGCGTGCACACCTTGGAAACTGTTGCAGTTGCTGGCTGGAGCTGAAGTTGCAAGTCACAGTAGCCTTCCTGGATACTTTGTTGCAGTTACAGTGATTCCTGGAGCAGTCTGCAGTTGATCCAACTGTCAGAAGCTGAAGCAGAGGATGCAGAGGAGTCTTGGTGGAGTCTTGCAAACCACATCTGAGGGAACACCCAGAGGAGAGACCCTAAATAGACATGAGAGGGGGATTGGCTACCTATCCACATATGCACCTATCAGGAGGAGTCTCTGTCATCACCTACTGGCACTGGCCACTCAGATGCTCCCCGAGGGTCTCCACACCTTGGAATCCAAGATGAGTAACACCAGGGACACTCTGGAGGAGCTCTGGGCACCACCCCTGGGGTAGTGATGGACAGGGGAGTGGCAGGGGAGTGGCCACTCCCCTTTCCTTTGTCCAGTTTCATGCCAGAGTAGGGACTGGTGGTCCCTGAACCGGTGTACACTGGATTATGTAAGGAGGGAACCGTTTGTGCCCTTCAAAGCATTTCCAGAGGCTCTGGGAGGGTACCACTCCCATGCCTGTAACACCTATTTGCAATGGGAGAGGGTGTAACACTCCTCTCCTAAAGGAAATGCTTTGTTCTGCCTTCCTGGGATTGAGCTGCTCAATCCCCAGGAGGGCAGAAACCTGTCTGTGAGGTGGCAGCAGCTGGGGATGCAGTGGAAACCTCAGAGAACTGGTTTGGCAGTACTGGTGTCCATAGTTAGGGCGCATGGAATTGTCCCCCAATACCAGATTTGGATTGGGGGTTCAATTTCACAATCTTAGACACCTCATCTGGCCATATTCGGAGTTACCATTGTGTAGCTACATGTATGTATTGACATATATGTAGTGCGCACTTATAAAGGTGTCCCCGCACTCACAAAGTTTGGGAAATTAGTCCTGGACAACGTTTGGGCACCTTTGCTTTTGGAAGAGTGCCCTAAAACAGAACAAATTTGCACCTAGCCTTCAGGAAATGAATGTTAGACATATAGGTGACTTGTAAGTTACCCGGTGCAGTGAAAAATGGCTGTGAAATAGTGTGTGCACTATTTCACTCAGACTGCAATGGCAGTCCTGAAGGAGTGTTTGTATGAGCTCCTTATGGGTGGCAAAAGCAATGTTGCAGCCCATATGGATCTCCTGGAACCCCAATGCCCTGGGTACCTAGGTACCATATACTACTGACTTATAAGGGGGGACCAGTGTGCCAACTGGAATTGGTATATGAAGTCACTAAACTATAGTGACAAATTTGGTACACAGAGTGAGCATAAGCACTGGAGTTCTGCTTACCAGAACTCCAGTGACACAGTCAGCATTCTGACAACACATATAGGTCACAAACTATGAGCACTGGGGTCCTGTCTAGCAGGATTCCAGTGAGACAGTAGAAACACACTGACAAATAGGCCTTCCAACATATGCTCACCTTCCCAGGTGGACAAGAGTTAACATGACTGACACCTGTTGATTATGCAGGCTGGCTCCAGAAACGCTGATCCATCAGATGTGCCCATGCAAAAGCATCACAACAGACCGGAACAGGCTTCTACGACCAGTTTGGCTTCAAAGGGGGCTCCGCAGATGCAGACCAGCGATATTAGCAGGCTTTAAAGGGGACGACATACAGCACAGCTGCAGACTGGCTAAATTCTTGGACAAATTAGGGTACCTTCTTCAAGAGACTGAACAAGTAAGACAAACGCGCACAATCAGCCTGCAAGTAACGTCGTAGCACTCTGTAACTTAGCTGAAACATTTTAACTCAAATCAATTTTATCACTGTATTATGACTCCTTGGGTTTTGTTGTTTTTTTTTTCTTTTTCTTTTTCTTCTTTTCATCTTTCTTTCTTTTTCTCGCTTTTTGTGTAATGGTCTTCATTGACCGAACACATGTTTGAATAAAATACAAATACAAATTCACACTGACAAATAGGTCTCAAACTATGAGCACTGGGGTCCTGGCTAGCAGGATCTCAGTGAGACAGTCAAAACACACTGACAAACAGGCCACAAATGGGGATAACCATGCTAGAAAGAGGCTACTTTCTCACATGTATCATAACCAGTTTATGTTACAGATCACAAGGAAACATTAGATGCTGAATTAACCCTCCTCGTTGAGCTGTCCACTTTCTTATCTACTGCATCAGGGAAAGATGATTCTTCTGAAGCTAAAAACAACCCTCACACTCCTGCCCTACTAATCTTTGGTATTTGAGGACAGTATTCCCAATAGTCGTACAGAGGATAACTTTTCAACAGGAAAGATGGAAAATTTGATTCATCTATATCCTTTCATTCTTTCAAAATCATATTCTTTATTACATCATGACACGAAAGGAGCATTATACTGTGGAAATATATCATCTTGATCCAGTTCCTTTGGTTCAAATCCCAACATCTCTCTTACGTGCATAAGCGAATCCTGCAGCAAGACTCCATCCATATACTTTTCTCTGACACTTATTTCATGTTCATCATCGTTATTTTGACTTGTTTTCTGCTTTTTTGGCAGGCTAAGCCAAAGCTGGACAGCTTCATTAGTCATGGAATTTGACCTGGTTACAGTCAGAACTTCTTTTTCTTCTAGCCGCTCATCCTCAGCTGCAGTTGTATTGTTTGAGTTGCTAGCCTTTCTCATCTACATTTTCCATCTCAACCACACTAGAGTTGTGGTTCCTATATTTCGTTGTTTCAAAGCAACAGACTTGCATCTCGCAAGTAGATTATTCCGTTTTGGAGGAAGACATCAACCTACAAACTATGCAGCCCTGGGTTTCCTTGGTCTGTTCTATGATGCAGATTTCATCCACTTTTATATTCTTTTTTCTTTTTTCCTTCTTTGTACATCCCATTACATATTGTTTTTACATAGCATTTGTTCCACTGCTATGACCCTGCATCTTACTGTGGTTCTTTTTGTAATGGGGGGTACCCACTTAGTAGTTCAATCCTGAGTAATTTTTTTATTTTCACTGCCTGCACCTGCAAAACAGTTTTAGTTGGGAAAGACACCAGCGGGGCAGGAATGAAGTAGCTCTGAAAAGCCTGCATATTGTGTTCTAGATTAAGAATATGTAATAAAGTATTGTTAATTTTAAAATTAATGTTAGATTATTTTTATTCAATAGTAGGTCATTCAATATTTTATAATTGAAATCAATTATTTTAAAATCAAAATATGTTATTCAATATTTTAGAATTACATTAAAATGTGCTATTTTCATATATTTTCACAATAATTTATGTTCTGTTATATGTTTGACTGTTTAAAATAATTCAATCTAATCTCACATTATAACCTATGGGGTTTTATTTTAAATCCCTACCGCCATTATTTTCAATGGAAGGGCTGGCCATGTGTAGTGCTGGATTTACTACACAGATGTAAGTTACTACAAAAATGAAAGTTATGCCAAAGTGCAGTTTGTAAATACTGATAAATTTTAAACATACTCAAGAGTGTAGTGCTTGAATCAGGCCCATTCTGGTTATAGCAGAATATTTGCTCAACCCCTGGTCACAAGGGCACAACAGCAGCCAAATCCCAGACAAATGAATGCTCAATTTAGACGGTGCCAAGCAACAATAAAGTTAGAAATACAATAAACTAAAAAATGCTAAACCATAAAAAAAAAAAACTAAGCACAAATCAAATAAATGTTACACTCTTGGCATCAGATTGAATTAGCAGAGCAAGGCTTTTCTTCATGCCTCTAAATCAACAGAAGTGCAGCTAAGAGCTCCATCTGAACCTTGCATATTTCTGTACAGTTAGGTCACGAGATAGGTGAATGTCTCAAGAGAAATCATGTCTGAAGTGATTTAGATAAACATGATAGTTCATATTAGAAATGCAGCGAGCTATATCCTTGAGAATGTTCATTTTTTTAAAAGTTTTTTTACATTATTTTTGGAACTTTGCTGTGGCACAGCACCTCTAATGAAGTCTTACCCATTGCAATGTTTTGTGTAAACTTAATTTGAGTTCTAACGTCCAGTGCCAACCCTCTGAAATAAGAAAGTGAATTATTTTTTGTGGTGGTTGACCTCTCCCTACAAGGAATAATAACATTCCTTGTCAGGGTGAGTTTTAAAACTCACTAAATTAGCCTGAACTCAACTCCACAGTAGCTGTGGCAGAAGCAGGCAGGCTTAACGTTATACACACTTAATATAAGTTATTTGCACTGTACAAAACCAGTGATAAAGTCAAAACTCTAAGCAATAAAAATCCCAAACTGAATTTGAAAAATAGAGTAAGTTTTATTAATTATTGAAACCAAAACAACAAAGTTTCAATAACTGAAACCAGAGATATGAAAGTTCTGCTCAGGTACACCAAGTGAACTGGCCGTAATGACAAGTCTTACAGTCAATATGTTTGAAAAAGTTTCTAAGTCCACTTCAGAAAGAGACTTCCACACTTTTGAGAAGAAAAGTGTTCAGATTTTCAATGCAGAAAGAGACCTTGTCACTATTTAAAAAAAAAAAATCTTGCTGCATAGTGCACCACTGAAACTGTAGCCAGCAGCATGGCATACCTGAAACAGGTATGTCATGCTGGTGCTCTGAAGCCATGGAAACTGGTAACTAAAAATGTTCTAAGTCCCAAATCAGAACAAAACTTTGTGCCTCAATAAGGTTTTGGCGGTCAGTGGACTGCTGCGGTGGAGGTGGCAGTCATACCACTGCAGGCCCGGCAGTAAAGACCTCGCAATACAAGTGGTGGGGTTTGGCCAAAGCCAAACTGCCACAGTGCTGCCTGACCCACCAGTGTGGTCGCACCGATGCGGCTGGCAGAGAGCTCCTCCAGGCCGGCGGCAAGCCTCTGCCTGCTGGCCGGATAACAACGCAGCATACCGCCAGGCTATCTGTGGCAGTCACTCAGCCAAAAACCATTTCTGTCACTGGCACACACATGCACACATGTCCCCACACCTCTATGCATCCCCTCTACCCGTCCACACACCTACATGCACCTTCCACCCGCTCTCACACTCACATACACACACCCCCACTCACACTCACACATACGCTCCCCCCTCCTCAATCATTCACACCCCCACCCCCTCTGCATTCATGTACACGCCCACCCCCTCAACGCGTGCATACACACACTCCCCCTCCACATACTTGCACACACACACCTCATCCGCACACTTGCACACAGATTCCCCCACTCACTTGCACACTTACACAGACACACCCACGCACTCGCACACTTGCACACAGACACCCCCACTCACATCCATCCTAATACACACTCACACCCTGACACACCTTCCTCCCCTGCGCAGACATGCAGACACACCCCCAACCGCATGCATACATCCAGATACCTCCAATCGCTTGCTCACAACCACCCATTCAGACACCCCCATTTGCACACTTAGACTGATACCCCTCCCCATGTATATAAACATACACGCACTCACACCCCGACACAACCTCCTCCCCTCCACATACATGCAGACACAGACAGCCTCAATGCACACATACATACACACAAGCACAGCCATTCAGGCAACATATGTGCACCACACACATGCACCCAACACCCCCCACCCCCGTCTTTCGGACGATCAACTTACCTTTTCCCACGAAGTGGTCACCTGGAAGGGGATGAGTCCTAGCCTATTTCACCAACAGCACAGCACCACTGACAGGACTCCGCCATGCTGTATTATGTATCGTAATACGGCGAGAGGTGTCTTGCTGCCATGGCAATGCTGGTGGTGGAACCGCCTCTTCAACTCCGTCGGCCAGGCCTTCCACCCAGATGTCCAAAGAGGACTGCTAAAATGGCGGTCAAAAGACAGCCAGCACTGGTGTTCTGTTTACTGCAGCGGCTTTGGTGGTCTGCTCAACAGTCCGTCCAAACCGTAATTTGGCTCTTTGTCACTTTAGGAGATACGGAAGTCTTCATGTAGCACAAAGTTGACATCCAACCTGATGATGTGGGAGTGCCAGTCAGATACTTTTTTCTGGTGGGTCCCACTGAGGCTCTGGAGGAAATGGTTTCTCAATTTCCCAAACTTTCTTTTGGTGGTTTACCAACTCTGGAGTTTAAAATATCTAAGGCCCTCAGAAATGTAGGGTAAGGCACTTAGAAACTCTATGGATGTGAAGCAGAGGTCAGCAGTAAAGGTCCAGTTGAAGTCCAGTGGTCACTGGTTAGCTAGGAACTTCAGGGGGAAGGCTTTTAACAGCTTGTTAGGTCCCTGTACCCCGCACAAGACATCAGCTAACTGACCCTTGCAGCAAACTGCTTTGTCCTGGGTACATGAGGGAAATGGACAGTAATTAATGGATCCTGTCAGGTGACAGAGACCAGATTAAGGGCCTGATTATAAGTTTGGTAGTTGGGCCTCCAGACTGCCACATTGGCGGTCCTGAAAAGATCGCCATGCTGGCGGTCTTTCAGATCACCCTATTACGAGTTCCACAGGCAGGACTGGCAACCCCCAAGGAAAAATGCCACACCATCAACAGCGCAGCGGCTTGGAAATAGGCGGTCCAACCTCCAGCACCGATAGCACTGCGACCAACCACTGAGCATATTACAAGCACATAGTCACCATGGAGGACCACCATGGCGGTCAGCCAATGGTGGTCTGAAAAACGGCTATTCACAGTCAGCAAAGTCATAGACAACTGCACATTGGATGAATTTGAAAACAACACAGATGACACACATTTCTACAATGGACAGACGTGCAAAGGACACTATAAAACACACCCCTTTCACAGTCACAATCCTTTCTATTTACGATGCAAATCACAAAAGCCTGAGCACATTACCAAAACACTGCACAGATAAGGCACTCTTTTTTCACCATCCCATAAATCACCTTGCATACACTTTTGTCCATTCACATCCTTTTGCACTTCCTCACTATAGTACGTCCCTGATACCCATATCTTTTTGAATGAAATCATAAGAGTAGAGCCACCATGGTTTGGAGCACACATCCAGCACACTCCTCTTAGTAGGTAAATAGAAATATGGGACAGGATTGCCAACAAAGTCAATGCTGTAGGCACCACCCTGAGCACAAAGGAGAACATCAGGAAGAGGTGGAATGACCTCAGGGCCAAAGTCAGTTCCCTGGTCTCCAGGGACCAGCTGCAGGCCTAGAAGACTGGCGGTGGCCCTTGTAGTGCCCCACTGCATCTCTTTGCATGGGAGGAGAAGGTCTTGGCCATCCTGCATCCTGATGGCTTGTCAGGAATACCTGGGAAAGTGGAGTCCGGTAAGTCATAAAACATAAATATGTCTCCAAAATGCTATGTCATGCATGCTCACAGCTCACCTTTACCCACTGCCTTGTACATGTACCCCACAAACAATCAATATCCAGAATATCAGAGTGTAAACACTGTCAGTCTGAATTTTGGACCCAAAAGCACAGCTACCAAGCCCCATCACATGCTAATGGTCCAAATAAGACCTGTAAGTCTTACAAATTACAAACTTAATCCTAGGATTTATGGTATGTCTCAGCAGGTAAATCTATACCCAAACCTAAATGCAGTCTGCATTCAGATATGTAATACACAACATTGGGATGATGTGCGTAATAGAGAGAGTGACCATATGGCAACTCCCAGGAGGCACTGTTTCACTACTTCCAAACACCAACCCAGTGGTCACTTGCCCCAGTACATCTGATAGTGAACTCTCAAATGAAGTTTACTCACCGGAGGGGTACCACTTGTCAGGTGTGTGTAGCAGAGAGAGTGATCTGACTGTAAATCCCAGGAGGCACTGATTCACTAATTCAAAACACCAGCCCAGTGGTCACTTGCCCCAATTCATCAGTCAACTCTCAAATGAAGTGTCCTAACCTGGGGGATACCACTTGTCAAGTGTGTGGTAGAGAGGGTAACCTGACTGCAACTCCTAGGAAGTAATCTTTCACTAATTCAAAACACCAGCCCAGTGGTCTCTTGTCCTCATACCCCTGTTTGGCAAATCACAAATGACCTTCACTCCCCTGGGTGGATAACGCACTAAGGGGGTCATTCTGACCCTGGCGGTCATTGACCGCCAGGGCCAACGACCACGAGAGCACCGCCAACAGGCTGGCGGTGCTCTCAAGGGCATTCCGACCGCGGCGGTTTGGCCGCGGTCAGAAAGGGAAAACCGGCGGTCTCCCGCCGGTTTTCCGCTACCCTATGTGTAAGGAAATGCCTCCTTGGCATGGTTGCCCCCTGACTTTTTGCCTTTGCTGATGCTATGTTTACAATTGAAAGTGTGCTGAGGCTTGCTAACCAGGCCCCAGCACCAGTGTTCTTTCCCTAACCTGTACTTTTGTATCCACAATTGGCAGACCCTGGCATCCAGATAAGTCCCTTATAACTGGTACTTCTAGTACCAAGGGCCCTGATGCCAAGGAAGGTCTCTAAGGGCTGCAGCATGTCTTATGCCACCCTGGAGACCTCTCACTCAGCACAGACACACTGCTTGCCAGCTTGTGTGTGCTAGTGAGGACAAAACGAGTAAGTCGACATGGCACTCCCCTCAGGGTGCCATGCCAGCCTCTCACTGCCTATGCAGTATAGGTAAGACACCCCTCTAGCAGGCCTTACAGCCCTAAGGCAGGGTGCACTATACCATAGGTGAGGGTACCAATGCATGAGCATGGTACCCCTACAGTGTCTAAACAAAACCTTAGACATTGTAAGTGCAGGGTAGCCATAAGAGTATATGGTCTGGGAGTTTGTCAAACACGAACTCCACAGCACCATAATGGCTACACTGAAAACTGGGAAGTTTGGTATCAAACTTCTCAGCACAATAAATGCACACTGATGCCAGTGTACATTTTATTGCAAAATACACCCCAGAGGGCACCTTAGAGGTGCCCCCTGAAACTTAACCGACTGTCTGTGTAGGCTGACTAGTTCCAGTAGCCTGCCACACTAGAGACATGTTGCTGGCCCCATGGGGAGAGTGCCTTTGTCACTCTGAGGCCAGTAACAAAGCCTGCACTGGGTGGAGATGCTAACACCTCCCCCAGGCAGGAGCTGTAACACCTGGCGGTGAGCCTCAAAGGCTCACCCCTTTGTCACAGCCCAGCAGGGCACTCCAGCTTAGTGGAGTTGCCCGCCCCCTCCGGCCACGGCCCCCACTTTTGGCGGCAAGGCTGGAGGGAACAAAGAAAGCAACAAGGAGGAGTCACTGGCCAGTCAGGACAGCCCCTAAGGTGTCCTGAGCTGAAGTGACTCTAACTTTTAGAAATCCTCCATCTTGCAGATGGAGGATTCCCCCAATAGGGTTAGGATTGTGACCCCCTCCCCTTGGGAGGAGGCACAAAGAGGGTGTACCCACCCTCAGGGCTAGTAGCCATTGGCTACTAACCCCCCAGACCTAAACACGCCCTTAAATTTAGTATTTAAGGGCTACCCTGAACCCTAGAAAATTAGATTCCTGCAACAACAAGAAGAAGGACTGCCCAGCTGAAAACCCCTGCAGAGGAAGACCAGAAGACAACAACTGCCTTGGCTCCAGAAACTCACCGGCCTGTCTCCTGCCTTCCAAAGAACTCTGCTCCAGCGACGCCTTCCAAAGGGACCAGCGACCTCTGAATCCTCTGAGGACTGCCCTGCTTCGACGACGCCAAGAAACTCCCGAGGACAGCGGACCTGCTCCAAAAAGACTGCAACTTTGTCTCAAGAAGCAGCTTTAAAGAACCCTGCAACTCCCCGCAAGAAGCGTGAGACTTGCAACACTGCACCCGGCGACCCCGACTCGGCTGGTGGAGAACCAACACCTCAGGGAGGACCCCCGGACTACTCTACGACTGTGAGTACCAAAACCTGTCCCCCCTGAGCCCCCACAGCGCCGCCTGCAGAGGGAATCCCGAGGCTTCCCCTGACCGCGACTCTCTGAAACCTAAGTCCCGACGCCTGGAAAAGACCCTGCACCCGCAGCCCCCAGGACCTGAAGGACCGGACTTTCACTGGAGAAGTGACCCCCAGGAGTCCCTCTCCCTTGCCCAAGTGGAGGTTTCCCCGAGGGCGCCCCCCCTTGCCTGCCTGCAGCGCTAAAGAGATCCCTTGATCTCTCATAGACTAACATTGAAAACCCGACGCTTGTTTCTACACTGCACCCGGCCGCCCCCGCGCTGCTGAGGGTGAAATTTCTGTGTGGGCTTGTGTCCCCCCCGGTGCCCTACAAAACCCCCCTGGTCTGCCCTCCGAAGACGCGGGTACTTACCTGCAAGCAAACCGGAACCGGGGCACCCCCTTCTCTCCATTCTAGCCTATGCGTTTTGGGCACCACTTTGAACTCTGCACCTGACCGGCCCTGAGCTGCTGGTGTGGTAACTTTGGGGTTGCTCTGAACCCCCAACGGTGGGCTACCTTGGACCAAGAACTGAACCCTGTAAGTGCCTTACTTACCTGGTAAAACTAACAAAAACTTACCTCCCCCAGGAACTGTGAAAATTGCACTGTGTCCACTTTTGAAATAGCTATTTGTCAATAACTTGAAAAGTATACATGCAATTGAAATGATTCAAAGTTCCTAATGTACTTACCTGCAATACCTTTCAAACAAGATATTACATGTTAAATTTGAACCTGTGGTTCTTAAAATAAACTAAGAAAATATATTTTTCTATAACAAAACCTATTGGCTGGATTTGTCTCTGAGTGTGTGTACCTCATTTATTGTCTATGTGTATGTACAACAAATGCTTAACACTACTCCTTGGATAAGCCTACTGCTCGACCACACTACCACAAAATAGAGCATTAGTATTATCTATTTTTACCACTATTTTACCTCTAAGGGGAACCCTTGGACTCTGTGCATGCTATTCCTTACTTTGAAATAGCACATACAGAGCCAACTTCATACATTGGTGGATCAGCGGTGGGGTACAAGACTTTGCATTTGCTGGACTACTCAGCCAATACCTGATCACACGACAAATTCCAAAATTGTCATTAGAAATTGATTTTTGCAATTTGAAAAGTTTTCTAAATTCTTAAAAGACCTGCTAGGGCCTTGTGTTAGATCCTGTTTAGCATTTCTTTTAGGGTTTAAAAGTTTGTAAAAGTTTGAATTAGATTCTAGAACCAGTTGTAGATTCTTAAAAAGTATTCCAACTTTTAGAAGCAAAATGTCTAGCACAGATGTGGCTGTGGTGGAACTCGACACCACACCTTACCTCCATCTACAGATGAGAGAGCTAAGGTCACTCTGTAAACTAAAGAAAATAGCAATGGGCCCCAAACCTACCAAAGTACAGCTCCAGGAGCTTTTGGCAGAGTTTGAAAAGGCCAACCCCTCTGAGGGTGGCAACTCAGAGGAAGATGATAGTGAATTGGAGGAAGATTCTCCCCTACCAGTCCTATCTAGGGAGGACAGGGCCTCTCAAGCCCTGACTCCAAAAATACTAGTCAGAGATGCTGGCTCCCTCACAGGAGGGACCAGCACCTCTGAAATCACTGAGGATAACTCCAGTGAAGAGGACATCCAGTTAGCCAGGATGGCCAAAAGATTGGCTTTGGAAAGACAGATCCTAGCCATAGAGAGGGAAAGACAAGAGATGGGCCTAGGACCCATCAATGGTGGCAGCAACATAAATAGGGTCAGAGGTTCTCCTGACATGTTGAAAATCCCTAAAGGGATTGTAACTAAATATGAAGATGGTGATGACATCACCAAATGGTTCACAGCTTTTGAGAGGGCTTGTGTAACCAGAAAAGTGAACAGATCTCACTGGGGTGCTCTCCTTTGGGAAATGTTCACAGGAAAGTGTAGGGATAGACTCCTCACACTCTCTGGAAAAGATGCAGAATCTTATGACCTCATGAAGGGTACCCTGATTGAGGGCTTTGGATTCTCCACTGAGGAGTATAGGATTAGATTCAGGGGGGCTCAAAAATCCTCGAGCCAGACCTGGGTTGACTTTGTAGACTACTCAGTAAAAACACTAGATGGTTGGATTCAAGGCAGTGGTGTAAGTAATTATGATGGGCTGTACAATTTATTTGTGAAAGAACACCTGTTAAGTAATTGTTTCAATGATAAACTGCATCAGCATCTGGTAGACCTAGGACCAATTTCTCCCCAAGAATTGGGAAAGAAGGCGGACCATTGGGTCAAGACTAGGGTGTCCAAAACTTCCACAGGGGGTGACCAAAAGAAAGGGGTCACAAAACCTCCCCAGGGGAAAGGTGGTGAGACAGCCAAAACTAAAAATAGTAAAGAGTCTTCTACAGGCCCCCAAAAACCTGCACAGGAGGGTGGGCCCAGAGCCTCTTCACAAAACAATCCTGGGTACAAGGGTAAAAACTTTGATCCCAAAAAGGCCTGGTGTCGAAACTGTAGTCAGTCTGGACACCAAACTGGAGACAAGGCCTGTCCCAAGAAAAGTTCCACTCCAAACTCCAATCCAGGTAACACTGGAATGGCTAGTCTCCAAGTGGGATCAACAGTGTGCCCAGAGCAAATCAGGGTCCACACTGAAGCTACTCTAGTCTCTGAGGGTGGGGTGGATTTAGCCACACTAGCTGCCTGGCCTCCTAACATGCAAAAATACAGGCAGCAGCTCTTTATTAATGGGACAAGTGTAGAGGGCCTGAGGGATACAGGTGCCAGCGTCACCATGGTGACAGAGAAACTGGTTTCCCCTGGCCAATACCTGACTGGAAAAACTTATACAGTCACCAATGCTGACAATCAAACTAAAGCACATCCCATGGCAATGGTAACTTTAGAATGGGGAGGGGTCAATGGCCTGAAACAGGTGGTGGTCTCCTCAAACATCCCAGTAGACTGTCTGCTTGGAAATGACCTGGAGTCCTCAGCATGGGCTGAGGTAGAACTAAAAACCCATGCAGCCATGCTGGGTATCCCTGAACTGGTGTGTGTAAAAACAAGAGCACAATGCAAGGCACAGGGTGAAAAAGTAAAGCTGGAGTCTGGAAAAATGGCCCAGCCTACCAAGAGAAAAGGAAAGTCAGTTGGGAAACCAACTGCAACACAGTCAGAAAAAGAGAACCTCTCTTCTCAGGAAGAAGTTCTGCCCTCTGAGGGAACTGAGCCTTTGGAGCTTGAACCTTATCAGGTTGAGCTCTTAGGCCCAGGGGGACCCTCAAGGGAGGAGCTGTGTAAGGGACAAGAAACCTGTCCCTCTCTTGAAGGCCTTAGGCAGCAAGCTGCTGAAGAGTCCAAGGGCAAGAAAAATGGAACACATAGGGTCTATTGGGAAGATGGACTCCTGTACACTGAGGCCAGAGACCCCAAACCTGGTACCACTAGGAGAGTGGTAGTGCCTCAGTCGTTCAGAGAGTTTATTCTGACCTTAGCCCATGATATTCCCCTTGCTGGGCATTTGGGACAAACCAAGACGTGGGAGAGGTTAGTCAACCACTTCTACTGGCCCAATATGTCCCAGAAGGTTAAGGAGTTTTGCCTCTCCTGCCCCACCTGTCAATCCAGTGGTAAGACAGGTGGGCACCCAAAGGCCCCCCTCATTCCACTTCCAGTGGTGGGGGTCCCCTTTGAAAGAGTGGGTGTGGACATAGTTGGTCCACTGGAACCTCCCACAGCCTCAGGAAATATGTACATCCTAGTAGTAGTGGATCATGCTACTAGGTATCCTGAAGCTATTCCCCTTAGGTCGACTACTGCCCCTGCAGTAGCCAAGGCCCTCATTGGTATCTTTACCAGAGTGGGTTTCCCTAAGGAGGTGGTGTCTGACAGAGGTACCAACTTCATGTCAACATACCTAAAACACATGTGGAATGAGTGTGGAGTGACTTACAAATTCACTACACCATACCATCCACAAACTAATGGCTTAGTTGAGAGATTCAACAAGACATTAAAAGGCATGATCATGGGGCTCCCAGAAAAACTCAAAAGGAGATGGGATGTCCTCTTGCCATGTCTGCTTTTTGCTTACAGAGAGGTGCCACAGAAGGGAGTAGGATTCTCACCCTTTGAACTTCTGTTTGGCCACCCTGTAAGGGGACCACTTGCTCTTGTTAAAGAAGGCTGGGAGAGACCTCTTCATGAGCCTAAACAAGACATAGTGGACTATGTACTTGGCCTTCGCTCTAGAATGGCAGAGTACATGGAAAAGGCAACCAAAAACCTTGAGGCCAGCCAACAGCTCCAGAAGTTTTGGTATGACCAAAAGGCTGCACTGGTTGAGTTCCAACCAGGGCAGAAAGTCTGGGTTCTGGAGCCTGTGGCTCCCAGGGCACTCCAGGACAAATGGAGTGGCCCTTACCCAGTGCTAGAAAGGAAGAGTCAGGTCACCTACCTGGTGGACCTGGGCACAAGCAGGAGTCCCAAGAGGGTGATCCATGTGAACCGCCTTAAGCTCTTCCATGACAGGGCTGATGTAAATCTGTTGATGGTAACAGATGAGGATCAGGAGGCAGAGAGTGAACCTCTCCCTGATCTTCTGTCATCAGACCCAAAAGATGGCTCAGTAGATGGAGTGATCTACTCAGACACCCTCTCTGGCCAACAGCAAGCTGATTGTAGGAGAGTCCTACAACAGTTTCCTGAACTCTTCTCCTTAACCCCTGGTCAGACACACCTGTGTACCCATGATGTGGACACAGGAGACAGCATGCCTGTCAAGAACAAAATCTTTAGACAGTCTGACCATGTTAAGGAAAGCATCAAGGTGGAAGTCCACAAGATGCTGGAATTGGGAGTAATTGAGCGCTCTGACAGCCCCTGGGCTAGCCCAGTGGTCTTAGTCCCCAAACCTCACACCAAAGATGGAAAGAAAGAGATGAGGTTTTGTGTGGACTACAGAGGGCTCAATTCTGTCACCAAGACAGATGCTCATCCAATTCCTAGAGCTGATGAGCTCATAGATAAACTAGGTGCTGCCAAATTCTTAAGTACCTTTGACTTGACAGCAGGGTACTGGCAAATAAAAATGGCACCTGGAGCAAAAGAGAAAACAGCATTCTCCACACCTGATGGGCATTATCAGTTTACTGTTATGCCCTTTGGTTTAAAGAATGCCCCTGCCACCTTCCAAAGGTTGGTGAATCAAGTCCTTGCTGGCTTGGAGTCCTTTAGCACAGCTTATCTTGATGATATTGCTGTCTTTAGCTCCACCTGGCAGGATCACCTGGTCCACCTGAAGAAGGTTTTGAAGGCTCTGCAATCTGCAGGCCTCTCTATCAAGGCATCCAAATGCCAGATAGGGCAGGGAACTGTGGTTTACTTGGGCCACCTTGTAGGTGGAGGCCAAGTTCAGCCACTCCAACCCAAGATCCAGACTATTCTGGACTGGGTAGCTCCAAAAACCCAGACTCAAGTCAGGGCATTCCTTGGCTTGACTGGGTATTACAGGAGGTTTGTGAAGGGATATGGATCCATTGTGACAGCCCTCACTGAACTCACCTCCAAGAAAATGCCCAAGAAAGTGAACTGGACTGTGGAATGCCAACAGGCCTTCGACACCCTGAAACAAGCAATGTGCTCAGCACCAGTTCTAAAAGCTCCAGATTATTCTAAGCAGTTCATTGTGCAGACAGATGCCTCTGAACATGGGATAGGGGCAGTTTTGTCCCAAACAAATGATGATGGCCTTGACCAGCCTGTTGCTTTCATTAGCAGGAGGTTACTCCCCAGGGAGCAGCGTTGGAGTGCCATTGAGAGGGAGGCCTTTGCTGTGGTTTGGTCCCTGAAGAAGCTGAGACCATACCTCTTTGGGACTCACTTCCTAGTTCAAACTGACCACAGACCTCTCAAATGGCTGATGCAAATGAAAGGTGAAAATCCTAAACTGTTGAGGTGGTCCATCTCCCTACAGGGAATGGACTTTATAGTGGAACACAGACCTGGGACTGCCCATGCCAATGCAGATGGCCTTTCCAGGTTCTTCCACTTAGAAAATGAAGACTCTCTTGGGAAAGGTTAGTCTCATCCTCTTTCGTTTGGGGGGGGGTTGTGTAAGGAAATGCCTCCTTGGCATGGTTGCCCCCTGACTTTTTGCCTTTGCTGATGCTATGTTTACAATTGAAAGTGTGCTGAGGCTTGCTAACCAGGCCCCAGCACCAGTGTTCTTTCCCTAACCTGTACTTTTGTATCCACAATTGGCAGACCCTGGCATCCAGATAAGTCCCTTATAACTGGTACTTCTAGTACCAAGGGCCCTGATGCCAAGGAAGGTCTCTAAGGGCTGCAGCATGTCTTATGCCACCCTGGAGACCTCTCACTCAGCACAGACACACTGCTTGCCAGCTTGTGTGTGCTAGTGAGGACAAAACGAGTAAGTCGACATGGCACTCCCCTCAGGGTGCCATGCCAGCCTCTCACTGCCTATGCAGTATAGGTAAGACACCCCTCTAGCAGGCCTTACAGCCCTAAGGCAGGGTGCACTATACCATAGGTGAGGGTACCAGTGCATGAGCATGGTACCCCTACAGTGTCTAAACAAAACCTTAGACATTGTAAGTGCAGGGTAGCCATAAGAGTATATGGTCTGGGAGTTTGTCAAACACGAACTCCACAGCACCATAATGGCTACACTGAAAACTGGGAAGTTTGGTATCAAACTTCTCAGCACAATAAATGCACACTGATGCCAGTGTACATTTTATTGCAAAATACACCCCAGAGGGCACCTTAGAGGTGCCCCCTGAAACTTAACCGACTGTCTGTGTAGGCTGACTAGTTCCAGCAGCCTGCCACACTAGAGACATGTTGCTGGCCCCATGGGGAGAGTGCCTTTGTCACTCTGAGGCCAGTAACAAAGCCTGCACTGGGTGGAGATGCTAACACCTCCCCCAGGCAGGAGCTGTAACACCTGGCGGTGAGCCTCAAAGGCTCACCCCTTTGTCACAGCCCAGCAGGGCACTCCAGCTTAGTGGAGTTGCCCGCCCCCTCCGGCCACGGCCCCCACTTTTGGCGGCAAGGCTGGAGGGAACAAAGAAAGCAACAAGGAGGAGTCACTGGCCAGTCAGGACAGCCCCTAAGGTGTCCTGAGCTGAAGTGACTCTAACTTTTAGAAATCCTCCATCTTGCAGATGGAGGATTCCCCCAATAGGGTTAGGATTGTGACCCCCTCCCCTTGGGAGGAGGCACAAAGAGGGTGTACCCACCCTCAGGGCTAGTAGCCATTGGCTACTAACCCCCCAGACCTAAACACGCCCTTAAATTTAGTATTTAAGGGCTACCCTGAACCCTAGAAAATTAGATTCCTGCAACAACAAGAAGAAGGACTGCCCAACTGAAAACCCCTGCAGAGGAAGACCAGAAGACAACAACTGCCTTGGCTCCAGAAACTCACCGGCCTGTCTCCTGCCTTCCAAAGAACTCTGCTCCGGCGACGCCTTCCAAAGGGACCAGCGACCTCTGAATCCTCTGAGGACTGCCCTGCTTCGACGACGCCAAGAAACTCCCGAGGACAGCGGACCTGCTCCAAAAAGACTGCAACTTTGTCTCAAGAAGCAGCTTTAAAGAACCCTGCAACTCCCCGCAAGAAGCGTGAGACTTGCAACACTGCACCCGGCGACCCCGACTCGGCTGGTGGAGAACCAACACCTCAGGGAGGACCCCCGGACTACTCTACGACTGTGAGTACCAAAACCTGTCCCCCCTGAGGCCCCACAGCGCCGCCTGCAGAGGGAATCCCGAGGCTTCCCCTGACCGCGACTCTCTGAAACCTAAGTCCCGACGCCTGGAAAAGACCCTGCACCCGCAGCCCCCAGGACCTGAAGGACCGGACTTTCACTGGAGAAGTGACCCCCAGGAGTCCCTCTCCCTTGCCCAAGTGGAGGTTTCCCCGAGGAAGCCCCCCCTTGCCTGCCTGCAGCGCTAAAGAGATCCCTTGATCTCTCATAGACTAACATTGAAAACCCGACACTTGTTTCTACACTGCACCCGGCCGCCCCCGCACTGCTGAGGGTGAAATTTCTGTGTGGGCTTGTGTCCCCCCCGGTGCCCTACAAAACCCCCCTGGTCTGCCCTCCGAAGACGCGGGTACTTACCTGCAAGCAGACCGGAACCGGGGCACCCCCTTCTCTCCATTCTAGCCTATGCGTTTTGGGCACCACTTTGAACTCTGCACCTGACCGGCCCTGAGCTGCTGGTGTGGTAACTTTGGGGTTGCTCTGAACCCCCAACGGTGGGCTACCTTGGACCAAGAACTGAACCCTGTAAGTGCCTTTCTTACCTGGTAAAACTAACAAAAACTTACCTCCCCCAGGAACTGTGAAAATTGCACTGTGTCCACTTTTGAAATAGCTATTTGTCAATAACTTGAAAAGTATACATGCAATTGAAATGATTCAAAGTTCCTAATGTACTTACCTGCAATACCTTTCAAACAAGATATTACATGTTAAATTTGAACCTGTGGTTCTTAAAATAAACTAAGAAAAGATATTTTTCTATAACAAAACCTATTGGCTGGATTTGTCTCTGAGTGTGTGTACCTCATTTATTGTCTATGTGTATGTACAACAAATGCTTAACACTACTCCTTGGATAAGCCTACTGCTCGACCACACTACCACAAAATAGAGCATTAGTATTATCTATTTTTACCACTATTTTACCTCTAAGGGGAACCCTTGGACTCTGTGCATGCTATTCCTTACTTTGAAATAGCACATACAGAGCCAACTTCGGTAAGTCATAAAACATAAATATGTCTCCAAAATGCTATGTCATGCATGCTCACAGCTCACCTTTACCCACTGCCTTGTACATGTACCCCACCAACAATCAATATCCAGAATATCAGAGTGTAAACACTGTCAGTCTGAATTTTGGACCCAAAAGCACAGCTACCAAGCCCCATCACATGCTAATGGTCCAAATAAGACCTGTAAGTCTTACAAATTACAAACTTAATCCTAGGATTTATGGTATGTCTCAGCAGGTAAATCTATACCCAAACCTAAATGCAGTCTGCATTCAGATATGTAATACACAACATTGGGATGATGTGCGTAATAGAGAGAGTGACCATATGGCAACTCCCAGGAGGCACTGTTTCACTACTTCCAAACACCAACCCAGTGGTCACTTGCCCCAGTACATCTGTTAGTGAACTCTCAAATGAAGTTTACTCACCGGAGGGGTACCACTTGTCAGGTGTGTGTAGCAGAGAGAGTGATCTGACTGTAAATCCCAGGAGGCACTGATTCCCTAATTCAAAACACCAGCCCAGTGGTCACTTGCCCCAATTCATCAGTCAACTCTCAAATGAAGTGTCCTAACCTGGGGGATACCACTTGTCAAGTGTGTGGTAGAGAGGGTAACCTGACTGCAACTCCTAGGAAGTAATCTTTCACTAATTCAAAACACCAGCCCAGTGGTCTCTTGTCCTCATACCCCTGTTTGGCAAATCACAAATGACCTTCACTCCCCTGGGTGGATAACGCACTAAGGGGGTCATTCTGACCCTGGCGGTCATTGACCGCCAGGGCCAACGACCACGAGAGCACCGCCAACAGGCTGGCGGTGCTCTCAAGGGCATTCCGACCGCGGCGGTTTGGCCGCGGTCAGAAAGGGAAAACCGGCGGTCTCCCGCCGGTTTTCCGCTACCCTATGGAATCCTCCATGGCGGCGCAGCTTGCTGCGCCGCCATGGGGATTCCGACACCCCATACCGCCATCCTGTTCCTGGCGGTTCGCCCGCCAGGAACAGGATGGCGGTATGGGGTGTTGTGGGGCCCCTGGGGGCCCCTGCAGTGCCCATGTCAATGGCATGGGCACTGCAGGGGCCCCCGTAAGAGGGCCCCACAAAGAATTTCAGTGTCTGCATAGCAGACACTGAAATTCGCGACGGGTGCAACTGCACCCGTCGCACCTTCCCACTCCGCCGGCTCCATTCGGAGCCGGCTTCCTCGTGGGAAGGGGTTTCCCGCTGGGCTGGCGGGCAGCCTTCTGGCGGTCACCCGCCAGCCCAGCGGGAAACACAGAATCACCGCAGCGGTCTTCAGACCGCGGAGAGGTGTTCTGTCGGGGGAACTCTGGCGGGCGGCCTCCGCCGCCCGCCAGAGTTGGAATGACCCCCTAAGTGTGGGAAGTAGATGGAGTGACCTGACTGCTAAGGCCAGGAAAGCCCTATGGCTGTAAATCCACTCACCGGACCAGTGTTCTCTTGTTCAAATACCACTGTTTGGTAACCACAAATGAAGTGTACTCACCTGGGAGTATTACATTGGTTTAGTGTATGGAGCACAGGGATTGACATGACTGCTGAGGCTAGGAACATCTGTTACTGTTACTCCACTCACCAGACCAGTGTTTACTTCTCCAAATACCATTGTTTGGTAATCCATAAATCAAGTGTACTCACCTGGGGGAATAACATTTGAATAGTGTGTGAGGAGTGACATGACTGCTGAGGCCAGGAGGCTTTTTTACTGTTACTCCACTCACCAGACCAGTGTTCTCTTGTCCAAACACCGTTGTATGGTAAATCACAATTGAAGTGTACTCACCTGTTTGGCAAGGCTCGATTGAAGTTTACTCACCTAGGAGGATACCATTTACTAAGTGTTCGAAAGTAGAGGAAGTGATATGACTGCAAAGTGCAATAGGCCCTGTAACTCTAATTCTAAACACCAGCACAGCTGCCACTTGTACAAATACCCTTGTTTGTCAACTCTCAAATGAAGTATAGTCACCTGGGACTGATCAAGCACAGATCATGCCCAAATCACAGGCGTGACTGCCACATAGCTCCATCTTGACTTGCTAACCCAAGATAAAATATTGGAGGACAGGAATGATACCTTAAACACTGTGTATGACAAGTATTCATAAGGTCTCAAGATTCATCACCAGATTGCTATTGGCAGCACACACATTCACACTGCACTAGGCATATGATGACTCCAGTCACATACAGAACAAAGTCCTGGTCCTGCCTCCATTGCACTCAACTAGGCCTCCTAATGGGCAAAGCCATATCTTGCTTACCCACTGTTTAGCCTGCACTGGTGGCAATATGGCATTTTCAGGCAGCAGCTTGAGTCAAAATGAATTGGCATGCCACACACATGGCCTATCAATACACCCAATAGCATGCTTACTTGCAACAATAGGATTAACTGCAACTTTTTTTTGTACAAGGTCTCTGCTCACTACAACACTAAACCATTGGAGGCAGATATCACAATACAACCAGTAACATTGTATGTTTTACCTCAACAGGCCAAGCTGCCACTGGGCACACAGAGGCCACAGAACAGACTGCCACTACCCTGTTGGATGAAGCCCTTAGAGACAATGACACTCCTTGATATCTGGAATTGGAGGACAGTTCTGGCCCACCTGGGCAACCTGGTCAGACAGCAACAGTGAATATCATTGTGGCCACTCCATCACCTCCCAGCCTCGTTCCTTCTACATCACAGGCAGCTATTCTTCTCCCAACCTGTGTCCCTAGCACATTGTCTACCAACTTCTACCTTCCAGTCCTGCATCCTGAGGTGCAGGGTAACACTTCCAATAATGAGAGTCCAGGAACACGTTGGAGAGGGCACCGTGTTACAAGGACACAGGCCCGTGTGGGTAGGGAGCGTGGGAGGGATGCTGTGGGCCAGCGGGGTGAAGCCATTGGGGCTGATCTTTGCAAGGACACCATCTGCCACGTCTCGAGGGTCTATCAGACGTCCCAAGGCATGATGTGCTAGGTCTTGACTGAATTCCAGGAAATCAAGCAGCTACGGAGTGACATGCACAGAGACATGCGGAAACAGTTGGAGGACCACAGTACCAACATGGCCTCCCTAACAGAGATGAAGGGGGAAATTCACACTACCCTAAGCGGGGCTTTTCAACATCTGTCTACCCTTTTCTTTGGCTCATCAACACCAGCCACATCTACATTGGTGCCATCCACTGGAATGGAGGCCCTGCCAGAGGAAGAACCAGACAACCGTGCCCCTGCAGAAGCAGATCCTCCCACCTCGCAAGCGGTGATGTACAGCAAAGAATCCAGGAGGTGCAGATGTCCAGATACCCACCACTGCCAGCACATGTCTTCTTCCTAAAGGACCTCTTTTGTGTGCCACACATTCACTCTATTGACTGATCCTCAACCATCTACCAGTTCTAATGTGAGGAGTACTCTGGACGTTGAAATCCCAATGGTGTGGCATCTACTCCATTCACCATGACTGACCCCTTCACTTTACATCTTTTGTTCCTTTCTGTCCAAATTCCATTTTCAGAATTCACAGTGTAATAAATTCACCCATCATACATTAATTGTCTGTTTGCTTAATTTTCACATTCACTATGTAGAGATGTAAAACCATGTGAACCATATGATGAATACACAAGCTAATTGTGCAAGCAGAGATATGTTACAGGTACACAGTGTCCAGCTCAGGATTACATACATTACACACCAACACATACATACAAGGGCCTGGTCAAACCCCAAAAAATAATTTCAATGTACAGCACAGGCTATCAATAGGTTCCAACTCTTAAGAACAAGAATGCAGGGCTCATACTGTCAAAGTACATATTTCAAGGTACAGACCCCCTGGCCACAGTAGGAAGGGTTTTGTCAGACACTGTCCTGTAGAATAGGCAAATCTTAAAGTTCTTGATGTCAGCAGATTGACCCTTATTACATACTACATCAAAGTAATTTAATATCACATAACTCAAGATACAGACAGATGGTAATACAACAGTCCCTGATCACAGGCCAATCATTATCCAATTGCCATGCATCTGGTGGTTTGACACAAACATATGTCAGTGTTGTGGCACAGGCACTGTGTCCTGCAAGATGAAACACATCTACAACTCTATACAAGTCATACAAAAAGGGTATTTAGCCAAAGTGAAGGAAAATTGCTAGATCAAAAGCTAGGACTACATATTTTCATACAACATGATGACAGAAATTATGCATGAGGCCCACCACAAGACATGAAACAAATGCAATGTCCACATCTGTACCTCCACCCAAGCACTGTGCCAACTGTCTTGCTATGGGCCTCATACATCCAAATGCTGCTACCTACAATACCTGGAACAATCCATACCCAGTTTGTATGTCAGAACAGCATCAGATACCTGCCAATCTCACAACTCTGAAATTCCCACAAGAAGAAGCCATGATGAAGGTGCTTGTACAAAGAACAAAACCAGGAGTATAGGCTTGAAGCCATACCTATAACACAAGACGCATAGCAAGCACATGTAAAATAAAGTACATTGCAAGGAAACTGACACAAACAAAGCAACATCATGAAGGTGGGAATGTATCAAAAGTTATCTTATCAAGCAGTCTTTGGCTGAATATTGCAGATTATTAGCTCCCTAACTTTTTCTAAAACACACAACTCCACACATTCTCACAACTACAGTTCATCATACACTCACAGTCATTACATCACACTGCATACTTACACTCATGAAAAGTAGCTGTTGATGAGATCTTCCCACAAGTCAGTTGCTTCCTCTTCACCTGTCAACCTGTCAACCTCACTTGGCATTTCAGGAGTCTCACCTGGTGGCACTGCAGTCTCCACCTCCTCTAGGATGTACAGGATATTCCTCCGCAGAGTGATGTTCTGGTGCATACAGCATGCCACAGTGATATGACACACTTTCCCGGGACAGTAAAGGAGGGCTACACCTGTCCGGCCCAAACAGTGGAATCTGGCCTTCAGGTGCCCAAAAGCCCACTCCACTGGCTGTTGTGTTTTTCCATGAGCCTCATTGCAGACAACTTCCCCTTGCATAGTTGGATTCCTCAACAGCATCAACAACCAAGGATGGTTTGGATATGCTGAGTCTCCTGTTAAGGAATGAGACATAAGTACAACAATGACTCCCTCATTTCATTACTGTAGCATCTGACATTGCACACACACACTAAGGACAGCCATGACTTACTTACCAGCCAGGTCCTCTCTGGGTGCAGTTGTAACATCAGCTGGGGTATGGCGTTGTGCTGTATTATGAAGGAATCATGGGCTGAACCTGGATAACGGGCACAGAAGTGATATGCAGAACTCCACCAAACAGACAACTTTCACATTGATGGAATGGCAGTTCTTTCTGTTGTGATAGACTTGTTCAGTGGCCTGCAATGTCAGTAAGCCAACATGTGCTCCATTAATGGCCCCACAACATGCAGGAGGTGGGCAAATCAAGAAAAGTCAGCCTTCACATTGGCTAAATCCTCATATTGGGGGAACTTAATATAGCTGTCAATGTGATTCAACATTAGTAGAAGGAAATCCTTCAACACAAGACTGAACATAGGTTGGGACATACTAGTAGATAGGACCACTGTATGTTGGAAGGACCATGTGGCCAGGAAGTGGAGTACTGACATGACTTGTACAATGGGTGGTAGGCTTGTTGGATAACTAATAACTGGCATCAGATTTGGCTCCAACTGATGGTATAAGTCCACTATTGTTTGGCTATTCAGATGGTAGAGCTGGATGACATTGCACTCTTTCATGGTCTGAAGGTCTGACAGTGGACAATAGACAGAAGGTTGTCACATCCTTCCTCTCTCAGGGTACCTATATGTGACACAACATGATTTGTAACATTAATCAGTGTGGCCCCAGCAACATACATGATCCATGCCAACAATATCATGTGAGAAAACATTTCAGATTGGCTGGACACGACACTCAGTACGCATCCCAGATGGGAACTACACAAAGGTCACATGTGATCCCAATGGATTTCAAAACATGTGTCCACAACATGTATTTGGATGTAACTCAAAGATGTGCTACACAATTGTCCCTCAAAATGTGACTGTATTTTCCGACTGCCAAAAACACTGTTGCGCCGGTGGTGGCACGTGCACTGCTGTTAAATGCCATCTGTACCCCGCAACAAAATACAATAGTGGTTGAGTACAAGGGCCAAAATGACAAGACAGAATAAGGATGTTTGTGCTGAAACTAAACATATATTATAGGTGTGATGCAGTTTATAAAACTGAATACAGCATTTCAGCGCACCAAAATGGCTGATGCCAGACCTACTCCACTGGATTTTAGGAACCACCCACAACCACCGGTCGTCATGGTGGTAGGTGGTTGCTACTGCAGCAGACACAGGCTAATGTTGTTTCCTGTGGTGGGCGCGGGTCAATGGCTGTGTCCGCCGGAAGTGACAACCGTGTATGTGACAGACACTACCGCTATGTTGTGCAGATTCACTCACTTGCCTCCTAACACTGCTGCCAGCAACACCTCAATGACCTGAGCTGCTCTGTGCACCTATAGGAGAAATCATGCCATGTCCAGCAGGTAATAGGGCTCCTGCCTTCTCTCCAGAAGAGCTGGAGAAGCTATTTGATGAGTTCCTACCCTTGCATGGAAAGTTCTAGGGCTCGCCAGAGTAGCAGGTAAGAATCTCATAGGTACAACTGACACTGTTCCACAAAATCCTTTCCCTCCTCACAATGTGTCAAATGCTACAATGTGTCCCTGTGTGCCAGTTAGACTTCTTGTGTGCCTGTTGTTGCAGTCTCTGTGACATCAATGAATGTACATGGTGCAGGTTGTTGTAGTCAATAAAATATGATAAGTTCAGTCACATTGTGTTTTGTGTGTTTTTTGGGGTTCTAGATCCTCCTTCTGTTGGATGCACATAACTAGGTAAAGAGAATGCACTGCCATCTACTTCCATTGTTTCCTTTATGATGTTTTTAAATGTTAGACAACATGTATGTGCTTGACACCCTATTCATAACTCCCTTCAAAGTCAGCAGGCCTACTAGGGAACCTAAAGAAGGTTTTGGAAATGGCCCTCCTATAGATCCTACAGCTGGACAGTGAGGGATCATGCTGTTGCAGTCGTCCTGCAAAGAATGCAAGGGCTAGAAGGCTAGGGACTGCATATAAAGATAATTGTCTACTATAGACGATCTGTGTGGATCTGGAGGAGGGCAAGATTCAGACCCCTGCAAACTAGCTGTGCTGAAGACTTTTGAGACTGTAGAAATTTCTTGTACAACGATTGTCCCAAGAAAGCCTCTTGGTGCTTGTTTGAGGAGCAGATGAAGCCACTGGACCAAAACACTCTATAACACACCTTAATCAGTCCAGAAGGGCCACACATATCTGTATTCTACTTTACTGCTCATGCACAGCTTTTTTTCTTAGGCATTCTGATGGCCCGAGGCTGTGGAAAGGGGACACACAGCAGCATTCAAAAAGTCCCAGGAACAAAAATAGGGTCTCTTTGGAGGTGGGCTTCCAAATAAAATTTGAAGTGCAAAATTGTACTATCAAGTGATTACTCCCTGAGTGGCTGATGATGATGATGATGATGAAGCTGATGGTGACTACCCTTGTCAGTCACTAATCATCTGCTTAGTTGAGCTCTACAAGAGGGACAGTTACTGACAGCTGTGGGAACAGGAGGGATTCATCATGGATGCCATGGAATGCTCTCTGCTCTAAATAAAATCACATATGCATTGCGCTGCGTCTTTGGCACTGCAAGCCCTGTTCATTTTAGGAACGGTGAGTACAGTAGTTCTGCTTTGCAAATGTAAATGCAGGAATGGTGCCTGTGGCACCTTCAAGTGTACATTTCTGGATTTGTAGCTGTCTTCAGGAATTCATCGAAGGATTTTTGTCTGGTTAATGTTGCCCAATAAACGATGAACGTCCTGCTAACGTTGCATGGTGATGCAATCTGCCAATCACTTATCTTTCCACTTGTCCATTCAACACTTTTAAAGCATCCATTATCCTCAAACCCACAAACTCGCCACTAGATGCAATATCTGCCCAGGACTTTAAATATTAACCAGTCGTTTTGCCTCTTTGACCCAACTCCGTCTCTAAATGACCATCAAGGAGGGGTGTTTCCATCTTTCCACATGGAAAGCCCGGACTGAACCTATAGGGCCTGTTATATGCTCACTCAGTCAGAAGGCTTTACAAGCTACAAATATTGTGGAGAATGTGTGCTTCACGCCACTGACTTTCTTTGATGGGAATAGCTGCTTTTTACCTTCCTAAACAGGATTCTGTCAGAGGTAGAAGGTTAGGAAACAGCATGCCATGTGTGCACTTTTGATGGGCTGCTGTGGGCAGGCGTCATGGACTGCCATCTTTTCTTGCTCAACAATTTTGTAGCATAGTAGACAAAGGTATAAATACATCAAATGTGGGTACGGTCCACTATGCAGTTCTCATTAACTTCAATGTTAGTAAGAATCATGTGTTTTTTCTTTTAATAATACCAACGATTCAAAATGAACAGGGGAAATATTTGACCCATATTTTGTATAGGAAGCTGCACTACATTGCAAGTATAAATGTGTGATTCAGTGAACCTAAATATGACATTAAGCGGATTAAATGTCACGATTGTTTGACAAATGGTTACATTTTGGTCCAATTATTACACGGCTGCCTGCTCGAGTTGTGATAACATTTTGATTGACCTTCAATAAATTATGCGAATTTTCCTAGTTTCCATTAAATAATTCAAACAGAGACATTTCATTAAAAGCATCGTTACCGCGGACGCATTTTTGAACACTGACAAACTACACATAAACAAATGTTATATTGTACTTGACAAAATACTGACATTCGAGAAAACAAAATGTGAGAGTAGCAGAGAGGCCCTGTTTTCCATAGTGGGATGCTCCTTCACATAGAGATATGCACAATAGACAACATACATCTGTAACACAAGCGGAATTGGGGTCAGAGTGTCTGCTGTTAGTTCCCTAGAGTTCTGTACTAACTAACATAGAACTAGTATTCATTTCATGTCACTCCTATATACTCATATTCGGTGTTATAACCGAGGATTTGCGTTCTGCAGTCTACCTCTAAGGTCAGTTTAGGTCAGTTTAACTCCTTGAATGCTCTTCTGCGTTGTTGTTTTGAGTGTAGTCTGGAGTCCTTTCAGGCAAGTATTTACCCAGCTCACAACAAATTACAGTTCACTCACTTTGAGTTTTTTAACAGTAGAACTCCAGCATCAAACAATGGATCCCTACTCAAATGCCAAATTACAACTGATTACGTTAGAGTCAAGCAAAAGCCTTATTAGCCTTGATAATATCCACGAACTTTTAACCTAGATATTTTTACATCAGAGATACCTTTTGCCTCTATGTCTGGGCCATTTCGGGGCCACTGAAAATTCTAGAAAAACTAGAGTAATGTGCTTGACTCTGGGTCAGCTTGAGGTCATTTTGAACACTGGAGCTTAAAATGAGTTGATATTTTATGTGATTTCTGTCTGCCGCAAGCGCTGTAACCTCATTCACCATGAATAAAAACAAAGTATAAACCTTTAATGTTAAAAAGGGGGAAAAGGATAACCATCTAGTGTCAGAAGTGTATATAGTGAAGCCAGAAATCCTGGGAGCAATTCTGGCTTCTCCGTGCGATCCTAGGCAAATATTTTACTTCGGAGAACCAATAATACATTTATAGATTTGCACCAATTGGTGAGTGTAGACAGTGCTTAATTTGTTTAAAAAAAAACTTTTAAAAAACTAAAGGGGATATCTATATGCCCCTAGTGTCACCCTGTACCACATTAACATCATTTATTTTGCCGTTAATGTGGTCCAACGAGGCCTAAATCCTGCGCCGCATTTAGAGAGTGGCGCAATGCATGCATTGCGCCACTGCATTGTGCCACTCTGTAACCCTTTGTGCTACATTATGCCTGCTCCAGGCATAAAGTATGTAAAGGGGGCTTTCCCCCATCAGGGGAGCTGGAAAAATGGCGCAAGGAAATCTATGAGATTTTCTTGCGCCATTTTTTACGGCACTCTTAACACCTGCTCAAGAGCAGGCGTTAAAAGAGGGCTTCCATTCTTTAAAATGGGCCCTATGGTGCAGCACCACTTTCCATAAATCTGAACATAAGTGCAGGTTTCCAAATATATTTTTCGAAAGCCACTGGCCACTCCCACTGTAGCTGCACACTTGTGCCGCATGTTCCACTCTCGTCCCCTACCGGCTCTCCCCACTTCCAACTCTACCTACCCCACTGCCTACATTTGCAATGCCCAAACTGAAAATGCAGAACTAAGGGCCTCATTTAATAAGAAGTGTACTTTTATTAAACTAGGAAGACGCGGAGGCTAAAGAGAAAATGACAATAGCCAGGGAACCTTACCTGGGGCTGCGAGATGGAAAAGGTAGAAAGCATAGCATAGCATTTGCGTCCTTCAATACAAACTCATTTATTGATCCACCTGACATTCCGCTTTAAAATTCTTCTTCCATTATCAGCATTGAGTCCATCTAGTGCCTCTTTAATCCACAACATGATATTCCCTGTATCTCACTCTTATAGGTTCCTGCTTTCTCCCTTTACAGTAGTTTTTTCATTACTCTCTTCCTCCTTCTTTCTTGTTTGTGTTTTTCTCTTTGTTGAACACAGTAAATGTTTGATGAACAAAAAAAATGCTGATCTCTAAAAATCAGTGCCGCTGGACCCCACAGGCAAAAGCGGGAATTAAGCCTGGGATATCATCCTCTCCCACAGGCAGACCTGTCTCTTTAGGTGAGTTTCATTACCAAATGATCCCTTTCAAGGTCTATGCATATGTAAGTCCTATGGGCGGGACACCTTCCCAAAACAGCACAGCACTAGGGACTAACTAATTATAGGGGATAGTTTATAACTGCATCGAGCCTCCTCAAGCTAGTATACTGGGATCTGTATCAGAATCCCATTTTCTGTGCATTGCTGGCTCGGAAGGAATCTGTGCATTTTTTGCTATCCTCAGCACATGCATCAACTCAAAATATCTTTGAATTAGTTCGTGTTTTGTTGACAGAGGAGCTCTGAAACACAAAGAGACAATTACTGCCTTCTATTCCTGTGCTTTATTGTTAGCAAAACCTAATACCTTCCTGGAGAGCAGCAAAATGTAACTGTCACTGTGCACATTCACAGGTTCTTTCCAATGGTGCCGTCATGATGTGCAACACACGCCAACAAGAAAAACCTTGTTTGTTTTTAGGCCTTTAGTGTCCACTCCAGCCTGTTCCACCGGCACTCATGGGCTTGCCACCTGCACCTGCAGGGGATGCTGCAATTATCTGCTGCCTTGCTGCCCACTGTGTGAAATGTTGTTGCTTGAGGGGGTGAAACCCTACCCAAGCAACAACATCAATTCTTGTCAGGGTGCCCCACAAAAAGTCACTAAATTAACCTGTGCTTACCCCTCTGTTAGTTTGGCACAAATGTAGTGTCAGGCAGAACTTAGCGGCAATGTATAAAGTATTTATGCAACACTTGAAATGTAATAAAGTGAAAATACAACACAAGCAAAATCCCACACCAATTTAGAAAAATAGAGACAATTCTAATAAATTATTTGACAGCAAAATAACAAAAACCCAATCAGTAGAATGGGAGTAATTATTTTTTTAAGTTTTTAGTAAAATATAGCACCTAAAAGATCAAAGCACCAACCATGGACATCCAGTCACATGAGCCTGGGGCAATACCAAAAGTTATGTCTGACCCTGATGGAGCATGGTTCGGATACACAAAGTGGATTGAGCCCAATCACTTCCGACTTAGATTTTTTCAAGAAAAGTATGTAGAATAATGTCTAAGGAGGTAGAGTTCAGCTGCATAAGGCAGCCTTCATGTCCAAGGAGGAACCGTCGTCATTGGGGAGCTGCTGGACAAAGTTGGGGTGACGATTTCTATATACAGATTTAGCCTACTTTATGAAGTCGAAATCTACAGTGAGACAAAGCTGCAGGCTATATCCGATGAGGTCTCCAGAAGGCCGGATAACCTTCAAGAGAAGATTTTCTGCACAGGATTTTCTGCTGTGGAGAAGCATATAATTGAAGATACCTGAAAGTCAGGCCGACTGGGGATGCACCTTGGGAGGATCAGCGAGCAGCTAGGTTCTGGTCTCCTCACCGTTCTCAGGGCACTTTTTGGAAGAAAATGTTTTAATTCCTGTGCTTTAATTTGGGCTACCTGGGCACCTTGAGCAATACTTCCAAGAGTCCAGGCCTGGAAGGGCACCACTTGGAGAGTCATGTGTCACTCAGATTAGGTCCAGGTGCAGGTTCAAGATGGTGGACATTCTTTTTCTCTTAGACTCTGATCAGGAGGCCAGCCAGATAACCCTTAGAGTCTCTCCGGAAGTCCTGGGTCCAAGCAGAAGTGCAGGTCTCACACAGGAGGGCAGACCTCTAAAGTCAGTGGACAGGCTTCAGACATCAGGGTAGTATTCTTGGTGCAGCAAAGCAGTGCTCTGAAGTGCACAGCAGGCCACAGGCAGAAATGTAGTCCTCAAGAGGCCTTCCCTGGTCCAGAAGGGAACTGATGATTGGGTCTGAGGTTCCCATTTCTTTCTTTGTGCCCCCTTTGAAGTGGGAAAAATTCTGGAGTTTACCCCCTGCAGAACAGTCTGGGATTTCCTACCTCTGTGCCCTGGTCCCAGTCTGTCTGCTGTCACAATAGGCTGTTGTGAAGTTATTTATTTGTGAGCTTAGGCAGGATCTTTGAAGTACAAGTAAGGCTGTTCACATCCATGCCCCCCATTCCTGCCTTGGATGGTCCACAGTGCCAACACCCAGTCCCTCTATTGTGTGGCTGTCTGAAAAGAATACACAAAGGCCAACTGGCATATATGCCTGGTCATGTGACCCAGGAAACAGGCTTGAAATACCAAATGGCTAAAACAAAGAAATGCCAACTTTCTAAAAGTGGCATTTTCAGAAGGGTTGCTTAAAATCACAGTTTACCCTTGAAGAGAATTTTAAATTAAAGCTCCTTAGTCACCAAACATGACATTTCTACCTTCTCCCAAACAACCATTTTCACTTATTAAATGTAATATGGTAACCCAAAGTAATCATCTGTTAGAGGTAGTAGAGACAAATGTAGGGGGTTTTCACTACCACAACATGTAAAACTGTAAAGTACATGTCCAATATTTTAAATACAATGCACCCTGGCAAAGGGTTTATTTTACCAAGTAGAATTAACAGTTTAGAACTGATGCAGGCTGAAACTGGCAGGCCTGAGACATGTTTAAGAGGCTACATAAGTGGGTGGCGCAATCAGTGCTGCAGGCCTACAAGTATGATTAATAACCAGTTCTGGGTATATCATTGTTCCACTTAACTAGGGACTTATAAGTAAATTGCATTTTCTAATCAGGTGTCAGTCATTTTTTTAGGAAGTGACCACAAGCATGTTAGCACGGGTTAGCAGTGGTAAAGTGCACATAGTATTCCGGCCAGCAGAAACAAATTAGAAAAACAGAAGGGGTGAAGGCAAAACATTGGGAGGAGACTCTACAGAGAGGACCACATCCAGCAACTATCATAACAGTTATGGATGAAATGAAAAGGAGGCAAATAAAGGGGAAAAACACTATGAGGCAATTGAGGACATTATCCACTGGATATAGTGCAAGGATCATAGGTGTATATAATTCATCTAAAGTCTGAGAGCTACAAAAACATTGAAGGCATTTTCAGCAGGAGATGAAATAAGAAATATCTCTCTTGAATCATTATATTCATCACCTTAACATTTTTCATTAAGTTGCATACTGGTGTTAGAAATGGTGTCTTTGGTTGGCAGTCAGGTTACCCCCGGTCCAAGCAAGGACCCTCACTCTAGTCAGGGTAAAGGACAATCACCCTCAGGTAACCCATGCTCACCCCCTTGGTAGCTTGGCACAAGGAGGCATGTTTAACTTCAGAAGCGATGTGTAAAGTATTTGTACCAACACACACAGTAATACAGTGAAAACACTACAAACTGGATACCACACAAGTTTAGAAAAATAGGCAATATTTATCTAAATCAAACAAGACCGAAACAAGAAAAACCCAACATACACAAGTTAAAATACGAATTTTCAAAAGAATAAAAGTCTTGCTCCATAGAAAACAATGGAAGCGTTGATTTTGCCCAAAGTACCTGGTAAGCCTCAAAAATAAAACTGCACGGGTGAGCATGTGTCGGAAAAGGCAACGATGTGTTGATTCCTTCCTCGCAAGGCAGGCCGTGCGTCGTTTCATTTCTGATCGGGTCGGCAATGTGTCATTTTTCTCCCTCACAATAGAGTGATGTGTCAATTTCCAGATGAGGCACCTTGGATCCACGCAGAGTCGGGTTGAATTTGACACCCAGGGACGATGCATGGAAAATCCTGTCACACGTGTCACAAAACCGCACTGAGTGGGATGTGCGTCATTAACAGCAGCCACAGGTGGGTGTTTCATGTCGTTTCTCTAGCCGCGATGCATCTCTCTCAGCTGCGATGCAGGTGGAGTGTTGATTTTTGCTGCGAAGCCGGCAGCGCGTCATTTATCAGCCGTGTTGCAGATGGTGCATTGAAAAATGTCCCCGCACGGTGTTATGTGTGTGGATTTTCAGCTCTTGTCTGCCAACTTCACCTTTCAGGGGCCCAGGGACTGAATAGGGCACCACTTGGCAGGGTAGGAGTCTCAGCAGAGAGTCCAGTTGTTAGCCGAGGAGATCTCTGAAGGCCTTGAAACTTCAAAACAAGAGGCAAGCTCAGTTCAAGCCCTTGGATATGCACAACAAAGTTAAGTCTTTGCCCCCTTTCACAGGCAGAAGCAGCAACTGAAGGATAGCACAATAAAGCACAGTCACAGTCAGGGGCAGCACTTCTCCTCAGCTCTTCTACTTGGCAGAGGTTCCTCTTGGTTCCAGAAGTGATGTAATTTTCAGGGGTTTTGGGTCCAATACTTATACCCCATTCTGCCTTTGAAGTAGGCATACTTCAAAGGAAAGTCTCTGTTGTTCAAAAGATACTGCCTTGTCCAGGCCATGCCCCGAACACACGCTAGGGGGTTGGCGACTGCATTGTGAGAGGGCAGTCACAGCCCATTCAGGTTTAAGGAACCACTCTTCCCTCCAGTCTAACACAGATGGCTCATCAGGATATGCAAGCTACACCCCAGTTCCCTTTGTCTCACTGTCTAGAGGGGATTCACAAACATCCCAGCTGTCAAAATTACCCAGAAATGCAATCCACAAACAGACAGAATAACAGAATGGTTTAAGCAAGACAATGCCTACTTTATAAAAGTGGCATTTTCAAATTAACTATCTAAAGACAAGCTACACTAGAAGATGTATTTTTTAATTGTGAGTTCAGAGACCCCAAACTCCATATTTCTATCTGCTGTCTTCTGGGAAATCAGCACTTTAATCATATTTAAGGGCAGCCTCCATGTTAACCTATGAGAGAGATAGGTCTTGCAACGGTAAAGACTGAATTTAGCAGTATTTCACTCTTAGGACATGTAACACATCAGTACATGCCCCACCTTTAACATACAGTGCACCCTGCCCATAGGGTTACCTGGAGCCCACCTTACGGGTGCCTTACATATATGAAAAGGGAAGCGTTAGGCCTGGCAAGTGGGTGCACTTGCCAAGTGGAACTGGCAGTTTAAAACTGCAGACACAGACACTGCATTGGCAGGTCTGAGCCATGTTTACAGGACTAATAATGTGGATGGTACAACCAGTGCTGAAAGCCCACTAGTAGCAATTGACTTACAGGCCCTAGGCACCTCTAGTGCATTTTACTAGGGACTTACTAGTAAATCAAATATGCCAATCATGGATAAGCCAATTACACCTACATTTACATAGGAACACTTGCACTTTAGCACTGGTTAGCAGTGGTAAAGTGCCCAGAGTATCACACACAGCATAAACAGAATCCAGCACACATCAACAACCTGGGAAATGGAGGCAAAAAGTTAGGGGAGACCACGCCAAGGATGCCAATTCTAACAACTTGATATTGCCTTTATTTTATCTGGCTAGTTAACTATATTACTGTTTGTAATCTACACTTGTAGAGCCTGCATCTCTTACAGTCCAGGACAAATTGCTGGTGTCGGCGCCTAAAAAGATGGCCATCTCAATATTTCAGATGGGTTCAATTTGTTTTCAGTGGTTTCTATTGGCTGTCCTAAGACCCACCACTGAAGAGTGGGATACCAGGGGGAAGGACTACCCTGCCTGCAATCCATCTGGAGATTGTTGCCAGGAGGGTGGGCTCTGCTGTTGTCAAGCACTATAAAGTGTGCTGATCACCCCTGTTATGCTGGATGCCAGGAGAATGAACTGCCTTGCCCATATTCCCTCAGGAGAGGGTGTTGCCGGGAAGGTGGCCTCTGCTGATGTCAAGCACTATAAAGCACGCTGCCAACCCCTGCTGCACGGAACACGTGCAGGCAATGCTTGGGCCTAGGACGGGCACCTCTGCGCCCGTCAGCAAAAGGAAAAAGCAGAGCAAGGCTACCCTCCCCGGCTTTGCATTCAGGAAAAGTCCCTGCTTCCCGGGGGAAAGCAGAAAATGTCAGAAGCAGTGAGCACCCTCAAGTGGAGAATAAACATGGGTGACAGGAAGGCAGATGACAAAATACTGGGCAATGAGGAGCTAAAGCCTGCAAAGAGACACAAGGCAGAAAACTGCATCCTAGATGACATTGATCTCTTGATTGAGGAGGTAGAGGACATAATAAATAAAGGGGGGAAGCAGTGGGGGGCACCTGTTCCCAAGTCAAAGATCACCCAGTTTTATAGGAGCAAAGCAACTAAGGATAGCCCTTATAAGAAACTCCATCATTCTGCTCCTGTCTTGAATTCAAGATATTGCCAGTAAAAAGACCCCATGCCCTAGAAAACGTCTGAGCTCTGATGCTTAACCTGCAAGCAGTCGGCCCTCAACAGTAGCCCCATTAAATGATCAAATTGATACTTCGACTACCTGAGTGTGCGCCAACCATTATACTCCATTGACCAGCCCTGATAGCGAGAAGTCCCAACCTCTCACCCATGACACAACACCTACCTCTACAATTATCAAGAACATCAGAGTCATAGTTTTCAACCTAAAGAGAGAACTTCATGCAGTGAAATCAACAGTTTCAACATTAAATCAAAGAGTAACCGAGCTCCTAGAAGCAAATAATAATCTCACCAAGGAACTCTAGGTTCACAAGATGTGCGTCTCCTCCATTACCTCCCATCCCTCCCTCGCCTTCCTTTCAACCAATGAGGCTCCCTGCCTCCCCCAGACCCCTCTCTTCCCCTTAAAAAAAAACCAACCCCACCACCTCCTGTTCTTTTTGTCTAGCCCCGCTAGACTTACCTTTCTCCTTCCTCCACGGCGGGGCCTGGGGGGGCATTGGCTTGACTCTCGAAGAGCACGGAGCTCTTTGTGGAGAGTTCCCGGCGGTCGCGTCTTCTGGAGGCAGGCAGTGCTGCCTTGGAGATGTGTCCTTGGAGTCGGCTGACGGAGTCGGTCGGCTCTATGGTGGCTGGGGCTGTACTTCTGGATCTTCGGCTCGCGTTGATGGGCTGATGTGCCGGTTGTGTTTTTTGGGCATTTTTGACGGTAGGACAGGCGTTCTGCCCGCGTTTTTAGTAGTTTGGTGCTAATTGTTGCCACTTTTTCATTTGCTGATATTTTTTTAGGGGGGGCTTTCTCCATTATTTAATCTCTGGCCTGCATTTCTTGTTGGGATAATGTCGAAGGTGCCTTCAAAGCGACACAGGATTGTTTCCTCTTCCTCTTCTTCAGGGGAGGATGTTGAGGTTCCCCTGTCCACTCCTGGGGGTCGCCAGGAGGCAGTGGGGGCTCCTGCGCCTCTCATGTCCAGGGAAGAGGTTCAGGACATGATTGCGGTGGCTGTGTCTCATGCTCTGCAGACTGGAGCATACCGGTCTGGACGTTCTTCGGCTGCCCGGCCTTCTGGGGCTGCGGAGGGGTCCTCTTCGTCAGATGATGATGCTCCTTCTACTTCTTCTGGTGGGAAATATGTCTCCAGGGAAGAGATATGGGAGGTTATGACGCATGTTCGCACTTGTTCCCTCAATATCAGATGCCTTCGAGGTTTGCCATGCCTTTTCAGGGCCCTGTTAAGGATATGATGCTATGGGAGTGGAAGGATGTGGATAAGTCTCAGGTTCCGTGGTTCCTTCAGAAGCTGTACTTGCTGGAAGGGGAAGATGTATTGCCACCCTCTATTAAACTGGATTCCATTTTGGCAACTCTGTTTGGCAAGATGGCGGTCAATCCTGAGGTTTGATTTCCTGCTGATGCCACTGACCGTAAGGTGGATTCTGGTCTAAAAAGGGCATTTGCAGTGGAGAATTTGGCCCTCAGAGCGGGTATTTTTTCTGCTTATTCTGCACAATCTTTGGTGCAGGATTTTGACAAGCTGGCAGTTGTTGTTCAGGAGGGTTCGGAGGGTTCGGAACTGCTGGCTGTTATGGAACAACAGGCCAGGTTGCTGGGGTACATGTCTTCGGATGTTGTCCGTACTTCGGCTCTGGCGTCGGGAGCTTTGATTGGGGCTCGTAGGTCTCTCTGGATAAGGGTGTGGAAGGCGGATCCTGGGGAGGAGTCTGCTCTCCTGAGACTGCCTTTTGAGGGGCGCAATTTATTTGGAGATCAGTTGCCTTCCATGCTTTCAAAAGCTTTTAAGGAGAGGAAACACGTCTTGCCTTACAAAGGTGGTTCTTCTTCTGGCAAGGGTTGGCGGAAGCATTCACGGTCTTCTCCCAAAGTTGATTCCAAATCTTTTTCTTTCAGGAAACGTCGTTTTCATCCCCGTTTTTCTCCTAAAAAGTCTGCTCCTTCGGGGTGGGGAGGATTCAAGAAGGGGTCCTGACAATCATTGTGGGCCTGGCAAAGGGCCAGTTGGGAGACGGCTGAGGCACTTTCTTTCCGTTTGGCAGGAGAGTGTCAGTGATCGCTGGGTGCTGGATATTGTGAACAATGGCTACGCCATAGATTTCGATGTGGTACCTCCGGATACCGGGGTGAGTCCTACTCCACTGCCTGCGGACGGGGCCCAGAGGCAGGCGTTGTTGGCAGGGATCTGGGACTTGCTTCTCAAGGGGGCCATATCCCATGATCCTGTAGGGGAGAGAGGTATGGGCACTTATTCCATCTTGTTCCTGGTTCCAAAGTCGTCAGGGGGCTTTCGTGCTGTCCTCAATCTAAAGGGGGTGAATTCCTGGATCAAGACTGTACATTTCTATATGCTTTCCATCCAGGCGATTTTTCCTCTGGTCAGTCGAGGGGATTTCCTGGGGTCTCTGGATCTGCAGGATGCTTACCTGCATGTTCCAGTGGCTCTGTCTTCTCAGAGGTTCCTACGCTTTGCGGTGGGCCAGGACCATTTTCAGTTTTGTGTTCTGCCATTTGGCCTCAAGTCCTCTCCACGGATTTTCACCAAGGTGCTGGCCCCTCTGGTGGCTCTTCTACATTCTGAAGGGGTGTTTGTACATCCTTAGTTGGACGATATTCTAATCCAAGCGCCCTCTCAGGTGATGTTGCAGAGGCATGTGGCCCGAGTTCTGTTGGTCCTGCAAAACCACGTTTTTTTAATCAACTGGGTGAAGTCAGATTTGGTCCCTTCCCAGGATCTGTTTTTTCTCTGGGCCCGATTTCTGACTCTTCAGGGCTTGGTGACTGTGTCCGAGAAGCAGTTAGTGGGCCTCCAGTCACATGGGTGGTCGATCTTGTCACAGCCAGCTCCCAGAGCCCTTCAGTGGTTGCGTCTGCAGGGTCATTTGACGTCGGTGATTTTTCTATGCCATGGGCACGGTTTCATCTTCTTTGCTTGGTGAACTGGTTTCTGGTTCGTTGGTCTCCGGGGTCGAGTTCTCTTCGGGCACGGATTCCTTTGTCGGGGTTTGTGCGCAGGGAGTTGGGTTGGTGGCTGGTGCCGGCTCATCTTCGTATAGGGGTGTCATTATTTCCTCCTCACCCGGTGGTAGTGACAACCGATGCCAGCCTCTCTGGTTGGGGGGCTTGGCTGGGGTCTGCTCAGGTCCAGGGGTTTTGGTCGCCTCTGGAGGACAGCCGTTCCTCGAATTGGAGGGAGTTGAAGGCGGTGCTTCTGGCTCTGATTCATTTTCAGGACTCCCTGAAAGGTTTAGCGGTTCTTATTCGGACAGACAACTTGGTGACTAAAGCTTACGTGAACCATCAGGGGGGGACCAGGTCACGGGCACTGTTCCGCAATGCGAGGGAAATATTTGTTTGGGCTCAAAAGTGGGTTCTTCCCCTGCGAGCCACCTACATTCAGGAGGTGGTCAATGTTCGGGTGGATCTTCTGTGCTGGGTCATTCCTTCGCCTCAGCTTTTCTCCCTCTGGTTGTCTCTGTTTGATCACCTGGTTCACATGTGGGGTCTTCCGGTGTTGGATGTGTTTGCCTCTCCAGAGAATGCGAAAGTCGGTTGCTTTTTCTCCCGGTTTCGTTGTCCTCTGGCTTGGGCGGTGGACGGGATGTCATGTCTGTGGCCTCAGGGTCTTTTGTATGCGTTCCCGCCCTTCCAGTTGCTCAGTGCGTTTCTGGTGAGGGTACGTCTTCTGAAGGCCAGGTTTCTCTTGATCGCGCCCCATTGGCCAAGGGCGAATTGGTTTCCATTGCTTCGGCTGATGGCTTCAGATCACGAGTGGACTCTTCCTCTCAGTCCCTCGCCTCTGGAGTTTCCTTGCCTCCTGATGGGGTCGTTGAGGCGGTTGCACTTGACGGCCTGGAAGTTGAATGAAGGGGTTTGATGTGCTTAGGGGTTCCGGTAGCTTTGAGTTCTACTTTACTGGCTTCGCAGCGTCGTTCCACTTGATGTCTTATGGTCGGCAATGGAAGGTTTTTTCTTCCTGGTTTTTCCGGCATAGGTTAGATGCTACGTCTGCTTCCCTGTTTGAGGTGATGCAATTTTTACAGGATGGAGCCCAGTTGGGATTGTCTGTGGCTTCCCTGAGGGTTCAGTGGGCAGCGATTCAGGCTTTTAGGGGTCCATGGCGCAATCTGTCTGATAAAGGGTCATTTGATGCCTCGGTTTTTCCAGGGTCTTCTTAACTTGTTTCCTTGTCCGGTGCGGTCCTTTCCTTCCTGGGATCTTTCTTTGGTGTTGGATGCTTTGACTGTTCCTCCCTTTGAACCTCTGGATTCCTGTGACTTGCGTCATCTTTCTTTGAAAACTTTTTTCTGGTGGCCATTACTTCAGCCCATCGTTTGGGGGAGTTGGGGGCCTTGACCTGCTCTTTTCCTTTTTGTAAGTTTTTTTTCCTGATCGGGTGGTGCTTATATCAGTTCCTTCGTTTGTTACCATAGTGAATTCATCTTTCCATGCTCGCCAGGAGGTTATCCTTCCTTCTTTTTGTCCCGAGCCTTCCTCGGATGAGGAGGTTCGGTTGCATTCATTGGTTGTGATTAAACTTGTTGCAACTCAGTGTCCGTCTCCTGTTTTGTCTTGCTATGTCTCACTGGTTGAAAGGAAGGCGAGGGAGGGACGGGAGGTAATGCGTCCATTACTTACGTTAATGGCATTACTCCTAGTCCTACTCCCTCGCCTTCCTTTCCGTTCCCTCCCGCCCTCCCGGTACGGACCGCCTGAGTTGCTGCTTGGGCTTGTTTTTGTACAGGAGGTGGTGGGGGTAGGAGGGGTTTAAGGGGAAGGGAGGGGACTAGGGGGAGGCAGGGAGACGCATTCATCAAGTGGAGCAACATAATGTTATGCATAATATTTTGCGAGTTGCAAATTGCGAGTCGCTGTGACTCGCAATTTGCAACTCGCAAAATATTTTTTTGCTACATCTGGCCCTAGCTCTCTTGTTATAACTTTTGAATTAATTACTTTGACATTTAAATAATCTTTTAACTGTTTGCTTTGAATTATTGACCCCACTCTGGTATGGAGCTACATGCTTGGAGTATCTTCAAATTAATTGACTGTGTACTTTATAATATTAATAAAACTTTTGAATTATTCATACATGCATTTTTTTAAGTGATTTTAGCATTTGGACTTAGCATCTAATGAACTGTTTAAGTATGATATAATTTTATTTTCAATGCTTTAAGAATTGTTTTATAAATTTTGAATTAATTACAAGTTTTATGGGTTAGATCACGAATAAAATGTATTTGACTGAAAAAGGAGAAGTTGCACAAATTTTCAAGGGTTCTAAAGCAGCCTGCTTCTTGTTCTACGGAATCACTTTCTACTTTCTAATCAGGTGTAAGGCTTTGTACATGACCAATGGTAAAATAATAGTCTGACCACTTGACAGCCTTATGGTGGCCTTCCTCCAATCTTTTTTCCTGTTTGCGTCACATTTTTTGCTGTAAATGTTTGTTGGCCTTAGGACTCTGAGCACTTTACCAATGCTGACAAGTGCTAAGGTGCATGTGCACTCTGCTTAAAACATGGTAACATTGCTGTATCCACAATTAGCATATTTAATTTACTTCTCAGTCCCTTGTAAAGTGGTATACCATCTACCTAGGGCCTGTAAATTAAATGCTAGTAGCGGGCCTGCAGCACTGATTGCACAGCCCAATTAAATAGCCCTTTAAACATGTCTCAGACCTGCCATTGCAGAGCCTGTTTGTATGTGTAGTTTTGGTGCCACTTTAATTTGCCATTTCAAACGTCTTGCCAAGCATTAAACCTCGCTTCTAATACATATAAGTTACCCCTAAGATAGGCCCAAGGTAGCCCATAGGGCAGGGTGCCATGAAAGTAAAAGACAAAACATTTACATTTTAGTTTTACATATCCTGGTAGTGAGAAACTCTCAAAGTCATTTTTTACCACTGTGAGGCCTACTCCACTCATAGTCCAGCACTGGGAATTCCTTAATATACCTTTAAGCTATTCCTGATCAGAAACGAGTAGCTACATCATGTTTATCATTTGAATGGTAATGATAAATCCTCTATAATGGTATCGTCAGATTTAACATTACTGTTTTAGAAATGCCACTTTTAGAAAGTAGGCATTTCTCTGTTCTTACTGTTCTGTGTACTTTACATCCAATCTCCAATACATGTCTGAGGTAGGTAACAGCGACACTTTTTGCATTCCCTCTAGACAGCCGCAAACACAGGAAGGGTAGGTGTGACTGATGGGTCTTCCTGGGCTGGAAGGGTGAAGGGGAGCTGACACACTTGAATAGGGAAGTGCCTGTCTCGACACAAAGGGCTGATAATCCTCTACTGGTTGCCTGGTGCCAAGGCTACGAAGAAAGGATCTCTGTGCAATTCAAAAACCCTTCTTTGAAGTCACTCCCACTTCAAGGGCACATCTGAGTATACAAACTGGGTCTCTGACCCCCATAAAATCAGTACACTCCTGGGCCTAGCAAGAACTCTGCTAGAGTAAGGACTGCTGTGCTACAAGGGTTGCCCCTCTGCCTAATTGACTGTTCTGAGGAACTGCTTTGCTGAGCTTCCCCTGCTACCTGCTGATCTCTGTCCTACTGAGGACAAGGACTGGACCCATCTCATTTGAACCCAGAGTGACACCAAGGGCTTGCTGTTTTGTCCCCTGTTCTCCTGAAGTCTCAGGGGTATGAAAGACTGCCTGAAGCTCTCCTGGTGCTGCTGGACTCTGCCATCTGTGAATCGTATACTTGCCTTAGGTGCCCCCTCCAGTCCTGGGCCTCAGAAGTGGGTTCTGCGGAAATCTCCACAACTGTGCCAGTTAGAACAGTCTTGTTTTTTTCAGATAGATATTTTCAATTTTTCTAAACCTGTGTGGAATCTTTTTGTGGTGTTTTCTTTGTGTTACTGTATGTGTGTAGCACAGGTATTCCACATATTGCCTTTTTAAATAAGCCTTCCTGCTCTCTGCCAAGCTACTAGAGGGTCAGCACGGGTTATCTTTAAGTGTGCATCTAGCTAACCCTCACTAGAAGTGGTGGTGCCTGCTTGGACAGGGTACATACTCAGACAACCAGGAACCTGAATTCTATTATTGGTAATCAGTGGTCAGAATAGGACTTGTATTTGTGCAATACCACATAATAACTCAGTGTTCATTGCAAATCTATACTTTTGACCTCATTTAACATAATTTTTGCTCTCTTCTTTGCTAGTCGACATTTTTAAATGTTCACTTTTTCCTGATTGGATTTTTCATTTTTCTGCTAATTCATGTCCCTAACTGATGAGCTAGTGGCTACACTTGCACCTGCATCTGTACCTGCCCCTGTACCTGCCCCTGCACCTGCATAAATGGAGTTTGAGCAGGCCAAAGTAGAAAGTTGCAAGGTGGCCCAGCTCAATGATTTGAGATCTCTATGAAGGGCTTCACCAGGTGGAGTTGCAAACGGTGCTGGGGTGTACATAAAAGCAAGGGATGCAGGCCCTGTGGTTGAAGAGGAGTGTGAGATTCTGGATGATGATGAGGAGCCAGACCAGGTGGATCTGCGACTGCCTGTGGAACAGGAGGCCACAAACTGGCCAAGAGAAGTGGGCCCATCAAGGCAGGGAGCATTGCCTCGTGCAGGAGTCTGAGGACAAGAGGAGGGAGATAAAATTACAATTAGAGCTGTCCAAAATGCAATTGGAGAAGGATCTGGCTCTAGAGGAAAGGATATTGACCCATGAGCTCAAAGTCAAGTTGCGTCCAGCAACAGCAATGGTGGCTTCATTCCTGCAGTGTCTTCACATGAGTCCGGATTTCATATCCCAAAGATATGGTGCCCAGTTACTGTGTGGGGGAGGACATAGATAAATGGTTGGCATTCTATGAAGTAGCTTTAAAAGTGCACTGGGTCCCAGAGGAGTTATGAGGGGTGGCGTATAGGTGCCTACATGCCCACAACGGGGAGGGATACACTCCTTACATTAGAGGTGGGGGGCTAGTCCAACTGCACTGGCATGAAAACCATTCTAGCCCACAGGTTTGGGTTGACACCTGAGAAGTACAGGCAATGGCTCAGGGCTAGTCACAGACTTTCTACACAAACATGGGTGGATTTCCTAGACTTTGCTGGTAAGGCAATGAAGGGCTGTGTGTGGGGCAGCAAAGTGTATGATTTGGAAGAGTTGTACAACTTATTTTTGAAGGAGCACATTCTTGATAATTGTTTTCCAGACCTGCGCCAACACCTGGCGGATAGCAAGCTGACAAGCTGACTGACTTTAAGAAGCTTCCTGAGGAGCAGGACATATGTGTCAGCACTACAGTGTCCAAGAAGGTATATGAAGGGGGGATCCCAAAAGGGTGGTCAGGGCTCCCAACTGAATAAAGATAGGGGGATATAAAAAGAAGGAGTTCTCTAAGAAGCGTGCAGGGGAAAGGGTCTGGTTCTCATTCCCAATCTGGCCACCAGAAGCAAAACTACCCTGACAAAAGTCAGCAGCTCAAAACCCTCAAGTGTTCTGAGTGTGGCAAGTTTGGCACTACAAGGGGGACTGTAAGTGTACAAAAAAGAGCACACTCTCCCACTGGAGGGAAGAACCCAGGGGTGGCTAGCATAGTGCGGGGGAAGGGGTTTGTTCCAGTTAATGGGAGGGAGTTTCATGGAGTTACCCTAGTGTCCCTGGGTAATAGTGAGATGGTTCTTAAGATCCATGTGCCATCAAATACTACAAGGTGTAGGCAATGGGTCACCCTCAATGGGAAAGGTGTTGAGGATCTGAGGGACACAGATGCCAGTAGGACTATGGTAAGGAGTCAGCTGGTATCCCCAAAACAGGTGATACCTGTTGGAAAGTGGGTTATTGATAAGAACAGGAAGGTACCTACAGTTAGCAATAAGCCACAAATCCCCATTAAGTCCATTCAAGGTCTAATTAACCCCCTTCACTGCCAGGGCTTTTCCCCTGCTGTGCCGAGCCTTTTTAGGCTATTTGGGGCAGTTTACGCTTAGGCCCTCATATCTTTTTCTCCACATAAGCTACCCATGCCAAATGTGTGTCCGTTTTTCTAACATCCTAGGGATTCTAGAGGTACCCAGGCTTTGTGGGTTCCCTTGAAGGAGACCAAGAAATTAGCCAAAATACAGCAAAAAATTAGTTTTTTTTTAAAAAAATGGAAAAAAGGGCTGCAGGAGAAGGCTTGTGTTTTTTCCCCTGAAAATGGCATCAACAATGAGTATGCAGTGGTAAAATCACCATCTTCCCAGCTCTCAGGAGCAGGCAGAGTTGAATTAGAAAACACAATTTTTCAACACAATATTGACATTTTACTGGGACATACTCCATTTTTACTATTTTTTGTGATTTCAGCCTCCTTCCAGTTAGTGACAGAAATGGGTGAGAAACCAATGCTGGATCCCAGAAAGCTAAACATTTCTGAAAGGTAAATACAATTCTGGATTTAGCAAGGGGTCATTTGTGTAGATCCTACAAGTGTTTCCTACAGAAAATAACAGGTGAAATAAAAGGATATTGAAATTGAGTTAAAAAAACAGCCATTTTTCGCCACGTTTTGCTCAGTAACTTTTTCCTGCGATGTCAGATTTTTTAAAGCAATATACCGTTATGTCAGATGGACTCTTCTGGTTGCGTGGATGTATAGGGCTTGTAGGTTCATCATGAACCCTAGGTACCCAGAGCCAATAAATGAGCTGCACCTTGCAATGGGTTTTCATTCTATACCGGGTATACAGCAATTTATTTGCTGAAACATAAAAAGTGAAAAACAGGTATCAAGAAAACCTTTGTATTTCCAAAATGGCCACAAGATAAGGTATTGAGAAGCAGTGGTTATTTGCACATCTCTGAATTCCGGGTTGACCATACTAGCATGAAAATTACAGGGCATTTCTCAAATAGACGTATTTTTTACACACTATCTTACATTTGGAAGGCAAAAATGTAGAGAAAGACAAGGGGCAATAACACTTGTTTTGCTATTCTGTGTTTCCCCAAGTCTCCTGATAAAAATGGTACCTCACTCTCATGGGTAGGCCTAGGGCCTGCAACAGGAAATCCCCCAAAACACAGCGTGTACACATCACATTTTCACAAAGAAAACAGAGCTGTTTTTTGCAAAGTGCCTAGCTGTGGATTTTGGCCTCTAGCTCAGCCGGCACCTAGGGAAACCTAGAAAACCTGTGCAGTTTTGAAAACTAAACACCTAGGGGAATCCAAGATGGGGTGACTTGTGGGTCTCTGACCAGGATTTGTTAGCCAGAATCCTTTACAAACCTCAAAATTTGGCCAAAAGAAACAAGTTTTCCTCTCATTTCGGTGACAGAAAGTTCTGGAATCAGAGAGGAGCCACAAATTTCCTTCCACCCAGTGTTTCCCCAGCTCTTCCGATAAAAATGGTACCTCACTTGTGGGGGTAGGCCTAGCACCCGAGACAGGAAATGCCCCAAAGCATAACATGGACACATCACATTTTTACAAAGAAAGCTGTTTTTTGCAAAGTGCCTAGCTGTGGATTTTGGCCTCTAGCTTAGCTGGCACCTAGGGAAACCTAGCAAACCTGCACAGTTTTGAAAATTAGACACCTAGGGGAATCCAAGATGGGTTGACTTGTGGGGCTCTGGCCAGTTCTGTTACCCAGAATCCTTTGCAAACCTCAAAATGTGGCCAAAAAAACACTTTTTACTCTCATTTTGGAGACAGAAAGTTCTGGAATCAGAAAGGAGCCACAAATTTCCTTCCACCCAGCGTTCCCCCAAGTCTCCCAATAAAAATGGCACCTCACTTTTGTAGGTAGGCCTACTGCCTGTGAAAGAAAATGCCCCAAAACACTATCTGGACACATCAAAATTATCAAATACAAAAACTACCTGTTTTTGCGGGGGCATCTGCATTTTTGGTCCTGGACTCAGCAGCCATCTAGGGAAACCTACCAAACCCAGACATTTCTGAAAACTAGACACCGGAGGGAGTCCAGGGAGGTGTGACTTGCGTGGATCCCCCAATGTTTTCTTACCCAGAATCCTCAGGAAACCTCAAATTTAGCTAAAAAGTCAAATTATTCCCACATTTCTTTGAGGGATCACCGCATCAGGACAAATTTCATACCACCCAACATTCCACTCAGTCTCCCAGTAAAAATAATACCTCATTTGTGTAGGTGGGCCAAGTGCTTGTGACAGGGAAGAGCCAAAAACATGTCGAAATTGAGGGGGAACCAAAGCGGGTCCAAAAGGGCAGTTTGAAAAAAAAAAATTTTAAGGCTGACAAGTGCAGCTGAATTTTTATTGGTATAGGTGAGACAATGCTGGGTGGTAGGAATTGTGTGGATTCCTGCAGATTTCAGAAGGTTACATCACAATAAGTTGGGAAAAATGTCTGATATCCAGCAAAGTTGGAGGTTTGCAAGGCATTGTGGGTAAGAAAATGGTGCGGGTGCATGTGAAACACACCACCCTGGAATCACCCAGATGTTTAGTTTTCAGATGTGTCTAGGTCTTGTGGATTTTTCAACATGGTAGTGTCCCAAAAACCATAAAGTGTAGCCCTCGCCGTTCCAAGTGAGAAGATTTTGAGAGTTTGCCAAGCTCTCATGGCCCAAATGTAAAACCAAATCCCAAAATAATCAAATGCTTCCAGCCCGATGGGGAAGTGGCCATTCACACGCTGACATCATCAGACGACACTGGGGGGTCGGGGGAGGTTCAGGGGTGAAAGGGGAAGGGCTTCCTCTTCCATCCCTGCCTTGGGGGGTGGGAGGGAAACCCACAGAGGGAGCGCTAGCACTCCCTCTGAGCTCCGTGCCGAGGATGTAATGGTTACGTCCTTGGCACAGGAGAAATTAATTCTTGCTTAACCCTTGGTAGCTTGTCCCACAAGCAGTTAGGCTTACCTTAGGAGACAGGTGTGTAAAGCATTTCATATAAAAAAACTGTAAATAAGTAAAACATAACACACAGTAAAAAAATCCCATACCAATTTATAAAAATAGGACATATTCTTATCTTTATGATGACACCAAGATGACAAAAATTCAATGTAAAGATCAAAAGAAAAAAATGCTTTCTAGCTCCTAAAAACCAAAAACTAACTGTGGACATCTACCCGCACTTGACAGGGGCAAAATCAAATGTAGGAGCTGACTGCAATGGAGTCGTGCTCGGATACACTGAGCAGTAGGCCTTGGCCAAAGTTTTACCTTCACACCTTCTCACTTTGACCAACTTTTCTGGAGCTTCACTTCCTCAATGTCATGTAGTCCTCCTCAGCAAGCTGATCTTAATGCAACATCGATGGGTTGCCTTTCCACAAGCCCCCTGTCATATCCTGGAAGTCAGAAGCTCTGGAGCTTTTAGCGGGACAAACCTGAAATTAATGTCAAGTTGTGGTTGAAAGTAGCCAGCCAAACTTCTCAAAATTTCTGGATCTTCTTACAGAAGTCCTTTTTGGGTTCTTGAAGTGTCCAACAACTTGGTCCAAGGTTCCAGAAACTCTGAGATGATCCTTTAGCATTCGACTACAGTTCACAGAATGCACCAGGGCTGTATTCTCAAATGGCCACTGGATCCTGGTCAGCTGGGCTGTTCTTGCAGGACTTCATGCAGGGACTCTTGTCAGCTCCTTTGCACCTGTAGCATACAGGGGTTCCACCCCTGGTATTGCAGAAGCAAGGCAAAGTCCTTTCATTGGTGAAGCCCAAAGTGTGCAGCTGGTGCAGTCCTTCTGAGCGCAGTTCTTCAGGTGCAGGCCAGGGTTCCAATAGGGCAGTCCTTCTTTTCCAGTTTCTTCTTCGAGCAGGGATATAAATTGTGGGATAGCTCTGCCATATTTATCCTTGCTTCTGGGTTGGGAAGTGGGAAGGTGCTCCAGTCCAGTGGGGTGCAGGCTGTCACCCTCTGGGTGACCACTTCCTGTGAAGTGTGGCAAAAATCAATCCCAGAAAACAACATTCTCTAAAAATTCAACATGGAGAAAATTCTTCCTTGGAGGTTAGATCTGGCCGAGTCCACGTACTGGTGTGGCTAAGTCTCCCTAACGCACCTTTCCAGCCCTTCTCTTAATCTAATCATTGGGGCTCACATCTCTCTGAGGAGCAAATGGGGGATATCCAGTTTTTTTCCTAGGTTCCTCCTTTGAAGACCAGTTTGGCTACTCTTCCCCTATCCTGCTCTGCTATCTGCTGCAGCAGTTCTCCTCCCACCAGATGCTTCCTTTGTCTCAGCCCAGGCCATGTCACACTTCATTAAGATAGCTTGGCTTAGACTGCTAGAGGCTGACCGATCAGGAAAGGGCACTACAGGACTGAATATGGTAACTTTCTCTGTGCTAGTTACAATAAATTTAACCTTTGTATAATGACAGATTTATTATAAAATTTAATTTGATACAAAATGTAATATATTTAACTCCACTCTGTCAGAAATAAGACTTTGGCCCTCATTTTACAACATTGGCGGTAAATCCCGCTTACCGCCGAGCAGAAGACCGGCAACACACCGCTGCGGCCGCGGAAATCCGCCACAGCTATAATGACCCACAGTTCGGAATCCGCCAAAATCTAGACACCCACACAAGTCCGCCACACCAAAGGTCAGTGATAAACTGGCGAAAACAAAACCTCCACCGTCACGGCAACAGAAATACGCCCACACTATCACGACCCACGAATCCACGCGGCGGTCTTTCAACTGCGGTATTCCATTGGCGGTACACACCGCAGCGATCAAAATACACACACTCTTACAAAACACATCCACATTGGACAATTCCAAATACACACACCTGATACACATACACACACCACTCCCATACTCACCCACAAACCCTTACGATAAAAATTCACGAACGAAAGCCAGAGAGAAACAGCACCAGCAACAACACTAGCATACACAGGCACACAACACCATCATCCACAGAACTTCCACGCACCTCACACAACACCCCACTACATATCAGAACACCTATCACCCCACACTCCACCCCAAACATCACCTACACCACCCCATGGCACGGCAAAGACACCCCAGGTTCTCGGAGGAGGAGCTCAGGGTCATGGTGAAGGAAATCGTCCGGGTAGAGCCACAGCTATTCGGATCACAGGTGCAGCACCCCTCAAATGCAAGGAAGATGGAGCTATGGCGAAGAATAGTGGACAGGGTCAACGCAGTGGGACAGCACCCAAGAAATCGTGAGGACATCAGTAAGAGGTGGAACGACCTACGGGGGAAGGTGCATTACGTGGTCTCAAGACACCACCTGGCGGTTCAGTGGACTGACGGTGGACCACCACCTCCTCACCCACAACTAACAACATGGGAGGAGCAAGTCTTGGCGATTCTGCATCCTGAGGGCCTCGCAGGAGTAGGTGGAGGAATGGGCTCTGGTAAGACAAATCTTAACTATTACATCCCCCACCCGACCTACATGCCATCACATACCCCCACCCTCACCCTGACCCTCACCCCCAGCACTCCAACTCCTCACAAATGTCCAAACATCACAAACCACCCATCCAAACACCAAGCCCTGCATTCAATAACAAAGCATGGACACCCATCACTAAAGCATGCCCACTGCACATACCCAAACACCCCCCTAAACCATCATCACACGAGGTCCCACACAGGAATGCTAGCACTGGGGTACACGGTCACCCACCCTTTGCACACCGTGACACACACAGATGTAATAACCATCCTTTTATATCCCTGCAGGACCCCTACCCAACGTCACCAGACAGGAGGGTCCACACATGTCCACACTACCAACAGAAGAGGCCCACAGTGATGACATCACCGCTGTCCAACTGGATCTAGATGACCAGCCCGGCCCATCGGGGACCTCTGGACAGTCGGTTCCCCTCACACAGTCACAGGCCACTACAGACCTTCCCCCCCTCTGGAAACACCAGCACAGCACCCACCCAGCGGGCCCATACCTCCGTCCCCAGGACACGTCAATCAGCTGTGTGTCCACCACTACAGAGAACCCAGGATAACCCACCACCCCAATAACAACAGGGACCTGGGGGCAATGGTAGTGGGAACATGGTCCAGGGGACGGAGGCCCAGGAACACAGGGGAACTGGGAGGGCTGCTGTGCGACAGGGGGCGGACAGGCCAAGGGAACCCACTCTCCACGAGGCCCTCACCTCCATCATGGGGGCCTACCACCACTCCCAGGAGACAATGGCAACGGTATTGGCCAAGTTTCAGGAGACCCAGCGCCTGCAGGAGGAACAGTATATGGGCTTCAGGGAGGAACTCAGAACCATCAGCTCCATCCTGGGCACCATCATAGGGGTGCTGAAGGAACTCGTGAACACCAGGAGGGACACTGTGGCACTACAAGGGGCCCCTGACACTAGCCTGGACGATGAACTGCCCACCACCTCCGCCGGCGCTAGTGGACAGGACGCCCCGACACAGGACCACCACATCAGCAATCCACCCCCTGCAGAGGGAGAACCACCTCGCAAACGGTCCCTGAGATCCAGGAACAAGACAGAGAACGATGCCAAGACCCCCGCCAAGAAATGAGACCACCCAGATTGTCATCCTTTTGTCCCACTTTGTCACCCTGTCCATACTTAAACTGCCCTAGCTCCACTTCCTGTGCCCATATGGGCAATGCACCTGTGAGACTAATAGACTGGACTCTGCCATGGACATTCCTCCACCATGACCCCTCACCATTTTACTACCCCCTCCAATATTGAGCACTTGAATGAACTCACTTAAAGCAAAAAACAATCTGGAGTCTGTCTGTGATTTCAAAACAGTGTATTAGCAGTTACAGTGGCTAAATGTTCATTCAAATGTAATGTCAACATACCTATGTCACACAGCTCTAGTCCATGAGGAATCAAAGCAGATGTCACACAGTGGGACCCACATCTGTGAAATCGTAAGGGAAAGTGACAACTCAGTGACCATGCACTGAATGAAAACGACAGACAGTAGAGAGGCAGTAGTGTTAAAGTACATGTAGTAGGCAGGTCTGTACTCTTACCTGTGTCTCACTGGAAATATTGCTGGATCACTGAGTCCCTGTTGTTCATGTCTTCTTCCTCTGCTTCCTCGTCTTCACTGTCCACAGGCTCCACAGCTGCAACAACAACGCCATCTGGACCATCCTCCTGTAGAAAAGGCACCTGTCGTTGCAAAGCCAAGTTGTGAAGCATACAGCAGGCCACGATGATCTGGCACACCTTCTTTGGTGAGTAGAATAGGGATCCACCTGTCATATGGAGGCACCTGAACCTGGCCTTCAGGAGGCCGAAGGTCCGCTCGATCACCCTCCTAGTTCGCCCATGGGCCTCATTGTAGCGTTCCTCTGCCCTTGTCCTGGGATTCCTCACTGGGGTCAGTAGCCATGACAGGTTGGGGTAACCAGAGTCACCTGCAAATGGTGAGGGACAACTGTTAGACACACACTAACCTGGAGGGATATCCCCAGACCCAGACAGCCATTCCCACTGACTAGCTTCCAGGTGCTCACCTAATAGCCACACACGGTGCCTCTGGAGTTGACCCATCACATAAGGGATGCTGCTATTCCGCAGGATGTAGGCGTCATGCACTGAGCCAGGGAACATGGCATTCACATGGGAGATGTACTGGTCGGCCAAACATACCATCTGAAAATTCATCGAATGATAACTCTTCCGGTTTCTGTACACCTGTTCACTCCTGTGGGGGGGACCAAAGCCACATGGGTCCCATCAATGGCACTTATGATGTTGGGGATATGTCCCAGGGCATAGAAATCACGTTTCACTGTAGACAAATCCTCCACCTGAGGGAAAACGATGTAGCTCTGCATGTGTTTCAGAAGGGCAGACAACACTCTGGACAACACGTTGGAAAACATAGGTTGGGACATCCCTGATGCTATGGCCATTGTTGTTTGAAATTACCCACTTGCAAGGAAATGGAGCACTGACAGCACCTGCACTTGAGGGGGGATTTGTGTGGGATGGCAGATAGCTGACATCAGGTCTGGCTCCAACTGGGTACACAGTTCCTGGATTGTGGCACGGTCAAGCCTGTATGTGATAATCACATGTCTTTCCTCCATTGTCGACAGGTCCTTCAATGGTCGGTACGCCGGAGGATGCCGCCATCTCCTCACATGTCCCAGCGGACGGTGTCTATGAAGGACAACAGCGAGCACAGAGTCAAACAAGTCAGAGGTAGGTACCCACAGTTTACACAGAATACAATTCATACTCAAAAAGTGGCCTGCATGTGTGTTAAGTCTAGGCCTAGGTATGTGTGACGCAGTTGAAAATGAAGCCATGTGGGCCCCTGAAATGGTGGGTGCCTGACCTGTAAAGTGGGACAATGGGATGTGAGGTAACTGCGCTGGCGTTGTACACCGTCCCGGTAGGCGTTCGAAGACCACGGCGCAATGCTGCATTGGTTAACATTGGACCCTATGGGTCCCAGGAGCCAATGACGATGTACGCCGGCGGTGACGGTACGCACCGCCGCGGACGTGACCGCCATTTTCTATCTGTTCAATCACTCGATACCTGATCTTTGACAGGAGAGGACCTACACTGTAAGTGCTGCTGTGACCTCGGTCTGGAAGAGACAATGACTCGAGTGTCTAGGTAAAGGGCCCCTGCCTTCACATTAGAGGAGTTGGAGAAACTCATGGACGGGGTCCACCCCAGTACACACTACTCTACGGTCCTCCAGACAAACAGGTAAGTACACTGGGAGCATGATGTATGGGCTATGCCTGTGTGGAGAGGGCTGGATGTAAGAAGGAAGGGGGGAGAGTGCGGCGTGCATGGAACGACGGTGAATACATGTGCCACATGGCAAGGGTAGGGATGGAGGCCAATCACTTTGACGGTGCAGTTGGTAATAACTTTCTCTTCCCCCTGTACAAATCATGTAGGTCAGCACCCACCAGAAAAAAGATATTTGGCGTGCCATCGCCAAGGATGTCCGGACCCTGGGGGTCTACCACAGACGGAGCACCCACTGCCGGAAAAGATGGGAGGACATTCGCCGCTGGAGCAAGAAGACGGCGGAGGCTCAGCTGGGGATGGCCTCCCAACGTTGGAGGGGTGCCCGTCGCACCATGACCCCCCTGATGTTCAGGATCCTGGCGGTGGCCTACCCGGAGTTGGATCGGCGCTTGAGGGCATCACAGCAGCCACAAGGTGGTGAGTACACTCTCATTCTACTGACTTTGCGTGCAGTGGAGGGGTCTGGGTAGGGGAGGTGGGCTGTGGGTTTCCGTAGGCCAGTGCGAGTTCCGTAGGCAAGGTCCCTCCGTAAGGCAGGCCATGTGGCACCCCATCCCACTTCTGTAGAGTGTCAAATACACCTAGTCATGCCCCTGTGTCATCCATGTGTGCAGATGTCTTCCATAGCCTTGTAGGCCATTTTCCAGGAAATGAACAGTGGAGCCCAAGAGCGCGGCGTAGTACAGGGGGCTTCTGTGTTTGTAGTGTCGGCCAACGGTAGCGGTAATGCATGCACTCAACATGTTTTTCTTCTGTGATCCCCCCCTTTTTGTGGTCTCCCTGTTCTTGTGTGCATTACCATCATCAGGCGGAGGAGCAGTGGCACCGGAGCACCAGGGGGCTGCATCCCACATGGCCATGGAGGGCCGCACTACGGACTCGACTTCACCAGTGGGACGGAGGGCGAGGGGAGCTCCACGGCGGGGACAGGAGCTGAGACCAGTGACACGGACTCGTCCTCTGATGGGAGCTCCATTGTGTTGGCAGCAACATCTGTGCCCCCCCATCTACAGGTACAGCCGCCACCCCCCCTTCCAGCACCAACCTCCCAGCAGCCCCTCAGCCTTCGCCCCGTGCCTGCTCACCCGGGAGGGTGGGCATCACCTTCACCCCAGGCACCTCAGGCCCTGCCCCAGTCACCCCTGCTGCCCTCAGAGAGGAGGCCATTGACCTCCTCAGGTCCCTCACTGTTGGGCAGTCTACCATTTTGAATGCCATTCAGGGTGTAGAAAGGCAATTGCAACAAACAAATGCATTCCTGGAGGGCTTTCATTCTGGTCAGGCGGCCCTTCAGCGAGCTTTTCAGACTCTGTCCTCAGCACTGATGGCAGCCATTGTCCCTGTCTCTAGCCTCCCCCTCCAACTTCCTCCACCCAGACCCAATCCCCTGTCCCTCAGCCTATCCCAAGCACACCTACAGACAGGCATGCACACATGGCAACACACAAGGGAAGCTCAGGCAAACATAAGCACCACACATCCCACAGGCACTCACGCAAGCATCACACACATGCAGACACACCAACATCCACTGCCTCCAGTGTGTCCCCCTCCTGCTCGTCTCCCTCCTCCATCCCTGTCTTGTCTACACTCACACCTGCATGCACTACCTCTACAGCCACTATGTCCCTCTCCAGCACACCCACCACCAAACCCCGCTCACGTGCAGTCAAAACCCCCACTGCCATTCACACGTCCCCTGTGTCCTCTCCCAGTGTGTCTGTGACACCCCCTCCGAAGATACACAAACGCAGGCACACACCCACCCAACAGCCATCCACCTCACGACAGCCTCCAGCGCATGCACCTTCACCCAAAGTCAGCAAACGAACACCTCCTAAAACCACCACCTCTTCCTCCACTCCCAAACCCCCTCCAGCTACCTCTCCCAGTGTGTCCAAAAAACTTTCCCTGTCCAACCTTGACCTCTTTCCCACACCTCCCCCACCCTGTCCGTCTCAAAGGTCCCAAACTAGCACCTCAGCCACAACATCTCCGGGACCGGTGGTGCCTGTAGTCACCGGAATCTGGAGTGCCTGGCCACCAGGGCAGCCAGTGTGGCACGGAGCCACAGCACAGACAGTCCCGCACCTGTGAAGCATCAGAAGTTGGCCAGTGCCCGGCGGGAGAGGGGGAAGACTCCAGCCACCGAAGCCGCTCCCAGGGGTCCCGGTGGGAGTATGGAGTCAGCTGTGACACCTTCCAAGGTAGGGAAGGGCCACAAGAAACCTGGCAAGGCTGGGAAGAGCAGCACAGCGGAGAAGACCGCCATCATCCCCGCTGCCCAGGAGGCCAGCACCAGCCCAGCTGCCCAGGAGGCCACTGCCAGCACAAGCCCAGCTGCCCAGGAGGCCACCACCAGCACCAGCCCAGCTGCCCAGGAGGCCAGCACCAGCCCAGCTGCCCAGGAGGCCACCGCCACCACCAGCCCAGCTGCCCAGGAGGCCACCGCCATCACAAGCCCAGCTGCCCAGGAGGCCAGCACCAGCCCAGCTGCCCAGGAGGCCACCGCCAGCACAAGCCCAGCTGCCTAGGAGGCCACTGCCAGCACAAGCAGAGCTGCCCATGAGGCCAGCACCAGGCCACCGCCATCACAAGCCCAGCTGCCCAGGAGGCCACCGCCAGCACAAGCCCAGCTGCCCAGGAGGCCACCGCCAGCACCAGCCCAGCTGCCCAGAAGGCCACCACCAGCACCAGCCCAGCTGCCCAGGAGGCCACTGCCAGCACCAGCCCAGCTGCCCAGGAGGCCACCGCTAGCACAAGCCCAGCTGCCCAGGAGGCCACCGCCAGCACAAGCCCCACTGGGCCATGAAGGACCGCCAGCAAAAGCACCGCTGGGCCATGAGGAACCGCCAGCAAAAGCCCTGCTGGGCCATGAAGGACCGCCAGCAAAAGCCCCGCTGGGCCATGAAGAACCGCCAGCAAAAGCCCCGCTGGGCCATGAAGGACCGCCAGCAGCTGAGTCTCTGCAATGGAGACTGCTGCCTCAAGCACCGCTGAACAGGGCACCGCCGCCTCAAGCACCACTGAATAGGGCAACGCCGTCGCAAGCACCGCTGAACAGGGCACTGCAGTCTCAAGCACCGCTGAACAGGGCACCGCCGCCTCAAGCACCGCTGAACAGGGCACCGCCTTCTCAAGCACCGCTGAACAGGGCACCGCCGTCTCAAGCACCGCTGGCCCATGAGCGGCAAGGGCACTAACGCTACTGAGTCCGTCACGGGTGAATGAAGCACTCTGGTCACCAGTCCCCCTCCAGAACCAGTGGAGACTGTCATCCACTACCTCTGTCCTTAGCAGGATGAAGCACTCTGGGCACCAGTCCCCCTCCAGAACCAGTGGAGAGATCCATCCACTACCTCTGTCCTTAGCAGGATGAAGCACTCTGGGCACCAGTCCCCCTCCAGAACCATTGGAGACTGTCATCCACTACCTCTGTCCTTAGCAGGATGAAGCACTCTGGGCACCAGTCCCCCTCGAGAACCAGTGGAGAGATCCATCCACTACCTCTGTCCTTAGCAGGATGAAGCACTCTGGGCACCAATCCCCCTCCAGAACTGGTGGAGACTGTCATCCACTTGAGAGACTGTGGCTTTGCACTCCCCAGGACTGAACAGTGGGCAACCCACCCACTGTAGAGACTTGAGAGACTGTGGCTTTGCACTCCCCAGGATGTAACAGTGGGCCAACCACCCACTGTAGAGACTTGAGAGACTGTGGCTTTGCACTCCCCAGGATGTAACAGTGGGCAAGCCGCCCACTGTAGAGACGTGAGAGACTGTGGCTTTGCACTCCCCAGGATGTAACAGTGGGCAAACCACCCACTGTAGAGACTTGAGAGACTGTGGCTTTGCACTCCCCAGGATGTAACAGTGGGCAAGCCACCCACTGTAGAGACTTGAGAGACTGTGGCTTTACACTCCCCAGGATGTAACAGTGGGCAACCCACCCACTTTAGAGACTTGAGAGACTGTGGCTTTGCACTCCCCATGATGTAACAGTGGGCATGTGGCCCCCTCGTGGATTTGGGGTCGTGCACTCGAGCAGCTGAGGTGCCCCCCTTTCGCTCCCCCTGAGGTGCCTGTTTAGTTTCTCTCTGTTGCCCCTGCAGTGTTCTCTCCGTCATGGTCGGGGATCTTGTGTGGGCCTCGCCGATACCGTGTGGTCCCAGTGTTCCACAGACTTAATGGGAGCACTACCTGGACTACTATGCTTGGTATATATTTTGTCAATGATGTATATATATATATTTCTGCCTACTTGATTTTAATTTAGTAGAATGGTTACACTCATTTTCTATTGTCTTTGCATTCTTCTGGGGGGTTTGGGGGGTGTAACTGTGATGTATTAATATGCATTAGTGTGTGTGTTGTAGTGGGTGGGGGTGTTGCGTGTTGCATGTGTGTGTCCCTGTTTTTTGCCCCCCCTCCCCTGTGTCGTAGGTGCAGTACTAACCGTGGTCTTCGCCGCCGGTGTTTGTGCTCCTGGTAGAGGAGCAGGAAGACTATCGCAGGTAGAATTTGGAGTTCCGGGTCCATGGTGTCCTCGTTCCTCGTGGGGTGTTTAGAGGTGAGCATTTTCCCTTCGGAATTCCTGTTTTTAACCACGGTAAATCCGCCCCGGAAAAGATGGCGGATTGGCCTGTCATAATAGTGTGGGCGGTACATTGTCCTCCGCCTGTCTGTTGCCGGTGACCGCTGCGCTGTTTGTTTGTAACGCCGTGGCAGTCTGAGTGTTAAAGTGGCTGTCTTTGTTGGCGGTTTCCGCCACGGTCGTAATTCCATTTTTTTTACCAACGGCCTGTTGGTGGTCTTACCGCCGCTTTATCACTGTCCGCCAGGGTTGTAATGACCACCTTTATTATTTTAAAATAAAGTCTCCCAGTTTTAACCTACATAAAAAGTCCCTGTTTAAATTTACACTGAACCAAACACTCGGGGCACCTAAGGCAGAACTTATGGGTGACTTATATGCAAAGATAAGGTAGTTTGAGGCTTTTGAAGTACTTTTATTTACAAAGCTAAATTTGGGGTTAATTTTAACTTAAAAGCAGGCAAGTCTGACACTGGACACCACAGCAGTGCACATACAGGTGCAATAACTATACTGGGGTCCCTGAACCCAAATGCCCTACCATATACTAGGGACTATTAGGTAGGTTGACAGAGCCAATTACAATAAGGCCTAATTTACATATACCTTTTAAACAGAGCACTGGCCCTGGAACTGGTTTCAGTGCCCCGGGCACAGTCAGTCAGAAATCACAAGTATCAGCTAAAAATGGGGGCAAAAAGTGAGGGGGCTTCTGCAATCAGCCCAGCTTTCCTACAATTCCCAATGTATTCCACCAGGTTGTGGTGTCTGACAATAGAGAAGGTCAATACCTGGTGGCCCTTGTTCCATTTGAGTGGGTGTGGGGGGTTTCAGGACTTCTGAAGGTAGCTGTGGGCCCTGATAAGCCTCTGGACTGTTTGTTGGGTAATGACCTGAAGTCCACTATCTCAAAAGAAGTTGAACCCAAGGCTCATGTGGCAATATGGGTGTTACCTGATGAGATCTGTGTTAACAAAACAGCAACATCTTCAGGATTTTAGGGGCTTCTGGGCCAAACATATTTAGGGGTTCCTGTTCTGAACAGTTTTAAATTTATGATCCAATTTCAGCTCTTTCATGCCCTTTTTGGCCATCTCACTGATAGCTATGTGTTTTCAATACTGTAACACAGCAGCAGCTCACTAATATTACTTCAAATAATCTCTGTGACACCCTCCCATTTCTCATATGAGAGATCCTAAAATAAACATTTTATGGGGTTTGCATGAAACATAAATGCAACATTTCTCTGCCATGTCTCACACATCATACATATTAAGAATAAATTAAAAGAAACAATATTTAAAACAATCCATTTAAGAATTATTCAGGGTCATCAGGGCAAGACTCTCTGTAGGACTCAGCTGTCTCTATACGTGGGCTCCATGATAGGCTGGGACCTGGGCCAGAGCCCACTTTGTCCGTACCTAAAAATGTCTCTGGCCAAAAGGTCCATGTCTGCCTAGCAAAGGAGTCAGAAAAGGGCTACAGCCTGGAATAATGGCCCAGCCAGCTGCTAAAAAGGGGAAAGGCAGAGGGTGCGGAAAACCAGTCCTTGGGTGTGCCCCCAATGAGATGGATGGGGCATTTGTGGTGGCCACCCCGGAGTTCCACTGAGGAGGGCACAGCTCCCCTTAATGACCTGCCTACAGTTGCTGACTGGTACATAGAAGGAGTCCCCACAAAGGAATAGATATGCAGGGCACAGAGTGAGTGCCCAACCCGTATGGCACGCCGTAGGGCATGAGGAAATAGGCCAAAGCCCAAGCAACAGGTGATGTCTCTGGAAGATATCACATTTACAGGGAGGACAACATCCTCTACAGTGTGCCTAAGGTTTCTGGGCAGGGGACAGCATTGGCCCTGGTGAACCTACAACGGTACGAGGCCTTCCTACTGTAGCTCGCTCATGAGATTCCCCTTGAAGGATGATTGGGTCAAGACAAGAACTTTGCAAGGCTTGTCCCTCACTTTTATTGGCTTTAAATCAGGACTTCCTCAGATGCATTCTGTAGGACCTGTGTGACCTTCCAGGCCAATGGGAAGACTGCACAGAGGCTGAAAGTCTCCCTTAGCTGTCATTAGCCCTTTGAGAGAGAAGCAGCGACATTGTTGGGACTATGGCTCCCCAGACTGCTTCAGCCATCAGGTTTATCCTGGTTCTGGTGGAGCATGAAGCTCGGTACACAGAGGCCATTCTTCTGAGGACCACAACTGCACCTGTAGTGGCAAAGGCCCTGCTGGGGATATTTACCAGAGTGAGTTTCCCCAAGGAAGTCATGTCTGACAGGGGCACAAACTTCATACCTGAAAATATGCAGTCATGTGGAAAGAGTGTGTGGTAACGTACAGGCTTTTCACCCATTACCACCCCCAAACCAGAGGACATGTTGAGAGGTTTAACAAGGATCTGAAAGGCATGACCAGAAGCCTGCCCGACGGCCAGAGGAAAAAGTGAGCTATCTTCCTGCCCTGCGTGTTGTTTGCCTACAGGGAGGTCCTGCAGAAGGGAGTGGGCTTCAGCCCCTTTGAACTCCTATATAGGCACCCTCACGGAGGACTTCCAGCTTGGAGAAGGAGGGATGGAAGCAAGCTTTTAGGAAAGTTCCCCAGGATGAAGTAAGCTATGTGCTGGCATTCCAAAGCCAAATGGCTAAGTTGTGGAAGCAAGCTTAAGGCAACTTAGATACCAGTCAGGCTGTGATGAAGGTATGGAATGACCAAAACTCTACCACTACAGAGTGATATTACCAAAACTGTGCCACTAAAGGGGTGATAAAGGAGTAGTATAACCAAAACTCTACCACTGAATCCAGTGGAGCCCAGTGACCTTCAGGACCAATGGACTGGGCCTTATGAGGTAATTGAGGAGAAGGGTAAGGCCACCTATGTGATGGACCTTAAGATCACCAGGTGCTACACTTCAGTGGCCTCAAAGCACACTTTGAGACGTCTGACCTCACCATGCTGTTGGTGACCGATGGAGCAGAGGACGAGAGTGAACTTCTTTCTGACCTCTTAGCCTTCAAGGAGAAGGATGGCGCTGTGGAAGGAGGAATACTTTTCCCAACTCTGGCTCCTGAACAGCAGAGAGGCTGTCACTAAGTGTTAGAGCAGTACTCCTCTCTTTTCTCCCTTACTCCTGGAATTACCCACCTATGTAGCCATGATGTGGGCACAGGAGACAACTTCCCTGTTAAGAATAAATCTTGCAGGTTCTCAGATAAGGTGAGGGTCAGCATCAAGAGTGGAGTCTCTAAGATGCTGGAGTTGGGGATAACAGAACTCTCCAGTAACCCCTGGCCCAGTCCTGTGGTTCTGGTACCAATAGCTGTCCCACTAGGCACCACACTTGAACTGAGGTTCTGTGTGGATTACAGAGGGCTACATTCTGTGACAAGGACTAATGCTCATCCCATCCCCAGGGCAGATTAGCCTATTGACAGGTTCCGGGCTGACCAGTACTTAAGTACCTATGATCTCACAACCAGGTACTGGCAGATCACCCTAACAGAAGGAGCCAAGAAGAGGTTGGGCTTCTCCACTACAGAGAGCCAATATAAGTTTAAGGTGAGGCCCTTTGGATTAAAGAATGCTCCAGCCACCATCCAGAGGACTGTGAACCAGGTCCTTTTCTGGGGTGGAGGCCTTCTCAGTTGCTTACCTGGATGACATGGCTGTCTTCGGTAGCAGCTGGGAGAACCAGTTGTTCCACTTCTGGGAACTACTTCAGCCTCAGCAAGAGGCAGGCCTGACTATGAAGGCCAGTACACAACAGATAAGGCAGGGATCGTGGTGTATTTGGGACACTTGGTGGGCAGGGGTAAGGTACAGCCCCTCCAGGCCAAAATTGAAACTATCATGAACTGGGAGCCCCCAAAACCCAGACTGAGGTCAGAGCATTCTTGGACCTTACTGGGTACTGTGGGAGGTTCTCAAGGATTATGGCATCATTGTTGCTCCCTGACTTCTAAGAAGAAGCCCAGAAATGTAGTTTGGACCAAGGCATTCAACAAAACATTTGACTCTGTGAAGCAATTCATGTGCACAGCCCCTGTGCTCAAGGCCCCTGACTTCTTCAAGGAGTTTATAATTCAGCTGTATACCTAAGATTATTTCATAGGGGCAGTGTTATCACAGCTCAATGAGGAAGGCCCTGGCCAACCTGTAGCCTTCATCTCTAGGAAGTTACTCCCCCAGGAACAGAGGTGGAGTGCTATAGAAAAAGAATCTTTTGCCATGGTTTGGGAGTTGAAGAAGTTGAGGCCATATCTGTTTGGCAATTAAGTTAATGCTAATAAGAGGTGAAAATCCAAAATTGTTGAGGTGGTCCATTTCCCTAAAGGGTATGGACTTCACGGAGAAACACAGTCCTGGGGTGGATTGCACCAATGCTGACGGTCTATATAAGTTTTTCTGCCTTAGTGATGAGAACTCCCTAGTGGTTGGGTAGCTTTCGACACTTTTAGCTTGGGGGCATGTATTACACCTGACAGCCTTACGGTGGTCTTCCCATGACCTTCTTGCCTTTTTGCCTCACATTTTGCTGCACCTTTTTGTTGGCCTTAGGACTCTGAGTACTTGCTAAAGTGCATGTCCTTATCCCCTAAAACATAATAACATTGGTCTAGCCACAATTCGCATATATAATTTACTTGTAAGTCCCTTGTAAGGCCTGTAAATTGAATGCTACTCGTGGGCCTGCAGCACTTATTGTGCCACCTACTTAAGCTGCCCTTTAAACATGTCACAGACTGCGTGGTTCAACGACGATGCATCACATTCATCTCAAAGGAGATCTACGCTGGTGTGGGACCCAACTGCGAGGCTCAACGACAACACTTTTATCTGACTGCATGGATCAGAACAGGCCAGTCATTGTTGCATTTGCACCGCCAAGATTGTCATTGCTTGCTCCAAGCAAGGTACCTTTTCAGCAGACCCAGCATGGGTTCTGTATCCAGCCTACCCTTCATCATGGTCGGCCAGAACTTTGGATTTGTACTGGCCCCTCGTGAACACAAGTAACTTTTTGACCCCCAGTGACCTCTAAGCACTATTTTAGTTTATTCTTTAAAAGTTCATGTCCCAGCTCTACTGGTTGAATTTTTATCTTTTTGAGCTTGTTTCACTCAGATAAATCGTTTCTATTTTTCTAAACCTGTGTGGAGTCTTTTGTGGTGTTTTCACTGTGTTACTGTTTGTGTTTTGCACACATACTTTACACATTGCCTTCATAGATAAGCCTGCCTGCTCTGTGACAAGCTACCAGAGAGGGAGCACTTACCCTGACTAGAAGTGGTGGTGCCTTCTTGTACAGGATACATACTCTGACAACCATCAACCCCAGTTCTAACAGTAGGAATGCGTTTGTTTTGATCAGCACAGCTCTCTATTATGCTCTCTCTGAGACTAACACCAGTGAGTCTGGTATAGCGGAAGTGCTTTCTGGCTGTGTTCTGCACTCAGACCCAGGCTAGTACACATAGAAACTTCCTACTTCCTTCTGGCTGATATACTCAAACTCAGTCTTGTCATAAGGCCATGATCCAAGAACTGAAAACCTAATTCTCAAACACAAATTATATATAGGGAGAAACAACAAAGGGTGATTTGAACGACAGCTATATCCCTTGCATCTGCTTCTACTTCAGTCCAGCAGAGGCCACTAAATACCATTTAATTCTGACATTTATTTTAGTTAAGAAAAACACTCTCTTGTAAAGACAAAATAACGTAATCAGCTTAAGTTAGCATGGGAAAAATATAGGCCTTACATAAGATGGTGGCCATTCAGTTAGACACAATTCTCGTAAATACAATATTAATATTAAATTAATTCACACACTAATCTGTAAGTGTAATTACGTAAAGACAAATACATTTATCAAGATAATCTCAGCTCTCATAGCCACTTTAATGCATTTACAGCCACTCCCTGCACCTTCAGCTCACTCTTGTAGCTTTCTGCTTTCTCCCGTTGTGACGCTTTTTCATTTTTCTCTTCCTCCGTCTTTCCAATATGTGTCTTTTGCTTGCAGTAAATGCTTGAGGCGAAAAAAATAAATGTTGACCCTAAAAAATAAGTGCTGGTGCCCAGCACCAGAAACAACAAGCACAAATTAAGCACTGCTCTGTAGACAACAACATTTTGCCTTGACTCATTCTTTAGCTCCATCGTCACACATGCTTTTGACAGATCTTCTTTCACACTGAACTGTTCATTGTATAGTTTTTGTTTAACAGCAACACACTAAACCTCATCTTCATGATGTTTAAAACTCCTTCAACCTCCAAGTGTCTTTCTGAACCAACCTCCAAAGTATAGTACCGATTGTGCCCCTGTGTCACTGTAAATACTTAGATTTGATCCCCAGGTTCCCAAACCATTCCAATTGGCATTCACGTTCTGCTTCTGCCCACTACACCATATAGCAGGAGCCAATGGGTCAGCCTATCTTAGACACTCAATAACTTTGAGTGACTGCATTTTGCCCTTTCACAAGGAGGTCATCAACACATTGTAGTTCCATTTAGTACCAGTTTTTTTGTTTTATTTAGTGCTGTATTTGTGTAAACGGACTGATGTGATAGCAAGATGAGCACAGAGCACATTACAGTTTTATCATTCCTGTCTCTTACCAATGTTGTTTTAAATTCCGGTTGGAGTGGCCTTTCTTTGTCTGAATGCTGCTATTTAACAGCATGTTATCTTAAAATGTTCTTTATTAGGTTATCTTCTTTTTAGTATGCACCCAATGAAGTGTGTTTTTTGTAACTCTACTCGTCTATTTCATGCTGGCATGTAATTTAATTGAGGACTACAGTTATACTTGTAAATCAGTTTAGTGTTTATGTCTTGCTTGTATGTCTTTCCAGTTTGCTTTTAGTCCTCTTGTATGGTGTGCTTATACAGACATTTAACTACTATAATATTGAATAAAACTGTGTTGTTTGTATCAATTTCCTGATTATTTTGTCTTTGCAACTTTAGCTGTCTGTATTTCTATCTGTCTACCTATCTATACCACTGCCTTAATCAATGCAATCTTCCCAATGTATGCAAACCTATTTCTCTATGAAATCAACTCTATCTAATTAGCCTCCTACCTATCTACTTAGCTAGCTTTATTTGGATGAAGTACTGCAACAATATCTATCTATGCAACCCACTCTATGTAACTATTTTTACAAGCCTCTCTATTTCTCTGTATTTTCAACCCTGTCAACTTATTGTTGAGAATGATTCACAAAACCATTACAAAAACAATTATTAGCAATGAGGCTGGCAGCGAACATCAGACCAATTGCGTTTTTTAAGATCTGATGTTAGCAATGACCTTTTGATTTTACTAATGTTGTGGGGATACCAAATGTAGTTACGGATTTTTTAACTAGACTTCATTCACTAGAATGTTGTTGTGTCATTCACATTCTTTTTCACCCACACCATCATGCAGCAATGGTTCAGCCTACTTCAGCTATTGGCTGGTTTAACTGTGTATTATCAAATGATGTTCTTTCACATGGAGCACATCCACACACAAAGTAGTTTACTTCAGCGCCAGGGACTTCTATTGTTATATTTGCTTTTTTTTTACCTCCAACCATTTTTTTTAGATTGATGAGGGCCCAGCAGTTTTATCAACAGTAAATCTTTGCAAAAACCATGAAAGAAAAAAAGAATTGCGAAGCCAAAAAGCTAGCAGCCAATGCTGTATTATTGGCTTTGCCAGTGCTTGTTTGAGATAATACCAACGTTTAGGCACTCCTATACGATATAAAGTGATATGTGATTAAATGTTGTGTGGGAATATATCTCTTCTAGCCTATCTTCCCATTCAATTTTTAAATGAATAACGTGAAATATGCTTGTGCAGAAAGTGCCTGGAGTGCAGGAGGAAGTCGACAGGAATTAATGCACCAACATTGATTCCCAGGGCGTTTAAACATTCCTCAGGGGAAAACTCAAAATAGTAAAGTAATTATTTTCCCTACAATTATGAAACCCAGCTTTTTGGTAACCTTGAGACTGGTATTACCTTCACTGTTATCCCTGGTATTGCCATTTTTGGTGTATCTCAAACCATTCGCAAAGTGGATTGCAATCCCCAAAAAAACATGTTGAGATGTGGTCCTGAGGGCCCAAATGGAGAGAAAGTCGCAAACAAATGCATAGCCACCAACAAATTAGGAAATAGCAACATTTGAATGTAAATTATGTTTACCAAATTGCGAAACTCAAATATATAAAACATTTACAAATAGTAAATTGTCACAAAAAAATTCCAAGTTTGATTCACAAAATTCAATGATGTCCAAGCAGGTCATAAATATGTGCAAACCATAAAAGGTACCCCAAATGCAACTGAAGAATCAGAATGGAATTCCATTATAGAATTTGTGGTTTGGGATGATTTGTGGTTCACAGAGTAGCCAAACAGTGAGTAGGGAGTGGTATAAATATGGGAACTGCATAATCATTCCCTCTTAGCTTACACGTCACTACAGTGTACTGTTGTACATCACACCAAGCCATGTGCATACACGTAAAATATAAAGCACTATGCAAATGTAGCAGTACGATACAATACAGCCTTAACCTCTTAGCTGCTGGGCCTCCCCCCCCCGTGCTGAGCCCTTTTTTGGCTATTTGGGGTGGTTCGTGATTAGGCCTTCATAACTTTTTGTCCACATAAGCTATCCACACCAAATTTACGTCCTCTTTTTCCAACATCCTACGGATTCTAATGATACCCAGAGTTTGTGGTTTCCCCTGGAGGAGACCAAGAATTTAGCCAAAATACAGTGAAAATTTAGTTTTTTTCAAAAAAATGGGAAAAAGGGCTGCCGAAGAAGGGTTGTGGTTTTTTCCCTGAAAATGGCATCAACAAAGGGTTTCTGGTGCTAAAATCACCATCTTCCCACCTTTCAGGAACAGGCAGACTTGAATCAGAAAACCACATTTTTCAACACAAATGTGGCATTTTACTGGGACATACCCCATTTTTACTATTGTTGGTGCTTTCAGCCTCCTTCCAGTTAGTGAGAGAGATGGGTGTGAAACCAATGCTGTATCCTGGACAGCTAAACATTTCTGAAAAGTAGACAAAATTCTGAATTCAGCAAGGGGTCATTTGTGTAGATCCTACAAGGTTCTCTTACAGAAAATAACAACTGAAATAAAAAAATATTGAAATTGAGCTGAAAACAACAGCCATTTTTCTTTATGTTTTACTCTGTAACTTTTTCCTGCAATGTCAGATTTTTAAAAGCAATATACCGTTACGTCTTCTGGACTCTTCTGGTTGCTGGGATATATAGGGCTTGTAGGTTCATCAAAAACACTAGGTACCCAGAGCCAATAAATGAGCTGCACCCTGCAGTTGGTTTTCATTCTATACTGGGTATACAGCAATTCATTTGCTGAAATATGAAGAGTGAAAAATAGGTATCAAGAAAACCTTTGCATTTCCAAAATGGGCTCAAGATAAGGTTTTGAGGAGCAGTGGTTATTTGCACATCTCTGAATTCCGGGGTGCCCATACTAGCATGTGAATTGCAGGGCATTTCTCAAATAGATGTCTTTTTTACACACTCTCTTATATTTGGAAGGAAACAAATGTAGAGAAAGATAAGGGGCAATAACACTTGTTGTGCTATTCTATGTTCCCCCAAGTCTCCCGATAAAAATTATACCTCACTTGTGTGGGTAGGCCTAGTGCCCGCGACAGGAAATGCCCCAAAACACAACGTGGACACATCCCATTTTTTGACAGAAAACAGAGTTGTTTTTTGCAAAGTGCCTACCTATAGATTTTGGCCTCCAGCTCAGCCGGCACCTAGGGGAACCTACCAAACCTGTGCATTTTTGAAAACTAGACTAGAGACCTAGGGGAATCCAAGATGGGGTGACTTGTGGGGCTCTGACCAGGTTCTGTTACCCAGAATCCTTTGCAAACCTCAAAATGTAGCTAAAAAAAACACGTTTTCCTCACATTTCGGTGACAGAAAGTTCTGGAATCTGAGAGGGGCCACAAATTTCCTTCCACCCAGCGTTCCCCCAAGTCTCCCGATAAAAATTATACCTCACTTGTGTGGGTAAGCCTAGCGCCCGCGACAGGAAATGCCCCAAAACACAACATAGACACATACCTGTAGATTTTGGCCTCTAGCTCAGCCGGCACCTAGGGAAACCTACCAACCCTGTGCATTTCTGAAAACTAGAGACCTAGGGGAATCCAAGATTGGGTGACTTGTGGGGCTCTGATCAAATGTAGCTAAAAAAACACGTTTTCTTCACATTTCGGTAACAGAAAGTTCTGGAATCTGAGAGGAGCCACAAATATCCTTCCACCCAGCGTTCCCTCAAGTCTCCCGATAAAAAGATACCTCACTTGTGTGGGTAGGCCTAGCGCCCGTGACAGGAAATGCCCCAAAACACAACGTGGACACATCAAATTTTTTCATAGAAAACAGTGCCTACCTGTGGATTTTGGCCTCTAGCTCAGCCGGCACCTGGGGAAACCTAGCAAACCAGTGCATTTTTTAAAACTAGAGACCCAGCAGAATCCAAGATGGGGTGACTTGTGGGGCTCTGACCAGGTTCTGATACCCAGAATCCTTTGCAAACATCAAAATTTGGCCAAAAAAACACTTTTTCCTCTCATTTCGGTGACAGAAAGTTCTGGAATCTGAGAGGAGCCACACATTTCCTTCCACCCAGCATTCCCCCAAGTCTCCCAATAAAAATGGTACCTCACTTGTGTGGGTAGGCCTGGTGTCCGCGACAGGAATAGATCACACAACGGTCAATGTTGGTCCTTACATGAGGCAGCTGTTGACCCTGGGGTGATCCATTCCTGATGCAGGCACTAGGTGTAGGCACTCAAGTGGGGTAGTGTTTTTATCAGGACAGGTGAGGAATCACTGGGTGGTAGGAATTTTGTGGATCCCAGCATATTCCTGTAGTTTGTGTGACAGAAATGCGAGAAAAATTGAGTTTTTATTCAACATTTCAGCTTTGCAGGGTATTCTGGGTAAGAAAACTTTGGGGAATCCACACAAGTCACACCTCAGTGGACTCCCCCGAATGTGTAGTTTCCAGAAATTTTTGGGTTTAGTGTGTTTCTCTATATGGCAGCCGAACCCAGGACCAAAAACACAGGTGCCTGCCTTACAAAACCAGTTTGTTTTGCAATAGATCATTTTGATGTCTCCACAATACGATTTGGGCGGTGGAATTTGGGGCTGAACTAAATTGGGGAGCTCCCAAGAGAGCACTCTCTCTCTCTCTCTGCTTGCCGCCGCATTCACCTGCTCTCTGGGTTGGGCTAACCCACTATTACCCAGTTGCACAGACTGTTTGCGAAGGGACAGCAGGACTGTCCTCATCACCTCCCTCATAATGTACTGGAAGAGGAGTTATCGAATGGGACTCCTCCGACTGAAAACTCACTCCTAGAGTCTGCGCCATTGTCCTATCCCTCAGATGCTGTCTCAGTATCTGATGTCTCAGTCTCTGATCCTATGTCAGAGCTGTCCTCTATAACCCGAGTGACGGCAGCAGTCATCCATCAAGATGCCATCTCTGCTATTGGCTAAACTGTTGCTCTAAAACACTAGCCTACGTAGACAGTCACAAAATCGATGGTGTGTGTAAGATACGTGCAACAGTAGAGGCCACCTTACCTGCGCTTCTTCCCTCAATCAGCATATTCTTTCAAGACACTCAAAAAACACCTTGTCACATACCATTTGTCACAGTCTTTTAGCACCTCCTGCGTCCAGTCCAACAATCATTATTGGTGCTCCCACTCCCTCCTCCTCGGATTCCCTCATTACCCCCCAGCAAAAGTGCCCTTCATCTCTCCATAGCCGCCCTCCACCATGCACATTCATTTCATTTGTATTATAGCGCAGGTAATGGATGACTTTACTAATGTACTCAGCTATTTACATAAAATACAGATTTGCTCTTTGTAGTATGCATATAAACCTTCTGCGCTTCTTTATGACACTAAAACTGCCACTAGACAAGTCTGACCCTTTTGTAGCAGAAACATAATCACAATACTTACTTGACTTTTGTATTGCTGCCTAAAAGCTACAGTTGGAAAGCGTCAGTTGAAGTATGTGCATTGGATTGAAGACGCAAGCTGCAACTGCAAGACAACTGGTGGCAAATCTATATATAGATATATATATATATCACTTTTATATGTGGGTCTGGTTTTCCTGTGGGCCGATCGCAGCCCCCAGGGAAACCACACATGTATTGACAAAAGTGATATATATATATATATATATATATATATATATATATATATATATATATATATCTACATAGATATATCTATATCCATGTAGATAGATATATCTATATAGATCTATATAGATATATAGATATATATATTTTTTTTTAGTTGTATGGTTTCCTTGGGGGCCAAAATGGCCCCCAGGGAAACCCTACAACAACTAAAAAAAAATATTACCCCCACAGGTGGTCGCCCTGCCCACGGGCTACCCCCTGTCCATTTATTTTATTTTTGTTTGTTTTAAAAAATATATATATAATTTAGCCCCTGGGGGGCGCGATCGTGCCCCCCCCCCCAGGGGGCACCTATTTAATTTTTTTTAAATATGCCCCCTGGGGGGGCCGGCCCGTTTTCCAAGGTGGCCGACCCCCCCAAGTGAAATCCCTGGCGTCTAGTGGTGTTTCCTGGCTGCGATCGGGGACCAGGAAACACTTTCCGAAGGCCTCGTAAGAAAGGGGAGACTCTCCCCTTTCTTACAAGGCCTTCCTGAAAGTGTTTCCTGGCCCCCGATCGCACCACAGCTGTGATCGGGGGCCAGGAAACACTTTCAGGAAGGCCTCGTAAGAAAGGGGAGACTCTCCCCTTTCTTACGAGGCCTTTCCGAACGTGGGGAAGGCCGTTTTCTCCATCGGAGCAGGAAGCGGCCGCAAGGCTGCTTCCTGCTCCGATGGGGAAATCAACATTGTTACGTCAGCGCGCCTCGCGGCGCGCTGACGTCACAAAAGGGCGGGTGGGGGGTGGGGGGAGACACGGAAGAGCTTCCGTGTCTCCCTGGGACCAAAATAAAAAATAAAAAAAATCCTCGGGTGCAACGCACCCGAGGATTTATTAACCCCCTTCCTCGTGTCGGCCACTGGTCGTGACCCGCACCAGGGAGGTAGTGCGGGCGTCGGGCAGTGGCCGACGCCCGCATTGAAGGGGTTAAAACTATTCATTAGTGTTAAAAACGAAGCGCAATGACAGTTCATGTCTCACTCATGTTAATCACTTTTCTGCCGTGTACTGCAATGTGTACAGTCCCTAGCCAGATCGAAGGTTCTCTGCACCTGTGACTACTCTAGGGCCGAGAAAGCTGACATGCTCGATCCTTTCAATAAACACTCAGTCATGCCTATATATAACATGTGTATTTAAGTCCTTACTGTGTTAGAAACAATTATTGAACAGTGGGAATACACACTATACTAATAAAACATCATTGTGCCTGCACATGTGAGACGCAAATAAATGTCCACCACGAGAAGAGGACATACTACACTAACAATAAACAATAAACTCTATCCTGCATGCAGTAAACAAATGCAACTAAAAGCCTGAAACAAAAAAACATATAACTGTCTGAGTGCATGTGAACCACTGTTAGTAGTATCTGCACCTAACATGGATAAAGCAAATATGTTCCACTCCACAACCCAGAATGCACCTATAGTATCCCCCAAACCTGCTTTGCACAGGTGAACACAGCTTGTAGTGATGCTTGTTAATCTACTGCACCATGTAATCGGGTATGCATTCTCATTCTCTCTGCATGAATGACCCCGCTGTAAGGGGAAGATTTAAGAGCCCCTAGCACCTCCTTGCACCACATTAGCATAATTCTTTTTTTACACTAATGTGGCCTGAGGCCAAAATCGCTGCGCCAAATTTACAAAGTGGTGCAATGCATGAATTGCACCACTTTGTAACCCTTTGCGCTATATTAAACCTGGGCCAGGCATAATTCATACAAGGGGGACGTTCCCCCATTGAGGGTGGGGTGCGAAAGAAATGGCGCAAAAAAAATTCTTTGCATCACTTTTTTTCAGCATTTTTCATGCCTCAGAGCAGGCATTAAAAAGAGGCACGCCATTGTTTTCAATGGACCTCAATGGGCTTTGCAGGATTGGTGTCAACATTTTTCACGCTAGTCCTGCAAAGTTACGAACTAGGGTCAAAAATGTTGACACTAGTTCCCCTAACTACTGCCATGGTGTGCTGTATCTTAGATATGGCGCATGGTGGGGTTAGGGGCGCTAAGGGCCACAGGAAAGGTGGGGCTGCACTGGGCTCAGTGCCACTTTTCTTAAATCAGGCCCTAAATGTCACCTGAGAATCTGCTGCTGTGTCCATACCTATCAAGTTCACGTTGGGTGACTATCGCTGTCAGATCTCAAGATTCCCAACAGCTAGGTTGTTGCTCCCGGGGAAGTAGCATGGTACTACAGTAGCGCCACACCTTAAAAAAAATTATCATTCTGACTTGCCAAGAGGACTTTTCTTCCCATCAGCCACAATTGGATTGGCTGGCCACAGAAATGTTGTGGCCACCATTACAGGACAAGAGGAGTAAGTTCACGTGACCTGAACTTAAGAAAACAATAAGACAAAAGTGGACATATGAGGTGTACCCTGACTTCTTGGGCTTTGGAATAAGGGGTTCCCGCCCCATAGGCCAAAAAAAGAAAAACATCCGGGCTAAGGATCCTTTGGTACTCCAACTGGTCCCAGCGAGGTGCTCTGAGGTACTGTCAAACTCTTGCAGGACCCAGCTTGGTCCTCCCATATGGTCCTGAAGGAGTACCATGATGCTGAGAAAAATATGTAAAAATGAGGCTTAAGTGTCAGTGGGGGGGTGCTAAATTGTGGGCCATTGTCTGCATTCAGGCCCTGGGGCCAACCCCACACCATGCTGAAGGCCATAAGTTGTGGGGATTGGGCACCTGCTGCTGGTTGAGAGCAGAGCTTAGCCACAGGCCAGGCTCTCTATGCAACCTCATACCAAAACCGGCCTTTGATCATGCACAGCTCATGATTGATTGCCTGTGGAGGTTGAGATGAGGGCTGGGAAGCATGCCAGTCTCTGCATCCAAGCCTGTACTGGGCGCAGTCAAAAGATGTGCTCAGTGTGGGTGTTGTGGGAATATGATTAACAAAAACTGACATTCATTGAAAAAACAATGGTTAAAGGGACATTATAGTTAGATATGGAAATAAGACCTTACTTTACATTAAAGAAATTCGAAATTCACAAAAAAAAAAGGTTAAAGGTTGTTGCAGTTAGGGATAGTGAACGTTATAGTTAGGCCTTGTAATTATATAAAACTATAATTTCAAAACAAAAAACACTGAAATTCACCATTTATTGTTTACTGAGATAATTATAACTTGCTCTCCTGCCATGGACCGCTGATGACACCGCATATTACATTACACATTACATTTTTAATGACATCATCATTTACATCACTGATAACATCTTAAATGACGTCACTGATGTAATTATTGATAACACAATAATCATATACAGCATACATCTTCTGAATGTACATGTGGGTGGACCTAGCATTATTAGAAAGAAACATGTTTCTTTGGAAAAAGTTCCCCGTACAATCTAACAAAAACGTTACATGTTTCGCTATGAACCTCTGCCATATAGTTCATATCTCCAAACCTTCACATTAGCTCTGCTTTTTAGTTGTAAAGGAAAATATTTTCTTTAAGAAGAGTAAAGGCCACATCAATCGCCAGATTTGGTAGAGATCTTGTAAAAAATGAAACCCCTTGAGCTAAAGACTGAGGGCCACATACATATTACATACATTTGCCACCCTGACGCACTATACATTTCTAAAACAGGTAGAAGGTGTCTTTAAAGTAATATCTTTATTTTATGATATCCACAGGCACAGATTTTTCTGTATTAACATGTATGCAAGAGTTTGTGATTTTTTTTCGAATGAATTAAAAAATACCTTGACAAAATAAACTGATGCACCTACTGTAAAGGGATGAGTAAAATTCCTTGCAGGGTTTTAGGAGCATAAACGTATTTTTGATGGTGATTTATTGATAATTTACCTACTTGGTTTCGGACAACATGCAGTTACTGTGTTGGCAGGAAATTTCGCATTTTCAGCTACACATACTAGGGAAAGGCATCGGTTATAAAGGAATATATCTCAGCCGAATGAGTTAGCGCTGCTCTGGCTCCAGCACTGGAACATACAAGTGCCAGGCCTCCTGCAGGTGTGCAGCACTTCTCGCCTCTCTGAGAACATTCCACTGAGAATTTCCTAAGTATGGCTGTACTTGAAGAATGAGATTGTATATAGCTTTTAAGTGTCTCGGGTAGAAATTCGATTAAGATTAATCCAGTGCTAGCACGGCATGTTGGAGGAGTGGGAAGCAATTTCCTGTCACATCATGGTTGCATGGCGACAATAGCGCCAGGACAAAATGCTCACAAAAAGTTCTCAACATAATGCTTTCCACTCTAGAAGAAAGAGTGCATCGATATTAATGTGAACCTCTTTAACTAGCTCCATCCCAATAATAGCAACGAGCTCAGGATGATGCACTGGGCGGAATGAATAGTTTTATAAATATTACTTTAGCACCGTTAAGCTATTTTGCAAAATTCACTTTTTAGAAGCAAAGCTTAAAGTGAGACATTTAATCTACTGTCCTTTTTCGATAAATGATACCCGCGTTCATCAGATTATTAGGGCCCCGTAAAAGCATTAAAATTCAAATAAAATCACCCCCATATCTTTTATTATGCCGAAAAGGTCATTCTTCAGGTACTGACATCCAATTCATATTCAACATTTAATTCTTCGGAAAGAAATCACGCCACTTTATGTCTAAGAGCGATTAATTCTAAAAATTGTAAAACTGTGATTTTCCTCTAGATGAGTGTAAGAGGGCAGAGCCTTTAAAAACACCTATTATCCAATTCTCTCAGAGTTGCAAGTGTAGAGTTTTTCACCCGTTTCGAGAGTAGATAGAATGCATTTACTTATTTTATCTGCAGTCCAACGAGCTCGAAGGAATGTGTATCAGATTGTCATGAAGATATACCCTGTACCAATCTTAAACGCGTTATCCCAGCCTATGCAATGTGCATTAAACGTGATTTGTCTTCCCATGTTTTTAGATCTTAAGAAAGCAAAATGTGTACATAATGTTCTGAGAGTCAGACAGGTACACCCGGAAGGCACCAAAGAGCAGGGCGGCAGCGCGTGCCACTGCTTATAACAAATGTCTGGACTGCAGAAAGCCGAGGGCATCAGTTCCCACCCTCAGAATGGTTTAGCTTTTAACCGTGGTCATATTTCAGCGCGCGTGCCACTGCCTCGGATTACCCAGCTGCTATGGGCTACTGTTAATTGTGTAGATGAACGGGAAGGGTGACCTTGAGCAATTGCACGAACGTAAGCTTTTTGATGCGATATTGACATTCACGTTTTATGAAACAGTTATGGGAATTCAGAATTACTGCTGAAGGATGAGTGGCATGCTTTATAATAGATTACATGACATTAGAGAATAGTTCAGTTTAGTTATCTTAGAGGCAAATTTGTTGGTAAAATATTATTAAATGGTCCATGTCACACAAAAGGGCCCAGGTTTGAAAAATCAAGCTGACCTTTGCTCAATTTACAGCTATATTTCTTGAGTTTCACAAAGTTGCAGTTTCAATCCCACTTATCACTAGGACATCTTTAAGGTCTGTGGTAGAGCAAAATGTGCAAAAAAAGCCACCCTAGATGCCTGGATAAAATGTAAGGGAAAATCCCCATAATTTTTAATAGCATGCCAGGTGGTGTTCTTATTGTGTGATGTCAAGAGGGCACCATATATCCAGTTCTGGGTTTTCATTTAACAAATCAATGCATTTTGGGACTTTCACTCTTTTTTACTTTAATTGAATCCAGAACTCGGCCTCATTCAACGTCTATAAAATTAGCATTGCATCACGGAATAATGTTGCTGGTTCTTTAATCTGGTAAAGCAGGGTAGTCACACACTTGCACTCTAGTATGATTCATGTAAGCTGCCGCCTGCATGTACGGGGCTCACATCTTCTGCTTCCAGGGCACGCCTGCAAGATCCAGTTGGTGGTGAAGTGCTGGTCAGTATGGCTGCTTTCTACTGGACATTGTCAAAATGCAGCAAGAATGAAAGGAGGCAGTGAGGATACAAGCACACCAGCGTTCCAAAGCAAGTTCTCCATCTCACCACTCCGGGCTCAAGTACACATGAAGGGCATGCTAGAGACCAGAGGTCCGAGGCTGAAGCCAGCTAACATCCACTCCTTTCCCACCACTCAGGTTTTAGAGGTGGGGTTGGACATGAGGAGGAGTTCAAGAGAGCAAGAGATCAGTGATAATCTGATGGCAGTCCTGTAGAATGCAGGCGCCGCTACATCGCTTCCTTGGCCCTCTTGCCCTCCTTGCAATGAGGGACAAAGGAAGAGAATGGCTCCATACAGTCCTCTATCCCCTCTGCATTGATACATTGGATCAGTGGCGTAACATTAGCTCCCGCAGCCATTGCGGTGGAGGGTTGGGCGAGCTTCAGGGCCCTCCCTCAGCAGAGTACACAGTGCGCGGCCGGTGGGCCCCCTGGCCTGAGAGCTCCTGATTGGGTCCGGTGGGGCCCCCTCCACGTACTTTGCACGACAGCCCCCTTAAGTTTCGTTTCGCCACTGTATTGGATTTCATTCCTTCTTCATCTTTATTTTGTTTTACCTTGTCATCATCTAAACCTGCATGCAGCTCCACAGGCTGCAGCTTCTCCTATTCATCTAGTGCATGGATACTCAAAGTACGGCCCGCGGGCCTCATGCCTCTGACCTTTACATGCGGCCCCTTTGGCAACAGGAGCACTGGCAGCTGTTTGCTCGATTCTGCACTAACAACAAAAATATTAAATACACACACAATCATTTATTTCAAACTTAATTGGTGTTAAAGAGAGAAAGTAACTAGGGACTCCTGCACTTAACTTTAGAAACGTCTTCATTGTTAAAGACATCTTGCAGCACAAGTGTAAAACTAAGACAGTCTCTTTAAAATTAAAAAGTGTATTTAGTTAACATGCAGAACATTTTTGCCGTAGTACAATTTATTTTATTAGTGCACTGAGATGTATTCCTTTAAAAGTGATAGTTTTCAAACATACATTTGGAAACATAAATTGTGAAACATTAATTTTTTCCCTTATCCTGAGAACACAACCAATAGTAAATTGAAGAGGCCAGTCACTTGGTATGTGCACTTTATGGGTGGCCTGGGTTTCTATCATACATTAACAACATTATAGTTTATTAAATCAAACATAGAAGCAGGTTTTGTGCAGCGCACACCATTAATCATGTATTTCGAGGTCATCTTAAATGTGATAATGCAGAAAAAGGAGTGAAGTGAGACTAAACAATTGCCTAGGATCACACAGTTTGGAAAAGTGGGTAAGCCGGGATTCATTCCAGGTTTTCTGGTTTTCCATTGTTTATTTCAGCCACTAGATGTATATCATTTGCTTCTCCTACACCTACCTTGCCCCCAATTCCTCCAGCCACCCCACTTGACCTCCACAGCCCTGGCATCAATGCGGACCCCAGGCGCGTCACAGACCAAACTTTTTGGCCCCTGGGAAAATGTTTGCGAGTACCCATGATCTAGTGCATTTCCAATGTTGTGGTTTGCTCTGCCAACAACATCCATTTCTTCTCTAACAGAGCAGGTGTGAGGAAGGAGATTGTAACTCAGCCGCATAAGAACATTTTTATTTAAAGTGTTTCCAGAGATAGTTTGAGTTGCTGCTTCATTTTTGGTGCACCACGGGCTCGGTGGGTCACAAATTCCAGCGCTCAGCTAGCTTTAATGAATGAAGAATACTGTGATAATGGAGGGTTTTGGAGGTTGCACCCCCATATGAGGGTTTCTCTGCACCCTCCCTTCCCTTCTAGCCTCATTCTGCCTGGGAACACAGTTGAAGATTTGCAGTGGGCCTCTTCATCCAATCGAAGAGCCCAGTTCTGGTGTACATATCTCAGTTTCTGGCGTGGATGGGCTAAGAAGTAGAAGGTTGTGTGTCTTTTTGAATCGTGGGAAATGCCTAAAACAACTTTTGGCAGGTGATATACACAGGTCTCACTGTGTGCCATTCTTTCACCCTACATCATCACTAATATATTTAAAAAAAGTTAACAGAATAGTGTTCATGAGTCCTCAAAAGTCTAGAGAATGATACTTCAAAAGAATATGTATTCACTCTGGCTAAAACTGCTAAGAGCTTTTAAAGACGTAAAACCACGGGGAATGGAGGAAAATCACATTACTGAACATTATCATAGTTTTTCGATCTGTCATTTACTTTTTCTCTAATTTCCAATTATTTCAGTTGTTCTTTCTAAATTATTGTCATAACCTGTCCTTCTCCCCTATCCTAAGTTCCTGTCCAAAAACTGTTTCTAATGTTTTGCAAAGATTGATCCTTTTGACAAGTGACACTTGTCCTTATATTCTAACGCTCTACCCAAACATTTTCTCGGCTATGGCTTCTTTTTAAGTCATTTCCTATTCCTAAATTGCTTGAATCCTTCTTCAGTGGTCATTTGCACAATTTCATATACATAGCCAGTACTATCTAGGTCTGCGGCTTCAGGCTACTTGGACTATGTTGTTAGAATCTGCTAACCTAAATTCCAATGCAACATGAATGATGCAGCTTTCCACACTTCTCTGCATCCACAGCTAACCGCACAAAAGAGTGAATATCAGCAAAACCTGGGAATGGGAAAAGGAAGAGAGAGGAACAGAGGCACTGGAAAACACCACACTGATTTGTCACACAGCTAAATGCTGGTTTCAACTCTGCTGGGTGAATGTCTGCTCGTTCAAAGGGAATATCTAAAGATAGGTATAATATATCTGTGCAGAATCCTTTAGCATAGCTGAAACAAATGATGTACCTTCTGATTGCAGAACCCCCCTCACATTTTGCCCCAATTTTTAACCAATATTTGTGTGTTTTCTGACCCTGACTGTGGCCTGGGCCGTGCTAACCAGTCCCATGGCCAGTGCTCTTTTTAAAATGGTATCCATATTAGGCATAATTATAATTGGCTCTGACAACCTACCTTTAAGTCCCTAGTATATGGTAGGGCATGTAGGTTCAGGGACCCCAGTGTAGTTAGGGCACTCATGGGTGTACTGCTGTGGAATGTCGTGGAATTTTAAATGCAGGCCTGCCTTGCTGGCTACATTTAAAATACAATTAGCCCCAAAGTCAACTTTGGAATTAAAAGTACTTCCAAAGCCTCAAACTGCCTGACTTTTACATATAAGTCACCCCTAAGGTCTGCCCTAAGCGCCCCCAGGGTAGGGTGCAGTGTAAATGTAAGCAGGGACTTTATAGAAGATGTTTTATATGCCCTGGTGAGATAAAAGCAGCCAAAATCTGTATTTTCTATTGTAGTACCTTAACTCCATAAGGTGATGTTTAGAGGCTTTGTTTAAATATAATAAAGCGTCATTTCTGGTAGAAAGAACTAAATATGAGCTGTCAACTCTGGAGCTGAGGAACCAGGTTCAAGTCTCTGCATTGGTTCAACATTCTGTGATTCTGGGAAAAATCACTTAATCTCCCTGTGCCCACCAAAAAATGAATGTGTCCTTGTGTAGCGTAATTGGTGCAAATGCAAAGTGCTCTAATACCTTCAGGACGAGTTTGCACAATATAAAACTGCATAAGTATTAATAATAGTAAAATAAAAGTTTGAATAAATCCAACAACTTGCATATGTTGGATTTATTATAACTAATACAGAGAAAGAGTTTTAGAACTCTTTCTGAAAATTACCCAAATCAGCCCTGTAGTGCCCTTCCTGATTGGTCAGTCTCGGGCACCCTGTGCCAAGTTACCTTAAAGAGGTGTGAAGGGCCCTGAAACAAAGGAAGGCTGAAACAAAGGAAGCACCTGGTGGGAGGAGAACTGCAGCAGCAGATGGCAGAGCAGAAAGTGGTGTAGAATGGCCAAATTGGATTTCAAAGGAGGGAAAGCCACCTGGGATAGAAACTAAACCACCCCCATTTCCTGCTCCTCCAGGCAGATGGGAGCCCCAGTGATTAAGTTAGGTGACGGGCTGGAAGGAGTATGTTAGGGAAACTCAGCCACACCTGTGAGTGGGCCCAGCCAGAAGTAAACTCTAAGAAGGAGTGGTTTCCACCTTGAATCTTTAAAGAACGTTGCTTTCTGGGAATGATTTTTGCCACATATCATAGGAAATGGTCAGTCTAGAGGGTGGAACAGTACACCCCATTGGTCAGAGTGCCCCCCCCTGCTTGCCAACCCAGGAGCAAGGATAAATATGGCAGAGCTGCACAGCAATTCAGATCCCTGCTGGAAGAAAAGACTAAAGAAGATGGACTGCCCTGTTGAACCCTTTTCTCCACCTGAAATATTACACCCATAATGACTGCACTTGCTACACTCTTTGTGATTCACCAGGAAAATGACTTTGCCATGCTTCCACAGCACTAGGAGTGGACTCCGAGTAAGCCATAGGTACAAAGGAGCTGACCAGAGTCCCCTGCATCAAGCCGTGCAAGAAAAGCCTAGCGGACTAGTATCCAGTGGGCATTTGAGAATTCTGACCAGGTGCATTCTGGGAACTGTAGTCCCAACTTCCAATGAGCAACTCAGAGCTTCTTCAACCTTGTATCAAGTTTGTGGACACTTCAAGTACCCAAAAAGGAGTTTGAAAGAAGATCCAGAAGACTGAAGAAGTTTGGAGCAACTTTGTAGACAAGCTTCATAGGGTGACCGACCCATCGATGAGAGTCAAACCGGTGACGTTGAACTGTGACCAGGCCTGAATTTGAGGTTTGTCGCTCTGAAGCTATGGAGCTTTCCCCATCGACGACACTTCCAGGAGTTGACTGGGACTTTGTGCTGAGCCAAGCCAATGATGTTGCATTGCAAGCCGGCCTGAAGAGGAGCCTTGACTGGCAACAAGAGAAAAGCTCCAAACAAGAGACTAAGGCCGTCATTACAACATTGGCGGTAAAAGCCACTTACTGCCGTGCAGAAGACCGCCAACACACCGCCGCGGCCGCGGAATTCCGTCACAGCTATTATGACCCACATTTAGGAATCCGCCAAAAGTCAGACACCCACACAAGTCCACCACACCATAGGTCAGTGACAAACTGGCGAAAACAAAACCTCCTCCGTCACGCCAACAGAAATACGCCCACACCATCACGACACACAAATCCATGCGGCGGTCTTTCAACCGCGGTATTCCATTGGCGGTACACACCGCCTCACTCAAAATACACACACATCTACAAAACACAGCCACATTGGACAATTCAAAATACACACACCTGATACACATACACACACCACTCCCACACACCCATTACAATATAAAACACACACCCACATCACCCACAAACCCCTACGACCAAAAATTCCAAAAGAAGGCCAGAGAGAGACAGCACCAGCAAGAACAACAGCATCCACAGGCACACAACACCATCACCCACAGAACTTCCACGCACCTCACACAACACACCACTACATATCAGCACACTTATCACCACACACTCCACCCCACACATCACCTACACCACCCCATGGCACGGCAAAGACACCCCAGGTTCTTGGAGGAGGAGCTCAGGGTCATGGTGGAGGAAATCGTCTGTGTAGAGCCACAGCTATTCGGAGAACAGGTGCAGCACACACACAATAGAAAGGAAGATGGAGCTATGACGAAGAATAGTGGACAGGGTCAACGCAGTGGGACAGCACCCAAGAAATCGGGAGGACATCAGGAAGAGGTGGAACGACCTACGGGGGAAGGTGCGTTCCGTGGTCTCAAGACACCACCAGGCGGTTCAGCGGACTGGCGGCGGACCCCCACCTCCTCACCCACAACTAACAACATTGGAGGAGCAGGTCTTGGCGATTCTGCATCCTGAGGGCCTTGCAGGAGTAGGCGGAGGAATGGACTCTGGTAAGACAAATCTTAATTATTACATCCCCCACCCTACCTGGATGCCAGCACATACCCCCACCCTCACCCCCAGCACCCCAACTCCTCACATATGTCCCAACATCACAAACCACCGATCCCAACACCAAGCCCTGCATGCAACAACAAAGCATAGACACCCATCACTAAAGCATGCCCACTGCACATACCCATACAACCCCCTAAACCATCATCACACAAGGTCCCACACAGGAATGCAAGCACTGGGGTACACAGTCACCCACCCATTGCACACCATGACACACACAGATGCAATAACCATCCTTTTATACCCCTGCAGGACCCCTACCCAACGTCACTGGACAGGAGGGTCCACACATGTCCACACCACCAACAGAATAGGCCCACAGTGATGACAGCACCTCTGTCCAACTGGATCTAGACAACCAGCCCGGCCCATCTGGGACCTCGGGACAGTCGGTTCTCCTCACCCAGTCACAGGCCACCACAGACCTTCCCCCCTCTGGAAACACTAGCACAGCACCCACCCAGCAGGCCTATACCTCCGTCCCCAGGACACGTCAATCAGCTGAGTGTCCACCACTACAGGGAACCCAGGATAACCCACCACCCCAACAGCAACGGGGAACTGGGGGCAGTGGCAGTGGGCACACGATCCAGGGGACGGAGGCCCAGGAACACAAGGGAACTGGGAGGGCTGCCCTGCGACAGGGGGCGGACAGGCCAAGGGAACCCACTCTCCACGAGGCCCTCTCCTCCATCATGGGAGCATACCACCACTCCCAGGAGATGATGGCAACGGTACTGGCCAAGTTTCAGGAGACCCAGCGTCTGCAGGAGGAACAGTATATGGGCTTCAGGGAGGAACTCAGAACCATCAGCTCCACCCTGGGCACCATCGTAGGGGCGCTGAAGGAAGTACTCAAAACCAGGAGGGACACTGTGGCACTACAAGGGGCCCCTGACACTAGCAAGGACGATGAACTGCCCACCACCTCCGCCGGCGCTAGTGGACAGGACGCCCCGCCACAGGACCACCACACCAGCACCCCACCCCCTGCAGAGGGAGTACCACCCCACAAACGGTCCCTGAGATCCAGGACAAAGACAGAGAATGATGCCAAGACCCCCGCCAAGAAATGAGACCACCCTGATTTTCATCCTACTGTCCCACTTTGTCACCCTGTCCATCCTTAAACTGCCCCAGCTCCACTTCCTATGCCCATATGGGCAATGCACCTGTGAGACTAATAGACTGGACTCTGCCATGGACATTCCTCCGCCATCACCCCTCACCATTTCACTACCCCTCCAATATTGAGCACTTAAATAAACACAATTAAAGCACAAAACAATCTGGAGTCTGTCTATGATTTTGAAATAGTGTATTTGCAATTACAGTGACAAAATGCTCTTTCAATTGTAATGTCAACATACCTATGTCACACAGCTCTAGTCCATGAGGAATCTAAGCAGATGTCACACAGTGGGACCCACATTTGTGAAATCGTAAGGGAATGTGACAACTCAGTGAACATACACTGGGTGAAAACGACAGACAGTAGAGAGGTAGTAGTATTAAAGTACATGTAGTAGGCAGGTCTGTACTCTTACCTGTGTCTCCCTGGAAATATTGCTGGATCACTGAGTCCCTGTTGTTCATGTCCTCTTCTTCTGCTTCCTCATCTTCACTGTCCACAGGCTCCACAGCTGCCACAACACTGCCATCTGGACCATCCTCCTGCAGAAAAGGCACCTGTCGTCGCAAAGCCAAGTTGTGAAGCATACAGCAGGCCACGATGATCTGGCACACCTTCTTTGGTGAGCAGAATATGGATCCACCTGTCATATGGAGGCACCTGAACCTGGCTTTCAGGAGGCCGAAGGTCCGCTCGATCACCCTCCTAGTTCGCCCATGGGCCTCATTGTAGCGTTCCTCTGCCCTTGTCCTGGGATTCCTCACTGGGGTCAGTAGCCATGACAGGTTGGGGTAACCAGAGTCACCTGCAAATGGTGAGGGGCAACTGTTAGACATGCACTAACCTGGAGGGATATCCCCAGACCCAGACAACCATTCTCACTGACTTGCTTCCAGGTGCTCACCTAATAGCCACACACAGTGCCTCTGGAGTTGACCCATCACATAAGGGATGCTGTTATTCCGCAGGATGTAGGCGTCATGCACTGAGCCAGGGAATATGGCATTCACATGGGAGATGTACTGGTCTGCCAAACATATCATCTGTACATTCATCGAATGATAACTCTTCCGGTTTCTGTACACCTGATCACTCCTGTGGGGCAAAGGCACATGGGTCCCATCAATGGCACCTATGATGTTGGGGATGTATCCCAGGGCATAGAAATCACCTTTCACTGTAGGCAAATTCTCCACCTGAGGAAAAACGATGTAGCTCCGCATGTGTTTCAGAAGGGCAGACAACACTCTGGACAATACGTTGGAGAACATAGGCTTGGACATCCCTGATGCAATGGCCACTGTTGTTTGAAAAGACCCACTTGGAAGGAAATGCAGCACTGACAGCACCTGCACTTGAGGGGGGATTCCTGTGGGATGGCGGATTGCTGACATCAGGTCTGGCTCCAACTGGGTACACAGTTTCTGGATTGCGGCACGGTCATACCTGTATGTGATAATCACATGTCGCTCCTCCACTGTCGACAGGTCCACCAACGGTCGGTACACCGGAGGATGCCGCCATCTCCTCACATGTCCCAGCGGACGGTGCCTATGAAGTACAACAGCGAGCACAGAGTCAAACAACTCAGAGGTATGTACCCACAGTTTACACAGAACACCATTCATACACAAAAGATGGCCTGTATGTGTGTAGAGTCTAGGCCTAGGTATGTGTGACGCAGTTGAAAATGAAGCCATGGTGGCCCCTGAAATGGCGGCTGCCTGACCTGTAAAGTGGGACAATGGGATGTGAGGTAACTGCGCTGGCGTTGTACACCGTCGCGGTAGGCGAGCGAAGACCACGGTGCAATGCTGCATTGGTTAACATTGGATCCTATGGGTCCCAGGAGCCAATGACGATGTACGCCGGCGGTGACGCCATTTTCTATCTGTTCAATCACTCAATACCTGATCTTCAACAGGAGAGGACCTGCACTGCAAGTGCTGCTGTGAACTCGGTCTGGAAGAGACAATGGCTCGAGTGTCTGGGGAAAGGGCCCCTGCCTTCACATCGGAGGAGTTGGAGAAGCTCGAGGATGGGGTCTTCCCCCAGTACACGCTACTCTACGGTCCTCCAGACAAACAGGTAAGTACACATGGAGCATGTTGTATGGGTTATGCCTGTGTGGAGAGGGCTGGATGTAAGAAGGAAGGGGGGAGAGTGCTGCATGCATGAAAGACGGTGAATGCATGTGCCACATGGCAAGGGTAGGGATGGGGGCCAATCAGTTTGACGGTGCAGTTGGTAATAACTTCTCTTTTTCCCCTGTACATTCCATGTAGGTCAGCGCCCACCAGAAAAAAGATATTTGGCATGCCATCGCCAAGGACAACCGGACCCTGGGGGTCTACCATGGACGGAGCACCCACTGCCGGAAAAGATGGGAGGACATTTGCCGCTGGAGCAAGAAGATGGAGGAGGCTCAGCTGGGGATGGCCTCCCAACATGGGAGGGGTGCCCGTCGCACCATGAACCCCCTGATGTGCAGGATCCTGGCGGTGGCCTACCCGGAGTTGGATGGGCGCTTATGGGCATCACAGCAGCCAAAAGGGGGTGAGTACACTCTCATTCTGCTGACTTTACGCGCAGTGGAGGTGTCTGGGTGGGGGAGGTGGGCTGTGGGTTTCCCTAGGCCAGGGCGAGTTCCGTAGGCAAGGCCCCTACGTAACGCAGGCCATGAGGCACCCCACCCCACCTCTGTAGAGTGCCAAGTACACCAAGTCATGCCCCTGTGTCATCTATGTGTGCAGATGTTGTCAATAGCCTTTTAGGCCATTTCCCAGCAATTGAACAGTGGACCCCAAGAGCGCGGCTTAGTGCAGGGAGCTTCTGTGTCTGTCGTGTCCGCCAACGGTAGCGATAATGCATGCACTCAACATGTCTTTTTCTGTCGTCCCCCACCTTTTTGTGGTCTCCCTGTTCTTGTGTGCATTAGCATCATCAAGCGGAGGAGCAATGGCACCGGAGCACGAGAGAGCTGCATCCCACATGGCCCTGGAGGGCGACACTATGGACTCAGAGTTCACCAGTGGGACGGAGGGCGAGGGGAGCTCCGCGGCGGTGACAGGAGCTGACACCAGCAACACAGACTCGTCCTCTGATGAGAGCTCCCTTGTGATGGCGGCAACATCTGTGCCCCCCGCATCTACAGGTACAGTTGCCACCCCCCCTTCCAGCACCGCCTTCCCAGCAGCCCCTCAGCCTTTGCCCCGTGCCCTCTCATCCAGGAGGGTGGGCATCACCTTTGTCCCAGGTACCTCAGGCCCTGCCCCAGTCACCCCTGCTGCCCTCAGTGAGGAGGCCACTGACCTCCTCAGGTCCCTCACTGTTGGGCAGTCTACCATCTTGAATGCCATCCAGGGTGTAGAGAGGCAGTTGCAACAAACAAATGTATTCCTGGAGGGCATTCATTCTGGTCAGGCAGCCCTTCAGCGAGCTTTTCAGACTCTGGCCTAAGCACTAATGGCAGCCATTGTCCCTGTCTCTAGCCTCCCCCCCTCCAACTTTCTCCACCCAGACCCAATACCCTGTACCTCAGCCCATCCCAAGCACACCTACAGACCAGCATGCACACACGTCAACACACAAAGGAAGCTCTGGCAAACATAAGCACCACACATCCCACAGACACTCACTCAAGCATCACACACAAGCAGACACACCAACATCCACTGCCTCCACTGTGTCCCCCTCCTCCTCGTCTCCCTCTTCCCTCCCAGTCTCGTCTACACTCACACCTGCATACACTACCTCTACAGCCACTACGTCCCTCTCCAGCACACCCACCACCACACCCCACTCACGTGCAGTCACCACCCCCACTACCATTCACACGTCCCGTGTCCTCTCCCAGTGTGTCTGTGACACCCCCCCCAAGATACACAAACGCAGGCACACACCCACCCAACAGCCATCCACCTCACGACAGCCTCCAGTGCATGCACCTTCACCCAGAGTCACCAAACGTACACCTCCTACAACCACCACCTCTTCCTCCACTACCAAACCCCCTCCAGCTGCCCATCCCAGTGTGTCCCAAAAACTTTTCCTGTCCACCCTTGACCTCTTTCCCACACCTCCCCCACTCCGTTCTTCTCCTAGGTCCCGAATTAGCACCTCAGCCACAACATCTCCGGGACCAGTGTGGCTGTAGTCACCGGAATCTGGAGTGCACCGGTCACCAGGGCAGCCAGTGTGGCACGGAGCCACAGCACATACAGTCCCCCACCTGTGAAGCATCAGAAGTTGTCCAGTGCCCGGCGGGAGAGGGTGAAGACTCCAGCCACCAAAGCCGCTCCCAGGGGTCCCGGTGGGAGTGTGGAGTCAGCTGTGACACCTTCCAAGGTGGGGAAGGGCCACAAGAAACCCAGCAAGTCTGGGAAGAGCAGCACAGCGGAGAAAACCGCCATCATCCCCGATGCCCAGGAGCCCACCTCCAGCACAAGCCCAGCTGCCCAGGACAGGACCGCCAGCACTAGCCCACCTGCCCAGGAGGGGCCCGCCAGCACCAGCCCAGCTGCCCAGGAGGCCACCGCCAGCACCAGCCCAGCTGCCCAGGAGGCCACCGCCAGCACCAGCCCACCTGCCCAGGAGGGGCCTGCCAGCAGCAGCCCAGCTGCCCAGGACAGGACCGCCAGCACTAGCCCACCTGCCCAGGAGGGGCCCACCAGCACCAGCCCATCTGCCCAAGAGGCCACCACCAGCACTATCCCCGCTGGGCCATGAAGGACCGCCAGCACAAGCCCCCGTGGGCCATGAAGGACCGCCAGCACAAGCCCCGCTGGGCCATGAAGGACTGCCAGCACAAGCACCCCTGAACAGGGCACCGCCAACTCAAGCACCACCTGAACAGGGCACCACCGTCTCAAGCACCGCTGCACAGGGCACCGCCATCTCAAGCACCGCTGGCCCATGAGCGGCAAGGGCACTGACGCAACTGAGTCTGTCACGGGGTGAATGATGCACTCTGGGCACCTTGCCCCCTCCAGAACCCGTGGAGACTGTAATCCACTACCTCTGTCCTTTGCAGGATGAAGCTCTCTCGGCGCCATGCCCCCTCCAGAACCAGTGGAGACTGTCATCCACTACCTCTGTCCTTAGCAGGATGAAGCACTCTGGGCACCATGCCCCCTCCAGAACCAGTGGAGACTGTCATCCACTACATCTGTCCTTAGCAGGATGAAGCACTACGCGCACCATGCCCCCTCCAGAACAAGTGGAGACTGTTAGCTACTTGTGAGACCGTGGCTTTGGACTCCCCAGGATATGGCAGTGGGCAACCCACCCACTGTAGAGACTTGAGAGACTGTGGGTTTGCACTCCCCAGGATGGAACAGTGGGCAAACCACCCACTATAGAGACTTGAGAGACTGTGGCTTTGAACTCCCCAGGATGGAACAGTGGGCAAACCACCCACTGTAGAGACTTGAGAGACTGTGGCTTTGCACTCCCCAGGATGGAACAGTGGACAACCCACCCACTGTATAGACTTGAGAGACTGTGGCTTTGCACTCCCCAGGATTGAACAGTGGGCAACCCACCCACTGTAGAGACTTGAGAGAGACTGTGGCTTTGCACTCCCCAGGATGGAACAGTGGGCATGTGGCCCCCTTGTGGATTTGGCGTTGTGCACACAAGCGGCTGAGGTGCCCCCCTTTCCCTCCCACTGAGGTGCCTGTTTAGTTGCTCTCTGATGCCCCTGCAGTATTCTCTCCGTCATGGTCGGGGATCTTGTGTGGGCCTTGCCCATTCCGTGTGGTCCCAGTGTTCCACAGACTTTGTTAGAGCACTACCTGGACTACTATGCTTGGTATATATTATGTACATGGTGTATTTATATATTTCTGCCTACTTGCTTTTAATATATTACAATGGTTACACTCATTTTCTATTGTCATTGCATTCTTCTGGGGGGTTTTGGGGGGTGTAACTGTGATGTATTGATATGCATTAGTGTGTGTGTTGTAGTGGGTGAGGGTGGGGGTGTTGCGTGTGTGTGTCCCTGTTTTTTGCCACCCCCTCCCCTGTGTCGTAGGTGCAGTACTCACCGTGGTCTTCGCCGCTGGCGTTCGTGCTCCTGGTAGAGGAGCAGGAAGACTATTGCAGGGAGAATTTGGAGTTCCGGGTCCATGGCGTTCTCGTTCCTCGTGGGGTGTGTAGAGGTGTGCGTTTTCCCTTCGGGATTCCTGTTTCCGCCTTGTTTTTATCTGCGGTGAATCCGCCCTGGAAAAGGTGGCAGATAGGCCTGTTATAATAGTGTGGGCGGTACATTGTCTCCCGCCTGTCTGTTGGCAGTGACCGACGTGGTGTTTGTTTGTACCGCTGTGGCGGTCGGAGTGTTAAAGTGGATGTCTTGGTTGGCGGTTTCCGCCACGGTCGTAATTGCAAATTGTTTTCTGCCGGCCTGTTGGCGGTCTTACCGCCACTTTAACACGACTGCCAGGGTTGTAATGACCACCTAAGGGCCTTAATTAGATGTCGGTAGTAACCATCCCACCATCACTTTTTCGTTGGATATCCCAACCGCTGACTTGGTGATTTGCTCGCCCTATTTAGATGCTGATGGGATCATCAATGAAAGAGAGCCACAGTCCTGCTGACTCTGCCAGACTTGGGATCCTGCATCAACGGAGCAATGGGAAACAGTGGCTGGTCGCGGGACTTCAGCCACCTTTCCCACCAAGCAGATTCCAATCTGCCTTCCTGCCAGGCCGACTGTGGCTGGAAAATCTCAAACCCAAGCCTGGCAGATTAGGGGAGAAAGGGGGTGACAGTCCTCCTTTTGCCCTGTTTTCTTTCACCTTTTCCACAGGAAAATGACTAGAGGACTCCTGACAATGTTGCTGACACTTGAGCACAAAGGACACCACACCCGTCGTCACCGAACACGAAAGTGACAAGTACATGGGACATGTACCCGAAGGGGGGTGATGCTTTATCGTTAAATGCAACCTGACAATCAACAGTAACATAACTATGTTTTATTTTTTTTTCTTAGGGTTGGAATATGTGTTGACATAGGTTGTTGCATACACTGTAAGCAGCACACCTACATAAACACATATATCCAATGGGCCACTCCCCCTCCATCGCTAAGTTGCCACTGTCACCCTGTTGGTACAGAGGGAACATCTAAATCAGGACGCAGTACATCGCCAGCCCGACAATGGCAGAGCCCAATCGGCCAACAATGGGGAACCACTGCTGTAACAGTTTGTCTCCTAACCACTAACATCTAAATACGTGGGGCAAGAGATCGCCAGCTTGACAGTCTTTTCGGGCCCGTCACTTACCTAGCTTGGCAGTAATACTGCCATTATCTAAATCACATCCAATCAGAAGGTAAACTTTTTACCGAGGCTTACCACTCAATGTATCCGAATTGGGCTCCATTGCAGTCGGTCTCAAACTTTGAAATTCCCACGGTCAAGTGCCACCAGATGTCCCCCGTTGGAGCCTTTTGTTTTTAGATCCTAGAAAGTACATTTTTATATTTCTTCTTAAAAAATTAATATCTCCAGTTCCTTTTATTGTATTGTTGTCATTTTGGTGTCATTTTAACCCATTCACTGCCAGGCCATTTCCCCCTCAGGTGGCAGGCCTTTTTTGGCCATTTGGGGCAGTTCGCGCTTAGGCCCTCATAACGTTTTGTCCACATAAGTAACCCACGCTAAATTTGCGTCCTTTTTTCCAACATCCTATTGATTCTAGAAGTACCCAGAGTTTGTGGGTTCTCCTGGAGGAGACCAAGAAATTAGCCAAAATACAGCGAAAATTTTATTTTTTTTAAAAAAATGGGAAAAAGGGCTGCAGACCACCCAACTTTCCCCTCAGCCTCCCAGTAAAAATGATACCTCACTTGTGTAGGTAGGCCAAGTGCCTGTGACAGAGAAGAGCCAAAAACATGTCGACATTTAGGGGGAACCAAAGCAGGTCCAAAAGGGCAGTTTAAAAAAAAACATTTTTAGGCTGACAAATGGGGTAGAACTGGTATAGCTGCAACAATGCTAGTTGGTAGGAATTTTGCAGATTCCGGAATGTGTGATTCCAAGCAAAGTTAGAGGTTTGCAGGGCATTGTGGGTAAGAAAATGGTGTGGGGTGCATATGAAGCACCCCACCCTGGACTCACCTAGATGCTTAGTTTTCAGATGTGTCTAGGTCTTGTGTATTTTTTTACATTGCAGCGTCCCAAAATCCAAAAGGTGCAGCCCTCACCATTCCAGGTGGGACGATTTTGAGAGTTAGACAAGCTCTCATGCCCAAATGTAAAATCAAAAGCCAGAATAATCAAATGTCCTCTTTCTTGCTGTGGGATAAGATGTTTTAGTGTGCATGGGAGAGCTGAAAGACTGTTATCCCCTTCAGTTGGGGTGAGGGCATAACCATGCCCATACTGGTTGGTAGCCACCACCTCATTAATTTTTTATTTTTTTATTCCCTGGCATCTAGTAGGCTTTCTGCTCCCCCCTGAGAAGTGGATCAATGGTAATTGCCCAATCTGCCCACTGGTGGGCAGAACATCTTTGGCCCCATTTAATTGGGATGGGGGTATGGCCATGCCCCCCTCCTATTTTTTTGAAAAAAAAAAAAAGGTCTTCCCTAGTCTCTGGTGGGCTTTTTGGCCCCCTTGGTAGCAGATAGGCCTTCCATAAATAGGCTGATCTGCCCCCAAGGGGGGGCAGATATGGCCAACAGTAATGCGCCCCCATCGGAAGCGACCCTTGTCCAAGGGGCTGGCCCCCCAAAACAAAACACACACACACCAATCCCTGGTGCCTAAGTGGTTTCAGTCCGATCTGCCCCCAAGGGTGGTAGAAATGGCATAAAATAAATTTGCCCCCCAGTGGAATGACCCTTGTGTAAGGGGTTGCGCCCCTTGCATGAAACTGGTGCAAAAAAATAAAACTCCCTGATTTCTAGTGGTTTCTTCCCCCTCCCTTGGGGGCAAATTGGCCTAATAAAAATAGGCCGATCTGTCCTGAAGGGGGTAGAAATGGCTAAAAATAAAATTGTCTACCAAAGGGACCGACCCCTGCCTAAGGGGTTGCTCCCCACGTCTAAAAAAAGAACCCCCCACCAAAAAAAATGATCCCTGGTCCTTATAGGTTTTTGGCCCCCCTGGGGGCAGATCGGCCTAATTATAATAGGCTGATCTGCCCCCAAGGGAGCAGAAATGGCCTAATACAAATTTGCCCCCTCAAGGGGAGCGACCCTTGCTTAAGGGGTAGATCCCCTTGCGTGAAATGGACAAAAAAAATATCCTTTTGTCTAGTGGTTTCTGCCCCCCTTGGGAGCAGATTGGCCTAATAAAAATAGGCCGATGTGCCCCCAAGGGGAGCAAAAATGTCCTAAAACAAATTTACCCCTCAGGGGTGCGTTCCTTGCCTAAGGGATAAATATGGCAGAGCTGACCAGCAATTCAGATATCTGCTTAAAGAAAAGACTGGTGAAGAAGGGCTGCTCTGCTGAATACCTGAACTGATCCAGCTGCACTCTTTAGGCTTTCCTAAGAAAAGGATTTTGCCTTGCTTCTACAGCACCTGGAGTGGATGCCCCTGTAAGCTACAGGAACGAAGGAGAGTCCCCTGTATCAAATCCTGCAAGAAGAGCCCAGCTGACCAGTGTCCAGTGGCCATTTGAGCATTCTGACCAGGTACATTCTGGGAACTGAAATTTCAACTTCTGGAACCTTGGATCAAGTTAGGGGATAACTCATGGACCAAAAAAGGACTTCTGGGAGAAGGTCCAGAATTTTGGAACAACTTTATGTGAAAGCTCCATAAGGTCATCAACCCATTGACAAGAGTTAAATAAGTGAACCGCAACCAGTCCTGAATTTCAAGTTTGTCCTTTGAAGTTCCAGAACTTTTCCCTGTTGATGAGGCTTCCAGGAGTTGACTTAAAGCTAGCTCTGAGCCAAGCCGATGATGTTGCATCGCAATCTGGCAAGATGAGGAGCCTCGACCAATGATGAGAGAAAAAGCTCCAAAAAAGAGACTAAGTCAGAAGGTAAAACTTTTGATGGAGGCCTCCTGCTCAGTGTATACAACTTTTGCTCCATCACAGTTGGCCTCAAATTTCGACTTTGCCCCAGTCAAGCACGACCAGATGACCCCAGTTGGCGCTTTTTGTTGTTAGGCACTAAAAAAGCAATTTTTTCCATTGAATCTTTAAAAATTAATATCTCTGGTTCCTAACATTGGATTTGTGTCATGTTGGTGTCATTTTAAAGATGAACATGTTTTATGTGTTGTGTTTTACTTATTTACTGTTTTGTTGCTAATAAATGCTTTGAAACCTGTCTCCTAAGTAAAGCCTAACTGTTCATGGGCAAAGCTACCATGGGTTGAGCAAAAACTAAATTACTGCAACCTTGACTGGGTTTAGTGTGGGATTGTGGCTTGTTACTAAGTGTTGGTACCTACCTGCTCTTATAAATCACCTACTTTCCAACAGGTATCACCTGGTTTGCGGATACCAGCTGACTCCTTACCATACCTTACCTGCTCTTATTGATAATCCAATTTCCAACAAACTCTGATTTACTTGAACTGAAACAGAAATAGGATCTATAGACAGTGTATACCTACCCTTTTTCATAATCTCACTTTTTAGATGGGGGTAACTAACCCCTTTGTGGGAGTACAATTTTTCTGATTCAACTATAGGTTTAAGGTTTTTTTAAACTGTAATTTAAATAACCATTAATTTTGCTAAAATCATTCACACTGTGCTAGAAATACTGACATATATGAGTGGAAATACAATGTTATGAGACGTATTGTATTCATAAACTGTACTGCTAGGTTGAGCCTGTTAAGATTACAATTTGAAGCAAGTCTCTCTAAGTTTGTGAATTATTAAGGGCCTTGACAGCTGCTGTCTGCTGAAAGCAGAGTTAGTGTTTGCTTTTGCTTAGCAGGAGCTGTCACAGCTCCCATCAAGCAAAGGCAAAAGCTACCTCACGAACATGGGCACCTAAGGAGGTAACAGGAGCTGGCCATGGGAGGTGGTGGTTCCCAGGGCTATGTATGGCTCCCGGAGGGGGGCCATGTAGCCCCCCTCCTTTTTTTGATTTGGCTCTGGGGAGGTGGTGGTGACAGGTACTGGGGGTTCTCCTCTTTAAATCATTTTGTAGCCCCAGGGAGGTGGCAGTCCCTGGGCGTCTGCAACCCACCCCATTAGTTTTTAAATAAGTTGCCCTTGGAGGTAGTAGTCGCCAGGGCATGGGGGGGCCACGTGGCCCCCATACACCTTTTACACATAGTTAAAGGAGGTGGTGGTCCCCAGGGCAAAGGGGCCCTGCAAGACCTCCCCTATTAATTATTTAATATGTTGCCTTGGGGAGGTGATGGTCACCTGGGCACAGGGGCCACAATGCCCCCACACACTTTTTACATGCAGCCCCAGGAAGTGGTGGTCCCTGGGGCCCAGGGGGGTTCTCAGGAACCCCACATTATTCTTTTTTTTAATGCAGCATAGGTGAGGTGGTGGTCCTCAAGGCTCCTAAAAGCCCTAGGAGGGGTCCCCATGTGTGGCTTTCCTGTGTTTCGGCCCCTAATGCCCAGTGGACCTGGCACACCCTTGGGCCACATTAATTGAGAGTGCAGGAGACCATACTTAAAAAAAATCTTAGAAAAGTTTGCTGCTCCATCTGCGGATTTTTCCAAGATTTTTTTACAAAAAATACTTGTTAGCCCTGGCGGGGTCCCAGAGGGACCCCTGGACAAAGGTTATGAGCCCAGGGTATTCCTTCCCTGACTCCTTTCCCTTTTTCGAATGTTGTGGCTGGTATTTGAACTCAATGTGCTTTGACACTGCCATTCAGTGCCATAGGGTATGTGTTTGTCCCCTAAAAATCAAATATAAAATTAGTTAAAAACAATTGGGTATAATTGATGTCTAGTATGTCCATTGTAAGTTGATGCACAAAATGCATTAATGGACTAAAAGTTAAATGTAATTTATGGGCTGTATTTACACCACAAAGGCACATGTGATGGGAATGATTGTTTTCAGTGAACACCATTGCGTCCTGATTGGATGCAATTAGAAGCCACCTGGGGAAAGTACCCTGCTAAAAAAAACATAATTTGTGAAAGTAGCCACTGAATGTACCCCGTGAGCTAATAGAGTGGTTGCGTAATGTGCAATAGTGAGTCATGCTAAATATTTAAAAATGTATTTCTCCACAGTAAAAAGTTAACAAGCACTGTTTGTCACTGTAAAAAACAAAGTTATGTTGTCTGCCAAGGTACATTGTTTATAAAAAATAATCCAGATTAATAACTCAGCCTAGGAAAATAGTAGAAACGTGTGAAAATTATTTTCATGTTTATAATCAAAAACTAATTTAATGATGAAACACTGTTATTGCTAGCTGTAGGGAAGATTTAACTTTCAAAAATTACACTTTGTTCTGCCAGTTGCAGTAATTAGAATTCTGATGATGTAGTCTGTTCGAAACTCACCTGGAAGGTATAGGGAGAGTCGGTTTTCAAGAAAAAACTTCAGTTACAGCCTTCCTTTCCACATGATGACCCCAAAATGGCCTAGCTGACAGAATCATTTATATCCAGAGTTTCCTCAGACTTTTGCCTCTGCAAACTACGGGGTAAGTGGGGAGCTGTTCCCAGAACAAGAAGAATGGGTGGTTCATTCCCACAGAATTTGATCTGGGAGCTCCTGAGAGTGGATTCTAATTTCTTCCATTGCAAATGGAGGCTTCTGGAAAGGCTTACAATATCGTGCAAAGGGATATGCTTAAAGGTCTTGTGAACTGGTCGAAATTCGGCTATGAATGGTCCAAGGGAATTTTAAAATCACTGCTAACCCGCAGGGTAAGTCTAACACCTCACCTCCAAATTCTCAGAACATTCTTTAACCTAGAAGAATATCTTAAGATATAAAGCACTCTCTTTGGCTTGATTTGATGGGGAAAGAAATATGAAGAACGTCTGATGTCCACTGGAACCTAGAGACTCAAAGTGCTCAGAGCAGTTGGTAAATGCAGGCCGTAGCTTCTCTGTGGGGTGCAGGTGAATGTAAAGGTCTCTGCAGGAGAAATTCACTTTTGCAGTGTAAGCTGCATCTGCACCCCATGAACAGAGGGATGGCAAGGCGTGCTTTTCTTTCTTTGACTTGAGGAGAACAGTATGCTGATCAGTAAGCACATTGCTTTGGGCCAGCTAGACTCCATGATTGACCACCAATCATAGGGGGTATCCGCCTTAGTACGAGGCCTGGGTCACTACCGTTTTTCCAACTTGTTGACCTGATCAGAGGACAAGAAAGGAAGTGCTGCATTACCCCTCATGGCGTCCTCCTTGTCCCAGTCCAAACAAAGCAGACTGTGAAGAGGAGGAGCCCTAATCAGGGTAATGAAGATTACCGGTAAGTAACAGAACATTACCCCTCATGGGGTCCTCCTCGTCCCAGTGCTCTTTGTTTGGAGTGGGACGAGGAGGACCCCTAATCAGGGTAATGAATATTACCGGTCAGTAGCGAAACATTAGTGCTGTGCCCCTCTACAAAGTTTTTTTTCAAGCACAAATAAGAGTGTAGGTTGAGTTCATCCAAGGGACATTTTCCCTTATAAACATGACATGCGTGCTTAATAAACATACCCAGTGTCATCTGTGATACAAATTAAGGAGTGCACTTGGCATATGCAGGCATCAACTAATAAAGCAGTAATAAATGTGAAGCAGAAAACAAATCTTTCCGTTCTTTCAAAGAAGCCTGAGCAGGCATGGAGATAAACAAGTATAACAAAAAATCCTACAGTAAAAACAAAAAACATACATTCGATGATAGCTGCACACTGTGTATAATTACGTACCCTTCCTACCAAAACAGCCGGGGCTTCTCATTTGGGCATAAAAGGTGCAGTAGCTGCAATGTGGATAAAGCCAGCGGTCACCAAACATCTTGAGCACCTGCACTTTTTTAAAACTATAGATTAACCCCTGAAAACACTTCTTGAGTACTATCAGCGGTTCTGGGTGCACTGAAGGTGAGTAGGTGAGAGTCTAGAAGACACTGTTTCACTGCAAAACCCCGTGCACCTATGGTTGTAGATAGGTGACTAACCAATATTACAATTGGTCATTACTTTTAAATTACAGATACAATTCAATTTATCAAATTTAATGCTAGTATGTTTATTTATTTCAGTCCTTTTTTACACTTATATAGAATAGCCTAGGGAATTATTTGGTATTATATTCATATATGTATATTACCTGAAAACTAGGTCTGAATTTGCCAAGCTGAATACCTTCCGGTGGCCAGCCCCCGAGTCTAACCCCCAGCGGGTGGCCAACTTCCTGCTGTGCACAGCCTTTGGCCGACCACAGTGGTTGGACACAGGGCCTGACTTGCAGGCAAAAACTGAGCTCAATCCCAAGGGTGGCCAGTCCCCATGGACCCACACCACACATTTTCCATGTTTTGTCTTTTTTTCTGGGTCCCACTGTACTTCTGAGGGAACACCAGAGGGCATGTAGGATCTTGCTGGATCTTGCTTTGCTGAGTCCCGTGGGAGTACCACAGAACCTGCAAAATTGTTTTTCTCTTTTGGCCCCATGGGACCCTCTGCCCCCACCCAACATAAGGGCCGCTGATTCTAGGTACCCCTTCCCACAGTACCTTAGTATTTTTGTACCTAGGAGGTTGAAGTACTTGAGTATTTAAAATGGTGGCTGCAGCATTGATGTTAATGTTGCGGTTAGCCAATCAAATTGCTTGGTCTTGCTTGACCCTACTGGTCTCACAGGGCTGAAGAGGCCGATGGGAAAAAAACATCTCATTCAGTCAGAATGCGTTTTTGTTTTACAATTGTCGGATCACTTTGAAACCTCCCAGGAACGATTTGAGATTTTTCTGCTCTTTGGAATCTTTGTCCTCTTCCAGTCTAGCGCAGCCTTCTATTAATTAAGAATCGCCAGAGGTTGATGTGCATTTAGTGATTAATTACACAGCACATGGGCATCAGTTAATATAATGAAATAAAACAGAAGTATGGTATACAAAACTGCTCTGATACCGCAAAGTCTTACATTCTCCTTTCCTCGTGAAGACAGTTTATGCTTATTTGCTTTTCTTTGACCATTTAGTGTCTTCTTTTATAGAGAACTTAGGGGCATATTTATGAGAAAGTGGTGCATCATAGGTGATGCACCACTTTTCTTTAGCCCCATTGAGCCCCCTAACGTGTGCGCCATATTGTAAATCCGGTGCGCACGCCAATAGTGTCAGAAATGACTCACTATTGTGGCGCTTTGGTGGATAATGGCGCTGTCAAACCTTGTAGATTTCACTGCATTTTCTGGGCCTACTAATGGGGGGACGCCCCCTTTGCATACATTATGCCTGGCGCAGGAATAATGTGGTGCAAGGGGTTACAAAGTAGTGCAATGCTTGCATTGCGCCACTATGTAAATATGTCGCGACAAAAATGCCTCCTTACCCGCACCTTAATGTTAAAAAAAAATTAAGTAAATGTGGAGCAAGAATACACAAAGGTCTTGTAACTATGCCCCTTAATTTGTTTTGTACTTAGATTCCTATTCTAATGATTATTTTAAACATGCTTGTTCCGAGTTCTTCCTTTCCATCTGGTGAAAAAATGCCTGCAATGAGAAATGTCTGTCGCTTGACACTGGCAGGTGTTCGCACATTCAGTACCTTTTACTTTTGGCTGTTTATAAGCAATGGGTTGTTTTATCCCTTGTCCCCTGCAGCCAGAGTTTGACAGGGTTCTGTCAGCCATTATTGTCAAAGACGCTGCCGTTAATCACTGGGCACTGATATACGTCAGCGACTGTTTTACGGCATTGCAAATCTTGGTTCACTCTCTCACCTCCCTTCGCGTATTAGAAATCAGATCCTTGTGAAGTTGACTATTAAGCAGTGATGTGCTCATTTCATTGAAAATATCTTGAGAAAAATATCATCAAACACTGATGCAATTGTGCTGGGCCCGAAAATAACTTACGGACCACTGTTTGGAATCACGGCCTTTAATCACAGACCTGGAAAAAGAAAGGAGATTTAATAACAGCTGTTTACTCCACGCAGAAGGAAATTAATTTTCACTTGAGTCATCATTACTAGGGTAAGGCTTGTTTTGCTGAATATTTTGCGAGGCAAGGGACTTTGACGCCGTCCTGTTACATGTGTGCCACATAATGTTGTTGACACTACATTTTTTTAATGGAGCTTTTCTGATATTTGTGCTGTTAGAAGCAAAATAATGAGAATGTAATTAATACAGGGGAGGAGGAAGATATGCTTCCAGGACGCCCCAAGTTAACATAACAAGGCTGTCCACCAAGCAATGCCCTGTTCTCTCAAACTTGAAGCATATCACTGCAGAAACTGACTATTAGTAGGGCCACTGTAATCATGTGGGAAGTGAGGGCCAAATTATGCGGCAGAGTTGAGTAAAGTATGCGTCAGGGTTGAGTAAATTATGCAGCAAGAAAAGACAAATTTGTATTAGTAGCACTTAATTATTTCACCATTTTTAAACATGTCTGGGTATTGGTTGAACCTCATTAGTTTCCAGTTTAATACCTAAATATATCAAAAAGCAACAGAAAGGTGACCAGTCCACTTTGCATAGGGCCTTCCACTGTGCAGCAACCAGAATTACTGTATTTTTTGTAACTTTAGAACCTTTGGAGCTAGAAACATTGTTTTGTTAGAATCTGCATAATATGTTGCAGATTATGGATTATAAACCAAAGGCACAAATGTATTATTATGTGAATATCGCTGCGGATGCACAAGCGCATATTTCCAGTGGTGCTAACTACTACGCACTTGTCAAATGTGTTAAGCTATATCTTTATTCCTAAATATGGAGAATTTGTATTTTTGCAGCTTGATTATGTTTCTCGCAAATTGTGCAAAATGTCTGAAAAATGACATAAATTTATGTATAAATTGGTGTAATTCACCATTGGGTAATATGAGTGAAAATTGAAAGCAAAAGCATACCTCATGTTTGAAAATCACTTCAGAAAGTGACAAAGTAACTGGGTGATGGAGAAAACGTCTCTCACAACACATTCTCTGCTAATACTAGTTCTCTACGGCAAAAAGTGTAATTTTGCCATGGCTTTATTGTATACGTGTTTGTGTAATATGCATAACACAAAATTACTTGAGTTATTGTTATTACGTGAGCATAAAGAACAATGTAGTACAGATCCTCATACATGAAGGATGTGGTTTTATAATCAAACATTTTCAGGGACAAATCTATGTATTATGAGTGAAAATTGAAGGCAAAGGCATACCTTGTGTTTGAAAATCACTCCAGATACCGACAAAGTGACTGGGTGATGGAGGAAATGTATCTCACAATACATTTTCTGCTAGAACAAGTTCTCTACAGCAAAAAGTAGAATTTTGCCACAGCTTAGGGCCTGATTATGACTTTGGCGGTCGGACTGGCAGACAGCCAACGTGGCAATTCCAAAAAGACCGCTGGCCCAACGGTCTCCAGACTACCGTATTGTGATGTTTGGAGCCTGAACGGTTGCCTGCCAAACCAAATGGCTGCTTGCCAGCTGTGCCGGAGCCTGCAATCTTGGCGGTGCGCACTCCCTTGCCGTCATGATCATGTGGAACCGCCGAGCACATTACAAAAACACAATTGATGTGGTGTCTTCTTCTTGCGATCAGCTGACTATGGTCAGCCACTGCAGTATGCATTCAGCAAAGCAAGTGCCCATTAGATGGATTAAAAAACAATACAGCTGACCTACATAGGCCTAGTGGACACATCTGCAAATCAAACTATAAAACACACCCCTTCCCAGACCATGATCCTTTGGCTCTCCACTGCAAGAAAGAGACCACAGCACACTGTTTTTCTAATCATTGATAGATAAACACCCCTTTTATCACAATCCCATATAACACATTGCACACACTTCTTTACTCTCTATTTCACTTTTTTTGTTAAGTAAGTCCCTGTCACCCTCTTTTATTTACATCCATGTCACATCCCAAAAGTCCCAATTTTTCTGAAGATGAGTTGAGAGTCATGGTGGATGAAATCATAACAGTCGAGCCACAATTGTTTGGAACACAAGTCCAGCACACTCCTCTCAGTAGGAAAATGGAAATGTGGGAAAGAATGGTCGACAGAGTGAATGCTGTAGTCACCACCCTGCTCAGAAAGGAAGACATTAGGAACAGGTGAAACACCATGAGGAGGAAGGTGCATTCCATGGCCTCCAGACAATACATGGAGTCCCTAAAGATTGGTGGTGGTCCTCCCCTTGCCTCATTACAACTCCTTTCCTGGGAGGACAGGGTCTTCACCACCCTGCAACCTGAGGGCTGCCTTCACAGGAATAGCTGGGGAAGTGGAGTATGGTAAGTTACAAGACAAAAACTGTCACACATCTTCAATATCCGGTATGCTCACAACTCTCCATTTGCCACCGTGTTGTTCATCACTTTCCCAACATGCATTACCCAGAGTTGAAGAAATATTAGCTTGTCAATGTATATTGTCTTACAGAACATCACATGTATCAATCCCCATTACATGTCATATGTTGGAATTGGGTCTTTAAGTGTTTAAGTATCTATGAAATGATCATCCCAGGACACATGGTATGTTTCAGCATGTAAATGTATGGTCCCACCTAACTGCAGTGTGGCAACAGATATGTAAGACTAAACATTTGTCAAGTGCTGGGAAGTCCAGAAAGTGGCATGACTACAACTACTAGGAGGCCCTGTTTCTGTACCTCAAACCAACAGGCCTTTCTGCACTTGTCCAAATACACTTGTATGCCATCTCTCAAATGATGTACCCTCCCCTGGGAGTTTAGCATTTGTGTAGTGTTGGAAGTCAGCAAGTGACAAGACTACAGCTAACAAGAGGCCCTGTTTCTGTACCTCAAACCCACAGGCCTTTCTCCACTTGTTCAAATACAACTGTGTGCCATCTCTCAAACGATGTTCACTCACATGTGCATGGGAGCGAGTAATCTACATATCATGCTCAACTCAGAGACGTGTCTGTCTACCTAGCTTGCTTTTGCCCTAGTATCCCAAAATGAAACTATTGAGGACAGGAATGACACCTTACCCAGTCTGTACATGAAGTATTCCTAAGGCATTAAGCTGCTTCATCAGATTGGTAGTGGCAGTTAACACATTGACTCAGCACTGCTCATATGATGGCTAAAGCTACATATACAACAAAGGTGTGTGTTCACCTGTATCTCAAACAGCTAGGCCTTGGAATGGTCAAATACATATGGCTCCTCTTCACTGTGTTGGGTTAACTGTTTCTAAAATGTCATATTCATTCCATCATCTACAATGCAACTGATCAACACACCTAATGAGCTGCTTGAGTCTAATAGCTTCTGCAAGCTTTTTGCATGTCATGTTAACACCTCAATACCATGGTATCATAGCACAATCAGCAAACCTACCACTTAAGAATGTCCAAGGTCTCTACTTCCAGTGACACAAAACGTTTGGATATAGATTTCACACTTCAACCAATTACAATGTACTCTATTTATCAACAGGTCAAGCTGGCACATCACCTGGCTAGACATTGTCCACTGTCCCAGGCTCCCAACTCACCTCTGGAAGAAGCCCTCAATGATGACAACACTACCGGACATGTAGATGTGGATGACGGTCCAGGCCCATGTGGGCAGCCTAGTCAGATGGCAATAGTGTGTCTTACTGTGCCCACAACACCTCCCCCAACTGGTTCTACATCACAGGCAACAATGTGCCTCCTAACCTGTACACCTAGCACTGTTGCTACCATCTTGTGTGCCCCAGTCATGGATATTGATGTGCAAATCAACAATCCTAACACTGACGGTCCAGGACCCAGTTGGAGGGTGCACCCTGTGCCGAGGGCACTGGCTCAATGGGGTAGGGTCAGTGGGAGGGATGCTGTGGGTCAGCAGAGTGAGGCCACTGGGGCCACTCACAACCAGGATATCATCAGCCAAATCTTGGTGGTCTATCAGGAGTTGCAAGGCATGATTGGCTATTGTCAGGGAGACCAGATCCTCGGGGTCTGCACACGTTCCCAACATGTCCTCCACTGGACAGCTCCAAGACTCCAATAGATGAAATCACAGAGCCGAGAGAGTCCAAGCGGGGGAAAAGGGGAATTAGGATGGGAACAGCAGGGAAGGAGACCTGTAGGAAGCAAAAAGGTTAAACCACACAATATCAAGATTATATCACATTGATTTTTACTAGATTATGATTCTAAGCATTGTCATACTGTAATCATGGATAACTTAAGAAAGGACTAATATCTAGGCCTCAAGACGCCTGGGTACATGGGAAGGAATCAAGAATGAATAATACAACTTGTCAATGAAACTTTTCATGAAATGTTACACATTGTCTAGGATTATATGAACCTTCTAGAATTATGTTTTCAGAATGAAACATGGTCTTTTTACATGAGAACAAAAAGTAATCTGAACACAATAGGAATTGTATTAAGGACTTAATATGCACATATAATGTAACATCTTGAATTTTAACACCTAGTTTCAAATTGGGGAAATGAATTGCGCACACTGCCGATTTCAACAAGGATATGTAAATGCCATGAAAGGACCGCGCACTCTGCAAGCGATCTAAAACATCAGTTTTAAATGCGGGAATGAATTGCGTGTCTTGTCGATTCAAATGCCACCATGTAATAGCCAAGAAATGGTCTCGCACAATGATTGTCAAAGTTTTAATGCAAGGAATGAATCGCGCGCCTTGCTGATTCGACTGCCACCATGTAAATGCCAAGAAATGGTCGCGCACAATGATTATCAAGGTTTTAAATGCAAGGAATGAATCTCACGTCTTACCGATTCGAATGCCACCATGTAAAAGCGCACAATGAGTATCAAGAGTTAAATGCCCAGAATGAATTGAGCGTCTTGGCGATTCAAATGCCATCATGTAAATGCCAAGAAATGGTCGTGCACAATGAGTATCAAGAGATAAATGCACGGAATGAATCGCGCGTCTTGCGGATTCGAATGCCACCATGTAAATGCCAAGAAATGGTAGCGCACAATGAATATCAAGAGTAAAATGCAAGGAATGAATCGCGCAACTTGACGATTCGAATGCCAGCATGTAAATGCCGAGAAATGGTAGCGCACAATGAGTATCAGGAGCTAAATGCACGGAACAAATTGCGCGACTTGCCGATTCGAATGGCACTATGTAAATGCCAAGAAATGGTAGCACACAATGAGTATCAAGAGTTAAATGCACTGAAGAAATTGCGCGTCTTGCCGATTCGAATGCCACCAAGTAAATGCCAAGAAATGGTAGCGCACAATGAGTATCAAGAGTTAAATGCACTGAACAAATTGCGCGTCTTGCCGATTTGAATGCCACCAAGTAAATGCCAAGAAATGGTAGCGCACAATGAGTATCAAGAATAAATGCAAGGAATGAATCGCGCCTCTTGCCGATTCGAATGCCAATATGCAAATGTCTAGAAGTGGTCGCGCACACTGTTGTAGACCCGAATCTCAAAAGTCAAATGCCAAGAATGAATTGCGCGTCTTGCTGATTCGAATATCAACATGTCAATGCCAGAAACCACGAGCACATTTGCACTCACAAAGAAAAAATCTTCCAACATGAAAACTAAGCCCAAAAACTCAAATGCCTTTGAAAACGGGATCGGGGGCCCAGTCTGACCTCCGTCTTACCGCCCTAATCAAGGATCACCAACACAATGAAGGGCAAAGGCTTGGAAGATCAAGGCAGGCCTCCGGAACAGGAGCTCAGGAAACTGCTGCTGCTCTGCACCGGGACCTCTAAATAGTGAGCACGTGGAGCTGGGCTGGCTCCCTTATATAGAGTCTGGCCCAGCCCACAAACCACACCCAGTCATGCTGCAGAGAAAGCTTCTAGAAGGCCCTAGAAAGGGACCACACCCTGACACACTCTGAAAGCCTGCAGCAATACATTGAATATTAGTCTTCAGGATTAAACTCTGCAATGCAAAAGGTTAAACAACAGCATATCAACATAATGCATGAATTACGTTATCTCATAAGTGCTGGGTTTTTGCATTCCAGTCGCCCGTAGAGCGCACACTGCCCTGATGTTGACAGCTATATGCTAACCAAACTCTAGGAAATCAAACAGCTGCAGAGGGACATGCATCAACAAAGGGAGGACTATAAGTTTAACATGGCCACTTTAACAGGGGTGCTGGAGGACATCCATACAACTCTGAGCAGAGCTTTTCCCCCAACATCTACCCCTTCCTGTGGGCCAACTACATCAAGCCCGCGTACATCTGCGGCAGACCCTGCCAGAGGACCAACCACCCTCAGACACCCCACCTCAGCAGCAGCTGAACACCTGCAGCCCATGCAAATGGGGACATCAATGTAAAAATCTAAGAGGTGCAGATGGCAAGACATCCACCACTACCAGCACGAAACCTCATCCTTAATGTCCTCATATGTGTGTCACACATTCACTCTGTGGACTGATCCTAAACCCCTTTTCATTTCTGATGGGAGGAGTACTCTGGACTTCAGACTTCCAATGGTGTGGCATCTACTCCTATGAATTCATTCACCATGACTGACCTCTTCACTTTTCATTTATGTTACTTTTTTTCCACAAGTTTGTTTTCACCCTTAGCACTGTAATAAATGTATCATTCACAAACTCATTGTCTGGTATCTTAAATTTCACATTTAACAATGTAGATAGGTAAGAACATGTAAACCATACAATGTAAAAACAAGCTACGTGTGGAAGCAAGGATATGATGCATGTACACAGTGTCTAGCTCAGGATTACAACGATTCCACACAAACACATTCATACAAGTGTCATGTCAAAGAATGAATGTTATTCCATTGTTCAGCTCATAGGCTGTCAATATGTCTGAAACATAGCAAATCATACAGGATTGAATTAAACTGGGTAAATGATCAAATTTACAGGTATAGACATCCAGACCATAGAATGAACGGATATATCAAACACTGTCTTGTAGAATAGGCACATTTAAAATTGGTTGATGTTATCTGCTGGAGCTGTATCGCCTACCTTACAAAAGGAATCCAACATTATGTAATTCAAGACTCAGACAAATGACAGTATAACAGTTTCTGTATACAGGGTCAATACAATCCAATTCTTTTGAATCTGGTGGTATGACACAAACAAATGTCAGTGATGTGCCACAGGCACTTTGACCTACAATGATGAAACACATCAACAGCTACATATAGTTCATACAAAAAGAGTGTTTAGCCGATGTGAAGGCAAGCTAACATGAATTTGGCCGAGGACTACATATACTCTGACCACATGATGGCACACCTTATGCATGAGGACTACCACAGAACAAGGAGCCAGTCAAATGGAGTCTTTAAAACTTTCATCCTATCACTGTGCAAGATGTCTTGGCACAGATCTTGTAACCCCAAAGTCTGTGACCTACATTCCCAGGAACAATCCATGTCCAGTTCGTATGTCCAAACAGCATTCTATTCCAGCCAATGTCACAACTCAGAAATGACCTAATGAAGATGTCATGATGAAGGTACCTGAACAAACGTAAAAACAAGGAGTATACTTCTGAAACTATACATTTGACACATTTCACATAGCAAATGTCTAGAAAATGCAGTCCATGTTATAAATCTCACACAGAACAACATCTCCAAAATGTAATTGTGTCAAAATCTTCCCCATCAGACACTCTTTGACAGTATTTGACAAGGCCTCAGCTATGAATTTTTCCAACAAAGACACTCCTCACATCATTACAACAAGAGTGCACTGTACAGTCAAAGTCATGATATCCCATGACATACTTAGACTCATGAGAAGCAGCTGTTGATGAGATCTTGTTGCAAGTCAGCTCCTTCCTCTTCACCACTATCATATTAAATTTGGCATTTCCAAATTCTCACCCAGTGGCACCACAGGCTCTCCCTCCTTGGGGATGTAACGGATGTCACTTCACAGGGCAATGTTATAGAGCATGAAGACACAACAGTAGCTTGACACACCTTTCTGGTTGAGTAGAAGAGGGCTCCCCCAGTCTTGTCCAGACAGCAAACTCTGTCCTTTAGGAGCCAAAAAGCCCACTCAACTGGTTGTGTGTTCTTCCATGGGCCTCAATGAAGCGGACTCACCCTAGTGTAGTTGGATTCCTCAGCGGTGTTAACAAGCAAGGATGGTTGGGATATGCTGAGTCCACTGTTTTGAAATGAGACATAAGTGCCACAATGAGTCACACACTTCCGGATTGTAGAACCTGACATTGCATACAAAAGATTATAACAGATGAAACTTACCAACAAGCCAGGCCCTCTCCAGTTGCAGTTGTGATATCAGATGGGGTATGGGGCTGTTCTGCATAACAAAGGAATCATGGGCTGAAGCTGGGAACTGGGCACAGACGTTTGAAATATACATATTTGACAAGCACACAACTTGCATATTGATCGAATGGAAGTGCTTCCTGTTGTGATAGACTTGTTCACTGGCATGCAGTGGCACCAATGCAATATGGGTTCCATCAGTAGCTCCCAAAGGTGTGAGGTGACCAAATCCATAGAAGTCAACCTTCACATTGCCTGAATCCTCATGTCAGGGGAACCTGGTATAGCTGTCAATGTGTTTCATCATTGCTGATAGCACGTCTCTTAAAACACCACTGAACATACGTTGCAAAATACAACCAAATATAGCCAATGTATATTGAAAAGACCCTGTGGCCAGAAAGTGTAATACTGCCATGAGTCTCACAATGGGTGGTATACGTGCTGGAATATTGTTTGGCTCACATCACAGTACCTGTTGTTTTGCCCTAGGCTACATGATATCGATGGGCTTGTTTTGTCAGTGTAGGCCATGACCAGGTGTCTGGATAATCAGCAGATGACACCAAAAGTGTGTATTTATGACCCTGTACTTATCACCATGTGTTATTTACACATGTTGTCTGATGCCAATTACAAAATGCTTGTGCTAGATGTTTCCTAAATATATGTTAAAACAACCAGTTACCCTAAAACAGTGCAATTGTGACCGCTTCATTTGTCTATTGCATTCATACAGGTCAACACCCATCAGAAGCAAAGGATTTGGAGAGCCATCGCCTGGAAGGTCCGGGCTCTGGGGGTCTGTCTCCGGCAGAATGTCCACTGTCATAAAATGTGGGAGGACCTTAGAAACTGGACCCAGAAGATCGCGGAGGTCCAGCTGGGGCTGTCCTCCCAACATGGGCAGGGTGCATGCTGGACCCTGCCCACCCTGATTGCCCGCATACTGGTGGTGGTCTACCGCTATCTTGATGGACATTTGAGGAGAGCACAGCAGCTACAAGGGGGTGATTCCCGGGCTGATTCATACCTGTTACATAGCCAGGCTGATGTGTTAGAGGCAATCATCTCCCCATGAATATTGGAGATGGTCAATTTGCGATACACAAGGTGAGTTACTTTTTGTGTAGGTATGATAGTTGGTGCATGGTGATGTGCCATGCCTCTTGTCCTAGTACCAGGTACACAACAGAGTACAGTCAACTACCCTTATACCCTCTTGGGCAGACACAATGCAGTGGTCAATCATCTCATGTTTTTTCATGTTGTGGGTGTCATTTGTACCCAAGAGCCCACTTGTCCTCACTGTGTCAGCCCCAACATCAAACAACGTGAGGCAATAGATCACTGTACTTAGCCATGTGTCTGCTCAAAAGAGTATATTGGCATCTGTACCCACACACCACTTGTCTTCAGTGTGTCAAGAGTGCTGGTGTCTCACTACTGTCTCTGGTGGTGGTGGCCATCATACATTTGACAAAGCATACATTGTCATTTGTGTGCAGTCACTGAGCAATACTTTCCCCTACTAAGTAGGGAATGTGCAGTTAAATGATTTGGGTAACATCACTGTTGACTTCAGTATTTGTAGCTACTTGTTAGCATGTGTATCTTGCACTTTTGTAGTATCATTTCCACTTCTGTTTAATACCTGATCTACCTGTCTTCATGGTGTGATGTTGGATTCCATCATATATGTGTGCCTGACAATATCTCCTGGAAAGTAGTTTTATATGGTGGGTATACAGTTCATGTGGTACCACAGACTGGCGTGTGATAACATTGTCTGTTGGGACACACATACCTTAACCCATTACTGCATGTCATTTATCATGAACAATTGCAGAAGCAATGAAGAATATAACAGGTAGGCCTACAGTACTTGCTCACAATGTACATTTGAAGGCCATTGATGTTGAATCATTTGGCTAAGAGTTTTGCACATGTCAATTATTAAAGCTTCATTATTAGACTTTTGACATGCATCAGGGAGTGATATGCAGAAATGGTAGAATCACATGTGAGTGTGTACACTCAATAACTCAATGGAATCTGTGCTTGCATGGCAAAAAGGTACAGAGATGTGCCTTCCTATTGAGAAACATGTTATCAGCCCTCTTCTTTTTTTTTTAGATTCCCTGAGCCACAACAACATTCAATGGACTATTGCTTTTAGTTATGCAATGTTAGAAGGGTGACACTGCACCACCACACTCTACAAAACTTGATATGTGTGCCCATCCCAGTTTCAGGGATAGCGATGTGTTCATAACACTGTGTCACACAACAGCAAATCCACATCAATATCACACCTACAAATTGAAGTTACACCCTCACTTTGTTCACATGCCATAGCCTGTTGTGACAGGCAATATACATGTGTCATTGAACCCAAACACACCTTCCCTGCAAAATCCTTGTAATGGACTCACAAATATCACCCACATTGCAAAAGAATGTAAGGTTAAATGGGATGCAGAATAATTTGTGTGATAAACATCCAAATCACACAATGTAAACCATCCCTACAGAATAGGGATGGCAGCATCAGGGGTCCCCAGGAAGGCTGTTGCCCTGGGACACATTTCACTTTGCACATGCCTCAAAAACCCTATTTGCATGGAAACTGTGGCCTGATGAATATCAGGGACAACCAATAACAAAACCAGGTGTCATGTCCATGTGGCAAATGTGTATGTTCAAGTCTAGAAAGCAAATACACCAGTAACAGCATGGGTCACACATTTTAATAAAGTAGGTGTAAGGTACACACATTAAAATGGACACATGCCCCTTCAAATATATAGGAAGATAGCACAATTGAACACCCTCCATGTGTGAACAAACAAACCTTTAGATTGCACACATTAAACAAATGTCAAATCTACATCAGAGGGAGAAATGTAACCCAATAGATGGTGACATTGGCCAAGCCAATAAGAAATACTTACCATATGAAACACACCCAATGCAATGCTAACGCAATTGGATTACTCCCCAAATATCCATCTATCAAACATTTCCCCTGGTCCAGTACTGGTTGAAAAGTCACATCTTACCAGCCATGTTAAACCTTCATTAATCAGGGGGAAACAGACGCAACTGTACACATACATCACAAATTATTCATGAACATTAAAAACATAAAAAAAGGAATGGCAGGACCAATGTATAGCAAAGCAAACAACTGAACATTATTAACAACACTCCAAAAATGAGGTAAAGGACAATGGCTAGTCCTTAGTAAAAAGTATGCTGAGCACACTTCTGTGCCCCACAACTTGTCTCACAAATCACTGCCACAGGACCCTCCACAGCAAGGGGCATAACAGGCACCTCAATGATCACCCTTGCCTGGGTTGGGGTATGGTGGGGATTTGGATGGGTTGTTTTTGATCTTGGGAGGGGTATGCTTCACTTTAGGAGGGTTTGGCTTATTTTGGGATTTGGGTGGGGTATGGCTCAGTCTGGGGTGCAGGAATCACAGGGGAGGGCTTAGACATGGAAGGGATGGGGTGTGGCTAGTGTCCTTTTCGTTTTGGGAAGGGGGTCTCACAGGTAGGTGTTTGGCTTACCGTCAACAAAAGTTTTCAGAAACAAATCGATTTATTTGTCATTAGGGGCCAGATGTAGCAAACGTTTGCGAGTCACAAATGGCCCGAATCGCTATTTGCAACTCCGCAAAATCGGAAATGGGATGCAAAAATCCCATTTCCGACTCGCAAAAAGCGATGCGAGCCGTTACCGACTCGCAAAATTTGCAAAATTTGCGACCTCATTTTGCGACCCGCAAATAGGAAGTCGCAATTTACGAGTCGCAAACCATATGCAATAGCAACTCGCAAGTTGCGACTAGTCGTAAAAAGCCCAGTTTGCATGTCCAATTTACCACTAACTCAGAGCAGGTGGTAATCATTACCAAAGTATAAAAGGAGACCCAGAAGGCATCTGGGTTACTCAAGATGGCGGAGATATACCTGATAGCAGTGAGGAGGAGAGCCCACACAGCCCAGCAGAGGAGGAGGAGGAGCCATAGACAGGAGAAGATTTACAGAACAAGGCAGACACTCTTCCAGCAAACCGAGGAGGAAATATACGATAAATATAGACTTAGCAGCGCAGCTATACTAGATTTAATTGAATTACTCAAACCACAGCTAGAACGCCAGACTCTGCGCGGCTGCGCCATCCCTACGCATGTGCAAGTGCTATGCTCACTGCACCTCTTGGCCTCGGGGAGCTATCAGGGGGTCATTGCTGTGGCAGGTGGGGTATCCCAAAGTGCACTATCAAGGTTCCTTAGGGCTTTCCTAGATGCCTTACTCACACACATGTCCCAATACATATACCTACCCAGGAATGAGGCAGAAATTAACAGCACCAAGTTGGACTTTTACCGGATTGCCAACTTTCTCCATGTCATAGGGTTTGTAGATTGGACACATATTCAAATATGCCCTCCTGCAAACCTGGAATATCTGTTCTGCAATAGAAAGTGTACCCACTCACTCAATATTCAGGTTGTTTGTGACGCCCATTATGTCATCACTGACATTGTAGCGAAATTTCCAGGCAGTACTCATGACTCCTACATTTTTAGGCACAGTGGGATACACCAACGCCTGGAACGTGGGGAGTTTGGAGACGGATACCTCCTAGGTAGAGCTGCATACACCTTGTAGACATGCACACAGATCAATGTGCACACCAACCAGGACTTTCTAACAGTGTACTTTTTGTGCCCAACAGGTGATAGTGCATATGCCTTACGGCCATGGATACTGACTCCGTACTTAACACCCAGCAATGAATGTGAGAGGCGATACAACAGTGCACATAAGAGGACCAGGAACCTGATAGAATGAACCTTTGGATTGCTAAAAGCACGGTTCAGATGCCTTCACCGAAGTGGAGGTGCCCTCCAGTATACCCCCATAACGGCATTCAAAATAGTTGTCGCATGCGCTATCCTGCACAACATTGCCACCCGACGTGGGCTACCTCTCACCCCTGCAGCCCCAGATTCTGAGGATGAAGAGCAAGAGCAACCACATCGCCATCATGGGGATAGGATCATCGCAAATCAAGGCAGACTGAGACGGGAACACATTGCAACACAATACTTTGGAAGGTACGTGCCAACTTCTACCATACTCACCAATTGAACAAACACTCCATTTGTTAAGTTGAACAAAAAAATTATTTAATATGTGCAAAAACCGAACTATATACAATGAAAAACTGTTCAGGGACTTCAAAAAGCCCACCTGGCATGGGACACATTGCCATCATGTGCCCCAATATCAGGGACAGTGGTTAGTTTACAGCCTACGGCCGCCTCTGCCAGCCTGGCTGGTACCAGGTTGCTCAGCAGTGCTCTGCCTCGTATTCCCACTCCGGAGCACCCTGGTGTCACCAGCAGAGACACTGCTGACAGTGGAGCCCTCCTCGCTGTCTTGTGGGGTGTCCCCTGTACCCCTGGACACCTGCCGTGCCTCCATGAGGTCTATCACATGGGTGATCCGGCCCAGGTCCCTTGCCACATCACCCGCAAAGTGGCCCATTTCAACCTGGAGGCCGACTGTTCTCCTTGACAGCCCAGTAGAGTTTACTGCCAGTCTGCAAATAGAGGAGGCCATCCTGTCCAGCCTTTGGTGCAGCTGGCGGTCCCTGCGCCGCGCACCCTCACTCTGTGTAAGCAGTCCAGCCACCAGTTCACGCATTGACAGGGCTAGGTCACCAGTGTTGTTGCCAATTACCTCCAGTTGTGCATGAACCTGGTGCATGCTGTTTTCATTGTTCCTTACGAAGCGCTGCAGAACCCCACTAATCCGCCCTAACATTTGATTCTGCAGGCGCTGACCACGTAGCAGTTGTGCCTCTGTCAGTGTGGTGGATGGAAGCCCTGACTCTGCCTGCAGCCCTGCTCTCCTCATCCTGCGTCGCCTGCGCAGCGGTGGATGCCCTGTGATGTGTGCTGTGGCACTCCTCGTTGTTGCTGGTGCAGGCTCAGAAACCACTGTTGCAGCGGGTGTTGCCATAGAGGGGATGGTGTTGGTGGTGCAGGTAGGAGTGGTGGCTGCTCCTGTTGTCTCCTCATGGGGCTGGCTGACCAGTGGCACCTGGCTGTTGTGGCTGGTGGTGGTGTCTTGTGGGAGACCTGTGGGACATGGGGAAAACACTGTCAGTGTCTACTATCTGTTGCACACTTCCTAATAAAAATTTGCCTATTAACTGCCTACTTGACTACATTGCCCATAATGCATCATGCTCATATCTGCTACTCTGAAATGGAGCTATCTTGGTTGTGCATGCCCCTCTGTACATGGTGGGTGGGGGTATGGCATTGATGGGGGTACAGGCATATCACATGGTACTCACCGGTTGATGTTCTGGGCTCAGAGGTGTCCAGTTCTCCAAATCCTGTTACAGACTCCGGCTCCAGGGTCTCCTCCACCCTTTCCTCCAGGGGTGTGGGTGGTGGTATGGAAGATGGTCCCCCTCCTGTGCCTCTCATCTCCCGGAGCCTTTCTGACACCCTCTCCTTGGTCCGGGAGCGGAGGTCGTACCACCTCTTCTTCACTTCATCCACACTCCTGTGGCTGACCCCCAGGGAGTTTACCTTCTCCTGAATTTCCTGCCAAATTCGTTTTTTGGCAGAGTCTGGCACATTGAGGGCTGCCTTCCCAAATAGCTCATCATGGTGCTTACAGCATTCCTCTGTGAGCACCTCCAGCTCCTTCTCTGCAAATTTCAGCTTTCTCTTTCTGGGAGTGTCAGCCATGGTTGCTGTTGCTCTGTTTGCTGTGCAGCAGTTAAAAGGGTGTGGTCCTCCCTCCTCCCAGGTGTATTTGTAAACTTCCTGGCTGTGATGTCATCATCATGTGCCAGGAAGTGTTTCCAGAGTGTTCTGGAGTGGTTTCTGGAGTGTTCTGCAGCACCTGCATTCAATTTTCAGAACAGTCGCAATTTGCGACACCCGCTCGCAAATTGCGAGTCCGTTTTTTGCGCGGTCGCAAAAAGCGAGCTCGCAAACAACGGACTCGCTATCTGTGGTGCAACTCCGGGTGCGAGTCGCAATTTGTCCCCGCAAATTCTACCTTCATTCCAGTTAGCGACACGCAAATTGAGAGTCGCACATGCTCGCAAATTGCGAGTCGCTAATTTATTTGTACCTACATTTGGCCCTAGGTTCCATTACTGAGCCCATCTAGCTAGGGCAGGCAGAGTACTGCCTTTGTGAACTTTAGGAGGGGTCTAAATTGCAGGAAAGACAATATATTTTTTAACTTAGCAATAATAAATCTTTTGGCTATGCTATCCCTCTTAAAGGGCCTCAGTTGTAATAGTAGTTATTTCCAGTAGTAGGTCAACTCATTTTTAATGTTGTTTGTTGGTTGGTTGTTGGACAGTTGATTTAAGATGTCTAGTTCTTGTTTACTTTATCCTATGTAAGACTCTCTCTTTATCAGTAGGTCCTGTGTAACACTCTCTATCAGTAGGTTTATGAGCACTAAAACCCAATTCACAAAGAAAGGAATTGTTGCTTTCACCTGGACGTACTTTTCTGGAACTCACAAAAGTTCCCAGCAGTATGGGGGTCATTACAGTGATAAACTGGCGAAAACAAAACCTCCACCGTCACGCCAACAGAAATATGCCCACACTATCACGAAACACGAATCCACGCGGCGGTCTTTCAACCGCGGTATTCCATTGGCGGTACACACCGCTGCGGTCAAAATACACACACTCTTACAAAACACAGCCACATTGGACAATTTGAAATACACACACCTGATACACATACACACACCACTCCCACACACCCAATACAATATAAAACACACACCCACATCACCCACAAACCCCTACGACCACAATTCACGACCGAAGGCCAGAGAGAGACACCACCATCAACAAACTAGCATCCACAGGCACACAACATCATCACCCACACAACTTCCACGCACCTCACACAACACACCACTACATATCACCACACTTATCACCACACACTCCACCCCACACATCAAATACACCACCCCATGGCACGGCAAAGACACCCCAGGTTCTCGGAGGAGGAGCTCGGGGTCATGGTGGAGGAAATCGTCCGGGTAGAGCCACAGCTATTTGGATCCCAGATGCAGCACACCTCAATTGCAAGGAAGATGGAGCTATGGCGAAGAATAGTCGACAGGGTCAACGCAGTGGGACAACACCCAAGAAATCGGGAGGACATCAGGAAAAGGTGGAACGACCTACGGGGGAAAGTGCGTTCCGTGGTCTCAAGACACCACCAGGCGGTTCAGCGGACTGGCGGCAGACCCCCACCTCCTACCCCACAACTAACAACATGGGAGGAGCATGTCTTGGCGATTCTGCATCCTGAGGGCCTCTCAAGAGTCAGTGGAGGAATGGACTCTGGTAAGTCAAATCTTAACTATTACAACCCCCACCCTACCTGCATGCCATCACATACCCCCAACCTTGCCCTCACCCCTATCACTCCAACTCCTTACAAATGTACCAAAATCACAAACCACACATCCCAACACCATGCCCTGCATGCAACAACAACGCATGGACACCCATCACTAAAGCATGCCCACTGCACATACCCATACACCCCCCTAAACCATCATCACACAAACTCACAAACAGGAATGCCAGCACTGGGGTAAACAGTCAAACACCCATTGCACACCATGACACACACAGATGCAATAATCATGCCTTTCCACCCCTGCAGGACCACTACCCAACGTCAACAGACAGGAGGGTCCAGACATGTCCACTCCACCCACAGAAGAGGCCCAAAGTGATGACAGCACCTCTGTCCACCTGGATCAAAATGACCAGCCCGGACCATCGGGGGCCTCGGGACAGTCGGTTCCCCTAACACACAGGCCACCACAGACCTTCCTCCCTCAGGAACCACCAGCACAGCACCCACCCAGCAGGCCCATACCTCCATCCCCAGGACACTTCAAGCAGCTGTGTGTCCACCACTACAGGGAACCCAGGATAACCCACCACCCCAACAACAACAGGGACCTGGGGCAGTGGCAGTGGGCACACGGTCCAGGGGACGGAGGCCCATGAACACAGGGGAACTGGGAGGGCTGCTGTGCGACAGGGGGCGGACAGGCCAAGGGAACCCAGTCTCCACGAGGCCCTCTCCTCCATCATGGGAGCTTACCACCACTCCCAGGAGACAATGGCAACGGTACTGGCCAAGTTTCAGGAGACTCAGCACATGCAGGAGGAACAGTATTTGGGGTTCAGGGAGGAACTCAGAACCATCTGCTCCACCCTGGACACCATCGTAGGGGTGCTGAAGGAAGTACTCAACACCAGGAGGGACACTGTGGCACTATAAGGGGCCCCTGACACTAGCATGGACAATGAACTGCCCACCACCTCCGCCGGCGCTAGTGGACAGGAGGCACCGCCACAGGACCACCACACCAGCACCCCACCCCTTGCAGACGGAGAACCACTCTGCAAACGTTCCCTGAGATCCAGGAACAAGACAGAGCACAACGCCAAGACCCCACCAAGAAATGAGACCACCCTGATTGTCATCCCACTGTTCCACTTTGTCACCCTGTCCATTTTGAAACTGCCCCAGCTCCACTTCCTATGCCCATATGGGCAATGCACCTGTGAGAATAATAGACTGGACTCTGCCATGGACACTCCTCCTCCACCACTCATCACCATTTACCTTACCCCTCCAATATTTTGTATTGAAATAAACACACCTAAAGCACCAACAGTTCTGGAGTCTGTCTGTGATTTCGAAATAGTGTATTTGCAATTACAGTGACAAAATGATCTTGAAATAGTAATGTCAACATACCTATGTCACACAGCTCTAGTCCAAGAGGAATCTAAGCAGATGAGACACGTTGGGACCCACACCTGTGAAACCGTAAGGGAAAGTGACAACTCAGTGACCATACACTGGGTGAAAACAACATACAGGATAGAGGTAGAAGTGTAAAAGTACATGTAGTAGGCAGGAATGTATTCTCACCTGTGTTTCACTGGAAATATTGCTGGATCACTGAGTCCCTGTTCTGCATGTCTTCTTCCTCTGCTTCCTTCTCATCACTGTCCACAGGCTCCACAGCTGCAACAACACCGCCATCTGGACCATCCTCCTTCAGAAAAGGCACATGTCGTCGCAAAGCCACGTTGTGAAGCATACAGCAGGCCACGATGATCTGGCACACCTTCTTTGGTGAGTAAAATAGGGATCCACCTGTCATATGCAGGCACCTGAACCTGGCCTTCAGGAGGACGAAGGTCCGCTCGATCACCCTCCTAGTCCGCCCATGTGCCTCATTGTAGCGTTCCTCTGCCCTTGTCCTGGGATTCCTCACAGGGGTCAGTAGCCATGACAGGTTGGAGTAACCAGAGTCACCTAATAGCCACACACGGTGCCTCTGGAGTTGACCCATCACTTAAGGGATGCTGCTATTCCGTAGGATGTAGGCATCATGCACTGAGCCAGGGAACATGGCATTCACATGGGAGATGTACTGGTCTGCCAAACATACCATCTGTACATTCATGGAATGATACCTCTTCCGGATTCTGTACACCTGTTCACTCCTGTGGGGTGGAACCAAAGCCACATGGGTCCCATCAATGGCACCTATGATGTTGGGGATATGTCCAAGGGCATAGAAGTCACCTTTCACTGTAGGCAAATCCTCCACCTAAGGGAAAACGATGTAACTCCGCATGTGTTTCAGCAGGGCAGACAACACTCTTGACAACACGTTGGAGAACTTAGGCTGGGACATCCCTGATGCCATGGCCAATGTTGTTTGAAAATACCCACTTGCAAGGAAATGGAGCACTGATAGCACCTGCACTTGAGGGGGGATTCCTGTGGGATGGCGGATTGCTGACATCAGGTCAGGCTCCAACTGTGTACACAGTTCCTGGATTGTGGCACGGTCAAACCTGTAGGTGATAATAAAATGTCTTTCCTCCATTGTCGACAGGTCCACCAGCGGTTGGAACACCGGAGGATTCCGCCATCTCCTCACATGTCCCAGCGGACGGTGTCTATGAAGGACAAGAGCGACCACAGTGTCAAACAACTCAGAGGTATGTACCCACAGTCTACACAGAACACCAATCATACACAAAATGTGGCCGGTATGTGTGGTGAGACTAGGCCTAGGTATGTGTGACGCATTTGGAAACTAGGCCATGTGGGCCCCTGAAATGGCGGCTGCCTGACCTCTAAAGTGGGACAATGGGATGTGAGGTAACTTCGCTGGCGTTGTACACCGTTCCGGTAGGCGGTCGAAGACTGCGGCGCAATGCTGCATTGGTTAACATTGGACCCTATGGGTCCCAGGAGCAAATGACGATGTACGCTGGTGGTGATGGTACACACCGCCGCAGACGTGACTGCCATTTTCTATCTGTATAATCACTTGATACCTGATCTTCGACAGGAGAGGACCTACACTGCAAGTGCTGCTGTGACCTCGGTCTGGAAGAGACAATGGTTCGTGCGTCTGGGGAAAGGGCCCCTGCCTTCACATCGGAAGAGTTGGAGAAGCTCGTTGATGGGGTCGTCCCCACGTACACGCTACTCTACTGTCCTCCAGACCAACAGGTAAGTACACAGGGAGCATGTTGTATGGGCTATGCCTGTGTGGAGAGGGCTGGTTGTAAGAAGGAAGGGGTCAGAGTTCTGCGTGCATGAAAGACGGTGGGTGCATGTGCCACATGGCAAGGGTAGGGATGGGGGCCACTCACATTGACGGTGCAGTTGGTAATGACTTCTCTTCTTCCCCTGTACATTTCATGTAGGTCAGTGCCCACCAGAAGAAGGATATTTGGCGTGCCATTGCCAAGGACGTCCGGACCCTGGGTGTCCACCACAGACAGAGCACCCACTGCTGGAAAAGATGGGAGGACATTCGCCGCTGGAGCAAGAAGACGGGGGAGGCTCAGCTGGGGATGGCCTCCCAACGTGGGAGGGGTGCCCGTCGAACCATGACCCCCCTGATGTTCAGGATCCTGGCGGTGGCCTACCCGGAGTTGGATGGGCGCTTGAGGGCATCACAGCAAACACAAGGGGGTGAGTACACTCTCATTCAGCTGACTTTGCACGGGCGAGTTCCGTAGGCTAGGCCCCTCCGTAAGGCATGGCCCTGTGGTCCCCCACCCCACCTCTGTAGAGTGCCAAGTACAGCTATTCATGCACCTGTGTCATCTATGTGTGCAGATGTCGTCCATAACCTTGTAGGCCATTTCCCAGGAACTGCACTGTAGAGCCCAAGAGCGTGACGTAGTGCAGGGGGCTTCTGTGTCTGTCTTGTCCGCCAACGGTAGCGGTAATCCATGCACTCAACATGTCTTTCTTCTGTTTCCCCCCCTTTTATGTAGTCTCCCTGTTCTTGGGTGCATTAGCATCATCAGGCGGAGGAGCAGTGGCACCGGAACACGAGGGAGCTGCATCCCACATGGCCATGGAGGGCCACACTACAGACTCAGAATTCACCAGTGGGACGGAGGGTGAGGGGAGCACCACGGCGGGGACAGGAGCTGAAACCAGCGACACAGACTCGTACTCTGATGGGAGCTCCCTTGCGGTGGCAGCAACATCGGTGCCCCCCGCATCTACAGGTATAGCTCCCATCCCCCCCCCACCAGCACCGGACTCCCAGCAGCCCCTCAGCTTTCACCCCGTGCCCGCTCACCCGGGAGGGTGGGCATCACCTTCGCCCCAGGCACCTCCGTCCCTGCCCCAGTCACCCCTGCTGCCCTCAGTGAGGAGGCCATTGACCTCCTCAGGTCACTCACTGTTGGGCAGTCTACCATTTTGAATGCCATCCAGGGTGTAGAAAGGCAGTTGCAACAAACAAATGCATTCCTTGAGGGCATTCATTCCGGTCAGGCGGCCCTTCACCGAGCCTTTCAAACTCTGGCCTCAGCACTGATGGCAGCCATTGTCTCTGTGTCTAGCCTCCCCCCTCCAACTTCCTCCACCCAGACCCAATCCCGTGTACCTCTGCCTATCCCAAGCACACCATCAGACCAGCCTGCACACACCTCACCACACAAGGGAAGCTCAGGCAAACATAAGCACCACACATCCCACAGGCACTCACGCAAGCATCACACACATACGGACACACCAACATCCACTGCCTCCACTGTGTCCCCCTCGTCGTCGTCTCCCTCCTCCCTCCCAGTCTCATCTACACTCACACCTGCATGCACTACCTCTACAGCCACTACGTCCCTCACCAGCACACCCACCAGCACACCCCGCTCACGTGCAGTCACAACCCCCACTACCATACACACGTCCCCTGTGTCCTCTCCCAGTGTGTCTGTGACGCCCCCTCCCAAGATACACAAACGCAGGCACACACCCACCCAACAGCCATCCACCTCACGACAGCCTCCAGCACATGCACCTGCACCCAAAGCCACTAAACGTACAACTCCTACAACCACCACCTCTTCCTCCACTCCCAAACCCCCTCCAGCTACCCGTCCCAATGTGTCCAAAAAGCTTTTCCTGGCCAGCCTTGACCTATTTCCAACCCCCCCCCGTCCAACTCATAGGTCCTGAAGTAGCACCTCAGCCACAACATCTCCAGGACCAGTGGTGCCTGTTGTCACAGGTATGTGGAGTGCACCGGCCACCAGGACAGCCAGTGTGGCACGGAGCCACAGCACAGACAGTCCCCCCTTGTGAAGCACCAGAAGTTGGGCAGTGCCCGGCTGGAGAGGGGGACGATTCCAGCCACCCAAGTTGCTCCCAGGGGTCCCGGTGGGAGTGTGGACTCAGCTGTGGCTCCTCCCAAGGTGGGAAAGGGGCACAAGAAACCCGGCAAGTCTAGGAGGAGCTGCACGGCGGAGAAGCCCGCCATCATCCCCGCTGGCCAGGAGGGCCCCGCCAGCCCCATCCTCGCTGCACAGGAGGCCACCGCAAGCCCCGTCCTCGCTGCCCAGGAGGGCCCCGCCAGCCAAAGCCCAGCTGCCCAGGAGGCCACCGCCAGCCCCATCCTCGCTGCCCAGGAGTGCCCCACCAGACACAGCCCAGCTGCCCAGGAGGCCACTGCCAGCCCCATCCTTGCTGCACAGGAGGCCACCGCCAGCCCCATCCTCGCTGCCCAGGAGGGCCCCGCCAGCCACAGCCCAGCTGCCCGGGAGGCTACCGCCAGCCCCATCCTCGCTGCACAGGAGGCCACCGCCAGCCCCATCCTCGCTGCACAGGAGGCCACCGCCAGCCCCCTCCTCGCTGTCCAGGAGGACCCTGCCAGCCACAGCCCAGCTGCCCAGGAGGGCCCCACCAGCCACAGCCCAGCTGCCCAGGAAGGCCCCGCAAGCCACAACCCAGCTGCCCAGGAGGGCCCCGCCAGCCACAGCCCAGCTGCCCAATGAAGGACCGCCAGCCCCAGCCCAGCTGGGCAATGAAGGACCGCCAACTCAAGCACCGCTGAGCAAGGCACCGCCAACTCAAGCACCGCTGAACAAGGCACCGCCAACTCAAGCACCGCTGAACAGGGCACCGCCAACTCAAGCACCGCTGAACAGGGCACCACACACTCAAGCACCGCTGAACAGGGCACCGCCAACTCAAGCACCGCTGAACAAGGCACCGCCAACTCAAGCACCGCTAGCCCATAAGCGGCAGGGGCACTGACGCAACTGGGACCGTTACGGGGTGCTTGATGCACTCTGGACACCTGTCCCCCTCCAGAACCAGTGGAGACATGCATCCACTACCTCTGTCCTTAACAGGATGAAGCACTCTGGGCGCCAGTCCCCCTCCAGAACCAGTGGAGACATGCATCCACTACCTCTGTCCTTAACAGGATGAAGCACTCTGGGCGCCAGTCCCCCTCCAGAACCAGTGGAGACTTGCATCCACTACCTCTGTCCTTAACAGGATGAAGCACTCTGTGCACCAGTCCTCCTCCAGAACCAGTGGAGACTTGCATCCACTACCTCTGTCCTTAACAGGATGAAGCACTCTGGGCACCAGTCCCCCCCAGAACCAGTGGAGACATGCATCCACTACCTCTGTCCTTAACAGGATGAAGCACTCTGTGCACCAGCCCCCCTCCAGAACCAGTGGAGACTTGCATCCACTACCTCTGTCCTTAACAGGATGAAGCACTCTGGGCACCATTCCCCCTCCAGAACCAGTGGAGACTGTCATCCACTTGTGAGACTGTGGCTTTGCACTCCCCAGTATGGAACAGTGGGCAAACCACCCACTGTAGAGACTTGAGAGACTGTGGCTTTGCACTCCCCAGGATAATGCAGTGGGCAAACCACCCAATGGAGAGACTTGAGAGACTGTGGCTTTGTACTCCCCAGGATAATGCAGTGGGCAAACCACCCACTGGAGAGACTTGAGAGACTGTGGCTTTGCACTCCCCAGGATTGAACAGTGGGAAAACCACCCACTGTAGAGACTTGAGAGACTGTGGCTTTGCACTCCCCAGTATGGAACAGTGGGCAAACCACCCACTGTAGAGACTTGAGAGACTGTGGCTTTGCACTCCCCAGGATAATGCAGTGGGCAAACCACCCAATGGAGAGACTTGAGAGACTGTGGCTTTGTACTCCCCAGGATAATGCAGTGGGCAAACCACCCACTGGAGAGACTTGAGAGACTGTGGCTTTGCACTCCCCAAGATTGAACAGTGGGAAAACCACCCACTGTAGAGACTTGAGAGACTATGGCTTTGCACTCCCCAGGATTGAACAGTGGGCAAACCACCCACTGGAGAGACTTGAGAGACTGTGGCTTTGCACTCCCCAGGATTGAACAGTGGGCAAACCACCCACTGTAGAGACTTGAGAGACTGTGGCTTTGCACTCCCCAGGATTGAACAGTGGACAAACCACCCACTGTAGAGACTTGAGAGACTGTGGCTTTGCGCTCCCAGGATTGAACAGTGGGCAAACCACCCAATGGAGAGACTTGAGAGACTGTGGCTTTGCACTCCCCATGATAATGCAGTGGGCAAACCACCCAATGGAGAGACTTGAGAGACTGTGGCTTTGTACTCCCCAGGATAATGCAGTGGGCAAACCACCCACTGGAGAGACTTGAGAGACTGTGGCTTTGCACTCCCCAGGATTGAACAGTGGGCAAACCACCCACTGTAGAGACTTGAGAGACTGTGGCTTTGCACTCCCCAGGATTGAACAGTGGACAAACCACCCACTGTAGAAACTTGAGAGACCGTGGCTTTGCACTCCCCAGGATTGAACAGTGGACAAACCACCCACTGGAGAGACTTGAGAGACCGTGGCTTTGCACTCCTCAGGATTGAACAGTGGGCAAACCACCCACTGGAGAGACTTGAGAGACCGTGGCTTTGCACTCCCCAGGATTGAACAGTGGACAAACCACCCATTGGAGAGACTTGAGAGACTGTGGCTTTGCACTCCCCAGGATTGAACTGTGGGCAAACCACCCACTGGAGAGACTTGAGAGACTGTGGCTTTGCACTCCCCTAGGATTGAACAGTGGGAAAACCACCCACTGTAGAGACTTGAGAGACTGTGGCTTTGCGCTCCCCAGGATTGAACAGTGGGAAAACCACCCACTGTAGAGACTTGAGAGACTGTGGCTTTGCGCTCCCCAGGATTGAACAGTGGGCAAACCACCCACTGGAGAGACTTGAGAGACTGTGGCTTTGCGCTCCCCAGGATTGAACAGTGGACAAACCACCCACTGGAGAGACTTGAGAGACTGTGGCTTTGCGCTCCCCAGGATTGAACAGTGGGCAAACCACCCACTGGAGAGACTTGAGAGACTGTGGCTTTGCACTCCCCAGGATTCATCAATGGGCACTCATCCGGCTGAGGTGCCCCCCTTTCCTTCCCCCTGAGGTTGCCTGTTGTATTTCTATCTGATGCCCCTGCAGTGTTCTCTCTGTTTTGATCTGGTATCGTGTCTGGTCCTCACCCATGCATTTTGGGCCCAGTGGTCCACGGACTATGAGTGGTGCAATACCTGGACTACTATTCTTGGTGTATATTTTGTTGATAGTGTATATATGTATATTTTTGCGTTCTGCATTTTGATTTATTACAATGGTTAAACTCATTTCCTTTTGTCTTTGCATTCTTCCGGGGGGGTTGGGGGGTGTAACTATAATGTATAGATATGTATTAGTGTGTGTGTTGTAGTGGGTGGGGGTGGGGGAGGGGCTGTTGCGTGTGTGTGTCCCTGTTTTTTGCCTCCCCCCTCCCCTGTGTCATAGGTGCAGTACTCACTGTGGTCTTCGCTGCCGGCGTTGGTGCTCCTGGTACAGGAGAAGGAAGACTATCGCTGGTAGGATCTGGAGTTCTGGGTCCATGGTGTCCTCCTTCCTTGTGGAGTGTGTAGAGGTGAGTGTTTTCCCTTCAAAATTCCTGTTTCCGCCGTGTTTTTATCCGTGGTGTATCCGCCCCGGAAAAGGTGGCGGATTGGCCTGTCATAATAATGTGGGCAGTGCATTGTCCTCCGCCTGTCTGTTGGCGGTGACCGCCTCGCTGTTTGTTTGTACCGCCGTGGCGGTCGGAGAGTTAAAGTGGCTGTCTTTGTTGGCAGTTTCCGCCACGGTCGTAATTCCAAAATTTTTACCGCCGGCCTGTTGGCGGTCTTACCACCGCTTTAACACCGTCCGCCAGGGTTGTAATGACCACCAATGTCTAGAAAGCTGTGCCAGGTGCAGGTTTCGAAGCCTAATTTTGTGAAGGGCATGAGATATTCCCAGTAGGATCCCTTTCCATTGAAGTGAAGCTGTCTTTGGTGCACCTCACCTTGTGCAAAAACACTTTTTTCATCACTCAAAAATTATTTTTTCCTGTGGAGAAACTCTTATCCTAAGACCTCCAGCAAATTTGGGGCTGATCCATCGATCATCTCACCCTTGAAAGGAGCTTATCTCACACCTTGGTTGGGTTAAAAATCCCACCATTTCCAAGCTGAAATCCAAAATGAAATGAGTTTGTGAATGCCTACAAATGTATGTTTGTGGGCTTTCACAAACATCCAAGGCTAACCATATTTTGGAAAGACCTTTTTGCCACCCCTTCTCTGGTATTTATAGCAAAGGAGTACCCTGCTCTCATGGCGCAGATCTCTGCATAAGTAAATGGGCTTACATTTGCCAGGAAGCTCTTTGTGAATTCCTGACAGGCATAAAAAGGGTGAATTTGGTCATAAACCTAGGTCTAAGAATAAATTAACCTATGTGAATGTGTCCCATTATTTATTAGTATCCAGAAAGGTAGGTGCATTGTAATTATGACAATATGGATCAAATCGTTGATGCTCTTTTTTCAACAGACTATATATTATAATGACTGTGGAACCTATTTGAAACTCCAAGCTTCCCTATTATATCAAACAATAGGGTTCTTTGAACCTAGATTGATTATTCAGTTCACTATACACACTTATTTCACTGGTCACTGGGATGTTACTCACAATTTTTCAGTTTATCGATTGCCCCTAGTGTTGTGCGATCTTTCCATAATTTGCTTCTGCTTTATTGTGCAAAATTTCAGGAATATTATGCAAAATTACATAATTTTGCCATGAATATCAGCATAATTTCCCGTTGTGGCATAATGGTGGAATTTCACAAAGCAAGTGTATCATCAAATTCCTGATATTATGCTCCTAACACTGGAATAATTTGAATCTTGCCTGGACCTAATTATCACCTATCTGATCATTCAATGAAAAGGGATAGACACTGCTACTATATTAGCCTTATTAGTGAAATACTTTAATTATTAAAGTAAATTACTTAGACTGAAGATGGAAAGATTGGACCTGCCAGTATGGGTATATTTAACAGAATAATGACAATAAAAGATCCCACCGGAAGACAATATGATTTGCCTTCCAGCATGAACAGACTAGGAAACATGATAAAGTATTTTTGAAACTGATGGAAATAAACCACAGGCCACAAGCTGCTTATTTGGGGGCATAGCTCGTTCATTAGGATTTGGGGTGGGGTGGGGGGTGAGCTTCAGATTTTCCAACCATCATGCTGGCATATCATGGTAAAATACATTATGAAGAAGCAGGACAAGATGGTAGATTTAAGGGCTAGGGGAAAGGGAAAGCAGGGCCTATTGTTAGCAATATTTTAAACAAAATATTTTGTAATATAACCAACATTGTTTAAGAACTTCAAAACACAGAGGAAGAGGAAAGAATGTGTGTGTTAAATCCAACACACACCTCACCATATCCGACTGAAAGGGATAACTGACATAATATCAATCCATTAAGTATCGAATTATACAAATATTGAAAATTAAATATCAAGAACAAAAATATTGACTCTGTACCCTAACTATAAAAATCACAAATAAGGATCACACAAATTTTTTTGTCAAAAATTCAGGTTTTTACATGCATTGATAAAAACAATATCAGAAACAAAAATACAGTCATCAAAAAATAAACATAACATGAAAATTTTAATTCACACAATATTGATTACAATATTATCAGCAACATAACTAATGATTCCTTAATAAAAATAATTTTAAAACAGTTTTATCATAAAACAATTGCTTCAAATAAACCCAGAACTTGGAACAAACTGTATATCAGGCTTCAAGAATAAAACATAAGTTAGCATTTACCAAACAACAACTTTAGTCAATAAAATCAAACAAACAGCTAAACCAACAAAATAAAAGGCACTTTAATTAAAAAAAATAAACACTTCAAAAACAACAAACACTGTAAGAGGGGGAAACTCTGCTGGATTCTTACAAGAAAGGATTAAAATGAAATAAATACATCTCAAAAACTACATACTTAAGTAAGTAATTCTATTATTTAAACTAAAACGTAACTGTTATTACATTAAAAAAAATATAAATACACTTTTTAACTTTTATCTTTTTAACCCCTTCACTAACAGGTCTTTTCCCCTCAGGTGCCAGGCCTTTTTTTTGGCTATTAGGGACAGTTCATGCTTAGGCCCTCATAACCTTTTGTCCACATAAGCTGCCAGACAAAATTTGTGTCCTTTTTTTCAATATCCTAGGGATTCTAGAGGTACCCAGAGTTTGTAGGTTCCCGTGAAGGAGACCAAGAAATTAGTCAAAATACAGCGAAAATTTTGTTTAAAAAAAATGGGGAACAAGGGCTGCAGAAGGACGCTTGGGTTTTTGTCCCTGTAAATTGCATCAACAAAGTGTGCTAAAATCATCATCTTCCCAGCTTTCAGGAACAGGCATACATGAATCAGGAGACCATATTTTTCAACACAACTTTGGCATTTTACTGGGACATACCCCATTTTTACAATTTTTTTGTGCTTTTAGCCTCCTTCCAGGTAATGACAGAAATAGGTGTGAAACCAATGCTGAATCACGGAAAGCTAAACATTTCTGAAAAGTAGACAAAATTCTGAATTAAGCAACGGGTCATTTTGGTAGATACTACAAGGTTTCCCTACAGACAATAACAGCTGAAATAAAAAATATTGAAATGGTAGTGAAAAAAACAGCAATTTTTACTCCACATTTTACTCTGTAACTTTTTCCTGCAATGCCATATTTTCAAAAGCAATATACCGTTACATCTGCTGGACTCTCCTTGTTGTGGGGATATGTAGGGATTGTAGGTTCATCAAGAACCCTAGGTACCTTGAGCCAATAAAGGAGCTTCACCTTGCAGTGGGTTTTCATTGTATACTGGGTATTTAGCAATTCATTTGGTGAAATATAAAGAGTGAAAAATAGGTATCAAAGAAACGTTTATATTTCAAAATGGGTACAAGATAAGGTGTTGAGAAGCAGTGGTTATTTGCACATCTCTGAATTCTGGGGTTGCCACACTAGCATGTGAATTACAGGGCATTTCTCAAATAGAAGTGTTTTTTACACACTGTCTTACATTTGGAAGGAAAAACTATAGAGAAATACAAGGGGCAATAACACTTGTTCTGCTATTCTGTGTTCCCCAAAGTCTCCCGATAAAAATGGTACCCCACTTGTGTGGGTAGGCCTAGTGCCCACGACAGGAACTGCAACATGGACACATCACATTTTTACATTGAAATCTGAAGTGTTTTTTGCAAAGTGCCTAGCTGTGGATTTTGGCCTCTAGCTCAGCCTGCACCTTCCTACCAGCATTCACCCCAGTCTCCCGATTAAAATTGTACCTCACTTGTGTGGGTAGGCCTCATGCCTGCAACAGGAAATGCCCCAAAACACAACATGGACACATCACATTTTCCCAAAGAAAACAGAGCTGTTTTTTGCAAAGTGCCTAGCTCTGGATTTTGGCCTCTAGCTCAGCCGCACCTAGGGAAACCTACCAAACCTGTGCATTTTTTTAAACTAGACACCTAGGGGAATCCATGATGGGGTGTCTTGTGGGGCTCTCACCAGGTTCTGTTAACCAGAATCCTTTGCATACCTCCAAATTTGGCAAAAAAAACACTTTTTCCACACATTCCGGTGACAGAAAGCTCTGGAATCTTGGAGGAGCCACAAATGTCCTTCCACCCAGCATTTCCCCAAGTCTCCCATTAAAAATGGTACCACACTTGTGTGGGTAGGCCTAGCGCTCATGACACGAAATGCCCCAAAACACAACGTGGACACATCACATTTTCCCAAAGAAAACTGACCTGTTTTTTGCAAAGTGCCTAGCTGTGGATTTTGGCCTCTAGCTCAGCAGGCACCTGGGAAAACCTAGCAAACCTGGACATTTCTAAAAATTAGACACATAGGGGAACCCAGGATGGGGTGCTCTCACCAGGTTCTGTTACCCTGAATCCTTGGCAAACCTCAAAGTATTGCAAAAAAAACCACTTTATTTCTCACATTTCACTGCTGCAAAGATCGGGAATCTGAGGAGAGCCACAAACTTACATCTACCCAGCATTCCCCCAGGTCTCTCAAAAAAAAGTGGTACCTCACTGGTGTGGGTAGGCCTAGTGCCCGCAACTGGAAATGCTCCAAAAAACTATGTGGAAACATCAAAATTATCAAATACAAAACTACTTGTTTTTGCGGGGTGGGCACCTGCGTTTTTGGTCCTGGACTCAGCAGCTATCTATGGAAACCTACCAAACCCAAACATTTCTGAAAACTAGACACCCGTGCGAGTTCAGCGAGATGTTACTTGCATCGATCCTCCAGTGTTTTCTTACCCAAAATCCTCAGCATACCTCAAATTTAGACAAAAATTCTAATTTTTCGCACATTTCTTTGTGGGATCACCGTACCAGGACAAATGTCCTACCACTCAACGTTCCCCTCAGTCTCCCAGTAAAAATGATACCTCACTTGTGTAGGTAGGCCAAGTGCCTGTGACAGAGAAGAGCAAAAAACAAGTTGAAAATGAGGGGAAACCAAAGCGAGTCCAAAAGGGCAGTTTGAAAAAAATGTTTTTAGGCTGACAGGTGGGGCAGAATATTTATCGGTATAGATGTGACAATGCTGGGTGGTAAGAATATTGTGGATTCCTACAGGCTCCAGAAGGTTCCATCACAAAAATGTTGGAAAATGTGTGATTTCAAGCAAAGTTGAAGGTTTGCAGGGCATTGTGTGTAGGAAAATGCGCAGGCTGCATGTGAAGCACACCACCCCAGACTCACCCAGATGTTTAGTTTTCAGATGTGTCTAGGTCTCGTAGATTTTTCTACATGGCAGTGTCCTAAAGTCCAAAAAGTCCAGCCCTCACCATTTCAAGTTGGACGATTGTGAGAGTTAGCCAAGCTCTCATGGCCCAAATGGAAAACCAAAACCCCAAATAATCAAATGTCCTCTTGCTTGTTGTGGGATAAGATGTTTTAGTGTTTTTAATGTTTTAGTCGCCTACGGGGAGTGACACTTGCCCAAGGGGCTGCCCCCCAAACAAAACGCACACACCAATCTCTGGTGCAGAAGTGGGTTCGGCCCCCACTGGGGGTAGATCGGCTTCAAAGAAATAGGCTGATCTGCACCCAAGGAGGGCAGAAATGACCTAAAATAAATTTGCCCCTAGGGGAGCAACCCTTGCCTAAGGGGTCGCTCCCCTTTCATGAAGCTCACATAAAAAACATTCCCTGGTGTCTAGTGGTTTCTGACCCCCTTGGTGGCAGATCGGCCTAAAAAAAATAGGCCGATCTGCCCCCAAGGTGGGCAGAAATGGCCTAAGAATAATTTGCCCCCAGGGGAGCGAACCTTGCCTAAAGAGTCGCTCCCCATCTGTAAAAAAATAAAAAAAATAAAAATCCCTGGTGCCTAGTGGTTTCTGCCCCCCTTGGGGCAGATTGGCCTCATTAAAATAGGCCGATCAGCCTCCAAGTGGAGCAGAAATAGCCTTAATTAAATATGCCCCCCCCCAGGGGAGCGATCTATGCCTAAGGGGTTGCTCCCCGTGTGTGAAACTGACTAAAAAAATAACCTTAGTTTCTAGTGGTTTCTGCCCCCATAGGGGCAGATTGGCCAAAAACAAATAGGCCGATCTGCCCCTGGGGGGGGCAGAAATGGACTAAAAGTAATTTTCCCCCAGGGGAGCGACCCTTGCCTAAGGTAAACAATCCCTGGCATCTAGAGGTTTCTGCCCCCTCTTGGGGAAGATCAGCCTAATTACAGTAGTCCAATCTGCCCTCAGGGGGGAAAGAAAATGCCTTACAAAAATGTGCGCCCCTGGGAAGTGGCCCTTGCCAAAGGGGCCGCTCCCCTCATGCCCATTACGGCCTCAGCCCCTGATCACATAGAGAAATGCTTTAATTTCTCTGCACCGTGGGAGGTGACCTCTGATGAGGTCAGCGCACAATTGCGTGCTGACATCATCAGATGTCATGGGGTGGGGTCGGAGGTGGAAGGAGAAAAGATTCCCCTTCCATCCCTTACGGGATGTGGTTCGGAGGACCGCGGGGGGAGTGCCTGGGCCAGAACAAATGATAACGACCAAAAAAAACGAAATACCTAAACCTCGATGAAGTATCTTTTTTAATTAACTCAACTTTTTTCTTTGTTAACAGAAAAGAAAGCACTTGCTCCATGATAAAACGAGCTCAAAAGAAAAGCTGCAAAACTGTGTAAAACATTTCAACAAAACATACATGTAAGTAAAAAAAAAATACAAGTAGTTGCATGGTTTCACATATTGACAACAAGAATGCAAAGGTTAAAATACAATAAATATCTATACTATCAAACTACTTACAGATACCATGACAGAAGTAGCCACATTTCTCACTTCACAGAAAGAAGGGCAAATATTAACTCACATGGGCTACACCTACAGCTAAGAAAGTGCATCAACAGAAACTGTAAACTAGAAATGTATAAGGTTTTATTCTAATGCATGGTGCTATGGAAGGTCAATTACAAAAGATAATGTTGTAATTAACATAAAATAGAGAAACCACCGCCCAAATGTGACAGAAATAAAAATTAGAGAAATCTTACATGATATAAGAAAGGCTCCCTAGGAATCCACAAGCTAAATCCTTGAAGACATACTGTATTACTCAAAGACCCAGAGCACAGAGCAGGGCAACTATCCCATATGCCCACTTTAAAACGTAAAATTGCATGCCCTCAAAAATCAACCATTGATACCCAACCTGCCTCTAGAAACCACCAAGACATAGACATACCTGACTATTTAGTAATCACACATAATGAGGGATCTTTCATTTTACAAGACAATCAAAATAATGAAATCCTAATAATATCTACAGCATACAATTTAATATACCTTAGCCAATTTTAAACCTGGATGAGGGATGGGACCTTCAGAATTTGTCCCAAACGGTTCATTCAGATGTACACCATACATGGTAAATATCAACACACCAATATCATTTTTACATATGTGTTACTTCCAAACAACTAAAGCAGCACCATAGCAACACTATAAAACTATATAAAACAACAAACAAATAACTACTACCCCAAAACAAATCATAGACGTTTAGCAAGCCATGATTCAAACAATTCTATAAATATACCCCCACATAGCCATACAAGGCTGCACTACCACTCTAATCAAAGTATATGTCGACACCTCCAAACATCTATACTAAGGGGGGTCATTATGAGTTTGGCGGTCTCATGACTGCCATGTTGGAGGTGGCGGTCATACCGCCAACAGGCTGGTGGAGAAGACCACCAAATTATGAGCATGGAGTTACTCCCAACAGAATTGAGCTAATCCAGCACCGCCATAGCTGTCAGGTCAACACGGACAATGGTACCCACCTGCAGGCTGGCGAAGACCATGTTCCCGCCGGATAGATTACAAGGTTGCACACCTCCAAGTTTTCTGTCGCGGTCGCACCACCATGGAAAACCCTGGCAGAAACCAACTCTATCAAAGGAGATACTCACCTTCAGGAAGCCATACTCGTCTGGATCTGCCATGGAACCTGGACTACATGTTCTTCCTGCTCACCTAAAGACTCTGGAACCAGCAACAATGACAGCCACCGTGAGTACACACATTTACCTGTCACTTACAAAATTCCAATGTATCTATGCACACACAACATACACATCTGGAATGGGTGGTGAGGGCGACACACACACGTAACCTCACACTGACACGCACACTCACACACAGCCACATGCACACACGCACATACATAGTACACACACTAGAACCATCATACACACCAGAAATACACACCAACCCCCAGTTACACAGCACTGGCACTGTCACACACAACAACACACACCACCACAAAATGACACAACACCACAACTGCAACCCCTCAAAAGCACCGTCAAGCTTCCACAAAACACACCTCCACTTGACAATTCATACATACAGCACAACGTAGCAACACCAGAGAAACCACACACATAATCACACATCCATGCAATGAGGCATACGTCATTCCCCTGCAAACACACATCACAACAGATCTGACATACCAATCACCACACACACTCACGCACTCCATCAAATCATATGTAAAGCTATATCAGCATGCTCATCATACCCTGACTAAAAGTGAAAAATCCCTCCTAATACTGGTCATTACGCTCCATGCTCCAATCACTTTTAGGCAAAGAATTTGACTGATCACACCATATCATGCATGTTCCGATTCAACACCAGACCAGTCCATATCCATAAATCATGTCCCATGCAAGTGGAGACAACTATATTCACAGACGACACAGCACCTGCCATTCCAATCACACACCTGGCTGAACCCTCTGTACATATATGCCAAAATGGATACATTCTCGGATGAAGACGCAACATGTGGCACTCCCATACAGGTGCTACCTAATGTTAAGAATCCATGTCGGGAGAACAGCCATGTCAGTACATGTACCAAATCTTTGATGAATATCTGCAGTCACTATACACAGATACACCACATCACATCATACATGCATTTACAGCTACAGTGGCCTACATAGCACACATGAGACATCCACTGACAATCGCAGAGATCAGTGAAAGGACAACTGGACAAAGGCACACCAACTAATTCATGTTGCACATGACATTCCACCTGACATGCAGATACAGTTCCATGACATGACGACATGACAACATCAGTAAACCAACATCAATAACACCATTCCTGACATGTGATTACCTTTACCTAAGACCAGACAACACACATATCCCACTGAAAAGACATGGGTGGTCATTACAACCCTGGCGGACGGTGTTAAAGCTGCGGAAATACCGCAAACAGGCCGGCGGACAAAAAAAGGGAATTACGACCCTGGCGGAAACCGCCAACAAAGACAGCCACTTTAACACATCGCCCGCCACGGCGGTACAGACAAACAGCGCGGCAGTCACCGCCAACAGACAGGCGGGAGACAATGTACCGCCCACACTATTATGACAGGCCAATCCGCCACCTTTTCCGGGGCGGATTCTCCGTGGATAAAAACACGGCGGAAACAGCTTTTGCTATGGGAAAACGCTCACTTTAACACACTCCATGAGGAACGACGACTCCATGGAGCCGGAACTCCAAATCCTACCTGCCTTGTCTTTCTGCTCCTCTACGACCAACAGCGACGTAGGCACAGAAGATACCGGTGAGTACTGCATCTACGACACGGGGAGGGGGGAGGCAAAAGTTAGGGGGACACCCACCAAACATCCCCACCCCCACTCTCGCATATCACAACATACACACCAATGCAGTCAAAAATATCACACGAACAACCCACAATCCCCCCGGAAGAATGCAAAGACAAAGCGAATTTCGGTCAAACATTAATATACATGTCATACAAAAAAATACTGATATATATCTCGAAATCTGTCATAATTATATATACAATACAAGAAGTAGTGCAGATATGTACACATCAATGTCCGTGCACCAACAGTCCAAAAATGCATAGGCGAGGCCCACAATAGATACCTGACCAAAATCGGAGAGAACACTGCCGGGGCATCAGATAGAAACACTACAGGCACCTCAGGGGGAACGGAAGGGGGGGGGACCTCAGCCAGATGAATGCGAAGCCACATCCACAACGGGGCTCCATGCCCATTGATGTATCCTGGGGAGTGCAAAGCCACAGTCTCACAAGTCTTTACAGTGGGTGGTTTGCCCACTTTTACATCCTGGGGAGTGCAAAGCCACAGTCTCACAAGCCTTTACAGTGGGTGGTTTGCCCACTGTTACATCCTGGGGAGTGCAAAGCCACAGTCTCACAAGTCTCTACAGTGGGTGTGTTGCCCACTGTTACATCCTGGGGAGTGCAAAGCCACAGTCTCACAAGTCTCCCCGTGAAAGTTCATGTCCTCTCACTGTCCCAGCTGCACATGGGGTACGGATGCCTGATGTGGCGGCCTATTCATACCCACACGGTGTTTGCCTTGTTCAGCAGTCTTCACCATGTCAGTCTTTGCCCTGTTCAGGGGTCTTCACCATGGCGGTTTTTGCCCTGTTCAGTGGTGCTCTAACAGGGCGGTTCGGATACTGACATTGGTGTGTGGCATGACGATCTCCACACTGGACATTGGTGTGTGGCATGACGATCTCTACACTGGACATTGGTGTGTGGCATGACGATCTCCACACTGGACATTGGTGTGTGGCATGACGATCTCCACACTGGACATTGGTGTGTGGCTTGACGTTCCATCATTGCCCAGCGGGGCTGTGGGATCCTGGTCCCTCCTGGGCTGTGACTCTGGCGGTGGTCTCCTGACCAGTAACGATACTTGGGCCCTCCTGGGCTGTGACTCTGGCGGTGGTCTCCTGACCAGTAACAATACTTTGGCCCTCCTGGGCTGTGACTCTGGCGGTGGTCTCCTGACCAGTAACGATACTTGGGCCCTCCTGGGCTGTGACTCTGGCGGTGGTCTCCTGACCAGTAACGATACTTGGGCCCTCCTGGGCTGTGACTCCGGCGGTGGTCTCCTGACCAGTAACGACGGTGAAGGCGGTTGTGTCTCGACCTCCGGAAATGATGGCGCACTTCTCCGCCGTGACACTCACAACAGGCTGGGCAGACTTCCTCGGGACCTTCCCCACCTCCTTTGGAGTTACAGCTGACTCACCAATCGCCTTCAATCCCATTTCAGTTGTTGTGCCACCAGGAGTCTTGACACGGTCCTGTCGTCCACTACACAATTTCAGACCCTTTCCAGGGGGTGGGCTGCCAGTGCCTTGGCTCCAGGTCCTACTGCCTGCCCTGGTGGACGGTGCACTCCAGAAACCTGGAACACGCACCACTGGCACTGGAGGCTTTTTGGCTGAGGTGCTACGACGGGACTGATGAACTGGAGGGGGGGGTGGGGGCAAACAGGTCAATTTGACAGAGGGACAGTTTCTGACGGACACTGGGATGGGTAGCTGGAGGGGGTCTGGGAGTGGAGGTAGAGGAGGTGGTTGTATGAGGTGTCACTTTAGGTGTTTTGGGTGCAGGTGCAGGTACTGGAGGCTGTCGTGAGGTGGATGGATGTTGGGTGAGTGATTGACGTCGTTTGGGTACTTTGGGAGGGGGCATCACAGACACACTGGAAGAGGACACAGGGGACGTGTAAATTGCAGTGGAGGTGGTGAGTGCAGGTGAGCGGCTTGTGGTGCTGGGTGTCCTGGTGCGAGTCCTAGTGCCTGTAGATGTGGTGCATGCAGGTGTGTGTGTAGACGACACTGGGAGGGAGGAGGGAGAAGCGGAGGAGGGGGACACAGTGGAGACAGTGGATGTTGCTGTGTCTGTATGGGTGTGATGCTTGTGTGAGTGCCTGTGGTGTGTGTGGTGCCTATGTTTGCTTGAGCTACTTTTGGCTGTTGACTTGTGTGCAGGCTGGTCTGTAGGTGTGCTTGGGATGTGCTGGGGTACAGGGGATTGGGTCTGGGTGGAGGAAGTTGGAGGGGGGAGGCTGGACACAGGGACAATGGCTGCCATCAGTGCTGAGGCCAGAGATTGCAGGGTTCGCTGAAGGACAGCCTGACCAGAATGAATGCCTTCCAGGAATGCATTACCGTGTTGCAACTCTCATTCTACACCCTGGATAGCATTCACAATGGTAGACTGCCCAACAGTGAGTGACCTGAGGAGGTCAATGGCCTCCTTACTGAGGGCAGCAGGGGTGACTGGGGCAGGGCCTGAGGTGCCTGGGGCGAAGGTGATGCCCACCCTCCTGGGTGAGCGGGCACGGGGCGAACGCTGAGGGGCTGCTGCGAGGGCGGTGCTGGTAGGGGAGGTGGCGGCTGTACCTGTAGAAGTGGGGAGCACAGATGGTGCCGCCACCACAGGGAAGCTCACATAGGCGGACGAGTCCATGTCACTGGTTGGTGATCCTGTGGCCAATGTGAAGCTCCACTCGCCCTCCGTCCCACTGGTGCATTCAGAGTCTGTGGTGTGGCCCTCCATGGCCATGTGGGATGAAGCTCCCTCGTGCTCCAGTGCCACTGTACCTCCGCCTGATGATGCTGATGCACAAAAGGACAGGGAGAGCAGGAAAAGGGGGGGAGACAGAAGAAAGAGAGTTTTAGTGTATGGCATACCGCTTCCGTTGGCGGACAAGACAGACGCAGCAGCCCCATGCATTACGCCGTGCTCCTGCCCTCTGCTCATGCAATTTCTGGGATATGGCCTACATGGCAATGGTCGAAATCTGCGCACATGGATGGCAAAGGGGCAACTATACATCAACTTGCCTCTGTTCTGAGCTGGGGTAGAGTGCCACATGGCCTACGTTACGGAGGGGCCTTGCCTACCTAACTCGCCCTGGCCTAGGGACACCCACAGCCCACCTCCCCCACCCAGACACCTCCACTGCACGCAAAGTCCACAGAATGAGGTTGTACTCACCCCCTTGTGTCTGCTGTGATGTCCTTAAGCGCCCATCCAACTCCGGGTAGGCCACTGCCAGGATCCGGAACATCAGGGGGGTCATGGTGCAACGGGCGCCCCTCCCACGTTGGGAGGCCATCCCCTGTTGAGCCTCCGCCGTCTTCTTGCTGCAGCGGCAAATGTCCTCCCATCTCTTATGGCAGTGGGTGCCCCGTCTCTGGTGGGTCCCCAGGGTCCGAACTTCCTTGGCGATGGCACCCCAAATGTCCCTCTTTTGGTGGGCGCTGACCTACATGACATGTACAAGGAAAGAGAAACAGTCATTACCTACTGCACCGTCAATGTGAGTGGCCCCCTCCCAACTCTGTCCATGTGGCCCATTCATCCCCCTGCATTTCTGTTGTAATAACTCTGCCCCCTTCCCTCTCCCACCCAGCCCTGTCCACCCAGGCCTAGCCCATCCAACGTGCTCCCTGTGTACTAACCTGTTGGTCTGGAGGACCGTAGAGTAGCATGTACTGGGGTAGGACCCCATCCACAAGTTTCTCCAACTCCTGTGCAGTGAAGGCAGGGGCCCTTTCCCCAGACGCAGCCGAGATCGTCGCTTCCAGACCGAGGTCACAGCAGCACTAGCAGTGTAGGTCCTCTCCTGTCGAAGGTCAGGTATCTAGTGATTGAAGATATAGAAAATGGTGGTGACGTCCGCGGCGGGGCGCATCATCACCACCAGCGCACCTGTTCATTGGCTCCTGGGACCCATTGGGCCCAATGTTAACCAATGCAGCATTGCGCTGAGCTCTACGACCGCCTACCGTGACGGTGTCCAACGCCAGAGCAGTTACCCCACAATTCCATTGTCCCAGTTTAGAGGTCAGGCAGCCGCCATTTCAGGGGCCTGCATTGCTTCATTTACTACTGCGTCACACATACCGAGGCCTACACTCTATTTCCCGGATGGGTTAATTGTCTGTTGTAGTCTTGTGTGTGACTGTGGGTACATACCTGGAGGAATGGTGACAGTTTCTTCGCTGTTGTCCTTCTTAGGCACCGTCATTTGGGACATATTGGAAGATGGCGGAATCCGCCGGTGTACCGACCGCTGGTGGACCTGTTGACAATGGAAGAGAGACATTTGATCGTGACCTACCGGTTCGACTGTGCCACAATCCAGGAACTATGTACACATTTGGAGCCAGACCTGATGTCACCAATCCGCCATCCCACTGGAATCCCCCCTGACGTTCAGGTGCTGTCAGTGCTCCATTTCCTTGCAAGTGGGTCATTTCAGACTACTGTGGCCATGGCATCAGGGATGTCCCAGCCTATGTTTTCCAACGTGTTGTCCAGAGTGTTGTCTGCCCTGCTGAAACACGTAAGGAGATACATCATTTTCCCTGAGGTGGAGGATTTGCCTACAGTGAAAGGTGACTTCTATGCCCTTGGACATATCCCGAACGTCATAGGTGCCATTGATGGGACCCATGTAGCTCTGGTCCCCCCCGCAGGAGTGAACAGGTGTATAGGAACAGGAAGAGTTATCATTCGATGAATGTCCAGATGGTCTGTTTGGCAGACCAGTACATCTCGCAGGTAAATGCTATGTTCCCTGGCTCAGTGCGTGACGCCTACATCCTGCGGAATAGCAGCATCCTTGATATGATGAGTCAACTCCAGAGGCACCGTGTATGGCTATTGGGGGACTCTGGTTACCCCAACCTGTCCTGGCTATTGACCCCAGTGAGGAATCCCAGGACCAGGGCAGAGGAACGGTACAATGAGACCCATGGGCGGACTAGGAGGGTGATCGAACGCACCTTTGGCCTCCTGAAGGCCAGGTTCAGGTGCCTCCATATGACAGGTGGGTCCCTATTCTACTCACCGAAGAAGGTGTGCGACATCATCATCGCCTGCTCCATGCGCCATAATTTGGCAGTGATGAGGATGAAGCTGATGAAGAAGAAAACGACAACAGGGAGTCAGTCATACAGCAATATTTCCAGTGAGACACAGGTGAGTACATTTTCAGGTTTAACATAACATTACCTTTCACACGTCTACCTCTAGCCTGTACCTACATTTCACTCACTATTTGTTAACTGAGTTGTCCCCTTCCATTTCAGTTTCACAAATGTGGTAACCTACGTGTCAACAGCTTGCACCCTTGAAAGGCTTGTGATGTGTGACATTGGTATGTTGGCCTTCCAACGGGTAACCATTTTTGACACTGTAATTGACAATACAATGTTCAAAATCATTGACTGACTCCAGTTTTATTAGTGTTTCAAGGGTGTTTATTTAAGTGCATAACAATGAAGGGGGGTTGTGAAATGGGGATGGGTTATGGTGGATGAATGTCCATGGCAGAGTCCAGTCTATTTGTCTCACAGGTACATTGCACATCTGGCCATTGGAAGTGGAGCTGGGGCAGTTCCGATTTGGACAGGGTAACAAAGTGGTACAGTGGGGGGACAATCAGGGTGGTCTTATTTCCTGGCGGGGGTCTTGCCTTCTTGCCTTCTTGCCTTATTGCTCTGTCTTGTTCCTGGAGCTCAGGGACCGCTTTCGTGATGGTTGTCCGTCTGAAGGGGGTGGGGTGCTGGTGTGTTGGTCCTGTGGCGGGACGTCCTGTCCACTAGCGCCGGCGGAGGTGGTGGGCATTTCATCGTCCTGGCTAGTGTCAGGGGCCCCTTGGAGTGCCACGGTGTCCCTCAAGGTCTTTTGAATGTCCGTCAGCACCCCTACAATGGTGCCCAGGGCGGAGCCGATGGTCCTGAGCTCCTCCCTGAACCCCAAATACTGCTCCTCCTGCAGACGCAGGGTCTCCTGCAACTGGTCCAGGACCGTTGCCATCGTCTCCTGGGAGTGGTGGTATGCTCCCATGATGGAGGAGAGGGCCTCGTTGAGAGTAGGTTCCCTTGGCCTGTCCTCCCTCTGTCGCACAGCAGCCCTCCAAGTTCCCCTGTGTTCCTGTGCCTCCGTCCCCTGGACCGTGTGCCCACTACCACTGCCCCCAGGTCCCTGTTGTTGTTGGGGTGTTGCGTTAGCCTGGGTGCCCTGTAGTAGTTGACACACCGCTGATTGACCTGTCCTGGGTAGGGAGGTATGGGCCCGCTGGGTGGGTGCTGTGCTGGTGTTACCAGAGGGAGGAAGTTCGGTGTTAGGCTGTGGCTGGGCAAGGGGAACCGACTGTCCTGAGGCCCACGATGGTCCGGGCTGGTCATCAAGATCCAGTAGGGCAGAGCTGCTGTCGTCACTGTGGGCCTCTTCTGGGGGTGGAGTGGTGTTGTCTGGACCCTCTGGTGTGGTGACGTTCTTTCGGGTTCCTGCGGGGGTATAAGTACATGATTATTGCATGTGTGTGTTTCATGGTGTGCAATGGTTGGGTGTGCGTGTACCCCAGTGCAGGCATTCCTGTTTGGGGGCTTGTGTGCTGATGGTTGGGGGGTGTTCTGGGTATGTGCAGTGGGCATGCTTTAGTGATGGGTATCCATGCTTAGTTGTGTCATGTAGGTCTTGGGTTTGGGATGGGTGGTTGGTGTTATGGGTACATTAGTGAGGAGATAGGGTGATAGGGGAGGGTGTGAGGGTGGGGGAGTGTGATAGCATGCAGGTAAGGTGGGGGATATGATTGTTAAGATTTGACTTACCAGTGTCCGTTCCTCCAACGACTCCTGCGAGGCCCTCAGGATGCAAGATGGACAAGACTTGCTCCTCCCACGTTGTTAGTTGTGGGGGAGGAGGTGGGGGTCCGCCGCCAGTCCGCTGAACCGCGATGTGGTGCCTGGATACCGTGGAACGCACCTTCCCCCGTAGGTCGTTCCACCTCTTCCTGATGTCCTCCCTATTTCTTGGATGCTGTCCCACAGCGTTGACCCTGTCGACTATTCTTTGCCATAGCTCCATCTTCCTGGCTATGGATGTATGCTGTACCTGTGAGCCAAATAGATGTGGCTCTACCCGTAGGATTTCCTCCACCATGACCCTGAGCTCCTCTTCGGAAAAGCGGGGGTGTCTTTGGCGTGCCATGGGGTGGTGTGTGTGATGTGTGAGGTGGTGTATGTGGTGATGAGTGTGGTGAGTGTAGTGGTATGTGGTGTTTTGTGCGTGGATGTTGTGTGGGTGATGGTGTAGTGTGCCTCTGTGTGATGAGGTTCTCTATTCTGTGCTGTCTCTCTCTGGCCTTCTCTCTAATTTTGGGTCATAGGGGTTTGTGGGTGATGTAGGTGTGTGTTTTATATTGAGTTGGGTGTGTGGGAGTGTTGTTTGTATGTGTATCAGGTGTGTGTATTTGGAATTGTCCAATGTGGCGGTGTTTTGGAGCTGTGTGTGTATTTTGAGCGCCGCAGTGTGTACCGCCAATGGAATACCGCGGTTGAAAGACCACCGCGTGGATTCGTGGGTCGTAATAGCATGGGCGTGTTTCTGTTGGCGTGGAGGTGGAGGATTTGTTTCCGCATGTTTATCGCTGACCTTTGGTGTGGCGGTATTGTGTGGGTGTCTGAATTTCGGCGGATTCCATGATGTGTGTCATAATAGCTGTGGCGGGCTCCCGCCGCCGCGGCGGTGTGTTGGCGGTCTTCTGCACGGCAGTAAGCGCCTTATACCGCCAATGTTGTAATGACCCCCATGTACACATGATGTATACATGATCCTACATGGCTGCCATTGCACTTACAACATATCCCACAACAGCAACACCTGTATGACAATAAGTAGTTCAGCTCTCAAACTAAGTAGTGACCCAAAACCATTTCCTGTCCAACCTGTCCACAGCACCTATGCTAAGGCTAGCAAGGATTGTCCCACTCAACATCTGCCCCCAAATGACCATTGTGACATGATATACGCAGTTAATACCATACATTGCACTAGTATTGGTGGGCCATTGGCACTCATATGATGGACATTGCATATTGCCATATGTTAAGACAGCCTAAATACTTACTTTCTCTAAAACAAGGGCATTGGGATAATAGCGAATTGCCTACAGATCAATGGAAATGCATGGTACGGCCAAATATTAACAATCAGACAGCCATAGTTGAATGTCCCTCCGTTACAACCTTCACATACCCCATAGCATGATAATGAAGGGACAATGGAGACACCCCCACAAACTCATATGTACAGTCCTATTCTGACCATATCACTTGACTGATTGAAATGCCAGTCTCACATGGAGTCAATACCTGTACCAGGACATAAGGTAACTAGGACCTGTTAAGCACTCAGTGACAAATATATGTGATCTACACAGATGGGGGTGGTCTGACACCTTAGAACTATATATTTACATATTCAGGTTTATGGACCTGGAAATACTAGATGGGTAGGATAAAACAGCAGCTTACATACATATATATGGCTGGGTGGATTCACATGTGGCAATGTCAATTGTGCATCTCCACATGCAGACATATGTATACCCTGACGCAGGTGATCTAAACGTACACATGGCCAACCCCTGTGCCAGATCTCCATCTATTAGTCAGCCAATATGAGTACTATGTATTTCCACTAGTCTATATACATGTAGCACCTACAACATTATCACAGCTGCTAAAGTGTGACAACAATCACCATACTACCTGAGCCAAGTACAAGGATACAGTCAGTACTTATCCCCTTGTGGCTGCTGTGCTGCCCTCAAATGCTCATCTACCTTAGGGTAGGTCACAGCCAAAATGAGGGCCATTAGTGGGCTAAGAGTTCGACAGGTGCCCCTCCCTCGTTGGGAGGACATCCCCAGCTGGGCCTCAGCGATCTTCTGGGCCCAACATCTCAGAACCGCTTAATACAATGCATGCTCCGCTTGCAAGTAGGCACACATACCCATCCTGTCTGCTCACACTGCTTTACATTATGCCATCTTCATGCATCTAAAGCTCTACAAGTTCACATGCCCAATGTAACATCACACACAACACCTATCACATATAGCTAGGACATTTGACTTGCCTGCTCCTCTGTTGCCCCATATATCTGTTCGTAAAGGGGTAGGACCTCCACCACTAGCCTCTCAAGCTCTTCCAGGATGTAGGCTGGGCCCTATTACCTGCAGGACGTGGCATGATGGCTCCCAGGGGAGGTACACAGCAGCTCACATCGTGGAGGTCTTGCTGGCAACAGTGTCATGAGTCAAGTGAGCAATATTCAGAAAATAGTAGTCACGGCCGCCACGTACAGGACCGTCACTGACGGCGGTCATGGCCATTGGCCCAAGTCAGGCAAAGGCAGCAACCAATGGCAAGGTGTACAGTGGTTGCGACCACCTACTGCATGACGACTTCTGCCAGGAGACTTAGGTCACTTCTAACTGTCCACTACAATAGATCAGACGCCTGCCAATTTTGGCATGTCATTGATGGATGTCCTTACTTATCTGTGTCAATCACTTACTTCCCCAAAATGCTGTGTATCCGTATGAAGTGCCATTATGTTGGTGCTACATATTGTGCCAATATTGACAATATGACATGGCGTGCATATCAATGGGCTGAACTGTATATGTCAGAAGTGCTACGCATCCTCTACAGATTTCAGGTGTCAGGTGATATACAATGTGTTAATGATGTATGCATACTGCATAACTCATATTATATTGTCTTCTCTCAACATAGTTATGCTGCCATGAGGAGAGTGAGGCAACCACCAGTGTACCCTCCACTAGAAGACCTGGAAACCATAAGGGGGAAAACATGTCATCCAGGCATATTGTCTGAATCGTCATACCATGTTCAGTCTGGTGTTGAAGGATGTACTGTGTGCATTGTTGAAACACATGAACAGCTACATCAGGTTTCCCTAACAAGCAAATTTGGCCTATGTGAAGGCACACTTTTATGAGATGGAACACATTCCACATGTGGTAGGAGCCATTGATGGCACCCATGTAGCCCTGGTCCCTCCCTTTGCCAATGAACATGTGAATATGAACAGCAAGAACTACCATTCAATGGACATACAGGTGGTGTGTCTGGCAGACCAGTACATCTCACAAGTCACAGCCAAGTTTCATGGATCTGTAAATGATTCCTATATCATGCGGAACAGCAATGTCCCACATCTGATGGCACGACTACATACAGAGAGGGTCTGGCTGCTTTGTAAGTTTGCATTGTAGTATGTGCTTGTGTGCTATGTCTCCTGTCATCACAATATAGCCAGTTGCAGGAACTATTTATGAGTTGTTCTACCATTGTGCTTACAGGTGACTCAGGCTATCCAAACCGTCCTTGGCTGTTGACACCAATGAGCTACCCAGTCATGCCACGGGAACTCCGTTACAATGAGGCCCATGGGAGGACAAGGCATGTACTCGAGTGAACATTTGGGCTCCTGAAGGCAAGATTCAGGTGCCTGGAATGATCTGGAGGTGCCCTCCTCCTCTCACCCCACAAGGTATGCCAAATAATCGTTCCTGCTGCATGCTCCACAATCTAGCCTTGAGACACCATATACCACTGATAGCAGAAGAGGGGAAGGCAGCTGGACCAGTGGCTGCAAATGCTGACATGGCAAGGTGATGAGGAGCCAGAGGAAGAGGCAGCAGGTCACTCTAGAACAGATCTCATCAATCAGTACTTCCACTTACATACAGGTATTTGAAGTGGACCTTTTGATGTGTTGAATGTGAACAATTTGAAGTAGATGGCTGCCATTACACCTCTTAACTTAATTCATCAGTAGGGATGTCATGAGCTCGAATGCCTATATGTGCGTTGTGAATGCAGACTGATAGATTGTACAGTGTACTGTACAGTATGGTGTGCTATATCATGTATTGTTATATCCAATCCAAACATACACTTCTGTAATAGGTTACTCAGTATTGAGGTGTGTTTCTTGCATTCTCCTATCCTCTTTTCCTTCCACTCACTGAAATTGCCATTTCATGTTTGACTCTGCAACCTAGACTTGAGGTACTCATTTATCAGTAGCCAATGGCAATTGCTGACAGACATTAGAGGTGTACCTGGCAGACAGCTGGTAAAATGATTATAGCTACAATGGGATAGTACCTTGTTAGTACTCCCTTCCTACAAGTGGGGTTGTGACTGCTTAGTCCTTTCCTATTACCAGTGGGTTTGGGGTGATGTGAAATGGTGTATTACATGTCAGTTGAAGTTTGTGGCCCATGTGAAATGACTGAATCATGGCCTCTGGCTTCAAAATGGGTGTGGTACTTTCTGATGACCATGGGACTTAGCTGTGTTTGTAATCTGACGTTGCTGTCCAAGGTGCAGTTAATTGTATGCTGACAAAGGTGACTGACAATCCTACAGGTATGGGGCCTATGTTAGTGTGTGGTTGAAGAACTGGGCTCCTCAGCGATGTTCTTTGTGTGTTGCATGGGGTAAGTTATCATGTAGTTATGGTATGGGTATGTGAAGAACCTGTACCTGGTGATATATAAGCCCATTATGGCTACCCATGCTTTGCAGGTAGTTGACGATGGGCGTGACTTCTATTTCCTGTATATGTGCATTGTATGTCACCAGGCCTTCCATCCTGATGGTACTCACTCTCATGCTCTATTTTCTGATTGGTATACTGACTAAACTATTGTGTTGCTCTGGATTTCAAACTCTCTGACGTCTGTCCTGTCTCATTTCTGTTGTCATGTGTCTCCTGCTGAGGGAACCTCCCTCTGATGATCATTACGCTGGCTGTTTGATGTAGGGGGCATGACTAGGCCACAGTTGGCAAACATGGCGACTGTTGATGTATTAGAAAATACACATTTACAGTAGCTGTGTTTAATTGTGATTTATTGTGAATATAAGAATACTAAAAGTCAAAATAAAGGTGCATAAATGAAAAAAGGTGATGAGTGAGGTCATAGTAGATAGTTTCCTCAGAGTAGCTGCTACACCAGTTGGTTACACAGGTCCAGTGTCCTTGTACCATGGGAAAATGGAGTTACGTCTCCGAACAGTCTACAGGGTGTCTCAGCGGCACTTCCTGGCAGTGGTTTTGGTCTTGACATCTGCTCCAGCCAGATGTCTGGGTGGACATCCATGTTTGTGGGGGGGGGTTCTTCTGCTACAGAGGGAGGGGTGTCTGAGGCTTGTGGTTCCCCTTCGAGGGCCTCCTTTCTACTAGCTGCCACAGATGTTGATGGGGCAGGTGTTACGTTGCTAGTGGAAGGGGCCTGATGGTGTGTTGTGAAACCAATGAGGGTGGTACTGATTTCCCTCAGCACTCCTGCAATGGTAGCCATAATGGCATTATGTGCCTGATATTGACTTCCTGGTGGTGTTCCCTCTGCAGCCTTTGATTTTCCCCCAACATGGTGATAATTTGGTCCATCCTGTCCTGGGAACTTTGGTATGCTCCCAAGACTTGGGAGATGGTTTTGTGGTCAGTGGAGTTCCGTTGTGGCCCCACCCTCTGGCCCAAAGCAACCCTCCCATGAACCCTACCCCTAGGTGCTTGTGCCCCTGGCACAGTCTTCCTACTCCCAGTGGTAGCAGGTCCTTAGTTGTCAGGGATGTTAAGGTTCAACCCAGGTCCCTGTACTGTAGGGTACACAATTGACTGAACAGTCCTTGTGACACAGTTTTGGGGGCAAATGGTTGTCTGTGATGTGGATGCACCAAGGGTAGAGGGTTGATGTGGGTAAGGTGAGGCAGGGAGTCATTGACTGACCAGGTGTCCCAGATGGGTCACGTTATTTGTTACTGTCCAGACATCCAGGTGTATTGTTCTCATTGGGGCCTTCATCCTGAGGGGGACTGGCAGTCTCATGTATGCTTTCTATTATGGCAATGGCAGGGTAACCTGTAGAGGGAGTGAGCCACAGAGTTCAGGTTAGAATGCATATTTGGTTGCCTCTTTGTGAGCTGCTGACAGTGGCTTTTCATTATTCCCTGCAATTACATTGACAGATGCTGCACAGCATACCTTTGTTGTACATACAACTCTTAATTTCTATACTCCATGTTGGGAGCTGTCTTACAAGTTTGGTACACATTGCACTGCAGATTGGTTCTGGTTTTGTCTGATAACTGACATGACTGTTCACCTCTGTTACCTAGTGAATAGTCAGGCATGCTAGGTGTCACACAATTAAGCTGCACAATGCACAATGGTGTCCTAGTGGGTCCACAGTATGTGAGTATGCAAGGTTAAGAGTCCTGTATCTAGATGATGCACATGTGCATCAACTAAGCCATATTACTTTCCAACCCAGGTCAGTCTATTTCTGGCTTGTGATATTTGATCTGTGGTCATTAGGAATGGTCACTCAGCTGTGGCTGTGTTTTGCTTTGTTTGCTATTGTGACTGTGACATTGCATTGCAGTCATTGCCATGTACTGGTCCTCACTAGAACAATCTAAATGGTGTAGCCAGTACTTTAGTTGTACATGCATTACATGTGCTGTGTTGTGCACATTCCAGGTGTCCAGAATGATGGGTTCGTGCATTCTGGGAGTTTTAGTAACATGATTAGCCAGTAGTTAATGTGCCGTTGCCAGGGGCTGTGAGCCAGGGCAGTTGGGTTGAGTGGAGTGGTGGCATGCAGGAGAGGGGCATTAGGTGAATAGGTGGGAGTTGTAGGGGTACATTTACTTAATTAGGGAGTATTTGGGTGGTAAGGTAGCATGCAGGACAAGACAATTGTGACACATGACTGTTGTGGGCACTTACCAGGCTCCAGACCCCCCAGGTATTCCAGTCAAGCCTTCAGGATGCACTATGTCCATGACCTTCTACTCCCATGATGTGAACTGTGGGGATGGAGGTGGGGGCCCACCACCAGTCTTCTGCACGGCTGTCTGGTGGCATGATTCCATGGAATGCACCTTGCTCCGTTGGTCGTTCCACCTCTTCCTATTGTCCTCCATTGTGTATGTACGGCTGCCTACTGTGTTGACCCTGTCAACTATCCTTTGCCACGACTACAATTTCCTGGCAATCAGTGTTTTTTGGACCTGCGCTCCAAGCAGTTGTGGCTCTACCGTGACAATTTCATCCACCATGACCTTCAACTCATCATCAGTAAAACATGGGTGTTTTTGTGGGGATATGGTAGTGGTTATGTAGATGATGTCTGGGGGTGTTGTGAGTGTAAGGCTTCAGTGTTGGGTAATTGATGAGGTGTGGTTGGTGTGTTGTGCGAGTGAGAGGGTTGTGGCAGATTGTGTGTGCTGGCGATATGTATTGTGTTAGTTGTGCTGATGTGAGGTGTGTGCTGAGTGTGATGTTTATGCATGCCTATTGTGTAAAGGTGCTATCTCTATAATATTGCCTAATCTTGGGTATCTGAATGACGTACTTGTTGCAATGGATGGTGGGTTGTGTAGGAGTGTGTCATATAGTGCAGTGTGTCAGGTGTGGAGTATTCAAACTGTCCAATGTGGGGTGGTGTTGTGACTGATGTGAGTTCTGAGCGCAGCGGTCCGCACCGCCACTGGTTTTCCACCATGGAAGGACTGCTGTGGTGATTTGTGGCTCCTAATCTAGTGGGTGGATTTTTGTTGGGCTAGTGGTTGGATGTCTCTTTTTCACCCTCCAGTGTACTGGCGGTGTTGCATTTTTGGCAGAATTTTGGCAGTCTTCACAGTGTGAGACTTAGTACGGTGGTCGGATTACCGCCAACATATCGGTCTTTTGGCAGCCGTCACCGTAGCGGTCTTCCCAAAAGACTATCAAACTTGTAATGAGGCCTTAAGTGTAGAATATTCCACTAACATCTGATTCGCATTTGAATTAAAAATATGATAGCACCAGCCTACTTCTGTCACTAAGGTAGCCAACCACTATAACTTACTAATAGAAAGCCCTTCCTACCAACAAAATAAAGACAAACTTAGAGCCAGATTATGAGCTTGGTAGACAGAGGACTACGAAACTCACGGAGGTGTCTGGGCCACAGCTTATGATCCTGGCAGTTGGACTGCCAGAAGACCGCCGCCTACTCCAGGATTAGGGATCCTGACTGGTTGGTGGGGGTTGGAGTCGTGGTCAGTCACAGCGGTGCCGATATTGACACGGCAGTGCTGATCACAACTCCACTTTCTGCCAGCCTTTCCATGGAAAGGCTGGCCGAAAGCCAGTGCTGGGGGCTACAGTGTGGCCCCTCCCCTCCCTATTTTGTGGGTAGTGCAGGGGCTTTCCTGCAAAACCCTCTGAATGCGCAATGTCTGCTAAGCAAATAGGGTGCATTCCAAGGGTACTTGTTGCAACTGCATTTGCCTCAGATCCCTAAGGGAGCTGAGGCCAATACCACCACCTTGCTTCCATCGGGATGACCGGCAGAAACATCATCATATGACATTTCTGTCAGTGAGTCCGGTGGAAACATCATAATATGACAGGGCGGGGCCACCGACTTGAAGGCTGCCTCCTCCCGCCATATTGGTGGTCTCGACAGCAATGCTACTGAGATTGTAATCTGCCCTTTAGTCCCCTAATGGACTATTTAAAAAATACTTTGATTGGCAGATTGCATCAGTCAGGACACAGATGCGAAGCTAAATTCCAGATACCATTATGGAATATCTATGACATCACCCTCGCACAGGAAGCCAAAACAAATAACGCAGTGGAAGGATGGGAGAAGGCCTTCCACATGCCTTCTAATTTACGCTAGGCAGAACTCAACCTACATTATATAAATTAATCAAAGCAATACAAAAAGAGCAAAGCTCCCAACGACGAACAATACAGCAATATGCTAGTCAAATTTGCCTTAAACGTAGCAAATAAAGTAAAAAAAGTCTGAAACGCTACAATTTAAAGTCAAACACTTCAGTAAAGAAGTAGACTACTTAGAAATGATACACCAAACCATACTATAAAATAAATATTAATCTACTAAGATCCTTGTTAGAAATGGGTCTTTGGTTGGCAGTCAGGTTACCCCCTGTCCAAGCAAAGACCCTTACTCTAGTCAGGGTAAAAGAGAATCACGCTCAGCTAACCCCTGCTTGTCCCCTTGGTAGCTTGGCACGAGCAGTAGGCTTAACTTCAGTGTGCTACGTGTAAAGTATTTGTACCAACACACACAACGAGGTTGTAACAACCACCTTGTTCTAACCACTAATGCCTTTACCACAAATGCGTTTACAACGATGTTACTGTTGTAAACGCATTCCTGGTAAAGGCATTAGCAATCAGCATGCACAACCCCCCCATTCCCACACCAATCCCAACCCCCACCCCCAAAATTACCAGAACCCCAACCCCTTCCCCTAAAACCTAAACCAACCCACCCCCCCACCCACCCCTTAAACCTAAACCCTGACCTCCACACCCCCTAAACCTTAATCACCCCCAGCGCCACCCCACCCCAAAAACTAAAAATACCCAGAGTCCACACCCCGCCCCTAAACCTAAACACCCCAACCCCCAACCCACCCCTTAAACTTAAACCCTGCCCCCAAACGCTAATCACCCCGAGCCCCACACCCCCCAAACCCCCCCAAAAAACAGCCCCAGTCCCAGCTCAACTTACCTCCTCCTTCACCGCGTCAACTCCGACTCCCTTCTTCTGTACCTTAACCACGCATGTACATTGTTCAGACATGTGTAGTTAAGGTACCAAAACCAGGAAGTCGTGGAAAACGAAAGCGTTGTTTCGCTTTCGCTTTTCACGACTTTGTGGTTTCAGAGTCGTTGTTCCGGGTGTTGGTGTTTCCCCACACAGTAAGTTAACGAAAACACTACAAAATGACACAACACAGGTTTAGAAAAACAGAATTTTTTTATCTAAGCAAAACAAGACCAAAACGACAAAAATCCACAATACACAAGTCAAGTTATCAATTAAAAATCATGTAGTTTTAAACACACACTAACACTGTTAGTGTGAAAATGTAACTTGGATGCGTCAAAAATAACCCCGCACGGGCGAGTGTGTATCAAAAAGGGCTTGCAATGCTTCTATTTCACTCACGAGGGAGACCTTGCGTTGTTGCTCCTTTCGTCGGAGAGTGATGCGTCGATCTGGTCAGCACTCTTGGGTCCGGGCAAGCCTTGCGTTGTTTTTACACGCCCATGAGTACTTGGGCCAGAAATTCAGCTGCACATTGATCGGAAAACCACGCAGTGCAGGTTTGCGATCTCACCAGCCTCCGTCAGCGATGCTGTGCATCGTTTCTCCAGCTCGGTGCGGCGATTCTTCAGTCACGTTGCAGGCAAGCGTCGATTATTAGCCACGAAGCCGGTGGCACGTCGATATTTCAGACACAGATCGGAGTTGCGTCGATCTTTTCCCCGCATGGCGTTCTGTGTGTGGATTTCTTCCTCTTAGGCTGTCAGCTTCTGCTTTCAGGGTCCCAGGAACTGGATGGGCACCACAGGGCAGAGTAGGAGTCTCTCCAGAGACTCCAGGTGCTGGCAGAGAGAAGTCTTTGCTGTCCCTGAGACTTCAAACAACAGGAGGCAAGCTCTAAATCAAGCCCTTGGAGATCAACACAAAGTCCAGTCTTTGTCCTCTAGCACAGGCAGAAGCAGCAACTGCAGGATAGCTCCACAAAACACAGTCACAGGAAGGGCAGCTTTTCTTCCTCAGCTCTTCAGCTCTTTTCCACGCAGAGGTTCCTCTTGGTTTCCAGAAGTGTTCTAAAGTATGTGGTTTTGGATGCCCTTCGTATACCCATTTTGCCCTTTGAAGTAGGCTTACTTCAAAGGAAAGTCTCTCTTGAATGTGAAATACTGCCTTGCCCAGGCCAGGCCCCAGACACACACTAGGGGGTTGGAGACTGCATTATTTGAGGACAGGCACAACCCTTTCAGGTGTGAGTGACCACTCCTTCCCTTCCTCCTAGCACAGATGGCTCATCAGGAAATGCAGACTACACCCCAGCTCCTTTGTGTCACTGTCTTGTGAGAGGTGCAATCGGCCCAACTGTCAAACTGACCCAGACAGGGAATCCACAAATAGGAAGAGACACAGAAATGGTATAAGCAGGAAAATGCCACAATCTCAAAACCAACTTTACTAAAAGATGTATTTTTAAATTGTGAGCTCAGAGACCCCAAACTCCACATGTCTATCCGCTCCCAAAGGGAATCTATACTTTAATCAGATTTAAAGGTAGCCCGCATGTTAACCTATGAGATGGACAGGCCTTGCAACAGTGAAAAACGAATTTAGAAATATTTCACTGTCAGGATATATAAAACACATTACCATGGCCCTCATTATAAGTTCGGCGCTCTTTGTCAAAGACCACCGAAGCTGCAGGCCCCAGTATACCGCCAGTGCTGGTGGTATACCTGGCTCCCTATTTCGACTTTCCAGCTGGGCCAGCGGACAGACAGTAACAGTGTTACCGTCCACTGGCCCAGCGGAAAAGTCACATCAACAATGCAGCCGGCTTGTAATAGAGCCGGCGACAATGCTGAAGTGCAGCGGGTGCAGTAGCACCCGTCACACATTTCGTTGCCCAAAATTCAGGCCGTGAAATGCGTGATGGGGCTGTGCCTGGGGGGCCCTGCACTGCTCATGCCAAGTGCATGGGCAGTGCAGGGGCCCCCAGGGGCACCCAAGTCCCCCTTATCGCCAGCCTTTCCATGGCGGTGAAGCCTAGCGGTATGTTGGAGGGACCAGCGGTATGGCCGCGGCTATTAAGCCATGGTCATAATAGCTGGCAGAACACCGCCAGCCTGTTGGCGGTGTTACGGCCAGTGTACTGCCGGCTGCCAGGGTCGTAATAAGGCCCTATATGTCCTACCTTAACCATACACTGCAGCCTTCCCTTGGGGCTACCTTGGGCCTACCTTAGGGGTGTCTACCTATCTTCAAAAATAGATTCACATCTAAATAACCCTGCCTGGGTAAACACACTCAAGGTTCATCTGCTTGAACTAAATATTGTGGAAACGATAATCAAGGCATCTAAAGATGAAAGCATTTATATTATAATTGACCTCTCTAGATATTCCTGCAGAACAACTACTAACATTTCCTGGTTTTTATACATTGTAATTTAAGATCTGTGAACTGTGAATTTGCTTTTTGGAATGTGTTGAGTCTTTTGAAATTCTGCTTTATGTTGATCTAATTTATGGTCATTGCAAATAAATTGCTTTTATAAGATCCTGTGTACCCAATGCCGTAAATTCTTTATACTGGGTGAACATTTGGTTTAGTATTTTCATTGGGAAATGGAAGGGAAAACTGGGTGGTAGAAATTTAATGGATCCTCCTAGATGTTGGAATTTTCCTTCACATAAAAATGGTAAAGATTTGTGATTTAGCAAACGTTTGGTGTTTGCAGGGCATTCTGTGTAAGAAGAGATATTGGGATTCATGCAAGTCACACCACACCAGACTACCATAGGTGCCTTGTTTTCAGAAATGTTTGGGCCTGGCAGGTTTCCATGGGTGCTGATCAAGCCCTAGCCTAAATACTGCAGCTACCCATATCACCAAAATGGATCAGCATACAAGGCAAAGATCCAAATGCTTCCATATGTCTTAGGTGGGCTTAGGGAGCCATTTCTTTCATAGGTCATAGCCTGGTCACACAAGTGGGGTACTATTGTGATCTAGAGAAGTTTAGAAATGTTTGTGGTAGGTCATTTGTGCATCCCTGCAGATTCTATTACCGTGACCGCTATCACTTTTGCTTCGGTCTGTAACATCAGCATACACAGATTGCTATGCAATACAACAAAGCAAAAAATCTGGCTCGGGGAAGCATTTCCCTTACTTTCCTAATTTGATTTTGGACAATATTTTTCTGATGTCTTTACAGGAAACATTTTCTTTTCTGAAACTTTGGAAGACCTGTTGAAGTCCACACCTATGTGAAAGTAGGGTGGTGGACAGCAACGGGTCATCTGCATTAAAGCAGTTCAAACTCACCAAATCCATGCAGCCTGATGACCTTCCCAACAAGAACTGACCATAAGCTAAAGGGATGTGATTGCCAAATTGCACTAACATCTTTGTTCTATAATCGCAGGGGACTTCTCTAGTTCCAGAAGGCTCCCAGGATGGTATGCTTCTAGCACTGGTAATAGCAAAAAGCACAGTCTGCAAGTAAATGTGGCAGGTACTGCTATGGCCCATCACAGAGAAGAGAACATTTTACATGCCACATATTTTCTAAGGAGAATAGGGTTAGCAGGAGAATAAAATATATTGAGAAGTACAGAGAAAACAGAAGTAAAGAGAGAAACAAAGGTACTAGAAAAGCTGAGAAAATACTGAGAGGAAGAAAAAAGAGTAAATAGAAAAAGCAAGAGAACAAGACAGTCAGGAATGGGAATATACATGGGGCAGCAAACAGAAAGGGGTACTGGGGAAAGGTGGAGAGAGGCAGTGTGGACAGAGATTAGGAGATCGAAGAAGAGGGAATAGAGAAAGTAGGAGAGAGTTTAAAGGAGCAAACTGAGAGCTAGATATGCAGAGAGAAAAGGTGTGTGCAGATTTTAAGCAGAATTTATACCTTATCATGTTATAGCCAAAACAGCTGGTTTATTGTATTTCAATGCACAATTTTGCACTTTAACATGGTTACTTTATCCACATTGTGTTTTGCAAGCTGAATAACAATGGCACACCCCTGTTATTTGTTACTATCTGTTTTTAGTGAAATGTGCTGGTGCCTTGTCTTTTAACCCCTTCACTGCCAGGCCTTTTCCCCCTCAGGGGCTGATGAAGTGCCTGTTTTAGAAGTGGACACTGATGTGCCAATGGTACAGCAGCCAGCAGCTGAAAGACTTCCCATTGGAAGACCTGACACCTGAGTTGCACCAAACATGGAGCTGTCACAGCTGCCTGCCTTTACTGGTTTCCCAGAGTGTAGAGTAAATACGGAAAACATTTTACCTGTCAACGTCTTTGATTTGTTTATGGACGATGTATTTTTGGAAGAAATTGTTGAGCAGACTAATTTGTATGCAGAGCATTATTTGAGGGACAGAGCTGCCAGACTTAGGCCACACTCTAGAGCTAGCCGGTGGATTCCCACAAATCTGGAAGTGTTCAAAAAATTATTGGGTTTAACTTTTTAGATGGGGCTGATAAGGAAGCCATCACTGTCTTCATGTTTGTTTACCAGTCCCTTGATAGCAACTGCTATATTTCCTGCAATCATGAGTCGTAACCAGTATGAGCTTCTTCTTCGGATGTTGTGTTTTGTTGATAATGCTTCAGCCTTGCCACGAGAATACCCTGATTCTGACCTCATAACATTTTGTCTACATAAACTACCACGCCAAATCTGTGTACCTTTTTTACCACATCCTAGGGAATCAAGAGGTACCCAGACTTGTGGATTCCCCTGAAGGAGACCAAGAAATTAGCAAAAAAATACAGCGAAAATTTCTGTTTTTAAAAAGAAATGGGAAAAAGGGCTGCAGAAGGTGGATTGTGGGTTTTCCCTGAAAATGACATCAATAAAGGGTTTGTGGTGGTAAAATCACCATCTTCCTAGCTTTCAGGAACAGGCAGAGTTGAATCAGAAAACGCCATTTTTCAACACAATTTTGGCATTTTACTGGGACATACCTAATTTTTACTATTTTTAGTGCTTTCAGCCTCCTTCCAGTTAGTGACAGAAACGGGTATGAAACCAATAATGGATCCCAGACAGCTAATCATTTCTGAAAAGTAGACAAAATACTGAATTCAGCAAGGGGTAATTTATGTAGACCCTGCAAGGTTTTCCTACAGAAAATAACAGCTGAATCAAAAACAATATTGAAATTGAGGTGAAGGAAACAGCCATTTTTCTCCACCTTTTACTCTGTAACTTTTTTCTGGGATGTCAGATTTTTTAAAGCAATATACCGTTACGTCCGCTGGACTCTTCTGGTTGTGGGGATATATTGGGCTTGTAAGTGCATCAAGAACCCTACGCACGCAGAGGCAATAAATGAGCTGCACCTTGCAATGGGTTTTCATTCTGTGCCGGGTATACAGCCATTATTTGCTGAAATATAAAGAATGAAAAATATGTATCAAGAAAACTTTGTATTTACACAATGGGCACAAGATAAGGTGTTAAGAAACAGTGGTTGTTTGCACATCTCTGCATTCCGGGGTGCCCATACTAGCATGTGAATTACATGGCATTTCTCAATAGACGTCTTTTTTACACTCTGTCTTACATTTGGAAGGAAAAAATGTAGAGAAAGACAAGGGGCAATAGCACTTGTTTTGCTATTCTGTGTTTCCCTAAGCCTCCCGATAAAAATGGTACCTCACTTGTGTGGGTAGGAAACACAACATGGACACATCACATTTTTACATTGAAATCCAACGTGTTTTTTGCAAAGTCCCTAGCTGTAGATTTTGGCCTCTAGCTCAGCCGGCACCTAGGGAAACCTACCAAACATGTGCAGTGTTGAAAATTAGACACATATGGAAATCCAGGATGGGATGACTTGTGGGGCTCTCATCAGGTTCTGTTACCCAGAATCCTTTGCAAACTTCAAAATTTGGCAAAAAAAACACTTTTTCTTCACATTTCAGTGACAGAAAGTTCTGGAATCTGAAAGGAGCCACAAATTTCCTTCCACCCAGTGTTCCTTTACGTTTCCTGATCAAAATGATACCTCAGTTGTGTGGGTAGGCCTACTGCCCCGACAGCAAATGCCCCAAAACACAACGTGGACACATCACATTTCCCCAAAGAAAACAGAGCTGTTTTTTCTAAAGTGTCTAGCTGTGGATTGTGGCCTCTAGCTCAGCCAGCACCCAGGGAAACCTACCAAACCTGTGCATTTTTGAAAAGTAGACACCTAGGGGAATCCAAGATGTGGTGACTTGTGGGCCTCTCACCAGGCTTTGTTACCCAGAATCCTGTGCAAACCTCAAAATGTGGCAAAAAAATACCTTTTCCTCACATTTCGATGACAGAAAGTCCTGGAACCTGAGAGGAGCCACACATTTTCTTCCACCCAGCATTCCCCAAAGTCTCCTGATAAAAATGGTACCTCACTTTTTTTGTGTGGGTGGCTCAGGTACCTGCAACAGGAAAAGGACAAAAACCGGTAGAGATTGAGGGGATGTCACAGAGAGTTGATAAGCACATATTTTTCTTTTATACATCTTCAGGCTGACTATGCTTTGGGAACCCACACAAGTGAGATATCATTTTACTTGGGAGACTGAGGGGGATCCTGGTTGGTAGGAAATTTGTGCCAGAGCGGTGATCCTACAAAGAAAAGTGAGAAAAATATGCTTTTTTAGGCAGATTTTGAGGTTTGCAGAGGAGAATGGGTAAGAAAATGTTGGAGGATCCACGCAAGCCACACCTCCCTAAACTCCTTTGGGTGTCTAGTTAAAAAAAATATCTGGCTTTGGTAGGTTTCCCTAGATGAAGGCCGCACCCAGTACCAAAAACTTAGGTGCCCTCCCCCAAACACAGGTAGTTTTGTCATAGACCATTTTGATGTGTCCACATACTTCTGTGATGTTCCAAACACTAACATTGTAAAAACAAACACACTTTGGTTATGTTAAAAAGACCCATCACCCACCAACCAAGTTGGTGGCATGCTTCATCATCGGGTCCCACCCGAGACACCTAGAGTGTCACAGGTGTGCTGCGATGCCTGATTACAGCGGAGCAGGATTTGTCATTTTTACCACACTTACTGGTTGTTTTTGGCACGAGGGTGAGTGATGGTTGGGTAGATCAAATTTTATTAACAAGAGATTTCACAAAAGTGAAATGCACGGTTAATAACTGAAAGGCCAAAAAAACTAAACCAATGACTCACAGTTCGTGAGCTGTAAAGTCGCGTCAAGGCACCAACCGCTTTACAGTCCATTCAAACACCTTTGTTACATGACATGCACAAGACCATTCACGCCGCCAGCCGCAGGCCCAGCACATTACAACACTCGCATCAACAGACAGCGCCATTCAAGGGCCCATCACTTTTGTATGCCCACATGCCTAATACAGCAGTCACACCAGCTGATGGGAGTGTGTGGACTGTAGTTTTGCTGGCACCGCCAGCCAAGCACCACTCCACGCACACCACCAGCCAAGCGCCACCCCATGCACACCGCAAGCCAAGCGCCACTCCCCACACACCTCCAGCCAAGCGCCACTCCACGCATACCACCAGCCATGCGCCACCCCACACACACAGGCAGCCAAGCGCCACTCCACACACACCGCCAGCCAAGGCCCACCCCACACATACCGCCAGCCAAGTGCCACCCCACACACACCGCCAGCCAAGCACCATCCCAAACACACCACCAGCCAAGCACCACCCCTCACACACTGCCAGCCAAGCACCACCCCACATACATCACCAGCATGAATACATGACAGTAATGCCAACCATGAAACTGAACATATGAAAATATAAAACAACAGTTTACGCTCATGGTATTTCCCAATAATTCTTCTGTGTGTGGTAGCTCCTGAAACAGCCACCCACGCACAGCCCAAGCTTTGAAGGAGAATCAGGGCAGTACATCCTAGTCTCCTTCCTGATACCTCTTCGAGCACAGACTCTACATCTCGTAGCAGGAAATTCTTTTTTGGCCGTGGGAGGAATGTGCTCAGCAAAGTGACAATCTTTCAATCTAGCCACATCCTCCACCACTGCTTCTCTAGGAACTCTTGCCTGTTCCAGCACAACATGGCTCGCTATGATAGACTCCTGAAATTTTACACATGTAATTCTTGACTCTTGAGAACTATTCTTGAACACAACAAAAGCATCAAAAGTTGCCAAGTGGAACAGGTGAACCGCTAATTTCTTATAACAAACATAAGCCTTTCGAGCAGCAGTGTAAGGTTCCAACCTCTGACCTACTCTATCAACACCACCCATGTGCTTATTATAGTCTAAAATGCACACAGGATTGCGCCCATCAGCAACTTGACCCCAAACAGCCACAGGTGAAGTATTCTCATCATGGATGGTAGTTAGCATGTACACATCCCTCCTGTCTACAAATTTCAGAGCTAGCAGCTCATCATTCCAAAAGGCACTGCACTGTACCTTCTCAAGTTTTTTACAGACAAGCTCTCTTGGATAGCCTTTCTGATTACAGCGGATTGTGCCACAAGCAACAGTGTCCACTCTGAACAATTCCTTGAATAACTGAACTCCAGTATAGAAGTTATCTACATATAAATGTTGACCTTTGTTAAAAAGTCTTCTACCAAGTTCCCACACAATTTTTTCACTAACTCCAAAAGTGGGCGGACAACAAGGGGGGGGGGTCAATACTGGAACCCGTACCAGTGTAGGCCCTGAAATTATAAACATATCCTGTACTACTTTCAGACAGCATATACAATTTAATTCCATACCGTGCCCTCTTGCTAGGAATGTACTTTCTAAAAACCAAATGACCCTTGAACAGGACCAAAGACTCATCTACTGCTATTTCTTTGCCTGGAACATAGGTCTCTGATAACCGATCTACAAAATGATCAAGGACAGGTCTAATCTTAAAAAGACAGTCAGAATCAGGGTGCTCTCGTGGCAAGGCTGAAGCATTATCAACAAAACGCAACATCCGAAGAAGAAGCTCATACTGGTCACGACTCATGATTGCAGGAAATATAGCAGTTGCCATCAAGGGACTGGTAAACAAACATGAAGACAGTGATGGCTTCCTTATCAGCCCCATCAAAAAAGTTAAACCCAAGAACTTTTTGAACACTTCCAGATTTGTGGGAATCCACCGGCTAGCTCTAGAGTGTGGCCTAAGTCTGGCAGCGCTGTCCCTCAAATAATGCTCTGCATACAAATTAGTCTGCTCAACAATTTCTTCCAAAAATACATCGTCCATAAACAAATCAAAGACGTTGACAGGTAAAATGTTTTCCGTATTTACTCTACACTCTGGGAAACCAGTAAAGGCAGGCAACTGTGGCAGCTCCATGTTTGGTGCAACCCAGGTGTCAGGTCTTCCAATGGGAAGTCTTTCAGCTGCTGGCTGCTGTACCATTGGCACATCAGTGTCCTCTTCTAAAACAGGCACTTCATCAGCACTGAGAGTGGCTTTATCATCAGATGATTCCTCTCTGACAGAATATTCATTTCCAGAATCTTGCACTTCCTCCTCTGCCTCAGATGCTGAGTCAGTCTCATAATCATGGTCAGAATATGACTCAAAAAGCACACCAACAACCAGCACTGTGTAAAATAAGTAATAAACAAAGTGTGGCTTTCTCACTAAGAGTTATAAACTCAAAAACTATACCACTCACTTGCCTGAAAAAGCTAGACTCGCCAGCAACTAATATGCACAGCCACAGCAATCACCAATGATATCCCATTAAAAAGAAAAAAAGAAAAGCAAATTAGACATAAGACAACACACATATCATTGTGCATAAATCTAAGGACAATTTCACACACAATACTGCATTTAGTACACTACCTACAAACATGTCAGTCATGCATGGCAACAATACTCCTTTGGAGTAAATGTATTTACTTACCTAAAACATGCAACTACGCAAACCGCAGGACAACCACTGCCAAAAACTCAACAAGCCACAGCAAAGTAAGCAAAAGCTTTAAACTAGAACAAAAAGGAAAAATAAACTGTTATGATCACAAATGAAAATACTTCGCCAGTTGACAAACACCCCCCCACCAAACATTTATAAATTTTCCCTGGTGTCTAGTGTTCTCTGCCCCCCCCGGGTGCAGATGGGCCTAAATAAATAGGCTGACATTCCCCCAAAGGGGGCAGAGCTACCCAACAGTGCTTTGTCCCCTTTGGGGGGGGGGGGGGGGGTCCCCTGCCAAAGGGGGTGATCCCAACACAAAAAAACAAAGGAAAGAAAAAAAAATCCCTAGCATCTTTATGGCTTCTGCCCCCCTCTGGGCAGAGGCGCTTATAAACAATAGGCCAATCTGCCCCGAAGGGGGGCAGAATTGGCACAGAATATATTGTGCCCTTTGGGGGGGGGGCGACCCTTGCCCAAGGGCCACCCCCGCACAAAGCACATACACACACATGATCCATGGCGCTAAGTGGATTCTGCCCCCCTTGGGGGGGCGATGTGCCTAAAAAAAATAGACCGCTCTGCCCTCAAGGGGGGCAGAACTACCCAACAGTACTTTGCCCCCTTTGAGGGGTGACCTTTGCCCAAGGGGCATCACGATCGGTCAGCAGGAATGCTGAAAGAGGCATCCAGGGAAGGGAAAACTCTTTCCTTTCCCCTGATGCCTCTTTTTTAGTAACCACCTCCCCCCGGCCCGGAGGAAAAACGTACCTCCTTCTTCTAGACACGCTGGAAGCAAATGGCTTCCAGCACGTCTGGCACACTCTGATGATGTCAGCGCACGATCGCGGAGGGGTGTTGGGGAAGGGGAAGCAATTCCCCTTCCAACCCTAACCTGGGGGGGGCGTCCCTTCCCCCAAGAGCCGGTTCCAGGATCTAATGGTTACATTTGTGGTGCCTCAGTGTCGCAGCTACGGACGTAACCATTACGTGCTTGGCAGGGAAGGGGTTTAATGCATATCAGCAATGTCCATATTTGCTGGTATAGTCACTGAAAAGAACAACCTAGTTGGTGAGAAGTTCAAGTTCTATTAAGGAGGTGATTTGGCTTTCAAGTGTGCATTTAAATATGGCAGTCTATTAACTGTTTCATAAAATAAAGCTTGACGTTTATCTTCATCTGTAGTAATGTCAAAACAATCCCTCTGCAAGTAAATATTTAAAATTTCTTGTGAACATGTCAGGCTTCCATGCCTTCTACATTCACCACTCTGAAAAATGCATGCTCATCCAAACAATATTAGTTACACAGAGGGTGCCACCTTGAGGCTTCTATGTAAAGAGTCTACTGAATGTAAAAGAGTTGAGAATGTCCATAATTCTCAAAGTGGAGGACTTTGCAGCATCCAAATAGGAGGTACCATGCAAGCAGAAATAAAAAAAAACATGTTGTGCTGATACCAGCAGATGGTGGTTCTAGGCGATATTTAGCAGTACAACCAGTATTTAGGAAGGAATGCTTCTATAGAGCACAGTGTTCATTTTTAGTCAGAGATGAGGGCCGTGCCCCCCCCTAAAAATATACTACTGGCTACAGGCCTGCACAATTCAACATGCATAATATGCAAATGCATGGAATTCCCATCATGCACAGCTAGAACCACCATCTGCTGGTATCAGCACAACATGTTTTTTTCTAATTTTACATCTAGGTGGGAGGGTTTAAGTGAGCAAGAAAGGGCTTTCAAAGAATTTTGTGGGGTCCAGGGTTAACTATTTAATGAGGCCTGATAACCAATTTAATGCAGTACATCTGGCAGATACTTAAGGTGTTTAAAGTTATTTTTTTATTCATGCATCATTCACTGTCTGTCCCCTATGTCTCTTTTTCTTTTCCATTTATCTCCACTTCTGTCCCTGTACTTTTCCACACCCACCATAATCACTTTGTTTTTTATGTATCACTAGCGTAAGACAAGGCTATCTCCCCAGGGCCCATTCCCTAACACCAAGGGTCTCACTACGATTTCGGCAGATGGAAAAGCCTGTCTCCTGAAATACTGAAGGGGAGGTTGCCACCATTGTGGCTTCCTCCCCGCTGGGCCCATTACGAGTTTCCCGCTGGGTGAGTGGGTGGAAACCTCAGTTTAACCCCACTGGCCTAGCGGGAAACAGCCTACAACATTTTCTCCAGCTTGTAATAGAGCCGGCCGCAAAGCTGTAGTGCTCAGAGTGCACCAGCACCCTTGCAATGTTCACTGTCTGCAAAACCACATTGGTGGCGGTCCAACCGCGCACCTGACAGTCATGAGACCGCCAGGTTCGTAATGAGGGCCCAAGTGTCTCTCCTCCATTCAGCCTGGAATGTCATATATTAGATAGAGCAGCCCTAGTGTAATTTTTTTTAAGCATGCTAGGTAATATGATATTTTGACTTTGGGTGCTCTTTTCTCCTAGCAAAGAGACCATTTTAAGCAGTTATCACAATCTGTCCGCATCCTGTTGCCAATTGCTGGGCCCAGAACTGTTAGCCCCAAAAGCACCTCTTTGTGACAGTAATGGCGCAAGGAAGGGTTGGTGGCTTTTGTTTGAGCCCCAAACAGCATAGTTCTCCAAGATGTGTCCAGTCCAGCTAAAGCTGCATAAATGGACACTGAGAGCAAGGAGGTGGAGGGGCTTAAGGACCCAAAGAAGGCAGCTGAGAGATTGCTTTGGAGCACAAGAGAAATGTAATGGAAAACATGAATACATATCTGAAGGATGCGGTAGATGTTTAATACAAGTAAACAAAGGACTCAGGGGAGGAAAAGTCCAAACGGAATAAATAGAATGTAACTCCTTCTGGAGAATTGTGGACGAATAAACTAAAAAAAAGACGTGCTCTCATTCTTAGTGTACACTGGTGATGTATTAGGTTTACTGGCTTGACCGAGCAGTAAATAGCCTTACTCTTTATTTACTGCCATGACGTCACTGCAGGGCGAAAACAGACTTCTTGTGCATTTGCAGGACGTCTGAGCTGTAAGCACCCAAACTCACTGAACATTTGCAATACGTCAGAGGCTCACAGAAGTGTGCAGATTAGTTATGCAAGTATGTAATGTCAAGGAGTGTGCAACCAAACCCCTAGTACAGTGGTGATAGTGTCATAACAACAGTACAAAGGTCAAGTCGCCTTATACGGACATGGCACCAAAGCTTGCATGTATTGCCATGACAGCAATGTGCAAAGCTAACTCACTGTATGGGCATGACGTCGCAACATTGCACAAGTAACTGACGGTACACCTGCTCAGTGTTACAACAGTGCACTACAAAGTTCATGACGTCACCCTAAGACTTTGACAACCATCCCGTTAGCACAGCAGAGTTCACAACAGCACTTGCGAGCAAGCACCATCAGCTGTTTCTCTTGCACCTCTGCAGTGGGGTGCTGGAGCTGCAGAACAGTCTTCCCATTTCAGGACACAGGCCTGAAGGTGCCAGAAAAGGATGTTTCTGGGCTGTGCTGCCTTCGGTACACGCTTGCCTTTATGCAGACATGGGCGTCGAACCTCTTTGGCAAGAACATTTGCAGGATCAGACTCTCACCAATACTAAACAGAAATGGCACATCCATGACTGCGCACAGAGACTGACCATGCCATGGGTGCAAATCAGAGTGAGGGAGTTGCCCTCTGCTACGCATGAGCACTGCGTCTATAAACGTGCTGGGGTTATATTAAGAACAGTGACCAAGATACCTTCCACTACTGGCTCATAACAGTCTCATTAAAGATAGTCTTCTTATTTACTTCCTAGTTTTTCTTATTTCTTACCTTTGATGAAGCAGAAAAAGAAAGACTAACAAACATTTATACATCATGTAACAAAATATTATAAGACAATGTGATTTTAGCAAAGAAAAATAATGTATGTAGAAAATGTGCCCACGAAGTAGGTCGCCATTAGTATAAACAAGCTTAATTAATCATGAAAATCGACAAATGTATTAAAATGTCATAATTGCAGCTAAATTCTATGGTTATCTCGTTAAAACTGTTATATGCTTAGCTTAAATTTAGCAGAGGCTTTGGCCTAGTTGCTTGGTTTCAATTTTAACTGTGTGGTTTTCACTTGTATTAACAAAGACGTGTTTTAAACCTTTAAAAGCTGTATTTTTCCAGTAGAATGACTAATACACTTATCTCAAAGTTGGGTGCTAGGCAACTTTCATCCCCTTTGAAGCAATGTCAGTTTCTGCAGGTGCAGGTAATAAAGACACTGATGCGGAATTAATTGGCAACTTTGTTGCTACTTGTGTTCCAAAACTCCAAGGACACTTTATGCGTAGATGAGTATTAAGAGAAAAGACACTATTCATTGGTTAAAGAGAAATCACCCCATGCACCCTCCAATGGAAGAACCTGAAGAATTTTGAACTTTTCTTACTTGTTCCCATCGGACGGAGAGAAACCAGCCATTTTAATTTGATGCCATTTTGAAGCCAGATTCGAGAATCCATTTTGATGACACTTTGATTGCTTTTTCTCTATCCCAGAGAGAGAGACTTTAAAGAATTCTCACCCTAGAGACTTTAACTTTAACTTTACTTTGCCTTGCCCATTCATTAACTTTTGTTCCCCCATTTTCCTTGCTGCTGCAAGGAAAACTTGCCTTAAACTTTGCCCTCTTGAAGTTTGCCCCATGCTGATCGAACCGGTACCTGAAGGACGAAGACTTTCCTTGAATGCTGATTGTATTTGGTAATTATAAAAGGATAAATGTATTATTCGTTGTATTTTCCTTCTTAGGTACTAACTGCTTATTTTGACAGAGCCCAAGCTAGACGTTTTCTAAATTTATGTTGATTAAATTCATTTTTGCATGAAGCCCCACATGCCAATGCTAATCAGAAGTTAGATAAGTCGAAAGTCAGGGCACTCATGAGTCAGAAACAATTTTGTTAAAGGTGTTTAGAGTCCATATTGTACTAGTAAAGAATTACGTTGTAAGACCGGGAATCATGAAAACAGGAACCTTCAATTTATTCTTGAAAGATAAGTTACATCACAGTGATAGGAAACAATCCTTAAGGTCAGCACATATGTGACCATAACAGCCGATAGGTGGTCATGTAGCAAAAAACGCCAACACGTGTTTCGTCTTATGAGAGATAAGTCTCAAAGACTTCATCAGGGCTGGAATAAACAAAAATAATGTCTAAAATACGTGGTATAGTAACTTCTGATTCATTAAATACAATGAGTGACAACAACAAGTCACTCCCACCGTTATGTTTGTGTCATTGAAAACCATGCAATACGTGACATGTGTGATATACGCAAAGAGAAAGAAAAAGAAAAGTTTATTTTGGAACAGGTGTTGTCAAGAGAGAATCATACTACGTGTAAAAGAGAAAGGAAAAAGGAGGTCACTTTTTATGGAAGTGCAATACATCGAGAACACTGCTAGTAACATCAAGAATAAAAACAAAGGCTAATACAGCCTAAAGGTTGTTGTGTCATAGTTGGTGCACGTCCTCAATTTTAAATTAGAAGAGAAGTGAGAACACTCATGTTAGAAATGGGGTTTTTGGTTGGCAGTCAGGTTGCCCTCTGTCCAAGCAAGAACCCTCACTCTAGTCAGGGTAAGTCACACACAATCCAAAATCAGCCTGTGCTCACCCTCCGGTAGCTTGGCACGAGCAGTCAGGCTTAACTTAGAAGGCAATGTGTAAAGCATTTGTGCAATAAATCATACAACACCATAGTATAACACCACAAAAATACACCACACAGTGTTTAGAAAAATATAGAATATTTATCTGGGTAATTGTAGGTCAAAACGATCAAAGTTGCAATACGAATTTGTAAAGATATCACTGAAAAGTGATATTAAGTGTCTTTAAGTCTTTAAAAAGCAATAAAGTGTCTTTCAAGCACAGAGTACCTGGTTTCTGGTGGGAAATCTCCTCAGAGGGCCACAGGAGAAGAGATGCGTGGAAACAGGGGTGTGTGCGTCGATTTCTCCTCAGCACACACAGACTTGCGTCGTTCTTTTCCACGCGGGGAAGTCGGGCGTCGTTTTCCGGCGCGCAGACAGTCTCTTTTTGTGGATCGCGGGGATTACCAGATGTCCCGGGTCTGTGCGTGGATTCTCCTGCTTATTTTCCGGCTGCGCGTCGTTCTGCGGGGCTGCGCGTCGAAGTTTCGATCTCACGGTAGGCGTCGCGTCGATTTCTCCTTGGAAGTCGGGCGGCGTTGTCCTTGCGAGGCCGTGCGTCGAAATTTTGGTCTCACGGCAGGCGTCGCGTCGATTTCTCCTTGGAAGTCGGGCGGCGTTGTCCTTGCGAGGCCGTGCGTCAAAGTTTCGCACTCACGGTAGGCGTCGCGTCGATTTCTCCTGGAAAGGCGGGCGGCTTTGTCCTTGCGAGGTTGTGCGTCGAAGTCTCGATCGTCCCGAGGGCGTCGCGTCGATCAGCGTCGGTGTGCGGCGTTTTTCTCGCCGCGAAACAAGCTGCGCGTCGAAATTTTCGGCGCACGGAGCGTCCAAGTGAAAGGAAGAAGTCTTTTTGGTCCTGAGACTTCAAGGAACAGGAGGCAAGCTCTATCCAAGCCCTTGGAGAGCACTTTCACAGCCAGACAAGAGTTCAGCAAGGCAGCAGGGCAACAGCAAGACAGCAGTCCTTTGTAGAAAGCAGACAGGTGAGTCCTTTGAGCAGCCAGGCAGTTCTTCTTGGCAGGATGTAGTTTCTGGTTCAGGGTTCTTCTCCAGCAAGTGTCTGATGAGGTAGGGCAGAGTCCCTGTTTTATACTAAGTTGTGCCTTTGAAGTGGGGGTGACTTCAAAGAGTCTCTAAGAAATGCACCAAGTTCCCTTTCAGCTCAATCCTGTCTGCCAGAGTCCCAGTAGGGGGTGTGGCAGTCCTTTGTGTGAGGGCAGGCCCTCCACCCTCCCAGCCCAGGAAGACCCATTCAAAATGCAGATGTATGCAAGTGAGGCTGAGTACCCTGTGTTTGGGGTGTGTCTGAGTGAATGCACAAGGAGCTGTCAACTAAACCTAGCCAGACGTGGATTGCAGGGCACAACAAGATTTTAGTGCAAAGAAATGCTCACTTTCTAAAAGTGGCATTTCTAGAATAGTAATATTAAATCCGACTTCACCAGTCAGCAGGATTTTGTATTACCATTCTGGCCATACTAAATATGACCTTCCTGCTCCTTTCAGATCAGCAGCTGCCACTTCAACAGTGTATGAGGGCAGCCCCAATGTTAGCTTATGAAGGGAGCAGGCCTCACAGTAGTGTAAAAACGAATTTAGGAGTTTTACACTACCAGGACATATAACTACACAGGTACATGTCCTGCCTTTTACCTACACAGCACCCTGCTCTAGGGGTTACCTAGGGCACACATTAGGGATGACTTATATGTAGAAAAAGGGGAGTTCTAGGCTTGGCAAGTACTTTTAAATGCCAAGTCGAAGTGGCAGTGAAACTGCACACACAGGCCTTGCAATGGCAGGCCTGAGACAAGGTTAAGGGGCTACTGAGGTGGGTGGCACAACCAGTGCTGCAGGCCCACTAGTAGCATTTAATCTACATGCCCTAGGCACATGTAGTGCACTCTAATAGGGACTTACAGGTAAATTAAATAGTCAATCATGGATAAACCAATCAATAGTACAATTTACACAGAGAGCATATGCACTTTAGCACTGGTTAGCAGTGGTAAAGTGCTCAGAGGTCAAAAGCCAACAACAACAGGTCAGAAAAAATAGGAGGAAGGAGGCAAAAAGTTTGGGGATGTCCCTGTCAAAAAGCCAGGTCCAACATGACCCCCCACCAGCCTAAAGCCAGGGGAGAACAATCACTATCCTGATGTACTTCCCTGTTTGAGGCGACAGAACAAGGACCCAGGCCCACAACAGCAGGGGCATGCTCCAGTTCTTCGCCTTCCTGACTCCAATTGGATCCCTCTGTCCATACTCTCAGGGCCCACTAAGCCCATCCATGGGGAACCTTTCTCCTTTCCTGCGGATCCCATCTGTGCAGCACCTAACGTTACATTGCTCACAGATGTATCCCAGGAGTAGGATAGTACCACCAGGACCAACACAGTGGTGTTGCCCATTCTATCCCCGGGGTGTGACACTTGTCCCCTCCCCAGGGATAACTCTGTCCACCCGGACAGCAAGCCACTGTGGTTACTGACAGTTGTCAGGGATGAGAGCCAGGCCCCAGGCCTCTCAAAGCTCTCCCACCACTGTGGCTGTGGAGAGTGGGGGGCGGTAGCCCCAGGTGCTGGGCACCCTTTAACCACTCTCCCTTCCACCATGTCAGGGATGACAGCCTGAACCTGGTCCTCCCCTCTGGGGCTCTGTACCCTCCCTCCTGGAGCGGTCCACCATGGTGAGGGTGCTTATAGAAGTCGCCCTGTACCATTCCTCCACCAGTGCAGGGCTGTTAACCTGCAACTGGCCCTCCAAGCTGGGGTCTGTACCTTCAGGTTGGACTAGGGCCCGGGGTGAGGCTTCCCTCCCCCTGCCCTCCCTTCTGGGGTCCAGCACCCTCCAACTAGGAGTGGCCTCCTCAGAAGACAATAGGGTAGGGGCACTGTTATCAGTAGCCCCTCTCTCCAGGTCCGGGGGGACACCCTGAACCTGGTCTTCCAGCCCAGGGTCTGTACCCTCAGACTGGATCACTGCCTGGCAAACCAGGACTTTCTGGGAGGCACACCTACCCCCCACCAGGTCAGAGTTTAACCTCTGCACCTGACCATTCAACTCAGAGTCGCCACCCTGAAGTTGAACAATTGCCTGGCACGCCAGGACTTCCTGGAGGGCACACTGACCCTCCACCAGGTCAGAGTTTAACCTCTGCACCTGACCATTCAACTCAGAGTCACCACCCTGAAGTTGAACAATTGCCTGGCACGCCAGGACTTCCTGGAGGGCACACTGACCCTCCACCAGGTCAGAGTTTAACCTCTGAACTGGGCCATTCAACTCAGAGTCACCACCCTGAAGTTGAACAATTGCCTGGCGCAGCAGGGCTTCTTGGGAGGCACACCTACCTCCCACCAGGTCAGAGTTTAACCTCTGAACCTGGGTATCCAACCCAGAGTCACCACCCTGAGGTTGAACAATTGCCTGGCACGCCAAGACTTTCTGGGGGGCACACCTACCCCCCACCAGGTCAGAGTTTAACCCTTGAACCTGGTTAGCCAACCCAGAGTCACCACCCTGAGGTTGAACCATTGCCTGGCAGGCCAGGACTTTCAGGGAGGCACACCTACCTCCCACCAGGTCAGAGTTTAACCTCTGAGCCTGGTTCTCCAACCCAGGGTCACCACCCTGAGGTTGAACCATTGCCTGGTATACCAGGACTTTCTGGGGGGCACACCTACCCCCCACCAGGTCAGAGTTTGACCTCTGAACCTGACCATCCAACCCAGAGTCAACACTCTGAGGTTGGACAATCGCCTGGCACAGCAGGACTTCTTGGGAGGCACACCTACCTCCCACCCGGTCAGAGTTTGACCTCTTCACCGGGTAAGCCAACCCAGAGTCACCCCCCTGAAGTTGAGCCATTGCCTGGCATTCCAGGACTTTCTGGGGGGCACATCTACCCCCCACCAGGTCAAAGTTTAACCTCTGAACCCGGTTATCCAACCCAGAGTCACCACCCTGAGGTTGAATCTTTGCCTGGCATGCCAGGACTTCCTGTGGGGCACTCTCACCCCCCACAAGGGACACGCCGTCCCCAAGGGCCACACAAGAGTCTGGTTGGCGCAGGTCTCCCGACCTCTGCCCATCCGGCAGAGTCTGGGTTTCCCCCAAACCAGAAACGGTCTCACCTGGGTCATTCCTGGGGGGCTCTGCTCTCAGAGCTGACCCCTGACTTTCAAGATCCTCCACTGGGGTCTGCCACCCCCTCTCAACCCTATGTCTGGACTTCTGCACCCCCTCACTAGGAGTGGTACTGCCAGATACCAGAACTGTTGGGATGCTGTCTACAGTCATCCCCCCAAGTTCTTCTGACTCTGCGGGGCTTCCCTCAAAAGGTGGCCCTACGGTACAGGTTAGGCTCTGAGACCTACCTGGGACACTACAATCCTCTCCCACCTCACTTGGTCGGGAACCACCTAGACCACTCCCTTCAGGAGCACCCCCAAATGCCTCTTCAGACTCTCTGGTACTCACCCAAAAGTCTGCCTCCACTGTAAGTTCCCTGGGGTCAGAGAACTCACACTCCACCTGGTGTTGGCGTAGCTCTGGAAAATAAGGACCAGACATATGCTCTCCAGCAATTACATCACTCTGCCCTTCACATGTATTAACCACAGTACCCTTCACCCAACCACCCAGTAACTCAACCTTGGAAAAGCACTCTACTTCACCCTCCTGAGACTGGTGAGACAGTATCTGTCTGTCCCTGACACTCAACCCAAACTCTTCTGGGATGTCTCTACACTCTATATCCAGGACGTCCACCAGGGGGGAACCCTTTTCTCTGTCACTCTCTGCTAGAGTCAGTAAAGTGTCCCTCCCCCCAGTAGGAATATGACTCCCTGTGCCAGTTCCCCAATCCTTCTCAGGGACCCTGTGCATAACGGGAACTACCTCATACCCTTGAACTGCCTGGGGTGTGTCAACTCCCTTCTTCAAGTTGGGCACCACATCTCTGGGCTTGTGCCCTTCTTCAGCAGTACTAGATGCAAGATTTTTGCTGCCACCATCTGAACTGGACTCAGCCCTTCCGGCCTCCAGTTTCAGCTCTTTACAGCTCAGCTCTTGAGCTGCAATCTTTTCTTCTTCCAGGGCTAAAAGTCTTTTTGCCTCAACCTCTGCAAGATACTCCTCTAATTGTTGCTCCTGTCGCCTTTGACTTCGGAGCCATTCATCTATTTCTGGGTCACTGTCCAACTCTGAGTAGCCTTCCTCCTCATCTGAGTAGTCTTCCTCCTCATCTGAGGGGTACTTAGTCATTTGGTTTCTTGCTGCCTCTCTCTCTGCCCATCTTTCCTCCCCCCAGACTATGTAGTGATGGAGCATCTCCGCTTTAGTAGATCTCCTTGCTACAGGAAGGCCCCATTGTCTGCAAAGCTTCCTTAGGTCAGCCTTAGTGAGGTGGTCAGTACGAACAAAGAATGAGTCGGTACACAATCCCATTTTGATAAGATCTTATCAGCAAAAACCAAAATCCAAAGTCCAAAATATCAATAGTATATCCAGGAGGACATCAGAGAACCAAGAGCCAGAAAAGATGAAAAAATCAAGTTGACCTTCAACTGTGGGTAGGTAGTGAAATACTTAGCTACTGTATGTCACTGCACAAACACAAGTCCTATCCTCACAGCTGATCACCAATGTTAGAAATGGGGTTTTTGGTTGGCAGTCAGGTTGCCCTCTGTCCAAGCAAGAACCCTCACTCTAGTCAGGGTAAGTCACACACAATCCAAAATCAGCCTGTGCTCACCCTCCGGTAGCTTGGCACGAGCAGTCAGGCTTAACTTAGAAGGCAATGTGTAAAGCATTTGTGCAATAAATCATACAACACCATAGTATAACACCACAAAAATACACCACACAGTGTTTAGAAAAATATAGAATATTTATCTGGGTAATTGTAGGTCAAAACGATCAAAGTTGCAATACGAATTTGTAAAGATATCACTGAAAAGTGATATTAAGTGTCTTTAAGTCTTTAAAAAGCAATAAAGTGTCTTTCAAGCACAGAGTACCTGGTTTCTGGTGGGAAATCTCCTCAGAGGGCCACAGGAGAAGAGATGCGTGGAAACAGGGGTGTGTGCGTCGATTTCTCCTCAGCACACACAGACTTGCGTCGTTCTTTTCCACGCGGGGAAGTCGGGCGTCGTTTTCCGGCGCGCAGACAGTCTCTTTTTGTGGATCGCGGGGATTACCAGATGTCCCGGGTCTGTGCGTGGATTCTCCTGCTTATTTTCCGGCTGCGCGTCGTTCTGCGGGGCTGCGCGTCGAAGTTTCGATCTCACGGTAGGCGTCGCGTCGATTTCTCCTTGGAAGTCGGGCGGCGTTGTCCTTGCGAGGCCGTGCGTCGAAATTTTGGTCTCACGGCAGGTGTCGCGTCGATTTCTCCTTGGAAGTCGGGCGGCGTTGTCCTTGCGAGGCCGTGCGTCAAAGTTTCGCACTCACGGTAGGCGTCGCGTCGATTTCTCCTGGAAAGGCGGGCGGCTTTGTCCTTGCGAGGTTGTGCGTCGAAGTCTCGATCGTCCCGAGGGCGTCGATCAGCGTCGGTGTGCGGCGTTTTTCTCGCCGTGAAACAAGCTGCGCGTCGAAATTTTCGGCGCACGGAGCGTCCAAGTGAAAGGAAGAAGTCTTTTTGGTCCTGAGACTTCAAGGAACAGGAGGCAAGCTCTATCCAAGCCCTTGGAGAGCACTTTCACAGCCAGACAAGAGTTCAGCAAGGCAGCAGGGCAACAGCAAGACAGCAGTCCTTTGTAGAAAGCAGACAGGTGAGTCCTTTGAGCAGCCAGGCAGTTCTTCTTGGCAGGATGTAGTTTCTGGTTCAGGTTTCTTCTCCAGCAAGTGTCTGATGAGGTAGGGCAGAGGCCCTGTTTTATACTAAGTTGTGCCTTTGAAGTGGGGGTGACTTCAAAGAGTCTCTAAGAAATGCACCAAGTTCCCTTCCAGCTCAATCCTGTCTGCCAGAGTCCCAGTAGGGGGTGTGGCAGTCCTTTGTGTGAGGGCAGGCCCTCCACCCTCCCAGCCCAGGAAGACCCATTCAAAATGCAGATGTATGCAAGTGAGGCTGAGTACCCTGTGTTTGGGGTGTGTCTGAGTGAATGCACAAGGAGCTGTCAACTAAACCTAGCCAGACGTGGATTGCAGGGCACAACAAGATTTTAGTGCAAAGAAATGCTCACTTTCTAAAAGTGGCATTTCTAGAATAGTAATATTAAATCCGACTTCACCAGTCAGCAGGATTTTGTATTACCATTCTGGCCATACTAAATATGACCTTCCTGCTCCTTTCAGATCAGCAGCTGCCACTTCAACAGTGTATGAGGGCAGCCCCAATGTTAGCTTATGAAGGGAGCAGGCCTCACAGTAGTGTAAAAACGAATTTAGGAGTTTTACACTACCAGGACATATAACTACACAGGTACATGTCCTGCCTTTTACCTACACAGCACCCTGCTCTAGGGGTTACCTAGGGCACACATTAGGGATGACTTATATGTAGAAAAAGGGGAGTTCTAGGCTTGGCAAGTACTTTTAAATGCCAAGTCGAAGTGGCAGTGAAACTGCACACACAGGCCTTGCAATGGCAGGCCTGAGACAAGGTTAAGGGGCTACTGAGGTGGGTGGCACAACCAGTGCTGCAGGCCCACTAGTAGCATTTAATCTACATGCCCTAGGCACATGTAGTGCACTCTAATAGGGACTTACAGGTAAATTAAATAGTCAATCATGGATAAACCAATCAACAGTACAATTTACACAGAGAGCATATGCACTTTAGCACTGGTTAGCAGTGGTAAAGTGCTCAGAGGTCAAAAGCCAACAACAACAGGTCAGAAAAAATAGGAGGAAGGAGGCAAAAAGTTTGGGGATGTCCCTGTCAAAAAGCCAGGTCCAACAACTCACATGATCCAGAATACCACGGATCGGTATGAAGATAGAGAACTAAGGTCAAAGAGGTGGTCATAACAATAATACTTAAACTAAACCCGTGTGTCGAAATCACCGAAAAGAACTTGACATACCTGAGCTACAGTCAAGAAATCAATCCTTATCAATCAATCATTATTGTTCTCCTGAACAATTCCAGTAATCTGAAACTACAACAAATAACCCGATAAGAAAAGTGGACGTAAACCTGGGAACATGACTGTAATGCCGCAAACCGATTTACGATCAGAAAATGGCCATACAGCCTGTGACTAACCTTCTGGTATCTGTGATAGAGAAAAAGTAGTAGGTAGGTGTGCTACCTATAGCACCGAGTATCCTACAGTGAAATGGATACAATGAGCCCCTCAGTGAGTAGTTAAAAACGAATATGCCCGCTGAGTATTACCGCGCTTAACAACCTTATTTTAAAAGGTCGAAAATTAATTCCTAAACAGAACCGCTTACCTTTTCTATAAGAAGTAGAAGAAAACGGGAAGCCGCGTTCAAATAATCACGCGGCGTTCCGTAGTGTCCGGACAATATACAATCAACCCACTCCATGGCGGGTGCTCTATTTAAACCGTCTCAACTGAACCTTCCTAAATTGAAATAAAGATAGGACTGATGCTAAGCCATGGCCGCCATCTTTGAGTGGTGAAACCACATAATCCAGGTGGACGATAGTGGCGGTTAATACCACGAGAGTTATAACAACGTGAATCACAAAATCGAAGAGAGAGCCATTCATCTTGTGGAGCAATATTATTATAGAGGCTCTGCGATAATGTCTAAACACTGGTGAGAGGATAGATGGTGTCATTGAAGGTACTTCAGCCATCGTGAAGCTGACATCGTATCCTTCATGTTGGTAATTAGATAATATCAGACCGACTATAAAATTTAGGTCGGAAAACAATAAGGAAATATGTCAAATAAAGGTGAAGTGCCACAACTATGATACAAGCAGAACGGACCTGCCGGCAGACAGGACCAAGAGACAAATAATCACTTACATGACTATAACATTGGTGTAGCAACCAGGTATGAATTACAGAGTACATACAGAAACAAAAAAATGGATGAAGGACAACAAACGGTATACATATTCAAACATAGTCGGAGAAACATAACGGCGAAATCTTCAATTTGTCTACTAAGAGATTCTAAGTATACAGAGCAAATGTTTAATCAAATACAAAACACATATAGTCACAAGTGTCACATCAGACAATCTGGAGAGTATAGCAAGATATTGTGTTATTAATGGTAATGTCATATTATTCCCCTAAAAAATATTCCATCTCAAAGTTGGTATTGAGGCCCTCCTCCACCGCTCTGAGTTTAAGAATCGAGTAGCATTCTTTCCTCCTGAGTGCTAACTCTCTGTTGCCTCCCCTGGGGTCCTTGTTGATGAGATCAAATCCAAAAAACTCAAAACCACATGTATTGTTTTGTTTCGGGCATTGTCTCATATGGCTCACTATAGGATATCTTTCATCATCCTGTCTAAGGGCCCTAAAATGTTCGCTTGCCCTTACTTTAAGTGGCCTAATGGTACTGCCTACATAATAAAGGCCACATTTGCAAATGATCATGTAAATGACAAAATTGGTATCGCATGTGATGTTGTGGTTAATGTTAAACTGAGATCCAGTCGAACTCATAAACGTAGTGATACCCGATTTGGCCCATCGGCACATGCCACAATGGCCACATTTGAAAAAACCCTTGTTACGGCTATTCAGCCAATTGTCCTGAGTCTGTTTTGTGCGATAGCTGGGGCACAGACTGCTTTTCAAAGATTTGCCCCTTCTGAAAGTCAAAACCGGTTTATCTGAGATCACCTTCTTGAGGTTAGGATCTGCAGTCAATAAGTGCCAATGTCTATTCATGCATTTTTGTAGTAGAGTAGCTGTCCTCGTATAGTTGGTTATGCAGCGGATAACATTAACCCTAGGTCTAGGTCTCTGATTAAGTGTATCTAGTCTTTTCAGACGCATCGCCCTGTCGCGAGCTCTCTCAATCACCTTTGGGGGATAGTCCCGTGCTTTAAATCTGACACTCATGTCTTCAATGCATAAAGCAAAGTCTGCTTCTAAGCTGCAGTTTCTTCTTGCCCGTACCATCTCCCCGTATGGTATCGAGTTAATTTGATGCGTTGGGTGTGCGCTTTGTGCATGTAAAATAGAGTTACATGCTGTACTTTTCCTGTATAATCGACTCTCTATTTTGTTCTCCTGAATGAATAGTTCTACATCTAAAAAGGCAATATTGGTTACGTTGTGTTCTGAGGTGAATTGAATGTTGTAGTCATTGGTGTTCAGGTAGCTAATAAACTCGTTAAGTTCGTGTAAATCGCCCGTCCAGATCATAAGACAGTCGTCTATATATCTACCCCAAAAGAGTATGTCCGAGATCCATGTACTGCCCTTCTCACTCCAAATCATGTTTTGTTCGAACAATCCCATAAAGAGATTGGCGTAGGCTGGAGAGAATTTGGATCCCATTGCTACCCCTTGCTTCTGACGAAACCAATCGTTTCTAAACAGAAAAACATTGTTGTTTAAAATTAGATCCACCATATTCAATAACATGTTGGTGTGCCCATAAAGGTTGGCCGGTCTCTTGTGAAGAAAATGACATAATGCTTCCTTTCCCATCTTGTGGTTAATACTGGTGTAAAGGGAAGTTACATCTAATGTTACCAGAGTCATCCCTATTTCCCAAGTGATGTCAGACAGTATGCTCAGAATATGTTTAGTGTCTTTAATATAGGATGGCAGATTCACTACAAATGGTTGCAAAAAGATATCTACATATTCTGAGAGTCTTTCTGTAGGGCCTCCTATACCTGATACAATGGGCCTCCCCGGCGGTGATGTCGGGTTTTTGTGTATTTTAGGTAATGCATAAATGCAGGGGTATCTAGGTCTAAGGACACAAAGGTACATGTACTCTTCTTCTTTCAGAAGTGAGAGATCTAAACACTCCTGCAAAAATTTATTGATTTTGTTGGCAAGTGAGGGAATAGGATCTGCATGAATCTTCTCATAACAAATAACATCGTCCAGCTGTCTGTACAGCTCATGATCGTAGTCTGAGGTATTTAAAACCACAATGTTCCCTCCTTTATCTGCCTCCCTGATCGTGATGTCCGTACTGGAACGCAGTTGTTTTAGACTAGTTCTCTCTGCATGGCTTAAGTTATGATGCCAGAAATGTTGTTGCGTGCCATTGGTAGATTCTGATTTATTAAAGTCCTGCCAGACTAATTTGAAAAACGTGTCTACGCAATTGCCACTCGTAAGGGTTGGTGTCCAAGTTGATTTACTCCTCAGACCACTGTAAAGTGCATCCGATGGGATATCAAGATCAGATAAAACCTGTGATATGGTAGTAGGGTTCTGTTCGCAGTCTGTAATGGACAGTAAGGTGGCCGTGTCCTGAATATCTCTAATGGACAGTGGTTGAGAGACGTTGTGGCTGTCAGGGAGGATGCTATAATCCCTATTGTCAGTGTACTTAGTAAAATGTTTTTTCAGTTTCAGACGTCTGATGAACTTAAAAAAGTCAATTTTTGTCCTCTGAAAATCTCCAAAGTCCCCTGGGCAGAAACCTAGGCCTTTGCTGAGAAGTGTCAGATCATGTGTGGTGAGTGTAGAATTAGAAAGATTGATGACATTGATGGAACTATTTCTAGGATTGTCTAGTTCCCTTTGTCCCAAGACCTTGTCTTCATTCCCTTTCTTGTCTCTGAAAGTTCTACCTCTCTTGCCTCTCCTGGTTTTCCTGGGTCTACCTTGCGTCGACTCATTTCCCATTGTCCCTGCCTTATTCTTTGAACCTCTGCTAAAAAAGAGGGCGTGCCTTGTGGTGCTGTGCTATCCTGTCTTGAAGAGGAAGACGATGCACTTATGTCGCTGTTGTTAGTGGACGTACTATTCAATGAGGTCGAGGAGCCCATAACACTATTCTGTGGGTGGTCATTTCTCTTGACTAAATGATCATATTTCCTGGAGAATGTGAAAATTCTACCATTTTTATAATCCAACTCGTCACGTCTAAGTTTACGTATTTTTCTCTGTGTAATATCGCTTTGGTGTTGTTCGATAATTTCATTGAGAATTTTAAAATTCTTAGCAGTAGATTCCTCCAGATTCATATTTCTGATCTCTATTTCCAACTCAGGGATTTCGGTTTGTAATTTAGTCACTTTCCTTTCTGAGCTCTCAATCAGAATATTCATTAATCTAAGTGAGCTCGAGACTAATTCCTTTTCCCACGCCTCCAAAAGGTCCAGGTCGAGATCGTCAAACGTAGGGAAAATGTGTGATCTTAACCCCCTAGGGATCCTATTGAGCCTTACGTATTGTTTAAGGGTGGCTCCATCCCACCACTTAGAGACCTCCTGTTTCTTCAGTTTCTCTAATCTGAAGAATGTATCTCGTAGACCCATTCTGGTACCTAGAGCACCAGATGTGTGGGGTTTTGGTGTAGTGCCTGAAGATTCAAAATTACCAAACATATCTGCCGCTAGTTTGTCGCGGCCCATGATCACAAACCAAATAATACAGAGACACAGTAATCACAAAATGAAACTATAAGTGGTCTGGAGCAGCTCCTCTATGTATAACACAAGAAAAACAAAACACTAGCAACCAGGAAGAGGGGACATAGTACTTGGGCGCTCACAGTGAATCCACATAGTAAAAGAAAAACATAGCAGGTAAGGCACGGTGCTCCTGGCAAGAGGATCTTCCCTTGTCCTCTAGAGTTTCCGAGGAAACTGAACATAGATAAGTCGAAAGTCAGGGCACTCATGAGTCAGAAACAATTTTGTTAAAGGTGTTTAGAGTCCATATTGTACTAGTAAAGAATTACGTTGTAAGACCGGGAATCATGAAAACAGGAACCTTCCATTTCTTCTTGAAAGATAAGTTACATCACAGTGATAGGAAACAATCCTTAAGGTCAGCACATATGTGACCATAACAGCCGATAGGTGGTCATGTAGCAACAAACGCCAACACGTGTTTCGTCTTATGAGAGATAAGTCTCAAAGACTTCATCAGGGCTGGAATAAACAAAAATAATGTCTAAAATACGTGGTATAGTAACTTCTGATTCATTAAATACAATGAGTGACAACAACAAGTCACTCCCACCGTGATGTTTGTGTCATTGAAAACCATGCAATACGTGACATGTGTGATATACGCAAAGAGAAAGAAAAAGAAAAGTTTATTTTGGTACAGGTGTTGTCAAGAGAGAATCATACTACGTGTAAAAGAGAAAGGAAAAAGGAGGTCACTTTTTATGGAAGTGCAATACATCGAGAACACTGCTAGTAACATCAAGAATAAAAACAAAGGCTAATACAGCCTAAAGGTTGTTGTGTCATAGTTGGTGCACGTCCTCAATTTTAAATTAGAAGAGAAGTGAGAACACTCACATGATCCAGAATACCATGGGTCGGTATGAAGACAGAGAACTAAGGTCAAAGAGGTGGTCATAACAATAATACTTAAACTAAACCCGTGTGTCGAAATCACCGAAAAGAACTTGACATACCTGAGCTACAGTCAAGAAATCAATCCTTATCAATCAATCATTATTGTTCTCCTGAACAATTCCAGTAATCTGAAACTACAACAAATAACCCGATAAGAAAAGTGGACGTAAACCTGGGAACATGACGGTAATGCCGCAAACCGATTAACGATAAGAAAATGGCCATACAGCCTGTGACTAACCTTCTGGTATCTGTGATAGAGAAAAAGTAGTGGGTAGGTGTGCTACCTATAGCACCGAGTATCCTACAGTGAAATGGATACAATGAGCCCGTCAGTGAGTAGTTAATAACGAATATGCACGCTGAGTATTACCGCGCTTAAGAACCTTATTTTAAAAGGTCGAAAATTAATTCCTAAACAGAACCTCTTACCTTTTCTATAAGAAGTAGAAGAAAACGGGAAGCCGCGTTCAAATAATCACGCGACGTTCCGTAGTGTCCGGACAATATACAATCAACCCACTCCATGGCGAGTGCTTTATTTAAACCGTCTCAACTGAACCTTCCTAAATTGAAATAAAGATAGGACTCATGCTAAGCCATGGCCGCCATCTTGGAGTGGTGAAACCACATAATCCAGGTGGACGATAGTGGCGGTTAATACCACGAGAGTTATAACAACGTGAATCACAAAATCGAAGAGAGAGCCATTCATCTTGTGGAGCAATATTATTATAGAGGCTCTGCGATAATGTCTAAACACTGGTGAGAGGATAGATGGTGTCATTGAAGGTACTTCAGCCATCGTGAAGCTGACATCGTATCCGTCATGTTGGTAATTAGATAATATCAGACCGACTATAAAATTTAGGTCGGAAAACAATAAGGAAATATGTCAAATAAAGGTGAAGTGCCACAACTATGATACAAGCAGAACGGACCTGCCGGCAGACAGGACCAAGAGACAAATAATCACTTACATGACTATAACGTTGGTGTAGCAACCAGGTATGAATTACAGAGTACATACAGAAACAAAAAAAATGGATGAAGGACAACAAACGGCATACATATTCAAACATAGTCTGCCGGCAGGTCCGTTCTGCTTGTATCATAGTTGTGGCGCTTCACCTTTATTTGACATATTTCCTTATTGTTTTCCGACCTAAATTTTATAGTCGGTCTGATATTATCTAATTACCAACATGGCGGATACGATGTCAGCTTCACGATGGCTGAAGTACCTTCAATGACACCATCTATCCTCTCACCAGTGTTTAGATATTATCGCAGAGCTTCTATAATAATATTGCTCCACAAGATGAATGGCTCTCTCTTCGATTTTGTGATTCACGTTGTTATAACTCTCGTGGTATTAACCGCCACTATCGTCCACCTGGATTATGTGGTTTCACCACTCCAAGATGGCGGCCATGGCTTAGCATGAGTCCTATCTTTATTTTAATTTAGGAAGGTTCAGTTGAGACGGTTTAAATAGAGCACCCGCCATGGAGTGGGTTGATTGTATATTGTCCGGACACTAAGGAACGCTGCGTGATTATTTGAACGCGGCTTCCCGTTTTCTTCTACTTCTTATAGAAAAGGTAAGCGGTTCTGTTTAGGAATTAATTTTCGACCTTTTAAAATAAGATTCTTAAGCGCGGTAATACTCAGCGGGCATATTCGTTTTTAACTACTCACTGACGGGCTCATTGTATCCATTTCACTGTAGGATACTCGGTGCTATAGGTAGCACACCTACCTACTACTTTTTCTCTATCACAGATACCAGAAGGTTAGTCACAGGCTGTATGGCCATTTTCTTATCGTTAATCGGTTTGCGGCATTACCGTCATGTTCCCAGGTTTACGTCCACTTTTCTTATCAGGTAATTTGTTGTAGTTTCAGATTACTGGAATTGTTCAGGAGAACAATAATGATTGATTGATAAGGATTGATTTCTTGACTGTAGCTCAGGTATGTCAAGTTCTTTTCAGTGATTTCGACACACGGGTTTAGTTTAAGTATTATTGTTATGACCACCTCTTTGACCTTAGTTCTCTGTCTTCATACCGACCCATGGTATTCTGGATCATGTGAGTGTTCTCACTTTTCTTCTAATTTAAAATTGAGGACGTGCACCAACTATGACACAACAACCTTTAGGCTGTATTAGCCTTTGTTTTTATTCTTGATGTTACTAGCAGTGTTCTCGATGTATTGCACTTCCATAAAAAGTGACCTCCTTTTTCCTTTCTCTTTTACACGTAGTATGATTCTCTCTTGACAACACCTGTACCAAAATAAACTTTTCTTTTTCTTTCTCTTTGCGTATATCACACATGTCACGTATTGCATGGTTTTCAATGACACAAACATCACGGTGGGAGTGACTTGTTGTTGTCACTCATTGTATTTAATGAATCAGAAGTTACTATACCACGTATTTTAGACATTATTTTTGTTTATTCCAGCCCTGATGAAGTCTTTGAGACTTATCTCTCATAAGACGAAACACGTGTTGGCGTTTGTTGCTACATGACCACCTATCGGCTGTTATGGTCACATATGTGCTGACCTTAAGGATTGTTTCCTATCACTGTGATGTAACTTATCTTTCAAGAATAAATGGAAGATTCCTGTTTTCATGATTCCCGGTCTTACAACGTAATTCTTTACTAGTACAATATGGACTTTAAACACCTTTAACAAAATTGTTTCTGACTCATGAGTGCCCTGACTTTCGACTTATCTATGTTAAGTTTCCTCGGAAACTCTAGAGGACAAGGGAAGATCCTCTTGCCAGGAGCACCGTGCCTTACCTGCTATGTTTTTCTTTTACTATGTGGATTCACTGTGAGCGCCCAAGTACTATGTCCCCTCTTCCTGGTTGCTAGTGTTTTGTTTTGCTAATCAGAAGTTAGTTGAGGTATTCATTTGATGCACCATGCTGAATTGAAATCTTGTTATGCTGACCAATGTATGCAATTAGTTAAATTCAGTTACTTTTATTAGTGATCTGCATTGCTATAGCCGAGTGCATTGTAATCCAAGTTTTGCGTAGATTGCGTTTCTTCCATCGTTACGGAAAGCCAGTAATGTTCGTATATGTGTATCATTTGATTTTGATACTTATATTGTGTTAGCTTTGTTAATATAGGGAAATAAACTCATTAACTTTTAATAAACAGGTGTGGTTATTCATGACTGAAAGCTCATGGTGTGTCTAATTACTGATTTTCTGTTTAACTAATTTGTTGATTGATTATTAATCGAGTATTGGTTATTGATTATAAATGATTATTGATTATTGATTTGAGGGATCCGACAATTCTTTGGATGAGGAGAACTCAACCCGGTGAGAAGGTTCCCCCACCTCTGGCGTGTCCAAGCATAAGTAATTTATAAGGACTGGACGCGCTATCACCTTCGTATTGCAAGTCAAAGAGCAAAAGCAGGAAGGGAAAGAAGGAGATGATTCTGTTGGAGCACGCACTGTGAGACACCATGATATTCCTGTCTTCATGCAGTCACCGACCCCGATCTTCATTTCGAAGTGCTCTGAAAATGGCACGACCACGCACCTCGACTTCTTAACCAGCTGTGCTGAGATTACCTTTAGCTGATGTACAGTTCGGTGTGTGATGCTCCAGGAAGCGAATCCCGCTGCATTAGAGCTCAGCAGCACATTCGTAGTTCAAAAAGCTAATGTACTTTGGCAAAAAGTATGGCCAATTCACACTGTAAGGAGCTAGGCGCTTACATTTACCCGTGGAACCTGTGCATGATGATGACTGTGTACAGCCCAAGTGGCTCTCAGAAGTAAACTGAGGCAAATGCTGCTGGCTTCCATGCCTCGCTGGAGTCATCCTCTGTGTACAGCCTGTGGCACTTGGGTGCCTACACTGTGGTGGGCGCCGCTGCGCCGGTAAACTCCGCCCCACAGAAGTTGAATGAGTTTTTGCTGACCTCCGGGCTACAAGCAGTGCGCGGAGTGTCCAAAACTCTGCGAACTCCTTGGAGGAGTTGAATTTACTGCACACTGAATTTACCACACACTCCTGATTAGCAATCAAATTATTGAAGCGAAAACTTTGCATGGCGCAAGTGGAGTCATGCTGCCATGATTTCTTGAAACTGCATCAATGCAGGGTTTGTGCATCTGTCTACAACGTCCCTGGTTTCGTTCTATTCTTCTGTCAACTTGTAACCCACCATTATATTTTGTTAATGACAAGGAACTCACAAATCGAGATACCACAGGACAAAACTTCCTTTGATTTTGAAGCAAGGACCTGGCCTTCTGCCATTAGTCACTTACTTAGTCAGGTCATTGGATGATTCCTCAGACTTCTTAAAACCTCTTTTTTTGTTTTTTTTGTTTTTATACAGGGTTTGTAAATAGTTACAGGTCTCTTGAATCACATTATAATAGCTATAACTAGGGGTTCTTGTCACAGGCACCCAATGAAATCACTTGCATCCATATCCACTATTATTTCTGATGGAAAACAAAACAGCCTGTTAACCAATTACATTCACATGTGCCTTGACATTTTTATCTTTTGATTATCTGTGGATCCAGATTTGCATATCATTTGAGAATTATTGACCCCTATATGGGAAATTAACCTTTTAAAGCCCACCTAATGCCTATGAGTTCTGAAAATCTGTTTAGTCTTGTCTAGAGATGAGCGATAGTGACCTGCAGATGGCTTGGCTGATAATTAATAACATTTCCAGGTTTGCAAGAATCATCAACTTACTTCACTTTTGTTTAACCTGCCAGCCTTAGAATGATTTTCCATCAAATGTTTGCTTTCACCCCTCCTGTCTTCTCAAAATAGATTTTGTTGGCTTTAGGACTCTCTACACTTTATCACTGCTGATCTGTGCCAACATGCTTGTGCTCACTTCTTATAACCTGGTAAAATCACCCTACACCCTATTAGCACTTTAAAATTATTTATACATCCCTAGTAAAAGAGCACAACCAGTTTCCAGGGGCTTAAATTAAATACTGCTACTAGGCCTGCAGCACTTATTGTGCCATCCGCCTATTATAATATGTCTCAGACTGCCATTGCATCCCGTGCACAGTTTTAAACTGCCAATTCAATCAGAAAAAATAAACCCTGTGCCAGGCCTAAAACCTCCTTTGTAGTACATATAAGACACCCTTAGCGTAGGCCCTGAAGAGTCCATATGGCAGGGTGCTTTGCATTTAAAAAGTTGGACATGTACTTTTAAGCTTTACATGTCCCAATATAAAAAAACTCACAAATGTGTTTTTCTCTATTGTGAGGCCTACCTCTACAATAAGATAACATTGGGTTACTCTATTACATTTATTAGGTGATAACTGTTGTCTGAAAAAAAGTAGAAATGGCATGTTTGGTCTCTAAAGAATTGTAATTTACAGTCCTCTTTAAATGGCAAAGTCAGATTTGAAGTCACTATTCAAAAAGCTGACATTTTCTTGTCCTAACCAGTTGGTGCCTGCAGCCTGTGTTATGGGTCATGTTACTATGATTAGCATGGCAATTGACCGCTGTGTATTTCTCCCAGATAGTGATACAAAGGGGGACTTGTTGTTGGCAGGATGGGCCATGATGCCAAGATGGAAGTGGGGGAGCTGTGCACAGCCACACTCACATTTCAAAGGAGCTGCCTCAGTGCACTCACAAAGGATTTCAGCCTTTTGTTACCTCAGGCATCCTGGGACAAGGGCAGGCAGGAAGGAAATTCTAGAACCATCTGTGGGGGGGAAACCTGAGAGGTTTCTCACACTTTAAAGATGGAACCATGTATAATAAAAACAGTACCCTCAAACCCAAACTTCAGTTCACTTCTGGAACTGCAGCGGACACTCAAAAGCCTGGTCCTGCACTACAGAGGACTGCCCTGATTCTAGAATCCTGCCTTGAACCCTCACATGACTGCCCTGCTGCTGATAGACTGCCTTGCTGCTTGAACCTTTGATTACCAGAGTGACTCCAAAGTCTAGTTATCTGACCACCATTCTAAGCTACAAGAATGCAGAAAGCTCCCACAACTTTAACCTTGCATCTGGGCCCTGGCTGAAGTGAGTCCTACCTTTATGTGGTGCTTAGGTATTCCTGGACATGTGAAAGTGATGCTAAAGGTGCCCAAGTAGCCTAAATTCAAAACCTGGGACTTGGGAAAGTTTACAGCCCAAAGGTTCCCTGAGAACTGAGAAGAAATTGGGCCCTACCTGCTTGTCGATCCACTCAAGATACTTTGCTGGTTGGCTTGACTCCACGGTAACTCCTGCTATGTTCTTCCCTGCAGCAGCAAATCTTGTTCAACGGCTTCTCGCTGTTGGGGTGTCCGGCCTTGTGCAGCCTTCTTCAGCTACAGCCTGCAGCTTCATCCCACTGGAGATTTGTGACTTCCAAAAAACAAACTACTTCCAAAAGTAGAAATCTTTGCACAACTTCGTCCAGCAGTGCCTTCAGCAGTCACTGCTTATACTCTTTTGTATCACATCACTCGTAGCAAGTTAAGCTATAGTATTCCTAACAACACTTATCACAGGTATAATGAAAAGATTTGTGGCAACACTGCACAGTGGCGAGTTATAGTTAATGAGGTGTGGCTACTGATTTTATAGAACGGTGCAAAGGGTACTGGTGGTAATGGAAAGATTGTGTTTGCACTGCCCCAACAAATGTATTCTGAGCTGTGCAATCTATATTATTTTGGCATGGGGAAAAACATATAAATACAAGTTATAACTTTATCTTTGAAGTTTCAAAAGTTTGTGAAGTTTAATCTTTTTAGCATTGTAATAAGAAATAACATATTACTAACTAAGCTTTAACCTCTGACTTTTTCACTGAATTTGTATGTTTTTTATGTTTAAATTATTAAAATATTCATTAACATAAAAGTAATGAAATGCATATTCGCTTTTTACATTAGTCATATCCCCTTATATAGGAACATAACAGTTTAATGCATGTAGATATATACATGTGTGTGAAGAAGTACAAATTATTTGTTTGTTATATATGTGAAGATAAACAAAGCTATACACCTTTCCTAGAAGCAGCACAATGTTTAAGGTTGTTGCTGTAATGTAGTAGTATTGAGCTGTGTTTATAGCCCAGCCCATTTATTTTTACTTTCAACCATTGACCATAGTCTCTATGTTTGTTGACTATTTTTATTAGTATTGGCTTCCTTTGATAGCCCACATAAAGGATTTGTTTCATTTTAAATATTTTTGGTTTGTAGCATGGAAATAGTTGCCAAAAAACACAAAGGCTGATCTGACAGGTTTTGTGTTAGCTTGCCCCTTGCTGTTTTGCTCTCTCTGGTCATTTTTTGGTTACTTTGTTACATAGTTCTGCTGTTTAATTTTGCTTGCTCACTTTACTGCCATTTTACCTTTCTTTCTCAATTGTATTTTTCCAGTTTGTTGATTGCCCCTGCAGCCCGCTTGGTTCCTGCCATTTTTCCCTCTGTTTTCTCCCTCCCGCTTCCCGCCTTGCTGGCCTCACCCACCTCCTCCACCTCCTCCCAGTAGTCTTCCCTCCTCCCAGGACCTACTTATGGAGGCTGCAGTGCAGGAAGGCCAAAGTCAAGCCCATCTACACCCATCCGTGAACGGACCGCACCTGGCACCAGGACCCCTGGCTCTTCTGATACTCACAGATACACCACTGTTGAGCTTCAAGCTCTGTGTGCCAGACTTCCCAACACCTGCTGCTGCACCTCTCCACAATCAACTGTTGGCTCTTTCACCGGCCAGTACTGTTTCTTCTCCTGCAAAACCAGAACACCTGCTCACACAAAGACCACAACCACACTGACCACGCCTACCATGACTCCTTCAAAACTACTCCACTGCCTCCTGCTCAACACATGATCACTCTGCATGCCACTGAGATCTGGGACACCACCACCTTCCCTCATCCCAATGTCCTCTTCCTCACTGAAACCTGGCTAAACCCACAGCCCCTTTGTACATCCTCACAGCAACACCAGATGGCTACAGGATGGCACACCGGGACCACATCAACAAACACAGAGTTGGAATCACTATCATCCACAAAGAAACCATCCACTGCACCACCACCATAGATAACCCCACCTTGATCATGGAACACCTTAATCACACTAAGCAGGACACATACTTGACCCATCTTCACAGTCTGAAACAGAGTCAAGTACAGGCATATCACTGAGCTCACCTTAACAGACCATGTCATCATCCACTTCACCATCACATGATCGCCCAGCACTGCAGCCAAACAGCCTAGCACCTCCCACTGCAGCTGTCACAAATCAGAGAGCCAGTAGACCAACATCCTCAACACCTCCTGCCCCTACACAGAAACCAACTTAGAACAGGCTGTCAAGAAGTTCTCTGCCTGGATCACCAACAGCGCCAACAGAGTCACCCCCGTCAATCCCACAACACTCAAGAGACCCCCCAAATAGGCTAACTGGTACACCACGGAACTGAGAACCACAAAACACAACTGCAAGCAACAAGAAAGGAAATGGCACACCAGCAAGGAGCCATCAGACCGAGACACCTTTCAGTTTTCCCTCAACCAATACCACCAACTACTGAAAGAGGCATAAACAAGCACCATAGATGACCACATCAAAGTCAGCTCTAACCACAAAATAGTACTCTTCAACATCGCCAGAGTTTACCAACCCTTCAGCAACCAAAAACTTCATCACCCCTTCTCAGGAACTCTGTGACACCCTGGCAGACTTCTTCCATGACAAGATTCCCACAATCTATAAAACTTCAAACCGCAACCCACCACCGCTGACACCCTCAGCCCCCTCGCTCTCATGGTTGCAAACCGCGATGCGATCTCCGTTCACCTGCTCACCACCTGGGACGAGTTCACCACACGAAACACCACACCCATTACAAACTCCATCCACTCAGCAGCACCCACGGACCACTGTGCCCACCACATTTTCAACCTCAGGAGCAAGATGATCAGCAGTAAGCTTATCACCATTTTGAACTCATCCATAACCTCAGCCACCATCTCTGAACTATGGAAATACACAGAAGTCACCCCTTCTCAAGATACCCTCCGAGGACCCCAGCAAACTCAAAAGCTACCGTCCCATCTCAGTGCTCCCCTTTCCCACCAAAGTCCTTTCAAAGGTCATCAACTACCAAACTACAGAACAATCAACAATCTTCTGGACCCGACCCAAACTGAATTCCGGATCAGCCACAGCATTAAAACTGCCCAGATCGCTGCCACCGGCAACATCACAACCCTCCTCGATTGGGAAGAAATAGCAGCCCTGATTCTTCTTGGCCTAGCAGCATCATTCAAAACCATATCTCATCATACACTTATCAAGTGGCTTCATCACATCGGAATCCAAGGAGACACCCTTAATTAATCACCTCCTTCCTCGCCGAAAGAATCCAGAGAATCCGCCTACCACCTTTCACCATGGAACCCAAGAACATATTCTGCGGCATCCCTCAAGGCTCGTCCCTCAGCCCTACACTGTTCAACATCTACATGTCCCCCGGTCAACATCGTCAGAACCTACGGAATGAAAATCATATCCTACACAGATAGACCCAGCTCCTCCTCTCACTATCAGAAGGCCCCTCCACCACGAAGGCCAACTTCCGCAGGTGCATGACAGGCATCTCTGACTGGATGAAACACAACTGCCAAAAACTCAACACAAACAAAATGGAAGTGCTGATCTTCGGGAACAAAACCTCCCCATGGAATGACTCCTGGTGGCCTGCCAAATTAGGACCAGCACCCACTCTGGCAGACCACGCTTGCAACCTTGACATCAGTTCACCAAGAAAAAACAGATCAATGCAGTCTCTTCCTCCTGCTCTCTTACTCTTCGCATGCTCCGTAAAATCTTCAAATTGCTCTCTGTTAACATCAGACAAACTGTCATTCAGGCCCTAGTCACCAGCAGGCTGGACTATTGCAACACACTCTGCAAGGGAATTACCACCCACCTCCTGAAGTGACTACAGACCATACAGAATTCAGCAGCCAGACTCATCTTCGACCCCCTCAAGAAGCCTCCCTGTCTCCCCATTCAGAAAGTATGTCAATCCAAGATGATGATCCATACCTACAAGGCCCTTCACTATCAAGGACCAGCATAAAACAACCACTGCCTGAATTTCCACCAACCCTCTAGACACCTGTGCTCCACTTTTCTTTCCCTTGAATCTTCAGAAGCAACAGTGAAGGACACTCTTTCTCCTACCTGGTACGAAATCCTTGAACAATCTCCCACTTCACCTACGTAACTCATCCTCTCTCCTAGAATTTAGGAAAGAACTCAAGACCTGGCTGTTCAACTAGCAGCTTTGTTGTCAGCACCTGGATACACGTGTGGGCTATTAGCCATGTTCTATTTATCATGATTGATTGATTTAATGATTGGCAGCCGGACTATATTATGGGTTTTCTAATTTTCAGAGCATTATTTTTTTTGTTCTGCGTTACTTCCTAGATACTATTGAGATAGTTCTGCAGTACTTTTCAAGTGTGAAACAAATTTTGATTGGCTTAAAACAGTGTCAATTACAGTAAATAGGATGATTGCACCCATTTTTACTTATCTCCACTCTGAACCTCAAAGGGGAAGTTGCTGCTGGTATTTCACCTTGCTTTGCTGCTTGCTGTCATAGCAGAATGACTAAGCAACAACATCCTGCCTAGGTCCAGAAGGAGGAAGACGAAAAGGAGCAACTCCTGTTGCAGGAAGAAGAGAAGGAGAGGAAATTAAGACTAAATGAGTCTGTGGTGTGAAAATTTGTTTAGTTTTCACCTGGGGAGAAGAAAGTAAATCCAGTGCTCTGATGGTAACTTGCAACCTGTGCCAGAAGGTGATATTGTGTGGTACATGGCAACAATACTCCTTTGGGTACATTGGAGATGCTAAAGCACCTGGCATCCATGAACTCCAGAAGGTTGGTTCAGGCAGAAGGGAGGTGGGAGCAGAAGTTCCAGAAGGCCACTGCATCAACTTCACAGCTCCTGATGCTGTAACCCCTTCTATCTATACAGCATCAGCCAGACCTCCACCACCAGCCACTCCATCTGTTTTCCCCTCTCTATGTGCTCATGGAACTGTGATACCTGTCCAGCTGTTGAGGCACGATTGCAGTATTGTGGATCAGTGTGGGGATACAGCCACCTGTTGTCTACTGTGTCACAAAGTCATAGATGCTGGTGAGAAAGACTTAAACATCCACCAGGAGCTTGTTATCACTCACAAGTCCTCCTGACATCTCTAGTTTTGTTTTTGCCTCCTGTTCCTTCCCTTATGTATTATCTCCACCTTCTTTTTGTTTTGTTGGTCACTTTGACATGTAGAAAAAAGATACAAAAAAAATAACATAAATGAAAACAGAAGAAAAACGAGTTCTTTCTAGAGTTACCCAAAATTTCCCATCAGAACTTGTGGCAATATTAAAAAGTAATGTTTTTTTTTACAGGTTACAGAAAAATATTGTTGAACTTAATATACCAATAAAAGGTTAGTGGAAGGTTAGTCAAACATGGAGTGAGTTGTGTGGTGTGGCGTACAGTAGAGTGGCGTGTTATACTGACAATTGTTTAGTTGTGTGTCATTCACTTATGGGTCATTGAGTGAAGTCTTGTTTAGTAGATTATGCTTGAGTATACTATTAAGAAGTGTAATACAGTAAGTACTGTGTTTGAGTGTACAGAGATCTATAGTTGAGTGTGGCGTAGTACAGTGTTGAGCCGTATAGTTTGTTACAGTGGAGTGGCATAGAGTGGAGCGTGGTAGAGTAGAGTGGGACGTTGTACATTACAGTACCATGTGGTTAAGTTCAGTAATGTCTCAAACAGTTGAGTGCCATGCCGTAGAGTGGAGTGTATTGGTATGTTGTATAGTGTGAAAAAGTACAGTACAGCAGCAGCATATCTTGGAAGGGTATACCTAGTTTTTGTTTTATAAAACATAATTTGTTTGCACTTGTCAATTTGTAAAATATTATTTCATGAGCTTATCTATTGTAGACAATTAATATAAATGTTACACCTATAACATAGTGTAACTTAGAAGTAAAAACAAATATTTGATTTCTGAACCTAACTTATAATGAATATATGCCTGCAGTGCTGGAAAATTGTATTTTCATACAACAGTGCTACAGTAATATCTGAATGTTTGTCATAAACAGATATATAAGTAAATCCATTTTGTTTTACTTTTTGCGCTTTTCGGAGACATAAGTAACATTTATATTACAGACCTATGTCATCATTTAGAACCTTTGCAGTTCAAGATGATCATTGTAGTAGTCATCAAGAAACAATGTGGAAAAACAAATTATATTGGTTTGTTAAAAACACACATATGCTATGCGTGTCCAATTGGTTACATATCAGTGTAAGTAAGATGATGTATGCTAAACCATAGAACACACACATACAGTAGATGTCTTCAAAATGTCATCCACCATGCATAGCAACACAATGAAAATCTACCCGAATTATATAAGTTCATCTCTAAAATTCCTTTCTAGTTTTTTACCTTTGCAGCATTATGACTTACAATTTAGGATGTAAAACCGAAAGATAACTGTCTTGTAAGTTTTTTAGCAGTCTGTGCTTAAAATTAATAGTGTTATCACCACAATCTGTCCAACCTGTTTGGTTCTTTAAGTAGATGGTACAGGGCCCTGATGATGCAGTCTCTCCATGATGAAAAAATTGCATTAGTAATAAAAGTGCACCCTGAATTTGAAATTTGAAAAGCAGCAAAGTTAGAAATATACCTATTGATTTTTCTATTATTGAAAGTACATCTTTGAAGTATTAAAATGAGATATTTTGTTAACCATTGTTAGATTAAGGGTTCATATAAGTTCTGATTTACAGTTTTCACAAAAGGTTAGTTGCACAACCTTATATATTATGTTTTAAATGGAATTGATTTGCATTCAGGCATTGTTATATATACAAATCTTTAAAATGCTGTAGCGGTTGATCTTGAATGTAGACAATGGAAGCATTCATGTTCCCACGAGTAGCTTACACCAAAGAGGTCAGAACTCGGATGGGTCTCTCTAGCTATTACCTGTAGAACAGTCATACAGAATTCCTGACCATTTTACTATTCATTAACAGAAAACTGAATAGCACCTCTACACATATCTACCATATCTCTAATGCCTTGTGTAGAATGGCATATGAAATAGTGTAAGAAAACCTGTTGATGAGGATTTGTCAAGGTCTTGCAGAAATATTGATCTTCATGTTGGTTTATTTCACTGACTGTAAAAATAAAAGTAGATTAACAATGGCATTACGATTTTTAAACTGTTGTCCTGTAATTTCGGTGTATTTGTTTTTTTGTTTTTTTTAAATGTTGTTCAAAGTCTTGTTCTTAATTGTAGCTTGATTCAATTTTTCTTTTGAAAGACAGGGGCTATTCACCAATATGAAGAACACATGTCTTTTGCAGAATATTGCTTTCACTCACACAATACTGTCTGCATGAATTCTTGCTTAATTGAAATCAATAATATACAGTCCTGTATTTGTTATGGGAGAAAGAGCAACATATGCTATCCCATGTTTGAAAACTGTGGAGCCAATGTAAACAAGTGCATAATCCAAGCTTGAGCCTTGTGGTTTGTGTATTGTTACTGCATAAAACAAATAGAGTAAACAATACTCTTTGTGCATATAAAAGATAAATATGAATCTTGTAGCACACTGAGAGATCTATTTTTGCTCTTTGATGTGGTCAAAATTCACCACAATAAATTCAATCTCTTCATTCTTTGCAGACATGAGAAAGTCCACTACAAATGCCATGGCTCCATTTAATTCTCCTTCTACGTGTAAATTGTGAAGTAATATAGCACGGCAATTTTTACAAAGATGTAAATCTTTCTCTATTCCCTCTGTATGTGACACTGATTTTTTCATCTTTTGTAATTTTGTAGCTAAACATTTGGTGATAGATATATTTAGTCAGTGATTATCTATTGTAGATGCAGTTTCTTCTTTTTCTAGATGTAGCATATTATTATTTTTTTTTAGGACACTCTTTAACACTTGGCATCAAACAAATTACAGGGTGTGAATGTGAAAGAAGATAATGCATTACTTCAGCAGGTGATTGAATTTATTTATATTTCATTTCCTTAGCATAATATTTGCTTCCTTTGTCACACTGCCTTGCCTCATACTCTGTGTTAGTTCTAGGTATGTAAAATGCTCCTGCAAATTTCTTTTTTCAAAACTGGTTCATCTTTCGCAGGTGTTAGTTTTAACAAATCTCCAAAAACAATGACATGTTTCACTCCTCAGACCACTTCATAATATATTCTGAGTACTTCTTGCATCCGTAAATGAAAAAATACCAACATCAAGTTGGAAACCATGCTCACTTCATCTATGATCAAAATGTTTCATTTTTTTAGAAATTTTCCAAATACTTGACATGTATCAGTATTCAATGTTAAATATTCCAGTTTGTTAATATGCTCTACAGGCAGTAACAGTAGGCTTCCTTTCAGTGAGTGGTAGTGATTTCTGTCATGTTATGTACTGCTACGTCAGCAAGACCAGTAACTACACAAGAAATTTTTTAAGTCATAACTGTGAGAAAACAGGGCTGATTGCAGAGCCCCTCTATATATTTGTTCCCATTTTCTACTTTTTGCTGGTGTTTTCCTGACTCTGATGGTGCCCTGGGTACTGCTAACCAGTCCCAGGACCTGTCCTCTGTTTAAAATGAGTATGCAAATTAGGCTAATTATAATTGGCAATATCAACCTACCTATAAGTTCCTAATATTTGGTAGGGCATGTTGGTTTGGGGATCTCAGCATAGGTAGTGCCCCCAGAGGTGCACTTCTGAAGTGTCCAGTGTCATTTTAAAGGCAGGCCTGCCTTCCTGGCTGCTTCTAAACTAAAGTTACATGCAAATTTGACTTTGGAATTAAAAGTACCTCAAAAATCTTAAACTACCTTATTTGTACATATAAGACACACATAAGGTGTGCCCTGAGTACCCCGAGGGTTGGGTGCCATGTAACTATGAACAGGTACCTTATACAAATTGTTTCATAAGCCCTGATGAGGTAAAATTGCCACATTTGTTTTTCCCTCACTGTAGTGTATAACCTCCACAGGCTAAAAATGGAGAGACATTATTTTAACTAACAAAGTCCCCATAAGAGACAGATGTCTTGAGTTTGGTATCAAATGATTGTCATGATAATTCCCACAACTTGTCCTTGTTGGATTTAATATAACTAGGTCAGGTAAAGAGTTTTAAAATAGCACCTGAAAGTTGCCACCTTCAGCTCTGTAGTGCCCTTCTCTGATTGGATTGCCTCTGGCAGCCTGGCCAGGCTGCCTTGATGAAATGTGAAGTGGCCTGGGCTAAATACAAAAGATGTGCCTGGGGGAGGAGATCTGCCTCAGCAGATATTGAAACAGGATGGGAGAGAACAGCTAAACTGGTCTTCAAAGATAGGGAAGGACATTTGGAGCAGCTCAGGGCCTCCCCCCATTTCCTGCAACCTCAGACAATTAGGTGATCACTTGATGAGATTAGGAGAAGACAGGAGAGGAGTGTGTTTAGGATTTTCAAGAACAGCAGTGGGTTAGCTCAGCCAGATCTAACCTCCAAAAAACAGTTTCAGCCATGATGGATTTTTGAAGAATGTTGCTCCCTTGGATTGAGCCTGATAGACAGGCCCCCTTGCTTTCCACCCCAGCTGCACACTTGGGTTTCACCACAAAAAGGACTTTGCCTGTCTTCTACTGCTTCAAGAAGGGACTCCCTGTAAGATAAAGGTACAAATGAGCTTCCCAGAGCCCCCTGCATCAAGTCATGCAAGCAGAGCTCAGCTGACCAGCGTCCAGTGGCATTTGATGTTTCTGACCAGGTGCATTCTGGGAATTGTAGTCCCAACTCCCAAGGAGCAAGTCAGAGCTTCTGGAACCTTGGATCCAGTTATGGACACTTCAAGGTCCCAAAATGGACCTCTGAAAGAAGATCCAGAAGTTTGGAGACGTTTGGAGCTACTCCATAAGTTGAAGTGATGCATTATGGGAGTTGTAGTCCCAGGCCCTAAGAGGCAAACCAGAGCCTCTGAACCCTTGGCCGGTGTTGTGGACCACTTTTCTGAATCAATAAACACTTCTGAAAGAAAGGGTAACAGTGTTACCTTGTGGGTGGCCTTAACTCTGGACTTTGTCCATGTCCAGTGTGACCTTTTTTAACTCTTTGAGCGCTAGTTGATTCTATCCGCTAGAAAACATTGTTGCTTTAAAAATTCATATCACTGGTTCCCCTTATCTGATTGTTATTGTTTTGGTGTCCTTTTAAAGCTATAAATATAATCTATTCTGATAAATTGGTGTTGGATTTTTATTGTGTTTGTGTTTCACTTATTTACTGTTTTGTGGTTTTTAAATGCTTTACTCATTTGTCTCCTAGGTTAAGACTTGTTGCTCATTGCTAAGCTCCCAAGGGTTGAGTTGAGTTTAATTTATTGAGACCTAACTGGACCTAAATGGGGGTTAGTGGCCTGGTGCTAGGTGTAGGTACTTACCTGCCCTTACTAAAAATCTACTTTCCAACAATAGCCTATACACATCAACAGTAATAAGAACACTTTGACCAGTTCCAGCATGGTCGCTCACATGTTGTGATGCAGGTTTAAAATTGCTATATTCACATAATCTATTTTCATGTTGAAGTCCATGCTCTACCGACTGCTTTTTGTCTTTGTATATTTGTAGTCAAATTTCTCAATGTTCTTTTTCACTTCATCCATTGCGTGTTGAACCTCATCCGTGACAACCATAGCTTCATTATCACTCATTGGTTGTCCAAGTGGGTCACAAGTCCTGGAAGTGGAAGTATAATTAGTTGATGTAGTACTGCTTTGAATTTCTGCTTGAATGTTATTCTCTTCTGGTATTTCTTGTTCCAACATTTGTAAATGTGTGTGAAACTGAGTGCCTGCAATGTTATTTTTATAAACATGAAATGTATCTTCATAGGATTCAAAGGGCCTTATAATCTTTTCTTTTTTTTATCATTGTCTGAATAGTTTAAGAAGTTCTAAGTAGTAGGATTCTTTCTTTTCTGCTGTGTCACAACTCCGTTCACTATGATTAATAAGACAAGGTTTGGAATAAAGGGGGTCATTCTAACTCTGGCGGGCGGCCTCCGCCGCCCGCCAGAGTTCCCCCCTCCAGAATACCGCTGCGGTTATTCTGTGTTTCCCGCTGGGCTGGCGGGCGACCGCCAAAAGGCCGCCCGCCAGCCCAGCGGGAAACCCCCTTCCCACGAGGAAGCCGGCTCCGAATGGAGCTGGCGGAGTGGGAAGGTGCGACGGGTGCAGTTGCGAATTTCAGTGTCTGCTGAGCAGACACTGAAATTCTTTGAGGGGCCCTCTTACGGGGGGCCCTGCAGTGCCCATGCCATGTTCCTGCTGGGCGAACCGCCAGGAACAGGATGGCGGTATGGGGTGTCGGAATCCCCATGGCGGCGCAGCAAGCTGCGCCGCCATGGAGGATTCAGCAGGGCAGCGGAAAACCGGCGGGAGACCGCCTGTTTTCCTGTTCTGACTGCGGCCAAACCGCCGCGGTCAGAATGCCCTGCGGGGCACCGCCAGCCTGTTGGCGGTGCTCCCGCCGACCCTGGCCCCGGCGGTCAAGGACCGCCCGGGTCAGAATCACCCCCAAAGTGTTTAACATCCATTGGTCCTTTCAACACAAACATTTTCGGCATTGATATCTCCTGCCATATTATTTCTATTGGTGTAGAACTAAGGTACTTCTTAGAGCAACATGTTTTCTAACAATGGACTTCTTTTTGGGAGACATGCGTCTAATTTATTAGTTTTCAAAATGTCTTTGTTAGTGGACTCCTTAAATGTGCAAAGTATTCAATTTCAGGTAGGCTTTTTGGAACTCTTTGGCATGATGATGACAAGCATCAGCTAAGCCACATAACTGCCTGGAATTTGCCATACAGGCTTGATGAGCTCAAGTGGTCACATGCTTTATACGTAATGACCTCACGGTCATAAAGCATTTATAGATATGATCTAATAATCTTTTACTAATGGATTGCTCAGCGGATATTTATTCTTATACTTCCTTCATATGTGTTTGTTCATCCTTTGTAATGTAGGAAGTCACCTAATGTGCAAACAACATAGAGTTACCTGCAACACATTTTAGCCCTCATTATGATTTTGGCGGTAAATTCCGAATACCGCTGCATTGACTGCCACCAACATACCGCCTCGGAGGTGAACATCTGTCTGTCAGATAATGACATACACACACAAAACTGACAGAAACCAGCCACAACCACAAATCCGCCAGACCCAAAGAACGCGATTAATTGTCAGACCTAGTGTCTATACCGTTAGAATACCAAAACAACTCCCTCCAAATATTGGCCCACGAATCACCACAACGGACATTCAACATTGGTAAACCATTGGCAGTGCACACCACCGTGGCAGAAATGGCTACCCAAAAAAACAAAACAACACAACATTGGCCAGAACAAAAAAGCCACACCTGACACAAATACACCCACCCACCAACAACACTATAAACCACCCCCACATCACCCACAAACCTTTGCAAACATGAAAAGGCCGCTACACCTTGTCACAGCAATCACAGAGAAAACTGCACACACACACACACCACAACTCCCCATACATTCATCACACACCACACACCACACACCCCACCACATCACTCATCACCCTCTGCACAACACACATACCACACAACACCAATGTCCCCACAAAGGCACCCCTGTTTCACTGATGAAGAGTTGCGGGTCATGGTGGAGGAAATAGTTAGGGAAGAGCCACAGCTGTATGGAGCACAGGTACAGCAGATCTCCATTGCCAAGAGGATGGAGATATTGCAGAGAATTGTGGAGAGTGAACGCAGTGGGACAACATCCATGCACAAGGGACAACATTCAGAAGAGGTGGAATGATCTATGGGGGAAGGTGCATTCCACTGCAGCAAGGCACCAGCTTGCCATCAGGAGGACTGGCGTGGACCCCCCACCTCCTCCCCCACAGGTGACAGCATGGAGGAGGAAGTCTTCGCAATACTGCATCCTGAAGGACTCACTGGAGTAGTCGGAGGACTGGACACTGGTGAGTCACCATTAACAACCTACCACCATCCCATACCTGCATGCCAGCTCACCCCCTCACTCCCTTCACCCCACTCCATCCCACATAGTGCACTACCCCAATTACCACACCTAAATGTCTACCCGTGTATGCCATACCAACTGGGAGCACATCCCTCCCAGCTCTCCATGCACACCCACCACCAAAGCATGGACAGCATGGAGAACTACCAATCCCTCACCATACACTACCAAAGATGGGAAGACAACATCTATATCATTGGGAAAGCTAGAAATGTGGAATATGTCACAGACAATTACCCTAACACATCACTTACATCTCCCAGTGCCCCAGCCAATGTCAGCGGCGAGGAGGTGCTACGACAACCCAGTGCCCCACCAGAAGATACCCTCAGTGATGACTGTAACTCTGGAGGTTTCGATGTGAATGAACTCCCTGGCCCATCTGGGACCACTGGCCAGTCGGCTATCAGCCACAGCAGCCAGCCAATGCCCCTAAACCTCTGCCCCCAGGACACGTCAATCAGTAGTATGCCCACCAGTAGAGGGACCCAAGTCAACACCACACAGGCAAGATGATGAGCGTTCTGGTATAAGTGGGAGTGGGCACACTGCTCAGGGGACACATGCACATGGGGCCAGGGACGCAAAAAGGGCAGCTGTGTGCCAGGTGAAGGACAGGTCCTGGAAACTGACTGCCCAGGAGGCACTCACAAATGTCCTGAGGGCATACCAATAGTCCCAGGACAGGGTGGGTCAGGAGCTCAACATCATGCAGGAGAACCAGCGGCTGCAGGGGGAACATCACCGGGAGGTCATGCAACAATTGCAGTCCTTAAATATCACCATGACCTCCATTGCAGGGATGCTGAGTGACATTGTGAACAGCATGCAGAAGTACACGCAGCACACAAGTGGGCCCCTACCACTAGCCAGTGTACTGACCAGCCCTCCACATCTGCTGTAGCTAGTGGACAGGAGGCCCTGCCACAGGGCCCACAGACCAACAGCACTCCTCCCCCCGCAGAAGGTGAATCACACCGCAAACATTCCCAGCGGCCCAGACAGACACCAGAGAGAGTTGCCAAGACCACCACCAGGAAATGAGCCCCTCCAGAATGTCCCTCTTGTGTTCCATTGAGTCACCTTGTTCACTTTGGACTGCCATTGCTCCTCATTCTATGGCCCCTTGGACACTGGACCTGTGCTACAAACAGACTGGCCCACTACACTGGACTATTCCCAACCATCACCCCCACTCTATAGCATTTTGTATTGAATATCTTATTTACAAATAAACACCCTTGAATACAACTTGAGTAATAGTGTTTTATCAGACATAAATGTGCAGCGTGTTGAACTGTATTGAACTGCAAAATCCTGTGCAAATGTCCTGTAATGTGTGAATCCATCCAACAAATGTGTATCAGTAGTATGTAGTCATCACATCCGTACACTGTTGTCACCACACCAACATCTGCAATAAGGGAAGGCATAGGTGACAGTCAATTGGGATGCAAAGGTAGTGACTGGCATATAACTACAGCCACACAGCACATTACTTAAACTGAGACATGTATAGACCAACAGCCTTACCTGAGTGTCATTGGAAGTACTGCTGAATGATATGGGTTCTGTTGTCCACATCCTCCTTCTCTTACTCCTCCTCACTGTCCTCAGTGTCCACTGCTGCCACAGGGGCATTGTCACCCCCCTCCTCTTGGAGATAGGGCACATGGTGTCTGAGGGCCAAATTGTGCAACATGCAGCACACCACCACAATCTGGCAGACCTTCTCAGGGGAGTAGCATAAGGATCCGCCTGTCAAATGGAGTCACCTGAACCTTGCTTTCAGGAGACCAAAGGTGCGTTCCACAATCCTCTGGGTATGCCCATGAGAATCATTGTACCAATTTTCAGCCCCGGTTCTCGGATTCCTGACAGGGGCCAACAGCCAGGACAGGTTTGGGTAGCCGGAAACAGCTCAAAGAAGTGAGGGACACACATTAAACATGCACAATGGCATGGGGTATGACTCCAATAGGCATACACTGACATACGTTGGGTGGGGACTCAAGCTCACCTATAAGCCACACTCTGGGCCTCTGTAGTCGAGCCATCACCTGTGGGACGCCACTATTCCTCAACACAAAGGCATCATGCACAGATCCAGGATACTTGGCAGTGACATGGGAGATGTACTGGTCAGCAAGGCACACCATCTGGACATTGAGAGTGGAAACTCTTCCTAGTCCTGTTCCTGTACACCTGTTCATTTGCCAAGGGAGGGACTAAGGCAATATGGGTCCCGTCAATGGCCCTGATCACATGTGGTATGCGTCCCATTGCATAGAATCCAGCCTTCACAGTGGGCAAATCATTAACCAGGGGAATGCGATGTAGCTGCACATGAGTTTGAGTAAGGCAGCCAAGACCCTTCCAAGCACAATCAAGAACACTGGCTGTGACATTCCTGCAGCCAAGCCCACAGTCACCTGGAAGGAACCAGTTGCCAGGAAATGGAGCACTGACAGTAGCTGCACAAGAGGGGGAATTACTGTAGTGCAACAGATACCAGGTAGCAGATCAGGCTCTAATTGTGCACACAGCTCTGTGATTGTGGCCCTGTCCAGACGATAGATGAGTATGATGTGCCTGTCTTCCAGTGTAGCCAAGTCCACGGGTGCATGCCTCCTCCTCCTATTCCTCTGCAGTGGTTGGACCTATGGGAACACAACATGAGAGTACGCAGAGCATGTATGTATGTAGGACAGTAGAATTGTCTAGGTGTATACAGTTGACACCAATGACGCACATTTTAATTCAATACATCAGTACTAACAGTAGGAAATGGCAATCACCTGTCCTGTATGCAGGGACAGTATGGAAGTGACCTCACTCCGCCGGCGTTAGGCGTCATGGCAGAAGGTGGTCTGCACCGTCATGTAATTCCTCATCAGCTAACATGGGGCTCTATGGAGTACAAGAAACAATGATGATTAATGCCGGTGGTGATGGTGTTCACCGCCGCGACCGTGACAGCCATTTTCCTTCTACCACTTCACTTGATTCCTGACTTTCCACTCAACGAAATATCCACTGCTTGTGCTGCTGTGACCTGTGTCTGGAACCTGCCAAGGCCCGTGCAACAGGGGAGATGGCCCCAGCCTTCAAGTCGGAGGAGTTGAAGAGGCTCGTGGATGGGGTCCTACCCCTGTATGGGCAGTTGTATGGGCCTCCAGACCAACAGGTGAGTACATCACGGGTATGTTGCATGCGAGATGGCTGAGTGTAGATGTATGTGTGTGCTAGCAGTGTGTCATTTGGGGGTTCTGGCTGCAGGCAATGTGAATGCAGAGGTACGGGTCATGTGTTCCTGATTAGGGGCAAATGCAGTATGTTGGCCTTTTTCTGTGACAGGCTGGATTTTATGGTTCATGGTGTCCTTCTGTCTCTGTTTCCTCTGCAGGTCAGCACTAATCAGAAGAAGGGGTTGTGGTGTGCCATCGCCAAGGATGTGCGGAGCCTGAGGGTCCATAGCCAGCAGAGCACCCACTGCAGGAAACCTAGCTGGGGAGAGCCTCCTAACGAGGGAGGGGTGCCCATGGGAGCCTGACCTCCCTAATCCGCCGCATACTGGCAGTGGCCAATCCTGAGTTAGATGGGCTCTTGAGGGCAGCACAGCTGCCACAAGGGGGTGAGTACAGTGTGTGTGGTATTCATTATTTGTTGCCTGGTATGGGGTTTGTTATACGGTTATAGTCAGTGGATGCCCCAATATGCCGGTTTAAACATTTCTGGGTGGTCCTGCATAGCTATGTAGGGAGGTATGCATTTTTGGTATTGCTAGGTAGCTAGCATGCCATGGCAGACAGGGGTCAGTTGGTCCCAGTAGGTGTGCAGATGGTAGTGTTTGAGTTCCTACCTGCTGTAGTACCTAGGCAATGGTTTGTCACTGTGGTCCAAACTGCCCAATCTTAGTCCCAGTGAGTGATTGTGATGTGTATGCCATCTGTGCTGCTGGTGCTGTCATTGACCCTGTGCTCCCTTTCTTTCTCCCCCTCTCCTTTTGTCATCCTGTCCATGTGTGCATTAGCATCAGCTGGCGAAGGAGCAGAGGCACCAGTGAGTGAAGAGGCTGCAGCCCACGGGACCCATGAGGCAGAGTCCACCGACACCGAGGGGACCAGTGGGATGGAGGGCGTGGGGAGCACCACGGGGGAAACTGGAGCTGATACAACTGACTCTGATTCCTCCTCCGATGGAGGCTCCCTGGTGGTGGTTGACCCCTCTGGGACCACCCCAGCTACTTCATCTTCAGCCATCCCCGTACCAGCACCGCCCTGCCAGTCACCACACAGCCAGTTGCCCGTGCCCGCTCACCCAGGAGGGTGAGTGTCTTCTTCGCCCCAGGCACCTCAGGCCTTGCCCCAGACAGCCCTGCTACCCTCAGTTAGGAGGCTATTGAGCTCCTGAGAGCCATCTCTGTAGGGCAGTCAACCTTAGTGAATGTCATCCAGGGGCTGGCATCATAGATGCAGCAATGCACTGCCTTCCTGGAGGCCATTCATGGTGGCTTCGCGGCCCTACAGAGATAGTTTCTGGCATCCAGTGTCCCTGTTTCTTCCGTCCCCCCCTCCAACTACCTCTACCAGTCCCTGTCTCCTCTCTCTCAACCCTCCCATGCACACATTCTGACAAGCATGCACCCAAAACTACAGACAGGACACGCACAGACAAACACAGGTACAACACTTCAATCCACAAACACACACACAGCCAACACACAGATGCACACACAACAGTCACTGCCTCCACTGTCTCCCCTCCTCCTTTTCCCACACAGTCACATCAGTGCTCACACCTGCATGCACTGCATCAACAGCTCCAGATCCTGCCACCTGTACAGCCTTGCCCACAGTCACCACAACAGCAGACCTGCAGACATGCATCCCACATACCACATGCACAGTCACCACCATCACCACTTCGTTCAGCACACCCACCTCACTTGCAGACACAACCACAACATCCATCCACATGTCCTGTTTGTCCTCCCCACCCTGTCTGCCCCCCTTCCAAAGATAAACAAAGGCTCCCACTCAGACCCCCAATAGCCATCCACCTCACACACGCACACTGTCCATGTACCTGCACCCAAGCCAAGCACACCTCCTCTTCCAATAACCACTCCCTCAACCTCCACTCCCATATCTCCTTCCACAACCTGCCTCATTGGTCCTAAGAAGCTTTTCCTTTCCCGTCTTGACCTGTTCCCGCCCCCTGTCCCCCATCCTGCCCATAAGAGAAAAGTCCCACCCCCAGCACAGTACCTCCAGTAGCTACAAATTGACTCCTGTTCCTCCACCTAAGAGTATTCCTGCCACTAAGATGAAGACAGGTGGCATTCCAGCCCCTGTCCCAAAGCCACTCCTCTGCCCCCAAGACAGAAGGGCAAGGACCAGCCCCCTCCCATACCCAAGCCCAAGGACCCCCTTCCCAAGAATAACCCCCTCACCCCCTGAGGTGCCTGCCTTCCATCTCCAGGATGCCTCTGCTCAGTGGAGTGACTGGGCTGTCAAGAGTCAAGTTGGGCCTTTGACGTTGCCCTGTGACTAATGGCTGACACTGGACTGGCCAATGGCCCTTTGTATATAGTTGCCCCAGTTGTTGTGGGTGCAGGTCCAGTAAACTACAGGGGTTGGACCTAAGGTATGTGTCCTGGCTTTCTTTACTCCTGGCTTATGTTGCTGTTGTTTACTCTGCAGATTGTTCTGGGTGTGTGGTGTGTGTGTATGGTGTGTGTTGTGCATGTGTGTGTGTGTGTGTCACTCTCCCCTCCCTCCCATGTGTGCTAGGAGGTTGTACTCACCGTCCTCATCTTCATCGGCGTTGGTGCTCCTGGATGGCTATCGAGTGGTACAGCGTCGGGAAGACTTCCAGTTCTGGTTCCGTTGCGGCCATGGACTCCTCTGTGTCCCTGGAGATGAGTGTTTCCTTTTATGTGATGTGTTTCCACCAGGCTTTTGGTGGTGTTGCTAACTCCCCAGAAATCCTGGTGGTCTGCTCTGTCATAATATGACATTTTCCTAGAAGCTCTCAACATCCCAAAGCAGAGAGCAGCCACTTTTGTTGCTTGGGTGTTCATGGTCAAGTCTTTGTCCAGCCAAATGCCTAGACTTTTTACATCCAGCTTTGGTGTTTAGCGGGGCACTTAAGTCATTAGGCCAGCCCAGATTTATCATCTTCAGAGAGGAGCTGTCTAGAATCAGGAGCTTTGTTTTCTTCCCATTGAGGGTCAGAGCTGAACGGCTCATCCAGGTAGCTACATCCATAATGCAGGAGCCCAGAGAGGGAGGTCGATTGTTCTTTACATGGCTCACTGAAAAAACAAGTTGGGTATCGTCAGCATATGATATTAGTGAGATACCATGTGCAAGGATGACCTCAGCCAAAGGGAGCATATAGACATTAAAAAGGGTGGGGCTCAGCAAGGAACCCTGTGGGGTCCTTGATCTAGAAGTCTTTTTGATTCTTCCACTATTGACAAAAAGGCTGTTTCTGTACCATGGCAAGGTCTAAATCCTGTTTGAGTAGGATGAAATGAGTCATGTTCCTAAAAAAACCCGAAAGCTGTTTATTTACATATTTCTGAAGTATTTTACTTGGCCCAGGGAGGAGTGAAATTGGCTTACAATTCCTAGGCTCCAGTGGGTCCAGGTTGGGCTTTTTTAATAGGGTGCTTATCATTGCATGCTTCCAGGCAACTATTACCTTAGCCAAGGACAGATTAAAGACCGCAAAAAGAGAAGGTCCAATTACATCAAAGGTTTTGTATAAGACAGAAGGAAGCCAGATCAAGTGGCAAGCCTGATTTCAACTTATTAAAGAGCAAAGAAAGCATCTCCAGAGTGATTTCTGGGAAGCCTGAAAAAGTATCACCTGGTCATTTAACTGGGCTTTACTGTGAACCTTGGTTCCATGGGCTAAGTCTAAACCTGGGAATGAGACGTAAATATCATCAATCTTTTCATGGAAGAACTTGGCAATATTATTACAGTGCAGGGTCGAGAGGGCTTGAATTGGAGAGTTACGAACAGGTTTTGGAAAGATTTTATAATCTGAAATCTCTCTCTCGGTCCATTCAAAGCTGTCTGTGCTTTACTATCATAGTATGCTACTTTAGAGGTCAGGATTTCCCCATGTTACTTCCTAACAGTTTACCTATATTTGGCCTTCACCTTCAGTGAGTAGTGCCTTCTCCAGTATGTCTCAGCTCTTTTACAGACTTGTTTTCAAAGTCTAAACTGAGGAGTATACCAAGGAGCTGAGCTGGCACACTGATGTGTAGATTGATTAGGGGTGGGACACACTAGATCCAGAGACACACTAGATCCAGAGTAAGCCAATGAGTGAACTTGGCATAGGCTGTAGAAGGGTCTGTATTCATATCAACTCTAGTATTAATAGGAGAGGAAGTTAAATCATAAATGTTAAGCTTAGTCTATCTTTGCTTAAATGACGAGGAGGACATGAAGATGGGGGAGCATTGAAGACAGATAATCCTAAAAGAAACTAGCAAGTGGTCTGACCAAATAACTGGCACAGGTTTTACGCTTACTAAGTTGTCCTCGTTAGAGAGAGTGTCAAGCAGGTGACCTTTTGAGTGTGTTATCTCAGATACCCTCTAAGCAAGACCAATTGCCAGAAGATTTTGACTAATCGCAGGTGCTTGCTTGTCTGCCAGATCTTCAAAATTAAAATTTAGGTCACCTAAAAGTCTGTAGCTACATTTTGAAGCTACAAAATTGGCAATCATCTTGGGAAGGGTATTCATAAATTCCTTGCCCTTTTCTGGTGTCCGGTAAATTGATATAACAGAAAATGTATAGGTGGCAGAGAAAGAAATAGAGAACACTAGATTATCACAGTCAGGGAGAGGATAAGACTTCGTCAGGTATTTGAAGGATGATTTAGAAATGATAGCCACCCCACCTCCACTTTTATTGGGACAACCTTTCCTACAAATATAGTAGTTATCGGGAAGTGCCTGGGCAAGGTCAGGGCTGGACTCATCCTGTAACCAAGTTTCAGTTAAGAGCAGCTCATCTGGTTGCTCATACTCCAGGAGGGATTATATATAAAATGTATGTGCGGGAAGAGATGTAGATAATTGATTAAAAAGAACGTAAGACTGCTCTCAACCCCAGGACTAACATGCATATAATATTACCTAACAAAGCAAAGGGACAGTGTTGGCAGGTCAAAAAGCATTCCCACAATCAATGAAATGACAGCAGTCGCTATTAAGGGAGCCCTGTAAGGCATTAAGCTGAACAGAAGTATAGCTTCTCATAACTGTATCCTGACAAGCAGAGTCCCTGGCCCCTGGTCCCAGCCGAGTGCAGATAGGGGCAGATGGGCTTGCCTTAGGTGCACCCTCTGCGTGCGCCCGCTGTGTGCCCAGTCCATCAGCCTCTTAAATAGTGTAAATGAGAGCAGCCACTAGAGCCCTCCCAAAACAAAATGGTGGCTCATAGTGGAAACCAACACATGGCACTTAACTGGAGTTGGACAAGAAATTGAGATGAAGGAGACATTTTCCAATGTAATGGATGTGTTTCCAAACACACATTTTGTCAGAGGCAAAAATGAAAATGGCCTCCATTAAATGCTGCAAAGTTTGAAAAAAACATAAAGACAGTTCAGCAAGACAGTCTCAGCATTCCTTACAGTTCATGAAATGTCTTACATTTTTAATTTTAATATCAAATATTCCAACGCACCACTGTTTCATCCAGATGGTGTCCACTTTACTACCTATTGAAACCATGTTCTCCTTTCAAACCTCAAAAATTGTCATATCCAATATATTTAAGTGTGTTTACTTTGGAAAACAAACAAAGGTTTTTTTAAGAGCCATCCTATATTATATGTGTAACTTAGTTCTTTCATATGCAGGGCCATATTTATACTTTTTGACGCAAAACTGCGCTAACGCTGTTTTGCGTCAAAAAAATTAGCGCCGGCTAACGCCATTCTGAAGCGCCATGCAGGCGCCATATTTATTCAATGACGTTAGCCGGCATTAGCCGCCGGCGCTGCCTGGTGTGCGTGAAAAAAAATGACGTACACCAGGCAGTGCCGGCGTAGGGGGATATGGAGCTTGGGCGCCAAAAAATGGGGCAAGTCAGGCTGAGGCAAATTTTTCGCCTCAACCCGATTTGCGCCATTTATTTCGACTCCCAACCCCCATTGAAATGACTCCTGTCTTAGCAAAGACAGGAGTCATGCCCCCTTGCCCAATGGCCATGTCCAGGGGACTTCTGTCCCCTGGGCATGGTGATTGGGCATAGTGGCATGTAGGGGGGCACAAATCAGGCCCCCCTATGCCACAAAAAAAAAAAAACAATACTTACCTGAACTTACCTTAATGTCCCTGGGATGGGTCCCTCCAGCCTTGGGTGTCCTCCTGGGGTGGGCAAGGGTGGCAGGGGGTGTCCCTGGGGGCATGGGAGGGCACCTCTGGGCTCCTTCCGAACCCACAGGTCCCTTAACGCCTGCCCTGACCAGGCGCTAAAAAACGGCGCAAAAGCAGCTGGACGTCATTTTTTTTGACCCACCCATTCCCGGGCGTGAATTTTGCCCGGGAGTGTAAATACGGCGCACATGCCTCGGAGTCGTTTTTTTAGACAGGAACGCCTACCTTGCATATCATTAACGCAAAGTAGGTGTCCACGCTAAAAAATGACGCAAACTCCATGGACTTTGGCGCTAGACGCGTCTAACGCCAAAGTATAAATATGGAGTTAGTTTTGCGGCGGAATTGCGTCAAAAAAACCGACGCAATTCCGGCGCAAACAGAGTATAAATATGCCCCGCAGTCTTTTTAATTTTTAAAGTACTGAAGTACTTCTTAGAGCTTTCATGATTTTACTGCAGTACTGCATACATTTTTTTTTAAAAGGTCTACATCTATAAAACTAACCTTCCCTACCACTACAGAATTAGTAGCAGTGGCTGATTCCTCCCTATACTGTACAGCATTAGTAAACAGCTCAGTATCAGAATGCAATACACAATACTGCATACGTGTGTTGTAATCAACATGGCTGACTTTTCATTATGAGTGGGCTTTGATTAATCAATCATAATGTACTTTTGTAATAGACTGTGGTAGTACCACGGTGCTACTACAGTATACCACAGCCTTAGATCTCACTGAGATTTTGTGCCTTATAACTTGACAACTACTGAACATCTTAACTTAAAAATCCAAACAGGATCAGCCGGCACACCATCAGTGTTCAACATCCCAATTACACGATAGTAGGAGATTTCAATTTTCACTTTGATGATCAGAAGGATAAGGATGCTGCTTTGTTGATGGAGGCATTAAGCTGTCTTGAACTGGCTCAAAGAGTAAAATAAGCCACACATAAAATTGGTCACCTCCTCAATGGCATCTTTTCAAACAATACTAATCTTAGTTGTGAGGGAACTCTGCCTTTAACTTGATCGGACCATATGGCAGTTCCGTTTTGTTTAAATATCCCGACATTGTTGAATGCTACAAAAAAATCAACACAGAGTTGAACAATTGGCCTATGGAACAAGATAAATAAAAAAAGCTCTAGCAGAAAGCCTCAATCTCCCAACCCTGAGACAGCCCTGACTGCTGTCTTAGACAGATTAGAGTGATCAGAGATAATGGCAGAAGAGCTGAATTGGTCCTTTTGGATCTCTCTGCTGCCTTTAATATAGTTATTCACGCCGTCTTGTTAATCTGATATCAGCATCTCTGGGTTGGCATATGATCTTTTCTCCTCCTTTTTAAGTGACAGAGAGCAGATGGCTGCCTTCAGGCAGTTCCATTCAAAATATTTTTCTCTTTCCTCTGGGGTTTCCCAAGGGTCATCATTTAGTCCCACGCTCTTTCACATATATGTAGCACCATTGGCTAAGTTGATTCATTCCCATGGCTTTGCTACTGTGGCCTATGCTGATGACATGCAAATTGTGGCTTATTTCCCAAGTAATGTTGAGGATGTTGAAAACAGATGCAATAACTGCATAAAGGATGTTGACAACTGGATGACTTCCTATTGTCTGAAATTAAATTCTGAAAAAAAACAAAGCCCTTGTTTTTGGAAAATATATTTCCTTTTGGGGGTCACTCATGGTACCCACTGACCTTGGCTCACCTCCAAACCCTGTTCCCAATGAAACAATCTAGTGTAATTTTTATACCAATCTATCCTTTAGGGAATAAGTTAGTAAAACGACTCATCTTGCTTCTTATTGCTCAGATCTCTCAGTAAGGTGTTGCCATTCATCTCATTTCAGGTGCAAACATCAGTAATAATTGCTCTTGTCTTGTCAGAAATTGACTATTGTAATGCTCTTGATATGGGTATTTGACAATCAGCACTCAGTAAGCTGCAGATGTTGCAGAACGAAGCTGCTCGCCTCTTAAAAAATCTCCCCAAATTCTTGTTGGTGTCAAATGTTCTGACTGAACTTTTCTGGCTTCCGGTGATAAAGTGGGTGGCCTTTAAAACACTTTGTTTAGCACATAAGCCTTTCTTTTACATCAAACCTAACCCTCTTGAAAACAAAATCAGGTAGTACAATCCCACTAGAAATCTAAGACTGGCTGGGACCTTTCTTGTTTCTGAACCAGGGGAAAAAAAAGCCTTTGGGGTGGTCGCAGTTTTGTTTATACCACTTGTCAGTTGTGGAATAAACTGTCTTCTCACTGTAGAAGCCAAATCGAATCTCTTCAGATTTCATAAAGTGCTGAAATCCTGGTTGTTTTTTTTCTCCCTTTAATCATTGTGCTTTAAATCGAAGTACGCCTCTAAGATTACCTGCGCCAAGACACCCTTGGGTACTCATGTGCTTGAGAAATTTAAATTCAAATTCAACTTCAGTTCAAATTTTGTGCCACGTCCAATGCAAAAGTCTATTGGTAATGCATTGGAGGAAAAATGCATTTTAGGACACCCCTTCTTTATTTATTTGCATCTCCTTAATAAATCACCAAGAATAATCTCTCTCTCTCTATGTGTGTGTGTATGTGTATATATATATATATATATATATATATATATATATATATATATATATATATATATATATTATTAAACCATTCAGCAAAGCTAGTAACAGTGTTCCTCCTGCTAGAGAGCTCTTTTAATTTTATATATATATATATATATATATATAATCAGTATATCTCACCCAATTAGGACAAGAAATCAAGACGCAAAACAGACAGTTCCAAAATATATTAAAAGAAAGAAAAATGGTCCTCCTCCCAACGCGTTTCAGCCGTAGCCTTGTTCACGGATGGGGGAATACTACATACAGCAGACATAAATACAAATACATAGACACAAAAGAAGGACTTAAATCAACATACAAATATATGTCCAAGTACATGGCCATCTTGTAACGGTTACATAGACCATAGTATCAAAAGTATATCCATATTATAATATAGTTGCCTTAAATATATACAACTGCTGCAAGTTATATGTTCAATTCCTCAATTATTAACTGTGTAACCTTAGATATTGTACTTGACAATCCTACTATATTTCATGTCTCTATCAAAATTAGATATAGTGAAACCACAAACACCCCCAAATAAAGCTTCATATCAAAATAGAACCAATAGTCTTTGCAAAACTAATACATAAATATCAAAGAAAGCTCGAAAAGAAAACAGAAGATCCAGTAAATAATCATTTAACTACCAAGATGAGGATTCATCTCTTCACTTAAATTTAACCCATTGGGAGACAGAGTCATAAATTTAATGATGTATTTTGATTCAAGAACCCGTAACATCTTCTGTCTATCACCACCTCGTGAGTTAAGTTTAATCTGGTCACAGACCGGGTATGTGAGTTGTTTTTCATCACCTTGATGTACTTCATGAAAGTGTCGTGCTACAGGGTAATTACGGTCAAAATTCCGTATGGCTCTTACATGCTCCAACATTCTCTTTTTTGCTTTATGAATCATACTGCCTACATATATTTTATCACATGGACATCGTAAACAGTATACACAGAAATCTGTGTTACATGTAAAGAAACCCTTGATGGCATATTCACCTTGACCAGCACCCTATATTACATTTTTGGAATCCTTACTATATCTACAGGCTTTACATTGATGACAACAGTAAAATCCTGAGATTACAGATCTCACACTCTCAGAGTTAGTGCTACTAAGCACCATATTGGGGCTGAAGTTGTCTCTAAGTGACCTGCCCTTACGAAAAGTTAGTGCAGGACTATTCCACACATATTCCTGTAGATCGGGGTCTGTTTGAAGGATATGCCAGCTTCTGGTAAGTGCTCACCTTAGATTGAATGTTTGATTGGAGTAGGTCGTAATAAACCTAATCTTCTCATCAGATGTTTTATTTTGCTGTGTGTGATATAGTATTTCTGATCTTACTACTCCCTCAACTTTCTTTACAGCTTGCCGAATTGTATTATCATTATATCCTCTTTCACTGAATCTTGCACACATAATCCTACGTTCTTGCTGATACTTTTCATCAGTGCTGCATATTCGTCTTGCTCTTAGGAGTTCACCATATGGTATACTTCTGATCAAGATAGAAGGATGAGCACTCTTAGCATTTAACAGGCTGTTACCTGCTGTTTTTTTCCTATATAGTCTGGTCTGTACCAGATTGTTTTCAACACTTACTTCAACATCAAGGAACTGGACAGATGTACTGCTATGTTGCTCACTCAGTTTAAGATTATATTGGTTATCATTTAAAGTTGTCACAAAGCTGAGTGCTGAATCAACATCACCTCTCTAGATGATGAAAATATCGTCTATATATCGGCACCATAACACCACATTGTCATCATAGTTGGCTATATTGGAGGATACTTGGTCCTCCCACCAACCCATGAATAAGTTTGCGTAGCTCGGGGCAAAGCGTGTACCCATCGCAGTTCCCTGGATCTGCTTATATATTTGGTTATCAAATAGAAAGAAATTATTGGTAAGACAGTACCATATCATGTCACAAATCATTTCAGTGTGCATGAGGTACGATAAAGATCTTGCTCTTAAATAATGTCTAACTGCTTTATGGCCCAGTTCGTGTTGTATACAGGTATATAAACTGGTTACATCCAAGGTCAGAAATAAGAAATCTTCCTACAACCCAAACCATCCATCATCCTTACAAATTGTGTGGTATCCTTCACATAGGAAGGTAGGCACTCAACAAAAGGTCTAAGAAAGAAATCAATATATCGTGAAGTGTTTTCCAACAGTGAACCAATTGCTGACACAATCGGCCTAAAAGGAGGATTTTGTTTGTCTTTATGCAGTTTAGGCAAGAGATATAGTACTGGGATTCTCGGATGATCACACTTTAGAAAACGGTATTCATCCCATTCCAATAGACCCCTATCTCTCCAATCAACTAGTTTCCCATGATATTGACGACTAGACATTTTCAACTCCGCCTGATTAGCATAGACATAACAATTATGATCACTCAACTGGCGTATTCCTTCCCCAAAATATTGCATCTTACTGAGAACTACTACATGACCCCCTTTATCAGATTCCCGGATAACAATATCTGGGTCCTTCCTAAGGCTATTCAAAGCCATCTTTTGTTTTTTAGAAAGATTGTCATATTCAACATTTTTAGAACCATATCTCATCTTTTTAAATTGGCTTATCATATCTTTCTCAAATACTTGAATGGCTTCATTCTGAATAGCGGGCAAAAAGATGGATTTCGGTCTGAATGGGCTAGGACATGACAGCTCTGTCTCTATACCCACATTAAGTAAATTTACATATGGATCATCATGCGCAATGGTACTATCATCCAACACAGACAATGTATGTAACAAATCGATATCCAAAATACACAGTTTACTGATATTATTAGTTCTTTCTAAACCAGTTTCAGCCGTTACTTTGATTTTGTACCATTTCTTCAATTTTAGTTTTCTTGTAAAATGAAAAAGGTCAATCCAGGTCTGTACATAATCAAAATTATTAGTGGGACAGAAAGACAGGCCTAGGGCTAGGAGACTTTCCTCCTCATTAGTTAATATTCTATTGGACAGATTGACTACAGTCATTGTGGAACTCTGCGTGCTCTTGTAGTCATTGCTGTTGTTGTAAGAGCTTCTTTTTTTTCTTCGTGCCTTCGCTGCACGGTTCCTCTTCCTCTGCCTCTCTGTCCCCGTCCCCTACCCCTGGGTTGGAAATCCTTCCTTTGTTCTGTCCTTCCTTGATTTAAAAGGCGAAACTGCTTTAAAAAATTAGATCTGCTAGTACTGGTATCCACATCCCGATTTTTCTCAGCTGTAATCTCTGGTACATCTGAGAGATTCTCATCAGATACATCACTTTCCTCTGTCAATCTCAAATTCAAATCTGGGCTGCCAACAGCAGCCACAGGTGTCGGATCCTTATAATCTTCTGTGTACATGTGATCGTATTTTTGGGTGTATGCAAATTGGGATATTCTACATGAAGTGAGTTTATTATAACATTCAGAGTTGGGGAATATCCACATTGGGTGCATACAGTTGGTGTGTAGAGCGAAGTGGGCCTTTCTGAATACTATATTATTCTGAATGGTGCCCACAGACGGACTTTTTCAAGACTATAAAATTTGTCAATTTAAAAAGAAGTAATGGCCTCCTCATTAGAAGCTCTAAGAAAAGAGAAATCCAGTAAGTTGTTTTTTACCCAGCAGATTCCTGATAGGGATGGTGTACAAGGGGGATCTAATGCTGGCTCAGGTTTACAAATACAACTCATGTATGATAAATTGGAGAAACTCATCAGGAAAGAACTTTCAAAATGGTGGGAGATTGAGTCCCTTCAACAATACATTGAGGTTGAACGTGTTCCAAGAGGCTTACGTATTTATACAATTCCCTCGTACGAAGATCCTGACCCGGAATTATTGGAGGAATGGGCTGAAAACTCTAAAACTAGCTCCCTCAATATGATGAGGATTTTGATTAAATATGCATCGAGAGACCGACGAAAAATCATGGAGGAGATTGATAAAACTATTAAATCTATTCTCACTGTGGTATCGCAAAGTGCCTATGAGGAAGTGAAGGGCAACTTGGATAAAAAACTTTCCAAATTTGAGGAAGAGATTACTATGAAAAAACAGAGAAAATTCATACGTGACTTTAAAGATTATCAGTCAGGGAGGATCCTCACTTTCCATCATAAATACGATCACATGTACACAGAAGATTATAAGGATCCGACACCTGTGGCTGCTGTTGGCAGCCCCGATATGAATTTGGGATTGACAGAGGAAAGTGATGTATCTGATGAGAATCTCTCAGATGTACCAGAGATTACAGCTGAGAAAAATCGAGATGTGGATACCAGTACTAGCAGATCTAATTTTTTAAAGCAGTTTCGCCTTTTAAATCAAGGAAGGACAGAACAAAGGAAGGATTTCCAACCCAGGGGCAGGGGACGGGGACAGAGAGGCAGAGGAAGAGGAACCGTGCAGCGAAGGCACGAAGAAAGAAAAGAAGCTCTTACAACAACAACAATGACTACAAGAGCACGCAGAGTTCCACAATGACTGTAGTCAATCTGTCCAATAGAATATTAACTAATGAGGAGGAAAGTCTCCTAGCCCTAGGCCTGTCTTTCTGTCCCACTAATAATTTTGATTATGTACAGACCCGGATTGACCTTTTTCATTTGACAAGAAAACAAAAATTGAAGAAATGGTACAAAAACCAAGTAATGCCTGAAACTGGTTTAGAAAGAACTAATAATATCAGTAAACTGTGTATTTTGGATATTGATTTGTTACATACATTGTCTGTGTTGGATGATAGTACCATTGCGCATGATGATCCATATGTAAATTTACTTAATGTGGGTATAGAGACAGAGCTGTCATGTCCTAGCCCATTCAGACCGAAATCCATCTTTTTGCCCGCTATTCAGAATGAAGCCATTCAAGTATTTGAGAAAGATATGATAAGCCAATTTAAAAAGATGAGATATGGTTCTAAAAATGTTGAATATGACAATCTTTCTAAAAAACAAAAGATGGCTTTGAATAGCCTTAGGAGGGACCCAGATATTGTTATCCGGGAATCTGATAAAGGGGGTAATGTAGTAGTTCTCAGTAAGATGCAATATTTGGGGGAAGGAATACGCCAGTTGAGTGATCATAATTGTTATGTCTATGCTAATCAGGCAGAGTTGAAAATGTCTAGTCTTCAATATCATGGGAAACTAGTTGATTGGAGAGATAGGGGTCTATTGGAATGGGATGAATATCGTTTTCTAAAGTGTGATCATCCGAGAATCCCAGTACTATGGGGCATATGTACGAACACATTTTCCCGTAGACACAGAATGGGCAAAACTGCTTGCTACATCTGGCCCTATATCTCTTGCCTAAACTGCATAAAGACAAACAAAATGCTCCTGGTAGGCCGATTGTGTCAGCAATTGGTTCACTGTTGGAAAACACTTCACGATATATTGATTTCTTTCTTAGACCTTTTGATGAGTGCCTACCTTCCTATGTGAAGGATACCACACAATTTGTAAGGATGATGGATGGTTTGGGTTGTAGGAAGATTTCTTATTTCTGACCTTGGATGTAACCAGTTTATATACCTGTATACAACACGAACTGGGCCTTAAAGCAGTTAGACATTATTTGAGAGCAAGATCTTTATCGTACCTCATGCACACTGAAATGATTTGTGACATGATATGGTACTGTCTTACCAATAATTTCTTTCTATTTGATAACCAAATATATAAGCAGATCCAGGGAAGTGCGATGGGTACATGCTTTGCCCTGAGCTACGCAAACTTATTCATAGGTTGGTGGGAGGACCAGGTATCCTCCAATATAGCCAACTATGATGACAATGTGGTGTTATGGTGCCGATATATAGACGATATTTTCATCATCTGGAGAGGTGATGTTGATTCGGCACTCAGCTTTGTGACAACTTTAAATGATAACCAATATAATCTTAAACTGAGTGAGCAACATAGCAGTACATCTATCCAGTTCCTTGATGTTGAAGTAAGTGTTGAAAACAATCTGGTACAGACCAGACTATATATGAAAAAAACAGCAGGTAACAGCCTGTTAAATGCTAAGAGTGCTCATCCTTCTAACTTGATCAGAAGTATACCATATGGTGAACTCCTAAGAGCAAGACGAATATGCAGCACTGATGAAAAGTATCAGCAAGAACGTAGGATTATGTGTGCAAGATTCAGTGAAAGAGGATATAATGATAATACAATTCGGCAAGCTGTAAAGAAAGTTGAGGGAGTAGTAAGATCAGAAATACTATATCACACACAACAAAATAAAACATCTGATGAGAAAATTAGGTTTATTACGACCTACTCCAATCAAACATTCAATCTAAGGCGAGCACTTACCAGAAGCTGGCATATCCTTCAAACAGACCCGGATCTACAGGAATATGTGTGGAATAGTCCTGCACTAACTTTTTGTAAGGGCAGGTCACTTAGAGACAACTTCAGCCCCAATATGGTGCTTAGTAGCACTAACTCTGAGAGTGTGAGATCTGTAATCTCAGGATTTTACTGTTGTCATCAATGTAAAGCCTGTAGATATAGTAAGGATTCCAAAAATGTAATATGGGGTGCTGGTCAAGGTGAATATGCCATCAAGGGTTTCTTTACATGTAACACAGATTCCTGTGTATACTGTCTACGATGTCCATGTGATAAAATATATGTAGGCAGTATGATCCATAAAGCAAAAAAGAGAATGTTGGAGCATGTAAGAGCCATACGGAATTTTGACCGTAATTACCCTGTAGCACGACACTTTCATGAAGTACATCAAGGTGATGAAAAACAACTCACATACCCGGTCTGTGACCAGATTAAACTTAACTCACGAGGTGGTGATAGACAGAAGATGTTACGGGTTCTTGAATCAAAATACATCATTAAATTTATGACTCTGTCTCCCAATGGGTTAAATTTAAGTGAAGAGATGAATCCTCATCTTGGTAGTTAAATGATTATTTACTGGATCTTCTGTTTTCTTTTCAAGCTTTCTTTGATATTTATGTATTAGTTTTGCAAAGACTATTGGTTCTATTTTGATATGAAGCTTTATTTGGGGGTGTTTGTGGTTTCACTATATCTAATTTTGATAGAGACATGAAATATAGTAGGATTGTCAAGTACAATATCTAAGGTTACACAGTTAATAATTGAGGAATTGAACATATAACTTGCAGCAGTTGTATATATTTAAGGCAACTATATTATAATATGGATATACTTTTGATACTATGGTTTATGTAAGCGTTAGAAGATGGCGCTCACTTTTGTACTTGGACATATATTTGTATGTTGATTTAAGTCCTTCTTTTGTGTCTATGTATTTGTATTTATGTCTGCTGTATGTAGTATTTCCCCATCCGTGAACAAGGCTACGGCTGAAACGCGTTGGGAGGAGGACCATTTTTCTTTCTTTTAATATATTTTGGAACTGTCCGTTTTGCGTCTTGATTTCTTGTCCTAATTGGGTGAGATATACTGATTAAATATTAATAGGATTCCCGATCCCATGTCAAGACCGCCGCACACGAGCCTCGATAAGTCGGGGTTTCTTCTGATGATATATATATATATATATTTATATATATACATATATATATATATATATATATATATATATATATATATATATTGTTAGAAAGGGGGTTTTTGGTTGGCAGTCAGGTTACCTTCTGTCCAAGCAAGAACCCTCACTCTAGTCAGGGTAAGTCACACACAATGCAAAATTTGCCTGTGCCCACCCTCTGGTAGCTTGGCACGAGCAGTCAGGCTTAACTTAGAAGGCAATGTGTAAAGTATTTGAGCAATAAATCATACAATACCACAATACAGCACCACAAAAATACACCACACAGTGTTTAGAAAAATATATAATATTTATCAGGATGATTGCAGGTCAAAACGAATAAAGATGCAAAGTGAAATTGTAGAGATATCATTGGAAAGTGATATAAAGGGTCTTAAGTCTTAAAAAAGCAAAGAAAGGCGGTCATTACAACATTGGCGGTAAAAGCCGCTTACTGCCGTGCAGAAGACTGCCAACACACCGCCGTGGTCGTGGAATTTCGCCCCAGCTATTATGACCCACATTTCGGAATCCGCCAAAATTCAGACACCCACATAAGTCCGCCACACCAAAGGTCAGTGATAAACTGGCAAAAACAAAACCTCCACCGTCACGCCAACAGAAATACGCCCATACTATCACGACCCACGAATCCACGCGGCGGTCTTTCAACCGCGGTATTCTATTGGTGGTACACATGGCCACGCTCAAAATACACACACACATACAAAACACAGCCACATTGGACAATTCAAAATACACACACCTGATACATATACACACACCACTCCCACACATCCAATACAATATAAAACACACACCCACATCACACACAAACCCCTACTACCAAAAATTGAGAACGAAGCACAGAGAGAGACACCACCAGTAAGTACAACAGCTTCCACAGGCACATAACACCATCAACCACACAAGTTCCACGCACCTCACACAACACACCACTACATATCACCACACTTATCACCACACACACCACCCCAAACATCACCCACACCACCCCATAGGACGGCAAAGACACCCCAGGTTCTCGGAGGAGGAGCTCAGGGTCATGGTGGAGGAAATCGTCCGGGCAGAGCCACAGCTATTTGCATCACAGGTTCAGCACACCTCAATTGCAAGGAAGATGGAGCTATGGCAAAGAATAGTCCACAGGGTCAATGCAGTGGGACAACACCCAAGAAATCGGGAGGACATCAAGAAGAGAAGGAACGACCTACGGGGAAGGTGCATTCCGTGGTCTCAAGACACCACCTGGCGGTTCAGTGGACTGGCGGCGGACCCCCACCTCCTCCCCCACAACTAACAACATGGGAGGAGCAGGTCTTCGCGATTCTGCATCCTGAGGGCCTCGCAGGAGTTGGTGGAGGAATGGACTCTGGTAAGTCAAATCTTAACTATTACATCCCCTACCCTATCTGCATGCTATCACATACCCCCACCCTCGCCCTCACCCCTATCACTCCAACTCCTCACAAATGTACCAATATCACAAATCACCCACCCCAACACCAAGCCCTGCATGCAACAACAAAGCATGGACACCCATCACTAAAGCATGCCCACTGCACATACCCATACAACACCCTAAACCATCAACACACAAGGTCCCACACAGGAATGCTAGCACTGGGGTACACGGTCACCCACCCATTGCACACAACGACACACACAGATGCAATAATCATGCCTTTCCACCCCTGCAGGACCACTACCCAACGTCACCAGACAGGAGGGTCCAGACATGTCCACTCCACCCACAGAAGAGGCCCACAGAGATGACAGCAGCTCTGTCCACCTAGATCTAGATGACCAGCCCGGTCCATCTGGGACCTCTGGACAGTCGGTTCCCCTCACGCAGGCACAGGCCACCACAGACCTTCCCCCCTCTGGAAACACCAGCACAGCACCCACCCAGCGGGCCCATACCTCCGTCCCCAGGACACGTCAATCAGCTGTGTGTCCACCGCTACAGGGAACCCAGTATAACCCACCACCCCAAAAACAACAGGGACCGGGGGCAGTGGCAGTGGGCACACGGTCCAGGGGACGGAGGCCCAGGAACACAGGGGAACTGGGAGGGCTGCCGTGTGACAGGGGGCGGACAGGCCAAGGGAACCCACTCGCCACAAGGCCCTCTCCTCCATAATGGGAGCATACCACCACTTCCAGGAGACGATGGCAACGGTACTGGACAAGTTTCAGGAGACCCAGCACATGCAGGAGGAACAGTATATGGGCTTCAGGGAGGAACTCAGAACCATCAGCTCCGCCCTGGGCACCATCGTAGGGGTGCTGAAGGAACTACTTAACACCAGGAGGGACACTGTGGCACTCCAAGGGTCCCTTGACACTAGCATGGACGATGAACTGCCCACCACCTCCACCGGAGCTAGTGGACAGGACACCCCGCCACAGGACCACCACACCAGCACCCCACCCCCTGCAGACGGAGAACCACCCCGCAAACGGTCCCTGAGATCCAGGAACAAGACAGCATGATGCCAAGACCCCCGCCAAGAAATGAGACCACCCTGATTGTCATCCCACTGTCCCACTTTGTCACCCTGTCCATAATTAAACTGCCCCAGCTCCACTTCCAATGCCCATATGGGCAATGCACCTGTGAGACTAATAGACTGGACTCTGCCATGGACACTCCTCCACCATCACCACTCACCATTTAACTTCCCCCTCCAATATTTTGCATTTAAATAAACACACCTAAAGCACAAAATGATCTGGAGTCTGTTTGTGATTTCGAAATAGTGTATTTGCAACTACAGTGACAAAATGTTCTTGAAATTGCAATGTCAACATACCTCTGTCACACGGCTCTAGTCCTTGAGGAATCTAAGCAGATGACACACGTTGGGACCCACATCTGTGAAACCGTAAGGGAAAGTGACAACTCAGTGACCATACACTGGGTGAAAACGACAGACAGTAGAGAGGTAGTAGTTGAAAAGTTCATGTAGTAGGCAGGAATGTATTCTCACCTGTGTTTCACTGGAAATATTGCTGGATGACTGAGTCCCTGTTCTGCATGTCTTCATCCTCTGCTTCATCCTCATCACTGTCCACAGGCTCCACAGCTGCCACAACACCGACGTCTGGACCATCAGCCTGCAGAAAAGGCACCTGTCATCGCAAAGCCAAGTTGTGAAGCATACAGCAGGCCACGATGATCTGGCACACCTTCTTTGGTGAGTAGAATAGAGATCCACCTGTCATATGCAGGCACCTGAACCTGGCCTTCAGGAGGCCAAACGTCTGCTCGATCATCCTCCTAGTTCGCCCATGGGCCTCATTGTAGCGTTACTCTGCCCTGGTCCTGGGATTCCTCACTGGGGTCAGTAGCCATGATAGGTTGGGGTAACCAGAGTCACCTGCAAATGGTGAGGGAGAACTATTAGACACACACTAACTAGTAGGGATAACCCCAGACAACCATTCCCACTGTCTTGCTTCCAGGGGCTCACCTAATAGCCACAAACAGTGCCTCTGGAGTTGACCCATCACATAAGGGATGCTGCTATTCCGCAGGATGTTGGCGTCATGCACTGAGCCAGGGAACATGGCATTCACATGGGAGATGTACTGGTCTGCTAAACATACCATCTGTACATTCATGGAATGATAACTCTTTTGGTTTCTGTACTTTTGTTCACTCCTGTGGGGGGGACAAAAGCCACATGGGTCCCATCAATGGCACCTATGATGTTGGGAATATGTCAAAGGGCATAGAAGTCACCTTTCACTGTAGGCAAACCCTCCTCCTGGGGGAAAACGATGTAGCTCCGCATGTGTTTCAGCAGGGCAGACAACACTCTGGACAATACGTTGGAAAACATAGGCTGAGACATCCCTGATGCCATGGCCACAATTGTTTGAAAAGACCCACTTGCAAGGAAATGGAGCACTGATAGCACCTGCACTTGAGGGGGGATTCCTGTGGGATGACGGATTGCTGACATCAGGTCTGGCTCAAACTGGGTACAGAGTTCCTGGATTGTGGCACGGTCAAACCTGTAGGTGATTATCAAATGTCTTTCCACCATTGTCGACAGGTCCACCAGCGGTCGGTACATTGGAGGATTCCGCCATCTCCTCACATGTCCCCGCGGACGGTGCCTATGAAGGACAACAGAGACCACAGAGTCAAACAACTCAGAGGTATGTACACACAGTTTACCCAGAACACCAATCATACACAATAGGTGGCCTGTATGTGTGTTGAGACTAGGCCTAGGTATGTGTGACGCAGTTGGAAATTAGGCCATGGGGGCCCTGAAATGGCGGCTGCCTGACCTCTAAAGTGGGACAATAGGATGTGAGGTAACTGCGCTGGCGCTGTACACCGTCGTGGTAGGCGGTCAAAGACCGCGGCGCAATGCTGCATTGGTTAACATTGGACCCTATGGATCCCAGGAGCCAATGACGATGTACGCCGGCGGTGATGGTGCGCACCGCCGCGGATGTGACTGCCGCGGACGTGACCGCCATTTTCTATCTGTTAAATCACTCGATACCTGATCTTCGACAGCAGAGGACCTACACTGCAAGTGCTGATGTGACCTCGGTCTGGAAGAGGCATTGGCTCGTGCGTCTGGGGAAAGGGCCCCTGCCTTCAAATCGGAGGAGTTGGAGAAGCTCGTTGATGGGGACCTCCTCCAGTACACGCTACTCTCCGGTCCTCCAGACAAACAGGTAAGTACACAGGGAGCATGTCGTATGGGCTATGCCTGTGTGGAGAGGGCTGGATGTAAGAAGGAAGGGGGCAGAGTTCTGCGTGCATGTAAGGCGGTGGGTGCATGTGCCACATGGCAAGGGTAGGGATGGGGGCCAATCACTTTGACGGTGCAGTTGGTAATGACTTCTCTTCTTCCCCTGTACATTTCATGTAGGTCAGCGCCCACCAAAAGAAAGATATTTGGCGTGCCATCGCCAAGGACGTCCGGACCCTGGGGGTCTACCACAGACGGAGCACCCACTGCCGGAAAAGATGGGAGGACATGCGCCGCTGGAGCAAGAAGACGGCTGAGGCTCAGCTGGGGATGGCCTCCCAACGTGGGAGGGGTGCCCGTCGAACCATGAACCCCCTGATGTGCAGGATCCTGGCGGTGGCCTACCGGGAGTTGGATGGGCGCTTGAGGGCATCACAGCAGACACAAGGGGGTGAGTGCACTCTCATTCAGCTGACTTTGCGCGCAGTGGAGTTGTCTGGGTGGGGGAGGAGGGCTGTGGGTTTCCCTAGGCCCGGGCGAGTTCCGTAGGCTAGGCCCCTCCGTAAGGCATGGCCCTGTGGCCCCCCACCCCACCTCTGTAGAGTGCCAAGTACAGTTATTCATGCCCCTGTGTCATCTATGTGTGCAGATGTCGTCCATAGCCTTGTAGGCCATTTCTCAGGAATTGCACTGTAGAGCCCAAGAGCGCAGCGTAGTGCAGGGGGCTTCTGTGTCTGTCTTGTCTGCCAACGGTAGCGGTAATCCATGCACTCAACATGTCTTTATTCTGTTCCCCCCCCCTTTTGTGGTTTCCCTGTTCTTGTGTGCATTAGCATCATCAGGTGGAGGAGCAGTGGCACCGGAGCACAAGGGAGCTGCATCCCACATGGCCATGGAGGGCCACACTATGGACTCAGAATTCACCAGTGGGACGGAGGGCGAGGGGAGCTCCACAGCAGGGACAGGAGCTGACACCAGCGACACGGACTCGTCCTCTGATGGGAGCTCCCTTGTGGTGGTGGCAACATCTGTGCCCCCCACATCTACAGGTACAGCCGCCACCCCCCCTATCAGCACCGCCCTCCCAGCCTCTCCTCAGCCTTCGCCCCGTGCCCGCTCACCCAGGAGGGTGGGCATCACCTTCGCCCCAGGCACATTAGGCCCTGCCCCAGTCACCCCTGCTGCCCTCAGTGAGGAGGCCATTGACCTCCTCAGGTCCCTCACTGTTGGGCAGTCTACCATTTTGAATGCCATCCAGGGTGTAGAAAGGCAGTTGCAACAAACTAATGCATTCCTGGAGGGTATTCATTCTGGTCAGGCGGCCCTTCACCGAGCCTTTCAAATTCTGGCCTCAGCACTGATGGCAGCCATTGTCCCTGTGTCTAGCCTCCCCCCTCCAACTTCCTCCACCCAGACCCAATCCCCTGTACCTCTGCCTATCCCAAGCACACCATCAGACCAGCCTGTATACACCTCACCACATAAGGGAAGCTCAGGCAAACATAAGCACCACACATCCCACAGGCATTCACGTAAGCATCATACACATGCAGACACACCAACATCCACTGCCTCCACTGTGCCCCCCTCCTCCTCGTCTCCCTCCTCCCTCCCAGTCTCATCTACACACACACCTGCAGGCACTACCTCTACAGCCACTACGTCCCTCACCAGCACACCCACCAGCACTTTCCGCTCACGTGCAGTCACCACCCCCACTACCATTCACACGTCCCCTGTGTCCTCTCCCAGTGTGTCTGTGACACCCCCTCCCAAGATATACAAACGCAGGCACACAGCCACCCAACAGCCATCCACCTCTCGACAGCCTCCAGCGCGTGCACCTTCACCCAAAGTCACCAAACGTACACCTCCTACAACCACCACCTCTTCCTCCACTCCCAAACACCCTCCAGCTACCCGTCCCAGTGTGTCCCAAAAACTTTTCCTGTCCAGCCTTGACCCTTTTCCCACACCTTCCACACCCCGTCCATCTCATAGGTCCCGAAGTAGCACCTCAGCCACAACATCTCCAGGACCAGTGGTGCCTGTAGTCACATGTATGTGGAGTGCACCGGCCACCAGGACAGCCAGTGTGGTACGGAGCCACAGCGCAGCCAGTCCCCCCGTGAAGCATCAGCGGTTGGCCATTGCCCGGCGGGAGAGGGGGAAGACTCCAGCCACCCAAGCCGCTCCCAGGGGTCCGGGTGGGAGTGTGGACTCAGCTGTGACACCTCCCAAGGTGGGGAAGAGCCACAAGAAACCCGGCAAGTCTGGGAAGAGCAGCACGGCGGAGAAGACCGCCACCATCCCCGCTGCCCAGGAGGGCCCTGCCAGGCTCATACCAGCTGCCCAGTAGGGCCCCACCAGCCCCAGCCCAGCTGCCCAGGACGGCCCCGCCAGCCCCAGCCCAGCTGGCCAGGAGGGCCCCGCCACCCCCAGCCCAGCTGCCCAGGAGGACCCCGCCAGACCCAGCCCAGCTGCCGAGGAGGGCCCCGCCAGCCCCAGCCCAGCTGCCCAGGAGGGCCCCGCCAGCCCCAGCCCAGCTGGGCCATGAAGGACCGCCAGCCCCAGCCCAGCTGGGCCATGGAGGACCGCCAGCGCCAGCCCAGCTGGGCCGTGAAGGACCGCCAGCACAAGACCCGCTGGCCCATGAAGGACTGCCAACTCAAGCACCGCTGAACAGGGCAAGCACCGCTGAACAGGGCAAGCCCCGCTGAACAGGGCACCGCCAACTCAAGCACCGCTGAACAGGGCACCAACAAATCAAGCACCGCTGAACAGGGCACCGCCAACTCAAGCACCGCTGAACAGGGCACCGCCAACTCAAAAACCGCTGAACAGGGCACCGCCAACTCAAGCACCGCTGAACAGGGCTCCGCCAACTCAAGCACCGCTGAACAGGGCACCGCCAACTCAAGCACCGCTAGCCCATGAGCGGCAGGGGCACTGACACAACTGGGACCGTCACAGGGTGAGTGATGCACTCTAGGCACCAGTCCCCCTCCAGAACCAGTGGAGACATGCATCCACTACCTCTGTCCTTCACAGGATGAAGCACTCTGGGCACCAGTCCCCCTCGAGAACCAGTGGAGACATGCATCCACTACCTCTGTCCTTCACAGGATGAAGCACTCTGGGCACCAGGCCCCCTTCAGAACCAGTGGAGACATGCATCCACTACCTCTGTCCTTCACAGGATGAAACACTCTGGGCACCAGTCCCCCTCCAGAACCAGTGGAGACATGCATCCACTACCTCTGTCCTTCACAGGATGAAGCACTCTGGGCACCAGGCCCCCTCCAGAACCAGTGGAGACTGTTATCCACTTGAGAGACTGTGGCTTTGCACTCCCCAGGATTAAACAGTGGGCAAACCACCCACTGTAGAGACTTGAGAGACTGTGGCTTTGCACTCCCCAGGATGCAGCAGTGGGCAAGCCACCCACTGTATAGACTTGAGAGACTGTGGCTTTGCACTCCCCAGGATGCAGCAGTGGGGAACCCACCCACTGTAGATACTTGAGAGACTGTGGCTTTGCACTCCCCAGGATGCAGCAGTGGGCAACCCACCCACTGTAAAGTCTTGAGAGACTGTGGCTTTGCACTCCCCAGGATTGAGCAGTGGGCAACCCACCCACTGTAAAGACTTGAGAGACTGTGGCTTTGCAGTCCCCAGGATTGAACAGTGGGCATTGAGCCCCCTCGTGGATCTGGCGTCATGCACTCATCCGGCTGAGGTGCCCCCTCTTCCCTTTCCCCTGAGGTGTCTGGTATTGAGTGTGGGCCTCGCCCATGCATTTTGGGCCCAGTGGTCAATGGACTATAAATGGTGCAATACCTGGACTACTATTCTTGGTGTATATTTTGTTAATAGTGTAAATATGTATATTTTTGCTCACTGGATTTTAATATATTACAATGGTTACACTAATTTCCTTTTGTCTTTGCATTCTTCCAGGGGGGTTGGGGGATGTAACTATAATGTATAGATATGTATTAGTGTGTGTGTTGTAGTGGGTGAGGGTGGGGTGGGGGTGTTGCGTGTTGCGTGTCCCTGTTTTTTGCCTCCCCCTCCCCTGTGTCGTAAGTGCAGTACTCACTGTGGTCTTCGCCGCCGGCATTCGTGCTCCTGGTACAAGAGCAGGAAGACTATTGCAGGTAGGATTTGGAGTTCCGGTTCCATGGTGTCCTTCTTCCTCGTGGAGTGTGATGAGGTGAGCGTTTTCCCTTCGAAATTCCTGTTTCTGCCGTGTTTTTATCCGTTGTGAATCCGCCCCAGAAAAGGTGGCAGATTGGCCTGTCATAATAGTGTGGGCGGTACATTGTCTCCCCTCTGTCTGTTGGCGGTGACCGCCGCGCTGTTTGTTTGTACCGCTGTGGCGGTCGGAGTGTTAAAGTGGCTGTCTTTGTGGCGGTTTCCGCCACGGTCGAAATTCCATTTTGTTTACCGCCGGCCTGTTGGCGGTCCTACCGCCGCTTTAACACCATCCACCAGGGTTGTAATGACCACCAAAGTCTCTTTCAAGCACAAAGTACCTGGTTTGGAGTGGAAAATCTCCGCAAAGGGCCGCAGAAGAAGAGATACGTGGAAAAATGGTGTGTGCGTTGATTTCTCCCCAGCACACACGGACTTGCGTCGTTATTTTTCACGTGGGGAAGTCAAGTGTCGTTTTCGGGCGCGCAGACAGTCTCTTTCTGTAGGCCGCGGGGATTACCAGATGGCCGGGGTCTGTGCATGGATTCTCCTGCATGTTTTCCGGCTGCGCGTCATTCAGCGGGGCTGTGCGTCGAAGTTTGGCTCTCACGGCAGGCATTGCGTCGATTTCCCATCTGGAAGTCGGGCAGCGTTGTCCTTGAGAGGCCTTGCGTCGAAGTTCCGGTCGCCCCGAAGGTGTCACGTCGATCAGCGTCGGTGTGCGGCGATTTTCTCGCCGCGGAGAAAGCTGGGCGTCAAAATTTTCGGCGCACAAAGAGTCCAAATAAAAAAGAGAAGTATTTTTGGTCCTGAGACTTCATCCAGGCCCTTGGAGAGCTGTTTACAGCCAGACAAGAGTTCAGCAAGGCAGCAGGGCAACAGCAAGGCAGCAGTCCTTTGGAGAAAGCAGTCAGGTGAGTCCTTTGGGCAGCCAGGCAGTTCTTCTTGGCAGGATGCAGGTTCTGGTTCAGGTTCAGGTTCAGGTTTCTTCTCCAGTAAGTGTCTGATGAGGTAGGGCAGAGGCCCTGTTTTATACCCAAATGTGCCTTTGAAGTGGGGGAGACTTCAAAGAGTGGCTAAGAAGTGCACCAGGTCCCCTTTCAGTTCAATCCTGTCTGCCAGGGTCCCAGTAGGGGGTGTGGCAGTCCTTTGTGTGAGAGCAGGCCCTCCACCCTCCCAGCCCAGGAAGACCCATTCAAAATGCAGATCTACGCAAGTTAGGATGAGTGCCCTGTGTTTGGGGTGTGTCTGACTGAATGCACAAGGAGCTGTCAACCAAGCCCAGCCAGACGTGGATTGTAAGGCACAGAAAGATTTAAGTGCAAATAAATGCTCACTTTCTAAAAGTGGCATTTCTAGAATACTAATATCAAATCCAACTTCACCAGTCAGCAGGACTTGGTATTACCATTCTGGCCATACTAAATATGACCTTCCTACTCCTTTCAGATCAGCAGCTACCACTTCAATACTGTATGAGGGCAGCCCCAATGTTAGCCTATGAAGGGAGCAGGCCTCACAGTAGTGCAAAAACGAATTTAGGAGTTTTACACTACCAGGACATGTAAACTACACAAGTACATGTCCTGCCTTTTACCCACACAGCACCCTGCTCTAGGGGTTACCTAGGGCACACATTAGAGGTGACTTACATGTGGAAAAAGGGGAGGTTTAGGCTTGGCAAGTACTTTTAAATGCCAAGTTGAGGAGACAGTGAAACTGCATATACAGGCCTTGCAATGGCAGGCCTGGGACAAGGTAAAGGGGCTACTTAAGTGTGTGGCACAACCAGTGCTGTGGGCTCACTAGTAGCATCTAATCTACAGGCCCTAGGCACATATAGTGCACATTACTAGGGACTTATAAGTAAATTAAATAGTCCAATCTGGTATGATCCAAGGTTACCATGTTTAAAAGGGAGAGAGCATATGCACTTTAGCACTGGTTAGCAGTGGTAAAGTGCGCAGAGTCTAAAAGCCAGCAAAACAGAGTTCAAAAAGTGGAGGGAGGCAGGCAGAAAGTTAGGGGTGACCACCCTAAGGCATGTCAGCTCTAACATATATATATATATATATATATACATATATATATATATATATATATATATATATATATATATATATATTTAACAATAGTAAAGCTATATCTCCCACTTTGCACTTACCTCCTTGATATTGTGATTTTCAATATATCTGCTATGATATCTTGACCATTAGACAATATTTCAGACTGCGACTGGAGATTTGTATTTGGAAATGAGTAAGATTTGTTGATTAGATATACTGTCTGACCCATGTATTGCCCTGAGAGGATGCTTTCTTAATCAGACCTGTCACTACATTTTGATAGTGAATAAGGTCTGATCACCATGATTTCATGGTTTCTAAAAGCACCAAGGTTGTGTTGTTATGAAGTCTCTGTGACATCTTCTTGGTTGGGAACATTTTAATTTGTAATGGAGTCTCTTACTGCTGGCAAAAATTGACTTGTATCCACAGGAATATAACAATATTTCTTTAACAAATTGCTATGGCCAATTACATTATATGACTGCTTCTCACTTACATCTAAAAAAAAAAAGTTCACAACACACACTACTGCAAGTACCAGCACAAATATACCATAGGGAGAGATGAGTCAAGGGGTGAGTGAACTGGTATGTGCCAAACAAGCCACAGGCCTCCTGAACCAAAACCTACTCAGCTATTCACAAAGGTAAATGTCCACATGAGTTGATATACATGTGTAAATGTATTCCTACTCATTCAAGCAAATTTACTTATTTTGGCTGTTCACCATTCCCAAGGTTATATGTACTACAAAGTGTTGACTTACATATCTCCATCCCCTAAAATTAGAGGGTGTAGCCAAACTATGAGTGGAAAGTTATTAGTAGTAATTTTTCACATGTAGGAGGTGGTCTCCACACCAGTGTGGGGATCTCTCTACTTTAAAACATTGAGAAGTATAGGGAAACTTTAAAAAGTGTTAAACTTTAGAGAAATAGTAAATCTGTTTCTATTTGAAATTTTATTATTGTACCTTAATTTCATATATTTATTTTAAATAGAGAATAAAAAAAAAAATATTGACATTTAGAATTAGGGGCCTGATTATGGTCTTGGTGGCTGAGACACTCCATCACAAATGTTATGGATATCCCATCCCGCTGTATTACAAGTTTCATAGGAAGTGATGGAACTTGTAATACGGCGGACAGGTTATCCTTCACAATTGTGATGGAGTATCCCATCCACCAAGATCGTAATGAGCCCTAAGTATTCGATTAAATTCATTTAGTAATTTGAATTAATTTTTTTTAAATGCAAAAAAATGCACCTTAAGTGTTTAGATTTATTAATTGGCAATTAAAAAATACGAAATATTATGAATACATTTAATGAAAATAAATTCAATAGTTTTAAAAAATAAGATATATTTACTTTTACATGTTAAGATTTATTAAAATATTTCATAATAATTTTAACATTAAAATAAATGTATACATATATATATATATATATACATATATATATATATATATGTATAAATAAATATATATGTATTCAATGAAAAAAACAAAGGTTACAGGGACATTATAATTAGGTTCTGAATTTATTCATATGAAACCATAGAAATTCAGCAGTTACAGCTTGCCATGCACAGTTTTCTTATCTATAATGTTATTGCAAATGTTGCAGTGATAATATCAAAGATGCCATACAAAATCAAATCAATGATATAATATGTCGAGTAATTAACTGTGCACGGTGAAGGCGCGAGTTATAGTTACCTTGTAAAATGTATGTATAATTGGCCTATCTTATGTTCTATGAGACGGTGTTGCAGTACCAGCGGTTGACCACGTGTGGTGCTGGACTTACTCCAGGTCTGTGCTGGAGCACATTTACAACAGTTTTAGGGATGATCTTGGCTGTTTTCGTTTTTGAAGTGCAGCTTGTCAATTACAATCGGCTTACTCCTTTGTGGGTGGGTGCATGTCCCTCCCTAAACCTGTCATTAGCCCTCCCTAAACCCCTTCTTAATTATTCCTAAACCCCACCTATTTACTTGGATGCCTTACCCATTTTCTAGTCACTCCCCCTCCAAGATTTACTACAAACATGTGTACATACGTGTGTTGAGAGCTCACAGTCAGGATGGAGATATCTGTATAGAAAAAATAGGAGAAGCATAGGTTGAGACTTCAGCACATGGGCTTTTGTCAGTAGCATTATGTAGTACAGTGGAATTATTTTAGAGTGGATGGCATGCATTGGGCCATGGCCATGGACAGAGAAGGTGCCGAGATATGTAAGAACTTGCAAAATTGGGTTGAGGGAGAGTGGAGGCACAGGAGCCCAGCGGTGGAAGGGCAGCATTGGCATTGGCAATATACGACAATGAAAGTGACAATGTGAGCAATGAGAGCAAAGCATTGAGATGGGGGTCTGTTGGCATGGTGGGACGCTGAGAAGTGTACAAATGGAGTGTGAAATGGGGGGCAGCTGGTACCTGTAATGTACAAGGAAACAGGAAAACTTTAAGACCTTACCAGCAAGAGACGGGGGGGACTCTGTTGAAACACAAATGGTCAGAATGCCACGGTGAGGCCCAACCATGATGATGATACTGCAGCCAGTTGTCAAGGGACCTTTCTGACTCAACTTGTATTGGGAGTTCAGTGTTCAGACTGACTTATTTATAGAGAAAGCTTGTTAGGTGTGTCACTGCACAATTTTGCACTGCGCCCATAGGCTTTTATAATGATAAGAAAATTATTAAAATGCTACAAGTCACTTACACCACATGAGCACCTGTTCAAAAACTTAGCAAATAACCTCATTGGAGTCTTACACTGAAATTCTAGGCACTCCTAATGCTTGTAGCATACATGTAGTTGTTTTAAGAAGTTTGGTTGTAAGTGACACGTTTGAAAACAACTCCAAGTTGCTTGAATAGCTCTGCTGTGTACTACGTCAAACAAGTATCCTCCCCCAGGAAGGATTACCCATGTTCTTCCGCTGCATATAGAGATCGGGGATCCAGGTGGTGAGCCTCAGCTGGCTAAGCCATTGAGAAACTATGAAGTGATGGCCTATCCATAACAGAAATGTTGATGCAATGTCTTAAATGTCCTGCTCCTGCTCTGTCTAGACCAGGGCTTCTAGAAAAGTAATTCTCCTACTCGGTGCTGCTATGCAAAGTGTGGTTGGTCGTGTGCTTTGGAGTTTTAGTTCTGAAAAAAACAATTATTGTTGAGCTGGGCGCTTTATCAAGGAAGCCCACGATTTAACAGTTTTTCACAGTAAGTGCTCCTACCATCACAGAAATGATGTGGGCAGTTCCGTGAGGGACCAACATAATATCTACCAACTAGCGGGTGTCAGACCACACATGGGTCTAAATTGCTCTGAAGCTTTCATCTAATAACAAAAAAATGAATAATACAGGATAAAGGCTTAAGGCTTAAGATAGTCTGTCACCATTTCTTCAAATTTTCCTGCTTGTAATTACTGTGCTTTTTAAATTCAATGGTATATTATTCAGGTAATCTGTTATACTCAAAATTTATCTTTTTCACAGAGCAGTCCAATTACGCCTTTAAGTGAATAGCGATAGACATAGAGCAAGATTTTGACGAAACTATACTCTAAGAAAGTACTAATCCAAGCCATCGAAAAACATAATGATTGATTGTGAATGTAAAAGGATAACACATGGCGAAGTTCCAGGATTGGGATTTTTATTTTGCTTCATGTGGTCTGTGTGTGATGTTCGTGTTTCCTTACTCCTAATGTGAATCAAAATGTTTTTCAAAAATGATTTGTATATTTTAAAGTAGTGGCATCGGAAGCAACTAGAACATTCGAATTATTTCTTTCTATCAGAAAAGGTGCTTAATCATATAATTTTTTTTACTTTTTTCTTCCCGAAGATTTGTTTTTTATTAATTGAGCGGCTATTATCCTAGTTTTATAAAAGCATTGGAAGTTATTACCACAAGAGAAAATTCAAGTACCACACAAAACTCAAGAAGTAAATAAAGAGAGCAACTTTGTTTGAAGAGCAATTACCAGTTGATTGAAATGTGCGCAATCAATTAAAAGTTGAATTGTGTCCTCAAGGGGCTATTTTATAGGCATTCACTTTTAGATCTTTCATAATAAGCCATTTAAAAATGTTTCGAAGTTATTTAGAATGCATCGTTCAGCAAATCGGAATTGATTGTTGAGTTAATAAACACTTATTACTTCTTTGCAATAACGCGAGCATGATGTTTGGTTCATTAGCAGTATAATTGTCCTTAAAACATCTAATGTAATTATAAAACATAAATTAAATTGAGGAGTTACTGAATAGGAGCAGCTCAAATGGCTTTTTATATTGAATTATTTCTCTAAATCAAATTTTCAGTTCTGTATCTGGCAGATTGCCTTTGCAGCACTAGAGCTTTGTGTAGTGAAGACACCAATCAGAATATATAATCAAATAGACAACAACGAGCTCAGAGCAAACGCCAGTCATTAATCACTTTGCAAGATGCTCACAACATTAGATCACAGTTGGTATTAACAATAGACGTTTTAATTCACATTTCCTAATGCTGATAGAAACCAGTAAAAGTGGGATGCTACTTCGAGTTAGCTTAGAACCTCGTACTGGAAACTCTATGCACACACCATACTCAAATGGCTGAAATGAAATTATTTATGGGGTCAAATGTATTGTTAAGAAATGTTCATTGTGCAGGACACCTTGTAGCTCCTTCTCTTCATGAACCCTCTCTTCATGAGCTTTCCAGTGGTGCAGTATGTCTTCAAAGTACAGCAAGCTAACATACTTGCTCATATCGTACTGCTCAGATAGTGAGGGAACAATATGGATATGCCAGTAGAAGGAGCAATGTAACATACAGTGAGCATGTCGCTGGTGTGGTGCCTTTGTGTGTCTTTATTAAGGGTAAGAGAAGTACTAGCCATTGGGAGAGTCCACGATAGACAAGTGCTGATTTCTTACTAATTACTATGGATTCCAAACTGTAAATGTACAAATACGCTTATTGGTGGGGCGGCACAATGGGCTTTAAAGGTACAGGTATGCCTCTGCAAAATGCTATGAGGGTAGCTGGTCAGGTCTTCAATGCACAACAATTTCTGTTTTCGGGAAGCATATAAACCAAAATATTTACCTCGAGTGCGCACTAAGGACAAAGAGATTGACCCAAAAAGAAACAGTACAGTTAAATGTGATTGATTGAAAGATTAGTAAAATAGCCCTTTCCAGAAAATGTCTTTTAAGTTATATTTTACTCGCAGAGAAGCCAACACTTTCACAGCCTATGAAAATGAATACATTTTTCTCACTCACACAATAAAAGGTGATGTACTCATAAATATTTGAATGAGTAGAATGCTACCTGATAGCATATGAAATAGGACTCAAATAATTTTTGTTTTATTTCACTTATTTACTATTCAGGGAGCACGGTGCAGCTGACAGTCTGGAAATGAAGAGAGAGGCTGAGGCAGGGGAAGCGGTCTAGTCTTTATGTCCTCCCGTGCATCTGTCCTTCTCCCAGAAGCCTGCTAGTCATGGTCAGGTTCCTCAAGTGCAGCAGCATAAAAGCCCGTAATTGTTACCTTGCTCCTCACTTACCTTGTTTTCTGGATGTCCTTGCTACTACTGACTTCCTCTCTAATTTGGTCACGCTGCTGCCTTTCCTGTAACCTTTAGAGGGATTCTCTCATTTCTTTGGTGCCTGCTTCTGTGCTGTTATATTTTATGTGGTGTGCCTGCTGTTTGACAAGTTTTCCATTTTCCATGTCCTTTTGGAGACAAAAGGTACAAAAAGCATTTATCAACAGCTGTCTGATCTTCTAATTGCGTGAGATGCATACACGCAAGTAATTTTGGATATTTACCCACCGTCCTGCATTGGGATCCCACAAAGATAATGGATGTTAACATGTGCATTCTGCAAAAGAAAGAAAAAGGTTGTTGGTGAATGTTTATCATGCTAAAAACCATGATTGAGAGGATGAGGCAATTGTTTGATTTCTAAGAGTTTTTTAGGTGCTCCCCGGGACATTCTCAATCACTGAATTGCTATGGATTTTTTTGCAAGAGACTTTGAAGGAAATATGTAATTCTGGTCTTTTGTTGCTCCCTTAAAAATCCATGTTACTTAAGTATTTAAGTGTTCTTAGAAATGCAGTGGGGCCATGGGGTTAGAACATTTGGTTTTTGCATTAACTTGTGTGAGAGCTGAGAGTTTCCTGATAAATGTTTAATCCTTACGTAATTATATTTACAGATTAATGTGTGAATTAATTTAATAATAATATTGTCTTGACAAGAATTGTGGATAACCAAATGGCCACCATCTTATGTAAGGCCTGTATTTTGTCCATGCTAACTTAAGCTGCTGAAATTTATTTTGTCTTTACAAGAGAGTGTGTTTCTTAACTAAAATAAATGTCAGAATTAAACGTGTATTTAGTGGCTTCTGCTGGACTGAAATAGAAGCAGATGCAAGGTCACTGTGTAATAAAAGCTGTATAAAATGTTTCTAGTGTGTTCCATAGTCTGACTGACTTCTTTGTTTGTAGTTATTGTTCTAACTGGTATGTCTTTCCTGGAGGGAAAAGAAATGGTGTGGCAACATACTTTGTAATCATTTTCCTGTGACTTTGTATTCTAATGGAGTGAAAACAAAGGATTCACAGATGAAACTGGAGAAGAGGAAATGCAAAGATACAATTGTATTAGTTTAGATTTTGTCAATGAAATAACAGTAAATAGAAGAGCTTAGAGCAAACAAATTATATAATTATATAATGTTCTGATTGGTCATAACTTTCTCACCTCATGATTTATCCAATAATTTTCAATTAAGTTTAATTTAATGTTCAGTCACCATGAGTTAGTGGTCAGTTGCTCTTTATCTATGTTCCAGAGAATTACTTTTCATGTTTTCCGGATAGTCTATTGACATTCTGGTACTTTATTAGTTATGTCTGTTCAGTACTGAACTTATGCTTAGATGGCTTAGTGTATCTTATTGGTTATTGAAGTTCATTTGATTGTCATATTTTAAATGTGATTTTTATGACTTATTTCAAATGACATTTTTTTCAAAGCAGTTTTGGTTTGGTTCATCGACATAGTGTTAAAATCCACTATCTAGCCTCTTGTGACTAAAATACAGCTAGGGTTTCTCTGCATTAACATTTGTATTCGGTATTATTATCCTTCTCTTAAGGAAGACACTGCATTTATTGGGCTCCTACCATTAGATACAAGTGGAAAATTGGGAGGAAACAGGTAAGAACACACACTTACCAATTGTTAACCTATTCTGAGTTGTTCATGCTTTAGAGGTGAACATTGGGTTATACTTTATTCTCGATGCATGACGAGCTTGAACACTGAAGGAACCTCCGATGCTGCAAATTGATGCAGCTACCTTTAAGGGACCCAGTGCAGTGCCTAATTTGAGCTGGTGGTTTCTTGCGGTGCACCACACTTATTTTTGGGGTCCGGAACTTGGTTTTCTGCATCAGGCATTTACTACGAGCAAAAGACACAGATAGGAAGGGCGGAGGAAGAGAAAAACAAAAAAGCGTCACAAAGGGAGCAAGCATAAAGCTGCAAGTGTGAGCCAAAGGGGCAGGGAGTGGCTATAAATGGATTAAAGTGGCCCGAGATTATGCTGCCTAAGCATTCATTGCTCTCACATTTAAATGGATCAGTGGCATGTTTCAGAGGAGCGCTTTGGTCACAGGCACATTTTTATTTACAAACTAAGCACTGACTCTGGGGCACCATTTGTGTGTTTTCTCCACTTCCCCTTTTCCGCGGCTGCTGTCATTGCCTGGAGCTCTATCCAATTCTCTGGTGGTTGCAGGGCTATAGGTGACTTAGACAATCAACTTCTGGTATTCATGTGTTGCTCCCACAAGATTGCACACCCAACTACTGAACTGGTTATACCTAGACTTTACAATTGCTAAACATTATAGGATTACATATTAAATAAGCCTCAGAAAAATTCCTGTACATTCTGTTAAAGGATTATGTGACTAACTCACAAAAATATTTGCACACTAACATTGAATTTGATTGCACAAATGTCTCAGTTCACAAAATATAATTCTGGAACAGAGGTGCTTTCATAAGCTAGGAGCACCCACAAAGTAGCAAATTTGCAGATATTCCTAAACCTTTGGCAGGCACATTATAACTTAAATATGGATGGAGATGTTCTGAGGGGATGCATGGTATACAAAACTGCATGGAGGAGGTGAGCATAGGACCAGACTATAGGCCTGACTCAGGGGCCAACCCCCTGTTGTGCACAGCCATAGGATGTGTCCAGTGGGAGATTCGCTGCACGTAGATGGATAAACACAAGACCTGGCAAATGCTATGCCTTGCATCAAACCCCACGCAACACATGGCCTTCAGCCATGCGCAAGGGGAATTTTATCTTCCCTCAGCAGAGTGGAATGCACATTAGGGCTGGATGCCAGGATCTGCCGTCAACCCCCAGATGCTCACGACCAAAGACCCATGTGGGGGATTTCGTGGCAGAGCCTGGCCAGTGGCCCAGTAACAACACATTTTTTAAAATAACTCTAATACAAAATGCACATTAGCACATTTAGAACGACATTGCTAAAGTCAAATTATATATTCATACCACATTACAGGAAAAGTTGGCATAAGAGAAACACATTTTACTGGCTCACAAATCACATATTCTAATCACTTTACACCAGGAAACAGCACTCTAAATCAGTGGTTCCCAACCTTTTGACTTCTGTGGACCCCCACTTTACCACTACTGGAACCCAAGGACCCCCACTGAATCATTATTGGAATACGGGACCCCCCACTGAGTCATTACTGTAAGCTGGGGACCTATTCTGTTATTATTATTTAATTCTCAAAGCAGTCGCGCACACCCTGAGGAAGTTTCGCAGACCCCCAGGGGTCCCCGGACCACAGGCTGGGAACCACTGCTCTAAATAGTTAGAATGGTTCTGTAAAGTGATTGTATCTTTCAACATACATTTAACCAATGACATCTTGATTCCGGTTGAGTAACGTTTACAAAAACAAATGTACAAGAACAAATGTCACTTCATAAACCATGCATGCAGGTGTGCAGAATGTAATATATTATCTGTTACTAATATTAATGGAGGGGATAGGCTTTGAGGTGCACGGGTCATTGGTCCCCTTAGCACTGAACAATGGTAAGAAATAATAGATTACATTTTTCACATCTACCTAGATACTATGTACACACATGCTAAAAAAAATCCCCTGATGTTGTGATAATTTCAAATTATGACATTGACAGTATTTGTAAGTATTATTTGCATTGTCTAAACAGTCTCTAATCCATACCACAATTCAGTCAATAACAAACACCTTACTGGGATGATATGTCATGAAAGATGCTGCTGTTAGGTAACAAAATTCAGCCCTAATAGCCATATTACTCCGCTGCTATTGTTCCCTGTTCAACTTGCTGAGACAATGTTACATACATCTGTAAAATAAAACAATAAAATAAACCAATGTCATTGCCCTTCTTGATTTACAGGTTTGATAACCACGAACTTCACAGCAGTATTGCTGTGATTCATTAAGAATTTTAAATTTAAGTATTTATGATCAAAGGCCTCAACATAGTACAAAAGTTCCTCATGCTGTAATTCGAGATGATGATTAAGTTGTCAATGTAATGCAATCATAGGACCATCTGTTCGGTATCCCTCTCAATGCAGGCCACACAATTCACCTATTCCACCAGCCCATAAACAAGTTGGTATAGCTGGGGATGAAATGTGTGCCCAGGGCAGTTTTGTGCGTCTGTCTGACCAATCCTACTTAAAACAAAAACCCGGATGCAAATCATCTTGGACAGCATATTATAGTGTTGTAATTCATCAATGGGTCTGACTCCTAAAAAACATTGACATGCATAGATCTCTTTTACATGATATACACTAATCTACATAGCCTTAACATTTAATGTTGCTACAATTTAGCCTGATTCCCTATTAATGTAATATATTATATTAATAAAATCTGGGCTGTTCATATGATATTATGGGATAGTTTATATTAGTGAATCAGAAAATATTCAATATGAATTAAAATGTAAATGTTCTCCAGAAGACTACTATTTGATAAAGAGAGTATGGATCATCTTGGAGTAAAATGTTGCTCTTTATGTGCCTTGGTAAAAACATTAAGGGAATACATGGATTTCCATTTTTTCAAAAATCGATATTCATAATATTTATTCCATTATGAGTCTATCAATGTAGCAATTCTTGAAATATTCCAAACATAACTCTATGATATCCTCTAGAAACTCATTCATACCATTCATCATCAATAAGTTGTTTAAATGCCTCAGTAATTTATTTGTCTTTAGATTATATGACTAAATTGCCAGCTTTGAAGGTCTGACCACTACAATTTCATCTCTGTCAAGGTTCTTAACATGCTTTTATTTGTGACCATGTCAAGTATTTCTGATTGAAATTTGTACCCTTTGTCTCATAGATTTCAGCGTTTTCATTAATAATTCATTAAATATTTGAATAACTGATGAGAAATATTCATCATAGCATGGGATTTTTGTTTAAACGCACTGCCTCAGTATGAATTAGTAACTTAAAATAGAAATAGTTTTATCATCTATGATGCCAGTTTACTCAGATATCGCAGTGCTTTTGTTCTCAATATTAAGAATATACTCAGCACACAATGATCGTACCTCACCTAGGCATCAATAGGCATCAATAGTGGGGATTTGAGCTTGTGTTTGCCTGATCATTACGTTTTTGCGGTTTTGTGACAATTGGTGATCTTTCATCAATTTACATTTACAAACAAATTTGAAGATATTTATACAAAACATTTTGTAATTAAAAGGTGTGTCTGGACACAATAAATACTAAGACAACACATATTTTATTCTTCCATATTACAGTACATTCAGATATTGATGATTGTAGTAGTGTCAATCATCTGTGTAGAGTACCACAATAGCTTGTCATGTGTCTCATGGGTTTAACTCTTCCCTGGTTTCTACTGTAGCTTTTGGGGATTAGTGAACTGATATTCATCACCTCTGTCTTGTCCAGTGAATGGAAAGGAGGTAGATACCGGAGTTACAGGTGCAAATAGGATGCCTAAACAGCTAATGCCTGCATGTGATATGGAAAGACAGACACGGGCGGCTGACAACTCACCCAGTGTCATGTTTGCAATTGTGAACATGACTTCTGCGTAGCTGCCAAATGTTGTGGTCCTCCTTTTTTCTTCTTGGTGGTAGATGGAGTGCTGGGGCACCTATCAATTGTCTGGATATCCTGACCACATCTGTGAAAATGACACTGGAGCAGCAGTTGGAGTTCCCTCATGGCATCAACCCAACTCCATTTTACTACTTGGTCAATGACAAAAGGACTGCCCTCTGGTCTCAAGAAAAAAAGACTGAAACAGCTTGCCATGAACCCAGGAAACCAAAAGTGACTCCAAGAGTGAGGTGGCTGACCTTCTCTTTGAGCTACAGGGTCACAACAACTTCCAGTGGCCTCCCTACAACTGCACAGCTGACCAGCACCAACTGGATTTGTCTGAGCCCTGCTACTGACCTCTGCTGGAGTGCTCCTACTGACTGTAAATAACCACCCACACTCATGTGAAGATCCAATGGCAACCTGCTCATCCCATCAGCAATGACTGTCCATTCTCTCACCAAATTGAAGCTCCAGCAGTGACCTGTTTGTCCAAAATTCATAGAATGAAATAACATCAAACATGCAGATAAAACCCTAGATCCTAAAATCCCAAAATTGAATAAAAGTAAACATGTGCTAAATTGGACGAATGCTTACGTAAATAAGTACGAATACTTGATAAAGCAATTCTAAAGTGCTGGTGTGCTAGAAACAAAGCATAGAGCTTATAGCCCCTAAAAGACAGAGGCAGACAAAAATGGGATCCCTGACCTAGGGTACCAGAGCCCAGGCAGAAGAAGCTGCCAAGAACATTAGAAAGCATAGCAAAACACTGGGGAGTCCTAAGCTATTCTGAACCTATCGGGTTGATGAATAATTCTGTAAACTGGAAAAAGACAATCCCATAAAGGATCCAATAGTGTCTGTTGTTGTACTCCTAAAGTAAACCTGTGCAAAAGTATCAGCAAGATAAGAGAGAATAACACCATGATCCCAAGGGTAATACTATTCCCCTACCACTACGGTAGCCTGAATAATTAATACAGCACCATCCCCACAATTTACAAAAGATTGAAATAGTACCATAATGACTGAAATCTCTTTAGGCCCCGCCACCCTTTTAGCATATGCCTCCTCAAACATTCTTGTTTTGGAAAAAAAAAATTAACCAGTCTTCTGATATTGAGACCCATTCTGTATGCCAGAATTGTAGAATTAATGAACGGGCTACAGTAAATGCAACTGACAAAAATATTTGTGTGGGCTTACTGGCTTGATAGCCCTGTGTATGTCAAATAAAACCAAAAAATACCAACTATGGTTCCTACTTTACACCTACTCCCAGTCACCATGGCTGAAGAATGATAATGTCAAAAGGGTGCAAGTTTTGGGCAGGAGTAAAAAATATGAAGCCATGCACCAGCACCCTCCTGCTTGTACCAAAAAACACTGATTCTCTAAAGAGGGAAACATTCTGTGGAGGGCCGCTGGGGTATATTATGCCATCCACAAGATAAAAAAACATTCTCTTAAAGTTAGCTGCCATTAAGGCTTCATGGCCTAAAAAGGCGATCACTCCCCAGTCATCCTCAGATAATCAGCATTGCATGGCTTCACCAATCTTCTCTAGGACAGCTGTCAGGCATGCCTGTACTCCTTGATTACATATCAGCCTACACCAATTCCCTATACCAAAAAAGCTATACCTGAAAAGCACCCCCAGCAAAGGATGTATTTTTAAGTGGGGATCCAAATAGTGGGATCTCAAGCAATGAACATTCTGCTGATACTAAAAAATTATCCCTTACATGAATCACCACACCGTGCACAAATCTCCTGCCAGGTCATACATTTACCACAGAGTAAAAACTGTCCTAATTCCATTAGCCCAGAGTGGTACCAAAATGTAATGTGTGATAGAGAAAGTTGCAAGCCCACATGCCTGGCCTCATAAAGATTCAGGAGTGTAAAACTGACAGGAAATGTTTGGAATGATAAAATAACAACAAATGATCATTTCAGCCCTGTATTAGCTTATATCTGTTTTTTTTTTTTTTACTTTTGAGATCATGATGAAAACCAGAAGTCATGTACCAGCCTCCCACATCATTGCATCTAGAAAAAATGTGTCCAGCACTGCTCCCCAGCCTGTGTCCTGACCAGAATATCTAAAAGAACTGCCTCATAGTATGTATGTACATGGGGGAGGGCCAACCCACCCTGTGTGTTCGCATGCTGAAGCACTGAATACTTCACCCTAGGTATTTTACGGTTCCTTGTGAACTGTCTAAACATAATGTCAAGATTGCTAAAATATCTCATACTTATTTTAATGGGAATATTCAGAAATTAAAACAATAAAAGTGGGAGATTGGACATTTTGATGAGAGCCATCCTGCCTATCAAAATCAAGGGGAGAAGTGTCCATCTATCCAAAAGACCCTTTATTTTGGGAAACATTGGGACATAATTAAATTGAAACAACTGAGAAAAATTGCTGGTCACAAGAATCTGAAGATATCGAATAAGGGTTTGGGATAGAGCTTGTTGTTGCAGAGAGGGAGTATTGAAGAGAAGCAGTTCAGTTTTCTTTTGGTTGATTTTATAACCCCCAATATCTTGATACTATGAGGATTCTCCAAACAATCTCTGTACAATCTCACTGTCAGGTTTCAAGTGAAGAATAAAGTTGTCAGCAAAAATTTTCAGTTTGGGCATTCTGGCTATAGCGACTTCAATAGCCAAATTGGCCATGATCCAAATGGCAAGGGGCTCTAAAAAAAAATAGGAGAAAGGGGACACCCTTGCCAAGTCCCTCGACTAACGTCAACTACTTGAGAATGAAACATTACTTTAGCTTGGGTGCCTTGATATACCTTTATAAGCATGCTAATAAATTCTAAAGAGTGAAAAAGAGGACATACCAATTGACTAAGTCAAAAGCTTTCTCAGAATCAACCATTTTTACTGTCGCTATAGTATTATTAGCTGAGAAAAAACCTAATGTTTGTACAAAAAACTGGTATTTGCAGCCATCAGACCATCTATAAAACCTGTGAGGTCCCCATGGATCAGAGTATGAGCAAAAGGAGTAGTGTGAATAGCCAATACCTTCATAAATACCTTGTAATCTGCTTTAAGGAGACTAATGAGGGGGGTGAATTTACATCACAAGGATGTTTCCTTTCTTCAAAAAGCTGACGTTTGTCGATTACTTAAATGTACGGGCTATCGTAGATTTTATCAAATTAGTCTAGTAAGCCATTGTTGCCAGCCACCTTCCCTTTTGGCATAGCAGAGTGAGCTTCCTGTACTTCCCTGAGGGATGTGGTGGCAATAAATTTTTTCAGCCTGGGAGCTGGTCATTTGTGGGAGGCTAATTGATTGGAAATAATCAGATAGCTGAAACTGCGTAGTCTGATAGCTTGACTCATAAAGTGCTTTGTAGTGCTGCAAAAACAGTTCAGAGACCTCAATTTTACCAGAAACTATTTAATCCGTGATCAAGTTAACTAATCCCTTAACCACAGAGGCTTCCTGTATTACCCAAGTGGACAAGGCCAAGATTCTACCTATTTGCTGACTCTCTTCATACAATCTCTGCTTGCATGCCTTTGAGGTCTTAATTTTCTCTTAAGTAAAGAACTCCCGCAACTTGTACTTAGCTTTTGCAAGATTCTCATCCACAGAGAGAGAGAACCGCTATATTCGGAATCGACCTGTAAAAGCAAATCTACAGCTGCTTGGACCAGGGCAATTTGTTCTTTTATGATTCTTATATTGCCAAGCCCAATGAGCAATTATATGGCCCCCTGCCACAGCTTTAAAAGCCTCTCACACAGAAAAGATTGAAGCCATGCCACAATTTAACAGAAAGAAGTCCTGAATAAACTGCTGTATAGTGGCACGCCATGCCTCATCAGATAATAGTGACCGATCCAACTGCCACCTAGGCCTCTTATTCCTTGATGCCTCTACCTCAATCTAATTGAGACCATGGGGTGGTCAGAGAAAGAATTGGCCCAGTTGTCAGAATTGAGCCTTTCAATACAGTGGGAGACCAAAAAAAAGTCTATGCTGGAAGCGGTATGTTATTGTTATGAAAAGCATGTAAATTGAGTGATGTCAGGATGATCACATTTCCACGGATCCAAGAGACCAATAGAGCAATATCATGCTTAATTACATCTAGGACCTTTTTAGTATCTGGTTTAAGTTGTTTTTTTAATTGTTCGAGGTATCCAAGGCTAAATCCTGGATAGAATTAAATTCTCCCCCCATAACCAGAGGTCTGACAGCTCCCATGGCAATCTTGTAAATCTGTGTCAATATGTCTGAGTCATCAGACACTGGAGCATAGTAAATAATCAGGTTTAGGGGTGCACCATTAACTTGAACCTTCAACCATAGCCACATGTCCTGGGGGTTTCTAATCACATCACAGACCTGCCAGTCAGCCCCTTCCTCAAAAGGATTGCCACCCTGCTTACCACCAGAGGCATAAAAAGTTTGGACATATTTTTTAGGAATGCAAATTTTTGGGCAGTTGGTCTTTAGATGTGTTCCCTGCAGGAATATAACATCAGGATGGAAAGCCCCTAACCAGCTTAACACTTCTACATATTTCTGTTAATTTGACATACTGTTTATATTACAAGATATACATCTAATTTCACATCCCATTACAAATAACATCCTGCCTTTCAAAAGCAACCTTGTACTGATCTTTGCTCAATAAATCGACCATGTACTCGAATCTAATCTTTTGTATACTGTGTGAACCCCACTTCCCCAAGAATCCACCCATCCTCCTGGAGAGAGAGACCTCCCCTAAAAAGTGAAACAACAAGAAGAAATACAAAAAAACAAAAATCCCTGGCAGGAGGAGAACTGCCTGCACTACCCCTCCTGCAATGTAGCATCTTGAACTGGGTGTCATGACTTTGCACCCTGTGGCGACTCTGAATCACCCCTCCCACCCATTTCATAATAAGATTTGAAATTCATTTTTTGGGGAAGTCAGACCAGTGAACTTCAAACATATTAGCCAAGCTAAATCATTGAGCTGAGCTAGACAATATTAAACATAAGCCAGCATCAAATCCTCTGATTAAGGTTGCACACCGAACAGTCATTAAGCTTGTACTGAAGCCTTTGTGCTCCGGAGTGCTGAAGAAATGCTGAAGTTCCCCCCTGGCCAGAATCTACAATTCAGTTTCAGACAATTGATAACCCAATGAGACACATTGATCCATGATTTAGTGGGTAATAATAAGTCCAGCAGCCCTAAATTGTCCAAACTGTAAGGAAAAAAAAGAAACAAAATCAGGAACAAAATTTAAGGGCACTAGCCAGCACCCAGTCCTCAAACTGACATCTTGACGTGCACCCTGGGATCCTTGAAAAATTCATAGAGAAGCTCCTGGAGGAGCTGCCAAGCTTCCTTAACATCAGTGAAAAGTTGGAATTGCCCTCTAACCAAAACCTTCAATTTAGATTGTTGCACACTTGTTGCTTGGTTGCCCTGCAACTTAAATGGTTTCTTAAAGTCTTTACTCCTGCGAGCAGCTGAAGCAGTCATGTCAGAGAAAATGTGGTATTGGAGGGATCTCAGGCGTGGACATTTTTTTGTGTTTAATAGCCTCAGACAAAACCCTTTCTTTAATCAGATAATCCATGAAGTTTACCATGCTAAGAGGACACTGGGACGGTACACAATGGGCTCTTGTCATTGATAGGTCTTCTGAGTAGTTGGAAGGACCTGGGATCTAATGAAAGAGTCAACAACTTGAAGAGCGTGCTGACCTTTGCAACTCTCTGGGCCCCCCACAATGTGCAAGTTGGAGCGACGAAAGTGGTTTTCAAGCTCCTCAAGCTTGGCCTCAGGAGATGAATTCTGCTTCTTCAGCTGGGTAATGTGTTTCTGAATCAATGAGACTTGGTCTTCCAGTTGTGACAAGCCTTGAGCCTTTCTGGGAGCTGAGCCATTGTCTGATAAATGTATGCAAGCCTTGCATGCAAATCTGCCACTTCAGTAGCCTGTGATGCCTTGAGATTCCTGATCTCATCCAGTATCACAGTAAGCATACCTTTAGTGTCCGTTTGCATAGTTTCGACCTCATCAGTGGAGGCTTATGACTATACCTCCTGTTGGTCAGATCCCATAACGGGAGGTGGGCATACCTGAGATATTGTAGCCTGGAGGGCCGAGAAGCTGTCTTTGTGATTTGCAATGGCTTGGGGTGGGAACCAGTTCAAGTGAGGCCACCTGGATGGTAGTAGGCTGTGTGGATTCCGAGGCAACAGAACCTTATTTACCCTTAGCGAACAGAGGATAGTCATTGGCTTTACCAGGCTTTATTGAGAACCTGGTTAGTTCCGTAGGAGGATGATGGCCCAGAGGCTGAGCTAGAAGAAAAGGCAGCAGACTCCATACCAGCAGACTCCCTAGAGGTGTTGAAAGAGTCTACAGTTTCAGCCACTGTCTCTGCAACCATGGAGAGCTGGGGGAACCCACCCCCTGCTCCGCAGCTCCATCTCCTGCCCCGCACTCTGATGACCCGACAGCTGATGGGCGTCCTCAGAGCTAGAAGGGTTTGAGGACATCCTGATCTCCTTATGAAAGTGTGGGCTATGATTTTCTCTTGCAACAAGCTGCCCTGCTTGTTTCTTAACCCTTTTTGTCAAAGTGGAGGAATCCAAGCTTCCCGCTGTGTCCCCGACTTAAAGTGTTTCCTCATTTTTTCCCTTTTATCCGCAGCCAGCTAGTTTTCTTTTGTGGCCCAGCAGAGAGGTCAACTAAATGGATAGTGGCCAGTATAACATCACCAGCAACAGATATTGTTGCAATTTACTGGAAGCCCCCATGGGTAATCTGACAAGATAGCAGAGCTAATAGCAGAGGCAACTAGGGACAAGCATTAGGTACCTCCCTCCAGGATGTTCACCAGATTTGTACAGATACATTCACTAAACAATAGTTGTCCAGGAGACCCCTGTTACTGATTGCCAGTATTGCAGCCCAGTTGCACCTGTTGGTTGTCCTAATACACTTTTCTAAGAAAAATGAACCAATTATCTTCCCTGGGAACAAGTCCAGCTGAACCAGTCTCAGTAGATACAAATTCAAATTTAAATTTAGTGTTCAAGTACTAATTTCTCAGTCCCAGTAAAATTAGATCAGTGATCAAACAGTATTTGCCCCTGTGGACAGCCTGTTGCTGCTCGCACAGAGTCTGAGGTTCTGCTCTTATAAAAGATCCAAGGGAGACTGTCTCCTGGTGTTGCTTACTTGACTTTGGCTGCCTGGTTGCTGCCATGATGCATCTGGTCCGGTACAGTGCCAGCCCACTTCAGGAACATCCAAACAAGCCATGCACCGGTCCACCAGTGGCTCAGCCAGCAAATTCATCCAATGTCTCAGACGGAATTTCTCCGCATCTCCCTGCCCCTCCCTGCTCATGCCCAAGAAGTGGATGTATCATGTCTGGGGGGGAGGGGCCAGCAATGGCCTCAGCAGCGGATCATGTGGGATCCACCCGCTGCGCTCCTCAAGGAAGTCTCTATAACCTGTTTGTCATATTGACAAAGAACTCTTCACGGCTCCCACCAATGCAAAGCTCAAGCTGTTGCTTCTTGTGTGGACTGTGTGAGATGATAAACTCTTCACAGGGACAAGCCTGGCCCCAGTGTTTACCCCTCTCTCAATCGTGGTCAGCCTGAGCTTGTCATTTTGACCCAGTCCAGCATGACCTTATAACTACAAGTAACACTTTGGCGGTCATTCTGACCGCCATGCGGTTACCGCCGAATGACCGCCCCGCGGTCAAAAGACCGTGGCGGCCATTCCAACTTTCCCGCTGGGCCGGCGGGCGACCGCCAAAAGGCCGCCCGCCGGCCCAGCGGGAAAGCCCCTGCAACGAGGAAGCCGGATCCAAATGGAGCCGGCGGAGTTGCAGGGGTGCGACGGGTGCAGTGGCACCCGTGGCGATTTTCACTGTCTGCAAAGCAGACAGTGAAAATCTGTATGGGGCCCTGTTAGGGGGCCCCATGACACCCGTTCCCGCCATCCTGGTTCTGGCGGTGAAAACCGCCAGAAACAGGCTGGCGGGAAGGGGGTCGGAATCCCCATGGCGGCGCTGCAAGCAGCGCCGCCATGGAGGATTCCCTGGGCCAGGGGAAAACCGGCGGGAAACCGCTGGTTCCCCTTTTCTGGCCGCGGCTTTACTGCCGCGGTCAGAATAGCCCAGGAAGCACCGCCAGCCTGTTGGCGGTGCTTCCGCTGCCCTCCGCCCTGGCGGTCACAGACCGCCAGGGTCGGAATGAGGCCCTTTATGCTTTTTGGCACAATCTTTACCTGGAAGAGAATAAATTCATAACTCTGCTTCTACGTATTTGAGTTTTGTGATTTTGGTGTCATTTTATTTATTAAAATGTACTCTGGTTTTCTAAATTGGTTTAGGGTTTTTCTTGTGTTGTGTTTTTATTTTATTACTGTTTGAGTGATAAATAAATAGTTTACCTATTTCCTCCAAGCTACCAGAGGAATAACTGCAGGTTTATTTAGTGGGTTTTGTGGTTCACCTTGATAAAGATTGTCTTTTATTACTTGAGTAGGGCTCTCACCCTGCTCAACTAATAGGCCAATTTCTTACACAGGTCCTTCCAGGGATGCTGGAACCTCTTACAAAAAAACAGAAGAGTTTCCAACCATAGGACAAACCCTCTGAGGAGCTTAAAGTCCTACTGTAGAGATCTGTAAACCATGCTCTTGCCCTTGAATGTGAACTTCAGTGAGGGGTGGCTAAACCCCTCCCTCTTTTATAGCCAAATGTACCTGTCAATCAGTGTGCTTCTGGGTTTATATTGATATATCACTACTAAATTTTTTCTCCAAACGAGTAATGCTGATCCTTTCACCTGCACAACACATATACAACAGCTAATCCTACCTCACACACTCAACTCTGCATATAAATCCGCTGGTTCAATTTAAAATTAAAAAAGGTTGTATGCCACCAAAGAAAATCATAACATTGTCAAATCCTTACATGCTGTAAACGGTATCACTCATCTAAAGGACTTCCAGTTTGTTAATGGCATATTTGTAATTTCTATTGTTCTTGTGTGGATACTTGTTTGCTTGTCAATTTGGCTCATGGATTAAAAAATAATAATATTTTGTATGTAGAAAAGTTTCCTATTGTTAGAAATTGGGTCTCTAATTGGTAGAGGTATGCACCCTGACCACATTCCTAGTAGGAGTAAGTCAGTTTCTCTCCCTAAATTAACTTTTGCTCACCCTTTGATAGCTTGGCACAGAGCAGTCAGGCTTAAATTAAGAGGCTACGTGTAAAGTATTCTTGCAACACTTAAATTAGATTAACAAAGTCAAAACACCAGTAAAAGTCTCTACATAAGTTTATAACAATAAAGACCATTAAAAGTAAAAAAAAAGATCAAAACAACGAAAATCCAATAAGTAGACCTCAAGATATGAATTTTTAAACCCTTCGCTGGCAGGCCTTTTCCCCCTCCTGTGCCGAGCCTTTTTTTAGCTATTTGGGGCAGTTCGCGCTTAGGCCCTCATAACTTTTTGTTCACATAAGCTACCCACGCCAAATTTGCGTCCTTTTTTTCCAACATCCTAGGGATTCAAGAGGTACCCAGACTTTGTCGGTTCCCCAGAAGGAGGCCAAGAGATTAGCCAAAATACAGTGAAAATTTTGTTTTTTTCAATAAAATGGGAAAAAGGGGCTGCAGAAGAAGGCTTGTGGTTTTTTCCCTGAAAAGGGCATCAACAAAGGGTTTGTGGTGCTAAAATCACCAGCTACCCAGCTTTCGGGAACAGGCAGACTTGAATCAGAAAACCCAATTTTTCAACACAATTTTGGCATTTTACTGGGACATTCCCCATTTTTACGATTTTTTGTGCTTACAGCCTCCTTCCAGTCAGTGACAGAAATGGGCATGAAACCAATACTGGATCCCAGAAACCGCAACATTTCTGAAAAGCAGACATAATTCTGAATTCAGCAAGGGGTAATTTGTGTAGATCCTACAAGGGTTTCCTACAGAAAATAACAACTGAAAAAGAAAAATATTGAAATTGAGGTGAAAAAACATCCATTTTATTCTACGTTTTACTCTGTAACTTTGTCCTGCAATGTCAGATGTTCGAAAGCAATATACCGTTAGGTCTGCTGGACTCTTTTGGTTGCGGGGATATATAGGGCTTGTAGGTTCATCAAGAACTCTAGGTACCCAGATCCAATAAATGACCTGCACCCTGCAGTGGGTTTTCATTCTATACCGGGTATACAGCAATTAATTTGGTGAAATATAAAGAGTAAAAAATAGCTATCAAGAAAAGCTTTGTATTTCCAAAATGGGCACAAGATAAGGTGTTGAGAAGCAGTGGTTATTTGCACATCTCTGAATTCCGGGGTGCCCATACAAGCAAGTGAATTACAGGGCATTTCTCAAATAGACGTCTTTTTTACACACTGTCTTACATTTGGAAGGGAAAAATGTAGAGAAAGACAAGGGGCAATAACACTTGTTTTGCTATTCTATGTTCCCCCAAGTCTCCCGATAAAAATTATACCTCACTTGTGTGGGTAGACCTAGCGCCTGCGACAGGATATGCCCCAAAACACAACGTGGACACATCACAGAAAACAGAGCTGTTTTTTGCAAAGTGCCTACCTGTAGGTTTTGGAATCTAGCTCAGCTGGCACCTGGGGAAACCTACCAAACCTGTGCATTTTTGAAAACTAGAGACCTAGGGGAATCCAAGATGGGGTGACTTGTGGGGCTCTGACCAGGTTCTGTTACCCAGAATCCTTTGCAAACCTCAAAATTTGGCTAAAAAACACATTTTCCTCACAGTTCGGTGACAGAAAGTTCTGGAATCTGAGAGGAGCCACGAATTCCCTTTAACCCAGCGTTCCCCCATGTCTCCCGATAAAAATTATACCTCATTTGTGTGGGTAGTCCTAGCGCCCGCAACAGGAAATGTCCCAAAACACAAAGTGGCCACATCCCATTTTTCGACAGAAAACACAGCTGTTTTTTGCAAAGTGCCTACCTGTAGATTTTGGCCTCTAGCTCAGCCGGCACCTGGGGAAACCTACCAAACCTGTGCATTTTTTAAAGCTAGAGACCTAGGGGAATCCAATATGGGGTGACTTGTGGGGCTCTGATCAGGTTCTCTTACCCAGAATCCTTTGCAAACCTCAAAATTTGGCTAAAAAAACATATTTTCCTCAAATTTCGGTGACAGAAAGTTCTGGAATCTGAGAGGAGCCACAAATGTCCTTCCACCCAGCGTTCCCCCAAGTCTCCCGATAAAAATTGTACCTCACTTGTGTGGGTAAGCCTAGCGCCTGCGACAGGAGATGCCCCAAAACACAACCTGGACACATCACAGAAAACAGAGCTGTTTTTTGCAAAGTGCCTACCTGTAGATTTTGGCCTCTAGCTCAGCCGGCACCTAGGGAAACCTACCAAACCTGTGCATTTGTGAAAACTAGAGACCTAGGGGAATCCACGATGGAGTGACTTCTGGGGCTCTGACCAGGTTCTGTTACCCAGAATCCTTTGCAAACCTCACAATTTGGCTAAAAAAACACATTTTCCTCACATTTCGGTGACAGAAAGTTCTGGAATCTGAGAGGAGCCACAAATTTCCTTCCATCCAGCGTTCCCCCAAGTCTCCCGATAAAAATGATAACTCACTTGTGTGGGTAGTCCTAGCGCCCGTGACAGGAAATGTCCCAAAACACAAAGTGGGCACATCCCATTTTTTGACAGAAAACAGAGCTGTTTTTTGCAAAGTGCCTACCTGTAGATTTTGGCCTCTAGCTCAGCCGGCACCTAGGGAAAACTACCAAACCTGTTCATTTTTTAAAACTAGAGACCTATGGGAATCCAAGATGGGGTGACTTGTGGGGCTCTGACCAGGTTCTGTTAACCAGAATCCTTTGCAAACCTCAACATTTGGCTAAAAAAAACATATTTTCCTCACATTTCGGTGACAGAAAGTTCTGGAATCTGAGAGGAGCCACAAATTTCCTTCCACCCAGCGTTCCCCCAAGTCTCCCGATAAAAATGGTACCTCACTTGTGTGGGTAGGCCTAGCGCCCGCGACAGGAGATGCCCCAAAACACAAAGTGGACACATCACAGAAAACAGAGCTGTTTTTTGCAAAGTGCCTACTTGTAGATTTTGGCCTCTAGCTCAGCCGGCACCTAGGGAAACCTACCAAACCTGTGCATTTCTGAAAACTAGAGACCTGGGGGAATCCAGGATGGGGTGACTTGTGGGGCTCTGACCAGGTTCTGTTACCCAGAATCCTTTGCAAACCTCACAATTTGGCTAAAAAAACACTTTTTCCTCACATTTCGGTGACAGAAAGTTCTGGAATCTGAGAGGAGCCACAAATTTTCTTCCACCCAGCATTCCCCCAAGTCTCCCGATAAAAATGATACCTCACTTGTGTGGGTAGTCCTAGCGCCCGCGACAGGAAATGTCCCAAAACACAAAGTGGGCACATCCCATTTTTTGACAGATAACAGAGCTGTTTTTTGCAAAGTGCCTACCTGTAGATTTTGGCCTCTAGCTCAGCCGGCACCTAGGGAAACCTACCAAACCTGTGCATTTCTGAAAACTAGAGACCTAGGGGAATCCACGATGGAGTGACTTGTGGGGCTCTGACCAGGTTCTGTTACCCAGAATCCTTTGCAAACCTCACAATTTGGCTAAAAAAACACTTTTTCCTCACATTTCGGTGACAGAAAGTTCTGGAATCAGAGAGGAGCCACAAATTTCCTTCCATCCAGCGTTCCCCCAAGTCTCCCGATAAAAATGATAACTCACTTGTGTGGGTAGGCCTAGCGCCTGCGACAGGAGATGCCCCAAAACACAACGTGGACACATCACAGAAAACAGAGCTGTTTTTTGCAAAGTGCCTACCTGTAGATTTTGGCCTCTAGCTCAGCCGGCACCTAGGGAAACCTACCAAACCTGTGCATTTGTGAAAACTAGAGACCTAGGGGAATCCACGATGGAGTGACTTGTGGGGCTCTGACCAGGTTCTGTTACCCAGAATCCTTTGCAAACCTCACAATTTGGCTAAAAAAACACATTTTCCTCACATTTCGGTGACAGAAAGTTCTGGAATCTCAGAGGAGCCACAAATTTCCTTCCATCCAGCGTTCCCCCAAGTCTCCCGATAAAAATGATAACTCACTTGTGTGGTTAGTCCTAGCGCCCGTGACAGGAAATGTCCCAAAACACAAAGTGGGCACATCCCATTTTTTGACAGAAAACAGAGCTATTTTTTGCAAAGTGCCTACCTGTAGATTTTGGCCTCTAGCTCAGCCGGCACCTAGGGAAAACTACCAAACCTGTTCATTTTTTAAAACTAGAGACCTATGGGAATCCAAGATGGGGTGACTTGTGGGGCTCTGACCAGGTTCTGTTAACCAGAATCCTTTGCAAACCTCAACATTTGGCTAAAAAAAACATATTTTCCTCACATTTCGGTGACAGAAAGTTCTGGAATCTGAGAGGAGCCACAAACTTCCTTCCACCCAGCGTTCCCCCAAGTCTCCCGATAAAAATGGTACCTCACTTGTGTGGGTAGGCCTAGCGCCCGCGACAGGAGATGCCCCAAAACACAAAGTGGACACATCACAGAAAACAGAGCTGTTTTTTGCAAAGTGCCTACTTGTAGATTTTGGCCTCTAGCTCAGCCGGCACCTAGGGAAACCTACCAAACCTGTGCATTTCTGAAAACTAGAGACCTAGGGGAATCCAGGATGGGGTGATTTGTCGGGCTCTGACCAGGTTCTGTTACCCAGAATCCTTTGCAAACCTCACAATTTGACTAAAAAAACACTTTTTCCTCACATTTCGGTGACAGAAAGTTCTGGAATCTGAGAGGAGCCACAAATTTTCTTCCACCCAGCATTCCCCCAAGTCTCCCGATAAAAATGATACCTCACTTGTGTGGGTAGTCCTAGCGCCCGCGACAGGAAATGTCCCAAAACACAAAGTGGGCACATCCCATTTTTTGACAGATAACAGAGCTGTTTTTTGCAAAGTGCCTACCTGTAGATTTTGGCCTCTAGCTCAGCCGGCACCTAGGGAAACCTACCAAACCTGTGCATTTTTGAAAACTAGAGACCTAGGGGAATCCACGATGGAGTGACTTGTGGGGCTCTGACCAGGTTCTGTTACCCAGAATCCTTTGCAAACCTCACAATTTGGCTATAAAAACACATTTTCCTCACATTTCGGTGACAGAAAGTTCTGGAATCAGAGAGGAGCCACAAATTTCCTTCCATCCAGCGTTCCCCCAAGTCTCCCGATAAAAATGATAACTCACTTGTGTGGGTAGGCCTAGCGCCTGCGACAGGAGATGCCCCAAAACACAACGTGGACACATCACAGAAAACAGAGCTGTTTTTTGCAAAGTGCCTACCTGTAGATTTTGGCCTCTAGCTCAGCCGGCACCTAGGGAAACCTACCAAACCTGTGCATTTGTGAAAACTAGAGACCTAGGGGAATCCACGATGGAGTGACTTGTGGGGCTCTGACCAGGTTCTGTTACCCAGAATCCTTTGCAAACCTCACAATTTGGCTAAAAAAACACATTTTCCTCACATTTCGGTGACAGAAAGTTCTGGAATCTCAGAGGAGCCACAAATTTCCTTCCATCCAGCGTTCCCCCAAGTCTCCCGATAAAAATGATAACTCACTTGTGTGGGTAGTCCTAGCGCCCGTGACAGGAAATGTCCCAAAACACAAAGTGGGCACATGCCATTTTTTGACAGAAAACAGAGCTGTTTTTTGCAAAGTGCCTACCTGTAGATTTTGGCCTCTAGCTCAGCCGGCACCTAGGGAAAACTACCAAACCTGTTCATTTTTTAAAACTAGAGACCTATGGGAATCCAAGATGGGGTGACTTGTGGGGCTCTGACCAGGTTCTGTTACCCAGAATCCTTTGCAAACCTCACAATTTGGCTAAAAAAACACATTTTCCTCACATTTCGGTGACAGAAAGTTCTGGAATCTGAGAGGAGCCACAAATTTCCTTCCACCCAGCATTCCCCCAAGTCTCCCGATAAAAATGATGCCTCACTTGTGTGGGTAGTCCTAGCGCCCGCGACAGGAAATGTCCCAAAACACAAAGTGGGCACATCCCATTTTTTGACAGATAACAGAGCTGTTTTTTGCAAAGTGCCTACCTGTAGATTTTGGCCTCTAGCTCAGCCGGCACCTAGGGAAACCTACCAAACCTGTGCATTTTTGATAACTAGAGACCTAGGGGAATCCACGATGGAGTGACTTGTGGGGCTCTGACCAGGTTTTGTTACCCAGAATCCTTTGCAAACCTCACAATTTGGCTAAAAAAACAAATTTTCCTCACATTTCGGTGACAGAAAGTTCTGGAATATGAGAGGAGCCACAAATTTCCTTCCATCCAGCGTTCCCCCAAGTCTCCCGATAAAAATGATAACTCACTTGTGTGGGTAGGCCTAGCGCCTGCGACAGGAGATGCCCCAAAACACAACATGGACACATCACAGAAAACAGAGCTGTTTTTTGCAAAGTGCCTACCTGTAGATTTTGGCCTCTAGCTCAGCCGGCACCTAGGGAAACCTACCAAACCTGTGCATTTTTTAAAACTAGAGACCTAGGGGAATCCACGATGGAGTGACTTGTGGGGCTCTGACCAGGTTCTGTTACCCAGAATCCTTTGCAAACCTCATAATTTGGCTAAAAAAACACATTTTCCTCACATTTCGGTGACAGAAAGTTCTGGAATCTGAGAGGAGCCACAAATTTCCTTCCATCCAGCGTTCCCCCAAGTCTCCCGATAAAAATGATAACTCACTTGTGTGGGTAGGCCTAGCGCCTGCGACAGGAGATGCCCCAAAACACAACGTGGACACATCACAGAAAACAGAGCTGTTTTTTGCAAAGTGCCTACCTGTAGATTTTGGCCTCTAGCTCAGCCGGCACCTAGGGAAACCTAAGAAACCTGTGCATTTGTGAAAACTAGAGACCTAGGGGAATCCACGATGGAGTGACTTGTGGGGCTCTGACCAGGTTCTGTTACCCAGAATCCTTTGCAAACCTCACAATTTGGCTAAAAAAACACATTCTCCTCACATTTCGGTGACAGAAAGTTCTGGAATCTGAGAGGAGCCACAAATTTCCTTCCATCCAGCGTTCCCCCAAGTCTCCCGATAAAAATGATAACTCACTTGTGTGGGTAGTCCTAGCGCCCGTGACAGGAAATGTTCCAAAACACAAAGTGGGCACATCCCATTTTTTGACAGAAAACAGAGCTGTTTTTTGCAAAGTGCCTACCTGTAGATTTTGGCCTCTAGCTCAGCCAGCACCTAGGGAAAACTACCAAACCTGTTCATTTTTGAAAACTAGAGACCTATGGGAATCCAAGATGGGGTGACTTGTGGGGCTCTGACCAGGTTCTGTTAACCAGAATCCTTTGCAAACCTCAACATTTGGCTAAAAAAAACATATTTTCCTCACATTTCGGTCACAGAAAGTTCTGGAATCTGAGAGGAGCCACAAACTTCCTTCCACCCAGCGTTCCCCCAAGTCTCCCGATAAAAATGGTACCTCACTTGTGTGGGTAGGCCTAGCGCCCGCGACAGGAGACGCCCCAAAACACAAAGTGGACACATCACAGAAAACAGAGCTGTTTTTTGCAAAGTGCCCACTTGTAGATTTTGGCCTCTAGCTCAGCCGGCACCTAGGGAAACTTACCAAACCTGTGCATTTCTGAAAACTAGAGACCTAGGGGAATCCAGGATGGGGTGACTTGTGGGGCTCTGACCAGGTTCTGTTACCCAGAATCCTTTCCAAACCTCACAATTTGGCTAAAAAAAAACTTTTTCCTCACAGTTCGGTGACAGAAAGTTCTGGAATCTGAGAGGAGCCACAAATTTCCTTCCACCCAGCATTCCCCCAAGTCTCCCGATAAAAATGATGCCTCACTTGTGTGGGTAGTCCTAGCGCCCGCGACAGGAAATGTCCCAAAACACAAAGTGGGCACATCCCATTTTTTGACAGATAACAGAGCTGTTTTTTGCAAAGTGCCTACCTGTAGATTTTGGCCTCTAGCTCAGCCGGCACCTAGGGAAACCTACCAAACCTGTGCATTTTTGAAAACCAGAGACCTAGGGGAATCCAAGATGGGGTGACTTGTGGGGCTCTGACCAGGTTCTGTTACCCAGAATCCTTTGCAGACCTCAAAATTTGGCTAAAAAAATATAATTTCCTCACATTTCGGTGACAGAAAGTTCTGGAATCTGAGAGGAGCCACAAATTTCCTTCCACCCAGCGTTCCCCCAAGTCTCCCGATAAAAATGGTACCTCACTTGTGTGGGTAGCCCTAGCGCCCGCGACAGGATATGCCCCAAAACACAACGTGGACACATCACAGAAAACAGAGCTGTTTTTTGCAAAGTGCCTACCTGTAGATTTTGGCCTCCAACTCACCCGGCACCTAGGGAAACCTACCAAACCTGTGCTTTTTTAAAACTAGAGACCTAGGGGAATCCAAGATGGGGTGACTTGTGGGGCTCTGACCAGGTTCTGTTACCCAGAATCGTTTGCAAACCTCACAATTTGGCTAAAAAAACACATTTTCCTCACATTTCGGTGACAGAAAGTTCTGGAATCTGAGAGGAGCCGCAAATTTCCTTCCACCCAGCGTTCCCCCAAGTCTCCCAATAAAAATGGTACCTCACTTGTGTGGGTAGTCCTAGCGCCCGCGACAGGAAATGTCCCAAAACACAAAGTGGGCACATCCCATTTTTTGACAGAAAACAGAGCTGTTTTTTGTAAAGTGCCTACCTGTAGACTTTGGCCTCTAGCTCAGCCGGCACCTAGGGAAACCTACCAAACCTGTGCATTTTTGAAAACTAGAGACCTAGGGGAATCCAAGACGGGGTGACTTGTGGGGCTCTGACCAGGTTCTGTTACCCAGAATCGTTTGCAAACCTCACAATTTGGCTAAAAAAACACATTTTCCGCACATTTCGGTGACAGAAAGTTCTGGAATCTGAGAGGAGCCACAAATTTCCTTCCACCCAGCGTTCCCCCAAGTCTCCCGATAAAAATGGTACCTCACTTGTGTGGGTAGGCCTAGCGCCCGTGACAGGAAATGGCCCAAAACACAACGTGGACACATCACATTTTTTCATAGAAAACAGTGCCTACCTGTGGATTTTGGCCTCTAGCTCAGCCGGCACCTGGGGTAACCTAGCAAACCAGCACATTTTTGAAAACTAGAAACCCAGGGGAATCCAAGATGGGGTGACTTGTGGGGCTCTGACCAGATTCTGTTACCCAGAATCCTTTGCAAACCTCAAAATTTGGCTAAAAAAACACATTTTCCTCACATTTCGGTGACAGAAAGTTCTGGAATCTGAGAGGAGCCACAAATTTCCTTCGACCCAGCGTTCCCCTGAAGTCTCCTGATAAAAATGATACCTCACTTGTGTGGTTAGGCCTAGCGCCCGCGACAGGAAATGGCCCAAAACACAACGTGGGCACATCACATTTTTTCATAGAAAACAGTGCCTACCTGTGGATTTTGGCCTCTAGCTCAGCCGGCCCCAGGGCAGAAATGGCCTAAAATAAATTTGTCCCCCAACCCCCCCCACCGGGAGCGACCCTTGCCTATGGGGTCGCTCCCCCTACGTGACATTGGCGCCCAAAAAAAAATCCCTGGTGCCTAGTGGTTTCTGCCCCCCCGGGGGCAGATCGGCCCAATACCAATAGGCCGATCTGCCCCCAGGGGGGGCAGAAAAGGCCTAAAATAAATTTACCCCCCCAACCCCCTACCGGGAGCGACCCTTGCCTACGGGGTCGCTCCCCCTGTGTGACATTGGTGCCAATAAAAATAAAAATAAAGGTGCCCTAAAATCGGCCAAGCTGCCCCCAAGTTGGGCAGAAATGGTCTAAATACAATTTGCCCCCCAGGGGAGCGACCCTTGCCTAATGGGTCGCTCCCCACCTCTAAAAAAACAAACAAACAAAAAAAAACACAAATAAAAATTTGCCCTTACACCTAGAGGTTTCTGCCCCCCCTGTGGGCAGATCGGCCTAATACTAATAGGCCGATCTGCCCCTAGGGGGGGCAGAAATGGCCTAAAATAAATTTGCCCCCCCCCCGGGAGCGACCCTTGCCTATAAGGTCGCTCCCCTTGCGTGACGACGCAAAAAAAAAGATCCCTGGTGCCTAGTGGTTTCTGCCCCCCTTGGGGGCAGATTGACCTAAAATCGTCCGATCTGCCCCCAAAGCGGGCAGAAATGGTCTAAATACAATGTGCCCCTCCCTTAAGGGGTCGCTCCCCATCTCTAAAAAAAACAAACAGACAAAAAAAAATTGCCCTGGTGCCTAGAGGTTTCTGCCCCCCCCCGGGGGCAGATCGGCCTAATAACAATATGCCGATCTGCCCCCAGGTGGGGCAGAAATGGCCTAAAATAAATTTACCCCCCACGGGGAGCGACCCTTGCCTACAAGGTCTCTCCCCTTGCGTGACGGCGCAAAAAAAAATCCCTGGTGCATAGTGGTTTCTGCCCCCCTTGGGGGAAGATTGACCTAAAATCGGCCGATCTGCCCCCAAAGCGGGCAGAAATGGCCTAAATACAATTTGCCCCTCCAGGGGAGCGACCCTTGTCCAAGGGGTCGCTCCCCATCTGTAAAACAAAAAAAAACAAAAAATCCCTGGTGCCTATTGGTTTCTGCCCCCCTTGGGGGCAGATCAGCCTAATCAAAATAGGCTGATCTACCCCCCAGGGGGGCAGAAATGGCATAAAATAATTTACCCCCCCAGGGAGCGACCCTTGCCTAAGGGGTCGCTCCCCTTACGTGAAATTCACGCAAAAAAAATAACTCCCTGGTGTCTAATGGTTTCTGCCCCCTTTGGAGGCAGATTGGCCTCATCAAAATAGGCCAATCTGCCCCCAAGGGGGGAAGAAATGGCCTAAATATAATTTGCACCCTAGGGGAGCGACCCTTGCCTAAGGGGTTGCTCCCCACCGAAAAAAAAGAAAACATAACAAAAAGAAAAAAAAAAAAAAAGATCCCTGGTGCCTAGAGGTTTCTGCCCCCCCTGGTGGCAGATCGGCCTAAAATCGGCCAAGCTGCCCCCAAGGGGGGCAAAAATGGTCTAAATACAATTTGCCCCCCAGGGGAGCGACCCTTGCCTTATGGGTCGCTCCCCACCTCTAAAAAAACAAACAAACAAAAAAAAACACAAATACAAATTTGCCCTGACGCCTAGAGGTTTCTGCCCCCCCTGGGGGCAGATCGTCCTAATAGTAATAAGCCGATCTGCCCCCAGGGGGGGCAGAAATGGCCTAAAATAAATTTGCCCCCCCCCGGGAGCGACCCTTGCCTACAAGGTCGCTCCCCTTGCGTGACGACGCAAAAAAAAAGATCCCTGGTGCCTAGTGGTTTCTGCCCCCCTTGGGGGCAGATTGACCTAAAATCGGCCGATCTGCCCCCAAAGGGGGCAGAAATGGCCTAAATACAATGTGCCCCTCCCTTAAGGGGTCGCTCCCCATCTCTAAAAAAAACAAACAGACAAAAAAAAAATTGCCCTGGCGCCTAGAGGTTTCTGCCCCCCCGGGGGCAGATCGGCCTAATAACAATAGGCCGATCTGCCCCCAGGGGGGGCAGAAATGGCCTAAAATAAATTTGCCACCCACCCCCCCCCACGGGGAGCGACCCTTGCCTACAAGGTCGCTCCCCTTGCGTGACGGCGCAAAAAAAAGATCCCTGGTGCCTAGTGGTTTCTGCCCCCCCTGGGGGCAGAAAAGGCCTTCCCAAAAAAATGCCCCCCCTGGGAGCGACCCTTGCCCAAGGGGTCGCTCCCCTTGCGTGAAATTCACGCAAAAAAAAAAACTCCCTGGTGTCTAATGGTTTCTGCCGGCCTCATCAAAATAGGCCAATCTGCCCCCAAGGGGGGCAGAAATGGCCTAAATATAATTTGCCCCCTAGGGGAGCGACCCTTGCCTAAGGGGTCGCTCTTCACCTAAAAAAAAAGAAAACATAACAAAAAGAAAAAAAAAAAAAAGATCCCTGGTGCCTAGAGGTTTCTGCCCCCCCTGGGGGCAGAAAAGGCCTTCCCCAAAAAATGCCCCCCCCTGGGAGCGACCCTTGCCTAAGGGGTCGTTCCCCTTGCGTGAAATTCACGCAAAAAAAAATACTCCCTGGTGAATAATGGTTTCTGCCGGCCTCATCAAAATAGGCCAATGTGCCCCCAAGGGGGGAAGAAATGGCCTACATATAATTTGCCCCCTAGGGGAGCGACCCTTGCCTAAGGGGTCACTCCCCACCAAAAAAAAAAAGAAAACATAACAAAAAACAACAACAAAAATGATCTCTTGTGCCTAGAGGTTTAAAGGCCTTCCCAAAAAAATGCCCCCCCTGGGAGCGACCCTTGCCCAAGGGGTCGCTCCCTTTTGTCAGTTTCAGACAAAAAAAAATATCCCTGGTGTCTAGTGGGGTTTCAAAAGCCGGATTGCAAGCAATCCAGCTTTTGAAACCCTGGGAGAGACTTCAAAGGGAAGGAAATACATTTCCTTCCCTTTGAAGCCCCTCCGGGCCTCCCCCACGGGATTGAAAGAGAAATGCTTTGCATTTCTCTTTCAATTGCGCACGATGGGGGAGACCCTGTGACTAATCAGCACGCACTCGCGCGCTGATGTCACAGGGGGTGTTGGGGGGGTCAGGGGTGGAAGGGGAAGGGCTTAAAGGGCTGTAGATTAAATGTAACTAGTGGGCCTTCAGCACTGATTGTGCCACCCACTTAAGTAGCCCCTTAACCATGTCTCAGGCCTGCCATTACAAGGCCTGCGTGTGCAGTTCACTGCCAATTCGACTTGGCATTTAAAAGTACTTGCAAGCCTAAAACTCCCCTTTTTCTACGTATAGGTCATCCCTAAGGTAGGCCCTAGGTAACCCATAGGGCAGGGTGCTGTGTAGACAAAAGGCAGGACATGTACCTATGTAGTTTACATGTCCTGGTAGTGTAAAACTCCTAAATTCATTTTGCACTGCTGTGAGGCCTGCTCCTTTCATAGGCTAACATTACGTCATATACTGTTTGAGTGGTAGCTTCTGATTTGAGAGGTGTAACAAGGTTATATTTAGATTGGCCAGAATGGTAATACAAAATCCTGCTGACTTGTGAAGTTGGATCTAATATTACTATTTTAGAAATGTTACTTTTAGAAACTGAGCATTTCACTGCACTTAAATCCTTCTTTGCCTTAAAATCCACGTCTGGCTAGGTTTAGTTGACAGCTCCCTTGTGCATTCACTCAGACAAACCCCAAACACAGGATGCTCAGTCACACTTGCATACAACTGCATATTGAATGGGTCTTGCTGGGCTGGGAGGGTGGAGGGCCTGACACATGTCAAAGGACAGTAGCCTGCCCTCACACAAAGGACTACCGCACCCCCTACTGGGACCTTGGCAGACAGGATGGAACTGAAAGGGGACCATGTGCACTTCTAAGCCACTCCTTGAGGTCTCCCCCACTTCAAAGGCACATTAGGGTCTCTCCCCCTATCAACTCAGACACTTCCTGGAGAAGAGAACCTGAACCAGAACCTGCCAAGAAGAACTATCTGGCTGTCCAAAGGACTCACCTGACTGCTTTCTGAGAAGGTCTGCTGCCTTGCTGTTGCCCTGCTGCCTGGCTGCTCTCTGGCTGTGCTGAGAAGTGCTCTCCAAGGCTCGGATAGAGCTTGCCTCCTGTTCCCTGAAGTCTCAGGACCAAAAACACTTAATTCCTGCAAGAAGAACTCCCTGTGCGGTGAAAATCGGCACACAGCCTGCAAGAAATGACACACAGCCTGCTTCATGGTGAGAAAATCATTGCAGGCCAAACCGGAATGACGCAACCCGACTTCGCAAGGAGAAGATTGATGCAGCGCCAGCATAGCGAATGGAAATTCAGCGCTCAGCCCACTGGATTGACGCAAAGCTGAGCCAGAATGACGCAGCCTGACTTCCTGAGAGGAATCGATGCATTGCCTGCCGTGCGGTAGAAATTTCCACGCAACGCCCACCGGATCGAAGCAACCCCTGGGACTTCATCATGCAAACACCGGATTTCAATGCGTCATCCCCCGGGTGTCAGAAAACTCCCAACCCGAAGAGGATCCTCGTCTACATGCCGGAAATCACGCAAAGCCTTCCCTGCATGAAAATCCGACAATGCATCACATGTGTGCACTGGAAAAATTGACGCACACCTCCCTGTTTTCCACAGATCTCTTCCTCTACGGTCCCTTGCGGAGAATTTGAATGCAAACCAGGTACTTCATGCTTGCAAGAGACATTTGTTGCTTTTTAAGAGACTAAAGACACTTTATATAATTTTTACAGTGATATTTCAACATACACTTATTGCATCTGAATCGTTTTGACCTGCATTTATCCAGATAAATATCATATATTTTTCTAAACACTGTGTGGTGTATTTTTGTGGTGTTCTACTGTGTTATTGCGTGATTTATTGCACAAATACTTTACACATTGCCTTCTAAGTTAAGCCTGACTGCTCAGTGCCAAGCTACCAGAAGGTGGGCACAAGATAATTTGGATTGTGTGTGACTTACCCTGACTAGAGTGAGGGTCTTTGTTTGGACAGGGCGTAACCTGACTGCCAACCAAAGACCCCATTTCTAAAAATATCAGTTTTACATTGGGCTGTGCCGTGGTGACTAGTGCTGCATATAGTAAGCAGGTACATTTAATTAAGAAATTCCTTGGCTGAAAGTGTCCTTTTACACCTAGCGATTGAACTGTGCTTGACAGGTACACTAATGTGCAGTGACAAGTACTAAATTCTTGGTGCTCTATAAAAATTAGACAAGTCTTGAGATAATGCTGACAAGGCAATAAAAGCATATATCAGCAAGATCTATTTCTTTATAGTCTGAAGTCTCATCTGTTATTAGCTGATGTTCATCACTGTCTATGTTAAAATATCTTGTGAACTCTTACTAATGAACTGAGAGTAATGTGCAATGTGGCATTTCCAAGTTTTCAAGTGTGAAATTCTGATCTCACTCTACTTTTTCGTGTTGCTGACATCTGATTAATAGGTGTAATCTAATATTTCTAATTAATTCACCCTTGCACATCTGAATGCCCCTGTGCATAGCAAGCAACACGAAATGACACCTTTTGTACAAGTACTAACATGATCACAAGATTTCTGTGTCTCAGACATCTGCAGATAATAATATCTAACAAGCATTAACAAAGCCAGTAGGCCTCACTTTAAAGGAATATTGCATGATAATGTGATGGATTACAAGTAAATAACATAGGAATATATATATTTGTGTGGAAGCAAAAAACTGTAGAAAAATATTGATCTAAGTTAAAAGGTCAGGTGACAGTTGCACAGCCCAACCAGATCTAAACCTCCATGTAGGTTAGTGCCTGCCCTCTTCCCATCTGTTTTGTTGCCAGAGAAAGACAGCCATCAAAAAGTATCTATTCATCTTAAGGCACTTTAAAAGCAAGATAATGCCATGTGTGTGCCCCTGAAAATTCAACCTCAGGCTGCTGGATACATAAACAAATTAATCACGGCTGCGAGGAGGGCAAGAACTTTTTTGTTGAAGCACTCAACTTCTTCCCAATCAAAACACCAACTCCTGGCTCCTAACATGTGGGTGTATCTAAAGCTCCTCTCTAGTGATGCTCACATAATTGTCTAGTGGCAGCTGCACTAACAAGCCGGACTATAAAAATGAAATACTTGTGAGTTATGCATCATTCACTTACCTACAACCATGGCCATTGGAAATATAAGGCAGTGTATTATAGTCTCAAGCACATAAATTATGCAGGAAGAAAAGGCCATTTTTGCAACCTTATGCAGCACATTCCGTGGCAATATTAGTTAGTTATCTTGTGAATTTAATGTGTGTAAATGCCTGTTTAAACGTTTATCATGATCAAAATATTGTGCTAAAGAAATAGCATTATAGCTCTTTCAGAGTGTATTTAATGCCTGGAAACTGCTACCGTCCTATGCTCTAAAACACATATTTAGTTTCTCGAGGAATTATCACTTTGAACATGATTCACAAAGGCTTTTTTAGGGGTAGGTTTCTCGTATGCATGTATTAGATGTGGATCAAACCTGAATATCTAGGCTTGGTTCACACAAACCTTTTTCTGTGTGTAGTCGTGTCTTGCTCCAAATGTATATGGGCCCTTTACTCGTAGAAATAAAATTGTATGAATCTGGTGCTTCATTTTAGGTCACGTCTAAGACAGGAGTAAAACATAGGCCCATATTTATACTTTTCTTAGCTCGGCATTTGCGTCATTTTTTGACGCACAAGCAGCGCAAACTTACAAAATTCAATTATGGCCCATAGTTATACTTTTTAGCGCCGCATTTACACCGCTTTTTCATACAAAAATGGCGCAAACGTACAAAATACCATTGTATTTTGCAAGTTTGTGACACTTTTATGTAAAAAAATTACACAAATTCAGCGCTAAAAAAGTATAAATATGGGCCTATGTTTTGTAAGTTTGTACCGCTTTGCGTCAGAAAATGACGCAAACATGGTGCTAAAAAAGTATACATATGGGCCAAAGTTGGTCATAGGAAAAACGCTGCGAGTCGTGCCCAGTTGTAGAAACAATAGCATTGAATCTTTCAAGTAGTATGCCTGCAAATAAAGTTGGTTTTGCTAGTTGGTAATTGTGACATAAAATAGGCAGGGGATTTGCCATAATCCAAAATGATTTCTACTCAGTACTTTAAGAAGTGCAGCTTTTTCAGGATATACAATGCTCTCCCCTTGTAAAATATAAAATAGCGTGATTCGGCCTTCTGTTTTTTCGAAGTCGGTGTTTTTTCCCTACTGGTTACCATAGACAGGGAGGACCATCACGTAAACTAACTGTACACCTATTTAAATGGTATATATGCAAATGGCAGAGAAATATAAAAGAAATGATATCCCATAGAGACATTTGACAACTTTCTTCAATTTATTGGAGGTCATAGAGGTGTAAGTTTGCATGTATTTCAGAAAACAACAATTAACCTTGTGCCCCGTGTCAAACTGTCTGACAGCAGCCGCAGACGGTTGATGTCAAACAATAGAAAACTAATTAGCCTGATTGTAATATGCTAATTCCTGTATTTTATCACCTGTAGCACCTGGTATAATAGTATGAATGGAAAATTAATCAACCACCAAATTATGTCGGTCATTTTATTACAATATGCATTTTGTTCCTGTCAAAATATTTTAAAAGGTAAAGTAATTTCATGTTTCATATTTAAAGCAGCAAGTCTGCCAGAGAAAACTTCTATTTCTGCCCCTTTTTAAAACGAGCTTAAGAGTATCTGATTGTTCATATTTAATGAACAAAAAGATATTAGCCATTCACTAAATGACTTTCCCTAGTCATCCATCGGCCACACGTTGCTGTTTGCTGTAAAGGTAAACCATTGTTTTACCGTAGGAGTAAAACACATTAGTTTTAAAATCCAGTTTTTAGATTGGTACCTCAAATACGAAACTATTGTGATAAAAGTATAAGAACAAACACGTTGCAACCAATAAATTAATATATATTCCAAAGTAAAATATATCAAATATATTGCCGTGTTCGTCAAAGGTGAAAAATAAAGAATAACATAATTACACTTTTTGGGCATTATTATTAAAAAATAAATCTTTACATATTACTCTTAAGTCACTGTATTTGTCGGCCTTACATAAATATGTAGCACATTTAGAAAGTGGTGACAAAATTAAGAGCACAGGTGGAATGACGGACCCCTCCCATATACAATTCAAATTACCAGGACCAGCTGTGGGTTGGCTTTTTACCTCAGTGGTATACAAACCCAATCATTTACCAGTAATCGTTATTATTCCTTAGGTTAGCATCTTTGTTCCATCGCTTACTCAGAAAGGCATCTCTTTACTGTAATTCGCCTCTAAGACAGGCACCTCCTTACCGTTTCTTAAATTTTAGTTTACTCCTCTCCCTCCCTTCTTTGAGAAGGAACCATAAATACATAAGAAATATTTATACTCTGTCTGCGCCGAATTTGCGTCCAAATTTTTGATGCAATTCGGCACAAACCTAACACCATATTTATACTTTGACGTCCGAGCCCACAAACGTCAAAATTCAGCAGTGTGCGTCATATTCTGGATGCGGGAAACCGCCTTGCTTAATGACATGCAAGGTAGGCGTTCCCATCCAAAAAATGACTTTAAGGCCTGTGCACCTTATTTATACTCCTGCGTCATTTTGACGCACAGGAGGGGGCGGGCCTTAAAAAATGGCGCCCAGCCTGGCGCCGGCACTGGTTTGCGTCAAAAAGTATAAATATGGGCCTACGTTTTTCTTAAGACGTGCAGGCACTCTCCCTCTCAAAATGAAAAAGTGGCGGTACTCAGTACCGGACAGTGCCGGCCCATTTAAAGCACATCCTATGGGAGAAAGAAGAAGAGGATGAACAATAAAACTGGACAGCTGAAAATAAAAAGCATTTGTCTTTGAAAACTTATCGATTCTTTGTTTTTCTGGGGGATGGGAGGAATGAGGGGTGGAACGAATGGCCTGTTATACTCCTACAGAGTGTTGGCATGCAGAGGCCTTGCTCGCCCTGCAAGTTTAAGCTTAACATGTGGCAACAATAGTGATGGGAGTGGTGATTGTTCATTCTGAGGTACAGAATCGACCATTTTGCATTGCAGCTCAGGCTTATCATGCTCTCTGTCCTGCCAGCATCCAATTTAAGAGCCAGCCTGACCCGCTCTGCAAGTACAGCCACAACCACAGACTACAGAGTAACAGACTCTCCGAGTTCGAAGAACGCAAGCCAATGCACCTACAGCATAACCTCAAACCAATTCCTCCCACTTATCTCGCAAATGAAAGTGCTACATGTGCAGTGCTTCACTAAAAAAATATTTTGAATGTGTATGTTATTTGCAGAACTGCCCGAACTCGACCAGGATTGTCACAGCTCTGAAAATAAAATCCAGAGCTTTTCAAGAGCAACTTAAAACACTAACACAAACCAGGCCTGCTGTATAGAGGTGGGAGAGCTACCGTGATATTGCTTAGTAACTGCAGCTGTTGCCCCGACCTTGTAACATTGATCTACAAGGTTTGAATCCCGACCTCAACTCGATATCCTCTTATTTGGTCTGTCTGTGTTGTGCAGTGCTTTTATGTTGTTCCATAAGGTTTTCACTATATATAACTTCAAAAAAAGTGAATTCGATGTGCCACCCACGCTATAAGCTCTTCCTCCAATAATTAAGGGCAAACCATTAATTAACAAGTAGCTGAATCGTATAGTGTGAAACAGGAATATCTGGTGTTAATCCTTGCTCCACTGTGTCACAAAATGGTGCAATCCCGGGCAAGTAATTATTTCACCAAGCCACCTTTTTGTTATTTAACACATATAAGCACTTTGAAATAGTCAGTTCAGTATGTGCATTGTACAAAAATGTCTGTTTGATTTATTGGTTGCTGGAACAGAAAACACTGCATATTTATTCCCTGCCTTCTATGGCTGTTCTCGCATGAAAAAACATTCAGACAATTATATATGTTTTGTCTGGGGGTTGAGTATATACAAGGCTCTGCAGTGCCTTACTGGACCAGGTCAGGATGGAGCCACTGCCCCCTTCCTCCAGGTATTCTGTCTGGACCTGGAGCAAGATTTCATACATTGAGGCATGACGCCCAAGTGAACAATCAGAGTAGGGCATGCAACTTTCCAGTCTTGCAATGACTCTCGAGGTTTATTCTGCCTAGTTTCTAGTGACCTCCCCCTTACTGACTCACCAGGAGTCGACATTTGTACCCAAAGTCAGGTCATCGGGATTGCTGTAAAATGTCCCATTTGGATCCCATTTCTAAAAAATATAGGGGGTCATTCTGACTCCCGCCGGCCGCGGTAACCGCGGTGCCGGCGGAAGCCGCCAGAATACCGCTGCGCGGTCAGAATACCGCTGCGCGGTCAGAAGACCGCCGCGGTTATTCTGTGTTTCCCGCTGGGCTGGCGGGCGACCGCCAGAAGGCCGCCCGCCAGCCCAGCGGGAAACCCCTTCCCACGAGGAAGCCGGCTCCGAATGGAGCCGGCGGAGTGGGAAGGGTGCGACGGGTGCAGTAGCACCCGTCGCGATTTTCAGTGTCTGCATGCAGACACTGAAAATCTTTTAGGGGCCCTCTTACGGGGGCCCCACGACACCCCTCACCTCCATCCTGTTCCTGGCGGTCGGAACCGCCAGGAACAGGATGGCGGTGAGGGGGTCGGAATCCCCATGGCGGCGCAGCAAGCTGCGCCGCCATGGAGGATTCCTCAGGGCAGCGGAAAACCAGCGGGAGACCGCCGGTTTTCCGTTTCTGACCGCGGCCATACCGCCGCGGTCAGAATGCCCTTGGGAGCACCGCCAGCCTGTTGGCGGTGCTCCCGCGGGCACCGGCCCTGGCGGTCCATGACCGCCAGGGTCAGAATGACCGCCATGGTTTCTTGTAGGTGACAGCCCCAACCACACTTTCCGCCCACACACACTCACACCTTTTTCAGTATAGGTTCACTTGCTCTACTCACTCACACAGAATCAGACATACAAATTGCACCCCACCACTTTTAAAATTCACCAGCTGTCACTGCCCTGCAGTAATGAAGATTAATGGTTATTGGGTCTTTATGACCTTCGGTCACTTCTTCACCCATTAAGGATAATTCATGCTACTGCTGATGACCGAACGTTATGGGTACTGTGAGCATAGAAATGCAAACATACTAGGATGTTTGAATGAACTAAAAAAGTTACCGAACAAAAATACTTGAAGTTTCAGAGACAGAGGGTAAAACATTGGTGCCAAAATGTGGAATGAAAGTAGGGGCAATGGCCCAGGAAGCAGTCCTGTAGATATCAGAAACAGAAATTCCCTAAGCCTCTGCGCAAGATGCCTAAAACAGCCACCTCCTGGTTATTTCCCCAGAGCAGAAGGAGGAAGGAAATAGCCACCAGAAGCATAAGCTATTGAAATAACAATGTGTGCACAAGCTTTCCATTTCCGAAAATACGATTAAGGAAACAAGCAGGAAGAGAAATGTTGTGCCAAACATTTACAATATTTGAACTACTCGGAAAAAGGTGCAACGCAGAGTAAAGCTCTAATTCTCCCATTCAATTTAGCTGAAGTAATGGTTGTGGGGAACGCAACTTGAGAGACCAAAGCTTCATATACACCTTTTCCTGTGGTTTGGAGATATGAATCTGAAGGCCCAGAGGAAGATGCCAGTGAGAAATCTGAGAACTGGGAATTGGCCTAGGTACAGCCTAATCGTAGGACAGAGGAGGAACATAGTGTTCCAAGTGCCTAATTTGTATAAAAAAAAGAAAGAAAAAAAAAAAGAAAGTGCCAGGCCCTTCGCAGAAGACCACTGCAGCATGCACCGCCCAATGCCCCTGCAAGTGCTGCCAATGACAGTACCCACACAACCTGATTTTCACTCCGACAACTGTGACAATTTGGACTGTTCCAGGCTTGGGCAGCAAGTAGTATTCATATTTAATGGATATTGAATTATTAAACAACTGTTGTTGTGGTCATCTAGAAATTAGGTGGGCAGTGCAACCATGCAGCAGACTGTCATAAGTAACAAAAATGAGAATTTAGGGCCTCATTATGCATTTGGCAGCCCCATCACAGGACCCCAAAACCCATGTGGAAGACGCCACCGCCATAGCAGTGACGTTCCACCCCAAGCATATTACAATGTTCCCACCAATCTGACCGGCGGGAACATTCCAGTAGGTGTTACCACTGGGCTACCCGGCAGGAACAGTGTTGGGATATTGTCCTCTGCTCCCTTGAGGGAGTCGAGGTCGACATTGTAACACTCCATCACCCTCGGAATGCGCACTGTCTGCACAACAGACAGTGAACATTCTCACGATGCTGGGTAAGGGGAGCCCTGCACTGCTCATGCCATGTGCATGGGCAGTTCATGGGTCCCCCTTGGCCTCCAGCACTGTCTTTCTGCTAGCCTTTTCATGGCTGGGTCCCTGCAATGAAAAGGCTGGAGGAAAGTGGGAATTAAATCAGCCAGGTGCCATGGCTGATTGCAAGCCCGACTGCCGTCTCCCCATTGGGATCTATTATTCTGGCAGGGACAGCGGTCTCCATGTGGGTCCAACCCCAAAGTTGTAATTTGGCAGTTGGACCGCCACAGCCGCGGTGGTCCACTGCCACCGCAAATTTGCCGGTCTCATGACTTCCAAACTCATAATGAGGTCCTAAGTGCCGGTGCCGAGCGTTGGAAACCTCTTGCTCAAAGTTAGCCCTGCAAGGTTCTCTAAAAGTGTTGATAGCTGCCCCTGGAACACTCAGAAAGGAACTTACAATACCCTCAGTGAAACCATTCAAATAAAATGTAGAATAAGGCCTCAGTCACAGTCCGTAGTGGTGTGTGTTTTTAATGCAGGCCTCTTACATGAGGTATTCAGTGTTCTGTTTTTTTATTGTTTATTCACAGCTGTACAGGCTTTGTAGGTCAGTTGACCCTGGTGTTGCTTGAGAGTTGTGGTTAGAATAACGCCCTTGCTCTACTCTACACTTCTTGAGACTTAAACTTTGCAAATTATCATGAAAATGGTGATGATACAATATAGCTCATGAACCATGCATCAACATAGATGCTAATCGCTTCTGGTTGTTATGCTTCAGGAGGACAAAGGTGTCCTGGCCCTTCTCAAAAACTGACAATTACATTTCCAAGGCTTGGCTTTTACCAAGGCATGGCAGCATTTTCATTTGTGGTGTACTTGGGAAGTTGCTCTGATATTTGGGCTTCAGGGTCTATACTAAACAAGGTGCACCAAGAGCACTTTGGTATTATAGAAGGTGACCCACACTCTTGTGCTTCTATAATACAGGTAGCTCTGGTGCACATATCAAGCCAGCGCTATCATCATAGGGCGTTCCCTCTTTTGCATGGGGTGTGGCCCCCATGCAAATGAGGGAATCTCTCTGAGCCAGTGCCGTGGCGCACTGTCAGTGTGCCCCCTGATGTCAGCCCTCTGGAAGGGACAAAAGGAGTCCTGTGGACCCTCTCAGACTTCCCCTTGTAGGCGGGTGCAGTCACTCAATGCACCCTCTTGCAAAAGGGTCTCTCACTCCTCTTAAAAGTGCAGGTGGGTTGCAACCTGCACAGTGAAACAGGGAGCTGCTGGTTCAAAGCTGCTACATATTTCACTTGAATGCTCTGCCGTCAGGGTAGCACAAGTTCACTGCGCCTGGGGGGCAGCGCATTTATTCTAATTCGGCAAATTCTCCTTGTTTGCGCAGGGCTTACCTTTTGAAAGGTGCACCTAGTGCAAACAAGGAAAATGCACTGCATCTGTAATAAGGCCCCAAACGTTTTTAAATTGGTGCACGTCTGCATTTCTTAAGTGCATTGATTACAATCATTGTGTCTGCTCCTAACCTCATGCAGAAGCTCGTTCATGCAATCTTCTTGCAAACATCCTACTCCAGGCTGATGCACCTTTGCAGCTGACAGGACATTTGCACATCATCATGCCCAATGTTGTGACTTGCCACCATCTTTTTGGGGGGGAATACTGAGCAAAGCATAGGCATTTACATGAATGCTTAATGAGGCATGTCAAATTTCGGTGACACGCACACCTATGTCTCTAGAGAATTTTAATTAAGTCACTGATCAAAGTGTGTCATTTTTCACTGGCTTGAGCACCCGTTGTTAACTTTCATGAAGGCTAAGATTTTGGGGTCACACAACCTGTGTATAGATAGGTTTTAGTTTCAACAAATTAGATTATTAGTGGCATGCACTCTAGCTGCAATGATCTATACTAGTGTGTTGATGTTTAAAAACTTAAATGCTTCAGTGACACGTACACCAAATTTCTACCTCACCAATTACCACAATGTGTCACCATGCTTGCATTTACCGTGGACAACATTCAGTGGCACACAAACACTCATATCCAGTGCACATCATCTTCTGTTGGTACAACCTTTGCAAAATTTAGGTGACACAAACACCCACATCTTCAAGAAACACTGTATGGTTTATAACGCCATGGATGTGCTTTAACAGGATTTGCTGTGTTGTTTTTCTACTAAGTACATGATGACATTTCAGAGTGGCTACCCATCACCCCCATTTCTATAATTTCCAGGTGAACTACGCAACAAATGGAAATCTGGTTCAGGGAATTGCTAGATACATAAGTGTGATAGAAGGCACTAGATAGTGGCCTGTGTTAAATAGATTAGTTAGAAAACAATGTAGATTTTGAAGATTAGGCAAACTTTAAGTACCTACAAAAACATCAAACTGACAAAAGGAGAAGATGAGTTAAATAATAGAAAGAAGCTATAAAGAGACTAGAATGTACAACAGAGACTGCTGACTCTTGCAGAAACTATTGAAACTGTAAAAAGTATTGAGATATCAAAACAATGTCTTCTAGAAAACTAGTTAGAAAAGCTAACAGTAATGTAGGATTACAAATGAAAGATTTTGCAGATGGCATCACTACAAAGAATAAGTAAAAAAATAGGTAGCTACATGAAAATGGTAAGGAGGACAAATCAAAATTCTTTTAAAAAAACTATATGTTTCAGGTATGGGAATCCTCCCAACGCTATGACTAATCATCAGTGTCCTATTAAGAATGCTTGGTATGAAAACTGTGGCACTGTAGGCCATTTTTCAAAGGTTTGTCAAATACAAAAATTTGAAGTAAGCAGTGTGGTTTATAATGAAAACAATGATAGCAACCAAAGCTATTTAAGGGATGGATGAACACAATTTCCACTCTCAAAATTGGTCTTAAACTCTCACAATTGGTCATAAAATGTGAGTCACCTTTCTGGAAATCTAAAACAAATGTGTGAACCAACCTGAAATGTTTTCAGTAACTTTTCCAGAAAATAGCTTGATCTTTGGGATCTCTTAGACCTCTGGAAGTGAAAACTTAGAGCCAGATTATGAGCTGGGTGGTTGAACCGCCAGAACTCCAATACTGTGGTGGTGAGGCGACCGTCAAGCTGGTGGCTTCACTACCATTGTATTATGATGTTTCCACTGGGCTGACCGGCAAAAACATGGCATTGCGATGTTTCTGCTAGTCAGCCTGGTGGAAACAGTGCGTCTGCATTGGCATCAGCTCTCTGAGGGAGCTGAGGCCAATGCTGTCGCACACAGCACCCTCAGAATGCGCACTGTCTGCAAGAGCAGGACCCTGCCATGAAAAAGCTGGCAGAAAGAAAAGTTGTGATCAGCATGGTGGTGCCGAACTTGGCACCGCTGTGGCTGACCAAGACTTTGACCTCCACCATCCATGATCCCGGCAGAGGCTGTGGTCTCCTGGTGGTCCGACTGCCAGGATCGTAGTCTGGCAGTCAGACCGCCAAGAATGCAACGGTTTGACCACCACCAAAAGTTTAGCGTTCCGAGGACTGCCAAACTCGTAATTAGTCCCTTAGTCAACATGATATTTATGCAACATATTTTATTCTTTTTGTTTTTGTAGGGCATATTTGCAGTAGCAAACAAAAGAATATAATGTTCAAAGTTTAGACCTATTGCCTTTGGAAATGTTTTGTAGTACAGTACCACTAGTGAAAATATCAAATACCACATCAACATAGCGGAGCAGCCAAACTTCCTTCTCTCTCCTATCCTGCTTCTTCAGGTAATCAGAAAAAAATCTGTTTCATATGACATACGGTAGTCCCTTCATTACTATGTCTCAGATGCAACCAGAAAACAGCCAAAACCATCAAAAAACAACACTCAAGAATTAGTACAAACTTGTCTCAATTCAATAAATCTTGATAGCTTCAAACCCTAACTTGCACCTGTTAACGCGTCCTTTTATGTCAATTTTATACACATTAAGACTCGTTTTAGGCCAATGAATCTTGTGACCCAGTGGAGGGACACCGTAGGACGAGATAACTGATCAATATGTCAAGTAATATATCAATAATTTCATCAATATTTATCACTACAATGTACCTTACTTTGGAATAAGACATTAATCAAATTATCGATGCAACCATGACCTTTCTACCATGAATAACCACACCTGTTGATAGAATTTTGTGAATTTTTATTCCCTATTGATTACAATCTACAAGCAGCAGAGTCAATCTCAAAACCAAGAAGCATAAGATAAGATTTCATTAATGCAAGAATCACAAACATAAGAACATAGCACGGCGTGGACATAGATTAAAATACAAAGAATATCATTTGAGTCTTAATTCAGCATAGTGTAACGTCAGTCATTTGTCTATTGCGTCAGTCAGAGTGAACTCCTAACCTAATCCCTAATTAGCATCAGCATGTTGGGCTTCATGCAAAACAATTTAAACACAATTTTGGAAAAATATCTGGCTGTGGCCACTATTAACAAATACAGCAGTTGGTACCTAGAAAGGAAAAGCAAACAGACAAATTATAATTCGCATTGTCATAATTACCCTCCAGGAATAGGTCAGCACACAGGATCAGTCTTCGTCTTCAGGACATCAGTCAAATCACCATTAGTCTAACTTCGTCTAAAGGACAGGGGACACTACCCTCATAAGGAGGAGAAGTGTAAGGGGCAGTCTATGGGTGAAGATGGTTTATTAAGTCTCAAATCACCAAACAGAGTGACAGAGTTTCTGGATGAAATCAATAGCATTCCCTACCTAGTTCTAACGTCCCTTCTGTGACATGAGTTTTTATCCCTTTTTCGTAATACCTTCCCCCAAAATTCTATTGGACATTCACTATACCCCACTATCTTTAACCTATCAAATTATACATTAGGTAATTCCAATTGTCACCCCACAATAATTTATAATACTTTGATTGGTCTTCATAATTGACGTCTTCGGAGGTGGCACATCCGGGGGGGTTATGTCAACATTCTAGCACGTTCCTCGGATCATGAGTTCCTTTGTCCATGGTCAAATGTCCTTGTACATTTCTTTAATCTACTTTTGTTTCAAAATTGTATAAAACTCATACTAAGGCAGCTAGCATGCAGATGAGAACTGAACTGGTATGGTTACATGAAACGGAGAAAAGGAACAAATGCAGGCTCATGGCCCTTTGTGAGTCAGCACACTGAAAAACAGAAAAAAATACTTTAATATGAGAGCTAGGCAGCTAAATCCACAGCTCATGCTAACTTAAGACCTTTAGGTTTTAATGCAAATGCAATATCGTAAACGGTAATATAAGCTTGATTAATCATGATGCAAACAATTCATTTCTCATAATTGTCATTAGTTCGTGTACACAATAGTAGCTGCACATTATAATTCAAATGCACGTTAAGCAAATCACTATTTATTGTCGTTTTCTATGCAGCATTGTTAAGCATTTATATAAGCATTACACTTCTAGTATATGTAATATTTAAACTAAGCTCTCTCAGTCCCTCCTCTGATGACGCTCGTCATCACATGAACCTTTCACTTTTTAATTTTTCACCTTGCGCATAATGTGCATTTCAACATCTTGCACTTTATGTGAACTTTCCCAAATTTCATTGAATATTTTCTCTCTTTCACTTTCTTCATTTCTTCTGGTTCTTTTAGTCCAATTTTTCTTAACTTTGTCATTAATTTTGCATGCCCCCCACAATCCTAATAGACAGGCCAGGACAATTAATAGACCCATTAATATTTTTGCAAGGACCCCATCCCTAATATTGGTAAACCAACTCCGTACTCTGGCAATTCCTTTTCCAAACTTTTCCCACACACCAAGTTCTTTCAAATCCTTCAAATCTGTACTATCTCTAGTAAGGTTAGTAAGCATACTTCTAATCTTTTTACTATTATCCGGAATCTTGAAGACCCCCCCACTCTTTGCTAAAAGAATGTTTAAAGCAAGCCGATTTTGAAGAGTCATAGCTCTTACTGCAGCAAGTTCAGTATCCATCAGGAGTATAGCCCCTGTAAAATTTGTCAGCATGTTATCCACAATAGTATACAACTTTTGAATTTTCATAGAATTCAAGATAACCCCCACTGAAGGGATTATAGCTCCAAATATGTCACCAATGACAGCCGCCACTGACTCTCGTTTTTGTCTAATATGTTGTAATTCAGACGTTTTAGGTATTTGTTTTAAGTCTTCAATCTGGTAAATCTTTGGGAAAACTATTCCCAAATAACATATCCCATACCATCCCTTAGGGAGACGGTAATAAGCATTTAGCCCACAGATGTAATAAATCCCAGGGATTGCTGGATCCTGTCCATTCAACATAAATGTCCATTTACTCTGAAACAGAAACACATGCCTGCATTCACTCGTTCCCACAAACAAATTATCTTGCTCAGATTTTGGTCTATATATACAAAGCCTACCTACATGTAATGCATCTATAGCTAGTTTACCTTGTGTTTTGATTGCAGTGTAAGCATAGTCATTTGCATATGTGTGTTTTTCTAATCCCTTTTCTAATCTTTCCTTCAATGCTTTGCGTCTATCATCAGTGTGGTCTAAAAAGCTTTTCTCTACAGGTGATAGTAAGCAGCTCAAATTATTGCGATGTGCATAAGCAGTTCCAAATGTAAGTGTCGGCTCAAAGAATCCTCTAACTGATTTTATATCATGTTCTTTAGCTAATCTATTCAAAAATTCAATCACAGGCACAAAAGAAAACACAACATTCAAATTTGAATAAAAGTATTGCACATGCTCTTGATTATAGAATCTTGTTCATAACAAGCTGCAACTAATCCCGTAAGTTAAAGTGAGGCTATGATAGGTAACTCCATCCTGCACAGATGAAGGAATCTTAGTGCACACATGACAATCTTTCGCATCCATGGTCTCCACATACTCATTTAGCAAGCGATAGAAGACATTAGTAGAAAGTTCCCCCTTTGAATTAGTTCCCTCATGCAAGTGTCTTGCATCCTGCTCAAATCTCTCCCACGGTGTTAGCGTTGTAGTTTCAGGTTTTGAGGTAGCATTAATAGTCTTTTTTTCCAACCATGGCATTCCCACAATCACACCCACAATCATTATTGCACATACAATACCTATTATAAGACTCAACCAACCACATACTTTACTTCTCTTTCTATTATAGGCCATGTCTGTATAAAATCAGATAGCAGAATAACAATCAACTAGAGGATGATCTAGAAAATATATATATATTTTTTTTAAATTTCTTCTTGCTCTTTGCGTATATTTACAGCGTCTTCACTCTCTCCAGGACCCTTTTCTTTGTCAAATCAGGTTAGCAGCTTGTCACAATCAGGTTTCTCAAAAGTCAATCCGGTTCTAGTGTCACTTTCGGTAATTTATAAAGTCTCTCTTTCAGTTTTCAGATTTTCAGTTTTAACCAAGTTTTCTTTGAATTCGTTCAGGTACCGTAGTATTGTCCTGGTACTTCTCGATCAAAACAAAATGCTAGGAATTCTTGTTGCCATTCAGATGTCGTAGCATACGCCCAATCAGGACCTGTATATCTTCTATTTGCGACTCTTTTTCTTTTCAGCCTTCGTTCACCTTGCTGTTCTCCTTCACTTAGGTCTTCCACTCGTGATGTATCGTTCTCCTCTATTATTGTGTCTCTTGGTACGTCTCTTATCCTTAAGAGTGGTTTATCTGGCCAGTTATCACCCTTATGCGTCTTCTTTTGATGTGTCTTTTCAGGACTCTGGACAGCACCCTCCTCTTGTACTATGGTGTTTTCACTTGATGGACCTGCAATTGGCTCAGGTGATTTTGGCTCACTCTGATTTCTCTCTATTATTTCTCCTTCTTCTTCTGGGTCTGTACCGGGTTTAAGTTCTAACCCGTATCTGTCTATTTCTGGAAGAACTTCTCCTTGATTTTGTTCTCCTGTCGCCTCTACTGAGATGGGCTCGCTGTCACCTCTCTCGAACTCATTAACTGTTTGAGGGACGAGGCTGTTCTCAGTGGGCTCTCCAGCTGTCTCAGTTCTTCCTTGACTGTTTTCTAGACTTGAGACTTCTCCTTCTGAAGCTGTTGTGCCGGAAACTTCAAGTTCCTCTTCAGCTGGACACGTTACCTTTTTGTGTGACTGGCATGTATCCAGTTTGGAATTCCGGCACACTTTACAGCAGTGGTAGTTGTCAAGATTACTTGATATGGCCCTTTCCAACGTGGTTCCAGACACGACTTTCTCACATGCTTTTTGACAACCACCCAGTCACCAGCTTGTAGAGAGTGGCCCGGATCGCCAATCGGTGGCAAAGTGTTAGCTTCCACCTGGTGAGAGAAAGAGCAAATCACATCAGCCAAACCTTTGCAGTAGTCGAACACCATATCATCTGTAATATTCACTAGAGCATTTGCAGGTACTGCTGATAATCTCATAGCTCTACCCATGAGGATTTCATGGGGGCACAGTCCCGTTTTCTTATCTGGGGTGTTTCTCATTGACATCAGCACTAAAGGTAATGCATCTAGTCATTTCATATTGGTAGCTGCGCACATTTTTGCCATTCTCGATTTCAGAGTACCGTTCATTTGTTCTACTAGTCCTGATGCTTCAGGGCGGTAGCTACAATGCAGCTTCTGTTCGATGTTAAGTGCGGCACACAGGAGTTTGATCACCTCATTGTCGAAGTGTCTGCCCCTATCTGACTCTATAGAGACCGGAAACCCGAACCTTGGTATCAGTTCCCTAAGTAGTAATTTTGCAACTGTAAGACTGTCAATCCTACGTGTAGGGTATGCCTCAAACCAGTGAAACACACACAATCACCAACACGTACTTCAATCCTCCACAAACAGGCATCTCAATGAAATCCATTTGCATCTTGCTAAATGGACCGCCAGCTCTCCCAATGTGGCTCAAAGTTACCACAGTTCCTTTACCGGCATTCATCTGTTGACAGATGATGCACCTGTGACAAATGACCTCGGCAGCATGTTTGAATTTTGGATTAAACCAATCAATTTTAAATTACCTTATCATTGCGTCTCTCCCAAGGTGAGCTTGTCCATGGTACAGTCTGGCAAAATGGGATAAAAGGCTATTTGGTAAGACTAGTTTCCCCTCTTCTGAAACCCACAAATCATCTGCCCTTTGTACACATTGCATTCTCTGCCAATAATGTTTTTCCTCCTTGCTTGCACAACTCTGTAATGTTTTTAACTCATCTAAGGTGTCAACTACCAGTAATGCAAGATTCAAACATATGTCATTTTCAGTTTTGTGGTAATAGTTCCCATTGTTCCTTGAACGATATACAGTTCAATGCGCAAAACCTTACGACTTGATCTGCATAGCCGTTTCGCATGGACACAAAGTCTTGTGATCTAATATGAGCACTGCATTTCACCACGGCAATTTCAAGAGGTAACTGAATTGCATGTAACAAATCCTTTATTTGTTCACCATTTTTCACAGGAGATCCAGATGTGGTCATGAAACCTCTCTGTCACCAAAGTTGGCCAAAATCATGTACAATTCCGAATCCGTATTTACTGTCAGTATAGATAGTGAGTCTCAAGTTTACTGCTGCGTGGCATGCCTTAGTAAGGGCAATTAATTCTGCCACTTGTGCAGAAAACACTCTCTCGAGCTAGGAGGCTTTAACGATGCCAGCTATAGTGCATACCGCATAGCCAGCTCTCAGTGTTCCAGCAGAATCTCTTAGACATGACCCATCGACAAACATGATAAAGTCATTTTCCTTCGATTGTGTGTCCTGAATATCTGGACGAGGTTTGGTACATAATTCTGTTACCTCAAGACAATCATGTTCAAATTCTTCCTAATTTTTTATTTCAGTGTTTTCAACAGGAAGTAAGGTTGCCGGGTTCAATACATTACATCGCTTAAGGGAGACATTTGGTGACCCTAGTATGATCGTCTCATTCCTAGTGAGATGTGCATTTGTTCTGTGCTGAGTTTTAGTTCGAGTCAACAGAATTTCAACTGAATGCGGAACCATTACTGTTAGGGGGTATCCCATGACTATGCCTTCACATTGTGTAAGGGTCTGACCAACTGCTGCAACTGCACGCAAACAACCCAGTAAGGCTGCTGCGACAGGGTCCAAGGTAGCTGAAAAATATGCTACAGGGCGATTTGCATGTCCATGGACCTGTGTTAAAACAGACAAAGAACAAGCATCACGTTCATGACAGAACAACAGAAAAGGTTTCGTATAATCAGCCATTCCTAATGCTGGTGCCCTGCACATGCATTCTCTTAGCTCCATAAATGATTCAAGTTCTTCTTTAGACAAAGCTATGGTATATGGCTCGTCCTTGATTTCTTTGCCTGTCAGTTTTATCAATGGTTTTGAAATGATCGAGAAGTTGGGTATCCACTGACGACAATAGCCCACCATTCCCCAAAACATCCTGACATCTCTTTTTGTCGTCGGAGGGTTCATTTGTAAAATGGCTGTTATTCTTTCCTTTGATATTCTCCTGGAACCTCTTTCAATTAGGCGCCCTAGATATTTCACCTCTTTCTGACAGTATTGCAGTTTCTTAGGCGACACCTTGTGCCCATTCTTTCCCAAATGATTTAGTAAGGCTATGGTATCGTATTTGCAGCTGTCCCTTGTTTTAGATGCAATCAGCAAATCGTCAATGTACTGCACAAGAGTCGAATTAAAAGGCAGTACCAGAGGCTCCAAATCCTTTTTCAATATCTGATTTAAGATGGATGGTGATTCAGAAAACCCTTGAGGGATTCTGCACCAACTGTACACCTTATCCAAGAATTTGAAACTGAAAAAAAATTGGCTATCCTCATGAAGAGGTATCGAAAAGAAGGCTTGCGACAGATCTACGCCAGTAATCCATTCAGCATCACTGGGAACCTGGAACATTATTACTGCTGGATTGGGTACCACAGGGCAACACTTCACCACAATTTCATTTATTTTCCTCAAATCCTGCACAATTCAAACTTTCCCACAGGGCTTCTTCAAACCCATTATGGGAGAGTTACATGGACTGCTCAAAACTTCTTTCAGAACCCCCTGCCTGAGAAAATCTGCAATTATTTGTGACACTTCAATGAGAACGTCTTGAGTCATGTGGTACTGTGGCACTTGAGGGAATACAGCATTTGGCTTTATCTGGACCTTGACTGGTTCCACCCCTTTTATTAGTCCTACTTCTTTTCCGGTCAGATTCCACACTTTCTCTGTTACCGTTCCCTGCAGTTCAACAGGTAGGTCAATCAAGGTAAGCATCGTGAACAGGGTAATCAAAGGGTAATCTTCATTAGCTGTTCCTGTGTCCTCTTCTGAGAATTGCCCTTCATCTCCCTCATCATCACTATTTGTCTGCACCTCGATTCCATCATTGGAACAGGTAATTGAGCATTTTGTCTTGCACAGTAAGGGCCAGATGTAGCATATGGCCCTAAGTCCCTTCCCAGTAGAGATACCGGACTTGAATCACAAACTACAAACCTATGTAGCCCCTGGAAGTTGCAGATCTCAACCTGCACTGGATCTGTAATCGGATTTGTCAAATACTGGTTTGCTACTCCGACTACTCTTATGATATGCCCTGATAGTGGCAATTTTGGAACCTCGGCACTTCTGACTGTAGAGCGTGTGGCTCCTGTATCAACCAGGAATGAAACCTTGTAACCCATCACCTTTCCTTCCACATATGGACCCCTCTGATCCACCTTTAAGGATGCTGCAAGCCTGCACTCTTCACTGTCTGAGCTATCATCTGACCATTCCCCATTCATGCCATTTTCACCTCGCAATGGGAACTGTTGTACTGTATTATTTTCAGTCATTACTTGACCTGTGACCTGTTGAGGAACCACCACCTGTTGCTGTCCCATCGGAGCCATTGGTAATTGCATTTGCTGTCTAGGCACCATAGGAACCTGCTGTTGCGCTGGTTGCATTTGCACTGACTGGAAACGCGGCATTTGCATCTGCTGCATGGGCTGTACTCCTTGCATTTGTACCAGATTGTTTTTGAAAATTCAGGTTTTGATGTCTCATTTTCGGACCCCGTACATTTTGTAATGTACCGACGTTAGCACTTTGCTGAACAACACCATCCTGCACCATATTCGGGCACTCCTGTTTCCAGCGCCCCACGCCCCTGCACGCGTGACATGGTGACATCTTTTCCCCCCTTGCACGTTGTTTTGAACCACAACAGTATTCATGTCTGGACCGCGATTCACAAACCCTCGGCCTCGACCTCTTTGCTGTGCCTGAAACACACCATTCATTTGCGGTTGTTGCTGTATCATTTGTTGTACTCCGTTTCCCTGTATTCCTGCCTGTGCAGCCCTTATCTGCATCACCATTACCTTTTCTTTCAACTTTTTCTGTTTCAACTCAATCTCATCACTACAGTATTTTGCATATTGCAACACCTCATCAATCGGTTTAGCTTGCCAACAAATCAAGTGGTTCTTAATCATCTGACTAACTTCTGGTCTCAACCCTTCAACAAACCTAAACACAAGGTGGTTCAGGTCCTTCGGTTCAATAGTCTCAGTACCACTGTAGTGTTTGAATGCCTTTAACAATCTTTCATAGTAAGCATGTATTGATTCTTTAACCTCTTGAGAGGTACGATAAATTTTCTGCCAATCAGTTACTTTTGGCGACACCTTTTGTTTCAAAAACTCAATCACCTTATTATAATAGTTCATCACCTCTTCAGAGGGTGCCCCTGTCACCTTGTCCCTTGTCGGTTCCTTCATTGGCCAATCTACCCCTCTCTTGCATTCAAGCCACAAGTCAGGCGGAACAATGATCTCAAACAAGGTATTCAGATCTTCCCAAAGACACTTTGCAAGTTTCACAAACCTGTCTGTTTGTTGATACCACTCGATCAGTTTTTCTCGTAATCTGGGATAATCATTAGTAAAGGATAGAATGTCTCCTCTGGTCCACGGTACATGGACTAAGACACCACCAGCAGTTTCTCTCATAGGTAACATTTTTACCGATTCTAAATCAGGTGAGGCCTTAGCTTGATTAGACCCTGGACTGTCACCTTTTCCTTTATCTCTTTTCTTTGCCCACCTGCCTTCCCATTTTTCCAGTGCACCCCAGATTTGCGCACTCTGCAACAGTTCTTTCAAATGTGCCTTCATTCCGGCAGATCTCATGTGCTCAAAATCTTTTGAGTCAAAATCTAATCTGTAACTTCTTTTCAGGTGTTTAGTGTTTCCAATATCAATATTGTATTTATCTGCCAGGTTCGCTAATCTCTGATGCACCTTGCCTACTTCTTTGGTAATCTTAGGGCACGGGAATCTCAATTCTGCTTCCGTGTATGACTCCAATCTATTTACTCCCATTGTACCTTCCACTAATTCAGCAGCTTCTGCCCCTAGCCTTACAAGGTTCAGGTATTCGTCTTGTTTTTCTTTTTCTGGTTCAACCGTAACCACTGCAGCCTTTTGTGAAGTGTAAGTCTTTTCTAGCCATTCATTTAACTGCTGGACTGTGAAACCCTGCAGTGAAATGTTACCTGCATGCACCATCGGGGAACATGAAGTGTTCGTACTCATTGTCTGTGGAGTTAGAACCCCTAGCGCCCTGCTTGACGCATTGCTTCTATGGGTGCTCCCACTGGACTAAGGTCCATTAAAGACCTCGGCTGTTCAACTTCTTGCTCTCCCGGAGCCATTATCTGGGGAGTTCCCATGGACCCTCCTCTTATCACATCTTGAGTCATTACTCCCTGATCACATATACCAGGTTTGTTTTGCGCATACAATGGCACTGGTGGACCGACAGTAATTGGCAATGATATGGCAGCAGGTGTCTGACCTGAACCCAAACTCCGTGGAGCAGCAACTCCATAGGTCTGTTCCAAAGTACCCGGGACAGGTACTAATGATGGGCCAGCTACTGGGTTGTATCCTGATATCAGCTGTGGTTGCGGTTGGGACATTAATTTTGGAGTTGACTCAATCTGCACTAACTTTGATTTCTGGTGGCACTATCAGATTTGTAGTAGTCTGAAGTACTGGGACGTCTGGGTATATTCTCTGTATCTGCGGTGGAGGTTGCAACTGTATCGGTATGTCTGGAGCAGTGGGTACACTGACACCATTCTGTAGCGGAGCCATATCACTGGTCTGTGCCGTATCAGTAGCTCCCTTTTCCTGCGTCTGGTTCCCAGGATCCGTGCTAGTGCTTGGAGCACTGTCACTCACTGCATAGGGTGGTGGGCGATCGTGCAACAACCTGTCCATAAATTCCTCATCGTCTGAATCATCTTCCTCTTCCCAAGATCTTTTATTTTCTTCAGATTTGCCTGAGTCTTTATCTGTTTTACAGGAGGCTTTCTTTCCCTGTGTTTCTTCTCCCTGTGCTATTGCTGGAAACAGTTTTAATCTGTCAACAATTCCCCTTCTCCACATTTTACTCTCATCATCCCATCTAGCTTCTGCAAAAGATGTTTCTGCCCTTCTCAATCTTTTCTGAAATTTCTCTTGCCTCTGTTTAAGAGCCATCAGATCCCAAACCGCTACTGCCTCATATTGGGCTGGCCTCGGAGGTGGTTTCTGTTCACTTAACATCCACCTCAATCTTGCAAGAACCCTCGTATTGAACGTTCCATATTCCGGACACGCTAGATATCCCTCTTTCTCTGTTAGCTTGCGCCACTGTTTCATCCATAAACATGGAGCAACACCTTTTTCTTCCATAACTATATAAGCTGGAGTACCCTCGGGTGGTGTAGGCTCCCCATCAGTTGCTATGATATATGAATCTCCCTTCAGAGCACTTTTGAATGCTCTAACAAAATTCATTTTTGCGATTTTCTTTTTTTTTTTATTTAACCAGAAGTGACTTAGTTCCCAGGACACCCTTCACCCACCTTTCTCAACCTATTGCCTCTCACGGACGGCAGCCAATCCGTGCGCAACCCCTCTCGACAACTGACCTATCTCAGCGCGGCACCACTGACGTCACACTCACACACACTGTAGCTGACAAAGTCTTGCGGCTTGTCCACTCCTCACTGAACCCACACGAACCCACACAACTAATGCAATTATTGCAAGCACCTTAAATGACAACACAAATCTGTCGGTTTACTACAGGGAGGGTAACACATTTGCTTCAGAACTTTACAGAGATTTCACTTCAAGCCTCAGCCGCTACTTTCTCCTTGTTAGTTCCCACATACGCAAGCAGAATTCGACCCGCAAATTCCACTCTCGACTTGTCAATGGTTTATTCTAGTGCACTTTAGAACTTACCAAATCTCCATCGAAGGTTTCACACACACACGTCTACTCAAACTTAACCTGTCAATCACGCCCGATTGGCCTATTAACCCCTTCGTTGCCAGGCCTTTTTCCCTTCCTGTGCCAGGCCTTTTTTTGCCTATTTGGGGAAGTTCGTGCTTAGGCCCTCATAACGTTTTGTCCACATAAGCTAGCCAAGCCAAATTTGCGTCTTTTTTTCCCAACATCCTAGGGATTCTAGAGGTACCCAGACTTTGTGGGTTCCCCTGAAGGAGGCCAAGAAATTAGCCAAAATAAAGTGAAAATTTCATTTTTTTCAAAAAAATGGGAAAAAGTGGCTGCAGAAGAAGGCTTGTGGTTTTTCCCCTGAAAATGGCATCAACAAAGGGTTTGCAGTGCTAAACTCACCAGCTTCCCAGCATTCAGGAACAGACACTTGAATCAGAAAACACAATTTTTGAACACAAATTTGGCATTTTACTGGGACATACCCCATTTTAAAAAGATTTTGTGCTTTCCGCCTCCTTCCAGTCAGTGACAGAAATGGGCATGAAACCAATGCTGGATCCCAGAGACCTAAACAATTCTGAAAAGTAGACAACATTCTGAATTCAGCAAGGGTTCATTTGTGTAGATCCTACAAGGGTTTCCTACAGAAAATATCAACTGAAAAAGAATAATATTGAAATTCAGGTGAAAAAAACATACATTTTTCTCTACGTCTTACTCTGTAACTTTTTCCTGCAATGTCAGATTTTCGAAAGCAATATACCGTTACGTCTGCTGGACTCCTCTGGTTGCAGGGATATATAGGGCTTGTAGGTTCATCAAGAACCCTAGGTACCCAGAGCCAATAAATGAGCTGCACCCTGCAGTGCGTTTTCATTCTATACCGGGTATACAGCAATTCCTTTGCTGAAATATAAAGAGTGAAAAATAGCTATCAAGAAAACCTTTATATTTCCAAAAAGGGCACAAGATAAGGTGTTGAGGAGCAGTGGTTATTTGCACATCTCTGAATTCCAGGGGACCATACTAGCATGTGAATTACAGGGCATTTCTCAAATAGATGTCTTTTTTAAACACTCTCTTATATTTGGAAGGAAAAAATGTAGAGAAAGACAAGGGGCATATCCACTTGTTCCCCCAAGGCTCCTGATAAAAATGATATCTCACTTGTGTGGGTAGGCCTAGCGCCCGCGACAGGAAATGCCCCAAAACGCAACGTGGACACATCACTTTTTTTTTAAAAGAAAACAGAGGTGTTTTTTGCAAAGTGCCTACCTGTAGATTTTGGCCTCTAGCTCAGCCGGCACCTAAGGAGACCTACCAAACCTGTGCATTTTTTAAAACTAGAGACCTAGGGGAATCCAAGATGGGGTGACTTGTGGGGCTCTGACCAGGTTCTGTTACCCAGAATCCTTTGTGCACCTCAAAATTTGGCTAAAAAAACACATTTTCCTCACATTATGGTGACAGAAAGTTTTGGAATCTGAGAGGAGCCACAAATTTCCTTCCACCCAGCATTTCCCCAAGTCTCCCGATAAAAATTATACCTCACTTGTGTGGGTAGGCCTAGCGCCCGCGACAGGAAATGCCCCAAAACGCAAAGTGGACACATCCCATTTTTTGAAAGAAAACAGAGGTGTTTTTTGCAAAGTGCCTACCTGTAGATTTTGGCCTCTAGCTCAGCCGGCACCTAGGGAAACCTACCAAACCTGTGCATTTTTGAAAACTAGAGACCTAGGGGAATCCAAGATGGGGTGACTTGTGGGGCTCTGACCAGGTTCTGTTACCCAGAATCCTTTGCAAACCTCAAAATTTGGCTAAAAAAACACATTTTCCTCACATTATGGTGACAGAAAGTTCTGGAATCTGCGAGGAGCCACAAATTTCCTTCCACCCAGCGTTCCCCCAAGTCTCCCGATAAAAATGATACCTCACTTGTGTGGGTAGGCCTAGCGCCCACGACAGGAAATGCCCCAAAGCATAACTTGGACACATCCCATTTTTTGACAAAAAACAGAGCTGTTTTTTGCAAAGTGCCTACCTGTAGATTTTGGCCTCTAGCTCAGCCGGCACCTAGGGAAACCTACCAAACCTGTGCATTTTTTAAAACTAGAGACCTAGGGGAATCCAAGATGCGGTGACTTGTGGGGCTCTGCCCAGGTTCTGTTACCCAGAATCCTTTGCAAACCTCAAAATTTGGCTAAAAAAACACATTTTCCTCACATTATGGTGACAGAAAGTTCTGGAATCTGAGAGGAGCCACAAATTTCCTTCCACCCAGCGTTCCCCCAAGTCTCCCAATAAAAATGGTACCTCACTTGTGTGGGTAGGCCTAGCGCCCGCAACAGGATATGCCCCAAAACACAACGTGGACACATCCAATTTTTTCACAGAAAACAGAGATGTTTTTTGCAAAGTGCCTACCTGTAGATTTTGGCCTCTAGCTCAGCCGGCACCTAGGGAAACCTACCAAACCTGTGCATTTTTTTTTAACTAGAGACCTAGGGGAATCCAAGATGGGGTGAATTGTGGGGCTCTGACCATGTTCTGTTACCCAGAATCCATTGCAAACCTCCAAATTTGGCTAAAAAAACACATTTTCCTCACATTATGGTGACAGAAAGTTCTGGAATCTGAGAGGAGCCACAAATTTCCTTCCACCCAGCATTTCCCCAAGTCTCCTGATAAAAATGATACCTCACTTGTGTGGGTAGGCCTAGCGCCCGCGACAGGAAATGCCCCAAAACGCAACGTGGACACATCCCATTTTTTGAAAGAAAACAGAGGTGTTTTTTGCAAAGTGCCTACCTGTAGATTTTGGCCTCTAGCTCAGCCGGCACCTAGGGAAACCTACCAAACATGTGCATTTTTTAAAACTAGAGACCTAGGGGAATCCAAGGTGGGGTGACTTGTGGGGCTCTGACCAGGTTCTGTTACCCAGAATCCTTTCAAACCTCAGAATTCAGCTAAAAAAACACATTTTCCTCACATTATGGTGACAGAAAGTTCTGGAATCTGAGAGGAGCCAAAAATTTCCTTCCACCCAGCGTTCCCCTAAGTCTTCCGGTAAAAATTATACCTCACTTGTGTGGGTGGGCCAGGTGCCTGCAACTGAATAAGGCCCAAAACTTGTAGAGATAGAGGGGATAGCCCCAAAGCACAACGTGGACACATCCCATTTTTTGACAGAAAACAGAGCTGTTTTTTGCAAAGTGCCTACCTGTAGATTTTGGCCTCTAGCTCAGCCGGCACCTAGGGAAACCTACCAAACCTGTGCATTTTTTAAAACTAGAGACCTACGGGAATCCAAGATGGGGTGACTTGTGGGGCTCTGACCAGGTTCTGTTACCCAGAATCCATTGCAAACCTCCAAATTTGGCTAAAAAAACACATTTTCCTCACATTATGGTGACAGAAAGTTCTGGAATCGGAGAGGAGCCACAAATTTCCTTCCACCCAGCATTTCCCCAAGTCTCCTGATAAAAATGATACCTCACTTGTGTGGGTAGGCCTAGCGCCCGCGACAGGAAATGCCCCAAAACGCAACGTGGACACATCCCATTTTTTGAAAGAAAACAGAGGTGTTTTTTGCAAAGTGCCGACCTGTAGATTTTGGCCTCTAGCTCAGCCGGCACCTAGGGAAACCTACCAAACATGTGCATTTTTTAAAACTAGAGACCTAGGGGAATCCAAGGTGGGGTGACTTGTGGGGCTCTGGCCAGGTTCTGTTACCCAGAATCCTTTCAAACCTCAAAATTCAGCTAAAAAAACAAATTTTCCTCACATTATGGTGACAGAAAGTTCTGGAATCTGAGAGGAGCCACAAATTTCCTTCCACCCAGCGTTCCCCTAAGTCTCCCGGTAAAAATGATACCTCACTTGTGTGGGTGGGCCAGGTGCCTGCAACTGAATAAGGCCCAAAACTTGTAGAGATAGAGGGGATAGCCCCAAAGCACAACGTGGACACATCCCATTTTTTGACAGAAAACAGAGCTGTTTTTTGCAAAGTGCCTACCTGTAGATTTTGGCCTCTAGCTCAGCCGGCACCTAGGGAAACCTACCAAACCTGTGCATTTTTTAAAACTAGAGACCTACGGGAATCCAAGATGGGGTGACTTGTGGGGCTCTGACCAGGTTCTGTTACCCAGAATCCTTTGCGCACCTCAAAATTTGGCTAAAAAAACACATTTTCCTCACATTATGGTGACAGAAAGTTTTGGAATCTGAGAGGAGCCACAAATTTCCTTCCACCCAGCGTTTCCCCAAGTCTCCCGATAAAAATTATACCTCACTTGTGTGGGTAGGCCTAGCGCCCGCGACAGGAAATGCCCCAAAACGCAAAGTGGACACATCCCATTTTTTGAAAGAAAATAGAGGTGTTTTTTGCAAAGTGCCTACCTGTAGATTTTGGTCTCTAGCTCAGACGGCACCTAGGGAAACCTACCAAACCTGTGCATTTTTTAAAACTAGAGACCTAGGGGATTCCAAGATGGGGTGACTTGTGGGGCTCTGACCAGGTTCTGTTACCCAGAATCCTTTGCAAACCTCAAAATTTGGCTAAAAAAACACATTTTCCTCACATTATGGTGACAGAAAGTTCTGGAATCTGAGAGGAGCCACAAATTTCCTTCCACCCAGCGTTCGCCCAAGTCTCCCGATAAAAATGATACCTCACTTGTGTGGGTAGGCCTAGCGCCCGCGACAGGAAATGCCCCAAAGCACAACTTGGACACATCCCATTTTTTGACAAAAAACAGAGCTGTTTTTTGCAAAGTGCCTACCTGTGGATTTTGGCCTCTAGCTCAGCCGGCACCTAGGGAAACCTACCAAACCTGTGCATTTTTTTAAACTAGAGACCTAGGGGAATCCAAGATGCGGTGACTTGTGGGGCTCTGCCCAGGTTCTGTTAGCCAGAATCCTTTGCAAACCTCAAAATTTGGCTAAAAAAACACATTTTCCTCATATTATGGTGACAGAAAGTCCTGGAATCTGAGAGGAGCCACAAATTTCCTTCCACCCAGCGTTCCCCCAAGTCTCCCAATAAAAATGGTACCTCACTTGTGTGGGTAGGCCTGGCGCCCGCAACAGGATATGCCCCAAAACACAACGTGGACACATCCAATTGTTTCACAGAAAACAGAGATGTTTTTTGCAAAGTGCCTACCTGTAGATTTTGGCCTCTAGCTCAGCCGGCACCTAGGGAAACCTACCAAATCTGTGCATTTTTTTTAACTAGAGACCTAGGGGAATCCAAGATGGGGTGACTTGTGGGGCTCTGACCATGTTCTGTTACCCAGAATCCATTGCAAACCTCCAAATTTGGCTAAAAAAACACATTTTCCTCACATTATGGTGACAGAAAGTTCTGGAATCTGAGAGGAGCCACAAATTTCCTTCCACCCAGCATTTCCCCAAGTCTCCTGATAAAAATGATACCTCACTTGTGTGGGTAGGCCTAGCGCCCGCGACAGGAAATGCCCCAAAACGCAACGTGGACACATCCCATTTTTTGAAAGAAAACAGAGGTGTTTTTTGCAAAGTGCCGACCTGTAGATTTTGGCCTCTAGCTCAGCCGGCACCTAGGGAAACCTACCAAACATGTGCATTTTTTAAAACTAGAGACCTAGGGGAATCCAAGGTGGGGTGACTTGTGGGGCTCTGGCCAGGTTCTGTTACCCAGAATCCTTTCAAACCTCAAAATTCAGCTAAAAAAACAAATTTTCCTCACATTATGGTGACAGAAAGTTCTGGAATCTGAGAGGAGCCACAAATTTCCTTCCACCCAGCGTTCCCCTAAGTCTCCCGGTAAAAATGATACCTCACTTGTGTGGGTGGGCCAGGTGCCTGCAACTGAATAAGGCCCAAAACTTGTAGAGATAGAGGGGATAGCCCCAAAGCACAACGTGGACACATCCCATTTTTTGACAGAAAACAGAGCTGTTTTTTGCAAAGTGCCTACCTGTAGATTTTGGCCTCTAGCTCAGCCGGCACCTAGGGAAACCTACCAAACCTGTGCATTTTTTAAAACTAGAGACCTACGGGAATCCAAGATGGGGTGACTTGTGGGGCTCTGACCAGGTTCTGTTACCCAGAATCCTTTGCGCACCTCAAAATTTGGCTAAAAAAACACATTTTCCTCACATTATGGTGACAGAAAGTTTTGGAATCTGAGAGGAGCCACAAATTTCCTTCCACCCAGCGTTTCCCCAAGTCTCCCGATAAAAATTATACCTCACTTGTGTGGGTAGGCCTAGCGCCCGCGACAGGAAATGCCCCAAAACGCAAAGTGGACACATCCCATTTTTTGAAAGAAAACAGAGGTGTTTTTTGCAAAGTGCCTACCTGTAGATTTTGGTCTCTAGCTCAGACGGCACCTAGGGAAACCTACCAAACCTGTGCATTTTTTAAAACTAGAGACCTAGGGGATTCCAAGATGGGGTGACTTGTGGGGCTCTGACCAGGTTCTGTTACCCAGAATCCTTTGCAAACCTCAAAATTTGGCTAAAAAAACACATTTTCCTCACATTATGGTGACAGAAAGTTCTGGAATCTGAGAGGAGCCACAAATTTCCTTCCACCCAGCGTTCGCCCAAGTCTCCCGATAAAAATGATACCTCACTTGTGTGGGTAGGCCTAGCGCCCGCGACAGGAAATGCCCCAAAGCACAACTTGGACACATCCCATTTTTTGACAAAAAACAGAGCTGTTTTTTGCAAAGTGCCTACCTGTGGATTTTGGCCTCTAGCTCAGCCGGCACCTAGGGAAACCTACCAAACCTGTGCATTTTTTTAAACTAGAGACCTAGGGGAATCCAAGATGCGGTGACTTGTGGGGCTCTGCCCAGGTTCTGTTAGCCAGAATCCTTTGCAAACCTCAAAATTTGGCTAAAAAAACACATTTTCCTCATATTATGGTGACAGAAAGTCCTGGAATCTGAGAGGAGCCACAAATTTCCTTCCACCCAGCGTTCCCCCAAGTCTCCCAATAAAAATGGTACCTCACTTGTGTGGGTAGGCCTGGCGCCCGCAACAGGATATGCCCCAAAACACAACGTGGACACATCCAATTGTTTCACAGAAAACAGAGATGTTTTTTGCAAAGTGCCTACCTGTAGATTTTGGCCTCTAGCTCAGCCGGCACCTAGGGAAACCTACCAAATCTGTGCATTTTTTTTAACTAGAGACCTAGGGGAATCCAAGATGGGGTGACTTGTGGGGCTCTGACCATGTTCTGTTACCCAGAATCCATTGCAAACCTCCAAATTTGGCTAAAAAAACACATTTTCCTCACATTATGGTGACAGAAAGTTCTGGAATCTGAGAGGAGCCACAAATTTCCTTCCACCCAGCATTTCCCCAAGTCTCCTGATAAAAATGATACCTCACTTGTGTGGGTAGGCCTAGCGCCCGCGACAGGAAATGCCCCAAAACGCAACGTGGACACATCCCATTTTTTGAAAGAAAACAGAGGTGTTTTTTGCAAAGTGCCTACCTGTGGATTTTGGCCTCTAGCTCAGCCGGCACCTAGGGAAACCTACGAAACCTGTGCATTTTTTTAAACTAGAGACCTAGGGGAATCCAAGATGCGGTGACTTGTGGGGCTCTGCCCAGGTTCTGTTACCCAGAATCCTTTGCAAACCTCAAAATTTGGCTAAAAAAACACATTTTCCTCATATTATGGTGACAGAAAGTTCTGGAATCTGAGAGGAGCCACAAATTTCCTTCCACCCAGCGTTCCTCCAAGTCTCCCAATAAAAATGGTACCTCACTTGTGTGGGTAGGCCTAGCGCCCGCAACAGGATATGCCCCAAAACACAACGTGGACACATCCAATTTTTTCACAGAAAACAGAGATGTTTTTTGCAAAGTGCCTACCTGTAGATTTTGGCCTCTAGCTCAGCCGGCACCTAGGGAAACCTACCAAACCTGTGCATTTTTGTTAACTAGAGACCTAGGGGAATCCAAGATGGGGTGACTTGTGGGGCTCTGACCATGTTCTGTTACCCAAAATCCATTGCAAACCTCCAAATTTGGCTAAAAAAACACATTTTCCTCACATTATGGTGATAGAAAGTTCTGGAATCTGAGAGGAGCCACAAATTTCCTTCCACCCAGCATTTCCCCAAGTCTCCTGATAAAAATGATACCTCACTTGTGTGGGAGGCCTAGCGCCCGCGACAGGAAATGCCCCAAAACGCAACGTGGACACATCCCATTTTTTGAAAGAAAACAGAGGTGTTTTTTGCAAAGTGCCGACCTGTAGATTTTGGCCTCTAGCTCAGCCGGCACCTAGGGAAACCTACCAAACATGTGCATTTTTTAAAACTAGAGACCTAGGGGAATCCAAGGTGGGGTGACTTGTGGGGCTCTGACCAGGTTCTGTTACCCAGAATCCTTTCAAACCTCAAAATTCAGCTAAAAAAACAAATTTTCCTCACATTATGGTGACAGAAAGTTCTGGAATCTGAGAGGAGCCACAAATTTCCTTCCACCCAGCGTTCCCCTAAGTCTCCCGGTAAAAATGATACCTCACTTGTGTGGGTGGGCCAGGTGCCTGCAACTGAATAAGGCCCAAAACTTGTAGAGATAGAGGGGATATCCCCAAAGCACAACGTGGACACATCCCATTTTTTGACAGAAAACAGAGCTGTTTTTTGCAAAGTGCCTACCTGTAGATTTTGGCCTCTAGCTCAGCCGGCACCTAGGGAAACCTACCAAACCTGTGCATTTTTTAAAACTAGAGACCTACGGGAATCCAAGATGGGGTGACTTGTGGGGCTCTGACCAGGTTCTGTTACCCAGAATCCTTTGCGCACTCAAAATTTGGCTAAAAAAACACATTTTCCTCACATTATGGTGACAGAAAGTTTTGGAATCTGAGAGGAGCCACACATTTCCTTCCACCAAGCGTTTCCCCAAGTCTCCCGATAAAAATTATACCTCACTTGTGTGGGTAGGCCTAGCGCCCGCGACAGGAAATGCCCCAAAACGCAAAGTGGACACATCCCATTTTTTGAAAGAAAACAGAGGTGTTTTTTGCAAAGTGCCTACCTGTAGATTTTGGTCTCTAGCTCAGCCGGCACCTAGGGAAACCTACCAAACCTGTGCATTTTTGAAAACTAGAGACCTAGGGGAATCCAAGATGGGGTGACTTGTGGGGCTCTGACCAGGTTCTGTTACCCAGAATCCTTTGCAAACCTCAAAATTTGGCTAGAAAAACACATTTTCCTCACATTATGGTGACAGAAAGTTCTGGAATCTGAGAGGAGCCACAAATTTCCTTCCACCCAGCGTTCCCCCAAGTCTCCCGATAAAAATGATACCTCACTTGTGTGGGTAGGCCTAGCGCCCGCGACAGGAAATGCCCCAAAGCACAACTTGGACACATCCCATTTTTTGACAAAAAACAGAGCTGTTTTTTGCAAAGTGCCTACCTGTGGATTTTGGCCTCTAGCTCAGCCGGCACCTAGGGAAACCTACGAAACCTGTGCATTTTTTTAAACTAGAGACCTAGGGGAATCCAAGATGCGGTGACTTGTGGGGCTCTGCCCAGGTTCTGTTAGCCAGAATCCTTTGCAAACCTCAAAATTTGGCTAAAAAAACACATTTTCCTCATATTATGGTGACAGAAAGTTCTGGAATCTGAGAGGAGCCACAAATTTCCTTCCACCCAGCGTTCCTCCAAGTCTCCCAATAAAAATGGTACCTCACTTGTGTGGGTAGGCGTAGCGCCCGCAACAGGATATGCCCCAAAACACAACGTGGACACATCCAATTTTTTCACAGAAAACAGAGATGTTTTTTGCAAAGTGCCTACCTGTAGATTTTGGCCTCTAGCTCAGCCGGCACCTAGGGAAACCTACCAAACCTGTGCATTTTTGTTAACTAGAGACCTAGGGGAATCCAAGATGGGGTGACTTGTGGGGCTCTGACCATGTTCTGTTACCCAGAATCCATTGCAAACCTCCAAATTTGGCTAAAAAAACACATTTTCCTCACATTATGGTGACAGAACGTTCTGGAATCTGAGAGGAGCCACAAATTTCCTTCCACCCAGCATTTCCCCATGTCTCCTGATAAAAATGATACCTCACTTGTGTGGGTAGGCCTAGCGCCCGCGACAGGAAATGCCCCAAAGCACAACTTGGACACATCCCATTTTTTGACAAAAAACAGAGCTGTTTTTTGCAAAGTGCCTAACTGTAGATTTTGGCCTCTAGCTCAGCCGGCACCTAGGGAAACCTACCAAACCTGTGCATTTTTTAAAACTAGAGACCTAGGGGAATCCAAGATGCTGTGACTTGTGGGGCTCTGCCCAGGTTCTGTTACCCAGAATCCTTTGCAAACCTCAAAATTTGGCTAAAAAAACACATTTTCCTCACATTATGGTGACAGAAAGTTCTGGAATCTGAGAGGAGCCACAAATTTCCTTCCACCCAGCGTTCCCCCAAGTCTCCCAATAAAAATGGTACCTCACTTGTGTGGGTAGGCCTGGCGCCCGCAACAGGATATGCCCCAAAACACAACGTGGACACATCCAATTGTTTCACAGAAAACAGAGATGTTTTTTGCAAAGTGCCTACCTGTAGATTTTGGCCTCTAGCTCAGCCGGCACCTAGGGAAACCTACCAAATCTGTGCATTTTTTTTAACTAGAGACCTAGGGGAATCCAAGATGGGGTGACTTGTGGGGCTCTGACCATGTTCTGTTACCCAGAATCCATTGCAAACCTCCAAATTTGGCTAAAAAAACACATTTTCCTCACATTATGGTGACGGAAAGTTCTGGAATCTGAGAGGAGCCACAAATTTCCTTCCACCCAGCATTTCCCCAAGTCTCCTGATAAAAATGATACCTCACTTGTGTGGGTAGGCCTAGCGCCCGCGACAGGAAATGCCCCAAAACGCAACGTGGACACATCCCATTTTTTGAAAGAAAACAGAGGTGTTTTTTGCAAAGTGCCTACCTGTGGATTTTGGCCTCTAGCTCAGCCGGCACCTAGGGAAACCTACGAAACCTGTGCATTTTTTTAAACTAGAGACCTAGGGGAATCCAAGATGCGGTGACTTGTGGGGCTCTGCCCAGGTTCTGTTACCCAGAATCCTTTGCAAACCTCAAAATTTGGCTAAAAAAACACATTTTCCTCATATTATGGTGACAGAAAGTTCTGGAATCTGAGAGGAGCCACAAATTTCCTTCCACCCAGCGTTCCTCCAAGTCTCCCAATAAAAATGGTACCTCACTTGTGTGGGTAGGCCTAGCGCCCGCAACAGGATATGCCCCAAAACACAACGTGGACACATCCAATTTTTTCACAGAAAACAGAGATGTTTTTTGCAAAGTGCCTACCTGTAGATTTTGGCCTCTAGCTCAGCCGGCACCTAGGGAAACCTACCAAACCTGTGCATTTTTGTTAACTAGAGACCTAGGGGAATCCAAGATGGGGTGACTTGTGGGGCTCTGACCATGTTCTGTTACCCAAAATCCATTGCAAACCTCCAAATTTGGCTAAAAAAACACATTTTCCTCACATTATGGTGATAGAAAGTTCTGGAATCTGAGAGGAGCCACAAATTTCCTTCCACCCAGCATTTCCCCAAGTCTCCTGATAAAAATGATACCTCACTTGTGTGGGAGGCCTAGCGCCCGCGACAGGAAATGCCCCAAAACGCAACGTGGACACATCCCATTTTTTGAAAGAAAACAGAGGTGTTTTTTGCAAAGTGCCGACCTGTAGATTTTGGCCTCTAGCTCAGCCGGCACCTAGGGAAACCTACCAAACATGTGCATTTTTTAAAACTAGAGACCTAGGGGAATCCAAGGTGGGGTGACTTGTGGGGCTCTGACCAGGTTCTGTTACCCAGAATCCTTTCAAACCTCAAAATTCAGCTAAAAAAACAAATTTTCCTCACATTATGGTGACAGAAAGTTCTGGAATCTGAGAGGAGCCACAAATTTCCTTCCACCCAGCGTTCCCCTAAGTCTCCCGGTAAAAATGATACCTCACTTGTGTGGGTGGGCCAGGTGCCTGCAACTGAATAAGGCCCAAAACTTGTAGAGATAGAGGGGATAGCCCCAAAGCACAACGTGGACACATCCCATTTTTTGACAGAAAACAGAGCTGTTTTTTGCAAAGTGCCTACCTGTAGATTTTGGCCTCTAGCTCAGCCGGCACCTAGGGAAACCTACCAAACCTGTGCATTTTTTAAAACTAGAGACCTACGGGAATCCAAGATGGGGTGACTTGTGGGGCTCTGACCAGGTTCTGTTACCCAGAATCCTTTGCGCACTCAAAATTTGGCTAAAAAAACACATTTTCCTCACATTATGGTGACAGAAAGTTTTGGAATCTGAGAGGAGCCACACATTTCCTTCCACCCAGCGTTTCCCCAAGTCTCCCGATAAAAATTATACCTCACTTGTGTGGGTAGGCCTAGCGCCCGCGACAGGAAATGCCCCAAAACGCAAAGTGGACACATCCCATTTTTTGAAAGAAAACAGAGGTGTTTTTTGCAAAGTGCCTACCTGTAGATTTTGGTCTCTAGCTCAGCCGGCACCTAGGGAAACCTACCAAACCTGTGCATTTTTGAAAACTAGAGACCTAGGGGAATCCAAGATGGGGTGACTTGTGGGGCTCTGACCAGGTTCTGTTACCCAGAATCCTTTGCAAACCTCAAAATTTGGCTAGAAAAACACATTTTCCTCACATTATGGTGACAGAAAGTTCTGGAATCTGAGAGGAGCCACAAATTTCCTTCCACCCAGCGTTCCCCCAAGTCTCCCGATAAAAATGATACCTCACTTGTGTGGGTAGGCCTAGCGCCCGCGACAGGAAATGCCCCAAAGCACAACTTGGACACATCCCATTTTTTGACAAAAAACAGAGCTGTTTTTTGCAAAGTGCCTACCTGTGGATTTTGGCCTCTAGCTCAGCCGGCACCTAGGGAAACCTACGAAACCTGTGCATTTTTTTAAACTAGAGACCTAGGGGAATCCAAGATGCGGTGACTTGTGGGGCTCTGCCCAGGTTCTGTTACCCAGAATCCTTTGCAAACCTCAAAATTTGGCTAAAAAAACACATTTTCCTCATATTATGGTGACAGAAAGTTCTGGAATCTGAGAGGAGCCACAAATTTCCTTCCACCCAGCGTTCCTCCAAGTCTCCCAATAAAAATGGTACCTCACTTGTGTGGGTAGGCCTAGCGCCCGCAACAGGATATGCCCCAAAACACAACGTGGACACATCCAATTTTTTCACAGAAAACAGAGATGTTTTTTGCAAAGTGCCTACCTGTAGATTTTGGCCTCTAGCTCAGCCGGCACCTAGGGAAACCTACCAAACCTGTGCATTTTTATTAACTAGAGACCTAGGGGAATCCAAGATGGGGTGACTTGTGGGGCTCTGACCATGTTCTGTTACCCAAAATCCATTGCAAACCTCCAAATTTGGCTAAAAAAACACATTTTCCTCACATTATGGTGACAGAAAGTTCTGGAATCTGAGAGGAGCCACAAATTTCCTTCCACCCAGCATTTCCCCAAGTCTCCTGATAAAAATGATACCTCACTTGTGTGGGAGGCCTAGCGCCCGCGACAGGAAATGCCCCAAAACGCAACGTGGACACATCCCATTTTTTGAAAGAAAACAGAGGTGTTTTTTGCAAAGTGCCTACCTGTAGATTTTGGCCTCTAGCTCAGCCGGCACCTAGGGAAACCTACCAAACATGTGCATTTTTTAAAACTAGAGACCTAGGGGAATCCAAGGTGGGGTGACTTGTGGGGCTCTGACCAGGTTCTGTTACCCAGAATCCTTTCAAACCTCAAAATTCAGCTAAAAAAACACATTTTCCTCACATTATGGTGACAGAAAGTTCTGGAATCTGAGAGGAGCCACAAATTTCCTTCCACCCAGCGTTCCCCTAAGTCTCCCGGTAAAAATGATACCTCACTTGTGTGGGTGGGCCAGGTGCCTGCAACTGAATAAGGCCCAAAACTTGTAGAGATAGAGGGGATAGCCCCAAAGCACAACGTGGACACATCCCATTTTTTGACAGAAAACAGAGCTGTTTTTTGCAAAGTGCCTACCTGTAGATTTTGGCCTCTAGCTCAGCCGGCACCTAGGGAAACCTACCAAACCTGTGCATTTTTTAAAACTAGAGACCTAGGGGAATCCAAGATGGGGTGACTTGTGGGGCTCTGACCAGGTTCTGTTACCCAGAATCCTTTGCAAACCTCAAAATTCTGCTAAAAAAACACATTTTCCTCACATTATGGTGACAGAAAGTTCTGGAATCTGAGAGGAGCCACAAATTTCCTTCCACCCAGCGTTCCCCTAAGTCTCCCGGTAAAAATGATACCTCACTTGTGTGGGTGGGCCAGGTGCCTGCAACTGAATAAGGCCCAAAACTTGTAGAGATAGAGGGGATAGCACAGCGAGTTTATAAGGACATATTATTTTATACATCTTTAGACTGACTCTGCTTTGGGGTCCCACATAAGTGAGGTGTCATTTTACTTGGGAGACTGATGGGAACACTGGGGAGTAGGAATTTTGTGCTGGAGCGGTGATCCTCCTAAGAAAAGTCTGGAAAATATGCATTTTTAAGCAAATTTTGAGGTTTACAGAGGAGTCTGGGTAAGAAAATGTTGGGGGAGCCACACAAGCCACACCTCCCTGGACTCCTTGGGGTGACTAGTTTTAAAAAATGTCTGGGTTTGGTAGGTTTCCCTAGATGAAGGGCGCACCCAGGACCAAAAACATAGGTGCGCCCTCCCCCCCAAACACAAGTAGTTTTGTAATATATCATTTTGATGTGTCCACATACGTCCGTGATGTGCCAAACACTAAAATTGTGAAAAGAAACGCACTTAGGTTATGTGAAAAAGACCCCTCACCCACAAACCAAGTTGGTGGCATGCTTCATCATTGGGGTCCCACTCGAGGCACCTAGCGTGTCACAGGTGTGCTGCGACGCCAGATTACAGCGGAGCATGTTTTGTAATTTTTACCACACATACTGGTTGGATTTGGCACGAGGGTGAGTGATGATTCAGTGGGTCAAATTTTATTAACAAGAGATTTCACAAAAATGAAATGCACTGTTAATAACTGAAAGGCAAAAAACTGAACCAATGACAAGGCACCAACCGCTTTACAGTCCATTCACACACCTTTCAGACATGACACGCACAAGTCAATTCACACCTCCAGCCACGGGCCCAGCACATTACAACACTCACATCGACAGACCGCGCCACTCAAGGGCCCATCACTTACATACGCTTACATGCCTGATACAAGAATCACACCAGCTGATGGGAGTGTGGACTGACGTTTGGCTGGTACCGCCAGCCAAGCGCCACCCCACCCACACCGCCAGCCAAGCCCCACCCCACGCACACCACCAGCCAAGCCCCACCCCACTCACACCGCCAGCCAAGCGCCACCCCAAGCACACCGCCAGCCAAGCCCCACCCTACGCACACCGCCAGCCAAGCCCCACCCCACGCACACCGCCAGCCAAGCGCCACCCCAAGCACACCGCCAGCCAAGCGTCACCCTAAGCACACCGCCAGCCAAGCGCCACCCCAAGCACACCGCCAGCCAAGCGCCACCCCAAGCATACCGCCAGCCAAGCACCACCCCACGCACACCACCAGCCAAGCCCCACCCCAAGCACTCCGCCTTCCAAGCCCCACCCCACGCACACCGCCAGCCAAGCGCCACCCCACGCACACCGCCAACCAAGCGCCACCCCACGCACACCGCCAGCCAAGCCCCACCCCACGCACACCGCCAGCCAAGCGCCACCCCAAGCACACCGCCAGCCAAGCGCCACCCCAAGCACACCGCCAGCCAAGCGCCACCCCAAGCACACCGCCAGCCAAGCCCCACCCCACGCACACCGCCAGCCAAGCCCCACCCCAAGCACTCCACCTTCCAAGCCCCACCCCCCGCACACCGCCAGCCAAGCGCCACCCCACGCACACCGCCAACCAAGCGCCACCCCAAGCACACCGCCAGCCAAGCCCCACCCCAAGCACACCGCCAGCCAAGCACCACCCCTCGCACACCGCCAGCCAAGCCCCACCCCACGCACACCGCCATCACTTTTTTTTGTTTATAAACAACAAAGACACCACTAACTAATTATAAAATAAGCACAAAACTACAAACACAAAAGCTCTAACTAAATACATGACAGAGATGCCAACCGTGAAACATGTGAAAACATAAAACAGACAGCTTACGCTCACGGTATTTCCCAGAAGTTTTTCCTTGTGTGGTAACTTCTAAAACAGCTGGGCACACACAGCCCAGGCTTTGAAGGGCATTCGGGGCAGTACATCTGCCTCTCCCTCCGGATTAATCTCCGGGCACATACTCTACATTTCTTTGTGGGCAAGTCTTTTTTGGGAGTGGGAGGCATGTGATCTGGAATGTGCCGATCTTTCAATCTAGCCACATCCTCCACCACTTCTACTCTAGGAACTCTTGCCGGTTCCACCACAATAAGGCTTTCTATCACTGACTCCTGAAATTTAACAAATGTCATCCTTGACTCAGGTGAACAATCCTTGTATACAATAAAGGAATTAAAAGTTGCCAAATGAAATAAATGTAGGGCCAACTTTTTATACCACACATAAGACTTACGAAGAGCAGTGTAAGGTTCCAACCTCTGATCTACTCTATCAACACCACCCATGTGTCTATTGTAGTCCAAAATGTACGCAGGTTTGTGCACTTCCGCAACCTGACCCCAAACAGTCACAGGGGAAGTACTCTCATCATGGATGGTAGATAGCATGTACACATCCCTCCTGTCTGAAAATTTCAGGGCTAGCAGCTCATTATTCTGCAAGGCACTGCACTGTCCCCTCTCAAGTTTTTTACAGACAAGCTCCCTTGGATAGCCTTTCCGGTTAGAACAGATTGTGCCACAAGCAACAGTGTCCACTCTAAACAACTCCTTGAACAACTGCACTCCAGTGTGGAAATTATCTACGTACAAATGGTGACCTTTGTTAAACAGCCGTCTAGCAAGTTCCCACACAATTTTTCCGCTAACTCCAAAAGTGGCCGGACAACCAGGAGGGTCAATACTGGAATCCCTACCAGTGTAGACCCGGAAATTATACACATATCCTGTACTGCTTTCTGACAGCATATACAATTTAATCCCATACTGTGCCCTCCTACTAGGAATGTACTGCTTAAAAACTAAACGCCCCTTGAAAAGGACCAAAGACTCGTCCACACTTATCTCTTTGCCTGGAACATAGACCTCTGAAAACCAATCTACAAAATGATCAAGGACAGGCCTAATCTTAAAAAGACGGTCACAATCAGGGTGATCCCGTGGCAAGGCTAAAGCATTGTCTACAAAATGCAGCATACGAAGAAGAAGCAAATACCGATTACGTGTCATAGTTGCAGGAAATATAGCCGTTGCCATCAAGGGACTAGTAGACCCATAAGAAGCAAGTGACGGCTTCCTGATCACAACCCCATCAAAAAAGTCAAACCTAAAACCTTTTTCATCTATTCCAGATATGTGGGAACCCACTGAGTAGCTCTAGACTGAGGCTTAAGTCTGGCAGCGTTGTCCCGCAAATATTGCTCTGCATACAAATTAGTCTGCTCCACAATCTCTTCCAAAAAGACATCGTCCACAAACAAGTGAAAGAATTGGACAGGCAAAAAGTTTTCCGTATTAACTCTACACCCTGGGAGACCAGTAAATGCAGGTAACTGTGGCTGCTCCATGTTTGGGGCAATCCAGGTGTCAGGTCTTCTAATGGGAAACCCTTCAGCCCCAGGCTGCTGCACTCTTGGCACATCAATGTCCTCCTCTACAACAGGCCCTTCATCTGCACTGAGAGCAGCTTCCTCATCAGAAGAATACTGTCGGACAGAAAACTCACTTCCAGAATCTCCCACTTCCTCCTCTGCCTCAGATGCAGAGTCTGTCTCGTAATCATGGTCTGAAGACGACTCAAAGAGCATGCCAACAATCTGCTGAGCGGTCACTCTGCAGCTAGCCATGATCCTCACTAACAACAAATGGATTGCCAACAACAACTAGCACTTAAACAAGTAATAAACAAAGTGTAGCTTTATCACAAAGAGTTATGTACTAAAAAAACTACCCCACTCACTTGCCTGAAAAAAAAGCTACTCGCCAAGCAACTACTCTGCACAGACACAGCAATCACCAATGATATCCCACTAAAAAGAAAAAAGAAAATTAGACATATGACAACACAAATATCATTATGCTCAAATCTAAGGACAATTTCACACACAATACTGCATTTAGTACACCACCTACAAACATGGCATTCATGCATGTCAACAATACTCCTTTGGAGTAAATTGCTTTCACTTACCTAAAACATGCAACTATGCAAACCGCAGGACAACTACTGCCAAAACCGCAAGGATCCATAGCAAAGGAAGCAAAAGCGTTGAACTAGAAGAAAAAGAAGAAATAAATTGTTATAATCACAAATACAAATACTTCGCCAGTTGACAAACACCCCACCACGAAGAACTCAGAAATTGTCCCTGGTACCTAAGTGGATCCTGCCCCCCTCGGGGGCAGATGGGCGTAAAAGAAATTGGCCAATCTGCCCCCAAGGGGGGCAAAAATGGGCAACACCTCTGTGCCCCCTTTAGGGGGCGACCCTTCCCAAAGGGGGCACCCCCAGCCTAAACAAAAAAAAGGGAACAAAAAAAAATAATCCCTGGCGTATTGGTGGTTTCTGCCCTCCTTGGGGGCAGATGGGCCTACAAAAATAGGCCCATCTGCCCCCAAAGGGGGCAGAGATGGCCAATACGAACTTTTCCCACTTTGGGGGGCGACCGTTGCCCAAGGGGTGCCCTCAAACACACACCACACACACACACACACCACACAATCCCTGGCGCCTAGTGTGCTTCAACCTCCCCCGGGGGCCAGATCGTCCAAAAACATGGCTGGTCTGCCATCAGGGGGGCCGAAACAGAAAAAAAAAATAGCCTCCCAGGGGAGCGACCCTTGCCCAAGGGATCGCCCCCAAAATAACATATAAAAGTAAATCCCTGGTGTCTAGTGGATTTTGGCCCCCCGGGGGCAGATCGGCCGTAAAATCGGCAATCTGCCCCCAGAGGGGGCAAAATACTAAATAAAATAGACCCCTGGGGGGGTGACCCTTGCCTAAGGTGTTGCCCCTAAAATAAACTTATAATAAAGAAATCCCTGGTGTCTAGTGGATTTTGCCCCCCCAGGGGCAGATCGGCCAAAGAATTGGCAATCTGTCCCGGGGGGGGGCGAAATACAAAAAAAAATAGCCCCCCAGGGAGGCGACCCTTGCCCAAGGGGTCGCCCCCAAAAGAAACTTTTATTAACAAAGAAATCCCTGGTGTCTAGTGGATTTTGCCCCCCCCCCGGGGGCAGATCTGCAGAAAAATCGGTGATCTGCCCCCAGGGGGGGTGAAATATTAAAAAAAATAGCCCCCCAGGTGGGCGACCCTTGCCCAAGGGGTCGCCCCAAAATAAACATATAAAAGTAAATCCCTCTTGTCTAGTGGATTTTGCCCCCCCCGGGGGCAGATCGGCCGTAAAATCGGCAATCTGCCCCCGGGGGGGCGAAATACTAAATAAAATTGACCCCTGGGGGGGCGACCCTTGCCCGGGGGGGTTCGACCCTTGCCCAAGGGGTTGCCCCCAAAATAAACAATAAAAACAAAATCCCTGGTGTCTAGTGGATTTCGCCCCCCCAGGGGCAGATCGGCCCAAAAATCGGCGATCTGTCCCCGGGGGGGGCGAAATACTAAAAAAAATAGCCCCCCAGGGAGGCGACCCTTGCCCAAGGGGTCGCCCCCAAAAGAAACTTTTATTAACAAAGAAATCCCTGGTGTCTAGTGGATTTTGCCCCCCCCCCCGGGGGCAGATCGGCAGAAAAATCGGCGATCTGCCCCCAGGGGGGCGAAACACTAAATAAAATGGACCCCCGGGGGGGCGACCCTTGCCCAAGGGGTCGCCCCCAAAAAACACAATAAAAACAAAATCCCTGGTGTTTAGTGGATTTTGCCCCCCCGGGGGCAGATCCGCTGAAAAATCAGCGATCTGCCTCCGGGGGGGGAGCGAAATACTAAAAAAAAATAGCCCCTCAGGTGGGCGACCCTTGCCCAAGTGGTCGCCCCCAAAAGAAACTTTTCTTTACAAATAAATCCCTGGTGTCTAGTGGATTTCGCCCCCCCCCCGGGGGCAGATCGGCTTAAAAATCGGCGATCTGCCCCCGGGGGGGGGGGGGCGAAACACTAAATAAAATGGACCCCGGGGGGGGGGGCGACCCTTGCCCAAGGGGTCGCCCCCAAAATACACAAATAAAACAAAATCCCTGGTGTCTAGTGGATTTTGCCCCCGGGGGCAGATCCGCTGAAAAAATCGTCGATCTGCCCCCAGGGGCGGCAAAATACTAAAAAAAATACCCCCAGGGGGGCGACCCTTGCCCAAGGGGTCGCCCCCAAAAGAAACATACAAAAAAAAAATCCCTGGTGTCTAGTGGAGCAGGAATCTAGTGAAAACAGGCAGAGGGGGAAAGGAAAAACCCTTTCCTTTCCTCCCGTGTCTGTTTCCCCCCCAAAACCCCCAAAAAAGGAAGGACTCACCTTTTCAAGTCCTTTCCCCTTGACGTGCTGGAAGCAAATGGCTTCCAGGGTGTCCCGGCAACACTTGATGACGTTGGCGCGCTGTGCGCGCGCTGACGTCATCAGATTGCCGGGGGGGTCGGGGTGAAAGGGGAAGTGCTTCCCCTTCCATCCCCGCCTTGGTGGGGTGGTTGGGTTATGTGCACAGGGGGGGCGCTAGCGCTCCACCCAGTTCCTGTGCCTTGGACGAGGTGACCTCGTCCAAGGCACACTGGAACTGTAGCCTTGGACGAGGTCACCTCGTCCAAGGCACAGAACATGTTAAACTGCACAGATTACAACATAAACCCAAGAGTCTTAGACCTCGACAGGTCCGTACATAACAACCAACCATGTGGATAATTTTGAGCATTAAGCGCCACACTCATATGAAGTACGCCGACTTCCCTACTCTCATACTGTGGAGTGCGCTCACTCCTACTAAACAACACATATTTGGCCTAAATACACACAAATCTTCACAGTCACCTGCCAAAAAGGCATAAGCTAAGCAAGTGCAAAAACCCTAAACCACACACATTATGACGCTGAGAACATTCCCAACTCAATTAGGCAGGCTCCGAGATCCCGGGAAAGTCATGGTGAACTTAGAAACCCATCATACCTCCGATTTGCATTATCTCAGAAAAAACAAATTTAAACAATGATTCTCCGTCCTAGGGCCCCCAAGGGCCAAACCGTCGCTCTGCTACCAGAACTGTTAATGCGTCCTTTTATGTCAATTTTATAAACATTAGGACTCATTTTAGGCCAATGAATCTTGTGACCCAGTGGAGAGATACCGTAGGACAAGATAACTGATCAATATGTCAAGCAATATATCAATAATTTCATCAATATTTATCACTACAATGTACCTTACTTTGGAATAAGACATTAATCAAATTATCGACGCAACCATGACCTTTCAGCCATTAATAACCACACCTGTTGATAGAATTTTGTAAATTTTTATTCCCTATTGATTACAATCTACAAGCAGCAGAGTCAATCTCAAAAAGCAAGAAGCATAAGAGTATAGTCACAATATTGCAACTGTGATAAGATTTCATTAATGCAAGAATCACAAACATAAGAACATAGCACGGCGTGAACATAGATCAGAATACAAAGAATATCATTTTGAGTCTTAATTCAGCATAGTGTAACGTCAGTCATTTGTCTATTGCGTCAGTCAGAGTGAACTCCTAACCTAACCCCTAATTAGCATCAGCATGTTGGGCTTCATGCAAAACTATTTAAACACAAATTTGGAAAAATATCTGGCTATGGCCACTATTCAAAAATACAGCAGTTGGTACCTAGAAAGGAAAAGCAAACAGACAAATTATAATTCGCATTGTCATAATTACCCTCCAGGAATAGGTCAGCACACAGGATCAGTCTTCGTCTTTAGGACATCAGTCAAATCACCATCAGTCTAACTTTGTCTAAAGGACAGGGGACACTACCCTCATAAGGAGGAGAAGTGTAAGGGGCAGTCTATGGGTGAAGATGGTTTATTAAGTCTCAAATCACCAAACAGAGTGACAGAGTTTCTGGATAAAATCAATAGCATTCCATACCTAGTTCTAACGTCCCTTCTGTGACATGAGTTTTAATCCCTTTTTCGTAATACCTTCCCCCAAAATTCTATTGGACATTCACTATACCCCACTATCTTTAACCTATCAAATTATACATTAGGTAATTCCAATTGTCACCCCACGATAATTTATAATACTTTGAATGGTTTTCATAATTGACGTCTTCGGAGGTGGCACATCCGGGGGGTTTCGTCACCATTCTGGTACGTTCCTCGGGTCATGAGTTCCTTTGTCCATGGTCAAATGTCCTTGTACATTTCTTTAATCTACTTTTGTTTCAAAAGTGTATAAAACTCATACTAAGGCAGCTAACATGAGAACAGAACCGGTATGGTTACATGAAACGGAGAAAAGGAACAAATGCAGGGTCATGGCCCTTTGTGAGTCAGCACACTGAAAAACAGAAAAAAATACTTTAATATGAGAGCTAGGCAGCTAAATCCACAGCTCACGCTAACTTAAGACCTATAGGTTTTAATGCAAATGCAATATCGTAAACGCTAATATAAGCTTGATTAATCATGATGCAAACAATTCATTTCTCATAATTGTCATTAGTTCGTGTACACAATAGTAGCTGCACATTATAATTCAAATGCACGTTAAGCAAATCACTATTTATTGTCGTTTTCTATGCAGCATTGTTAAGCATTTATATAAGCATTACACTTCTAGTATATGTAATATTTAAACTACGCTCTCTCACACCTAATACCAAGTCACTTGTTTTGACCCTGCACACCAACCTCAGACTTAATTGACACATTGTCAAAAAAACAAAGACGGCCTGGTACCAGCTCTCTTGCCTAAGAAAGTGAAATCTTTTATGGCTCTCGGTGGCAGTAACACCCTGCTCCATGGGTCCTACAAGGGGACTCTATGTGCTGCAGCACAACTCACCCAGGCCCTTAAAAAATATGATCACAACACTGCCTTTCTGAGGGACGTTTATTGACAGCTGCATTATTTACAAAGTCATCCCAGCAAGCACCACTAATTATCTTACAGACAAGCTCACCATCTCCGCTGTATCTTGGTACTCCCACAGCCAGGACCATAGGATTTGCGACTAAGTGTAAAAATGAAAAAGAAAGGCAGCAGGCCTTTTTTGTCTAAGCACCCAGGAGCTGGAACAACATCCCAGTAGTCATAAGGTCTGTCTCAACACTGCTCCAGTTTAGGAAAGAGTTGAAGACACTCCACTTAAAGGAGCACTAAATCACAATGCTGCAAAAGTTCTTTGCTGAGAGTCAATTATGTGTGGAGCTCCTGTTCGGACATGGATTTGGATGTCTTTAATGAGGTCAGCCTAGTCCTGAGCATGAGGATCTGGGTAGATGATATGCAATTTGATTAATAAATTGAGTTACTAACCAATAGACTACACAGAATAGGAGACCACATTATTATGTGCGCAAGATCACCAATTAGTGATTGGTATTTGAATTGGAACGTCTCAAAGAATTTCACAGTGGTGAATGGAACATGTTGGCTGTGGCTGTAATAATTTGAACAATGAGAATTTATATTTGTTGGATATAAAGAAGAATTGGAGAAGCCAACAATCTGATTAGACTTTCTCGGTTCTTTTGGGTGCACCACTGTATTTGTGAAGCAGTAACACTACACGTCTGCTCCTAGAATCCAGCTCCTTCTCCTGTCTCTCATTGACTGTATGATTGTCTTTGATCCTACACAACACTCTGCTTCCTCTTTGCTAGATTGCATTATCCAAATAGCAAATACATCCATTTTTTTAATTGAAGAGCACTCTCCTCCTCCATTCCTCCCCCACCTTGTTCCCCACAATCTTGCTGCTCATATGCAATTGCTTCTTCCCACACATCATGCCCAATCCATTGCTGATCGCCCCCCATCCCCACTCCAGCCCCCGGTGAGACTTTTTTTTTTTTTAAACAAAAATCCCTTATGGATGACTCAGCAGTTACAATTTGCTGCTGTGCTGCTCCTTTTGCTAAACAAAGCTTCTATGTACATATAGCTAATTTTTTCTTAATTTATTATTTCGCTATTGGTGTACCCATCTTGAAATGGTGAATGAAAATATAGATGACGGCTATTTAATGTTGTACACAAGTGCGTGTATGGTGATGCATGCACTCATATACTACTTCACAGTTGGCCATTTTAGCTTCATGGAACGTATTGGCGCATGCAGAATGATGCAGGCACACATACACTCTCACTTTTTCCCCCAAGACCCAATTCATTATCGGCAAGCAAGCATTGTCTTTTATTTTTGCTGATGCTGAGCAGCACATGCAAAAAACATTTGAAAAGCCTATAGATCAATATTGGAAAAGCAAAGGCTGAGATCTATTGGCTTTGCCATTGGTTGTTATATTCGTCTTCCAAAGCAGTTTGATGTAAGGCTGTAACTAAATTGTCTCCACACTGTTATGGCATGGTGAGTAATGGCATTTATAACTTATTATTGAAAGGTTTATCCACCTGTACATATATGAACATTAATCTGTCATCAAAAATCCATATAAGCTTTCTTCCATGTGTACCTCTTCCTCATGAAATGCAATCTCAGAAATGTATTGCCTGAATACGATACGTCACCTATTTGCTACAGTAAAATATTAAAAGAGAAGAAGAAACACAGGAGAAGAAGGTATGTGTGCTGGCACTCCCTCTAGAGTGACAAACCAAAGATACATGGAAACCACATGGGAAGAACAACCTTGCCTGCTCAGAGAAAAGGCCAGTAGTGGTGTTCTCATGTCTTTGTTTTTCACACTTCTGGCCCTGTGGTAAAAGGGACAAGTAATGTAGCATTGACAGCTGAAGAAGACCAGTGCAGCCACCTGTGGAGGCAGTGTACCTTGGAGATGTTATATACAATGCATTCATGACACTTCCAGTTCCAATCGAAAACTGTTAAAATGACTGGCACAAAAGCCAATTTTTCTGCTATTGAGGACACCCTAAAATAGGAAAAGAACAGCTATCAAGCAGCTGTGAATAGGTAGCAGGATGGGGTGGTGTATGAAGGAGTCTCCGACTAAGTGCAGAGACCCAGTTATGCTACTAGCCGAAAGTGCAAAGTCGTGGGCGCAAAGGTCCAAGGGTCAGATTTACAAGGCCCTTGCACCTCCATGTGCCACACTTGTGTCAATTTTTATGAGGTGAATGTGGCGTTAAGGAGGCCATTTCCCCATGTCACATTTACAAAGTGGCGGAGTGAAATCTAGGTTTCATTGCAACATTTTTACCGTCATTTTTAATGCCTGCTCAGGGCAGGCCTTAAAGTGACGGCCCCATAGTAACTTATGGGTCTCCCTAGTGCTTTGCTGCACTAGTTCCATAATTTATGCAGCTAATCCAGCAAAGCTCCACAATAGCATCATAAACTATGATGCTATTGTGGAATTGAGCATCATGGTGCACTGTACTGTAAATCCTGCCAATCGTGGTCTTGTTAGGTGGGGCAGGGGTGGCGCAAGAAAAGTAGCCTATCTGGACCAGTGCTCCACTTTCTTGTAGATCTGGCCCCAAGACTTAGCTAGTAAACCAGATCATAGTGCCATGAGTAAATCTCCAAAAAGGAAACCTATTGAGGTTTGGCCCAATAAGAATCAGTTTCAAGTAAACTGAAGTACTTATCAAGGGAGCTAACCAAAGCCAATAAGACAATAGCCAAAAGCGAAATTGCCTTTCCTATTGTGCAACCACCAAATGGGAGAACACTTAGGGGCTAATTACGAGTTTGGTGGTTTGAGGACTGCCATGTTGGCAGTGGCATTCTGACTGTCAACAGTTTGGCGGTGGAGGCAACAGAAGACCGGCAGTGGTCCTCTGCCACCACCAACAGGCACAGACCGCAGTGGTCTGTCTGAGCCACAAACAGGCCGCCAGAGATCATGTTTCCGCTGGACCTATTAGGAGGTTGCACACTGCCTATGTGACCACAGAGGTCCAACTACCACGTATCAGGAGGGGGAAACAAACAGAGACACTCACCTGCAGACAGCCACCCACGTCCAAAGGCGCCATGGAGCCATTCCTCGATGTCATACCGCTGCTCCTGCTTGCTGAAAGACAATTAAATCAATGCCGACATGGATGACACCAACAGTAAGTACATACATTTACCTGTAACATATATCAGGCTAGACACAAACACTCACATACTTAAACAAAGATATCCACACATTCACAACACGCACCCTTCTGTCAGCACACACACACACTGCACAGCAATACTACACATATACACACGCTACAAAGCACAGGCTCAGGTACACTGAAGGCCACATAACATACACACACAGCAACCACAACACAACTACTGCACACATACAAATACATTTCACAAACTCACACTTAACACTGTCCAGGGAGTGCCCACACTTACAACAAACATATACATCCATGTGCCAAGGAACACATAACACCACGCGGATAGCTGCCTACAGAATTTACTCTGTCAACTATTCTTTCTACATTTCCATTTTCCTCGTAATTGCAGTATGCTGGACTTAGGCTCCAAATAAATGTGGCCCTACTCTAATGATTTCATCCAATATGACACTTAACTTGTCATCTGTGAAACGGGGATGTTTCTGTGGTGACATGGAGGTAGAAAACAAGGAACAATATAAGTAATGAAATTTAGGTGCTGTGTAATGCTGGGGTGACTGGGAGCAAATTTGGTGAAGAGGTGTTATTATGTGTGGAGGGGGTGTTGTGAGGCTGTGGGATGTGTGCCCACTGAAAGATGGAGGGGTGCCTATTCTATGGTTCTGTATTTTAAAATGCCACTCTGTCTTCTGTGTGAGCCGCTGGATATGCAATCAATTGTGGTGTGTGAAGGGGTGTGTTTTATAATGTAATTTGTATGTGTGTCGAGTGTGTGAATGTTTGTCAGCTGTGTGTTTTTCAGAGCTCACCAATGTGGTGTAGGGTATTACTGTGGGGACCGCCGCTGTTCGTACCTCCATTGGAAGACTACCATGTCATGACCGCAATGCCGATTTTCAACTTGTAATTGGTTCGGTGGTAGGTTGACAGGCTGGTGGTGCTAGTGATCAGACCACCTATTTCCGGCCCTCCTGAGTCCACGCGGTGTTGGGTTTTTGGCTGGCTTTTGGTGAGCCTGGCTGTGTGACTCAGATTACGGTGGTCCCTGAGACAGACAACATGGTGGTCTTTTGTCAGCCCCCACCAAGGCGGTCTGGCGGACTGACAAACTCGTAATGAAGCCCTAAGACTGGATGAATTTAAACTTTGTTTTATGCCAAAATTAACATAAACTCTATTTATTTCACACATTTGGTGGGAAAATTGAAGCATAGTTAGAGTTCTCTCTTTAAATTACAGACACATTTATCAACACTGCGCGCCAATGCTTTTACCAAAAGTGGCATGAAGCAGCTTAAAGTATAGATTTACTAGTGACTTTTTACTTTCAGAGCAGGCACAAAGTAGGATAATTTTTTTTTTTAATCCTCCGGGCTTTTTAAATTTCTCATGTGAGCTGTGCTGTACATTACACATAAAATGTAGGAAAAAAATAAAGTTAGTCTAAGAACAGATACCCTTCCAGTACCAAACACCATCAAGACATTACTCATACACGTTTGCACTATGGTGTGCACTTGGCACAATACAGCCTTATTGTACCAGGCAACCAAGAAGAAAGCAACAGCACCATATTTTAGTTGATATGACGCTATCCTGCTCTCTCCCTTTCACACAAAACAGTGAACCAACTTTGGTTGCTGAGCATGAAATAATTGTACTGTTCAATGTAGTATGCCGCATTGCTGGTATCATCAATACGTTTCAGGTTTATTCCCAAAGAGAAAGAAACAGTGGAGTGGGTGGAGGGGGCAAAGCATTATTAGAACCTTACTAAAATCAGTTATGGGCTGGAAGTACTGCCTCATTTATTCAAATACTCACAAAGGCTCTGACAAGAAGTATGAACAGATCAATATTTGGTGTTGAGCGGGGGACATACGGAGTACTCGAAAACATATTCACTCAGAACTGCATCAGACATTTAAAGAGTTAAAATCAAATTCAGTAAAAGATTTCCTAATTAACGGTGACAGTATTTATAAAATGATAACATCGCAGGAATGTTTGGAGTAACCAGCAGCTTGATATCCCTGTTACAGTTGTTTCACTGAATATGGTTATGTCTTCAGGAATTACACTGAATGAGGTATGGAGTGGGTATAAGATAATATTGCGAAGTATAGTTCAGTAAATTAAAGAATTATTGATACAAGAGACGATAATGACACTGGAAAAGTGGCACTATGTTGTTGAAAGGGAGGGAGGAGCACGGTAAACATGGTGATTTCCAAGGAATTAAACTTGTTCTTTGAGTACTTGGGGGGACTTTTTTGTGTCAGAGAAGCAAATTGTCACAAAATCTTGCAAAAATCAGAGAATAATTATATCTGTATTTAAAATGCTCAAAAAATCTGAAATATGATGTCAAAGTAACACCCCAAAACTACGGTGGTTATCTGGCAGGTGGGGGCACAAAAGTGAGATGCCCCAATGACCATGGAAGTGAAAGGAGGAAGTAAGCATTTAGGCACATAGTTATAATATTTTCGTGCAGCGCAATGCAGCAAGCCACCTTCCTGCGCTGCCTTGTGTGATAGGGACATACAGCACTTTCCTGCCCTTTCCTAGAGCTGGCACACTTTTGGCTGCTTAGTACCAATGCAGGCACCCTTGCATCAGGGTGCAAAGGTGCCTGTGTTGTAGGCAGGATTGTTTTTGTGCAGGAAGGTAGACCTCAGAGCCATTTTCCTCTTTCTGTGTGTGCTGCAGAATTTAGCACATGTAAAAAGATGAAAACAGGAGGAGAAATAAAAATGTTTCTACTTGTTATGCCTCTGCTGGGGAGGCATAACATTTTGCCACATTCCCATGCCTTCCACTAATGGTAACTCTGGGAATGCTCCAAAATCCATGGATGGATAAATGGGAACACCCACTGTCCACCCATGGAATGCCTTCCTGGGGCAGAGTAATGCAAGGCAGTGATTTGTGCTGTATGGCATTACTCCAGATTTATCAAGCCATGCTGGGCCATGCAGGGTGGCCTTGCATGGCTTGATAAATCTCACTACGGTTTTGCTCAACCTTGTGCAGCCTCGCCTGGTGCAAAGAAGATACAAAACCTTGATAAATCTGGTCCTTTCTATACAGGCCCTGGCCATATGATATACCACTCTACAAGGGACTTATAAGTAAATTAAATATGCTGGTTTGGTGTAGTCCAATAAATACCAGGTTTAGGGGAGTGAGCACAAGCACTTTAGCACTAGTTTGCAGAGATAATGTGCGCAGGGTTCTAAGGCCAATAAAAACGAATTTTGGCACAATCTGAGGTAAGTAGGTAAGAATATTTAGGGGAGACCATTCTAATGCTGGCTGGTCTAGCAGCTATTTTCCATACTCAGAGTTTTCCTACCATGACCAAACCCCTTTGTGCGCAGGGATTGGATTTCCAAGCTCTATAGCATTTATTGCATCAGGTAAAGGCGGCACCCTTTGTTAAAAATCGGGAGGTCTAACCTAGTGAATTTAAAAGGAGAAAGGTGTACGGTTTTTACCATAACATGATCATTTTGGTGCTGTAAGACCCACAATTTGCATATTATTCTCCCAAAACGTGGACTACATTTTAAGTATTACATCTAATAACTTCCAGCACCTGTGTCTGATTTCTATCGGTTCCGATAATAAAAGAATTTAACTGTGCCTACGATAATCAGCGCCCGATTAAATGCATCACCGCACAGTGCTGGTCTTTTTCATATCCAGTAAAGGCCCCAAGGGGCATATTTATACTCCGTTTGCGCAGATTGTACGTCAAAAAATTTGACGCACAATCAGCGCAAACGTTGCCCCATATTTAAACTCTGATGCCCGAGCCCGCGGATGACAAAATTCCACCGTGTGCATCATTTCTTGGATGCGGCAACCCGCCCTGCGTTAATGATATGCAGGGTAGGTGTTCCCGTCCAAAAAACGACGCAAACGGCCGTGCGTCGTATTTATGCTTCCGGGCAAAAATGACGCATGGCCGGGAGGCGGAGGCGGAGCCAGAAAATGACCTGAGTCAGGGCAGGCGTTAAAATGGGGCAAACACACCTGTATTTATTCAGAACACACAGAACAAACAGCAGAGCAGCAGAGCAGCAACAGGGAGCCATGGAGGTGATTCTTATCCAGCGTGCACGCAGACGCAGAGCCCAGCAGCAACAACAGCAGCTACCACAACACCAGCAGGGACCCCAAAGGCAGCGCAGAAGGCAGGAGAGGATATTCCGCCCAAGAACAACCCTTCAGGGCCTCAGGGAACACAACATCATAAGAGGTACCGGTTGGACTGGCAGGCCATCCAGCAGCTGCTGCGAAACATTGAACAGCAGTTGGCCCCCACTTTGGTGACACCCGCACCATACCAACAGAAACAAAGCTGCTTGCCGTACTTCACATGCTGGCAAGTGGCTCATTTCAAACAACTGGTTGGCGGAATATCACAACCGTCATTCTCTGCATTTCTGCCAAAAGTACTGGATGCCATCATTCGCCTGACACCCCACCACATCTGCTTCCCTAACACACTGCAGAAGCAGCAGGAAACTAAACAGGGGTTCTACGCAATCAGTGGCTTCCCCCACGTCCTTGGGGCAATCGACTGCACACATGTACGCCTTGTGCCACCTGCTGCGACTGAACACCTCTACCGCAACAGGAAGCACACACATTCAATCAACGTGCAGGCCATAGTTGATCACCAAGGAATGTTCACAAACATCGTGGCTAAATATCCTGGGAGTGTCCATGACTCATTCATCTTCCGTCACTGCACCATCAACCAACACTTCCAGGATGGACGGTATGGCAATGGACTACTTATTGGTAAGTACTAAACCTACTTATTCACACACTGCACAGCAACCCTCTAGAACACACAACACATACACCACAACAGCAACATCTAGACAGGAGCACACTGAGGTCCTGACATCACTTGCCATGTTTCGTAAGTCACCATTGAACCTGTCACACATTGGAATTTACTGTACAGCCTAATGTGAAGACATTAATGAGTGTGGTAGCCGAAATGTCACCTTGCAAACTGTAAGTGTCACAATGACCTTTACATTAATACACTGCCCAAGTCTAAAGGTATGGGATGTCCAGGGTACTTTCATATGAACGTGCTAACAACACTTTTAAATTCAACTCTACATTGAACTATCTACTCACCCCAAGTGAAGACACAAGGACACCTGTATCACAAGTCACAATGTTAGGGAGGGCACACTGCACTGAAAATCACAAAACATACTGGTGACAAACTGTTAGCAGACAAACACGTGCTCAGCCAAGGTAAAAACACAATGCACTCTGCATTATTTGCACTCCTGTGCGTCAAAAAATATGACGCGCAAGCTGTATGCGTGAAAATATGACGCATAATGGAAAAAAACGGCGGCCATTTTATGCAGGATGTGATGTAATAGGATATCCTGTTTACAGAATCTGTACAGTGGGTGTACTTTCACTTTCACTTTGCAGTCTCTGATTATTCTAGACTGTGTGGCTGTGTGCAAAGTTTTGTCCTGTGGATTAGTGCTTTTGTGTCCAGTGTTCCATCTCACTTGTTCTTTTGCCATCATTATCTTGTTGTAGAATACTGTATGAGTCTGTGTTGTATAAATTTGTCAAGTCCAGTGTTGTATATATTGTCTGTGGGAGTCTGTTGTGGGTACTGTGATATAGGGGATAGTTGGGCTCTTCTTTTTGTTAAGTTTTCTTTGTATTTCCGCACTCTAACTTTCCCCATTTCCCCCTTTTCCGTTTTTCTACTACTTTTTCCCCTTTTTCAGTGCTGAAATGTCTGGTAGGCCACGGCTTCCCAGGATGGGTGAGGAGGAATTGGGGGGGTTTATATGGCTTGTTTGCCATTTGCTCCCACTTATGCTGGAGGCTGGGGGTAGGGTGATACAGGGGTATCACACGGAGGCCCGAAAAGTCCGGTGGGGGAAGGTGTGCCATCACTTGGTGCGTCTACATGGTAGCCAACGGAATGACCATCAATTGAAGCACTGCTGGGCTGATCTGATCTCCAGGGAGCAAGATCTGCTGGACCACCTGGGAATCAGGATTGGTGGCCATGCTGGTGAGTACAGATCATGTAAATGTGCACAATTTAAAGCTGTATTGTGACATGTGATGATTGTTACCCAATCTGCCAGATAAGTAGCTGACTGTGTGTAATGGTAGGGAAACATATAGGGTAATTGATGCACTATGTGAAGGATGACAAATGCTAGCAGTCAGGTAGCTCATGTTTTCAACACATACAGGTTGCTTGTAGCAGAATGTAATGTAGTGCCGCCTTTGTGTCAGACAAGCGACACATTAATGACGCAATCAGGACTCTACAGGTCACAATAGCCAGTGAAGTATAGATGTAGAAACATCATACTTACATATGTTGACGCTATAGCTAGACTGACATTTGTAAACCCTACATGATGCTGAAAATGAGTGCTCCCTTCACGTCAATTCAAGTTAGCAACGTGGCCCAAACATATCTCACATGTGTGTCTGGTTGGTGTGTAGGGAAAATGTTCACGGAAGTGCCATGCCTTGTCGTGATAAATGTGCTCCTTCACATTTAATTGTTACATGCCAGATCTGAGCATGAACCATATTTGTAAAGGACTCAGGTGCCCTCAGCTAACATATTAGACAGGTATTTATTGTCACTTGTGCCCAAATCAGAATAGGGATGGAAGTCCACAGGTATGGACTGGGATGTACAAACATCTATGTTTGGTGCCAACCACCATTGTTTGGACACATCAATGTATGAAACTGTAACAACATGAGGTATTGCCAAAGTACCTGGCCCTCTGTACCATGTACCTATCTGTCACATATGTGTCATGACCACATAGGCTGTCTGACAGGTCAGGCAGTCCTCAAGTAACCAGCTTTTGGATGTCTCTCTTGGATGCACATGATGAGATGAATGCACACCTATATTGTTGCTGCATACTAATGGAGGTGCATCTTTGCCACCACATGACAGTCCGGGCCACTGCATGTGTGTAGAACTGTGTGTAACTGTAGCAGGAGACTCATCCAATGTAAATGTTGCGCATGAGAAATTCCATGCAATATGAGCATGTGTGAAAGTGTTTCATTACTCATGTCATATTATCACATTGTGTTTGTATTTGCAATTGTTTGTCAGTGCACGGATTCTGAGTATATTCTTCCTTCCATGCTTTACAGGTGGACCTGCACCGTACACAGTGGGAGAGGTGGCTCATTTTGAGGACCCCGACACCTACAGTGAGTGTTGCATGTGTGGTATATTTTGTGTTTGCTGGTGATGCGTGATGGACTACTGTGTGTTGAACACATTGCAAGGTTTGATGTGCTGCCCAATCATTAGTCTTGTTCCATTAGTGGGATTTAAGTTATCACTTCATTTTGAGTTGACCTATGCTTATCCATATGTCTGATTTTGGGTCTGTAGGCCATTCCTGTAGGGCCCGCTATGGGAAATGGGGTGAGTCATGTGGAATACACTAGTTAATGTAAGAGTTGCACTGGGACTCGTCTTGGACTGAGTCTGCATGTCAGACTGACATTGTCCCAGATAGCTTTTGCAAATGGCTTGTCTGAAATCTGCTGCTTCCCTAGTAACCGATGTACTGAGTACACTGTAGGTTGGATCTTCCGGGGGCATGTACTTCCACAAGTTGTACTAGAAGTGTGTGGGACTAGAGTGCAACGGCCTAGGTGTGCATGCTATTCATGATCATGGGTGTTCTTGCTCCTCTGTGTCTGTAGAAACATATGCCTCACTGGAAGTATGTGATGTTGGCCTAGGTCAGTACATTTTGACATGTGTGGTCCTTGGATAGGACAAGGTTTAGCTGACTCCAATTTGTTGATAGCCCTTCACTGGTGGTGTGTGTGTGGAGGCAAAAACATGTTGAGCTTTCTATACACTCCTGGGTGTGCATCTATTTTGGGATTGTTGGTTGTTCTTCCCACCCCCCCTCAAAGACAGGCATGTGTTTGGAAATAGGGTACCTAGGACTGAAGCAACCAGTATGTTACACATACTTGTGACCATTTGAAACTTTGTTTGGAACCTAGTGTACACACTCGGTTATGGCACATGAGTTCTATACTAGCGAATCCCTTTACAAATTGCAGATCTTGAGGTTTGTGATTGTTATCACATACACTGATATATGTAGTCCAGGCAATATGCGGAGGAGGTGCAGCATGATTGTTGGCTGCACTTGTAATTTTTATGATGACAAGTTTTGGCAGATGTTACCCATCATGTAGATTATTGTATATGCTATGTGTGAGATGACCTTTGTATGCAGGCTTCCCATGTACTTCCTCTGAGACTTTCAATGATCTATATGGTGATATGAGCTGTTACAACTACAGTAAATGTAATTTCCGATTGACTACTTGTGCTATTCCACACATTGCAGTTCCTATGGTAAATAGTTGCCCTTTCTCTTCACAGCTGCAAACATGAGTGCGGCACAGAGGCATTAATTTGAGAGGCGGGCCATGAGGTACCGACACATCCTGCAGGTGCAGTCGGGGTTCCGACGGATGGCCCGAAAATACCAGGCGGATCGGGCCTCCGGAGCATGGTGGGCTTCACCACAGGGGGGCCCAACGTTGCCCACTACAGCCACCACCACCACAACCACCGGTTCTCCCCAAGTGGCCCCAGCCACGACGGGGACAGTTGTCCCTGGCTCTGCAGCACAACCAGGACCCAGCATTATGAGAGCTGCAGGACAGTCCAGTGGGCATGCTCAACACCCACACAGAGCACCTCTGCCGGGACCCAGACAGCAGCAGCACCTCTAATTGACCCTGCGGCATTCCAGGCTTTGGAACGCAAAGTGGACAAATTTATAAGGAAGGTGGACAAGCTGAGCCAGGATGTGGCCTACATCAAGAAGCGGGTCCGGTCCATCAGGCGGACCCTCCGGAGGGCCAACCTCTAGGACTGATATGGTCAATTTACCTTAATCCCTGCCCTCCCTCCTCTTTCCTTTTTATCATGATTAGTGGGCTTGGGGGATTAGTGTTAGGTTAGTATAAGTTGTTAGCTTAGTTAGTGTTAGGGATGAGGGTGGGGGGTCCTTATTCTTTCTACTTTTCATTATTAAGTGTGTGGGTGGGGGTCAATGTTGGGGTTCCTATGTGTTTAGAAAAAAAAAATGTTTTAATCAAATATACAAAAAAATATATGATTGTTTAGGATAGTATAGTATGTGTGTAGGTTAGTATGTGTTGTCCTTCATGTGTCCTGTCTCATAATGGTGGGTGGGGGGTTGATGTTTAGATCGATTCGTTATATGTGTAGAGTAAGCTTAGCTTAGGTTAGTTAGGGACAGTTGTGGGTAAGGAGTAGTCAGGTTAGATTAGTGTAGGTATGACCTTTCCCTTAGTTGCCTCTGGTGTGATTACTTATGAATAAATATATAGTTAACCCTTTGCATTATGTGTTAACTGCTACTTGATCATGGCCTTGCCATCAGTGTAGGTGATTGTTGTTCTATGACATTTGTGTCCTATGCTACAAACCAAAGAAAAAAGAGGTTTAAAATGGCAGCTACCCCTGTGCTAACTTGGTAAGTATCCACCATTTGATAGAACCACCATTTGGAGTTTACATGGATCACAAAGGATTTGTGTCGATGAGTATGTTTTCTACTTCACAAAGTGTGCTTCTAGACTTGGTATTGTGGGGAATTTTTTAGGTCGGACTGCAGTGTGATGTTCAGGGACATCTTTGAAGATGAGGTGTTGTTAACACTCTTGTCTTCTTGTCTACATTACTGACATAGATCATGTGTGCAAAAAATCAGCATGATTACCTATTTGGAAATTTACTCAGAAAGGTTGATTGATGCTGTGTTTAGTTGTGTTTGCTTAGATTAGACTGCATAATTCAAAGTATTAGTATTGCATGGTGACAACATTTATCAGCCACCATTAGTTGACTTTGATTTATCTTGATGAAGCATTATTCTGTCCAACACAGCATGATTGTGTGTGGTTTCTCCCTTCATCAGTTATTCTCCTCAGGATGGGCAGGCTATGATGCAATCCTGGCCACTGCACAGATGTATCTGACTACATGATGTCAGGACAGTTGTATTGACAAGCTACATGGTTGTCACACAGGCACTTTTGTGTTATCTACTGCACAGTTGATGTGTCAAATTACACAGAGACATATTAGGTGTGCAAGTGCTATTAATTGATAGGTGCTGTAGTGCAATATGTACATTGTCCATGTTTGCTGAGTCCGTTCTAGTGAAATCTTACATGGTGATCCAACAGAAGGGGTGTGGATAATGCTCCTGACATGCTGGGGTGATGTTACAGACAGTGCAGAGGGACAGGATTTGTCAATTAGTAGGAGAGAGACATTCACTGGCAATGCTGACAAGTTATACAGTGGTTAGCAGAACAGTCATTGAGTATAGTTGTAGTGAGACTGGCATTTGACAATACGTAGGACCTTGGTCGAAGTAGGCCATGGTGCAGGGACTAGTGCTTCTGGGTACTCTTCCTTGTGAATGTGATCTGTTCCATGTCTTCATCTTCTGATGTGTGTGTTGCCTGCTTCGTCCTTGTTGTTGTTGTGAAGGGGCAACACACACCTCAGTGTTAGAAGATGTGGAGTCAGACATCCCGGTGGCTGCTCCGTGTGAAGTTCTTAAGGGCAGTACTGCAGCAAGGAGGGCCTGCTGGTTTTTGAGAATATCAGCCACATCACAATAGTAGGCAGCCAGGTCGGCCCTGAGGGAGTCCTGATTGCATTTGTGCATGCAGTGGAAAGTTTGGGGTGCGAGGTGTTGTGGCAACTCCCTTACTGCAGTGGTGAATTCTTTGACAGTTTCTTGTAGTCCTTGCAGTATGGATGTTAGGGCTTGCATAGCTGCTGCCTGATCTGCAGATGACATCATGCACGAGCGCACCCCCTCAAGGCTGGCTGCCATAGTTTGCATCCCCACCCGCACCTCCTTGGCCAGCTCCCGCTGTACTCCAACTGCTGAGTCCTCAGCTGTATAGGAGCTGGCAGGTCTTGCAATTGGGGTGGTGGGTGGTTCTTCTGTGATGGCTGCTTGTTCTGTGCTCCTCCTTGTGACTGAAGGTGGGGTCTGGAGGGTTTCTAGGACCTTTTGGATGGTCTCCTGGGGAATGTTTATGGGCTCGTCATCCATGTCGTCAGGGAAATCTGGGACAGGCAGATCGGCAGGAGATCCATCTTCCTCTGCAATGAAACAGGGTACAATTAGTGTGTCTGTGTTGTGACAATTTTGACGTAACATGCCTGCCTTTTGATGAATTCACTTTGTGATCTTGTTTGGTATTTTTATCTGCTGTCCTTCATATGGGCATTGTTATAGTCCTATGGCCCACCTGTGTGTCACATGTATGATATTGAGTTATCAGACTTGTCTGCCTACTTGCCTCTAGGTGTTGCTTTATACCAAATAGAGAATAGCCACCTTTTTGTCCTACTCGACCCTCCGTGTATATCCATTCTCATGGTGAGACCTTTCACTGGCTGTGGGTGTTCTGATGGTCCTGGCAGCACAATTGCCTCTCAGGACCTGCACCAATCCCTGATTGTTCACATTGACTTAAATGTAATTGACATGTAGCATATCCGATGCGTGGCAAAGTTATGATGTGATATGGATGTTGATATTGTTAATGTGTCCTGCTGATGTTTGGTAATGTGTGCTGTTGTCTGAGCAGTATGACTTTTGTGATGTTGCATTGCTTGCCAGGCACAGGATGGACCCTGACATATGCAGCATGGGTGTGTCCTTAGTGCTGTGTCGCTCCTATTGCTGTTTACATTGGCTGATGTTTGCGGCAACTATGGGCATTGACATTTGAGTGTACTGGGGGCTTTGTCTTGTTTCAGGAGATTGTTGCAGATGTCATCCTCCCCCCCTAATTTAGGTAGGTATGTTCCATGGGGAGGTTACTGCCATTGGCTACTATAGCTGCACAGAGATCAGAGGTGGTAGTGTCGACTGTCGTTGCAGTTACATTGCAGTTGTTGTTTTGGCTAGAAGATTGCTGATAGGGCCCTAGTTAATGTAGGAGATACGTTGGCTGACGAGTGCCAGGATGTAAGTTTGACGTAGTGGCCTTCCCTCCTGTCGAGGCTTTCCCTTTGCTCCATTGTTGGCATGACAGGATGCCCCCATGGGACTGTTGTTGGTGTAGTGTAATGTTGTGCCCCAGCTTCTGTTTGTGCAGGCCATGCCCCCCTGCAGTACCCCTTTACCCATGCCACTCCATGTATATGATGACTTACAGGCAATGTGTAGTAGGTATTTCCCACCCCTGCTCACAGTTGACATTATTGCATTTTAAATCCCCATGCGACTTACCCTGCATGTGCATTGTCTCGTGGTAGTCTGCGCTGTCCTGTCCTTGAATCCCTGTGACGATCTCCTCAGGGATGACGGCTGCGACCATCTCCTCCATGTGGTCCAGGGCCTCCTGGTGTGCTGGACTCCCACCTCCAGTCTGCAGTGCTGCCTTCCTGTTCCTGGCCATTTTTTCCTTTGTCCTACATTTGCAGTCATGGCAGCGTTTCTTACACTCGGTGACTGTCCTGCGTACTTCTGCCACACTGTTGATCTTGTCAACAATTTGTTGCCATATGGCCTCTCTCCTACTGATTGGCAACTTAGAGGTGATAAACAGTTGGTGCTGGTGTTCTGTCACCTCTTTAACCAGGATTTCCTGCTCCTCTGCACTGAAGCAACACTTTCTTTTTTTTCTATATATGTCCTGGTTCTTGTATGGATCGTCCTGGCTGGTTCCTGGTCTGTTGTCATCTTCCTGGGGTCTGTAGTGGCATCTGGGATCCATTTTGGCTCTCCTCTGCTGAAATGGCAGTGTTTGTGGGTATTTTTGACGCTATTGCGTAAAAAAAAAACGGTGCATATCCGGTTTGCGGTGTCGTAAATCGACCCACAGTCATTTACGACGCGTTAACGTCGTTTTCCTTTACGACTTGACTCCGTGATGTGCGTAAAAAAAATGACTCCCACCTGTTGATTGCGCCGCCGTGCGTCAAAGTATAAATTTGACGCCCGCACGGCGCTACGAAATGGCGTTAGCCGGCGGTAAAATTTTTGACGCAAAACTGCAGCGGCGCAGTTTTGTGTCAAAAAGTATAAATATGGCCCCAAGTTTTTCCACTTCACTTGTGATCATGGCCAATGATTGAACAGTAACAACAGCAACAGCCGTTAAAAAGACTGGAAGAGACCCGAGGAGGTGGTGGTTTGCTCAGAACGATAGGGAAAAGTCGTGTAATTAGATGGCTGGCTATTTGTTGCAAACCACAGTTTGAAAATGCTCTTGTAATTTCTGAATACTTTCGAGAACCTACTGCTGTGTTGAAGAAAATATATGCAAATTGATACGAGTTTGCATTTCAATGCCATTTAGAGAATGCAAATTAAACAGAAAGTCAGTTACAAAGTTAACATAAAACTGAGTCAACAATGATTGAATTACTACTGTACATTGCATTATGACAAGCTGTAAACACTTTAAAGCTTTTTCGACTAAAATCACCAATAACCATGTGAAAACTAAAAATCATTTTGATTAGTGCAGAAAAATGTATCCTGCATCGGCGCGATTGTCATTATTTGTTTGCGCATACATTTTGTGTCATATTAGTGTGCGAAAAATCGACGTTGTATAAAACTAAAAGGAAATACTTTAATTTGCGCCATGCCGGCAACTGCACATCCCACATCCCACATCCCACTGCGGGACATTCGTTTTATCCACAGAGGCTGTTCTTCTTAGTATAAGAGTATTCTAGATTCTCAATTCGAACCCGAAATTTCTACTAAAACTTTCAATTTCCCTAAATGAAACGGAGTTCGGATTCTTTTAAGGCTCGTTTAGGGGGTTCACTGATAAAGTATCAAAACCTTAATTATTGTGATATAAAAAAGTTTTGCCAAAAATATCGAGCACAAAAATACCGTTTTGCTATACATGTAACTGAAATGCCAAAAATATTGAAAAACAAAATATCGCTTTACATTAATATCGAAAAATATAAACAAAAATATTGATTTTAAGATAAATATAGTTAGAAATAGTAAAACTTAAATATATTAACATGTAAAAATAATATAATATAAAATAAATATATGTAAATATAAAATATATCTAAATATATACTTATTTAAACAAACACATACATATATATATATGTATGTATATATGTTTTAATTTATATTATAATTTACTTTTTTTTAATTTTAATAATATAACATATATATATATATATCCCTCAGAATGCTTCCACTTGGTGTTTCCAAATAATCTGGCTCTGTCTAAAGAAAACAGTGTTAACCATACTTCACTCAGGTGCAATCTTCTCTATTTCACCATGGTAATATAGCAAGAAAGCCAATATGAGGGTTTTGAAGGGAGTTGCTACCCTGTTGTAACTGGCTGCGACGGGCCTTAGCAAATGATTTGAGATATATATATATATATATATGGACAAAAACTTTTTAAAAACATACCGATTTCATTACAAATAAAAAGTAAAGAATATAAAAAATGCTTGTTACTAAAAATATATATTACAAACATTACTAATAAATATATATACATTGAAATACACAGAAGTATAATAATAACATAATTTTAGACAATATAAACAAAACTACAAATAACTAGAAATAATACATATACTATTTTGCAACAGTAGGGAAAGCATTGGACTCAGGAGAGGTAAAAATTACTATTCCCATTCCAGTCTATGCAACAGTAGGGAAAGTGTTGGACTCAGGAGAAGTGCAATTTACTATTCACACTCCAGTCTGTGCAACAGTAGGGAAAGCATTAGACTCAGGAGAGGTAAAATGTAAAATTCCTACTCCAGTCAGTGCAACAGTAAGAAAGTGTTGGACTCTGGAGGGGTAAAATTTACTATTCCCACTCCAGCCTGTGCAGCAGTAGGGAAAGCATTGGACTCAGGAGGGGTAAAATTTACTTGATAATTGTTGCATTACATTCCCACACTGTAGTCACACATTTATCATACATCTAAATAAAAAAATGCTCATAATTATACAATTTACAAATAATTAACAATTTACTATTTAATAATAATATTATGTAATAATCAATGATTTAATTAAATTTCCACCCTATACCCTCACAAAACCAAACAACCTGCACCTAAACTGTAAATTGAAAAATTATAATGTTTTCATAATTGTTTTGCTTCACTAATGACTGAGCTGAAACACTCATGCACTGACAAAAATCTCTGGAATGCACTTCTTTGTACAAAGAAGACATTTATTAATTCACTTCGCAAGGTTCGTAAAGGAGATTAGCATGATGAAAGTACACATTTAAAAATGGTCACAACATTGAAATGAAATGAAAACATGTACAAATGATTCTCCAATGCAATATACACAGCAAATATATGTATCTATATCACAATGCAAAGCAAATGATGAATTAAAAAATGCATCACCATGAGGCAAGGGCAAATCTGCTTCATCTCCCTCCTAATCAGCATCAGATCGCCAGATCCCAGAATCAATCGTGGAGAGAAAGATCAATGATCCTCATGGGAAGGATGACACACCAGCGTCCTGAGCATGTCCGAGATCTGAGTCACTCCCCGGTCTATCTGGTCTCGACCTCTTATACTTTGAACAAACAAGAGAGGAGAATTCTAAACTGCATAAGTTTATTATTCAAAAAATGCTGGTTACTTTAGGTCAGCTTTAAAAAGAACACATCGGGAATTGGCTAAAATCCCAAGATGCCCTCTATCAAAACAAAACCGTTCCCTGCCATCCTAGTACATTCTTATCAGCCTAAGCCCTTGGTGGGAAAGAACACGCAAACATGCAGAATAAAAACATGAGCACATTGTATAACGTGGAAAACTACTTGCAGCTTTTAGCTTGGCGGTGGCTAATGCTAAAATAAAGTCAATAGGAAAAATTAAGTTGGTGGTCACTAATGTGACGGTGTGCTGCTAGGCTAAGTTCAATATGGAGTCAGTGGTCAAAGCACAAATATCATTACAATCATTGATATAATTAATCAACAATTCATTCATTAATTTGTTATCGTTAATTAAAAATTAATAAATCACTATTTATTAACTACCCACCCTATAACCCTACAAATCCAAAAACTGACACCTAAAATATAAATTCAAAAAATATGAAAATTATACAATTTACATAATGAATTAAAAATAAATCAATTAATATTTTAGCAATAACTAATCAATATTCAGTAATCTTTTAAGTAACTTCCCAACCTACACCCCTACAAACCCAAAAACCTGCACCTAATTATATTACATATTTTTTACTAAATTTACCTACTTAATAATCTACTAAATATTTCAGACTCGAAATTAGACCCTAAGGTTTTGGTGGATTGGTGACCCTGTCTCAAACATGACGGATTTCCCGTTTGCTGTATTACAAGTGCCATTGGATATATTGAACTCGTAATACGGTGGACGGGATATTCATCATGTTTATGACAGAGTAACCAGGTCTGCCAATCTCTAAATCAGGCCCTAAGTAAGAAGTCAAAATACCTGATCAGGTCAAACCTGGCCTCTATATCCTTTGTGCTCAGGCTTAACTTGCAGCTAGGTCCCTGTCAGCACAACCAGATGACAGCAGTTGGTGCTTAATGGTTTTGACATTATTTTTATTTAAAACTTTTAAATATGCATTTATCATGTTCTCCCTACGGGAATTCTGTTGTTTGGTGTCTTTTTGTTCATTTAAATATTCACTATGTTTCTAAATTGGATATTCTTAAATCTCCATAAATGTAGCTTGTCAAGATTTACAAACACTATATATGTAGATGTGCAGATTGTAGTATGCTTTATATCACCATTGGTGAGTGAGGGGAGAGGCTGTGACTCACACGCAGTGAAGGTGTATGTGAATCATTATGGCATTCCTCCCAATACTGTGTTCATCTACATAAATGGTTTATTCCATATCATTTTCAGTAGTATTTGTTTGGATTTATTCAAAACAAACCTGGATAAAAACACATATGTGTATGCCACAGCAGTGAAAATAGATGCAGCCCAATAATAAACACTATTTAAATCAATTGTAATAATAAACACACATTCACACATGTATTACTACAATGCAGTGGTCAATTTTAAATGTATTACCTCAGTACAGCGAATGCTACGTAAGAAAAATGCTTTTTGCTGCCACACAAATTGCACGTAACAATTACCTTACACATGGAAACAGCTCTTCTATATCTTCTTTATCTGTTCAATATCTATTGAGTGTGATTTGACCTTGCTGCACAAATTTAACTTCTTTCATGTTGGCTTAATTTATACTACTCTTTTCAGACAAGATAGATAACCTCTAGCTAGCTAGAGGTTTTCTATACAGTGCCAAGCCATTTTTTGTTGCTACTTGGGGTTATTCCTTCTTGGGCCTTCATAATTTTTTTTTTCTAAAGATATCCAGGCCAAATTTGCATCCTTGCTTTTTTCCTTATTGGGGGATTGTAATGTACCTAGACTTTGGGCCTCATTATGGGTTTGGCAGTCAGTGCACCGCCATGGTGGTGGTGGGGGTCCGACTGCCATTGGTTTGGCGGTCGGACCACTGTATTACGAGACATGATGGTCTGTTGAGCAAAGACCGCCAGACGGTGACCGTTGTGGTCACCAGGCAGGAAAAACATGACGGCAGAGCCTGTGTTTCCTCCGGACACATTATGAGGTTGCACACCGCCAATGTGACAGTAGCGGTCCAACCACCACCTCCCAGCAGGCGGAAATGGACACCCTCACATTGCACACATGCAATGGACTGTCATCAGATTCAACACACATATGTATGGATGTATCATAGAACACAAACAACGCTCCCATTAAACAGCCTTATAATGGACCCACACATCACCCACATTGCAAAACAATGGAAGGACAATGGGATTCACAATAGTCAGAGAGACAAATATCCAAAGCTCCCTATGCAAACAATACCTGCACAATAGGGGTGGGTGCATCTTGAACACTCAGGGAATGATCCTGCACTGGGACACATATCGCTTTTCACATGCCCCTAAAACAACATTTGCACAGGAACTGGCCCTACGTGTATTTCATGGACAAACAATATGAGTGACATGACTATCTGCGGAATGTGGAAATGCAAGTCAAGAAAGCACACACAACTGAAACTGCATAGGACACACAACTAGATGAAGTAGCTGCAAGGTACACACAGAAAAATGGACACATGCACAACCAAATGGAAAGGAAGCCAGCACAATTGAACACCCCCGATGTGTGCACAAAGAAAACTCAAGCTGCCATGAGACAAATATACAATCCATATCAGGGGGACAAGTCTAAGACCATACATGCTGACATTGGACTACACTGGATGAAGTACTTACCATACCAAAAAGAACACACTGTAATGACACCCAATTGCATTAACAAACACATATCCATAGAGTCAACATCTACCCTTGCCATTGGTTACACCTGCACTGCTGACAAAGTCAGATTTTCATAACAGCAGCAAATGAATCAGCAATCAGTCTTAAACACACACAACTGTAGGCAGGCAACACAAGTTACTCAGGAACAACATAGAGGTAGAAAAGGAATTGCAGGACAATTGTGTACCCAAGACACAACAACTTGGGTTTATTAAAGATAGAATAATGAGAATCCAAGTTCATTGGCCAGTCCATCTAAAGGTTTCTGCACAGTACTGTTCCCACACTTGACTCCTGCTATTTGCCAGGGAACCTCCAGAGGAAGGGGCATCAAGTAGGCAGGCAGGCACCACAGAGATCATCCTTAGGGTGCGGAGGTGGATTTGGGATGGCTGCGTTTGGGTTAGGGAGAGTGGACTGTTTCTCAGAGGGGTGGGCTTCTTCTTCGGGGGAGGGGTATGGGAGCTTGCAGGGTGGCAGGTGTGACAGGGGAGGACTTGCATGTGAAAGGGATGGGTTGGTATGTGGGTGAGGGTCTCTTGGGTTTGGGATAGAGTTTGGAGGTCACAGGGGAAAGGACAAGGTTAAAAGGGAAACCCTCCATAACGTGGGACGGTCATCAGAAGAGGTTGGGGATTTGGAGGTTGAGGGGGTGGTTGTCTTGTGTGTCAGTGTAGATGTCTTGGGTGTGTGTGTGAGGTATGCTTCTGTGTGGGTGGTGTCTGTTGTGTATGTGTAAGTGTGGGCATTTGCATGTCTTAGGGGTTAGGAGGTGGAGGTACTGGATGATGGAGTGGTGGATTTTTGATTGTCTGCTGGGGTGGTGTCTGCAGGTGTGCCGGTAGTGGTGGATCTCTGTGTGTCTGTTGGGGTGGTGTCTGCAGGTGTGATGGACATGGTGGACGTATGTGTGCCTGTTGGAATGATAGCTGCTGGTATGATAGATGTGAAGAATATGGTGGATTTTTTGAGTGTCTGTTAGTGTGGTAGCAATGGGTATGGTGGGTGTGGTGGATGTGTCCCTGGCTGTTGTGATGGTACTTGTGGGTATGCTGGATGTGGTGTGTGGGTTGGTGGGGGTGGTGGGGATGTCTGCTGAAGTGGTGGCTGATGTTGTGTTTGTGGGTGTATGGTGAGTGCCTGCATGCCAGTGTATCTTGTGGTGCTTGTGTTTATGTGTGCTGCTTGTGTGTGTGTGTTAAAGTGGGTGTGTGCAGATGTGTCTGTGTGCTTGGACTTGGGATAGGCAGGGGAATGCAGGATTTGGATTGGAAAATGGGAGGTGGAGGGGGTGGAATGTGGGGGATGACTGTGGAAGACAGAGCCTGAAAAGATCTCTGTAGGCCAGACATGGCACTATGAATGCCTTCCAGGAAAGCATTGATCTCCTGAAATAGGCTGGACAACCACTGATTGGCTTTCACAATGGCAGTCCTTATCACAGAGATGTTCCTCTGGAAGTCAATAGCCTCTTCACTCAGCTCTGATCAGCAAACATTACCAGTCACATTGGAAACATATCAACAATGCACACTTTACCAAGTGACATTTGCCCCAATGGAGTCATGGAGGTAGTACTGATGTTGCTTAGCTATGCCACACATGTGCATGGGAATGTGCACTGTAGACACGATGTGCAAATTGAAAGGGAGATCTGTCCCTAAAGTCCACAACATAGTAAATCAGCAAGCCCTAGGGAAATCACCACTAATGTCTGGTACCCCTTACAATGACATACTCTGATTGCTTCACTAGATGCCATTAGCCTTTTGCATGTTCGAGAGGCCCAGAAAAATGCAAGCACTTGTAGAAGGACCTCAACATGTTGCCCAGTGGAAAGATACGTCACTTTCTAAATGTTGGTCCTGTAAACCCAGATGTCTGTGGATGAATGGTTATACCCAACCACATGTGAGTACAACATAACTGCAAGTCACTCCAAGATGCATGCCAACAGTTATGCTACAAACCTTCCCCATTACAGATGTGCAGTGCATTTTACTACATGATGCCACATCAATGGCCTGAAAATGCACATTGTGGCTAAGAAATGTAGTCAAGCACGTATTGTCCCTCATTGCTACTGCAGAGGTACATGCCAAATGACATGCAATGACGGGTGGGGGTATGTGTCAGCCAAGAATCAATGGTGACACATTCCTATCTGTGGCACCACATGTGATGTAGCCCTGCTACAAATGTGCCATTCCACACACAGGCTGGCACATCAACCCATTAACACAGGTGGACCATGCAAGACACATCAGTGTACACATTTTGTCAAAAGAGAAAAAGACAAATGCTAGCATACAGGCACAAGGAATGTTGACAACACTGATGGCACATAAATCATGTCAATGGACATTCATCTCTTACCAAGGGAAAGTATTAATCTATAGCTGCTCCCAAAGAACAATGTATGCTCTGTAACATGTATGATGGGCACCTTCATATTATAGAGAGTAGTCAAGCATCGAACCCTTCACACACTGAAGACAAGTAGCCTCTGGGGGCCAGTTTCCAATATACTCGTTTGACCAGATACATGGCTCTGGACAGAGATACCTGACTTCCTTACCATTGGCCTGTAACACTGAGGAGTAGTAGTTTATTGCATAGAATTTGCACCCACCACAAAAACAACATTACTTGATTGATCAATGTATACAACCATGTGTTGTCTCTGGAGAGCAAATTGTTTGTGGATTGTACACAGTTGTGTCCTGGGTACCTGGGCCAACAGGCAAGGCACATCAGTATGCACCACATCACATATCTTCACAAACAGTCACTCATCTACTGTGTCACACATGGCTCATCCCTAATCCTCAGTGGGAGATGTCAGAACCTAACACATTAACTTGGCAATGAGACAGGCAGGAATATGCCCTGTGCTCACCCCTTTGTGGCTGCTGTGCTCCCATCAAGGTCTGGGTAGGCTACCACCGGAATGTGGGCCATTGAGGAGTTATGGTCCGACGTGTGCCACCTCCACGTTGGGAGGACAGCCCCTGCTAGAGCTCAGTGATCTTCCAGGCCCAGCTTCTCAGGTCCTCCCACCTCTTACGACAGTGTGGCGGTCTGCCAGCTGTGGACCACAGGGTCCCCACCTTCTAGGTGACAGCTCTCCAAATCTCCTTCTTTAGATGGGCGTTGACCTGCATGAATGCAAGAGGCAAATCAAAAGATTACAATCACAAGTTTGCCCACAAATGATTGAGTCAAACATGTCAGAAATACCCCGCTAGAAATTGTTAATTTGTTAACACACCCATGTGTAAAGCACAAAACCCAATAAGTACAGGGGCATGGCTACAGACATTCTTATCCCATCTGCAGACTAACCCACTACCCTGCTCAGGGCCTACAATAACTAAGGAAGCCTATTGACATCAGGTAGCACATGCTCTAGCCACATGCACTGTGATGTAAGCTACAATGAAACCCTTCATAGGCCACAATGATTACAAATATATGTGGCTTCTGAAGGGTAAACTCCTTTGGCCTGAATGAACCAACACGTTCACAATCTGCAAGATTGACTCACTGCATATAGTCCCTACAGGCAATTTCCATAGTACAGACTTCACCATTATACTTAAGTGACAATGAATAGGCTGGCATGGTGGGTACAGAAGGTGTATTCCTTGTGCATGTGTTGATATGTGGCCCACCAAATGCAGACTCATGCCACTTCAGCGGGTGGGTTCTGTGGTATGTACCTGTACCACAGAACACTCCTTTGGACATATGTGTGTATCAAACAGAGATGGCATCTATCATACATAGGTATATATTGCACAATTTCTGCTATGTGAGCAAGGTGCTGACTCACATATCATGGCCTCACAAGAATCAATACACTGTATGCACTGGGGGATTGTCATTAGTGCAATAAGCCTGTACAGGACAAATATCACTTCTGTGAAGGTGACAAAAGAGTTGTGGGAGTAAAAGTCTTGTCATGAGTCAAAGACACACATTGACAATGAGGCAAAATGCACATATGGACTACTTCTGGGATATACCTCAGTACCCATTCTTAATATATTCAATGAACTGAGGCATTCAGGGAATGTTTTGCTACTAGAGCATCATATTGTCCACATGACAAGATCTGCTGGTGTATCCCAAGTGGGCCCAGTGCCACAGTTGCATGGCCACAGTGATTCTCCCACAGCCTGGACTAGGTAACATACTGAGAGATACAACTGACAGGCATGGTCTCTGCAAGCTGAGAATACAGAACCTACATGACCCTCACATGCCCATCACTTACATGCATGACAATATATCATGTGGCCATGTTAGAGGGTGGGTCATTAGTTGTGTGGCCTGCACAAGTAATGGGTCTGCACTCAACCACCGATGGGAACCAAGCACCCCATTGTAGTGTTTGACTCTCATCGGGCAGCGTTGCAGATCAGTCTAAGGCTTACTCAAGGAAGGTGGTGTGGGCTAGTAATCACCATTCACAAGCAAACAAGTAAAAGTGCATTTATTACACGCAAACACTACTCAATATTATGCAATAATTTACAAATATACACAAGCTGATGGAATAACTTTTGGATGACATTGCGTAATCATTCTTGCCTCTCCCAAAGGGAGATATAAGCCAACAATCCACTGGGCAGAACATTCACTGGTAGTCCAATGCAATATTTGACTGTAACTTGGAGTGAGAGCACCTAATACTGGCAATAAAGTACATCTACTTAGATCACTATTGGCTATCAATCTCATTATTCAAATAATCCTGAACAAGGAACATGTCTAGGCAGGTTGGAGTGGTTTATGCTGCTAGGATTAACCTCAACATGATCCACAGTCTACCCACACCCATAAATGGCGTGGGCCAAGGTTCATCATATTCCATATTGAACCATTCAACATAAAAATTATGCACAGTTGACACAGTCCTTAAAGGACTTAAAGGATGGCTGTTACTCATGTTGTAATACCATATTTTACCCCAAGAGGGGATATTTTATATGGCCCTACTCAAGTCATGTCATTAGCCACAACCCTGCAGCCATACCTTTTTTAAATACATTTAGCATAACATACCACATTTGAACCATAGTTCCTAAAGAACTCCATTACTGTGAAAACAACCTGTAATCACATCCTTTCATCCCAAGAGGGTGTTCACCATTGTAACTATCCTGAGTAACACCATTTAGGCCACAAGGTCTGCAGTCATGATCATCACCCCTAGAGAGTGCATTTGCACCACCCTGAAACAAAAGTTCCAGGTGGGACTTGGTTAGAAAACACACTGGAACCCTTGAGAGGTTATACTTCCCAAGTCCCCTGAAGCTCAGGGTTGGGACAGATCATGATTCCTTGGGGGGAGGAAGCTCTCCTCCTGCAGCTCCATCTGCATATTTGATTCCATTTAATGGTGGGCCCATCCTCCTGGGGCCACCATGAGCCGAAAATGAGTGATTTCCACTCAGGAATGTGGTCAGGTCCCTGAAGGGCATTATGGGGTGCTCCCTCTGGAACATGCATATTTGATGAGTGGCTTTCCTGCTGTGCTGGGAGAACAGCTTTGCCTTTTTCTTTGTTTCCCCTTTTTTAAAATTCTTGCTGCCTCGTGCTGTGAGTTTGTTTATCCGTGAAGTCCGACCAGGACACCCCATTTGGTTCCCCTTGTTGGAGGGCAGCTCGGGGAGCTGGCTGCCAGTCCAAGCAGCAGCTCGTAGGCTGCCGAGGGGAGCCAGCAGCACCATTCTACTCAGACATACCCAATGGCCCTGCCCTCCCCCTGCTCCCACCAGTCGCAGGCACTGGGAGCTGGGATGGTAGACAACGCAGGGGAGTGCAGCAGCACTCCCCCCATCCTTGCCAGTGCTTTATTGCCCAGGAATGGGTCCTGGGCTCCTCCTCTGGCTTCTCCAGCCGTCTTCACGAGGTGTGAGATGCTGTCCCCCATCTTTCATTCTGTGTGTGGACCCAGGATGGACCCTGAGGCCCTCTACCACTCTTCACAGGGGGCGTTATGGCATCCCTGGCTTTACTTCCTTATGAGGTCCAGGGGACGGGTTCCAGGGCCCCTCCTTCACACCTTTGAGGTAGTGCGACAGCTCTCCCTCATGCCAGCATTTTTGCCAGGGACACGAGACAGCACTCACCGGCTCCACATTTCTTTGGGGGCAGCCCCGGGTGCTGGCCAATCCCAGAGGCAAGTTGGAGGTCAGTGATTGAGCCTCACACACTTTTTTGCTGGCTGAAGAAAGGTCAAGGTTGTCAAACTTTGAAGGACAATATCTCGGGTCCCGTTGGGCCAATTTTGATGATCTTTGGCTCATTTGACTCCTGGTGGTGAGCCCTATTCTCCTGGGTTGAAAGTATGACAAATGTGTCAGCGACCTAGTTTGACAGGCTCCGTGCATCAGAATTCACTTTGCTTTTCCTCTGGGGCTCTCTCCTCCTGGTGCAAAGCCCAGTCTCTCCCCACTGGTCCTGGGGTCAGTCAAAGTCAAAGTACTTGGTCTGAAGGACAGTCAGTAGGCTATTTCTTCAAATTTTCCATATCTTCAGCCTCCAGTCTAGGGGTTCATCAGCAAAAGCACATTCCAAGAGAGTGAGCTCTCCGCTGCACAAGACCTTTTAAGTGGACAGAGGAAGTGTCCAGTGGGGCTGTGCCTTTGGCCTATCTGGATGTGCCACGTCACTTCTCCACCCCTGTTCCAACCTTCCTGCACAATCTTATGGCATTGTGCACGAGTCAGTTGCCACAGGAGCTCAGAGAGACTCAGCCCCTCCTCCCTGAAATTCTTTCCAGAGCCTCTCAGGCCTGGATCCTGACATGGAATGACAGCTGGCTGATTGATGCAAGGCCCTGATCCTGCAGCTGTACAGAGCAGTATTTGACCCTAATCCTTTAGCTGAGTCAGAGAAAGATGACATTCCTGGATGACCCATAAGCTGTACAAATATGCTTTTGTAACCTGCTGCATTATTTTTTAATTCAGGTTACAGTGCACATTTGTGCGATGAGGTACTCTGTGGACCCTAGGGAACTTGGATTGTGCCCTAGGCCAGCCTTTCCCATTGATATAAAATGGAGTGTCCCTATAATCAAGACAGTAAGCACACTGACTATTTCGCACATGTGTACACCTATCTCATAAGGCCTACTGCAGGTCACAATGCACTCTGCATGGTCCCTTCTGCGCCATGCTACCTAAGCACAGTTTTTGGGCTGTGCATGCCAGGAATCCTCCCAGCACAGTCCTCACAAACTCCACACAACACAATGTGACTGAACTTAACATATAGTACTGGCCACCAATACCTGCACAATTTACATCCCATTGATGCCACATAGACTGCAAAAACAGGCACACAAGAAGTCTTACTGACAAACAGGGACACATTGTAGCCTTTGAGGAGGGAAAAGTTAGTGTTTAACAGAATCAATTGTGCCTATGAGATTCTTATCTGCTCCTCTGATGAGCCATAGAGCTGTGCATACAGGAGTAGGACCGTAACCATCAGTCTCTCCAGCTCCTCTGGAAAGAGAGCAGGGGCCCTATCACCTGCAGGATGTTGGCTGATTGCTTCCAGGGGCAGCACACAGCAGCTCAGGTAGTGTAGGTGTTGCTGGCAGCAGTGTCAAGAATCAAGTGAGTAAATATGCATACCATGGCGGTCACATCTGCCACGTATGAGGTCATCGTCGCCAGTGGACTCAGTCTTTGGGCCGCGACCACCACAGGCAACAATGTCAGCCTCTGGCTGTGTCCACCACGGTTGGAATGGCCTCCTGCCCTGGCAACTTCCACTGCCAGTCGTGGGTGGTTCCTAATGTCCAGTGGAGTAGGTCAGGCATTCACCATTTTGGTAGCCTGAAATACTGTATTTGGTTTTGTAAACTGCATCGCACCTACAATAAATGTGTTGTGGCATTGCAAACATCCCTAGTCTGTCTAGTCATGTGGGTCCTTCTACACAACCACCAGTGCAGTGTGTTGCAGGGCATAGATGGCATTTGACAGCGGTGCATGGTCCACCACTGCCAACAGTCATTTTGGCAGATGGAATATACAGTCACGTTTTGAGGGCCAGGTGTGTAGCACATCTTTAAGTTTAGTCCACATCCATGTTGTGGATACATGTGTTGACACCCATTGGGGTAACATGTGACCATTGTGTAGTTGCCAGATGTGATGTGTACTGGGTGTCATGTCAATCCAGTAGAAAATGCTATGTCACATGATAATATTGGCATGCATAATGTATGTTGCAGTGGACACACTGACCAACGTTACAAATTATGTCTTGTCACACATAGGTACCCTGGGAAAGGAAGGATGCAACAACCTCCTGTCTGCCGTCCACTGCCAGACCTTCAACTCGTGGAGCAATGGCATATTATTAGGTTATACACCGACATAGGCAAGCAATAGAGCACTTATGACATCAGTTAGAGTCAGATCGGATGCCAGCCATTGGTTATCCAACCTACATGCCACCCATTGAACAGGCCATGCCAGTTTTGTACTTCCTGGCCCCAGGGTCCTTCCCACATACAGTGGCCCTATCTGCTGGTATATACCAACCTATATTCAGTTTGGTATTGAAGGATTTCCTTTCAGCAATGTTGAAACACATTGACAGCTAAATCAGATTCCTCAGATGTGAGGATTTAGACAATGTGAAGACTGAATGTTATGGTTTTGGCTGGCTCCCACATATGGGGGAGGCCACTGATCACACACATGTTGGCTTGGTAAAACCACGGGCCATGGAACAAGCCTATCACAACAGAAAGAACTTCCATTCCATCAACATATCAAGTTGTCAGATTGGCAGATCTCTACATCTCACATGTCTGTGCCCATTATCCAGGATCAGCCCATGATTCCTTCATAATGGGGAACAGCACCATATCGAAGCTGATGTCACAACGGCACCCAGAGAGGGCCTGACAGGTGGTAAGTCAGGTCTGTTCTAATGTGAGGTGCTACAATCATGAAGTGAGGGACTCATTGTTGCACTTATGTCCCATTCCTTAAGAAGAGACTCTGCATATTAAAGCTGTGATTGTTGTGACCCCGGTGAGGAATCCAACCATGCCAGGAGAAGTCTACTTCAATAAGGCCCATAGAAGAACAAGAACACAGCAGCCAGTGGAGCAGGTTTCTTAAATCCTGAAGGCTAGATTCTGCTTTCTCGACAGGGCTGGTGGAGATCTACTCTACTCATCCGGGAAAATGTGTCAGATCAATGTGGCATGCTGCATGTTCCACAACATCACCCTGCAGCCGAATATTCCATACAGCCAAGAGGAGGGGGAGCCTGCAGTACCACTGGGTATGGCTCCTGAAATGCCTACTGTGGATGACAGGGGTGAAGAGTAAGGAACTGACCTGCGTAAAAATCTCATCAACAGCTACTTTTTAGGAGTATAAGTATGCCATGTGATGTAATGACTGTGACTGTACAATGTACTGTAGTTGTGAGAATGTATGAGTTGAGTGTTTTGAAAACAGGGAGCCGATACTCTGCAATATTCAGCCAAAGGCTGCTTGATAAGATAGCTTTTGACACATCCTCACCTTGATGATGTTGCTTTTTTGTGTCAGTTTTCTTGCAATGTACATTGTTTCCCAGTTGCTTGCTAAGGGGCTGGTGCCATGTTTATGGTTTTGATGCCATACTCCTTGCTTTGTGCTTTGTTCAGGTACCTTCACCTGACATCTTCATGTTGGCATTTCAGAGGTGTGACATTGGTAGGTATCTGATTATGTTCTGACATACAAAGTGGACATGAATTGTTCCAGGTAATGTAGGTCGTAGAGTTTGGATGCATTAGACCTGTACAAGGACGATTTGTAAAGTGGTTGAGTAGAGGTACAGAAGTGGCCATTGCACTTGTTTGGTGTGTTGTGGTGGGCCTGATGAATCATGTGTGTCATAATGTGGTCAGAAATTATGTAGTCCTAGCTTTTAGACCAAGTCATTTTTCTTTCACATTGGCTAAACACTCTTTTTGTATAACCTGTATATATATGTATATATGCTTCATCATTGTAGGCCACAGTGCCTGTGCCACAACACTGAAATGTGTGTGTCATACCACCAGATGCATGGCAACTGGATTGTGATGTCCTTGTGATCAGGGACTGGTATACTGCCATCTGTCTGTGCCTTGTATGACGTGATGTTGGATTACTGTGGTGTGGTACGTGATAAGACTCAAGCTGCTGACATTAACCACTTTAATGTTTGCCTATTATACAGGATAATGTCTGGTGGATCCCTTTCTTTCATGGCCCGGAGGTCTGTACCTGTAAATATGTGCATTTACTCAGTATGAGTCACTCATTCTTGATTTCCAATAGTCCAGACATATTGACAGCCTATGTGCTAAACATTGTAATAAACGTGTTGGTTTGACCAGACACTTGTACTAATGTGTTGTTGTGTAATGGTTGTAATCCTGAGCTGTAAGCCATGTACCTGTAACATATCCCTGTTTGCATCTTTATCATATGGTTCACATGGACTCACATCTCTCCATGGCTAAATGAGAAATTAAGGCAAGCAATGAGTTTGTGATGGGTGAATTTATTACAATGCTAATACAGAAAATACATTTTTGACAGAAAGAAACAGAAATGTAATGTGAAGGGGTCAGTCATGGTGAATGAAATCATTAGAGTAGATGCCACACCACTGGGAGACCAAAGCCCAGAGTACTTCTCCCATTGGAACTGGTAGGTGGTTCAGGATCAGCCACAGAGTGAATGTGTGGCACACAAAGGAGGCCCTTTATGAAGAGGTCACTTGCTGGCCATGGTGGGTATCTTGCCATCTGCATCTCCTGGATTATTTGCTGGATGTCCCTGATTGTGAGAGGGGGTCTGCTGCTAAAGAGGCAGGGGTGTCTGGGGCTGGTTCTTTCTCTGGCAGGGCCTCCCTTCCAATGGCTGGATTGGATGTTGATATGCCTGGTGTTGATGAGCCAAAGGAAGGGGTAGACTGTTATTGAAAAGCCCTGATCTGTATGTATTTTCCTCAGCAGCCCTGTTAGGGAGGCCATGTTGTTTTTGTGGTTCTCCATCTGTTCCCGCATGTCTCTGTGCATGTCCCTCTGTAGCTGCTTGATTTTCTGGAGTTCAGTCAACACCTAGACCATCATGCCTTGGGACTCCTGATAGACCCCCAAGACGTGACTGATGGTGTCCTGGCCCATGCACCCTACCCCCACGTGCCTGTGCCCTTGCCAAAGGGTGCCCTCTCCAACTTGTTCATGGACCCTCATTGTCAGATATGTTGCACAGCAACTCAGGATCCAAGACTGAGGAGCATGAGATGGTAGACACTATGCTACGTACACAGGTTGGGAGGCGAATGGTTCCCTGTGATGTTGAGGCAACCAGGCTGGGAGGTGATGTTGTACGCACAGTGAGACATACTTTTGCAATCTGACCAGGTTGCCCAGATGGGCCAGAACCGTCCTCCACATACAGGAGTGTCTTCTTCTCTGAGGGCTTCATCTACGGGGGTAGTGTCAGTCTGTTCTGTAGCCTCCGTGTGCCCCCCGGCAGCTCCACTTGTTGATGTAAAACAAACGCTGTATTGTGACATCTCTCTCCAACGGTTTAGAGATCCAGTAATCAAAGACCTTGGACAAAATTAAGTTGCATTTAATCCTATTGTGCCAAGTAACCATGGCATTGGGTGTATTGACATGAAATGTGTGAAGCTTGCCATTTCATTTTGACTAAAGCAGCTGCTGAAATGTGGAGATCATTTGCACTTTGGAGGATGGCCTGAAAATGACATCTTGCCACCAGTGCAGGAAAAACAATGGCCAGGCTAGACATGACTTTGACCATTTGGAGGCCTAGTTGAGTGTGATGCAGGGAAACCCAGGACTTTGCTGTATACATGACTGTAGTCATCATGTGCACAGTGTAGTATGGATGTGTCTTCTGCCAATACCAATCTGGTGAGGCATCTTGAGGCCTTATGAATACGGAGTCAAGACTGATTTGCATACAGCTTGGTCCAAACTGGGGTGGCATGGTGGGTAAAATAATTGATGGATTAAACCCAGATCTGTGACTGGAGGTGAATGTTTGATTGGTTCTGCATTCCATCCATCATTTGTTTTTGTTTGCTTTTATCACTCTAAGTGCACCAGGTATGCCCAGTCGTGGGTCCCAGGCTCACTATGCCTCTCGATTCAAGTTAGCCTGGCTGATGAGTGGTGATACCTTGAACCTAGTCCCAGGATGCTTGTTTCCAGTTCAAGGAGGACCTGGACTGGCAGTTTGGGCTGTTCTGTTCTCATGGGGAACAGGGCCACAGATGATTTGCATTTGGCTGGGTCCAAACTGAGGTGGCATGTTGAGCAAAAGAACTAATGGATTAAACCCAGGTCTGTGACTAGGAGGTGAATGTTTGATTGGTTCTGCATTCTGTCCATCTTTATGTTTGTTTGCTTTTGTCATTCTAATTCAGCCGGGTATGCCCAGACCTGGGTCCTGGGCTCACTATGCCACTGGATTCAAGCTAGCCTGGCTGAGAAAGGGTGATACCTTGAAACCGGTCCCAGGATGCTTGTTTGCGGTCCAGCACAGATTCTCCCTTGCAATTTGGGCTGGACTCTTCCCATGGGGAACAGGGTCAAGACTGATTTGCATATGGTTGAGTCCAAACTGGGGAGGCATGGTGAGCAAAAGAATTGATGGATTAAACCTAGATCTGTGATGGGGTGAATGTTTAATTGCTTTGGGGTTCTGTCCATCATTTGGGTTTGTTTGTTTTTTGCCTCTGTGCACTTGACTCTGCTATCCAGGCCCCAGTGCATCTGCATTGACCCCTAAAACATGTCAAACTTAGACTACTCCTAATTGGACAACATGCAAAACATGACTGCAGGCCTGTTACCAGTAACCTGGCTGTGCAGTTTTCAACTCCAAAGTAAACCTGTGAAACTAACCCCTTCTGACAGGCTGAGACACTCCTTTCAAATATTAATAAGTTACTCCTAAGTAATCCTTCATGCCCAATAAGACGGGTGTATGATTTTTAAAAGTAGGACATGTAAATGGTTAATATAAAACATGTCCTTAAAGCGAAAAGGCCCCAAAAGCGATTTTACTGTAGAATGGTTAGCTGTACCTTAGGAGAGCATTAGGAGTTAACATTAAAATAAATTAATGCATTATCCCCAAAGGAACCAGGTAAAAAGTTAATTCATGGACGTTTTGAAATATCTGTTATACATCTGAGATGTTCATAAAGTCAGATTTGTACTAAATATTTTACAAAAGTCACTTTTAAAAAGTTACCTTTTGCCTACCTAAATCCTCTAAAAGCCTATTTGCAGGAACTTCCACATGTCACCAAGGAGCTGAATCATTCCTTCATGAGGTGTGAACTGCCTCTGAGAGCTGAGACAAAGGACTAGGGTGTCTGGAGATGTTCTGTACCTTGGGCAAGATGACCATCTGACCAATGCCCTGGAATCTAATTATCTCCAAAGAGGCCTACCCTGTCACAGGCAGATTTAGCTAACACCAAGGGTTCATCCTGCTTTTGAGCTTCAAGCCAGCCAGGCATAACTCCCAGTGGGAGAGGAGTTTCCATGGATCCACAGACAAGGGGTTGTTCATTTCCCTGCCAACACCGCTAGATTCTACACATGAGCGCTGCACAATGGCAGAAAGGTTCTTCCATCTTGGGTTTAGATAAAGAAGGGAACTGTGGAGTGGTAGAAAAGGGCACTGTGGAATTGTTTGTAGTAGGGCACACGGGAACTGCTGCAAAAGTGGGTAGGGTTACCCTTGGGAACTATTTCCTTATTGGTTAGGGACTGACCAGGAGTATCCCCCAACCACAGGCTAGTTTTAGGCATAAATGTGGGACCCCTTGCTATACACTTCAGAACACAACTAAACCTGTGGAAGACAGAAGAAGGATTGCACCTGCTGTTGATACCCGTGAAGAGAGCCTTAACAGCTGGATCTGCTCCCACATGTACCCATGACTAAGAAGTGGGCTCCAAGGGCCAGTTGGCTTACCTCTGGTTAATCTACAGGGATGCAAAAGCAACAAGAAGCCCGCTTCCTGACAGAGCCCAGCTACCCAGTTACATCAGGATCTGTCCTGGCCAAGCGGGTGGCTTCTGTTGAAGTGTATCCTGACTCCCAAGTACTGTTCCTGAGGCCTTGGAACCCTTGGCTGGTGTTGGAATGTATCCCTCCTGCCTAAACTTAAAGACCAGGGGCTTAGAAATTTTCTACAATCTTTTTGCCTGGAGAACTATTGAGAGTCTGGGTCTGACCTGCTAGTCAAATGGTAGAGAGTGCATCGCTCGTGCACCTGTCTTCACTGTAGCTCCCTCTACTCTCTCAAGTTGACTTTGGAATCCATCAATGACAAGGCCACTTCGACTCCATTTTACAGCTGTCTTGATGCCCCAACTAGATCGATGTCAAAGACCTCCAGGGCGCGAAAACACAAACTGCTTCCATTGGAGTTTTTTGCCCTAACAAACAGTGTAGCCAAGGGGATGGCTGTTGCTCTTTGCCTTTTTTTAGCCCTGGGGGCCTGTGTTAGAAAATGCCCCTTTTGCGTACTCACATAACACTTTTTGCACACTGGGACACTGCTATCCAGTGCCTAGTGTATGTGCTCTCACTCCTAAAAACAAGTCAAATTGGTTTACATCTATTTGTCTTATTTAACATATCTATAAGTACCAAGTTCACAGTACATACTGAGGGCCTGTAATTCAAATGTCACCACTGGACTGCAGCACATATTGTGTCCCTCTACAGTGACAACTGCAAAGCATGTCTCCAGTCCTGCCCTTGCAGCTGGCTTAGGCAGTTTTAAAACTATCAATTCGAACTGGCAAATGATATCTCTTGCCAGGCCTAAACTTCAATTTTAATATTTATGCGTCACCCCTAAGGTAGGCTCTAATTACCCACGGGACAGGGGGAATTGTGTTTAAAATGTAGGAAATGTTTATTTTATATTTTACGTGTTCTGGCAGTAAAACACCTCCAAAGTCATGTTTCTCTTTGACGGGGCTAGCTCTTCCAAAGGAAAGCACCAGCTTACATTATAACACCTTATAATGCTTACCTTTAGTTTAGAAATAGCTGGAAAATGATTCAATGACTCCCCCTACCAATGTTTACCAAAATGGCTGGTGAGTGACTAGGAGTTTTCTACACTCACAGGCTTGCACTGAGCTTAAATGTGGCAGACACCCCCGTACCCTCTTCAGAATACCTCTGGACATGTTAAAGAAAGAAGAAGAATGGCATCTGCTGTTGTGACCTGTGAGAAGAACCCCAAGGAATAAACCTGCTCCCAAGATGAACGTGGAGGGAGAAGTAGACTTCCAGGGTCAGTTGGCTGACCTACTGTTAAGCTACAGACACAAAAGCTGCAGTAAGCCCACATTCCTGAATAAATCCAGCTTACCAGTATCAACTGGACCCTGTTGGTGACTTCTGTGGAGTGCATTCTGACACTCAGGTGCTGAAACCCTTGGCTGGCGTCAGAGTGAACTCCTCCTGCCTAACCCAAAAAATTGGGACTTAAATAAATCAAGATATTTTGCCTGGAGAACAGCCAGACGACCGGCACTAGCCTGGCAAGCCAATCTGACATAGGTTTGCTGTTACTAGGCCAAGGATTCAAGTGCTCCTCCTCTGGGCTTTGCTGCAACTGCAAATTTATTTCAGCAGGACATCACAGAGAAGGTACCCAGCCTTGTAGAGCTTTGTTTGGCTACAGCTTGCAGACTTACCATGCTGAAGGAACCTGAGCTCCAAAACGTGACTAAGTACCATATCCATCCGACCTTCCTTAGGCATGAATTTTAATTTTCTCCCACCTAAAGTCAGTGGCTTCTCTGGGACTTCATCCAATGGCTATGCCTATCAACATGAAACCACACTCTTTCACAAGCTGGAACATTGAGGGTGGTGAAATGTAGCTCAGGCAAAGTTGTCATCTGTGCCCCAAAGCTCGAATCAACCAGCAAGCAGTGTTCTATCACACCACACTTTTAACAGTCTTCCGAACCTCACTATCTAAAAAACTTCAAAGTTTCTCAAACTGAAAGTGTAGTCAACTCCCTACAGAATTTGTTCAAAATATATCATGGCAAATAGTGTTAATATCTAAAGACTTGCAAAGGCCCTTCGCACCATCCACCTGAAAGCCTCCAAGGCCCACCCAAGTGCTGCTGTGAGTTATTTCAAGTAAAATGTGCTCACAATATCATTGTTGCACGGAAAACAAAAGTTAACGAGGGACTGCCGTTACTGTTTTACTCTTTTAACAACCAACCAGACACATTAAGCTTGGCAAACCTCAACGTTCCCTCGAGCGTATGTCAAATGTGTTCTTTAATATGCCAGATTCAAACAGTGATAAAATCCAGAATCAGGCGCTATTAAGTGTCACTGCCTTAGTAACTTTTGAAAACTACCCTCCTCCAAAATCTCTAAAGTTCCTTTGTAATTATAGCCATCCAGAATAGCTACTCTGGAAATATCAATTTGTGAGAGATGTGACGATTTCGCAATTTCGGAGAGCATGTTTCAGATTGGAGATTATGCTTGTTATGTTGCTAGCAGTGACGAGTTTTTCATATCTATATTTATACTTCTGTGGCAAAATCAATAAAGGGTTTTATAAAAACAAAATAAGGCCATCCAAATGTGTTTAATATCTCACAAGTGTTGCTCAAATCCAGAAGAAGACAAATTGACATCTTTCAAACGCGGTGTGGAAATGCGGTGTGGAAATACTGCAGCCTTCCTGGAAGCTACTGGAATGGGATCTTTTAAAGTTGGTCGAAATTGAAATTCTTAAAAATTATTTGGATTTGACAAACTGTTGACATAGGTTAACATGTGTGTAGTCCTGAAATGGGCTACTTCGGCTGGATGCTTGCTCTGAAGGCGTACTATAAATTTACACATTGCAGTTGACTGACGCAGACGTGCAGCATTTGGAACAGGACATGGACACTCTTCTCATTATGTGGTGATGTCCTGAGGTGCGACATTTTTAGAAAGGTGTGATAGAAACCATTTAAGTGTACAGCGGTGAATAAAATCATGGTGCTGTAACACAGTATGTGTAACTGTTATTGCTTCATTACAAAAATAATTAAGAAAGACATTTCCCAGTTTTCTTTCTTGACAACTTTATGGTGCTTATGCTTTAATGTATATTGTTTTCTCAGAATTGTACAATTAACAGTGCAGGGAAAAATATTATAATCAAAGTTATACCTCATAACTAGATGGTGCTTATCGGTGTTTATATATATGAGGCACAAGAGTAGATTAAATATGCAACCTAAGAAGTTGGACCAGTGGTTTTAACTTAACCTAAACATAGATTTTGAGAAATATCAAGTTGTATCACATTACAAATATACATCATGAAATTAAGAATAATCTTATCTCGGATATTTTTGACTTAATAAACTATAAAGTCGATAAGACTTCACTTCTTGTAGAATGTAGAATTTTGATTCCAGAGCATTTTTCATAATAACATGATCGGTTGCCTAAAGGGTTTTATGACTAGAGGAAGACGAAATTTGAATGATTGCCACACAGCCTTTCTTAAACATGATATAAACGTACATAAAGTATGACAGTCTGAAACCATCTGACCTTCTTGTTCCTGACATAAAGTAAGTCTCCTACCTCAAACAGGTGCATGATAGTCATCGTCATGCACCTGTTTGAGGTATATTATATAGGCCAAAAAATGTAGTTAGAGAACTTGATTTATGTGACCAACAGGTAGTGCCGGCCACCTAGACTGTCATACTCTTTGGTAGGGTTATATGCAAAAGTCAAAGATGATTATGGGCTTGAGTTGCATCGGGCAGGTGGGTTACCAAAAAGCTTGGGTGACAGAGATACAAACTCTGCTTGCCTCATCACAGACCTCCACTTCCCAAATCTAGAGCTCACCCAGGTTGGTAGCCTCCCTTCATCAAATGTCTTCTCTCCAACATGGATGGGGGAGTTCCAGGAAAACTAAAGCAAGAGCTTCGTTTTTGGAAAAATAAATAAGCAATCTTTTTTGTTGCGCAGGGAGGTTTCTCCCATTTTGTGAGGGATATTGTTTGCATTTCCCTGCCTGGTATCGCTGTACCGTACATGTTGGAAGTATACAGGAATAAACAGAGCTGACAAGGCATTGGAAGGCCTGCATTAAATAGTTTAGGCCTTTCCATTTCATGTCAGTCAAAGGCTATCATGCTAGAGGGTTCCTCCAATGGTAGAGCCAGATAAAACTCCGCTGTTGAAAACAGCGCACGTCCCTAAGTCAGACCCCCCCCCCGCACCCCGAAACTTGCAGCTTTGGGTGGCAAAAATACTGCAAGGGGCCTGTGCTGTCACTGCTAGAGACTGCGTTGTGTCACACTCTGTAACCATACCTACAAAAATTAGTCCTGATGGGTAATTGCAGGATATGGCAAATAAATTGACCTATCTGGACTTTGTATCAGTAGTCATACAACTTCAGCCCAAAGGAGAGGGGAATAGACAATTTTTTCACAAAAAGAAAGAGTATACATACACATTACAGCACAAAAACACCAATACCCAATTGAAATTAATTCAAAACTGTATTAAAGCGGAATATATCCGTTTACATATTTATCATAAAGAAGTTGCTCCAAACTGAAAAAGAAAAGTGCTTGAAATTACATGACTGTGCATAAGTTAAAAGAGATCAGAAAGAATACAGAATAAACTGAACCATCAAATAGATAGCGTATTAAGCACGTTTGACAACCCTCTTTCTTTGCTATCCAGCTCACCGTTTAATTGCACCGGCCACCTGCTACCGTACAAAGCTTCGGGCACCCGCACTCTTTCTTTCACAAACTAAGCACTGGATTCCCCATCGCAAAATCAGGAGTGGAAACCAATAGTGCAGCAGCCTGGATAGCCTCTAATAATTGGCACTATCCTGTTGCTGACCACCTCTGAAGGACCGCTTATGTTACCAAACAATCACATTTAGACGTTATTAGTGCAACTGATGAAATGTGGTCGGAGGTTTCCAAACAACTATCAACGGTATAGCACAGATTGGTTTAGTCGGTAAAGTTCATACATCATTTGTTAAAAATAAAAGCACAATTCTCGTAAAACGTGCACACAGCTGCGCTTGAAAACATATTGATTGAAACAAGGAAGCAGCAATACGACAAAAGACTCTGTAGAGCGAGCTCCATGCCAGAAGACTTCATTGATGATAATCTCTAGGCTTGTATCACATTTATCCCCTAATGACCTTCTTAGCTAGCAGGACATTTATCTCTCTGAAATGTGCAGCCATTTGCTACCTATTAATTTGGCACTTGGAGATTAAAGGTGATTGAGAACACCTCACTGCCACACTAATTTTCTATTTAACAATGAGCTTTTTTAAAATACGAAGCCAGATTTCACATTCTGCACAATAGGAAAAGAAAAGGGTAGACATATGTACCAATTATTTCTGGGAACAATGGCTTACTATAATTAGAGAATGTGAGTATTTTAGAATCGAATATTTTTCAAATACCTGCATATAATGTGCTAAGGGTAATTTTATTTGTCAAATCCACCTAGTGTAGAAAAGCTATTTGAAGGTAAACTTTTCAATTGGTGCCCACCAAATTGAAAATTATTATTATGTAAAATCGTGAGAAATGCAGGCGGAAAATATACTGTCAGAATTTAAAAATGATATTTTAAAGACAATGCATTGAAAGTACATCTAGACCTGTGTTACTTGACTCAAAATGTGCAATATGAAAATTGTAGGGACACAAGTGTTCCAAACGTAGCACTGGCATGTGTGCCCACTTTTTTGTTTCTGGGGCACTTTGGAATTACAGAAGGGGTTGTATACATGAGGTATGACTCAATAACACTGATCTTTCTTGGGTAAAAGTATTTAACTATATGAGCTTTCCTCAAGTCAATGCGGTTTTATCTCTTTGAGGTTGATAAAATGAGTACCTCTGAATTGGAAGAATGTACCTACTTGGAGATAGCAGGAACAAAGAAGTAAAGAAGAGAAATGTACAAACAAAAGTAAGGTACACTTAAACTTTGGAATTTTACACAACCTGGGGCACATTTACAATTTTTTCATGCAATGGAGTGCAGCAAGGGAACTTTCTGCACTGTATGGTGCTGCAGCTCCACAGAATCCTTTACACTGAATAGTGGATTCTGCGCTAGAGGACGATAGATCGAAGTGACATAGGTTTGAGGGGATGTCATCAATGAGCGATGTGAGCATCAACAAAGTTCAATGACAATCAATAATATTAAACTACACACAATAACCACACCAGCTTATTAGAAGAATTTATGAATTTATTTCCCTATATTAACAATGCTAATGTTATGAAAATAACTCTCAAACACAAATGATAAGCATATAGGCTCAATAGCGGTTGATTAATGCATTTTATATATCTCAATCTGATTAAAACAATCAAACAAATTATCTCCAAAAGAATCACGCTTATGAATAATACAAAAAAAAACGGTAATAATGGCAAAGTATACATTAGTTCAGCATTAAAATGATTTCAAGATAAGTTATGAGCATTTCAAATTAGTTTTCTCACTAACCACAAAATAGCATCAACATGTTGAGCTTCATGTAAAAAGAGTTTAGTAACACAAATTTAAAAAACTCTTTAACTTGATTAATAAAAGAAATATTATTAATGTGCGGCAATATAATTTGTACCTGGAAAGCAAAAGAGACACATCAAATCATTCAATGACATACTTTACCAATAGTGAACAGTCAATAGCTTGCTTCGGTCATTTGCGTCCATCACCTCAACATGCTCATGCAATAAACAATAGAAAACATTAGAAGAAAGCTCTTTCTCTTTGTGTAAGTATTTGACATCTTTCCTAAATTTATCTTCTGTTAGTGACTTATCAGTCAAATCTAAAGAACTTTCAATATTCGTAGCATGGTTGGCTCCATCCATCTCATAAACAGACACTCCTACAAACAACAAAAACATATTAACACACTCGCTACCGCCAAACTAATACTAATCACTTTACAACAACTAATCCTACTATTTTGGTTCTGAAAGTTATTCATTTTTCTATAGTCTTTCAAGAAAAAAAAAAAAAAAAAAATTCAACAAAAACACTTCAAAAATCCCTCCTATTTTTTAAAATAATTCATTCACTCTTGCACAGTCCCTCTATCAAGCTCAGTATAGCAGCTTGTCTAATCCAGTTACTTATTTGTCTTCTCCAGCAAGTATTATTATTTGTCTCTTCAGTATTAGTTTTTAAACTCAATTTTTCATTTCTCCTCACCCAAAGTCTCTTTCTTGCAAATCTTCACGTTCCAAAGTAAGAATTTTCTATGTCTCTGTCAAAACAATAGCTCAAGAATTCTTCCTGCCAGTCACTTGTATTCAAATATGCCCATTCAGGTCCAGCATATCTTTTGCTTTCAACTCTTTTCCTTTTGTGTCTTCTGCCACTCTCAGTGTCCTCTCCACTAGTGTGTTCTCCTTCATTCAATTCATTTTCCTATTGAATTGGTGGAATTACATCAACCTTTCCACTCTTTGAAACTTTCTCTGGTCAATTGTCTCCTTTCAATGTTCCTTTTGTCGTAATCTCCTCAGTACTGAGTCTTCACTTGCCTTTGGACCTTTTTCTTCCAACATTCCCGCAACTGGTTCAGGAAGAGTATACTCCACTTGGGTGGGACTATCATCAATTCCTTTCCCAATGAGGTCGGTTTCTTCTTCAGTTTGGTATGTCAAACCACCTGCTGCTGAGGTCATCCTCCTCTGAGCAGATCTTTCTTCTTGTGTTTCTTGTGTTTCTCCCTCGTTTGAGAACACCCTCCCTCAGATCGGAGTCAGTCTTTTCGTTTCCCTCTTGGACCGTTTCCTCTACTCCATTCGCAGCTTGTTCACCTCCTTCAGCATGCTGCTCTTTTTCATCTGTTAGACGAGTAGGTACATCTCTGCCATTGTCGACATTTTGCTCAGTTTCTTTCTCTTTGTTTCAAACGTTTTCCACTGTTGGGAATCTCAACAGTTCTTCTTCTCTTTCTGTTGGATAATGCACCTTTCTCGTATGTATTGCATGCACCCAATTCGGCCAACCAGCACACTTCACAGCAGTCGTCGGAGTGAGCACAATCTGATAAGGTCCCTTCCACTGTGGCTCAAGGCAAAACTTTCATACGTGTTTCCGTATAAGCACCCAGTCTCCTGCTCACAAACTGTGACCTTGACCTTGCGTTTCTTGTGCTGTTGCAACTTCCACCTGATGAGAAAAAGACCGAGCTACATCAGCCAGGCTTTTGCAGTAATCTAGCACCATATAATCTGTAATATTCACAAGTTCATTTGCAGGTATTGCTGGCAATCTCATTGCTCTACCCATCAAAATCTCAAGTGGCGACAACCCATGTCATTGACATTAGCACTAGTGGTAAAGCATCTAGCCATTTCAAATTTGTTGATGCATACACTTTGGCCAATCCTGATTTTAATGTTCCATTAATCTGTTCTACAAGGCCTGAAGCTTCTGGGCGATAGCTACAATGTAGTCTCTGCTGAATGTTTAATGCAGAAAAAAGCAAATTTATCACCTCATTATTGAAATGTGTTCCCCTATCTGATTCAATTGAAACTGGAAAACCAAAACGTGGAATTAGTTCTCGCGAAAGCAATTTAGCCACAGTAAGACTGTCATTTCTCGTTGTTGGGTATGCCTCAATCCAATGACTAAAAATGCACACAATCACCAACACGTTTTTCAAACCAGCACATGCAGGCATCTCAATGAAATCCATTTGCATTTTATGGAATGGACCTCCCGCCATACCTATGTGTCCCATTTTGACAATTGTTCCTTTGCCGACATTCATTTGTTGGCAAATTATGCACCTATGGCAAACCAGCTCTGCCACTTGTCTGAATTTTGGATTGTACCAGAACTGTTTAAAACTCCTGACCATCGCATCTCTTCCTATGTGCGTTTGATCGTGATAGTATCTAGCGATTTGTGTCAACAAGCTGTTTGGCAAGACTGCTTTTCCCTCTACCATTACCCAAATTTCATCTTCCCTTTGTATGCACTGATGTTTTATCTAATCTCTACTCTCCTCTTCTGGAACATTGTTCTGTATTGCTTTCAATTCATCTAATGTCTCAACTATTTGCATGATAAAATTTGCATAAATCTCTTCATTTTCAGACGTCAATTCCTAATTTCCTATAAATAAAGGCTCATTCAGAGAACAAAATTTGCAACTTGATCTGCATGAGCATTTCCCAAAGTTACATAATCTTGTCCTCTCTGGTGTGCACTGCATTTGACCACAGCAATTTTCTCAGGTTTCTGTACTGCTTGTAACAAATCATGTATTCTTTCTCCATTTCTCACAGGTGAACCTGAAGAAGTCAGGAACCCCCTTAGCGACCAAATTTGCCCAAAGTTGTGTACGATACCAAATCCGTATTGACTATCAGTGTAGATCGTCACTTTCATTTGGTCTGATAATTGGCATGCTCTAGTAAGAGCCACCAATTTTGCGACCTGTGCAGATATTACTCCTTTAAGCCATGAAGCTTCTAATATGCCAGTAACCGTACACACTGCATATCTTGCTCTTAAGGCACCCCTGTTGTCTCTTAAACAAGAACCATCAACAAAGAGAATTTGATCATTGTCTTCCGAACAAGTGTCTTTGATGTCATCTCTTGGTTTGGTGCATAATTCTGTCACTTCTAAACAATCATGTTCAACATTGTCTATTCTAGATAGATCTTCCCCCCCGTTTGGTAATAATGTTGCCGGGTTAAGCACTGTGCACCTTTTTATTGTTACATTTGGTGCCCCAAGAATCACTGTTTCATATTGTGTCAGTCTTGCATTTGTTAGGTATTGTGTTTTTGACCTGGTCAATAGAATGTGTATTGAATGAGGTACCATCACTGTCAGAGGATAACCCATCACAATGTTTTCACTTTGAGTTATACTCTGCTCAACAGCTGCAACTGCTCTCGGACAACCAGGTAAGGCTGATGCAACATTATCCAAAGTAGCTGAAAAATAATCTACTGGACGATTGACACCACCATGTTTTTCTGTCAAAATAGGCAAAGAACATCCATTTCTCTCATGACAAAACAATAAGAAAGGTTTTGTGTAATCAGGCATACCTAAAGCTGGTGCTTGACACAAACTGTCTCTCAACTCAGTAAAAGCTTTCATGTATTCCTCATCCATCATTATCGGATCTGAAACATCCTTATGTTTTAATCTTTACAATGGCTTTGAAATGGCAGAAAAATTTGGAATCCATTGGCGACAATATCCTACCATTCCCAAAAACATTCTCAACTCCATTTGTGAACTTAGCAGTTTCATTTTCATTATTGCCGCTACTCTCTCTCTTGAAATTCTCCTTGGCCCTTTCTCAATCAAATGTCACAAATATTTTATATTTTACTTATTGCTGACTATACTGCAATTTGGCAGGATAAACTATATGATCTTTGTCTCCCAGAAAGTTCAGAAATGCAATCGTATCCTCTCTACAGCCTTCCTTTGTCTTTGATGCAATCAACAAATCATCAATGTACTGTACTAAAGTCGATTGGTAAGGCATTACCAATGACTCCAGGTTCTTTTTCAAAATCTGATTGAAAATCGATGGTGATACCGAAAACCCTTGAGGAATTCTATACCAACAGTAGACTCTGGTCAGAAATTTGAAACAAAAGAGATATCTGCTGTCCTCATGTAGAGGTACTGAAAAGACAGCTTGCCATAAATCAATAACTGTGAAACATTCTGCATTACATGGAATCTGAAACATTATCACTGCTGGATTTGGTACAATTGGACAACACTTCACCACTATGTCGTTTATTTTTCTCAAATCTGGGACCAGACAAATTTTTCCATTCGGCTTTTTCAAACCCATTATTGGTGAATTACACGGACTGCTCATCACTTCTTGCAAAACCCCCTGCTCCAAGAATTGTTCTATCAATGGTCTTTTCCCCTCTACTATTTCATTTGTCATCGGGTATTGTGCAGTCTGTGGAAACACCACATTCTTTTTCACTGCCACTTTGACTCCTTCAACTCCTTTGATCAAACCAATGTCCTTTCCTGAAAAATCCCAAACTTTTGATTTGACTTTTTCCTGCAAATCGATCGGAAAATCTTTCTTTTCAAAGACTGGGAAGAAATTAATTAAGTCTTTCAAACTGTGATCTTCATCTGCCTGCTCATTGTTATCTGTCTGACCATCCACAACATTCGGCCAATCTATTTCGCAAGACATCATCCTTTTCAACTGACAAATCTTTCTCATCATCACTATTGGTCTCAATTTTAACTTCCTTAATTGAACACATAATCGAACATTTTATTTTGCACAGTAAATCTCTTCCCAACAATGATACTGGACTGGAATCACAAACAACAAACCTATGATAATCTCTAAAGTTTCTGTTTTTCACAAGAACTGGTTCTGTGAGGGCGTTAACCAAATGTTTATTTGCAACTCCTACTATCTGCACTGTCCTTTCTGAAACAGGTATGTCTGGAACTTCTATTGTCCTTATTGTTGAGCGTGTCGCTCCTTTGTTGATCAGAAAATTAACCTCATGACCATGTACTTCACGTTGCACATAAGGACCTCCCTGATCCACTTCTAATGATGCAGCCATCCTATACTCCTCCTCATCTGAACTATCCAACGGCCATTCAGCGTTTATTTCATTCTCACTGTGTAAAGGAAATTGTTCAACTGTTGTTGCACTTTTGTCTTTACTCTGATTCGTGACCACTTGCGAAAACATAACCTGTTGCTGTTCCATTGGGCTCTGTATCATTTGAACCTGTCTCATATGTGAAATTGTTGTACAGGCACCATCTGCACCTGTGGCTGCATTTGTTGTATTTGTGGCATTTGTACCTGTTGTACCTGAGGTTGTACATTTTGCATCTGTTGCATCAGCTGTAAAGGATGAAAACCTTGCATCTAATTCACGCAGTTCTGGAAATTGCTTTCTCTTTCATCTTTTTCTGCTTCAACTCAATTTCATCACTACAGTATTTAGCATACTGCAAAACGTCATCAATCGGCTTTGCTTGCCAGCAGATCAAATGATTCTTGATCATTTGACTTACTTCTGGTTTCATACTCTCCTTCTCAATTGTTTCTACACCAGGGAATTGTTTGAACGCCTTCAACAATCTTTCATAATATGCATGAACTGATTCTTTCCCTTCATGTGATGTTTTATCTATGCTCTGTCAATCAACATTTTTTGGCGATATTCACATTTTCAGAAACTCAATGACTTTCTAATAATGTTTCATTACTTCAGGAGATGGCGCAGATGTTTTTAAATCCCATTGCAGTTCGCTCGTCAGCCAATCAACAATTTTCTTGCATTCAATCCATACATCTGCTGGAACAACAATGTCAAACAGTGTATTCAAGTCTTCCCATAGTCACTCCCAAAGTTTCACAAACCTATCTGTTTGCTGGTACCACTCCATTGGTTTCTCTCTCAGTCTTGGGTAATCATTTGTAAAACTTATAATATCACTCCTGTTCCAATGTACATGTATAAAATTCCCCCCTGGTGTTTCCCTCACTGGTAAAATTTTCACTGCATCTCCTGTCTGTATTACATCATCTTTCTTCAGTCTTTCTTTTTTCCTGTCCCATTGCGCTCCCATTTGTCTAATGCCCTCCAAAACGTTCACTTTTTCAAGTAATTCTTTAAGATGTATTCTCATTCCTGCAGATCTCATGTGAATAACGTTTTCTTCCTCCAAATTTAATCTGTAACTTGTTTTCAGTGATTTCATTTTTGTCAAGTCAATGTCATATTCATCTGCTACATCTTGTAACCGTTGATAAACTCTATCTGTTCCCTTTGTAATGACCTTACATAGATATCTCAACTGCCCCTCAGTATAGGATTCAAGTCTGTTCACCGCCATGGTCCATACTAAAAGTTCACTCCCTTCCATGTTCAATCTCACCCTGGTTATTTTTTCTTTCTCTTTGTCTTTCCTCTCTGGTTGTTTTGAATTGTTTAAATCTTCTAGCCAGTTTGTTATTTCTTATGCAGACAAGCCTTTCAGTGGCACTCCATTGACTTGTGCACCTGCACCTCGCTCTTGCCTGAACTCGTACATTGTTGTGGAGCCATTGTTCACAAATTCTAAACAGGTGACAAATCTATTAAAGAATTTGTCTCATTCAATCTTGTCCATGGTCTATTCTGCACATTTATTAATGAATTCTCTCCACTATTGCCTACACAAGCATATAATGGAGTTACCAGACCCATTGTAATAGGTACAGTAATTGCATCTGCATTAATCAGTGTTCCAACTCTCTGCGTCTGTCTTGCACCCATACTCTACATCTGCGGAATCTGTATATGAACAGGTTCTCTCAAGTTCATCCCTTGCCGACCTTGTGACAACACTAAATTAGTAGTTGTTCTCACAATCTGAGCCTCTGGCTGTATCTTAGGAATGTTCACTTCAAAATGGTGTTTGTTACTCAATGAGTCATTAAAACTGCTCTGCATCTGAGCTCTCTCATTGTCCAGAATGCTCTTTGCTGATTCTGAAATGGATGGTGCAGTAGGAATTGTATTACTAATTCCACTCCCATTTGATCTGTTATCATTTTGCTGCCTCACATTTGGTGGTGGATAGGTCTCTAAAATGTGAGTAATTATCTCATCTTCCTCCATTTCATCATCATTAAACATAACTTGTTTTGGGTCTTTCATGTTTTTTCTTTAACGTCTAATGAACCCTTCTTTTTTTTTCCATCTTTTGTTTCAATCTTATCCTCCTTTGTTCTTGCAGGAAATAATGTGACCCCCTGCAACATTTTTACTCTCCACCTTTTCTGCTCTTCATCCCATATAGCTTCAGATAATGGGGATCATTACAACCCTGGCGGACGGTGTTAAAGTGGCGGTAAGAGCGCAAACAGACCGGTGAAAAAAAAAAGGGAATTATGACCGTGGCGGAAACCGCCAACAAAGACAGCCACTTTAACACTCCGACCGCCACAGCGGTACAGACAAACATCGCAGCGGTTACCGCCAACAGACAGGTGGGAGACAATGTACCGCCCACACTATTACAACCCGCCAATCCGCCACCTTTTTCAGAGCAGATTCACCGCAGATAAAAACATGGTGGAAACAGCTTTTGCTATGGGAAAACGCTCACCTGAACACATCCCACGAGGAACGAGGACACCATGGAGCCCCAACTCCAAATACTCCCTGCGCTTGTATTCCTGCTCCTTTACGACCAACAGCTACGTAGGCGCAGAAGATACCGGTGAGTACTGCACCTACGACACGGGGGGCGGGGAGGCAAAAGTTAGGGGGACACCGACTAAACACCCCAACCCCCACCCTCGCATATCTCAACATACACACCAATGCAGTCACAAAAATAACAGTAACAACCCACAATCCCCCCGGAAGAATGAAAAGACAATGCGAAATTGGGGCAAACATTGAATGTGCCAATATACATGTCATACAAAAATATACAGATATATATATATCTCAAAATCACTCTTATTTACACATACAATCCGAGAAGTAGTGCAGATATGTACACAACAATGTCCGTGCACCAACAGTCCAAAAATGCAATGGGTGAGGCCCACAATAGATACCTGACCAAAATCAAAGAGAACACTGCCGGGGCATCAGATAGAAAGAAAACAGGCACCTAAGGGGAAAGGGAAGGGGGGGCACCTCAGCCAGATGAATGCGAAGCCAGATCCACGATGGAGCTCCATGCCCATTGATGTATCCTGGAGAGTGCAAAGCCACAGTCTCTCAAGTCTCTATAGTGGGTGGGTTGCCCACTGTGCCATCCTGGGGAGTGCAAAGCCACAGTCTCCCAAGTCTCTACAGTGGGTGGGTTGCCCACTGTGCCATCCTGGGGAGTGCAAAGCCACAGTCTTTCAAGTCTCTACAGTGGGTGGTTTGCCCACTGTGCCATCCTGGGGAGTGCAAAGCCACAGTCTCTCAAGTCTCTACAGTGGGTGGTTTGCCCACTGTGCCATCCTGGGGAGTGTAAAGCCACAGTCTCTCATGTGGATAACAGTCTCCACTGGTTCTGGAGGGGGACTGGTGTCCAGACTGGATGAGTCTCCACGTGAAAGTACCTGTCCTGTCACTGTCCCAGCTGCACATGGGATAAGGATGCCTGATGTGGCGGTCCATTCATTCCTACACGGTGCATGCCCTGTTCAGCGGTGCTTTGCCATGGCGGTTCAGGACAGTTCAGCGGTGCTTTGCCATGGCGGTCTTTGCCCTGTTCAGCGGTGCTTTGACATGGCGGTCTTTGTCATGTTCAGCGGTGCTTTGCCATGGCGGTTCAGGACAGTTCAGCGGTGCTTTGCCATGGCGGTCTTTGCCCTGTTCAGCGGTGCTTTGACATGGCGGTCTTTGTCCTGTTCAGCGGTGCTTTGACATGGCGATCTTTGCCCTGTTCAGCGGTGCTTTGCCATGGCGGTTCAGGACAGTTCAGCGGTGCTTTGCTATGGCGGTCTTTGCCCTGTTCTGCGGTGCTTTGACATGGCGGTTCTGATACGGACATTGGTGTGTGGCATGACGATCTCCACACTGGACATTGGTGTGTGGCATGACGATCTCTACACTGGGCATTGGTGTGTGGCATGACGTTCCATCATTGCCCAGCGGGGCTGTGGCATCCTGGCCCCTCCTGGCCTGTGACTCCGGCGGTGGTCTCCTAACCAGTGACGATACTTGTGCCCTCCTGGGCTGTGACTCCGGCGGTGGTCTCCTGACCAGTGACGATACCTGTGCCCTCCTGTGCTGTGACTCCGGCGGGGGTTTCTGGACCAGTGACAATACTTGTGCCCTTCTGGGCTGTGACTCCGGCGGTGATTTCTGGACCAGTGACGATACTTGTGCCCTCCTGGGCTGTGACTCTGGTGGTGGTTTCTGGACCAGTGACGATACTTGTGCCCTCCTGGGCTGTGACTCCGGCGGTGGTTTCTGGACCTGTAACGATACTTGTGCCCTCCTGGGCTGTGACTCCGGCAGTGGTTTCTGGACCAGTGAATATACTTGTGCCGTCCTGGGCTGTGACTCCGGCGGTGGTTTCTGGACCAGTGACGATACTTGTGCCCTCCTGGGCTGTGACTCTGGCGGTGGTCTCTGGACCAGTGACGACAGTGCTGGCGGTTGTGTCTGGACCGCCGGAAATGATGGCACACTTCTCCGCCGTGACACTCACAACAGGTTTGGAAGACTTCCTCTGGACCTTCCACACCTTTGTTGGAGTTACAGCTGACTCACCAATCCCCTTCAATCCCATGTCACTTGTTGTCCCACCAGGGGTCTTAAGATGGTCCCGTCGTCCACTCTCCATTTTCAGAGCCTTTGCAGGGGGTGGGCTGCCAGTGCCTTGGCTCCGGGTCCTACAGCCTGCCCTGGTGGCCGGTGCACTCCAAAAACCTGGAACACGCACCACTGGTACTGGAGGCTTTTTGGCTGAGGCGCTACGACGGGACTGAGGAATTGGAGGGGGGGTGGGGGCAAAAAGGTCAATTTGACAGAGGGACAGTTTCTGACGAACACTGGGATGGGTAGCTGGAGGGGGTCTGGGAGTGGAGGAAGAGGAGGTGGTTGTAGGAGGTGTCACTTTAGGTGTTTTGGGTGCAGGTGCAGGTACTGGAGGCTGTTGTGAGGTGAATGGATGTTCGGTGAGTGATTGCCGGCGTTTGTGTACTTTGGGAGGGGGCGTCACAGACACACTGGGAGAGAACACAGGGGACGTGTAAATGGCAGTGGAGGTGGTGAGTGCAGGTGAGCGGCTTGTGGTGCTGGGTGTCCTGGTGCGAGTCCTAGTGCCTGTAGATGTGGTGAATGCAGGTGTGTGTGTAGACGAGATTAGGAGGGAGAAGGGAGAAGAGGAGGAGGGGGACACAGTGGAGACAGTGGATGTTGCTGTGTCTGTATGTGGGTGAGGCTTGCGTGAGGGCCTGTGGTGTGTATGGTGCCTATGTTTGCTTAAGCTACTTGTGTGTGTTGACTTGGGTGCATGCTGGTCTGTAGGTGTGCTTGGGATGGGCTGGGGTACAGGAGATTGGGTCTGGGTGGAGGAAGTTGGAGGAGGGAGGCTAGACACAGGGACAATGGCTGCCATCAGTGCTGAGGCCAGACATTGCAGGGTTCGCTGAAGGACAGCCTGACCAGAATGAATGCCCTCCAGGAATGCATTACCGTGTTGCAACTCCCTTTCTACAACCTGGATGTCATTCACAATGGTAGACTGCCCAACAGTGAGTGATGTGAGGAGGTCAATGGCCTCCTCACTGAGGGCAGCAGGGGTGACTGGGGCAGGGCCAGAGGTGCCTGTGGCGAAGGTGATGCCCACCCTCCTGGGTGAGCGGGTACGGGGCGAACGCTGAGGGGCTGCTGGGAGGGCGGTGCTGGTAGGGGAGGTGGCGGCTGTACCTGTAGAGGTGGGGCGCACAGGTGGTGCCGCCACCACAGGGGAGCTCCCATCGGCGGACGAGTCTGTGTCGCTGGTTGGTGATCCGGTGGCCAACGTGAAGCTCCCCTCGCCCTCCGTCCCACTGGTGCATTCAGAGTCCGTGGTGTGGCCCTCCATGACTATGTGGGATGCAGCTCCCTCATGCTCCGGTGCCACTGTACCTCCGCCTGATGATGCTGATGTACAAAAGGACAGGGAGAGCAGGAAATGGGGTAGACATAAGAAAGAGAGTTTTAGTGCATGGCATGCCGCTACCGTTGGTGGACAAGACAGACGCAGCAGCCCCCTGCATTACGCCGTGCTCCTGACCTCTGCACATGCAATTTCTGGGACATGGCCTACATGGCAATGGTGGAAATCTGCGCACATGGATGCCACAGGGGCAACTATAGCTCAACTTGGCACTCTGCTGAGGTGGGGTTGAGTGCCACATGGCCTACATTACGGAGGGGCCTTGCCTAACTAACTCGCCCTGGCCTAGGGACACCCACAGTCCACCTCCCCCACCCAGACCCCTCCACTGCACGCAAAGTCAGCAGAATGAGGTTGTACTCACCCCCTTGTGTCTGCTGTGATGTCCTCAAGCGCCCATCCAACTCCGGGTAGGCCACCGCCAGGATCCGGAACATCAGGGGGGTCATGGTGCGACGGGCACCCCTCCCACGTTGGGAGGCCATCCCCAGCTGAACATCCGCCGTCTTCTTGCTGCCGCTGCGAATGTCCTCCCATCTCTTACGGCAGTGGGTGCCCCGTCTCTGGTGGGCCCCCAGGGTCCGGACCTCCTTGGCGATGGCACGCCAAATGTCCCTCTTCTGGTGGGCGCTGACCTACATGACATGCACAAGAAAAGAGGAACAGTCATTACCAACTGCACCGTCAATGTGAGTGGCCCCTCCCTACTCTGGCCATGTGGCCCATTCATTCCCATTCATAACTGATCTATGTACTCTGCCCCCTTCCCTCTTCCACCCAGCCCTCTCCACCCAGGCCTCGCCCATACAACGTGCTCCCTGTGTACTAACCTGTTGGTCTGGAGGACCGTAGAGTAGCGTGTACTGGGGAGGACCCCATCCACAAGTTTCTCCAACTCCTCCGATGTGAAGACAGGGGCCCTTTCCCCAGACGCAGGAGCCATCGTCGCTTCCAGACCGAGGTCACAGCAGCACTAGCAGTGTAGTTCCTCTCCTTTCGAAGATCAGGTATCAAGTGAGTGAACAGATAGAAAATGGCGGTGATGTCCGTGGCGGTGACGTCCGCGGCGGTGCGCATCATCACCGCCGGCGCACATGTTCATTGGCTCCTGGGACCCATAGGGTCCGATGTTAACCAATGCAGCATTGCGCCGCGGTCTACGACCGCCTACCACGATGGTGTGCAACGCCAGCGCAGTTACCCCACAATCCCATTGTCCCAGTTTAGAGGTCAGGCAGCCGCCATTTCAGGGGCCCACATGGCTTCATTTACTACTGCGTCACGCAAAGCTAGGCCTATACTCAACACACATACAGGAAGGCTTTTTTGTCTGGTGTAGTCTTGTGTGTAACTGTGGGTACATACCTGGAGGAATAGTGACTGGTTCTTCGCTGTTGTCCTTCTTAGGCACCGTCAGCTGGGACATATGAGAAGATGGCGGAATCCTCTGGTGTACCGACCGCTGGTGGACCTGTTGACAATGGAAGAAAGACATATCATCGTCACCTACTGGTTTGACCCTGCCACAATCCAGGAACTATGTACCCAGTTGGAGCCAGACCTAATGTCACTGATCCGCCATTTGTCTGGAATCCCCTCTGACGTGCAGGTGCTGTCAGTGCTCCATTTCCTTGCAAGTGGGTCATTTCATACAACAGTGGCCATGGCATCAGGGATGTCCCAGCCTATGTTTTCCAACGTGTTGTCCAGAGTGTTGTCTGCCCTGCTGAAACACGTAAGGAGATACATCATTTTCCCTGAGGTGGAGGATTTGCCTACAGTGAAAGGTGACTTCTATGCCCTTGGACATATCCCGAACGTCATAGGTGCTATTGATGGGACCCATGTAGCTCTGGTCCCCCCCGCAGGAGTGAACAGGTGTACAGGAACAGGAAGAATTATAATTCGATGAATGTACAGATGGTCTTTTTGGCAGACCAGTACATCTTGCAGGTAAATGCAATGTTCCCTGGCTCAGTGCATGACGCCTACATCCTGCGGAATAGCAGCATCCCTGATATGATGGGTCAACTCCAGAGGCACCGTGTATGGCTATTGGGGGACTCTGGTTACCCCAACCTTTCCTGGCTATTGACCCCAGTGAGGAATCCCAGGACCAGGGCAGAGGAACGGTACAATGATGCTCATGGGCGGACTAGGAGGGTTATCGAACGCACCTTCGGCCTTCTTAAGGCCAGGTTCAGGTGCCTCCATATGACAGGTGGATCCCTATTCTACTCACCGAAGAAGGTGTGCGACATCATCATCGCCTGCTCCATGCTCCATAATTTAGCATTGCGACGCCAGGTGCCTTTTCTGCAGGAGGATGATTCAGATGACGGTGTTGTGGCAGCTGTGGAGCCTGTGGAGCGAGTGGACAGTGATGAGGATGAAGCTGAGGATGAAGAAAACGACAACAGGGAGTCAGTCATACAGCAATATTTCCAGTGACACACAGGTGAGAACATTTTCTGGTTTAACATTACATTAACTTTCACACGTCTACCTCTATCCTGTACCTACATTTCACTCACTATTTGTTAGTTGAGTTGTACCCTTCCATTTCAGTTTCACAGGTGCGGTAAAATACGTGTCAACTGCTTGCATCCTTGAAGGGCATGTGATGTGTGACATTGATATGTTAGCCTTACAATGGGTAACCCATTATGACACTGTAATTGATAATACAAAGTTCCAAATCATAGACTGACTCCAGATTTTTTGGACTTTCAAGGGTATTTATTTAAGTGAAAAACAAATCAAGGAAGGTTGTAAAATGGGGATGGGTGATGGCGGAGGAATGTCCATGGCAGAGTCCAGTCTATTAGTCTCACAGGTGCACTGCCCATCTGGGCATTGGAAGTGGAGCTGGGGCAGTTCCAATCTGGACAGGGTGACAAAGTGGGACAGTGGGGGGACAATCAGGGTGGTCTCATTTCCTGGTGGCGGTCTTGCCATCTTGCTCTGTCCTGTTCCTGGATCTCAGGGCCCGCTTGCATGGTGGTTGTCTGTCTGCAGGGGGTGGGGTGCTGGTGTGTTGGTCCTGTGGTGGGGCGTCCTGTCCACTAGCGCCGGCGGAAGTGGTGGGCAGTTCGTCGTCCTGGCTAGTGTCAGGGGCCCCTTGGAGTGCCATGGTGTCCCTCAGGGTCTTTTGAATGTCCGTCAGCACCCCTACGATGGTGCCCAGGGCAGAGCTGATGGTCCTGAGCTCCTCCCTGAACCCCAAATACAGTTCGTCCTGCAGACGCAGCGTCTCCTGCAACTTGTCCAGGACCGTGGCCATCGTCTCCTGGGAGTAGTGGTATGCTCCCATGATGGAGGAGAGGGCCTCGTGGAGAGTTGGTTCCCTTGGCCTGTCCTCCCTCTGTCGCACAGCAGCCCTGCCAGTTCCCCTGTGTTCCTGTGCCTCCGTCCCCTGGACCATGTGCCCACTGCCACTGCCCCCAGGTCCCTGTTGTTGTTGGGGTGGTGGGTTAGCCTGGGTGCCCTGTAGTGGTGGACACACCGCTGATTGACCTGTCATGGGTAGGGAGGTTTGGGCCCGCTGGGTGGGTGCTGTGCTGGTGCAAGGGGAACCGACTGTCCTGAGGCCCACGATGGTCCGGGCGGGTCCTCAGGATCCAGTGGGGCAGAGCTGCTGTTGTCACTGTGGGCCTCTTCTGGGGGTGGAGTGGTGTTGCCTGGACCCTCTGGTGTGGTGACAGTCCTTCGGGTTCCTGCAGGGGTATAAGAACATGATTATTGCATGTGTGTGTGTAATGGTGTGCAACGGGTGAGTGTTTGTGTACCCCAGTGCAGGCATTCCTGTGTGGGGCTTGTGTGATGATGGTTGTGGGGGTGTACTGGGTATGTGCAGTGGGCATGCTTTAGTGAGGGGTGCCCATGCTTAGTTTTGTCATGCAGGGCTTGGTGTTGGGATTGGTGGTTGGTGTCATGGGTAGATTAGTGAGGATTTGGGGTGATGTGGGAGGGTGTGAGAGTGGGGGTGTGTGATAGCATGCAGGTAGGGTGGGGGATGTGATAGTTAAGATTTGACTTACCAGTGTCCCATCCTCCACCGACTCCTCCGAGGCCCTCAGGATGCAAGATGGTCAGGACTTGCTCCTCCCATGTTGTTAGTTGTGGGGGAGGATGTGGGGGTCCCCCGCAAGTCCGCTGCACTGCGATGTTGTGCTTGGAGACCGTGGAATGCACCTTCCCCCGTAGGTCGTTCCACCTCTTCCTGATGTCCTCCCTATTTCTTGGGTGCTGTCCCACGGCGTTCATCCTGTCGACTATTCTGCGCCATAGCTCCATCTTCCTGGCTATTGATGTGTGCTGTACCTGTGAGACAAATAGCTGTGGCTCTACCCGTAGGATTTCCTCCACCATGACCCTGAGCTCCTCCTCGGAGAAGCGGGGGTGCCTTTGGCGTGACATGTGGTGGTGTGTGTGATGTGTGGGCTGGTGTATGTGTTGATGAGTGTGGTGAATGTAGTGGTATGTGGTGTTTTGTGCATGGATGTAGTGTGGGTGATGGTATTGTGTGCCTCTGTGTGATGGGGTTGTCAATAGCTGTGCTGTCTCTCTGGCCTTCTCTCAGAATTTCTGGTTGTAGGGGTTTGTGGGTGATGTGGGTGTGTGTTTTATATTGTGTTGAGTGTGTGGGAGTGTTGTTTGTATGTGTATCAGGTGTGTGTATTTCGATATGTCCAATGTGGCGGTGTTTTGTAGACGTGTGTGTATTTTGAGCGCGGCGGTGTGTACCGCCAATGGAATACCGCGGTTGAAAGACCGCCACGTGGATTCGTGGGTCGTAATAGCATGGGCGTGTTTCTGTTGGCGTGGAGGTGGAGGATGTGTTTCTGCCAGTTTATCGCTGACCTTTGGTGTGGCGGTATTGTGTGGGTGTCTGAATTTCGGCGGATTCCGTGATGTGTGTCATAATAGCTGTGGCGGTCTACCGCGGCCGCGGCGGTGTATTGGCGGTCTTCTGCACGGCGGTAAGCGCCTTCTACTGCCAATGTTGTAATGACCCCCAATGTCTTTTCTACTCTTCTCATTTTCTTTCCGAATTTTAAAGCCTGTTGCTGTTTTGCTACCAGCTCCCTATCGCAAATGCTTTGTATTGTGCTGGCCTTGGTGAAGGTTTTAAACTGTACATCTTTGACCTTAAATTATCCAGAATTCTTAAATTAAATGTATCATGTTCTGGAAAAGCCAGACAACCTCCTTTCTTTGTAATCTTGACCCAATGTTTCAACCAAAGGCATGCTGCTACACCTCTCTCCCCAAACACAATATATGCCGGTGTATTTTCTGGCAGACAAACCTCTCTTTCGAGTGCCGGAATGTATTCCTCACCCCTCAACGCACTTCTCAAAGCTTTGAAAAACTTCATTTTCGACTGAATTTATTCAAACCTGATGTCCACAACAAAACGTATTATCACACTCAATTAAACTAAGCAAATACAAATAATGAACAAAGGATAAACAAATAATAACCAATCATGAGAAGTGACTACGATCCCACAATTCTCTTTGTCCCCCTCACATTCCAATTGCGTTACTGCATTGTTGGACTGATTGACAAATCCTTGCGTGACTCCTTTTACTAATCAACTAATCCCAGCGCCGCACCAACTAAGTCACCCCAACACATTCACCCCCTTTCACCAAAAAGCTGACAAAGTCTGTAGTACCAATCTTTTACAACTCACACATAAAATCAACACAATATTAATTTGTGAGCTAACTTAAAATAAGAAAACAAATTCGCTCATTCACTACAGATAGGGTAACACAAACACTTCAGAACCTTCCAAAGTAACCTTCAGCTTTCGCCTACTCCTTTTTCCCAGTTCTACCGTCGTGAGCAAAACTTCTCCAGTGTTCCTTGGATTATTGTCTAGTGCACTTCGTACTCACCAGATCTTCAGTATCATTTAATTCACACCAATTTCTAACAAACTCGACTTACCAATCATGACGGATCGGTCTACCAAATGAACGAATTACAACATATACCAAGTGTCTCCTTACACTTATCAATATACTTCGGAGTCCCAGACCTCTCTCTCTTAGATCTGTCATCAACAACCATGTGGATAATTTTTCTTGCATCAAGCGCCACACTCAAATGAAGAACGCCACTTCCATACTCTCATACCTATAGGAGTATACCCACTCCATCTAATTAACAAATTTGAGTATCTCTACTCCTCTACATTCATATCCATCACAATCATCTGCAAATTAGCTAAAGCAGTGCAAGCGCAAAAACACTTCATTCAAATTCAACCAAACTCTGCTAAGAACATACCCTTCAACCTAGAGGGTCTCCAAGAACCAGGGAGGGTAACCTAAGGCAACTAACAACTCATCAGGTTAAGTCCGTATAACAATTTGAAAAAGAAAAGAATAAACCAACAATTTTGTTCGCACCCAAATCTCACATCCTCATTATAACATCATCAAGATAAAACTTAACCATAATCTGCTACCAAAAACTGCTGCAGCGCCACAGAATCCTAGCTATTATTTACACTGAATAGTGGATTCTGCACTAGAGGACGATGGATCGAAGCAACATAGGTTTGAGGGGATGTCATCAATGAGCGATGTGAGCATCAACAAAGATCAATCAATCAATCAATCAATCAAAAAAATTGATAGAGTTCGCTACTCACCCGTGAGGGTCTCAAGGCGCTGGGGTAGGGATAGAGGGGGGGTAAGGAGGGTCACTGTTCGAACAACCATGTCTTGAGGTTCTTTTTTTGAAGAGCAGGAGGTCTTTGGTTTGCGGAGGTTGGTGGGGAGGGAGTTCCAGGTTTTGGGGACGAGGTAGGAGAAGGACCTGCCTCCTGTGGTGGTGCGTTGGATGCGGGGGACTGTGGCTAGGGTGAGGTCGGCTGATCGGAGGTTGCGGGTGGGAGTGTGGAAGTTCACTCTGTTGTTGAGGTAGGTTGGTCCAGTGTTGTGGAGGGATTTGGGTGCGTGGATGAGGATCTTGAATGTGATTCTCTTGTCTATGGGGAGCCAGTGAAGGGATTTGAGGTGTGGTGAGATTCATTTGTGGCGCGGGAGGCCAAGGACGAGGCGTGCAGCTGTGTTCTGGATTCTCTGGAGTTTGCGTTCGAGTTTGAGTGAGGTGCCGGCATAGCGGGCGTTACCGTAGTCTAGTCTGTTGCTGATGAGTGCATGGGTGACTGTCTTCCTGGTCTCTGGGGAATCCATTTAAAGGATTTTTTTAGAGTGTGGAGTGTGTGGAAGCAGGAGGAGGTTAGAGCATTGATTTGCTGTGTCATGGAGAGGGAGGGGTCCATGATGATGCTGAGGTTGCATGCGTGGTTTGCGGGGGTGGGTGCGGGCCTAGGGCGGTGGGCCACCAGGAGTTGTCCCATATGGTTTTGTTGGGGCCGAAGATGATGATCTCGGTTTTGTTGGAGTTAAGCTTGAGGTGGTTAGTTGTCATCCAGTTGGCGGTGTCGAGGAGAGCAGCGTGTAGGTTGGTTTTGGCGGTGGTGGGGTTGTGGGTGAGGGAGAGGATGAGTTGTGTGTCATCTGCTTAGGAGAGGATAGTGATTCCGTGTGATCGGAGGATGTTGGCTAGGGGGATCATGTAAATGTTGAAGAGTGTGGGGCTGAGGGAGGACTCTGGGGGTACTCCACAGATGATCTTGGTAGCGGTGGAGTGGAAAGGTGGAAAGCGGACTCTCTGGGTCCGGTCTGTGAGAAAGGAGGTGAGCCAGTCGAAGGCTTTGTGGCGAATTCCTATGTTGTGGAGGCATGTGCGGAGTGTGTGCTGGCAGACAGTGTCAAAGGCTGCTGAGAGGTCTAGGAGGATGAGTGTGACAGTCTCGCCTTTGTTGACTTTGGTCCTGATGTCATCAGTGCATGCAATGAGGGCGGTTTCGGTGCTGTGGTTCCTGTGGAACCCGGATTGTGTTTTTTTCTTTGAGGAAGTGGGATAGGTGGGCGTTGACTAGTTTCTCAGCAACCTTGGCGGGGAAAGGGAGGAGGGCGATAGTTGGAGAGGGTCTCCGGGTCGGCTTTGTTTTTTTTTAGGAGATCAGTGATTTCTGTGTGCTTCCAGGGGTCTGGGTAGGTGACGGAGTTGAAAGAGGAGTTGATTATGTCGCGGCGTATGGGGGCGATGGTTGGGCTGGCTTTGTTGTAGATGCAATGTGGACAGGGGTCGGAGGGGGATCCGGAGTGGATGGAGGTCATGGTTTTTTCGGTTTCTTCATGTGTGGTGGGGGCCCAGGTGGTGAGTGTGGTGGGGGGGGTCATGATAGGGGTTGAGCTGGGTGAGTGAGGTGTGTGAGTGGTGGGTGTGTGTTTGGTATGAAGCTGTTGTGGATGTCCAGGATTTTGTGGTGGAAGTGGTTGGAGAGGGCGTCACATAGGCACTGTGTGTGAGGGGTCTATGCTGCTGGCTTTGGATTTGGCTAGTTCATTAATGATGGTAAAGAGTTCTTTGCTGTTTTGAGAGTTGTTGTCAAAGCGTGTCTTGTAGTGATCTCTTTTGGCAGTGCATATGAGTTGGTGATGGGTGCGAATGGTGGCTTTGAGGGAGGAGAAGTTGGTTGTAGAGGGTTCTTATTGCCATATTTTCTCCGCTTGGCAGCATTTGCACTTGGAGTCTTGAAGTTCGGGGGTGAACCATGGGGCGTTCTTGATGTTGCGGGTGGCGATGAGTTTTCTGAGGGGGGCTAGTGTGTCTGCGCAGATAGTGATCCATTTCGAGAGGTTGTGTGCTCCTGCGTTGGGGTCGTTGGTGTGGGGGGGTTGTGAGCCAGACCAATGACAATCAATGACAATCAATAATATTAAACTACATACAATAACCACACCAGTTTATTAGAAGAATTTATGAATTTATTTCCCTATATTAACAATGCTAATGTTATGAAAATAACTCTCAAACACTAATGATAAGCATATAGGATCAATAGCGGTTGATTAAAGCATCCTATATAACTCAATCTAATTAGAACAATCAAACAAATTATCTCCAAAAGAATCACACTTATTAATAATACAAAAACCGGTAATAATGGCAAAGTATACATTAGTTCAGCAGTAAAATGATTTCAAGATAAGTCAAGAGCATATCAAACTAGTTCCCTCACTAACCATGAATTAGCACCAACATGTTGGGCTTCATGTAAAAAGAATTTAGTAGCACAAATTTAGAAAACTATTTAACTTGATTAATAAAAGAATTATTATTAAAGTGCAGCAATATAATTTTTAGTTGCAGCTGGTACCTGGGAAGCAAAAGAGACACATCATATCATTCAATGACATACTTTACCAATAGTGAACAGTCAATAGCTTGCTTCGGCCAGGGGACACCATCAGTTGTATCATCAGAAGGTTTTGGCCTACATAGGATCTCTAATTCTGCTCTCAAAATCTAGATCACCAAAAACACACCAACAACTACAAGAAACAACTCCCAAGAATCCTACCCAGTTGTTATACTAAATCCTAATAAGCTTATGATTGGTCAATCTATGGGGTGGTTACGTTTCAGCCAATTAACAGCTAAATTGATGACCTAAAACACAACAAATCTACACTAACTATAAAATTTTCTTCAAAATGACAATTTCTCTTTCGTCACGTCTGTAGCGCCATTGTTTCATCGCCTCTCGAATGTCTTGTCTCAGGAAGAAACTTTTACTGTTTCACTTGACTTTCATCCTCGAGGAAAAACCAGATATTAGTAAACATTCTCAAACAATAGGACATTTCAACTTATGCAATGCTCGGTTAAAACATTACCTTGTATGACATAATGCTGCAACCCACTAGGAGTAGCTGTGAGCACATCTACCCAAGCTTAGAAAACACTTTTATGTAAGATTTGAATTATGGAAAATAACCACAGTATTTTAGTTTTAGAATTTTGCTCAGTTTAGGACAGAAAACAAACTTTTTTCAAAAGTTACTCATTTTACACGTTAGTTCATTACAGGTCTTAATCTGAAATTCATTAATAAACATATTAGAAAATTCACACTCTCACAATGTTGTGAATGGGAGAGGGAAGAGTTACTACATATTTACAAAGATGTGTAGCATTTCTGCTAGCTCCTTGTGCTGCCCCCCTATGTGCTGCCTAGCACCAATGTAGGCACCTTTGCATCAGAGTGCAAGTGTGTCTATGTTAATGGCAGGAATGTTTTTGTGCAGGAAGATACAATTCCTCACAAATTGGGGATTCTCCATCTCCACAATAGAGAAAAAGAACAGGAGGAATGCTGGTTTCCCTGTCCCACCCATCTCCCCTAGGTAGTACTTAAGTGTACTTACCCATCATTGCTCCTGTTCTTTTTTTATGTCTTCTGACAGAATGGAACCGAGGGCTAACAGAGCTGTTCCTGTGGGGCGAGGATGGCTGATGGTTTGGATTGTCCTAGTTCGTGCTGTCGGCATGAGATTGGGACAACATTTCCCTCATCCTGCTGGGCTGGTCAAAGTGTTTGTTGGGGACCCTCCGGCTTGCTGGGCTTGTGAAGGGTCCCTGTTTTCATCACAACTTTTTATGCATGAGGGGCTCCTCTGGCTTCACAGAGGTTTTTACTCGGTGAGGTATGTGGGATTGTTCCGGGGACTGTTTCAGGCAAGCTCCTGGGAAGGGACAGAGCCTTTTCTTTACTGAAGCAGGAAGCCTGGGCTTGCCTGACTTACTGTTACTCTGGGTGCTGGCTAGCAGGTAGGCAGGTTTGTGCTGCCTCACTCTCAATGCAGCCGGTTGAAGATGGCTTGCAGCAAGCTTTTTCAGGGTGGGAACGTTTGGGTGAGTACCGCTTGGCGGCAGCTTTGTTCTTTTGTTGATATTCACTGCTTGTGTGTTGCTGGCACTTTTTTGTTGTTTCCAATGGGAAAGCATTCACATAAGAGACAACATATTGGGGGGGTTCCTCTCACTCCTCTTCTTCTTCCACTCCAGGTTCTCGCTCTCCTTCTAGGCTGTGGAGCCATGGGGTGGAGGAGGCTCGCCTGAAGCGCCTTATCAGAAAGACTCTGCTGGAGATGGGGGCTGGGGCCACGCAGTTGGCTGCTTCTCCTACTTCTAGTTCTGGTGATGAGGGTCCTGCTCTGAAGTAGTTGACTGGCAAATACATTGCCAAGGATCAGGTTCCAGGACTGGTTTGTCATGTTAAAGTTAATATGGGGTTTCAGGATGAGGATGTTCCTGAGACTTCTTCTTCTGCACGTCTATGCCAAGTTCAAAGTTCAACTCCGGGGGATGTCCCGGTTCATGTCTGTATGAAAGAAGTGATGCAACGGGAATGGAGGGATCCCAATAAAATTCTGCTGCCACTGTATATGGCTAAGCTTTATCTGCTGCATGAAATGCAGAAAGATTTGCTAGATTCCATTCTGGTGGACTCCGGTGGACTCCTTTGTGGCCAGCTTGGTGGGGTGAACTTCTTTGGCAGAGGATGCTGTGCTCAGGGATCCAGTAGATATGAAGGTTGATGGATACCTGAGAAAGGTGTATTCTGGGGCTCCTCTGGCTCTGCCGGCTGGGATTAATGGGATTTATGAGGCTCAATCCCTGATTTCCGATATGGAGTCTTTGTATAGGGCCTTGGATGATTCCTCGGACTGCTCTGGAATTCCAGAGCTAATTAAGAAGTAGGTGGAGTTTTTGTGGGACATTTTCTGATGTTATAAGGGCATCAGCTCTGGCAGAAGTGGCCTGTGTTGCGGCCCGTCGTAATCTTGTCTTGAGAGATTGGAAGACTGATGTTACTCAGAAATCTTCTGTGCTTGATTTGCCATTTCAAGGATCTCTGTTGTTTGGGCCGGAGTTAAAATCTCGCCTGCATAAACTTTTCAAGGAAAATAAAAACATACTTCCTCTATAAAGTCAGGGCAGGGGGCTAGACCTTTTCGGTGCAAGTCTGCTATGTGTCAGCCTCTGGGATCTCAGGGGCGCTTTCCTTCAAGGAGGGCAAATCTCCCCAGGCCAAGCGCGTTCCTGACTATGTGATGGCACTGTAGGATATTGTGGTTGGAGGACGTCTTCAAAGATTTCTTCCGGCTAGGCTGGCATCTACTTCAGACGCTTCGGTGTTGAACATTGCTCAATCAGGCTACAGGATCAAGTTTGGGACATTTCTCTGCCATCTGTGGTTCGTCCAACTCTGTGGCCCTCTCTTCCTTTCAAGCAAGTGGCCCTTCATTAGGGCATTCTTTCTCTTCTGCAGAAGCAGGCAGTGTGGGTGGTTCCCTCTTTGGAGCAAGGTCTGGGGTTCTACTCAATCATCCTTCTAGTGGCGAAAGTGATAGGGGGATTCCGTCTTGTCTTGAACTTGAAGGCCCTGAACAAATTTGTCCGCCATGTTCCTTTCGGGATGGAGATGTTGCAGAGGACCATTCCTCTGGGGGCACAGGAGCATTTTATGTGTACACTGAATCTTCAGGATGCCTATTATCATGTAGAGGTGCACCCGTCTTGTCAAAAGTTTCTGAGGTCCTCCCTGAGGGGTGTCCATTACCAGTTTACTGTGTTGCCTTTTGGCCTCTGCATAGCACCACGAGTGTTCACCAAGGTGGTGGTGCCACTGTTGGCTTTTTTTCACCTTCAGGGTCTTCATCTTTACCCCTACCTAGACAACTGGCTTCTGCATGCTCCATCGAGGGATAGGCTTCTGATGGATTTGCATGTTCTGCCCTCGAGTCCCATGGGTGTTTGATCAAATGGGACAAGTGTCAGTTGTTTCCTTCATAGGACTTGATTTTCATAGAGGCCAGGTTCTGTACCGACATCAACAGGGATTTTCCACCCCCTCTCAGGAGGGCAGAGGCCTTGCAGTCATTGACTTAGACAGTATTGACCTGTGTCAGCAGTCAAAGTTCACATTTGGCTTCACCTTCTGGGGGCTTCAGTAGTGTTCATGGTGCCCTGGGCTCGGTTGCACCTCAGGCCTTGTGGATCCATCTTTTGACCTTCTGGCAACCTCAGTCGGGGACTAGGACCTTCAGGTTCCATTGGTTCCTGCTGTGCGGATAGAGCTTCAGTGGTGGATGGTTCAGGACAATCTCCCGAGAGGTGTGCCTTTGCCACCAGCTCCTCCATTGGTTCTAGTCTAGGGGATGTTTCTTTTCAGGCCCGGTGGTCTTTGCAGGAGAGCTGCAGGTCCTCCAGTTGGAGTGAGTTGATGGTCATCTGTCTTGCAGTTCAGAGATTCTGTCATCTTCTAGAGGGTCACCATAAGGTGGTGAGGTCAGACAATCGGATGACGGTGGCATACCTCAACAATCAAGGGTGGATTCACTCTAGGTATCTCAATGTGGTGGCTCTGAAATTGTTTCAGTGGGTAGAGTGCCATCTTCTGTCCCAGAAGGAGGATTATATGAGGGGGTGGAAAACGAGTGGCGTGTTCTCTCAGCCATTGTTTTCCTCCTTTTCAGGAACTGTCTCTGTCAGCGGCTGTGTTCTGGAAGGTGTGCAAAAGGTTTGGTGTTCCCTTGCTGGATCTCTTTGCTTCCTGTCACAATGCCCAGGTTCCTGCTTTCCTCAGGTGGTGGTTTGGGGGGTGGATACTTTGACAATTCCTTGGCCCAAATGCCTGCTGTATTTGTTTCCTCCAGTGATTTTGATTTCCGGTTTCTCTCTCAAGTGAGGGGAGAAGCTAGGGTGGTCATTGTGGTGGTTCCTTTTTGGCCTCGGGGTTGTGATTTGCTGCTCTTCAGAGGATGGCGAATGGCAGCCCTTGGTTGATTCCATCTTCTCCATTTCCTCTCTGTTTTTTTCTCTCTTGGGATGGTATCTCCGCCTGTCGGTTTGGAAATTGAGTGGAGAAGGTGGCACCATAAGGGGCTCCCCGGAAATTTGGCGGTAGCTGTTCAAGACTCTAGAAAGCCTGCTACTCTTCAGTTATACAATCGACATTCAAGTAATTTTAGGAAATGGTGTGAGGCAGCTGAAATTTCTTTGCTGGAATGTTCTCTGCACACGGTTCTCCAATTTTTGTGGGAAGGGCTCAAGAAATGTCTAGTTGTGTCTATCTTGGGTGCCCAATGGGCCGCTATTAAGGCGTTTTTTTCTCCTTGGGGTATGCTGCAGGATGTAGAAGAGTTGGTGGTTAGGTTGCTCCAGAGTTTCTCTTTGCCGAGGTCTGTCCAGAAGCATGCCTTTCCTTTGTGGGATTTGCCCTGGGTCTTATGGTCTTTAGTTCTTCCCCCTTCTGAATCCTTAGACATGGCGGATATCATGTTTGTCATCTTTAAGGTTTTTTTTTTCTGTAGCTGTTACTTCAGCTAGGGATCTAGGGCAATTGAGTGCCCAGTTGGGCCACAAGACTTTTTTGTCCTTTACTGAGGATGGAGTGGTTTTGCACCTAGACTCTTCCTTTGTGCCTAAGGTGCTATCTCAGTTTCATTGTTCTCATGGAATGCTTCTTTCGGAATTGAGGGGAAGGGAGGTGGAGGATTCTGATCTAGACTGGTCTTTATTGGATGTTAAGAGGGCCTTGCAACTGTGTCTAGAAAGCACTCAGTGAGGATGAGCTGGTCTACAGTGTTTCTCTCAGCAGATGGACCAAGCAGGCTATTAAGCTCACATATTCTGTGCCAGGGGTGCCTCCTCAAGTGGGGGTCCAAGAATGGTCCACAAGGGATGTTGGAGAATCTTGGGCTAAACTACGGGAAGTGCCTGTTCAGGAGATGTGCAAAGCAGCCACCTGGGCGTCTGTGGATACAGTTGTCAGGCATTATAGTTTGCAACAAGTCATGAGTTCTGAACCAAATTTTGGTATGGGGCTTCTGAGGGTGGTCTCTTCTTAAAATGTTGATTTTGTTTGTTTTTGCTATGATGATTAAGTGCACTTTTGGAGTTCTGCAGAATTGGTGTCAGCTCCCTTTTTGAGTATTGGTGGCACCTCAGTGGATTAGAAGGCTAGCTTTTAGTGGCTTGGGTATACTCCATTTTGTGAGGAATGGGAAGATGAGTGGAGAAACCTGGGGGTAATGCTCTATTACTTGCCGGTAATCTTCATTACTCCCGGTCCAGTTGTCCTCATCCCATTTCTCACACCCTACAATCCCCCACAGTCTGCTGGCCTTCTCTGAGGGCTTGGAAGCACAGGAGGATTGCTGGGTGAGTACAAATAAGTACTACCTAGGGGAGGGGGCTGGGGCAGGGGAACCAGCATCCCTCATGTTCTTTTTTTATGTTGTGGAGATGGATTATCTCCACTTTGTGAGTAATAGAGCATTACTGCACAAAGCAATCCTTGGAAGGATATGCCATTTTCCATGTGTGCTGTGAAAGGCAGCGCACATTGCAAGGTAAGGGGCCTGATTTATACTTTTTTAGCGCCGCATTTGTGTCATTTCTTGACACAAAAGCGGCGCAAACGTACAAAATTCAATTTGATTTTGTACGTTTGAGCCGCTTTTGAATCAAATAATGATGCAATTGCGGCACTAAAAAAGGATAAATCAGGCCCCAAGCCCTAAGGAGAAATAAAGATCTTTACGTTTCTGTTTCGTTGGCGCACCATTTTAGTGCCGACCCAGGTTTACAAGTCTTTATACTCCATTTTTTTCATTTGTCTATGTTGATTGTGAACTAAAGAGAGTTTCTTTGTTTTCAGTAAGAAGATTGACTATGAGAACCAAAAAAGCTGAAACTAATCTAAGGTTATTTTTGCTACTGAGGCCTGCTTCTTTTAGGCAGGACAAAGACTATTTTTCACACAGTTGCAACAATGACTGTCATTTACCTGACACAATTTTGACAAATCCGGGGAACTTACATAAACAAGTCCTGTGACCTCCCCATTATAAGTTGAGGAAAATAATTGTTGTAGTTTCGTAGATCAGTATTCACATTCAGTGGCTAGTGAGAATGAAGATGGTCTTTGATGCCTGAGTATTAAGTTGCAGAATTGAGCTAATGGTTGCCTAACATGAGCAGCAGCGCATCTGTGTATCTGAACCACACCAAAGTATACTTTCAATTATCTTCATTCACATCATCATATTGGTTGTACAACTCTCCAATTTTCCAAATACAGGCTTGTCGGAGGGTGTGAAGCACATCCAGAAAGTGGTTACCTACACCAGAAAATGACAGTCCTGTCCCAACATAAAAAGAATGCTGACAAAAAATAATTGATCTCTTGTTCAAAACACATTTTGTTGCAGTGAAGCGAATACTATGTTTTATTTTTGTCTATCCCAGAGAGTAAACGTACTATTAGGGATATAAGTTGTCAGTTAGAAAATATACTAGGTGGTTAAATAACACAGTTACATTGGCATATTTTCAGAGAATCAACACTTGCTGCAGTAGGTTGAGCTAGGGTTAGTTTTAGGCACTTTGAACTCCGAGAAGACTTATGCCCATATTTATACTTTTTGATGCAAACCTGCATTAGCACAGGTTTGCGTCAAAAAGTATAGCGCCGGCTAGCGCCATTCTTGGACACCAGCTCAGCGTCATATTTAAGCTATGACGCTAGCTGGGGCTAAGGCCCGGTTAGCGTAAAAAGGTTTGATGCTAACTGGGTAGGGGAGTTGTAGGGAAAACTGGAGTTTGTGCAGGAAAGCATGGCGCTAGTCAGGTTAGAGTAAAAAAAGAGACTCTAACCTGACTAGCGTCATTTTCTTTTGACGCACAGCCCCCATAGACATGAGTCATGCCCCCCAGCCCAATGGCCATGCCCAGGGGTCTTATGTCCCCTGGGCATGGCCATTGGGCACAGTGCCATGTAGAGGGGCCCAAGTTAGACCCCTCCCATGGCACTTTAGATTTTTTTTTTTTTTAAACTTACCTGGACATACCTGGGATGGGTCCCGCATCCTTAGTTGTCCTCCAGGTGTGGGTGTGGGTGGGTGGAGGTGTCCCTGGGGGCAGGGAAGGGCACCTGTGGGCTGTTTCCATGGTCTCTGAACATGGAAATGAGCCCACAGGTCCCCTAATTCCTGCCCTGACCCAGGCGTTAAATAATAGTGCTAAGCAGGCTTAGTGCCATTATTTAAGGCCCTCCTCCTCCCGTGCTTGATTTTTCCAGGGGGGGATAAATAAGGAGCTAGGGCCTTTAAGTCAGTTTTTGCCTGGGAACGCCTACCTTGCATCTCATTGACGCAAGGTCCCTCCTCCTCCCGTGCTTGATTTTTCCACGGGATGATAAATAAGGCGCTAGGGCCCTTGAGTCAGTTTTTGCCCGGGAACGCCTACCTTGCATCTCATTGACGCAAGGTAGGTTTTCACAGTAAGAAATAATGCTAACTCCATCATTTTGGCACTGAACAGGTCTAGCGCCAAAGTTTAAATATGGAGTTAGGTTTGCGTCAAATTAAGCGTAAAAAAATGACATTAATTCGACATAAACAGAGTATAAACATGGGCCTTAGAATCGCAGGAAAAGGTACAGTTAAATACTGTTTTTCCTTTGCGTTAATTAAGGGACTCTATTGCTCCTTGAGGACTGAAAATCATGACCACAAGGTCAATGAAGTCCCGCCACTCTGTCTTAGAGACATAGGAGCACCATCTTTAAAGGTCCCCAACTGCCTGGTGGGTATTGTTTAGTTGAAGGTACATTTGCTGGTGTCCACCGCATGCACTTCCAGAAAAAATGAATGATGAGCGGCTCACCACGTTGAAGCAGCCCGGCTGGCATTCTTCCTTATTCTGCAGTAGGAAACCTGCAAAGCTTGTTGAAGGAAGATTTTCCCCTTGCATTGGAAACTAAAAATTTCCTTTGGCCTGGAGTCAGGAACAATTTTATATTTTGCCTACTCAGCTGGGAAAAATGAGTTCCGTCTGAAAACTTGTGGTGCCTCCACCTCTAGGTGAAGCTGGAGGAAAGTGAGTTGGGAGGGCTGGAAGCCCCACTTATTTTCAGGATTAGTTTGTCATATGGTTCTATCAACAAGAATGAAATTGCCTTAGTAATACCTCTGATTTGGACACTGAGAAACCAATAATAAAGATTACATTTCCAGGAAAAATAAAAGGAATACGACTGGGTGTCAACATCTGGGTATCTATTGGGATCAAAAGAGCAAGCTTTTCTTCTTTTGATTAAGTGGCTTCTACTATTTAGACTAAAGATTCAGCAAACAATAGCAATAAGGCTGGCTCTAGGGCAGTGTGTCAGGTCAGCCACACCTGGCGCTGACCTCGGGGGGCACAGTGTTGAGAAATAACAGGAATCTAAAAAGTACATGCTACAGAGTTCTTTGTGAGTCCAGACGTTTTCAGGCAACAAAAAATGTCAAGATGACTTTGGTGTTTAATTACTCTGCTGAAAAGAGATGGAGTTTTCTTCAAGTGGCAGTTTCCAATCATGCTAAAGTAGAGCAAACAGCATGCACAATACAAATGATCAAACTGCATTTTATATGTATCGTTTAGTAGGTTACTGCTTATGTCACAGATCTTTTTGATATTTGCAGTTCATAAGTTACAACCCTAATATAGCAAAGTGATCTATGAACTGTCAAAAAGTTACAAGCAAGCTGTATGGTATAGATCAGAATGGTAACCACTAAGGCATGTTTTAAATTCTGAGTTTGGTGCATTTCCTGACCAAACACTCTTAACCGCTTCAGAGAGGGCATCCGCCACTGGCCGACGTGCGCACTACCTCCCTGGTGTGGGTCATGACCATTGGCCAACACCAGGAAGGGGGTTAAAAAATCCTCGGGTGCGTTTTTTATTTAAAAAACCCCGGGAGACACAGAAGATCTTTCGTGTCTCCCACCACCCCCCTACCCTTTGGGGGGCCGGCCCCCTCGGAAAATGGGCCGACCCCCACCCCCGGCATGATTTTTAAAAAAAAGATAGGTTTACCCTGAGGTTTAAAAATAAAAAAAACAAATAAGGAAATTGACAGGGGGTAGCCCGTGAGCAGGGGCAATATTTTTGTATATAGTTGTATGGTTTACTTGGGGTCCACTATGGCCCCCAAGGAACCCAAACAGCTATTAAAAAAAAAAGATCTATATAGACAGATAATAGATATGTATGTATGTTTGTATGTATGTATGTATGTATGTATATATATACAGTATGTCTATATATAGATCTATATATATAGCTATATAGATAGATATTGAGATAGATATATATATATAGCGATCACTTGTGTGTATGGTTTCCATTGGGGATGCAATCAGCCACCAGGAAAACCACACCCACATATAAAAATTATATATATATATATATATATATATTGGGCACCAGTTCTATTGCAGTTGCAGCTTGCGTCTTCAAAGCAATGCACATATGCTTCAACTGATGTATTTTAACTGTAGCTTTTAGGCAGCAATAAAAAAGTCAAGTAAGTCTTGTGGTTTTGTCTAGTGGCAGTTTTGATGCCATAAAGTAGTGCAGAGGATTATATGCCTACTGCAAAGATCGAAACTTTATTTTATGTAAATAGCTGAGTAGATTAGTAAAGTCAGCCATTACCTGAGCTATGATACAAATTAAATGCATGTGCGGGTGGGCTATGGAGAGGTGAAGGGCACTTTTGCTTGGTGGTAGTGAGGGAATCCGAGGAGGAAGTCATGGGAGAGGGAGCACCAATAATGTTTGTTGGACTAGGCGCTAGAGGTGCTAAAGACTATGATGATTTGTATGTGACAAGGTGAACTATTAGCGTGTCTTTTCTAGAGTGTCTTGAAAGAACGTGCTGATTGAGGGAAGAAGCAAAGGTAAGGTGACCTCTACTGTTGCACGTCTCACACACACACCCACCAGCAATTTAGTGACTGTCTACGTAGGCTATAGTTCTAGAGCAACAGTTTATCCAGTAGCAGAGATGGCACCTCGTTGGATGACTGCTGCTCAAGCCCTCACTCAGGTTATAGAGGACAGCTCTGACGTAGGAACAGAGACTGAGACAGTAGATACTGAGACAACATCTGACAATGGCGCAGACTCTGTGAGTGATTTTTCAGTCAGACGAGTCCCATTCGATAACTCCTGTTCCACTGATTATGAGGGAGGTCATGAGGACAGTTCTGCTGTCCCTTCACAAGCACAGTCTGTGCAGCAGGACAGTAGCGTGTTAGCCCAACCCAGACAGCACATGCATGCAGCGGCTAGCACAGAGAGAGTGCCCTCTTGGGAGCTTCCCAATTTAGCTCAGCCCCAAATTCCACCGCCCAAATTGTATTGTGGAGACATGAAAATTATCTATCACAAAACAACCTGGTTTTGTACGGTAGGCACCTGCGTTTGCGGCCATGTAGGGAAAACTACCAAACCCAGACATTTCTGGAAACTAGACATCCAGGGGAGTCCACAAAGGTGTGACTTGTGTGGGTTCCCTAAAGTTGTCTTACCCAAAATACCCTGCAAAGGTGAAATGTTGAATCTTGCATTTCTGTCACCCAAATTACAGGAATATGCTGGGATCCACAAAATTCCTACCACCCAGTGTTTCCCCACCTGTCCTGATAAAAAAAGCTACCCCACTTGAGTGCCTGTTCCTAGTGCCTGCGTTAGGAATGGATCACACCAGGGTTAACAGTTGCCCTTCTGTAAGGACCAACATTGCCAGTTGTGTGATCTATTTGTGTCGCAGGCACTGGGCCTACCAACACAAGTGAGGTACTATTTTTATCGGGAGACTTGGGGGAATGCTGGTTGGAGTGAAATTTGTGGCTTCTCTCAGATTCCAAAACTTTCTATCACTGAAATGTGAGGACATTTTTAATTTTTTGTCCAAATATTGAGGTTTGCAAAGGATTCTGGGTAACAGAACCTGGTGAGAGCGCCACAAGTTACCCCATCCTGGGTTCCCTTAGGTGTCTAGTTTTAAAAGATGCACAGGTTTGGAAGGTTTTCCTAGGTACCGGAAGAGCTAGAGACCAAAATCTACAGATAGGCACTTTCCAAAAAACACATGAGTTTTCAATGTAAAAATTTGATGTATCCATGTTGCGTTTTGGGGCATTTCCTGTCGCGGGCACTAGGCCCACCCACACAAGTGAGGTACCATTTGTATCGGGAGACTTGAAGTAACGCTGGGTAGAAGGAAATTTGTGGCTTCTCTCAGATTCTAGAACTCTCTGTCACCGAACTGTGAGGAAAAAAAGTGTTTTTTTTTAGCCAAAATTTGAGGTTTGCAAAGGATTTTGGGCAACAGAACCTGGTGAGAGCCCCACAAGTCACCCCGTTTTAGATTCCTCTAGGGCTCTAGTTTTAAAAAATGCACAGGTTTAGTAGGTTTCCCTAGGTGCCAGCTGAGCTACAGGCCTAAATCCACAGGTCGGCACTTTGCAAAAAACACCTCTGTTTTCTTTGAGAAAATGTGATGTGTCCACTTTTGTGTTTTGGGGCATTTCCTGTTGCGGGCACTAGGCCTACCCACACAATGAGGTACGATTTTTATCAGGAGACTTGGGGGAACACAGAATAGCAGAACAAGTATTATTGCCTTTTGTGTTTCTCTAGATTTTTAACTTCCAAATGTAAGACACTGTGTAAAAAAGACGTCTACTTGAGAAATGCCCTGTAATTCACATGCTAGTATGGGGACCCCGAAATTCAGAGATGTGCAAATAACCACTGCTTCTCAACACCCTATCTTGTGCCTATTTTGGAAATACAAAGGTTTCCTTTATACCTATTTTTCAGTCTTTATATTTCACCATTGGAATTGTTGAACACCTGGTATACTATGAAAACCCATTTCAAAGTGCAGATCATTTATTTGCTCTGGGTCCCTAGGTTTCTTGATGAACCTACAAGCCCCATATATCTCCATAACCAGAAGAGTCCAGCAGACGTAACAGTAAATTGCTTTTGAAAATATAAAATTGCAGTAAAAAGTTACAGAGTAAATTGTGGAGAAAATGGCTGGTTTTATACGTCAATTTCAATATTATTTTGTTTCAGCTGTTTTTTTCTATAGAAAAACCTTGCAGGATTTACAGAAATTCCCCCCCATGCTGAATTCAGAATTTTGCCTACTTTTCAGAAATGTTTAGCTGTTGGGGATCCAGCATTGGTTTCACATGCATTTCTGTCACTAACTGGAAGGAGGCTAAAAGCACAAAAATAGTAAAAATGGGGTATGTCCCAGTAAAATGGCAAAATTGCATTGAAAAATGTGGTGTTCTGATTCAAGTTTGCCTATTTCTGAAAGCTGGGAAGATGGTGACTTTAGCACTGCAAACCCTTTGCTGATGCCATTTTCAGGGGAAAAAACACATGCTTTCTTTTGCAGCCCTTTTTCAAATTTTTCAGAAAAAAACAAGATTTTAGCTGTATTTTGGCTAATTTCTTGGTCTCCGCCAGGGGAACCCACAAACACTGGGTACCTTTAGAATCCCTGGGATGGTGGAAAAAAAGGACGCAAATTTGGCATGGATAGCTTATGTGGACAAAAAGTTATGAAACCCTAAGCACAAACTACCCTGAATAGCAAAAAAAGGGCTCTGCATGGGGGGGAGGCCCTGCAGCTAAAGGGTTAAAGCATTTCGCCTACCAGTATTGGTAATATACACATGAGAATCATTGACTCTAAATAATGTGTATCTAAAGTGCTCTGACACCCTGCACTGGTATGAGTAGGGCTATAAAACAAATCAAATACATGTGAGAGGGGGTCTATGGAGAAATGAGGGGCACTGGCATTGTGAGGTAGTGAGGAAATTTGTGGAGAAGGAGTTTTTTGGGGGGAGAGGTCAACAAAGATTGTCACACAGGGCACAACCAGGGCTATAGCCAGCCCTGGGTAGCCCCTCATAAACCTAATGAATAAACAGAACAACATGCTAACATGCAAGCTAGAATTTAGGCACTGATTTCTGTGAAGATGGCAATGCACATATTCTAGGAAACAAGATAACAATGATACTAATTACCAAAGTAAAACCGTTTCCCTTACAAGGGTAGAACTGACCACTGATCAAGAGCACATTAATAGCAGCGGCAGCACCATTACAGTTTGGGCCTCTTTGGTTGGGTCCTGTCAAATTACACGTCACAGCAATATCTATAGTTTAAGACAAAAACCTGCGCTAGCACAGGTTTGCGTCAAAATGTTTACCGCTGGCTACTGCCATTCCTATACGCCTGCCGGGCGTCATATTTAAGGAATGACGATAGCCGGCGCTAAGGCCCGGTTAGCATCAAAATAAATGACGCTAACCGGGTGGGGAGGCATAGGGGAGACTGGAGGTTGTGCGTCAAAGAATGGCGCTAGTCAGGTTAGCGTCAAAAATATTGACTCCAACCTGACTAGCATCATTTTGTGAAGCACAATCCCCATGGACATGACTCCTGTCTTAGCAAAGTCAGGAGTCATGCCCCCTGCCCAATGGCCATGTAGGGGGGCCCAAGTAAGGCCCCCCCATGGCACTTAGAAAAACAATAATATAAAACCTACCTGGACTTACCTTGGATGGGTTCCCCCATCCTTGGGTGTCCTCCAGCCTTTCCCTGGTGGGGTAAACTGCCAGGGAAAGGCTGGTGGAACCTGACACTTTATCCGCTGGGCAGTGCTGCTTGCAGTGCTGCCCTGTCGGATATGTGACTCCGCCACCTCCAGGCTGCCTGGTGGCGGAAGCCTGGCGGTGGCAGAGTTACAAAAGTGGAGGTTCTGCCACGTTTATTATATGGCGGTCTGGACCGCCATGCCGGTGGCGGCCCAGATCGTCATGTTCGTAATGAGGGCCAATATTCGGTAACAGAATATAATTTATTAAATAGCCTCTGACAAAAATATTGTGTTCTAAACATTGTTTACAAAGATGTTGCCTTGTTGGAGTTATTAACAGAAAACCTGTACCCAACTGGCTAATATTTGTGTAAATAATATTTACGCCACAATATGTGTCAACTGATATTTTTGTCAGTGAGATTCTGACACATCTAACACAAGTGGAGTGAGTGTTGTAACATTAGGGTTGGGTCAAGATTCAATACTTGGTGCTTCTTTGGTCCTGGTAAGTTTTAGGAGTCTGAATGAGAACTGGATTGGCCATTGTAAGATTAGTTTTAGACACTCTCTTATATTTCAGAGGAAGTTCTACCTCTGCAAACAAAATCAAGGAACAACTTTCACGAGTGGGATGCAAGAGTTGCTTAAATACGAGTTCTTTCAATTGTGAGGTGGTACAAAGTTTACGCTCTAATCCTCATGTTCCAGAAAGCATCATGGACGTTCCCCATAGATCCCAGGTCACTGAAAAAAAAGTATTTCACTGAAGTACCTCAAAATGGAGGCAGACCAATACATCATTTGATCATCTGGCTAAGCGGACTTCCTGTTGATTTACAGGATGCAGAGCATGATATTCCGACTCTGTCATGGGAGTGGACCTAGAACTAGGTCATCACCTAGTGTCAGCATTTCTAAATTGAGGTTCTTCCATTCATCTTGAAGATTAGTCAATAATTCTTCCCGAACAACTTGGTGCATTCATATTTCAACTACAGGCTGATTCAGTCTCCTATGGTCAGTCAGTTGAATATGCAGCGGGTGTGTGATCTGCTGTAAATCATGGTTGACTAGGAAGTTAAAAAGAAGTAGTATCTGGTCTCAGCCAAGTGGTAAGTTAGCATGGGAATGGAATATGTAAAATGTGTATGTTTTTCTAGAAGAAATCACAATGTGAGTGTTACACAGTCATTTACATGACTTGCTGAAGTGAAAGCTAACTTCATTTTGGTCGTGGTTGTGAATACTGGTCCAAACCGTGATCAAATCCTTTCCATGCCTTAGTATGAAACCATTGGTTTCCAATTAATAGCACACTTGACACCCAAATCATCCTAGCATTTAATCATTTTTCCCATTCACAAACTATCCCTGAATTTATTAATGTTTGCTAAACGTTTCGGTTGCTGCTATGGAGAACCATCGTCAAGCAGGAACTGATTGTGTATCTGTCTTTAATTCATGTCTTAAACACACTGCAGACCATGGAACAGGGGGCACAAGGGCCATAAAACTGGAAACCTAGAGTGAGATAGAATTATTAAGCAGTGGCTGTCAACCTTTGGGAAGAAGAGATCGCAGTATTTAGTGAGACAGATAATGTAATAACCAGGGTACATCTCAACTGCCAGAGGATAATCATTATGAGACCTTTGTGCTCCAAGTGACTTTGCAGTGAACAAATGCTAATCTAATGTACCTAATGGTGATCCTCATCAGGGCGCTGGACATATTTAAGGTGAATTGCTAAAGTGAAGTGTTTCCCAGCACAAGAATATTCAGTGTCAGAGGTTGCATTCAAAACTATTTGTTACCAGTTTGGACACTGAGAAACTCATTTGCAAGCCCCTTGTTCCATCATAGTGTAATTTATTTTGATGCCATGGCAACTGAGAGCAGTCCCCCATGCCATATTTACAAACTGGCGCAATGGGACCATTGTGCCAGTTTGTAAACCCTTGCACCATATTATGCCTGCGCCAGGTATAATGTATGCAATCGAGGCCCGTAGGAATGCCATAGTGAGATTGCTGTCATTCTAGTGTCATTTATTTTTTTCACATTTGCTCAAGGGCAGGCGTTTAAGTGATGCTAGGTTGTTTTGAATGGGTTTCCCCAAGCTTTGTGAATTTCACTTGCTTATAGTTGTCAGGAAAAAGGGATGTGTGAGGGAAAAGATAGATGGAAACACAAACTCTGAAATGAAAGCTATGGGTTTAGAGAGCTTTTATAAGATGTTTCCATTCCTCACCTTAATGGTTGCTAATGCCATAGTCTAGTCATTCAATACCTCGCAGCTTTGAGAAAGCCTGCTGTTGAAGGTCAGAGTGACTTTCAAGCACTTTTCACCAGTAAGATGTAACAAACTATATAATGTAAGTACTTGTTTTAAAATACTGAGTTAATAAATTTATTTAAAAATGTATATATAGTCAAATATCATTTATTAGCATAGCAAAAGGAAGTATTGTTATTCAACATACAAGCACATCATGTTGGCTAGCATTTAACAAATGGCATTTCATACTAGAATACATGTTTACATTCCGTGAATAATAATGTAAGTTTGGAATTGCTGAATTCTGCAAAAATATAATGTTCAGTTTCTATGCATTTCTTTCATGGGGTGGAATGTATTCCAGTCCTAGGTGTGCAAAGATTTCTTCTTCTCTATCGCATTTTATGAAGGCTTTCTGAAAAATAAGAGATAACAATGAGGGTTAGAAGAGCCAGGAAGCTAAGCAACAAAGGAATTTACTGGACATTAACATTATGCAAAAGTGTGCAAGTCCTTAATACAGATTACCTGCTGCCCATAATCCCATTTGATCATTATATAAAAGCCTACAATGTGCCTACAGTCTTTTGTAATTTACGTATAGTCAAGCGTAAATATTTTAGATTATGGGGGTTATTCCAACTTTGGAGGAGGTGTTAATCCGTCCCAAAAGTGACGGTAAAGTGACGGATATACCACCAGCCGTATTATGAGTTCCATAGGATATAATGGACTCGTAATACGGCTGGTGGTAAATCCGTCACTTTTCCATCACTTTTGAGACGGATTAACACCTCCTCCAAAGTTGGAATAACCCCCTATGTCTCAAAAGAAACCAATCAGTGTTGTCAATGAGGATTAGCTGGTCTCTATATGCTTATGGCCCAAACTATAATGAACTGAAAAAAAATCAGTTGGCAGCAGTTTCTTTCGTCGTGTTCTTTAAACCGAAACCACCACTGTATTTCCTATTCTAATATTTTTTAAATGTACAAACTTGAGCCTCGTTATTTTAAGCTAACAAACTCAGGGCATCAGTAGGAGTGCAGCGGACGGTTTGCACCGTCTGCTGAACTTCCAACTAGGAGGTTGCCACCACACTGGCTACCTCCCCGAAGGACCTATTAAGAGTTTCCCGCTGGGGTGGTGGGCCGAAACTGAGGTTTCCACCTTCCGGTCTAGCAGGAAACTGACAGCAGCATTGCCTCTGGCTCGTAATCGAGCCAGGAGCAATGCTGCCACCACAGGGTGCACCATCACCTTTGCACACCAGACAGTGAACATTGCAATGGTGCTAGGCAGAGGGACCCCTGCACTGTCCATAAAAGGTGCATGGGCAATGCAGAGCCCCCACTGTGGCCCACTGCACCTGTACTCCGCCAGCCTTTTCATGGTGCTAAAACCACAATGAGAAGGCTGGCAGTCAACGAGTCCCCAATCAGCAAGGCAGCACTGCATTCAGCTGCCCTGGCTGATTGCGATCTCAGCCACCGCCAGGCCATTGGGATGATGGATCTCAGCAGTGTTGGCGGTACCCAGGTGGTCTAACCGCCAGGGGCTTAATGTAGTGGTTGGACTGCCATGGGAGCGGCGGTCCTGACCGCCACTGGGAGGCTGGCGGTCTTAAAACTGTTAGCCTTGTAACGAGAGCCTCAGTGTGTATTTGCTCATATTTATTTCTGCTTGAAAAACATTACAAATGGATGTTCAACAAACAAGTATAGTGTAGCAAGTTGCATTTCCAAATAAGATAATATTGTGGGCCGGCTGCTGGAGTGGATTCTGTGGCTGTGGAGGTGTTGGGAAAGGAACAGTTACGTGAATTGACCTGTGAATAGGACTAGACCACTGTTGGGTGGAGTTCTTTTCGAACCTACCATGAATCCACCCTTCAAAAGGTAGCGGGATGGTACAGCTTGTGGATAGCCATTGATAGTGCATTTAGTTGTACAGAGGTCAGACTTCACCATCCAACTGGACAACTGAACAACAATTATCAGAGACAAAAAGAGCTCCTATGGCTATCAAGATGGGCGGCCAGCGTGTTTTAGTGCAACCTTTCTACATACCAACATGAAAAGGAATATTTGGATATGTTGCCATGCTTTCCATGTGTGCTTAAAGGTAATTTTTTGTATTGAATTTCCTTTGGAATTTTACATATTTGTTCAAAGATGACACAATCTAAAAAGTCTTCCCTTGATGTAGGGCTAAATACTAAAATAAAGTGAGAGGAATCTAACCACTTTTGAATCTGAACTCCATTGTCTGGAAAGCACTCTATGAGATGTTGATTTAGTAATAGTCTTAGATAAAAGTGTTCAGCTCCGTTGTTGTGAGACAGCCTTCATCATATGTTTGGGTTACTGCTCTACAGATTTACGCTGGAGACCACTAATGGGTGCTTAGACCTTCAATACACAAGGGTCAATGTTTTTCTTAACACAACTGAGTCTATGATGGGAGCTATTCATCTTTTTCTGTCCTGTACCATGACCTTGACTTTCTTCTCACATCGCTATGAACTTTCTATTTCTAATGAAATAATGGTTACATTCAGGAAAGTGCCACAAAAATATTTAAATATTTTCCTACTTCCCTGATCTCGTCATGTGTTTCCTTTATGCAGGGTTAGTGCAATGATTCTTAGATACTCTATAAGTTTTACGTGCCTTTCCCCAATCAACAAGACCATGTCTGTGGTCATTTTCTTTTGTTTGGCAAAAAGGTGCCCCGTCTGGACAGTTTTATTGGCATTTTAAAGCATCTGGGTACAATGATGTTACACAGCACAGTATAAGCCTCTGTAACCCAGCTGCCTTCTCCTTAGCCTTATTTGCTATGCAACATGTGTTGCAGTTCAGGAGCTTTTGTTGTTGAGGATGGGGGGTTTGTTTTTACATTGCTGGTGACAGTCAGAAAAGATCAGTGGCATGAGTTTCAATCAAAATGTAACTGCCAACAGAATGTCATCAAAGTAGGAATAGTAATCTATAAAACAAGATTATTGGTCGTCACTGTTAATAGCTACACATCTGGGGCCCCATGGAGAACAAAAAGGTAAAATGGTAATCACAGAACAAGAAGCAACTGAAAACACCTTCAAAGACCTTTGCAAGTCTCTTTACCCTACTGCCAGCTTGAGGGCTGAAAGTACTCTTCCTAGCTGTGCAAGTTTTGCCATTTACCTATTAAGGGAATGTTTTATGACAGTAAATTTGGGTGGCTACATGTCTCCAGGCCTGAAAGTTTTACCTACAAATCATTGATTTCAGGTGTGTTAGTCTAATGAACTGAATGGATCAAAACAAGACTACAACAGGCCTAATGTATTAAGCTGTCACCCGGATACCTAGGACTAGAAACAGTGTCCATAATCACATCAAGGGAGGTGACCACCACACAGTAAGACTCATATTTATACTCTGTTTGCGCCGGATTGCATAATTTCTTTTTACGCAAATCCACCGCAAACTTAACTCCATATTTATATTTTGACCCTAGACCCATCTAGTGTCAAAATATTGGAGTTAACATCATTTTTTTGCCTGCGGAAAACTATTTAGCGTCAATGAGATGCAAGGTAGGCGTCCCCGGGCAATAGATGACTCTAAGGCCCTTGCGCCTTGTTAGAAATGGGGTTTCTGGTTGGTGAGGGTATGCACCTAAGCCTGGCAGAACCCAGCCACTCTAGTCAGGGCAAGTGAGTTACACGTCCAAGATAACTCCTGCTAACCCCTTTGGTATCTTGGCATGAGCAGTCAGGCCTATCCCAGAGGCAATGTGTAAAGCTTTTCCACAACACACACAACATACGTGACGCACTATCCCCACCACAAAGGAAACACAACAACAAGTTACATGAAAATATACTGTATTGAACACAACGCAATTATTAGACCAAACATCATATATCAGTAATATCCTGCTACCTTTGCAGTTGTCAGAACGTTACACATTAGTTACCATGCAAACTAGCAGTAGTCACACATAACACACAGGTTACTCAGTATTCTGCAACATAAGCAGTAGTCAGGAAAAACTTTATTACACCAAAGCACTTGTCATAAGAATATCATAAACACCCATATTAGGAACATTATAAAACATATGGCAAGTCAGAAAAACATATTAGCATGTTATGCCCATAAAAGGAACATTTCCATACACATATGAAAACCTCATCAAACAGGTAGGCAACATATAAATCAAGAAAGTCTTTAAAAATAACTTCTGTTGTATATACATTGTTATTGGGTGGTACCTGCTTTGATGTAGGCTCCTCTAGTGCCTGAAGAATGAAAAATGGGGCACCCGGTGCTCCTCTGTGCAAAACGCGGGCCTCTTGTGAGCTCTGAGGTAGAGAAGGGCGGCATGCACCCCCCCTGTATTACTGACAGGCCCACAAGGGGCCAAACAAGGGACTGGTGGTGGGGGAGCCTCCGGCGAGGCTTCTGCCCCGCCCTCGGTGTGACAGAGAGCCCTTCTGGGCTCGGCAGGGCAGGTAGAGGCTTCCTCCTTTCCTGCCCATCTCGAGCTTCGTCCAGGCCCAAATAAGGGCTTCTGGTGCCCCGGGGCGGCCCTCGGAGCGATCCGTGCCCCGGGTGCACCGCTAGGCGCATGCTTGCTCCAAATACAATTTCACAGGTTCCTTCATGCCCCAGGAGCACAGAAAATAACGTTACTCAGGTGCTGCATTCAACACAGCCTGGGTGAAGGCGGTGATCTTTTCCACAGCAAAAAAAAGCAAGTTTGAAGTGCTAGAACAACAACAGAGGCAGCACTTTTTCCTGAAATAAAGCGCTAAGCCTCTAAAAGATAAAGCGCTTTCCAAAGCGCTTAGTCTGTCAAGGTGTTGAAGCATTCCTCGTGCTTCACGATGTTGCAGGTGTCAGGGGCCACAGCACCCTGCCCCCAGGGAGCAGAAATTAAGGCGCAGGCCCACAGGTGAGGGGGCCCAGCAACAGGCCAGCACAAAGAGGATGCAAGCAGGTGGCCAATCCTTTCAGTGACCAAGCAGGTCACAGGTCAGCACAGCAGCAGCAGTCCATGGCAATTCCTGGTGAGCCCTTCCATCCTTTTGTGCCCCGTTCCAAGATGATTCCATGAGTCTCCAAATTGTGGGGAAAACTCCCCTGTTCTTATACTCAGTCCTTACAGTGTTTTACAATGGTGGGGGAGAGGAGGTTCCAACCAGTTACAACTGGTTCTGGGAGTGCCTACTCTCTCCTCCAGCACAGGCTCCAAACATCTGTTGGGGGTAAACAACCCTATTGTGTGAGGCCAGGGCACAGCCTTTACAAATGTAGGTGTGCCCCACCTCTCCCTTCTCTCAACCCAGGACGACTATTCAGTATGTAGATGCACCTCTGTGACACCTCCACCCTCCCTGCGTACAGGCTGTCTGAAAAATATGCACAAAGCCCCAACTGTCACTCTGCCCAGACATGGATTGGAGTTAAGCTGCAAAACACCAGAGTCATAAGCACAGAGAAATGCGCACTTTCTAGAAGTGGCATTTCTGTAACAGTAATAAAAAAATACAGCCACACCAGTAGGCAGCATTTATTATCACAACCATACGCTATTCCTCATAAATCAGATAATACCCCTTACACATAAGGCAGGGCATTTCTAATGCAATCCTATGAGAAGGCAGCACTCACAGCAGTGAGACACCAAGTTACGCTGTTTGTCACTACCAGGACAGGCCACGCAACCTGGCACATGTCATGCCTTCTACATACATGGCACCCTGCCCATAGGGCTAGCCTGGGCGTGTCTTAGGGGTGACTTACATGTAGTAAAAGGGGAGTTCTGGACCTGGCAAGTAAAGTTAGATGCCAGGTCCCTGTGGCAGAAAATTGTACACACAGGCCCTGCGCTAGCAGGCCTGAGACAGGTTTGAAAGTCTACTTCAGTGGGTGGCGCAAGCAGCGCTGCAGGCCCACTAGTAGTATTTAATTTACAGGCCCTGGGTATAGAGATACCACTGCACAAGGGACTTACGGGTAAATTAAATAAGCCAATTAGGTATAAACCAATCATACCAACTTTAGATGGGAGTGCACCTGCACTTTAGCACTGGTCAGCAGTGATAAAGTGCTCAGAGTCCTACAGCCAACAGGTCAGAAAAAATAGGAGGCAGGAGGAAAAAGACTGGGGATGACGCTGCATAAGAAAAAAAAAGCCCAACACGCCTTATTTATATTCCCATGCAAAACTCATGCACGGGAGGAGGAGGGCCTTAAATAATCGTGCTGAGCCTGCTTAGCCTATTATTTAATGCCTGGGAATGGTTAGGGGGGCCTGTGGGCCATTTTCCATGGTCAGAGACCATGGAATCAGCCCACAGGTGCCCTTCCCTGCACCCAGGGACACCGCCACCCACAGCTGGAGGACACCTAAGGATGGGGGGACCCATCCCAGGTAAGTCCAGGTACGTTTTTTTTTTTTTTTTTAAGTGCCATGGGGGGGCTAACTTGGGCCCCCCTACATGGCACTGTGCCCAATGGCCATGACCAGAGGACACAAGATTTATACTTTTTGTGTCAAAAATTATAAATCTGGGCCTAAGTGCTGACTAGAATGAATCCTTCTAAAAGGCTTTCAGGGAGAGAGATCCTCCAGTCTTGATGTAATCTATAACTCAAATCTCAAAACTGCAAAATTATAAATTATTTTCATTTATGTGTCACCCAAAGCTATGAGAATTACCAAGGTGAGCTAGTAATAATATTGTTAATGAAAAAGGAATTGCTATACTTTTTTGCTGATTTGCTCAGCTCTAAAATAGATAACCAGTGCCACCAAATATTACAAATAAGTGCCATGTCTTGTGCCTGGAAAACAATGGCACAAATTAAACACAGACTCAGATCAAAAACACTGCTTACTAATATTTTAACAATCTTAGTAAGTGGGTTCTTGGTCTCAGTCTGTGCTTTTATAAATCAACCCGCCAAGGCAACCCATTAAAAATCAGCACTTGCATGTATTATTTTAAAATATGTGTTGGGCCTCACTGTCACATTCACCTCCAGAAGACCTACTAATATTTCCGTGATATGACCACTTCTAGGCCCAAGCCTTCAATGGAAAAATTGCCAAAACCAGTAGCCCAAAGTTAAATGAGTGTTAAGCCTTATTGCCTTATAAAATGTTTAAAACTAATAGTGAAGATGTTTTAAAGAAACTATCTTCATGAACATTTAAATGTTTATTGTCAGATGGTTGAAAACATAAAGTTCATCCCTATGGTGTTTGTCAGATTTCACCATGTAAAATCATTTTCTGCAGCATCTACCAGCGTTCACAATGTAATACCTTTTCCTAATATATTTGTCAGAAAATGCACAATGTAAATCCTCTTCCTGTGGTAATTGTTACAGAGTAAACAATTGTAAAAAGCCTTTCCTGTTGTATTTCTTTGTGAATTCACATTGTAAATCACATACCCTAAACAAACATCACAGTGGGCAACAAACTTCGTGGTACCAGTCGACAATGTGCAAACCAACAGGCTATAACCCTAAAAATTGGCAATGTCCCTAAATGGGCCAAATGCAACACATAATTCTTCTCACAGTCATCAGCTTAAGTCTATAGGCAATGTCAAATAATCCACAATGAGAGGTCTTCCACCTTTGTCACCATATTTAATAATCAATAAAGCAAGCATGTTCTCATTAACTAGAACATTAATATGACCATGTCATCGCTGCTTAGAGACCCATCAAAAAAATTACAAGATCCACTGTACATATTGACATGAGCTTTACCTCTCCTTCTGGAGCTACCAAGCATTTACTGTGGCTGGGCCTATAAATGATAAAAGTACTAAGCCTTTTCCATTTGCTTTTGGTAGAGAGTTAACAATTTAAAACCAATTGCTATAGCATTTGTGAAATATAGTAAAAGCATTTCCAATGGTGCTTGTTGTTGAGTTCCTAATGGAAAGCCCATTCCTACTGCATTTGTCATATAATTCACAATATAAAGCCAATTGCTATTACATTTGACTGTGATCACGATGCAAACACTCTTTCTATTACATTTGTCAGAAAGTTTACAACATAACCAACCCCCTTCTTGCGCAATTTGTCAGCGATGTCACAATGTAAAGACACTTTGGGCCTTAATTTGAGTTTGAAGGACAGAAAAGCCCATCTGCTAATCTCCCGACAGTGTAGCTACCTGTCTACATGGCAACTTCCCCGCTGAAGTCGTTACGAGGTTTCTATCCGCCGGCCTAGTGGGAAGCAAGCTATAGCATTGTCTCCGGCTCGTAATCAAGCCATCAGGGATGCTGTACCCAGCAGGGTGCACCAGCACCCTTGTAAAGTTCATTTTCTGCAAGGCAGGCAGTGAACATTGTGACGGCACTGGGCAGGCAGGCCACTGCACTGCTCATGCCAAGTGACTTGACAGTGCAGGGACCCCCAACAACACCTGTTCTCCACAAGGTTATCGCAAAAAGAACAGATGATGGACGGAATGCTGAACAATGCAAACATTCACCCCCAATCACAAAGATCTGGGTTTAATCCATAATTTGTTTGTTTACCACGCCACCCCAATTTGGACTTAGTCATATGCAAATCAGTCTTGACCCTGCTGCCCATCAGACCAGTCCAGCACAAACAGCCAAGGCAGATCCTCCCAGGAGAGGAGGAAAGCAACCTACGGCTGGTTTCAAGGTATCACCCTTCATGAGCCACAATGGCTCGAATCCAGTGATGCAGTGAGCACAGGACCCCTGTCTGGGCATAACATTCCCACTTGGGGCGACAAACGTTGCTCACCACACCACCCCAGTTTGGACTCAGCCATATGCAAATCAGTCTTGGCCCTGTTTTCCATGGGAATAGTCCAGCATGAACTGCCAAGGCAGTTTGGTCCTCCCTGGACCAAAACAAGCATCCTAGGACCGGCTTCCGAGTATCACCCATCATCAGCAAGGATAGCTTGAATTCAGTGGGGCACTGAGCATGTGACTCAAGTCTGGACATATCCTTCCCACTTGTGACGACAAACGCAAAAAAAACAGATGATGAACAGAATGCTCAACAATGCAGACATTTACCCCCAGTCATAAAGATATGCCTTTAATCCATCATTTTTTTGCTTACCTCACCACCCCAGCTTGGACCCAGCTATATGCAAACCAGTCTTGACCCTGTTACCCATGGAAACAGTTCAGCCCAAACTGCCAAGGCAGGTCCTCCCTGAACCAGAAACAAGCATGCTAGAACCAGTTTTAGAGTATCACCCTTCAGCAGCCAGGATATTGTGAATCCAGTGGTGCAGTGAACACAGGACCCACGTCTGAGCATACCCTTTCCACCTGGGGCAACAAACTCAAAAAGAACAGATGATGGACAGAATGCTGAACAATGAAGACATTCACCTCCACTCACCAACATCTGGGATTAATCCATCACGTTTTTGCCCATCACACCACCCCAGTTTGAATCCAATCATATGCAAATCAATCTTGCCCCCATTCCCCACGGGAACAGTACAGCCTGAACTGCCAAGGCAAGTCCTCCCTGGAACTGAAACAAACATGCTAGCACCAGTTTCAGGATATCACCCTTCATCAACCAGGATAGCTTGAATCCAGTGACGCAGTGAGCATAGGACCCACGTCCGGGCATACCCTTCCACTTGGGGCAACAAATGGAAAAAGAACAGATGATGGACGGAATGCTGAACAATGCAGGAATTCACCCCCAGTCACAAAGATTTGGGTTTAATCCATCGTTTTTTAGCTTACTACACCACCAAGTTTGAACCCAGCGATATGCAAACCAGTCTTGACCCTGTTACCCATGGGAACAATCCTGCCCGAACTGCCAAGGCAGGTCCTCCATAGACCAGAAACAAGCATCCTAGGACCGGTTTAGGGTATCACCCTTCATCGTCCAGCATATCTTGAATCCAGTGGGGCAGTGAACATGGGACCCACGTCTGAGCATGCCCTTCCCACTTGGAGCAACAAACTCAAAATTAACAGATGATGGATGGAATTCTGATTAATGAAGACATTCACCCCCACTCACAAAGATCGGGGTTTATGCCATCATTTTTTTGACCACCACGCCACCCCAGTTTGGATCCAGACATATGCACATCAGTCTTGACCCTGTTCCCCATGGGAACTGTCCAGCAGAACTGCCAAGGCAGGTCCTCCCTGGACCGGACACAAGCATCCTAGGACCTGTTTCAGGATATCACCCTTCATCAGCCAGGATAGCTTGAATCTAGTGGCACAGTGAGCACAGGATCCACGTCTAGGCATATGCTTCCCACTTGGGGTGACAAACTTAAAAATAACATATGATGGACAAAATGTTGAACAATGCAGACACTCAAACCCAGTCACAAAGATCTAGCTTCAATCCATTGTTCTTTTGTACACCAAGTCACCCAAGTTTGGACCCAGCCATATGCACATGAGTCTTGACCCTATTCCTCTTAGGAACTGTCCAGCCCAAACTGCCAAGGCAAGTCTTCCCTGGACCAGAAACAAGCATCCTAGGACTGGTTTCAGAGTATCATCCTTCATCAGCCAGGATAGCTTGAATCCAGTTGTGCAGTGAGCATGAGACCCACGTCCGGGCATGCCCTTTCCAATTGGGGAAACAAACACAAAAAGAACAGATGATAAACGGAATGCTGAACAATGCAGACATTCACCCCCAGGCACAAATATCTGGATTCAATCCATAATTTTTTTGCTTACCACACCATCCCAGGTTGGACCCAGCTATATGCAAACCAGTCTTGACCATATAACCCATGGGAAAAGTCCAGCTCAAACTGCCCACGCACGTCCTCCCTGAACCAGAAACAAGCATCTTAGAACCAGTTTTAGAATGTCACCCTTCCACAGCCAAGATATCTTGAATCCAGTGGTGCAGTGAACACGGCACCCATGTCTGAGCATACCTTTTCCACCTGGGGCAACAAACTCAAAAAGAACAGATGATGGACAGAATGCTGAACAATGAAAACATTCACCCCCTCTCACAAAGATATGGGATTAACCCATCATTTTTTTGCCCACCACACCACCCCACTTTAGATCCAGCCATATGCAAATCAGTCTTGACCTTGTTCCTATTGGGAGCAGTACAGCCTGAACTGCCAAGGCAGGTCCTCCCTGGATCAGAAACAAACATCCTAGCACCAGTTTCAGGGTATCATCCTTCATCGGCCAGGATAGCTTGAATCCAGTGACACAGTGAACATGGGACCCACATCTGGGAATACCCTTCTCACTTGGGGCAACAAACGCAACAAAAAAAAAAAAGTTGATGGACGGAATGCTGAACGATGGAGACATTCACCCCCAGTCACAAAGATATGTGTTTAATCCATCATTTTTTTGCACACCAAGCCACCCCAGTTTGGACCCAGCCATATGCAAATCAGTATTGACCCTGTTCCCCATGGGAACAGTCCAGCCTGAACTGCCAAGGCAGGTCCTCCACGGACCGGAAACAAGCATCCTAGGACTGGTTTTAGGGTTTCACCCTTTATCAGCGAGGATAGCTTGAATCTAGTGGTGTAGTGATAACGGGATCCACGTCTGGGCATATCTTTCCCACTTGGGGCAAAAAATGTAAAATGAACAGATGATGGACGGTATGTTGAACAATGCAGACACTCACCCCAGTCACAATGATCTAGGTTTAACACACTGTTTTTTTGTACACCAAGCCAGCCCAGTTTGGAGCCAGCCATATGCACATGAATGTTGACCCTGTTCCCCACGGAAACAGTCCAGCCCTAACTGCCAAGGGAGTTCTTCCCTGGACCAGAACCAAGCATTGTAGGACCGGGTTCAGGGTATAACCCTTAACCAGCCAGAATAGCTTGAATCTAGTGGTGCAGTGAGCATGGGACCCACGTCCAGGAATACCCTTCCTACTTGGGGCAACAAACACAAAAAGAACAGATGATGGACAGAATGCTGAGCAATGCAGACATTCAACCCAGTCACAACGATCTGGGTTTAATCCATCATTTTTTTGCACACTAAACCACCCCAGTTTGGGCCCAGCCATATGCGAATCAGTCTTGCCCCTGTTCGCCATCGGAACAGTTCAGCCCGAACTGCCAAGGAAGGTTCTCTCTAGACCAGTAACAAGCATCCTAGGACCAGTTTCAGATTGTTACCCTTCATCAACCAGAATAGTTTGAATGTAGTGGTGCAGTGAGCACGGGATCCACGTCTGGGCATACCCTTCTCACTTGGGGCAACAAACACAGAAAAAACAGATGATGGACGGAATGCTGAACAATGCAGGCATTCACCTCCAGTCACAAAGATATGGGTTTAATCCATTGTTCTTTTTTGCCCACCAAGCTACCCCAGATGGACCCAGCCATATGCAAATCAGTCTTGACCTCATTCCCCATAGGAACTGTCCAGCCCAAACTGGCAAGGCAGGTCCTCCCTGGACCGGAAACAAGCATCCTAGGACATTTTCAGGGTATCACCCTTCATCAGCCAGGATAGCTTGATTCCAGTGGCGCAGTGAGCACGGGATCCACATCTGGCCATATCCTTCCCACTTGAGGCAATGAACGCAAAAAGAACAGATGATGGACGGAATGCTGAACAATGCAGACATTCACCCCAGTCACAAAGATCTGAGTTTAATCCATTGTTTTTTTGCTCACCATGCTACACTAGTTTGGACTCAGCCATATACAAATCAGTCTTGATCCTGTTTCACATGGGAACAGTCCAACCCCAACCGTCAAGGCAGGTCCTCCCTTTAATGGAAACAAGCATCCTAGAACCGGGTCAGGGTATCACCCTTCATCAGCCAGGATAGCTTGAATCCAGTGGCGCAGTGAAAACGGGACCCAGGTCTGGGCATATCCTTCTCACTCCATCTCCACCATGTTACCGCAATTTAAAGGCGGCGGAGAACAAGGTCTTACTCTGCAGGGCAGCGCTGCCCTGTCGGATTACGATCTCCCCCACCACCAAGCCATCGGGATCAATGATCCTGGGGGAGCTGGCAGTTCCCTAGTGGTCTCACCACCGTGGTTGTTATGTGGCAGTCAGACCATCGAATCAGCAAAGGCCCTGACCACCACCGCGATTGTGGCAGTCTTAAGATTGCCACACTCGTAATGACTCCAAGTAGTTGAATGTAAAACTCCGGTCTGTACAGTTTGTCAATGAGTTCACAATATGAAACCCTTTTCTGCTTTTTTGGCTACAGGGTTACGCCAAGTAAATCATCATCCTACTGTATTTGACTGGGTATCTGCATAAACAATATTAATGTCAGTTATGAGCAAATATCTTTTAGGTTGACTAACTACAAATTTTCAATCAAAACTTTATTGAAATGAAGAACAACATCTCAAAGCAACCACAGCCTCTCTACCAACACTGCGTCTTACAGCTCTCTTTGTGGTGATCATATAAGTCCTGGCAGAGAACTGTGCTATCAAGGTAAGACTAAAAACTAATAAAATTCCCCAAAACTGTGTGTCAGATGGGGCATCCAAACAATTTCCTAGTAAGATAGTCTATAGTAAGCCTTCTTGGAAAATACCTAACTGCATGCTTTAACACATTGTAAACACAATTCCCTCAAACAGGCCTGTTGGTTTTAACATATGGTTTTCACAAAAAATAATTCAAGTCTACTGCCTTTATCCTAACTTTCATAATGACATATCAGGGCTATGACATTTGCCATCACTTTTCCCAAGGAACCAAACAGGTGAGTAATCTTGATCAATGGCTTGTCACCGTAGCTAAGGCAGCCCGCATTGAGCATGTTCTGTGTAACAGTTGTACTATTTTTCAGCTAAAGCATAAAACTTTTGCCCAATGAAATTAAGCAGGGAAAAAATCAGTATGATGATCACTGCAATATCAAGTCAGACTTAAAAATGGTTACAATGGACCAGTCCTATTTTCTGTGCAAACCACTGGTGATGTGAAAGCTGCTTTTTCTAGTTATTTTATGGATTTCAGAAAGTACTGCTGTAATAGAAGAATTTTCACAAATTAATCCTTACTTCCAAGAATTGTGATACTTTAGAAATCAAGCTTTCAAAAAACCAAATAGAATTTTGTGGGTTATGGAATGCCTTCAACCCAAAAATGAGATGTAGCCTAGACCAAACAACAATCAGAAAACAACTAAAAACTAAAGGCTTCATACTTGCTTACAAGCTAACACCAGTATCAGTGGTCATGATTGGTTCTGCCTGATTGATCAAATTCTACACTTTGTGCAAACTGGACATTTCTTGTCTTCTTCAGTGCTTTGAAGTAACCAAAAAGAGACACTCAGCACTCTATAATACTGCTTCTCCAATGTGAGTGTTGAAGTACGTACTGATTTTGTCAGTGTGAAGTTAAATTCACAAATCTGTCTCTTCTGTACCTCTGTGTTGAGACATCAGGGGCTTTACCATGATGGTCTGCTGTAGGAAATTGGGTTATTAGTTGTATGGCCTGCACAAAATAATATGACTACAATTACCCTTAATCAATCAATCAAGCAGGAGATTTATAGAGCGCACTACTTCCCCTTTATGGTCTCAAGGAGCGGGGGAAGCTACTGGTCGAAGAGCCATGTCTTGAGGTGTTTCCTGAATGTCAGGAGGTCCTGGGTCTGGCATAGGTGGAGCGGCAGGGAGTTCCAGTTCTTGGCGGCGAGGTGAGAAAAGGATCTTCCTCTGGCAGTGGTGCAGCGGATGCGGGGGACGGAGGTGAGGGCGAGGGCAAGGCTGGCGGGTTAAAGATGGCGGGTGGGTTTGTGGAAGGAGAGTCTGTCATTGAGGTAGACAGGACCTGTGTTGTGGAGGGCTTTGTGTGTGTAGGTGAGGAGTTTGAAGGTGATCCTCTTTAATAGGAACCAAACACTCCATTGAAGCACTTGATTCTCTCAGGGAAGTGGGAAGTATCTTCCTAGCAACTTTGACACCTTTGAGGCCACAATAACTTCTATCATAATCACAATCTCTCGCTGTGCAGGGAACCACATCTTTTCTTTTTGTGTTTTTCTTTTTTCCTGGGGGTGCCCAGTCCAACTCAGACACCCTGCATACCTCCTTCACTGGCTTCCTTGCAACCTGCACTTCCCCGTTTGCCCGCAGGAACCAGCAGTGTTTCTCCGCCTGCCTGCAGGAGTGGGCAGGGAGCATAATTCTGCAGTGACTGCCCCACTCTTCCCAGACACAGGCACAGGGAGTGGGTGCAAGTCCACCACCATGCGGGAGCATGGAACACCCCCATTCTCTTTTTATTTCAGGTGCTGGGGTCCTGGTCCCTCTTTGAGTAGAAATAGCCCAGGGGATGGGATCCCAGGCCAGTAGAAAGTCAAGAGAGGGGAGCCACACGCACACCTCCTCCCTAACAAAATGAATTTTAAAACTCCTGCACTGACCCCTGTGCTGTGGCCCACTCAGGGTATTTTTTGGAGAGGCAGCAGAGCCCCACACGTTTTGTTGATGAAAAAAAGGTCAAACATTGCCAATTAAAAATGTCATAACTGGGGCCCCACAGGGCCAATTTTGACAATCTTGGGCTCATTTTTACTTCTGGTGCCCTGCTCTAGCCACCATGGCAGTTGCAGTAGACTTCCCCACCTCCAAAGTGGTGTAATCTCCAGGGAGCTGGTTCTCCAGGCTCCATGCGCCAGCCTTCCTGCTAGTCTTGCCACAAACGTCCAGAGCTTCCCCCAACTGGTTCCCAGGGGGAATAAGGGGGCTGGCCTCACTGGCCCTTGGGGACACACACTGGTCCTGGAGTCAAATTGGCACAGTCCTTAGTCCTTTCCGGGTTTCAGGGAATTCCTCCTTCCAGTTCTCAATGATAGTCCCAGGGTTCATCAGCAAAGCACAGGGAAATCATCAGGAAAGAGAGAGTCTCCCATTGTGCAAGAGTTTTTAAAGGGGAGAGGAAGGTTACAGAAGTCAGGCTCCCCTGACCAATTCCAGGGTGCCAAGTCACCTCTCCACCCCTGTCGCAAACCTCCTGCACAACATGCTGCAATAGATCAAAACGGTGCCATCCATGAGTCACTGGTTACAGCTGCTCCTCGGGTTTCAGCTCCATCCCTCACTGAAATCTCTGTCGAGGTCTTGCACCCCAAAAGTTTTAGGAGAACACCCTCCTGGCTTGGCTCCAGTTGTCTGGGCTTTCTCCTTTGTTCAGTGGGCTTGGGCTAGCCCATCCCTGGCACAGTGTGACAGCTCATTGATCGATGCTGATCTTTTCACCCAACATCTTTCCTCCTCATGAGCTGGGTGACGTACTGTTAATTGCTCCTTTTGTCTGGGGAGACCTTTGTGCCTGCTGCTGGAGGGAAATGTAATTAACTGGTCACAGTTGGGACACAAAAGGCCTGGGCTCTTATCATGAGCTGAACCAGGGACATATGATGATTTTGGATAACCCATAAAATATACAGCTGCCATTCCGGAAATTGCAGAATTGATTTTCCCACACAATTGGTTTCGACCCAATTCAATATGTTGATAGTCTCTGACCTAAAGTGTGAAGAAACTGCAGTCTAAGGCAGTTTTCTCCCTATGTGTATAATAAAGTGTTACTACAGAAAAAACAGTAACTCACACTGACTTTCTCTATTAGTGTACACTAACGTTTTCTGTCCTATCCCAGGTCAATATGTAACCCTGCCGGTCCCCGTTGCGCCAGGCTACCTGTGCGCAGTTACCGAGCTGTGCACAACAGTAGTTTTCCATGGGCAAATCACATGCGTGTGCACACGTGTTCATGTGTAACCAGCCAAGTGCACCTACCCTTGTTGTGTCACAACTGTCTTATCTTAAAAGGCGGCTTCTTGTAGTAAACATGCATAGTGTATTTGCCATGTGATTAATGTGGGTGAGACACATAGTGAGACTCACCCAAACTAAAAAGTCCAAAACTGGGTGATCACAAAAGCAAAACGATCTAGACGTGCTGAATCGCTGAAACCCAATGGCAACAGCTCTACTTAGGGTGGAGCTGAGTGCCTCCTTTTAAGTGCTTGCAGTGTTTGAATTTATTTAAACTAGTATTTCTGAGTAAGAGCTTTATTTTCAGAAAGTCCAACTCAGAAACAGCGAACAAGGTTTGTTTCTTTCTATTTTTGAGCTGTGCTATCTAAAATAAAGTAATAAGACAGAGAAATATCAGGTTAAAAGAATTCACATTCCACACTGCAGGAGTATGAAAACAGGCACTTGGCTTTGTGCGGAGCTAGCACAGATCACCATGATTGCAGCCTAGGAGGTTTTAAAATTATGCAACACCCAGAGTTACAAAACACCAAACTGATTAAATGGGATTAATAATTGGTAAATCATTCCTTTAACGAGCGACGCAGTGTCGCATTTTGCTATGTAGACGTAAAATGAAAATTAAAACCAATGCACATTAAATTATGAACTACACAATTAGACACTTTTGCTGATTTGAAAAACTTATTAAATGGTGCTGGTGTTAGCGATAGCCGAAGTCTCGAATAGTACATTCATGGTGCATTAATTTCATGAGGTCCTAGGAAGTTTCACATCCATAAAGAAACTAAAAAAGACTAAAATCTGAATTTTGTTGTAAAGTATCATCACAGGTCACGTAAGCACCTCCTAATGCTCTATTTACAGCCACTGTAATAACACGTGATTAGTTTACATAAGGCATTGGTGTTGTCGGCTTCTGGGGAGCATTTTATGCAAGTTTGATTGATCCCGCCGTAGGTAGCACCGAGAGCCTCCCACTGAATATTTCTCAGACTGAACATTTTCCATCCAAGGCGCGAACTTCATTACTTATTTCTCCCCTTCAGCCGGAATTGAAGAAAAGTGCTGATTGTAATCATCAAATATGCATCATTGCATTATGTTTGCAATGACAAGCAGGGAAGCAAAATAATGAGTTGTTATTAGCATGAATACATACAAACCCTTCCAATTGCAGTTACATTAGCATGCCAGAGACACATTGTGCTAAAATATAGCACAGTGTATAATTGGAAAACATAGGAAAACGTGAAAGCTGTGAAAGGTAATCACTTTTACAAAGTGGATATGTAAAAAAATCCTCTATTTTCTATTAAAAATATATAAAATAGAACAGCACTGTGCCAATTAATGAAAAATATGTTCAGGTTAGTTTTGTCTATCAAGTAAAGGTGTATTTGGAGAGCGTGGAAAAGTCATTGCCACATTGACTGTATTTCTTGGCACGGTTCTTAAATGCACAAGTCTTCGTTCTGCGATACATAAACCTCTGTTGCACAACTGAAAAGTTTTTTTTGTCTCCTATTCACCTTGTGAGCATTGCCCTTCTTCCCTTTCCATTATTAATTTGGCCCTGCACCTTCAATCATAAGACCCCGTAGCACGAAGTCCTCTCCATTTTTTTCTTTCTACATTAGCTGGCAGTGGTGCATATTTGTAACCACTTCTGGTTTATATTACTTAGCGGTGATGTTCATTTGTTCCCCAAAGTCGCCGTGCTTCAGTTAGTAGTCTCATGAACCACAGGGAAGAGGGTGGGTGTGGAGGGTGTGGTTTACTCTACCAAAGTGTATGAGCTTGGGTAGAGAATGTAGTTGCTGCAGACATGAACCCCATGGTAGCATTACCACAGCTGCCTTTATCCCGACTGCCCACTTCCTTGCATTCTGAAGGAACATCAGTGAGGTATCTGGTAAGAATGGTGTTGCCTGTCACTGACACATTGACATCTAATGCAGAGGATTGTCAGGCCAAGTTTCCAGGCAATGTGATCCTGGAATTCCCTGCTGTAATGGGACATTCTTTTCTCTGAGGTTGCCATGCTATGCCACTGGTGCTTTCAGTGTGTGGTGCCTTGCAGCTGAGAGAGATCAAACTTTACTGATATGTTAGTGGCATACAAGTTAGTGTATGTGACGAATTAACCTGTAATTACTGTAAAGTCCTAACAGAAATACCACAAGTTGTAAAATGTGCACGTTTGAATTATGGTGATCGTAGTGGCCACCATTTTTATTAAACACTATGGCCGTCATTACGACCCTGGCGTTGGGTAATAAAGTGGCGGTAATACCACCAACAAGCTAGCGGTATGTATAATGTACCACACCAACCGCCATAGCGGAAACAACAGCCACCACAGCGGTAGCCGGCAACAGCCAGGCGGGAGACAAAGTACCGCCCACCATATTTTGACCCTGCAATCCACCATCTTTTCCGGGACGGTTCCAACGCAAACAAAAGCCTGATGGAAACAGAGCTCAGAAGTGAAAGGACTCACCATTGGAGACACAGGGAATAACCACACCGCCATGGAACCCAAACTGCAAGTTTTCCTGATGATATTCTACGTTATGCTCCACCTGGAACACCAACGTTGCCGACGACGGTGAGTACAGCCGCCTAGCACACAAGGGTGGAAGGGAGGGAAAGAAGAGTTACACACACACCATACACACAACCAGCTGCATACGAAAAACAATTTGTCCCTGAAAAACAGCAGAATAATGCAAGGACAACACGAGTTGACTTAAGTGATTGTAATCAGATCAAATTAAAAATTAATAATTCGATCTGTCAGTGGAACAGATATGTACACATGTACACAAAGGGACACTGCCCAGTCCAATGTTCAAAGGGCCCCCATGTCCACAGGGCACAGTCTAAGGCCCAACTCAAATCCTGACCACATCCGGACAGTACACTGCAGGGACATCAGTTTGCAAATAGGCAGGCACCACGGGGGGGTTCACCTCAGCCAGATGCGGGAACAAGCCCACTGGTTCTGGAGGGGGCAACATGCCCATTGCTTTGTCCTGGGGAGCGAAATGCCACAGTCTCTGGAGTGGGTGACTTGCCCACTGGTTCTGGAGGGGGCAACTTGCCCATTGCTTTCTCCTGGGGAGTGCAAGGCCACAGTCTCTGGACTGGGTGACTTGCCCACTGGTTCTGGAGGGGGCAACATGCCCATTTCTTTGTCCTGGGGAGTGCAAGGCCACAGTCTCTCAAGTGGGTGTCTTGCCCACTGGCTCTGGAGGGGGCAGGCTGCACAGTAGCCCCTGGAGGTTGGACTACATGGTGTCCGTCGGCGGTGATGGCTGCACTGTGTTGTTGGGTGCAGGAGGCTCCTGGGCAGCCCCTGCACTCACTGAAGTCTCCATTGTGGTGGTGGTTGGAGGAGGCTCCTGGGCAGCCCCTTCACTCACTGATGGCTGCATTGTGGTGGTTGTTGGAGGAGGCTCCTGGGCTGCCCCTGCAGACACTGATGGCTGCATTGTGGTGGTTGTTGGAGGAGGCTCCTGGGCAGCCCCTGCACTCACTGATGGCTGTATTGTGTTGCTTGTTGGAGGAGGCTCCTGGGCAGCCCCAGCACTCACTGATGGCTGCATTGTGGTGATGGTTGGAGGAGGCTCCTGGGCAGCTCTTCACTCACTGATGGCTGCATTGTGGTGGTTGTTGGAGGAGGCTCCTGGGCAGCCCCTGCAGTCACTGATGGCTGCATTGTGGTGGTTGTTGGAGGAGGCTCCTGGGAAGCCCCTGCACTCAGTGATTGCTGCACATCCACAGCTGGCAGTGGGAGCCCTGTGACAGCTGGTGGTGGTGGCAGTGTTAGCCTGACAGCTTCCGCTGGCGTAGAGTGCCTCGTCTCCTCCTGTTCATGGGTTGGGGATCCCTTACCCTTCCTGATAGGGGTGGACGGGCTCTTTCCCTCTCTGCCTGGTGGTGCAGGCTTCTTCCCCTTCTACACATCTGGTGCAGGCTCCTTCCCCTTCCTCACAGCTGGTGGAGGCTCCTCCCCCTACTTCACGGCTGGTGCAGGCTCCTTCCCCTTCTTCACAGCTGGTGCAGGCTCCTTTCCCTTCCTCACAGCTGGTGCAGGCCCCTTCCCCTTCCTCACAGCTGGTGCAGGACTTTTCCCTTTCATCCGCAGTGGTGCTTGCTCCTTCCCCTTCAGTGTCATAGGTCTGGTATCCTTACCACTGAGAGTAGATGGTGCAACCACTGTCCTCATGGACTGTTTGGCTGAGGTGCTGGGCTGTGTCCTTGGTACCCTGCCCATACATGCAGGACAGGGGAGAGGGGTAGGGAAGAGGACAATTTGGGAAAGGAAAAGCTTTTTAGGGACTTTGGGACAGTAGGAGGAAGTAGTAATGGGAGTGGAGGATGAGGGAGTGGTTATTGGAGGTGTATGTCTGCCGGATTTGGGTGCAGGTGCATGGGCTGTATGCTGATGTGAGGTGGATAGCTGTTGGGTGTCTGAGTGCTTTCGCTTGTGTCCTTTAGGAGAGGGGACAGACACGGTGGGAGAGGACACAGGGGACGCGTGCATGGCTGTTGTGGAGGTGTCTGCCAGTGAGGTATGTGTTCTGCTTGGTGTGGTGATGCTGATAATGGATGTAGGTGTAGTGCATGCAGGTGTGAGTTTGGATGTGACTGGGAGGGAGGTGGAGGAGGAGGAGGGGGAGACAATGGAGGCTATGGATGTTGTCGTGTCTGCAACGGTATGGTGTTTGTGTGAGTGCCTGTGGGATGAAGTGTGGTGCTTGTGTTTGCCTGTGCCACCCTTGTGTGCTGCCGTGTGTGCATGCTCTTCTGTCTGTGTGCATGGGATGGGTTGTGGTTGAGGGGAAAAGGTCTGGGAAGTGGAAGTTGGAGGGGGGAGAGTAGAAACAGGGACAATGGCTGCCATCAGAGAGGAGGCCAGAGACTGAATTGATCTCTGTTGGGCCGCCAAACCACCATAAATGCCCTCCAGGAATGCATTGCATTGCTGCATCTGGGATGCCAGCCCGTGGACCACCTCAACAGTTTTGGATTCTCACCCCTCATCTGCATTAACCATCTGAGGGGCCTGTGGTCGGTGTGAACCCGGAAGTGAGTCCCAAACAATTAGGGTCAACGCCAAGACCACAGCAAACGCTTCACGTTCTATGGCACTCCATCTATGTTCCCTGGGAGGTAACCTCCTGCTAATGAAGGCTACGGATTGATCTAGGACCTCTTCATTAAGCTGTGAGAGTACTGCTTCAGTACCATGCTCTGAGGCATCTGTTTGCACAACAAACTCCTTGGAGTAGTCAGGTGCCTTCAGCACAGTGCTGTGCACATGGCAGCCTTCAGGGCATCAAAAGCGGTCTGGCAAGCCTCTGTCTAGATCACCTTCCTTGGTTGTTTCTTAGAGGTCAAATCAGTCAAGGGGGTCACAATGGTGCCATACCCCTTGACAAACCTCCTGTAATAGCCAGTGAGGCCTAAAAAGGCCCTTACCTCAGTCTGGGTCTTGGAAGGCTCCCAAGCCAGAATGGTGTCAATGTTTGGTTGTAGGGGTGCCACCTGGCCACTCCCTACCTGGTGTCCCAAGTACACCACAGAACCCTGCCCTATTTGGCACTTGTTTGCCTTAATTGTGAGGTCTGCCTTCTGCAGGGCCTCTAACACTCTCAAGAGGTGTTGCAGGTGTTCCTCTCATGTGGAACTAAAAACAGCAATGTCATCCAGGTGGGCGGCACTGAACTCATCCAGCCCACCCAACACCTGGTTGATTAACCTCTGAAAAGTGGCAGGGGCATTTTTCATCCCAAAGGGTATCACTTTGAATTAAAAGTGCCCATCTGGGGTAGAAAATGCAGACCTCTCCTTCGCCCCCTCAGTCAAGGCAATCTGCCAGTACCCAGACGTTAAGTCAAACGTGCTGAGGTACTTGGCAGCTCCCAACCGGTCTATGAGCTCATCAGCTCGGGGATAGGGTGTGCTCAGTCTTGCTGACCGCATTGAGTCCCTGGTAGTCCACACAGAACCTGAGTTCTGGAGTGGCACCAGGTGCAGCAGCCTTTGGGACCAATACTACTGGGCTGGCCCAAGGACTGCTGGAATGCTCAATAAACCCTAGGGTTAACATTTTGGATACCTCATCCTTAATGCTAGCCCTGACCCTGTCAGTCACCCTGTAAACTCTCTGTTTAATGGGTGGACTGTCCCCAGTGTCAACATCATGTGTGCACAAGTGTGTGACCCCTGGGATCAGGGAAAACAGTGAGGAAAACTGTCCCAACTCCTGGTGACAGTCCCTCTGCTGCTCTGCAGTCAGGGAGGGGGAGAGGATCACTCCCTCCACAGACCCATCTTTTTCTCCTGCAGACAGGAGGTCAGGAAGAGGCTCACTCTCCTCCGCCACCCCATCATCTGTTGCAAGGAGTATAGACAGTTCAGTCTGCTCAAAGTGGGGCCTGAGGCAATTAACATGAAGGACCCTGAAAGGGTTCCTTGGAGTCTGCAAGTCCACCAGGTAGGTGACTTCACTCTTGTGCTCCACCACCTCAAATGGCCCAGTCCACCTATCCTGAAGCACCCTAGGCTCCACTGGCGCCATCACCCACACTTTTTAGCCAGGTTGAAACTCGACCAGAGTGTCATTCTGGTTATACCACTGTTTCATATCCTCCTGGCTTGCTTCCAGGTTCTCCTGTGCGAGACCCCTGAAGCGGGCAGTCTGGTTTCTCAAACCCAGCATGTAACTAAATACATCCTGGGAGGGGTTACTAGGCGCTTTGTCCAAAGCCTCCTTCACCAGACTTAAAGGTCCCCTCACAGGGTGGCCATCGATCAGCTCAAAGGGACTAAACCCAAGTCCCTTTTGAGGCACCTCCCTGTAAGCGAACAGAAGGAATGGCAAGAGGATGTCCCACTTCCGCCTCAAGGGCTCTGATAAGCCCTGGATCATGCCTTTCAAAGTGCAGTTGAATCTCTCAACCAGACCATTACTTTTGGGGGTGGTAAGGTGTGGTGAACTTGTAGGTTACCCCACACACCTTCCACAGAGACTTCATATATGTTGGTATGAAGTTGGTACCCCTTTCAGAAACCACATCCTTGGGGAACCCCATGTGGGTTAAACCCCCCATCAGTGCACGACCCACCACAGGGCAAGTGAATGACCTCAGAGGAATGGCTTTGGGGTACCGGGTGGCATGGTCCACCAAGACCAGGATGAACATGTTGCCCATGGCTATCTTGGGATCCAGAGGCCCCACAATGTCAATACCTACCCTTTCAAAGGTTGGAGGGGAGCCTTTAATTTCCCCCCACTCTTGCCACTTGACTGACAAGTTGGGCAAGACCTACAGTGTGCAGCAGAATTCTTGTGCATCTGGGGCCAAAAGAAGTGGGAGTCAAGCCGCTTGTAGGTCTTGTCCTGCCCCAGATGTCCTGGAAAAGGCACATCATGAGCCAACCCCAGTAAGAAGGGACTGAACCACTGGGGCACCACCAGCATATAAGCTGACCCAGGCTCAGGAACCTTAGGCTCACTATACAGGAGGCCATCCTCCCAATACATCAGGTGAGTACTGGGCTCCTCGCCAGCCGCCTGGGCTGCAGCCTGCTGCCGCAGTCCCTCTAGAGTATGGCAAGTTTTCTATGCCTCACAGAATGCCTCCCTGGTGGGTCCCCATTCCTGCTGCCACTGCGACAGCTCAGGGACCTCCCCCAGTTGAGCCACCTGTTCCCCTGTAGGCTCCGGGGCATCACCTTCAGGCTCTGCCTCCTCCTGGACCGTGGGAACTTCTGAGGCCAGTTTCCCGTGCCCCCTGCCCTTCCTTTTCTTGGCAGTCCCCTAGGCCACTGTTTCAGGCTCCAGGGGGTCTTGACTACCCTAACGGACTGCCATTGACTGGGTGGATACGCATACCCTCCCAGGCAGACCCAACATCTCCAAGTGAGACCTGTGTTCCACCTACTTCCAAGGCGAATCCTACAGGTCATTGTCTAGCAAACAATCTACAGGCATGGTTGGCCTCACAACTATTTTCAAGGAACCTGAGACCCCCCCCATTCAAAGGGAACTTGTGCCATTCTGCACAGGCGCTCTGAGTTGTCCACTGCAACTACTTGGTGAAGTACCCGGGGATCAATCTGCTCTTCAGATAACAGCTGACTCCTCACTGCAGTCACACTGGCTCCTGTGTCTCTCACAGCCTGAACCCTCTGTCCATTGATGGTCACCTACTGTCTGTACTTTTTAGAGTTCTCAGACACGAGGGTTTTCTGGACCATCTCACTGTCCCCTAGTGAGACAAGGGTCATCTCAGCTGTCTCCCACCCACCTGAAACCAACTCCTCCCCAAGCACTACACTAGCCAAACCCTGGGACTGCGCACCAGTGTGTGCTGGTGTACTCTTGGGGCAATTGGGGTCTCCCCTCACATGACCCACTTGGTCACATGCATAACACTTATATGGGGGTCCCCCTGCCACTGGATTCCCTTTGGAGAACCATGGCTTCTTCTCACTGGGGAGTTGGGAATCTTTACCCTTAGAAGCAGTTTGGGGCCCTATAGAGAACTCCCCCTGTTTATGCTTATCCCCCTTTCTTGTGAGAGGGACCCTGCCCACCATTGGCGTGGTCTCCCCATAGTTCTTTTGATCCCTGGTGGTCTACCAGCGGTCTGCTTCCTGCGCAAGCTTCCTGGGATCATTCAGCTTGCTGTCAATCAGGTGCTGGCGCAGATCTGGAAAACAGAAACCGTACAAGTGCTCCCAATCAATCAGATTGTAAAGCCCCTCATATGTTGTTACCTTACTGCTCTTCCCCCAACCATCCAGTGACCTGCAAAAAGAATCAAACATTCCAACCATGTTTGGGATTCCTTCTTCTTTAAGGACCTAAACTTGTCCTTATACTGCTCAGGGGTGAGACCATATCTTGTGAGTAGGACATCCTTCATGATAGTGTAGGTGAGATTCTGAGCATCCCCTAAGGCTGTCAGTGTATCCCTCCCCTCTACCTCAAAGTGCTTCCACAGGCCCACCCCCAGTGAGCTTCAGGAACCAGATTCATGTGGAGAGCAGACTCATAGCCTTTGAACCACAAGTATATGTCATCCTCCCTTTTGTAATCCTTCACAAGATCTTTAGGAATGTGCACCCTCCTCTCAGGCTGCACTGTGATGTGGCTGCCACCATCTCTACTAGACTGGCTCCTCTGATCTATTTCTCTTAAGCTACGCTCATGAGCCAACAAAATATTTTTCTCCTCTAGGGCCATCCTAATTTTCTCCAACTCCCTCTGGTGCACCCTCTCTGCCTGTCTGTCCTGCAATTCTTCAGGAGTCAGACCCTTAGAAGTGACACTGCTACCTGCCCTGGAGACCCTCTCCCTGGACATAACAGGCCCACCCACAATACAATTGTGTTTGGAATGCTTTTCCTCCTCCTCATCCTCCGTGTGCCCTTCAGCGTTCTTGGCTGTCACACAGGCCCTCAGTGCCTTTTGAGCTCCTCCTTCTTGGATGAGCTCATAATGGGACAGTCACAACTTTTAAAGAACTGCTTTAACTGAGCCACAGTATAACTCTCTAATTTCTCTAGGTCAAAAGCAGCTCCAGCTGATGCATCTCCAGTTTGGGACATGATGAAAAGTCAACAAAAGTGCAAAGTTCCAAGAAACAGAAAACAAGTTCCCAAAGAAGTTCAGAAGTCAATCAAAGATTACCCCAAAAATGGATGTAGGGAAAAATCCAAGCAAAAGAGGAAAAGGAAAAATCATAAGACAAGTAGTATGTGGTCAAGTAGTGGTCTGAATTCAAAACAGTAGTGTACACTTCCTCACTGTATGTCAAGTACAAATACAAGTCCAATCCCAACCGCTGATCACCAATGTTAGAAATGGGGTATTTGGTTGGCAGTCAGGTTACCCCCTGTCCAAGCAAGGACCCTCTCTCTAGTCAGGGTAAAGGAGAATCACCCTCAGGTAACCCCCGCTCACTCCCTTGGTAGCTTGGCGCAAGCAGGCAGGCTTAACTTCAGAGTGCTAGGTGTAAAGTATTTGTACCAAGACACACAGTAACTTAATGAAAACACTACAAAATGACACAAAACAGGTTTAGAAAAATAGAAAATATCTAAACAAAACAAGACCAAAATGACAAAAATCCATCATACACACTTCAAGTTATCAATTACAAACCAAAAAGAGTCTTCATGTAATTGTAAACACAGCGCTAACACTGTTAGCGTGGAAATGTACCTAGGCGCATCAAAAATAACCCTGCGCAGGCAAGTGTGCGTCAAAAAGGGCTTACAATGCGTTGATATCATTCACGAGCGAGACCGTGCATTGTTTTTCCTTCAGTCGAGTCGGCGTACATCGTTTCTTTTCTCCGCAGGAGAACAATGCGTCGATTGGAACTGCACTCTCGGGTCCGGGCACGCCTTGCATCGTTTTTACACGCTCAGCGATGTTTGCGTCAGAAATCCTGCTGCATGATGATCCGAAAACCATGCAGCACGGGTTGCGATCTCACCAGCCTCTGTCAGTGATGCTGCGCTAATCTTTCAGTCGTGCTGCAGGCGAGCATCGATTTTCATCTGCGAAGCCGGCGGCACGTCGATTTTTCAGCTGCGGATTGGAGTTGCGTCGATCTTTTCCCTGCACAGCGGTTGGTGCGTGGATTTCTCACTCTTGGCCTGGGTCCCAGGAACTTGATGGGAACCACTTGATAGAGTAGGAGTCTTAGCAGAGGCTTCAGTTGCTGGCAGGGAGAAGTCTTTTCTGTCCCTGAGACTTCAAACAACAGGAGGTAAGTTCTAAATCAAAGCCCTTGGAGAGTTCTTCACAAGAAGGAAGGCACACAAAGTCCAGTCTTTGTCCTCTAGGACGGCAGAAGCAGCAACTGCAGGATAGCTCTACAAAGCACTGTCACAGGCAGGGCAGCTCTTCTTCCTCAGCTCTTCAGCTTTTCTCCAGACAAAGGTTCCTCTTGGTTTCCAGAAGTGTTCTAAAGTCTGTGGTTTTGGGTGCCCTTCTACCCATTTTGCCCTTTGAAATAGGCTTACCTCAAAGCAAAGTCTCTCTTGAAATCCTGCCTTGCCCAGGCCAGGCCCCAGACACACACCAGGGGGTTGGAGATTGCATTGTGTGAGGGCAGGCACAGCCCTTTCAGGTGTGAGTGACCACTCCTCCCCTCCCTCCTAGCACAGATGGCTGATCAGGATCTGCAGGCTACACCCCAGCACCCTTTGTGTCACTGTCTAGTGAGAGGTGCAACCAGCCTAACTGTCAAACTGACCCAGACAGGGAATCTACAAACAGGCATAGTCATAGAAATGGTTTAAGCAAGAAAATGCTCACTTTCTAAAAGTGGCATTTTCAAACACACAATCTTAAAATCAACTTTACTGAAAGATATATTTTTAAATTGTGAGCTCAGAGACCCCATACTCCACATGTCTATCCGCTCTCAAAGGGAATCTACACTTTAATCATATTTAAAGGTAGCCGCCTTGTTAACCTATGAGAGGGACAGGTCTTGCAACAGTGAAAAACTAATTTAGCAATATTTCACTGTCAGGACACATAAAACACATTACTATATGTCCTACCTTAACCATACACTACAACCTGCCCTTGGGGCTACCTAGGGCCTACCTTAGAGGTGTCTTACATGTAAGGAAAGGGAGGGTTAGGCCTGGCAAGTAGGTACACTTGCCAAGTCTAATTTACAGTTTAAAACTGCACACACAGACACTGCAGTGGCCGGCCTGAGCCATGTTTACAGAGCTACTAATGTGGGTGGAACAACCAGTGCTGCAGGCCCACTAGTAGCATTTGATTTACAGGCCTTGGGCACCTCTAGTGCACTGTACTAGGGACTTACTAGTAAATCAAATATGCCAATCATGGATGAACCAATTACATACACATTTTGTATAGGAGCTCTTGCACTTTAGCACTGGTTAGCAGTGGTAAAGTGCCCAGAGTAACAAAAACAGCAAAAACAGAGTCCAGCACACATCAACAACCTGGGAAACAGAGGCAAAAAGTTAAGGGAGACCACGCCAAGGATGAAAAGTCTAACTCCATTAAACAAACAGTCCAGCCTGTCACACACATGGCCCACCATACCGAATCCCATCACCACTGGCACACACATAGGCCAGCTCACAATATGTCCACCGCCAACAGACAATTCACCCACCCCCCACCCACCCTTACACAATGCCTTCACACACATCTCCATGCATCCATGCCAGAGGCATCGTGCCCACAGTGTACTCACCTGTTGGTCTGAAAGCCCATACAGCTGTCCGTACTGGGGTATGACCCCATCCACCAGTCGCTCTAACTCCTCCGAAGTTAAGGCTGGGGCCCTTTCCCCAGTCACACGGGCCATGGTAGGTTCCAGACACAGGTCACAGCAGCACATGCTTGTGGAAGGTCAGGAAACAAGTGAGGAATCAGATAGAAAATGGCAGTCATGTCTGCGGCGGTGTACACTGTCACCGCCGGTGTAGATCCCCATTGGCCACTGTACCCCACAGGTCCGAATATTATCCAATGAGGAACTGCACAGCGGTTCAAGACCGCCTACCGCCACGGCACACTATGTCACCAGAATTACCTCACTTCCACCAGTCCCTCGCCATTTCAAGGGCGGTGAACAGGCCTATTGATAATTGCTGCGTCACAGGATAAATAGGCACATACTTTGAAAATTACACTGTCCCAACGCATATATGCACAATGTGGACTGTTGTTGTATTATAGTTGTTCAAATTGTGACAGCCTACTCACTCTTGTGTCCCTTAGATACCTACCGATGCTTATGAATAGGAGATGGAGACATACCCCCATGTACAGACCCCTGGTGGACTTAGCTACACTGGAGGACGTGCACATAATACTCACCTACAGACTGGACAGGGCCACAATCACAGAGCTGTGTGCCCAGTTGGATCCTTAACTGATCTCAGCTATCCCTCATCTGACTGTGATCCCCCCTCCTGTACAGGTTCTATCAGTGCTACAATTCCTGGTAACAGGTTCTTTCCAAGTGACAGTGGGCTTGGCAGCAGGAATGTCACGGCCAATGTTCTCAATTGTGCTGGCAAGAGTCTTGTATGCCCTGGTAAAACACATGTGAAGCTACAATGCTTTCTCCAAGTGGAAGATTTGGCCACTATAAAGGCCGGATTCTATGCAATGGGACATACCCCCAATAATATTGGGGTGATTGACGGAACACATATTGCATTCTTCCCCCCCAGCAGAATGAACAGGTGTACAGGAATCGTAGGAGTTTCCACTCCATGAATGTACAGATGGTGTGCCTAGCGGACCAGTACATCTCCCACATCAATGCTAAATATCCTGGGTCAGTGCATGATGCCTTTGTCCTGAGGAATAGCAGCATCCCAAATGTGATGGCCCAAATACAGAGGCACAGGGTGTAGCTTATAGGTGAGCCTTGGTCCCCACCCAGTGTATGTTGGTGTATGCCTCTGCTGTTAGCCAAATAGGATAGTGTGTGGCTAAATGTTGTCCCTCAATACTTGCAGGTGATTCTGTCTACCCAAAATTATTGTGGCTGCTGACCCCTGTAAGGAATGCTAGGACAAGGTGCTGAAGAACGTTATAATGCGGCACATGGGCGAACCAGAAGGATAATTGAGAGGACATTCGGCCTCCTGAAGGCCAGGTTCAGGTGCCTCCATCTGATAGGTGGATCCCTGCGCTTATCACCCGAGAAGGTCTGCTAGATAGTAGTGGCATGCTGCATGTTGCACAACCTGGCCCTCAGACGCCATCTACCTTTTCTGCAGGAGGAGGAGAGTGGAGATGCCACTATGGCAGCAGTGGACCCTGAGGACAGTGAGGGTGAGGAGGCAGAGGATGAGGATGTGGACAACAGAACATTAGTGATCCATCAGTACTTCCAATGACACACAGGTGAGACAGCGCAACTTCACATTTCTATGACTATTGTTGTATTCTGTGTGGCAGTGGCATGCTGGCCTTACCCACTTGTTACTTCTACTTACTGTCACCTATGGATTATCATTTTACAAATGTTGGTGATATGAAAACAATGTCGTGATGTGATCACTACAGCCAGCAAAAGGTCATTCATTCTATGCTCTCACTATGTACAGTTAATTTGCAATGGATGTAGCTGTTTCAATCAATACAAATTTACAATACATGAAATACTAGTAGTTGAGTTTTATCCAGGGGTGTTTATAGTAGTGCTAAAAAGTAGAGGGGGAAGTGCAATGGAATGGGGTGATGATGGAGGAAGGTCCAGGGTATTGTTCCAGTCTGTTTGTAGCACAGGTGCAGCGTCCAAGAGGGACATTGGAAGGGGAGCAATGGCAGTTCAAGGTGGACAAGGTGACAGAATGGGACACAAGGGGGACAATCAGGAGAGTCTCATTTCCTGGTGGTGGTCTTGGCAATTGTCGCTGGTTTCTGTCTGGTTCGCAGGGAACGTTTGCGGGGTGGTTCACCTTCTGCAGGGGGAGGGATCCTGGTGGCCTGTGGGTCCAGTGGCAGGGCCTCCTGGCCACTAGCAGTTGTGGAGGACTGGTCAATGGACTGGCTAGTGGCAGGGGCCCGCTGGTGTGCTGTAGCCTCCCTCATGATGTTGGCCATGTCTGCCAGCACCCCTGCTATGGAGATCAGGGTTCCGACTCAAATATCAATGGAGATGATACATCAGATTATTATGCTGAACACAGTTGGCATGCCGCAAAATGCAAGGAACTATCCGGCGGGTTGCCAAGTCATGTACGGACTCTGTGATACCTATAGGAGAGCCTGAAACCCATATATCGAAACTTGAGGACGACACCACTATGCAAGGAGAAATTAGAGAATCTCTGAGGAGTCAAATGGAGGTGTCAACACCAGAACAGTACGCGCTCTATTGGCGTAAAAAAATGCAAAAAAACATCACTTTCAAAATAACATGATTTATGCATTGTGCTGATATGTTGTATTTTACCCTTTTGCATTGCAGAGTTCAATCCTAAACACTTATTCTTAATGTGTTTACAAATACTGTTTCTTTGCAAGGTATTGCTACAGGTTTTCAGAATGGGTTAGGGTGTGGCCTCTTTCCAGGGCCTTCCAGAGACTTTCCCTGCAACATGCCTTGGCGTGGTTCTGGGCTGGAGAGTCAGCCCAACTCCCAGTGCTCACTATTCAGAGGTTCCAGTGCAGAAGAGCAGCTATTTCCAGAACTTCAGTTCCAGTGGCCTTTTTGATCTCCCAGTTCTGCTTTGAAATCTTCATTGGTGCATCTTGTTCCTGGGTGGTAAGACGGTAGTTGGGTTTATTCCCAATACCGTTTATTTTATCTAGAATTATCTCATTCTAAGATCTGATTGTTTATTTATGTTAACAATTTGTTTTAAGGTCATAGTCATAAAAAGTGCACTCGAGTATTTTTGTTAAAGTGTGTACATGAATGTTTATGAATCGGCAAGAAGCGCGATTCGTTTATAGTTTTGAAACTCATGTTACATTGCGCGCCAGCGTTTATTGACATACGCGTTGAGGTTTACAAATCAGCAGGAGGCGCGATTCGTTTGAAAAGCTTTGAAATCTTGAGTTGCATTGCGCGCTAGCATTTATTGACACATACATGATTGATCACGAATCGGCAAGAGGCGCGGTTCGTTTATGAAGCTTTAAAAGCTTGTGGTACATTGTGTGTTACTATTTATTGACATTTAAAAGAAGGTTTTGAAGTGGTACGATGTATAATTCAATTTAAAATAATTTCAAAACCTGTCGCTATTTATTGTGCAACCATTTCTTGACTTTGCATGGTGGGATTCGAGTCAGCAGGACATGCAATTTTTTACTAGAGTTTATTTATGTTGTAAACTGCATATTACCATTCCAGGATAATTGCTTGGTACAATTCGAGTTGACGAGTATGGGAAATATTTCTTGAACTATTGAACCCATTGAAAAATATTTCTTCTCTAGTGTTTTAAGAGTGTAATCTGTGTTGAAAACATTTCAAGGAAAATATATATAGGACCAGAATTTCTAGATGCAATATTATATGCTCCTATTATGCATATTCTTGTTATTCTAATTCATGCTTAAATAAGAAAAGTTTTATTTCAAATTAATCTTGATTCCATTACAGGTATCTGATCATCACAAAATCTGTTCATTTTTAAAACTGCAATTCAAGATTGCTAATATTTTCAGAAAGACTATGTTTATTAATATTTACTTCAGGTTATATTGTGTGTTCTAACCTTTTTTCCCATTAAAGGTCTCCTTCCCAGGAGTACCCTTCCTAATCCCCTCTTCCCCTCTTGAACTCTCACAGTCTCTGTGAATTGTCTATCAGAGTCTTGGAGTTGTTCATTAGAGGACGTGTTGGGAACGTGCGCAAACCCCAAGGATCTGGTGACTCTGACAGGAGGACACTCAGTGGAAGATGGCAGATTTGGAAAACAGAGCAGGGCAAAATACTCTTCGTGTTCTGGGCATCCCAGATGTGTTAGAAGGGGCAGACTCACTGATGTTCGTGGTCAAACTGTTTAAGAAAGCTTTTCCAGATCTGGAATGGGACTGGGAGAAAGAAGGAAGTTCAAAGAGCCCATAGATTTCCCTTTAAACTTAGAAAAGTGGATCTAGAAGGACAGAAACCCAGGGCAATTTTAATATGTCTTCATAACTACTTGGCAAGACAGGCGGTGTATGATCTTGCTTGTCCGGATCGCAAACGCACTGCTTTAGGATGTAACTTTTTGTTTGGCTGGATTACTGTCACGCCACGGCTGAAAGAAGGTATAGGATCAGACAATTAATCTCACCATTCCAGAAAAAAGGTGCTCAGGCTTTTTTGATGAACCCAGCTAGATTCAAAGTAATCGCTGGTGACAGAACCATTTTTTTCTCTCAGAAGTAAAGGCTCAGGAGGTTTTGGACTCATTTTGACATTATAATGAATTGATAATGGGGGTGGAAAGCTGTAATGCTATCTATACTACATGATGTTATGCTGTTTCTTTTTTTCCTCTCTCTTTGATTATATATGGGGGCAGAAGGTAATTCAGGTCAGATGGGGGTTGTTTTTTTTTGGGGTCAGGGGAGATGTGTGGGTAGCACTAATCTATCAGGGTAAGGACCTGGTTGGTCCTGTGCCTTCTAATTGTTGGAGTGGGTGGGAAGGAGTTCAGGGGGTAGGGGCGGGGGAGAATTGGGTTGAGGGGTACGGGGGCTCCAATTGGGGCAAGGGTTTGGGGATGGGTGGGTGGGGGGTAAGGGGGTTGTTGGAGGTGGGTTGAGGTGTCAGGGGGGAAGTCGGGATCAAGGAAGGGCAAGGAAAATAGCTACATGATGATATATAAACAGGATCTTTGTATTGGATCTATAGAAAAACAGTTGGACAAAAATGACCTGGGGACTTGTGCTCTCAGAAAAATAAGTCTATCTAAAATTGGTTGGTCAGAAGAAAGAATTTGGCACATAGGTTAAAAATATGCTCAGTTAATATATGTGGCTTGAAGAGCACCCAAAAGAGGAGTACAGTAGCTTTGGCTAGAAAAGCAATGCAGGCAGATTTGGTCTGCCTCCAAGAGACCCATATTCCTTGGGGGAAACAGAAGGTGCTGAGAGGGTTAGGTATGACACTTTTAGCCTATACTCAGCAGACAGGGCGACACGGGGAGTCGCAATTCTGGCTAGGCGGTCTATATGTAGTATAGGCCGTATGATGAGAGATAAAGGTGGTCGGTGGATCATCATCGAATGTAAAGCAGGTGCAGCTAAATTTACTCTCTGTACTGTCTATGGCTCTAATTCTGATGAAGCTGAAATATTTGATGTGTTAAATATGGAATTAGCTTCTTGGCCGCTTCCTTAGGTGTTGTGCAGAGATTTTAGTATTCATCTTGAAGTTAACAAAGGATTTACGTCAACTGGTAGATATTATAGTCGTAAACCCAAGGTATACACTGCCCTGTGTTATTTGGTACAAGGCCATGCTTCGTTAGATGTATGGGAAAGAATCAAATCTCCGGATCCGGGCTATACATTTTACTCCTTTCCCCATAATAGGTTGGTACACCTTGATTATTTTTTTTATCTCTTTAACATCAATTTCTGGAGTAGAGATAGAATTAACCCCTAGAATTTTATCAGATCATAATCCGTTGTGCTTAGCCATACCATTGTCTGGAGTTTGTAGGAGGAGGCGTGTCTGGACGTTTGATAGGAAATTATTTTGGGATCCAGCTTATGAAGATCATATGCAAACATGGTTGACAGAATTTTTAGATGATAATAGAGACACCGCAGCACCAGAAATAATTTGGGATACATTAAAGGCTTGAATCAGAGGAGAGACTCTGAGTTTTGGCTGCTATCTGCAGAAAATAAGGGAGACTGAGGTTAGAAGTATAACACAAGAACTTATGCAAGCGGAGACAAAATTAGTACATACTATAAGAAAGGGGAATGATACCAGTATTGATCAAGCCAAGGTAACAATTCTTAAGGCAAATGCCAACCAGTATTTGACTAAGGTGGTAGCAGAGAAATATCAGATCTCTAGGGCCAAATGCTATGATTACAAGGAAACCACGGGTAAAATCTTGGTTAGGCGGGTTAGGCAGAAGGTTTCAAATAGGGATATAACAGAGATGGTGGATTCCCATGAGGGTAAGGTGGGCAACCCGGATTGTATTTTGGAAGTCTCTAGCGGCTTCTATGAGAAGCTATACTCTCATGATGAACAACAATTATCTGGGGGACTGGGGGGGCCCAGACAGTTTTTGAGTGAATTACAGACAGACAAACTCACTCAGGAGGAGGAAAATCCACTGAATGCCCCAATATCATCGGATGAAATCTTTGAGGCTATGAAATCTTTGGCTGCAGGAAAAGCCCCAGGACCGGATGCCTTGCCATTAGAATTTTTTAAGGTGTTCTGGCAAGAGCTATGTAAGGATATGCTACTAACATTTGTAACGGCCCAGTCAGGGCAGATCCCACCCTCCTGGAATTTAGCCACTATAATAGTGTTTAAAAAAAACAGGCCAGCAACAGACCCGGGGTCTAATAGACCCATTTCTTTGCTGAATTGTGACGGCACAATTTATGCCAAGATTTTGGCAAGCAGATTGACACGTGTTATTGCTCCATTTGTATCTGGAAGACAGCATGGCTTTATTCCAGAGAGAGAAACGGTAGATCACATCAGAAGAGTTAAATCCTTGCTTGATTTATCAGAAATACAACAAACACTGCTAGGTGTGATTTGGTAGGTGCAGAGAAAGCATTTGACCATGTAACCTGGACCTTCTTATTGGAGGTTTTGAGATGGAAGGGGATTGGGTAGGGTTTCCTAACAGCTATTAGGGGACTGTGTATAACCCCCCAAAGCCTGAATACGCTTGGCCGGTTTTAAATCTGATCTAATATCTATTCTCAGAGGGACGAGACAGGGAGGTACTTGCTCTCCGTTACTAGTTGCACTATATATATAGATCCTCTTTTGAGTGTACTAGAAAAGTGCAAGGATATTATCCCAGTTATACGCTTTGGGGAGATGTGAGAAACTGGGGCTGATTGCAGAGGCCCCATAACTTTTTGCCCCCATTTTCCACTTTATGCTGGTGTTTTCCTGACTCTGATGGTGCCCTGGGTACTGCTAACCAGTCCCAGGGCCTGTGCTCTGTGTAAAATGGATATGCAAATTAGGCTAATTATAATTGGCTAAGTCCCTAGTATATGGTAGGGCATGTAGGTTTAGGGACCACAGCATAGGTGGTGCACACCTAGGTGCATTGCTGAGGTGCCCAGTGTCATTTTAAAAGCAAGCCTGCCTTGCTGGCTGCTTTTAAATTAAAGTTATATGCAAATTCTTCCAAAGTCTTAAACTACTTTATTTTTACATATAAGTCACCCCTAAGGTGTGCCCTATGTGACCCTAGGGGTGCCATGTAACTATAAGCAGGGACTTTATAAAAATAGATTTATAAGCCCTGGTGAGGTAAAAACAGCCAAATTCGTTTTTCCCTCATTGAAGTAAATGGCCTTCATAGGCTAGAATGGGCAGACTTTATTTTAAATTTTAAAGTCTCCTTAAATGTTACATATCAAGAATTTGGTATCAAATTGATTGTTATAATAAATCCCACAACTTCCAGTTGTTGGATTTAATATAACTAGTGCAGGTAAAAAGTTTAGACTTTACCTAAAAAGTTGCCAATTTCAGCTCTGCATTGTTTTTGCTGCTGTGCTCTGATTGGCCAGCCTGCAGCAGCTTCTGCCAGGCTACTTTAATGAGGTGTGAAGTGGCCTGGCTTCACACAAAGGAATGTGCTTGGGGGAGAGAATCTCCCCTCAGCAGATGGTGAGGCAGGAAGGGGGAGGGTGCCAAACTGGTCTTCAAAGGCAGAGAAGGACATCTGGAGCACCCAGCAACACCCCCACATCCTGCAACCCCAGACAGCTAGGTGCCCCCTTGATTAGATTAGGAGAGGGCAGGAGAGGGGTGTGTTTATGATTTTTAGCCACACCAGTGGGTGGGCTCAGCCAGATCTCTCCTCCAAAAATCAGATTCATCCATTTTGGATTTTTAGAGACTAAGTCCGAACGTAAAAAGTTGACCGGGACCTTCCAGCCATCGTATCCGAGAAGGGCTCCACGGACGTCGGATCAAGATCCAGGTTTACCCCGGTCGAAGGATTTTCATCTCGAAAAAACGACTAAGTCCGAAGGTAAAAATCACCACCAAGGAAACCGACTTCGCGTATCCGGACAAGGGCTCCAGGAGGTCGGATTCAACTGGCAGGTTCGTCCCGGTGAAGAAAAACTTCAAAATAAAGACTAAGTCAGAAGGTAACTTTTTAACCGAGGCCTCCCGCGACTTGTAGCCGAGCAGGGCTCCATCGCGGTCGGCCTGAAAGTTTGACTTTGCCCCGGTCCTGGTGCAACCAGATGACCCGATTGGCGCTTTTTGTTTCTAAGCGCTAGAAAATAATAATACTTTAAAAATTCATATCTCCGGTTCCCCTGAACCGATTTTATTCGTTTTTGTGTCATTTTAAAGATAAAAATATAAGCTATTTTTATAAATTGGTTTTGGATTTTTAAACTGTTTCCTGTGTTTTATTTAATTACTGTTTTGTGATATTTGAATGCTTTACACTTTGTCTCCTAAGTTAAGCCTTAACGCTCGATGCCAAGCTACCAAGGGTAGAGCTGGGATTAATTTACTGAGACCTAACTGTACTTATGTGGAGGTTTGTGGCTTGTTGCTAGGTGTAGGTACCTACCTGCCCTACCAATAACCCATTTTCCAACAGGAGAGTTATGAGGTATTAGCATAAGCAGATGATGTGGCGATAGTCGCAACTAATCCAGAGGTAGCGGTTAAGGAAATCGAAATACTGGCTGGTGCATTTGGAGCACATTCCGGTTCTAAGTTGAATAAGGATAAAACTCAAATGATTTGTTCTCCCCAGACTACTATTAGAGACAATCGGGCTGTACCCGATACTGTAAATCTAGGGATGAGAATCACTGGTAAGGTTGGTCAGGTTGTAGAGCAGAATATGGCTCCGATGCGGACTAAAATTAAGAAAGACTTAGATAGGATAAACCACTTACATCTATCCTTTTTTGGGTCACTGTAATGTATTAAAAATTAATATTCTTCCCAAAATATTGTGTCTCTTTCGGGCCATCCCCCTGGAATTTACAAACAACTGACTTACCAAGTTGGAGAGCATCACAAACAGCTTTTTGTGGGGCTGTACAAAGTCAAGGAGGGCATTGAAGTATAAGACACTTTCAAGATCCCGGGGCGGCTGGTCCGTCTCCCACTTTACCCTATATTATTATGCGTGTGCCCTGCAGCAAATGAATGATTTAATTACTGGTGAAGCACATGGGTGTTCTTATGCTGATTCTCCCTCAATTTATGAGATGATGTTGGGTTCGGAGGCGCAAGGGTGGCTCCAGAAACATATAGAACCAAGTTATTATAAAAAAACAAGATTTAAGGAGGCCCAGCTGATATGGCGGCAACTGAAGCAATGGTGTTCTATGGGGAAGATAAATAGATATTTCTATTTTTTATGATTCTATAGTGGAAATTTGGAAGCGACAAGGAATAACTCGGATTGGCAATCTATGCTCTGGCAATACATTCAAGGCATTTACCAAACTCCAGCAGCAATATAACGTACCTCGATTTCATTTTTTAAATTTCGGAAAATTCGGGATGTTCTTCATAGCCATAAAAAAGAATATCCCTTTATAGATAAAATCCCAATAATAGAAGCAATTAGGTACAAGGTTAGGATAGGGGCACTTTATAATTTACTATTAGATAAGCAGATGGATGATATCGAGCTGCAGAACAAAAAATGGAATATAAGGTTTGGGAAGCAGGGAAACTAGCTGGAACCATCTGTGAAAATAGCAGAAAGAGCATTTCTGGCATCCAGTTTAAGAACGCAACGTTATAAGACTATGTTTAATTTGTACTATACACTGGCCAAGGTTCATAAGTGGGCCGGTCTGAAGGCACTTGCAACCACTGTGGGGAATCGGAGGCAGAGATTGTACATATGTTCTACACCTGTCCCAAGCTGAAATTACTGGTACAGGCAATTGAGCTTTTTTTTAGGGGATGTTATTGGGGTACGGGTTGCTCTTACACCCACATTGGTATTGTTGGGGGTGTTGGACCTTGCAAAGATTAATGACTGTTTGAAAAAAGAGAAATACTTTCTCTTTATTGCCATGACGATTTCACGATTATGTATCGCCTCGGATTGGCTAAAGGTGGAGCCCCCAGCATTTGAGAACTGGAGAGCGAGACTACTGGGTTTTCAGGCTCTGGAGATGAGTTTATATAAGCTCAAAGGTTATAGAAAAAGACTCTGGGGACAGCGGATCTGGTCAGCTCTAGGTAAGTGGGTACAGGATATAATGTCGCAAGCTGGGGTATCAGCTAGTCCCGATTTCTCTTAGATAATGCTGTGGTGTTGCTAGAAAGTTTCTTAACTGGGGCATTAGTTATATCTTTGTTTTCTCTATGAATTTAATGTATGGGACTGCTTTGTTATTGTAGTAATGATCTGTTATTTTTGATATTTTATGAAGTGATTGTAAAGATACATATCTAAATCATTTTGTAGCAAAAAAAAAGGGTGTTTATTGTAGTGCTATAACATAGAGGGGAAAGTGAAAGGGAATGGGGTGATGATGGAGGAAAGTCCAGGGTATTGTTCCAGTCTGTTTGTAGCACAGGTGCAGGGTCCAAGGGGACATAGGAAGGGGAGCAATGGCAGTTTAAAGTGAACAAAGTGACTGAGTGGGACACAAGGGGGACAGTCAGGAGAGTCTCATTTCCTGGCGGTGGTCTTGGCAAGTGTCTCTGGCTTCTGTCTGGGTCCCAGGGAACGTTTGTGGGGTGGGTCACCTTCTGCAGTGGGAGGGATGCTGGTGGCCTGTGGGTCCTGTGGAGATCCTGGCCGCTAGTGGCAGTGGAAGTGGAGAGCTGTTCAGTTGACTAGGAAGTGGTAGGGGCCCACTGATGTGCTGTTGCCTCCCTCATGATGTTGGCCATGTCTGCCAGCACCCCTGCTATGGAGATCAGGGTGTTGTTAATGGCCTGCAAGTACTCCCTGATACTATCCCACCTGCAGCCGCCTGTTCTCCTGCACGTTGTCAAAGATCTGGCCCATCGTGTCCTGGGGATGTTGGTAGGCTCCCAGAATCTCAGAGAGTGCCTCCTGGAGAGTCAGTTCCCTGGACCTGTCCTCCCCCTGACACACAGCAGTCCTCCCAGTGTCCCTGTTGGCCTGTGCCTCTATCCCCTGAACGTTGTGCCCACTGCCACTGACCCCAGGTCCCTGATTGTCTTTTGGACGGGGTGTGGCCTGGGGTCCCTGTAGAGGTGGGCACACTGCTGATTGACGTGTCTTGGGGACAGAGGTGTGGGTACGCCTGGTGGGTGCTGTGAGGTTGGTTCCTGATGGGGGAAGCTCTGTGGTGGTCTGTGAGTGGACTTGGGTGACCGGCTGTCCAGTGGTCCCTGAGGGGCCAGGTAGGTCCTACAGATCCAGAAGTCCAGAGCTACTGTCATCACTGGGGGCTTCTTCTGTTGGGGGAATGGATAGTGGTGGCACCTCCTCTCTACTGAGATTGGCTGGGGTACCTCTGGGGATGTAAATGATGTATTATGCTTCAAGTGTATGACATTTGTACTTCTGTAGCTTCCCCTCTATGGTTGGTGTTGCCCTGCCAACTTTTGCTTGTGTATGGTGAGGTATTGTGGTTATGTTAGTTTCCCTATGCTGTGCATGCGTTAGTGATGGGTGTCCATGCAGGGCTAAGAGGAGTGTCCATGCATTGGTATGGCATGCAGGGCTTGGCATTGTGAGATCTGTAGGTGCAGTGTGTGGGATTTAGTGGAGTGATGGGAGTGAGGGTGAGGGTGTGAAATGACATGCAGGTATGGGGAGTGATGAGTAGTAAATGTTGACTTACCAGTGTCCAGTCCTCCGGCTATTCCAGCAAGACCCTCAGGATGCAGTAATGCCAGTACTTGGTCCTCCAATGCTGTGAGCTGCGGGGGAGGAGGTGGGGGTCCACCGCCAGTCCTCTGTATGGCGAGCTGGTGTCTTGCTGGTATGGAACATACCTTCCCCTGAAGGTCGTTCCACCTCTTCCTGATGTCATCCCTTGTTCTTTGGTGCTGTCCCACTGCATTGATCCTCTCCACGATTCTCCTCCATAGCTCCATCTTCCTTGCTATAGATATCTGCTGTACCTGTGCTCTTGACAATTTCCTCCACCATGACCCTTAACTCCTCCTCAGTGAAATGGGGGTACCTTTGTGGTGCCATGGGTGTTGTGTTGGTTAGGGTCTGTTGGGTGATGTGGTGGGGTGTGTGATGTGGAGTGCGTGAGGGGTGTTTCGGTGTAAGTGGTGTGTGTGTCTTGTTGTCTCTGTGCTCTTCTTCTCAGTCTCCTGGTGGCAATTGTTGTTTGCAAAGGGTTGTGGGTGATGTGGGTGTGTGTTTTCTAGTGGTGTGGGTGTGTGGGTGTGGTGCGTGTATGTGTGTCAGGTGTGTGTTTGTTTGTATTGGCCAATGTAGTGTTGTTTTGTATGTGGGTGTCCATTCTGAACGCTGCAGTATGTACCGCCAATGGTTTACCGCCATTGAATGTCTGCTGTGGTGATTCGTGGGTCATAATGTGGTGGGCGTTGTTTTGTTGGTGTAATGGTATGGGTTTTGGGACATCCAGTTTATCACTGACCTTGGATCTGGCGGATTTGTGTGTGTGGCTGTATTCTGTCGGATTGGTGTGTGTGTGTGTGTGTCTTAATATGGTGAACAGATATCCGTCACAGTGGCATTAAGTTGGCAGCCATAGGCGTGGCGGTAAGCAGGATTTACAGCCAGTGTCATAATGAGGGCCTATGTTTTAACATGAGAGTTATGCACCAATATTAAATAAAGTACTAATGTGAATTAATATAAAATGCATACTTATATTGATTTAAATGAATTTTATTATTGCAAGTTACATGTGTGCAGAAAAATAAATCCATGTTTAAAATTAGTTGTAACATGTTATGAAAAATGCTTGCAACTAAATAATGTGCTTAGCACGTATGAGTTGTAAGGTGCACAATAGGTTTATTGATGTATTACATGTATTAATGTGTATCAGGCCTTCTTATTTTGACTAGGCCTGAAAAGATTCATTTTTCAGTAGTAATGGAAAATCACTTTATGTTTATTCTGTCCCCTCTGACCTGAATTCTTTCCTTAGGTTGCTAATGCTAATGTTGAATGTCATATTGTATTGGAGGCAAGAGACATGTTTTAGAAAAAAACATTGTTGCTTTATTTGTTCTAGCTGTGGCGCAGGACAGGGAATTTGTAGTTCTCATGTGAAATAATATTAGTTTAGTTTATTGTGTGCCATGAGAAAGGATCTCAAGTAACAAATAATTAGAGAATGTAATATTTTGTTAGAAACCTGTTAAATCATATAGATGACAAGGGATTTTTGCTGAGAAGATTTAGAATAGTAACAGAATTAATGGTGCCATCTGCAGTGATTGGATGCTAAAACTGACACCCAGAATGTGCCCACCTGAAGGACCAATGAATGACTTGTTCATATTTTAATTAGTGAAGAACTTTGAAACCGAGTTCAGTTCCCACTAGAGACCCTTCTCTAGACAATTCATCACCACTTCTTTTGAGAATCTTGTCTCAGTTTTCCCACTGTCTCGAAGCTGTTTAGTACCCTGTTTGAGTCTGTTGTCACATTCTTATTTTCTAAGTCCCCTGACGAGTTTCCTCATCATAGTCTTAATTGCCCAATTTTATGCGGGTTCAGACCTAATAAGGCCAACTATTTCTGAACTGCTGATCTTTCCTATGTGCAGCCCATGCTCAGCATTGTCCCGATGCTGCTGTCAACTGATGCCGGAAGAAAGTGACTGTCTTGCCTGATGAACTGTTCTGTCTGTTGTCCCATGGGAAGAGGTATAATTAAATGTTGTTTATTGTTTCCCTTTCAGTTAGACACTTACACCAGCGTAATTTTTATTTTAAAGTTGTTCTAGTTAGATATTTTTTCAAATTATTTTTGTCTGTCTTTTAATTTACTTTTGCCCACAAGTGTTAGCCTGTTCCAGCACATGCAAGTCCCAATCCATGTTAGTGAAATAAATGCCCCAACCTTAAAACTAAAATTGATTATGAAAACTGTATTTTGATGATTTACTGATATCACCATCATCTGATAATAATATTAATTTTGTGTTGTTGCTAATCTATATTATTGTTTTGGAGTATCTAATTGCATTGATGTTTAGTAGGTTAAATCTTTTCAGATGTTTTGGTTAGCCTATGGTTTTCATGTATGTTTATAACTTAGCTTTGTCCACCATATATGTGACATTGATTTTGGGATCATAATAAAGCTTTGAAACTTTATTCAGTTTGGAGTTTCATTTAGTGTTTAAATTGTTTATGGTGTTTAGTATTGTTTATGGTTTTCAAGTCTTGGATTTGTGATTATTTGATTCTGACTACTATCTCCTTCACCAAATCCAAAGATTTAGTCGACCTCTGAAGGTGAGAATAGTGATGGTGTCTCACCCCAGCGTTCTTGTGGTTTCTAAACCTGAGGCATGACTAAGACTCCCGCAAGCGCTCCAAAAGTTTTTGGTAGCAGAGTTATGGTTTTGTCTTGTGAGGACAGAGTCAGAATTCGCCCACATTGTGAGTTGTTCTTGGTGTAGTGTAAGGGTTGATGAAATTCCAGCATCGTGGTCCAAGTGTACGCTATGTATTTTGCACTTGCAATGATTTCCCATGAGTGATTGTGTGGTAGGTTGGTATTAGGTGAATCCTGAGTGCACATGGAGGATCCATATCATTTGTAGGGAGGTTTGCATTTGTGAGAAAGTCATTGCCGGAACAGTAGCTGTTTATGTGAAAGGCCACAGTCGAAAGTTCTGTAAAGCTTTCAAAGCATTGGAGTCCTACCCGTAGTGAGCAGATATGTTTGGTTTTTGTGCTCTCAATATTTGCATTTAGGTTGTGTGTGAGAGGTGTATGAGACAGCTCTGAAGTGAGTCGCGGCTGCTGTGTGAGGTGAGTGTGACATCATTTGGTCCACACTGGGATAGGTCGGTTGGTGAGAAAAGCCATGGACGGATTGGTGGACAAGACTGCACTGCTATAGGTTGAGAACAGCTTGTGAAAGATTGTAGGATTGAAAATTATTTCCTGGTTTCGTAGATTTTGTATTTGTGAATTATATTTGGATCAAAATGAAGTTTTTCAAGGCTTTATGTAGTGCGTTGAGAGGAGATGATTTTATTCAAGTTAGAGAAGGTGAGTCTACTTCATCTGAGGGCAGACCAGCATTTGAGGTAATAGAGGAGAGAGGAGTTTCAGCATGTCTTTGGGTAAATCGAGCATGCAAAATAACAGGGAAGGAAGGTGCCTGAACGTTTCCGGGTTATGGAACATTTAATTTGAGAATTTTAGAGAATCTGAAGAGGGTCGGGTAAGATTCAAATTCCCTTCCTAGACCTGCATAACTCTATTTTGGAATTAGTTGTGAGACAAAAAGAGGCTCGGAAATTTGAAAGGAGAATGAAGAAGGCAGAAAAGACATTTGCAGAAGTTTGGTGGGATGCAGAGCAGCGAATGGGGAGAGCAGATACATTACATGCAGTGAAGCTATTTCCGGCAATTACACAGGAAGGTGATAGAAGTGTTAAGCCTAAGGTCAAAAAGAAATCTGAAGAAGATTCAGGACAGAAATTGGGTGAAAACAAAAAGGTAGCAGATGTCGAGAGTGATTCAAATGATTAATTTATAACTCAATTGTTGCAGAATCGTCCCCCATCATATAATGCAATTGAATCAGGAAATCAGAACGTAGTTCCGAATGTTGCCACAGCTCCAGTTGCACAAAGCCAAGTTCAGATAATATCAAACTTACCTACTGTTAATGTTGCACAGGTGCCAACAGTTTATTCGACAATTCAGTATGTTCCAGTTCCAGTTATGCTGCAGACAATTCAGCATATAGGAATGACTCAGTTTGAGTCCATAGCTAATTTACAGACACCTGCACAACTTGTGAACCAGAGACAGACCATGCCAATGTATTTCCCAGTAATGACACCCCAGAATGTTGCCCAGAATCAGTCAAATCAAGCTTTTCGTACAGTATTAACTGGCCGAAGTAAAGGATTAATGTTCTCACAAAGTCAGTTGAATTTGTCAAGACCATTAGCATTGACAGTTCCTGTAACAATAGGTCCAGTAGTTCTGTTGTATGCCCAGGTTCCCAGATGCCACTCAGAGAGTGGTTCCCAGATTCCAAATCCAGTATCAGCAATGATTCTCCTTTTGGAACTAATGCAGAAATGGAGAGATGGAGCACTACTGTGCCAGCCATGACCCCTATGAATCCTTTCGGTTCGAATCACACACATAATGGAGATGGCCCACTGATTGATGTGACTTGTCCCCCATGCTCCTTGGGATCATCTGTGATGGCTCAAGAGGAGGCCATAAGGGCTCCATGCAATGTACCACAGTGTATGCCCCAATATAGAGGAAATAACAGTTTATTAGGGTTATCAGCACAACAATTGACTGAATGGTTGGAAAATTGGAGTGGAGCATCAGTTCTAGGAAACACATCTGAGGGAGAAAAAACATTGAACGTGGCTAGACTAAAAGTGGAATTAAATGAAATGATTGAGGGAACCCTTGGTTAGATTAGATTCTTACAATGAAAATGAGTTGTTCTTCCTGTGCAAGGATGTTACCCTTCGAGCAGGACATGTTCATGAGAAATTAGCTAATTTAGCTGAGAAACATGAAAATGAGATGAATAAATTCAAACAGTCATAGAAGAGTTACAGATTAGAATTCGATGTGAGGGGCATTGCAAACATGAGATCTCCTGGAATGAAAATTCATATTAAGGATTTGATTCAAAGCATTCAGCCATGTGGAGCATTAGATAAATGGGAAGCCAGGTGTGCAAAGAAAAGATATCAGAAGAAAAAGCAGACTGCATCTTAAAATGATGTACAGCAGGCTGAAGGAGCTGCAAAAATGATGCCAATGAGAGAATTTCCTGGAGGGAATTATGTTCATGTTCCTTGGAGGAGAAGTTGTATTCTATCATTTACACCAGTGGAATGGTACCAGCAAATGGAGAGGGTTGTCAAGCATGCAAAGAGCTTGTGGGAAGATCTGAACACTTTCTTTGAGATTGTGAGTCCAGCAGATTTGTGGGTTGCGTGTAAGTGGAGTATTGATTGAGCCGCCGAGAACAGTAACAGGTGCACCGTCTGAAGAGGTGATGAAAAATGATTATAAGGTGATTGATTTTCTAAAAACTAGAGTTTCCCCCAAAGATATTGATTGGCAAAGGATTGACATGACATCTCAGTAGCCTAAGGAGTCTGTTCATGCTTATTATGAGAGACTGCTGAAAGCATTCAGACAATACAGTAGCACAGAGATTATTGAGTCAAGAGACATGATTCATTTTGTGTTTAGATTTGTTTAACAATTGAGACCTGACATTAGCGATATGATTAAGAATCATTTGATTTGCTGGCAAGGGAGGCCAATTGATGAAGTGTTGCAATACGCAAAAGACTGTAGTTATGAGAATGATTTGAAACAGAAAAGGTTGATGGAAAGGGCAAGGGTGATGCAAATTAAGTCTGCCTAAGCTGTAGGTATGCAGAATCTGCAAGAAATGGTGAATGTAGGAGGAATGCAGGGAATGCGGCAGGAAGGCAACATGGTGCCGTAGTTCAGAGACAGAGGACATGGAATTCGAGTAGATCAGAATGCAAATGTGGCTGATGTTCAGAACACGAAGAAAATGCTTCCTTGTCATGCGTGCAGCAATGTCCGACATTGGAGACGGGAGAGTCCATTTAGTAATATAAATAATTTGGTCCTAGTTGGTGGTGTTGCACAGATAGTTAACAACAGTCAATTTCACAATTAAAGAGTTCAAATGCCCAGAAATCAAAGTATGAATGTTCCTACAGGAGCCTCGAAATGCAGGTTCCCCAACAACAAGTACAATTTCCCCAACAGCAAATCCATGTCCCACAGCAAATGTAGATTCCACAAGCTCCAATGGCACAGCAACAAGTGATGGTTCCTCAGCAGAACCCAAACCAGAGAACAAATATAAATGTAAATCTGTTAATCACACAATATCCCTTGATAGATTTCAGTACTGATGACATGAGTGAAGAATACATGAGTGAAAGTTCAGAAGTGGAAGAATGTGTGTTGGCTGCCTCATTGGAGGCAGATCAGTGTGGTCCTTATGTGAATACAAGTGTCATGGGTCATGGCTGGTATGGTACATGCTATTTGGGAGTAGTCTTTCCAAACATTTACCAAGTGGACAACACCGACAATCCAGAAAGGATTGTGAGACCTAAAATGAGATTTAAAAGAGGAGCAAGTAGTACAGAAATTAAAGGAAATATTTTTGGAGCTTTCATACCATCAGTGGGTGTGATCTTGAATGACATAAAGATAAGGAAGTTATCAACAATTGTAGATAAGATGTCAACTGATTTTCCACGTGCAATGCTAATGGATACAGAAATGGTTGCTGTAAGGTCAATGATTTTTCAGAATTGCCTTGCATTAGACATCCTTTTAGCAAAAGAGGGCGGAGTCTGATGAGTTTTGAAATCACAGCACTGCTGCATTTACATACCGAATAACAGCAAAGAGATAAGGAGATACTTATCTAACTTGACAAGTCTGAAAAATGACTTAAATGACTTAAAAGAAACAAATGTTTGGGAAACAATAAGTAAAGGACTCTCTAAGACAGGATCTTCATTTGAAAACTTGGGAAGTGGTTTTGTGAGAATGACCCTGAAACTTTTATTGATTGTTGATTGATTGACAGTGCGTATAATTTGAGCACTTGGATTTTACAAAACTTACAATTTTTGGAAAGGACAGAAAGTGAAGAATAAACAGAGAATGGAAGAAATGGAAAATATGAGAAACAGATATCATCAGACAATGAAGAGAATTGATGATTATCGAAAACCTAGACCTAGCGTTCTCAAACTACAAGGTTTTGATTTTGTCTCATTGTAAATGAGAATAGTTATTTTGTGACAGCATAGATTGCCATCAGAGAAGGGACTGAGAGAGATCAAACTTTACTAATATATTGGTGGCTTAGAGCTTAGCATAAGGTGACAAATTAACCTGCATTTAAAGAAAGGTCTAACAGAGAAAATATCACAAGTTGTAAAATGTGCACATTTGACTTATGGTGAGCCATGTGGCCACCATTCATATTAAACATTATGTTTGAATATGGAAGTGTTGCATTCATATTAAATAAAGTACTAATGTGAATTTATATAAAATTCAAACTTAGAAATGAAGTATTAAATGAATATGAATTAATCATACTTATGCTGATTTAAATGAATTTTATTACTGCAAGTTACATGTGTCCAGAAAAACAAATATACATTTAAAATTAGTTCTAACATGTTATCAAAAATGTTTGCATTTCAATAATTTGCTTTGCATTTATGAGTTGTAAGGTGGGCAATAGGTTTATTGATGTATTAAATGTTTTAATGTGTATCAACCTTTCTTAGTTTGACTAGGCCTGAAAGATTAATTTTGCAGTAGTAATGGAAAATAGCTTGTTTATTCTGTTCCCTCTGACCTGGATTCTTTCCTTTGGTTGATAATATAAATTTTGAAACTCCTATTGTATTGGAGGCAATAGACATGTTCAAGAAATAACATTGTTGCTTTATTTGTTCTAGGTGTTGAACACGACAGGAAATTTGTAGTTCCTGTGTGAAACAATATTAGTTTAATTTATTGTGTGCTGTGAGAAAGGATCTCAAATAACAAATAATTAAAGAATGTAACATTTTGTTACAGTCTTGTGAAATCATACAGATGACAAGGCATTTTTGCTGAGAAGATTCAGAATAGTAACAGAATTTATGGTGCCATCTGCACTGATTGGATGCTGAAACTGACAACCAGAGTGCGCCTACCTGAAGGACCAATGAATGAATTGTGTATATTTTAATTAGTGAAGAATTTTGAAAACGAGTTCAATTCCCTCTAGAGACCCTTCTTTAGTCAGTTCATCGCCACTTCTTTTGAGAATCTTGTCTTAGTTTTTTCTCCTGTCCCAAAGCTGTTTAGAACCCTGTTTGTGTCTGTGGTAACATTCTTATTCTCTAAGTCCCCTGATGAACTCCTTCATCATAGTCTTAATTGCCCAATTGTTATGTGGGTTCAGTACTAATAGGGCCAACTAATTCTGAACTGCTGATATGTCCTATGTGCAGGCAATCTTTTGCACTGTACTGATGCTGCTGTCAACTGACACTGGAAGAAGGTGACCATCCTGCTTGATGAACTGCTCTGTCTGTTGTCCCATGTGAGGAGGTATCATTGATTGTGGTTTCTTGTTTCCCTTTCAGTTAGACACTTACACCAGCGTAATGTTTATAGTAAGTTGTTCTAGTCAAATGTTTTTCCAAATTGTTTTTGTCTTTCTTTTATTTTAATTTTTGCCCACATGTGTTAGCCCGTTCCGGCACATGCAAGTCCCAGTTTGTGTTAGTGATAGGAATGGTCCAGCCTTAAAACTGAAATTGATTATGAAAACTCTGTTTTGATGATTTACTGATGTCACCATCATCTGCTTTGAAATCTGATAATAATGTTCATATTGTGTTGTTCGTAATCTAAATTATTCTTTTGGAGAATTTATTTGGATTGATGTTCAGTAGGCTACATCTTTTCAGACATTTCAATCAGCCTATGGCTTTCACATATGTTTGTAACATAGTTTTGCAAACCATATATGTGACATTGATTTTGGGTTGTAAATAAGCTTTAAAAAAAAAATCGGTTTGGAGTTTGATTTAGTGTTTAAATTGTCTATGGTGTTTAGTATTTTTTATGGTTTTCATGTTAATGATGTGTGATTATATGATTCTGACTACTATCTCCTTCACCAAGTCCAAAGATTTAGTTGACCTCTGAAGGAGAGAATAGTGATGGTGTCTCACCCCCAGCGTGCTTACAGTTTCTTAAACTGAGGGGGGACTTAGACTTCCGTGAGCGCTCTAACACAGAAAACCATGATTGGTGTTCCCTCAGATGCTCTATGCTCCAGAAGGCAATGTGCCTCTACTCTGTGCAATGAGGTGCAAATTATTCAGGTATCCTCCGGCAAGGTGATGTTTCACAGTGATTCTTTCCCTTAGAAGCCAAGTTTGACTCCAAATAGTGCTGGAGCCACTTGTGATGCTTGGCCAGTGGACCTGGAATCATGTTCCAGAGAAGCAGTTTCTGGGTATATTGTTGCTGGAGTCCAGCCCTGCCTTTCAAGAGTATGGTATCTCCCTCCCCTGGTTTTTGAATGTGGAAGAACTCGCTACAGGCTTCCCAAGAGTGTAAAAATAAACAATTCCACATTTCCCACCGGCATGACTTTGACTTCCATTCCTAAGTTCTCTTGTCCTATCTGAATGTGCTCAGCATATGAAGAGTCCACTGTGTCGGGTCTGGCTTTGACTCTTCTGGAAAGCACATAAATCCCTACCTTAGTGGTTTTGGCCAAGGCTTGCTGCTGTTTCCAGTGCTTCCTCTATCCCATGACAGTTTGGCTTGGATTTTTAGCAAGGTGCTGAGTGGCTTTGTAGGTAGACTGGTGAGTGTGCCGGGGTCCTTTTGGTATGCTTCAGAATGGGGTCTTATGGGGTTCAGCCCCATTTCCACAGGTAGTGTGAGAGATTGTACAAGTTTCAAGTGCCCTGTTAAATCGGAGAGGAATCCTGTGGGCTGTCAGAGGGGTGTTTGGGAGCCTCATTGGTGTTTGCCCTGTGGTCAAAGGGCATTGCTTTTGAGATGAATTAGCACCTTTCTATAGATTCTGGCTGTCAGCTTAGCCATGAAATGTCTTTACAAAACCTGAGGTTGGCCTCTGGTGTCTGGAGTTCTAGTTTGCTCATATCCCCACTGTTGTTTTTTCTCTGATTTCAGCTGTTTGTGCTTCTGGTATCAGGCTTGTTCTAGGTCAGGGATGCTAGTACTTCTATGTCTGAGTTATAGAAACTTTTGCCAGTCTTCTAAATGTCTCTTGGTGTCACTGTGAACACTTTATTTCTTGCACTCAATATCTGCTTTACATTGTAGTGCTTTCTCAGACTTCTGTGGATAGTGACCAGTTCTAGTTGCACCTTTGGGCCTAAAGGTTCCCTGTGTCACTCAAGTGGGGCAAACACTTTAATGGGGTGGATCACTAATAAGGTCTCAATCTACCTCAAGAGCTACATTTTAGTAGTTATCACATTAAAAGATCAGGACCAAATGATTTATTATGGCAGTCCATCTGCAGTGGGTAGAGTTACACCTCAGAATCTGGTTGCTGTGCTTCTTTGTGCACACTGTGGATCTGTACTCTCGACCTCCATGTTCTGATTCAGTGATGGAAGGTTCTTCTGTTGAGGATGTCTGTTGGTTCTTTAGTTACCACCAGTGGTTTGAGAATGTCTGTTGTGTCCTCATGCTTTCTGTCTCTGTATCTTCATCTAATGGTTAGAGTTACTAGATCCACTATGACCTTGCTTCTGCATCAATATACATGCCTGTTCCCTCCTAGATTGTAACTGCTCACCTGCTATTTTGTGGCTCTCAGGACTTGTGTTCATCTGCTGGTATGAGCTGGTTATTCACAATGTGAGTTGTATGTGATTGAGTGCTAAATGGGTTGTTTTTTTGGAGGTTTGCAACCCTTCCTAGTCAAAGAGGACCAGGACTATAAATTCAAGTCACAAACCAGTTTGTACTTTTTGCACACCGACCTGTTTGGTAACGTGACCTTAATTTTGCACTGCAACTGACGTACTAATCATTTGAAGTGCAAATGTCCATTCACAGGAAGTTGCAAAAACTCCTACCTCATGAAATGTATTAGGAGGAAGCACAATTACGGCTCCTTGGAAAGTCTAAGAATTCATAGCTGGCTATCTACAAGGGATTATTGATCTCTATCCTTGCATTCACATTCCTTGAATACCTTGAAACTATGTAAGAAAAGTTTTATTCAATGAATTACATCAAGGGCAGCATGTAGGGGCCCCTTTGGCCATTTTCTGGTCACCCAAATGCCAGCATCCACCGTTCACAAGATGACAGGTTCAACTTTGCTAATGTAATGCGATGGTTAGAAATTGGGCCTCTAGTTGGCCACAATCCTAGTCTGAGTAAGTCAGATACCCACCCTAAATTAACCTGTGCTCACCCCCCGGTAGCTTGGCACAGAGCAGTCAGGCTTAATGTAAGAGGTAAAATGTAAAGTATTTGTGCAGCACTTGAGACAGTAACACAGTGAACACACCACAAAAAGACTCCACAACAGTTTAGGAAAATAAAGTATGATTTTATAAATAAAACAAGACAAAAAGACAAAAATCTGAGAAGTAGATCCTGAGATATGCAATTTTAAAGATTTAGGTAAAAATAGCACATTGAAGCAAAAAGCGCCAACAGTGGCTATGTGGTCACGCTGGACTGGGACAAAGTCGCAAGTTCAGGCTGACCATGGTGGAGCACAGGTCAGCTACAGGAACCCACTCGGGCCTGCTGAACAAAGTACCTTAAAGGTACAAGGTCTGTGTGGCGTTGCTTCGCAAGGCATTGCCTCATCCCTCGTTGATTCTGAGAAGCTGAGCGGTGAGGCATTGTGGGGCTTGTCATCACTTTGCATGGATCCTGGGGAGCCGTGTGGCGAGGCTTTTTGGGGCTTGGCATCGCTGCTCATTGATCCCGGGGAGTTGTGCAGCAAGGCTTTTTAGGGCTTGGCAGCTCTGTGCATCAGTTCTGATGGGCAACTAGCTGCGTGGCAAGGCTTTGCCGGACCATCACCTGGCCTTGATTCTGGTGAATCTGGCAGCTGTGAGGCCAGGATTGATGAAAAACCACAGAAGGCAGAGCACCTTAGGCCCACTTCCACAGGTCCAGGACTGGGATGGCACCACTTGACAGGGTAGACTCACAGATGGCAGAGTCCAAGTGCTGTAGCAGGTGATTTACAGGCGGTCTTTGATGTCCCTGAGACTGCAGAAGAACAGGGGGGCAAGTAAGCAAGCCCTTGGACATACTTCAGCAGGATGGATCCAGTCTTTATCCTCAACAGGCCAGAGATCAGAAGTCAGCAGGGCAGCTCAACAATGCAGAGAAGCAGTTTCTTGGAACAATCAGTCCAGGCAGTGTGGCAATCCTTTCTGCACAGCAGTCTTTGCTCTAGCAGATTTCTTCCCAAGTCCAGCAGTGATCTGGTTTCAGGGGGTGTTAGAAATGGGGTTTTTGGTTGGCAGTCAGGTTGCCCTCTGTCCAAGCAAGAACCCTCACTCTAGTCAGGGTAAGTCACACACAATCCAAAATCAGCCTGTGCTCACCCTCCGGTAGCTTGGCACGAGCAGTCAGGCTTAACTTAGAAGGCAATGTGTAAAGCATTTGTGCAATAAATCATACAACACCATAGTATAACACCACAAAGATACACCACACAGTGTTTAGAAAAATATAGAATATTTATCTGGGTAATTGTAGGTCAAAACGATCAAAGTTGCAATACGAATTTGTAAAGATATCACTGAAAAGTGATATTAAGTGTCTTTAAGTCTTTAAAAAGCAATAAAGTGTCTTTCAAGCACAGAGTACCTGGTTTCTGGTGGGAAATCTCCTCAGAGGGCCACAGGAGAAGAGATGCGTGGAAAAAGGGGTGTGTGCGTCGATTTCCTCTCAGCACACACAGACTTGCGTCGTTCTTTTCCACGCGGGGAAGTCGGGCGTCGTTTTCCGGCGCGCAGACAGTCTCTTTTTGTGGATCGCGGGGATTACCAGATGTCCCGGGTCTGTGCGTGGATTCTCCTGCTTATTTTCCAGCTGCGCGTCGTTCTGCAGGGCTGCGCGTCGAAGTTTCGATCTCACGGTAGGCGTCGCGTCGATTTCTCCTTGGAAGTCGGGCGGCGTTGTTCTTGCGAGGCCGTGCGTCGAAATTTTGGTCTCACGGCAGGCGTCGCGTCGATTTCTCCTTGGAAGTCGGGCGGCGTTGTCCTTGCAAGGCCGTGCGTCAAAGTTTCGCACTCACGGTAGGCGTCGCGTCGATTTCTCCTGGAAAGTCGGGCGGCTTTGTCCTTGCGAGGTTGTGCGTCGAAGTCTCGATCGTCCCGAGGGCGTCGCGTCGACCAGCGTCGGTGTGCGGCGTTTTTCTCGCCGCGAAACAAGCTGTGCGTCGAAATTTTCGGCGCACGGAGCGTCCACGTGAAAGGAAGAAGTCTTTTTGGTCCTGAGACTTCAAGGAACAGGAGGCAAGCTCTATCCAAGCCCTTGGAGAGCACTTTCACAGCCAGACAAGAGTTCAGCAAGGCAGCAGGGCAACAGCAAGACAGCAGTCCTTTGTAGAAAGCAGACAGGTGAGTCCTTTGAGCAGCCAGGCAGTTCTTCTTGGCAGGATGTAGTTTCTGGTTCAGGTTTCTTCTCCAGCAAGTGTCTGATGAGGTAGGGCAGAGGCCCTGTTTTATACTAAGTTGTGCCTTTGAAGTGGGGGTGACTTCAAAGAGTCTCTAAGAAATGCACCAAGCCCCCTTTCAGTTCAATCCTGTCTGCCAGAGTCCCAGTAGGGGGTGTGGCAGTCCTTTGTGTGAGGGCAGGCCCTCCACCCTCCCAGCCCAGGAAGACCCATTCAAAATGCAGATGTATGCAAGTGAGGCTGAGTACCCTGTGTTTGGGGTGTGTCTGAGTGAATGCACAAGGAGCTGTCAACTAAACCTAGCCAGACGTGGATTGAAGGGCACAACAAGTTTTTAGTGCAAAGAAATGCTCACTTTCTAAAAGTGGCATTTCTAGAATAGTAATATTAAATCCGACTTCACCAGTCAGCAGGATTTTATATTACCATTCTGGCCATACTAAATATGACCTTCCTGCTCCTTTCAGATCAGCAGCTGCCACTTCAACAGTGTATGAGGGCAGCCCCAAGGTTAGCCTATGAAGGGAGCAGGCCTCACAGTAGTGTAAAAACGAATTTAGGAGTTTTACACTACCAGGACATATAACTACACAGGTACATGTCCTGCCTTTTACCTACACAGCACCCTGCTCTAGGGGTTACCTAGGGCACACATTAGGGATGACTTATATGTAGAAAAAGGGGAGTTCTAGGCTTGGCAAGTACTTTTAAATGCCAAGTCGAAGTGGCAGTGAAACTGCACACACAGGCCTTGCAATGGCAGGCCTGAGACAAGGTTAAGGGGCTACTGAGGTGGGTGGCACAACCAGTGCTGCAGGCCCACTAGTAGCATTTAATCTACATGCCCTAGGCACATGTAGTGCACTCTACTAGGGACTTACAGGTAAATTAAATAGTCAATCATGGATAAACCAATCAATAGTACACTTTACACAGAGAGCATATGCACTTTAGCACTGGTTAGCAGTGGTAAAGTGCTCAGAGGTCAAAAGCCAACAACAACAGGTCAAAAAAATAGGAGGAAGGAGGCAAAAAGTTTGGGGATGTCCCTGTCAAAAAGCCAGGTCCAATATGACCCCCTACCAGCCTAAAGCCAGGGGAGAACAATCACTATCCTGATGTACTTCCCTGTTTGAGGCGACAGAACAAGGACCCAGGCCCACAACAGCAGGGGCATGCTCCAGTTCTTCGCCTTCCTGACTCCAATTGGATCCCTCTGTCCATACTCTCAGGGCCCACTAAGCCCATCCATGGGGAACCTTTCTCCTTTCCTGCGGATCCCATCTGTGCAGCACCTAACCTTACTTTGCTCACAGATGTATCCCAGGAGCAGGATAGTACCACCAGGACCAACACAGTGGTGTTGCCCATTCTATCCCCAGGGTGTGACACTTGTCCCCTCCCCAGGGATAACTCTGTCCACCCGGACAGCAAGCCACCGTGGTTACTGACAGTTGTCAGGGATGAGAGCCAGGCCCCAGGCCTCTCAAAGCTCTCCAACCACTGTGGCTGTGGAGAGTGGGGGGCGGTAGCCCCAGGTGCTGGGCACCCTTTAACCACTCTCCCTTCCACCAGGTCAGGGATGACAGTCTGAACCTGGTACTCCCCTCTGGGGCTTTGTACCCTCCCTCCTGGAGCGGTACCCCCAGAGTCCAACATGGTCAGGGTGCTTACAGAAGTCACCCTGTACCATTCCTCCACCAGTGCAGGGCTGTTAACCTGCAACTGGCCCTCCAACCTGGGGCCTGTACCTTCAGGTTGGACTAGGGCCCGGGGTGAGGCTTCCCTCCCCCTGCCCTCCCTTCTGGGGTCCAGCACCCTCCAACTAGGAGTGGCCTCCTCAGAAGACAACATGGTAGGGGCACTGTTATCAGTAGCCCCTCCCTCCAGGTCCGGGGGGACACCCTGAACCTGGTCTTCCAGCCCAGGGTCTGTACCCTCAGACTGGATCACTGCCTGGCAAACCAGGACTTCCTGGGAGGCACACCTACCCCCCACCAGGTCAGAGTTTAACCTCTGCACCTGCCCATTCAACTCAGAGTCACCACCCTGAAGTTGAACAATTGCCTGGCACGCCAGGACTTCCTGGAGGGCACACTGACCCTCCACCAGGTCAGAGTTTAACCTCTGCACCTGACCATTCAACTCAGGGTCACCACCCTGAAGTTGAACAATTGCCTGGCACACCAGGACTTCCTGGAGGGCACACTGACCCTCCACCAGGTCAGAGTTTAACCTCTGAACTGGGCCATTCAACTCAGAGTCACCACCCTGAAGTTGAACAATTGCCTGGCGCACCAGGACTTTCTGGGAGGCACACCTACCTCCCACCAGGTCAGAGTTTAACCTCTGAGCCTGGTTCCCCAACCCAGGGTCACCACCCTGAGGTTGGGCAATTGCCTGGCACAGCAGGGCTTCTTGGGAGGCACACCTACCTCCCACCAGGTCAGAGTTTAACCTCTGAACCTGGGTATCCAACCCAGAGTCACCACCCTGAGGTTGAACAATTGCCTGGCACGCCAGGACTTTCTGGGGGGCACACCTACCCCCCACTAGGTCAGAGTTTAACCTCTGAACCCGGTTATCCAACCCAGAGTCAGCACTCTGAGGTTGAACAATTGCCTGGCACGCCAGGACTTTCTGGAGGGCACACTGACCCTCCACCAGGTCAGAGTTTAACCTCTGAACTGGGCCATTCAACTCAGAGTCACCACCCTGAAGTTGAACAATCGCCTGGCACGCCAGGACTTCCTGGAGGGCACACTGACCCTCCACCAGGTCAGAGTTTAACCTCTGAACCTGGTTCTCCAACCTAGGGTCACCATCCTGAGGTTGGACAACTGCCTGGTACACCAGGGCTTTCTGGGGGGCACACCTACCCCCCACCATGTCAGAGGTTAACCTCTGAGCCTGGATATCCAACCCAGAGTCGACACCCTGAGGTTGGACAACTGCCTGGCACGCCAGGACTTTCTGGGGGGCACTCTCACCCCCCACAAGGGACACGCCGTCCCCAAGGGCCACACAAGAGTCTGGTTGGCGCAGGTCTCCCGACCTCTGCCCATCCGGCAGAGTCTGGGTTTCCCCCAAACCAGAAACGGTCTCACCTGGGTCATTCCTGGGGGGCTCTGCTCTCCGAGCTGACCCCTGACTTTCAAGATCCTCCACTGGGGTCTGCCACCCCCTCTCAACCCTATGTCTGGACTTCTGCACCCCCTCACTAGGAGTGGTACTGCCAGACACCAGAACTGTTGGGATGCTGTCTACAGTCATCCCCCCAAGTTCCTCTGACACTGCGGGCTTCCCTCAAAAGGTGGCCCTACGGTACAGGTTAGGCTCTGCGACCTACCTGGGACACTACAATCCTCTCCCACCTCACTTGGTCGGGAACCACCTAGACCACTCCCTTCAGGAGCACCCCCAAATGCCTCTTCAGACTCTCTGGTACTCACCCAAAAGTCTGCCTCCACTGTAAGTTCCCTGGGGTCAGAGAACTCACACTCCACCTGGTGTTGGCGTAGCTCTGGAAAATAAGGACCAGACATATGCTCTCCAGCAATTACATCGCTCTGCCCTTCACATGTATTAACCACAGTACCCTTCACCCAACCACCCAGTAACTCAACCTTGGAAAAGCACTCTACTTCCCCCTCCTGAGACTGGTGAGACAGTATCTGTCTGTCCCTGACACTCAACCCAAACTCTTCTGGGATGTCTCTACACTCTATATCCAGGACGTCCACCAGGGGGGAACCCTTTTCTCTGTCACTCTCTGCTAGAGTCAGTAAAGTGTCCCTCCCCCCAGTAGGAATATGACTCCCTGTGCCAGTTCCCCAATCCTTCTCAGGGACCCTGTGCATAACGGGAACTACCTCATACCCTTGAACTGCCTGGGGTGTGTCAACTCCCTTCTTCAAGTTGGGCACCACATCTCTGGGCTTGTGCCCTTCTTCAGCAGTACTAGATGCAAGATTTTTGCTGCCACCATCTGAACTGGACTCAGCCCTTCCGGCCTACAGTTTCAGCTCTTTACAGCTCAGCTCTTGAGCTGCAATCTTTTCTTCTTCCAGGGCTAAAAGTCTTTTTGCCTCAACCTCTGCAAGATACTCCTCTAATTGTTGCTCCTGTCGCCTTTGACTTCGGAGCCATTCATCTATTTCTGGGTCACTGTCCAACTCTGAGTAGCCTTCCTCCTCATCTGAGTAGTCTTCCTCCTCATCTGAGGGGTACTTAGGCATTTGGTTTCTTGCTGCCTCTCTCTCTGCCCATCTTTCCTCCCCCCAGACTATGTAGTGATGGAGCATCTCCGCTTTAGTAGATCTCCTTGCTACAGGAAGGCCCCATTGTCTGCAAAGCTTCCTTAGGTCAGCATTAGTGAGGTGGTCAGTACGAACAAAGAATGAGTAGGTAAGCAATCCCATTCTGATAAGATCTTACTAGCAAAAACCAAAATCCAAAGTCCAAAATATCAATAGTATATCCAGGAGGACATCAGAGAACCAAAAGCCAAAAAAGATGAAAAATCAAGTTGACCTTCAACTGTGGGTAGGTAGTGAAATACTTAGCTACTGTATGTCACTGCACAAACACAAGTCCTATCCTCACCGCTGATCACCAATGTTAGAAATGGGGTTTTTGGTTGGCAGTCAGGTTGCCCTCTGTCCAAGCAAGAACCCTCACTCTAGTCAGGGTAAGTCACACACAATCCAAAATCAGCCTGTGCTCACCCTCCGGTAGCTTGGCACGAGCAGTCAGGCTTAACTTAGTGTACACAATGTGTAAAGCATTTGTGCAATAAATCATACAACACCATAGTATAACACCACAAAGATACACCACACAGTGTTTAGAAAAATATAGAATATTTATCTGGGTAATTGTAGGTCAAAACGATCAAAGTTGCAATACGAATTTGTAAAGATATCACTGAAAAGTGATATTAAGTGTCTTTAGGTCTTTAAAAAGCAATAAAGTGTCTTTCAAGCACAGAGTACCTGGTTTCTGGTGGGAAATCTCCTCAGAGGGCCACAGGAGAAGAGATGCGTGGAAAAAGGGGTGTGTGCGTCGATTTCCTCTCAGCACACACAGACTTGCGTCGTTCTTTTCCACGCGGGGAAGTCGGGCGTCGTTTTCCGGCGCGCAGACAGTCTCTTTTTGTGGATCGCGGGGATTACCAGATGTCCCGGGTCTGTGCGTGGATTCTCCTGCTTATTTTCCGGCTGCGCGTCGTTCTGCGGGGCTGCGCGTCGAAGTTTCGATCTCACGGTAGGCGTCGCGTCGATTTCTCCTTGGAAGTCGGGCGGCGTTGTCCTTGCGAGGCCGTGCGTCGAAATTTTTGTCTCACGGCAGGCGTCGCGTCGATTTCTCCTTGGAAGTCGGGCGGCGTTGTCCTTGCGAGGCCGTGCGTCAAAGTTTCGCACTCACGGTAGGCGTCGCGTCGATTTCTCCTGGAAAGTCGGGCGGCTTTGTCCTTGCGAGGTTGTGCGTCGAAGTCTCGATCGTCACGAGGGCGTCGCGTCGACCAGTGTCGGTGTGCGGCGTTTTTCTCGCCGCGAAACAAGCTGTGCGTCGAAATTTTCGGCGCACGGAGCGTCCACGTGAAAGGAAGAAGTCTTTTTGGTCCTGAGACTTCAAGGAACAGGAGGCAAGCTCTATCCAAGCCCTTGGAGAGCACTTTCACAGCCAGACAAGAGTTCAGCAAGGCAGCAGGGCAACAGCAAGACAACAGTCCTTTGTAGAAAGCAGACAGGTGAGTCCTTTGAGCAGCCAGGCAGTTCTTCTTGGCAGGATGTAGTTTCTGGTTCAGGTTTCTTCTCCAGCAAGTGTCTGATGAGGTAGGGCAGAGGCCCTGTTTTATACTAAGTTGTGCCTTTGAAGTGGGGGTGACTTCAAAGAGTCTCTAAGAAATGCACCAAGCCCCCTTTCAGTTCAATCCTGTCTGCCAGAGTCCCAGTAGGGGGTGTGGCAGTCCTTTGTGTGAGGACAGGCCCTCCACCCTCCCAGCCCAGGAAGACCCATTCAAAAAGCAGATGTATGCAAGTGAGGCTGAGTACCCTGTGTTTGGGGTGTGTCTGAGTGAATGCACAAGGAGCTGTCAACTAAACCTAGCCAGACGTGGATTGAAGGGCACAACAAGTTTTTAGTGCAAAGAAATGCTCACTTTCTAAAAGTGGCATTTCTAGAATAGTAATATTAAATCCGACTTCACCAGTCAGCAGGATTTTATATTACCATTCTGGCCATACTAAATATGACCTTCCTGCTCCTTTCAGATCAGCAGCTGCCACTTCAACAGTGTATGAGGGCAGCCCCAAGGTTAGCCTATGAAGGGAGCAGGCCTCACAGTAGTGTAAAAACGAATTTAGGAGTTTTACACTACCAGGACATATAACTACACAGGTACATGTCCTGCCTTTTACCTACACAGCACCCTGCTCTAGGGGTTACCTAGGGCACACATTAGGGATGACTTATATGTAGAAAAAGGGGAGTTCTAGGCTTGGCAAGTACTTTTAAATGTCAAGTCGAAGTGGCAGTGAAACTGCACACACAGGCCTTGCAATGGCAGGCCTGAGACAAGGTTAAGGGGCTACTGAGGTGGGTGGCACAACCAGTGCTGCAGGCCCACTAGTAGCATTTAATCTACATGCCCTAGGCACATGTAGTGCACTCTACTAGGGACTTACAGGTAAATTAAATAGTCAATCATGGATAAACCAATCAATAGTACACTTTACACAGAGAGCATATGCACTTTAGCACTGGTTAGCAGTGGTAAAGTGCTCAGAGGTCAAAAGCCAACAACAACAGGTCAGAAAAAATAGGAGGAAGGAGGCAAAATGTTTGGGGATGTCCCTGTCAAAAAGCCAGGTCCAACAGGGGGTCATAGACCCAGTACCTATACCCAAAAGTGCCATTGATTTTGGATGTATTCAAGGGATCTCTCTGAAGTGCACAGGTCCCCTTTTCACCCCAGCCCTGTTCCCAGGCTATTAGTGGGGGAGTAATCAGCTCCTTTGCATGACCCCAGGACACTTCCTTTTATAAGTGTGAGCTCTTCCTAACCTTCTCCCCAGGAAGACAAACGCAGATGAATGCAGATGCAATTGAATATCCTATGTTGTGGGAGTCTGAAGTGAATGCACAAATGTAGCTGTCACCCAGCCCAGGCCAGACATGTATTGGAGGCTGTCAGACAATCAGATCAGTGAGGGCAGAGAAATGCCCACCTTCTAAAAGTCGCATTTCTAAAACATTAATCATAAATCTGGCTTTACCGGTAAAGATGATTTATCATTGCCTTTCCAATGATATCAAACCTAATGCAGCTACTCCTTTTTGATCAGAAATTACAGCTTCAAAGTATTTCAAGGCATTCCCAATGCTGACCTATGAGAGGAGCAGGCTCCACAGTAATGAAAAAGACTTTGGGATTTTTACATTACTAGGAAATGTAAAACTTAAAAGTACATCTCCTGCCTTTTGCTTGAATGGCACCCTACCCTATGGGCTACTCAGTGCCTATCTTTGGGTGACAAATGCAATAAAAGTGGAGTTTGAGGCGTGGCAAGTAGTTTTAAATGCGAAGTCGAAGTAGCAGTGAAACTGCACACACAGGCTCTGCAATTGCAGGCATGAGACATGTTTAAGGGCTACTGAAGTGGATGTCAAAATCAGTGCTGCAGGCCCACCGGTAGCATTTAATTTACAGGCTCTGGGTATATGGCATTCCACCTTGCAAGGGACTTACAAATAAAGTAAATATGCCAATTGCAGATAAGCCAATGTTACCACATTTTAAGGAGAAAGCACATGCACTTTAGCACTGTTTAGAATTGGTAAAGTGGTCAGAGTTCTCAAGCCAACATAAATAAGGTCAGAAAAGGTGGAGGAGGAAGGCAAAACATTTGGAGTAACTATACAAAAAGGGCCAGGTTCAACAACCATCCTAGGTCAAACCTTTGTCTGTTGAACTACAATTGCAGTTTAAAAGAACTGATACTTTTCATTGTGACACTCAATAAAGTGGGAGTTCACCCCTTTCAAGCCCTCTCTTCTTTGCAATATGGAATGTGTCAATACAGCAGTATGCAAACCTTGAAGGCTTTTCAGACTATCATTGCATCTTTAGTACATAACTACTGATGGGCACAAATCCTGTGAGTTTGATAATCCTATGTTTACAACTGCAAATGCTGAATGTGCCTCAGGGTACATATTCCCTTTTCAATAGAGGCCAGCATGTGCAGGCTACAGGAATATGAGAGATGGGGTTGCAAAGAAGCTTAGATATGAAATCCAATAGTGATGGGTTGGGTTGGGTCCAGTGACGAATTAAGCAAGTTACAAGATGAATGGGGTAGGGGTGGTGTTGGTTCCTTACGGAAGTGTAGGCTTAAAATATCAGTAAATAATCAAATAAACACCTTCCGAAAACAAATACAATGCACAGTACTATTAACTTTTTTAATAGGGTAAATATTATCACTCTGGTCATGAAATATCTGTAGTGCTAATACTTGAATGCCAAGATTTTGATTTGTAGATGTGTTGGTGAGTGGTTTATTTTTTAAATTGATCATTTTTATTAGTTCTTCCTTCTGTGGTCAATATTTTTTTACTCTGTATTTCACACTATTTCAACATTTGCGTTGACATAAAGAGGCTTTGTAGCATGATTTCTCTACTAAGGAACATAGGGGGTTATTCTAACTTTGGAGGAGGTGTTAATCCGTCCCAAAAGTGACGGAAAAGTGACGGATTTACCACCAGCCGTATTACGAGTCCATTATATCCTATGGAACTCGTAATACGGCTGGTGGTATATCCGTCACTTTACCGTCACTTTTGGGACGGATTAACACTCCTCCAAAGTTAGAATAACCCCCATAGTTTTTTTTAAATTTCCTAACTGTGGTGTTTATACTGATTGACTGAATACAACACATTGCTTTATTTGTCTCAAAAGAATGCAAGGTTCTTCTGGTAAGACAAAATTAATGCAGACATCTTCTCAGAGTGAAAATAAAATGAGAGAACAGACATTGGTTATGCCACGTATCTTATCTATACCAACTCTTGCGATTAACTTGTCTCTTAACTCCACTTTTAGACAGTTGCAGTATTGTAGTATAGCCCTCTTAAATTTGCCCCAGAAAAGATACATTGTGGGGGTCATTATGAGTTTGGCGGATGGTAAAGGCCATCCGTCAATCTCCTGCGGTCGGGTTACCGCCAGTGCGGGCCACTTCCCGTGGTCCCCTTTTTGAGTTTCTCAATGGGTCAGTGGGCAGAAATAGAGTTTCTGCCTGCTGGCCCAGTGGGAAACAGCTCACAACATTGACGCTCGCTGGCTCATAATTGAGTCGGCCCCAATGCTGCGGTGCGTACGGTGTACCAGCAGCCATCGCGCTTTTCACTGTCTTCAAAGCAGATGGTGAAAAGCGCAACGGGGCTGGCCAAGTGCATGTGCAGTGCAGGGGCCCCCATGGGGTCCCCTGCACCACGTCTCTGCCAGCCTTTACATGGCAGGGCTACCGCAGAAAAGGGATTCGTAATCCCCAGGGTGCTGCCCTGGCTGATTAGGACCACCAGCACCGCCACACTGACGAAAAGTCGTGATCTGGTGGTGCTGGCAGTCAGACCGTGGCATGACCGCCACTGTCTTAATGTGGTTGCCGGACTTCCACATTGGTGGCGGTCCGACCGCCACCACAACCCAGTTGGTCTCATGACTGCCACAGTCGTAATGACACCCAAAATATTTGTTTAGTGGATTGCAATGTGTATCTGGTGACAGCTACAGAAATTAATCAGGGGCAAATGTGTTGGGGCTACCAAAGGCACACAGCTTGGTGGAAGTCTATGTTTCTAGAAGTGTTGCCCTGCACTTGGACATTAGTCTGAGTCCAAAGCCCTTTTAGATCGCTTTCTAGACAAGCTAACCCTGGATTCAATGCATTAGGCCCCTTATTTTTGTCAATACAGGATACGGTCGTGAACATGAATTCCACTATTGTACCATCTTGCGTGTTGTAAACAAATTAAACATAGCTGTGCAAAAATTGCTAAAATATCTTGTCATTGAGTTTGCACCTGCAATACAGACTGTATGTAACATAAAAACAATGAGTGACCGTTTTTAACTCCTGCATTTTTCTGTCCATTTAGCCCCGACACATGATAGGGGCATGGAAGCCTCCAACAAGAAAGGAAGTAGACAAACTCTTCACCCAACACTCTGGGTGCTTTCAGATTCCTGCATGGGCCTTAGTGCTGAGTGCAGCTGCTGTGTAACTGACACTGTGGCAAATGCACAGTAAATTTGTTTTTACATCACCACCAAGGAGTGTTTACAAGTCCTTTTAGAAATCAGTGAATGATTTATTATAGCCTAATACCCAACGCCTACGCTGGTCATTGAACCCCTTGAATACATTTTGATAATCAATATTTGTCTGCCTTATATCTGTAGCACAATATTTATGTCAATAATATTCTGACATACAACCTTCTTTAATGCTCCTTATGTCCTTTCAAGTAAGTTGATAGGGGCTGCACAGGTTGGTATGATTAAGGGTGTGTATGATCCTGATGTAACTGACACGATGGGACAGCAGGAGCTGTCAAAGAAAGGAGAGAGAATCTGTTGGGAGCTGTGAAGATATAAATTAGGACATTCCATCTTTGTGAAAGATAGGCTGTAGTGTCTTCACTATCTCTCTTGTCCCTCTTTCTGCAATTCTGACTTTCATTACTGTGTATACAAGTTATAGTGTGATGAACAAGAAGGGGGGCTGCACTCCAACCACAGTCGTATTTGTTTTGTTTCCTGCACTACTCCTCATATTCTGAGGAGATGCAGGTGAAATGATGAAACATGCTGTGGATTAAGACATTGCAATGTTGATCGCACTTGAACTATACTAGTGTTTCTAGCTTACTGTTGCTTACAGTCCAGTGTTCTAGTACAGCCTTATAGCCCACCATAGCAGGCTATATCGGTCATTAAAGACCCACTTCAGTTTAAAGACCCGAGCAGAAGGTGAGGGCCTTTAGCGAGGGAGCGGGACTTTGATGCCAGTACAGCCCAGCTACGGAGGGCTATAAGGCTATTAGATCATTCCACTACTAAAGGACAGAATGTTCTAATTTGTTCTAATAAATAAAACAAAGGCCTCTCAGAATCTGAGGAGATTGAAATCCCCTCGGATCTGTGAGGCATTTGTTCACAGCAGCAGCTGTGAACTACAACATTGGAATGCTGGAGCCAATTGAAGCCCGGAAAACTCCATTGTTTTCAATGGAGCTCCCAACATTCCAGTGTTCTAATATAGCATTCAAGCCCCCCCGCCGAGGACTATACAGGTTATTAAAGGTCCACTAGCTGAGTCATGGCAAGAATGACAAATGGTTACAGATAACAAAAGAGAGAAAGCTTTTAAAAATTTTAAAACTATTGGAACATTTCATTCACTTACTGAGACAATGTTTTAAATTCAACAAGTAAAAGAGTTGAATGTCAATACTGTCCCTCTGGCACTTCATTGTTCAATAGAGCTCGAAACGTTCTGATATTTTAATTATAGTTAAAGCTTCAAGCATTGAGAAGAGGAGTTGAACAACTGATAAGTACTAATTCTCAATAAAGACTACTTGTTAGACCTTGAAATGCAAAGAACAATCACTTTCACTCCACAACAGACTGAGAACACCTTCTGGAAGAAGCAGTAACAAACCTCAGGATGATTGGAACCAAGACAGTCTTTTGATGACGTTCAGAATAATTCCACACATCTTGGAAAGGTTTTCAGGACCAGTACTTAATTTAAGCTGGTGGTACAGATGGGGCCCACCTGCACCCATTTTTTGGGGCAGGCCCTTATTCTTGTCCACAACATCCTTTGATACAGACCAAGAGAGGGAAAACACAAAATGGGGAAAGTAGGAACAAGAGAAAGATGAAAGACTGTGAAAATAGAAGAAATGAACCTGCAAGACTGGGGTAAAAGGGAATGAAGTGTCTTGTGGTGCACTAAAAAGGCACGAGGTGGGATCAAGATTACACAGCCAACCTTCATTAGTGCATACCATAGGCTTCTGAGAAAATATTGGACCCAGGCACTTTTTCTTTTACAAAATAAGCTGTGCTCTGGGCAAAGAGTCAGTGACTTAATTACTGAGCTGATAGGATAAGATATGATTTGCCACCCAACAGAATATGACATCTGGTATAAAGAACCAAACCAGAGGATCCACTAGTCCATCAGGTCTCACTGTGTGGCGGAATGGGAGTGAGTTTGGTGAGACTACGAGACATAGTGGCATAATGACTGGCCAAACTGCGAGGCAGACAGCAGGACTGGAGCAGGAAATGAGCTTGAGGGCTGGAGATCTTTTCCTGGTTCAGGCCTGCCATCTGCTATGCAGCCATAGAGAGCTTAGATACTGCTTACTCACAGATGCAAAGTGCAAGTGGTTAGTGACCCTTTTATGTTATCCTAAAAGTAGTGGATGCAGGGTCTTTGTGTATGCAGGACCACATTACAAACAATGACCCAGGAGTGGAACGGCTTCTGCGCTCATTTTCTTTGCTCCATTGGCACTCTAATATTACAGAAGAAGGTGCAAACACTTCTGCAACCTCTTCTGTAATATAGATGATGCTGGTGAACATAGAGCTCCAGCGCTATCTTTACGTGGCATTTCCTCATTGGTGTGAGGTAAACCCTTTGCTTCCTTTTATGGATGTGGGCACACAGGCAAAAGACCTTCTTGAGGTGCACTGAATATGTGTCACAAGAATGTGGTGCACAGTCAATGCACCGCTTTAGGGCAATCTGTGCAAGATCGCAAACAGGGTCCCATGGATCCCCCAGACAACCCCCAGAAGGAGGTGCAGTCACTCACAGACAAAAGACAGAGCAAGACCAACCAGCTGTTTCAGTCAGATGGTCTGCCTTTCACTAATAATTTACCCCCAGGGCAGTGCAAGTTTTGACAGCTGCACTGCAGCCAGTGTGTTACTTGTAATAGGGTGCACTGTCCCTGTTTGCACCTGGCACACCTGTACAACGGTGCACCGTGGTGCAAACAGGGACATTGCGCCTATTATTTAATATGGGCCAGGAATACTACCTTATATGTACCGTTACTAGCAGAGGATTGGAACTCTGTGCTGATCAAAAACACTGTTCATGCACTACTTGTTCTGTGTATTCTTCAAGTAAGACCGCCATTAGCCATGCAGTTGGTCCATGGTTTTCCCCTGTTGTATCTGGGCAGAGTACTGGCCCAGAATAAAGTAATATCCTGGCTTGTGCCCCGCATAAATCTTTTGCTAATGTGGCTGTAGGGTGAAATCCCCCAGAGAACATGAACTCAGCTGCACAAATAGAACACTTGGAGTCATTTCATGATGCTGTTTTTGTGTTGTGCCAGCACAGAGGGGGCTTGATGGCTTCACTTTGTTGTCTGGAGAACATACATTAACTTGAAATATATCTTCATGTATGTATGTTTTTGCAGACAAAAAAAACAAGAACCACAGACTAAATATTGCCTTTTTGTGTTTTAAAATCTAGTCAGAGAAACATGCTTTAACTGGGAGATAATTTGAGTTAATTTATATGCTCAAGATGCCAACAAGCAGCACACAGATCCCTACTGCACTGGTACAGCTCAAACAATATGCCATCATGCCACAGCCCCCAGTCTTAAGTAAATGTTCAAACAGTGTAACATTCAAACAAGATTATAGGGCTTTGCATTGGGCTGATAGAAAAAAACATAAACCTTGCAATGGGATTGGGATATGTTTTTTAATATTCAAGGGAATATGTACAAAAAGTAGGAATTGTGATTTCCTAATTGCAATTCATACCAAATAGCAAAGTGCAATTCCAAATGTAAGAAAACTTACAAATAAGAAAGTGCAATTCCTAGTGGGTCGCAAAAAGACCTACCTCATGAATTTTAACTAGAACGGTCTCAGTTTGCAACCCATTAGGTATGATGATCATCACCCGGACAGTAGCCTCTGGGGTCAGAAGAGCACCATATCTGTGACTGCTTTTAAATAAAGCAATTTATTTTTAAATTCAGCCCTTGTTTCTTGAAGAAAAACTGGTTGTGTTTCAAAGAAAAACATGACATACTCAAGTTTGATTTTTTGTCATTTGCGAATAGGGTACCACCTCCTTTGAACAGTTGGTCAACTATTAATGTTTTGAGACTGGTCTTTGGTCGCAAAGCATTAGTTTATCCTATTCAGATTTCGTGTTTGGAAGGTACACCCTTAACATACCCCTTCCAAATACTGAATCAGTATGTATTCACAATTCCAAATTGCAATTTGGTAACGTGTTACGGAATCACAGTTTCTGATTTATACATCTCAACATGCTTTGTTGCGCTTGCAAATAGGCTAACTCTGTGAAATAGTCCGTTTGTGACCGCAAAAATTTTTGTACATCTGGCCCCAACTGTAGAATATTGGCAAAATTAAGTCAGCGCACAATCTCTCAGGGATTTAGGAAAGTCACGATAGATTAACAAAAAAAGTACAATTCCTGATTTGGTCTGGGGATATATAATCTCATCCAGAATGTTAACAATTATGCATTTAATTATGAGCACCTTTTTGCTGCATAGCTCGAATACAACTATGTGCATTATTAGAGTTTTCATTCAGATTTTGAAACTCACTTTGACATGCTGCCAGCACGGATTAAGTAAATATCTACACTGATATCGATAGACAGTCAGCTATTGATCATTTAATGCTATAAAAATGAGATTGAAAAACGAACTGTCACACGAAAGTTGGTAGAGTGGATGTCAACAACAAGAGCGCCATAAACAGAGAGGGCCTTTAGGTCAGATCCTACTCAACAGTATTTTGCTTGCATCATCCCCCTTCAGTTGTTGCATCAAAAAAGTAACTTTTGCATTTTGAATCAGGTGAAAGCATTTAATTCTCAAGATTATTAGTTAAGTTAGTCTGCATGCTTATAGAGGACTTCCAATTGCAGAAGCTGAACGGTCTCTGCACAGCAACTGAGACTGGTTTCCTCTATTAAGTTTTTCCATACTTCTTTTAATACCACAGCACAGGCGATCTTGCAACTGAAAGTGTTTTTGTTCCTAAATCTTATTGGTGCTCCTAAAAGTCTTTCCATACTCATGCACCCAAATTTGATTTTGCACTTAAATGTGACTTTTTTCCTAAATGTGATATACCACAATGGAGCTTGCTTTTTGCAGAGGACGTTTTAAATGCAAAACAGGTTTTCCTCCTAGATATGTTTTTGCACATTAGTGTGATTTGTGATATTAAACTGTTTCCTCACTTGTGCTGATATTGACCCATGGTGATTTTGCACCTGAATGTGCGGTCAACCAAATATGATATCATACCGAGCCACATCTTTTACACCTAATGTGACATCGTATTATTCCACAATGAACACGGCCGCTGTAGCAATCTGAATTTAATTCTCAAGTGGTGTCGTCTACATGTTCTTTGTGCGATCTTACTATGGCTACCAAACCAAAACCCAAGAGAGCTTCCAATCAGATCACACTGCATGTTACACGTTACAGCAGTTCAGAGCTCCTTTTCCCCACTACCCAGCCCAAATAGCGAGACAGTACATTTTAATGCATGACCAGGAAAGTTGATTCAGATTGGGCTTGTGTTTTTCACTAAAGACATACCCTCCTGGAACGAAACAGTAGAGAAGTTGCACGCTGAAAAGGAGCCCCAAGTAGTAGGCAGGTATGGGTAAAGGAACTTTATTTAGGAATGAGTTACAAGTCACAGATCTAGGAACACCATCAGGGGCTCCTACCCCTGTAATAGCTCAACTCCCAGCTGTAGAGTGAAAATTTAACCGACAGGAATCGAAAACCGATACCAATGACATCATACATTTCACATGACCTACCACATTCAACACCTTGCCAGGACAGAAGGCAGGATACATTACGTGATTATGAGTTACAATTCACATGCTTACCATTGCATTAACACCCCACCAGTTGTGTGTAGTTAAATGTGAAACCCTTCAGAATGGGGAATAACTGTGAAGATACAGAATTCATGTGCAGAATTCTGCTATTACTAGGAGTTTAACACATTTAGCACATGCTCTGAAGCTCAATAAATACCCTTTGCTTCAAGCAGGATATTATGTACACAATACAAATAAACCACAAACACTGAACGTCTTACACTATCTACCTGGTACTAAAACAAGTTTGATTAATGATGTCCTTATAAAACTGATTGGCTCATCCCCTCTTGTAATTACATTTTCTTGAAGATTTCCGTCCTCAAGTAGAAAAACGAAGACAAATATATCCACACATCTGTCCTCAAATCCTTCTTAACATAAAACAACATACAACATCAATAGAACCTTCCATACACAAACTATGTGCTCTCTGCTACTCTAATTGTCGTTCAGAAGCACTAGTACAAATATTTAACCCTCTTCAACCCTCTCATATTGCTTTGATCAGACCACTACTTCATCTCTTTTAAAACAATGTCCTTAAACAACCATCCCCAAGGTTGAAATCATGGAACAGACTGACTAAAATCATTGACAACACCAGGAGGACTGACATTAATGTTTTACGGCATGCAAACACACACATGCATGAAGACACACATGCATATGTATGTGCCTTGTTCTGTATTCCCCAAACTTGTGGTAGACTACTGTATTTTAAAATCTTATCTTGTGATGATGAGTGAGTCATGCACCACTACAAGCTAGGGAAATAAAAATTAGTGCACAGACATGGAAGACCCAGAAACAGTGAGGTTACACAGACAAATGGCATAGGAAGACTGTGCCCATTCGAGAATGCCTTTCTTTTAAATTAGTTAATAGTACAAAGCCAGACCTATTGATTTTGCAAGTTCTTGTGTTATGTTTAAATGTGCTGCTGAATGCAGTGTCAAAATATTTTTTTTTGATATGCGTAACCGGGATACAAAACCATGATGCACATTATGGTCAGCCACAACTAGGCATTGTTTTCTCTAATTGCTTATTTAAGCATGCTTTCCAACACTGTGCAATGTACAGGTATAATCATATGTCAAAAATGGGAAGAGAATAGCCATGGTTATCTGGATGCTCTTTGGAAATTCAGCATCAAAGTGGCCCCACTCTTATTTCTGTTTCTCTTAAGGTCTGAACAAGTTAAGAGGAATTGCATGTTCTTTATATATGAAATAGTGGTGATCTCACAACTCTCTATCAAAGGAAACCCTGCCTTTCCTTTCTGAAAATGTTTTTACTGTGGGGCTCTGCAAGACAAAGAGCTTATGTGGCTTCAATAGATTAATATCATACATTGGAAAGTCATGGTGGCACCATGTGCCTTCATATTTAAATTAATATTTTAGTTCAACATAGCACATTCATGATACTAAAGAAAATAAGACTTGACACTGCAAAAAATGTGCTAAATTAATTCAGTACATCTCCCCGTTCATGAATATATATTTGTTAACTTCCATCAGGGAACCATACCCCATAGCCTGAATTATTTGAGACATAATTAGATTAGTGAGTACTGACATGGATGATAAATATTTATAACATCTCATAGAACATCTGTAGAGTAATTTGTTTTTCAACTATTCCTACTGAAAACCCGTTTCGAATTTACACGCTAACACGATTAACAACACAATTCATTATAGTGCTTAGTTGTGTAGCTCATACAGGCGAGCAAACGGGGTAAAGAGTCTAAAGACAATATTTAGATTTGTGAACCAATCTGTTGTAATGTCAAAGTCTAATTCTAAAGCTATTATTCTATTGGAGGGGCAAACAAGAGAAAATGTCATGGACGTAAACAGAGCACATTTGCAACAAAACGTCTAAATGTGGAAGTGCAAAGCTCTGACATTTTGAAACATACCCATGCTGCTGTTTTTTGACGTTCTCCGCTTCGCAATGTGTAAAGCTGGTAAAGTTTTTTTTTTTAAACGAGACAATAAAGGGCCCCTGTGCAGAAGATCTTCAGCTGCTTACAACCTGCTTCCGGTGGTGTTGTGTCTATCCCATTCCCTTTTGATGGTAATTCCAAGGTGGGGATTCATGCAGCACTCAGAAGCTTCGCTGCCCTTGATGAAAGAGGTGAATAAGGACCAGAATCCTGAGGGTCCCATTGAACCCTGATAATTACTGTCTTATTATCCCTATTTCATTTAAAGGGGCCATTTTCCTATCTTGTAGGAGGGCCTATGGCTGCCTTGCTACGCTACAGATAGTAGTAAATGACAGGTATGCTTTGCTGAGATGCAGTTATTGTGTCTTCTCACTGGCATACATTTGTTTGGCAGCCCTGATTTGGACAAAATAACAGAAAAAATATTGTGCTATAGAACTACTGTGTCAAGAATATCGAAGGTAAAAATATTAATTTTAGTGGTGTTTTTGATATTGTAAAAAGCGATGTAGAAAATATAATTGTTAATCATTTTAAAGATATGCAAATTAATAATTCAGAACTTTGAAGTAATATTTTATTATATCAATGTTGATAAGATTTTTTGGAATTTGATGTTGTTTAGATACATATTACAGGCATTTTTTGCAATAAACAATTAAATATTATAAACGATTACTTATATTTAAACAAGTTTAATAAAGTAGCATATTTAGAATAATTTTGTAGGTTAAAATTAAATATGTTACAGTTTTTTAGGAAATATAATTGTATATTTTTTAAAGAAATTACATTTTAATTTTAGGTTACAATTTTGAAATAATTTAAAAATATAACTGAAAAATACTTATTAAATTCATCATTGTTTATTTTGGATTATTAATTTCTTAAAATGCATTTTTTAAAGTTTTTGAATGGTTTAAATATTTTCAAAAATAAATTAAATATTAATAACTATTAAATAGTTTGTAGTTTAGCTTAGTATGTTTTCAGAGAACATTTTTGTTAAAGTTATGTTAAAAAATATTTGAGAATACAGAGAATTGTGTATGTAATATTTTAATGTTGTAATATGGTATTTAACGTGTTTTGAAGTGGATATTGTAAATTTAAACTCTTTAGTGTCCAATGTCTTCCTCCAAATTAGCTGAGATTGGAATGGTAATAGTAAATGTCTCCCATTTAGTGTCCAACCTGTTCTCCAAATTGTTTAGATTGAAGTGAGAATACTAAATATAACCTCTTTTGTGTCCAACACCTTCCTTCAAAGTGGCCTAGATTGAAGTGGTAATAGTAAATGCCACCCCCTTTAGTGCCCAGTACCTTCCCACAAGTTTGTTTAGGTTGGAGTGGGAATAGTAAATGTCACACCCTTAGTGTCCAAGACCTTCCCCCTAACTTGGTGTAGGTTGGAGTTGGAATAGTACTTGTCACCCCCCCTTAAGTATCCAACACCTTCCCCAAGTTGGTTTAGATTGGAGTGGGAAAAGTAAATGTCACCCCTTTAGGGTCCAACACCTTCCCCAAGTTGATCTACTTTGGAGTGGTATTAGTAAATGTCAGCCCTTTAGTGTCCAAAACCTTCCCCAAGCTGGTTTACGTTGTGGTGAGAATAGTAAATGTGACTCCTTTAGTGTCCAACACCTTGCCTCCAAGTGGTTTAGGTAGGAATGGGAATAGTAAATGTCACCCCATTAGTGTCCAACACCTTCTCTCAAATTGGTTTATGTTGGCGTGGGAGTTCTAAATTGTACCACATTAGTGTCCAACACCTTTCCCCAAATTGGGGAATCTGGCTCCAACTGACAACAGAGATCCACAATTGTTTGCTGAGTCAGATGATAGATTTGGATAATGTGTCTTTCTGCCATGGGCTGAAGGTCTGGCAGTGGACGATAGACAGGAGGATGTCTGATCCTTCCCTTCCCTGGGTACCTATATAAGACAAGTAATGAGTTTAGCCATCACTCTATTTGTCCCTTGCAACATACATTAGGCATGTCAATGACATACTGTTACAAGGCATGTCATAATTTGAGGACATGATACACACTACACATCACCAGTGCCATTGATACAAAATCCACGTTTCCCCCTTACTTTGCCACCAATGTATACACAGCATCTATATTGACAACAAGAATTTGTGCAACTTTCCACTCAGATTGTGACTTGATGTCCCAAAATGTAAATTATCGGGGGGGAGGCTGTGACACAAAGCAAGTTGCCACATGTGTCAGGCAATGTATAAAAATTGTGTCCAGGTCGAGGACCCACATTACAGGACAGGACAAGCACTTATCATTGGTATTAACAGTATTTTCAGAGTTTTGACACATTTTTATTAGCCATATAGCGCATTTCATGTCTCTAAAATGACGGCTGCCTGACCTATTCCACTGGATATTATAAACCGCCGGCGGAAGCCGTCATGGTGGTAGGTGGTTGCTATTGCAGTGGATGCAGCCATAGGCTAACGTTGATGCCAGTGGTGGTCGCAGGCCAATGGCTGTATCGGCTGGTGGTGATGGCCATGTATGTGGCAGATGTGACTACCATTTTCTGAAATATCCCTCACTTGACTTCTGCCACTGCTGCCAGCAAGACCTCAACAACCTAAGACTGTTGTGTATCACCTCTGGGAGCAAGCAATTTTGCCATGTCCAAAAGGTGATATGACACCTGCTTTCTCCCCAGAGGAGTTGGAGAAGCTGGTGGAGGAGGTCCTACCTCTCTATGAACAGCTCAATGGTACACCAGAGGAGCAGGAAAGTATCTCATATCCAGTTTTTATCACTGTACATCATCAAATGTTCCCTTCCCACAGGCTATATTGTACCCATGTGTGCCAGGATGGAAAGTCAAGGCTATGGAGGTTGAGTCGGTGTGACATTAAAGGGAGAGTAAATGTTCATGGTACTGTGTTCAGTGTCAGATGTTGAGTCATTAGACTTTGGTATTTCTGTGTCTATTTTGAGTGTACCCAGTTGCACCTTATGGTGGGTATACTAAACTAGGTTAGGTGATCACACAGCCATCCCCATACATCACTTGACACATGGATATTGTCATTGTGAGACCACATGTATTTGCATGACTGCATGAGCTGTGTATGTATGTTGTGTGTGTCAGGTGTGTGTCAAGTGAGCTATGTGTATTTTGCCAGTGAGATTACAAATCACATCTGAACTTACTAAACTGTTTTTCTGAAGGTATATCCTGACTCGATCTGCCCTTCAGGTTACAGCATACACACCACATGCCAATATGTTGTTGGCTGCATGATGTACTGTCATGCATGGGGTGAAAGGAATTGAGCTCCATGTAGGTTCTGTCTGCTCAACCTGCAAAAACCAGGACCTGTAAATTATAATTCATAAATCCCAGTATGGGTCGAAGTCTAGGCTGGTGTAGACTTGTTTGGACTATACACCTATGACACTGTGCCCACTCCCTGTATCCAAGTATGTCCTACTATGTTACCCAATTTATGCTCTGTTAATATATACAGCTTCTTGAGGTTATTTTCCTGATGAGTATGTACATGGTTTTAGCAGGGAGACAATGATCAGTGTATTATTTGCACATGGCATCAGTGTCAATGTGTGTTTCTGACCCCTGACAGGTCCTTTTCTCCTGCAGCCCTGTTGACAATATCACACTAGTCATATTTGTCCTGTTCAGGCTTATTGCATACATGATAGTCCCATAGTGCAGACAGTGTGGTGAATCCTGGGAACTCATGATATGTGACTCATTGTTTTGGTAACATATCAGATACTGGACAATACATGCCTTTGTTTATTTTATGGCATCTCAGTAGGATGGACACATATGTCCAAAATCATGTTCTGTTGCACATGTACATAATACAGAACCCCACTCCATGAGGTGGCATGAGTATGCATTTGTCAGTCCTCATGTCCAGACATGGACAGGTTGGACACCTTCCATATCCACCATGCAAGTCTCTCTATCGTTACCCATGTGCAATGTTTGAGTTTGTAGTCTCACAGTTGTCTGTAGGAACTGTATTCAGGGAATCATTCTCACAGTGTGTGAGTGTATTAATGCCTTCAGTGTACTATTCAGAAGCCACAGAGGTATGATGTGTCCCATGGTTCCTTAGCTCTCAGTCAGATTGCTAGACCATGTTCTACAAGATGTCAGTTGGGTTACGTAGTCAGTGGAGGGTCTGAGCAGGGTGGTGGATAGGTCTGCAGATTGGGAAATGTTTGTAGTCACGTGCCTGTACTCAGTGAATGGTTTGTGACACACTTGGGCAGTTTGGCCAAAAAAAGAACATTCATAACGTTTTATTCTGACGTGTGTGACATCATCTCTTGTCTTTTACATCCATGCAGGTCAACGCCCATCAGAAGAAAGGGATTTGGAGAATCATCACCAAGAAGATGTGGGCTTAGGGGTCCACAGCCGGTGGAGCACCCACTGCAGAAAGAGGTGGGTGGACCTGAGACGCTGGGCCAAAAATATCCCAGAGGCCCAACTGGGGCTGTCCTCCCAAAGTGGGCAGGATGCCCATCGGACAATGACCCCGCTCATGGCCCACATTTTGGCTGTGGCTTAGACGGACCTGGATTGGTGTTTGGGGCAGCACAGCAGCCACAGGGAGGTGAGTAGACACCAAATAGCTGCTTGTCCTTTTGTCAGTAGATTGAGTGGGGTACTCACTGCTTCCCCTGACAATTAGGGATGAGCCATGTGTCAGACATTAGATAGGAGATTGTTTGTGTCGACATGTCACGTGTATCAAACTGGTCTACCTTGCCTTCGAAACCTGGGATCTGCTACAAACTTGGGGGGATTCCTCAAACAACTTTCTCTGCAGGCACCAGAAATAGCTGTGTACAGTGATCTTTCATGTACATTTTGTTGTTGTAGTGGGTGTTATTTCTGACCAGCAGATCACTTCCTCTGAAAGTCACAGACAAAAGGTAAGTGGACTATGGATTACTGTCCTCTGCCATGTGTCTGGGTATATGTGTGTGTAGACATCTGCCACCCAGAAGCACGTTTTCTTGAGTGTATGATGTTTGCTGGTGCCTCACTGCAGTTTGTGATGTGTTTGTGCCCAGTGTGGCTGTCACATTGTGTATGTGGTTAATGACTTGCAGCTGTAACAAAATACTTTCCCTTGGTAAGAGGGGAATGTCCATTAAGTAGCATTATGTCCCATGACTGTAGCTAACATTCTTTGTGTCTTCATGTCAGCATGTGTCCTTTTCTCTTTAGGAAACATCTTTACTATGCAATTGTATGCATGTTCTACCCATGCTGATGGGATGGTGTCTGTATTCCCTCACATATACGTGCATGAAAAACTGTTAGTGGAATAGCACATTTACAATGCAGGTCCACTTCATGTTGTGCCACAGACAGGAGTGTATCAGCATTGTTATTATCTCACAGACATCTTCATGCATTGTGGTATGTCCTTTGTCCAGTAGTATTGCAATAGCAATGAGGGACATTACATTTAGGCCCAGATTATAGAACCACTCTGTGTTTAATTATGCCCTTTGTTAGAAATGGGGTCTTTGGTTGGCAGTCAGGTTACCCCCTGTCCAAGCAAGGACACTCACTCTAGTCAGGGTAAGTCACACACAATCCAAATTATCCTGTGCCCACCCTCTGATAGCTTGGCACTGAGCAGTCAGGCTTAACTTAGAAGGCAATGTGTAAAATATTTGTGCAATTAATCATACAATGCCACCATATAGCAGCACAAAAATACACCACACACTGTTTAGAAACATAAATAATGTTTATCTGATAAGACGCAGGTCAAAAAGATTAAAATGCAGTAAGTAGATGTTGAGATATCAATGTAAAAGTGATATGAAGGCCCTCATTACAACATTGGCGGTATTGACCGCCTACCACCACGGCGACGGCCGTCAACATACCACTGCCGTGGCTACCAGCCGGCAACATGTATAATACTGCCGATGGTATTCTGCCAGAAATCCGGCAGAAGGCGGCACTGCTGACAGCAGCACCGCCACACCAACAAAACACCGCTGACCGTATCATGAGAAATGATAGGGCCTGGCGGTGTTTTGCTGGCGGACGCTGCTGCTGACAGCAGCGCCGCGGATTGTCTCCAGCCTGCGGACCCCCTACAAGCAGGTAAGTCGGGTTCTCCGACCAAAGAGGGGGTGGGGAGTGTTGTGTGTATGTGGGGGGTGTGTGTGTGTATGTTTTAGGATGCGTACATGCGGGTGTGAGTCGCGTTGGATGCATGCATGAATGAGTGATTGTGAGTGTTGTGTAATGTGGATGCATGTGTGTGACAAGCTATGTTGGCGTGTGTTATGGTGTGTGGGTATTTATGTGTGCATGAATGGGTGGTGGTAGGTATGCATGCGTGTGCATGTGTGTATCTGGGTGCGTGTGTGGGTGTCTCCTCTTTACAGGAGTAGGTGGGGAGGGTGGGGGAGGACTCTGGGGAGGGGATGGGGTGCGGGAAGACCCCTATCAGTGCCAGGCAAGGGCTTCCCTGGCACTGATAGTGTCTACCGCCATGGTTTTCGTGGAGATAAGTTTGGCATGAAAACCATGGCGGTAGGCCGAGTCGTAATCCTGGGGGTGGGAATGTGATGGCCGCAGGGCTGGAGACCGAAGTCTCCAGCCCAGCTGCCGTTACCACCCTGGCGGCAGTATTGCCGCCGCTTAACACTGACTGCCAGGGCTGTAATGAGGGCCTAAGTGTCTTAAGTCTTTGCAAAACAAATAAATGTGTCTTAAAAACAATAAAGGTCTCTTGCAAGCACAAAGTACCTAGTTTGCGTGCAATATCTCCGCAAGGGACTGCCGGGGAGGTGTGCGTCGGTTTCGCCCCTTCCCACACTGAATTGCATTGTTATTTTCCACGCAGGGGAAGGCTTTGCGTCGGTTTCTGGGGCACAGACTTGGTTCCTCTTCGGGTTGCAGCAGTTTCTGGCACCCCGGGGACTGTGTGTGGAATCCTGGGCCTGCGCAGCGAAGTCACAAGCGCCGTGTCGATCCAGTGGGCGTTGGGTGAAAATTTCTCCAGCATGGCAGGCACTGCATCGATTCCTCTCTGGAAGTCGGGCTGCTTCATCCCGGATCAGCTGTGCGTAGATCCAGTGAGCTGTGCGTCGAAGTTCCGGTCGCAATGCAGGCGCCGCATCGATCTTCTCCTTGCGAAGTCGCGCTGCGTTGTTCCGGCTCGTCGTGCAGTGAATTTCTCACGAGGGGCAGGCTGTGCGTCATTTTTAGCAGGCTGTGTGTCGAATTTTCACCGCACAAGGAATCCAGTTGCAGGAGTGAAGTCTTTTTGGTCCTGAGACTTCAGGGAACAGGAGGCAAGCTCTATCCAAGCCCTTGGAGAGCACTTCTCAGTACAGCCAGAGAACAGCAAGGCAGCAGGGGAACAGCATGGCAGCAGTCCTTGTCAGCAAAGCAGTCCCAGTGAGTCCTTTGGGCAGCCAGGCAGTTCCTCTTGGCAGGTCTGGTTCAGGGATTCTTCACCAGCAGGTTTCTTGTCCAGAAGTGTTTTTGAGGTAGAGTGTGTACCCCAAGAAGTGTCTGAAGTCTGTGGTTTTGGGTCCTCTTCTTATATTCATTTTGGCCTTTGAAGTAGGTTTACTTCAAAGGAAAGTCTCACTTGACCGTGAAATCCTGCCTTGCCCAGGCAACGCCTCAGAAACACACCAGGGGGTTGGAGTCTTCATAGTGTGAGGGCAGGCACAGCTCTTTCAGGTGTGAGTGACCACTCCTTCCCTCCGTCCTAGCACAGAAGGCTAATTGGAATATGCAGGCTACACCCCAGGCCCTTTTGTGTCACTGTCTGGAGAGAGGTGCAAACAGCCCAACTGTCAAACTAACCCAGACAGGGAATCCACAAAGAGGCAGAGTCAACAAAATGGTTCAAGCAAGAAAATGCCCACTTTCTAAAATGGCATTTTCAAACACACAATCTTAAAACCAACTTTACTAAAAGACGTATTTTTAAATTGTGAGTTCAGAGGTCCCAAAGTCCACATGTCTATCTGCTCCCAAAGGGAATCTACGCTTAATCATGTTCTAGACAAATGTAGCGCACACAAGCACCACAAGACACACCAGCACAAACTCCAACAACATCCACCCACAGACATAGCAACAGGCACAACTGGCGCTGACAAAACTACCCCCCCAGCATCACACACATGACATTAACCCTACCTACAAAACCACGACAGCAGTCACTGACACAGTCACCACACTCATCCTACTCACAGACACCACCACAGCTGACCCTCAGACATCCACCACAAGCACAGCACCCGGAAACACCACAACTACTTACACATGTACATCCACTACACCTGCAGTCACCACCCAAACAGACACAGGCACCTCCACCCCCCTAAACCCAAGACACTTGCAGTAGGACATTTTGAAGGAGGATTGGATCTAACCTGGGGGTCGAACTTATGACTTGAATGGGCATTCACAGTGCATGTCTGTAGAGTTCCTGAAAGTATCTGGTGCTTACACTTTATTACACATTAAAGTTGAAATCTGTACAAAAGTACAATTTTGCTCTACTTAGGCTTGCAAGGTCCAGCAAGGTACTAGTTTATGGGTAAACCTGAAATCCAAGTATAGATTTATAGATGCTGACAACATACCTATATTCCTTATGGAATTTTGTCATAATCATACTCCAGGCCTCTGCTCTTTACTGGGCCCATTACATTTTTATGCTCTCCAACAGAGGGATCAAAGTCCTCCACACAATACAGCCATTAACAATGCTTTACCCTGTTCCAAGGAAAGGAAGGGTAGCGATTAAATCTGCACCTGTTAATTAGCTTTTCACACTGCACCTGAACTGGGGCAGGCCAGGCTCCCAGAGGCAAAGGAGGAGAGCCAGCCTCTTGAGCCAAACACACGAGTGGCTCACCTTAGAAGTTTTGGAGTGACTGGATCATGCAGGTTTGTCAGCTAGGGGTGGAGCTGAGCCTCTCAGGGAAGCACTTTCCACTGAAAACTTTGTATTGTCCCAGAATGCTGTACACAAGTGTTTGGACAGGAGTGATATGGTACCTTAGGACTGGCCAGGGATGACTGACTTCTAGAACTCTCCAATCCCCCATCCCTGAATATCTCCACAAGGGAGAGACAGATGAGAAAATAATGAACCTGGAACAACAGTGATGAAAAATGCCCAGTTGGAAGAAGAAATAGCCACCAGATGCCCTGCAAGGATGGATTTTGAGATTTTGATTTCAACTGACTCAAGGTTTATAATGGTTCTCTCCAGAGGCAGTGGTGCTGCCCCCCTTAGACTCCATGAAGAACATTTGGAGAGATGGAACTTGTGGATACCCTAGATGGTTCTCCTGAACCTTCTGTGGATAACTCCACTCCACTGCTGACACACAGGTGCCCTGAAAGACAGCTAGGAGAGCATGGGGCCTCAGGGGTGTAGCAGAGAGGGTGTTCTGCTTGCTAGCTGTGGATGGCCTGTGGAAGACACCTCCACAAAGACGTGAGCCTCAGAAGGGAAGGCTGAGGACAAGTCTGATGCAGGGAGATGGACAACCAAATTTGTTGCAAAAAGGAGCGCTTTTTAAAAACCAGGAGGTCTGCGTCCTATAGAAAATGGTACTGGTTGCTAGGGTTCATCACAATTGGCCCTACTGGAACTGAGAAATCAGCATTTAAAACAGGGTCCTGAGGGGACAAAGCAGAGAGCAAAATGCATAGTGCTTTGCTTTATATTCCTAAAGAGACCACAGGCATGGGCCAGGGCTTGGGGGTAGACACAACCTTAATTAATATTTCTATGGGAATAGCAATGCTTAAAGCACCCTCCTCAAGCCAACTTTTGGTCCTGGGATCCCATCCCCTCAAAATCCACCATGTATTGTAAGATCTTACGGACCCCTTCTTCGGGACTGAAGAAGCCCTCACTTGGCCAGGCCTGCAGCCTGCCCTTCTAACCTGTGTCTCTGGAGTGGGGAATGCCAGCCAGCTGTCTCCATAATCTTGTCTCCCTGCTTTGAGGCTCGACCCACAGACCCCAAATATCACCACCTTCCAGGTTGCCGACTGCTGCTATTTTGAGCAGATGGCCTGCAAGTGAGGCTGAGCTAGCTATAGCTAATACATTTTTCACAGTGTAAAGATAACCATCTGATTAAGGACACCTCTGAAATGCACTGAAGAGACAGTGACATTTTGACAGGTTTTGAAGATGTACTCAGAAACGGTCTTTTGGAAAAACAGGAAACAATCTCATCATAACACTGTGTGGGTTTAAAAACAGAGAATAAATTACCTGCTTTCACAAATAAGCATGGGTTAATGGAATCAATAGAATTCAGCTTTCAGTGGTGTTAAAGCAGTGCATTTGTGGGTATATGTTGCTAAATAACAAGGGGCTTCTATTTTATTCCTATTTGGAACATTTAACTTGCCTATAAGTTCCTAGTATATGGTGTAGAAGGTTCACCCAGGGCCGGGAAGTTAAATGACACTTGTAGACTGCAGCACCTATTGTGCCATCCACCACAGTGGTATGATATGTAGAAATATAAAGGTCACATGCTCTTACGGTAACTACCACCCAAACAATATTTTCACTGTAAGAATACCCTGACTGGCCCATTGTAAACAATGGGGAGCAGGGTTAAATATTAATTCTGCTGTCTCTTGTTTTGGCCCATTTGGAAATATGACTAAACCACTTTTCTTTTCTATTAAGTATTAAAGCTCACCTTAATAGTGAATTTGGATGTTAATAAGTTTTAAGGAAAAGTAACTTTTAAAAAGTTACCTTTCCCCTGCCTGGAACTTCTGGAGGTTATTCTGATATAGCTCTCTAGCACTAGCCCAATGGATGATTAGATTAGCCCTGATGAAGTGTGAAAACTGCTCCCAGAGCAGAGACAATACCTTGGGTGTAGCAAAGTGTTTCCTCTTCCCCTGGAAGAAGACCAGTTGGGGTTTACCCAGGAGCTTATTTCACTTCAATGGACCCTCCTCTGTTACACGTAAATGTTAAGCGACACCCAGAAATGCCCCAGCTTTTGTCCTTCCAGGCAGGCAGCAAATCCAATGATTGATTGCCTCAGCTGCAATAATTATGGATCCCTGGTATGGATTGTTGGTCATGGGTAGCATAGATTTTGCATTTACACCATGATCTTTGTTTGTCTCACAGTAATGCAATCTGTTTAAACTGGGAGTGATGCATTAAGTGCTACCCTTGTGAAGATATTAGGCTACTGTCCTTACCTGCAGTTAAGTGACACAAGGGCGGTGGTGAGAATTCAGTTGAATCAATAATGTGAAGAGGCCTTTTTACCTGTGTCACAGCATCATGGCCTACTGGCTCACTCATATAAAATTCACTAGCAGTGTACTTAGCTCACCCTTTGTCTGCATGGATTGTGTGTAGCTCCAGACAATATGTGATACTTATGCATGCATGTTAAGAAAGGTGGCATATGTGTGCCTGTGCATGATACATAGTATGGAGGCCTGTAGGTTCCATTTTGGAAGCACAGGGCCTGCAAAGGCTGAAGAGGTGAGGACTGCTACCCCCCATAGGAGATGTATAATGGTGACATTCTTGAGGGCTGAGATGGGTTGCGCACACAGAAGGGAGAGAAGCAGAACATCCCCTGTGTACATCAAAGGTATCTTTGATTCCAGGAAGAGTTACTGATAAGTTGGGCATGGGCTTATTGAAAGAAAAATGGGGGGAGTGATAAGGTTACACTACCAGGGAAATGTTAGAGAGGAATGCTTAGTCCTTTAAACCTTTATGGAGCATATTTCAGTGGGGACAGACAGCCAGGTGTGAGACTCACTTACTCCCTTGGTCTTTGCTGTGGGTCTCTCAAAATTGGACAATCCTGTTGTGCAGACTATCCATTTGACAAAGGGCAGAGAAGAGGAAGAAATACTTCAAAGAAGCTGACACCCCAAATATGAAATTAAAATACCAGACACCAAATAACAGATATGCCTGGAATTGAAATATCAGTGTGGGAGCATTTGCCCTATGCTTGGTTTAATAAATTTGTCTCATCAGGAGAGAGAATATCGTCACTAAGACTTCTTTGCTACTGGAAACAAGACTGGGGACGATAGTCTGCCAGTCTCTTTAGTTGGTCAAGGAACATCACTAAGGGACTCAAGATCACTTGCCTTGAGCCTGGAGTAGCAGCCCTCTACTTGCTTGCCAAGACCAGAACACCCAGCGAGGAAGAGAGTGCCTAGATTCCATCTACCTGCCAAGACCAGTGAGGTGATAAGTGCTTAGAGACCACCTGCCTGTTAAGACCAGCACACCTTATAAGAAGGAGAGCGCCTAGAATCTGTCTGCCTGCCTAGAACAACAAAGCCCTGTGAGGATGAGGAGAAAGCCCGGAGAGAATAAAGGTGAGAGGGTGATTAGATTTTCGGTGGGTGAAGTGTGACACTAGTCTACCCAGTGAGGGCCACAGTATAAGTGGCACCCACACTAATGCTGTAAAGTAGTTGATACCCCATGTTGCCAGGAAAGGGGCCATTCTGGAGTTTGGGTCATCAACTGTGTCTGTGTCAAATCAGCAGCCCCTGTGTGAGCCCGAATGGGCTTGTTGTGAAGTGAAGATCATTTCCTTTGTGGGTGCCAAAGTCAGAAACCCCCAGTTAACCTGGAAGGGGCCATCGTCCAAGTATGTGCCGAAGTCAGTGACCCCCATGTTGCCAGGGAGGGGGCCACTGCGAAGACGAGGCCATCACCCATGTGTAGGCTGAGGTCAGGGAATATGAGATTAGGGACATTTCCCTGCATCTTTGTTTTAAGGATGCAGTAAGGAACACTTACAGATTGCTGATGGACATAAGCGTGGGCATTGAAGTCAGGCAACCTGCTTGACCTCACGATGACCCCCTTCCTGGAACATGGGCAATCCCCTCAGGTTGGGCCCCAAGTCTGGGTCCAACAGCTCCTGCTTGCCCTGTGACTCTCTGAAAAGGGTCCTGACAATCCCTAAATGCTGTTCCTGGGGCCCTAGGATGAATGGCTGTGTTTAAGTGGACTTCCCAGAACACCCCTGAAAACCTTGTACTCCAGCATATTCTACAAAGGTGCGCCCTTGGTATGCTAAACAATCAGGTTTCTCCACCTCAGAACTTCTCTGCAGCAGCAAATCTGGTTCAGCGGACACTTGACAAGAAAATATTCAACCTCATGGAACTCAACATCAGTTACAGCTGCAGCCTTGCCCCACTGTAGGATTCCAAGCTCCAAAAAAGAGACTAAGGGCCTTATTACGGATTTGGCAGTCCTAGGGCCGACATGTTAGGGGTCCGGTCAGACTGCCAACAGGCTGGTGGAACAGACTGCCAAATGTATGGCAGTGATGCCAACAGAATACAGCCAAAGCACCTCCGGCACCGCCATTGCGGTCAGGCTGCTGCAGACCATTGAAGCCACCAACTGTCCGTGGAGGCCATGTTTTCATCAGACTCATTACGTTGCACACAGCCAACATTTCTGCCACGGTCAGACCACCACAGAAAACTAGGCAGAAACAAACTGGATAAAAGAAGACACTCACCTCCAGGAATCCATACTCATCCGGCGCTGCCACAGAACCACAACTAGACATCATCCCCCTGCTCCTGCTTGCCGAAAGACAACAGAATCATCGCCAACGAGGACGACAGCAACCGTAAGTGCACACACTCACTTGTTACATTTGTGTATTTTGTATAGACACATAACATACCATAGGGAGGGGGTTGCTAGGGTTATACTCAACCATAACAGTATAGTTACACGCAACCTCACATAAAGCAACAAATACACATACAGAGCACACTCACTGAAGTCAGCACATACACAGACCACACATCAAGAACACACGGTTAGGCATAGCAGCACAGCACAGGCCTAGTCTCAAACAATCCCATACAACATACCAACACGTCACAACTACACCAGAACTGTACAATCATATACACATTGTCAAGCAATCACAACTGACACTGGCCAGGGACTCATCACACATACAACACAATGTACAACCTACTGGGAACAAACACACAATTACACTCTCATGCAACTTAGCAATCGATACACACATCACACACACAGAGCACATCGTACTTATTATAACATGTACAGTACATGCACACTCACATAGTCAAAGCACACAAAGTCACACACTACAACAACAAACACATATCAACACAAACCATGACAACAACATGTCACCAACATACACATGCCCATCACATAACACACACCCTATCCCTGGAGGGCAAAAGCACTGCACACACCCTCACATACTGCTCAAACAACACAGGAAGCACAAGCACCACATATACACAAACACTGGGACACAACCAATGTTAGCTAGGAGGAACTCGAACCTAGGAGATGAAATGGAGGCTAGAGATGTAACCAGAAAACCAACAACTGGTTGGTCAGAATATAGCATTTAAAAAAAAAATTCAAACAGATAAAAGTCCAAGGCCACTGGCCAGTCCATATAAACAAATGTCTATTGCACCAAAGGCACAAAGTGGTGCCCCAACTTGACTCCTGACTGCCCTGTAATCTCCACAAGTAGGGGCAGGCAGGCACCTCAGGGACGTGGGGGGAGGTGGGGTCGGGCTTAGGTTGGGGATGGGGGTTTTGGGCATAAGCTTGGGGTGGGAGGTTTGGTTTTCGTTTTTGGGGGAGTGTTGGGTCTTCATGGGAGGGCTGACTTCTTGGCAGGGGGAGTGACATGGGTACTGGCAGGGGGGTAGGAGAGGCTTTGGAAATGGGGATGTCCTTGGGGAGAGAAACAGATCTTTTAGGGGTGTCATGGGAGTAGAACAGTAGGGAAAAGGTTAAATTCTGAGAGTAAAGCTTTCTTACACACACAGGGATGGTCATAACAAAAGGGTTTGGGTGTGGAGGTAGAGGGAGTGGTTGTAAGAGGTCTTGGTGTGGACGTCTTGGGTGCATGTTTGTGGGAGGTATGCTTGTGGGTGGTGGATGTCTGTTGGGTGAGTGGGTGAGAGAGTTTATGTGTCTTGGGCTGAGGGGGTAGAGGTGCAGGGGGATTCCGTGGTGGGTGGGTGGCTGTCTGTTGGGGTGGTGACTGCTGGTATGGAAGATGTGCTGCCTGTAGGCATGTCTGTGGTTGTGCTGTATGTGGGTGTGGTGAATGAGGTAGATGTCTGATGGTCTGCTGTGGGAGTGTCTGTGGGTAGGATTGCTGTGGTGACTGAAGAACTGAATGTTGGTGTAGTGTCTGCAGGTTTGTCAGGCGTTGTGTCTGTGATGCTGTGGAAGGTGGGGTGTCAGGTCAGGTTGTAATTGTTGCTGTGTATGCAGATGTGTATGCAGATAGATGTTGCTTGTGTGTATGCCGGTGGTGTGTCTTGTGATGCATATGTTTGTCTGTGCTACTCTTGGTTGTTGAGGTGGATGCATGCTTGTCTGTTTGTGCGCTTTGACTCGGTCGGGGAAGGGGGGAGTCGGATTGGGAAGAGAAAGGTGGGGGGGGGGCAGTAGACAAACAGTGACTGGCTGCGTCAGTGTGGAAGCCAGAGCCTGAAAAGATCTCTGTAGGCCAGCAAGTACACTGTGAATGCCCTCAAAGAATACATGACACTGTTGTATGTGAGTTGCCAGTCCCTAGATGGCAGTCATGATGGTCGACTGTTCCACAGAGATCAACCTCAGGAGGTCAATAGCCTCCTCACTGAGGGCAGCAGGGCTAACAGGGGCAAGGGCTGAGATGCCTGTGGCGAAGGAGACGGCCACCCTCTTGGATGGGTGGGTACTGCCAACTGGATGGGGAGCTACAGGGAGGGCGGTGATAGAAAGGGGGTGACAGGCAGAGATGGTGCTTGTGTGGTCCCAGATGGGTCCACCACTGTAAGGGTGTGGCCTTAGGAGGAGGATTCTGAGAATGATATTCAGGATCTGGTCTCTCCCATGGCACTCCCCTCTTCCTACGGGCCACTGGGTCCATCGATTTTGGTGTTCTCATGACTGGAGGTCCTGTGGTCAGAAACTTCCCCACTTGCCTGTGCCCCATTTCCTTCACCTGCCGATGCTGCAAAACAGAAAGTGAGGTATGGTTATCACATTATCTACATACCACTTCTATAATATTTTACACATCAGTAACATTACATCCAGTTGTCCAACACCCCCAGGGAGTACCAGTTAAGTGCCAACATCATGTCACAACAAATCTTTTTAGATGAAGGAGGCTAAACAAGTCACCTACACATGTACCAATAGTGCTGTATGAAAAGATTGTAAATACATTGTGGACCAAGGCATCTAAGTCATTGTCCTCCTGAAAAAAAAGTATACCAGCCATATAAGGGCCTAATAAACTCAGAGCATTTACCCACACAAAACGCCATCTAGTATTTCTTCTGTTTCTAGTCAATGGACCACTCTAATGTACATGAAGGTGACATTCAGAATTACCTAATCATGCAGTCATTCCATTAATAGTCCAATGACTGACTGGTTGGCAACATCACTATCCACACATCTGACTTGACTACCTTTCCATCTGTCTGTGAAAAAGTTCTGAGATATAAACCACATTTGATGCTACCAAGACAGGTACACCCATCATGATGCAAGCCAAATGTCTGAATACACATACCATGCCACTAACGTGTATGTGAACTACCACACCTGCACCACATTGGTGTCAGTGCAAACAATAGGTTTGCATACAGCCAGGACTCAGTAAATATAACCTATTTAGCAACAGAAAGTATATTTACTATGTGGAATCATGGCAGAACCTTTCAATTTACACATGATGTTGGCAAACAAAATGATAAGATTGTAACTGTGAATAAGATATCTTTGACTATGTATCATGTATACAACAGTATTGCTAAGTAAAATGCTGGGTAGCCACATACCACCTACTGAATATGAACATGGTACTAACATTCATTGTCCTAACACCAATGTATGTGATACAATAGGAGTCTAGCAATACCTCCATGTTCCCAACACGCAGGTAGTCCACTCAGAAGAGATATTACAAAGGTCTATGTAAATACCTCTCTTACCATGGGGGTTGAACTTGTAACAAGTCTGAATAAGTGAAGCATGTATGTCATGTGTAATGTCAAATGGACATCACAGCATCACATGATGCTGTCACTCATCTGTAATGTTTTCAAAAGTAGGAATGACTTCAAATCATCTGACTCAATGTTACACATAGACATAGATCAAGGGACATTGCAATGGACAGAGAGCAAGGACCTGGACAACTTACCATCATGATATTGGGAGTATTGACCTGTGGTTGGGACTGAACAATCACCAGGGTATGGAAAGCTGTATTGTGGTACACATATGACAGTCACATATGCATCATCATATGCTTTTGTACAGAGGGGACAAAGTAGGTGAGTAATATGTCCCTATACACATTAGACTGTGTACATGTGTGTACTATTGTTGGGGACTGTACATCAACATTTTGACTGGAGATCTTTGACTCTTTGCACTTACCACATTGTCAGAGCTAACAATCTGTCACATCCGACACTAACCTGCTACTGGGGTAAAATTGTGTGAGGTCTGTACTTACCCTCTTGTGGCTGCTGTGCTGCCCTCAAACACCCATCCAACTCAGGGTAGGCCACTGCCAATATGCTGGCCATTAGGTGGGGTCAAGGTCTGACAGGCACCCTTTCCTTGATAGGATTACATCCCCAGCTGGGCCTCTGCATTCTTCCGGGCCTAGCGTCTCAGGTCCTCCGACCTCTTCCTACAGTGGGTGCTCCACCGGCTGTGGACAACCAGCGCCTGCATTTTCTTGGTGAAGGCACAACATATCACCTTTTTCTGATGGGTGTTGACCTGTATGGATTACACAGAAAAGAATAGAATGTTATATGCACCATACCAAAACAAGCAGGGTGAAAAACTAGTTAGTGCACATAGCCAAACACAGACTGTCTTCAACATCCCCTTCAATGATAGATGCACATATGCAGTCAGGCCATGTGTGATGTTGGAACAGGCTTACAACATGCATATCCAGCAACAGGTGTCAGTTTATTACATATGATCAGACTACATGCATATCTAAAAACATGGTATTCCTGGCAAAGTTTGTCATACCTCCTTCCTTGATCATGTATTGCAGTCAGTCGGTGGGTCAGGGAACATACATCACACACTCTCTACTATGTCTAAGTACTCAAATCTATCAAAACACATATGCACATGCCCATCTACCTACACATATCACCACAACCCTTAATTCTTCCACGTTTCCTGGACATCATCACAAATTTTACCCATCATCCATTGCTTGTCAAAACAAAAGGTAGATGGGGAAATATACATAGGGGCACTTCCCTGTTTCTCTGGTACACCATAGAGCTGTTCATACAGAGGTAGGACCTTCTCTACCAGCTTATCAAGCTCCTCCGGGGAGGAGAAGGAAGGGGCTCTATCACCTGTAGGACGTGGCATGATTGCTCCCAGGGACAGTACACAGCAGCTCAGTTTGTGGAGGTCTTGCTCACAGCAGTGTCATGATTCAAGTGAGTGATAAAGTATGAGATGGCAGTCACGTCCACCACATAAGACACCATCACCGCCGGAAGACATTGCCATTGATGCAAGCCCGCCAGAAGCAGCAATGTGTTCCAATGGCAATATCCACCACAGTTGTTTCCGCCTACCACCATGATGGCTTCCACTGGCAGAGTTAGGTCATATCCTAATGTCCAGTACAGTAGGTCAGGAAGCCGCCATTTTAGGGCTTACAGCTGATCGGTAAAGTTAGATCAAAGTTGTGTCACAAGCTATGAAACTTATTTACATCCTTGTGTTCATTGATGGCTTTAAGTGAACATGCAGGAAATTGCAGGATTTATGTATAGGTTGTAAACTTGATCAGTTAATACTAACATAACATTAATGTCATAGTCAGCACACCAATGGCATCTGAAATATGGCATTTGTGTCTTATCAATGTGAAACATGCTAAGAATGTCATTATCACAGAGACTTTTAGTGACATCCTTCTCCATTTCTGAATCATGATTGACGAAAGGGAATGTGATTGCACTAAGAACCCACTATTTACCTAGATATGTACTGTGTATAATGTTTTCACTATTTCATTTAGCATGTCCGAGCATTATGTGTGACATATGTATTTTAACACTTACAATGGACAGAATGAGTGAAACACATATATATTGGTTTTATCACACTTAGTTACCCTGGAATGAGAAGAGTGAGAGAACCTCCAGTGTATCATTCACTAGCAGACCTGCAGACCATGGAGAATCAATATATCATCCAAATCTACCACCTGCATAGGCATACAATCATGGATCTCTGTCGTCAGTTGGAGGCAGATCTGATGCCTGCCATTCGTAATCCATATAGCACACCACCCATTTTACAAGTCTTGTCAGTGCTGCACTTCCTGGCCACAGGCTTCTTTAAAAATATTGTGGCCCTAACTGCAGGGATATCTCAGCATATGTTTAGTCTGGTGTTGAAAGCTGTACTGTCTGCATCGTTGAAACACCTAGACAGCTACATCAGACTTCCACAATGTGTAGATTTGACGCACATAAAGTCTGATTTTTATACTTTGGCACACGCCCCATATGTGGTGGGTAAAATTGAGGGCACCCATATAGCCTTGGTTCCCCCAAAAGCCAATTAACAGGTGTATAGGAACAGGTAAAAGCTCCACTCCATTAATGTCCGAATAGTCATCTGTATTGGGCCTGGGAATAGGATGGGCATTCTGGTGAATATTTGCACAACAGGTCCATGCTTCAGACTTATATATGTTTGCTATAATGAGCAGTCTCTAAGACCTGGGCCAAACCTTCAGGCAAACTGTGGTTATATTGTCTGAAAACGGTAGGCCATCCTTTCTAGTATGCCAAACACTTACTATTTGTACAGAACTGACTCTGGTAACATTAGCACTCCACTGCCCTAATCCCAATAGCCATAACCTTTAATCATCCCCTAATGCTGCACAAACATTGAGTTCTCTTTATACCTGCTGAACATAGGCCCTTATTATGATAAAAAACACCTACCGCCACAGTGACAGCCACCAAAATACAGTCGCCGCGGCTACCAGCCATCTGCCGTATTATGACCACAGCCAGATTTCCACCAGAAGGATGGCGGAAATCCAGCTGTGGCCCTGCCGGCGGATGGCGGTAAGGTGCAGCAGCACCATGCCAGTAGACCGACGCCAGCTGTATTATGACTAATAATATGGCCTGGCAGTGTTCTGCTGGCAGACTCTGCTGCTGACAGCAGCGCCCCGTCCCGTCTCCTGCCGGGGTCCTGCTAAACACAGGTAAGTGGGTGCTCCAACAGGGGAGAGTGGTGGGGGGTGTTCAGTGTGTGTGTGGGTGTGTGTGAATGTTTGTGCGTGTGTGTATGCGGGTGTGTGTTCCGTGTTGAATGTGTGTGCATGTATGGATGTGTGAGTGCGTGTATATTGTGTTCTGTGACTGCGTGTCTGTGTGTATGTATGAAAGTGTGTGCGGATGTGTGTGTGAATGGATGTATGCATGTGTGGATGAATGTGGGAATGGGTGTGTGTAAGCGTGTGTGAAGGGAGGGGCGTGAATGAAGGGGGGGTCTGGAGAGGAAGGGGGTGGGGGGAATCTGGGGAGAGTGGTGGGGGTAGGAAACACCTCTGTCCCTACCGCCATGGTTTTCATGACAGTAAGGAAGCCACGAAAACCATGGCGGTAGGCGGGGTCATTATCCCGGAGGCGGTACAGTGACGGCTGCTGGGCTGGAGATTGATATCTCCAACCCAGCAGCTGTTACCGTCGTGGCAGTCGGTGGGGTACATAAACCCCCAATGTCATAATATGCTGGAAAGTACCGCCAGCCTGTTGGCAGTACTTTCCACCATATTACCACTGACCACCAGGGTCATAATGAGGGCCATAATCTTTAAAAAATATATATATATTTGTCTGAGGGAGAGGAGTTGGAGGACCAGTCACCAGAGGTGAGATTGTGGGTCCGGGTTACCTTCATCCTCATTTTATTGGGAAACATCTATGACTTAGTGGAGTGCAGCCCCTTTAACATTACTGCAAGCCAGCTCAAAGTCAGAGCAACAGATCTCCTATTCTGAAAATCACTGCCCATTAATCCACACAGCTAGTAGGTCAAACAGCAACTATTTGCTCTCTTTTTCCTTCTAGTTCTCTTGTCCCGTACTTTTTGGTATCCATCTTAACACACTTCTTTTCAAAGATAATACACTTTACAAACCAGTAACTTTTTTCTACATGTTTTTTCTACATTCTACATTTTTTCTACATTCCTCTGAACCCTTAATTATTTTACTTTATTTTACTACTACTCCTCCAACCCTTTGTGAAATACTTTTACTATCTCTTCTCTTTTGATCCCACGTTAATTAATTAATTCTTTTTTACATACCTACTCATTTTATTAATACCCTTTTCTTAATCACTCATGACATCTTTTCCAGTCATCTCTCGGTCCCTTAAATGTACTGCTCACTTTCTTAAACTACATTCCCTTTCTTATTACTTCCCTATTGGGTCTGTTGTATATTTGATTTCCTCCACTGTTCAATTATTTTCACCTTCATAACTGCTCTCTTTTGAATGCTGTTTTTCATACCATCTCACGGCTACCTTTTGCCCTTTTCCCCATCATTTTTTGTTTCTTGCCTTACTCTGCGCTCTGGCTCCACAATGGCTCTTCCTATCAAGTGCTCTCAATATTGTATTGCTTGTAAACTCTCCAAGACCCTCTATCTTTTTCCTTCTTGCTTTTCTTATTCATCCTTCACCTTCGTCACTTACTGCAGAAAAAGTAAACGTCAAAACTCACAGCTTTTCTTATTTCCAAACTGCTAACTTAAAAGTGGCTGAAATTTAAAAGTAAGACATGACCAGGCCAACATCCTTTAAACTTAATTCAAATGAAGACAAATGCCACCACACATATCACTTCCTTCATAGGCCCAATACCTCAATGTATGCTAATGAATGCAAGATCAGCACATGCTTTAGAAATTGCTGAACTCATCCCAACTCACTTCTGAAACCAACTTTCCACAACAGAAACTTCTGACAAGGCATTCAACATCCTAATATCAAATGGTTTCTCCATCCTCCACAAGGATAGAATTAATAAAAAGTGTGGCATTTTAGAAATTATCAACGGGAATACGTTGTCTTGCACCATAGGAGGTTATCTGTTGTGCTCCTTTTGCAAGCTACTTTCAGTAAACATGAAAACTAACTGTAAGAGAATGGGTTATTATTCAAGGTGTATGCCTGCCACCTCAAGGAATAATCACAACTCTTGTTGGTTTGAACCCTCAAAGTCACTAAATTATCCTGCGCTCGACCCCCTAACTGACGTGGCCTCTTTGATACTTCGTTACATGCACCCACCAAGATATGTTGTTGCAAATCAACGCATTCGGACAAGTAAAGAATATGTGCAATTATTTCCCGAGCAGACAATGTCTAACGTAAGCAACAGCAGAAAATATTTTAAAGTCACATACATGTTGTAAAGGGGAAACCCTATAAACCCTCTTTACCAAACACTTGAAGAACCCTCGGAAATGTGGCTAAATATCTAGAGCGCACCTAAGCTTGCCACAGCCCACGTTGTACCACAGAGTAATACCTGTTTCCAGCTTCGCAGCACTGATAACAGGAAATGCCCCGAATATGAGCAGAAAATCTGAAACAAATCATTAAGACACCCTTCAGCCTTAATAAACTCGAATCACTGACTGCATGAAAATTTCAAATTACAAGTATTCATGACCCTCAGAATACTAGGACTCAGGGGAAAAAAATGGCCAAATATAAATTAAAATAAATGGTACCTACTAAAGGTCTCTCATTCACATGCTTCCAGAGCTCAAAGCATAGAAGGCCAAACAATTCTGGGGACGGTCCCAGTCTTCACATACATTCATATCATCCATGATATATAATAAAAATGTAAATCTAACGTCCATAGCTAAACTTCACCCACCGCTGACTCATAGCACACACAAAAGAAAAGGTACAAAATATTAGGAAAAATTGGAGGGCATTCTACAAGTTACATAGTAAAGCATAGACAACGAAATTGCTGGGAACACGAGAATACACAAGAAATAGCATGATAACATGGCTATCTGGATCAGAACACATAAATAAAGCAGGCGAATTGTAGGTTTAATGGGACAGAAGCACTGCCAATTTACAGGAGTGCCCCTGCTCCATCAAACTATAAATAAGGCCCTCTATTATGTAAACTACATGTTTAGAGCCTGCTCACTCTCTTTCAATACTTTTGAATTCTGCTAAAAAAAAGGTTGAAAAAGCTCTGGGCAAAAATGATTTTAAAGTTTATTTAGGCCAAATCCCTTAGGCGAGCCAGCGCACTTCTGTGAAAGTGTGGTGCATAAAAATTGCCACATACTCTTACAAATTCCACATACTGAGTCACACAGTTGGGGGATTTGAGGAATTATGACACCTAAGAAAGGCTCACAATGATGGAGAACTTGTCCACCTAGGCATGCTTAGGTTCAGAGGAGAGAAAGGCATGGTGAAGTGGAGGTCACAGCCCATGGTGTGAACACCCACAAATACCTAAATAAGAGAGCGGTCTAAAATGTTCTGTAATAAGTTTTACAAGATGTAAACCGATTAATATTTCTTTTATATTTGGCAAGATATAGAGGAATAAATGCCACATTTCAGTGGGGTAAAGGGAAATGTTTTAGTACATGGGAAACATTTTACTTTAGAAAAAACAAGTACATTGATGTACATGCACATTTCTATATAATTTACTCATGAAGATTGTCGATGCAGTTCCAAATTCTCCTGAGAGCATTTTGGAAAGTAGTAGTATTGTCTATCATTAGTTTCGAGCAATATGCATGGAATCTTTCATAACGCCCAGAAAAATCTGAAATCTATTCCAAGTACAGGAAGAAACATTCAATAGTAGGTTAACACAATTTTACATCCATGTTGTTAGAAATGGGGTCTTTGTTTGGCAGTCAGGTTAACCCCTGTCCAATCAAGGACCCTCACTCTAGTCAGGGTGAGTCACACACAATCCAAATTATCCTGTGCCCACCCTCTGGTAGCTTGGCACTGAGCAGTCAGGCTTAACTTAGAAGGCAATGTGTAAAGTATTTGTGCAATAAATCATACAATAACACCATATAGCACCACAAAAATACACCACACAGTGTTTAGAAAAATATATAATATTTATCTGGATATTTGCAGGTCAAAAACCATCAAAGATGCAATAAGAAAATGTAAGGATGTCACTGAGAAGTGATATAAAGTGTCTTAAGTCTTTTAAGAGCAAAAAAAGTCTCTTTTAAGCACAGAGTACCTGGTTTGAGTAAAAAATCTCTGCAAAGGGCCGCAGAGGAGGAGAAGTGTGGAAACAAAGGGGTGTGGATCGATTTGTCAAGCCGCACATGGTCGATGCGTCGTTTAGTTTCCACCCAGAGACGGATGGGCGCCGATTTCCGGCGCTCGGTCGTGGATCCTCTTCGGGTTGCGGGGTTTTCAGACGCCCCGGGGTCTGTGTGTGGAATCCTGGGCTTGTTGACAAGCTCTGTGTTGTTCCGGTGGGTGGTGCAGGGAAATTTCTCCCTCTGGAAGTCGGGCGTCGTCGTACCAGGTCGGCTGTGCGTCGATCTGGTGGGCCGTGCGTTGAAGTTCCGGTCGCACTGCAGGCGGCGCGGCGATCTTTTCCTTGCGAAGTCAAACGGCGGTGTCCCGGTTTGGCGTGCAGTGAATTTTTCACCGCAGAACAGGCTGTGCATCGTTTTTAGCAAGCTGTGCGTTGAATTTTCACCGCACAAGGAGTCCAGTTGCAAGAGAGAAGTCTTTTTGGTCCTGAGACTTCAGGGAACAGGAGGCAAGCTCTATCCAAGCCCTTGGAGAGCACTTCTTCATCACAGCCAGGGAGCAGCAAGGCAGCAGTCCTTCAGAGAAAGCAGTCAGGTGAGTCCTTTGGGCAGCCATGCAGTTCTTCTTGGCAGGATGCAGGTTCTGGTTACAAGTTTCTTCTCCAGAAAGTGTCTGAGGTGGTAGGGCAGAGGCCCTGTTTTATACCCAAATGTGCCTTTGAAGTGGGGGAGACTTCAAAGAGTGGCTTAGAAGTGCACCAGGTCCCCTTACAGTTCAATCCTGACTGCCAGGGTCCCAGTAAGGGGTGTGGCAGTCCTTTGTGCGAGAGCAGGCCCTCCACCCTCCCAGCCCAGGAAGACCCATTCAAAATGCAGATGTATGCAAGTGAGGCTGAGTACCCTGTGTTTGGGGTGTGTCTGAGTGAATGCACAAGGAGCTGCCAACTAAACCTAGCCAGACGTGGATTGTAAGGCACAGAAAGATTTAAGTGCAGAGAAATGCTCACTTTCTAAAAGTGGCATTTCTAAAATAGTAATATTAAATCCAACTTCACCAGTCAGTAGGATTTTGTATTACCATTCTGGCCATACTAAATATGACCTTCCTACTGCTTTCAGATCAGCAGCTACCACTTCAATAATGTATGAGGGCAGCCCCAATGTTAGCCTATGAAGGGAGCAGGCCTCACAGTAGTGTAAAAACGAATTTAGGAGTTTTACGCTACCAGGACATGTAAACTACACAGGTACATGTCCTGCCTTTTACCCACACAGCACCCTGCTCTAGGGGTTACCTAGGGCACACCTTAGGGGTGACTTATATGTCAAATAAAGGGGAGTTTTAGGCTTGGCAAGTACTTTTAAATGCCAAGTCGAAGTGGCAGTGAAACTGCACACACAGGCCTTGCAATGGCAGGCCTGAGACAAGGTTAAGGGGCTACTTAAGTGGGTGGCACAACCAGTGCTGCAGGCCCACTAGTAGCATTTAATCTACAAGCCCTGGGCACATACAGTGCACATGACTAGGGACTTATAAGTAAATTAAATAGTCCAATTGGGTATGATCCAATGTTACCATGTTTAAAGGGAGAGAGCATATGCACTTTAGCACTGGTTAGCAGTGGTAAAGTGCACAGAGTCTAAAAACCAGCAAAAACAGTGTCCAAAAAGTGGAGGGAGGCAGGCAAAACGTTAGGGGTGACCACCATAAGGCTGTCAGGTCTAACACATGTGTTGTGTTAAAAAATAATTGTTGAAATTAGGCCCTCTGTGATCTGCGGCAATAAAGGTATATAAACAATTTTTGGATGGTAATGTCCAACTTAATTCAGCAAAAACATGGATAGGTTTCGAAATATTAACATTTGAAGAAAGGAACTTGCCAATTCAAAAACAACATGTAACTTTCAGGCGCATATGAAATTATGTTTCAGCAGCAAATACATTCTGATAGAGAGGCTTGAGAAAAAAAGAATAATCTTAATACATTTTCAGCAGGAAAGGTCATAAAAAATCACAAGAAACGTTTGCTGACATTCAATTTCATCACGTAGCAATAATGATTCATCATCGTAAGCTACTTTTGCTATATTTATATAACCTCTAGAAAGTAAGCAGACATATTGAGCGCAAATACACATTTATAGATTGAATTCACATCACTCTCAGCATGTAAAGGGTTTTTAAAGCACCTACATCTGGCTTGAGAGGAGCATCTACTAAAGTCTTGCAGTACTGTAGCTTTATGACAGACCTTTCAATAAGCTGCTACTAGATTGAGAGAGGCATCTTGTAATATCTTGCAAAACTGCTGCGTTGTGAAGACTTTTCAAGCAGTTGTTTCTGAATCAAGAGGGTCATCAAGTAACAACTTGATGTAACAAAGCTTAGTGACAGACTTTTAAAGCTGTTGCATCATCTAACTCGTGAGGAACACCTTGCGATACTACAGCTTTCTGATGGTCTTTCTTGCTAGCCCCATGTTTTTCCCAAACATTATAATGAACTCTATCTATCTATCTATCTATGAATAAATAAATGCATATATTAATTAATATATGCATGTATGTATATATATTTTTTCCCAAACAAATACGGTCAATGGCAGCGCGTTTGATAGCTGGTGTGTGCGCTGGGAGGTAGACTGCAGTCAACAATTGAACAGCTTTCCCAAGGAAAAATGCATCACATGCTGCAAACCGATGAAAAAATGTATATTCAGAAAAAAAGAACACAAGTGCACTGACACGTTTAGAACTTTGTTGTCATTTTCATGGTTGGTGAATCCTTCTATTCTGTTGCACTTTATACAATTATCCAGGTAAGCTGTAATGGGGCATTGTGAGTCTTGTAGTATACATTTCAACAAAAATTAACCAAATAAAGAAAACAACAATATAGAGTGTCAGATCCTTGCTGTAAAATCGAAATATGTAAAACAAGACATAGGCAAGAGTTTTAACAACCAGTTCAATTGTACCATCATTGTACATGCACCTATTGCTACCAAGCACACGCATGTGACTTCTTTTTCATCTACCAGACTTATTTTAAAGAACGAGTGTCAAAACCATGGTCTATGCAAACAGAAACAACAAGTGGCATCATGGTATGGTACCAATGTTGGCTCAATAGACCCTCACACCCTTATTTTTAATGTGGTCAATTCACTATCATTTGAAGAGGCACATTTGAAGGTCTAGTACCATGTTAACATATTGAATCACCATAAGGGGTGTGCAATGAAAGGCACTTTTAAAGGTCTAGTATCATATTAACAGATTAAGGAGGTCATTACGAGTTTGGCGGTCCCGTTTGCAGAGAGAATGCCACCACTATGGCAGTGGTGTCCTCCACCACCCTATTACAAGGTTTCCGCTGGCCAGACCTGGCTGACCGGCAGAAACCTTAAAACAGAGCATTCTGACTGGTCTGACTCTCTCAAAGGAGCCAAGTGCTATCTCGTAGCACGGGGGGTTTGACCAGCACCCTCTGAATGCACTCTGAGGGTGCTGGGCAGGGGGGTCATGCTCTGCCCATGCCATGGGCATGAGCAGTGCAGGGACTCCCCTGTGGCCCCCTGCACTTTTTCTCTCTCAACCTTTTTCATGGTGTAGAAACTTCCATAAAAAGGCTGGCAGAGAACACGGTTGTAATCAGCAGGGCAGTGCTAAGTTCAGCGCCACCCTGGTTGACTACAACCAGGACCGCCATCAGCCTGTCAGGATCTTTGATCCTGGTGAAGACGGCAGTCTTAGGAGGGTCCGCCTGCCAAACCCGTAATGTGGCTGTCGGACCGCCACAGCTGCGGTGGACCGACCGCAATCCACGAGGCTGGCGGTCTTGTGACCGCCAGCCTTCTAATGAGGCCCTACATCATCATTATGAAGGGTCTGTCCTGACCAATTTACATGTCAAAACAAATACTTGCGGTCAAGGCCATTGGAAAATTGAAGTTCAAACTGGTTGCTGTCTCATGCTCTCATTTCAGGCTCCATATATCTGATAAGATTGGAAAGATCAACACAAACCACGAATTACAACTGAACATAGAGTTCTTCCTCACTATTGAAACCAAAAGGAATCTTGGTTCTCAACTGGATAATGCATTTCTATTCTAGTCTTCTTTACTCGGTCGCCTCCTCTCTTGTGTTCTGGTACATGATCAATACATAATATCTCAGGGATTTCCAAACCATATCTTGATGTAAATATAATTGTTTAGCCACTGCATATGCCTGATTGTTGATTTAACTTCTCAAATATGCTTCAATATTCTTTTTTGAGCATACATGTGGTGCCCCCAGTGTATTTTAATTTACACTGACAATCAAAGACATATACAATGAATTTGGAATCACAAGTAATCCCTCGATTAATTGGAATTACCTGATTATCCTCAGTCAAAAAGTCTTTGGTGGTTTGGCTGATTTTGCATGCTTTGCACTTGTTACATTTAATAAAATCCCATTGTTGTTCTGTAACCAATTCTCATGATTATTTTGTGAAGAATTATTTCTGACCAACTTGTCCTTCAATGAAGGAAACTTTTGAAAGATTTGCTTTGCTGGGACAGGTTCACCAAGAAACAGTGAAAAAATCCTCACTGATGGGACCCGTATCTATTTGGAGGAGGGTCCAGAGGCCAAGCAGTGCTTTTTTATAATTGGAAATGCAATTTAAGCGGTGCCATGCAGATAAACTTACTTATGGGACTTTTGTTATGCAATGTGCAAACCACCATGAATGAGCACTAAGCTGCAATGGGACTCAAAGAAAAAATGAGGGAAGGTTTTTAGCTACAGCACTTCTAATCCCATAATGCCTTGGACCACATATAAGGCATGGCTATGAGAACTGCCAATGATTACAGCCACTTGATAAAGACTTGATGTCAAAATACATTGGGGTGTCGATAGCTGCATTATTAAAGAATATTGTTAATTGGAGTCTCGGGTGTGCAGCGTTTTTCTCCCTTGTGAAAGCAGATATACATATATGTACATATAAATATATATGCATATATATATATATATATATATATATATATATATATATATATATAGATATATATATATATATATATATATATATATATCTTTGCACTGAAAAAACAAAGGTTAAAGGGATGTTATAGTTATAAACTAGATTTGTTTTTTAAAACATAAAAATTAATTTTAAAAACTAAAGGTTACAGGGACATTATAGTTAGGCTCGCATTTTAAACGTACCAAACCGTAGAAATTCACCAGTTATAGTTATCTCAAGTAACTATAACTTGTGTACTAAGGTAACTATAGCTCGGGCGCCTGCCATGCACAGTTATCTGATCAATAATTTTACTGCAGATGTTACTGTTACATTAACAATGATGTTATCAAAGATGTCATGAGTGCTGTAATGTGTGCTGTACTTAGCAATAGTAGTCCACCATGGTTACATTATTTTGAAGGGGGTATGTATTTACCAGTGATTAGTAGTCATGTTATCATGTCATCATAGTTTTCCACAGCATACAAGACATTTATTGAAAGCTGCAATATTGATTGATCATCATAAAATAGATTTTGTATAATTATTTGGTCAATAGAAAACATTGATGGTTTATGTATAACAAGGGCTACCCAAAATACCATCAAAGAAGCTTCAGTTTTTACAACACATGCAAAAACAATGGTTCATAGTTGTTGGACCTGGCTTTTTGACAGGGTCATCCCCAAACTTTTTGCCTCCTTCCTCCTATTTTTTCTGACCTGTTGTTGTTGGCTTTTGAACTCTGGGCACTTTACCACTGCTAAGGAGTGCTAAAGTGCATATGCTCTCTGTGTAAATTGTACTGTTGATTGGTTTATCCATGATTGGCTATTTTATTTAATTGTAAGACCCTAGTAGAGTGCACTATATGTGCCTAGGGCTGTAGATTAAATGCTACTAGTGGGCCTGCAGCACTGGTTGTGCCACCCACTTCAGTAGCCCCTTAACCTTGTCCCAGGCCTGCCATTGCAAGGCCTGTGTGTGCAGTTTCACTGCCACTTCGACTTGGCATTTAAAAGTACTTGCCAAGCCTAAAACTCCCCTTTTTCTACATATAAGTCACCCCTAATGTGTGCCCTAGGTAACCCCTAGAGCAGGGTGCTGTGAGGGTAAAAGGCAGGACATGTACCTGTGTAGTTTATATGTCCTGGTAGTGTAAAACTCCTAAATTCGTTTTTACACTACTGTGAGGCCTGCTCCCTTCATAGGCTAACATCGGGGCTGCCCTCATACATTGTTGAAGTGGCAGCTGCTGATCTGAAAGGAGCAGGAAGGTCATATTTAGTATGGCCAGAATGGTAATACAAAATCCGCTGACTGGTGAAGTCGGATTTAATATTACTATTCTAGAAATGCCACTTTTAGAAAGTGAGCATTTCTTTGCACTTAAATCTTTCTGTGCCTTACAATCCACGTCTGGCTAGGTTTAGTTGACAGCTCCTTGTGCATTCACTCAGACACACCCCAAACACAGGGTACTCAGCCTCACTTGCATACATCTGCATTTTGAATGGGTCTTCCTGGGCTGGGAGGGCGGAGGGCCTGCCCTCACACAAAGGACTGCCACACCCCCTACTGGGACCCTGGCAGTCAGGATTGAACTGAAAGGGGACCTGATGCATTTCTTAGCCACTCTTTGAAGTCACCCCCACTTCAAAGGCACAATTTAGTATAAAACAGTGCCTCTGCCCTACCTCATCAGACACTTGCTGGAGAAGAAACCTGAACCAGAACCTACATCCTGCCAAGAAGAACTGCCTGGCTGCTCAAAGGACTCACCTGTCTGCTTTCTACAAAGGACTGCTGCCTTGCTGTTGGCCTGCTGCCTTGCTGAACTCTTGTCTGGCTGTAAAAGTGCTCTCCAAGGGCTTGGATAGAGCTTGCCTCCTGTTCCCTGAAGTCTCAGGACCAAAAAGACTTCTCTTTTTTATTTGGACTCTTCGTGCGGCGAAAAGTTTGACGCACAGCTTGTTCAGCGGTGAAAAATTCACTGCATGCCGATCCAGAACGACGCCGCTCGACGAGACGCCTGCGGTGCAACTGGAACTTCAATGCATAGCCTCGCATGGACAACGCCGCCCGACTTCCAGAGGGGAAATCGACGCGATGCCTGCAGTGAGAAAGAAAATTCCACGCACAGCCTCCTGGAATGACGCGCAGCCGTATAACAAGCCAAGGAATCCACTCACAGACCCTGGGACATCTGGTAATCCCGCGATCCATAGAAGGAGACGGTCCACGTGCCGGAAAATGACGCACGTCTTCCCTGAGTGAAAAATAGCAACGCAAGTCCGTGTGTGAAGGGGCAAAACCGACGCACACACCATTTTTCCTCCCGTGAAATGACGCACGTCTCCCCGCGTGAAAAATAACGACGCAAGTCCGTGTGTGAAGGGCGTAACCGACACACACACCATTTTTCCACGCATCTCCACTTCTGCGGCCCTCTGTGGAGATTTTCCACTCCAAACCAGGTACTTTGTGCTTGAAAGAGACTTTGTTTGCTTTTTAAAGACTTAAGACACTTTATAACACTTTTTAGTGATATCTTTACAAATTCATATTGCATCTTTGATCGTTTTGACCTGTAAATACCCAGATGAATATTATATATTTTCTAAACACTGTGTGGTATATTTTTGTGGTGCTATATTGTGTTATTGTATGATTTATTGCACAAACGCTTTACACATTGCCTTCTAAGTTAAGCCTGACTGCTTGTGCCAAGCTACCAGAGGGTGGGCACAGGATAATTTGGATTGTGTGTGACTTACCCTGACTAGAGTGAGGGTTCTTGCTTGGACAGAGGGTAACCTGACTGTCAACCAAAAACCCCATTTCTAACATTTGTGATCAGCGGTGAGGATAGGACTTGTATTTGTGGAGTAACATACAGTAGCTAAGTATTTCACTACCTACCCACAGTTGAGGGTTAACTTGATTTTTTATCTTTTTGCTTTTGTTTCTCTGATGTCCTCCTGGATATATTATTGATATTTTGGACTTTGGATTTTGGTTTTTGCCTGTGATACCTTGTCAGATTGGGAATGGGTACCTACCGTGTGTCATTCTTTGTGCCTACTGAATCCCTCACTAAGGCTGACCTAAGGAGGCTTTTCAGAAAATGGGGACTTCCTATGTCAAGGAGATCCACTAAGATGGAACTGCTAGATATCTACATAACCTGGGGGGAAGAAAGATGGGCAGAGGAAGAGGCAGCAAAAAACCAAATGACTGAGGACTCCTCAGATGAGGAGGAGGACTGCTCAGATGAGGAGGAGAAATACTCATATGAGGAAAGAGAACCAGTGAGAGATGAATGGCTCCTAGAGGCAGAGCAGTGGAGAGAGGAGCTAGATGACTTTATTGAATGGGCTGAGGCAGCAAAAACCTTAGCCCTAGAAAAAGAAAGGATTGCGGCTCAGGAGCTGAGCTGTGAAGAGCTGAAAATGGAGGCAGGAAGGGCTGAGTCCAGTTCAGATGGTGGCAGCAAAAATCTTGCATCAAGTTTTGCTGAAGAAGGGCACAAGCCCAGAGATGTGGTGCCCAACTTGAGGAAGGGAGTTGACACACCCTAGGCGGTTCAAGAGTAGGAGGTAGTTCCCGTTATGCACAGGGTCCCTGAGAAGGATTGTGGAACTGGCACAGGGAGTCATATTCCTACTGGGGGAGGGACACTTTACTGGCTCTAGAAGAGAGTGACAGGGAAAAGGTTTCCCCCCGGTGGACGTCCTGGATATAGAGCGTGGAGACATCCCAGAAGAGTATGGGTTGAGTGTCAGGGACAGTCAGATACTGTCTCACCAGTCTCAGGAGGGTGATATAGAGTGCTTTTTCAAGGCTGAGTCACTGGATGGTTGGGTGAAGGGTACTGTGGTTTATACATGTGAAGGGCAGAGTGATGTAATTGCTGGAGAGCATATGTCTGGTAATTATTTTCCAGAGCTACTCCAACACCAGGTGGAGTGTGAGTTCTCTGACCCCAGGGAGCTTACAATGGAGGCAGACTTCTGGGTGAATACCAGAGAGTCTGAAGAGGCATTTGGGGGTGCTCCTGAAGGGAGTGGTCTAGGTGTTTCCCAACCAAGTGAGGTGGGAGAGGATTGTTGTGTCCCAGGTAGATTCCAGGTCCTAGAGGGTTCCATGAGGGAACGCTAGGAGGGAAGCCTAGCCTGTACCATAGGGCCACCTGTTGAGGGAGGTCCCGCAGTGTCAGAAGAACTTGGGGGGGTGACTGTAGCCAGCATCCCACCAGTTCTGGTGTCTGGCAGTACCACTGCTAGTGAGGGGGTGCAGAAGTCCAGACAAAGGGTTGAGAGGGGGTTGCGGACCCCAGTGGAGGTCCTGGATAGTCAGTGGTCAGCTCTGAGAGCAGAGCCCCCCAGGAATGACCCAGGTGAAACCGTTTCTGGTTTGGGGGAGATCCAGACTCTGCCAGATGGGCAGAGGTCAGGAGACCTGCACCAACCAGACTCTTGTGTAGCCTTTGGGGATGGTGTGTCCCTTGTGGGGGGTCAGTGTGCCCCCCAGGAAGTCCTGGCATGCCAGGCAATTGTTCAACCTCAGGGTAGTGACTCTGGGTTGGATGACCAGGTTCAGGGGTTAAACTCTGGCCTGGTGGGGGGTCAGTGTGCCGCCCAAGAAGTCCAGGTGTGCCAGGCAATTGTTCAACCTCAGGGTGGTGACTCTGGGTTGGATGGCCAGGTTCAGAGGTTAAACTCTGACCTGGTGGGGGGTAGGTGTGCCCCCCTGAAAGTCCAGGATTTGCCAGGCAGTGATCCAGTCTGAGGGTACAGACCCTGGGCTGGAAGACCAGGTTCAGGGTGTCCCCTCGGACCTGGAGGGAGGGCCTACTGATAACAGTGCCCCTACCATGTTGTCTTCTGAGGAGGCCACTCCTAGTTGGAGGGTGCTGGACCCTAGAAGGGAGGGCAGGGGGAGGGAAGCCTCACCCCGGGCCCTAGTCCAACCTGAAGGTACAGACCCCAGGTTGGAGGGCCAGTGGCAGGTTAATAGCCCTGCACTGGTGGAGGAGTGGTGCAGGGCGGCTTCTATAAGCACCCTGACCATGGTGGACTCTGGGGGTACCGCTCCAGGAGGGAGGGTACAGAGCCCCAGAGGGGAGGACCAGGTTCAGGCTGTCATTCCTGACCTGGTGGAAGGGAGAGTGGTTAAAGGGTGCCCAGCACCTGGGGCTACCGCCCCCCACTCTCCACAGCCACAGTGGTTGGAGAGCTTTGAGAGGCCTGGGGCCTGGCTCTCATCCCTGACAGCTGTCAGTAACCACTGTGACTTGCTGTCCGGGTGGACAGAGTTATCCCTGGGGAGGGGACAAGTGTCACACCCCGGGGGTAGAGTGGGCAACACCACTGTGTTGGTCCTGGTGGTACTATCCTGCTCCTGGGATACGTCTGTGAGCAAAGTAAGGTTAGGTGCTGCACAGATGGTATCTGCAGGTAAGGAGAAAAGTTCCCATGGGTTGGCTTAGTGGGCCCTGAGAGTATGAACAGAGGGATCCAATTGGAGTCAGGAAGGCGAAGAACTGGAGCATGCCCCTGCTGTTGTGGGCCTGGGTCCTTGTTCTATCGCCTCAAACAGGAACGTACATCAGGATAGTGATTGTTCTCCCCTGGCTTTAGGCTGGTGGGGGGTCATGTTGGACCTGGCTTTTTGACAGGGTCATCCCCAAACTTTTTGCATCCTTCCTCCTATTTTTTCTGACCTGTTGTTGTTGGCTTTTGAACTCTGGGCACTTTACCACTGCTAACCAGTGCTAAAGTGCATATGCTCTCTGTGTAAATTGTGCTGTTGATTGGTTTATCCATGATTGGCTATTTGATTTACTTGTAAGACCCTAGTAGAGTGCACTATATGTGCCTAGGGCCTGTAGATTAAATGCTACTAGTGGGCCTGCAGCACTGGTTGTGCCACCCACTTCAGTAGCCCCTTAACCTTGTCTCAGGCCTTCCATTGCAAGGCCTGTGTGTGCAGTTTCACTGCCACTTCGACTTGGCATTTAAAAGTACTTGCCAAGCCTAAAACTCCCCCTTTTCTACATATAAGTCACCCCTAATGTGTGCCCTAGGTAACCCCTACAGCAGGGTGCTGTGTGGGTAAAAGGCAGGACATGTACCTGTGTAGTTTATATGTCCTGGTAGTGTAAAACTCCTAAATTCGTTTTTACACTACTGTGAGGCCTGCTCCCTTCATAGGCTAACATTGGGGCTGCCCTCATACATTGTTGAAGTGGCAGCTGCTGATCTGAAAGGAGCAGGAAGGTCATATTTAGTATGGCCAGAATAGTAATACAAAATCCTGCTGACTGGTGAAGTCAGATTTAATATTACTATTCTAGAAATGCCACTTTTAGAAAGTGAGCATTTCTTTGCACTTAAATCTTTCTGTGCCTTACAATCCACGTCTGGCTAGGTTTAGTTGACAGCTCCTTGTGCATTCACTCAGACACACCCCAAACACAGGGTACTCAGCCTCACTTGCATACATCTGCATTTTGAATGGGTCTTCCTGGGCTGGGAGGGCGGAGGGCCTGCCCTCACACAAAGGACTGCCACACCCCCTACTGGGACCCTGGCAGTCAGGATTGAACTGAAAGGGGACCTGATGCATTTCTTAGCCACTCTTTGAAGTCACCCCCACTTCAAAGGCACAATTTAGTATAAAACAGTGCCTCTGCCCTACCTCATCAGACACTTGCTGGAGAAGAAACCTGAACCAGAACCTACATCCTGCCAAGAAGAACTGCCTGGCTGCTCAAAGGACTCACCTGTCTGCTTTCTACAAAGGACTGCTGCCTTGCTGTTGGCCTGCTGCCTTGCTGAACTCTTGTCTGGCTGTAAAAGTGCTCTCCAAGGGCTTGGATAGAGCTTGCCTCCTGTTCCCTGAAGTCTCAGGACCAAAAATACTTCTCTTTTTCATTTGGACTCTTCGTGCGGCGAAAATTTCGACGCACAGCTTGTTCCGCAGTGAAAAATTCACTGCACGCCGATCCAGTAAGACGCCGCTCGACACGACGCCTGGGATGCAACCGGAACTTCGACATACGGCCTCGCATGGACAACGCTGCCCGACTTCCAGAGGGGAAATCGACGCGACACCTGCCGTGAGAAAGAAAATTCCACGCACAGCCTCCCGGAACGACGCGCAGCCGGATAACAAGCCGAGGAATCCACGCACAGACCCTGGGACATCTGGTAATCCCGTGATCCATAGAAGGAGACGGTCTGCGTGCCGGAAAACGACGCACGTCTTCCCCGAGTGAAAAATAACAACGCAAGTCTGTGTGTGAAGGGGCGTAACCGACGCACACACCATTATTCCATGCATCTCTTCTTCTGCGGCCCTCTGCGAAGATTTTCTACTCCAAACCAGGTACTTTGTGCTTGAAAGAGACTTTGTTTGCTTTTTAAAGACTTAAGACACTTTACATCACTTTTTAGTGATATCTTTACAAATTCATATTGCATCTTTGATTGTTTTGACCTGCAAATACCCAGATAAATATTATATATTTTTCTAAACACTGTGTGGTGCATTTTTGTGATGCTATATTGTGTTATTGTATGATTTATTGCACAAACGCTTTACACATTTCCTTCTAAGTTAAGCCTGACTGCTCGTGCCAAGCTACCAGATTGTGGGCACGGGATAATTTGGATTGTGTGTGACTTACCCTGACTAGAGTAAGGGTTCTTGCTTGGACAGAGGGTAACCTGACTGCCAACCAAAAACCCCATTTCTAACAATAGTGAACTCATTTATCAAGAATTTTCACAATTGCTTGTGAAACAGAAGCCAATTTTTCACAGAACGTCCAGGTAGAATCACCAAATTGAATCGCTAGGTGTTTGGAATGGTCCCAGTAGTGGTCAATGAAACAGGCAAATAAGGATGGTAATGGATGTTGCCACTGCGCAATTGTAGGCAAGGAATTGATGATTTTCAGCACAGCGCATAAAGTAATGAGAAATGGCCAAGGATTCTCTATGATATCAAACTACATGGGTGAACAGGTCAGCTCAATTCGGCCATTAGGTTTATTGATCTCTGAAAGGCAGCATGAGTGTGCTTCAGTGCCATTTAGTGACCCTCTCCAGGACCTCTTTGTCCCCACTCAGTCGCCCTTCCCAGTCCTGATGATGACCTTATCACCTTTGACTTATATAGAGACAGATTCCTGGACTGCATTTTCTGATGCACATATCACCTCTCTTGGAACTTTTTCCTCTTTGAGTAATTCTTCTATTTTCTGAGTACTTTTTAACTCGTACATATACACTCTTCTACACAAATTACCGTAATTTTAACTTACATGTTTATGTGACTAAATATTTTTCCCCTGCACTAGTCTTCTAAATATATCTTGAAACTATGGCTGATGTTAAGTAGTTTGCAGTGCATAGCTGGCTTGAGTTTTAAAACAGTAATTTTTTCATAAATTAGTCTTTTATTAACCACTTTTTTTTTCATCTATAGAGAATAAACACAAACCATTACAAAATTGTGTCATTTTATATGTTGAAGCCACACCTCATCTTTATGTAGAACTTTTTAAGTACTTACATCTGACTCACAAAGGACATATAGTAAGATGAACCTGGCGTTTATCAGAGAGGACATAAAGGGATGCATTTAATTAAGTGCATGTGTTTTATCAAACGAGATCAAGTATGAATTGATTTATGTTGCTAAATCAGTGCAGAGCACACTCTGAAACTCCCTAATTAATGCCACTGACTGAAACCAGTATTTTTGACAGACCAGTCAGACCGGTATATATTAGTCTCTCTAGCTTACATGTATATACACACAAGTTTGTTTGACTACTTTATCCACGGATATTGGATAACTGTTTAATTTGGGGCCCTGGTAAGGTATGAGTTTACATTGGAATATCTCATTGTATGTTCTGGCTCCTGAGACATCTCTATATGACTCACAGAAGAGAAGTGAGTTTAGAATCCAAATGCAATTTTAAGCCAGATTTGTTTTCATGTAGTGAAACATGTTAGGTTGGCTCATTAGGTCTATGCTTCAACCTGTTTCTAATAGGCGGCCCCCTACTACTAATAAAGCCAACTCTGTGAAGATGAACATCTATCATAATCCTTTTATCACTGACCCTAGACTATGGGGGTCATTCTGACCTCAGCGGTAAAAGGCCCTTACCGCCGGTCAGAAGACCGCCATCATACCGCCGCGGCCGCGGTAAACTGCCACGGTCATTCTGACCTCCAACTGCCAAACCGCCGAAAACCCGACATCCACGGAAGGCCGCCTCATCAGCGGGCAGCGGAAAACTGGAGATGACCAAACCTCCACCGCCACGCCAACACAAACACGCCCATGCCATTACGACCCACGAATCCACGCGGCGGTCATTCAACCGCGGTATTCCATTGGCAGTACACACCGCCGCGGTCAAAATACACACCCAGCTCCAAAACACAGCCACATTGGACAATTTGAAATACACACACCTGATACACATACATGCACCACTCCCACACATCCAAGCAACTATAAAACACACACCCACATCACCCACAAACCCCCACTACTAGAAATTCGGAGAGAAGGCGAGAGAGAGAGAGAGAGAGCACAGCTATCGAAAAACCCAACACACACAGGAACCCAACATCATCAACCACACCACATCTACGCACACATCACCACACATCACCACTCACATCACCACAAACACCACCCCACACCTCATCCACGCCACCCCATGGCACCCCAAAGACACCCCAGGTTTTCGGACCAAGAACTCAGGGTCATGGTGGAGGAAATAATAAGGGTAGAGCCCCAGCTCTTCGGCACACAGGTGCAACACACCACAATAGCCAGGAAGGCGGAGCTATGGCAAAGGATCGTCGACAGGTTCAACGCTGTGGGACAGCATCCCAGAAACCGGGAAGACATCCAAAAGTGCTGGAACGACCTACGGGGGAAGGTACGGTCGATGGTCTCAAGACACAACATCGCTGTGCAGAAGACTGGCGGCAGACCACCACCCACTCCTCCCGAATTCACTGCATGGGAGCAAGAGGTCTTGAACATCCTGCATCCTGCGGGCCTCACTGGAGTAGGCGGAGGAATGGACTCTGGTAAGTCTCATCTCAACTACTCCCCCCCCAACCACCAGCATGTCAACCCACACCCCCACCCTCACCCCCAACCCCCCAGCACACATCCCCCCTGCCAATGTCTCACCAGCACAACCCACCCAACCCAAAACCAAACCCTGAATGCCAACACAAACCATGGACACCCATCACCTATGCATGACCACTGCACATACCCATCCCCCCCCACACACCACCCTCACAACCCCTCCCACAAGGGAATGCCAGCACTGGGGGACAAGGGCACCCACAAATCGGACGCCATGGAACACACAGAAGCAATAACCATACTCTTTTACCCCTGCAGGGCCCGAACGCCAACACACCGGCCAGGAGGGTCCAGAGTTGTCCATCCCACCCCCAGAACAGGCCCCCAGTGAGGACAGCAGCTCTGTCGACCTAGAACCTGATGACAATCCCGGACCATCGGGGACCTCTGGACAGTCGGTTCCCCACACACAGACACAGGCCACAGCAGACCCAACCCCCTCTGGGAATATCAGCACAGCTCCCACCCAGCGGGCCCATGCCTCTGTCTCCAGGACAGGTCAATCAGCAGTGTGTCCGCCACTACAGGGCACCCAGGCTGACCCAACACCCCAACAACAACAGGGACCTGGGGGCAGTGGTAGTGGGCACACCGTCCAGGGGACAGAGGCCCGGGGAAACAGGGCAACTGGGAGGGCTGCAGTGCGACAGGGGGGGGAGGACAGGCCCAGGGAACCGACTCTCCAAGAGGCCCTCACCACCATCATGGGAGCATATCACCACTCCCAGGAGACGATGGCGACGGTACTGGCCAGGTTCCAGGAGATCCAGGCACAGCAGGAGGAACGGTACATTGGGTACAGAGAGGAGCTCAGGAACATCGTCCTGGCCCTCAACCAAATAGTCACCACATTGCGGGACCATGTGGCACCCCAAAGGGCCCCTGTCACTAGCCTGGACTAGGAACAGCCTACCACCTCCGCCGGCGCTAGTGGACAGGAGGCCCCCACACAACGACAGGCCACCAGAACCCCACCTCCTGCTGAAGATCAACCACCCCGCAAGAGGAACCTGAGATCTCAAAGGAAGACAGAGTAGGATGCCAAGACCCCCGCCAGCATAAGAAACCCCCTGATGTCATTCCACTGTCCCACATTGTCACCCTGTCCAACCTTGAACTGCCACTGCTCCATCCTTCCACAGGCATATGGACAATGCACCTGTGCGACTGAGAACTGGACTCTGCCATGGACATTACTCCACCCCCACCCATCACCGTTTTACTATCATGGAGCGATATGTAGCACTTTAAATAAATCACTAATTGCACTTAACAAATCAGGAGTCTGCTTGTATTCTTAACAAATGTATTACACATAACGGTTCAAATATTGTTCAGTTACATTGTGATGACAACATACCAATGTCAATGTGCTTTACTCCATGGGCAAACAAAGCAGAAGTCACGCAGTGGGTCATACAGCTCTGAAAAGGGAAGGGAAAGTCACAATTCAGTTGAAAGGAACTGGGGGAAACACAGAAAGTAGAGATGCAGGAGGCCTGAAGTAAATGTAAAATGGCGTGGGGGATTCTTACCTGTGTGCTACTGAAAATACTGTTGTATAACTGTGTCCCTGTTGTCCGTGTCGTCCCCGTCGTCTTCCTCCTCTTCACTCTCCACAGGCTCCACAGCTGCTACAACACCACCATCTGGACCATCCTCCTGCAGGAAAGGCACCTGGTGTCGCAATGCAAGATTGTGAAGCATACAGCAGGCCACGATGATCTGGCACACCTTCTTTGGTGAGTACATTAGGGATCCACCTGTCATATGCAGGCACCTAAACCTGGCCTTCAGGACCCCGAAGGTCCTTTCTATGATCCTCCTAGATCGCCCATGGGCCTTATTGTACCGTTCCTCTGCCCTGGTCCGGGGATTCCTCACTGGGGTCAGTAGCCACGGCAGGTTGGGGTAACCAGAGTCACCTATTAGCCACACACGTTGTCTCTGTAGCTGTTCCATCACATAGGGGATGCTGCTATTTCGCATTACATACGCGTCATGCACTGACCCAGGGAACTTGGCATTTACATGGGATATGTACTGGTCAGCCAAACAGACCACCTGCACATTCATAGAATGGTAATTTTTCCTGTTTCTGTACACCTGCTCATCGTCTTTTGGGGGTACTAAGGCCACATGGGTCCCATCAATGGCACCAATGATGTTGGGGATATGTCCAAGGGCATAGAAGTCACCCTTCACAGTGGCCAAATCACCCTCCTCTGGGAAAACAATGTAGCTCCGCATGTATTTCGTCAGGGCAGACAACACTCTGGACAAAATCTTAGAAAACATAGGCTGAGACATCCCTGATGACATGGCCACTGTTGTCTGAAAATACCCACTTGCCAAAAAATGGAGGACTGACAAAACCTGCACCAGAGGGGGAATTCCTGTGGGTTGGCGGATGGGGGACATCAGTGCCGGCTCAAGCTGGGCACACAGTTCATGTATAGTGGCTCGGTCAAGTCGATATCGAAGTATTATATGACGTTCCTCCATTGTCGACAGGTCCACCAGCGGTCGGTACATGGGAGGATTCCTCCTTCTCCTTGCAAGTCCCAGCGGACGGTGCCTAGGAAGGAGAACATGGAGTACAGAGTCAAGCAACCCACAGGTACGTAACTACAGCTTGCACAGTACACGAATCGCTATGCATTGAATGGCTTGTATGAGTGGCAATGCAAGGCCTAGGCCTGTGTGACGCAGTAGAAATTAAGCCATGTGGGCCCTTGAAATGGCGGCTGCCTGACCTGAGAAGTGTGACAGTGGGATGTGAGGTCAATGCGCTGGCGTGGCACACCGTGGCGGTAGGCGGTCGAAGACCGCGGCGCAAAGCCGCATTGGTTAACATTGAACCCTATGGGTTTCACGAGCCAATGACTAGGTGCGCCGGCGGTCGCGGTACGCACTGCGGCGGTACGCACCGCGGCGGTACGCACCGCCGCGGGCATGACCGCCATTTTCTATCTGATTAATCACTCGAGACCTGATCATCCACAGGAGAGGACCTATACTGCAAGTGCTGCTGTGAACTCGGTCTGGAAGAGACAATGGCTGCTGCGACTGGGGAAAGGGCCCCTGCCTTCACTACAGAAGAGTTGGAGAAACTTGTGGATGGGGTCCTGCCCCAGTATGCGCTACTCTACGGTCCTCCAGACCAACAGGTAAGTACACTGTGTGCACGTTGAATGGGCTATGCCTGTGTTGAGTGGGGTGGATATAAGATGGTGGGGTGGGGAGAGAATGACGAGTGCAAGGCACGACAGATGAGAGCATGTGCCACATGGCAAGGTTGGGGAGGGGGGGGAATCACATCTAACATGCAGAGAATTAATGATATTTACTTTTCCACCCTGTACATGTCAAATAGGTCAGCGCCCATCAGAAAGTCGACATTTGGCGTGCCATCGCCAAGGAAGTCCGGACCCTGGGGGTCCACAACAGACGGGGCACCCACTGCCGCAAGAGGTGGGAGGACATCCGCTGCGGGACCAGGAAGACTGCCGAGTCACTGCTGGGGATGGCCTCCCAACCTAGGAGGGGTGCCAGTCGTACCCTGACCCCCCTGATGTCCCGGATCCTGGCGGTGGCCTACCCCGATTTGGATGGGCGCGTGAGGACATCACAGCAGACACAAGGGGGTGAGTACCAGCACATTCAGCTATCTTTACGCGCAGTGGAGGTGCCTGGGTGGGGGAGGAGGGCTGTGGGTGACATTAGGCCAGGCACTTCCTGTAGTGTAGTCCTCTCCTTTAGCCATGTCCCTGTGCCCCCGCCCCCCACCTCTGTAGGGTGACAAGTACAGCTATCCATGGTCCTGCATCACCCATGTGCGCGTTGTTGTCCCTAGACCTGTTGGCCTAGTCACAAGTACTGAGTAGTGTACCCCGATTGTGCGGCTTAGTGCATGAGGCTCCTGTGTCTGTCCTCTCCGCCAACGGTGTTGACAATGCATGCACTCAACCTGTTTTTATTTCTACCCCCACCTTTTTTCTTTATCTTCTTGTTTATGTGTGCATTAGCATCATCAGGCGGAGGAGAATTGGCACCGGAGCACGAGAGAGCTGCAACTCACAAGGCCCCGGTGGGCCATGGCACAGACACCGAGGCCACCAGTGATACGGAGGGCGAGGGGAGCTTCACAACGGGGACCCGTGGGCACACCAGCGACACCGACACGTCCTCGGATGGGAGCTCCCTAGCGGTGGCGGCAACATCCGTGCCCCCCGCCTCTACAGGTACAGCCGCCACCCAGCGCACCAGCACCGCCCTCCCAGCAGCCCCTCAGCCTTCGCTCCGTGCCCGCTCGCCCAAGAAGGCGGGCATCTCCTTCGCCCCAGGCACCTCAGGCCCTGCCCCTGTTACCCCTGCTGCCCTCAGTGAGGGGGTCATTGACCTCCTACAGACCATCATTGTTGGGCAGTCTACCCTTTTGAATGCCATCCAGGGGGTAGAGAGGGAGGTGCATCGTAGCAATGCATACCTGGAGGGCATTCATTCGGGTCAGGCTGCCCATCAACGATCGTTCAATTCTCTGGCCTCAGCACTGACGGCAGCCATTGTCCCTGTTTCCAGCCTCCCTCTTCTAACTGCCTCCACCCTGTCTCTGACTCCTGTTCCTCAGCCTATCCCATCCACACCATCAGACCAGCCTGCACACACCTCAACACCCAAGGGCAGCTCATCCAGACATAAGCACCACAGATCACACAAACATTCACCCAAGCAACACCCAGATGCAGACATGCCAACAGCCACTACCACCTCTGTGTCCCCCTCCTCCTCGTCTCCCTCCTCCCTCCCTGTGACGTCTCCACTCACACCTGCATGCACACCACCAACAGCCAGTACTTCCATCACCAGCACACCCTCCAGTACAGTCCGCACACGTGCAGTCACCACCCCCACTGCCATTTACACGTCCCCTGTGTCCTCTCCCACTGTGTCTGTCACCCCCTCTTCCAAGCCACACAAACGCAGGCAGCCACCCACCCAACAGCCAACCACCTCACGACAGCCTCCAGCCCATGCACCTTCACCCAAGGACAGCACACCTGACTCTCCTACAACCACCTCCTCTTCCTCCACTCCCATAACCACTACACCTACCCTTTACCTTGGTCCTAAAAAACTTTACCTCTCCACTCTTGACCTCTTTCCCTCACCTGACCCACCCCCTCCATCTGCTAAGAGTCCCAAGAGCGCCTCAGCCACCACCAGCCCGGCTTCAAGGGTCACCGTAGTGCATGGATTTTGGAGTCCCCCCTTTGCCAGCAGTGATACATTGGTCAGCAGCAAGGAGACAGCCAGCCCCCCCCCTGGAAAGAGGACCCGTAAAGTAAGGGGCCGCCGCGAGAAGCCTGACACGGCTGCCCCCAAGGACCAAAGTTCAGCCACTTCACCTGCCACAACATCCAGGGGAGGCAAGGCCCGGAGAGCCACATCGAAGGAGGGCAAGGGCAGCAGGGCGGAGAAGTCAGCCAGCAGGAGCGCGGACCAGGAGGGCCCCACAAGCCCCATCCCGGATGTGAGTGAGGACACCCAAGGGCCCAGGACACCGTCACTGAAGGGTCCAGCAACTGCACGGTCGGAGGGCGACTGAGCAGGGAGTCCTGGCCAGGTCTGACTCCCTTGACTTACAGAACAAGCACCGCTGAAGAGGGCCCCGCCGTCCAGAAAGGCACCGCTGAACAGGGCCCCGCCGGCCAGAAAGGCACCGCTGAAGAGGGCCCCGCCGTGCAGAAAGGCACCGCTCAAGAGGGCCCCACCGTGCAGAAAGGCACCGCTGAAGAGGGCCCCGCCGTGCAGAAAGGCACCGCTGAAGAGGGCCCCGCCGTCCAGAAAGGCACAGCTGAACAGGGCCCCGCCGTCCAGAAAGGCACCGCTGAAGAGGGCCCCGCCGTGCAGAAAGGCACCGCTGAAGAGGGCCCCGCCGTGCAGAAAGGCACCGCTCAAGAGGGCCCCGCCGTGCAGAAAGACACCGCTGAAGAGGGCCCCGCCGTCCAGAAAGGCACAGCTGAACAGGGCCCCGCCGTCCAGAAAGGCACCGCTGAAGAGTGCCCCGCCAAGACAGGCACCGCTCCGCCGGGCCCTTCCTGTCAAGCACCGCTCCGCTGGGCCCCGCCGTCTCAAGCACCGCTCCGCTGGGCCCTTCATCTCAAGCACTGCTCCGCTGGGCATTTCCTGTCAAGCACCACTCCGCTGGGCCCCGCCGTCTCAAGCACCGCTCCGCTGGGCCCTTCATCTCAAGCACCGCTCCGCTGGGCCCTTCATCTCAAGCACCGCTCCACTGGGCCCTTCCTGTCAAGCACCGCTCCGCCGGGCCCTTCATCTCAAGCACCGCTCCGCTGGACCCCGCCGTCTCAAGCACCACTCCACCGGGCCCTTCATCTCAAGCACCGCTCCGCTGGGCCCTTCATCTCAAGCACCGCTCCGCTGGGCCCTTCCTGTCAAGCACCGCTCCGCCGGGCCCTTCATCTCAAGCACTGCTCCGCTGGGCCCCGCCGTCTCAAGCACCGCTCCGCTGGGCCCTTCCTGTCAAGCACCGCTCCGCTGGGCCCTTCCTGTCAAGCACCGCTCCGCCGGGCCCTTCATCTCAAGCACCGCTCCGCCGGGCCCTTCATCTCAAGCACCGCTCCGCTGGGCCCTTCCTGTCAAGCACCGCTCCGCCGGGCCCTTCATCTCAAGCACCGCTCCGCTGGGCCCTTCATCTCAAGCACCGCTCCGCTGGGCCCTTCCTGTCAAGCACCGCTCCGCCGGGCCCTTCATCTCAAGCACCGCTCTGCTGGGCCCCGCCGTCTCAAGTACCGCTCCGCTGGGCCCTTCATCTCAAGCACCGCTCCGCTGGGCCCTTCCTGTCAAGCACCGCTCCGCTGGGCCCTGCTGTCTCAAGCACCGCTCCGCTGGGCCCTTCATCTCAAGCACCGCTCCGCTGGGCCCTTCCTGTCAAGCACCGCTCCGCTGGGCCCCGCTGTCTCAAGCACCGCTGGCCGAATGACAGTGCCGGTTCTGTGTCGAGCTACTGTTCACGCTGCACTCGGGCCACCCTGCCTCCTCCATTACCTGTGGAGACTGTTATCCACTTGATAGACTGTGGCTTTGCACTCCCCAGGATTGAACAGTGGGCAAGCCATCCACTGTAGAGACTTGAGAGACTGTGGCTTTGCACTGCCCAGGATGGCACAGCGGGCATGGTGGCCCCTTCGTGGATCTGGTGTCGTGGACTCATGTGGCTGTGGTGCCCCCCCTTCCCTTCCCCCTGAGGTGCCTGTAGTTTTATCATCTGATGCCCCTGCAGTGTTCTCTCCAACGGACTCAGGTCTCCTGTGTGGGCTTTGCCCATGTGTTGATACACTTTGGCCCACTGACAGTTGACATTTCAGTGACTGTGCAGGACTTATTGCCTCTATTTATCGGTTACGCAATGTTTTAACTTGATATTTTTTGTTTCATTTTCCTATTTTACCACGACTTCAATGAACCTATTTTATACATAAATTTAGTTTCTCACTTTAATTATATCTTTTCATTATTCCGGGGGGTTTGGGTGGTGTCACTTTGACTTGGTGCTCTGCATTGGTGTGTAGATAGTTGGGGGGTGGGTGTATTGCGTATGTGTGTGCCCATAACCCTTCCTCCTCCCCCCTCCCCTGTGTCGTAGGTGCGGTACTCACCGTTGTCGTCTGCGCCGGAGTTCGTACTCGTGGTAGATGAGCAGGTAGACGAGTGCAGGTAGGATGTTCAATTCGGGTTCCATGCTGTCCTCCGTCCTCGTGGAGTGTATAGAGGTGAGCGTTTTCCCGTTCGTAGTTGGTTCCGCCGTGTTTTTATCGGTGGGGCTCCCGCCCCGGAAAAGGTGGCGGATTGGTGAGTTGTGATAGGGTGGGCGGTACATTGTCTGCTGCCTGCCTGTTGGCGGTGACCGCCGCGCTGTTTGTTTGTCCCGCCGTGGCGGTCGGAGTGTTAAGGTGGCGGTCTGGGTTGGCGGTTCCCGCCAGGGTCAGAATTCCATTTTTTTTACCGCCTGCCTGTTGGCGGGTTGGCCGCCGCTTTATCACCGACTGCCAGGGTTGGAATGACCCCCTATGTTTTTTCACTGACAAGCCAGGCTGGTCCTTCTTCACAATCTTACATCTCTCTCTCAGTAAGTAATTAGGATGTTTTATTGTGGAAGGAACACATCAATATGTGAATGCAAAGGAGCAGTTCTGGGGTTCTAGTAATAGTTAAGGTTTCCCTCCTTTTGCTTGGCCAGTGGACAGCACTCCAATGATGAGAAGCCCTAGAGTGTCTGGAGATGTGTTCCTAGACACCTGTCTTGGTAGTCTTGTGAGGTGTCTCTGCTTTTTTTAACTCATTTGAAGTGACCTACTGGCTTTTTCTATCTAAGAACTATATATATTTAAAATATAATTATGCATACAATATTGAACAAACCAACATGATAATTTATTTTCTAGATGCCTTCGTTACGTGAATAGGTATTTAGACAGCATTGCTTTAATTCTCGGAATATTTTTTGTGTGTCCTAGGAGTTTACATTTCTTCTATGGTACATTTGAGTGTAATCTTGGGTTTTACCGCTTCCCTTTTCAATATATGGAGGCCTTATGGTACTGCAGGTTTGAGAAAGTATTTTTCAAGCAGTTACATTTGACTTGAGAGGGACACTGAGTACCATATTGCAGTATTGCTGCTTTGGAAAAGACTTCAAGCAACTGCATCTGACATCAGGAGGCATCTCGTAGCAATTGTGGAACTTCAGGTTTGTGAAAGGTCATACATATTAGATTTGCCGATGCCCGTTCCACCTTACTTTTGACTCTCCATTAGAGTGCATACTTTTGCTTGTTTTCACGCCCTGTTTTTCTTTCCTTTCTCTCAGTCACATTGTCTTCATGCCCCCCGTCCCAAATGTTACCCCGTTCTGTTCCCCGCTCCCATTGCTAAATTTCTTTTGCATTCTGTTTTACTGCTGCCTGACCAAATTCCATCCGTTTTCACTTTTTGTGTGCATTTTTCTTCTTTTTTTACATTTTCATGTACTGGTTTACATGACCATCCGCCAGGCAAGAACAGCTGCATTGTGACACGTGCAAACATGTACATATATTTCAGGGGTTATCTTGAAAAGGGTTCTATCTAATACAAAACCCACTTCAACATTACCAGCCATTTGTGTGCATTGGACAACAAGATCTGGCAGAATCAGTAGCTCGAGCGATCCAAGACTTATTGGGTTTGTCACTGCTTTGTAAAAAGAGCTAGTCATCTGCGAATATTAGGGTTCATGGGCCTGCATAGCCACTTACATTGTCTTCTGGATTTTGCGTGTATTCCTTGTGAAGCTTTAGAGTTTCAAATAGGTTAGACAGGGCTATTAAGAGTGAGGAGTAGAGAGAAGTGAAATGCTCCAGTCACAAGTTGGAATATCCCAAGTATTTATTAAACATATTTTACCATATATTTACCTTATATTAATATCAACATAAAATAGCTAACTAAAATTACACTGCAGGTTTTAATCTTTTCAGGCATGATTGTCTATAGGATCTGTGTTTGAGAATGACTGCTGACACCATTCCTGAGTTCTGAGATCCTAGCAAGAATTAAGTTGCATTGTTCCTTTTGAGGCATGGGTCTTACAGAAGATTTTTCAGGAGTCAGTGCACTTTCTAAACTTTTGACTCATTCAGATGCAATTGGTACGCTGGCCTGTACATTCCAAATTGGCTCACAATGGGTAATTATTAATATTTTAGCATTGACCATAGCTCTTGGCATGCAGTCATGTTTATTCCCATTAGCAACGGGCTACCCTTTCGTGGGAAATGCATACCATTTTAGCCTGTTTAGAAAGCTCAAGGTACAAAAGTAAAACAAAAAAACATGTAGAGTTATCCTGAGCATGTATTTCTTACATGCTGGTTCACTGGGCGACATTTCACAGCAACCCTCTCCTTCCCACCTGCGCTGCAGACTATCCCTGAACAGTGCTTAATTTGTAAATAAAAACGTGCTGGTGCCCAAAGCCCTCCTCTTAAACATGTGGCGGCTGCAATTAAATGTGCGAACACGGAATACTGAGGTAGGGTAATCCTAAAGCCATGTTGGGCCTCTTCAATCCATATAAAGCCACTCCCTGCGCCTTCAGCTCACAGTAGCAGCTTTCTACTTTCTCCCTTTGTGACGTTTTTTCGTTTTTACTTTCCTCCGTCTTTCCCATATTTGTCTTTTGCTCGTAGCAAGTGCTTGAGGCAGAAGAACAAGCCCCGGCCCTCAAAAATAAAGGCCGGTGCTCAGCACCGGAAACAAGAAGCACAAATTAAGCACTGTCCCTGAATCATTCACCTTTCCCGACAGTCATCCTGCCGGACATGCGCAGCGCTCAGATGCTTTCGAACCTGTATCAGTGCTCCAACCCCAAATACAAATACACACCCTCGCTAACATAGCTTCCGACTTTCCAGAACGTTACTCGCAATTTTAGCTTAAGTTGCTTCCAGTTACTTCCTTAGAAGTACAAGTAACTCAGAAATAAAGAGTACAGCAAAGCACTGCGACACAGTGTATTCTACAGTGACCCGTACATTCTGCAGCGCACTACATCAAACATGTCCACGTCACCCACGTCACCCACCCACATACAAATGTACACTACATAAATATTACACTCTCACGCGTTCACGTCATTTCATCAAACACCGATACAAGAACAACATTGGTTTATTGACACTATGGCCATATATGTGGAGATACACGTATGTCCCACTCAAACGCATCGACACACTCTTGGCACTGGGGCGTGCTCCCATACAAACACATACATGGGGCCACAGCAAGAGGGACATCTATTAATGCAAGCCAACAATTCAGCACAAAAAAGATCTCACACTTTCGGGCACCTAATTACCGCCCATCCCCCCACTCCCTCCCCCCACCCCCCCACACCCCCTCAATCACACAAACTCTCCAGGGATGCGGCCAAGAATGCTCCCAAACAATATGAACAGAAGTATGATATATTTCTTTCTTTCGCTCTGCAATGTTTCCCGATGCTTCAGCTGTATCGAATTGACGTTACTCATCTTGTTTTGACAGTGTAATCAGGTCTCCATAGACATCATTTCATTTCACCCAGACATCATTTCATGGTTCCCACAGACCTTCAGCAGGGTTCCATTATATCCTGACATTGTATCATCATCTTCCGAGACTCGCATTATCATCATGAGCACGGACTGACACTATCTCGGTGCACGCACAAAAGGCACGAGGGGCATCTCTACCAAATAATTATGAATTCAAATGTTATGCACACTCAGCAGATATTTTCTAATGGCATTATCTTGTCTGCTTGAAAACCTCGCTCCTTTTATAAGTGGCACTTTATTTTCAAAGCTTGCGTGATGGTTGCACGAGGCGGTTCCCAAGGGAGCGAAAGCACATCCTTGCATGTGTAGCTCTTCCGTTTGAAATATAATTTCGATGCATTTAAAAGCTTGTTCAATATTAAAGAAGCAAACCATTGTTTATGATACACACTTGTTACATTAATGTAAATGTATCTTTAATCAGAAACAAGGGTTAATAAAAAAGATGTGATGTTTTTTTTACATGACTCCGGGACAGCTCTCCAAATGTTTCAATATCTTCAGCATTAAAGGACAAAGTGTACAATTTTACATCACACGACATTCCGTGCTCTGGAAAGAGGTGGTGAAATGTGTATTGTTTCAGAAGCTTTTGACTGAATTCAGATCAAACACCAGCAACAGATACACAGACAGATTGTAAAAATAACTCAAAGCGACCTTTCTAAACCGCTTTGGACGCATGTATAGTGGCGGCAAGCTGTGGTTAAAAAATAAGGCTTCTGAAACTACAATTATTGGTCATTCAGACATATAATTAGTAAGCAATTCCTCGTACACTGATATGAGATATTAATGAATGCATGTGATGTCACCAAAGATTCCCACCAATGAAATATTATTTGATGAAAAAAGAGTCAGGTCATGAAATGCAAACTCAAAAGAAGATGAACGCTGTGCGGGCTAGGAGCTAAAACAGCACTGGCAAATCTATTCCGGCCTGTATTGTCCTGCCAGACACATTCTAGTGTTTCCACCAGCCACTCTGCTGAGGGCGGGCTTCCACACTCACTCCCCCACCCATCCATCACAGGCGTCACCAGTCAGGTGACCCTGCTCATAAAAGGGACTGGTGCATGTGCATTGGGCCAGTTGCATAAACCCTATGTGTCCTTGTCACTCATTTTAGTGCTCAGTGGGCCCCCAACATTACAATGGTGACCAGGTGTGTCGACCCCACCAGTCACCCAATACCAGCGGGCACAAAGAGTAACATGTTCCTTATTGGGGGAGGAAACAGAGAGAAACCCTCTGCCTTCCACACACCCCTGTACCAGGTGCCATCCCTCTGGCCATGAGGGAGAAGTTTGGATTGGAAGGAAGATGATGAGCAACGTGCCCTGGTCCCTCAAGGTCAGGCATGTGGCGCAGCTCATCTGGCAGTGAAGCCAGCGAAGTCCTCCTGCACGAGGGGAAGCAACGCAGCAAGGAAAAGCAGCACAGAGCTCCCTATAAACAACTGCCAGTGGCACAACTGAATATAGTAATAAATCCGATGTGTATAGAAACCACTAGTGAGAGCCAGATGTAAGCCCCATGATGGGGCGGCACACACTCATGAGCATGAGCATCACCCCATGTTCCCCAAAGCAGCTGCACACCATGCAGTGTGCAAGGGTGAGTGAGATCTCGCTATGGCTGTGAGTGGGAAGAGGATTTGGGCCGCAAGCCAAGAGAGATGGTTTGCGGCATTAAGCAAGCCGGCACAACACCAAGAAGAGTGGCAGCAGTGCAACCTAGCAGTAGTTACCACATCGCACTTCGGCCAGGCAACCAGGCCCTGGGGGATGAGTTAGCAATTGACTGCAGATGCCCAGTTCAAATATATACTGTGCCATAAGTTCAAGCCCTCGGCCACAACTGCACATAGCCTGCACGGCATCATCAAGACTGTGAAGTCCCACAGTCAGTGTAAAGATTCTGCGGCCTGTGAAGAGGGCACCAGAGGAAAGCCAAGAGAAACTGCCCCCACCTGAGAGGTGAAGCCTGGAAAGGCTGAGCAGCAGCAAAGTAGTAAGTGAAGTGCCAACTAGTGGCTGTTTCTCCACACCAGTACCCGAGTGCCTGCAAAGCATGCAGCTGAAAGGACACTGCGGTGTAAGTTACAACACTTACTTGCAAAGAGGTGGTTGAATCCCCATGAATAGCAGGGAGACTGCTGCGTTGATTCTGACTAGCCCCTCACACACCCCATCTGCAGTACAGAACCTGCACCATATTTTCAAGTTAAGCCCCTGCGTTGCCCGAGGCCTCGCAAGGTGACTGGAACACCACCTAGTGGCCTTCAGGCACGCCGATTTCCAGGTCAGGCAGTCAGACGGTGTGCACCCCCTGGCGGAGAGCTGCCACAAACCAAGAAGAAAGGAGAACGGTTTGCACAGCATCACCGAATAAAAAGCTGGCTGCCCAAGTAGCCCACAGTGACCAAAGAGACTGTCCAGCAGAGTAACACACACCCTGGGTGGCTGCCTGCCAGTGCTAGAGGGGAGGTACTGTGAACCCCCAAAAGTTCAGCCACAGCAGACAGACCCAAGGTTACAAGGCCAAGGACAGCGCAAGCAAGGCACAGCATTGTACGCTGTCCGTGCACCCCCTAGTGGCTGCCTGCTACAAACGCAGCCAATAAAATGGCACCGCTGCCCCAAATAGGACACAAAGGGAATGTGCACTGCACACGCAGGACCCTGGAAGTAAACAGCCACCACCGCAGGCCAAGAGGACGGACATGACCAGCACCAGCACCAGCACCAGCAAAAGGGTGCCCGTGGCGGAAGAGACAATGTCAGAAGGGCACAGGGAGCCACACCTGCGAACCTGACAGCACCGACAGGAGCCCAAGAGGAAGACAGATTCCTCTGAGAGCGAGAAACAATGCCAGGGAGAAGATGCCGGACCAGCCGCCATTGGCCAATCATTGAGTAGGTCAGGAGAAGTGACCAAACCTGCCAAGCAAACCAGACAGAGGCAGGAGCAAGTGCTGCAACTGCTCAGTCTCGAGGCGCAAGAGCTGCACCCTCGAGTGAAGACAGGAAGAAGAGAACGGTGACTGTCCAATCAGGAAGTGGACCACCAAGAAGATCCCGGCAGGGACCAGACCAGTAAGAGGTCTGTAAGGTGAAAAAATCAAGTCCTACTGACAGGACGAAGCCTGCTAGAGGCCGCAACAGAAGATGATACAGCAGTGGAGGTGCAGCACATGACCAGCAAGAGGTCCATGTGGCGCAACATGCGACCTGTGGTGCAACACCACATCGAGGAAGGAAATGAAGAGGAGGCAGAAAGGAGGTGACCCACTATCGCAGCCGTGCTGTGGACCAGCGACTGTTCACAGAGTGTCCTCCCTCAGACTACCTCAAGACAGAGTCAGCAGTGACTCAAACAGGCAAAAGGAGAGTCACACACCCTAAATGTAGAAGATGCCTACTCCTTAGACAAGACCGGACCTGCGAGAGTTCAGCGCAAAAGGAAGACATATGCCCAGGTGCCACATCACGGAAAACAAATAAAGAGGAATGTGGCATGATGCCATGTCATTAAGGTTTGGAGAAGAGTGTGACAGACCCGTCACACGGAAGATCAGAAACACCACAAGTGCGTAAGAGAAAGGGAGAAGAGCGATTGAGGACTCATGCCAGCATACGAGAGGGCATCCATCACCACAAGCCAGCCACCTGGGTAAGCAGATGTTCATGTAGACAGCTCTACAGGTGGACCATCTGTTAGCCACCAACATGCACAAACCACATCCAGGCCCCACGCTTCTCAGTGCGATCATCCTTCCACCTGTTACTGGCTGCTTGACATCAATGGCATCCCAGCTGCGCACGCCTTGCAAGAAACGCATGTTGTTGCGAAGTCCATCAAGTCATCTATTCTCCAAGAATGACACTGCCTCCTGTTGATCTAACTACTATTTAGTAAGCTTGTCATCCTTACCAAGTGCATCACCCAAACCACCTAAGGAGCAATGCACCACCAGAGTGAAGCCAAGGTCAGCGAAAAGACCAGAGGTTGACAAGGCATCTCTGGCTTCGTGGGAGGCTAATCACCCTGAAACCTGCTGTGAGCCCCTGTGAACCTGAAACCTGCTGAAGAGAGCATACTCGACCCTTTGGACCACTCACCCTTGGGGTTGCACAAAGCTTGGACGTGGCCCTGTTGGGAGTTCCACAGCAAACCACTTAGTGTGTCCTACGAATGGCCCGCACAGCCCACGCAGTCCAGTGGCAATCCAGGGGCAAAGGCCTCAAGGGAGTTCCAGTGAGAGGGAAATCCCGCCAAGAGATATGTGTCTGAGGCAGCACCACGACAGGAACCGGGAAGAACTGAGGTCACGGATGGAGACTGGTCACCTAAATACTATTGCTCAAAGGCCAGAGCATCCTGACGGCCTGAGCATGCAAACCCTGTGTCAACCTCCCAAGTGGCTCCATGAGCAACTTGGTTGTGGTCCAGCTCCTCAGCGATGCCTTCGTGTGGCATGCAATAGGCCTGGCACAGTTGACACTGTCCCGTGGCAGCCCACCAAAGGACCTCGAGGAGATTCCTGTCCGATGGAGTTCTGGCACAAGAGGGAAGCCTGAAGCTGCTCTACCAATGGACGTTAAGGTGTATCAAGGAATTCAAGGATGTCACCTCTTCAATGAGGTCATCCTCAATTTTTGGAGGTTTGCTATCCCTGGACCCTGAATGCCTTCCCAGAGATCCTTCAGGTGGACTCCCCACTGCTCTTGATGCACCCGCATCAAACTTTGTAAATACACTCCCACACCATGAGCCTAGGTGGGACAGGACCTACAATGCCCAAGTATATTGTGATGTAATGGACAGGCGACTGAGGTGTCTGGACTTCATCTACACTGCCATTGATGTCCAGTGCAGTCTGGTAAAACTACAGAGGTGTGCCATGATGATGAGTGCCCCAGCTGTACCTGTTCCCTGCAGCGTGTCCGGCAGACTGACTGAGGAGACTCAGTGATTCTTTTAGTGTTTATGTTTCTCTCCCCCAGGTTTGGATTTGGTTGTTTGGTTTTCAATAATGTTTGGGCTGCCAGACTCATTCTAGTATTTCCACCAGCCACTCTGCTAAGGGCTGGCTTCCACACACATCCCAAACCCATCCATCACAGGCGTCACCAGTCAGGTGACCCTGCTAATAAAAGGGGCTGGGTGCACATGCTCTGGGCCAGTTGCATGAACCTTAACTATGTGTCTGTGTCACTCATTTTAGTGCCATGAGGGCATGGGGCCCCCAACACTACACTACCAACCACGTAGTGTACTGAGTGATTGTAGAGAGTGAGTCCTACCATCTCCATGAGGACTTCAGGCACATTAAGTTATAGATTGGCCAACTGTAAAATTGTTTTTTCTCAAAACTGTTTGTCAGACTGGCTACTAATGATCCTTTCATTCATCCATCCTTAAACGCAGGCCCTCAGTCTTTCTGGCCTTTCCCCTGTTTACCAGATGGCCAATGCACCAGTATGCACCACTTTGATTGCAGCTAAAGGTGCTTACCTCCACACAGTGGTATAACAAAACTTGGGGGGACCCCCATGCACAGTACATGGATGGGCTCCCTCTCCAGACTCACTTCGGAAGTCTCAGTCCAGAGTACTGTGGTGAGGGGGCCCCCTGGAGATCAGAGACTCCCTGCACCATAGGGGCTGCAGGGGCGTTTGTTATGCCACTGTTTCTGCTTGACTGTTAAACTTGACCGCCCTTAGGGCAGTATTCCCTCAAACATTTTACCTACTCACCTCTTGTTGATTACATTTGTTTTTGCTGGCTTTAGGACTCTGTGCACTTTGCCACTGCTACCAGTGCTAAAGTGATTGTGCTCTCTGCTTAAAACATGGCAACATCGGCCTACACCTGATTAGCACATTTAATTTACTTGTATATCCCTGGTAAAGTGGTACAATGGTAGAAATTGGGTCTCTAGTTGGCAAATTATCCAGTGCTTGCCCTCCAGTAGCTTGGCACAGAGCAGGCAGGCTTAACTTTGAACACAATGTGTAAAGCTTTGTGCAATAACTAATACAGTAACACAGTAAAACCACCACAAAAAGGCTCAGCACCAGATTAGAAAAATAGATTATGATTTTCTAAATAAAACAAGACCAAAATGTCAAAAATCCAAACAATAGACCAAACATGTACAATTTTAAAGATTTAGGTGAAAATATCTCATTGAAGCTCAAAGCGCCAACTGTGGTTATCCAGCTGCGCTGGACCGGGATAAAGTCAAAAGTTCAGGCTGACTGTGATGGAGTGCGGGCCGGCTACAGGGACCCACTTGGGCCCACTGAACACAGTACCTTAAATCTTGTTGCAAGGTCTGCATGTCATTGCTTTGCGAAGCGTTCTGATGTCTGGCATCAGTTCCGAGGACGTGTGCTGCAAGACTGTGTGGGGCTCAGCGCCACTTTGCAATGATCCCGGGGAACTGTGCAGTGAGGCTTTGACAAGGTTGGTATTGCTTTGCTTCGATCCTGATGATAAGTGCTTTGCAGGGCTTGGCATCACTGTGCGGCAGTTACTATGGGCTGCCAGCTGTGCTGTGAGGCTTTTTAGGGCTTCGCGCCACCTGGTGTTGAGTCCGGTGAGGTTGACAGCTGCACAGCAAGGCTTTGCGAGGCTTTGCTAGGCTTTGCTTCGCTTCATGACAATTTAGGGGAACAACACAGAAGGTAAAGCATCTTCAGCCCACTTACAAGCAGGGCTGACTCACAGTTTGTAGTCCAGGTGCAAATGGTTTAAATATTTGATGTCCCTGAGACTTGGGAACAGGAGGAAAGCTAACAAGCCCTTGAAGATCACTTGGGCTGGGAAGGCAGAGTCCTTCGAGCAGAGTCAAGGAGAGGCACTCAGCAGTCCTAACCGTAAAGCAGTTGTCTTTCCAGAAAAGCAGTCCAGTTGATTATACCCAAATGTTCCTTTGAAGTGGGGGAGACTTCAAAGAGTAGTTTTGAGGTAAACCAGTTCTCCTTCCAGCCCAGTCCAGTCTGCCAGGAGACCTTTGGGGGTTATCAGTCCTTTGTGTGGGATCAAGCCACTACTCTTTGAAGTGTAAGTGAAGGCCCCTCCACCCTTCATGCCCATAAAGACCCATCAGTATGTGGATGAATGCAGCTGCAGCTGAGTGTCCTGTGTTTATGGCTGTGTGGATGGAAGGCACAAGGGAAGCTGTCACCCAGCACAGACCAGACCTGGAATGGGGACAGGCTGTAATGCACAGAGAGCAGTAAAAGCTGAGAAATGCCAACTTTATAAATGTTAAATTCAACTTTGCCAGTAAGCAGGATTTCTCACCACCATTCCAACCATACCAAACATGACAATCCCACTCATTTCAGATGAGAAATTACCACTTAACAGTACATAAGGGCATTTCCAATGCGATGAGATGAGCAGGCTTAACAATAGTGAAAAACATCTTTGGGGGCTTTTCACAACAAAGACATGTAAAAGTTACAAGTACATGTCATGCCTTTTAGGTACATTGCACCCTGGCTTGTGGGTCACTTACTGGTGGCGTATTGGAAATTACAGGGGAGTTTAGGACTTGGCAAAGGGTTGTAAAGGGCAAGCTGGGTGGCACTAAAACTGCACACACAGACCTTGCAATGACAGGCCTGAGACATGGTTAAGGTGCTACTTATGTGGGTGGTACAATAAGTGCTGCAGGCCCACTAGTAGCATTTAATGTAAGGCCCTGGGCACACATAGTACACTTTACTAGGGATTTATAGGTAATGTAAATGTGCTAATTGGGTAGAAGCCAATGTTACCATGTTTAGGGGAAAACACAAGCAATATAGCACTGGTCAGCAGTGGGAAAGTGTGCTGACCCCTAAATCCATCAAAAAAACAAAATCAGAATATTGGAAGGAGGCAGGAAAAAAGTTGGGGGAAAACCACCATAAGGCTGTCAGGTTTAACATACAACATGGTCACCTATTCTACCTTCAGGAAGTGTTTCAGGCTCTACAACAGACAGGCCTGACTATCAAAGATAATAAGCCCCAGATAGGGAAAGGATCTGTGTTGTATCTGAGACACCTAGTAGGCAAGGAGCAAGATGCAGCCCCCAGCCCAATACTGATACTATCCTGACCTGGGAACCCCACACAAACTCATACTTAAGTGGGGGCTTCCTTAAGCCTCAATGGATGCTTTAGGAGGTTTGTTAAGAGATATGGTACCATTGTTGCCCTCTGTACTGAGCTGACATCGAATAAGCAACCCAAAAAAGCAACCTGGAAAGAGGACTTCCAGAAAGCTTTTGATACCCTCAAGGAAGTCATTTGTACAGCACCTGTACTCAATGCCCCTGACTTTTATAAGAAATCTATAGTGCAGACCAATGTTTCAGAGAATGGCATAGGGGTTGTACTATCATAGTTGAAAGAGGAGGGCCTAGATCAACCTGTAACTTATATAAGTTTCCCCTGGGAACAGAGCTGGTATGCTATTGAAGGACGTTTTTGCTGTAGTCTGGGCTCTGAAGAAGCTGAGACACTACCTGTCTGGACCTAACTTCCTAGTTCAGACAGACCACAGACACCACAGATGGCACGTGCAGATGAGAGGTGAACAGCCTAGACTGTTGGGGTGGTCCATCTCCCTACACAGAATGAACTTTGAGGTGAAACATCGGCCTGGATCAGACCACTTCATTGATGATAGTCTTTTCTGGTTGTTCAGCCTTAGTGATGAGAACTTCCATGAGGGTGAGTAGTTCTCCCCATTTTCAGCTGGAAGGTACACGTTACACCTGACAGCTCTTATGGTTTTCTCTCCAATTTTATGCCTACATACCGCCTGTTGCTGAAGTTCACTTTTGTTGGCTTTAGGACTAGGTGCACTTTACACCTGATTGGCACATTTAATTTACATGTAAGTCTCTAGTAAAGTGTAAAATACATTCTACTAATGGGCCTGTAGCGTATATTGTGCTACCCTCTTAAGTATTTCTTTAATAATGTCTTAGGCTTTACATTGTAACCTATGTGCAATTTCTAAACTGCCAATTCGACGTCGCAAAATAAACACTTTTCTAAGCCCAAACCTCCATTTTTAATACATATAAGTCACACCTCAGATAGGCCATAAACAACCCGTAGGACAGGCTGCAGTGTATTTAAAAAGTTGGATATGTACTTTTATGTTTTACATACCTTAGTAGTGAAAGCTCACAAATGATTTTCACTACTGTGAGGCCTACCTCTCCCATAGAATATCATTGGATTACCTAATTACATTGAATAAATGATAACTTATTAGAGGTAGAAATGTTATGTTTGGTCTTAAAAGAATTGTAATTTAAAATCCACTTTATTGATAAAGTTGGATTTTAAGTCACAATTTTGACAATGCTACTTTTAGATTATTGTAATTTTCTTATCTAACTATTTGGAGCCTGTAGCCTGTCTCCTGGGTAACATGAGTATCAATAGTTGGCATTTGACCATTGTGTATTCCTCCCACACAGTAAGGCGGGGGAGGGGACTAAGTGTTGACAAGATAGGACATCCTTTCATGATGGGAGGAGCAGAGCTGCTTCCTGTCCCACTTACATTTCAGAGGACCTGCTTCAGCACATTCACAAATAACTTGACACCATCCTTTGTCACCCTAGACCTGCAGGAGGAAGAAAAGTTCCAGAACCAGATGTAAGGGGAAGTCTAGATATTTTTTTTCCCACTTCAAAGGCTGACACCAGGTATAAATATTGGACCCTCACACCAACTCTTCAGCACAACCCTGGACCTGTGAATGAATTGAGAATGTCTATGTTGTACTGAGAGGACTGTGCTGTTGCTTGAGGTCTTCTTTGTTTCTCAGAGGACTGCCCTGCTACTACTAGAGGACTGCCCTACTGCTTGAGGGCTGCCTTACTGCTTGAAGGAAAGAGGATCATCTCCGTGTTCCTAGGAAGACATGACTGTCAGTTAGCGGACCTCCTGATCTTCCTCAAAGGGACACAGTAAGCTCCAGATGTCTCCAGATGTCTTGCTGAGACTTCCCAGCTAATCTGCTGCAACCGGGACTGTTGGACCTGCAATTGGACCTGCCTGCACCCTGCTGGCCTCTACTAGTGTGAGTCCCTTATCCCCAATTGGTGCCTCCATAGATCCTGAACCCTAAAATGGCAATGGAGTACACTCCTCTGTAAGGAAAGGAGAAATCTTTACATTTTGGGTTCTTTTTGACCGTGAATATGCCTGTTAGCACTGAAACTCTGCTGCCCGCAATGACTGCTAATGCGAAGCTCGAGTAAACTTGAGTTTTTGTGATACAGTGACCACCAGTGACAACGGGCAATGTGAGATCTGCACTTCCGCTACAGCAATGACAGCCCGTGATGACCGCCAACACAAAGCTCTAGCAATGACTGTCTGCAAGATCTCACCAGATCTTTGCGTTACAGCAATGCCTTCCTGAAACCATCTGGTAGCTTAGTACAAAAGCATTCAGACTTAGCTTAGAGGAAATGTATAAAGTATTTCTGCAGTACATAAAAAGTAATAAAATGAAAACACAATGCAAGACAAATCTCATACCAATTTAGAAACATGGAGTAACCATGGCCAACGTGTTCATCAACCACAGGAAATTCTAAAATAACACATCCTTCATATGTATCAACCCCAGATTAGCAAAGGAGCTATTTCTATATCCATGAACATAAATGCCAACAAAGAGAGACGAAAATGGGAAAATGGTCCAGAATGCTATTGTCAATTAATGTACACAATCCAAGCTAGAAATGAAGCTTCTCTGAATGTAGCTCTGACTTGTCCCTCTGGATTTGGGGATCTCTAAATATGAGAGAATGCATTAAAAGTGGACGGTTACTATTTTGCAAATAAATTATTTTCAGCCAACTCTATTCTTCTCCAAAGGGGCCTGAGAAGACTTCCACTTCTGCATCCAGTTATGCCTAATTTCTTGCTAGCATCTGCTTCCAGAGTACATTTTAGCATATTTACCTCTATTCGACAGACCAGAACTAGATTTACCTCATCATTCAACCAGGTAACACCTTTCTACACAAGACTGCTCACAGTTTGGAGCCAATGCGCTATAATAAATTTGTGTTCAAAATGCTTCTTTTATGCCAAGTCAAAAGGTTTAACTTCTGGTTTGCTGCCTCTAGCATCACTCTTTTGACATTAGAATGTTCACAACTCATTGCTGCTCTTTGGTAGAAACAACAGGGTCGTTACATTTAAGAATTCTCTTTCTCTAGTATCCATTCAGAGATTGGCAGTGTGAGTTGCTGTGATAACGTATTCAATTTTTGGTCTTTACATTGGTCTGTCCTCAGAAAGTAGGACATGACAGTGCTAAAGTTAATGTCTGGTGCTGTAATGGCAACTTCATCAGTCATTTGCTGTGCAGCCTCTGCACGCATTACAATAGTACAAAGCTTCTATGTCACAACATCAGCAGCAAAATATAATAATACAAAAATGTGGGTGCTTAAATTTTGTCTACAATAATACTGACTTTCTAAACACTCTCTGAAAAATGCCACAACATTGACAATAGAAATGTATACAAATATAATTTAGTAAAACATATCATAGTTAACAAGAAAAGAAAAGCATTACTTACCAAAAAGGCAATACAATAATGCAAAATATCTAATCATAAGAACTGACAACAAAAAGTTAGAAAAAATATACTAAAAAATGAATTAATGTATATTACCCACAATAATAAAGACATTTATTCAAGAGCTGCTGCTTCTCACCTTAAAATATATATTAACTTAAAAGAGAACTAGTTCTAATAACCACATGTTAAAAAATAATTAAATTACTAACCAATCTGATTGAACGATACAATGGCTAAATAATAGAAAATCTCATTTAGTAATTGAAAGGCATAATTATAACATACCACAGATGCTCTAAGTTGTTGCTAAATCTGTCTGTGGAGACAGGAGAACATTACTCTGCATTACAAGAGCAAGTACAAATGAAGCAAGTGCACATTCATTTTTTTGATAATACAGCATATATTTAGTCCTCGAAGGTCCAACAATATAATTGTACATATTAATTGTATCAAAACTACTATATTCCAATCCAAATACAGCAATTGAAAATATTTCTGATTACATTCATTACAAAAGAGAGCGTGTAAATAAGCTATTCAAGAATATCTAAAGTTTCACCACCAAAGAAGACAACCACTAGGTCAAAATTTCTTTTTTTTATTTAGGCGATAATGTAATGTCTAAAAGATCTAACTAATGCCAATAAATCCATTTCATTTAAATGTATATTTATTTTGGATCCCAAATGCAAATTGAACTGACTTAATCTACCCTACAAAAGGGGAATTCATGGATGATTTGAATAGGATACATCATCTCTAAAGAAAAAATTGTCAATTATTGAACACATAAAAAATGCAATAAATACTATAGTATGATTGCAGGGACTCCTACTATTGAAGTTGTAGAAAACATCATGGAACTTGAATATCCATTTTCATTGGTTGAAAATGTAATTAAAGGCAGAGTTTATGGGCTAAAAGCTGTATTAGCCACCTCTAGAGCTTACACAGGAGCTATAAGCCATGACTCACAAAGCCAAGCATAACACGTCTGTCAAATGTTATCAATACAAATCAATCTTAGAAACATTAACAAAAATAGAGTGGAGAAAGACAGACCACACCCACTCCCAAATCATTAAAGAAATACGTATCTGCCTTACTCCTAGCACACTGCAAAGAAGAATTTAAACTGTACAATAACAACGACAAAAACATAATAATTTTCAGTACTGCAAATAATACACTAACATGAACCCATTCAACAATTTGAAGTATGAAAGGTACTTCTAGGGCATGCCCCTTTGCTAGCCAAAGTTATAAAATAGAAGGACAATATCTAAATAATAACAGTTCCCTCAGCTGTGTTTTTTGACCAAAGAAAAACAAGATTAAGCCTACCAATAATTCATCCAAGTAACACACCAAAACAACAATCAGTGCTCATGTGTCAAAATAATATTGAGCATTGAAGATGCAATGATAGAGATCATAATCAAAGGCAACCCTCTAATCCAAATGCAAGGGTGCTAAGGTCTTTTCAATTAAGCCATTAGATAACTTTTATAAAAATCTACACAGTATGTCAAATACTCAACTTAGAGTGGATTTGCTTTTGCATGAAAGATCTTAATAGTTCTCTCTTTTGCCCCAATACTGAATTAGTTAATCATTACACCCTACTAATAAACTCACCCTACTACAAAACAAAGCAAATGAAGAAACAAAGACACTTTCCTGAATTATGTTGAAGATACTTGGGTGAATCAAATGCACTTGTCAGGGAACATGTGGCAACACAGGTTCTACATCTCATGGTGGCAAGTACATAGAAGCCAAAACCACTGATAAAATAGGAGAGTACCAGAATTATTTCCATTGAACCATAGGAATCATGTACTAAACTCTTCCCTAATTTATTAACATTTATTTTAAAAAAAACATATCTACCAGAAACTGAGACAATGCAATCCCTAGCTTAAGTTCTCTGCCCTAAAGTAGCAAAACAAACTGAAGACATTCACAACATGCTAGGTACAGTTATTCAGAGACACAAAGGATCTAGCGTTCTTAGAATAATTAGCCCTCATCCAAATAAAATGTGAACCTCAAAAAGCAATAAAGTAACCAACCATACAAAACCAAAAGGCTTTTCCTAAAACTAGGAATGTCATACTTCACAAATCTGTTTTTAATAAAAGCAAGCAATGACAAAACATATACTTGATAAATCACTTAGATTTGTCAAACAAAAACATTTAACTGTCAAAAATGTGCTTCTATCATTTTAAATGACATACAAAACTTACTTCCATCGTACTTCTATTAAAAATATCAGAATCCAGTAATCATAACAATGAACACTTATGTTATTAATTAAAACTCAGCATATCTCCTATTAAATGTTGTTCAAAACAAAAGTTAGATTACACCCTCAAGCATAAAAAAGTAAATCCATTATCACCAACAGTATTTAAAAAGACCTTTGGGACAGATTTACAAGGCCCTAGCTCCTCCTTGCACAATACTATTGTTTTTTACTCTAGTGTGGCTCAGGGAGGCAATTTTCGCCACGCCATATTTACAAAGTGCCACAATGCAGGCATTGCACCACTTTGCAACCCCTCGTGCCACATTATGCCTGTGTCAGGCATAATGTAGGCAAGGGGGGTGTTTCAGCGTTAGAAGGCCTGCAAACATTTTTGGCATCATTTTCAACGCCTGCTAAAAGCAGGTGTTAAAGCAGGTGTTTTAGTCACTTGGCCTTCTTGCACTTAGCTACACTAGCGTCAACATTTTTGAAGATAGTGCGGCAAAGCGTCACAATAGTGTAAAAAATGTTGACGCTATTGGCCTAATGTGCACCATGATGCATCTTATTGTAAATACGGTGCACCCAAGGTGTCATTAGGTGGAGCAGGGGTGATGCAAGAAAACTTGTGCATCAGCACTGATGCACCAGTTTCTTGTACATATGCCCCTTTGTTCTCAAAGACATGAAAAATACTCATGGCTCTGAACCTATAGCAAATCCAAATAGGGCACTCCTCCTCCACAGCAATTATTCCAAACTATGCAACCCAAAAATATGCAAAGGTGAAGCTATTCCCAAAAAAATCTGAACATCCAAGAAGAGGTTCCATATCTAATCCATCAATACCCTATAAAACACTAAAAAAATAACTAAAAAAATAGTTTAATAAAAATATTCAGCATCTGAACGATAGAAGAAAAGGAAAATAGCCAGAAATAAAGAACTACAACAAAATTTCCATAAAGATAAAAACGAAACTCAGGAACCAAAACAGGATTACATGTGATTCGAAAAGAGATGCTATTCCATGATGCTTTTCTGGACCATTGAAATTAAACCATTAGGTAATCTGACTGCAACTCTAAAATAATTACACTCTAACTAATTTTGAAAAATAGACCATCACTACAGTTCCCAACTTTATTACTAACCCAAATAAACGTGTGAAGGGCTTAATACTCATTCCCGTATATGTCTCACACTAAAAACAAACGTGCACTGATCTACTACTAATAAACTCTAACCAATACATTTTAAAACAACTAATTGATCTTAAATTAGCTCAAGATAAAAGAAGCCATCTTACGTATTCCAAATGCATTTACAATTGACGTTTCCTTACCTGAGCAACATTCGCCAGTTAAGGCATGAATAAAACGCTCTGCTACAGATCTACTGCAGAACAAATGGTGGCAAAATACAAATAAAAAAAGTGCTACAAATACATTGCACTCGGTGTAAAAATGTAATTATTGTTTCTATTGAAAATTGGTGAATAAAATTACACTATTATGTACTGTATTAAAATTTTGGATGTGTTCAAATTATGAACACATCACATAGGACCTCACAATGCACTGCGACAAGGATATAAGGTACTCTTATTCAGTGGGCCCAGCTGTGTCCCTGTCAGAGCCTGAGCTCTATTGCGATTAGACTGAACTGGTGACTTTGACCTGGTCCTGCGCGACTAGATATCCACAGTTGTCACTTTGTGCTTTTTGGTGCTATTTTCACTGAAATCTTTAATCCTGCATATTTCCGGTTCTACTCATTGGAGTTTTGTCACGTTGGTCTTGTTTTATTTATTACAAATTACTTCATGTTCCTAATTTGATGTGGAATCCTTATTCTCTCTTGTGTTTTTACGTTATTACTTTTTGAAGTGTTTCACAAATACTATACACATTGCCTCTGAGTTAAGACTTACTGCTCTTTGCCAAGCTACCTGAGAGTTGAGCCACAGGGTAATTTAGACTTTGCTTGTGAGTTCACACTGACAAGAATTGTGTTTGCTGCTTGGGCAGGGTTTTAACCCCTCTCAAGGACTAACCCTGTTTCTTACAGGAAGCATACAATAAACAAAATATTTGATTGATAGTTCAGGGACCCTTTATGCCATTTCTAGTCCAGGGATATACTATTATTCAAAAGAAGTTGGAAATATTTTCTCACCAAACGGATTTAAAAATGGTTAAGGATGGTGTTACACTTCAAATGTGGGCCTGTGAATTGACGAAATCGTGGTTTTTGAAGGGTACAACTAAATCCAGAAATGCCAGTAGAAGACGCACACCTCCGTCAATTTTTTTTAAAGAACACTGTGTTTTTACTTCCAGTGTAAAATATTACAAAAGTCACTTTCTGAACTTGAATCTTCAAGCGTCACCAGTGACTGATTTAAGCATGTACCTTAACACATTTCTGCCATGTGCGTAGATTGGCTTAAAATATTCAAACACCAGGTTCTGGTATATGCAAAAAGGTAAATTATAGTTGTCAGAATGTGTATAATATCTATAATAAAATATGTTTAATAGAAAGCATCTAGGAGTGTGCATTAGCAGAACCACGGGTGTGGTTTGCCTTCTACTTTGCCAAAAACAAATACATAAATTAACCGTGTTTTTCTCTTTGTATGTTTTCACTATTCTGAGCAAGGGACGATGACTAGTGTATTTTCATGTGTATGAGTTCTTTGTCTATGCCTATGTCTATTATCTGCTGTATTTGACAGAACGCTATTAAATTTGACAAGAGGAATAGAGCTTGTAGTTCGTTGGATGTGACTGTGTCGTGTCACATCGCCTCATCTTAATAAATGTAAATCACATTTTAGCCTATTTTTCATTCTGAATTGTTACTTTGTAATTTCTGTATTAAAATTACAGCACAATACTTGTCCAGATATGCATTTAATGACCCACGTGTCAGGTGAAAGCAATCACTCTTATAAATGCCATTTTAAAATAACATGATTGAAATAGCAATGCCACAGAATTTTTTTCATTGACTCAAAGCCCTCCAGCCAAATCAATTTTTTGATGTAAAACGGAGCAAAGTAATTTGATGTCATAATTCACGGTGTAAATGACTTTTAAAGGTAATAGAAAATAGCCTATGATCTTAATATCTATATTGATTTTGCATGTCCTGTAATATAAATAAGTAATTGTATTTTATCGGTGAAGGTCATGGCAATAGGTCACTGCACATTAAGAAACCATGGCAAAAACATGTTCCACAAAGGTTACATTTGTTCATTTTAAAGATTTTTGGGAACCCGTGTATTTTATTGTCAAAGTCTACGCTGCTGTATTTTGATAGACACACACTCACACACACATATATACACACATATACATATACACACACACACACACATATACACTATTTACTGACTTGTTCTTGCCAACAGGTAGAAATAAACGCTATGAAAAGAGTTCAAAATAGAAAAAGAGTACTAAGGTTGAGAGACGTTAAGGCATTCAGTCCTATATGATATGTAACCTGCGACAAATCACCGGTTTCTCTTTTTGGACCCAATATTAACCACAGAAAAGGGAAATTATAGTTTGAGAGCTGCACACTGGAAACTTGCATTAAAATGATTACTAAAAGAGTCTTCCCATTAGCACATGCATTGCAAGGAATGTATACAAATAGTTCCTAAGCTTGCAGTGATCGCACTTACACCGTTGTAAAAGATTGGCCCTTGCTTCTTTCCAAATGACAGCCCCAATGAATGACAATATTACAAATTGCACCATCAGGTTCGTATATTTTAGGTAACTCAGGGATCACTTATACCACATAGGTGAGCGCTGCGTTGATTGGGAAAAACAGAACAGCGTTCACAGCACGTGAATAATTATTCTTGTTGGTGGCTGTGAAACCTTTTGACGTGCAGCTTGGTGGTGTCGTTTTCTGGGGAACGGGGCCTGATAACACGTTTGTCGCACTCTAATACTAATTTAATGTTTGTTTCATTCCACTACTGAACTGCAATACAGAGAAAAATGCAACACTGCCATAAAGTCACAGAACCTTCTATAGGCCTTTACTTATGCATCAAAAAGTAGGGGCTGCTTAAGATTTCTTGTACAACACTTCAGCATAACACTGAACCACCTAATTTTCAGAATCAAAATTTTCTTATTGGCCCTATCAAACCAAGAGGAACCTGTGCTGTTCCTCGGAACTGATTTAAATATACCTGAGGAATGCAAACAGAAAAAGAAGTGGTTTTACGGCTAGAGCTGCCTATTTTGCAACCGGGAAACCAGGTACCAGTCTCGAAGTCGGTTCAACATCCTGTGATTGGGACCTATTCAAAAGTAGTTTTGGAATATGTAAAGCAGTAGTCCTGTAAAATTCTTTTACACACTTGCATGCCTTTTTTAAATGGCCCCTAAAACATCCAAAAGTAGAACACACTTGAAATATTTAGGGAATATTCGTGTACAGTTGCTACAAATAGAAAGGACTCTAGCCTCTTTCTAATTTTACTTATAAGGAGTAGATGGTTTCCGGGTCAATTCAGGAAGACGAGAGTATGAAACTGTGTACTGGTTTTGTACAAATTCCCATACTCATAAATGCTTTTGTGAACCAACTCAATCAGAAGCACTGTCAACAAAAGGCATGTTTAGGATACAGTGAAATGGCTTGACTTGTTTGAATGAAAAATCATGCTTGTAGATTGTAGTCAACTGAGTAAATGTGTGAAAAATAAAGAAAAAGGGGTTCGCAGGGTCCATCAAGTAGAAACACTTATATCACCTGTATTTATTTCTTCAACATTTATTTAAAATTTGCTTTATTCCAAGCCATCCAATTTTTCACTTTATATTCCTTTTAACCGTAGAAGGACAATCATTGTCATAATATTCCGTAAAAGCAACCTATATAAATCTTTATTGCTTGATTATTAAAAGCGTTGCAATACAGTACACAATAACACAATAAATGCATAAAAAAGAAAAACACATATACATAAAACGCCACGATTCCTGCACTATTGCTTGTTCTAATTCGGCCCCAAAGCAAGGTATGGCAAGTATCTAAACTGCCAGGATATCTGTAGATCCGGCTCACCAGCAGAGAGAGTATTACTGATTTTCCAAGAGTGTTAAAATCAATAAAACCATAAAAAGTGCTGGAGCAGTGAATAAAAGTAAAATAATCCTTGTTGATAATCTGACTAATGATCAACATAAATTAAGACAGCGTTTAAATGCTGGGTGAGTAAAGTGCTAGATGTGTAGTCAGAGAAAAGTGCAGGTACAGCGTTCTGGGCATCTAAATCTTTTTCCGTCCTGTGAGACATCTTACACAGAGTGGGACAGGGTCAAAGATCTTGTTGGGAATCCCAATAATACCTGATACAAGCAGCAGGAATTAGGAAGCAGGGGCCAGAGTCTGGATACATAGAATGCATTAGTAGCAAATTACTTCCCCCAACTTCTGAGGCCTACAGGGTGTGTAGTGTGCATTATTAACTCTTTACTTCCCCCAGCTTATAAAGCCTACATACCCATAAAGGGTCAGGGTTTAACCTGAAAGGTAAGGAGTGTATTATTTAGTTACGCCATACGCCTTCCACTACTTGAGTCTAGCCCTCAACCTGTTCTGTAAATCTCTGGAGAGATTTCACCAATGCACAGTTTAACCTGATGTTAGAGGGATCAAAGTAAGCCATCACTGCCTCCCTACAGAGCCTAATGCTATGTTCATTCCGTATTCTTTGAAGGAGATCTTGCTGATCCCCATATCTGTGGGGCACAAAAAAAGTACATGAACAATGTTTTCTTGACTCCGAGCACATAGCCGACTAGAACCTGGACCTCCCATCTTTTCCATGCTGGTCAGTGATATATGATCAGTAATAACTGCATCCAGTATTTAATAAACTGTACCTTAGTCCAATCTTGAAGGTTTCACTTAAGTACCTCTGTTGTTTCAGCTTTGTGTAACTTTGGAGCTACATCCAGCCATTCCTGCGTCGAGAAAAGAGTCCTTATTCTCAAGCAGTGAAAGCAGATATGTAGTTGCTTTTGCAAGGCTTTTAAACTCGTGGTGACTAATGGGAAGGTCTCAAGTGCTTGTTAAGCCAAGGGTAGGTAGGTACTGGCCGGGGAGCTATAGTTTGTTTCCAGTTCGGCCTAGTGATGATGACCCAATGAGCCTTCCTTTGCCTGCTTGAGTTTACGGCAACAGATCATGAAGGCTGCGTTTCGTGCAAGTGACTGCTTAACATGCCAAACTCCAGCCTAATCTGGGGATGAGTAGGAGGGTAGCTGAAAGAAAGATTTATAGACCTTGAGTAACAATTTGTCCAATGTATCACTGTTCCATCTTGACCTCTTACACTAAGGTCAGAGGAACCTTTGCATGGGCCACCTGCAGGATCGGCATGAGCGTACGGCCTTTCAATTTTGTGTAGAGCTTCCTCAACCCATAAGCCAAAGAGACGCCCTTTTTTTCTAATTTCTTCTAATTGATCACTGTACCTCTCATTCACGTTGGAGAAAACTCCAAGGTAATTGAAACTTTTAGTTGACCCTAACCTTTCTTCATCCAGAAATCAAGGAGGTTTAAGTGATCTGGAATTTTGAATTGCAAGGACTTTGGTTTTCTTTCTGTTGATTATCAATCCATTCCTTTTCTCAGTAAGCTGAAGTTGTATCAAGGAGGGGTTGCAAGCCAATATTAGTTCCACTAATCAGGACTAAATTATCTGCATACAGCAGATTCAACAGATGGATGCCCCCTAGTTGGGGCAGATGGGAGTTCATTGCATTTAATGCAGGAGTAACATCTGATAAAAATAGGTTGAATAATGTTGGAGCAAGAACACAGCCCTACTTGATGCTTTGTGTGGTTTTAATTGGCTTAGAAAAGCGAGAGTCGTCTCCAATTTTAATGCTAACCCATATGTCGTTATGAAGTAATTCCAAGGCCCTTAATAGGTCACCTCGAATATTAAGATCGGGCAATTTCTGCCAGAGCCTCCCCCAGGCAACCCTGTCTAATGCAGACTTTTAGTCGATGAAAGCCAGGTATACTGGTTGTCTGTTGAGCTTTGCCAGGTCTGTTAATAGGGAAAGTGTCATGATGTTAACTAAGGTCCCTGAATGCTTGGTGAACCCAGTCTGATTCTGTGGAATGATGGACTTGGTCTCCGCCCAGCGTTGCATCTCTTCCAGTAGCATCCCTGCAAAATATTCTGCATCATTGTCAATTAGGGCTATCAGACGTTAGTTCCCAGGGGCCCCATCGACTCCACCCTTGAAAATTGGAGTGAGGATCGAGCCACGCCAAGATAGGGGAATACAGCTTAGCTGCAAGATGTTGGAAAGAAATGGTGTTAATTGTGCAGCCCAGAATGTTGGATCATCGTTATAATTGGTGGGTGGGATTCCTCCCGGGTCTGGCGCCCCCTCTTTACGGCCCTTAGCAATTTGTTTCTGGACTGAGCATGTGGTGACAGTCCCCCAGAAAAAATTGCAGTCACTACTCCCAGACTGGATTCTCAGGGATTTGATGGGCTCCCAGTCATCTCCCTGTGTATGAGGCTGGTTCGGCAGTGCCGATGCATTGAAGTGGTCAAGCAGGAAATGGTACCAAGTGAACTCTGAGATGCCTAAGGAGGCTGCAATTGGAAGAGGTCTGCTAATGCGGTTTACAGTCTGTCAAAAGTTGGCAGAGTTGTTTGACCGGATGCCCTACAGTAATTTTGACCAGAAGGAGTTCCATCTCTCCCTTTGGCTGTTCCTTTTCTCCGATTTTAACTTTCTTCTCAGCTCTTTAATTTGTACAATATTAAAGGGTCCACTGGCAATATTTTGATAACTCTCAACAGTGAATTTATCCTACTTTTGGCCATCCTAATCGGATGGGCCATCTTTTGTGCTTTGACCATCTTTTTTACAAGGACAGGCTTAGCATGCAAGCTAGCAAATGTTTTCTGTAAACATTACCCAATCAGACAAAGGGTCTTCTGCCAATGTGCAAATATATGCCATTAGCTGTTTTGCTTTTGAGGTCAGAGCTGGCAAGGAGTCAGTGATGTAACTTATATGTTTGAGGTTGGTTGTGCGCCCTTTGAGCCCTTCATCTGCAGCAAAAGCATGGTCATCCAGGCCTATATCAAGGATTATCTCCTGTGGTGGATGATCGCTATCCATTTTCTCCCTGAAGCCAAAGGAGGAGATGTTGTTCAGCAGGAGGAGACTGACAAAAGTGTGGTCAATTAAGGATTGCCCAGAAGAAGGTAAGTATGAAAAGCCAGGTGGTTTTTCCAGGAGTAAATGTCCATTTAATAATGTAAGGCCAAGGTGTTCGAGATTACCTTGTAAGGAACGTCCTTTCTTATCATCTTTGTGCCACCCAGGGGTATCATGAGGAGTGGTCATCTGTCCTTATTCTAGCGTTTGGATGAATATAGACATTTATCAGGATAATGTTCCTGATATTGCAGTTAGATGTTTTTACCCATGGACCAACTACCTGCAATCCCGCCTCATTGCTGTCTTGATCCCTGGACTTAATTGCGCAGGTGGCAGAGATATAAATGGCAAGACCACCCTTGCAGTGCCCATGCTCATGTTGTTTGGTTGCAGGGATAGAGGGCCAGATGTATCAAGTGTTTTTGCATTTGCAAACCATGCAAATGTCAGTTTGCGAATGCAAAAATGTGTTTTCCGATGTATGAAAGGCATTCGCAGTGCGAAAATAAGAAATCGGAAAAATATAAATTTTTTGCAAATGAGACATGAATTAGCGTGTCGCAAACAGCGTTTCGCAAATAGCGATATGATTTACCGAATCGCAATTTATGATATGCTAATTGAGATACAGATTAGCGAAACGCAGATAGCGATTCGCTAAATCGTGCCGCAATTTACGACACGCAGATTGTGACACGCAAAAAACGGATTTGTAATGCAATGCATCAAAAAATCACAAATTGCGATTATTAGCAGAAAGGCCGTTTGCACATGCAATTTACCACAAACTGAAACCAGGTGGTAACCAGGGGCAACCTATATAAAGAGGCCCAGAATGCCTCAGCTCCTCTTCCACAAAGGCTGCACTCTACATCATGGCGAGGAGAATGAGGACCTTGGCAGGTTTGAGGAGAGAGAGGAGTAGACAAGAGCGCATTTTCAGAGTGCGCATAACCCTTTTTGACCAGACTGAGGAGGAAATATATGAGAAGTACAGGTTAAGCTCAGCCATGATACTTGACCTGATAGCTGAGCTACAACCCATGCTGCAGCGCACAACACACAGGACCAATAGCATACCCACCCATGTGTAGGTATTATGCTCCCTGCACCTACTAGCCTCGGGGAGCTATCAGGGGGTAAAAGCAGCAGCTGGAGGGGTATCACAGAGTGCCCTCTCTAGATTTTTCAATGCATTTCTCCATGCCATGCTGAGCAGAATACAACTGTACATAAGATTCCCCAACACCCCACAGACATTACAACAAACTAAAGTTAATTTCTACCAGATAGCACAGTTCCCACATGTCCTAGGTGCCATTGATGGGACACATGTAGCAATCTGTCCACCATCAGCCAGCGAGTGTTGTATCACAACCGTACAAACCATCATTCTATGAACATACAGGTGATATGCAATGCCTCCTACATCATTACCAATCTCGTGGCGAGATACTCAGGGAGTACACATGACTCCTACATCTTACGCCACAGCGGGATACACACAAGACTGCTAGCTGGGGAGTATGGTGAAGGAAATCTACTAGGTAATTTGATAGTTCAGAATAATGCATTGATGTAAGCATGACGTCAGACAGCACATGTACTCATTTTACTCTCTGAGCATTCAGGAGACAGTGCCTACGCAGTGCGACCTATATGCTAACGCCCTACCTGAGCCCTGCAAATCCAGCAGAGAGGAGGTACAATGCTGCACATAGGGCAATCCGCAATGTGGTGGAGCGCACTTTTGGGCTGCTGAAGAGCCATTTCAGGTGCATCCATAAGAGTGGAGGTGCACTACAGTACAGCCCAGAGACGACAGGCAAACCAGCAGACAGGACCAGGGCAGCAAAGGGCAGGCAAAGTCATGCTGACATCACGTGCAACCATTTTTGTAATGACAAATCCACTTAAATGAAATGTATTTCTGTAGTTAGCATCTTTATTCCCTTGACTTCAGGTAAACAATGTGTCATTAGGACATAGCTATTCACAATGGGCAGACATGAACTATTAACAGTGTCACACTATTAGCATCATAGCATGACTGTATTTCTACATGTTTAGGTGGTCCCCTATAGCCCTCAACATTACTTCTTACGTCCACGCACTCCACTTGACTGCTCAGTGCCCTCGCTGGCACCTGTGGTAGCAACTTCACATGCAGCACTCTGTCTGTCACTGCAACACCTCGGATCAATCACAGGGACTGTCTGACTGCTGAGGCTAGAGGACTCCTCACTGTCCCCAATACCCAGTTCGCTGGTTGTGGCACTACATGCTGTTTGCATGGCATCCATTATGTTGGTAATTTGAACCAGTCCCTGTGCAATGTCCCGACTGCAACGTGCCATCTCCACCTGTGTGGCAACGGCACGCCGTGATATCAGGGCTGTTGAACTTGCAAGCCGATTGATGGATCTACAGAAGCTATCAAACTTTCGCAAATATTGGTGATGGTGCCTGCGCTGGCTGACGCGCTCCTGCCGTATCTCAGTGCAGAGTTCCCCAATGGCCTGTGTCATCTCCTTGGTGTTTTCAGCAGCTGTTTGCTGTCCCTCAATCAGGGTTTCCAACTGCTTGTGTAGTAACCCCATATTGCTATTGTGAGACACAAACTGTGTGTGCAGTGACTTCAAATGTTTGCATTGCAGGCACTGCACCTTCAGCATGGAAGCTTCAAGGCCGCCAAAGATTGATGGGCCCACTCCTTCTGTGCCCTGTCTGCCTCATCGTGGTGCCTCCTGAGGGGAGTTGACTGGTGCTGGCGCTGGCGCTGGTACAGGGACTGCTGTCTTCCTGTGGGACTCACCTCTGGTGGTGGTGTGGGTTAGTGTTCTGGCATCTCATCTGAGTTTAGGTTATACTCTGGCAGTGGTAACACCCTTACCCTGCGTGTAGTCGGAACAATACTGTAGGACTCACTGATATTTGAGTCAGGCTGTGGCTGTGTTTCTGCTTCCCCCACTTTTTCAGATCCTGCAGCAGCAGGGACCGAGACATCTGCAAGGACAATGTGCAGCATCTCAGTTCTAGCATTTTTCACAGATTTCCACAGCGTTGCTTTAAATGTACAATTACATTTTGTCACCCTGAGTCGTTTGTGATGTTTCTCTACGTGGCTGACCAATATCTTGCTATTTATGTTGTGTATTCACCTTAGGGTTGTGTACTACCACTCCCTTAAGGCACTGTTGTGTTGTATGTAAGATGTGACAAGGACTACTTTTCACCGTACATCAAGCTATGTTCTATTTCCTAAGTGGCAATTATACATACACATGTGGGGATAAACATAATTACTGGCCTTACGTTTGCTGGTGCTGGGTGTCCTTGAGGTGTCAATGTCAGTAACACCACTGACAGCTTCTGGAAGCAATGTGGACTCCAACAGGTTTTGATGGGGGTGGACGGTCCACCTCCGGTGCTCCTTGCCTCCTTAAGCCTGCTGGCCACCCTCTCCTTGGCACGGGACCGCAAGTCGTACCATTGCTTGCGTATCTCCTCCACAGAGTGCTGCGCAACACCCACTGCGCATATTTTTGTCTGGCTATCAGACCAGAGTTTCCGCTTCTCACTCTCAGGTACTTGGAGTAAGTTTTTTCCAAATAGTCTATCATGGTTCCCAACAACCTCCTCAATGAACTCCTCCAATTCTGCCTCACTGAATTTTAGCTTTCTCTTCCTGTCTCTCTTCTCCTTCCCATTTCCAGCATTGGCCATGTTGCAGTTTAGTCCTGGCTTACTCACAATGCTGACTCCCTGGTGCTTGGCTGTGTCTCTCTCCCTGCTCCTGTGGGTGTGGCTCCTGGAAACAGCATGGGCTGACTCACTTCCTGGTTGTGATGTCATCAGGCTGTTCCGGTTTGCCGTTTTCGCTATTTGCGATTTTCAATTACCAAATCGCAATTTTTTTTTTGCGATTCGGTATTTGCATCTCACAAATTGCGTTTGCGAATTTTAAGAAATTGCTATTAGTGATTTTCAAATTTGATACAGCGCTTTTTGCATTTCTTAAATTGTGATTTCTTAAAAATTGCAATTTGGGAATCGCTAACTGGAATCTTGATACATTTGGCACAGAATGACTTACGAAGCCCTCCAAGTGGGGAGCCTTCTGTGATCAAGTGGGAGCAAAATTAGAAATAAACGGAGGTATTGAAGAGTTTTGAGGTCTTCCAACTTGTTTGCCAATCCATTGGTGTTCCAGGAGCATACCTTTAGCACTTGATCCGAGCAAATAGTTGAGTTGGTGTTTTGTCATCTTAAAATTCTGGTCAAATTTAACACTCCCAACAGCCAACTCCAATTAGCTGCCTCCCCAACTGCCTATCGAGGCCTGACGATTTGCTGGCTAGGGGGACAAGGGGCTTGCTTAGGGCATTTATTAACACTGAGTAGCCTGTTCTGTAATGAGTCATTGAGGAGATCTCATCCCCCAGGCTCTCCAAAACGTGAAGGCATCCAGGATTCCTTAAAAGGGTGATAAGGATCCCCCACTGCATGAAGGTCCCCACATTTCCCAGGACCTTCTTGGCCAGCTCAGAAGATTTCCAGGTTACTTTGGTCATTTCATTACTCTGACCTGGGCAAATAAATTCAATAGTAATGATGTCTTGCGATGAGACTTCTCCAAGCGAGCCCATGGATTATACAAATTTGAGGAAATTATCCCGGTTTAAGATGTCTAACGAGCACTTTGATGTTTATTCTGGGTAAAGTAAAGGCAGCTGTTCATGAAATTAAATACTGGTTCAGGGCTGTGAATAAACAAATAAGCAATTGATAAGAAGTAATAAAACATGCTTGTTACCCTTATGCACATAAAAAGCTTAAAGCAAACTCTTCCTAATCTAGAACTGTTGCTTCTGCAGCAAAGTAAATTGCTTAAGCCCCAGACTGGCCATTTGTGTCCTCAATGGACATTTTCACAAAGTTCTCCCATTCTCAAGAATAGATCAAACATCAGAGCATGTGCACACATTGAAAGATGAGTACTCAATTAGTGCTGGTGATCCAGCAATCTGGGGTTGGAAGGGCAAATATATGGGTGAAGTATATGGGAACAATCCACAGAGTTTTTCCGTCAAGTCCCTTTTTCATGATTTAGGTGTGACTTACTTCTGAATTTCTAGGAATGAGACACAGACAGACAAAACATTTGCAAATCAGGTCCCTTATTAGTAGATAACGCTCTTCTAATTCGACCTTGCTAGAGGTCAAAATATGGCCAAATAACCTGAAGGTCCTTCATCAGAGGATCAGAGGTAAATTATGCTCCATTGCAGGGTGATTAGTGATTACTCTCAGAAAGTTTACAGGCTGCCTTGCTTCCTTCTCTTCAGCCTTTCTTGTAAGCATGCAGGTATCTAACATGAGAAATTAGTGCTGCACATAGCTGAGGGGCAGGGAATAATTCAAGAGTGCATACAGGGGTGGTTGAGCTTGACCATCAGCCAAGATGGCCACCTGAGCTCGGTGTTCCACATGTCGTTGGGACGAGCTTGCTGGTTACGGAACTTCCGACCTGCAAATTTTAACAAATGAATTGCAGAGACTACAGACATTATGCTGGGTGAGCATGGAGTCACTTTTGGCTACCGTTTTTGAGCCGTTTTGAGGTCACATGAATGCCTGCTCTTTTCTATCTCATAGCAGTGGCCATTTTATGTTTCAACATGCACTTATAATGGAGCTCTTCTCCTTACCTTAAAATAATGTTGTTGCTATAATGAAGAGTTTTTTCTTCACCTTCAGCTGTATTTTGCTAATATTTAAAGGGCAACTATCTCCATGTCTCCTCCTGCATGTTGACCACATTAAGTGCTCCTATTAACTTGTTCACCACATGATTACAGGGTAACTGTTTAATGTTGCCATTTTTTGTGTACTTAACACGTTGCCTCATTATCCATATCCCTGCTCTTCACAATTAGCGACCAGTTAACTCAATGTTCCCCGGTTCCAGAAATGCAGTGTTCAGGTTGAAAGGTCACAGCCGCTGAATCCTACCTCTTCACACATTCTCTCAAGGATTTCTTCTCATATCTAGATTTACAAAGCTGTGCAGGTCACATTTGGATTCCTTCCTGTGTATCTTTGGGAAAGATATTTTCAGAGCTCTTGCATAATCGCCACTGCCACTTCAGCTTGTTTTGTGGTAATGTGAACCGTATGGGCAGACTAAAGAAATCTAGATTTTCTTCTCATCAACCAGTGCCCTTTTCTCAGAAGTTGCTGTTCTTTTTAAAAGCAGTCAATTAGCCCACTACAAGCATTTTACCTTTAACTACTTCAAAGATGCCCTCCTCATCCTTACTTTCTCCGAAAACCAGCAGTGCTGCATCTACACATAAGAAGATCAAACATGACCCGCCATCTCCTGTCTAACCCTCTCCACCTATTTCACTAGAACTCTTGCAAGATGATATAAATGTGCTACATCCATTTGTTAAGGGAACCAACACTTGCATTTATAGTCTAGATGACAAATGGTCTCAGAGGGAAGCAAGAGTATCAGCAATGGAGGAACGTATTAGTGACATGCTGGATGAAGCAAGTAAAATTTCAATTCTTGAAAAAGATGTGGCAATGTTAGAAAAGCAATCAAAAAACTTCAAAAATAGAAACACGTGTAACAACCTTTACAATTTAAGCTCTACTGGAAGGGCTTAAAGGCACTGACCCCTTCTCATATTTCACTCTCTTCTTTCTCCAGCTAGTGGGCTTACCATCATCCACAGTATTGAATATTCAGAGGCCTCATAGATTAGGTCATCGTCCTCAACTGCCTTCTTATTTCCTTAAACCCAGGGCATTGATTATTTTCTTTCTTAAATTTACTGAATTGTTGAAAGTCTTCAACGCAGCAAAGTCTAAAAAGTAGCTCCATTGGCAGGGAAGAAAGATTTACGTATCACAAGATGTTACAAGATGTTTCAAAAGAAATCTCTCACTCTTCATCCACAACTTCGCTCATTAGGAGCTTGTTTTAGACTGCTTCATTCGTCTCTCTTTGAAGTGACTTTTCAGAATATAACATCTTCCTACACAACACCTGCTGATCTCAGAGATTTTCTTTGTCTTCACTCCACCAGTTCAATTGATACTGTAGGTCCTTCTATGAGCAGAACGCTTCTTATGTGCTCCTTCAAATGTCTATCCTAGACTTTGGCATTTGTCTACTTTGCATATGTTCTTTTATCTTATTTTGTGAAGACTATATTTCCTCTACTAACTAACCTCTTTCTTGTTTACGAGGTCCTTGTTGTCTTTCTTTTTTTTTCTCCATATTTCCTTATTTTGATCTTAAGAAGACACGTCCATGTGTAAAATGATACATTAAAACAATTGTATAGCTGCAACACATCAATGCTTATACATGGGAGTTGTCACATATTGCATTACACATGATATCCACTGTAATAAAGACATACATATCAACTTGACTAGTGTGGACCGATTGGATTCCTGCACGGGTATGTATTCTAAAAGACACTGGATAACATACTTATTTTGTGTAATAACCAAAGAATAAAATAACCTAAAACATGACTGAACTGCAATTAGCTAGGTGTGCATTGGGGGGCGTGGAAGCAAAAGAAGGAGCATTCAGGGCTCAAGCCAGTCCGATGGGTAGGAAACCCATCAGATCCCAACTTTGGTGGCAACCGGAAGGGGTGGAGGGGAGGCGGGGGCAGTTGCCCGGAGGGGGGGGTCACAGAAGCAGGGAGAGAATTCTCCACCTCAATCAACAGATTCCACAGCCGGCTGTGGACCAAGCATACTCTCAACACCTTCCAGATGTGCCTCCAATTTGGGGGTCATGAAGCGGGCCGACCCGACTATGGGATGATAATAATATGCGTTGTTCTGCCAGTATTCCGTCGCGGAGATCACCAAGCCATCTAGACACCGGGGGACCAATGTAGACTTCCAGCACATCGCTAGGCATCATTTTGCTAGTATGAGTGCTAAGTCCAATATTTTATTAATTGATTTGGTCTTAGAGGTTCTATGTGTTACTCCTAGCATAAAGTGTGGCATGTCGTGCCGCGCGTTTCTCTGTGTTATTTTGTTTAGCGTCCCAGTTATCGCTTCCCAATATTCAACCACGTGGGTGCAGGTCCACACCATGTGTAAGAAATCGGCATTCCCATTGCGGTATCTCGGACATCTATCTGATGCCGATGAATAAATCTGTGCTTATCTCGTGGGAGGGAGATATGTCTGATGTAAATAATTAAATTGTATGTACTTGTAATGGGCATTCACAGAGATAATTTTCAGAACCATGAGGGCCTGTTCCCATTGTGTATCTTTAAGTTTCATGCAGAGTGCATCATCCCAATACACTCAGAACGATTAGAAGGGATATCTAGCCTCCATGTATAGAGCTTTATAAATGTTTGTAATGGCTTTCCTCTCTCCCCATGAGTCAGCAGCGTCGGAAGCAATATCGATGTATCCGGTTCCCTAGGAAAAGTATCCCAACGGTGCTTGCCTCATCACTGCCACGTATGTCATGAAGTCCCCGGTGACACACCGAAATCATTCACTAGGTCGTAAAACGGGATCAGCATGTGAACTTCAAACAGGTCTCCCCAATCCACTATTCCCGCCACCTCCCAGGCTCTCAACGACGGATCACGCAGGGAAATAGCGCCTCTCGACACAAACCGCAGTGACAGCTGTGGTGCATAAGGAAATTCCTGTCCCGGCCTACGTGTGAAAGCGGACCAGCAGCTCCTAGCAATTTTCATTAATAAATTACTACCACTGACCAACTCAGCAGAGTGCGGCGACAATAATCAACTCAGGAGACCACCTGAGCTCACTGTCTGACATGCGGAGGATAATTCGAACAGGTTGTGCCCCGCCAACCAGCGCATGGGCCACCGGAGTACAATAATGCTCAAAATTCGGGGCCCCCAGTCCACCGTCCGATGCAGGCGCATAAAGCTTGGGCAACGCCACCCGGCTTCTGCCTCTGCCCCATATCAGTGTAGTGAGAAGCGAACGCATCTCCGCGAACCACTTGCGCAGGAGGTAAACAGGGAGAGCTGAGAAGTGGTACAACGGCTGCAGGAGAACCAGCATCTTAGCTATGGCTAGTCCACCCATCAGCGAGAGCGGGAGGGAGTTCCAAAATTGTAACGACGATCTCACCCCCCCAGTACCTTGCCTATATTGGCATCTAGTAATTCTTTTTCATCATGGAGTATCCTAACCCCAAGGTATTAATGGTGTCCTATTCCCACGACAGTGAGGTGGTGGGCAATTGTACTCGTTGGACCCTGGTCAGGGACGCGAGAGAGAACAAGCAGGACTTAGACCAGTTCACTTTAAGGCCGGATGCTCTGCCAAATTTTTGCAGTAACACCATCAGCTGAGGCACTACCGTGGCAGGTTCGCGAAGGTACACAAGTGCATCATCCGTGTAGAGCGAGACGACATGCCAGACCCCGTCCACACACAGACCCCACTCAGGAGCCCTCATACGTATGGCCCACGCCAAGGGCTCCATTGTTAGCGCGAATAGAAGTGGGGACAGGGGGCAACCCTGACGAGTTCCACATCCGATGGCAAAAGGCTCTGAGATTCTAGCACCTGTTTCAACCCGGGCTAATGGTGCCTGATATAGTAGAGTTATCCATTTCATGAAGCTAGGACCAAAGCCCATTGTTTGCAGAACCTTCAGTAAATAGCCCTACCCAAGGTGTCAAATGTTTTTTCGATGTCCAACGAGGCCACTAAATTATCCCCCCTCCCCACACTCACCCAGTCCATAATGGAAAACAATTGACGGAGGTTGAGGAAGGTGTTTCTGCCAGGGATGAATCCATTCTGGTCAGAGTGCACCATGCCAGATATTATTGATGCAAGTCTTTCTGCTAGTATACGACTTCAGATCTTGTAGTCAGAGTTAAGCAATGACAGCGGACGATAGGATCCCAGTAGTAAGGGGTCCCTGCCTGGCTTGGGGAGTACCACCAACGTCGCCTCCCTCAAAGAAGCCGGGAGGATCCCCCCATCATACGCTGCATTATAAATTTTCAACAATATAGGAGCCAACGTTACCTGATATGTGGCATAAAATTCAATTGCCCAACCATCCGCGCCGGGTGTCTTCCCTCGGGCCATGCCCTTGATGACCTCCCCAATTTCTGAAAGCTATAAGGGAGCCTCAAGTGCTTCCCTATCCACAGGGGACACTCTCGGCATATGAAGGGGGCACAGAAACTCCTCAGCCACTGCACCCTCCCCTCCCATCTCCGAGGCTGTGTACAGAGCCGAATAATATTCGTAAAATGCCGAATTGATGTCCACCTGTGTGTTCAATAATTGACCCTTCCTGTCCCATAGTGCCGTAATTGGTGTCTGGGCACGCTCCGAGCGAAGCAGCCATGTCAACAATTTACCTGCTTTGTCACCCTCCGCATGTTTGTCCGCCTGATATTCTCTGTAATTTAGCTGGGCCAATCTATCCAAAGCCTGTCTATGGGTGACCTGCACTCGCGCCAGGGTCGCTGCAACCCCCAGAACCATAGGTAGGAGCTGATCATAATGTTTCAGCTCTGATTCTAAGTCTCGGAGCTCCCTACGCAACAGCAGCGCCGTCCCAGAATTTGTTTTAATTGCATGGCGTCTCAATACCACCTTGAAGGTGTCCCACTCGATCCCTGCATCTGACGCAGTATTCTCGTTAAATTCGTAATAAGTTTCAATGTGCCCTCTCAAGTTCTCTCTGTAAGCGTTGTCTTGTAGCGCCATAACCGGCAGTCTCCAAGTTGGTATACTCGGGAGACTGCGGCTCCATTGAATCCCTACCTGCAGGGGTGAGTGGACGGATAAGGCCTGCCCAAGACATTCCACACTGGAGACCTTTACCAACGCTTCCGGATTGCAGTACAATAAATCAATCCTAGTGTGCAGAGCGTGAAGGCTTGATATACTGGGTAAACAGGGTGGAGATTACGCCACGTGTCGTGCCGTTGATTAAGTGTGGCCCACAGTCACGACTGCTGTGCAAGCGCTACTGACTGTGCTCCCCACAGCGGAGGGCGAAACCTATCTAATGCAAGGTGTGCCATTAAAATCACCCCCCCAATAACATGGTGCCACCGGGTTATGGAGGAGGGACATGTACAAAGTCTTTAAAAATAAGGCCTGGTTAGCGTTGGGGGCGTATAATGAAACTAATGAAATCTGTGTCCCATATAGTGTCCCCTCTAAGATGACATAATGCCCGTCTGGGTCTGTCTGAGTCCTTTGTACCACCAACGGTATCCCAGGGGCCACCCATATCAGGACACCCCTAGCATATCAGGAATATGTGGTCCCAACCAATGTCCCACGCCATCGCAGGCACACCTGTCCCAGGTCCGGCGCCGTGAGATGTGTCTCCTGAAGCAGCGCTACCTGTACCTTATGGCGGTGCAGGAATTGATAAACCTTATGACGCTTACCAAAGCCCGCCAGTCCCCTAACATTCCATGTTATGAAAGAATACTGTGCCATACAAGCGGGAGGTAATTTTATGGGACAGAGCCAGGAGGTACTACTATGTAAACAAGCAAACACTGGGGAACAAATACCACCCCGCCATACGCCGCCCCCGCCACATTCCCCCCACCCAGCCCAGAGTCCACGCCTCACACACATGCAATTCCAGCCAGAAATCCAACAAACAAACCCATGAACAAAAATATGCATATAACATTAAACAACTCTTCCCTGGCTGAGCCTAAAACTGAAGTTCAGCCAATAGCACTGAAATGCTGCTACCCAACGAAAACATTATTGTTCACTTATGATCACACTGAGGTGTAAAAGGGGGAGGGAGGAAGCACAGTCAGTACATGCAAATCACAGTAACCTGTAGTGCTATTAATGAGTAGGACCAGCAAAGTAACTTAATCTGGCCCTTAGTTAAGCTGACAGTGACAAGCCATTCAATTAAACTATGCGGGTTCATATTGTGCCACTCAGGTGCCGCACGTATTAGAGCATATCTTCCCCAGTCTGCGGCGTCACCCTTGGGCCCCCCCCCAAGGACGCCCTAAGCTGTTCCTTGTCCAGACTGGGAGAAGTCCTCAATACGTCCTCCGCAGAGAGCGCGCCACTCCACGGTTGCCACAGTCGGTCGCCCACTCAGCCCGTGTTCCCCACGCCGCAGACCTCAACCATGGCGAAAGCCAGCTCTCAGGTAAGGCGCCCCCGATGTGCCGCCGCAGGCCGCACGCACGTAGGACACCGGAACAGGCCACCCGGGCCTCTGTAAGTTCCTCCACCTTCAAGGGCCCCCGCAGACCCTCTTTTCACAGCCGGCTTCCTCCTCCAGGTTCCTCAGGGACCGGCACGCCAGCACGCAAGGCCCGACCCAGTGCTGATGCATGGACCCATCTCCGTTCACCGGTCCGGGTTCCCCTCGGGAGCAGCCCCACAGCTCAGGAGCCACGGGAAGGAATACTAAGCCCCCGGAGACATGTGCCGTGCGTCTAAATAATCGTGCTATCATGATTTTTACAGGATAGTAATCGGGCCAGGCGCGGAGATGGATTAGACGTCCGGTCCGTCTGCCATCTTGGCCACGCCCCCAAACTCTCCTTGTTGTCTATCTTGTTGTCGTATTGTTTAGTTATGCCCATTCATCGATGTGTTTTGATACCTTGCTGTGCTGTCTTCACCCTGAGCTGTCATCAACCCCACCCTAATGTCCATCCTTACCAGGTATGATTTTACATGCCTTGTTTCTTCTTTCCTAATCTTCTTCCCTTCCTCCTGTTGCTTATTGTTCTAAACGCTCTCCTTCTTCTTTCTTTGTTTCTTAATTTCTCCATGTTTGTAAAGCTTTATATTATAGAAGCTTGTTTATCATTTAGAGTTATTTCTTGGAATGTCAAAGGGTTTATTATTTTGATGAAACGGCTGAGCATTTTGTTGCACTTAGCCAACTATAACCCTGATCTGGTACTTCTCCAAGAAGCCAACCTCACTGAGTCTGACGCCCTAAAGTTTAAATGAGGGTGGGTGGGCTCTGCTGTTGTTTCTCCAGCTTCTGCTAAGAAGAATGGAGTAATGCTCTTATGTCATGAGAAAATACATTTTTTATCTATTTCCCAGGAGTCTGATGCAGAGGGGAGATGGCTTATTGTTAAACTACTTATTATTGATATCCCCACAATGGTTTTCAATATTTATGGCCCTAATTGATTATACCTTTTGGACTACAATCTACAAAAATGTTTGCAATATGATGATGACTTTTTATACTGTAAAAAAATCATGGATCCGTTTGTTGATTGCTAGTTTCAAGTCAAGTTCATACATCATAAAATTCACAAACAATTTTACTCTTCTCTCTCACAGTGTCTTCTTGTGGATTCATAGAGACTCTGTAATCCCTCCAAAAGGGAATTTGCTTTCTTCTCACCTTCACATGGCTTTCTTTCTAGGCTTGATCTTATTTTTGTAAACTGCAATTCCAAAACCTTATTAATTCTATTATTGAACCAATTGTGATTTATAATCATGCCCCAATTGTTACAGATTTTGATTTACTCCCGGTGCATTCCAAAACCAGTAGATGGAGGTTTAACAATTCACTTTTACTCGACCCAGCTTTCTCCACATTTTTTACTATTTTTACTGAGGAATTTGTTAACATTCATGAGGCTACTGGATTCTTTCCTCAGCAACTATGGGATACTTTTAAGACTGCTGCTCATGGGCACACTATAGACTTTTGTTAAAAAAAAAAAGAAAAGTTTTATCAAGCAATACCAATCCTTATTATCAAATATTAAACGCTTAGGACATCAATATTATTCTTCATTTTTGGCACCTAATTTACAAGAACACATTCAAGCAAAAATGCAGTTTAATAAAATTACTACAGACAAAGCTTCTTCTATTTAATTTCTTAGCAGTGCTTGTTACTATGGTGATCGCAATAAAATGGGTAAGCTCCCAGCTAACTACTTAATGATCCAGAACCAACGCCACAAACTAAAATCTATAACATCTTCTACAGGAATCCCTGTGTTTAAAGATACTGAGATTTCGGCTGAGTTTTTTCAGTTATACCAAACTCTCTATACTCCTGAATCTCCAGCTCTTCCTTCTCAGATTGATAACTATTTAAAAGACATTGTAACTCCTAACTGCAAACATCTTGACTTTTCTCCTCTAGAAAATGATATATCTATTTCAGAAACTCTTCAGGCTTGTCAAGCCCTTAAGAAGGGTAAGACCTCAAGACCAGATGGTTTGAAGGTTGAATTTTTTCTTCACTTTTGAAATATTTTACTTCCCTGATTCTTGCATCTTTTTCAATTCTTCTCAAGCTCTGGGTCTGCATGGTGTACTTTCCAGGAGGCCACAATTTGTCTGAACAATAAAGAAAGCAAAAACCCCACATTTTGTAAGAACTACGGACCAATTTCTCTGGTTAATGTGGACTATAACATTTTTGCCAAATTGTTAGCTTTACGCCTAGGCTGGCATCCAACAATATCTAGACTATTCTTTAATGTATTAAATAAAGCTTCCTCTTTATCATATTCCCTAGCAGCGATATCTATAGATGCAGAGAAGGCATTTGATCGTATTGATTGGACCTTCTCACTCAAATTCTTGTATTGGCATGGACTGGGTTCCCAATTCATCTCACTAATTTCTTTACTCTATAAATCCCACATAATGTCTGTTCATGTCAATGGAAACATTTCCAGTGACTTTCTGCTGAAATGTGGAGTCCCTCAGGACTGTCCATTATCTTCCCTCTTGTTCATCCTAGGTCTCGAACCCTTTCTGTCCCATATTTGGAATAATACACAATTTGTTTTTTTTTGTTATGGAGTTAAACACCAGAAACCTTATGCTGATGATGTATTTCTTTTCCCCTCTAACCTGCATAAATCTGTTCCAGCATTGATTCAAGAGATTGCAAAATTTTCCTCAGTCGCAGATTATAGGAGAAACTCAAATAAAACTGAAATTCTCCCTCTTACCAAATTGTGTTTCAATACTCTTTTGCAGCTAAAGGCTTTCTTCGGAATAATTTCAAGATCAAATGCTTAGGTGTGTGGTTCACTTCTTCAATTAAGGATTCTATTGCTTTGGATACCCAGGATTGTTTGGAGAGGGTTGACAAACTACTCTTGTCATGGAATCATCTGTTTCTTTCCAGGTGACGTCATCTTGACCACTAACATGTAATGACATAAAGTATGATATATGTCCTTATACCCTAGCATAATGAGCCTAACCTCTAACCTAAAAGTGAGCTAGGTATGTTAAACCTAATCTGCCAATGCCATGTCCATGAGAAGAGCCCCCCACTCTTGTTACCTTGGAATGAGGTCTCTAGCTCAGAATCCGTACGGACACAAAGACTGGGTCAGGGTCAAGAGGACGTACAGCATCGATAGCAGCGATGGCATCTGGTCGGAATTCCTCTGACTAACTGTTTAAGTGAGGAGTATTTATCTACAGATCTGCTTGGATCCCTGATGTAGGTCTGTTCCCAAACAACAGATAACAAGACATGCTTGGGACGGTAATTTATATAAACAATTCCCTCGAAAGCGTGAAGAGGGAAAGTCCCTAATTTGAATACCTACAGTTTGTTTATCTTTGTCGCTTGACATTGACGCCTCAGCGCGGTGGTACTGATAAAGCAAAACTCAAACATAGGCCTTAACTAAAACAAGGCAGCCATCTCAAAAGATATAATTAAATAAATGTGCTTAAACAGAGCAAGCTAAGTAGGGTGACGGGGCACCAGACTGCAAGCCAAAGGCTAAGCTAACTCCTGTATCCCATTAAAACAAACTAGGATTCACTACACTCTATTCTAGCCTCTATTCTTAAAGCCTCCCCGATTTACAGATATCGTCGCTCTCCAAATATCACTATACCTAAAAGTAAAGTGGAACTTTACTCTGAAAAAGATTTGGGTTGTACCTGGACTATCTCTTTATGGAAAAGAATATGGGGCAGAATGCATACAATCTCTAGAACAGCTTCTACTTCTCAGTCATTATTCTGTTTGTATCACAGATCCAAATAGAAGGACAGTGGTCACCTGTAAACAAAACCTAGCCTGATCACTCTCAAATGATGTTTCCTCACCTAGGAGGGACAAAGATACAGATCATGCTCAACTCAGAGATGTGGCTGGCCACCTAGCTCAATAATTCATTCAGAATCACAGCTGATGAAAGTAATATTGTCCTTGTAACCTGCAAAGCCCTAAGCATAGTGATGTGAGCTGCTTTTGAGCTGGTGTAAGTGTGCCTATGGGAAGAAGGGAAATGGATGACAGGTGCCTCAGAAACCTAGATCACTAGCATAAAGTGCATATGTTCCATACAAGTGGTCTACTCACTGAAGATACAAGAGAACAAAATGCGACAATTTAAAGCTTTTGGGAGCACAAAAGTCTTTATTCTTCATTGAAAGGCTATTGTCAGTTCTTCAGAAACCAAATTCATAGTTCACTTCACACTAGAGATATGCAGGCAGACTAATTGGGGGTTTCATAATTTGGGACACCTTTAAGATGGGTGCCCTTCTTTAGCTGGTGAAGACGCTGGCCTACAATAATGTGGTGACACACTAGATGGCTAGACAGAGCCTTTACCCTATGAAACCAATCACAACAGAATGCAGTACAACATAACAACATTATTATATCAACAACAGGACAATAAATAAACAGCACAATGAAACATCACAGAAATGCAGTACCAAACACCAATACAACACAATACACCCAACATACAATAATAGGAAAAAAACAAAACAGGACAACGCAGTAAAGGTCAACACAACAGCAACATAAAAACACACTACTGCAATAAAAAAAAAATATTCAGCACAATGTAAAACAACACATACACCACAATACAATAACAATACAATAACTCACCATACTAAAATAATTATATGCAACACAACAAAATGTAACAAAACACATCTATGATACAAAGCAATAATGATACAAAACAACATAGCATAACAACATCACAAAATTCAAGACAATCCAACTCAACCCAGCACAAAAGCACAATGTAATAGCATTGTTTCACTGCCGTGTCATGGTGCCTTTTTTTGCTGTACTATAGCATTGTGTGTTAGTATGAAGCTGTATTGTTGTGCCAATGTGCTATTGTGTGATGTGTTCTTTTATTGTGGTTGTGATGGTGTATTTTTCTTGGTGTTTTCTGATTTGGTAGTGTGTTGCTTTGGTAGTTTGTCATACACATCATCCATAATTCATGGATAATGCATGATTGTTTAATATACCCTGTTAATCCACTAAGTACCAGGCTTGTTTTAATGATTCCACATGCACATTCTAACCCAAGACATGATATTGACTCCCTTCCCTTGACAGATGGGATCTTATTTTATGGGTACACAACATCAGGTTCTAAAACTAAGTTTTACTATTTCTGATCTCCATAAGCATCACAATCTTCCCATTGTACTCTCTATTTTATTGATTAAAATGTTCATTTTTGCTAACTTTCAGCATGGCAAAAACATAATACATTATTTTTACCCAAGCAGCAGCGGTGCACAACACTCAGATAATTACTATACAGTTAGGACAATCCAGGGACAGTACAATATACAGGAGACACCCTATTGTAGTAGCTAAATAGGGCTATGCTGGTGTGGAGTCAGAGGGATGCTTACCAGGAAAGGAGAATCTATATTATTGTAGTTATTACAGAGCACAAGAGGTTGAAAAAATAGTTCGGGAGCTAATGCGAGGTCCAGACTTGCATAAGGACTTGCTTAAAACATTATGGAAAACACCCCTTGTGCGTGCACGGTGAATGGCAAAAATATAGTTTGAAACAATTTGAGTTGCATCAATATCATGTCAAAAATATTGTCAATACAAAAGTTTCAAGGAACACAATGTAGAAGATAACAATATTGTCTTCTTATGTATATAATAACATTTTTAAATACATTATTGTAAATAATATTGCTTACTTTATTAAAGCTGTATAAAAAATGGGTTCTTGAGTGGTTTGATATATATTTATTGTTGTATTAGTTTTAGGAGTTAGTATTTTTTTCAGTTTGAATTTGTTAGTATCGTTGTAATTTTGAATGTTAAGTTTGTGGGTAAACAGGGTGGGAAGTTATTTAATTTATACATTAAATATTGAATATTTATTTGAAAATTATTTATGTAAATTATGGAATGGATTCTTGTTTTTCAATTATTTAAGTGTGATTTTCAAGTGTAATTTTAAACTTTAATTAATAGTTTATAAGTTAGTAGCAGGTTAATGGGGTTGTAGATGAAGAGAGTGAAAAGTGATTTAAATTATATTTGTTTAAAAACTTATTTTTAACTTAAATATTTATTTAGTAATTATGCAAATTGTTTAATTGATTAATTATTTTAATGATTTAAGTGTTGTTTCTGATTGGTTACCAATTTTATTTTTCTGTACTTTGATTGCGAATTTATAATTTAGTAGTGGGCTGATGGGTATGTAGGGAAACAGTGAGGGAAGTTATTTATATTATTATAATTCTTCTTCTTTTTCTTCTTCTTCTTCTTCTTATTATTATTAATTTGTTAATATTATTCTGTTTATTGTCTTATTTGTATCTATTTTTATAAATTATTTACTTGAATATTTGATATGTTATGTTTTGTTGCATTTTAATTCATTTGTAATTTATATGTAGGTGTATTTATTAATACATTTTGTAAAATGAAGTTATCATTGGGTTTAATTGTATTTGTTTTATTACATTTTTGTTTTCATGTCTTTATTGTTTCATGTATAATTTATTTACAATTTTTAGTGTTTGGCAGTTTTTTTGGAAACATTGAGTGAATTGTATTTTTATTTGCTAATTTAGGGGCCTCATTTACTGAGTGTTGGCGCAGGATAGCATTGCAAGCCTTTTTGCTGTACTGCCCTGCACCAAAACAAAAGGGCAGGAATGCACCATATTTATAAGAGAGCACATTCCTGTCATTGTCTCCTGCTCTGGCACACAAATTTATGCCATGCGCCAATGCAGGCACCCTTGCACCATGCACCACAATGCAAGGATTCCTGAGTTGCGAGGATGATTCTTTCTGTGTAGGAAGGGATACTTCCTGCAGAAAAACAATCACAAGAGGCATTTTCTTCCTTCTATGGGTGCTGCAGAATGCAGAAAAGGAGAAAACGGGGAGAAATAATGTTATTTCTCCCTGTTGCACCACCCATCCACCACCTCTGGAGTTGCATAGGAAGCTGACACATTCCCATGTTTGAACAATACAACCACAGCACTGTAAGCAACCAGCAATCACAAGGTCATGTGTATCTCAGATCAGTTAGTATTATCTTCTTTTATTGTTAAATGTCAATCCATTTCTTGTTCCAATACGATTCTTCATGTTCAATTTGTTCTCATCCGACAGCCAACACTGTAAAGTACAAGAATGGACATGTGTATGTAGGTATGAAGTTGTCAACTTGGTACTATGTTGTTATCACCATTGTGGACACGAAGTACAACCATACACTAAGTTGCAGCAACAAGTGTGCCATGTCTGTACCATATGCACGCGTTAGTGTCACCGTAATGTTATACATCTCGCATCAAGACAAATAAGACACACCCATAGTGTCAGCTGAAGCAATAGAATTGTGACAGTAATCAAAGTAAAGTGAGCACCATAAATGTTCACAACACCCGTGAAATGGTGTCGAAAAAAGGTGTTGTTCCAAAACCATGACCGGCATGTTCTCAAAATACCTATTGTCAAATTATCAAATCCAAAGTGTCATTCCATTATGCATCAATATATGCGTAGATTCAGTAATTTTTCTCAACTGACGAGTGTAACCATTTAATTCTAGTATATCGCCATCAGAGAAGCAATATGGTAAATCCAGAGTATTGAAGCAATGGCCACGATAAGCCCAATAGGCAGTCAAAAGAAATATATATATTATTAACTATCCCTTTCCCCTTACACACACAAGTCAAAATATCACTTTGTGTAAAAATGTCTAAAGTTCAACCAGTTGTTAAGCATCTCTCAACGTAACAAATGGACCCATTGTAATGTGCACAGCGAATCCAATGGAAAGCCAAACATAATGCTCACCTGACCGTATCAAACATAGTTCGTATGGAACACTGATTAAGTAATTTGATTCAATAGTGATGCACAATACTCAAATCGCAGTACATTAACCATTCGAGTTTGCTACTAAAGAATAATCGCATTACTTGGGAATCATTTCAAACCAGGTGCCCGGTACGTGTTGAAACTCATGCCTACACAAGGAAACGAGGACTACCAATCTGATCTGAAAAGACGGCCATCTTAGGGTGGGGGACTTAACCGTACTGGCACACAAATATCGTGAGTACGCCCCAAACCGAGTCATATTAATTGTAATATTCTGCCATCAGAATAATGAGCAGTGTCATTAAAATAATGGTACAATGTCATTGGAATCATTCTGTCTTACCGTGTGCGAGTTAGCCGCTCAAATTTAATCGTATTTCTCAGGAACCAATTGAAACCAGGTTCCTGATACGTGCATAAATAGACTCATGCATGCGCAAAGGGAAGAAGACAACCGATCTGAACCGAAATGGCAGACATCTTAGAGTGGGAAACTTACACCGTAATGTCACATAAATGTTTAAAGAACCCATAAAACTGCCCCACAAATTTGTATAACGAGTATGATGCAATTTCTATTGGATCTAGTTGAGAACCATTCCAGGACGAGTCCCTGAAAAAGATTACGTGCACAGTGTGCATAGAGAGTAGGAAATAGAATTAGTAGTTATATGTCAATTATGGTCATTGTGAGATGTAAAAGGGTATAAGGCATGCTCACAAGCTGCAGTGAATACCCCTAAAGGTGTGCAACAAACAAAATCTCAATATCATATTATTCACATATAATGTAATACATTTTGTATGAAATCCCAAGGGCACTATGTAGCATATATAATAATCTAGAGAACTTAGCACATGTACCAAAAAGTGCACATCGAGGACTAGGGGGGAGGGAAAAGCAAAATTACATAGACATGAGCATACAAACATGGATGAAAGGAGAGGTATATATGGAATCTCTTGTATGTTCCCATTCGCGTCCATGTTGAAATAACAACATAAACATAATCAACCATTATTGCAAAGTCCATATATTCGGAACATAGGTTGCAAACTAAACTCTAAAAAATCTTTGTATATCTATATATGTGAGAATATTTGTAATACATTACATTATTCCAGAAATATGTGCAATTCTCTGTCCACATTTAACCCATGGTCCGCAGCTCGTAATTTGGTGATCCATCTAGCCTCCTGTTTTCTAAATGCACTATCTCGGTCACCAGCTCGAGGATGTACTGAAACATGTGTAATACCATGGAATCCAATTTTAAGGATCTCCGAATTCTGATGCATCGTATTATAATGAACAGCTGTAAGATAATTAGGATTGTTATTGCGAATAGCTCTTACATGTTCCTGAATCTGTTCCTTAAGTGGACGAATGGTGCTACCCACATAAACTTTACCACATAGACAGATAATACAATAAACAGTGAACCTAGTGTTACAATTAATTAATTGTTTTACATGATGGACCTCCTTGGTATTGTAAGAAAATGTTAATGTTTTGTTCAGTGCGAACCAACAGGAGATACATTCTCCACATTTGTAGAAACCCTTGGGTCTCATTGGCAACAATGTATCAAGTTTCTCCTGTGTCTTTGGAGCAATGTAGCTAGGGCACAGTCTCTCTCTCAAGGTAGTCCCCCTGCTGTGTACTAAAGAATAATCGCATTACTTGGGAATCATTTCAAACCAGGTGCCCGGTACGTGTTGAAACTCATGCCTACACAAGGAAACGAGGACTACCAATCTGATCTGAAAAGACGGCCATCTTAGGGTGGGGGACTTAACCGTACTGGCACACAAATATCGGGAGTACGCCCCAAACCGATTCATATTAATTGTAATATTCTGCCATCAGAATAATGAGCAGTGTCATTAAAATAATGGTACAATGTCATTGGAATCATTCTGTCTTACCGTGTGCGAGTTAGCCGCTCAAATTTAATCGTATTTCTCAGGAACCAATTGAAACCAGGTTCCTGATACGTGCTTAAATAGACTCATGCATGCGCAAAGGGAAGAAGACAACCGATCTGAACCGAAATGGCAGACATCTTAGAGTGGGAAACTTACACCGTAATGTCACATAAATGTTTAAAGAACCCATAAAACTGCCCCACAAATTTGTATAACGAGTATGATGCAATTTCTATTGGATCTAGTTGAGAACCATTCCAGGACGAGTCCCTGAAAAAGATTACGTGCACAGTGTGCATAGAGAGTAGGAAATAGAATTAGTAGTTATATGTCAATTATGGTCATTGTGAGATGTAAAAGGGTATAAGGCATGCTCACAAGCTGCAGTGAATACCCCTAAAGGTGTGCAACAAACAAAATCTCAATATCATATTCTTCACATATAATGTAATACATTTTGTATGAAATCCCAAGGGCACTATGTAGCATATATAATAATCTAGAGAACTTAGCACATGTACCAAAAAGTGCACATCGAGGACTAGGGGGGAGGGAAAAGCAAAATTACATAGACATGAGCATACAAACATGGATGAAAGGAGAGGTATATGGAATCTCTTGTATGTTCCCATTCGCGTCCATGTTGAAATAACAACATAAACATAATCAACCATTATTGCAAAGTCCATATATTCGGAACATAGGTTGCAAACTAAACTCTAAAAAATCTTTGTATATCTATATATGTGACAATATTTGTAATACATTACATTATTCCAGAAATATGTGCAATTCTCTGTCCACATTTAACCCATGGTCCGCAGCTCGTAATTTGGTGATCCATCTAGCCTCCTGTTTTCTAAATGCACTATCTCGGTCACCAGCTCGAGGATGTACTGAAACATGTGTAATACCATGGAATCCAATTTTAAGGATCTCCGAATTCTGATGCATCGTATTATAATGAACAGCTGTAAGATAATTAGGATTGTTATTGCGAATAGCTCTTACATGTTCCTGAATCTGTTCCTTAAGTGGACGAATGGTGCTACCCACATAAACTTTACCACATAGACAGATAATACAATAAACAGTGAACCTAGTGTTACAATTAATTAATTGTTTTACATGATGGACCTCCTTGGTATTGTAAGAAAATGTTAATGTTTTGTTCAGTGCGAACCAACAGGAGATACATTCTCCACATTTGTAGAAACCCTTGGGTCTCATTGGCAACAATGTATCAAGTTTCTCCTGTGTCTTTGGAGCAATGTAGCTAGGGCACAGTCTCTCTCTCAAGGTAGTCCCCCTGCTGTGTACCATTGAGGGTCCTTTATTGAGTACTTTACCAAGAGTGGCATCCATAAGTAACAAGTGCCAGTGTCGTTTGAGAATGCGATATACTGATGTGCTTGCTGTACTGTACCTAGTGATCATGGACAACCTCTCATCTGTAGGTTTGTTGCATCATTTATGAATTAGTAAGGTCTTGCGCACTTTCAACATAATTCGTCTCTTGGCCCTGATGAGCACTCTTTGATTACCCTCTATTCAAAAATCATTGCTCCAAAAGGTCCAATTCCTGGTGGAAAACCTATTGTTACTACAGTTATGTCTGGTTCTGGACATTTCCCCTTACGGAATTGCATCTATCTGTGCCCTCTGGTGTGCACTCTGTGAATGTAAAATTGAGTTACAAGCCGTGGGTTTCCTATACATTTTTGAGAGTATCTTGTTCCCCACAACGTAGAGCGTCATATCCAAAAACTCAATTTTGTGCACTCCCTTAGTGTGTGTAAAGCAGAGGTTGTAGGAATTGTCATTTAGATGGTTTATTAGGGCCTTCAAATCCGAATTAGTACTGGTCCAGATGACTAGTATATCATAAATATATCTTCCCCAATATAGGATATGTTGTAAAATACCTGTCCATAAATGTTGTCTCTAGAAGTGACCCATATAAAGGTTTGCATAAGATGGTGAAAATGTTGCCCCCATCGCCACACCATGGGCTTACCTCTACGAGGGACCATTATGCAAGAATACATTATTTTCCAAAATTAGGAGTGTAAGATCAATCAGTATATTTGTGTGCTCATATAAGGTTGCGTCCCTAGCAGAGAGTGTATTGGTCAATACTTCTAAACCTTTCTCCAGAGGGATTAAAGTGTACAGTGAGTTAACATCCAAACTGGAAAATTTACAACCCTCTGTCCACTCAACATCTTCTAGCTGACATAGTAGGGCCCTAGTGTCCTGAATGTAAGATGGCAAGTTGCATACCATAGGTTTCAGAAATGAGTCAATGTATTCTGAGATGTGTTCCATCGGTAATCCGATCCCAAATATGATGGGTCTACCCAGGGGAAATCTACCGGGCATTGTATACTTTAGGAAGTATGTATATACAGAGAGACAAGGTGTAGTATTAAGCATGTATTTGCATTCGAGATCTGAAATAAGGCAACAATCTTTCCAATATGTGAGTTTACCTTCCACTACACGTTTAACTTCTGCTAGTGGATTGCCCGTGAGGTGTACATATGCTTTCCCATCTCCAAGTTGTCTATCAATTTCCTTCATGTAATCAGATTTATTCATCACAACCACATTGCCACCTTTATCCACTTCTCTAATCACCATATCCTGGGTTAACATATTCAATGCTGTGATTTCTCCAGAACTAAGATTGTCCATGACTCCTTTCCTGTAACCTTATGTTTATACTCCAAACAGTATAGATCTGTGGTGATTGCTTTGTAAAAAAAATCTATATGGTTGTCAGGAATGAGTATGGGAGTAAACAATGATTTGGGTCTAAGTCCACTGTCCATCTCTAAATTAGACTGGATGTCAAGATGTTCCATTATGTTCAGTATGTTAGGTGCATCTGTGTGCTCCAATGAGAGAACCAATTGTATGTCCTGTGTATCTTTGACAGTCCTATTGCACTTGGGAATCAAACCCCTGGTCCTATCTGTAAAGTCTGGTTTGTCTGTGAAATGTTTCTATAACTTTAAACGATGGACACATTTAAAAAAATCAATATGTATATTTGTGTAATTAGGTCTTGAAATAGGACAAAAACCCAGGCCTTTATTTAGTACATTTATTTCATCCTTGGACATAGTAACATTAGAAAGATTAATGACATGTACAGAGTCTATATTATTCCTTGATTCCGTATGTGTCACAGATAGTATTTGTGAGCCTGCCTTCATGTTCTCTGGTTTTTGTGAGACCGATCTTGTGGTGATTCCCTCCCTTATGTCTGAATCTCTTGTGCTTTCCTACCCTCCTTATTTTGTACTTGTGTTGAATTTCTGTTGTGTACCTTTTCTGTACCTCTCCAGCTCTAATAAAAAAGAAGAAGAACGGTTGTCCCCAATCGTGTTACCTACGTCAGTGATACTTTCCTCTTGTACATCAGCCCCCCACTGGAGATGCTGGGAACATCAGTAACGCTATTAGAGGCGGATGTGTTAATTTTGCTGATCTTAGACTGTACATTGACTCTAATGTCATCAAACTTGCGCAAAAAAGTGAAAATACGACCATTGCGGTAGTCGTTATCATCTCTCCTTAATTTCCTCAGTTTTCTATCTTTGGTTGAGAGTTGGTGCTCATTAAGCACCACTTTCAAAATATTATAGTTCTCCTCTATTGCCTCTGGTAAATTCATATCTTTAATTTCTTGTTCCAGAATTGCTATATCCACTAAGAGTGTATCGCTCCTCCTCTCTGCATGTTCTAAGAATATTCATCATCCCAACCGAGGATGATCCAATTAAATGCTCCCATTCCTTTAGGTGGTCTATGTCCAAATCATCAAAAGATGGAAAAATGATTACTCGCAGTCCTCGAGGAACCTATCTTAATTTGAAATATCTTTTCAGAGTAGTTGCATCCCACCATCTAGAAAGTTCCTGCTTTTTTAATTGTTCCAATCTGATGATTTTCTGTTTTAAACCCTCTTGTGTACGTGTACTACTATTCTCCTTCATCAATGTAGGTTTGAGAGAAAATAGTTCAGCAGCCAGTGTATCCCTACTGTCAATAAACAAAGTCATGTTAGAATGTAACAGAGTCTTAATGCATTTGTGCAAGAATAACCCAAAATGATTGTGCTATTAGTTCCAACGAACTAGAGGACAGGAGTGCAAGTTACCATAACTTATAATGCAAACATATTTTAACCAAGGGTAACAATGGCAACACATTCCCATGTTTTCCAAAACTTGTAAATCTGGGAATGCATCAGATTCCATGGGTGTTGCGTTGGAACACTCACAGCAACACCCATGGAATGCCCCTTTCACGCATGAAAGGGGGCCATATCTACAAGGCCATGTAAAGCCACACAAAATGGCTTTGTTTGGCCTTGTAGATAAGGCCCTGCAGCCTGCACTGCCAGTGCATCAAAAAAGTGATGCACCTGCAGCGCAGGCCTCTTATAAATGAGGCCCTTCGTTTTTTATAATTATATTTGGTTTTCACTTACATTTAATTAAACTGATTTATGAAGCATGTATATATTTAATTTAAATATGCTGTGGCTTCCCTAACAGTGAGTACTACTGGTTCTTGCTGTGCACACAGGCACTTTGATGGTAGCTAAAGGCCTGGGTGCTTGAGGAGTGCAGCTAGAGAGAGTTCCGGCCTTTGGAGTTGAGGGAGAGGTGCTCCAAAAGACTCCAGGCCTGGAAACAACCAAGTGCTGGACAGGAGGGCAGTTTGAACACTTGTATAACTCACTGCTGCAAAGAAGAGGAAGTAACTGTACCAAGGAGCTGTAAAAAGACAAATAAACCACCAGAAATGATTATTTAGTCTTGTGGGCTGCCAGAAAGTGTATTAGGTCCTCACAAATGCCCTCACAAACTTTGAAAAGTAGGACCTTCTAGGGAAGGCAAATTAGTTACCCTGTAAAATGTTCAAAAGTGGATCAAGGAAATTGAGGGCTGTGTTTTTGTGTTACCTAGGAATGCAGTGAACACATTTAGTTTTTGGGTCCTCAGAGGCTTGTAGACAACCTAGTTCATTAGTAATGATGAGCCTTTCATTGATATGCTCAATGGTTTGTGATGTTTGATTATTGTATCTTATTCCGAGTATGGTAATTCGTTGAAAATCCCTCTCATCTATCAACCCCTATCAAGATCTATCAGTGTAACACGTATATGCAGTATAAACCAGGATAAAACAGGGAAAGGGGTACGAGAAAAAAACTGAATTGAAATCCCACTCCGATGTCTTTGTCTCAGACACATGTAAGTAATAGAACTTCAGCATCATGGTTTTGAATCAGACAGAGGTTGAAGCAAACTTCACTGATCACAGGACCAGCTACAGGAAATAGGACACACATACAGTAATGAACATGTGCCCCCCAAAATGAGAACAACATTTGGAGAGGTCTAGTCAGGCCTACCAGGCTTATCAGCAGCAGTTACTATCATGAGAAATCAACAAAATGTGATACCATTAATACACTTCAGGATGCCAAGAAGAACAGCTGGACTGTAGCCGACAAGGTAAATGGTAAGTAGATACCCAAAGGTGCCTTGACAAAGCAAACACAGAGGAGGTGAGGGGAAAAATAAAAGCTTTAACCATGTGGTAATTGAAAAAAGTAAAAAACAACAAAATTGCGCTATGCAACGATTGGTTGGCAAACTGAATGAAGCAGAGAGCCACAACAACCAAACAACACATATCCAGGCACTTTCTCTCTGTTGTTTTCAGAATTCTGACTCTGCCTAATCTCACCTGGAAATGTACTTATTACCAGTCAGTTAGTCTGGGAAGACTAAACTGTATTGTGAAGTCAACTGTTTATGGTTGTGTTTTGTCCATTGGCCTCTTCTCTAGAGTTTTGAAGTTTAACCAATCCCCTTCCTATGCTGTGTGTAATCCTCACAGTGTGGGCAAAACCCCATGTATGGGTTCTTGGGAATGAAAGACAAAAATAAGTGCATATTGGAGTTAACAATGTGTGATCTTAGTAAAATGTCTATTTCAATATTATTGAATGGTTAACACTTGTGACAAATCTGGTAGGCCTGACCTTTATATCTTTGAACCTGAGGCTTACTGTAAGCTTACAAGATGGCATCATAGGTTTAGGGAATAGGGTAAGTTGGCATTCAAACTGTCAAAAGTACTGCAGACATAGAACGTATAGTTTACATTTAGGGGGCTATTTAGTGACTGTAATCCATCCTTAGTATACCCCTCTTGTAATTTGTGAGTCCCTTTAGAGGGTATTCCCATTGTTTTTGCCAACTGCCAACTTGTAGATATTTGTAATTTCGTTTGCAATATTTAGTTTTGCATGCTTAGAGGATCTTTTCCTTTTTAAAGGAAAAACATTGGCTAATTATTTGATTTATTGAGTCTTATTTGTTATGTTGTTGAGTTCTGAGTTTCGGGTCCAGAGCACCTTCCTGAGTAAGTCTTGCTCTGCTCTGCCCCACTACCCTGAAGCCCTCATTAGAAGTTTGGCGGTAATGAGACCACCAAACTTGCGGTGGCGGTTTAATCGCTGCAGACCATTACGAGTTGTGCGGTTTGGCCAAAGCCAAACCGCCACAATGCCACCAGTCCTGCCGGTGAGCTTCTCTCGGCCGGCCGCAGGCCTAAGGCCATATTACAAGGCAGCAAACCACCAAGCTTGTCGTAGCTGTCGCCCTGCCATGAAAACTATGGCGGTAACGCACCCAGTAACAGGAATCTCCATTCCTGTCACGGACACATGCACCCCCACATGTCCACACACACATGCAGACATCCCCCACCGATCCACACACTTGCAAACACCCTCCAGCCAACCGCACACCTCCATACAAACACCCCCACCCGCTCTCACACCAACATAAACACACCCCCACTCGCACTCAAACATACGCACCCCCCTCTCCAATCATTCACACCCCCTCTGCATTCATGCCACTCCCACCCCTTCACACTCGCATACATTCACACACTCTCCCCTCCGCATTTGCATACATGCATACACTCCCCCCTCATCTGCACACTTGTACACACCCCCACCTCATCTGCACACTTGCATACCCCACTCATCTGCACACTTGCACACAGACACGCCTCATTCGCACACTTGCACACAGACACCCCCACTAACTCGCAGACTTGCACACATGCATCCCCACTTGCTTGCATCCCAATAGACACACCTAAATACTCGCACCCAACACACACCCTCCCCTCTGCATATATGCAGACACATACCCCCAACCTCACGCATACATTCTGACACCCCACTCCCTCACTCACAAACACACTCAGACATCCCCATTCACACACAGACACGTACTCAGACAGATACACCCACCCCTCTGCATAGACACACACACATGCACCCAGACACAACCCCCTCCCCTCTGCTTCCATTTGGACACACACACCCTCCACGTACACATACATACACACACACACACGCACTCATGCACACCCATACCGCTACACATACATGCACACACCACACACATGCATACAACACCTCACCCCTTTCGGATGGTCCACCTACCTGTCTCAGCGAAGCGGACGTCAGGGAGGGGATGGGTCTTGGGGTTTTCCACCACCAGCACCGCACCACCGTTCAAGACACCGCTGCACCGTATTAGGTATAGTAATTCAGCAGGCAGAGACCTATTGTCATGGTGGTGCTGGTGGTGGAAACGCCTCTCTTCTGCCATCGGCCAGGCCCGTAATCAGGGCGGAAATCTGACTTGACTCATAATATAGAGGTCTTTGGACTGCCAACCTTGGGGTCTTTGGTGTCTGCTGCTTCGTTGGTCTTGAGAAAAGACCATCAAAGTCGTAATGAGGGCCTGAGTGTCCAGTGCTAAAATGGGTACTTGGTTGATAGCATATGGGCCCAAAGTACTGAGGACCAAGGGCACCAGAGCAAAAGACCCTGTTTGTTACAACTGAGGCCCAGTAAATTCTGACTGGATTCAAAATTGTCACATCTCCCTACCAAGCCAGCTTTAGGAAATAATGTGGTACTGAAAAAGCAGCACTTACAACCTTGGATGATGTTCACTAGAGGGTGTATAAAGCAATGTCTGCCTGTTCATCTTGGTAGATTTAACAGCAGGGTTCAACATAATCCACTACAACCATCTTTGTCCTGCTATCCTGCAAGGAGAAGTTCCTCAGATGATTCTCCGCATTCTAAAGAGACACAAATAGTTGATTACACAATATACAGTCCTATCCCAGTCTCATGTAGGGCCCCTCAGGGACCTATCCTTGCATCAGTGTTAATCAACCTGTACATGGAAGCCTTCAGACTTTTAGTGGAGGACATGGGGTGGCAACCCATCAATATGCAGATACACCCAATCATATCTAATGAAATGACATTGCCACAGGATATCCACACGCCAATAGGGCTTACCAAAGCTTTGTAAATGGATGTCCATACATTTCCTAAAGTTAAAACCATGATCTGACTAAATTAGTTCACCCCTAACAGCTTCACTTCTTCCCTGTAGAGGAAGTGAAATCACTTGGTCTTCGGATCAATATCCATCTATCAATGAATTCCAAAATTCCTCACACTGCTACATCTGCCAGAGCTTCACTTCACTCATTAAAAAAACTAAAGTGCTTTTTGCACGTGAATGACTGGAGGACAACAGTACAGACTATTGATCTCATTAGGTTACGCTATAGTAACTACTTTTCTCTCAGGTATTTCCTGCTCCTACTTACTGCCAAGCATAGGAGTTCTCCACTCTCCTACCAGGATGATTTCTAGAATTAGAAAGCATGAACATATAACATCTTTGCTGAAAGCCTTGCAATGGCTCCCTCTGGAAGCCATGATCAAATTCAAGTTAATTTATTTTTTATTTTTAAGGTTATGCAGTCAAAACCTAGAATACCTCATATCTTTTCTCAGTATATCTGTGGCAACAAGAATAAAAGAAGCATTGAAAAACTAATGGCCATCTTACGAGTGGTGACAGTCGGACTGCAGTAACTTTGGCAGCCTGACTGCCACATTACGACCCTGACGGTGGGACCTCCAAGGGACAACCATCCCCACAGCCAACATGATTCCTGATGGCATGACGGCGGTCTGAATTGTAAGCCAGGGCAGCACTGAACTCAGCCCCGCCTAGCTGATTACAACTTGCCTTACCGCCAGCCTTTCCATGGTGTTCTGACCGCCATGGAAAGGCTGCCAGTAAAGGTGTGCTGCTTTGAAGAGAGTGTGCATTTCAAGGGTGTTGGTTGGCCGGCTCCCTTAGAGAGCTGAGTACTATATCTTAGCACTGTTCCCATCGGACAGACTGGCAGGAACGCTCTATTACAATGTTCCCACCAGTCAGCCCGGTGAGAACATTGTAATCGGGCATGGGGGATGCCACTGGTATGATGATGGTGTCCTCCCCGCAGCATTGGCAGTCAGCCAGTCTGACCACCGTTGTTGCATTGAGGCCCTAAGACTGTATTCCAAAATTTTCCCAAGTGTACAGCATTTTTTCTCTGGAGCAGCAAATGTTATCTGGAACTCGTTTCCAACTTGTCTAAGAAGCTTAAATAAGCACCCAAATTCAACAAAGAATTAAAGACTCACTTTATTACATTAAAAAAATAATAATCTTAATAGCCCCTTTCTAGGCTTTTCCATCTATCACCATGTCACTTATCTATCACCTCTACTACCTTCACTGGAAATGAATAGAGTTGCCAACTTTATGTTTAATTATACTCTTCTATTGCATGTTTCTCCCTGGGACTACTGGTACCACCCAGAATCTGGACCATCCCCCCCAACTTTTCCTTACTGTACTGTACTCGCCTGATGTACTTCCTCTCTTCTGTGTATATTGCCTCACAAGTTGGGCCTTTCTTCCTCGCTCCTCACTCTAGGACTAAAATCTATATTTCCTCTGTCCCTCCCATGTATATTTACTAGCAACAAACTCTACATGCCTAAACACTACTATTTTTATACTGTTACTGACATTAGGCAGATTTGGGTCTTGCAGAGGGTATACTCCATCACAAACGTGAGAGATATCCTCTCCGCCGTATTACGATCCCTATATGAGATAATAGGATTGTAGCAAGGCAGATGGGATATCTATCACGTTTGTGACTGAGTATTCCCCACTGCCAAGACCTAAATCAGGGTCTTTATCTCTTTAATTCTTCTTGTTTTCTTTTAATCCATATATTTGTTTTTCTGTATTCAAATTTATGAACAATATCCTCCCTTGTTCTTTGGAGATACGATGGTTGAATTGTCAATGATCTAATTGTACACATGTTTTTTCCATTGGTTTTCTTCATTGGTATATGGAAGTAGTTGCATTATGATTCCAAATTTGATTTACTGCAAAGCACACTACTCAATTGAGTGATACCTTTAATAAGCATCAGCATTGCCAATTGGTCTAGATTTAGGCCTTCATTACAACCTTGGCGGTCAAATACCGCCAGGGTTGAAGTGGCGATCGTACCGCCAGCAGGCTGGCGGTACAATTCGCCATATTTTGACCGCGGGGTAGCGCCCAGTCACACCTCCGGGACCGGCGGTTTTCCGCCATGGTTGTCCCGGCGGTTTGAATCCGCCAGGGCAGCACTGCTTGCAGTGCTGCCCTGGGGATTTTGACTCCCCTTCCCGCCAGTCTGTCCATGGCGGTAGAGACCGCCAAGGAAAAGCTGGCGGGAAGGGGAGTTGTGGGGCCCACTTAGCATGGGCAGTGCAGGGGCCCCTAGGCACAGCCTGTTGCGATTTTCACTGTGAAAAGCGCGACGGGTGCTGCTGCAATGTTACGGCTGAGATCCCCGCTGGGCCGGCGGGCAGAAACTTTGTCCTAGCACATGGGCGGCCGTCTGGCGGTACAACCTTGGTGGCCGGCCTTGTCCTACTGCCAAGGTTGTAATGAGGGCCTTAATGTGTTACACTCACACTGACGTAGAAGCAAGAATAAATGCATGGACCTAGTAGTCTTAGTCTCCGCCCCACCTCTCCTGTCTTTTTGATGGGGAGATCCTCACCCATGTAATTTACTACTTAGTAAATTTGAGAAGGGGCAGGGAAAAGTTTCGGGTAAATGGGGAATGGGAGGGGATTAGGAAGAAGAGTATAGAGAGATTTAAGGAGAGCTAAGCAGGGGCTTAGGAAAAGACACCTACCCACAAAAGAGTAAGCTCAAGCTATGCTATTCACAAATTACACTTCTAAAGTTACTATAACCCAAAAGGTCCCATATCAGTAGTAAACGTACATCAGGTCAGACTTTGACTAAGTCAGGTACTGCACAAGCCAATCAATAGTACAGCAACACTCTCCCATAGAAAATAATAGAGTCTGGGACCTAAGAGGGGACCTCAGAGAAAATAATATTAAAACTAATAATTTAATTTTGTATTTTTAAACATATATATACATTTAGGCCCTCATTACAACCCTGGCGGTAAATCCCACTTTCCGCCGTGCTGAAGACCGCCAACATACCGTTGCGGCCGCGGGATTGGGCTGCAGGTATCACGACCCACATCTCGGAATCCGCCACAATACAGATGCCCACACAAGTCCGCCACACCAAAGGTCAGTGATAAACTGGTGATACCAAAACCTACACCGTCACGCCAACAAGAATACGCCCACAAAATCATGACCCACGAATCAACATGGCGGTCTTTCAATCGCGGTAATCCATTGGCGGTACACACCGCCACGCTCAAAATACACACACATTCACAAAACACAACTACATTGGACAATTCGAAATACACACACCTGATACACATACACACACCACACCCACACACCCAATCCAATATAAAGCACACACCCACATTACCCACAAACCCTTACAACCAAAAATCTGAAAGAAGGCCAGAGAGAGAGAGATTAGCTAACACAACACCAGCATCCACAGACACACAACACCATCACTCATACAATATCCACACACCTCAAACAACACATACCAACACATCCCCTCACACATCACAACAGATAGCACCTCACACACCACCCACACCACATCATGGCACCTCAAAGACACCCCAGGTTTTCTGAGGAGGAGCTCAGGGTCATGGTGGAGGAAATCATCCGGGTAGAGGGTAGAGCCACAGCTATTTGGATCACAGGTGCAGCAGACATCCATTGCTAGTAAGATGGAGCTATGGCGGAGAATTGTCGACAGGGTCAACGCAGTGGGACAGCATCCAAGAACATGGGATGACATCAGGAAGAGGTGGAACGACCTACGGGGGAAGGTGCGTTCCGTGGTATCCAGACACCAGATTGCTGTACAGAGGACTGCCGGTGGACCCCCACCTCCTCCCCCACAACTAACAACATGGGAGGAGAAAGTCTTGGTGATCATGCATCCTGAGGGCCTCACAGGAGTAGCTACTACTTATATCCATATCCCCCACCTGCATGCCATCACATACTGCCCCTCTTACCCTCACCCCATCACTCCATCAACTCCATATGTACCATAATCACAACCCACACATCTCAATACCAAGGCCCTACATGCAACACCTATGCACGGACCACCATCACCAAAGCATGTCCAGTATAGAAACCCACACAGACCCCAAACCAACTATCACAAAAGGGCTAACACAATGACGCAAGCACAGGAGTAGAGGGTACCGCACCCAATGCACAAAATGGCACACACAGATACTAAAATTATGCATTTACACCCCAACAGGACCGATACCCAACGTCACCGGACAGGAGGTGCCAGACATATCCAGTTCCCTCACAGAAGAGGCCCACAGTGATGACTGCAGCTCTGCACACCTGGATCAAGATGACCAGCCCGGCCTGTCAGGGACCTCAGGACAGTCAGTTCCCCTGACACAGTCACAAACCACCACAGAGCCTCCCCCCTCAGGAAACACCACCACAGCACCCACCCAGCGGGCCCATCCCTCTGTCCCCAGGACACGTCATTCAGCAGTGTGTCCACCACTACAGGGACCCCAGGCAAACCCACCAACCAAAGACAATCATTGACCTGGGGTGAGTGGCAGTGGGCACACGGTTCAGGGGACAGAGGCACAGGACAACTGAAACAGAGGGATGACAGTCCCAGGGAACCCACTCTCCACGAGGCACTCTCCAACATCATGGGAGCATACCACCATTCCCAGGAGACCATGGGCACGGCACTGGCCAAGTTTCAGGAGACCCAGTGGATGCAGGAGGAAGACTACCTTGGGCTCAGGGAGGACTTGAAGTCCATTAACACCACCCTGGTCACCATTGCTGGGGTGCTGGGAGACCTTGTCAACACCATGAGGGACACAGTGGCACACAAACGGGCCCCTGACACTAGCCTGGACGATGAACAGCCCTCCACCTCCGCCGGCGCTAGTGGACAGGAGGCACCGCCACAGGACCAACAGGCCACCAGCACCCCACCCCCTGCAGAAGGAGAACCAGCCCGCAAACGGTCCCTGAGATCCAGGAACAAGACAGAGAACATTGCCAAGACCCCCACCAGGAAATAAGACCCTCCTGAGTGTCACCCCTTTGTCCCACTTTATTATCCTGTCCACCTTAAACTGCCATTGCTCTACTTCCTATGCCCCATTGGACAATGCACCTGTGATACAAATAGACTGGACTCTGCCATGGACATTCCTCCACCATCACCCTAGCCCATTTCACACACCCCTCCACTTATTTGCACAGAAATAAACACCCTTGATTCACAAAACAATCTGTAGTCAGTCGGTGCTTTCACAAATGTGTAATTGCAAAATCTCTGGAATATAGCAATGTCAATGTACTTGTTCACATACCAAGGTTACACAGCTATAGGCCAGGAGTAAACATATCAGAGAGCACAAATTGGGAGCCACATCTGTGAAATGGAAAGCCAAAGTGAACTGTCAGGGTCCATACACAGAGTGAAAAAGGCAGATTTATGCTAGCTCCTACAATAGTATGAGATGTGGGAAGCAGTTCCATCTTCCTGCCTGTGTCTCACTGGAAGTATTGCATGATGGTGTTGTTTCGGTTGTCTACATCTTCTTCTTCTGCTTCCTCTTCTTCTCTATCCACAAGCTCCACAGCTGCCCCAAGACCAACATCAGGCCCATCCTCTTGCAGAAAAGGCACCTGACGTCGCAAAGCCAGGTTGTGCAACATACAGCAGGCACGATGATCTGGCACACCTTCTTCGGTGAGTAGTATAGGGATCTACCTGTCAGATGGAGGCACCAGAATCTTGCCTCCAGGAGGCCGAAGGTGCACTCTATAATCCTCCTAGTTCGCCCATGTGCCTCATTGTAGCGTTCCTCTGCCATTGTCCTGGGATTACTCACTGGGGTCAGTAGCCATGACAGGTTGTGGTAACCAGAGTGACCTGCAAATATCGAGGGACAACAGTTAGACATCCTCCAAACATTAGGGGATCTCCCATACCCAGACACCAAATGGAACTGTGTGGGGACTTTAGGCTCACCTATTAGCCACACACGGTGCCTCTGGAGTTGCCCCATCACACAAGGGATACTGCTATTTCTCAAAATGTAAGCGTCGTGCACTGAGCCCGCATGCTTGCCATTCACATGGGAGATGTACTGGTCTGCCAAACACACCATCTACACATTCATAGAATGGTAGCTTTTGCGGTTTCTGTCTACCTGTTCATTCCTGCGGGGGGGGGACAAATGCCACATGTGTACCATCAATGGCACCAATGATGTTGGGGATATGTCCCAGGGTATAGAAGTCACATTTCACTGTTCGCAAATCCTACACTTGAGGGAAAACGATGTAGCTGCGCATGTGTTTCAGCAGGGCAGACAACACTCTGGACAACACGTTAGAGAACATTGGCTGGGACATCCCTGATGCCATGGCCACTGTTGTTTGAAAAGGCCCACTGGCCAGGAAATAGAGTACAGACAGCACCTGCACTAGAGGGGGGATTCCTGTGGGATGGCGGATAGCTGACATCAGGTCTGGCTCCAACTGGGCACATAGGGCCAGATGTAGCAAAGGCTTTTCCCCATTCTGTGTCTATAGGAAAAAGTGTTTGTACATATGGCCCAAAGTTCCTGGATTGTTGCACGATCAAGTCTGTAAGTGATAATGATGTCTCTCTCTTCCATTGTCGACAGGTCCACCAGGGGTCTGTACATCGGAGGATGCCGCCATCTCATCACCTGCCCCAGCGGACATGCCCTATGGAGGAGAACAGTGAGCAGAGGGTCATCCAACATTTAGGTATCACAATGTGTTTTTTGCAAAAACTTTACAAATTCGCCATGTGCATTAGTCTGTCCGTATTCCTGGCCTAAATAGGTGTGACACCGTTTTTTTGCCTGCCATGTGGCCCCCTGAAATGACGGCTGCCTGACCTGTAAGGTGGAACAAGGGGAAATGAGGTAACTGCACTGGTGTTGTACACCCTTGCGGTAGGCAGTCGAAGACCGCGGCGCAATTCAGCATTGGTTAACATTGGGCCCTATGGGTTGAAGGAGCCAATGACGATGTACGCTGGTGGTGACGGTACGCACCGCTGCGGACGTGGTTGCCATTTTCTAACTGTTCCCTCACTTAATACCTGACCTTCAACAGGAGAGGACCTACGCTGCAAATGCCGCTGTGACCTGTGTCTGGAAGCGACAATGGCTACAGTGTCTGGGGAAAGGGCCCCTACCTTCACTTTGGAGGAGTTGGAGAAATTGGTGGATAGGGTCCTCCCCCACTACACGCAACTGTACGGTCCTCTAGACAAACAGGTGAGTACACTGTGAGCATGGTGGACAGCACATGATTGTATGGAGTGTCATGGATGGAAGAGGGTGGGGAGGAGGACAGGCCAGCATGTGAGGATAGTGTGTGTTTGTGTATGTCTGGGCCAAGATGGGAGGTGTTTAGGCAATGCGTGAGATGAACTGTACGGGATAGTAACATCCATTCTAACTTCACTTTTCCTCTAGGTCAGCGCCCACCAGAAGAAGGGTATTTGGCCTGCCATCGCCAAGGACGTCTGGACCCTGGGGGTCTACCATAGACAGAGCACCCACTGCCGGAAAAGATGGGAGGACCTGCGCCACTGGAGCAAGAAGACGGCGGAGGCCCAGCTGGGGATTGCCTCCCAACGAGAAGGGGTGCCCGTCGCACCATGACCCTCGGATGTACTGGATCCTGGCGGTGGCCTATCTGGAGTTGGATGGGCGCTTGAGGGCATAACAGCAGCCACAAAGGGGTGAGTACAGTCTAATTGAGCTGACTCAGCGCGCTTTATGAGGTGTCTGGCTGGGGGAAGTGGGCTGTGGGTTCCCCTAGGCCAGGGCGAACTTGGTAGGGTAGGTCCCTTGTTAGGCATGCTCTGTGGCACTTCAACCCAAATAGTGGTAAGAGCCATCTACACCTAGTCAGGCTCCTGTGGGCTCCAGGTGTGCAGCAAAAGGGCTTAGGCATCGTCCCCCATGGGCATGTGAATTTCCTAAGAACTGTTAGTGCATGTCTTAGTGCATAGGGCTGCTCCCTGTGTGTTGTGTCCGCCAACGGTAGTGGTGTTGCATGCACTGAACATGTGTTTCTTCTGTCTTCCCCCCCTTTTTGTTTTGCCACCCTGTTCTTGCGTGCATTAGCATCATCTGGTGGAGCAGCAGTGGCACCGGAGCAGGAGGGAGCTGCATCCCACATGGCCCTGGAGGGTGAAGTAATGGAGTCTGAAGCCACCAGTGGGACGGAGGGCAACAAAGCTCCACGACGGGGACAGGAGCATACACCAGTGACAGCTACTCCTCCTCTGATGGGAGCTCCCTTGCGGTGGTGGGCACCTCTGTGCCCACCGCATCAACAGGTACAGCCTCCACCGCCCCTACCAGCACCGCCCTCCCAGCAGCCCCTCAGCGTGTGTCCCATGCCCACTCACCCAGGAGGGTGGGCATCTCCTTCGCCCCAGGCACCTCAGTCCCTGCCCCAGTCAGCCCTGCTGCCATCAGTGAGGAGGCTATTGACCTCCTGAGATCCCTCACTGTTGGGCAATCTACCATTTTGAATGCCATCCAGGGTGTTGAGAGGCATTTGCAACAAACAAATGCATACCTGGAGGGCATTCATTCTGGGCAGGCGGCCCAACAGAGAGCATTTCAGGCTCTGGCCTCAGCACTGATGGCAGCCATTGTCCCTGTGTCCAGCCTCCCCCCTCCAACTTCCTCCACCCAGACCCAATTCCCTGTACCTCAGCCTATCCCAAGCACACCATCAGACCAGCATGCACACTCATCAACACACAAGAGTGGACATGGCAAACATGAGCACCACACATCCTACAGGCACTCACACAAGCACTATCCCCATGCAGACACAGCAAGATCCACTGCCTCCACTGTGTCCCCCTCCTCCACGTCCACCTCCTCCCTCTCTGCTCGTCTCCACTCACACCTGTAAGTACTACATCCACAGCCACTACCTCCATCACCAGCACGCCCATCACCACACACCGCTCACGTGCAATCACCACCCCCACTACCATTCACACATCCCCAGTGTCCTCTCCCAGTGTGTCTGTGAGCCCTCCTCCCAAAGTACACAAACGCAGGCACACACCCACCCAACAGCCATCTACCTCACAACAGCCTCCAGCCCATGCACCTTCACCCAAATTCAGCAAACGTACACCTCCTACAACCACTACCTCTTCCTCCACTCCCAAACCCCCTCCATCTTCCCGTCCCAGTGTGTCTAAGAAACTTTTCCTGGCTAACATTGACCTCTTTCCTACACTTCCCCCACTGCCCTTCCCCTAGGGCCAGGCTTTCCAGGTCCCAGCCCGGCACCTCAGCCACCAAATCCCGAAGCACAGTGGTGCCAGCAACTCCGGTCTCATTGAGTGCGCCACTCATCAGGGCTCCCAGTGTGCCACCTACGAGGCCAAGGAGCAGGCCATTCCGCCACCTGCCAAGATGAAGAAGGTGCCCACATCGCGGAGGGTGAAGCCGCACCTACCAGCAAGCAAGGGCTCCTCCAAACCAAAAGGGGACAAAGGCAAGACACCAGGGGCAACATCAAAGTTGGGGAAGGGACACAAGCCGAAGAGCAGGTCAGGACAGGGCACGGTGGCTCTGACTGAGGGACTAGAGTCATCCCTTCTGTCAACCACTACACCAACCTGTACGGCGGTGGACACCGCCACCTTCACCACCACCAGCACCGCCACCTGCATGTCTGCTGCCTCAGCAACAGTCCCCAGCATCATGCCCAGTGGGCATCCGTCCGAGGCTGCTGGAGACGTCCTGCTGAGTCACTCAACAGGTGCAGATACATGCACGACCGCCAGCACCTCCGCCACAGACACTGCCGCAAGCACCGCCACCAGCCCCGCGACGTGCTCAGACAGTGCCACTACAGCTGACATGGCTATCATCCCCAGTGGGCAGCCGTCCGAGGCTGGAGGAGACATCCTGGACCCTGTCCAGCTTCCATGAGGCATGACTCTCATCACTGTTTACACCTGGAGGTGGCAGGCGGAGCCGCAGCAGGGTGGGGTATGTATCTGCCTCCATGGCGTATCATGCTACCTGTTCCCAGGCAATCTCGTGGCACACACACCCATGTGAGGGAATGGGACCTGCCACACTGCATGTGAAGCACTATGGGCACCAAGCCCCCTCCAGAACCAGTGGAGATTCATATCCACTTCCTCAGTCCTTGGCAGGATGAAGCACTCTGGGCACCAAGCCCCCTCCAGAACCAGTGGAGATTCACATCCACTAACCTAGTCCTTGGCAGGATGAAGCACTCTGGGCACCAAGCCCCCTCCAGAACCAGTGGAGATTCACATCCACTAACCCAGTTCTTGGCAGGATGAAGCACTCTGGGCACCAAGCCCCCCCCAGAACCAGTGGAGACTTATCCACTTGTGAGCCTGTAGCTTTGCACTCCCAGGATAGAGCAGTGGGCAAACCACCCACTGGAGAGACTTGTGAGACTGTGGCTTTGCACTCCTTAGGATAGAGCAGTGGGCAAACCACCCACTGGAAAGACTTGTGAGACTGTGACTTTGCACTCCCCAGGATAGAGCAGTGGGCAAACCACCCACTGGAAAGACTTGTGAGACTGTGGCTTTGCACTCCCCAGGATAGAGCAGTGGGCAAACCACCCACTGGAGAGACTGGTGAGACTGTGGCTTTGCACTCCCCAGGATAGAGCAGTGGGCAAACCACCCACTGGAAAGACTTGTGAGACTGTGTCTTTGCACTCCCCAGGATACAGCAGTGGGCATGGAGCCCCCTCGTGGAGCAGTGGCATTGTCCATTCATCCGGCTGAGGTTCCCCCCTCCCCTGAGGTGCCTGTTTCATTTTAATCTGATGCCCCTGCAGTGTTCTCTCCGTTTCGAGTCAGGTATCTTGTGTGGGCTTTGCCCATACATTTTGGGACACTGATCCACGGACAATGTTTGATTAATATCCGGACTTGTGTAGTTGGTGTACATATTTGTACATACTGATTTTTGAACTTGCACTATCTGATTTTTATTGATTACAATTGTTACAATCATTTATTTTTGTCCTTGCGTTCTTCCAGTGGGTGAGGGGGTGTATGTGTAATTTTACTGCATGTATTTGTGTGTATGGTGTTGTGGGTGAGGGTAGGGGTGGGGGTATTGCGTGTTGCGTTTGTGTGTCACTCTCTTTTCCCTCCCCCCTCCCCTGTGTTGTAGGTGCAGTACTCACCGTGGTCATCAACTGCATCTTTCATGCTCCTGAAACAGAAGGAGGAAGACCAACATGGGCAAGAAGTTTAGTTCGGGCTCCATGGCGTCCTGGTTTCTCGTTGGGTGTCGAGAGGTGAGTGTTTTCCCTTTGAAGTCCTGTTTCCGCCGTGCTTTTGATCGCATTGGTATCGCCCCAGAAAAGGTGGCAGATAGGCCTCTTGTAATAGTGTGGGCGGTACATTGTGTTCCGCCTGTCAGTTGGCGGTTACCGCTGCGGTGTTTGTTTCAACCGCCGTGGCGGTTGGAGTGTTAAAGCGGCTGTCTGTGTTGGCGGTTTCCGCCATGGTCATGATTCCATTTTTTTTTTTGCCGGCCTGTTGTCCGTATTACCGCTGCCTTAACACCAACCGCCAGGGTTGTAATGAGGGCCTTAATGTTTAAAGGATATATAAACTAACTATTTTTTTTAAAGTAGTTAATTCATGTTAACTTAATTCTATACATGACTTTTTGTAATGTTAATAAATAATAGATAAATATGAATTCTTTAGGTGGGATATTGTAATAAATGGTTTAAAAATAATGTTTTTAAATGTTTAGTAAACTTTTAAAATGTTGACTAACTTTACCATAGGAAGAGGTCTGTACTGGGGACAGAGAACTCAGTCTAAGTGTAAAATATTACTATTGACAAAATTACACTCCTAAATTTGGTCTCATCCCTTGTTTCAAGGGATGAATACATCTGAATTTACATTTTGTCAGGAATGTACATTGGGAAATATTGAATAGTCAAAAGTAGTGAATGCACTACAAAGTGTAAGAGTGAGTTTACACTTGTAGATTTACACATGTTTGTCTTTACTGTTGTGAATGGACCCTCAAGCTTTTACTCTGGTCAGACCTAAAGAGTGATGTGGGGACTTAGGTGGTTAGTTCTGAAGACAGATCAAATTAGATTTTCCTGACTTATTTCTTTGCATATTATTATAATTAATTGGATCATTCAAGGCACTACATGAAAGTGCTCGTGTTGCATCAGAATTTGTACTCACCTGAATCACAGATGTCCAGCAGCAATTAACATCATGACTCAAATGTCAGGAGAAATAGGACCATCAGAGATTATGGGGGTCATTCTGGCCCTGGCGGTCATGGACCGCCAGGGCTAACGACCGCGGAAGCACCGCCAACAGGCTGGCGGTGCTTCTGGGGCCATTCTGACCGCGGCGGTACAGCTGCGGTCAGAAAAGGGAAACCGGCGGTTTCCCACCGGTTTCCCGCGGCCCCAGGGAATCCTCCACGGCGGCGCTGCAAGCAGCGCCGCCATGGGGATTCCAACCCCCTTTCCGCCATCCTGTTTCTGGCGGTTTTCACTGCCAGAAACAGGATGGCGGGAATGGGTGTCATGGGGCCCCTGGGGGCCCCTGCATTGCCCATGCCACTGGCATGGGCACTGCAGGGGCCCCCTAACAGGGCCCCATTGAGATTTTCAGTGTCTGCTTGGCAGACACTGAAAATCGCGACGGGTGCAACTGCACCCGTCGCACACCAGCAACTCCGCCGGCTCCATTCGGAGCCGGCATCCTCGTTGCTGGGGCTTTCCCGCTGGGCGGGCGGGCGGCCTTTTGGCGGTCGCCCGCCAGCCCAGCGGGAAAGTCAGAATGACCGCGGCGGTCTTTTGACCGCGGTACGGTCTTCTGGCGGTTCCCACCAGGCGGGCGCTTCCACCGCCCACGGGGGTCAGAATGACCCACTATGTGTTTAGATAAAAGCACCATGAGGAAGCTACTGCTGTCAAACATACTGATAACTCAATAGATGGCCTTTAGAATAATATGCTGTGGAACATGTTTCTGCCAAATATTGAACCATCACAAGGCTAAAAGATCTGTGTGGAACAGAATATAGACAAATAATAATGACTGACGTATTCTGGCTAGATGTTCAAGTGAGTTTTATGTTTGGCTCCTTTATTTTATCTACGGAAGGCTGTATCCATTCTGCAAGATTTAACACTGAATTAATAATGTGATGTCACTCTTATATTTATAAGACCACGATTGCAATATTCTTGGTAATTCCCTCAAATCCATGGTCATGCTAGCACAGGGTCACACTGTGCTCTGCTCTTGATAATAACAAGGTGCAAGAGTAGCTCAACTCAAAAACATTCAAATGTGCTCAAAGATCTGTTCCACATAATGCCAAAAATAAGAACATACTTCCTAATACCAAGACTTACTCAGAGCTCTGTTTTCAATGATAGCTCTGTTCTTCTAACACTTTAACTTAATCAATACTATAATCTCGATATAAACCATCTCATAAAGAAGTCTATTAGGTAAATCCCAGACTCATTCAGTCCTATGCTCATTTGTATTTTGTATAGCAGAGAGATGGATCTAATGGGCAAGACTACCTAAAAGATCAACACAGTATGGTGTGTGTCGAGTTCAGTGATGAAAGTTTACAGAAACCAAGACCAAATCATGAACACTACAAAATATGCTTTGTTCTCTATCTGTCACCTTCTGAATCTTTGTTGTGGTCTTCCTCCAAAACTGTCTTTGTGTAATGAACATGAAGTATTGTTTTTGTTACTTACATATGTTGTCAACTCACAAGGTGGTGATGGATCTTTTGACCCATTCCTCAGGTGCTATTGTTGGCAGCCATACCTAGCCGTTCTTGCCCACAATTTCTTCCTCAAATAATAGACCACTGATCCCTTTCAGCTAGGCTTCAAAGGCTGTAGCCGCTCAGCTCCCAGCGCTCTAGAGAAATTAGATGCCAGTCACACATTCTAGCTTCTGCAAAAATATTCCTGGGGTACCACAAAATATTTACTGTTTACTCAGTGACATTTGTCTTGGTGGTGCCCCTGTTTCATTTGTTAGGCTCCACCTAGAAATTACATTCGTCAGGATACAAAAATCAGAGCAGACTGATAGTAATCTGTTGAGTGACATTTCATAATATAGGTTTTCAACAGAAGTTATGATACCTCAAAATAGTGAAAGATCAGTACCACTGATTCCCCAAACTAGTGCTAAATGAGTGCCATTAATTTGCTACATTATCCATTCAGAGTCTTCGGATATAGTTTTATATACCTAAATTGTTCAAAAAACAAAATGAAATCAGAAAAGGGGGCTCAGACCTGACATCCTTTCTTCCTTTTTGCCTTTCACCTCCTGTTGTATTGCTATATCCTTATGTTGGCCTCAGGACTCTGAACACTTTATCATTACTAACTAGTGCTAAAGTACATGTGCTTCTCCCCTCAAAATGGTAACGTTGGTGTGTCCACAATTGGCATACTTAATTTACTTGTAAGTTCCTTATAAAGTGATATCCCCTATATCCCAGACCTGTAAATTAAATGCTACAAGTGGGCCTACAGCACTGATTGTGCCACTCACTTATGTAGCCCTGTAAACATGTCTCAGGCCTGTCACTGCACAGCCTGTTTGTGCAGTTTCATTGCCACTACCATTTTACATTTAAAACCTCTTGCCAAGCCTTAAATGTCCCTTTTCTGACATATAAGTCATCCCTAAGGTAGGCCCTTATTAGTCCATAGGGCAGGGTGCCATGTAAGTAAAAGGCAGGACATGTACTTCTAATTTTTACGTGTCCTGGAAATGAAAAACTCCCAAAGTTGTTTTTCATTATTGCGAGCCCTTCTCCTCACATAGGCCAGCATTGAGTATTACTTAATAAACATTTAAGCTGTAATTCCTGATCAGAAAGAGGTAACTGCATCATGTGTCATATCATTGGAATGGTAGTGATAAACTTTCTTCACTGGTAACTTTGGATTTATTCTTACTATTTTAGAAATGCCACTTTTACTGAGCATTTCTGTGCTCTCACTGCTCTGTGTGCCTGACAGCCTGTCTTTAATATGAATCTGATCTGGGTGACAGCCACATTTGTGCATTCACTCCAGGCACCCACAAAACACGATACCCAGCTGCATCTGTATTCATCTGCAAACTGATGAGTCTTCCTGGGCAGGGAGGATGGGAATGGCTCATACGTACACTTCAAGGGGTAGTGGCCTGAGCCCCTCTCAAAAGGCAGATTGCACCCCACTGGTAGTTTGGAATCAGGGCTGCGATTAAAGGGGGACATGGGCACTTCAGAGAGATTCTTTGAAGTCATCCTCCACATCAAAGGCACTTTGGGGGATAAGTACTCGGTCTCTTACTCCCTAAATTAGATCACTACTGGACTTGTGATAAATTCTGCTGGCGTAAAGACTGCTGTTCTGTAAGGAGTGCCACTCTGCCTGGAATGACTGCTTCAAGGAGCTGTTTTTCAACAGTGCTGAGCTGCCCTGCTGTCTGCTGATCTCTGCCCTGCTGAGGGCAAGGACATAACCCATCCTGGTGAACCAAAGTGTCTCCAATGGCTTGCTGGCTTGCCCCCTGTTCGTCTGCAGTCTCACGGGCATCAATGACTGCTTGCAACTCTCCTGGTGCTGCTGGACGCTGCCATCTGTGAGGCCTACCCTTGCCTGAGGTGCCCCACTCCAGTCCTTGACATCAGATGTGAGTTTTGTAGCTACAACCTGCAAAAAGCGATGCATTACCTTAGGGTGGAGAAAATATTGTGTATCGCTCCATTGACAGCAATGCAGCGACTGCCTGACGACAGGGGATTCACAGTCTGCATGGCTCAATGATGACGCTCTGCATGGGCTGACGACAACGCATCATATTCACTTTCACAGAGCCCGCCGACAACGCAGTGCCCCAAGTGCGGAAGAAATATCAATGCATCATATCCTAGATGTCGAGTCTTTGCTCTATCGAAGTTACTGTTTCAGCAGACCCTGCATGGGTTCTGAAACCAGCCTACCCTCCATTGTGGCCAGCCTGGATTTTGGATTTGCACTAGTCCCTCGTGACTTCAAGTAACCGTTTGATCCCTAGTGACTTCGTAAGCACTGCTTTCACATTTTGGTGGTCATTTTGATCATGGCAGTGTGGCCCGCCATGATGGTGGTGGTGTGAAAACCCACCAGCCGGCATGCGGGCCACACCGCCACATAATGAACACTGTGAGGGCCGCCATCAGTGGCCCTCACTCACCGCCAGGCTGCCCCTCGGATAGTGATCTGTAAGCCTCGGGCCTTTCCTCGCCAGGGAAAGGCTGTTGGAGGGGGTGCACCGGGGCACCCCTGGGGGCCCCTGCAGTGCCCATGTACTTGGCATGGACAGTACAGGGACCCCTGTGCAGGGCCCCATCGCGCAGGTTACTGCCGGTCTGCGCGACGGGTGCAGCTGCGCCTGCCGCACAGAGGCATTAGCGGCAGTTCCATGTGGAGCCGCCGTCAATGTCCCGGCCAGGCATTCCTGTGGGCCGGCGGGCGGAAGCAATGTTTCTGCCCGCCGACCCGCAGGAATGTTCATTATGCGGCCGGCGGGGATACAGGGACGCTGGCAGTCAGTAGTTTGACTGCCAGCATGAACACGGCGGTTCAGACCGCCGTGTTCATAATGAGGGCCTTTATCTTTAACAATTCATTTTTCAACTTCTTGGATTTTTGTCACTTTGGCCTTGTTATACTCAGATACATCTTCTCTATGTTTCTAAACCTGTGTGGAGTCCTTTTGTGGTGTTTTCATTGAGTTGTTATTTTTAAAGTGTGTTGCTCAAATATGGAACAAATACAATACACATTGCCTCTTAAGTTGAGCCTGACTGCTCTGTGTAAAGCTATTAGAGGGTGAGCACAGGTTAATTTTGGAGTGCATCTGACTTGCCCTGACTAGGATTGTGGCCCCTAATTGGACAAGATGCATACCTCTGCCAACTAGATACCCAATATCTACCAAAAGGTTTGGAATTAATCAATATAAATACTAAAATGCATGCAAACAATGCAGCTCTAAGTGCTACATAAATTAGCGTCATGCAATAGTATGTTTTTCTATTTTAATAACTTGTTATATATAATGCTACATGTCTCCCTGCTGCTGTGTCTAGGTGATGTAGATAACAGCTATTATTATTCCACCACCTAAAAGTTTTTGGAAGTGTGCAGTGTATAGGCTTGCAGAGTTACTCAGTCATGGTGGAACATCAGAAGCAGGCTTAGCATATGTGTGAGTTCATGTGAGTTCACAGATTCTGCTCACCACAAACAGATGGAAATACAAATACCTGGGGGCATCCTTACAAGCTCCATGCACCACCGGTATGTCCCTTTTTATGATGCTCTGGAGGTGCAGAGTGCAGACCCATATCTATGAGGCCACACAAAGCTACTTTGCACGGCTTTTCATGGTCTTGCGCAAATGGTGTAAGGCAACGCAGCGCAAGTCACTACGTTGCCTTACATTCCATCAGGATGCATTCCATGTGCATTGCGGTTAGTGTTCTCATGTAACAGCCATGGGTTATGACATATTCCCAGATTTGCAAGGATCTGTACACCTGGGAATGTGTGAAAACCTTACACCTTCCCAAGGCAGGCAGAACAAGGAGAAATATCTTTATATATCCTTGTTTTTTCTAGGCCTGGGGGAGTGTGAGGAGTTGCTCTATGTGGAACTCCGTGAAGTGGAAAAAAACTCTGCTGCACTAAGCCGAGTTTTGCGAGCATGCAGAGTTCTTTGTTGCACCTGTTCGCATTGCGTTTGACATCAAAAGCATTCAGAATTGTGCACGAACTATACCAAGTGCTTTGCTTGGGCACAGCCATCTTGTTTTTCACTCTCTTTATGATGTTGGGCCTGTTTTTACATTCCTCATTAATATTTTCAATCCTCCACCCTTATACTTATGCTACCCTTATTTTTTATTTATTGTATTAGTGTGTCTTTTTGTGTCCGATTAGTTTTCTGTTATTTTACTTTTTGTATTTTTGTTTATTTTTGCATATATCTTCCTTTCTTGCTTCTCCTCCTGTTTCTTTTCTTTTCCCTACCCCAGCCAGCACCATGGCAGAGTAGGGGAACAGTGGCCTCCTTCCTTGTTGGTAGCTGTTCCGTCAAGGGGTGCAGCCTCGGCCCATCTGTAGCGAAGAAGAGGTGACCGCACTGGTTTTTGATGTGCAGCGCCATCTCCCCCCCATGCTGGCAGCAGGTGGCAGGCCTGGGAGTGGTTACCCCCTGCAGGAGAGTCAGCTGCATTGGACTCGGGTCTGCCGGTGTTTCAGGACCACCACCCAGGCCCAGTGCACCACCCAGCAGCTAATGCACCGCTGGGTGGATATAATTGACTGCAACCAGGACCTTCTCGACATGCTAGGTGTCGAGATTCCGAGGCTTGATGAGTATTATATTCCTGGTGCCTAGAGAATGGAAATTGTACTCCACTAAGATAATTCACTAGCCGCTGGTCACCTGAGGGGACAATCACTTGTCCAGCTTGTAAAGCACGTATTGAAAATCTCCCTCATGTTCTATTTTTTTGCACTGCCTATGCTGCCTCTCATAGGAAATGGTTGGCCCCTGCCTGTAGATTGTTGGGAGTCCGTAGGTCCAACGCAGCCCTTCGAATTCTTAGATCAGACACTCGTTCAACCCTGGTAATCGCTGTTGGCAAGTTTCTTGGGGCAAGTTGGATTCTCAGAGCAAAATTTTTATCTGCATGATGGGTTGAGTAAGAATGTATCAAAATTACCCTGGAGGAGCACTTAGGTTTCACTCTTTTAATATGTACTGCATATATTTTATATATTTATTATGTATTTATTTTGTCGCTGCTATGTGCTTTTATGGTCCTTGTGGCCCAAATTAAGTTCTTTGATTGACTGAGTATTATGGGGGTCAGTACGGCCCCGGCGGTCGGTGTAATAGTGGGGGTAGTACCGCCAATAGGCTGGCGGTACATACCGCCACTATTATGACATTGGCTGTTTGTAACACACCGACTGCCACAGCGGTAATGAACTCCGGGCTGGAGACTAGTCTCCAGCCCGGCGGCCGTCACTATGCCCCCCTTGGCATTTTGACCCCACCCATGCCATGCTTTTCGTGGTTTCTGTACCGCTACGAAAACCATAGCGGTAGGCACTATCAGTGCCAGGGGATAGGGGTCTCCTCTGCCCCCCTCCACCTCCCCAGAGTAATCCCCTACCCCCTCCCCCTCCCGACCCCCCTCAACATATACACACTTACACGCACATACATACACACCCATACACACAGGCATTCCCACATTCACCCACACATGCATACATTCATACACACTCACAGCAACACTTAGTAACATACATTCAGGCACACACGCAATCACACAAAACACAAAATGCACGTACACACACACCCATTCATGCACACACGCATTACAAGCAGGCACGCATTCAAACACAGTCACCCCCACCCCCACACATGCACACAACACCCCTCTCTCCTGTCGGAGAACCCGACTTACCTTGCAGGGGGTCCTCTGGCAGGAGATGGGACGCGGCGCTGCAGCCAGCAGCAGCGTCCGCCCGGGAAAACACTGCCAGGCCGTATCATGGCTCATGATACGGTCAGCGGTGTTCTGCTGGTTAGACGCTGCTGCTGGCAGCAGCGCCACCTCACCACCGTCCGCCGCCATGACCGTAGCCGGAATTCTGCCAGCCTTCTGGCGGATTTCCGGCTACGGTCATAATTTAGTGGACGGTTGGTAGTCACAGCGACAGTATGATGATGGTTGTCGCCGTGCCGGTAGGCGGCATTTGCCGCCAATGTCATAATGAGGGCCTATACTTTTATCTTGTTTGTGTTCTACAATGCCAACTTTTTTTTCTGGATAGCATGCGGCTTGTACTCAGAGGTAAGTTACGTTTAGTTTACGTTAAAAATATGAATTATTATGTGATCTTGCTAGAGCTAGCCAGGTGCTTGATGCTACATCATCGTACTTGTAGGCAGTCACGTTGGCTGATTATTTAAGAAGCGATTGCAACACAGAGTCCTCTGTCCTCCTGTCTCCATAGTGAATTAGTCATATCAGTGAGTTAGCTTTCTCTGTGACTTTATGTAGCTCATACAGTCCCAAGCAATTTCATAGTGAGTATGCATCTATGCATTGCAAAAAAGGGAGACTGAGTTGGTCCATCAAGGGGTTTGAGAAATGAGAATAGAGTAAAAGATCATTCATTGCAATGTATTAGTTCCAAATGTAGTTTTTTAAAGAAAATCTGGAATAGGGATTTAAGGAGTATAGCCAAATCAATGATAGCTGATCATACTAGTACCATAGGTGATTTGATTTAAGTACAATGTTGTTACATTTGCATGTTACATAATAATTTTGTGGAGATTACCGGTACCACTAGTGTATTTTGTTTTCATCTTCTTCATTTCTTACATCAGGACCCAGGGGCAAGAAGAGTGGCATTACATCAGTGGGTCCGGCTGGAGTTGGGGAGGCGCCAACTACAAACACTGATGCTGAAGGTTTTGCTCATCCCGATAAGTCCTATTATTTAATATTGTCATTAATATTATTATTGCCCTAACTTTTACCTCTCCCCACTTTTATACTACTTTTAATTTTGCCTTGTTTATGTTTTCATACGATCTCCCTTTTTTTTCCAACTCCCTATCCAAGATTTGTTTAATTCCTGTTATCCCTGCATTATCTTTTTTTCTATCTTTCATTGTCTATTTTGTATTCCACCTCTTCATTGCGCTTCAATGATTCTGATTCATCATCAGTCATAAGCTATAGCTCTGCCCCTCCATTATGCAAAGCTTTTGGCTGGCTTGACTACCTGGCTTTTATGACATTCCAACAAAATGCCCAGAGTGTTATTTTTGATAGAAGATACTGCAGTGCTAACCAAACTGAAACAATGTATTGCGGTTGCATTTGTCTGATTAAAAAAATTAAGAAGAGGAGGCTGTTGGACCTGGCCCTTTTACTGGGTTATTCCCCAGACTTTTTGACTTTTGCCTCCTTATTTTTCTTACCTTTTTTGGCTGACGTTATGACTCTGAGCCCTTTTTAACTGCTAACCAGTGCTAAAGTACATGTGCTCTCCCTTGTAAAATTGGTATGATTGGCTTATACCTTATTGACATATTTAATTTACCTATAAGTCCCTTGTAAAGTGGTATCCCTATACCCAGGGCCTGTAAATTAAATGCTACTAGTGGGCCTGCAACGCTGCTTGCGCCACCCACTGAAGTAGCCATTCACAGGGACGTGGCACCTAAATTTACTTGCCAGGCCCAGAACTCCCCTTTTACTGCATGTAAGTCAACTCTAAGGTACACCCTAGCTAGCCCTATGTAGAAGGCAGGACATGTGCCAGGTTGTGTGGCCTGTCCTGGTAGTGACAAACAGCCTAACTTGGTGTCTCACTGCTGTGAGTGCTGCCTTCTCATAGGATTGCATTAGAAATGCCCTGCCTTATGTGTAAGGGGTATTGTCTGATTTATGAGGTGTAGCATAGGCATTTTTGGTATGGTTGTAATGGTGATAAGAAATGCTGCTTACTGGTGTAGGTGTATTTTTTATTACTACTACAGAAATGTCACTTCTAGAAAGTGAGCATTTCTTTGTGCTTATGACTGTCGTTTTTGTAGCTTGACCCCAATCCACATCTGGGAAGACTGACAGTTGGGGCTTTGTGCATGCTTTTCAGACAGCCTGTACACAGGGAGGGTGGAGGTGTCAAAGAAGTGCATCTACACATTGTATGGTCTTCCTGGGCTGAGAGAAGGGAGAAGCGGGGCACACCTGCATTTGTAAAGGCTGTGCCCTGGCCTCACACAATAAGGTTGTTTACCCCACTGATGTTTTGGAGCCTGTGATGGAAGAGAGAAGGGGCACTCCCAGAACCAGTTGTAACTGGTTGGAACTCCCTCTCCTCCTCATTGACAAAGACACTGTAAACTGAGTATAAGTACAGGGGAATTTTCCCCACAATGGATACATTCTGGAGACATTCTTGGAATTAGACAGATGGCTGCTGAGTGGACTCACCAGGGACCGCAATGGACTGCTGCTGTTGTGCTGACCTGTGACCCACATGAGGGACTGCCACCGCTTGCATCCACTTTTGTGCTGGCTTGTAGCTGGGTTCACCAGCCCTGTGCTCCCTCTTCATTTCTGTCCCCAGGGGCAGTGTACCGTGGCCCATGGCCTCTGCCACGAGGAGCGCTGCTTGTAAAAGGAGAGCGCCTAGAAGAGCGCTTCCTTGGGCCCTCTTGCTCATCCTGCACACTTGCTGGGAAAAAAGAAATCACCGCCGGAGCCCGGGATCCAAGGGTTGCCCTGTGCACTTTTTAAAGCGCTTCCCGTGCTGCCCATATCACCGCCATAGCCCGGGACCCACGTGGTGCCTCACGCGCTTTGTGAAGCGCTTCCCGTGCTGCCCGAATCACCGTCATAGCCCAGGTGCCGAGTAATCACCGCCGCAGCCCAGGATCCAAGGGTTGCCTTGTGTGCTTTTTAAAGCGCTTCCCGTGCTGCCCATATCACCACCACAGCCTGGGACCCATATGGTGCCTCACGCGCTTTGGGAAGCACTTCCCATGCTGCCCGAATCACCGTCACAGCCCAGGTGCTGAGGAATTACTGCCGAAGCCCGAGTGCACATTTTATTGTTGGAGCATGTCGCGCTCTATCCAGTGCCCCGAGGGCACCCAAAAGGAGAGGAGAGAGCGCGCTCCAGCCGTTCCCCAGGGGTGAAGCGCACGTACAGACGTGCCCCCGGGGCTCCAAAGCAGGAGGAAAGCCTCATCGGAGGCACCTGCTCCATTTTACCTTTTGTTGGGACTGTCGCCCCGAGGATGCGGGCAGCTGTCTACGAGACGCAGGGCACAAGGAGCTGAAAGGGAGTTCCTTTACCCCGGCCACTGCCTTAGGGGCGCAATCACCTCAGTCACTTACCTGTGTGCATTTTTGGTGGCTCCCCTGAGAGGTAGGGCAAGTGGAGGCCCAGGGGCCCCCCCTGAGATCACAGGCCCCAGGAGGAGCACAGTAGGAAATTGGAGAGGGTGTCAACTGCCCCTCTCCCCTAGGAGCCAAGTGTGACCCCCGTGGAGCACATAGGAGTGCCGGGGGCCCCTATATCGAACTTCCAGGCACCAGGAGTGCCTTCCTCTAGAAGAACAAGGTACTTTTGGGGACACTGGGAGGGTGGTATGCTCCAGGGTTTTTTTCCTAAGGGTATATCTTTGCTACATGTTCCTGTTATGGACATGATAGGCTGATGTATGTTTTCTTTTTCAAGACTTGCCATATATGACAAGTACATTTATTTACTGTGATTCCTGACTACTGCTTATGTTGCAGAATCCTGAGTACTTAAGTGTTCTAATGTGACAACTGCTTATTCTTGCAGAGTATTAGTAACTTGTGTAACGTTCTGACAACTGCTAAGGTAGCAGGGTATTACTGATGTGTAATGTTTGGTCTAATTATGTTTTGTGCAATAAAGTTTATTTTTACATAGCTCAGTGTTGTGTTTACTTTGTGGTGTACATCCTGCATCACATGTATTGTGTGTGTTGTGCAAATGCTTCACACATTGCCTCCGGGTTAGGCCTGACTGCTCGTGCCAAGCTACCAAGGGGGTGAGCAGGGGTTATCTTGGAGGTGTAACTCCCTTGCCCTGACTAGAGCTGGTGGGTTCTGCCTGGCTTAGGTTCATACCCTAGCCAACCAGAAGCCCCATTTCTAACAGAGGTGTACCTGGCATCTAAAAACTGTATACTGCTTTTTTCTAGCCCCACCAACTAGTGTAACCAGTGGGGCCAGCTCAAGTTCCACCACTGCAGAAGCAGATGGAGGAGGGGGGAGACGTGGTGGCAGGGCTGGGCGATGGTAAGTTACATTGCCTGCTTGCTCACAATTATCATTACTCACTAGCTACAATGGCGTTCTCATGATCGGATTTGTGAACCCCACTCACATTACAGCTACAGCAGTGGTTGGATTACTTATGGCCTCTTCTATCTGCAACTCAGCAAAAGCACACATAATGGGGGTCATTCTGACCCCCGCGGGCGGCGGAAGCCGCCCCCCTTGCGGGAACCACCAGAAGACCGTACCGCGGTCAAAAGACCGCGGCGGTCATTCTGACTTTCCCGCTGGGCTGGCGGGCCACCGCCAAAAGGCCGCCCACCCAGCGGGAAAGCCCCAGCAACGAGGATGCCGGCTCCGAATGGAGCCGGCGGAGTTGCTGGTGTGCGACGGGTGCAGTTGCACCCGTTGCGATTTTCAGTGTCTGCCAAGCAGACACTGAAAATCTCAATGGGGCCCTGTTAGGGGGCCCCTGCAGTGCCCATGCCAGTGGCATGGCCACTGCAGGGGCCCCCAGGGGCCCCACAACACCCGTTCCCGCCATCCTGTTTCTGGCGGAAACAGGATGGCGGGAAGGGGGTCGGAATCCCCATGGCGCCGTGGAGGATTCCCTGGGGCCGTGGGAAACCGGCGGGAAACCGCTGGTTTCCCTTTTCTGACCGCGGCTGTACCGCCGCAGTCAGAATGGCCCCAGAAGCACCGCCAGCCTGTTGGCGGTGCTTCCGCGGTCGTGGACCGCCAGGATCAGAATGACCCCCTATGTATGCTAAAAATGATGGCTTGATGGAAACGTGAAAGAACGGTAGGTTAAAAAGAAAGGATGGGTGAAAAGTATAAAGAAAAGGATGCGTGGGTGGATGAAAAAGGATGTGTGAATAAGTATTGCGTAAATGGATGGATGGGTGAAATGATGATTGAAAGGAAGGGTGGATTGTGGGTACTGAATGGATGGAAAAAGGATTGTGAGTGAACAACTGCATGAGAGAAAGTCAAACTTAAATCATGGTGGATATGGGCGAATATAGGAGGAAGAATTAAAGGATGAATGAATAACTGGTTGGATGAATAAAGAAGGGAGCTCTTCTGTAGAGGGGCATGCTTAGTTATCACCTACTTTGCTTTCTTTTTGTGCTTTATCATTTATCAAAGCAATGCTTAAAAGTGGGGGGTATTTTAATTTGTGTTCTAATCCCTTTTACTCACTGTATTTTCTAAATGAGGCAGATATGTAACCCATCATCACTCGTCACCCCCCTCCCTGCCCATGGCATTTCACAACGTATGGCCGAAGAAGTGCAATGTAGTATTCTCATAACAAATTTATTTTACATCTGTTCAGATTTTTCCCTTTACTTTAGACTATCGCTATACAGTGACTGAATAAGCCAGAACATAGGCACATGATGAATCGATGATCAGAGATGCCCCTCTATTGTTCTATAGCAAAATCTCTACCTACCTCTCTAACCCCAGTGACTTACTCTACAGTAGAGTATGTCAAGTTTCTTTCCTTTCCTTACTGCTCAGCGAATGAATTTGTTGGAAAGGATTTGTGATGGTGGGCGAGGTCAGAGAGTAAAGTGGGACTAGTGAGTGCCCGATTTGATTCCAAATTTGCTGTGGGCGATACTCTGTGACAAACGTGACAAATACAATCTATATAGCCCATTCCTTTCCCTATAGTGCACTGTATCGTTTTCCCTGCCCTCTACTTACGCCAGACAGAATAAATATATCTGCATTTAATACATAACATGTGTGACATATCTTATTTATTCATCTGCCTTGTTGGAGTCAGGGTAGAAACTAAGTGAAAGGCATTTGAGGAAGAGCAGGACCATTGGAATTGAAGATAGATCATTGTCAGCTACAGCTGCCCCAGCTGCAGACAGTAGTAAAGTACACGAAACACTGGCTACCATGCCTCCAATTATTTGGAACAACTTGTACTCCGTAGCACACAATGCCATACTTATCATAAAGGAGAGGTAATTCATTCTTATTTTTTCACTAAATGTGTCTGTTTAGTTACTAGAAAAGCATTTAGAAGAAAAAAAAATGAAATCACAGTTTTTTAATCTGGTCTTATCCTGCCTTAATTCTTTTCGGCCAGTCAGTGCTTTATATGTGAGGCATGTGTAGGTAAACAAATAAAATTGGCCCTGTGACTCTCCTAACCATAATCACATTGATTTCCAATGCCCCTAGGGGACTTTCAATTTAGAGTTACTGTGCCACCCACTACCTATCTTTTGAAGAAGTGTTTGTTCAGAGCATTGTTTACCATTTGTCTTTTTTATTCTTCTTTTTCTAGATATAGCTACTCCTGCTCAAAAACAACCACCGACCAAGCATGAGATAGCTACCCATCTGTGGCAGCAGAGGCTGGGAAAAATCCAGGTGGAATATCAGCGGCTGGTGATCCCAGAGGAGGAAGAGGCTGATTTAGCTGCCTCAGACCCAGCAGAGCAGCACACCAGCCCCAGCCTCCTGGTCAATACATCGTCAGAGCCAGCAGTCAGGATCCATGACTGCCACTGCGGCTCCACTCTCCCACTCCAACAGGGTATTGCTGCACCACATCCTGCAGCGGATCGACCACATGGAGAGCCGGCTCACCAGCAGTTAGCAGATCCTGGACCAGCTCAAGTCCCACATTGACAATCCCCTCTTTTAAGCCCTTTTTTAATTTTTTTGTTTTGGTGGGAGGGAATTGCTTGAATGGAGAGTGTGGGGGAGGGATTTAGGATGGATTTTGGACTTTTCATTGGATTTTTTGGGGACAGGAGTGGAGCCGTTGTGGGTGGAGAGGGTGGGTTTTCTTTTGTAAATAATTAAAGGGGATTTTTTTTTACTTCATGTGAACCTCAAATGTATATTTTGGTGTTTTAGTTTGCACTGCTGTCTTTTAGTGTAGCCTGTTTTTTTAATCTGCTAAAAAAATTGTCTGTCATTTACTTATAACCGTGCTCTATTGCCCTCTGCAACTAGCAGTATATATTGGCCACTAGGGAATGATTGACTACAAAAACTTAGTACACACTGACACCATCTTCTTCAGTAGGAGTTAATTACTAACTACACAAGTTCACTTCAATCCATAGTTCTTCTCTTACCTGAAAAGATGACGCAAGGGAATCTTCTTTCTGCAGGTTTTTTCCTACTGTGCATCTTAAAAGGGTGGTGGGAGTAGTAGTAGTAGCAGGCTAGCACACTAACAGGGAAGACAGAAGGTTTCACTCCCACCTATGTTAACTCCAGCTGCAGGATTAATCAAAGGTTTATCCATCACTGTCAACTAGATTGAAAGAAAACAGTGAGTTAGTGGGTCATGTATCATAACTTTAGGAAGACTGAGACCAGACTACCACAATGACAGTATTAGACACACAACAAAAAAGACAGTATGATAATGAAATCTAGCAAAGTTAATTTCTTCTTAGCAATGGTGGGGAGCTATTAAACTAAACTTAGGAAATAAAATCATAGAGCCAGGGGAAGTGCGCCCAGACTCAAATGTGGTTAGACCATGTTAAGCATTTACAGAATACACACATGGCATGAAGGATATGCTGATGGGGCTGGTGTAGAATAGTGCTCAGGTGACAGAAAGTTAGAAGGTCATGCAGTGAGTTAGTATCGTTTTCACCACATCCACCCCAGCAAGTGCGTGATTCATTTATGGTGTAAAATTGGGACACAACTCAATAAATCACACAGCCCGGGGGAAGAGGATTAGAGGCTCGATGAATGGATGGGAAAGGGGATTTTAGGGAAAGGTGTGACAAAAACAAACACTACACAAAAGAAGCCACAACATTATTCATTGGGGCACTGAGCAGCACACCATCATCAATCTGTTGTGGAAGAAAACAAAGGGATAAGTATGACACAGTTAAATTAAATGCATTGCAAACAGTTCTTCTGCCCCAGAGACCCCCAGATAGTATTTCCTAAGTATTATGGCCCTCATTACAACCTTGGCGGTATATTCTGCCTACTGCCGTGCTGACGGACGCCAACATACCGTGACCACGGCGGTACACTGCTACGGGTATTTTAACTCACACAGAGAAATCGCCACTATACAGACACACACACAAGTCTGTCAGACCAAAGGTCAGTGATAAAATGGCGGTACCAAAACCCACACCGTTATGCCAACAGGAATACGACCACAGTATCAGGACCCACGAATCACTGCAGCGGTCTTTCAACTGCGGTAAACCATTGGAGGTACACATTTCAGCGTTCAAAATACACACACACTTACAAAACTACACCACATTGGACAATTCAAAATACACACATCTGATACACACACCACACCCACACACTCACACCACTATAAAACACACACCCACATTACCCACAACCCTTTCAACAAAAAAAAAGATTGCGAATAGAGAGAGAGACAAGCCAGGAGCTCCCACTCAATCTGAGCCACAGAACACCATCACCCATACACCATCCACACACCTCACAGCACACACCTCAACACATCACCCCACACATCCTCACACATACCACTCACACCACATCCATGGCACCCCAAAGACACCCTAGGTTTTCAGAGGGGGAGCTAAGGGTCATGGTGGAGGGCATCATCTGGGTAGAGCCACAGCTATTCGGATCACAAGTGCAGCAGACGTCCATTGCAAAGAAGATGGAGCTATGGCGGAGAATAGTGGACAGGGTCAATGCTGTGGAACAACACCCAAGAACAAGGGATGGCATCAGGAAGAGGTGGAATGACCTACGGGGGAAGGTGCGTTCTGTGGTAGCAGGTAGCTGTACAGAGGACTGAAGGTAAACCCCCACGTCCTCCCCCACAATTAACAACATGGGAGGAGCAAGTCTTGGCAATAATGCATCCTGAGGGCCTCGCAGGAGTAGCAGGAGGACTGGACTCTGGTAAGTTAAATCTTTACCATTATATCCCCCACACTACTTGCATTCCATCACAAACAACAACCCCTACCCTCACCCCATCACTCCACCATCTCACATACACACCACTATCACAACCCACCCATCCCAATACCAAACCCTGCATGCAACACCAATGTGTGGACACCCATCACAGACCTGCAAAGACACCCATCACTAAAGCATGCCCATTAGAGAGAATCACCTAGCCCACAAATCACCACGCACACAAGGCAAAGCTGACAGGGCTATCACAACCATACAGGGAAACACACCCATGCACAAGATGGCACACGCAGATACAATAACACTGCATTTTTATCCCACAGGACCCCACTCAACGTCACCGGAGAGGAGGTGCCACCAGCATCCAGTCCCCCCACAGAAGAGGCCCACAGTGATGGCAGCAGCTCTGCACGCCCGGATCACGATGACCAACCTGGCCCATCAGGGACCTCTAGATAGTCGGTTACCCTGCCACAGTCCCATACCACCACAGAGCCTCCCCCCTCAGGAAACACCACCACAGTACCCACCCAGTGGGCCTATACCTCTGTCCCCAGGACACGTCAATCAGCAGTGTGTCCACCACTACAGGGACCCAAGGCAAACCCCACAAACCCAAGGAAATCAGGGACCTGGGGTCAGTGGGCACAAGGTTCAGGGGACAGAGGCACAGGACAACAGGGAAGCTGGAAGGACTGCTGTGCGACAGGGGGAGGACAGGCCCAGGGAACCCACTCTTCACAAAGCACTCAGCAACATCCTGGGACCATAACACCATTCCCAGGAGACCATGGGCTAGATACTGGCCAAGTTTCAGGAGACCCAGCGGTTCCAGGAGAGACAGTACTTGGGGATCAGGGAGGACCTCAAAGACATCCACACCATCCTGGTCACCATTGCAGTGGTGTTGGCAGACATGCCCAACACCATGAGGGAGGCAGTGGCACAACAATGGGCCCCTGACACTAGCCACACCGATGAACAGCCCTCCACCTCCGCCGGCGCTAGTGGATAGGAGGCCCTGCCACATGAACAACAGGCCATCAGCACCCCACCCCCTGCAGAAGGAGAACCACTCATAAACGGCCCCTGCGATCCAGGCAGAAGCCAGAGAACATTTCCAAGACCTCCGCCAGGATATAAGACTCTCCTGATTGTCACCCTTCTGTCCCACTCTGTCACCCTGTCCACCTTGAACTGCCATTGCTCCCCTTCCTATGCCCCATTGGACAATGCACCTGTGATACCAAGAAACTGGACTCTAGCCTGGACTTTCCTCCACCATAAGCCCAGCCCATTGCACATCCCCCTCTACTTATTAGCACTTAAATAAACACCCTTGAAACAAAGACAATTCTGGAGTCTGTCAATTGATTGAAATATGTAGTAGTACAACATTCTGAAAACATTGCAAATCTTATGTACACTAATTTATACACTGGAATGACCTGTAGTGGGCAGCAGTAAACATACCAGGAGCCAGAGTGGGGCACAGAGATCTGAAAATAGAGATGCCAAAGGGTACAGTAAGTGGCCATAGACATAGGGAAATCATTCTGCCATGTACAATGTCCAACAGAAAACTGAAAAGAAAAGTGAAGTTACAGTGTCTTACCTGTGTGTCACTGGAAGTGCTGCTGTATGATATTACTTCTGTTGTCCACATCTTCTTCCTTTGCCTCCCCTTCCTTACTGTCCACAGGCTCAATCCCTGCCACAAGACCATCTCCAGGCTCATCTTCCTGCAGAAAAGGCACCTGGCGTCTCAAGGCCAGGTTGTACAACATGCAGCATGCAATGATGATCTGGCACACCTTCTTGGGTAAGTAGCACAAGGATCCACCTGTCAGATGGAGGCACCGGAACCTGGCCTTCAGGCGGCCGAAGGTTCTCTCAATAATCCTCCTTGTTCGCCCATGTGCCTCATTGCAAAGTTCCTCTGGATTCCTCACTGGGGTCAGGAGCCATGAGAGGTTGGGGTAACCAGAGTCACCTGCAAATATCAAGGGACAACTTTTAGACACACACTAACCCCTAGGGACAGCCCTATACCCAGACACCAACATATACTGGGTGGGGACCTTGGCCTCACCTATTAGCCACACCCATTGCCTCTGGAGTTGAGCCATCACATATGGGATGCTGTTATTCCTCAAGATAAAGGTGTCATGCACAGAGCCAGGATACTTGGCATTCACATGGGAGATGTACTGGTCAGCCAAACACATCATCTGCACATTCATAGAGTGATAGCTTTTTCTATTCCCGAATACCTGTTCATTTCTCTGAGGGGTGAAAATGCCACATGTGTACCATCAATGGGACCAATGATGTTGGGGATATGTCCCAGGGCATAAAAGTCAGCTTTCACTGTGGCCAAATCCTCCACCTGGGGGAATGCAATGTAGCTGCGCATGTGTTTCAGCAGGGCAGACAACACTCTGGTCAACACGTTGGATAACGATGGCTGAGATATCCCTGATGCCATGGCCACTGTTGTTTGGAAGGAACCACTTGCCAGGAAATGGAGCACTGATAGGACTTGCACTAGAGGGGGGGTACCGGTGGGCTGGCGGATAGCTGACATCAGGTCTTGCTCCAATTGGGCACACAGTTCTTGGATTGTGGCCAGATCAAGTCTGTATGTTAGGATAATGTGTCTGTCCTCCATTGTCGCAAGGTCCACCAGGGGTCTGTAACTGGAGGATGTCTCCATCTCAATTTCATCCTCAGCGGTTGAAGCCTAGGGAAAAAAACGGTGAGCAGAGGGTCATATTCACACATCAATTGCAATAATGATGCATCTCTTCATTTACAGAACCAGTATGTGAATCCGAGAGTCAGTTGGGGGGTAAACCACCCACTTGAGAGACTGTGGCCTTGCACTCCCCAGGACCAAGCAGTGGGCAAACAACCCACTAGAGAGACTTGAGAGACTGTGGCTTTGCACTCCCCAGGACCAAGCAGTGGGCAAACCACCCACTTGAGAGACTGGGGCCTTGTACTCCCCAGGACCAAGCAGTGGGCATACCACCCACTAGAGAGACTTGAGAAACAGTGGCTTTGCACTCTGCAGGACCAAGCAGTGGGCATGGAGCCCCCTCAAGCAATGGCATTGTACCATCTTCTGGCTGAAGTGCCCATCCCTTCCCCCTGAGGTGCCTGTGTGTTTTCGACCTGATGCCCCTGCAGTGTTCTCTCCGTTTTGAGGCAGGAGTCAAGTGCGGGCTTGGCCTATGTGTTATGGCCCAGTGGGCCACGGACTATTTTTGAGTGGACATTGTCCATCATTTTGTATATATTGTAGATACTGTTTATTTATTTATGAACGTTTTTCTCTTGACTTCTAATATAACACTAATTTGACTCAATTCCTTTTGTCCTTGCGTTCTTCCAGCGGGTTACGGGGTGTGTATGTAATGTTGTTGCATGTGTTTGTGTGTATGGTGTTGGGGGTGAGGGTGGGGGTGGGGATGTTGCATGTTGCGTGTGCGTGTTACTCTCTTTTTCCTCCCCTCTCCCCTGTCTACTAGGTGCTGTACTCACCGTGGTCGTCGTCACCACCATTGGTGCTCCTGATATATAAGAAGATACACCAACATGGGCAGAACGTGCAGCTCGGGCTCCATGGCGTCCTGGTTCTTCGTTGGGTGTCGAGAGGTGAGTGCGTTCCCTTCCACTTGTTTCCACCGTGCTTTTGATGGAGTTGGTACCGCCCCGGAAAAGCTGGCAAATGAGCGGGTTGTAATGGGGTGGGTGGTACATTGTCTTCCACCTGGCCGTTGGCAGTGACCGCAGCGGTGTTTGTTGCTACCGCAGTGGCGGTCGGAGTGTTAAAGTGGCTGTATGTGTTGGCGGTTTCTGCCGTGGTCATGATCCCATTTTTTTTTACCGCCGGCCTGTTGGCGGTATTACCGCCACTTTAACACCGACCACCAGGGTTGTAATGAGGGCCTATGACTTCTGGTTTTGAAAGAAACAAATTATGGAATATTGAATTCAACCCACCCATTCCTTTCTTCTTGGAATGTCCATCACTCTTGGGTGCCTGTCTGAACCTGTCTGATAGGTAAACTGGAGTTTTGTTCATGCAGAAGAGGACTAGAAGAAGGCCTCCGTATTGAAAAAACAGTAGCTGTATCATAGAGTACAGAAGAAGGAAAAAAGGAAGCAAGGTGAGCTTCATGAGGAGTCAGGAGTGTACCAAGAATACTCAGAGGCACAGCAAGATAATAAGAGGAGTTTTACGTTTGAGCTAGCAAACACATACTCAGAAGCATTTCTAAATCAATACACCTCTCTCCAATTCGCAGAGCTGAGTGAGTACTAGGCCTCACAGTCTTCGCCATCATCATGGTTTCTCTTTGAAGTCAATAACTGTCCCCTTCTAGCTGTTGAAGTAGTCCTGTCTTGAATCCTTGTATCCTCCTACTCCAGATTCTGAGTAACTCCGTCCCAGTCCCAAACCAAGCAAGCTAGACCTCTGAAGTGCACTGCTGTTGAAGAACAAATAGAGAAACAGAACTAGAATATTTAGTGTAGATTTGTGATCGGTAACTAAAGTGGCTGGTCTGTTTTGAGGAACCAGAAAAAAGGAGTGGCCCCTGCAGGTAAATTTCACTGTTTGAAAGCCCAACCACTTTCATGAAAAAATGATCACCAATCAGCCCCCAAACATTGCAAATAATCGGAAACAAGTTTACACATTTGTTGAACTCCCTCCTTCACTGTCAGCCGCCACATACATCAATCAACACTCACAAATTCAAAATCACTCAATATATCACCACACATTGGTGCAATAGTTACTTAGTTGTTACCTTTTCCAATTCAAGCACATGGTTGAACAAAATATCTCCTCTTTGATGGTACCAACACATTAGAATTTGCAATCCGCACTGGCAGTCTTTCAATCAATGATCTTCTAGTGAAGCCTTGCTAGCTGATGTAAAAATATAGGGTAGGCAATGGCATGTGAGGGAAGCAGGTATTCTCTCCAATGTCCTGAATGGTATGTGGGGGCTTCTTCGCTGCACACGGGTCCAACTTCAATCTGGGCTTATATGTGACTCTAAAATGGTGGCGCAGTAGAAATCCAACACAAACATGATGTTGCATTAGCATTTTTTTTACAAACGAAGAATAATAAAAGTTCAGCGAGAAATAATAAAAAAGTTCTATGGTGGCACTCGCATATGCAGTCTGGGACGTAGAGTGCATCCTCAAACTCTGGTGGTTCACCCAGAAGTTGGTCAGCTAACACACTTGATTTTGACCAATCATCCTCTTCCTCTGTTGTGTTTCTGGAATGGAGTGATCAGGTAGTATAAAAGGCTGGTTCGTTTTGATCATGGTTAATCTTTCCACGTTTTGAGGCAAGAGACTGGTCCTTCTCACTGTAAAAACTGCACCAGATGCACTGAACACACATTCATCAGACACGCTGACTACAGGACAAGCCAGAAACGTTATTGCCAGCCTGCTGAGCTCTTGCCATTGGTGCAACTTCCCTTAACAAACCACCAAGGAGCTTTGATCCACATACACCTCGTTTGGGTCATCCAGATACTCCTGGAACATCCTCTGAATGGTCATTGGTGCTTCCACTTGCTCTACCATTTTTGCCTTTACCTCTGCACTTGACTTAAGACCTTCCACTTGAAAACAAGCCAATGCAGAGGTTGGGTCTGCTTCTTCTGGTGCTGTTGTTGCTGGTTTTCTTGTTGGTGCAGTTGGGAGATGTTAGACAAGGCTGCCCTCTCTGGAAGTTGAAGGTGGCAGCCAGAACTGTAGAGTGGGACTCTAAGTTCCAGCTGTTCTTCTTCCCATTCTCCTGCTTGCTCAACAATCCACCTCTTGTATTGTGAAACATTCCCTTCATAAAAAAAGAAATGAAAGTAGAAAGATTTTTTTGTAGCGTGGATCAAGGAGGGTGGCACAGATGTACTTTTTGGAGGAGATACTGTCATTTTGCATCCTTGCAGTCCAAGTCAAGCGATAGCTTAGGCTCTCAACCAAGGAATGCCCTTCTGGGGTTTCTTTCCCACCCCTGAATGCAAACCATCCAGACATCTTCCTTAGCTGCTCCTGTAGCAGATGCAATGACAGGATAGCTTGGCCTATTGTACTGTCCTCCTTGCTAACTTCCAGCGTGAAAACCTCAAAAGGGAGCAGCATCTGTGTGAGGCATTTGATTAGGCCCCATTTCTCCGCACCTACAGTCATAACTTTCGCAATTGCATCACCTCCTCTTTGAACAACATAATCATTGATCTGTTTCTACTGCTCAAACAGACGTTCCAACATATAATAGGTTGAGCTCCACCATGTTGGCACCTCCTGTATCAGGACTTTAACTCATACTCACACTGAACAATCTGCAACTGTTTCCGGGCTTTGAAAGATTGGTTGAAATGAGTGCAGATGCATCTGTAGGTGGCCAGTATGTTGCTAACTATGTCTTTTTTTTTAAGAAAGACTTGCACAATCAGGTTGATGCAGTGCACCAAACACAAGACCCTGAAATAGCCACCATCTGCGTTGGCATTGACTATGTTACTGCCACTGTCTGTGGCAACAAATTCAATTTGAATACCTCTGGGTCACAGCCATTCAGACACCTTGCTATTAAATTTGTCCAAGACATTTCAGCTGAGTGTGATTTCTCCATGGCAAACGTTGCTACTGTTGCATACCGCTGAATGGTCTTAAAAATTTCTTCAGGGCCAAGACCTGTAGAAAGCTTTTGTTTTATCCCCATAAACGAGATCCAGTGTGCAGTAATGCACATGTAATCAGTCACCTGACAATGGGTCCACATGTCTGTCGCCAGGTGGATAGTGTGGACAACACTTTGCTGAAAAGCTTGTCCAACCAATTGCAGACCATCACAATGCAGAGCTGGAACAGCAACTGTGGCAAAATAGGTCTGACTTGGAACCTTGAATTTTGTGCAGGTGGCTGACACAAACTCAAATCATCGCACTACTTCCACAAAAGAAAATGGGAGGAGGTCCAGCACTAACATTTTTTGCCAGCTTCCCATTGCACAAACATGACATTGGGTGGTTGAGGAGTACTTTCTTATTGGGCCAATGCCTGATGAAGAACTGGAAGTAGATGGGTGTGTCGATTGCCTCTCTGCAGTGCATACTTCTACCAAGGTACGGGTTGGTGCAGATCTCTTCTGGGGCCTTACAAATATGGGAGCTGGCAGTACTGCATATGCGACCTCCCTCAGAGCAGAGTGGATAATGCCAGGCTCCTCTGTAACTGTGCAAGCTTCCACAGTGACTGGCTCTTCATCATCATCCTCCCTATCATCATCCCCATCCATTATTCTAAGGCTTTCTAAAACTTTTCTTTTCCCTTGCCTCTCCTGGAGTCTTCCAGACTCTGCTACGGTCTACTCCATGTCCCTATCATCATCATCATCAGAATTGATGCTTGGAGAAGATGGGGGAGCAGTACCCTTCAGTTTTCTTGCTGGAGATCTTTGAACCATTGATTCTAAAAGAGGAGGTTGTTGCTCAGCAGAAAGCTCGACCTCTGTTTCTGCTCTAACTTTGGGAAAATGAATATTGCTGGCTGCGGCTGCTGTCCACTTTGCTCTGTTTCCTGAAACGATTGGGTACTATTTTGCGAAAGGGACAAATACAATTCAACATCACTTCTCCTCGGTGTCACCATGATTGCAGGGGCTGCCTCCCTGACAGACATGGACTTAAGCTTTGGTTGGGGAGGTGATATCGATGTGGGAGTGCTGCTCTCAGGTTCCGACCCGGAGGCCATTGTGGCATCACATGTTTCCTGAAAAAGGTTTTGCTGGCACGCCACTTGTGGAAAGCTGTTTCTTTTTCTCACAGGCCATTTTCTTGGGAGCAATATTCTTTGGGGCAGGCTTAAGTTCTAGGTTGGCAGTGGCACTAAGATTCACAAGTGAAAGAGTTTGGAGGACCAAAGAAACTGCTTAAAGCATTCTCTTTGTGTCAACACCAGGACAGTGCGCGCTCTATGGGCAACATAATGCAAAATGACAAACCTTATGCAATGTAATAATTCATGCATTGTGTGTTGATATTGCATATTAACTTTTTGCATTGGATGTATTTATCTTGAAATGTCATTAATGCTGTTTGTAATGTATTGTTCATTTTCAAGCCTTTCCTGCAGCCTTGCTGGGTGTGGCATGTGGGCGGGGCTTGGGTCTATTTGAGGAACCCAGCCCAGCTCCACGTGCTCACTATTCAGAGGTCCCGGTGCAATCAGCAGCAGTTTCCTGGGCTCCTGTTCCGGAGGCCTAATTGAACATTTCCTGGCCCTGTCCTCATTATCTTGCTGATCTTCAAGCAAGGCGGTAAGACTGAGGTCGGGGTAGGCCCCGGACTCCGTTTCTAGAAACATTTGAGTTTTTGGCTTTGTGATTTACAGTGTGAGTGATTTATTCTTGGCACTTAACCGTTGCAGTTCGGATCAGCAGAGTGCACGATTATTTCGAGGCATTTGAATCTTGATGGTTGATTCGGCAACAGTGTGCGCAATTCATTTTTGGCACTTAACCCTTGCAGTTCGGATCGGCAGAGTGCGCAATCATTTCGAGGCATTTGAATCTTGATGGTTGAATCGGCAACAGTGTGTGCAATTCATTCTTGGCAATTAACCCTTGCAGTTCTGATCGGCAGAGTGCGCAATCATTTCGAGGCCTTTGAATCTTGATGGTTGAATCAGCAACAGTGTGCATGATTCATTCTTGGCAACTAAACCTTGCAATTCTGATCAGCAGAGTGCGCAATCATTTCGAGGCATTTGAATCTTGATGGTTGAATCGGCAACAGTGATCACGATTCATTCTTGGCAATTAACCCTTGCAGTTCGGATCGGCAGAGTGCGCAATCATTTCGAGGCATTTGAATCTTGATGGTTGAATCAGCAACAGTGTGCATGATTCATTCTTGGCAACTAAACCTTGCAATTCTGATCAGCAGAGTGCGCAATCATTTCGAGGCATTTGAATCTTGATGGTTGAATCGGCAACAGTGATCACGATTCATTCTTGGCAATTAACCCTTGCAGTTCGGATCGGCAGAGTGCGCAATCATTCCGAGGCATTTGAATCTTGATGGTTGAATCGGCAACAGTGTGTGCAATTCATTCTTGGCAATTAACCCTTGCAGTTCAGATCGGCAGAGCGCACGATCATTCCAGGTACTTGAGTCTTGATGCGCAGTCTGGCAATAAGGTGCGCAATAATTTCTGGGCAATTGAATCTTGAAACTTAGATCAAACAGAGTGTGATCTTTCTGGACAAAACAAGTTTAGTCAGTTTGCCTATTCTACAGTATCATTCATGAATCCTATAGCAGTTAATTCTTTGGGAAAGAACATACTCATTGACTCTTGTTGTGATGTAATTGCTATTCTAAGGATTAACTTGAGAGAGTTCAATGTTCAGAGCATATGAGTATAAAAAGGTCACGTTACTGAAAAGTTTTTGATCTCTAATGTTATTAGAGCATAAAGAATTAAAACAAAGTTCCTGAAGATTAATGTGAATGACCTTGCTATTGTATTTTTAACTCTTGCTTCCACAGGTCTCTTTCTCCGCTGTTCCCAACCTAAAGCCCACCCCCCGCTTGGCCATTCTTTAACTCTGTGCTATGATAGCTAGTAGAGTTTGGAGCTGCCAAGAGGTGGACATATTGGGAACAGGCACAAACCTGAGGATCCGGTCTCGCTGACACTTTGGCAGTACTGCAGGTGATGTGGAGGTCTATTCTCTTGTTCACTTAAAAACAACCAAGCAAGAAAAACAGGTAGTTAGTGAAACCTGACATTGTTGCAGTTGAAATAGTACAGGAAAATATAATCATAGGCCCTCATTACGAGGCTGGTGGTCATGAGACAGTCAGCCTCGCCGTGGTGGTCCTACCGCTGTGGAACCAGCGGTAAGGACCGCCACATTATGAGTTGTGAGGCGTGGCAGACGCCAACCCTCCACAACTCCGCATGGCCTTTTGGTGCAGTCACACCACTGCGGCCGGCGGGGAGCACCTCCAATCTGGCGGCATGCCCCAGCCTGCCGTCTGGTATAGGAGGCTGCAAACCACCAAGCTTTCCGTTGCGGTCACCCCACCATGAAAAACCCTGGTGGTCACGCACCCAGTGACAGGAATCTTCATTCCTTGCACCAGCGCACACATACACACATGTCTGCACACATTCACACATCCCCCCACCCGTCCACATACTCACACATACACCCCCACATGCAGGAATGCATACATATACACACCAATTCAGCATATGCATACCTGCACTCAGACACACCCACTCAATCACATTCATCAACACAGACACCCCCATTCACACTCACATACACTCACGCATTCAGCACCCCCTTCCGCAAACCTGCACACACGTACCAAAACACTTGCGGCCACCACCAATGCAGCAGGACTCCGCCAAGCCATATTACAGCTTGTAATATGGTGAGTGGAGTCCTGCTAGCGTGGCGGTGCTGGCGAGGGACCCACCTCTGCAGCGCCGACCGCCAGAACGACTCCTGGCTGCTTTCCCCCTCAATGATGGCCGAAAGCAGCCAGCACTCACAATATGGCGGTCTGCTGACTGCCGGCGCTGGCGTTCGTCTGGCGGGTTGGGCTTTGGAGGTCAGGGAAATTGAATGCCAAAGTCCAAATGAGGGCCTTAGTGTGGTTGGTTACTTATGTAATAAATACCAATTTCATCAAACAGTGTAAAGGCAAACCATACCACCACACCATTAAAAAAATTAATTTCAAATCAGAGAGCACAACAGGCAGATCTAGCTCTTTGCTTTATCTCCATCTGTTTTAAAGAAGACACCTGGGATAGTCAGAGAGAGGTGCATGGGTAAGTGGAATAATTCTTTAAATACCCTATGGCAACAAGGTGATCCAGGGGAATTGGAATAATTATTAACAAAATTAATTATGCAGTTGATTTGTCTGTAGTGCTCTGCAGGCGGTGTGTCCTAGAGGAAATGGAATTACACCTACAGAAACCAAATGATGTAGTGCCACAGTGCATCTTTGGTGGATGGTTTGATGGATGAATGGATGGATGTGCAAAATTAAAATAAATATAAAAAATGTAAAATAAAGAAGAAATTAAAACAATAACATTTTTAAATAAAAATAAAAAAGTAAATAAAGTAAAAAATAAACAAAAATTAAAAACGAAAATATACATTTTAAAATAAAAATATATTGAAAATGTAAGAATCAAAAATATGAAATAAAACATTAAAATAGAAAATCAAAAATTAAAATAGAAAAAAAATAAAAACTTAAAAAACTATTGCTAAATAATTAACGATGTTTGTATGTAAGCCTATGTAAAAACTACACCGGCTGCAGGCACAAAATGGCTGCCAGTCAGCAATATGAGAAAACAACAACAACAAGGAGCAAGGAGGCATGGCAAACAAAGGACACTTGCAAGCCTGTGGCAAGGGACACTGGCAGAATGGACAATATTGCTGCTAGCCAGCCACATGGTCAAACAACAACTGTAAACAAGGAGGCATGGAAAACAAAGAACACATGCAAGTCTGTAGACAAAAGATAGCCCTTGGCCACACTGCATGGAGAACAAAGAGAAATGGTGGACAATGGCAAACACACACACATACACGTACACACACACTGACCATAAGGAGGCATGGTGGTGGTAACACTGAAGAAAAGTAACCAACATTAATTCAGCAATGCAAAACATTAGAAAATTAACTGAACTATAAAACTTTCACAACAGACATGCTCCTATACCATCAAATATCACCCCACAACATATCCACTTTTTGCAAAAAAAATGAAATGCAAACAATAGTCAACATTTTTATTTAATCCAGTGCTATCCCTGCCCTAAATACAGTTTTGAAAAGATATACCACAGAAGCATTTATTTCGAACACTGATGACTAGTAGTGCTTGCTCCTAGTGGCTAGATGGCCATTTAGAAATCTAGGCCATAGAGTAAAACCATATCACAAATGTTACAAATATTTGGAAAAGGGCAGGTACTGATCTGTGTAAAACCTTTCCTTTACAAAAGATGAAAAATCAATGAAATGCAAAATAAATACCTAGGCCCATACTTAAACTCCAGACTACCCACCACTATACATTTGTAAAATCAAATTAAAGAACAAATAAATATTGGTGCATGCCCAAGCAAACAAACAACACCCTTATTCAATAGTTTTGGAACTTACTTGTGTGCTTTCACAAAAACAAAGTCCTTAAATCCAAAGGTATATCCAGGAGACAAAGAGAGTGATCCTTCCACCTCAAAATCCAAGTGAAAAGTGACCAGGAGATGGAGAAAGCCCTGGGAGGAGCCTACTGGACAGGAACACGAAGTTGGAGTCCCTAACACACTTTCTTGCTGTTTGAAAAAAAAAGGCTTCTCAATCTGAAAAACAAATTGCATAGTCTATTGGAGAAGAAAGTCTAGTCAAAAATCTCTTTTTGACTGCATCTAGTGGCATCTGGAGGGGAAAATCTACTCCAGAAATGAGTTTGTGCTCACCAGTGGCACTGTTGTGACCGCCGGCGTGGCAGGAAGCAGTGCGAGAGAATGCAAAGTTTCACGCGCGCTGGCTAGTGGCCCAAGAGTATCATGGCACTCACAAGAGAGCACCCTAACCCAATATGGCGAGTGTAAACAAACTCCACTCCACACCATGCCAGAGTTAGAAATGCAGAAACTCTGCACTAGTCCGCATAGCGTGAAGTGCCTGTATTCCGCAAACTCCACCAGCAGAGCAGAGGTATGAGCCCAGGACTAGTTTTTTCCTTTTTTATGTGTGCTGGATTCTGCAGCCTCCAGGAAAATGCCTCCAGGGATTGTCCTGCCAACAATGCAGACACCATTGCGCCATAGTACAAGGATACCTGCACTGGCGCTAGACACCAAATTGTGCTGTGGCACAGGCTGAAAGGACAGGAATGCACCATATCTCATAAATATGGTGCATTCCTGCAATTGTCTTTCAATTGTCAGAGGGCAGCGCTGCAAAAAGACTTAAGGTGCTGTCCTATGCCAATTCTTTGTAAATATGCCCTCAGATATAAATCTGCTGCATTAACATTGCATCACATAATGGAACACAGCATAATAAAGCATATCATAATAGAATATGTATTGTGAATGTGTAAGTTCAAAGTCTGGCAAGGTAAACAAAACAAAAATGCAACCATAGCTAAACATTCTGGATGGCACAAATACTTTAGCTCTGCCTAAGAAGTCATGGATTTGAAGCATTTGTAGTTATCAAAATAAATACACAAAACATAAGAATAAAATGAATAAAAACAAGAAAACATCAAATTCTTTTCACATTCTGTACATCACGTGAAAGAAAAAGTAATTTGTGGGTTGTTTCGATCCTAGAAGAATGCTTAGCTCACTTGCTAAGGGGCAATGTATGTCATTTTTGCTTACAGAGGCTAACAAGTATAGATTTTTTTTATTTTGTCCACATTCACCTCAGGCACATATCCCATATTTCCTGGTTGCGCCCTCTGTTGTGGGGTGGCCTTGCCTTGCCCAAAAGGGTACTTGATTTTCTTCAAACATACACTGGTATCTTACCAGCAGTACAAGGCAAGAAACAAGCAGGTGTAATCATTGGCTTTGTAATTCTATTTGAAAGAGGGAGACAGGTTCAGAGGAGCTGAGGTTTGTGGATTTACCACTTGGTTTGTTCTTACCCACTTTATCAGGGGCTCCTACATCCTTTGCTTTTCGGTCGATGATACTAAAGAATCTAGCTTTGAAGTATACTTTTGTAACCCACTTACTACAGATCTCCCTTTGTGCCAACCATAGCATGTAGAACACTAACTCATTCTTATCTTTCCACACTGGGTTATCAGCTCTACCAAAAAAAGCAAGGCAGGGGCTTACTTTCACAATGACTCCCAAATGCTCTCCAGTATCTCACCCACATTTTCCCAAAACGGCTGCATCTTTGGGCATTCCACAAACATGTGTCTGTCATCTGCCTTTTCCTGATCACATTTAAGACATTTTGCTGTGCTCCCTCTTCCTATCTTTGATATTCTGAGCCTTGTCCAGTATGTTCTGTGGAGGGAAAATATATTGTTTCACCTTAAAAAGCAAGCTTCACTGTTAAAAAGAGTATGCATGGATACGTGCCATAAATTGTTTAACTTTGTCCTCAGCAGATTTTCTCCCCATAGCTCCTCCAGCAAGTGAAAGTCCCCATCTGCTATCTTTACCAGGGACCAATACCACACAGATATTTCCTTTTTTCTTGGCGTCTACTGATCCAGCAACTCTTCAAATATATTTGAGTATCCAAACAAATTGCTAATTTTGCAGAGCCAATTTATTGCTTGTAAATACTTGAACCTCAATAGCATATCTCTACTCCACTCTGGCGCACCCGTAGAGTCCCATATGAGTACCGCACTGCTGTGATATGGCAGACTAATGGACCTTCTAATCTGCACCCACAAGACAGCCATAGATTGTAAGACCTTTAGCCTTACCTTTTTGTAATATTTAGGGTCCCCCACATTATACAAGAAGTAGGTCCTTCTCCCTTTTACATCATTGAATATGACTTTCTGAAGCTTACCCATTTCTGAGTCATCAGGCTCATTAAAAAGCATTCTGCAGTTTTTTGTACGGAAAGCCCAGTTATAAAGTTGCATGTCTGGAAGTGTCCAGTCCTCCTTATATGCAACTTTCTCCAAGAAATCCTTGTTCCCTTGTCGGCCCATATGAAATATCAATGAGACTCTGTAATTTCTCTAACCACTGCTTTTTAAAAAGTAATGGACTTGTATTAAAGAGGAAGGTGAACTTAGGTAAGAAGATTGATTCTATCATAAATGGTCCATAGAAGTTGTGCCAAGCCCTGCATCTATTAGCGTGCCTCCACCATGACTTTAGAGAAATTTACCTCAGGTATCTTACTCGGGTCTAGTGTATTTCTCAGGCCCAAATATTTTATCTCTTTCCTGCCCTAGACAGCAATCATTGCCACATTCCAAGCCATTATCTCAGTTTTAGAAACATTTACTGAGTAACAAGACACTTTTCCAAACTCTGTTGTCAGTCGCTCAATAGTTGGAATGGCGGCCTGTAGATTAGAAGTAAATCAAGAGGTCATCTGCATATAGAGCAAGATTTTAGACCGGGCATTACAAATGAAAGGCACAATTGCCAGCTTTTGCCTAACCTTACATCTCAAAGATTCAATATATAAATTGAAAAACTAGCGGAGATAGTGGACAAACTTGTCTTCTTCTTGTACCTCTAGTTATCAGGAAAGGCAAGGTCAGATTACCGTTTATTACTATTCTGCCTCTGGGAGTTTTACATAAATTGTATAGCTCTACACAATTTTCCCCCAAACTACATTGCTTTACAACTCTTTGCAGATAATCCCAGCGTACCTTATCCAAGGCTTTGGCAGTATCTAGAGTTTATACTGCTAATGGAGTCTTAAAAGTTGTAGCCATATTGATTGCGCCGATCAGGGAAAGTGATAATTCATGGAGGAATCTAGCCCTTATGAAGCCTCTTTGATCTCCATGAGAAGGGTTCCTATTACTTGATTCGACTGCCCAGCGAGTACCTTAGCAAGGACTTTATAATCATTATTTAATTAAATAGGACTAAACAAATCACAAAATGCCGGGTTCTTCCCAGTCTTAAGGATTAAGGTGCCAGTGGCTTCATTCTAGGTTGGTGTAAGAGCATTCCCTTTCTCAAATATCCCCTCAAATAGATTTTTCATTATTGGTAATATTATGTCCTCCAATATGCTGTACTGGAAGCCCATCTATGCCTGCTATCTTCCCTTTCTTACTAGCTCTTATTGCCACTCTAACTTCACATTGCATGATATCAGAATTTAGGTCCCCTTTTTCGTCCACGTTAAGTTTACCTAGTAGTCCAAGGCTAGCCAATTCATTGATCAGGTCCTTCGTTGTTACTGTATCTTCTGTACATAGATCGCTAAAAAAAATGATAAAGGCCTTTTCAATGTCCTCTTTGCTGCTTGGAACAGTAGACACACACTCTTTAATATCCCTGATTGTATGTCTGACTTAATCTGTTTTGATTGTCCAGGCCATCAACCTCCCACAATTCTCTCCATACTCCAAATGGGCTGCCTTCCAGGCCTCCCACATTTTCTTTTCTTTACTTTGCCCTCTAAAATAAAGTTAAGCTTCTCCCTCAGTTCTAGACACCTTCCTTTCATCTAATACTAATTTCTCACTCCTCTGTGCAAGATATACTAAACTAAAAAAACTAGAGTCAATTGAAAATAACTCTAGATGCAACAACCTGAGAGTTCTCAAAGTACCCAAGGGGGCAGATGGGGAGGGGCTCAAGGCTTACATTGTTAATCTTATAAAGTGGGGATATATATTAGAGGGTACCCCTCAAGAGATTGCAGCAGATATATAAAGGATTCATCGAGATCGTTTCAGGATGCTCCCTTTTAACACCAATAAAAATAAGCCACGTAAGATCTTAGTGAACTTTCCTATGTACTCTTTAAAAGACTGAATGCTATCTGAAGGTCTGAAAATCAAGCCCTTGAAAGTGAATGGGCTGTACTCAGGGTGATGCAAAATAACAAGATTTACAATTTGAGAACCCATAAGGAAGCGGACGACTTGCTGGAAACCATCAAGGCAGCTAGGTCTGAATAAGAGTAAAGTAGGCAAACTGTGCAGTCACATTGCTATCTTCCTTTCTCTTTAACCCCTACGGTGCCTTGGACGAGGCTTACAGTGCGCCGATGTCATCAAATATTGCCGAGGGATGCGCTGGAAGCCATTTGCTTCCAGCGCGTCGAGGGAGCAGGACTGCAGGTGAGTCCTTCCCTCTTTGGGGGTGGGGGAAAACAGACACGGGGGGAAGGAAAGGGTTTTTTCTTTCCCCCCGTGCCTGTTTTCAGTGGATTCCTGCTCCAGGATCGCGGGCGTGGCCCTCGATCCTGGAGCAGGAATTCCCACTAGGCACCAAGGATTACCTTTTTTAGGTAGTTTTGGGGGGCGAACCCTGGGGCAAGGGTCGCTCCCATTGGGGGGCATTTTTTTCCTTTTTCGTCCCCCCCTGGGGGCAGATCGGCCAATTTTTCGGCCGATCTGCCCCCAGGGTGGGCCGAAAAACCACTAGACACCAGGGATGTAATTATTTTGTATATATTTTGGGAGCGACCCCTTGGGCAAGGGTCACTCCCATTGGGGGCATTTTCCTTTTTTGGACCCCCCCTGGGGGCAGATCGGCCAATTTTTTGGACGATCTGTCCCCGGGGGGGGGGGGGGGGGGCGAAAACCACTAGACACCAGGGAAATGATTTTCTTTGTTTTAGGGCAGCAACCCCTTAGGCAAGGGTCACTGCCCCAGGGGCGATCATTTTTTTATATGTTTCGCCCCCCCCGGGGCTATATAGGCCATGTTTTTGGCCGATTTGGCCCCCGGGGGGGGGCGAAACCCACTAGGCGCCAGGGATTGTGAGGTGTGTGTGTGTTTTGTGTGTTTGGGGGCAAGGGTCGCCCCCCCCAAAGGAGGGAAATTTCGTATTGGCTATTTTTGTAGGCCCATCTTCCCCCAAGGAGGGCAGAAACCACCAATACGGCAGGGATTATTTTTTTGGGGTTCCCCTTTTTTTGTTTAGGGCTGGGGGTGCCCCCTGTTTGCCCCGTTTGGCAAGGGTCGCCCCCTAAAATGGGCACAGAGCTGTTGGTCATTTCTGCCCTCCTTGGGGGCAGATCGGCCAATTTTTTTACACCCATCTGCACCCAAGGGGGGCAGAATCCACTTAGGGACCAGGGATCCTGTGTGTGTGTGTGTGTGTGTATTTTGTGTGGGGGAGCGGCAGCACCTTTGGCAAGGGTCGCCGCCCCAAAGGGGACACGTTAGTGATGGCCATTTCTGCCCACCTTGGAGGCAGATCAGCCTATTTTTTTGTTTTTTTAGGCCCATCTGCCTCCTAGTGGGGCAGGATCCACTTAGGCACCAGGGACAATTTCTAAGTTCTTGGTGGTGGGGTGTTTGTCAACTGGCAAAGTATTTGTATTTGTGAATATAACAGTTTATTTCTTCTTTTTGTTCTCGTTCAAAGCTTTTGCTTACTTTGCTGTGGATCCTTGCGGTTTTGGCAGTAGTTGTCCTGCGGTTTGCATAGTTGCATGTTTTAGGTAAGTGAAAGCAATTTACTCCAAAGGAGTATTGTTGACATGCATGAATGACATGTTTGTAGGTGGTGTACTAAATGCAGTATTGTGTGTGAAATTGTCCTTAGATTTGAGCACAATGTTATTTGTGTTGTCATATGTCTAATTTGTTTTTTTCTTTTTTCTTTTTAGTGGGATATCATTGGTGATTGCTGTGTCTGTGCAGAGTAGTTGCTGGTGAGTAGCTTTTTCAGGCAAGTGAGTGGTATAGTTTTTTATTACATAACTCTTTGTGATAAAGCTACACTTTGTTTATTACTTATTTTAGTGCTAGTTGTTGTTGGCAATCCATTTGTTGTTAGTGAGAATCATGGCTAGCCGCAGAGCGACCGCTCAGCAGGTTGTTGGCATGCTCTTTGAGTCGTCTTCAGACCATGATTACGAGACTGACTCTGCATCTGAGGCAGAGGAGGAAGTGAGAATTCTGGTAGTGAATTTTCTGTCCGAGAGTATTTTTCTGATGAGGAAGCTACTCTCAGTGCAGATGAAGGGCCTGTTGTAGAGGAGGACATTGATGTGCCAAGAGTGCAGCAGCCTGGGGCTGAAGGGTTTCCCATTAGAAGACCTGACACCTGGATTGCCCCAAACATGGAGCAGCCACAGTTACCTGCATTTACTGGTCTCCCAGGGTGTAGAGTCAATACGGAAAACTTTTTGCCTGTCCATTTCTTTCACTTGTTTATGGACGATGTATTTTTGGAAGAGATTGTGGAGCAGACTAATTTGTATGCAGAGCAATATTTGTGGGACAACGCTGCCAGACTTAAGCCTCAGTCTAGAGCTACTCAGTGGGTGCCCACATATCTGGAAGAGATGAAAAAGTTTTTAGGTTTGACTTTTTTGATGGGGTTGATCAGGAAGCGGTCACTGGCTTCTTATTGGTCCACTAGTCGCTTGATGGCAACAGCTATATTTCCTGCAACTATGACACGTAATCGCTATTTGCTTCTTCTTCGTATGCTGCATTTTGTAGATAATGCTTTAGCCTTGCCACGAGATCACCCTGATTGTGACCGTCTTTTTAAGATTAGGCCTGTCCTTGATCATTTTGTAGATCGGTTTTCAGAGGTCTATGTTCCAGGCAAAGAGATAAGTGAGGACGAGTCTTTGGTCCTTTTTAAGGGGCGTTTAGTTTTTAAGCAGTACATTCCTTGTAAGAGGGCACGGAATGGGATTAAATTGTATATGCTGTCAGAAAGAAGTACAGGATAGGTGTATAATTTCCAGGTCTACATTGGTAGGGATTCCAGTATTGACCCTCCTGGTTGTCCGGCCACTTTTGGAGTTTTGTGAAATTGTGTGGGAACTTGGTAGACGACTGTTTAACAAAGGTCACCATTTATACGCCTTGTGGAATAATGAGCTGCTAGCTCCGAAATTTTCAGACAGGAGGGATGTGTACATGCTATCTACCATCCATGATGAGAGTACTTCCCCTGTGACTGTTTGGGGTCAGGCTACGGAAGTGCGCAAACCTGCGTGCATTTTGGACTACAATAGGCACGTGAGTGGTGTTGATAGAGTAGATCAGAAGTTTGAACCTTACACTGCTCTTCGTAAGTCTTACGTGTGGTATAAAAAGTTGGCCCTATATTTATTTCATTTGCCAACTTTTAATGCTTTTATTGTGTTCAAGGATTGTTCACCTGAGTCAAGGATGACATTTGTTAAATTTCAGGAGTCAGTGATAGAGAGCCTTATTGTGGTGGAACGGCAACAGTTCCTAGAGTAGAAGTGGTGGGGGATGTGGCTAGATTGAAAGATCGCCACTTTCCAGATCACATTCCTCCCACTCCCAAAAAAGACTTGCCCACAAAGAAATGTAGAGTATGTGCCCGGAGATCAATCCGGAGGGAGAGCCGGATGTACTGCCCTGAATGCCCTTCAAAGCCTGGGCTGTGTGTGCCCGGCTGTTTTAGAAGTTACCACACAAGGAAAAACTTTTGGGAAATACCGTGAGCGTAAACTGCCTATTTTATATTTTCATATGTTCGGTTTCACGGTTGGCATTACTGCCATGTATTTAGTTAGAGGTTTTGTGTTTGTAGTTTTGTACTTATTTTATAATTAGTTAGTGGTTTCTTTGTTGTTAATAAACAAACAAAAAAATGGATGGCGGTGTGCGTGGGGTGGCATTTGGCTGGTGGTATGGGTGGGGTGGCACTTGGCTGGCGCTGTGCTTGGGGTGGCGTTTGGCTGGCGGTGTGCTTGGAGTGGCGCTTGGCTGGCGGTATGGGTGGGGTGGCGCTTGGCTGGCGGTATGGGTGGGGTGGCGCTTGGCTGGCAGTGTGCTTGGAGTGGCGCTTGGCTGGCGGTATGCTTGGGGTGGCGATTGGCTGGCGGTATGAGTGGGGTGGCGCTTGGCTGGCGGTATGGGTGGGGCGGCACTTGGCTTGCGGTATGGGTGGGGTGGCGCTTGGCTGGCGGTGTGCTTGGGGTGGCGCTTGGTAGCGGTGCCAGCCAAACGCCAGTCCACACACTCATCAGCTGGTGTGATTGCTGTATCAGGCATGTGGGCGTATGAAAGTGATGGGCCCTTGACTGGCGCTGTCTGTCGATGCGAGTGTTGTAATGTGCTGGGCCCGTGGCTGGCGGCGTGAATGGTCTTGTGCATGTCATGTATGAAAGGTGTGTGAATGGACTGTAAAGCGGTTGGTGCCTTGCCGTGGCTTTACAGCTCACGAGCTGGGAGTCATTGGTTCAGTTTTTTGGCCTTTCAGTTATTACCAGCGCATTTAACTTTTGTGAAATCTCTAGTTGATAAAATTTGATCTACTGAACCATCACTCACCCTCGTGCCAAATCCAACCAGTATGTGTGGTACAAATGACAAAACCTGCTCCGCTGTAATCAACCATCGCAGCACACTTGAGACACGCTAGGTGTCTCAGGTGGGACCCCGATGATGAAGCATGCCACCATCTTTGTTGGTGGGTAAGGGGTCTTTTTCACATAACCTAAGTGCGTTTCTTTTCACAATTTTAGTGTTTGGCACATCACAGGCATATGTGGACACATCAAAATGATATATTACAAAACTATGGGGGTCATTCTGACCCCCGCGGGCGGCGGGTGCCGCCCGCCTGGAGGGAGCCGCCATATGGCCGCTCCGCGGTCGAAAGACCGCGGAGGCCATTCTGGCTTTCCCGCTGGGCTGGCGGGCGACCGCCAGAAGGCCACCCGCCAGCCCAGCGGGAAACCCCTCCCCACGAGGAAGCCGGCTCCGAATGGAGCCAGCGGAGTGGGTATGTGCGACGGGTGCAGTGGCACCCGTCGCGTATTTCAGTGTCTGCAAAGCAGACACTGAAATACATAGTGGGGCCCCGTTACGGGGGCCCCTGCAGTGCCCATGCCATTGGCATGGGCACTGCGGGGGCCCCCAGGGGCCCCACAACACCCAATACCGCCATCCTGTTCCTGGCGGGTGACCCGCCAGGAACAGGATGGCGGTATGGGGTGTCAGAATCCCCATGGTGGCGCAGCAAGCTGCGCCGCCATGGAGGATTCTGCAGGACAGCGGAAAACCGGCGGGAGACCGCCGGTTTTCCTGTTCTGACCGCGGCTGAACCGCCGCGGTCAGAATGTCCTGAGGGGCACCGCCAGCCTGTTGGCGGTGCTCCCGCCGACCCTGGCCCCGGCGGTCCGTGACCGCCGGGGTCAGAATGACCCCCTATCTGTGTTTAGGGGGGAGGGGGCACCTATGTTTTTGGTCCTGGGTGCAGCCTTCATCTAGGGAAACCTACCAAACTCAGACATTTTTTAAAACTAGACACCCCAAGGAGTCCAGGGAGGTGTGGCTTGCGTGGATCCCCCAACATTTTCTTACCCAGAATCCTCTGCAAACCCCAAAATGTGCTTAAAAAAGCATATTTTCCTGACTTTCGTTTGTATGATCACCGCTCCAGGACAAACTTCCTGCTCCCCAGCGTTCCCCTCAGTCTCCCAAGTAAAATGACACCTCACTTGTGTGGGTCCCCAAAGCAGAGTCAGCCTAAAGATGTATAAAAGAAGAATATGTCCTTATAAACTTGCTGTGTTACCCCCTCTATCTCTACAAGTTTTTGGCCTTATTCTGTTGCAGGCACCTGGCCCACCCACACAAGTGAGGTTTTATTTTTATCAGGAGACTTGGGGTAACGCTGGGTGGAAGGAAATTTGTGGCTTCTCTCAGATTCCAGAACTTTCTGTCACCGAAATGTGAGGAAAATTTGTGTTTTTAGCCAAATTTTGAGGTTTGCAAAGGATTCTGGGTAACAGAACCTGGTCAGAGCCCCAAAAGTTACCCCATCTTGGATTTCCCTAGGTCTCTAGTTTTCATAAATGCACAGGTTTGGTAGGTTTCCCTAGGTGCCGGCCGAGCTAGAGGCCAAAATCTACAGGTAGGCACTTTGCAAAAAACACCTCTGTTTTCTGTCAAAAAATGGGATGTGTCCACGTTGTGTTTTGGGGCATTTCCTGTCGCGGGCGCTAGGCCTACCCACACAAGTGAGGTGTCATTTTTATCGGGAGACTTGGGGGAACGCTGGGTGGGAGGAAACTTGTGGCTCCTCTCAGATTCCAGAACTTTCTGTCACCGAAATGTGAGGAAAATGTGTTTTTTTAGCCACATTTTGAGGTTTGCAAAGGATTCTGGGTAACAGAACCTGGTCAGAGCCCCACAAGTGACCCCATCTTGGATTCCCCTAGGTCGCTAGTTTTCAAAAATGCACAGGTTTGGTAGGTTTCCATAGGTGCCGGCTGAGCTAGAGGCCAAAATCTACAGGTAGGCACTTTGCAAAAAACAACTCTGTTTTCTGTCAAAAAATGGGATGTGTCCACGTTGTGTTTTGGGGCATTTCCTGTCGCGGGCGCTAGGCCTACCCACACAAATGAGGTATCATTTTTATCGGGAGACTTGGGGGAACGCTGGGTGGGAGGAAATTTGTGGCTCCTCTCAGATTCCGGAACTTTCTGTCACCGAAATGTGAGGAAAATGTGTTTTTTTAGCCAACTTTTGAGGTTTGCAAAGGATTCTGGGTAACAGAACCTGGTCAGAGCCCCAAAAGTCACCCCATCTTGGATTCCCCTAGGTCTTTAGTTTTAAAAAATGCAGAGGTTTGGTAGGTTTCCCTAGGTGCCGGCTGAGCTAGAGGCCAAAATCTACAAGTAGGCACTTTGCAAAAAACACCTCTGTTTTCTGTAAAAAAATGGGATGTGTCCACATTGTGTTTTGGGGCATTTCTTGTCGCGGGCGCTAGGCCTACCCACACAAGTGAGGTATCATTTTTATCTGGAGACTTGGGGGAACATATAATAGCAAAACAAGTGTTATTGCCCCTTGTCTTTCTGTACATTTTTTCCTTCCAAATATAAGAGAGTGGGTAAAAAAGACATCTATTTGAGAAATGCCCTGTAATTCACATGCTAGTATGGGCACCCTGGAATTCAGAGATGTGCAAATAACCACTGCTCCTCAACACCTTATCTTGTGCCCATTTTGGAAATACAAAGGTTTTCTTGATAGCTATTTTTCACTCTTTATATTTCAGCAAATCAATTGCTGTATACCCGGTATAGAATGAAAACCCACTGCAGGGTGCAGCTCATTTATTGGCTCTGGGTACCTAGGGTTCTTGATGAACCGACAAGCCCTATATATCCCTGCAACCAGAAGGGTCCAGCAGACGTAACGGTATATTGCTTTAAAAAATCTGACATTGCAGTAAACAGTTACAGAATAAAACGTAGAGAAAAATTGCTGTGTTTTTCACCTCAATTTCAATATTTTGTTTTCAGTTGTTATGTTCTGTAGGAAACCCTTGTAGGATCTACACAAATTACCCCTTGCTGAATTCAGAATTTTGTCTCCTTTTCGGAAATGTTTAGGTTTCTGGGATCCAGCATTGGTTTCACGCCCATTTTTGTCACTGACTAGAAGGAGGCTGAAAGCACAAAAAATCATAACAATGGGGTATGTCCCGGTAAAATGCCAAAATTGTATTGCTAAATTGTTTTTTTTTATTCAAGTCTGCCTGTTCCTGAAAGCTTGGAAGCTGGTGATTTTAGCACCGCAAACCCTTTGTTGATGCCATTTTCAGGGAAAAAAACACAAGCCTTCTTCTGCAGCCCCTTTTTCCCACTTTTTGAAAAAAACAAAATTGTCACTGTATTTTGGCTAATTTCTTGGCCTCGTTCTGGGGAACCCACAAAGTCTGGGTACCTCTAGAATCTGTAGGATGTTGGAAAAAAAGGACGCAAATTTGGCTTGGCTAGCTTATGTGGACAAAATGTTATGAGGGCCTAAGCGCGAACTGCCCCAAATAGCCAAAAAAAGGCCTGGCACAGGAGGGGGAAAAGGCCTGGCAGCGAAGGGGTTAAGATTTAGGCTATTTTGGTTTTTCCTTTACCCTTTTTTTCTTGTTGTTTATTTCTGTTCACATTTAGAATCAGGGTACTTTTTCTTCTTGTCCTACAGATGAACCCGGCTTTCTATAAAAATAAAAATAAAATCCCTCACCCAGATTCATAGTATTCCCTTGCGTGTTCCAGGAGGGGTGCTCACATAAGGGCTTTGATAGTTCACAAGGAAGTCAGGGAGGGTTCTTCTTGGGTGGAAACGTTCAAAGTTAGGTGGGTAGGGGAGCACTTAGGGAGGGGAGCATTTGGGGAAAAAAATCCTCAAACATGGTACCAGTATGATACACGTAATTTGTTGGAATGTAGATTATTGGTTAGGGCAGGTAGGTACCTACACTTAGCAATAGGCCACAAACCCCACTAGGTCTCAGTAAATTAATCTTTGCTCAACCCTTGGTAGCTTGGCCTATGAGCAGTTAAGCTTAACTTAGGAGACACGAGTGTAAAACATTTAATATCAACAAAACTGTAAATAGGTAAAACACAATAAAAATCTGACACCAATTTATAAAAATAGGAAATATTTTTATTTTTAAAATGACACCAAAAAATACAAAGATCCAATATAGGGAACAGGAGATATGAAGTTTAAAAGATTAAATATAAAAAAATACTTCCTAGCGCCTAGAAACCAAAATCGCCAACCGGGGACATCTGGTCGCACTTGACAGGGGTAAAGTCAAAATTTGAGGCTGGGCTTGATGAAGCCCTGCTCGGCTACACTGAGGCTCCTCTTCAGGCCAGGATGCAATGCAATGACAGCGGCTTGCTTCAGCATGGGGTCCCGGTCAACTTCTGGAAGTCTCATTGATGGGAAAAATCTCCAGTTCTTTAATGGGACGATCCGGAAAGTCAGGCTGTGTTGCAGTTCGACATCACCAGCTTCACTCTCATCAATAGGTCGGTCACCTTATGGAGCATTTTTCCAAAGTTGCTCCAAACTTATCCAAATTTCTGGATCTTCTTCCAGCAGCACTTTTTGGGTCCTCGCAGTGTTCACAAACTTGCTCCCAGGTTCCAGAAGCTCTTAGTTGCTCTTTGGAAGTTGGGACTATATTTACCAGAATGCCTAAATGGCCACTGATCACTGGTCAGCTGGGCTATTCTTGTACCACTTGATGCACAGAACTCTGGTTAGCTTCTAGGTACCTGTAGCTTACAGGGAGTCCACTCCTGGAGTCGCAGAAGCAAGGCAAAGTCCTATTCTTGATGAAGTCCAAAGTATGCAGCTGGTGCAGTCCTTCTGAGTTCAGGGTCTAGGTGGAAGCGGGGGGGTCCAGCAGGGTAGTCCTTCTTCTTCCAGTATCTTTTTTCAACAGAGATTTGAATTATGGGGAGCTCTGCCATATTTATCCTTGCTCCTGAGGGTGGTGCAAGGGGTGCTCCTGTCCAATGGGGTACAGGCCAACATCCTCTGGGGTAACCACTTTCTTTGAAGTGTGGTCCAAATCAGTCCCAGAAAGCATCATTCTTTAAAAATCCAATATGGAGGAAATCTCTCCTTGAAGGTTACATATGGCTGAGCCCACCTACTCCTCCAGCCCCTTTCCTAATCTAATCAGTGGGGCTCCTAGCTATCTGGGGATGCAGGAAATGGGGGAGGTCCAGTTTCTGCCCAAGGTGGTTTTCCCTCCGTTGAAGACCAGTTTGGCTACTCTTCCCCCTTCCAGCTCTGCCATCTGCTGTAGCAGTTCTCTGCTCCCCAGATGCTTCCTTCATGTCAGCCCAGGCCACTTCACACCTCATTAAGGCAGCCTGGCTTAGGCTGCCAGAGGCTGACCATTCAGGAATGGGCACTGCAGGGCTGAATTTTGACAACTTTCAGGAAGAGTTCTAAAACTCTTTCCCTGTGCTACTTATATTAAATTCAACATTGGCTAGTCGTTGGGTGTATTACAATATTTTCCTTGCCAAATGTGCTATATGTAGCTCATCCCCATTGTAAATAAGAAGTTATCATTATAAAATAAAGCCTCCATTGTTAGCCTTTGGCCATCTCCATTGAAAATAAGACTTAATCATTTTAAAATAAAGTCTCCAATGTTAGCCTATGAGGCCCAATATGTACAATGGGGAAAAACACATTTGACTGTTTTTCCCTCACCAGGGCATATAACAAATCTTTTATAAAGTCCCTGCTTATAGTTACACTGCAGCCAACCATGGGGGCACTTAGGGCCGACCTTAGGGGTGGCTAATATGTAAAAAATAAGGTAGGCTTGTACTTTGGAAGTTCATTCCCAAAGTCGAATTTGGGGTTAACTTGAACTTAAAAGCAACCACCAATGCAGGCCTGCCTTTAAAATGACAACAAGGACCACAGCAGTGCACCCAGGGGTGCCCTATCTACCCTTTGGTCCCTAAACCTACATGCCCTACCATATACTAGGGACTTATAGGTAGGTTGTCAGGGCTAATTATAAGTATGCCTAATTTGCATATACCATTTCACAGAGAGCACTGGCCCTGGGACTGGTTAGCAGCTCAAAATAAAGGCAAAAAGTGAGTGGGCTTCTGCAATCAGCCCATCCTTCCTACATCATTCAAAGTAAGTAGGAGTCAGGCAGATGGGTCTAGGGCAAGGCTGATGCAACTTCTTGAAAGCTAAATGGATTACGTTCTAAGGGAAGGAGAGATCAAATATTTTAGTATTCAAGAAGGTGCAGACACAATTTGTTATTCTGCAAAAGACCCGTCTGAGTTACAAGAATGCAAGGACATCTTCGAGGCACAAAAATGGGTTAAGAAGATGGTGTGTACAAATCAAAATTCCCAGACTAAAGGTGTAGCAATCTTAATTATGAAAGAAGCAAGCTTTTCAATTAAGGATAGTAACTCTGATAAACTGGGTAGATGGATAATTGTAAATAGATGATCAGCAATATACACAAGTGGGGTATTATGGTCCAAATACAGATGAGGATGAGCCCTTGGAAAAAATCTTTTACAGTATTTTAGATTTTTTTCCCCCTATTATAATGGCTACGGATTTTAAAACTATAACGGACAGTAAGTGAGATACACCAGTTGGTAGCAGATCCATAATTATCCCAAAAATGCAGGCCCATATTCAAGGTATAATGGCCTAGTTAGGTGTCCAGGATGTATGGAGAGAAAGGGCTGGAACTGGTCATGGCTATACTTTTCATAATAACAAATATTGTCAGGATAGATGTTTTTCTAATAGATCAGACCATAACGGACCAGGTCCTGGAAGCTAAGCATATGCCCACACACCTCCCAGACCATTCTGCAGTATGATTACAACTTAATCCCAGCGATGAGATGGACCCTGTATTATTCTTTCTTGATGGACCATGAAGTAGTAGAAAATATTGGGGCAAAGGTCAAAGAGTTATTTAAATGTAACACAGGGACTACCGCTCCACATATGGTATGGGGCTCTTTTAAAGCATTCCGAAGGGGGAAATTAGCAAGCATATTGTCCTTCAAAAATAGATAGTACAGAGTGGAGGTTAAAGCACTTGAGAGAGAATTAAAGGAAGTATAAAGCCTAACAAATATTTTCACCTATTGACATCTCATTGCCTTTGAGCACATTACAAATCTGCAATAAATGAAACCAACACCAACCAGCCTAATTATTTTCCATAGTCTTGATGAACTCTTTGCAGAATATCTGAACTGTTCCACATCACTGCCATGCTCATTAATTCCATTGCCACTACAATAAAAACCTCCCTCTTGAATTTGCCAAGGATTTCACACTGTAAACCCATTACTAAAATAATTTTCCAGAGAGTCCACAATGTAAAATCCCTTCCTATTGTATTTGTTAAATATCTCAAAATATAAAGTCCCATCCTAAAGTGTTTGTCATGGACATTATATAGTAAAACACTTTCCTATCACACATGTCAGGTAGTTATAATGTAATACTCCTTCCTATGTCATCTGTTAATGAGTTCAGAATGCAAAACCCTTCCATGGAGTCCACAATGCACTACAACTTTTCAAAGTGTTTTTCATGGATTTTACAACGTAAGACATATTTCTAATATTTTCGTGAAAACCCTTTCTACTTTGTTACCAATGTCCCTATCTGTTATCACTGAATGGAAGTAATACGTAGTCAGGCTAAAACAACTATTTTCCACACAAAAGCTTGCAGAGAAGGATGACCAATATGTCGGAAGAGTCAAAGCTCCTTCTTGGTATTATTTCTTAAAGCTCCTTTTCTGATAATCCCATACGCCTTGGCAGATAGTTGCACTGTCAAGCCAGACATAAAAAAACTGTGAAATTCTATAATAAAGAGGGCTTGCAATAGGGGGAAACCACCACTGTCCACTACTGTAACCTGTGAGGTTCCATGTAGCACAAAGTATAACAAACATCCATCCTTAAAGGCTTATTGGCTTTTATGTATGCTTTTCACATTGAGTAACTCAAGCTTAATATCTATTCATAATAAACAGATCACACCTAGGATATGCAATGTAACATCTTCCAATAACCCAATAAACCTACCAAACCACAGTAACCAGCATAACTAACACAGGCCTATTATATTGAGCACAAACATTCCCACAAAATATAAGTACTCTTGTTCACTAGAAGCATGCACATTCTGCAAATCAAAAGTTCCTAGAGAAGAAGATTAATATGTGTTTGGAGCTTAAGCTTCTGTTTACTCTTTTTCACAAAAGGTCCATCAACAGTTGTGTCAGCAGGCTAGACCTAAACTAGTGAAATAAACAGAATGCAGAAAGTATGCTCACCTGAGTTGGATTGGACTACTATCACTCAGTATCAGAAGCAATGTAAAGGAGGCCCAACTGAGTTGGTCAGAAGTTGTGCTCTCACCATGCACGGCTTATGACCTGACTCATTTTTCTTTTATTAATATTTATTTGTATTGTAATAGTTCATTCAGCCATCAAGCGACACACTCAATAAAACAATACATCATGCTAAAAAGACGTTATTCAAATTGCACATACTACAAAACAAAACACAATATGATAAAGCCAATAAATAATCTCACATCATACACTAAACCCAATCTCATTTTAGTTCATTAATATATATTTTATTCCAGAGAGCAGGAGGAAACTTCCTTCTATCACCTCAGCTAACCCAAAGCCCCCATAATCTCTGAAATGTTTTATGTGATCTGCATTTTAAGAATATTAATATTCTAACTCCATGATTTTTACCATTTTAGACCATCATTGTTGGTAAGCCAGAATTGCTTCTGAACACCAATTTTGAAGAATTATTGATCTTGCAATTAATGCAATAGTAAACAGTCATTTTTTCTGCAGAGGTTCTATATTAATGTCAAGAGAATACCCCCAAACTGCTGTCTGGACATCTATTGACTGTTCAATCCCTAATGTGCAAAGACAATGGGCCAGATGTATCAAACTAATTTGCATTCGCAAAGGGTGAAGATCAAAAAATTCCACTGTTTGTGAATGCAACATAGTCTTTCATGATTTAATAAATGCATTTACAGTGCAATTTTAAGGAATCGCTAAAATAGTGATTCCCTAAAATTGCAACTCAATTTTGGGAATCCCAATTTAAACGTATGAACCAACCGCAAATTGCGAATGGTCACACAATGGAGAATTTGCATGTGCAATTTACCACCAATTCAAATCAGGTGGTAAAAACGTGCAACCTATAAAAAGAGCCCCAGGGTGCATCAGCACTTTACAACAATGGCTGCACTCAACGTCATGGCGAGGACGATGAGGATCCTGGCAGGTTTGAGGAGAGGGAGGAGGAGACAGGAGTACATTTTCAGAGTTTGCATTACTCTCTTTGACCAGACAGAGGAGGAGATATTTGATTTGTATAGGTTGAACTCTGCCATGATATTAGAACTAATAGCAGATTTACAACCACAACTGACTGCAGCAACACACACACACAGAACCAATGCCATACCCACTCGTGAGCAGGTATTATGCTCCCTGCACCTTTTAGCTTCAGGAAGCTTTCAGGGGACTATAGCAGTAGCTGGAGGTGTGTTTCAAAGTGGGCTCTCATGCTTCTTCAATGTCTTCCTCAATGCAATGTTATTTAAATTAATCAGCACATCAAATTCCCCAACACCCCAGCTCACAAAATTAAAATTTGTAGCTCACAAAATTTAATTTCTACCAGGTAGCCCAATTCCCATATGTCATTGGCTGCATTGATGGGACACATATGGCAATCAGTCCACCATCTGAAACAGAGTACATATACAGGAATAGAAAAAAAAGCCATTCCTTAAACTTACAGGTCATCTGCAATGCCACCCACATCATTACTGATTTAGTGATCAGATTCTCTGGTAGCACACGATTCGTACATCTTCCCACATAATGGAATGTACACACAGCTTCTTGCTGGAGAGTTTGAAAAAGGATACCTACTTGGTAATGTAACAGAGAACAATGTAGCATATCGTACAGGTGAGATCACAGATAACAATGACTCAAATTTCACTCCTGTTATTGTAGGAGACAGTGCACATGCTGTGCGGTCCTTCATCGTAACACCATACCTCAGTCCAGCCACACCAAATGAAAGGTGTTACAAGGCGGAATATAGAGAACGCAAAGTGTTATTGAGAGGAATTTTGGCCTACTGAAGAGTCGCTTCCGGTGCCTGCACAAAAGTTGGGGCGCACTACAATACAGTCCGGAAACTTGCTGTAAGATTGTGGCCCATGTGCCATGTTGCACAACATCGTTACAACAAGAGGCAAACCACTGGAACCCACAGATACAGTCAGATGAGGATGATGCCGCATTGCCACCCCCTGACCCAGCAGACTGATCCAGAGCAGCAGACGGCAGGCAAAAACATGTTGAGATAATGCACAACTATTTCTGATGTACGTAATGACAACACCATGGGGGTCATTCTGACCCCGGCGGGCGGCGGTTGCCGCCCGCCTGGTGGGAACCGCCATTTGCCCGCACCGCGGTCAAAAGACCGCTGGTGCCATTTAAACTTTCCCGCTGGGCAGGCGGGCACTACCCAAGGTAGCGCCCACCGGCCCAGCGGGAAAGAGGCCTGCAACACTGAAGCCGGCTCCGAATGGAGCCGGCGGTGTTGCAGGCGTGCGACGGGTGCAGTTGCACCCGTCGCGCTTTTCACTGTCTGCTAGGCAGACAGTGAAAAGCATGCTGGGGCCCTGTTAGGGGGCCCCTGCACTGCCCATGCCAGTGGCATGGGCAGTGCAGGGGCCCCCAGGGGCCCCTAGACAACCGTTACCGCCAGCCTCTTCCTGGCGGTGACAACCGCCAGAAACAGGCTGGCCGTAAGGGTGTCAGAATCCGCATGGCGGCGCTGCTTGCAGCGCCGCCATGGCGGATTCGCCCAGCCTGGGGTAAACCGGCGGGAAAGCCGGCCCCGGTTTTCTGACCGCGGCTTTACCGCTGCGGTCCGAATGGGCAAGGAATCACCGCCAGCCTGTTGGCGGTGCTTCCGTCATTCGCGGCCCTGGCGGTCTTTGACCGCCAGGGTCGGAATGACCCCCCCATGTCTTGTTTCTTTTTTGCTACAGGTATCACGTTTCTTGCCTTAACTTCAGGTCAAATATGTGGGCATCGAATATAGGTCCTAAGGCACTATCTGCACTCACACTGAATGCTATACTATTAACATCATAATATCAATGCAATGTTACAAAATATGCTATGCCCAGCACATGTCCACATTATGTTTTGCATCCACACACTCCACTAGAATGCTCAGTTGACTCAGTGGCACCTGTTGTTGCGGATTCTGAGACAGTACTGTGTCTGGAACTGCGACGCCTAGGATCCATCCCAGGGTCTGTGAAATTACTGAGGCTAGAGAGCTCCTCACTATCCCCACCACCCAGCTTGCTGTTTGCTGTACTCTGGGCTGTCTGCATGGTCTCAACTCCATAGATAACCTTCATCAATCCCAGTGCAACGTCCCCACTGCAATGTGGCATTTCCACTTGGGTGCTCACAGTACGTCTTGACAGCAAAGCAGTTGCATTAGTGAGGTGATTCACAGATCTTCGGAACCCATCCACCTACCCATCATTTGGTGATGGCACCTACGGTGGGTGACATGGTCCTACTGCATTACAGTGAAGAGTTCCTTTTTTGCATTTGTCATCTCCCTTAGATTTATTTTCTTCTGTAGCTTTTTGTCCTTCCTGTAGCTGGCCCATGTTGTGATTGATAGACACCAACCAGCTGTGCATTCATTTCATCTGCATACATTGTAGGCACTGCACCTTTAACATGGATGCCTCCAGACCACCAAACAGAGACGGGCCCTCACCTTTCTCTGTGCTCTGTCTGACATCTGCTCTACGCCTGCTGAGGGGAGTATACTAGCACTGGAAAAATGACTGACGTCTGTGGGTGCATCTCTCATCGAAAGGTGGTGTGTGTACATCTTCTTGAAAGTCATCAGAGTCCTGAGTAAATTCAGGAACTGGTTCCACTGTTGCCCTGCGTCTAGGAGATGCTGGTGTAATGGACTCAATGATGTCAGTCTCAGACAGTGGCTGGTTTCCTCATTCCCCAATGTTTCTTTTTCTGCTGCATCAGGTGCGGAAACACCTGCAACAACAATGCACACCATCAGTCATAATGTACTTTTTTCATGTCTCAGTTCACAGTTACCATTTTTTGTAAAAAGAATCCCTTGAATAGTGTCTCTAATTGTCCTTTGTATTGTCTCTCTTTTTGGTTTAGTACATAACTGCAATTTTTTGCTGTAGATGCACTGTTGGGATCTGGACTTCCACTCTAATAAGGCATTGTTGTGTAGCATGGAAAATGTGGCATGGACTATTTTTCACAGTGGATGGTGACATTGCAATAATCGTAGGGACAATTGTACATGCCCATATGGTGTTCAAATCATTACTGCCCTTACCTTTGCTGGTGCCCGGTGTGCCTGAGGTGTCTATGTCAGTGACACCACCTACTGCTTCAGGCTGCAGTGTTGACTCCACCATGTCCTCCAAGGGGGTGGACGGTGTCTGGGTTGATGGTCATCCACCAGTGCTCCTTGCCTCCTTCAGCATGTTTGCTACCACCTCCTTTGCACGTGACTGTAAGTCGTACCAGGGCTTGCAAATTTCCTCAGTTGTATGCTGTGCAACACCCACCACCATGATTTAGCCTGGATGTCACTCCACATTTTCATCTTCTCATTTTCTAGGACAGGGAGTGACTTTTTGCCAAATAACTTTCTGTGGTTCTTGACCACCTCTTCTGTGAGCTCGCCAATTCCTGCTCACTGAATTTGAGTTTTTTACCTTTCTTCCCCCTTTGTCCTTGACATTTCCTTCAGTGGCCATTGTGTCTTATGGTCCTGGCTGACTCTCCTGAGTGCCTCCCTTACCAGTATCCTATGCAGTGGACTAAAGTGCAGTATGAAAGTATACATATGCTTGGTCTTCAACATTGCAATCAAATCATAACCTTACGGCTAGATTCATCTCCCTATTGCACTGTTCAATATGTAAAGTGCAGTATGTTTTTCACAGCATCTCCAAGGCATCTATGGATAAAAAAGTGCAGCATGCGTAAAAGTGCATAGATGAAAAACTGTGACGTGCTTAAATTGGAATAAAAACATACTGAAAGTGGTGCTCTGCCATAGGCTAAATTGCATTGCAGGAAGAGTTTTAAACTTATTTCCTAACACTGCAGACAGTTTGTACTGAATGCCAGGCATCTAAGCGTCTAAGTGCGTTTCATAGCATTAAAAAAGGACAACCCCCTCAACTAAGAAAGTGCACTGTGCTTGAAAGGTAAGAGATCACACATAACCAAGTTTCCCTCCCCCAAAACAAAACATTCCTGAAGAATGCTAGGTCTCAAAGTGAAAGGGATAATTAAATGAATACTGATTCAAATGCCTTTCACAAGGTTGCACCATCCTATTTACACCTCTCCATTTGCGCATCTTCATTACACCATTGTACCATTCCGGCTTTAAAGTCCTTATACGCACTTTGCTTCATTAAACATTGCTAACAATTTCTTGTCTAGCCCTTCCTGCACCATTCTTACTACTGTTCCAATTCCATTAGTGAATACACCGCTACAGATAGCCAATTGAGAGCTCTTCCATTTTCTAACTGCTATAACCCAGCACCCTCCACTCTCCCCTAGATTCCCCCCTCCCCCGTGGAGGCGAATTGCCTGCCTAACTTCCCTCTCACCCATTTGTGATTTGATGAATGTTGAATGCAAACATTTATAATGTGTTCTATACCTCTACACAGCTATTAACAAAATTACATAAAATTAATATGGTAGTCACTCGCCACTACGTAAACTGTAAACCAAACTAGCACATTCATTGGATAGAAGACTCCATCCTTTTGTCTTCTTTTCACTACAGTACTTTTGTGAGAGTAGACATATTGAGCTTGCTCTCCCTTCCTGTTTGACATTGAACAGAAAGATGTCTTCATCTGATTCAGTGGAACAGCCAGGGGCTTCTGCACCAGCTGAGCCACCTCAGCCACCCAAGGAATCCTTGTGTGGCAATTTTTTTAAATGAGACCAGGTGCCAAGAAATTTTCAGTGAAGTATGTCACCTGTAAGCTTTGCAGAAAAGAGTTTAGCAGGGGGTATAAAAAAGCAAATCAGTATGAGTACCACAGGAATGTGGAGACACCCGAGTTGGCTTGTGCAGCAGAGCTACACAAACTCTATAGAGGCTTCAACATCATTTGCTCCAGGAAATACTGTGCCTGCGAAGGTTCTAAGTCCACAGGAGGACAAAAACCTTGCTTTTTTTTATAATAAAGTGCTATTTTGCCGCATGTGTAAGAAGATCACTTTTTCATCAAAGAAAAGTAGGTCTGACAAAGACAAGTTTGCTCAAAAGCACAAGTGCCGGAGTGTACTAGTTTTTTGATCAGTTTTATAAGTTTGTTGGTTTAGCACTTCAAGTTGTTTGGTTTTGTTGTTGTAGCCTATAAAAAATATATAAAAACAAAAAAAATACAAATGTTTAAAAATACAAAAACATTTTTATAGTTGTTTAAAACTGTTAACAAAAACATCTCATTTTAGAACTAACCTCCACTTTTATTATTTATGTTGCATCCACTGTTTTCCTTTTTTGCCCTTATTAAAATCTCTCAGGAGACTCTCGCAAGAGCCAAGGAGGCAATCCCTTGCGTTCAGTCCAAGATGGTAGTGCTTCCTTCTTTGCCCCTGCAAGCCTCTCTCAGGATCATAGCAAAATTTAAAGTCAGCCAATAGAAATGGACATACTCTTTATTAAGTAACTGTGCACCATGTACACAACAGATGGTCACAGCCTAGCTGCCAAAAAGCTACCAATTACATTTATGATTTTGCCACCCTCCATTTTTCTCTCCTCATATAACTCCTGAAGCTTATTAATTCTGCTGAGCACTCCTTTTGTGACTGGGACCTCCATACAGTACCATGATTCACCTCTGGATTTTGGGACAACGCTTCATCCACTGGGCTGGAGAACATGACATTAATTGTGGTATTGACAAGAATCTTGGACATAACATATTGGCAATAGAGGCATGAAATGTTCCCAATGGTTGAGAGCATTTTGGATTGTGAGCACCTACTTCTGATCTTAGTGCACTTTGGTGGAAATTACCTAGGCACAATCACAGGTCATGCGCTTGAAATCCAAATGAAGGAGGCCTTTTCACAATTGATGTCTGTCTTTCCTCAAACAGCCTTTGTGTATTACAATATATCTCAAAGGCAGAAATGGCAATGTTCAAAATAGCTTTGTCCTACCATTGTGAAATCCTGGAAGTATGTCAATGAAAGAGTTTCTGCATTTCTTCATGATCATGCATGGGCTATACATATCACAATATCCATTTTGATATGCCAGGTTTCTACAGGGGAGATGGAGCACACTTCCCTGCAGAAGGGAACAGGATCTTCCTTAATAACATCAAGGAATGCATTCAGTTCTGTGTGTAACTGAAAATTACACACCATGCAAACAGAGCTACCCTATTGCAAAATTATGTGATAAATCCCCTTTATTGGGGGAATGCTGACACTTGCAAGAGTCGCATGAAAGCGGAAGCACACACATCCCTGGTCTCACTCCTATAATTTTCTAACTCTCGTAAGAGTCTAGCAAGCTCAAACATTCAAACTATATTTAATGCATAATAGACACACCTCTATTCTGTAACTACTTTTGTTATTTTTCTATGATACTGCGAGAGTCTTGCAAGATTGTAAATGTTTTGGGGGGTAAATATTTACACTTTTCTTCATTAAAGTACTTATACCTTATTATCCCCACCGTAGGGTCTGTGGAAAAAGTGTCCTCTCCACTCATATGTCTTACATTATAACAGCAGTGTATAGTAGGGTGTGAGGAGAGAATGAGCTCCTCCCAGACCTACAACTGGGGAGAGACAGTCTCTCCAGTATCTCCTTGCATCATGATTTTGTGTACCCCACAACTTCTCTTATGACCTTGCAAGAGTCTTGCAAGATAGCTAACTTTATTTAGAGGAAGAATTTGCACTTTCCTTTATTATGGTACATATGCCACACAGTCCCCATTAGTAGGGTTTGTAGAGAAAGGACACTCTTCAATGAGACCTCTTCACAGTATGACAACAGCACATAGTAGGGTGTAAAGAGACACTGCAACCTCACTGACATCTCTTCACAGTCTAAAAACTGTGTATAGTATAGTATTGAGAGAGACTGGGCTCTCCTCTGACACCTTGCATGAAGGTAACCAGTGTGTAGAGTAGGGTGTAAAGGGACACTGCCTCTCCAATTAAACCTTTTCCCAGGCTCACTAGTGTGTATAGAAGAGTGGGGAAGGTACTCATCTCACATGTGAAATCTCACTGTTCCATAGCAAGTATAACAAGTACTGGCCTCTCCACTGAGACCTCTCCCCAAAGAAATATCCATGAATAAGCTGACAGGTATAAAATGTAAGCTGTGAGGAAGAACTACCCTGTTTGCTGACAGATTTCTCTTCCATCAGAAATTTTCATAGTACGGTGTGGGGAGAGACTGACCCCTCTCCTGTGACCTGTCTCTTGGATGTTGGTTGTACAAATTAGACTGTGAAAAGAGGCTTATCTCTCAGGTCACAGCTCTATCCAGCATGACAGATGTACAAGTAAGGTGTAGAGATAAAATTGCCTCTATGCTGAAAACTCTGGCCCTCATTCCAACCCTGGCGTGGAGGGACACGGAAGCACCGCCAACAGGCTGGCGGTGCTTCCAGGGCCATTCTGACCGCAGCGGTAAAGCCGCGGTCAGAAAAGGGGATCCGGCGGTTTCCCGCCGGATTTCCCCTGGCCCAGGGAATCCTCCATGGCGGCGCTGCTTGCAGCGCCGCCATGGGGATTCCGATACCCCTTCCCGCCAGCCTGTTTCTGGCAGGTTACACCGCCAGAAACAGGATGGCGGGAACGGGTGTCATGGGGCCCCCTAACAGGGCCCCTGCACTGCCCATGCCACTGGCATGTGCAGTGCAGGGGCCCCCTAACAGGGCCCCATGAAGATTTTCACTGTCTGCTTTGCAGACAGTGAAAATCGCGACGGGTGCTACTGCACCCGTCGCACCACTGCAATTCCGCCGGCTCCATTCGGAGCCGGCTTCCTTGTTGCAGGGTCTTTCCCGCTGGGCCGGCGGGCGCCCTTTTGGCGGTCGCCCGCCAGCCCAGCGGGAAAGTCGTAATGACCCTGCGGTCTTTTGACCGCGGAGCGGTCTTCCGACGTGGTTACTTTGGCGGGAGGCGGAGATGACCCCCTCTGTCTTGTATAACAACTATAGAGACTATGGGATGGAAACACACTACCCTGTATGCCTCAAAGTAACATATGTGTAAAGTAGACTGTGGGTAGAGACTGTTCTCTCTACACATACCTCTTTTGATTGTGATTAATGCCCATAGTAGAGTAGTAAAATGGAAGAATCTCTCTGATGACAACTGTGTCTTGTACAACTGGTTTCATAGTTGGTTGTGGGAACATACTCACCTCACTTTCAGACATCTCCCAATGGTGACAGTCATACATAATACTGTGTGCATAGCAGGTGCTAGGAGTGTGTATTAGAGTATAAAGGTGCACCACTCTCTATGCCAATACCTCTCTCTTGTATCAGAGGTCCCAATACTACAGCTTGAGCAAGGACTGTTCTCTCCACTAACACCTCAGTGTTGCATGACAAGTCACCATAGCTGCATAGAAAAACAATTGGCTTTTCCATTGCCAAGCGTCTCTAGAATAAATTATTTCCATACTACCATAGAGATACATATACATGCTGCAGCATTTTTACAGTCTATTAAAATGGAACTGACAACAAAACAATTTAACAACAATAGACAACTATAGCAATTATATAAAACAATTACATCATTGACTATTAAACAAACAAAACAAACAACTATACAGTATACATTTTAACATTTTTTGAGCACTCATCAGCAGGTGCCAAACTCTCCAGTCTTTTTGCTTTATTTGTCTACAGGATTTTGATATAGGAGCACTTCTTTTCCAATTTTTTAACCACCTTAGCCTGCCAAAGAGTGTTACGTTTTCTGGTATATATTAGCAGCCTAGGGAGCAAGACATTTTCAGCAAAGCATTATGGGCCGGATTTAAGAAAAGTGTTGTTGCACTCAGTGCAGCACCACTTTTCTTGCGCCCCTTTGTGCCCCCTAATGCCACCATATGTGTACCGTATAGAAGATATGGCACACCATGATAATAGTTAGGGCACTAGAGTCAAAAATGTTGATGCTAGTTCGGAGCTTTGCAGGATTAGCATCAGCTTGCCAACTATTTTCGCCCACAATCACATATTTATATTTAGTTCAACAGTGACTTCTTATTCATGAAAAATACCACACTCTCAACCAGTTTATTTTCCATATTTTTGCAATTAAATTATAACGTGCCGTAAACGCCTCTTCCATAACAGTTTCTAAAGTAACAGAATCATTTTAACACCCCTTTGCTAACACTCACCATAGTGTTTCACTCTGAAATATTCATATCACCACTCAAATATGTCATGGGCTAAAATATATATATAAGGTTCATAACAACAGTACAGCTTGTATGATTATATTTTTTATATTTTAAGAAACAGCACTTCCTTTAATGGCAAGTGTAAAAAGTTGAAACACATCATTTTTAACACAATCTGCAAAGCTTACTCATATCATTCTGAATAAAACGTGTACCTCTCAAAAGCTCTATCAACACAGCTACACCTCCTCAAACAGTCTTGCAGTCCATAAACTTAGTGTAGAACAAGTTTACCAACATTAATACACTTATTGAGACTTCAAAACAAAGTTTATAAAATATATTATTAAATACCTAAACTTGAAGCTATTTCTTACATGCAAATTAAGATACCAGTGTATTTCAGCTCCATAAATTTACGTCTGCTGAGCACAACTAAAACAGACTTGCGTCTCCTCCAAAGCACCTATGACAAACGGTTTCTGCAGACAATCATATTTCAGTATTTCTTCAACTATGTAATAAGAATAGGAACTATTTGTTGAGCCCTGGCCCTTTTGTTTTTTACTTCATCATACGATCTTGTGACCTTGTGGCAGGCCCAGTAATTTTCCATGCGAGTCTTGCAAGAGGCACGCAGGATCGTAAAACACCTCATGGAAGGCTCAGTAGTTTTTTATGCTGGTCTTATGAGTGTCTGGTGAGATAGTAAAAAAATTTTTAAATAGTAATTAATCATCTACTCATCACAACACTTATCTTTTACACACTTTCTCCCAAAAACAAGCACCACAATATCCATTCCTACTAATAGTATGTATTGTGAACTCATCTACTCATTTTTACTATTCACGATCCCACAAGAGTCTCACTTGAATGTAAGCATAAACATTATACTTTCAGAATCTTCACAGTATTTATCCCTTAGACACTTCCTCTCTAAAAGATAGATAGATAGAAAGAAAGAAAGAAAGATAGATAGATAGATAGATAGATAGACAGACAGACAGACAGACAGACAGATAGATAGATAGATAGATAGATAGATAGATAGATAGATAGATAGATAGATAGATAGATAGATAGATAAATAGATATATAGATCGATAGATACATATTACAAAGTGGTGGTAGCAACTCTGTGGTTATTGTTAGGATTCCCAGAGATAGGAATTTATCAGATACTTGCTTGCAAATAGCTTAGCCAGTAGTTGGCGAATCTCCACAAACTTTGTATATCTTTTGCTTTTTCTACACTGGCAGATGATGCAAAGTTTCACTGTGATCTGTTAATGTGTGCAAAGAAAAAATTGGGGGGGTCCCATAATTTTTTTTTTTCCACCAATGCATTCTCCATAGTCTTGTACTACCAGGAAAATGTGCAGTGAGATTTCAATGGAATTTGGCAGGCATCTAGTTTGTGGTGTGTAGATGAACCTTTTTTGGTAGTAGAGGTAGTAGGGTAAGTATTTTTAAATGTATAAGGCACTTAGGGGGTCATTCTAACCCTGGCGGTCGGCGACCGCCAGGGCTAAAATGACAGAAGCACCGCCAACAGGCTGGCGGTGCTTCCCTGCCCATTCCGCCTGCGGCTGTAAAGCCGCGGTCGGAAAACCGGGTCCGGCGGTTTCCCAAGGGATTAGCCCCGGCTGGGCTAATCCTCCATGGCGGCGCTGCAAGCAGTGCCGCCATGGGGATTCCGACCCCCTTCCCGCCACCCTGTTTCTGGCGGTTTTCACCGCCAGGAACAGGATGGCGGGAACGGGTGTCGTGGGGCCCCTGGGGGCCCCTGCACTGCTCATGCCACTGGCATGGGCAGTGCAGGGGCCCCCTAACAGGGCCCCAGGGAGATTTTCACTGTCTGCATTGCAGACAGTGAAAATCGCGATGGGTGCAACTCCACCCGTCGCACCCCTGCAACTCCGCCGGCCCCATTCGGAGCCGGCTTCATTGTTGCAGGGCCTTTCCTGCTGGGCCGGCGGGTGCTCCTTTGACGGGCGCCCGCCGGCCCAGCGGGAAAGTCAGAATGGCCTCCGCGGTCTTCTGACCGCGGAGCGGCCATTTGGCGGTTCCCGCCAGGGGGGCAGCGTCCGTCGCCCGCCAGGGTCAGAATGACCCTCTTAGTGATATTGCAGACTTTGTTATACTGCAGCAATTTCGTGGTATACCATGGTACTTGCCGATGACAAGGCAGTACAACACACCAATTCCCTGTGCAACACACAACACATGGCACTCTACTTAAAGGCCGTCCACTCTAACACACTCAATGAAGGGACACTTTATGACATGCCATGCCACCCTACTCTATGACAAGCTGCTATACTCTATGTAACTCTATGTACTCTACGACGTGGCACCCCACTGTACACCATTCCCCTCTACCCCATTCCACTCCACTCCACACCACTCCACTCTACGCCACTTCACTCTATGCCACTCCATTGTATTTTATGTCACTGTACGCCATGACACTGAATTCCACAACACTCTATGTGATGACACAATTCTCTCCATTCCTTGGTACTCAACTCTGTGCCACTCCACTGCACTCCAATCTTTGCCCCTCCGTTATATGGCACTCTACTTCAATCTATGACACTCTACGCATCTCTACACATCTCCCTCTAAGCCACTGCAGGTCACTTTTCTCCACTCTAATCTATGACACACCACTCCACCCTGCTCCACTCTATACCACTATTCCACTCTAACACACCATACAGCATGCCACTCTATAACACACCATTCCACTCTACTCAATGTCATACCACTCCACTCTATGCCCCTTTACCCTATGCCAATCTACTCCACTCCACAACATTGTATGACACCCCACTCTATGACTGGCCATTCCACTCTATTCTACAACACACCACTCCACACTACAATACTGCACTTTACTTCAATTTATGTCTCTACACTCTTTGCTGCTGTACTCCGCTCTATGATACTGTATGACATGCCACTCCACTCCACTCTATGACATGCCACTCTAAAACACACCACTCCATTCTACAACACTCAATGCCACTCTACCCTATGACACACCACGCTACTCTACAGCATGCAACTACAGTTTGTGACACTCTTCACTGTAAAACACTGTACAACAAGCAACCTTATGACATACAACTCCACTCTACTGTATGACATGCTACTCCAGTCTACATCACTCCACTCTACTCTGTGCCATTATACACTACTACATTCTACTCCTCTTCACTTTATAACACTCTACTCCACTCTATGCCACTCCACATCACTGTACTCCACTGTGTGACACTCTATCTAACTCCCTGTATGCCACTAAATGCAACTATGTCCACTGTAGTCTATAACACAGAACTACACTCACTCCACTATACTACGACTCCACTGTACATCACACAACTCTACATCTCTGTATGCCACACCACTGTATGATACTCCATGCCACCCCACTCTAACACACTGTACAACATGCCACTCCACTCTATGACACTCCACTCTACAACACTCTACATCCCTCCACTGTACCACACTATACTATATAGCACTTCACTATACAATAGTCTTCTCCAGTAAATGCCAGTGTATGACATTCTACTTCACTCTATGCAACTGTGTGACACTCTATTCCACTGTACAACACTCTAGGCAAATCCTTCTATGCCACTTTACCCCAATTTACTGCACTGTATATTGTGACACACTGCTTCACTCTATTCCATTGTACTCCACTTCTTCTCTCTGTGCCACTCTAATCTACGCTACTCTATGCACTCATCTCTACTGAACTGTATGGCACTCCATTGTACCACACTATACTGCACTCTACTGTACTTCATGCATTTGCACTCTAAAACACTCTAATCCATTGTACAGCACTGTGCAGCACTCTGTGCCACTGTATGATACTCTACTCCACTCTCCAATACTCTAGGCAACTCGATGTATGCTACTCTTGCCCACTTTACTCCACTCTACTCTTAGCTATTGTACTCCACTACTCCTCTGTATGCAGCTCCAGCATACACCACTCTATGCCATTCAAGTCTATGACATTATATGTCACTCTACTCTACCACACTCTATGACACTCTACTCTGCTGTAGGCCACTCCATTCTACAACAACCTACTGCATTCTATGCCACCCTACTCTACTCAACTCTAGGACACACCATTATACTTGACTCTATGCTACACCCATTCCATTCTACTCCACTCCACACATCTCTACTCTCCAACATGACAGTTCAGTCTATGACACTTTACTCCACTCTATGCCAAGCCACTCCACTGTACTCCACTCCACTCTACTCCACTCTATGACACTTTAATAGACTTTACATTATGCCATTCCATTCTACTCCACTCCATTCTTCAACATGTTATCCCACTCTAAATACCACTATACAATACTCCACTCTGTGCTGCTCAAGTGTACAACCCTCACTCAAGTGTATACAACCCTCCTCTAAAACACCCTACTATATTATATAGCACTGTATAGCACTCTACTCAACTCTATGCTAATCCACTCTAAGCCAGTCTACTACATTGTTTGACACTACATGGCACACCACTCTAATCCTCTTTATGACATGACACGACACTCCACCATATGACACTGCACTCCACTCTATGAAACTGGTTCACAGTACTCTATGACACTCTACTCAATGACACTCCACTTTGCGACAGTCTACTCCACCCTACTCCACTCCATGCCACTCCACTCTACAACACTCTAATCTACACTATGTCAGTCTACAACACTCTACTCTAAAACATTCCACTTGATGACACTCCACTCATCGACACATCTATGAAAGACACTGCATTGTAGTACAACACACATTACAACACTCCAAGCTAAGACAGTTGATTCCACTATATGACATGCCACGGTAGCTGCTGATGTCTTGGTCTGTACGCCACTCCCTGCTACCTCTGCCTTAACAGAAGAGTCTGCTGCCTTGTCTCCCTAGCCGAGACCTCCCTGATTCAATCTTGCTACCACACCCTTAGTCACTACATTGTTTAAATATTGGGTGATAATTTCTAGTATCTCAGTGTTACTTTATAGTGCTACTTTACTGGTTATTAGTATTGGGTTACATTTTCTCATTTTTTAGTGTTCTCTGCTTGGCTTTTCGTTTCTGGTACTCACTTGTTCTCTTCTTCCCCGACCACCATTTTTTACTACCTGCTGCTCTTGCTCTGAGCCTGCCCCACCTAACTGTCAGCCCCTCCCTTCTCCCAGCACTAGTTATGGAGACCACTGTGCTGTTTCTATGAGTAGCAGCTAACCTCTTGGTCTGTGCACTGCTCCCCACTGCCTCTGCCTTAGTGCAGGAGTCTGCTTCCTTGTCTCCTGAAGTGTGACTTCCCAGGTTTGATCTTGCTGCCACACCCAGAGTCACTAGATTGTTTATTTCTAGTGTCTCTTAATGTCACTTTATGAAGTTACTTTACTGGTTTTCAGTATTGGCTTACATTTGCTTAGTATTTTAGTGCTCTCTGTTTTGGCTTTTTGTTCCTGGTTTAACCCCATTGTTCTCTTCTTTGCCTCCCCCCTGCTCCCATACTTTTTTACCACCTACTGTTCTGGCTCCCTGCCCGCCATGCCTCCCTGTCAACCCCTCACTCCTCACAGCACTACTTATGGAGGCCACTGCACGTCCGTGCTGCTTGCGCACCAAAGACAAGTCTGTCTGAACCAGTCTGTACCTCGACCACACCCAGCACCAGAAACCCTGAGTCTCCTTTCTCCCACCACTTAATGCCCACACCGCCAGCAGATCATGCTGCCACTGCTCTCCGTGCTTCTCAGAAGGTTGCTTCACATGCCGCCACTGCCAATTCTGCTGCAACATCAGACCCCCCCACTATCAACACGGCAGCTCTGCCTTCCCACAGAAACCCCCACCATCTAGAGTGCATTCTGCTCAACATTCGTTCCCTCTGCAAACACGCCACTGAAATATGGGACACCATCACCTCCCTCATCACACACCTAACGTTCCTCTCTGAGACCAGGCTCTCCTCCACTCCCGACATTGCTACAGCTATCCCCAACAGTTACAAGATCATCCACTCGGATTGCACACACAAGTCCGCTGGTGGTATTGCCATTATGCACAAGGGCACCTTCCGCTCCACCACCTCAACAGAGAATGATACTCAAATCATGAAACACCTCCACTTCGTGATCAACCCAGACAGAAAAATCTCCATCAAAGGAACCTCCCCTACTGACACCCTGGGCCATGACTAAAGTTCTGCAAAGCCATCCCCAAACTCATCGCCACCCATGCCAACACTGATCACCACCTCTTTCTTGGAGACCTGAACTTCCACCTCAACGACCCCAATGATGCCAGCACCACCAATCTTCTGGACAGCATTAACATAATTAGACTCAACCAAATAGTCACTGACCCCCACACACATCACAGGACACATACTAGCCCCCATCTTCACCTCCAGCAACAGAGTCTCTTATGACCATACCATAGAGCTCACCTTGATGTACCACTCCATTGCACACTTCACCTTCACATCAACACATAACAAGCAGCAAGGACAGCCCATATCTCTCTATCGGAGCTGAGGCAAATACCTAAAGCCCAATGGAGTGACACCCTCAACACTCACCACCCAGACATCTCAGCAGACATGGACATAGCCATGAAACAGCGCAAACATCCAACAAACCCAACAACCACACCAAGCAGCCCCATATATTTATTCTGCAGGAAACTCATTTAACTAGGGTTGAAATGTATGGGATTGTTCAAGTCCCAAAAATGGGTTCAATTCTTTGTTTGTACAGATTATAATTTCAATATTAAGGGGGATGCAATCCAGGTTAAACAGCAAGTTAAAGCAGAGTTGTTGGAGGTGATATCTGATAAATGAGGAAGGTGGATTATAACTAAACTCCAACTATGTGATACAAAACTCACTTTAGTTGGGTTTTATGGACCAAATTGTGACAACATTGAGCCACTTAAAACAGTTTTCTCTTATTTACTTGATTGCCCTGACCAGTTATATTGGCAGGAGATTTCAATGTGATTTGATTAGTAAATTAAATAGTATGACGAGATATAGATAAGCAGTTACCCCAAAATTACAGGCACATCTTAAAAGCATGATAAAGGAATTTGGGTTGTGCGGTTTGTGGAGGAAGGGAGTTGGTGTGCAACAGGGGTTTTCTTTTAATAATAAAAAATACGGTCATGCTTCTCGGATCAACTATTTTTTGGTGTTAACGATTAATCCTCCTAAGAAAGATGAAGGAAGGAGATGGATTTTGGACCGCACGCTATTGTTGGAGAGTGAGGTTGTATATCAAATCAGTATTGAGACGGAATAATTGTTTAAGGTTAACTTGGGATCAGCCCTTATGACTGTGGTTTAAAGCTGTTATTAGGGGAAATATTTTGAGTCTCACTAGTTTCAGAAATAAGAAGTACAGAAATTAAGTAGGTTTTATAGAAGCAGAAATGGTTATCTGTGAGAAGCAATTAATGATAAGTGTAGAGGTAAAAAAAAGCTTGCTTTTGGGAAACGTTTGAGCTAGTTGAGGATGCACCTTAAGAAATTATTGTAAGCTAGAATAAGAAAGAGATGGGAAGTGAGCAGATTAGCACATTTTGAATATGGAGAAAGTGCAAGAAAATTGTTAGCTTGGAAAACTAAGATGGAGCAAGTTGGTAGACTGGGGAGAGTTGGAAGAGTAGTGAATATTCAGAGAAGGCTTTCCAGAGGATTTTTTTAAGAGCTTTATATGGAGGTGAAGTCAGTAATTGAGGAAGAGGTGAGAGACTGGTTGGGGAAGGAGATCTTGCCTAGCCACCCATTTGACCAAACATGTCTACTAGGTAGAAATAAGGTCAACATTAGGAGCAAGTAAGGGAGATAAAGCAGCAGGACTGGATGGCATTCCTGTGGAACTGTATAAAGTTTTGGGGGACTCAGTAGTACCTGTTATCACAGATCTCTTCATAGAGATGTTTTGGGACAGGGCGCCACTACCAACATCTTGGAATGATGCAATCATCACTTTGATTTTGAAGCCAGGAAAGAGCAAGATACGTTGTGAGTCATATAGACCAATATCACTTCTGAATAGTGATTATAAGTTATTTGCCAAGGTGTTGGCAGATAGGTTAAGTGCAGTGTTGATGGGACTTCTGTATCCAGATTAGAAGTGGGTTACCAGAGGTAGATTTCTACATGAACTAACCTTTAATGTGATTGGTGCTATAGATTTGGCTACCACTTATGATGCCCCTCTTGCAGTTATGACGTTGGCCACAATGAGGGCTTCTAGTAGAGTTAATTGGGGTTGCTTTAGCTCAATGCTCAAGCACTATAGTCTAGGTGGAAACTTTTGTAGGACGGTTGGTTAGATCTATCAAGACCCATCTGGAAGGGTATTGGTGAATGGGAATCTTACTTCCTCTTTTAAGATAACTAAGGGGACTAGGCAAGGATGCCCTTTGTCCCTGTAATTGTTTAATCTTTATATTGAACCCCTTGCCAGGAGGATTAGACTGGTGTCTGCAATCTCCCCTTTCTGTTGTTGTGGGTGGGAGAAAAAAGCTGCCCTCTATGGGAATGATCTTTATAGTCTTATCTGCTGACAGCATTTCCCGTAGTGCTGGGTACCGAAAAAAAACTTTGGCAAAATGTCGGAATATCATGTTAGTGCTGGGAAAACTGACATTATGGTCTTGAAGGAGGGACAACCTGCAAACTAAAGGGGAAATTAGATATTTAGGTCTAAAGATTGTGCAGGACATCAAGCAGATCCCAGTGATGAATTTAAAGAGCGTTCTGGCAGACTGTAGTAAGCTGATGCAGGGGTACGGCCATCTTTCCCTGATGATACTTGGGAGAACCAGATTGGTGAAAATGGTGATCCTGCCCAAGTTTAATTTAATTTATAACACCATCCCATTACAAATGAACAAAGGATACATAGAGAAGATTCAACAAGCCATACATTTTTTCATATGGGTGCATAAGGGCGCTATCATTTAGTGGAAAAAGCTGCGCTGAAGGAGAGAGAAGGGGTGCCTCGCCCTCCTGGATTTGCAGTACTGTGCGTGAGCCTTTCAACTTAAGAATGCTAGGATGCTTTTCTCTTCTCCAGACTGCTCCGAGATTGGGAGTATGTTTAAGGCTATGTTAGGCAGTATAAAAGGGGCAACAAAATATTTTGTATTTAAATTTGAGGACCCATATTTCTTTCAAAAAGGTCAAACTGAAAGTACTGTAAGATATGGCAATGGTTTGGTATAGCATAATGCGAGCAATGAAAGCAGAATATTATAGCCATTTGGGACTCTCCAGGTACCCCGGAGTGCCTTGAAGATAAGCTGGCTATGCCAATCAGGAGGGTAGGTATGGAGCATTGGAGAGACCTCTTTAGGGATGGTACCCTACTCCCCTGGCATGAGTTAAATAAGTAAACCGGGGGAAACTGTCTAGACTAAAGTACATTCAGTTGAAAGGTTGGTCACAGAGTATTCAAGCGAATATGGGATCAATGAATCATCTGGAGGAGAAATTACTGAGGGGTCCCCCAGGTGCCATGGAAGTACCCATCTGGTACTGGGAAATCTTAGACATGCTGGACGGAGACTTAAAGTTGGCAGAAGATCTGTGGGAAGGATGCATGCTGGGAGAGCAGCTACAAGATCTGTGGCAAGTATCAATGCACACTTTATTTTTTGTGGTCAAACCTGCTCCATTAAGGAGGAATCATCTTTTTTCCATTCACATAGCTTACCTGGCACCATACAAATCCCAAAAATGAGAAAAGGGGGAGTAGTTAATGTGCAAAATGTGGTCTACAGAATGCAACGGATATCCACATGTTTATGGAGTGTCCAGCAATTCACTCATTTTGGGAAGAAGTAGGTAAGTCGGTTTCAAGTATGTTGGGGCTAGATCTTAAGGTAAGCCTCTCTCTGATTATTTTTGGGAAAATGGAGGGGTCTGAAAAGTGGAGCAGGGATACAAAGAATCTGCCTTTCTACTCAAAATCTTTGGCCAGATGGGGAATATGCCAAAAATGGGTAAGAGAAATACCTCCTTTGCATGCAGATTGGCTTGACGCACTACTTTACACTTAAAAAATGAACATGCCTGTGTTTCTGAGGGGAGAAAATGTTGGTTATCTTTGGTGGAGTGGATGAGGAGACAAAGTAGTGCATAGGGAAGTAGAGGCAATAAGGCTAGGAATCTGTATTCTGTCTAATGATTACTCCTTATTTCTGCTTTCTTAGCTGCAATGGTAACACACTCTCCAGTCGGGGTAAAGGGAGAGAGACGGGGCCTCTCTGGTCAAGGTCGGCTCTGTAAGTGAGAGGGTGTGAAACAATATGGCTCGGGGAAGACCTGGAGTCTGAGGTGAAGGAGGACAAAAAAAAGAGAAGAAAAAATACCATAAACGCCTACATGATGCCAGGAAACAAGCCCTAGCCACCCACATGCAAATCAGCCCCAACCACAACAAAGAACTATTCAAAATCATCAAAGCCTTCTCCATCACCTCAGAGTGTTAATATTGGATTGATCAATGATGATGTGCATGACAAGACACCTTTATTCATGAACAATACATTTTTATGCACAAACAAAATTGGGTCACCTCTGTAAGATTCCCCTGTTATTAATTCTATATCAACCTCAGCATGTAGGCACATGGTCAGGCAGGCAGCAACACTACAATGGTCCCTGGACATTGGCCCCCATAAAGCTCACATGGCCAGAGGGACACTTGCATTCCCAAAATACCATAAAGTTAGATGTCATCTGTAGTTAGGTACATTTATCCAATCAGGATAATTCACATACAGCACACGCAGTGACCACATACCCCTGAGGCCAGACATCTGGACAAGTACTCACTGGCCCACATTGTGTCCATGCCAGGTCGATGCCCACCTGCATTCCCTACCTGAAATTGTATTTACAACTTCTTGACAAGTGTTCATATTTTTCACCTGGGAAGGAATGTTGTATGACTGTATTGCACCCAGAGAGTGTGTAAAATGTGTCTCAAATCAATGTACACAGTCCTCAAACCCTGGTGCTATAACTGCTCTCCCAGCCATAATGTTGATTTAAACAAACTATTTTCTGTTTTGGCAGACACCTCTTGTCTTTTGTTTTTCAAGGCAAATTCTCATTCGAGCAACAGGAGAACTGCAGCATCCCTTCTCAGACCCTATGCAACTCCCTTGCAGACTTCTTCCACGATAAAATATCCACCATCTACAAAACCTTCACACCCCAACCCTCATCGCCCACACCATCAAACTTCTGAGCTCTGCAGACCCCTCCCGCCAACTGCACTATCACCAACTAGAAACAGCTCACAGTACAGAACACCACTGACGTCATGAGATCCATTCAGTCTGGATCCCCCATGGACTTTTACCCTCACCACATGTTCAATCTAGGCATCAACACCCCTGTCAGCAAACTCACAGACATCCTCAACTCCTAAATCGGCACAGCCACCTAACCGTAAGACTGGAAACATGCAGGAATCAAATCTCTTCTCTAAAAACCCTCTGCCGATCCCAACAAACTCAAAATCTACTGGCTGATCTCCCTTCTCCCATTCTCAGCAAAAGTACTCAAAAAAGCCATCAATCAACAGCTTACAACCTACTTAGAGGAAAACAATCTCCTGGATATTTCAAAATCCAGCTTCCGCACCAATCACAGCATAAATCTGCCCTGATCATTGCCACGGACATCATCAGACACCTCCCAGACCGCCCTCATTCTCCTCGACCTCTCAGCGGCCTTTGACATAGTCTTCCACCACACACTGCTCACAAGGCCTGACCACCTCAGAATCATAGGGAAAGTCCTGAAATGGATTGCCTTTTTTCTATCAGACAGAACTCAAAGAGTTCAATTCCCACCCTTCACCTTAAAGCCCAAGGACATCCACTGTGGCATCCCTCAGGGATTATTGCTCATCCCCACCCTTTTCAACACCTAAATGCTCTCCCTGGCCAACATCGTCAGAAACCATGGACTTAACAATCGCCTAAGCTGATGACACACAGCTCATTCTCATGCTCTCCAAAGACACCTCCACCACCAAATCCAACTTCTACAACTGCATGAACAGCATTGCGGCTGGATGAAGGACAGATCCCTCAAACTCAACACTGACAAAACGGAGGCACTACTGTTCGGTAACACGTCCTCACCTTGGGATGATTACTGGAGGCCAGCTGAGCTGGAACCCCCCCACCCCTCCACCCCCATGAACTACACCAGAATACTAGGAATTATCATAGACAACAAACTCAACATGAAGCACCAGACCAACACAGTCTCCTTTGTCTGCTGTCTTACCCTCTGGATGCTCCACAAGATGTTCAAATGGCACCCTCTCAATACCAAATATATCATAACACAAGCCCTCATAACTAGTCGACAAGAAAATGGCAATGCTCTCAACACAGGACTCACCGCACTCCACACAAAAGACTTCAAATCATCTGAAACTCAGCAGCTAGACTTAACCCAGACCTCCCAAAATGAACCCACATGACTCCCCTTCTGAGGGACCGCTACAGGCTCCCCGTACGCAAACAATTCCAATTCAAACTTCTAACATTTGTGTACTAATCCCTGCATGACCTAGGACCAGCTTGCCTGAACCACCGCATAAACTTCCGGCATGCCTCCAGAATTTTTCACCCTACCTCGCTCTCCCCCGCAATCACACGACAAATTTTATGCAGCACCTACGGTGGTCGCTCTTTGTCATTACTGACAGCGAAGACCTGGAACAGCCTCCCCTCGCACCTAAGAACATCACCCTCCATCCAGGATTTCAGAAAAGGTCTCAGGATATGGTTGTTTGACTGACACAGACACAGCGCCTGGATATCTTCACCAGTGATTAGTCGGCTTAATAAATCTAATGATTGATTGACTGTACTCTACAACATACCACCTCCGCCTATGCCTCTCCACTCTACAAGACTCTACTTCATTGTTTGCTCCTCCAGCCTACTACCACCACATGTGCCATATCTTAGATACGGTGCACATATGGTGGCGTTAAAGGGGCGCTAAGGGGAGCAAGAAAAGTGGCGCTGTACTGGGTGCACTGCCACTTTTCTTAAATCAGGCCCTTAATTTGTTCTTTAAATAGAAACCCATCTTAAACTACACAAAAATGATTAGTTCTAAGTTTATAGTTACAACTTAAACTTAGAAATTACTTTTGCTATACAAATTTAACTTAACTTAAGCTACACAAACACCAGATATCCTAAAGTTATAGTAATAACTTCAATTTATACTTTATATATAATCTTCAAATTACTATGTCGTACACCTCTGTACACAGTGTTGTCAACTTTCTCGCCACACTACATTAACTATAACTCTGCTCTCTTCTGCACCTTTAAATACGCCCTGTGACGTCAGTGAAATGCTGTGATGGCCAGCTCCAGCAGTTGAAAGTTACTCCACGACCACTACCTCAGGAAGCAGGGGAGTGTTCAAAGCCCCTCAATATTTTCTTTGTCATTTTAGAATGCTGATGCAGAATTTGACTTCATTTTAATAAATGCTTGTCTTACAAAAAGATTATTTATGAATTATGTAACGTATATAATCACATTCACTGGCTGTATGGACGTTGTTACATATGTAAAGCTATGATTCAAATGTGTGGCATTGACATGCACACATTTTGGCTTTCAAGGGCTGTCATGCATTGAAGGAGTCATTGTACTCACGTGAAGCAGCAACATTCAGCAGAGTGCACAGCTCATCAGTGAACTGTAATTGGTTAAACTGGTAATGAGTGATTTATCGTCATCTCAGATGTGCAATATACCTTTGTTTTATCAAACAGAGCATGATTATCGATGATCATGTTCCTTTCATGGACAGCATATCTCCTCAAGTCACGTTCAAACTGCTACATGAACAAGAAATGAACAAGAAGGCAAAGAGAGGCAGTATTAATTTAAATAGCTGAATGTGATTTATGATCATTTGAAATTGGTTACTGCATTTTGAAAAACATTTTTTGATATGATGTTAGTATAGAAATATCCTGATGGAGGTTAAGATGTTAAATTGGTGAACCGAAAACTTAAGCCACATATCTCTTACTATGCGATATAACTTTCTCCTTCTTGTTTGCCAGCTTTAAAAAAACATAGATTGAAGAGGCTCTTTCATTGCTCATTTA